>NW_023425523.1:3761089-6161089 GCF_014108245.1 Pipistrellus kuhlii
GGAAGATCTTCGGCTCCATCTGCTCGCTGAGCGGCGTCCTGGTCATCGCCCTGCCGGTGCCTGTGATCGTGTCCAACTTCAGCCGCATCTACCACCAGAACCAGCGAGCCGACAAGCGCCGGGCGCAGAAGGTGAGCGAGACGGGGCGGGCGGGCGGGCGGGCGGGCGGGCGGGCGCCCCGGAGCGCCCAGAGAGCCTGGGTGGACGCCGCTGGCGTGGACAGTGATAGATGAAACGGAGAGGGCCGGAGCCCGGGAGGCCGGGACACAGGCTTTACGGAAGAGCAGAGCACCCCTGCCGGCTGCTTCCAGCGAGAGGAAGAGGGAGAGGGCCGGGGTACAAGCACCTTTAAGGAGAGGGAGGAGAGGGGACGGGGCTTAGGGCTCTCAGCACACGCTGATGGGTGGCTTCATGGAAGGCCTACGATTAGGGGCCTAGGGACTCAGGAATCAGGGGCTTAGGATGTTTGGCGGGAGCTGATGGGTGGTTCAGTGCTCAGGAATGTCTGGCTGCAGGTGGAGTTTACATCTGTCCATCAACTGGAGGAAGGGAGGATCTATCATTCCAGGCTTCTGATAATATTAAAAAAAAAAAAAAAAAAAAAATTGGGACAAGTGGGTTTTATGAGGGGGTGCAGAGTGGCCCTGGCCGGGCACCGGGGTAGAAGGAGAAGAGAGTGAATGGGGGAATTCAGTGATGTAGACGTGAGCTG
This sequence comes from Pipistrellus kuhlii, assembly GCF_014108245.1. NCBI lineage: Eukaryota > Metazoa > Chordata > Mammalia > Chiroptera > Vespertilionidae > Pipistrellus > Pipistrellus kuhlii. The sequence continues at coordinate 3,761,802 of NW_023425523.1, forward strand.
GCTAATGGCTGTGAGACTGATCTGTCAACCCCCATAATAGAGACTGAGGAGGGGACAAGGGTCCCAGCGAATTCAGAGAGGGCAGAATGAGTGGCCCTGGTGTCCATTAAAAAGGAGATCGGCTTACCTGCCACCACAGTCGTTCCCCAAGGCTCTGTCCTGGTGATGTGAGTCTGTGGGGCCCTGTCAGGGCCTGGGCAGCTTCTTCAGTGGCCAGTCCCAGGTCTGGGAGCTCCGAACCGCTCCAGAGGATGGCCTTGCTGGACTGGCTAAGGCCAAACGACCCTGATTTCCAGTGGCCTTCCCTCCGCACCTTGGGCAGGGCCCAGGCAGGGACCTCGTGTTTGAGCAGGGCTTGGCTCAGTGTCCCTTGCTGCAGGTGAAGCTGGGCCCCTGACTTACCCGCGGGAGGACCAGCATTTCATTTGGGGTTCGTGAGTGGTGGCCAGGAGCTGGAAGGCCTCCTAATGGGCCTCAGCCTCGGCCTGATCTCGCCTGCTGTTGGATTTGGGCTCCTTGTCTCTGATATTAAAGACCCGAAGGTCAGGTTAACTAGGTCCTTCTGAGGGGCTTGCGGACCTGAAGTTGCGGCGTGTGTCGGGGAGTAAAGGTGGTCAGTCCGTGGGAAAGAAACCTGAGGTGCCCCTCAGTCCGTGAGGCTGGACATTGAGAACGGGATGTGGACTCGGGCTACGCCCTCAGCTACTGCTGCCTCCCTCAGGGGTAGGGGGGACACGGGAATAGAAGCTGTTGAGGAAGGCGGTCTCTGGGCCTGAGGATGAGTGTCAGATGGGAAAGGCTGTTCTGGAGCTCAGGTTCTCAGGATTGGAGCTCTCAGGGACTGGGGAGAAGGCAGCTGCTGGTACAATCTGAGAAAGATCAGAGAGTGAGAAGGGAATGGCCAGCACTTGTGAATGCGTTTGCTCGAGGCCACAGGAGCAGAGATTAGGCTGAGGGCACAGGGGAAGGCGGGCCTCAGAATTCTCAGGGGTAGGAATGCCCCACCCTACAAGGGCGGGACCAGGACTCCGCTGCTTTCGCTGCTTTCGTAGAACGTAGAACATGAACGTAGAACCCAAAACGCATAGCTGAGGAGACGAGAAAACTGAGGCCCTTCCAGGTCAAGGGACCTAGAGACTTCGGAATCGGGGCTTCGGGTGTTTGGCAGGAGCTGATTGGTGGTTTAGGCTCAGGAATGTCTGGCTGCAGGTGGAGTTTACGTCTGTCCATCAGTTGGAAGAAGGGAGGACCTATCAGGCAAAAGACTCCGGCGCCCAGGGGGATGCCACCCGTCCTGGCCGGCCCCACCTTCCAGCCTGAACAGCCTCCTGGCGCCGGCTGGTGAAGGTACTCGGAGGGCGACTTTCACCAGGACAGGGGAGGGCCGAGAGGTGTCCACCCATCGGAGCATCTCACCTGGAGGGGGACTCTGGCTACAGGAGCCAGGGCCCTGGGTGAAAGGTGGTTCACGGAGGCTGAGGTTTTGTGTCCAGACTTCATTCTTGCTTTCATTTCACTCCACAAACATATACTGAGCACCTACTGTGTGCAGGCCCCGTGCACTGCAGCTGGCCCTGCACACACAGGGCAGCCCCCATGTGGCAGGCCTGGGCCTCAGGGGTCTGTGTCCCAGTGGCATGCAGCCACAGCCCAGGGAGCCAGCTCCGGGATGGATGTGACCTACATGTAATAGCGCTTAATAGTAGCACCCATCTCACAGAATTCATAATCGTGTGGCCTGCGGCCCCCCTCCTTGGCCTGTGCTGACGAGTTTTGGCTTATCTTGCTCAGAGTGAGGCCCAAGGGGCAGGGACACGGGCTGGGAGCCTGAGCCCCAGGGTCAGGGCCGGGCTGACAGGGATGTGGCCAGCAGGTGAGAGTCAAAGGAATCCTCGGCTCCCCCAGAGCCGGAGCTGTGCCCACCCACTCAGCAGCTCCCTTCCCCTTGGTGCCCCCTCTCTCCTCCCCCCCACCCCCAGCTTCCTGGAAAACCCCATCCATGCAGAGTGGAACTGAGGCCCTTTCCCTGTGGGCTTCCAGGGCTCCTCCTGTGACTAAATCCAGAGGCATCAGCATGGGCACCTTCCTCCTTGGGCCCCTCGGCCCCCCTCTCCCTCAGGCTCCCTGTGAAGCCAGAGTAAACATTGCAGTGTTCCCACTCCCCTGCGTACGCTGGCCTCCAGCTGCTGGGCCAGTCTGCCGCCTTTTCACCTGGGACTTCCCCGGAGAGAAGGGCGAGAAAGCAGAGGGGCAGGGGAAGAGGGGGAGACTGCCCACTCCCTGGGACCTGAGGCCAGGGGGTCCCGGGGACGTTGTAGGGCGGGGAGAGGGGGGCAGAGAAGGCCAGGAGGCTGGTGATGGCTCTCAGCCCAGGCCACAGGCTCCCGTGAGCTCAGCCCAAAGCTCAGGTGTGGAGACTCAGCGTCCTCACCCGTTCCCTCCCCTCCCCGGTAATTACTGCAAACAATCACTCCCAGATGTCCGCCTGGGACTGTTCTGAGCCGTGGGATTTGGAGATCAGGGAGGCAACAGGCAGGGAACAGAGGGGACACGTCTCCAGCCCTGCCTGTCTCTCTATTTTACTGGAAATGCTTATTGAGATGATCGCTCCGCAGGCACCGTGAGATTATCACAGCCAGGGTGTGGGCACTGATGCAGCTGGTCGCAGGCGATCCGCCCATCAGTCCAGCTCAGATTCCCGCTTCTGTTGCTGGGTTGTGTGTGACGTCTCCTACAATGTTCCCTCCTCTGTAGGTTTGTGCTTTAACCCCCACCCCCTCCCACCCTAACGTCTGGAAACCCTGTGTCCTCCGCGTACCAAACGTTTTCATTTGGAAAATCGTACAAATGGACTGCTCAGCAGGCACCCTGACTCGCTGCCTGGCGGCTCCCATGGGGTAGAGGCACAGGGTGGTGTAGCCATCTCTGAGGGGCAAGGCCACTTGGGATCTCCTATTCAGGCTGCTGTGAACATCCAGGGCAGATTCCACAGGAACATTTCTCTGGGATCCATGCGTGAGGGTGGCTGCCTGTTCTCTGGGCTTTTCCATTCATTGTCCTCCCTCTGCCTCCCCTGGGGCAGGAGGTTCCGATCTCAGGATCTCAGGGTCACAGGCGGCAGCAGCCAGACAGCGGGAGGGCTCCTCCTCCAACCCCAGCGTTCCCACACCTGCTGAGCGCGGCTCCTGGGGTTGGCAGCGTTTAGAAACCTGACAGGAGCTGAAATTCTGGGAGGAGAGGGGTGTGCCGGAGGCATCGTTTGGCCTGGAAGTTGCAGATCTGAGTTGGTCTTGCTAGTTCACTGCCTTACCCTGGTCAGTCACTTCCCCTCGCCTCTTCCCCTTCTTTTTTTAATCCTCACCCAAGGATGTTTTTATTGATTTGAGAGGGGGAGAGAGACACACACACACACATTGGCTTGAGGGAAACATCGATCGGCTGCCTCCTGGGATCGAACTCACAACCTAGGTGTGTGCCCTAATTGGGAATCGAACCTGCAACCCTGATGCATGGGACAGCGCTCCAAACAGTGGAGCCACAGGGCCAGGGCCGTTGCTTGTCTTTAAAAAAGCCTAGATCGCCAAAACCGGTTTGGCTCAGTGGATAGAGTGTCGGCCTGCAGACTGAAAGGTCTCAGGTTCGATTCCGGTCAAGGGCATGTACCTTGTGTTGTGGGGTCGAACCCTGGAGTTGGAATAAGACCACTGGAGGCTGATGATTGATTACAAAGCAGGCAAGGATTTACTGAACTGGCCAGGACCGCTGCAAGAGCACCACACGCAGGTGGCCACACTCATCACTGCGCCGTTCCAGGTGTAGGCAGTCCTTTTAAAAGATCTAAACCACAAACATTTTTCTTAGTTCTAAATGCTAAATTCTGCAGGTGGTTCCCAGCCACATCCTGCTGGACACTGGAATGTGGCCCTGTCTTGCACAGCAGTTAGTACAGAAGCAGAGCTGAGTGGTTAATCTCTAAAGTTTATCTACAGTTTCTACTCCTGAAGCTACTGAGTCAGTGGGAATTGATCTCCTGGGCCACAGGCACAGGAGAAATGCCTTAGCCTCCAGGTCTCCACCTGGAAGCTGAGGCAGCTACCCTGTTGTTTAAGCAAGTCAGCGAGTGCCGAAGCCAGAATAGCAGGGTGACAATTCAAACCGCAGTTTTTACCCAAGTATGGTTGCTGCCACATTTCACCTTGGTTGCGGGCACATCCCCAGTAGGGGGTGTGCAAGAGGCAACTGATGGATGTTTCTCTCTATCCCTCTCCGTAAAAAATCAATAAAATATATTTTAAAATTTTTTTAAAAATCCTATATGACCTCAAGGCCCCGGAGGAGTGAGCCCCCTTCAGCGATTATCACCGTGGGCTCCTACGCAGCTGTGGCTCCCTCCCCCGGGGCCGTCTGTCACCAGCCCCGCCTGAGCATGCTCGGCTGAAGCTCTGTGCTGCCCCAGAGAGAGAAAGTGTGAGCCCCACCCCGTTGCAGGTGCTGGTTTCTCTGTGAACACAGTGGAGCCTCTTTATCCTGGTGGGGAATGATGAGGCGCTGCCGCACATCTGAGTGACAGCCTGCTCCTCTAATGGAGCCCGGGGTGAGATAAAGTTAAAAGTGCCGCCGAGGAGCGTCTCTCATCTTGGAAAGTGATGGAGACAGACCCCCCGACACCAGGAAGCAGGGCGCTAAGTGGTGTGATGGAGTTCTATAAGGCTGCGATGAGCTTAACACAATCCATATGCAACTCTCCCCTCCCAGTCCCCACCCAAAGCAATACCAGCCGCACCCCAACTCAGGCCTGGCTTGAGTGGAGCCGCTGGGGAGCGGCTGAAGCAGGACCCCAGCTGGGTTGTCCTGGGCTTGGTGTGCTCAGAGAGAGAAGAGGTTACTGCCCTCCCGGCCCCCCATCCCGGGAGCCAGCTGCCTCGGCGGTTAGAGGCAGACTCCCCCACGTTCAAGCCCCGGCCTCTTCCCTTCCCGCAGCCAGAAAGGGTGTTGAACGTTCCCTGCAAGAGCGCGCTGGCCACGGGGCTGCTTCCCAGGGAACGAGGTGGATGTGTCTGCCGGCAGCCGGAGCCCCTGCCTCCTGTTGGCAGGCCGGCAGCCCCGCTGGGAACGGCCAGTTTCCCGGGACTCCTCCCGCTCAGAGGCCAGCCGAAGTCACCCGTGGACTTTCCCGGAGGCAGGAGGGCCCTGCCCACAGGAGCGCAGCCCCCCGCTTTTTCTAAACCAGCAGGAACCCCTCTCCTGGCCTCCTCCCTCTGCCTGAGCATGCCCGAGGCCTGTGCTCCTTGGAAGGGCGCAGTCTGTTGGCGATGAGAACTAGCCAGCAGCTGAGCCCATAAGGTCAGGACACTGGGAAGGAGGGAGGACTGTGATGATGGTGCTTCTCCTGCAGGATGACTCCTGGCTGCAGAGGCGAGTGGAACCCCTGGGCTCTCTGATCCTGACAGTGTCAGGGCTCAGGCCCAAGCCCAGAGTCTGTGAACAGAGACCCGAGGCTGCAAGCAGCAGCCTCCTCCCTGCCTCCCTGCGACAGCCCAGGCCCGGGCCTTGTCAGGCTCACTGTCCTTACATGTCACTCTATCTGCCAATCACAGAAGGCCCGCCTCGCCAGGATCCGTGTGGCCAAGACTGGCAGCTCCAATGCCTACCTGCACAGCAAGCGCAACGGGCTCCTCAACGAGGCCCTGGAGCTGATGGTCGGTGCCTAGGGCCCCGGCTGGGGGGTGAAGGGGATGGGAGGTGCCCGGGGCCCTGGATTGGGAGGTGGAGGGGATGGGAGGTGGGGGCTTGAGGGGGGCCCTGGGCTGGGAGGTGGAGATGGGAGATGGAGGAGATGGGAGGTTTGGGGGTTGGGGAGGGAGGCCCCGGCTGGAAGGTGGAGGGGATGGTGGGCTTGTTTTCTCAGGCAAGGGGCACCAGCACTCCCCCCAAAACCCCAGTGTGAACCCTGAGACGGACATGTTTCCACACCGTCCCCAGGTAGCAGCCCCTGCCCATGCCTCTCCCATGGGATTGTCACCACTACTGCCAAACCAGCTTTAGCCCAAGGACCCCAGCCCAGTGGCTGGCATGCGCTATGGTGACTTTAAATTCGGTTCACCCGGATTTGTCCAGCGCCCCCTGCCCTCTGTGGGGAAGAGGGTGTAGGGAAGGCGCGCAGCTCTATTCTCGTCGTTCGTCTCACAGGGCACCCCGGAGGAGGAGCACGCAGGCAAGACCACCTCGCTCATCGAGAGCCAGCACCACCACCTGCTGCACTGCCTGGAGAAGACCACTGTGAGTCCCAGCCCCGGCCCCGCCCTGGCCCTCCCCGGGGTCAGCACCACACTGGCCCAGCTTCCAGAGGCACAGTCTGTCCCCTTCAGAGTCAAAAGCAGCGATGAGGTCTCTCAACCCTCGGGAGGAAGCCCCCAAGGAGTGGGGCAGTCACCCAGGCAGGGCCAGCTCTGCCCTGCAGCCGCCCCGAGGCCTCCCCCGGCCTCTCCCCACCCGCACCCGTCCCCCGCCAGCCGGCTCTGTGACTGAGGCTAAGGCTCTGCCCGTCAGTCTCCAGGCTCTGATGGGCATCGTCTCCAAAGCCGGGGCTGAGTTTCTGCGTCAGAGTGGGCTACGCCTGGGGCGAGGGGGATGCCCTGTGTGGGTCCCTCTGCTCCCTACATGCCTCCTGCAGCAGGAGATGGAGTCGCAGAGGCAGCTCCTATACTTCCTAAGCAGGGATGTATTGTGACCACTCCCGCTGGTCACCTGCCGCTCCAGGGAGTTCACTTCTGAACAGTTTACTGCTGACAGAGGCATGGTTTCGGGCGACATGGTCGGAATGTGGAATGATGCCTGTGCCTCACCACCAGACCGGAAGGAAGGGCAGTGGGCCATCTTGGACCCTTGGCAACAGAAGCGCCAGGCATAGCGGGGAGGGGAGGAGTCAGGGCAGGAGCCAGAGACCACCTGAAACCCGCTCCTGGCCTTGAACCTGCCCGAGAGCTGGGGGCAGGCTCAGCACCCCGAGGCAGAGCTTTCCACCCAGAGGTCCCCGCCGGGGACAGAGGTCAGAGGATGCTGAGTCCATGTGGACACTGAATGGCAACTGAGCCCAATGAGGACTTCCAGAATGGGGTGGGTGTCCCCTTAGCGTCAACGCGCGTGTCTACAATTTCTCAGACTCGGAGTTTGCCAAAGGGACGGGCTCGGCCCTGACTGCCCCTTCCAAGTGCATGTGCTGGGCGGGATGGGCGGAATCACTGGGTTTGAAGGGCTGGAATGTTGGCACTGAAGAAAGACTTGGGGCTCCGGGGATGGAATGCTGGCATCAAAGAGTAGAGCAGAATGCTGAGTTGGAGGGGCGAATGTCGGACTTTGGGGTGGGACACTGCCATGAGAGACGGAATGCTGGGTTCCGGGGAGAGATGCTGGGGGAAGAGATGCTAGGGCAGACGAGACAGAATGCTGGGACGGAAGGAATGAACTGGGTCGGAGCAGGGGGTGCTGGAGCCGAGGGCGGGGAATGTTGGGACAAAAGAGGGGAATGCTGGAAACAAGGGCTGGAATGCTGGGACGGAGAGACCGAGCGTCCTGAGCTTGGGAATGCCGGAATGTACAAAGGTGTTTTTATCTTCTGTTGGCATGTTGTCCTGTAGGGGTTGTCCTATCTTGTGGATGATCCCCTGTTGTCTGTACGAACGTCCACCATCAAGGTATAACTTTTTACAAATTAATCCGTTTTCTTTGCGTCTGTGGAGTCTCCTCCCCCTGGTCTGGTTCTCTGCATGTGCTGCTGACTCTACGGCTCCTCCTCCCACTGCTCATTCCGCACCACCAGCTTCCAGTGTTTGTGAGCCCCCAGCTGCCTTTCCGAGTCCCCGACAGCCTCCCCCCGGGCGGGGCGGGGCGGGGCGGGGCGGGCGGAGGCTCAGAGCCCGAGGCTGTCCTGGGTGTCCAGCTCCGGGGGGACTGCTGGTGTTGGTCTCTGAACTGTTCTCGTGCTCCCGCCCATCAGACTCTGCCCGCGTGGAGTGCCATAGATGTCCAGTCGCCTTGAGCAAACAGCCATTTCTCATTTCTCTCGGGTTCAGCTCGGCCCCATCTGATGGCCTCTAGTCAGGAGGCTATTAGCAATCCCTTCCCACGCTTACCCTTAACTTAGGGAACCCTGTGTCCCCAGGTATCCATATCCCCTAATCAGGTGGGAAAAAACTAATTCAATTATAACCCTGACAGCGTGGCCACACTGGCCTTCGAGCACAAAGCCCTCCCAACTGAGAGTAATCGATGCCTTTCTCAGTTTCGTCCATGCCCCCCGATTCCTGAGGCTCTCCCCATTCAGTCCAGAAGACAACTGGCACCCCCTACCCCATTGCAGCGCCCCCTTCCCTGCCACCAGGTCCTGTGTGGAGCCTGCAGACAAGTCCCGTCTCTGCTTCCAGCTCCATGTCCTGTACCGTCGGCGCCAAGCTGCGGAGGGCGAGCTCACCTCACCATGACTTAGCCACCCTGCCCACGCTCAGCCTGACCCAGGGCGCCCACAGACCTGTCCGCCTTCCTCTGCTGCCTGTCTGTGCCCCGGGCAGCGGGGAGTCCTCTCCAGCCCGGAGCAGGGACAGGCAGCCACCCCACGTCCGGGGCCTCACCTCCTCCTCCTGCTTCCCACAGAACCACGAGTTCATCGACGAGCAGATGTACGAACAGAACTGCATGGAGAGCTCGATGCAGAACTACCCGTCCACCAGGAGCCCCTCGCTGTCCAGCCACCAGGGCCTCACCACCACCTGCTGCTCCCGCCGCAGTAAGAAGACCACGCACCTGCCCAACTCCAACCTGCCGGCCACTCGCCTGCGCAGCATGCAAGAGCTCAGCACCATCCACATCCAGGGCAGCGAGCAGCCCTCCCTCACCACCAGGTGGGCCCGTCGCTCCCAGAGCCAGGCAGCACGGCCCCACAGTTAATCCAAGGCCCTTGGGGGGTAGTAGCAGGCTTAGGCCCAGCGTAGGGGTAGATAGCAGGAAAAAACAAAACTTCTCCCAAAAACCCACACATCACCTATCCCAGTGCAAAGAATGGATCAAGGAAATAACGTTCACAATTGTGTTCACCCGGCTCAGCCCAGGCCGATTGTGAACCTCAAACAGCCTTTCCCCTTCTCCGCATGTACCTGGTCCGCCCAGCCCTCCGGTGGACTGCCAGGGCTGTGGGAAAGCAGTAGTAGAAAGCCACAAATGACAGGCAAACCGCCCACCAGAGCCCCATATCCAGGACTTCTGCAGCTGCTGCTGGTTTAGGCAGAACAATGAGGATGAATAATTATGGCTGACGCCCCAAAGCAGAGACAGACAGAAGGTTCCTCCCAGTGTCCATGAGCCAGAGATGGGGAGGGGGAGGGGGTTGGTACACTAGCAAGAGGCACCCTCCTCAACTCACTCTTATTTTCGATCACAGTCGCTCCAGCCTTAACCTGAAAGCAGACGACGGACTGAGACCAAACTGCAAAACATCCCAGATCACCACAGCCATCATCAGCATCCCCACGCCCCCCGCACTAACCCCCGAGGGGGAGAGCCGGCCACCCCCCACCAGCCCCGGCCCCAACACGAACATTCCTGCCATAGCCAGCAACGTCGTCAAGGTCTCTGCCTTGTGAACCCGCTGGACGCAGGCCAGTGTGGGGAGCGGGAGAGAAGCGGCTGGCATGTTGGTGGATGGCCACTGGACCACCCGACCCCTTCTCCCTGCCCCAACGCCCCCTCCCCAGCACCCAAACTCGTGCCTGGAAGGAACAAGAGCAGCAGGGGGGAGGGCCCAAGGCTCAGTGGGCGGACACAGCCCTGTGGCCCTGTCTGCCAGGGGCCGGAGGGAGGGAGGAGGCCGGGATGGGAGGCGAGGGCAGAGGCTGCTGCATGCCGGGACAGGGGCCGGAGGGGGAGCCTCAGACCAGACAGTGGCTTCTGGAGACCCCAGTGAGGAAAACCGACACCGAGAGCAGACCGGAGGCCCCCCTGACACATGCAAAACAGGAAGGAATATAACACTGTGTATCTAAGCACCTTTTCAAGGCTCTTAATGGATAATATTTATTCAGGGGAAAAGGTGCAAACAAAAACACCAACGGATTTTTGTGCACCGTTTTTCTCCACGGACCCAGCACCTTTAAACCAAAACAACGCACTTTGTGAGGTTTGGTTTTTTTGTGTGTTTTTCCTCCTTTTATAGCAAAAGCTTTTAGGCTAAGCAGCCATTTACTGCGGAGTTCTCTCCATCCCCCCGGGGGATGAGGTCAGCCGAGCCTGGCCCCCATTGCCCTGCTGACCTGCAGAGCTGCCATGACCACACAGCGACATGTCCCCTCGGTCTGTCCGTCCCCCGTCTCCATCTCTCTGCTTCACCCCTGGCTGTTTGTCCACTGTCCAGTGTCTGTCTCTCCATGGACCCCAGTGGCCCCCAGACCCTGCAGGGAAGCCTCCCCATGCAGGCACCTGCAGCTGGGGAGAGGAAGGAGGGACGCCCCTGTGAGAACCCAGTGCTTCTCTGGCCGCTGGAACCCGCTGTTCAGTCTCCATGTCCGGCTTAGGACGAGGCTGACGGGACCGATCACTCTGGGATCTGGAAAATGAAACTGGCGCATGGTGTGTGGCGTGTGGCGCGTACCAGTGGAGAGGACGGGAGAGCCAGGGCTCGCCGCCGCCTATGGCTCCCGCCATCAAGCCCACCCGGAGCTATGCCCAGAGGCCCCGAGCTCACTTCCCTGCAGAGGGCAGAGGTGCAGGACCACACAGGCTGCACCAACGTGTGAAAGCAGGAGACTCTAATGATCCTTACCTGGTCTGAAACGTGTCCTGAGCTCTGAAGTCTTCAGGCCTGATGTCCCTGGAGACCCCGTGCACATGAGGGAGTGAAGATTACTCCTGGGAACCTGGGCATGTTTCTGTCCTAGTGGCTCTGCAGTCCTCTCCATTCCCACTGCTCATGGCGGACCCCGCCCCCCAGCAGCTCGACTGCGACCCTCTAGCCCGCGCTCGGACACAGCTCTCAGGAGCTCCGTGGCCGCACTCCAGCTGAGGGGCTGGCTGTGGAACGAGGCAGGAACCTGCCTGCCCACCACGGCTGTCTAGGTGCGTTTCACCAGCCGGGAGCCTGAGAACACCTTCAGGGACTTCCCTGCACCCCAGGAGCCTGTGTTAGTGGCCTGAGCAGCAGGGAAGTTGAAGGGTGGGAGCCCGCCCCTGCCTCGAAGGCGGCAGAGAGGGAGCCTTGCACCTTTATCTCCTTTGCGAACCTTGTCCACCACTGACCGAGCCCTTTCTCTAGCCCCAAGGATCTCCCCTCACACGAGAATGAGTGGTCTGCCCTCAGCTTACGGTGCAGGCAGGCAGAAAAGCTCTACGATGGGAATTCATGTACACACCCAACCATCACACACCTGAGAACAGGTACCCAAGTCCCATCACTTCTGCGAGCTCGGGGTTACAGAGGAATTCCGGTGGTCCAGGCACATTAGGGCAGGCAGAGGACAGAAAAGCACGTTTTCTTTTGAAAGAATGGACAATGGAACAGAGGCAGGAATATGGAGATATCCGAGTTTACATCCTAGGAGCTGAGTGGGATACGGGATCAAGATGCAAATACGAACGCTGCTGCTCACACATCCACGCTGCCTGTTTGAGGAGGTCCTCCCAGGGTCAGAGCAATGACACACCCAACCCCGGATGCGCCATCCTGCAGCAGAGGAGCGCACAGTGGGCCCCACAAAACGTAACAAGCCAATTTTAACGATCATAGCCCAAATCATTTCCCATTTTTGGACCTTAATGAACTAAATGTTTGTATTCCTCCAGGTTCAGTTTCAAACCCCACACTCGGCCAGTTCCTAGGAGACCCTCCATTCGCCCCCGCCCCCCAGGGTGGCCTGAGCCAGGATATGTCCCACTGGCCTCTGGTCCAAAAGAAGGTGCCTACCAACCAAGAAAGTGGCTCACCTGCTCTGACAACAGAGCAGCCAGACCGCGCTGCTGCGTCTGGACGGAAGTGAGGCCGGTGCGCTGGAGCACGTCCGCCTTGCTCCCTGGCCCGTGACCGGGGAACCAGATGTCAGGGTCTCCCGCGCAACAGCTTTCTGGTGCAATGACCTTGAGCTTTCATCGCCCATCAGCCACTTCAGCATACTTGAAGGTCCCCCGAACCACCTGCCCCACTCAGCCTTAGAGAGGGTTAAAAAGAAACCAACCAATGGGCCACGTCCAGATGATGGAAACTTAGGAGATAAATATTAAGAATACATCAGAACTAGAGGAGGGTGAAGACTTCTCTAGGTCAGAGAGAGCTGAAGCCCAGAGGAACTGAGTGACTTGCTCCAGGTCATGCAGTCATTTCATGTCAGAGCTGTGACCAGAGCACAGGTCCCCCGACTGTCAGTCCAGTGCTTTTCCCCACGCCTCACAGGGCAGGCTGCCTTGGAGAAGAGCCATCGGAGAATAATGCTGTAACTACAGGCCTGATCTTATGCAGATGTCAGCACTACATGGACACGGCCCTCAGAACGCACCGGACTCTGCTACCCCAAGCCACCCCTGGACACCACCACGCCCTGGGCAGAGCCAGCCTGGGCGGCCAACTCTGAGAACAAGGTGCACAAGTGAACAGCCAGGTGTTGGACAAATGCCCTCTTCTCAGGGAAGAGCAGGCTCGGACATTCCAAAGCCTACCTGCGGGATCCTCTGGTCCTTCCCAGACCTCTGGTGCAGCAGGTCAGGACTGGGTCCTTGACTGGCAGGAAGAAGCTGAGTGACTTCTGCAAGTTCACACGGCACAACGGTGATGGAAGCCAGGGCTTTGTCCTCCACGTCACGTGGCATTACTCGGAGGCTGGCTTCTATTTTTAGCACCTGGATGTCAAGGGTGGTGATTACACGTGAGCAGACACTCCATTCAGAACCACTCTGAGCCAGGACCCCCCAACCAACTCTGGACGAATCCTCCTTCGTCCTCTATTTTCATAACTAATGTGGAGCTCAGGACTAACCGCATAGAATCTGTTCACAAGGCCAGACGTGCTCAATGACAGCTGACACAACTGTCTGCAATCACACAGGAGTCTAAGACCAGCAAGTAGAAAGTGAAATTAAGAAAAAGAATCTGAACAGAAATTCAAGTGCACAGTTTGTGCTCACCTATATAAACAGAGTCAACTCGTGGACATGCTGAGGACTTTACCCAGTTTTCAAACTAGGATTCCCACAGTTCAGGATCATGTCACTTACTAGAATACAGGCAGGGAAAGGGTCCATTGAAACATGTACCTGGATTTTGTTCCTTTAAAAAAAACAAAAAAAAAACAAAACAAAAAAAAAAACAACCTGCACAGGTAATCACTGAAATTGAACTAAACTTAGATCTTGGGGTTACAAATGAATTCCAGTGGTCCAGACACCCTTACTCAGCTACCAGGTAACTAACTGCAAGGCAGAAAACTCAGTACTGGGATCTTAAGATTACTAAGGCTATATGAGTCTCTCTTCTGAACTAGTTGGCATGGTAACCATAACAGAAACCCGGAAGGCTTTTATTTTCCCTTTCTGATTTCCTTACGCAGCATCGTTTGTGAAGCTTTAAAACGAGTGGATGAAGGAGAAATTGTAGTGACCCTCGGAGCCCAAATAGCACCATGAAGAGCATCGTTAGAACGATCAGGAAGTGGTTATCAGCAAAGAAACCGCTAACGGGGCTCCTTTTCAGTCTTGTTTTCTATTTAGAATGTTCTATGTTCTTCTCATCCAGTGTGGGATGACATTTGTCCTGGCAGGTTACTTAACTACACTAGATGATGTCACTCCAACCAGGGTAGGGCACTGACTCCAGTCCCGGGGGCTCCTTGGACCAACAGACTATTTTACACACTGGGAGGCGGGAGGGATGGTATATTTTTGATAACCAGACATTCCAACGCAATGTTTTCTTTAGAGGACACTCCCCCCCATTAATGTTATCGTGAAAAGTATCAAGTGTGTTTTTTTTCTATTTTCGTACAATAAATGGGCTTTGCTTACCGACATCACAATGGCAAAGAAGAACTACTGTACAAAACTGCAGGAAGATAAACATGTGAAAACTTTCTATGGGAAAAAAAAGGAAAAAAAAACTAAGTTTCCTGTCGTCTTTTGAAACTGTAGTGCATATGTTACAACGTGTATCATTTCCAGTACCGAGTCACGTGCCACTGCTGTACCGGATGTATCCGATCTGGATTAAACTATGTGCCACAAACCCTAAAATGATTATTTCTTTCAATACCAATTCTCCTGCTGCCACTAGAAAAAAGGGTAATCTAAACAAAGGGATGCTTCCAACCTTGCAAGAGGAAAGTCACAGCACATGAAACTGCTACAACATTGTCTGACAACTGTCATTAGGGGGAAACAATTTTAAGTCACAGAATCTGAGAAAGGTGCTAAAAAGCCTAGTCCAGTCTCCCGTCCCCGCCCTCCCTCCCTCCCTCCACGCGAACACCTCCTCCGACATCCATGGCAGTTCCCACCTGCTAGCATCTTTCATCATGGATGTTCAACGGGAAAAGCATTTGATTGCATTTGTCAACAGCTCTGCTTTGAGGCCCAGCCCCGTATTACTGAAAGCTCTACTGGTTCAAAGAATACACTGACTGTGTACTCCTTCCTCTAAGGCAGGAGTGGGGATCATCTGGCCTGGGGGCCGTATAAGGCCCGTGAAATCATTGGGTCTGGCCCTGCCAAGGCATTAGGGGTGAGTTAATTAAATGTTGAACCACATAGAGCAGGCTAATTTTTACGTAGATAATTTTGTATGGTCCTCGAATGATGTTATAAATATCCAAATAACCCTTTTCAGCAGAAAAAAAGGTTCCTACCCCTGATCTACCTATCTAAGGTCTCAAACTAAAAAGCTCAAACCTCACCACATGACCTCACTCATTTGTGGATGATAAAGAACATTATAAATTGATGAACCAAGAGACAGATATAGAGACAGTAAAGCAACAGGCAGACTGTCAAATTACAGTGGGGAGGGGAGGAAGATCTGGGGGAGATAATAGATCAACCGAAGGACTTGTGTACATGCATATAAGTACAACCAATGGACATAAAACTCTGGGGAGGGAGGGTATGTATGTGAGGGAGGGAGGGGGGCAAAAAAAATCAATAAAATATATTAAAAATAAAAAAATAAAAAATAATAAAAAAATAAAAAGCTCAAACCTAAGGGCTGTCTAGAGCACAGCAAAAAGCTTGGGAACCAGGTAACAGAGCTCGAGTTTGGGTTCCATCACTTACTTACATGACTCCATGTAGTCACTTTTCTCTTGGCCTCAGTCTGCTTTGTCTTGAACATGGGGACTTGGATGAGATATCTTGAGATCTGCTGTAACCTTAATAATTCTGATTCAGGTAATGAGAGCAACAGGCATTTTCATGTCACCATGACGTGGCAACAACTATGGGAACCCTTTTAATTTTCCCTCAACAACCAAATCCCAATCAAAGAAAACTGTAATGGAAAAGGAACGTTGGGGCAAATGCATGATGCCGAAAGGCCCTGGAAGTTGACTATGAAATTCATTTCAATCACAGATGCTCATATCCTTATCGCCCACTAGGTGTCACTACAGACCCATAGCTCAAATGATCTGTAGAAAAAGTAACTGGAAACCAGATGGACTTTGAGCAACATGTGCTCTTTTCATTAAAAAGCAGTGTTAACGGGACACACACACTTGTTCAGAGGCACCAAATAGCACTTTGCTAAGACAAGAGAATCACCTGTGCCCTAGATTGTGTGGCTCAGTTGGTTGGAGCATTAACCTGGCACCAAAAGGTCGCAGGTTCAATTCCCAGTCAAGGCACATGCCCAAGTGGTAGGTTCAATCCCCAATAGGGGGTGTGCAGGCAACAACCAATTCATGTTTCTCGGACTCTCCTTCTCCCTTCCTTTCTTTAAAATAAATAAATAAATAAATAGATAAAATCATACTTTTAAAAAAGAGAATCACCTTGTGATGGACTTCCAGTATCAGCCGTGACAAAATTGTATATCACAAATATAATTTTATTTTTTAATATTAACAGGTTTATTTACATTTAGGGGGAAGGAAAAAACCCCCTAAAACTTCAAACTACTCCCTTTTCTCAAACAAGTTGATCCACAAGTACCCTAACTCCTCTTTAATTATCTTTAGTATTTGAAGGCTGACGCTAACCTTTAAACCACGTGTTTTTAAAAGATTAGTAAATTTTACTGCTTAAACTTCTTCAGATAATATTGCTTTTAAATTACCGCCAAATCATAATTTATATTCTACTTCTAAGTCAGAATTATCCAACGCAGGTTTCCCAAAGACTTCTCTACGTTACCAACACCAGCCTTACTTAACTTAGATTAAGCCCAACTTGAAAAGCTGTCATCAGATATTTAGCCCATTCCACAAATTACCTGCATTTATCAAGACTCTAGTCACAAAATAATTCTTTTCCCTAGCCAGAAAGTATTTTCTCTTACTAGTAATAGGACATACACCTAGACTGGTAAATGCCAGCAAAACCAATGGAAAATTAAACAATTAGTAAAATTTTCATGTTATGCATATGCTCACCTCCAGGTCATCCTATATAATAAAAGGCTAATACGCAAATTGTCCAAACAGTGGAACGATTGGTCACTATGATGTGCACTGACCACCAGGGGGAGAGATGCTCAATGCAGGAGCTGCCCCCTGGTGGTCAGTGCGGTCCCACAGCCCCGCTCCCAGCTGGCAAACACAGCAGCAGTGGTGGGAGCCTCTCCCACCTCCAGGGCAGCGTTAAGGACGTCCAGCTGATGGGCATACCCCGAGGCTCCCAGACTGCGAGAAGGCATGGGTGGGGCTGAGGGACGGCCCCCAAAATTCGTGCACTGGGCCTCTAGTTTTTATTTTAAAAAAAGACAAACACAAAATATGACAAACCTTAAAAGAGAATCCAATTAATTCTGAGACTAATGGGTAACCTCATTTCTAATTAAGAGGCAGCGGTGCCCTACTTAAATCACCCAGCAATGACACACTGCGCACTTGGCTACACTGAGGGGCAAAGGATAAAAGAGAGAGGTATTCAATTACATAGCAACGGACAGGCTTTTATTTCAATGAGCAATTTGTCTCTCCTGACATACTGGTCCTCATTATGGATTTACTACTTAGTGTTAATTCATTCACTCTAATTTGGCGATACTGGCACCCCTAAGCAAACCCTACCACTGGCCACCCCCAGCGCCAGGAATCCACGTTAAACAGAACTTTGGGCGGTGCTATGTGAGTGCGGGACGGTAATGACAATGGCCTCGGATGTGTGCTCACAGCCCTGAGGGAAAATGATTATGCCACCTAGCCACGTTTGGACACAGGAGCAGAGAGCTTTCCTTTTCAAAACTAAATACATCTCGCTACCCAAAAGGGATTCTCTCACACAAACACAGCTCACAGAAAAGGCCTGGGAGCCAAATGTGTTACCTGGCAGGACTGCCATAGAGAAGAAATGAAAGAATAAGTTCCAATTACATTTTTCTAAATCATAACTTATAGGTGTATATCACAGAACAATGCCTTCGCTTAGACCCTAGTACTAGGTAAGAACTGGAGGGAAGCTCTAGAACACACAAGACCAGACCCACGGAGCTCCAGCTCCCACCAAACACTTCACACGAAGAGCGAGGGCCCTCCCACAGCCACCAGCAGCAGGAGGCTGCTCTTCACCTCGGCTCCTTACGGGCTCAGAGGGTCCTGGGACCCCTTGGGATTGCACATCCAATTCTGGTTTATAGACGAGACTTTTCTGGGACATAGCTCTCATCAGATACATAAAAAGATCCAAAAACTAACCAAGCTGAAAAGCTGCTCCTCTTCCTGTGAAACAGAATGGAGCCCGCGCTGCCGTGCTCGGCTGTGGGGTGCAGTGTGACGAAGTGGGCCACGTTCAGAATCTTAGAAACAAGATATTCAGCGGATGAACAAGATGTCAACACAGTCGGCTAAGTCTGCATTTTACTGCCAAGCAAAATAAGATTAAAACAAGTAAGTTTACTGGAAGCAAAGAGCATCAAACCAAGCACCACTGGGAAAGTCGGAAGCTACGTGTCCTCCTCCCTAAGCCTAAAAGAAAGGGGAGCACCTGACCGTCCACTTGGACATTTCCACAGGAACGTACATACCTCTACGGAAGCGCAGCCCGACTTTCGTAAAGAACTCCACAGCATAAACTCACCGTTTTCAAACCTCAACTGTTTTTATTTACGTAAGCAGTGATAGAGCAGTCGTTTCAAATGTTTGTTTTTGGAATGGCTTGTAGAAAATGGCACCCTGGGACCTTTTAGCTCTTTGGCCCATGAAGTCTCTTAAAATGCCCAGTAGGTCAAACAATCTGAAAATAAAGGCATCCCAGCAGAAAGCCTCTAAGACTTGCCAAGCTCCTCAAAAGTGCCACTCGGAGGCCTCTCTGCTCTAGGTCACAGAGGACGGCTATTCAGAGTCTCGCTGGCTGATGCTTCGGGGGGCTTGAGGTGTGGCCATCACTGGCTGCCGCGCATCATTTCCTGCAGGTAAACGGTGTTCATGTGATAGGCCGCCATCCACCCGGGATGCCTCTGAGCATTCCAGTAATAGGACTGAGAAGCAGCAGAGTAGTACTCGTTCCAAGCCCTGTAGTAAGCTCTCCAGTACTCCTCGTAGTCCTGATAGGTCCCAGGAAAACCCGCCTGGGCGTCCCTCTGGCGGACAGACAACTCGTCTTCCTGGGGCTCTGCCTGCGGCCGATGGGAGGAGCGCCGAGGGCTCCTTCGGCTTGGCTTAGCCCTCTGGCCAGCCCCCGCTTTCTGCCTTGCCTTGGTCTGGGCCTCCGGTGACTCCTGACACTCTCCCAGACTCGGGGTGTCGCTTCCATCCAGAGGTGGTTCCAGATACGGGTGGTCAGCCGCAGGCGTCGACGCCGTGCCTCTCAGCGGAATGTCGGAAGAGCCTTCCACGAAGGACTTATTTCCTTTGCTCTGGGAAGAAGTCCTTGAGCTGTAAGAGCCGCTGTCGCTCTCGGAGTCTCCAGACTGACTACTACTTGCCAACGCCCGCACTCTCTCTTCAGCAATTCCGTTCCTCACAAAGCCATTGTGGGGGTTCCCAGCCCGGTCCCCAGGGCCCGTGTAGTGCCTGATGATCTCCACCGGCTTCTCCAGCCCCTCCTTAAGGTAGCGTTCATAATCCTCCAACAATTCCTCGAACGTCAGCGCACACGGCGGGTGGGTCTTAAAGGAAGACAGACACGGGATCTGGGGGAGTGACACAGGGGCGTCCTCTCTGGCCGGGGGCTGGCTGCTGGCGCCGCCTGCAGGGCTCCCAGCAGAATGCTGCTCTTGCTCCTCCAGCGGCACAGCCCGGCCCGATGCCTTCGGTGATTCCGCTTTTCCAAGGATTCCACACTCCGAGTGGCTTTTCACAGGAAGCTTCTGTTTGGTGGTGTTTTTGGATCTGACTGACAGTGCAGATACGGAAGTGTTTCTACAAGAAGCCATGTGGTTACCATGAGCCTTCTGAGTTTGGGAGGTTCTCTCTATTTTCTGCATTTGCTTTCTCAGGGGCTGGCTAGGTACGCTTGCTAAGCCATTTGTATGCACAGCAGCTTTAACCTCCACATCCCAATCCAAGCATTCTTCCATCAGACCAGGAGGAATGGGATCTACAAAAAAGAA
Organism: Pipistrellus kuhlii; assembly: GCF_014108245.1. Classification (NCBI taxonomy): domain Eukaryota; kingdom Metazoa; phylum Chordata; class Mammalia; order Chiroptera; family Vespertilionidae; genus Pipistrellus; species Pipistrellus kuhlii. The sequence goes on from NW_023425523.1 coordinate 3,781,531, forward strand.
GTAACATATTAACATTCTCCAGCTGCTCTAAACCAGCATTTTCTGAATGGTTTCGTAATAAAAGCCTAATATGCTAAGTGTCCAGTCATCCTTTCGACCAACAAAAGCATAATATGCTAAGGCCGCTCAACTGCTCACTATGACATGCACTGGCCACCCAGACGCTCTGACTAGTAGGTTAGCTTGCTGCTGGGATCTGGCCAATTGGGACTGAGCAAGATGGCTGGACATGCCCTATATACACATATGTAGACCAATATATACACTAACAAGCATAACCTAACATAGCAAATGAACCAAATTTCCACATAAGAGTTTTTAGGGTTTTTGTTTTCAAGAGGTCATTAATAGGTTTCAGACACACACTTTCTAAGATGCCACTTAAAAAGAGCAGTTTGAGAAATGATTCATTAAAATCAAAAGAAAACATTTCAAAACTTTCAAAACAGAGTTTAAAAGTTGCTATTCCCTCCCCATGGTGACAAAAGAGAATACGGCAAGAACTGCCTTCACAGCGACAGGAGGTAAAATATTCCCTTTAGAAAACAGTGAAATCAAACCACAAGGCTACGAACTAGTATGTAGTTACGACATTTTTCACATGCCAATAGTCAGCTTGCGATCTTCTCCCTGCTGTTCATTAGCTGAAAGACCTTAGGCAAAGTACCTAACCTCTCCACCCCTCCGTATCCACATCTACAAAACACACACAGGAACAGCACACACCTCCCAGGACGGTGGTGAGAATTAAACGAGTTAGCACATGTCAAGTACGTGGAACAATGCCTGAGATGACATAAGTATTCTGTTAGCGGTTATTTTTATTAGGCCTCTCATCATTACCACTATTATTTTGATAGTAAAATGAAACAGACAAAATATACCTGGTAAAGGCAGAAGGTTGATATTACATTTCTGGGCAATTTTCATCATTGTATTTTCTTCTTCTCCCCGGCAACAGTAGGTCACTGCCAATCCCAACGTACCTACAGCACAGAGGGACTGTTAAGTAGTAAATCATTTTCACCTAAATGGCACCCCAAGTCCACTGTCACATTCCAGATTTCCCCCTTAAACAAAGCACCCAACTTTTCTATTTACCAAAACGGCCAGCCCTGCCAATCCGATGCATGTATGTCTCCCAGTCCACTGGCACGTCCAGATTCACAACCAGATTCACCTTCTCAGCATCAATCCCGCGGGAAGTCTTGAATCAAAAAGAGAACTATTTGCCTCATTACCTGTAGCATGGGTACCAACGTTCACCACCTTTTTCTAGTCTAACCAGGAGCCAAATTAAGAACAAGAAGATATTTAGGAGGAAGGAGGAAAAAAAAAAAGGAAATTCATTTCTGTGACTAATTTCAAGAACAAAGATGAAAATACAAATTATTATTAAGAAAGCAAATCCCGCCGAGACCGGTTTGGCTCAATGGATAGAGCGTCGGCTTGGGAACTGAAGGGTCCTGGGTTCGATTCCGGTAAAGGGCATGTACCTTAGTTGCAGGCATATCCCCAGTAGGGGGTGTGCAAGAGGCAGCTGATCGATGACTCTCTCTCATCGATGTTTCTAACTCTCTATCTCTCTCCCTTCCTCTCTGTACAAAATCAATAAAAATATATTTAAAAAAAAAAAAAAAAAAAAAAAAAAAAAAGAAAGAAAGAAAAAAAGCAAATCCCTAGCACTGCAAAGAGAACCATCTTCTGGAATGCTCGTCAGATGATGCACTTACATAAAATGACAGATGAAATCTGTATGTATGACAACAGAACATACAAGGGGATTAGTCACCCAAACTGAGAGGATATCTACCAAATCTGTGGAGATGAGGACTCTGCAATGAAACTGCTTCAGTTTAGCCATAGCATCGAGACGCTGATTCTGATTCATGTTGCCTAAAAAGACCCAAGCACACAATTATCAAACCCACAGAAAGCAGGAATCGTAACTCCCAGTCTTAACAATTTAAAAATATACCAAGGAAAGCTAATGTTGTCCTTATATGCAAACCCAGATTAAGACTTACAATCAGAATCTTCTAAAATATGATTAGGCAATTCACCAGAAATTTTAAATGTCAATTTTAAATGGTGATTAAGTTATGCCTGCATATACAATATTATATCTGCAAAGTCCCATGTGAAGTATAACAATTCTTAGAAAAATAAAATTGCTTTAATTGGCTATTTATAAATTTGGTGTTGAAGTGTGATCTATACTCAAAATATTAGTCCATCAGAAAATAATCTCCCCAGTATCACATGATATACCAGGATTAAACAAGCTAACAGGGTAACGGCTAAGCTGAGATACCAATCAACACTCTAAAAAGGCCTGGCGGGCATGGTTCAGTGGTTGAGAATCAATCTATGAACCAGGAGGTCATGCTCCCCAGCAAGAGGCGGCTGATCGAAGATTTGTGCTCATCATTGATGTTTCTCTTTTCCCCTCTCTGAAACCAATAAAAATTAAAATTAAAATTAAAACTCTAGGCCTAGCCGGTTTGGCTCAGTAGTGTCGGCCTACAGACTAAAGGGTCCCCGTTTCCATTCTGGCCGAGATTGCGGGCTCGATCCCCAGTAGGAAGTGGGCAGGAGACAGCCAATCCATGATTCTCTCTCATCACTGATTTTTTTTCTCTCTCTCCCTCTCCCTTCCTCTCTAAAATCAATAAAAATATACCTTTAAAAAATTAACCCTCTAAAATGGCTCTCACTGATCAAACATTCCTTGAAAGCTTTTATTCCTACTAAACCCGCAGTAATAATTTAGCTTTGTGTCAAAATGAATCACTTTTGCCTACCATGAAACAGTCAGTTCAGTTGGCAATTCTTAACATTTTAATAATGATTGTCAAGAAGCAAAATATTTCCTCTTAAGATGACAAAAACAAACTTTGTGTGAATATAAATCCAGTTTCCTAATTTTTTTTTTATTATATACCAAATTACTTGTTAAAAGAATATTCTGATATGTTTCTATCTCTCCCTCTCCCTTCTTCTCTGAAATCAGTAAAACTATGTATTTTAAAAATCCCAATGAAAAATGAACCTGAAATTGCCTTTACTCTGAAGACTCAACGCAACCTCACACTCACAAGACAGCTCAGGAAGTGGTGTTTCTGCCTCGTGGCCCGAGAGTCAGGTACCAAAAGGACTGAGGATGAGCTCACCTGAGATGCACTCTGCAGGAAAGCCTTTGGAAGAAAGGAGATCAGCCAGATGCTGTGCTCTGTGAGAAATAACAGTGATCATTTACAGACACCGCCCACGCCCATGCTTTTATTTCCCCCAGATGACCTTTTAAGGTAAGTACCTGCTGTGTAAATTAGAAAAGACTAAGGCTTGATTAAACGGAATTCTGCTGAACAGTTCCTGTAAATGCTGAGCCTTTTCTTCAAAGATCTTATGGGCCATCGGGTACAAATTGACGACCTTGTAATACTGCTTCAAACCTATGAAGAAGCCCAGAGCGTCTGTTAAAACATCGAGGGCTGCAATCCCATAAGAGCAAATATAAAAGCAATAGACAACTAGGCACAAAGGAAAGTTCCAGAGTACCACACATCAGCAATGTAAGTATCCAATGTCTATACATACCTAGGAGACTTGGGTCACTGGAATTGAGCCTTACAAAAGTGGGATCTCTCATGTACTTTGCCAAAGCATTAGCCAAAAATTCTGGGTAAGTAGCTGATACTGCCACCATCTGTTTACTGGCAGGCAAGGAAGAATAAATCCAACTGCAAAACAGAAGAACACAGGCCTTAGAGACGATTCAGGCAGTAATCGCCGCCTGGAAAAGCTACACACAGACCCTTTGGGGCACTAGGTCTAGTAATAATTAATGTCGTTTTCTAATATTTTTTTTAAATTGAATTTATTTAAACAATACAACAAAATTTAATCAACAATATAGTTGCCGTTGTTTTCTACTACTTGTGCCCAACGCTCAGGAAGCATTTTAATCCCTCTGTTGTAAAATTCTTGTGATTTTGATGCGAAAAATTCAGTCAATGCATTTTTGAGGCATTCTTCATTATTAAATTTTTTTCCAAGAAGAAAGTTTTGCAAAGAACGAAACAAATGGTAATCGGAAGGGGCAATATCAGGAGAATATGCAGGTTGAGGGAGAACTTCCCATTCCAATTGCGCAGTTTTTCAGCAGTGATTCTTGCTGTATGCGGTCGTGCGTTATCGTGGTGAAGAATTACGCCCTTCCGATTAATCAGCGCGGGTTCTTTTTCTCTTAAAGCTTGGGCTAACCTTTCCAATTGGGCACTATACACTGCACTTGTAATGGTTTGGTTAGATGGTAAAAGTTCATAATGAAGAATTCCTTTAAAATTCCACCAAACACACAACATCACTTTTTTCGCATGCAAGTCAGGTTTTGGCGTGGGCTGCGGAGCCTCATTTTTGCCCAACCATTGAGGCCGCCTTTTCAAATTAACATACAGCACCCATTCTTCATCTCCGGTAACAATTTGCTCTAAAAACGGCAAACGGTTTTGACGAGAGAGGAGCGAACTGCAAATTGTGACTCTTTGATTACGGTTGTTATCGGTCAACTCATGAGGAACCCATTTTCCAAACTTTTGGACTTTGCCAAGTGCACGCAATTGATTGGAAATTGTTTTTTGTGAACCATTTAAAGTTGTCGCAAGCTCTTGTTGGGTAATTTGAGGATTTTGTACCAAAAGAGCTTGAAGAGCTTCTTGGTCAAAATTGGACACACGGCCTCGACCACTCTTGTCATCTAATGAAAAATTTCCCTCGCGAAATTTCTCAAACCAACGCTGGCATTTTCTGGCGCTAACTGCATCTTGACCAAGAGCACTACAGATGTTTTTTGCAGCCTCACTTGCTTTTCTTCCTAATTGGAACTCGTAAAGCATGCAGTGCCGAATATGCTCTTCATCCGCCATCTTCTTAGCCCTAGTTTTGCAACAAAAACCAAACCAAACACAAACTTTTTCAAGCAAAACTTGTTAATTGCACTTCACACGTTCTGTAGATACCACGTGTTTGAAGGTTATGTCAATACAAGTCAACGCCAAGCAAGATTTTAAACGAATGTTTAAAAACGACATTAATTATTACTAGACCCAATATTTTAATAGTCAAGTTAGTTGTATGTCTTACTTTATTTGCTCCTGGAAACTGCCTTCTTCTAAAAGCTTATCCGCTTCATCCAGAATAAAGAGACGTACACTGCCTGGGTTCAAGTAGTCAAGCTCTATCAGTTGTTTAATTCTGCCTAAATTAAAAAATATATATATATTTATGATGAAACAAATTTGTGCAAGTCTCCAGGCAATGCCACTCTACTTAGAGGCTGTATGGCTGACTATCCTGGAGCAATCTTCATTTATACATTAAACCACAAATCAGAAATTCTGAGTTCTGATCTTGCCTAACTCCAATTCCCCCCTCACATTTCATTAGGAATATGTACGGAAAATACACTATTCCTATCAAAAACTTGAATGGCTGAGGGACTGAATGCTAGACTCTGAGTGATCCATGACTGAATGATTAAAGCAAATAACTCAATGCATGGCTTAAAAGGCTTCCTGAAAGTCACCTCATGCCTCTTGTTCTCAGAAGCCTACCCCATGGTTTTTAACCAGCCTTAGGAATGGAGAGTTCATCAGTTCTACTGGCAATCCAGTCAAGTGTCTCCACTTCATTGGTATAATTAATTGTCACAATAATCAAAGTCTGCAATATTACTGTTTTATTTTTAAATATATTTTTCTTGATTTCAGATAGGAGAGGGAGAGATAGAAGCATCAATGATGAGAGAGAATCACTGATCAGCTGCCTCCTGCACGCACCTCACTGGGAATCGAGCCCACAACCCGAGCATGTGCCCCTGACCAGAATTGAATCTGGGACAGTCCACAGGCCGATGCTCTATCTACTGAGCCAAACCAGCTAGGGTGCAATATTAATTATTGTTATACTAGAGGCCGGGTGCACGCATCGTGCACTGGTGGGGTCCCTCGGTCTGGCCTACACAATCCTTGGAGGATGTTGGACTGCTGGTATAGACCTAATCCCCGCAGGCCAGGCCGAGAAACCCCACAAGTGCACAAATCCATGCACCGGCCCGCTAGTATGCATATAAGATCTTTGGTTAATCTCTTTCCACCCTCCCTTCTCACCCCTTCCCTCTGAGATTCATCAGTCTGTTCCATGTTTCCATGCCTGTGCATTGAGCGTCTTCCCCCTGGTGGTCAGTGTGCATCATAGCTACTGGCTGGACAGTCTCTTAGGCATATATATATATACACACACACACACACACACACACATATAATTTATATATATAAATTATATATATACATACATATATATACACACACACACACACACACACACGTAATTTATTTATATATATATATATGTATATGTATATATGTATACACACACACACACACACACATACACACACACACACACATATATAAATAAATAAAGTGTCTAGCCCAGGCAAGGTGGCTCAGTAGTTGAACATGACCCATGAACCAAGAGGTCACTGGTCCGATCCCCAGTCAGGACACATCCCCAGTAGGGGCTGTGCAGGAGGCAGCCCATCAATGATGCTATTCTCTCATCAATGTTTCTATCTCTTTATCCCTCTCCCTTCCACTCTCTAAAAATCAATAAAAACATGTATTTTAAATAAATGTTCAGTTCCTAAAAGCTCCAATTACGAACAGGCATTGATACCTTACCAGGAGATCCAACGGCAATATGACACTTTTTAAGTCGGGTTTTGTCTTGAGGTAAAGGAGTCCCTCCAATAAAGACATGACACTCCAAGCCTTCCATTTTTACTCCAATGGCTGTGATAACGGAATGTATCTGTACAGCAATTTCTCTTGTAGGCGCCAAGATCAAAATCTAAGAAAATGTAAAATACACCTTTAGCGAGTCAATCAAATAAGTACATGTGAATGACAGAAAACCTGAGTAGGCCAATAACAACTGAAACTGAAGCAGTAATTTAAAAACTTCCAGCAAGCAAAGGTCCTGGACACTTCCAAGCTCTTTTAAGAAGCCAACACTATCCTAATTCCAAAACCAGATAAAGATACTACAAAGAAAGAAAATTACAGGCCATATCCCTGATGAACATAGATGCTAAAATCCTCAACAAAATATTAGCAAATCGAATCCAGCAATATGTTAAAAAGATCATACACCATGGCGAAGTGGGATTTACCCCAGGGATTTAAGGCTGATACAACATTCGCAAATCAATAAACGTGACACATCACATAAAAAAACTGAAAGATAAAAACCACATGATCATATCAATAGACGCAGGAAAAGCATTTGATAAAACCCAGCACCCTCTTTTGATAAAACTCTCAGTAAAGTAGGAATAGAGGAATCATACCTCAATATAATAAAGGTCATTTATGACAAACCTAAAGCCAACCTCAATGGGCAAACACTAAAAGTGTTTCCCTTAAGAATAGGAGCAAGACAAAAATGTTGGGAAAACTGGGTGGATACATGCAAAAAAATGAAACTAGACCACCAACTTTAACCATACACAAGAATAAACTCAAAATGGATAAAAGACTTAAATATAAATCATGAAACCATAAAAATCCTAGGAGATGTTGTTGTACAGGCAGAAAAATCTCAGACATCTCTCATAGCAATGTGTATAGATACATCTCCTAGGGCAGTGGTCGGCAAACTGCGGCTTGAGAGCCACGGTTTGCCACTCTGTTGACTAATGAATTTGCCGACCACTGACCTAGACTCTCAATTCCAATAATTACAGGCTGTTGTTGTTCCTTGTGATTAGGCCCCTCTCCCAGTGGTTGGCAAATTCTTTAGTCAACAGAGCAGCAAACCACAGTTTGCCGACCACTGCCTTAGACCTACTTCAACAGATTCTCAGGGCTGGGGGATTGTCCAGCCCTCGGGCCAAGGCATTAGGGGTGACTTAATTAAATGCTTAACTAAATATAGCAGGCTAATTTTTTAAGTTGTTAAGTTTGTATGGCCCCAGAATGATGTTATAAATATTCTAACGGCCCTTGGCAGAAAAAATGCCCTAGAAGATGGGAGACCGATGAGACATTCATGGAGGTGTACGAGCCACCTGCAGTTATCAGCAAAAGCCAGGGCACACACGGCCATAAATCAGGCCGAATGCTAAATCTCACCACAATCTGATCAGCAGACAAAAAATAACCTCAATCTGTATTCTCAAGTAATGACATAACTGACATACATGACATTCTATTTAAAATGCAGAAATCATGGGAAATTCCTAGCTTCTAAAACTAATAATGCATCCTTGGTCACCAGCCACACCACCACCACTCAATGACCTGTGGACAGAAGGGGCCACAAGCTGACCTGACCGGCTCAGGAGAGGCCTGCATGGTGGCCTTGCAAACTCAGAGACCTAAAGTCACCACGAAGGACGGTTTGAAATTAAAACTTTAAACTAAAAGCAGCTTATGGCAGGCAGTCATGTCCTAGACCAGTGGTTGGCAAACCGAGGCTCTCGAGGCACTTGCGGCTCTTCGGCCCCTTGAGTGTGGCTCTTCCACAAAATGCCACGGCCTGGGAGAGTCTATGTTGAAGAAGTGGCGTTAGAAAAAGTTTAAGTTTAAAAAATTTGGCTCTCAAAAGAAATTTCAATCACCGTACTGTTGATATTTGGCTCTGTGGACTAGTGAGTTTGCCGACCACTGTCCCAGGCTAGCATCTTCCCTGATAAAAGTTAATTCTTACCTAAGCCTGTCTATTGTCTTTCGAATCTGTAACACTGGAGGCCCCATGCATGAAATTCATGCAAGGGGCTCGGCCCCCACCCACCTCATCAGCTTTTATTATCATAGAAGATTCCTTTGGATGTCAAGGTAACTCCTTTTTCCAGACCCAGCAGGGCACAACCAATGCTCCACGGGGGAGATCATAAATCCTCATTGTTATTGCCATCATATGCTCCTGTACCCACCTATGTAAAAGTGTGTCCATCATTGTACTTTTCATCCAATCCCAACAGCTTCCCCACTTTGCCTTCTCCCGCCTCCCTAATCTACCACCGGTGAATTTCATGTAACCCACCTGCAGCTTCTCTTTTAATTGTAATGTATAAAATAAGGTGCAACACTGCCCTTCTCTGGGGCAGTGGTCGGCAAACTGCGGCTCCCGAGCCACGATTTGCCACTCCGTTGACTAATGAGTTTGCTGACCACTGCTCTGAGGCATTCCCTCAATCTCTTGATGTCTTGCTTCCTGGCATTTGGCTCAAATAAACCCACAAACACTCCCTACGGGTCGGTATGTTTCTTCTGTTGACAGCCCTAAGGTCTCACTTTTATCCTTTTCAAGTGGCTTCGCTCAGTCATTCCTCCAGTTCGCTTCTATTCCTGAGGAGCTACTGGTACTTCATCCGACCTGGGGTAAAATCCACGAAACGCACCCTCCTCCGGGTGAACTCACCTGGGTGCTTAAGTTTTCAAGAACAAGCGAGTCCAACGCAATGGTGGAGAAGACGCAGGTTTTCCCGGTGCCAGACTTCGCCTGGACAATCAAATCTGCAAAGGCAGGCAGAATGAGCACCAGGCATGCCGGCTGAGGATGCTCAGGGACCGCGCATGAACCCCGGAGCTGGACGGGGCTCCAGATGCGTTTAGTGAACGCACCAAAGCGCAGGCCGTGCCCGAACCTCTCCCGTTCATCCTCTCCGACTCAGAACCACGTGTCGGCGCGCAGCGGGCCTTAACCAGCTGACACCGGGCACCGCACCCCCGTTTTACCGCAGTTCATCGCCTGAGGCCGGAACGCGGGCAGCGCCGACCCCCGCCGGGCCGGCCTGGCTCTCCCCGGACCGCGCCGCCGCCATGGGCGCCCCTCGGCCTCCCCGGGCCTCCCCTCCCGCCCCGAGCCCGCAGCGCCCCGGGTCCCCGCCCTCACCCAGCCCGCAGCGCCCCAAAGGGATGGCCTTGAGCTGCACGGGCGAGGGCCGCTCGAAGCCGGCCGCCCGCAGCCCCTCCAGCACCGGCCGCGACAGCAGCAGCGACTCGAAGTCGGCGGGCTCGGCCAGCAGCACGTCCCCCGTGCGGGTCCGCGGGCCGCTGACGTCGTGCGCCGTCCGCAGGCTCCGCGCCGGCCGGCCGAGGGGCTCCCGGGCCGCGGCCGGGGCGGCCACGGGCTCCGCCGCATGCTCCGCAACAGCCTCCGGGGGCGCAGCGCTCTCCTCGGGAGCCAAGGCCGCCGGGGCTTCAAACGCCGCCGCCATGGCAGTAGCCGCGCCACGTGATCTCGCGGGACTTGGGGCGGGGCGGGAGCCTGAGAGCGAGAAGGAGGAAAACTTTATTAGCACTCTTCCGCGGAGACACGGACACGCCCGGCCTGGAAGAGGGCGGAGCGGGGCGGAAGTCGGAGGCGAGGAGTGGCGAGGTGGGGAATCCGGGGGTGAACCGCAAACGACGTGCGGCCTGAGGCAGGCGGAGGGAGGAGACGGGAGGCTACCGGGGCGCCGCCGCCTGCGGCCTGCAGAGGGCGCCGCGCGTCCGCGCTGGAGCCGCCGCCCCGCCTCCCGGCCTCTGTGGGCGGGTCCTTCCGGCCACGCGCCGCGCCTGACGCTCGCCCCGCGCGCTCATTGTGACGCGCGCCGCACGCCACGCCCCCGGCTCCCGGCCCGCCCTCCGCGGCGCGCCCCGCAGCCGTTCCCTCTCCGGCGCCCGCTCGCCGCCCCTCTGCGCCCGCGGGAGGCGCCCGGAGCCCAGCGGGACGTGGACCACGTGGTCCGGCCTCGGTCCGCGGGACCGATGTCGTCATCGCAGGTCGCAGCACCGGGCACGCGAGCGCTGAATGAGTGAATGGCCTCGAAGCTGGAAAGCGGCCTGACGCCTCCAAGCTCCTGTCTCCGCCTCTGCACGCGAGGCTGGGACTCCGCCCGCCTTCCCCGCGGCTCCGTGTGGATGGAAGCCTAAGAGACGTCTCCAAGGGAACCCTTGTGGGCGTGGCTCCTCTCCCTCCCTAGGATGTTGACTTCCTTTTTCACCACCTTCCCCTACTTTGGGTCGCTGCTCAGCACCTTTTCTTCCTTCCTTCCTTTCTTCCTTCCTTCCTTTCTTCCTTCTTTCCTTCCTTCCTTTCTTCCTTCCTTTTTTTTTTTTTTTCAGAGAGGAAGGGAGTTATAGAGTTAGAATCATCGATCAGCACCTCCTGCACACCTCCAACCCACAACCAAGGTACATGCCCTTGACCTGAATCGAACCTGGTTGGGACCCTTCAGTCCACTGGCTGATGCTCTATCCACTGAGCCACACCAGTCAGGGCAGATACCGCCTTTTCAAAGAGGCTTTTCTGAACGCCCTAAGCTCCCCACCCTGCAGGCTCCCCATTCCTTTCTTCCTGCTCCATTTTTCTACGGGGCACGTATCGCTGCCCGCAGTGCGGCGTGCTGATTGTGTCTCTGCCTCTCTGAGGACAGGCCGGTTCTGTCCCGCTGTGGGCCATGCCCCTGATGGAAAAGGAGCAATCAGACACACGGTGAGTGCTCACTGTTCACTGAATGACTGATGTCCTACAACAAGCTTTAGGCGTGTCTTCACGTCTGCAACTTGATCTCATTCACCATTCCAAACTTTAAAAAATTCTGCATCCAAATCCAACTTTTTCCTTTGTCCTTATGTCATAATCCTGGTCCTTATAGTTCACACACACACACACACACACACACACACACACACATCACCACTCAGTGATGACCCAGATTCCAAACCCTATAGAGGGACTTTGGCAAGATAATCTCACTGAAAGAGGGTCCTAGAGGTGCATTTTTGCTTAGAAATTTAGAAAATGTCACTCTAGCTGGTTTGGCTCAGTGGGTAGAGCGTCGACCTGCGGACTCAAGGGGGTCCCGCGTTCAATTCCAGTCAAGGGCACATGCGGGGGTTTCGGGCTTGATCCCCAGTGTGGGGGTGCAGGAGGCAGCCAATCAATGATTCTCTCTCATCATTGATGTTCCTCTCTCTCCGAAATCAATTAAAAAAAATTTTTTTTTAAATTAGAAAATGTCAACTGTCCACAGGAAAGAAGGGGCCTCCTGCGAGGGGGCAGGCAAGGTGCCAGGCTTCCTCTAGCACCCCACCTCTCTTAGCCACCTGGACCCCAAGTCTCACAAACCTGGGAATTACTCTTGACTTCCCCCTTCTACCATCCCTCTCTCCTTTCTAACAATCCGGCGCAGGTAACTGTGTCTCCACGTATTTCATCCCCGTTCCTCTTCTCTCATCTCCACAGCACCCGCCCTGCGTTAGGTCCCAGCATCATCCGAACTATTGCAACAGCCTCCTGAAGGATGCTCCTGCCAGCCTCTTCCCGCCCCAGCCACCCGTCCACCGAGGATGCCATGATTTTCTTCACACGGGTGTCTCTGGTGGTTTGGGTCCAGCTTCAGGTCCTGTTTCTCACCGCCACCTTTCTCATTGTCCACCCCGGGCCCCCCTTTCACACCGCAAACACTTCTCGTCTAGCTCTTGCCATGTGCTTGTTCCCTGTTTACATGTTTGTCCCTCACACCGCAGCCCCCATGAGCTTCCGGAGGGAGGCGTTTTGGTTGCCCCCGGCTCTCCAGCCCAGCACCAGGCCTGTGGTGGACCTGATAAACATTGATCGAGTGGCTGACCCTCTTGATCAAGAGTCCCTGTCGAGTCTCCAGGCCCACAGGAGTGGTTTGCAGAATTCAAACCATCACTGCCAAAGACCCAGCTCTCCTACCGAAAGAAACAAACAGACTTTTTCCAGATGAGAACACTTGTAGTTTTATAGCATTCTGTTATGGTATTTGCTGGTTATGACACACAGGTTGCAGTAGGGTTCCCGGGAGTGAATGGTATTGCTATAACTAAAAACACAAATCAGCCCTGACTGGTTTGGCTCAGTGGGTAGAGCATCAGCCTGCGGACTGAAAGGTCCCAGGTTTGATTCCGGTCAAGGGCATGTACCTTGGTTGCAGGCACATGCCCAGTAGGAGATGTGCAGGAGGCAGCTGATCGATGTCTCTCTCTCATTGATGTTTCTATCTGTCTCCCTTCCTCTCTGTAAAAAAAAATCAATAAAATATATTTTTAAAATAAATAAAAACACAAATCAATACAGTGTTTTCCTCAGTAGCTACAAATAGCAGTAATGTGGTTGATCACACTTTTTGGTGCTGTAGAGAAAAAACACAAAGGTAAGAAGAGACCATTGAAGAGCTTGGTAAGGCGTGACAGGACCAGGCACAGAAACTAGTTGGAGTATTTTTTTGTCTGCCTCCTGGTGTCCCGGGATAAAGTCACAGCGGGTCCCCAGCCTCTTTTTATGCTCTCCCCTCGGCCTGGAAAGCCTGTCTCATCTCGGGTACCTGGGAGCCAAGCGAAGTGGGAGTAAGACTCAGATTCAGAATGGATGTTGAGGTTCAAATGGTCCCATCCATTCACTTCTGTACCCAGAGGGAAAGAAAATAATGTAAATAAAGGCAGGTCCCGCTGGGCGTGAGGATCTGTGGGGAAATGTGAAAAGAAGGGAAGGTACTAGATGTTTGTTTTTTTTTAATTTATTGATTTTTTTTTTTTTTTTTTTTTTTTTTTTTTTACAGAGAGGAAGAGAGAGGGATAGAGAGCTAAAAACATCGATGAGAGAGAAACAACTGCCTCCTGCACCACCCCCTACTGGGGATGTGCCCCCAACCAAGGTACATGCCCTTGACCAGAATCGAACCTGGGACCTTTCAGTCCTCAGGCCGACGCTCTATCCACTGAGCTAAACTGGTTTCGGCAGGTACTAGTTTTTACAGCCACTTTTTCTCATTTGACACTCAAAGCAACAAAGGGTAGGCAACGTTATCATTGGCATTCCATGCACAAACATCTCTTTTTCATCCTTCCACAAAAATCTCCGGAACATCTCAGAGGAATCAGCCAAACGCTGGAGACACCGAAACAGGACAACACAGAGCCCTGGCCTTCAGGGAGAGACGGCGCAGAGGAGGCGCTGATCGAGGGGGACCCACAGGTCGCGGGGGGCGGGGTACCGTCACGAGCAGCAATGACATTTCCAGGGCCTGCCTTGCTCCTCACGTGGCCATCCTGTGGGGGAGAGGACACGCTTCTGAGAAGGCGAGGCAAACAGCTCTTGGCCTTCAGAGAGCCATGGCTCTCTTCTCCCTGTCCTCCTCCTCCTCGTCCCACAGGCCAGCATTTCTGCCCCGACCGCAGCCCTGGGGACAGAGCCAAGTGCCATGGCGCCCGGTGGGGGGCTGGCTCCCGTGGCGGGTGCTGAAGCGAAGGTAAGGGGCTCGCCAGGCGGTGAGGGGGGAGGAGAGCTCCCAGGCAGACACGTTAGGGAGATATTCTGGGCAAACAGAACAGTTTGTGCAAAGGCGTGGAAGCAGGAGCAGCTATAGTCGTTTAGGGAAAGCAGACCTTCCGTGCGTGCGAAGGGGAGCAAGTGTGACAGCAGTTAGCAGGAAACGAGGCTGCGGCGGCACATCCCTCCCACCTGAGGGAGGACCTTATCTGCCCACCACGAAGGTCAAATGAGTGCTGCCTGGCCGGTGTGGCTCACTGGTTGAGCATCCACCCATTGAACTAGGAGGTCAGTGTGGGATTCCGCTTGGGTTGCTCTCTCAATCCCCAGTAGGGGGCGTGCAGGAGGCAGCTGATCAGTTGATCTGCTGCCTCCTGCACACCCCTTACTGGGAATGTGCCCGAAACCAAGGTACCTGCCCTTGATTGGAATCGAACCAGGGACCCTTCAGTCCACAGGCCAACGCTCTATCCACTGAGCCAAACTGGTTAGGGCTCCTATATTTCAGAGAGGGAGACAGAGATAGAAACATAAATAATAAGAATCATTGATCGGCTGCCTCCTGCACTCTTCACCTGGGGACCAAACTTGCAACCCGAATACGGGCCCCACCAGGAATCGAACCCTGACCTCCTGGTTCACAGGTGGATGCTCAGCCCCTGAGCCATGCCGGCCGGGCTATATTCATTCATTCTTCATTCAGTCCATCTGCTCAGTGGGCTGGCACCATCAATAAACGTGTTCTCTCGAGTTTTTATCAAGTACTAATCCCTGGCCCTCTGGGCAGGATTTATCATTTCAGGATCCTGCTTAATCCGAGGGGGCTGCTCCCCTGGCCTAGGGGGCAACCACACCTTCAGACCCTTTCCCACAGGAATTGGGGGGAGGGGGGGCACAGCGGGGCCCCTGAGCACTGCTCAGCCACCTCTCCCGCAGTGACTCACCTGCCAGACCTCCCTCCCTCCCTCCCTCCCTCCCCCCAGGCCCGTGGTGATTAATTGCCGCCTCTAACATCACAGCCTCTGTCCACAGGGAGGAAGGCATCACGTTTGCTCTCCTCCGTGTGAGAAGGGCCCCATTCATTCTCGTCCGGGCGGCATAATAAATAACCCGGCCCTGTTGGCAGGGGTTTTATTAGAGACTGATGGGACCCTTAACAATAACTGGGGGGCTGTGATTTATTAGGTGGGGAGGCCCGTGGCGTCTCCGAAGGCCGGGAACGTGGAATGTAACTGATAAAGCGGCTGTCAGCCGGTGAGATGCACTCCATAGAATGTGCACCGGAGGGATCCCCGAGGGCTGTCAGGAGGGTGTCTGCTCATCACCGCGTACTCCCGAGGCGGATGCTGTCTGCTGGGTGTCTGGGGGAGACGCGAACGCCAGGGAGGGGACCCCCAGGGGGCCCGGGAGGGCTGCACCTGTCCGCTGCCCAGCCCGAAGGGAGAAGGTGACACAGAGGAGCCAAAGGCAGAAAGGATTCCCCCTGAGGACGCCCATGACCTTCGGGAGGCCTCTGTCTCTCTCCGGGGAGCTGCCCGGAACAGAGGCGCTGAGCTCCTGCTGCCTGGCAGAGGAGGGACGGAAGGGTGAACCGGCCAGAGGAGAGATTTGTTCCGGAATTTTATTTATTTATTTATTTATTTTAATATATTTTATTGGTTTTTCACAGAGAGGAAGAGAGAGGGACAGAAAGTCAGAAACATCGATGAGAGAGAATCATCGATCAGCTGCCTCTTGTGCACCCCCTACTGGGGATGTGCCCGCAACCAAGGTACATGCCCTTGACCGGAATCGAACCTAGATCCTTTCAGTCCGCAGGCTGACACTCTACCACTGGGATTTTAAACCTCTGAACCCTGAGGTGTCTGCACCAGAGACCCCCCCACACACACACACCGGCCCCTGAACCCTGCTCCAGGGGGCAGCTGTCCAGCCACTGCTGGTGTCCTGAACCACAGAGACTCAGACTGATGGAGTCTCACCTGTGTTTGTTGCTGTTTCCCAGCTCGGGACCCCAGAATCCAGGCAGAGCACCTGGAAAAAAAGGCCTGTCACCTGGGGTGTGCATGGCATACAGCTCCCTTACCCCCAGGGCTCACCCTCCCACCCCTCGCCCTCCACCCTCCACCCTCCACCCTCCACCCTCCACCCTCCATCCTCCACCCGGGGCCTGACAATGAGGCAACTGGGTTTATCTCCGGGCCCATCGGCGATGGCACAGATGCTGCCCAGCTCTGTCCTCAGGTGCCTCTCGCTGCTGGGACGCAGTGCTGCTCACACGTTCTAACCCCACCCCCACCCCGCCTGCCGCTCAGCTCCAAACAAGGCCCTGGGAGGCAGCCTAGGACCTTCTGGCCAGACAGTCCCCTCCTTTGATCCTCCGCATCGGTCCCAGGAGCCTGGCCTGCCTCCCGGGCCCCTCCTGGGCCAGGACAGGAGGGGAGGGAGGCAACAGCCAGGGGAGAAAAAGTAATTGTCACCGTCTCATCTGAGCCTCGGTGGTGACACCCGGCGGCCTCAGAGCAGAATGGATACGGCGACCGGCGTGATTAAACCAAACCTCTCCCGCAGCCTGGTTCAATTAGACTGACAGGCGGAGCGCCTGTGGACGGGAGGGAGGGGAGGGGGAGGGTGTGAGGTGCTCATGTCCCTCTCGGAGCACAGGCTGCCTCCCTGCAGGCTCCGGGCATGCGCTTGGCCTTCCAAAGGGCCTTTAACACTTGCCCTCCACCGCGGGCGGGTGGCAGGGGTGACTTGCCCCACTTTATAGTCCGAGCAAACGGGGGTGGAGAGTTATAGGGCCGTTTATAGGGCCACCTCGAGGCGTTCCCTGCCTGCCATCAGGCCCACGTCGCCTCCCACGCCCGCCATATGGCAGAACGCTCCAGATTGAGCCCCCGGACTGCCATCTCCTCTCCCACCGCACAGCTCGCTCTGCGGGCCAATCCTCAGCTGTCTCGGTGCAGCCGCCTGCAAGGCGCTCGGCCTGCAGCTTCCAGAGCCAGGAGGTCACCATCCAGGGGCGCTCACACCCCTCTCCCCGCGCCCGAGCCCTTCCAAGCCACTGCTGAGCCCCTAATTACACCCGGGGGAGGAGGGAAAGTGTTAGCCACACCAGCAGGCAGCACCTGTGCAAGATCACTGACCACACCGATACCCTGCTGGCGTCCTCGCCACACCGGCTCCTCACCTGCCAGGGCTGATTTTCCACTCCCTGGTGGGCGAGGGCTCCTCTCAAAGTGTCTGAGCCTTGTGCGCGCTCTCTCTCTCTCTCTCTCTCTCTCTCTCTCTCTCTCTCTCTCTCTCTGCAGGTTTTCTCCATGAGGACAAGAACTGTACACACCATTCCCTGGGAGAGCGTGTATATGCCACACCAGACATGGTATCACCATGCTTGTTCCCATGGTTACCGCATGATGCCGGTCCCCGAGAGAGCACAGGGCAGACAGAGGGAGAGGTGCGAGGTGGCCAGGCCGATGTCACCAGCCTCCTAAACTGGGATTGGCCCCACCCACCCTGACACCTCCAGTCCATCCTCCGGAATCATAGCACAGATGGTCTCAAAGGCACGGAGCTGGGCTCCTCTGGAAACACCTGCCGAAGTGAGATTGGGGGCGGGGCGGGGGGAGGAGGGCTTGCCTGGCGGACGGGGGAGAAGGATCGGGGCGTCTGTTTTTCCGGGCCGGTTCTGCCGTCAGCAACGTGGGTGACGAGAGAATCACCTAGCCTTCCTGCCCTTTCCTCGATTGCAAAAATGAAATGGTTGGGCAGGAACTGTTAGAGTGTTCACACGTCAGAGAGCGCAGAGAAAACAGACCCAAAGACTTGTTCAAGTGACTTGTCTCGCCCTGGCCTGTGTGGCTAAGAGGTTAGAGTAGCAGCCCACATACACACACACACACTCACACACACTCACACTCACACACACTCACACACACTCACACACACTCACACACTCACACACACTCACACACACACTCACACACACACTCACACACACTCACACACACACTCACACACACACACACACACACACACTCGCACACACACACACCTGCCTGGGTTTCAGGTTCAATCCCCAGCCCCTGCCGGGGCACACGCAGGAGGCAACCCAATGATGTGTCTCTCCCCCATTGATGTTTCTCTCTCTCTCTCTCTCTCTCTCTCTCTCTCTCTCTCTCTCTCTCTCTCTCTCTCTTTCTCTGCCCCTCCCTTCCTCCCGCTCTCTCTAAAAAGCAATGGAAAAAAATATCCTCTGGTGAGGACTGACAAGCAGAAACATTTTTAAATGAAATGCCGCGTCGGATCCAAAGGGCGTGGATCCCGGAGCCGGAGCCAGGGCCCCCGGTGCCCGCAGGGTGCTGGCTCCCGTCCCCCTTCCTGCTCGGCAGGACGGAGGCGGAGGAGGCCCTGGCCGGGGCGTTGGGAGGAGCAGGCCGGGCCTGACACAAGGAAGGCCTTGAGCGCACGGAGAAGCCCCGTGTCCCACAGGCCCTGATTCTGGTCCTTCCGCCCGCTCACAGCCCCGATTCTCCAGGAGGGCCCCGCTCCAGTCCCATGATGCTCCGTCGGAAAGATGAACACGCTAGTTATTTCCTAAAGCCTCCGGGCAGAGGCACAAAGGCCCGTCCGGGGGTCATTATTCTCTCTCTGGATGATGATTCATGGGGAATAATCACAGCAAAGAAAACCTGTCCGCGGGCGGGAGGGGGAGGGCGGGCACAGCCCGGGCGCCTGTGCGCGCTCAGCTCCCGCTTTTCAATGTGTGTCTTCATTTGTTAGGCGGTGACAGCGTTTCTCGGCCTCGCTGGCTTTCCGCTCCGGAAACCTGAGGCTTTGTCTCGATCTAGACTGCTGCCGCTGCCACCGCCCGCCCCACAAAACCCCGGACAGGGGCCTGCCTCCCGGGGTGAGCAGAAGCCTCCGCAGAAGCGGCTGTCACCCTGACACCGGCTCCGCTCAGGGTGTCCAGGCCGCAATCTCCACCATCGCCCAGGGCTGAGGTCCGATTGGGCTAAGACAGTTCTCTGGCCGCCGCCGAGGAGCAGAGCGGGAGCTGCCGGGTGGAAGCGGATCCACGCCAGGCCCACCCTGAGACGTAACCTCCTCCCCTCCTCACTGCACAGCCCGGGCAGGAGAGCAGGCAGCCTGCTTTCTCTCTCGCTAACAAGCCTCTCCCTGGCAGGCGGCCGGCCCCTGGCCCTCGCTCACCGCTCCTGGAAGCTGGTGGAGACGGCCCCGGGGTGTGAGATCAGATGAGCCTCTGCTCTGAGCTGCAGGCCACGGGGAGGTCACAGGGCTGTCAGGTGTGGCAGAATGTCCGCCGGGAGGGAGCCGAGCGGGTCTCTTTCCTGGTCAGTGCGGTGCACCGACAATCGTTGGCACCCATCTCCTGAGCATCTCCTCTAGCTGTGCCCTGGTGTGCGTCAGGTGCGTCGCAGCTGAAAAACATTTGCTTTTCCAGCCAGCAAATGTTTACAAAATGGAAATATTTGCTTTCCAGATACCAAAAACAGCATCGCTTAGGTACCAGAAGCACCAGGCCCACCGCGGCAACTAATTCCGAGGAGGGCTCTGCAAGTTATGCGAACTGGTCTAATTTTGCACTTAAAATTCCCTTTGCGTCATTCACATGCGTCAGCCCATTCACACACCGAGTTTTTCTCAGAGTACTAGAGAGCAGGTCCTCGAGGAAAGACATTGCATTCAATGTCCGTACAGGGGTCCTCAAACTTTTTAAAGTGGGGGCCAGATCACGGTCCCTCAGAGAGCTGGAGGGCAGGACTATATGAACTACTAATTCCTACTGTAACACCTCGGCTGCGCTCACTGCCCAAAAAACCTGGCGGGCCGGATCAGACTCCTCTGCGGGCCGCATGTGGCCCTCGGGCCGTAGTTTGAAGACCCCTGGTTAGGAGATGCCATAGGAACGAAACTCTGGTTTGTATCCATTAGCTTAACGATAAAGATGAATTCCTTTTGCTAAAGTCTCAGAACTCGTCGACGATGATAAGTAAGGACTTACTGTACTTCTATTTCTTCCTCCAATGCCTTTCTTCTCTCCTCCTCAAAATAAATAAGTAAATAAACAAATAGCTCCTGCAGAACCAACAGCCTCGTCTCGCCACCAGGAGACTTCGTAAGGAGTTCAGGGAGTGGGAGCGATGTCTAGGTGAGCACTGTGTGCACAGGCCATGGCGGGGAGCGGTCCCGTCAACAGCTGGGGGGTGGGCACATGGATTAGGAGGGGGACACCCTTAGGGGACTCTCTCCCTCAGTGGCCCTGGTCATCTCAGTAATCCTGTTTTCTGCGGAGCAGGGTACCAGAAAGGGGTTGGTTACCTTGGAAACAGGGAGACTTTATTGCATCCCCACCCAGACCAAAGCCTTCGGGCCTCAGCTGCTCTGTCTGTAAGTGGGGAGAAGGACTTCTACGTTGAAGACACGGAAAGCTAAGGAGCTGTTAATGAGTCGCCTTCGACTCCTCTCCCAAGTCAAAAAAGTCTTCAATTAAAACCCAAAGAGAACCCTCCTTTGGGAACCGAGGGGCAGCCCAGCATACCGGCTGCTTCCTCCCTCTGCCGTCCCCCGGCGTTGGATTGGAAGAGGCAAGGAGCCCAGCCTCTGTGAGATGGACAGAGGACGATGCCAGGAAAGGTAGGAGTCAGATTCTTCAGAGGAGAGCTGGGCCTCAGTTCAGACACCCCCTCCCTGCACCCTCTCCCCCCTCACCCTGGTGTGTGTGCACTCAGACACGCAGTCTCTGCTCAGCACCTCCGGGCCTGCCCGCCTGGAGGGATCTGTTCGCAGTGACATCTGAACTCTTGCCAACAACACGTGTTTATCTCTAGGGTCAGCCTTTCCTGTTGGTGCTCAGGAGGCTGGGGGGAGCCAGGAGGGGGGCTGGCGTAATGGCTGTTGGCAGCCACAAGGGGTGGAGGCGTGTGGGCCACGGGGACACGTGATGAGGAGGTCTCCAGGCCGCATGTGGCCATGTGCTTCTTTCCTCCCATCGGCATGAGACCCCCAGCTCTTCTGTTGCCGAGGCAACGAGATGGACATCACCTCACGCAGGGGCGGGCCTCCAAGAGCTGGCTCGGACTCGGTGGGCGGTGCTCCAGGTGGGGGCCGTGGAGCCGGGCCAGGATTTTGGCGGAGTTTCCATTGTTTGGGTTAGGATCTGAGCTGTTGGGACACAGCTGGTTCTGCCTCTCCCTCTGAGTTTAGTCATCCGTGCCGGGACCCCCCGGCTCTGGCAGGGGGACCGAGGGGCCACCCTCCCGCATGAGGCTGGGTCAACCCCAAGAGTCTGACACCCACAGACGTCATTTCCGGGGAGGGGGCTGTACCATCTCCCTCTGGAAAAGCACCCTCCTTACACGTATCCCCACCAGCAGGGGGTAAATGCTGAGAGGTGCCAGCTGAGGTTCCTGTGAGAACGTGTGTTCAAAACCAATCTCAACGTCTCTGATGCAGTCCTCATTTCCAAGAGAGATAAACTCATCCCCTCCCGCTCCAGGTTGAGTTTGGGGGGGCGGAAGGGAAGAGACTAACCATTTGATTCCTCTTCTGCAAAAATGAATCATGCACACCCCGCCCCCCCCCCCAATCCTCAGCCCAGAAATATTTACCCATGTTTATATAACCATGGCAACAGGCTTGATTCTCTACCACTCAAACCCTTTCAGAAAGAGAGACAAGGGGAAGGAGACTCCTGCCTCCTGCTCTGCCCAGAGGACCTCCTGGGGAACAAGGTGAGAGGGAGAGAGAGAGCCCCCGAGCCCGGGCTGTGACCTTGGCCTTCTTGGGGGACCGGGAGCAAGGAAGTCCCAATGGCCCAGCATCACGGAAGGACTTCGCAGCTTGACAGTCATGGTCCTCCAGCGTCCCGAGGGAGCCTCCCAGAAATAGCGCCTCTGGCTTCTCCGGAACCTCTCTCCGGAGCGCGGCTCCGAGATGACAGCCACCGGCGGAAAAGCGGATGGATGGGATGCGGCCTGGCTCTGCCGATGACACAGACGCTATCTCTAAGACGGACTCCTCTCGCCCCGACTACACGGATCGCTGTGGGAGTGGAGTTCCGTGAAGAGGATAAAAGGGTCAGAGTCGCAGAGGTCGAAGCCATAAGCCAGGGACACTGAGGCCAGTGGAAGGACAGCGTGTGCCCACCCAGTCCCTGGAACTGCCATGAGCTCAGCCTCAGGGCCGGAAGCTGTGACCCCCACCCCCACCCCCATCCTCCCGCAGGAGTCCGGGCCTGAGCCCGCGGGATGCAGAAACCCGAGCTTACACTTGACTCTGAAGACTGCTGACCCCCCAGACCCACAGGCTGCTGGGTGTCACAGTGCGGAAGCTGTGCCCTCCGGGCTGGGGAACCCCCTTTGGGGCCTCCTTCCCTCTGAGTCTTCCTCTGTGGACTCTATGCTAGTATCCAGGCCCCTCTTTCCGCCCCATACCACTGGGGTCGCCCCAGGACGGGTCCTGTGGGCTGAGGACAGCAGCTCGGCCCTGGGGGGTGGCTCCCCTCACGGAAAGGAGTCTCTCAGCATCTCAGCTCCCAGCTGCGAGGAAGCCAGAGGGCGGGGAGGGCCGGCGGGGGGCCTCCGGGGAGCAGGTACATGCCATCTCAGGCTCTCCCTGCGGGCGTGGGAAATCCCGGAGCACGACCCCGCGGGTGACCCACGCGAGATCCGGAACAGCGACCTCGAAGAGAGGGGGGGTGGAGGGATGGGCACCCGGCCTGCGCCCCTCCTTTCCTCACTCCATCCCTCAGCTACCGCCCAGCTCCTCCCCACTGGGCCCTCGGGGCGAGGCCGGACCACGTGGGCACGTCATTATCATCGAGGTCCTGGGAGAGGGGACTCTGCAAAGTCTTCTGCCTAACGATGGCCATGGGCACCCTCCTTCCCTCCCGCTCCTCCTCCGGCTTTAACTCAGCAGAGCGCTCTTTGCTGACCCGGAGCGGAGTGACCGCGCGCCTGCCCCCTCTTTCTCGCCTTCTGTGAGGTCTCCAAGGTTCTGTCCGGCTCAGAGGCCCTACATTCTGCCTGGGGCGCTCTCTCCCCGTTAATCACCTTGGAACAGCAGGTCGCTAATTGCCCCAATTACTCCCGACCCGCGCCACACCGCCCCCCCGCGGCCGGGCCGGGGGCGCAGCGCCGGGGCGCACGGAGCCGGCGGGGCGGATCGGAGCATCAGCCGGGACTCGGGGCCCGGGCGGCGCCTGTGGAGCAGGATCGGAGCTGCTGAGTCCCTCTCCCTCCGCCGGCCGCCTCCCGCGCTGGGAGGACGGAGGCCACCGGGGCCCCGGGCGCGGGAACCGCGGCTCCTCCACTCCCGGCTCCGCCGTGGGGAGCAGCCTCCCGCGCCCCTCCGTTCTGTTTCCAGAAGGAAACGCCGCCGCGAGTTCAGAACGTGTCTGTCCCGTGTCTGTCCCGTCCTCCTCCGGTCCCGCGCCGAGCAGAGCCCCCTGGGCCGGTCCCGCTACACCGTCCGAGACCCCCGGCCGGAGGGGAGGGCGGCGGGCCTTCCCTGTGCGAACTGAGCGAGCGGACTGGCGGGAGGACCCTCCACTTGGAGGGGGGGGAGTGGAGGGAAACAAACAAATAAACAAACAAGCAAACAAAGAGCCGCGGGCGGGGCAGGCGGAGGTCGGAGTTGGGCGAAGGGGCTGACACTCAGCCTCTCTCCGAGGCCGCTCCCCGCGCCCACCCTAGGGCGGCGCTCACGGTGCCCAACGGGGCTCCCGTGCTTGGCTGGCGGCGTCGGCGCAGCCTGGCGTCTCCGTGCCCCGCGCCGGGATGCCCGGGACCGGGGCCCCCGCCAGCCCCCGCGGACCCCGCCGGCCCCCCGCCGGCCCCCAGGAGCGGCGGCCCCCCGCCGGCCCCCGCCGGCCCCCCGCCGGCCCCCCGCCGGCCCCCGCCGGCCCCCCGCCGGCCCCCCGGAGCCGCGGCCCGGGCCCAGCGCGAACCCCCGCGGCCGCACGGCCAGCCAGTGGGCGCGCGGTCCCCGCCCCCCCCCGCCATGCGCTCTTCTGATTGGCTGAGGGCATCCCCCCTGCGCGCTGATAGGCTGGCCCGCTCCTCCCTCCGGGGCACGGGCCGCGCGCAGCCGGCTCGAGGAAGCCGCTCCGAGTCCCGCAGGCTGCGCTCCGGCCGCGGAAGGCGCGGAGCTCGGGCCCGGGTCCTGCCCGCGGGGCGCGCGGTCCGGCGGGGCTGGACGCTGTGGCGGAGCCGGCCCGGCCCCCGGGCGCCTGAGGACGCAGAGCGGGGACATGGACTGCTATCTGCGCCGCCTCAAGCAGGAGCTGGTGAGCGAGGCGCGGGCGCCGGGGCGGGGGCGCCCCGGGGGTCTCTGGGCTCGCCGGACCCGGGAGGGAGCCCGGGCGCGCGGGGAGGAAGGGAGGCCGAGGAGGAGGCGGCGGGGAGGGGACACAGGGCACTGGCAGGCAGCGGGCAGCGCCTGTCCCGAGGGAGAAGGGCCACGAGGAAACTTGAAGCGAAGATCGGGTGCGAGTGAGGCCGCAGGGACAAGTGACAGAGGCCGAGCGAACCCATCCCAGACCGAGGGGTTCCGGGGAGCCCTGGGCGGAAAGAGGGCGCGCTCCGGGGGCGCACCCCGAGACGCGCGCACAAGCGGACGGAGAGGGACCGAGACGCTCGCACAGGATCAGGGCGCGGTGGAGGGTGAAAAGGGTGTAGGGATTATGAAGAAGAAGAAAAAGGGGGGAAACAAAAAGAAAAAAAATCATCATAGACCCAGAAAAAGAAAAAAGAAAGAGAGGGACGCGGGGTGCCCGGCTTCTGGGGTGGCCCTGGGCGATCTGGGGCGGGCGGGGCGCGGGGAGCGCCCGGGGCAGCGGGGCAGCCGGGGACCGGTGGCTGGAGAGGAGCTGGCACCGCCCGGGGCCGGCTGTCTGCCCGGGCCTGCCCGCCAGCAGGGAGGGGGCTGGCAGCTGGGGCGGCGGGGAGGGCCCGCCGGGCGGAGGGAGCGCCTGGCAGATCGGGAGCGGAGCCGCGGAGGCCCCGCCAGATGTCAGGTCCGGACGCGGGGCGTGCGGGGCGGGGTGCGGGGTCCGGGAGAAGCAGCTCAGGGTGGTGGTGGTGGTGGTGGGGTATCCAGGAGGGGTGAGGGGTGCCTGCTCCAACTCTGGCTGATTCTCACTGACTTCCTATACCCCCGCCCCTCCCTGCCACCATGCATTCATGCGGACGGTCCACCAGGCTCTCTTCTGCCCTCGCTTCCGCCTCCTTTTGTTTCTCTGGGAGCCAGCGACTTCCCAGCCTCCCCTTTTCTGTCCTCCTCCTCCTCCTCCTCCTCCTCCTCCTAACTTTTCAGAGCCGGGCACCCAGGCTCTCAACAGCAGACCTGGGTTCAGGCAGTGCCAGCCCTGGGCTTGCCACCCATGGCATCCTCTCCCCTCCCGCTGCAAACCCTCACTCCTCCCGCTGCTGGGACCCTGGCAGCCTGGCAGGGCCAGCTCTGCGGGGAGGGCCGCGGAGAGCAGGTGTGCTCTGTGCGGGTCAGGCTCCGGGTCCGGCGCTCCAGGGCCGCCTCCTCAGCCGGCAGGCACTCCTCTGGTGCTTCCTCCTGGCCACAGTCAGAAGGGAGAGTTCCCCAGCGAATTCGGGGAGTGACAGGAGGGTCTCCATCCTGTCCCCTCCCAGAGGAGTTTCTCATGCTTCCCAAGGCCGTTTGGGACGGCTGGCCGCGCCCACGCGTACACAGTTCTGACCTTTCCCATGCGCTTGTCCAACACCAGGGAGGAAGGTCAGGATCATCACAGATAATGTCTGAAGTCCAAGGCCCAGGCTGAGGACGGAACCTAGCAGAATCTTTTCTTTTCTTCTTTTTTTTTTCTTGGAATCTGGGACCACGCCACCCACTCCAGGATCTGCCTTAATAAAGGGTTTGTGGGTGTTCCTGGCATGGGCTGGAATTTTAAAATCCTACCGATTTGCATTTTTTACTGCACCCTTGGTGGGAGGCGGTGAGGGAGGGAGGCAGAGGCTGTGGGTGCCAGGAGGACAGAAAAGGCAAGCAGCATCTGCACCGCGCTGGGCTCCCAGTCCTGGTTTGCACCGGCTCCTGCCAAGGGCTGGAGCCCCTGGTCCTCAGAAAGCGGAAGGGGCGAGGCTGGGGTCCTCAGCTCCCCGTTCGCTCTCCTTTGGCCCTTTGTCTGCGCAGCCTCAGCCTCTGACTCTCCTGGAGAGGAAGCCAACTGCCTGGCCTGGGGCCCAGAATGACACTCAGCTGGGAGAGCTATGCACCCTCCCCCCCCCCATGGGGCTCCATCCCCGCCCCCGTGCCAGTCCCCCGGAAGGGAGCTGGCAGAGTGACAGGCAGAGCTGTGACAGTCTCCTTCACTCCCCGACACCTCCGCCCAGCGCTTAGGTTGCTGAGCCAATCTCAGCGCCTCAGTTTCCCCAATGGGAGTGGAGAAAGCAGAGCTGAGCTGGCCCTGGCTCAGCCCTCTGGCTCTTGTGAAGGTTGTGGGGGGTGAATTCCTTGCAGCTTGGTTGGCATAGGAAGGTGTTGGCTTATTTATCCCCCAGGTCCGCAGTAGGGGGGAAGGCATGGCGTTTGTCATGAGTTTGAGGGTGTGTGTGTGTGTGTGTGAGAATTCCTCCCAGCCAGAATCATCCCTGCCGCCCAGGAGGACTGGCGTGGCACTTGTGGAATAGCAGTCAAGTCCGACATTGATTCCACGACATTCCTTTCCAGCAGCGCTGGCCCCGCAGACCCTGTGGGTTAGACCTGCTGGGAAAGGGAACAGCCAGCGGCTGTGAGGCGGCCTCTGTCTGGGCCTCCCGCGCTGCCCTCCTGCGTCCCGGCCCTGCCCCGGGCCCAGGAGAGCCAGACAAGAAGAGTCTGTTCCCGGAAACCAAAGGAGCAGCGTTTCCCGAATTCTGGGGGCAGAGCATGCTCTGTAATGAGGGGGCTCGGGCGGGGAGGGTTTGGGGCTGAGGGTTGGGGGGTCTTGGCTCACTTTGGTTCGTGTCCAGAGAGCCGGCCCCTGGGCCCTGCCGGGTCGGGTTTCAGGGATGAAATGTGGCGGCGAAGGAGCAGCAGCAGACGCGCTTCTTCAACAGGACGAGGGGCTCGGGGGCTGCACCTCCTCAGCAGGGAACACGTCTCTCCCGGCTCTGGCCGCCAGTGCCAGCGAGGGGCCCTGCCCGGAGCACACGGCCTTGGGACCAGCTGTTGCTCACACTCGGGTCCCCGAGGGCTTCTAACAAAGGGGCAGACACGGCCCACGAAGGAAGCAGATGTGAGATGCTCATGAGTTCAGATCAGTAGAGAGCAAACAAAGTGCATAGAGGCTGAGCAATGGGGGCTTGGAGTACAGCCAGGCTGGGAGGGCTTCCTGGAGGAGGCGGCGGTGGATGGAGGCCAGCTCTTGGAAGGTCCGCCCCAGCGGAGGCCTGGGGAACCAGGAGAGGGACTTCTCTCAGGCTGGAGAAGGCCATCCTAGGACAGCGAGGTGTTGCTAGAAGGTAGGCCGCTGGTGGCCACCATTCCGGAGGCTCTGGCATCTGGAGGGGCACCAGGCCTAAAGGCAAGGAGAGGAGGAGGAAGGATGGTGACCGGGGAGACACGGCAGAATCGGCCTTCAGTTCTTGGTGCAAAAGAGCACATTGCTGAGGCGGGTCCACGCTTTTTCAGAGGACCTCACACTGCCGTTCCCTCGATGTGCAGAGCTGGGGCAGAGAGGCGTTTGGAGAAGCCTGGCCAGTGTGGCTCAGTGGTTGAGCGTGGACCTATGAACCAGGAGGTCACGGTTTGATTCCTGGTCAGGGCACAGGCCCAGGTTGCCGGCTTGATCCCCAGTACGGGGCGTGCAGGAAGCAGCCCATCAGTGATTCTTTCTCATCATTTCTATCTCCCTCTCCCTTCCTCTCTGAAATCAATAAAAATACTTTTTTTTAAAAAGAAACGGAGGCAGAGGATGGGCTAGAAGGCTATCAGAAGAGTCCGGGCAGGAGTGTGAAAGCCGAGCTAGGAAGGAGAACGGGAAGGTAACTTTTTGAGGTCCCCTGGATGCCCCCGGAACTTGATTGACGGCCGGCCGGGGACAGGAGTGAAGCTGCGGGAGAAGGGCCCGGTGGGGCGGCCAGGCCAGCGGAGGGGGGAGAGCGGGCACCTCTGTCTGCCTGCTGCTTGCCGAGCACACAGCCCCAGGCGCTGGCCCGGGTGGGAGAGTGGGCTCATCCGTCACAGAGTCCTCCTCCCTGCCCCTCCGCCCCCTCCGGTGCTTGGCAGAGCTTCTGCTCTACCTTCCTGTGGCGCCTCCCGCCGGGCAGGGCCGTGAAGGTCCCCATTCACAGGCCGGAGAACGGGCTGCTTGGCCCACGCGGGGCTTTTCCCGTTTCCGGCCCTGACCCTCCTGTAGCTTCCAGAGGGACTGAAAGGCGCTGTGTGGGGAGCCTGGGAGGGCGGGGGCGGGGGCAGACAGGCAGGGCACACTGCCAGGCCCGCGGCTGAGCCGGAGCTGGTGTCCCAGGATCCTGGCCCGGCGGGGAGAGGGCGTGAGACGGCTGTCGGAGGCACAGCTGTGGGACCCGTCAGGGGCCAGGAGAGGGCGGAGGGCTGCCGAGGATGCTGGTGCCACCCTTTCCCCCCTCCTCGCCTCCCACACAGGCGAGTGCCCCCCAAGGGTGCTGGCCACAGACAGCTGACCCCACGCGCCCCCCTTGAGGGCTCGGACCCGGAGGTCCAGGATGCTGGGGTCTGGCTTCCCCTCCCACCCGGGGCAGCCGGGCCCCTCCTCCAAGGAGCTATCGGAGTGGGTGGCACCTTCCCTGGCCCCTGGAGTCCCTCCCAGACCTCGTGTTCCTCTCTCTGTACGATGGGACTCTGCACGTCCCCGGGGCAGCCTGGTTTCCGTCCACAACAATCCCCGGAGGCGGGGAAGTGAGGGTGGGGGTGACAGGGAAGCTCGGTCCTTGAGTGAGGGCCAGGCTCGGGGGACTGGGGTCCGTCCGTCCTCCCACGAACACGCAGGAACCCCAGGCAGCAGATCGATGTCTCCACTGGAGGTGCTCAGGGCGACGACGTAGGCGACGCTCAGATGAAAAACCAGTTTTAGACCTGCCATCTGCTCCTGGCGGGTGACACACGTCTCATCTAGGTTCCTCTCTAAAGGCATTCCCACAAGCAGCAGACATGGGTAAGGCATTAAATCCCAGGAAGAGCCTAGGCCGTGTGCGGATACGGTGAAAGCCGTGAGGGGGGTCTCGGGAAGAATGTTCGGGAGACACCGAGGGAGAAACTGGACCTCCAGGCTGCGAGTCCGCCGAGTGGGGAGGACTCCTGCCAGCCTCCGGGGCCACCACGCGGGGTCGGATCTGGCCGTGGATCGGGGAGGGTGAGCGCCACTGTCCACGTGGGAAGGGTCATCGTCTTACGGATTCATAACCCGGAGCGCACGGGTTGGCGCATCTGCCCGGAGTCACGGGGCCTCAGGCCGCAGCAGGCGGCTCTGCCCAGACCGGAGGGCGCCGGGCGGAGGGAGCCAGGCTGGTCTCACTGCAGCGTGAAGACACATTTCAGAAGGAAACACGGGGGGCACAGGAGGGGCGGGGGTGGAGGAGGACTGGGCGGTGGGTGATGCCAGGAGCACGGGGGGCCCCGTGTGGCCTTTCTCAGGAGGATCCCCACACCGTCGCCAGGATGGGGGAGATGTTCGCAGCGGAGCAGACAGACGGAGGCGGCTGTTGGCTCTATTCCCGCCCTAACCCTGTGGGGTGTGATTCGGTCCCCCCGCCCGGAGGCGGGGCCTCGGTGCGGTGGCCCTTCCTTCGCTCCCACCCCGCACTGCTCTCCTCTCCCTCCTCTGGTCCTGAGGCCAGGAAACCCTGCGAGAGAGCCGGTCCCACGCTCCGGACCAGACAGCAGCTTGCCCCTTGCGCTCTCCTGGGGTGACATCATTCCCTCGGGGATCGGGAAAGGCCGCTGCTCCTGCCTCTGTTTCCCATACTCGGCTTCCTTCTTCCGTCCTCACCCTTCAGTGTCCACACTCCCGGCTGGCTGACCGGGCCTGCCTGACGATGGGCAGCCGGGCGCCAAGGCCCCCCTTCCCCTCCCCATCCATGTGGGGCTCCGATAGAGCAGAGCTGGAGATGCTTCTCCTTGGTCAGACCCAGTCATTACTCTGTATTCAGACCCACGGAGGAGGAATGTTCTGGAAGTTCTCAGGAAGCCGTGATAACAGTCCCACGTCACCTCCAGGCCACTTATAATCACGCACGGCCTCACCCTATCCCTCCAGAGCTGTACCTACAAGGCAAGGAGTCTTATTCCCATTGTAAAGGAGGGAGGAATCGATAAAACAGGATTTCAATAACCCGCCCAGATCACGTGGCTCTTACCTGGGAGAGGTGGGATTTGAACCCTGCCCCACTTGTCTCCAGAACCCAGGAGCCCAAGCAGTACAGAGCACCCCTTTCCATAGGGCCGTCCTGTCCGCGCCTGCTGACGTAAATGCGGCCTCTGTTTTATGGGCAGCCGGGTTCATCCGTACCCACACGTTCATTCTCCCGGGAACGCCGCACAGAACGTCGGCATTCTTCCCCAGGGACTCTCCCACATGAGGAGACTGAATGGGGTCATTTCACTCCTCCCGGCCTCTGGCCTGGCCTGTGTTCAGCCTCCAGGAGGCTGCAGGCTCAGACTGCTGGCCTCGGGGCAATGACACCCTGAGGTCTGTCCCTGTGCAGTGAGGTGCTGTCCGGGCAGCAGGCAGTCTGCGGGGATGGTTTGGGGGTCCAGTGGGACTCGGTTTGTTTTTACTCCTCACCCAAGGAGCGAGCATACTTTTCCCGTTGATTTTGAGAGAGAATCATCGATGTGAGACACATCGACCAGTTGCCTCCCACAGGTGCCCCCACTGGGGGCGGGGATGGAACCTGCAACCCAGGCACAGGCCCTGCATCGGGAATGGAACCCGAGACCCTCCAGTGTGGAGGCTGATGCCCTAGGCCCTGGGCAGTGTGGTGTGGAGCAAGTGCAAGGTGCTAGCGGGGATCTGGGGAGACATAGGAGGCCCAGGCCCGCCCTCCATCAGTAGATGCACAATGAATGCCGCCCCGCTGACAGGAGCCGGCGGGGACAGGCATTTTAAGTGTCTCAGAGGAGGACTGGCAGGCGCTCTGGCGGCCGAAGGCCTTGGAGGCCTCAGCATTTCAGACGGAAAGGCAGACAGGAGGCATCGGGGGACAGGAATGGGGCCGCGCAAAAAGGACCCCAGGGTGAGGAGGAGAGGGCATGGGGGCAGAAGGGGGCGGGAATCGGGGGTCAGAGGAGCAGTTTGCTGTAAGGGACCGTGGAGGCTTAGGATGAGGGCTCGGGGTCTCCCCAGCTGAGGAAGGGGCCACAGGAAGCCAGCCGCCCCCGGGCCGATCGATGGCACCGGCTGGCCTGGGCAGCTGGCTGTTGGGGGCCGGACAGGTGGGGGAGGTTCTGAGTGTGATTCCCTCAGGACCGTCAGCCCTGCACCGCTAGTGGGGCTGGCTCGGCAGATCCTGCCCTGCTCCCTCCCCCCAGAGCCCGGCTGGCTGGGGAGGGAGGGCCCCGGAGCCCCCCACCCCTGCCTCCAGCCCGGGGCTGAGCCGAGTGCATCAGGAGGGCTGGGCGGTAAGATGATCCCGCGGGTCCCGGGGGCTTAGGGAACAGATGGCCCCACACCAGGGGCGGCTGCCAGTAACCTGAGCGGAGCTGGTGGGACGGGCAGCTTGGGCCCGGGCAGGAGCCTCTGAATGTTATCAGACCCCGCATCCCCGTCCAGCCTCCAAACTCGGCCCGCGCCCAGTCCATCTCCCAGCCCCTTCCAGCTGGCACCTGGGCCGCGGGCCTCAGACGCCCACAGAGGGGCTGGGGGACTGGCCCCCGGTGGACCAGGAAGGCGGGGGGGGGGGCACCAGAGCGGCTGGGAGAGGACAGGTGGTCAGAGCACTGGGAAGAGCACTGGGAAGAGCCGGGCGAGCGTTTCCACAAACAGGAGCTTCCTGACCTCCGCCCTGGCAGCCAGATGTGCCCAGCCGTGAACGGAAACCCCAGCCAACGGCTTCTCACGACGAGGGAGCTCCTCCTCTCCCCCCTCCACGGGGCACGGGGCACGGGGCACAGGCAGCCTGACGCCCAGCGCCACGGCTGCCGCCTTCCATGTGCCGGTGTGAGGGCGCTGGCGCTGGGACAGAGATGTGCTGTGAGCCCAGCCCTGGGCGCTGTGGCTCAGGCGGGTCACCTCGCCCACTATGGCAGCTCATTCGTCCAGCTGAGGACAGTGATGTGTAAAGAGGAAGGGCGGCGATGCTCGGAGCGCCCTCGGCACCCTGCCGGCTGCAGAGTTCATGCTCACAAAGCGTCCTTGTCCTTGTCATTGTCATCATCTGGAGGCTCAGAGGCAGGGGCACAGGCACAGGAAGGACAAAGGCATTATGTCCACATCACAGCTGGGCGCCCCTCACCATGATCCATAAGCTGAGCTCACCTCTTACTAAGCAATCTTGAGCAAGTTACTTGTGTGCCTCAGTTTCCTCATCTGTAGAATGGGAGCACCGCCAGTCGCTAGCTCACAGAGCAGTCGGGGAGCTTAAACAGAGGTTCGTTTGTATTCAGGCCTCTACGCATACAGCCTCAGGGCCTGGAGCAGGAGCTGCCGGAAGCTATCCTTTATGTAGCACCCCCCATCCCCGGGTTAAAGGTCCTCCTCAGCCCCGGCCTAGGTTTACAGGTGGGTCCCTGGCAGCCGGAACGGCACTGGAGGTGGGTGTGGGGGAAGGGGTCCAGGTTCAGGGCTGATGGGGGGCGGCTCTCCCCGCCCTGCCCAGCCCGGCTCACTGGCTGGCCCTCCTGTCTCCGCAGATGTCCATGAAGGAGGTGGGCGACGGCCTGCAGGACCAGATGAACTGCATGATGGGGGCGCTGCAGGAGCTGAAGCTCCTCCAGGTGCAGACGGCCCTGGAGCAGCTGGACATCTCCGGGGGGGCCAGTCCCCGCACACGGCGGGAGCCCCCTCCCTGGGAGGGCGGCAGAGGGGCCCCCCCCTCCGGCCACGCTTCTCCCGGGAGCAGAGCCCGGTGCCCGTCCGGCAGGAGCGTGCGGGGCAGGGAGCCGGCTCTCGGACCCAGGACCCAGCTGCCAGAGCTGCCAGGCTGTGGCGAGCAGAGGCCCGGGCTGGGGGAGCCGGACGACTGGACCTCCACGCTGATGTCCCGCGGCCGGAACCGCCAGCCGCTGGTGATGGGGGACAATGTGTTCGCGGACCTGGTGGGCAACTGGCTGGACCTGCCGGAGCTGGAGAAGGGGGAGCCCCGGGGGGCGGCGGGGCCCGGGGCAGAGCGGGACCGGCCCCGGGAGCGGGGCCGCAGGCTCGCCCTGACCGCCAGCATCTTCCGGAAGTTCCTGCGCAGCGTGCGGCCCGACCGCGACCGGCTGCTGAAGGAGAAGCCGGGCTGGGCGGCCCCCGCGGCCTCGGAGCCCCGGGCCGGGCGCTTGCACAAGGCCAAGAAGCGGGGCCACCCCAAGGGTTCGGGGCATCATCTCCCCTCCCGGGGCGCGGGGGAGCCCACGTCCCCCGGCTGCCCCAAGGCCCCGGAGGCGGCGCCCTCCGGCTTCGACATCAACACTGCGGTCTGGGTCTGATCCCCGCACAGAGGTGGTCTGAACCCCAAACCCTGCGGGGCCCTGGGGACGCGGCTGGCGCGGCGTCCCAAAGCCCAGCTCCGGGTTCCTTTTCCCCAGAGAAGAGGATGCCAGGCGGCCTGTGGTGGGGAGACGGTGACGGCCGGCTGGCAGGGGAGTGTGTGTGTGTGTGTGTGTGTGTGTGTGTGTGTGTGTCTCATTCTGGGCTGGAGGGGGTGAAAGGGGAGGAGCCCAGACAATCCTTCTGACCGTCCTCACTCTCCCCAAAGACCCAGGTGAACGTTCTATATGGACTAGGGCCTCAGGGCCTCGGGCTCCTCAGAGAAGCCCCCAATAAAGATCTCAACTCTCGTGTCCCCATAACTGTTTGCTTCCCGGGCAAACCGCTGCTCCTGGCACAGGTATTAACCCTGAGCCTCCCGGGAGGGGGGCAGCAGAGAGAAACCCCACCCCTCCTGCGCCTGCTGCCCTGAGCTGTCAGCCGGCCCGGGTCCGAAAGGGCTGGGTCGGCAGTGCAGGCATAAGGGATCCTGGGGGAAGCCCTTATCTTTCCAAACGAGAGAAAGAGATCCCTGCAGCCCCGGGAGGCACAGGGAAGCCTTTTCACACCCATCATCTCCCGTGCGAGCCAGCGAGGAGGCAGGTATCGCCCCCGAGCCCACAGGAGGCACCACCTGTCCTAGGACACACCAGCGGGGCCCAGCCAGGTCACACTGCTCCCCACAACACCCTGTCTCCAGCCCTGCACCCCCATTAGGACACAGGGTGTATACACTCTCCAGCGTGAGTGAGCCCAGATGGTACTAACACTCAAATCCCTAGCTCCCTCTCTGGCCTCTTCCCACCCGCCCAGAACCACCCTGGGGAGAGGGAGAGAGAGAGGGAGGGCCCCCGGCAGCAGCTCAGCTGCAGCCGTGGTGGTGGCACGTGGCCCAAGAGCAATGCCACCCCCGGGAAGCCACCAGCCCGCCCCCTCTGGCCTGGAAAGCCCGCTGGCTGGGAACGGACAATGCAGGGCCCTGTTAGGGCCCAGCCAGCCTGGGAGGGCGCACCCTCCCTCCCCTCCTCCCCTCCCGCCTGATCTGCCCTCCGCCTGATGGGAGGTGACAGCTGCAATTAGAGGCAAGCCGCCTTCCTGCCCTCAGAGCGTTAATGACAAATTGGAGAAGGAAAACGAGAAAGGCTCTTCTGCAGCCCAGGCCCCCAGGGAGGAGATGGGGTGTGTGTGTGTGGGGGGGGTTGCAGTGAGCAGCTCCAGAGGGCGGTTAGGGCTGCTCCCGGGTTGCCACCATCATCAGACGGTAGGTGTGTAGTTCCGATGGCAGAAGTCACAAGAGGAAAGGCCCAGCCTGGTGGTTTCTGAGAGCCCCCTATTGCCGGCGGCACGCACATCCTTCAGACCTGGGAACGCCCTCGGAAGGCGCTGCCATCCTCGGAGCAAATGGAAGCAGCCGGATGGGAAGCAGAGGGTCCTCTGACTCTGACACCAACTCTCAGCTCTCCCAGCATTGGCTAACGCGGCTCTCTTCCTGCCTGAGGGAGAGAGCCCCCCCCCCCCCAGCCCCTGCTCCCGGGTCTCCCCCAGGACTCAGCCCCGGGGGAGGCCCACAGCCTGGCTGCCTGCGGGGGGGGGCGTGTGAGTGCAGATTCCACCTATGGCTCCCTGAATCCCGAGGGAGAGAAGCCATCCAGCAAATTACTCAAGAAGGCACCGGGTCCGAGTCCAGAGCAACTACAGGAACCCGAGCCACCTCTTGGCCATTCGCCTGTGACTCCTGTTCTGTGGGCCAATCACAGGGACTCAGACCAAACTGTGGGCGCCTCCCAAAGCCAGGCACTGCGACAGAAACGGAGAACAGCGATGGAAAGGACCCAGTTCCTGATCGGGGCCCAGAGCGGGGAGAGAAGCAACATGAACCCACCGGGGAGCCAGGATTCCAGGGAACCAACACCCCTTTTAACTTGGGGGCTTGGGGGGGGGTGACAGACAAACCGACCAGGAGTGCCGTCCGTCCCCGGCGACATCACTGTCGCCAGCACCTTCAGGTTGTCTCCTCCCACCGCCCCTGGAGGTGGCTGCTGGGACTCGTTCCCCAGGGAGCGGCTCGGAGATGGGCATGGGCCAGCGGCAGAGCTGAGAATGGAACGCGTCCAGCCGGAAACAGTCCAGCCCCGTGCTCCTCACGCGTCCCACAAGCTGCCACCTCTGCCCCGAAGCCAAGCCAGAACCTGCCCTCTCAGGCCCCAGGCCTGGAAGTGAACGCTGACTTGGGTGGGGAGATCTGCCCGGGTCACAGCAGGGCTGGTGTGAGGCCTCCTTGCTGTGCTAGGCTTTGCTAATGAAAGCGTATGGCCCATTCATTCACCTCCCTCCCCCCCATGTTTCCTTCCTCCTCCCCTTGTGGGCTCCCGCAGGGACTGCGACCAGGATGGAGACTACGCTAGGGAGGCTGAGGGAGGCCAGGAATGCCGGGGCCTAAGTGAGGAGGAGGTGTGGCGATGGCGTGGAGAGCTGTGGATAGTGGAAGCACACAGCAGAAACTGACAGCTCAATGCTGCCCCTCGGGCTCATTTTATGGTTAATTAGGACATGCAAATAAGCTGGAAGCTCATTTCACATTCTCCCTGGCCTGGGGCCCTGCCTCACACCTGGCCTGCTTCCTGGCAGGTACTGGGCCCCCGATTGGCTCAGGCATCTGCTCAGGGTCCCCACCTGCTTCTTTGTGGTCCCGTGGCCGGTCTGTGCCGACCATCAGGGAGAGCTAGGAGAGGAAGGGCCTGCCCCCTCCTTCCCTTCTCTCTCCAGCCGTCACACCTCTGCCCTCAAGCACTTCCCCTGCACCCACCCCGACTCAGGCTGAGATCTGAACCCCAACTTGCCCTGAGGAAGAGACTACGTGGTTCAGCTGTCGCCACCTCAGCCCCCTGCTTCCCAGAGCAGGGCCCCATAGAAGCCAGAGCACAGCCTGTCCCTCTGGGGAGCAGGGCCTGTGTCCCCAGGTGACCTCCCACCAGGGCACCTAAGGCCCTTCTGCTAATGCCAGGGCGCACGCTCCGCGACTGGAGGCGGACACACAGGACGTGAGGCCCCTGTCCCGGCTGAGCCTGAGCACGCCGCTGGGCCCCTGGGAGCCCATTCTCTTCACGGGGGAACAGGGCCCAGGCAGGGCTGTGAGACTGAAAGGCCAAAGTGTACCTAAGGGTCAAGCACACCGTCTATGTATTGAGCGGAATATATGGGGCTCCCTGACCTTCAGTTCCGGCGCTAACCATGGGGCACGATGCAAAAAAGCTAAAAATGCTAAAATAAAATAAGTAAGTAAATAAATAAATAAAATTTTTTAAAAAAGCTGCTCTGAGCCTTGTTAAAAATGTATACTGGCCCCATGACCTCACAGGATGTGGCCAGGATCAGAAGACAATGGGTGTGGACGTGTTTTTGTATAGTGCAAAAATTTCACCCGGAGGCCTGCTGTGGCCACTTTACCGTTTTCCATGGAAGGGTGGTGTGTGTGTTGGGGGTGGGGGCGGAGGGCAGCAGCACGGGCTGTGCCCAGAGGAGGGGCTGGGGAGCACCCCACCCCGCCCACTCTCAGCTCCCCTGCATGGTCAGCCCGTGGGGCCCTCGTGTTCTTAGCAAGGACTGGAGTTGAATCAGCCAACTGATGGTTGGGGGAGAGTCAGGCCCCTGCTCTAAAGTCTTGGTGGCTGGAGTCTCTCCCTCCCCAGCGCCAGCCATTGGGGACTAAGGGCTGAAGGAGCTCGCGGCTGCCCTCCTGGAATCCACTCCCATGGACAGGACGCAGGTGTGGTGGAGGGAGGCTAGGAGTCTGTGAGACCTGCCCCTTCCGGAGGGCTCAGGGCACAGGCTGTGGTGCCAGAGGAAGGGCAACGGGCTAGGAGGGCCTAGAAGACCCTGTGCTAACCCTGACCCTAACCCTATGGGGCCGGGCCAGACCTCACTGCGGTCTCCCCCTCGGCACTGTTAGACGCTTCTCTGTTGCCTCCTCCAGCCAAGTCTTAAGGCACGAGGAAGATGAAACCTCTCATCCAGATTCCCTCTGTTCCTGCCTGTCCCAGTGCCCTCACTCAGTCCCGACACACCCCTCCACCCACCACCTCCTGGCCCAGAAACACGCCCCAATTCTGGCACAAACACACACGTGCACGCCCAGGCAGCACAATGAGCTCAGCCTTGCCAAGGTCCCGAAACCCCGGGCCCTGGGTGGAGAAGGCAGCAGGGTCCTGGACTCCAGCGCTCAGGCCAGACTCCGCTGGCCCTGGGCCCCACATCACAGGAGCCATTCCCTCCCATAGGCCCCTCTGAGCACGCTCGATGCTCTGTGCCTCCGCCACTCCCAGCCATGACCAGCCCTGGGTGGTCCGCTGTGTGGGCGGCTCGCTTGCCCTCCCCACTCACAGAGGCCCGTGTCCTCCGACTGGCACAGCAGATGCCCACCCCAGCTTGTGGCTGCCCGCCTCTGGGGCTGTTGCTATGGTGGGGGAAGGTGAGCCTTCCCCCTGGAGAAGAATCAGGTTTTGTTTTCTCGTTTCCCGCTCTGCACATGTTACTCCCCCTCCTCCCTGCCTCCCTCAGCCCCTTCCTCATCTGCTCTCCCCAGCGAAGGCCGGAGCCCACAGCTGCAAGGAAGTGCCACCTGAGGCGGCGGGGACAGAGGAGGTGAAGGAAACTGAGAGCCTGTGAGCTCATCACCCTCACTGCCTGCTTCCGGAGCCTGAGCCCAGCCCTGCCCGCCCAGAGTGGTGTGAGGGAGCACAGCCTCATTTCTGGGCACTTCTCACTCCCGCTGGCCCTCCAGGAGAGGAGCTACTGGGTGTGGCAGGCCCCCAGCCTGGGGTTTCTGTGCCTCTGGGACACCCCTCTCCCCGCCCCGCCCATCTCAGACCAGCTGGCTTTCTCTCACCTTCCACTCCCCTGGGTGTGTTTATCTTCCTAGACTAGGGGGGCCTCCAGGGCAGCGACTCTGCACTCCTGACTGGTATGTCAGCAGCCCCAAGCCCCAGGCTGTCACCTGTCACCGGACCTCCACTCCTCAGCCCCAAGCTGAGCCTGTCCTCCCTCCCCCCGCCCCCCCAGGTGAGACCAGCAGCCAAATGGTCCTCAGTTCCCATCCTGGAGGGCATCGCCGTGGCCCCAGCCCCTGAGTTCTCTCCCTTCCTTGTCTCTCCCACCTCCCCCCCACCCCCACCCCTCCTCCTACCTGGCTCAGCTCCTAGCTCTTCTTGGCAACGCCTGGCCTAGACTTGCGCTACACTCGTTTTTCCTCCTCTGCGCTGCCAGGCTCCCCACCCGCCCCGGGGACACCAAGTCTGCCGCGGCTCCCTCCCCCATTGTGGAGGGCCGGGGCGGGGCGGTGGGGAAGGAAGCTGAGAGGTGGGTGTTCAGCGCCTTCTCTACCCCCAGCTGCACTCCTGGCCACACGCCAGCATTGTCTCCAGGGGCTGGGGGCCAGCGAGGCACCAGGCGGACATCACTTGGGTGGGGAAGGGGAGGGTGACAGGAAAACAAAACAAACCACCAAACACCCAAAACCAAAAACCAACTGGGAGCAATCCCAGTTGCTGTTCTTCCCAATAGGGTAAGTGCAGCAACTGGGATTGCTCCACAGACTCGGCTTCCAGCCAGCGGTCCGAGGGCTGGTAACTTCCTCCGAGCCTTCCTGCAGCCTCCCTCCCTCCCGGGGGCTCAGTACTGTGAGCACTGGCCAGACCGACTCCAGCAGGTGTGAGCATCCTGGCCTGGGTCCGAGCACCTGTTCGCAGAAGTCCATTTTTATCCTAGGAGATAGCGGGCGAGGCTCTGCCTTGGTGGTTCCAGGGCCCAAGGAATTCCAGAGCGTGGCCTGGGCTTCAGGACCCTGCTGGGAGGGGAGGGATCAGATGTCTTCTTTCATCTTCTCCATTAAATGGATCCGCTCCCAGGATAGGCGGGCCCAGTGCCCAGGCCCAGTTCCAAGCCCTCCTTTCCAAACTGGGAAGACTGCACGCTTAGCATCCCCCCAGCCTGGTGGCTCCTCACACTTCCAACCCCCCCCACCCAGAGCCAGCGGTGACAGGAAGGGGAAGGTGGACGGGGCGACCATGTGGCCCCCCTCTCGCCCTGAGTGGTGGGAGACTGGCGGGAGCACAGTCACCTGCCTGGTAGGGTGGATTTAGGAAAGCTCCCTTCCCAGCCATCCCACTCGGGGGTAGATGCCCTGGGAAGGGCCCGAGGGGCTGCCGTCTCCTGCTGTGAGTGGAGAGGGGAGAACATGGGAAGGTGTGAGGGTGGAAATGTGTGCCGCGTGCCCAGGAAGTGCCAACATTTCGGAGGGCAGCGGCATCATGCCAAGGCGAGGCAGAGGACTGTGGAGCAAAGGAAGACATGTCTCTTCAACCCTAACATCTCTGAGCACCACAGCACTCATGCCGGCTCCCTTCCACCCGGGGCTTGCGTTCAGGAATGGTCACGACCACACGCCTTGGAGATCATTAAAGGGGCAGAACGAGGTGAGAGAGGAAGCCTGGGAAGACAGAGCCCTCGGGGAGTGGGCAATACTGTAACTTTCATCCTGGCCAGTTCTGAAACGTCCCTGCTCTTGCCCTCCAAGTGCCAACCTAGAGGCCGCTCTGCCCTCGTTTGTTACCTGGCTTTAACCTACTAGAACGTCAACTTCCTGTCCCAAGGCCCCACGCTTAATGCGGCCCCAGCCTCCCCCAGCCAATTCTGTCTGCAGAAGCACTGACGGAAACTCATCACTTCTTGTTCCTGCTTCCTGCACTTGCTTTTTCCTGAACCCCCCTGGCTCTTCCCCACTCTCACCCTCCAAGGCCTACCACCTCCGCCTCGTCTCCGAAGCCTTTCAGACCTCCCCGAGAGCATGCACCTGTCGCTTCCACCTCACACTACTTTGCTAAGCTTCTTTATGACATTTCCCATCAGTGCTCTGCAGCCTGCGGCCCTCTGTCCCTGCACTGCGGCCTGTGCTCTAGCTGGTCTTCATGGAGACGAGATTCCACTTCTCCACCCAGTTCTCCTCAGAGGATTGTTCTCATTTGAGACACACATACACACACACACACGATTCCACTTCTCCACCCAGTTCTCCTCAGTGGATTATTCTCATTGGACACACACACACACACACACACACACACTTCTCCACCCAGTTCTCCTCAGTGGATTGTTCTCATTAGACACACACACACACACACACACACACACACACACACACACGACTTCTCCACCCAGTTCTCCTCAGTGGATTGTTCTCATTAGACACACACACACACACACACACACACACACACGAGATTCCACTTCTCCACCCAGTTCTCCTCAGTGGATTATTCTCATTGGACACACACACACACACACACACACACACACACACACGTTGCTTCCCATCGTACAGAGGCGGCCTTGCTTCATGTCTCCATCCTCCTCCCCCCCATTTCTCCTCCGCCCACTACAGACACTGCCAACCACTTCACCGAGGCCCATGAGGCCACCTGTGATCTCCACGTTCTCCTTTGCTAATTCTTCTCTTCTCCCAACCCCATGATGGACTTCCTGTACCTTTTCTCTACCTGTATCAACCCCTGAGTTCCCATTCACCTCCAAATGTACCCCCAATCCCGACCACCACGTCCTCAGAATCTCACTCAGTCCCCGAACTGGCCCCTCTAGAGTTATTCTCAACTCAACGGCCAGAGAATTCCTGGACGTAGATGGCGTCAGATCATGTCATATCCTTTGCTGAAAACCTTCCTATGGGTCCCGCTCAGAAAATGCCCAAAGAAGTCTGCCCCCACCCAATCCCCACTGCTCACTCTCTCTAGCATTGTCCGCCTCCTTGCCAGTCCTCCTGCGTGCCAGGCACCCGTCCGCCCTGAGGCACGTGCACAGAGGCCGCCCCACCTGCCCCCGCAGTACTGGCTGCACGTTTCAAGCATTTCTGCAAACAAAAACTTGGGTGAAACCTAAACCTTCAATCCACCACCACAGTCCTCTGTCCGGCACTCCCGCCTCTTTAACCTTTAAACTGCTAACTGTTCTCCACAGCACTCATCACACACATGCGCACACGTGCAGACCCAAACCTGTCAAAAACTCCACGAGGGAAGGATGTGCACTACTCACCGCCGTATCTCCACTATGCAGATCAGCACCTGACATAAAGCAGAAGCGTGATATACACTTGCTGACAAGTCTGTAACGAATACGCTGTGAGCTCAGTAAGAACTCGGGCACAGTTAAAAGCAAGCACCAGAACGCACATGGCTGAACATAATAAATGCATTAAAACCTGGTGGGGTGCATAGGGGCTGGGAGGAGGGGGCAAAGGAGGGAAACAGGAGACATCTGTGATACTATCAACAATAAAAAATATATGTAGAAAGAAAGAAAATTAAATGCACTGAAAACAGCAGCTTAAAAAAAAAAGTCACATCACTGCTTAAAATGGCAAGGTTTATTAAGGTTTTTCCTCAAGAGGCACGGCCAAGCCCGTGCTGCTTCAGAGAAGCAATTCACAGGGAACGTGTGTCACACCGCGCGCCCAGAACCACAGAAGGCTGCTGCTTAACGAGCCAGAGAGCGTGCACCCCGTCCCAGTCCCCTTCAAGTTCTTGTTAACATCGCAAAACAGATCCACCGTTCCCAGAAAACAGGACGAGGCGCCCGGTTCACAGTCGCCAGCTGTTTTTGACAAGAATATTTAAGCAAGACATGGCATTCAATCAGTGGACGGCATAGTCACTAAACCCACGAGGAAACGGCAGTAAGAAAAACCCATGCTCCGTGCAACGTCACACTGCACTTTCAAGAGGAGGCTGCAGCCAAAACCGGTTTGGCTCGGTGGATAGAGCGTTAGCCTGTGGACTGAAAGGTCCTCGGTTCGATTCCAATCAAGGGCATGTACCTTGACTTGTGGGCACATCCCCAGTAGGGAGTGTGCAGGAGGCAGCTGATTGATGTTTCTCTCTCATCGATGTTTCTGACTCTCTCTCCCTCTCTAAAAAATCAATAAAATATATAATAAAAAAAAGAGCAGGCTGCCGTTTTTACCTCTTTGGGGAACAGAAAGCCTAGAAGCTGGGTGGCTGGGCTGCCTCAGAGCTTCTATTCGCTGCTCTCCCCGCCAGGCGGGCTCCTGCCAGGTCCTGGACCAGCACCCAACCACTCTGCCCTGAAGCGTTTGGAGCTGAGCCCACAAGGGCTATTGCAACATACATTTAAGTAGCACCTTAAGTACAAGCCCCACATAAAACAAAAGGTGGTTTTACAAGTGATTTTCCTCCTCTCACACCTGAGGATGTCTTCAGTCTGGTTTCACCACACACCATTTATACCAGCCTAGCTTACTCCTCTGGAGATCCTGTGCGGGCTCACCCGGGAAGTGCTAAGGCAGCCTCTCTTTCTCTGCCTCTCGGTCCTAAACTCAGAACTCAGACACGTACACGGACGGACCGATGTACCTCACAACATGATGAGGCACAATCGTGGAAACAGGCAGGTCCAGAAAATGAAGAATGCTCACGAGTGGAGACAAACAGCTTCAGATCAAGTAACCCATTTTAATCAAGTTGGTAATAAAATAAAGATCAGTATCTGCCCAGGGATTAACTTTTGCCAAGTACATTCTAGCTTCAAAGCAGCAGGCGGCTTCACTGAGGAGCCAATGGTGGCCAGTGATGATTGGCAGGCGGAGGGGCCACACTCAGAGTTGAGCTGAGTTGGAGGGGGAGAGAAACACACCAAATATTTCTATGAGAACGAGCCCAGTGGCCGCGACTCGATAACTGACAGCACTGCGCATAACTGATCTGCCTGTGTGTCTTCCCTGTCCACCCAGATGGCAACCTCTAGTGGGAGGGCCTTATTGCATCTTAGTGAGGCACACAGTGTTTACAGAACAAATGGCTCCAATACATACTTTTAATTCAGCGCTTATAGAAGTGTTAACTGATGCTGAAGTGCCCCCTTGTGGAGGATGAAGGTATAGCTATATTACGCATTTCCTGCTCATTTCTAAGACGAGGGTGTCTGGGCTATCACTGCACCACTAAAGTTGTTTGTATGTTAGCAGGGAAAGGCTGGTTGACCGTCAGTGGTGACATCAAGTCTCCTTTTCACTGCATCCTCGTCATACAAGCAAAGCCCTCACACTTAAGTAGTGGCAAATACCAATATGGTGCCAGTTCTTGGCTACTTTGTCAGGAGATTCATACACAAAGGACACGTTGAGCGATGAAAATCAATCGGACTTTCAGGCGCCCTCCCTCTGGAACTGAGGCTGCGAGATCATACAGGGACACCACCTGTATGTGTCCGATTGATTTGCTCTGTGTATATCTCTTATGTCTTATTTTCTGAGAGATATACACAAAGCACCTATGCGACTTCACTCACACTCCTCTCAGATTCCTCAACCTATCATAAAGCCCTGTCTCACCTTCCACAGGACACCTTTCTGTCTTACTCAGCTTGGCAGATTCCTGAGAGAGCAAGGCCTGTCGGATTCAGCCAGGCACACTCTGCATAGGACTTCCGGGCCTTTTTATTCACAGTCCTACCTCTATCCCAAGATCGTG
The DNA here is from genome assembly GCF_014108245.1 of Pipistrellus kuhlii. Classification (NCBI taxonomy): domain Eukaryota; kingdom Metazoa; phylum Chordata; class Mammalia; order Chiroptera; family Vespertilionidae; genus Pipistrellus; species Pipistrellus kuhlii. The sequence goes on from NW_023425523.1 coordinate 3,826,117, forward strand.
ACAAAGTGATCCTGCACCTGTCATCCTTCTGCACCCTGTTCTAAAAGAGAGGACACCAAGTTCACATAATCGAGCAGACTGTAACTTGGAGTTATTCTTAATGATTTCTACTTGATCTAGTCTATGTAATAGGTAATATTCATAATTTTTCACTCATTTGTGAGATATCTATGATTTTAGGTCCAAGGGGATGTTTTGAGAGGTGAGACTTAAAGCAAAAATGTCTTAAGAACCTTAAAATATGCTACCTTCTTCTGGACAGACTGGCCCTAATGCTTTACTTATTTTTTTTTGTTTGTTTTTAATTTATTGCACTTACCAGATTTTTGGCCCCTCAATCCCAGACATAGACATAAGTATAAGTGGACCAATAGGAGGTAAAGTATCAGGTAACTAAGTTTATTAGAAACTCAAAGGAATACAATTTCCTTTTTTTTTTTTTTTTTTTTTTTTACAGCACTTGACATTTTCTAAGTCAGAGTTTTCCAAGTTGGTCAGAGCTTAAAATCTGAGTTTAAAATTTCAATTTCCTAACTGGCTGACCACACTCCTGGAAAGTCTCAGCGAGGTGTGAACGTAGTGCTGCCTCTCCCTGTGGCCACGAGCCAGCATCGAGATCCCTGAGCAAGGATGCGGGCTTCCTGGTTCTGGTGTCTTCCTAACAGTCAGGGGCGAGGCACAGGGCCCTAAGCTCGTTCTTTCCTTCTCCAGATGGAACTGGCTGACAAGCTGTTTTGCTCGACTTCTATGGAGACTACATAGGTCATATCACCCTTTGTCCATGTCCTAGTTAAGCCCCATCTTTTGAGGGAGGAAGGGAGGGAGGGGAGAGAGAGGGAAGAGGGAGGGAGGGAAAGAAAGAGAGAAAGAAAGAAAAAACTGGGAAGGAAAAGAAAAGCTAAAATCTTGAGCAGTACTTTTGGGTCTACCACTGTTATGCTACTCTGCAGAGTCAAAGCAAAAGCACCTATGCGACTTCACTCACACTCCTCTCAGATTCCTCAACCTATCATAAAGCAAATGTGAACATTTTACATGACATTTCATTGGTGGGTTCATACGCACAAATTAACAATGGCAAAAAGATTCCCTTAATGAAGTTACAAGCCATGGAAGATTTGCAAAAGTTAAACCCTGGTACAGTATTAAACTTATCTTTTTACATATAAAAATAATACACAGTGGGACATATTATTCAATAACATACATTCTTTAAGATTGAGAGAGAATATACAAAACTATTCTATGTAGCCCGCTGTATGTTACTGTATAGGAGGAATAAATACATCCAGAACAGACAGTGGGAGGTCTGTCCTCATGACCAGTTACTGAGGGGTTTCAAGCCAAGTGCTCTGCAGGTGCCAGGCAGAAAGGAGCTACCTGTTGCATTTAAAACAATGTGGTCATTATAAAATAAAGGCCTTATATCTATAAACAATAACAGAAACACACAAACCAAATGAAAATGTACTAAAATTTAATCATTCATAAAAGCTGTAATTTAATCTGACAGTAAAACACAAGAAGCAATATTAGAGTTGGTTTAGTATATTATATATTTTAGCTTTGAAAGCCATAGAAATCAGTTATCCCAGTTTTTTTTTCCTATAAAAGACCCATTTTTTTCCAAAGCATTATGCACAAACAATTTTAATTAGAATATAATGACAGAATGATATTTCATAATTTTTAAATATAAAATGAAGTCAATGACTCAAAAAAGTTATCTGCTGTAATGAGTTTGAGGGGAAATTTCATCATCTATATCATTACAGATATAAAGTATAATGGTTCAACGTTTAGTGCCTGACGGGAGGAATCATGATAAAAAGGTCAATATGAAATCATTTGATTATAGTAGCAATATCTAACTTCTGAAATGCATCCATGCTCTTTTGTATAATCATATTAGAGTCAAGTATATTTATTTTCACATCTGTTATAACTGCTATTGCAAAGGAGAAATACTATTGTCTTATTTTCTGAGAGATATACACAGAGCAATTTTTTTTCTCTCCAGGGAACTTGTGCAAACCAATATAAGATCTAAATTCTTCACATAATATATAAAACAGGAGAAGCCGCTTCAGATTTATTTTTTTGAAGTCTGGAATGCTGGCACTTTCCAATTAGGCAACAGTTCTTCATTCCTGTAATCTAGAATGTTGAATAGATACAGATATATGTTATAAATATTAATCTCTTGATGTCAGAATGTAACAGTAAACAAGCAGATATTTAATAATATAGAAAGAAACAATGGTTTTGGCTGATCATTACCAGAGAACAAATTATACTAAGCAACTCCCTTTAAAAGTGTTTAAAAAGTAGTTTTGTTATACTTGTTTTACAATATATCTGACAGTCCTGTCTATAAAGAAGAAAACAGTATTTGTTTTATTTCTATCCTATTACAATTTTATTCTGAAAGTTCCTTTCCACTAAGGAAACAGCATCCACCTGCAAACTCTATGAGAATTAAAAATAATTTTTTTTATTGGTTTTTAGAGAGAAAGGAAGTTAGAGGGACACAGAGAGAAACATTGATGTGGAAGTGAAACTGATCAGCTGCCTCCTGCATGCCTCCTGTGGAGTCTGAGCCCACAGCCTGGCCTGTGCCCTGATGGGAATCAAACCTGCAGCCTTTGGTGCTTGGGATACACAACCAACTGAGCCACACCAGCCAGTCCATGGGAAAGCCTTTCCTCAACTATTTTAGGACTGTGCCTGTTAGGGTTACCACTTATAATATAATACAGGTTAGGACAGAGCTGATCCCCGTATACAAAGGCAGAAGACTGACAGTACCATTGCTCAGCAGGAAAGAGGTTAAAGGAAGAATTATCCAAAAATGTATTTTTCTCCTAGATCTTTAAAAGTGTTACACATTAGAAAGAGATTAACATATTCTAGCACAATTCTGCCTACAGGCTAAGGCTAGATAAGCTACCCTCAAGCTTCACATACTCTTACGAAAAATATTTACCCCATATCGCAGTACTTTTCAAATGGGATCAACAGGGCCCTCAAGTCGTAATCAGGACAAAATGCTCTGCATGCAAAGTATTCCGACTGCTAAGTGGCCTATTCCCAAACACTCACAGAGAGCTCCGGTGACTTATTAACTATGTTATGAGTTGAATTAATAGCAGAGCCCAAGAATTTATGCAACCAGGAAGGATGAAAGTCTTATTTCTAGATCTAGGCCAAGATCTTTCCTCTACGGCAAATCTCACAATACACAGGAGGATGTGTGAGGGTGAATTTTCACAAGAGGCCAGGAGATGGCACCTCTTCCTTTAAGTATAAGTTTAATGGCCATTTCTGAGAATTGGAAATTAAACCAGGACCAGCCAAGGTAATGACATACACAAGCCAGTCACCTCTAAGAGAGTTAATGTGTTCCAGAGCCCCCGTTTCCTCTACCTTGCACCCTTACCTAAACACTCACAAGTACCAGCAATTTCAACAATAACCACTTTCAGGGAGCTGATGATTTATAGTAATGAATCGATTCCACTAAGCCTCAAGCAACCATCTGGCCGGAAGCTGTCTTTCCTGAATCCAACTCTCAGAGGTGATGCCATGCTCCTGCCCTTCTGCCCCTTTTCCTCTTCTTTCTTTGAAACTGCCACCCAGCTGTTTCCCCAGAGAGAGAGACATTCTCTCATCTGTCTAAGAAGGCACGTTCCAGCTATTGTGTGGCTCTGCAAGAGGTGATCTACTGAACAGACCCAAGAGGAGTTAGCACAACCAATTCTCAAGTGGAAACTTGACTTTCCTCTAAATAGACCAAGTTTACAAGTTACATAACTTCATTGGGTAAACATATTCTTTTATGGTATTGCTTATGCGGTAGATGAAGAAAAGCAGAAATTGTTAAATACAGAATTACAAAAAACAAACAAACGGCCCCATAAGGGCCTGGTTTCTTACTGGATAGGCAGCTTCAAGGCTAACGCTGATTGGCTCACTTAATAAAAACTTACGCAGTATTTAAAGTCAATTACTACTTCGAAGCCTCCAGACAAAACATTGGAAAGAAGTCAACTGTACCTGAGATAAAGCAACTACCCAAACCACACTGACGTAGCACCACACACCCAGTCAAAATGAGCAACAGCCGAAGCCGGTTTGGCTCAGTGGTAGAGCATCGGTCTGCAGACTAAAAGGTCCCAGGTTTGATTCCGGTCAAGGGCATGTACATTGGTTGCGGGCACATCCCCGGTGGGGGGTGTGCAGGAGGCAGCTGGTCGATGTTTCTCTCTCATCGATGTTTCTAGCTCTCTATCTCTCTCTCCCTTCCTCTCTGTAAAAAATCAATAAAAAATATAAAAAATAACAAAATGAGCAACAACACTGAAGCTGGGGAAGGTGGAACTCATAACCGCTGGTAGGCATGCAATAGGTGCAACTACTTTGACAAACATTTTATTTATTTATTTTTAATATATTTTATTGATTTCTTACAGAGAGGAAGGGAGAGAAATAGAGAGCTAGAAACGTCGATGAGAGAGAAACATCTACCAGCTGCCTCTTGCACACCCCCTACCGGGGATGTGCCTGCAACCGATGTACATGCCCTTGACCGGAATCGAACCTGGGACCTTTCAGTCTGCAGACCGATGCTCTACCACTGAGCCAAACCGGTTTCGGCTTGACAAACATTTTAGTGGTGTCTACAAAAGCTGCCACATACACACAGTGTACAACCTACCATGCCATTCCTGGATATACACCAAACAAATACATGTACATGTGTACAAAGATTTGTACAAGAACATGTGCAGCAGAATTACTAGTCCCCAAAAGAATCCGGATGCCCATCAACAGCAGACTGTATAAACATATTGTCAGGATAGTTATGTAATAAAAATGAACTATTACTATATACAATCAGAATAATTTTCAAAAAGACCCTCACATTTTTCAGTAAAAGAAGCCAGACGTCTTGTTTGCATTAATTTCAGAGGCAGAACTAACCCACGCTGTGAGGATTCAGGGCAGGGCTTCCATGTGGGGGAGGAGATTCTTACTCAGATGTGAGTATGTTCACTTTGGAAAAATTCATCAAATGTGCGCATCAGCCTCTCTGCAAGCCCTTTGTTTCACTGTTCCCCTTCATTTTGGCCATGGATTTGGGAGTGACCTTGGTGGCCATTCTATTCACTCAATCACTACTTTCTGAAGGTTCTTCTACACCAGGAACTGGGGCCACCGTGGTGAGTGAAACAGACACCGGCCTTCTCTCACAGCTTAGAATCTCATGGGAAGAGAGACAAATTACCCACAAGATGAGCACAGCTACAGTGAGGTATCACATTTACAAGTTATAGAAGCCGGAAATAGCTCATCAGGTGCCATGAGAAGTGGTGAAGGTTGGAGACGGCCCAAAACAAAGCCAAGGACAAGAGAGGCACGTGCTCTGCCCTCGGCACTCACCTGGCTCAGAGCTGCTGCTCACTGTGGGCCTAAAGCAGCAGGCAGGATTTCTTTTTAGGCTTCTTCTTTTCCACTGGTGTTTTCCTATTGATCTGTCTGACCAGGTCATAAAATATCTAAATGGAAACAAGAAACATGTACTTATTCAACCAACATTTGAGACCTTGTTCCACAAAATTTTCTTGGGTCTGTTAAATATTATTCAGATAAAAAGACTATAGAACCGAAGGCCGGAGAGGAACAAAGAGAAAACACAAGGCTGTGATAACCTAGTGTGCTCCCCGCTCCCACCAGGCTGTGAGCGAGCTGAATTCTGGGATTGCTGGGATGCTCCCCATGGCAAGCACACCAGCAAGTGAAGCTTATGCGCTTCCAGGAAAGGAGAAAACGTCTTTTAAAAAAATGATGTTGAAAAGAACAAAAGGAAAGGGGACCTCAAGCTGTCGCTTGGTTGGTGGTGGCAGCTGGGGACTGCACCAATCTTTTAGGGATCCAGTCAACTTTGGCCTTTCACACTCAGTCAGGCAGCTTACTTGTTAAGCATTCCTGTCCACAGCTACGTTCTTAAGATAGTGGAGTGCTTAAGTCATGGACAAAAAAAGCTTTGTGCACCTGCTGTATCAGCCAGAAAGAGAGTGAATTACAGTCCACACTCAGATTTCTCCCTTGAGTCATGCGCTAAAGGGAGGCAAGACTCACCAAATTCTGTGATATCCATGAGGTAGTGTTTCTCTATAAAATCACTATAGCAACTACTTTAATTTCTGTGGTTTCCTACTGACTGTGTAACCTATTCATACATATCTGCATAAGCAATCGCACAATACACGAGTGATGTGACTTTTCATATACTCCTTTCTGACACATGTCTAGAGCAGGGATGGGGAACATCCAGCCCGCAGGCGGTATAAGTCCCACAAAATATTGGGTCTGGCCCTGCCAAGGCTTTAGGGGTGAGCTAATTAAATGTTTGATCAGCCGAAACTGATTTGGCTCAGTGGATAGAGCGTCGGTCTGCGAACTGAAAGGTCCCGGGTTCGATTCCGGTCAAGGGCATGTACCTTAGTTGCAGGCACATCCTCAGTAGGGGATGTGCAAGAGGCAGCTGATCGATGATTCTCTCTCATCGATGTTTCTAACTCTATCCCTCTCTCTTCCTCTCTGTAAAAAATCAATAAAAACATATTTAAAAAAAAGTGTTTTAAAAAAAAATAAATGTCTGATCAAATACAACAGGCTAATTTTTAAGTTGATAATTGTGTATGGCCTTCGAATGATGTTATAAGTATCCAAATGGCCCCTGGCAGAAAGAAGGTTCCCCACCCCAGATGAGGCTTAGCAGGACTTTAAACATATTCATTTAACTTAAACATCCTCTTTGCATATAAATATGAATGTCTTCATTAAGTGACTTTATGCAAACAAAGAATTACTTAAAAGATTTTTTTTTTTTCTTCAATAGTTTTTGGCTGTTAACTTAAAGGAGACTAAAAAGACACTCGTCTTTGCTGCCCAGCAGCTAGAGGTTACCTCATTAACATTGATCTTTGACTTTGCAGAAGATTCTAAAAAGGCACAGTTACACCACTGTCTTGCTAAATTCTGACCCTGTTCTTTGCCAACTACTCGTTCATCTTCCAGGTCGCATTTATTGCCAACCAAAATCATCGGAACCTGTGGGAAGGAATGACACAAAATGAACACTAACATACTTGTTACTTATCCTCAAGAGTAAGCAACTATTTGTCACCAATTGCAATGTGTAAATGAGGACCATATGCTTCACCAAGTGCTTAAACAAAGGTATGAACATGAGTGCTAGAGAGAGAAGGTAGATGGCAGGGGAAGAGACAGAAAAATTATGGAAGAGATCTTACTACATTGATCTGCTAATTATTTTAAAGATATAATCCCAAAAATTCCCATGTGGGCTACAAGTGATAGCTGAATTCCAAGTGGAAAAATCTGAAGAATGTACTCGGAGGCCTAATTGTGGTTCAAGTGCTTCATCTCACAGTCCCAACAAATGCCAGAAGCAGTGGCAAGACCAATACAGGAGCAGTAACAAGTTCTGCTCCTATACCTGACATCCAAATCTGAGATCAGTTCAGATGGATTGTTAAGGAGAAAATACAGCCAGAGAAGTAACGTCTTCCCTTTTTCTCCATACCAGAAATGCTTGGCTATGTCCATCCACAGCCCCTACTTCCGATAAAACAGATTGCTAACAAACTGTACCACACCCTTGTTCAAAGATACCCACAGAGCAAAGCCATTTGTGAGGTGATGGCACGATACAAAAGAATTTAAGGGACATGGTGGATCTTGTACCTAAAACAGGCGATTATCATGAGTCAGATGAAACACTAAGCACCTACAACTCTATTGTTTTTAGTTTGTTTTATGGATAAAATGATTAACATCACCAGAATTCGGTGATTTGCATGTATCTGCCTAAGAAAACAGAACTCTCTTAGATAAATTGGTCCTGGGAAGGAAGAGGACTATTCACTAGGTTATGGTTGGTCATGAATCATATGGTATAAATCCATCCTGCCTACAATATTACCTAAGTGAAGGTCCCGAGCGGTGCATATGTTCCCATTAATAATGAGAGAGAACATACAAAAGAGAAAAAGGTACAAATGAAATTTAATATCCTGATTGATACAACTGAAAGGAAAGCCTTCATAGTTCAAAACTAAAGTGGACATGTAAAATATACATTTCACCTTTGCAAAAAGGCACAAAAACAACGAATGCCAAATAAGACAAAAATTCTAAAACAAAAATTAAATTAAAAATATAAAAACCTGCCCTAGCTGGTTTGGCTCAGTTGATAGAGCATTTAGCTTTCGGACTGAAGGGTCCCAGGTTAAATTCCAGTCAAGGACACATGCCCAGGTTGTGGGCTTGATCCCCAGTAGGGGCGTGTAGGAGGCAGCCAATCAACGATTCTATCTCTCCCTCCCTTCCTCTCTGAAATCAATAAAAATATATTTTAAAAAATAATAAAATGAAAATCTTTTAACATAATAAAAACACCTGTAAGTAAAAAATATACCAACAGAACTTTAGAAATAGGAACAAATAATTACGGTTCTTAGTAATGTTCTTTGAACACTGTTTCTGACACAGCGTCCGCCTCTCAAAGCTGACCGAGCCTCACTTCTACCAGCCTTCTTCCACTCCCTGCTTCTGCACTCCTACCTTTAGAGCAGGGGCATGTCATCATTCCTGCCCTTCCTTGTGAACTATCTCAATAGACACACAATTTGTAAGTAAATTTATAAAGGTAAACTTATTCGGCCACAGAGATGGTGGTGTCTTACACAGAGAGGAATACTTACATCTTCTGTGTCTTTAACCCGTAAAATCTGTTCCCTCAGGTCCTGTAAGTCATTAAACGTGGATTGAGCTGTGATAGAATATACTAGTGCAAACCCTTGGCCGTTCTTCATATACAAATCCCTCATCGCTGTAAATTGCTCCTGAAATAAAAATATGCAATTATAAACACGATTTCTTGAACACACGTTAGGATAACTTAAATCAGAATAATCACAAGTGAAATACTGCATTTTTTGTTTCCATGCTATCATGACAGGAAACAGAAGACATGATGCATGGTTTCTTTAAACTCCTGAGGTGAATGTGCCTGCTCTCTACTTACCTGACTGGAAATAATGACAATAAACTAGAATTAGAGAGAAAATTTTAACCATCTTAATTTACTTTTGTGTGGCTTAGAAAAAACGATATATCATGCTTTCCTTTTTTACTAATAGATCCTAATTAAATCATTTTGGTGCTAATAAAGGTAACTTCAAGGCAGTGTTGCTAGAAAACAGAAGCCCAAGTCCTGGAGGCTCTCTATAATCAAGAGCGTGTAGAGATAAGACAAATCTGAAAAGAAAACTTAGGAGTAACCAAGGACACAGGCAATAATAATAATAATAATAATAATAAATAAATAAATAAATAAAATAAAATAAAACCAAGCCAGGGTTGTTTCCTGGAAGCCAAATGAATATATAGTGAACCACTGATCTAAGGCTGCCGAAAAGTCAGGGCAGTTGAGAATTATGTGCAGGAGATGGTTTAGGAATGGGAGACCATGGGCATGAAGCCATGTGAAGAGGGGGTGGAGGGTATGAGGAATAATCAAAGATGCTAGGATAAATGGAACCAGGTTCCAATGAAGTTAAGGGGTATGAAAGAGAGTGAGGTGGAAAAACAGAAGTGGTAAGTGGAGAATGTCGTGCTTGAGAAGGAGACTGGGAGGTATTACAGTTATGGGCAATCACATAGTCTAAGGCACATGTGTCAAACACAAGGCCCGCGGGCCAAATCCGTCCCGCCAGGCCTTGCAATGTGGCCCGCACCGCGCTGTCATCACTGCACTCCGCTGCGTTTCCATCACAATGACAGTTTATGACTGTTCAGTAAACCATTCGGCCAGCGATTTAGGCTGGATTTTAGATTTTGGCCCCTTCTCTGATTGAGTTCGACACCTCTAGAAGGGAAGACCATGGGCGTGAACGGCTGAAGCAGGATGGAGGTCAAGGAGCTGACAGGCCAGGCTACTGGATTATCTACAACATCTATAGAGATTCTATCTGCACACTAAAACCACCAAGAGTTCTAACTGAAGCAGTACTGGAGTGAGCAAAAATCTTCAAGGAGTAAAAAGTGATCTGAAACCAGATATACTCAGGTTATTGTACTCATTTAAAGATAAGAAGAATGAGGCTCCCAATAACCCTAAAGAGTTTTGTCAAAAAACAAGTGTCTGTCACCATCCCCTTGAGATGTTAAAATACTAATAAAAGCAAAATAATCTTTATAAACATGAATGACTCTGATGCCAAGAGACAAAGTCTCATTTAAATCCAGTGATTCTGGATTTGAAATACCTTAAAAAAAAAAAAAAAAAAAAAAAAAAAAAGGCAGTAACAGCATCATCCTTACCTGACCACAGGGAGAAGAAACCCAACACAGAGAGTCCATGGGCGAACTCAACATACAAGTTAATAGTGAGAGATGAGCTTTAAGTCCACCATCGATGGTTTCATGCACATAAAAACACTTAAGAAGCCCTACAGTTAGAGAATTTGTTCTTGATCATAATAATTACTTTTACTCAGAGGAGTTATTCAGATGATAAAACCTGTTCACAGATTGAAATCTATCATAAAAGGAGAAAGCATGCTTACCGTTCCCGCTGTGTCCAGGATTTCGAGCATACACTGTTGGCAATCTACTTCAACTTGCTGTTGAGGGCAGGGGAGAAAAGTGAAAAAGTAACATCAAAACCTCAATCTGTTTCCCCCCATCTATACTCCAGTGCATATGAACAAAGCAAAGCCCTTCCCCAGAGTGTGCTGGATCGGTGAGACTTAACTTGGTATTAAAATTAAGAACAGGAAGTCTCAGGCATTTTCTATTAATATTATAGAAGCCAGGACTATCAATGTTGGGCTTAGATATTTTCTGATCACTGTAAACTCTGAGTAATGACTTTTGTTACTACTAGAAAGCTAGTACTCAAATTCTATGACTTAAGAAAAATTGAAGGAAAATATCAATAGGTACAGTTCTAACAGAAAAAAATGCCTAAAATGATTATTCATATTATCTTATTCATATTTTCTTTTTTTAAGAAAACAAATCACAAATTATTAAATTTACTCCAAATGCAAACAAGGTTTGGGGGCAAAGAAATATTGACAACTTACTATGTTAAAAGTTTTACTGAAATATATTATATCCCAAACTTAATACACAGGAAAATGTTAGTTTAAGAGATACAAAGAACACAAACAGAGCTGCTAATGAGTATCCCTGAACTCATATATTGTAGTTCTCAGGACTGGAGGAAAAAGATACTTCTTTGGAAAAGCTGTGTGCATAAGGTGAAATTTTATAACTGAACTCTACTTTCCTAGTGTTTTATTTTTTTGAAGTGAATATATCATATAATAAAATAAAATATGAGGCTTAGAACTGGATCACTTGATCCTTTCTCTTCTTATCTCCTCCCAGTTCAAAATGCTTGCATCTCTTAATAGCCAGCACTCTCTTATATTAGCAGTTGGGCTCAACACATTCAAGCCTCAGCACAATTTCCTTTGTAGTTTTAGTCTTAAAAAAAATCGGCTTAGTCTGCCCATTATAGCTTCCTGTCACAGTGCCAAGGTCCCCATGCACACAGAGAATCCTTGCACTCCTTGTACATGGTACTTTGTGGGGCTGATGCTTGCCACACTTCTTACAGAATTCCCATGGGTTTTAGGAACGTTCGCCATGTTTGCGGGAGCGCTACCGGCAGGGAAAGCTGTGTTTATAAAAGAGGAGAAGGCTGGCCTAGAGAGAGCACTAGCTCTCAGCTGTGTGGACACTTTTTCATAAAGAAGGGACGGAGAAAAGTGGTCCATCTCCTGCATTTCGGGTACAGGTCTCCATGTGGAGTTAAAGCTTTAACCAGCAACTTATTTGGAGAAAATCCCAGTAATGCAACACTGTCTCTAAAATTAATCTGAGGCCTATTTTAAACTCTACTTCTTTGTCAGATCTGGCACTGGGGAACACCACTGGTGGCCACAAATTCATTGTCTCACCACTTGTGGGACGAATGTGGTAGCCTGCCCAATCTGTAAACGGGCACATCCAATGAATAATGAATTAGGCCTGGAGCTCCTCAAAGTATCTAGAGCACCATTTTATATCCAATGTGCAGAAAATGAAATTGCTCAGTCAGTACAGTTCGATGAACTTAATTTCTTATTGTTGAATGGTAGGTTTAATATTTCTTTCTTTCTTTTTTATTTTTTTGTGTATTGTTAGTTGTGGTCTTTTTTATAACACTGTCTTCTGTCCACCACCCATCCCACCCACCCCATAAGGTTTGGGAAATACAATCATAAAAATTATCCATAATTCTAGCTAATCTTGTAATTAAGTAAAATAGCATATTTTGCCAAGATCAACTTTTCCCCTTTAAAAATTTTTATTTTTTAGATTCACAAGAAAACTTGCCAAAAATACAGTTCCAGTTTACCCTTTCCCTGCTCCCAGCTTGGCCTCCCCCACTATCAGCATGCCCCACTTGAGTTGATTTTGTTAGAACTGATGAACTTACTATATCAACACATCATTACCATGCATAACCCAAAGTTTACACCAGAGGAGTTGGGACACATATATAATGACATGTATCTACCATTATGGTATCATACAGAATCCAACAACCAATTTTTTATAGTTTAAAGATAAAATTTCTTTAAAGTTATTATATAACTAAACATAAACTTTCAGTCACTGGAAAACTTCAAGCATAAAAGTTACTTAATTTTCATATTTTACCTTTCTGTAGGAATCTTCTATCGTTGGGTCATATTTTTCAACAAAAATTCCCTGAACAAACTGAACTGTCTAAAAGAAAAAAAAAAAAGGCAGAGAAAAATTAAAGAATTTTAAAAAATCAACTCCCCTAAATGTTATTAACCTCAAAATGTGGTAAAGATCAAATGAAAGTATGTGAGAAGTCTGGGAAATTACCTTTCAATATAAAGGACATGCTGACACGTAAGAGTAACTTACTATGAAAGGAGATGGCCATGTTCAAAACTGTCAGCAATGTCACTGCTGACACTGCACTGCTAACTATTACGTGCATTATGTTTTAAAATGCAACAAAGATACAAATAACGACACATTCTAATTTATTAAAAAATGAAAATTACCAGTAAACTCCCATTACTCCTCTGTATATCTACATATAACTTTTATCTCCTGCTCTGAAAGGAGACAGACGTAAGGTTCTAAATTTTAAAGTCTTGAACCAGCCTTTCTAATTTTGGGGAAAAGATAAAAGAGAATTAAAATGTATCGGATTTATTACATTTATAATCACATTCATATTTCACATTCACACCAGCTGAAATTCAAATGTACACCATCCTGATTCTGAAGCCTTATGCTTTTGTTGGCAAATGCTGCCTACAAATCTTTTTCAGATTACCTACTTGTATCACTAGGATTTCTGTAAAGCAGACTAGAAACTAGGTATTTTATCATTTGACAAATGGAAAGAAGTACAGAGATGACTGTGAAATATCTCCTGGACAGCTTTAAACAGGATCTGGCCCATTAATCCTAGAGAAAAGGGTAAAGATGTGGGCTGAGTGCATGACACCAAGTTACCCAGGAGTATTTTGAACATGGTTTTAGCTTAAGCTAAATAGATTGACTGGAATATAGTAAACTTCAAGCATCTTTCTCTTACTAATCTCCTTTTCTTCAAAGGAAACTCAGGATATAATCATACCAAGAACTTTAAACTTTCTAATATGCTTTATACTAGAGCAGAAGTCTTCAAAGTATGGTCCAGGGAAGAGGCTTAGAAGAAAATTGTTTTCTGCCCTTATTCCTGCCCCTGCAGGGTGGCTTGGTTGGTTGAAGCACCATCCTGTACACCAAAAAGGTGCGGGTCTGATCCCCAGTCGAGGTGCACACAGGAGGCAACCCAATCGATGTTTCTCTCACATCAACGTCTCTCACTTTTTCCCTCCACCTCCCCTCCTCTCCTCCACAATCAATGAGCATTCCTCAAGTGAGGATAAAAAAAAGTCCTAATCTGGCCCTCGCCTGCTTCTCACCTAATTTATCTCTACTTCCCCTCATGCTCACTCTGGCCCCAGCAATGTCAACTTTTCTCAGAATTGTTTAAATGCTAATTTAGGTTTACTTGTCACCAATTTGTACTTTTTGTTCAAAGTCATCTCTCTTGCAATTACAATCAAGCGGTTCTTTGTTTAACCATGTACTTATCACATCTCTCCCAGTGGATGGAAGCTGTGTGCGGGACTGGGATGATTTGTGTTCAGTCACAACCCCAGCAGAAGCTTAATAAACAATTACCAAATAAATACAGCACGCATACAAAAAACGGCCTTCGTTCACCTAAGTCTGGGCAGGGCAGGGCTTTCTCCACCGCTATCTATAGTATCAGTGTAGTCTCTCCCACTGAAATGTAAATTTCTTAAAAATGAAAACAATCTATTCTTTTGAATAATGAACACTGTAGTAGGTAACCAATAAATATTTGGTAAACGAAAAAATGAACAAGCCACCATTATAAAACTACACATTCATGGTTATTGAAAGAATCCTTGTCCCCTCTGGATCAGATATAAGCATATAAAAAACACTGACACCTTTTCTTTTTAGTGACTTGAGGTTTCAAAGCAAAAACACAGCAATGTTGTTCTTGTATTACACTAGCTGGTTATAGTTAGGTGGCTAACTTACCAGAGCAGACTTCCCCACGCCTCCTGAACCAAGGACCACTAGCTTGTACTCACGCATGGTGTGGTCTGTTTAAATACTGACAATCTGAAAAAAAAAAAAAAAAAGAAGATAACTACATATGATAAGATTAGCCTAAGAAAGTACAACCATTACATGAAATGAGATTTTATTTTTGTTTGCTTTCCCCTTAAGAATATCAAAGCAAAGACAGAGGTTGCACAGTAAACCATGCACACTTTAACATTAATTATAGAATTACTGCCAAGCATTTCACTTCATTGAAGATCATTTTTGACTAGCATCAATCATTAGCCTGTTTGTTACTTCTAAGAGTGTTTGATCAGAAAATAAGATTAAAATTAGCAGTTATAAGTATAGTCATAAACTAAATTATTTATGAAGCTCTCATTTAAAACAGCTTATGTACTTTTTTGATATTTACTTATGAGCTTTAATATAATGCACATACATGCTTAAAATATCATAGTAATTCTATAATAAGAGGCTAGAGAAAAAAAGTTTAGATGGATGCTAAATACAATGAATATATTCTTCAAAAATGAAAGTAAAATAATTTTTTCAGATTAAAAAAAAAAAAAAGCTGGGGGTTCACCAGAACACGTTTATAACAAGCAAAGGAAGTTCTTCAGGTGGGAAGAAAATGCTGAGACAGATCTACATAAAGGAATGAACTGTGCTGACTGATGCACAACATGAATGAACTAAAAAACACTCAGCAAAATAAGCCAAACACTTAAGAGTGAATACTGTATGATTCCACTTATATGAAATTCTACGAAAGATGAACTTACAGTGCCAGAAAGCTGCTTGGGAACAGTGGTGGTAGGGCAGGGGTGATGACAACCAAGGAGTATAAGGGCACTTTGGGAGGTGATGAAAATGATCTGTATCTTGACTGCGGTGGTGCTGACATGGGTGCATGCATCTATCGAAACTTACTGAACTGTACATTTAAAATAGGTGCATTTATTACATGTAAATTATTGCTCAATAGAATTTAAGAAAACTCAATGGGGGAAAAAGGGAAATTTCTCAGAGAGCCAATTATATACATAGTGTAATTAACTGAATGTGTTTCCTGTAGATTCTCTTTTTAATCCTCATCCAAGGATATTTTCCCATTGATTTTTAGAGAAAGTAGAAGAGAGGAGAGACAGAGAAATATCGATGAGAGAAACACATCAATTGGCTGCCTCCTTCATGCGCTCCACCAGGGCCCAGGGAGGAGCCAGCAACCAAGGAACGTGCCCTTGACCGAATTGAACCCGGGACACTCTATCCACTGGGCCAAACCAAATAGGGCTCCTGCAGATTTTTTACATTGGAAACCTTCCCCTAATCCGATGGTATTAAGAAGTGGGGACTTAGGGAGGTAGTTAGGGTTAGATGAGGTCATGAGGGCAGAACCCTGATGAATGGGATTAGAGTGCTTATAAGAGATCCAATAACTCAATTCTCTGTCTGCCTTGTGAGGATACCAGACCGTCAGGCACAGGTCCCCATCAGACACCAAACCTGCCAGTGCCTTGACCTTGGACTTGCCAGCCTCCAGATGTGTGAAAAACAAACTTGTTGTTTAAGCCATCCCATTGTGATAATCTGTTATAGCAGCCAAAGCTGATTAAGTAACATAGTAAGGATAAAATACTGGACTATGCAACAGACATAATGGCGAGTATGACTGTTGCTCTGAATCAAACATTTTCAAAGCACCTCCTAGGTATCAGTTCAATAGGAGGTGCCAGGGACACACAAATCAAAAGCATATGTTTCCCATCCTCAAGTAGCTCACAGAGGAAGAAAAAATAACTACCATAAGATGTGAACAAAGTTACAAGAGACAAAAAAATTAAAGGGGTGGAGGGTCAGAGGAAAGTGCAGTTTTTCATGCAAGTTACATAACAGCTACGCGATAACCAAATAGAATGCTCCAGCCTGTAGGGAAGGGCATTCCAAGCAGAGACACACCTTGAACGAACACTCCACACCATGAAATAGGGAAGATCCAGGGAAGACCACGTCGCTCAGCGCGGCCAGAACAAAGGGTATGAAAGGTCTGAAAAACGAGGCTGGGTATGGGGACTGGGCAATGCTTGCAAAGGCATTTGCCATATTTAAAAAGAGCTTACATTTTATCTAGTAAGCAAGCAATGGGGGGTGGGGGAGAACTGATTTTAAGTCATTTAGTTAGATATACACTCCGGAAAGGTAACTGGTAACAGTATATAAAGTGGACATAAAGTGGACGGAGGAAAGAGACACTAGAAGCAGGAAAAGAGTTACAGCAGCACTAGCTGAAGAGGGAGCAATGCTTCTATGCCGAGGAGACTCCGCCGCGGACTAGAGGTTATTAAGGTTAAGGAAGGAGTCGATGGTGACTCCCAGATATCTAGCTTGGAGAAACTAGGTGGCTGGTAGCATATCTTCCATTAAGACAAGAACTACAAAAAGAGGTTTAAAAAGAAAGTTAATGCTTCCAGCCAAAACTTGTTCTGAGACTCCTGTGGGAAAGCAGGCAGAGTCTGGAAGCTCGCAGAAACCAGGGGGCTTGATGCAGAGATGTAGGAGCTGTTGTTATGAAAGAAGGTAGTTGAAACCAAAGATGATCAGCCAAGGGGCATTTCCTCAGTGAATACAGAAGACAGCGAAGAACTGAGCTCTGAGAAACAGCCATATATATAGACGGATAGAAAACCTGAGGGAAAAATGCAATGGGGGAGGTATATTCTGGACACTAGTCACCCATTCCTCTGTTTGTATCAAGTGATTCTCCCATTTCTAGGGGGGAAAATACTGACAATTAAACACAAGAGCATGTATTTCATCCAGACAGTTCTCCATATCCATAACTCCTTCTCTAGGCCCTAAAGATATGTCTTAGGATTGCTGTCATTTCAAAATGAGGTGATTTCATTCAATCCAAAAATGTGTATCTTTTAAGAGGGAATCCTAATATAGTAAGGTTCACTTATACTCTCCAAATTACCCCCGGAGGCAAGGGAATTTGGGAAAAGCACTCAGACATGGCCAAATTATTTTGGGTATTCTGCAACAATAAAATATTTGGCCGATCCTCAACTCAAGTAGCAAGATAGTTACATTCCAAAGTCATATTTTCTTTATATATAAATACCATGGCTTACAAATATAAGTCAATATGCACACATGCAAATACAAAAATGTATAGCTCAGATAAAAAGACACACACACAAATACCCAATAAGGAATAATGTGAATTAATATTTTCTTTTAAAGGAGTTAGTTCTAACTCATTACTGCCAAGTTAGAAAACCACTATGTTCTTCCAAGCAAATCCCTTGCCTTTTTATGGAAATCTCTTGTGCCCTACACTCTCAACACAGCACCAGAAAATTTCTCACTCTGGTTAAGATTCCCTGACAAATAGGAGGACAAGAATAAACATTACACTATGTTTAAATTTTAAGTCAATCTCGAGTCTCTAACATGGTCCAGAGTTATAGCAATTTTTTATTATTTCTTCAGCAAAAGCACTTCTAAACATCACAAAATAATATGTAACTTCATTGTTGTTTTGACACAAATCAATCCCAACTCTGTTTTTAAATACGTAAACTAAGTATAAGACAAATTAGTTTCTCCACAACAACCTACAAAACAAAATTTATTAAAGAAATTTTAGAGGAAAAAGTTTACATTAAAAAAAAAAAAACACTGAAGGTAGTTTCTTAGCAAGAGGTTATTTTGCTGGTTAAATATTTATAGAAGCCATGTATATTTTAAAACTTAAAACTGACCACAACATGCTGAGGGTATGGTTAGGAGTGGCTAATGATGAGTAAATATAGAAATCATGGTTAAGATTTAACTTTCTGAAATAAAGAACAGTGTTCTTCATAGTACATCAAAGTTCAATTTTTTTTTTGTAACATGAAATCACAGTATTTTCTCATTGAGAGGATCTTCTTGATATTGTATTTTCTTCTTATTCTTCTCAAGACAAGTACTTTGGGAGGAGGATGCAGAGAGATAAAGTGATGAGACATTATACTTATAAAAGAAGCTTATAAATTGTCTTCACACTATTAGAGGCCAACATGGATTCCCAGCAAGAGCACACAATCAAAGACTTGAGGAAAACAATTTGACAGGGGCAATAAATATAATAAAGAGAATAAAATTCAAAGAAAACAGAGTTAAGAGGGTCTATAGAAGACTGTAAAGTAAATGTAATAACCTTAAAGAAATTTGTGAAACACACATTGGGAAACTTAGGAAATAAATTATGATGATAAAAAAAAAAAGTTCAGCCGAAACCGGTTTGGCTCAGTGGTAGAGCGTCGGTCTGCAGACTGAAAGGTCCCAGGTTCGATTCCGGTCAGGGGCATGTACGTTGGTTGCGGGCAGGTCCCCGGTGGGGGGTGTGCAGGAGGCAGCTTGTCAATGTTTCTCTCTCATCGACGTTTCTAGCTCTCTATCTCTCTCCCTTCCTCTCTGTTAAAATTCAATAAAATATATTAAAAAAAAAAAAAAGTTCAGTAAATGGGCCAAAAAGAAAAATGGACATAACTAAAAAGCAAGTAAGTGAACCAATCTACTGAACCCATGAAAGACATGAAAGGAATGCGGAACAAAGGACAGAGAGAGAATGTATGAAAAGAGGTAAGAAGGATAAATCCCAAGTTCTGCCAGCTCTCTGACAGGAAGTTTAGAAATCAAACAGAAAAGCCAAAGAAATTAGAGAAGGACTTTTCCAGAGGTAAATAGCAAAATTAGGACTCTTCAGATATAAAGTGCCCAGTGAATGCAATCATCATCATCACTACCACCATTATCATCAGAGATTCAAAATTGAAAATATTGTAGTGAAATTTCAAACCACTAAAAGTGACGACAAAAATCCTAAAAAGTTTCTAGAGGAAAAAAAGATATTCCTTCGCTTGAATATGGACGGGTTTAGTAAACAAAACCGTCTGAGTGATGTCTGACTTCTGAAGCTAGAGGGTACCAGAGCTGTCAAGCTGCCTGAAGCTGCCGCTTGGAGAGACCACAGAGACGGTGGCCTGAGGAGCCCTGGCTGTGAGTCCTCCCGGACAGTGAATACAGACGCCTTCAGGAGGACCCAGCCAGCCACCATCTGACTACACACCCTGGAGGCCTCAGGCCAGACCCACCCAGCTGAGCCACTCCCTAATTCCACAGTTGTTTTAAACCACTACATTTTGGAATGGTTTATTAACTAAAAACAGAAGGAAGAAAGGAAAAATAAAGGAACAGATGGACAATTATAAAGTAAATAGAAAGATGACAAGCTATCCAAATATATCAGTAATCACATTAATAAGTATTCAATAGGAAAAAATTAAAATAAAATACAAGGCAAATATATAAAGCAAAACTAAAGGAAAAACTAAGCAAATACACAATCATAATTAGATTTTAACATTTAACCCAACAGATATATATAGAACCCCACACCCAACAACTGCAAGTTACACATTTTTTAAGTGCCCATAGGTCATTACTAGAACAGACCATGCTGGGCCACAAATCGGGTCTCAACGAATTTCATAGGACTGAACTCATACAGAGTATATATTATAACCATCATGCAATTAAACTAGAAATCAATACATCATCTCAAAATGTTTGTAAATTAAACAACATAATTATAAATAATATAAACAAAAAGAACTAAATGATTATATAATTACCGGAATTGATAACCCAACAAAAAACAGAAATGACCCAAGAAATAGAAAGGCACAAGAATAAGAAATATGGCAAGCACATAAACCAGCAAAAAATTATACCCAGAAATATAATTATCCCTATAAAATATATACAAAAATCTGGAAATAAATCTCATAATTTGGAAGGAGTCAGAAAGTTAAGGTAAGTTAAAGTTTTCCTCTTGCTTGGGGAAAGGATAAGTATATTGAATCTCTATACACGCATGTTGAAAAAATATAAATCTAAATGTGAAAAAGGTAATGTCAAAAACTGGATAATATATAATCTAAAAATCACTCCAGGAAAAAATGGACAAAGAAACTTGACCAATTCAACCAGAATTAGAAAATGAAAAATAAACAATAGTAAAGAAAAGTAAACAAAAGTAATGAGTAAGACAAAACAGATCAGTAATCCCAACATAATAAAAAGAAATCCTTCGAAATCCTAATTTTGTAAACCACGCATAATAAAAGCTTAACTTATATGTAGCAAATTTTATAACATGGTGTATGAATAGCTTGTTTGTCTTTTCTTGTTTTAAATATTAAAATATGCCTCACAATAATGTTTCTTTTATTGCAATTTACTCTAAAAACACCGTTAGATATGGATATGGCAGACAATCTAGCCTTTCAAATCTAGTACCCTCACAAAACAGTCCCTTCCGTTTCTGGGCACCCTAACAGTTAGAATGTTCTTTACACCGCTGTTTCTTTGTAGTGACATTTATTGGATCTCTGTCCTTGGATGCCAAACAGAATAATAGAGACTCGGCTTCTTTCTTCCTCTTATATCTTGCCATGTCTTCCTCTTCTGTCAAACACCAGTATCTTGGTTTATACCCCTCCCTTAGATCTGTAATGCCACACCCACATCTGTCACTCCAGCATCAATGACAGCATCTTCTGAACCTGCACCTGTTAGTGCCACAAAACAGGAGAACCCTGTAGAACAGCCAGCAGAAACACCAGTGGCTACGAGCCCAGCATCAATTGACAGTACATCAGGAGATTCTTCTCAGTCACATCTTTTTGAAGATGCAGCAAGTGCACTTGTGTATGGTAACTGAGATCATGTCAATGGGCTAGGAATGAGAGCAAGTAATTGCAGCCCTGAGAGCCAGTTTCAACAACCCTGATCCAGCAGTGGAGTATCTTTTAATGGGAATTCCTGGAGACAGAGACAGACAGGCTGTGGTTGATCCCCCTCCAGTAGCTACTTCTGGGCCTTCTCAGTCTAGCAACAAATACAACAAGTTCTGGAGGACATCCCCTTGAATTTTTCTGGAATCAGCCTCAGTTTCAACAGATGAGACAGATTACTCAACAGTCTCCTTCCCTGCTTCCAGCGTTGCTACAACAGATAGGTCGAGAAAATCCTCAATTACTGCAGCAAATTAGCCAACACCAGGAGCATTTTATTCAAACGGTGGTCAAGGAGGAGGAGGGAGTGGAGGAGGCAGTGGAGGAACTGCAGAAGCTGGAAGTGGTCACATGAACTATTAATACATTTAAGTAATGCCTCAGAAAAAAGAAGCTAGAGAAAGGTTGAAGGCTTTAGGGTTTCCTGAAGGACTTGTGATACAAGCATCCTTTGCTTGTGAGAAGAATGAGAACTTGGCTGCCAATTTTCTTCTACAGCAAAACTTTGATGAAGATTGAAAAGGACTTTTTTTTTTTTTTTTTTTTTTTTTAATCTCACACTTCACACCAGTTCATTACACTAACTTTGTTCACTGGATTGTCTGGGATGACTTGGGCTCACATCCACAATACCTGTATAAGGTAGTAGATTATTGAGGGTGGGAGGGAGGGATCTAGGATAAATACAGGGCATGCCTGCTTCAATCAGCAGATGCTGCAGATCCACAGTGTGTAAAAGAGGCAACAAAAAAGCAGCTTTTGCAGGTCTCTATCTCTTGTATAAAACAGTAGGTAACTTCCTAGGTTTCACTCTTTTTAGTGTACTAGATCCAGAAATTTAGTGTAATGTCCTGCTTTATATTTCTTTGACTTAACATTGGTTTCAGAAAGAATATTTGCTACCTAGAATCCACAGTTTCAATTTCATGGCAACACTGGATAACGGCTTTATGAAACTGAGACAAATTTGGAACAACTGCAAAGAGATGCCAAATAATTGATGGTTATTGTTGCTGCTTCAAATAAGTATAAAATTAATGTCAAGAAAGCCCATTCTTTCATATTAGATACTTAGGTTGGGTGGAAAAGAAGGGGAACCTTTTCTTAAAGTGAAAATACCGCTATTTTAAAATATCTTGATCATTAAATGTGAGACCCTTCTGATATGATTTGAGAAGCTATAACTGTATAGGCAGTTACTTTTCTGTTTACATTTTCTTGGTTTGTTTGGGGAAAATTGATAGGTGTCTAATTACTGTTTACTTCCTTGTTATATTGCAGTAAAAGTTTTAAAACCAAAAAAAAAGTAGGAATTATTCCATCTATCCTACCTTGTTCACAGAATTGTGAAGATCAAATGAGACAAAGTTTTAAAAAGCACTCTACAAATATTACTCATATTGTTAGAATTCTAAACCAAAACAAAGTTTTCAATAAATAAATAAATAAATAAATGGAATGAGTTCTCTGAGTCTTCATAGTTGTAACAAGTACTTTTCCTAATGGCCCCAATGACGTAAAAAACACTATGGTAATTCTTTTTGAAGGCTTTCTAGCAGAGGAACGGAAGTCAGCACAAACTGGTCTGACATTCTGAATGGCATTAAGGTTAACCAAATGCATAAAAGCACGCAGACCGGTTTCCCAGGTCTTAGGAATCTAAGACAACATTCATTCTTTTGTATCTTTAACTTATTTTAGCTGGAAAAAAACACAAACAAACAATGTACTAAATATTCCTTTAAACACTACACTGCCTGCTAAACATCCAATTGGAACTGAACAGTAACCTCAAAAATCAAATCAGAGTAAGTAGTAAAGTTTTGATTTAACAGAAGAGATAATAAAGCAGCGGTAACATCTAATATTCCATGGTAAACACTTTATTTATTTTAAATATATTTTTTGTTGATTTCAGAGAGGAAGGAAGAGGGAGAGAGAAACATCAATGATGAGAGAATCATTGATTGGCTGCCTCCTGCATGTCCCCTACTGGGTATTAAGCCTGCAACTCAGGGATGTGCCTTGGACCGAAATCACTGAGGCACTTCAGTCTACAGGCTGACGCTCTGTCCACTGAGCCAAACCGGCTATGGCCCATGGTAAGTACTTTATACAGGCCATACCATTGAATTTTCATGAATATATTATTATTATTTCTGTTATAGCTAAAGAAAGTGAGGCTAAGAAAAGTATCTTACCAAAGATAACAGACAGTCATTTACATAGGCGGGATCAGAATTCAGGCAACATGACTCTATGACTACGTTGTCAACCTAAACTGCTGTTTTCTACGAAACTTTTCTCATACTTCATTTTTTAGTAAAAGAAAAAAAATCCAAGAAAAAAATTTTCAGATGTGTATTTCATCTCATTTTCTTGCCATATCTAACTACTATAAAACTAAATAAAAATAGTTAATAACCAGAAGACCATACAACAAACTAGGGTGATGAAGGATTGAGATAACATATCCTACATGAGACAACATTCTATGTAATAAAAAGCTAATATGCAAATTGAGCAAACAACAGAACAGCTGGTTACTATGATGTGCACTGACCACCATGGGACAGACGCTCAATGAAAAAGCTGCCCCCTTGTGGTCAGTGCACTCCCATGGGGGAGCGCCATTCAGCCACAAGCTGGGCTCATTGCTGGCAAGTGCTGTGACGGTGGCAGGAGCCTCTCCTGGGGGGAGTGGGCCTAAGCCCCCAGTCAAACATCCCCCGAGGGCTCCCAGACTTCAAGAGGGCACAGGCGAGCTGAGGGACCCACCCCCTCCCCTGCACGAATTTCATGCACTAAGTCTCTAGTAACCTATATTCTAATATCAGTTTCTTAATTCTTTCAAGTTCAAAATGAAGCCTTGTTTCAGTAGGTTTCTTTGCTCACAGTGGTGGAATTCTTTATTTTTTAATTGATTTTTACACAGAGAGAGGAGACATCAGTGTGAGAGGGAAACATCGATTAGCTGCCTCCTCATGCCACCCACTAGGGATTGAACAATGGTGTGTGCCCTGACAGAGAATCAAACCAGCAACCTTTTGAGCATGGTTTAACACCCAAACTGAGCTAGGGCTTCACAGGGCTATTTTTAGTAAAAGAGTTAGTACCTTAAAAATACCCTTAGAAGTGTGCCTAGCATGGCATAAGAGCTCTATCTTTATCATTACTACCCTCTTTATCTGAGTTATTCTTTGCCTCTATCCCATGTATCCTGTGTTCTCCCCCCAAATCAGCATGTATAACCATCAACCATGAATGAATCTTAAAAACCTCTCTTCATTGCTGGAGAAAATGCATTATGTAATTGATGCCACTGGTAGAAATTCCTGAAATCTTATCTGGGCCCTCAGATTAAACAATAATCTTTTTACCAACCATTGCTCCTTTTGTCAAGTCCAATCACTTTTCCTTAAGCCCTACCCAGAAGATAAAAGTTGTCCCTCCTCACATTTATCATCAACTCTCCTATCTGGCCTCTATAATTCTCTGTCATGCAAGCTAGAAACATACAAGACATACCCCACTCTATTCCCATATACAATTAACAGCCAGGTTAGTTCTGTGAATTTTATCTCCCAAATGTTTCTTTAAATTGTTTGCCTTTTTCATCCATATTACCACTGTGTTAATTAAGGCCTGCATCATCTCTTAGACAAATCCTTCCATAGCAAAGAGATTAAGGAGAATCAAGAAAATGCAAATATCAAAAGCTGAGGGAGATGTAATATTGTGATTGCTTTTTAGCCTCCAATCCGGTATCCCTCAAAACCATCCTCCAACGACCTATTTAACACACAGCTCTATTGTGGTTCCCCTGCCTAAATCTTTCAATAGGATAGACCACCCTCTCCCTATGAGTTCTTAACTTTTTAGATGAACAGATTAGCCCCTCTTCCCACTAACCCGTGATGTACTCTAAAAAGCACAAGAATTTGCAAAAACAAAACAAAACTATTTTTCTTAAGCATAAGTACAATTTTATGGAGGGGGAGAGAGCCAAATATGTAGTCCAAATTTTTCAAATTCTCAATGGGATCTATGACCCCCTCCCAAAAGATTCACTATTCTAGAGGAAAAGGCCCAAACAAATTACCAGGCCTGTGAAATTTTCCATGATCTAGCCGTGATCCATGTCCGCCTCACCAGCTGTCCCTCTGTGGGCAGATATCAAGAGTTGGTGTGCAGCGGACATCTGTTATTTTTGCGTGTCTAGTGTCTCTTCCTTCTCCTTTTAGAATAGCACCCCAACTCTCTGTTGGAAAATAACCCTTGTCTCCCTCACTAAAGTTTTGGTGGAAATGTCAATCAAGGTGTCCCATTCTCCAAAGAGCATGGGAGACTTCTCACCCAATCTCCAGCCAGGCCAACCAGGTGTAATTTCCTAAACGGAATCTTGAGCAGAACGATGTGAAGATGGAAATCGTTAAAGCTGATTCATTCTGACCGTGGTACACTGTTTGTTCCCGCTACCTAGGTCCCTCCCCCTGCAAACTCCCCAGGTTCTCGGATTTCCTGAAGCTTGCAAGTTCATTTCTGCTCAACCATTTTAACCATTTGTTCATCCATTTATTAGAAAAATATCTATTAAACTATATGATGGTTAGCTGTATATGTTGACTTGGCTAGGTTATAGTACCCAGATATTCTAACACACACTAATCTGGTTGCTGTGAAAGTATTATGTAAATGACACCTATGTGGTAACATCTGCAATCAGGTGACATTAGGAGATATCAATAATGTTGAGGAGGCCTCATCCAATCAGCTGAAAGACCTAACGGGAAATAATGAGGATTCACTGAAGATTATGTCCCCAAGACCAGCCAGAGTTCCCAGCTGGTCTGCCCTACTGATTTTGGACTTGGAAGCCCCTATAATCACATATTCCAGTTCCTTAAACTAAGTCTCTCTCTCTCTTTCTCTCTCTCTCTCTCTCTCACACACACACACACAAAATGTGTATGTATATGCAGTGTGCGTGTGTGTGTGTGTGTGTGTGTGCATGTCGCCGACTGGTGGTCCGTTAAGTCCGAAAGGTTGGCCTACTGTTCTAGACTCCTCCAAAGTGTGGGGGAATGTGGAAATGAAGGCGTGCTTAAGAAAGGTGCCTACAATTGTTGTGCAGGTTCCTTTCCTCTACCTCAGGGATCAGTAAACTATGACCAGCAGACTAAGTCTGAGTCACTATTTTTGTGTGGCCTGTAAAAAAAGAATGGTTTTTATATTCTTACATGCTGTTGTTTGTTTTTTTTAAATCAAAAGAAAAACAGTACTTCATGACATAAAAATTATGTGAAATTCAAATTTCAGTGGACATAGCCATGCTCATTTGTTTACATACGTGGTCTCTGGCTGCTTTTGCCCTTTATCAGCAGAATTGAGTACTGCAACAGAGACTGTAGGACCCTAAAGACCTACAGTATTTATAATCTGGCTCTTCCAGAAGTGTTTGCTGACCCCTGCTTTAGTTCATTGGAAAAAGCATTAAAAGGGTGGGATATGTTAGAAAAGAGGGTAGAAAATCTGTATTATTTATTAAGTACTTACCATGTACAAAATACTGCTTTGACCATTGTACATATATTAATATTTTTAATCTTCGCAACATACCGATTAGGTGGAGACTACCAGCCCATTTTATGGAATGAAGCAGAGAGGCTAACACAGACTTGCCCGAGCTCCACATAAATTACAGAACCAGGACTACCACCCTGGCAGTTTGGCTCCAGCATCTGTGTGGTTAACCACAACGCCGCACTGCTTTATCACTCATCTTGTCTATTGAGTCTGTCTTGCATTAATGATGTTGATTCCCCTTAGAATGAAGGATGGCACTCTATAGATGAACCAACACTGGAATAAATGACGTCTGTGGCATGCACTCCTTAGAGAACTTGAAGGATTACAAAGACCTATGCCTACCTTCTTTCTTGAAGGCAGAAAGCCGAGGAATCCAACCTCCTTGGATTCAATCATTGCCTTTCCTCAAACCATCCTGGAACTCAGAAGCTCAGGCAAGCTTCGAGATGCACGCTAAGATAAAGCATGTTCTCTTCCCACCATCATCAATTAATAAAATCTCTGAACTGTGGAGCCAGGATATGGATGTTTCTCAAATCTTCTCCATTAATTCTTTTGTAGAGCTCAGCCCAGATTGAGACCCACCGCTTTTCTCCATTCAAGGAGAAAAATGGTGGTTAAAAAAACAGGTGATGGAGGAACTTGACAAAACTTGTCTGTGAAAATGGAGCTTTCTATTCAGTGTCCCAGCATGCTAGTAAAGAACACTTCTAGTCTTCGTGTGTCACCTCTATATCTGAAAACTTAAAGGAAAAAAAAAGCAGGCATGAAAACAAAACTAAATATTTCTATATATGCATGTATTCTTAGGTAGGAAATTCCTATAAGGACACAGAGCAATCTGATAACTGTTATATTTTCTTATTTGTATTTCTTACTGGATCTGTATTTCTTTATAATGTATTACTTGTTTAAAAATAACGAATTTATTTTAGAAGTGAACCTAAAATGAGGTTTAAGGATTACTTTAATTATACTTTGAATAGGAAAATTACTAAATAATGAGCTAGTAAAAATTACTTGATGCTTTCCTGAAAAGCTGTTTGCTTTTTGTTGAGACACAAAACATAAAATCCGCCACTTCTATGTGCAATGGAAATGTGTGCTACAAACCAACCTACTAAAGAACCTTTTCCACCAGGTGCCTGTACTGAAAGTCTTACTGGGTACTAATTTATCACAATACTTTGTGTGAGGAGAAAGTATTTAAAAAAATGAGAAATAGTAAAATGGAAACATTTACAAACACCAATACCTATCACACACTCTTAATTTTTATAATCCACTATAGCCCATGGCGCGATATTGAGTGCAGTAGGCTGCCCACTGCTTCCGGGGGAGCCAGCGGGAAGGAGCCGTGCGGCCCCCGTGCCCCCGAGGCCCTCCACAACGAGGCAGCAAGCACTCCGCCAGGCCGCTCATGCTGCCCTCTCTCAGTGGTTGCTCCCACCTGAGCCGCCCCCCCAGGACTGGGGGACTCCGCCGGGGCTGAGGGGACTGGGCGCTACCATCTTGTGGTTATGGGGACCATAATATTTGTGACAGAGTGACGGTTATTTTGCATATTAGCTTTTATTAGATAGGATAATAAATTCACATAACATTTAGTTAAAATCAAATATCCTCCTTCTGTGGACTATTCATTTAAATTCATTTGAAATTTCTGATATGGCTTTGGGCTTCAGAAAACCAAGAAGTAGGCAAGGGGGTGGTAAGGCAGTATCTAAACAATCACACACGCTTGACCAAAGGTTTAAAGCCATAAGGAGCTAGTGCCCAAGTGGGGCTGTCATGCTTGCTGCTGTCATCCTGAGTAAAGAAACCGGTTTTATGTATCTTCACAATATGGTCAAGTTAAAATCTGCACCAACGAATAAAATCTCCAACCTGGCAAGCCTCAAAAGACAAAAATCACAAGTGAGATGCCCATTTTTTAAAACATACCGTGCAAAAAAGTACCACTATTTTGATAAAGCATAATCTTTTTCAATGTTTAATGGTTTTCCTTAAAGAAATCTGCTTGAATCCTGCAAACTCTCAATCAGATTGAGAGTCTGTAAAAATCAGGTGCTGATTCACAGAAGTGCTAATTAATACAGTATCTATTCTGATATTTTTGGAGCTTTACGATACTGTAAGCCTCAGAGAAATGCCTAAATAATTCTGAAGACAATATGTAAAAGGAACTCTGTAAAAATTGGCAGGAACATATAAGATATCTAAAATAAGGACATTACCAGAAATGCAAAAAGAGATGATATATCTCCTTCCAAAAGGAATAAAAGTTAGGTAGCAGAGAGAATATATGCCTAAGATCTTCAATCAATAAACCCAACATTAAAAGGCATCTCTGACAGAAATGTGTGGTGCCAGATATTCCCAGAAAGCTCCCAGCTCAAGAGCTTACTTGTTCACTTTAAAAGTCAGGTGCTTTTAGAGTTCTGAATCACTGCCAGGCAATAAAAGGTCTCAAGCCCAAACATGAAAATCCTCAAAAATCTGTTATTACTCCAATCTAGTTAAAATACATGTACTTGTCTTAAAAAAAAAAAAAAAAAGGAAACACACACACACACACACACACACACACACACAAACTAGCCAAACTTAAAACTGTAACTTGTAATCTGAAAGAAAAAAAAAAAAAATACAGGCACATCTGCTCTCTTAATGTAACATTTCCTATATCCAGATATAATAGTCAAAAAAAGAAATGAAGAAAAAGCCTAAAGAAAGCCTCAAGTATATAAAGTGCTTCCAATTCTTTCTTTAAAAAAAATATATATATATATATACACACACATATATATATATATTATTGATTTTTCACAGAGAGGAAGAGAGAGGGATAGAGTTAGAAACATCAATGAGAGAGAATCATCGATCAGCTGCCTCTTGCACACCCCCTACTGGGGATGTGCCTGCAACCAAGGTACACGCCCTTGACCTGAATCGAACCCTGAACCTTTCAGTCCGCAGGCTGACGCTCTATCCACTGAGCCAAACCGGTTTTGGTTGCTTCCAATTAACACAGTAATTCTGCCACAAATGGAAATTTATGGTACAGAAAAACACAAGCAAACAAAATGTATGCCCAAAACAAAAAGCCTAGGAAACAAAGGTCTTTCACTAGAAGAATGAATAAATAACTATACATCATAGAGCAGAATACTGGTAAAAATAATAAGGTAGAATTATATATAGTGATATGAAAAGATGACCAAAATACTTTAGGCAAAAAAGCAAACTGCAATAAAGGTCAATTTATTATTTTTTTAACAAATATTCACATTAAAAGTGGAGGTCCTTGGGGAAAGGGACTTTCATTTTCTAAGTTATACATATCCAAAGTATTAAAATTCAAATATAGTGATATTCACATGCAAAGCACAGCTTTTATAATAAAAAATGATACTACACTATTAAAATCTATTTTTTTCATGAAAAATTGACAATATATTTTCTACAAGAGAGCAAAAAATATTTTTTAAAAATAAAAAATATATGCATTGAAAAATCACTGGGAATGATGTATACGAAAACGTTAAAAAGCTGGGAGTGATTTTTCTTTTTGCTTATTTGTATACATTCTCTACAGGAGCAATATTGCCCCCAAGTGGGTGAAAACACAAAAGTCCCTTAACTCTTTTAGTGTAAAAAAACACAGTTTAAAATACAATAAAGGAATATACAGTATCACTGTGGTATGAAAATTTCATAAAGGGGACAGTTAAGGAAAAAATACCTAAAAAGGCTGGGGGTGGGAGCAAGTGATGATAACAGATTAGTCGGAAACCACTTCATCAGATCACTGGGGTCACCTGGAGAAGCCAACTACAGATTCCTGGCCCTACCGGAGACTTCATAAAATCAGTATTTGTATGGATGGAGGTAGTGTTTTTTATCCAAGAAAGCACATTATGTCACTCCATGTAAAAATTTCATGAAGTCCTGACACATGGGTTTTAATTTGGTGTAAGAGATTTTTTAAATTATATATTAACGTGAGAAATATAAAATAACCCAAGTGCCCAGAAATCTAGGAATCCTTGCTAAACTCCTCTCCTTTCTTTAAGGAACTTGAAGATTTAAATTTCTTCACAAACCAATCAAACACACCCTATTATTCTTATTTGTACTGGGTAATGTGAAAAATATACAAGAAATAAGCAATATTCATAAATTATGCCACTAAGCTCACTTCAATCTGCAAAAACCAGCATTGAAAAATGGCTTTCTCAAGACACCATTATTCACACAGAAACGTAGGTTTTAATCCCATGATAAAAATTAAACAAGTCAGGGAACCAAAGTCACTATTGGGTACTAACTGGGATGCTCAATGTCTAGTTCACATCTTATTTGGCATGGCAATCTTGAATTATGCAAAATTGTCCCTACACCAAACTACAAATCTCCCATGTTAAACACTGAGTCTAAAACATTAAACCACAAATGCCAAGATTTATTGTACACGTAAGTCATGAAACCAACTGAGTGCATAGCTAACAGTCCCACTTAACAAAAGGAGAATACACAGGGTTAGTCAAAACAGTGAATGGGTTTGTAAAGCATAAATTATTGCTCCAGTCCCTAGCAATCTTCTACTCCCAATGTCTTACAGACATCAATGCCAACTTGTTGGTTGTAATAACAATAATAATATCTGAGTACTTTTTGTGTGCTAGGCATACTTATTTAGTCCTCAAACATGTATTAAAAAAAGGGTACTGTTCTTTTTCCATTTTACAGATGAAAAAACAAACAAACAAACAAACAAAAACAGGGAGAAATAGAGATGAGGTAACAACTGACAGGTACTATATGCAAACTTCCATGGAGTGTTTTGCCTGCTGACCACAAATACATTCTTATGACCAAATATTCAAAGTGAGACCTGGTATATCCTATAATTAAATAATTATCCATAAAACAATATATAAATTAATGTAACTGAGGCAAACCTGAGTTAGAAGAATCAAACAAAAGTCTGTCTTCCTGTCAATAGTAAAATACTTTTCCCAATCTCATTCCCTACACCCAGAAAATGGCAACCTAATTTTGCTTGTTTTTAAGTACAGATTTTATCATTACATAATTCATCTCAGGAATACACTGTTTCTTAATTCATTTGTAAAGCCTTTATCTCCTAAGAATCTTCATCTTAAAAGTTTTACTAAATTTAATTTCATATTCTATAATAAATTCATTTTAGACCTTTCATTTTCTAATTATAAGATATATGAATAATGTATAAAGTTCAGAAAAAAAGTTTAAGGAGAAAAATAAATCACCTGTAATCCCAATTCAAGATAACTTTGATCCTTTCAGCTTATATTCTACATATGAATAAACATTTTGTAAAAATAAGAACTGCAATCATACTGGATCTGTATGATTCGTAGTATAATTGCAGTAAATCAGCTTTTTCTCCCATAACAATAGAGAAATTTTTTTAAAGAAAGTGCAGAAAAATGCAATTACATGACTGATTTTCTACAAAGCACTTTGGACCAAAAAATAGTTATACTGTGAAAATTAACCACAAGATGGAAACATGATGACGGGTTCTTCATCTAAAGAATCCACTCTCTTTTACAAGTATTTGAATGTTTTTAAAAATCATTAAAAAATTTTGCTAATTAAGTAGGCATTTTCTTTGCACCACTAAAAAATTTCACAAGTCCATCTTCAGCACGTCAACACACAGATGACATTAAACACATGGCTATGGAAGTGTTATGGTTGCAAAAGATCAAAACGGTGACAGTTCACTGTAGACACAAGCTGATCCCAGCACACTGAGCCTAAGCAGAATCAACCAAGAACACTACAAGTGATGATTCTTTATTTCCAGTGTCAAAGGCCCATTGCTTACATACACAGCAAGCAGATGCTCTGAGTGTGTCACAATCTCAGACTTGTTCTGTATGACAGAAGCCCAAGTCTAAAGTATAATGGGAACAATAGAATAACTACATCATCTGAAACCTTCCAGCGCAAGGTTTCAACTCAGATTTTGGTTGATCCTTGAATTATTGTATAATGCTGTCATATACCAATGTAAAAAATAAAATGACATTTGAATATAAGAAGTTACTAAACATTTATTTAAAATTCAAAGGGATGTTTTACAATGGAGTTTGTCCAAAGTGTGCTATTCAATATTCAAAAGGCTTAGGAACCTTTTTCAAACAGTATACTATTTGACCAATTTTGAGTTACTTAAGTTCCAGCCTTATAATATAGATGTAAAGAAATACCATCAAAATAACTTAATACTGGAAATCTAAGCAAACAACTAAATATGGGTTTGAGACATAAGATTCAATTTTCAAACTTACTGCAATTATACTACGAATCATACAGCCTATGGTTGGTAAGTGAATCTGGTTTTGTTTTTGTTTTTGTTTTTTAAATTTCAGAGAGGAAGGAGAGGGAGAGGGAGAGCCTCCTACACACCCCTAATGGGGATCAATCCTGGGACTTGGGCATGTGCCTTGACTGGGAATTGAACTGGGATCTCCTGGTTGCTAAGTGAACATTCAACCACCAAGCCACACCAACCAGGCTAATATGATATTCTTAAATAATTACATTTATAAAAGTTCCACCACATTGATACTGGTAGTTTATATGCAGATCCTTCTGAAGCATGAAAATCTCATATAAGGAGGTTATGTATGTCATTACTAAGCTGATTATACAGGGAGGGGCAAAAATAGGTTTATAGCTGTATGTGAAAAAAAGTTTATTCTTATTATTTTCTATATGATCAACTGTAAACCTACTTTTGCCCTGCCCTGTATGATTAGAATGGAGAGCAGAGGGATACAACAAAAGAGCAGTCTAAATGTCATCATACAGAAATCTAACAAAACAGACACACAAACACAAAGAGCAATTTGAGAATATCAAGAACCAAAATATCATATAAAGTTATGTTTTATAAACGTGTCATATTATAGCCTTAGTCTCAGAACATCTATAAACAAATCCGAAAATACATCTTTACAAAAACAGCCCTCTTCATTCTAAGTTTATTGTACTTTCTATTCAAACCAACATGACAGATCCCTACTTCATGAGTGTCATCAAATCGTCTCTGAAGGTCCCTATTAGCCACCGTATTAACCTACAGAATTCTTTCTAACCACTCAACGTAAATTTATCTCCTCATAGCTTTCACACTTAACCAATTTCATTTCTTTTTGTAAAAATAAATTTATTGCCGAAACTGGTGTGGCTCAGTGGATAGAGCATCGGTCTGCAGACTAAAAGGTCCCAGGTTCCATTCCAGTCAAGGGCATGCACCTTGGTTGCAGGCACATCCCCAGTAGGGGGTTTGCAGGAGGCAGCTGATCGATGTTTCTCTCATCAATGTTTCTAATTCTCTATCCCTCTCTCTTCCTCTCTGTAAAAAATCAATAAAATATATTTTTAAAATAAATAAATTTATTTCCCACAGTCTAGCATAGCAACTTCCACCTGCAAATCCCATAAAACCTTCCTTTTGCAACCTTCCACTAAAATAGTTTCTTTCAATCTCTCGATTATCTGCATCTACTTTCATCCATGGTATCCATTTAAAAGAATTCTAATCTTAAATTTATTATGATATGAATCATTGAAGAATTAGAAACTGTATAAATATGCAGTTTAGAGATTCACATTACTAGTCTGTCCAGGTCTTAGCATCAGTTGAAAATAATACTAATCACATTATGTATTTTTAACCCTATTAAATTATCAGTTCATATTTCTGAACAAACCACATATGGTTGTACTAACAGAAAACAGAAACACATGCCCCCCCACAATTGAAATAGAGATTGGATGGTCAACTAATGTTGGCTGCATAATTATTTCGACTACTCTTATATCATCTCATTTCAGACAACACAATAAATTTTTAAGTTTTAAAAATTTAAGAGATACAAACAGAACAAAAAGATAACATCCTGAATGTGACTAGAAGGGTCTAACGCAGATATAGCATTACAGACTGATAACATTACATACTACTTAGTTAAAATCTAAGTGGAAGTGATGCTTTCCATGTCTCTGGTCTTGATTTCCCTCTTTGTACTGTGTGGTTTAAGTAATTTAAACCACCTGAGAGAAGAGGGAGTTTTGTACAGAGAAAAATTTTCTAGACTCATCTGAAAGAAAAATGTTGTGCTGCACTGAAGAAAAAATTATTGAGTTAAAGGCTGTCTTCTATCATTCACCTACTGACTCATTTATTCACTAAAATTCATATTCATTCATTCATATTTGAAATGAACATTAATTCGTATTTATTCATGTTTGTGATGCAAGCAAAATACAAATATTTTTTGTGCTTTTGTATAAAAAGCATAAAATAGATGTGCCTGCTTTGGGTAGTTTGCTGTCAGCAATATCCTATCTAATAAAGAGGGAATATGCTAATTGATCCTCACACTGTCACAAAGATGTCGACAGGCGCAGTCAATAAGGAGGGAATATGCTAATTGCTGCCCCGCCTTCAAAGATGTACCTTGGTTGCGGGCACATCCCCAGTGGGGGGTGTGCAAGAGGCAGCTGATCGATGATTCTCTCTCATCGAAGTTTCTAACTCTCTGTCCCTCTCTCTTCCTCTCTGTGAAAAGTCAATAAATATATTATAAAAAAAAAGAAAAAGAAAAAAAAGGCCCTAGTGTGCTTTATGCTCTTTTATTTCAATTTTTGGTACTACAATAGAAAGTCTACTCTTGTTTCACACACTTCACATGTCACCTCACATAAATTTTTTTTTATTTCAGCTTTACTGAAGTATAATTAACATATAAAATTGTGAATTTTCTTATAATAGTATATCATAAGCCACTCAGTCTTATTCATAACTTATTTTTCCTGCCAAAATGGAAGCAGACTTCTTACTTCTAAGAATTTAAGACATACATACTGGGAAGGCCACAAATGCCAGCACAGTGACAGTGCCAAAATGGCCCAAACCAGGGCAGCTCCTACTCTCAGCTTGGCTGGGGGGGACGAGGGAAGGGTAAGGATAATCAGCCCTAAGGGAATGACTGTAGTTCTGCTTTCTGTTGACAAACAGAAATATCTTCGAACCAATTCAAATAGACTCGACTAGGATGTTATAGTTTGAGACATTAAATGACTGTTTTGACTATCTGGGGTCCCTTTAGTAAATGAAGTATCACTCAGTTAACCAAATCTGGGCTTCTGAAGTTTCATTAGGAAAACACAGTCTTTATAAAAAGTAACACAGACTATGCCCAATATTATGTGCTATATTTGCTTATTACAGTCAAGTGCTGCTTTATGATGGGGACAGGTGCTGAGAAATGGGCCATTAGGAGATTTTGTCATTGTGCAAACATCGCAAAGTGCACATAAGGTGCACTTATAAAACCTAGATGGCACAGCCTCCTACCCACATAGGCTCGAAGGCTACACATCTGTACAGTAGTTAACTGTAACACAATGGTAAATATTTGTATATCTAAACACAGAAGGGAGAGAGTGAATATACGATATAAAAGATGAAAAATGGTGCGCTTATATAGGGCACTTATGAATAGAACGTGCAGGACTTGAAGTTGCTCTGGGTGAGTCAGTCAGTGAGTGGTGAGTGACTGTGAAGGCCGAGGACATTATTGCATGTAACTGTAAACCTTTTTTTTTTTTTTTTATAAAGTGCATGTTTGCTACACAAAATTTTAAAATAACATAAGATTAAATCAAATGCAAGGCAGAATGATGCAATCAAGAAAGTGAGCAAGTGATACAAGAAGCTACTGCCAGTGTAACCTGGCATGCCTTTACAGCAAACATTTTTACAAGTAGGAAGAGTACACTCTAAAATAACAATTAATAGTACAGTAAATACATAAACCAGCAACAGGTCATCATGATCAAGTATTCTGTCCTGTAAATAACTGTATGTACAGCAGGCTTGTTTATACCAGCATCACCACAAACACATGAGTGATGAATGCACTGGGATATGACTGTCACTGAGCAGAGGAATTTTTCAGTCCCATTACAATTTGATGGCACTATCATTGTAGGTGTGGTCCATTTCTACAGAAATGGTGCATGTCCGTATTTAAAAATATTTTCAAATTCACTTTTAAATGAAAGAGATTTGAATAAAAATTAATAAGGACTTAATTTCTGAGCTTAGAAAATATTTGAAAACTAAAAAAAAAAACATTTAGAAAGGTGTAACAACTCAGTGCTTTAAAATATGCAAACATGCACACCAATGGACACAAGACGGGGGGGGGGATGGGATGAGGGCATGTGACAGGACGTAGGGGAGCTGGGGGAAGGTCAATGGGGGGAAAAGGAGAGATATATACTAATATATGTAATACTTTAAGCAAACATCATGAAAGTATCACTAACCAATATGTGATGTTTACAAATTGGGGGTTGCTTCTTTTCTCAACTCGTAATGTTAAAGACAGACAGTGAGCAGATAATTCAGAGCAGCAGTGAGTTTACTTATGAGTCAAAAAGAAATATTAATATCAAACTTCAGGCTAATTTGCTTGTGTATTATTCAGCCAAGTGGAAAGTACAATTAACAGAGCTAGAGCCAGGTACCAGAATGACTAAGAATGACATGAACAAACTAATTTGTTTATAATTGATAAATTAAGGGGAAGGGAGAGAAGTACTAAAAGTAGTATTTTTTCTAAAGACCATACACTCAATATCCTATTTTTCCTTGCTTCATCTTTCACTGCCCTCCACTCTAGGTTGCTTACCAAAGTAGAAGTCTGTACTTTACTTTTCATCATTTCTGCTCACACAACTGACGTTTCTAAAGTCCAGTCACATTCACAAATGCTGAACGACCACACACGGAAGAACTGCGCTGCACACTGACATATTTTAAGATACCTCCAGAAGTACCAATGTCTAAATGTGAGGGCTCCCTGTTCACTAAGAACTCAAATTGCTAAATAAATAAAACTTCTAAAGTTACAAATTTGTCAAAGCAAGAGCTTAAACATGCTTTTCACTAATGAAATAACAGGAATTTTTACCTTTCAATTTTTAAAATAGGTAGCAACAACCAAGTGTACTGAGTCCTATCTTCTCTCAGAGGTTGCCGACCTCCATGGAGCCTGTAAGTTAGACTCAAATTCTCTTTTGAATTTCAATTCCAAACTGGGTACACTTGAAGAGCCAGATTTTCAAAACAGTGACTCCTAGCAACTCCCCTCAAAACCTTCCCTCGTTTCCTTTAAACTCTCAGATCCTGCCTCACCTGTATTATTATTACCAGCCTCCTGGTGTCCAGTCTCTTTCTTCCTCAATTCATTCAACTTCCAAAAGATGTTATTTTCCTCCTATCAAAACTTCTTGCACTCCTGAATAAAGTCTATACTTCTCAATCTAGCATTCAATGAGTTCTAAAGCCTAGCCCCAATCAATCTTTACGGCCTCAAGGCCACATTTACTAATTATCTAATTATATAGGCTTAGGCTTCTGTCAAATGAATCTCCTGTTCTCCAACTTCTCCTGAACTTTCTGTCTTGGCTCATGCCATTCCTACCAGAAAGAAGTCTACCACCACCCTGGCTGGGTAGCTCAGTTGGTCAGTGCATGGTCCCAGTGGGTCAAGGTTGTGGGTTCCATCCCATCAGGGCACATACAAGAATCAACCAACGAATGCATAAATGAGTGGAACAAATCGATGTTTCTCTCTCTCTCCCTCAAAATAAATAAATAAACAAATAAATAAATAAATAGATAGATATCAATAAGCAAAAAATACAAATAAAAAGAATGTCTACTACCCTCTGGCTGCCATTGCTCAAGGCCATTTTGCACTGCCATGTAGGCAAGACCACACAAATGACATCTCTTGCCCCACCCACCAAACTGGCAAAACAAAACACACAAAAACAAATTTAACAATAGCTAGTTCTGTCGAAACCGGTTTGGCTCAGTGGATAGAGCGTTGGCCTGCAAACTGAAAGGTCCCAGGTTCGAATCCAGTCAAGGGCATGTACCTTGGTTGCGGGCACATCCCCCCCCAGTAGGGGGTGTGCAAGAGGCAGCTGATCGATTATTCTCTCTCATCAATGTTTCTAACTCTCTATCCCTCTCTCTTCCTCTCTGTAAAAAATCAATAAAATATATATTTTAAAAGAACAAACAAAAAAACAATAGCTAGTTTTTATTAAATGCCTACTACATGCCAGTCTTACACAATATTTCTAATCCTCTCAACAATCCTTTGAAGTAGTTATTATTCCCCTTTTAAAGATGAGAAAGCCAAACTTCATAAATATCAAATCATATATATTTAGCAAGTTACCTTAAGTTACATACACAGTAAGTTGCCTCAAATATGATTTAGTAAGTGGCAAAGCAAGGATTTGAACCTAGCTTGCCTAACTCCAGAGCCATTGCTCTAAACACTAAGTAGTTATTTTTTGTTCTGAATCATGTGACTAACTCACCCATGTACCTGAAATAATTTAGTCTTTCATAGGTTTTACTACATGCTATGAGCTTTCTCATGTTTGTCATTTTAGTAAAATGCCATTTCTTCCCAATAAAAAACAATGCTCAAATTGTAACTTCAAGGAGTATCTTTTTATGAACACTAGAGGCCTGGTGCAGTGGAGTCCCTTGGCCTGGCCTGAGGGATTGGGCCGAAACCAGCTCTCCAGCATCCCCCGAGAGGTCCCGGATTTCGAGAGGGCGTAGGCCAGGCCAGGAAGGGACGCAGGAGGTTGGCCAGTTGGGGAGGGACCTCTGGAGGGCTCCAGGGCATGTCCAGCCCTTCTCACTCAGTCTAGAGTAGGGGTGTCGAACTCAATCAGAGAAGGGGCCAAAATCTAAAATCCAGCCTAAATCGCGGGCCGAATTGTTTACTGAACAGTCATAAACTGTCATTGTGATGGAAACGCAGCGGAGTGCAGTGATGACAGTGCGGTGCGGGCCACATTGCAAGGCCTGGCGGGACGGATTTGGCCCGCGGGCCTTGTGTTTGACACATGTGGTCTAGAGCGACAGGACCCCAGCAGCAAGCTAACCTACTGGTTGGAGCATCTGCCCCCTTGGGGGTTAGTGCATGGCATAGCGGTTGAGCGGCCTTAGCATATCATTAGCATATTACGCTTTTATTGGTTGAACAGCCAACCGGACACTTAGCATATTAGGCTTCTATTATATAGGATAATAAACATCCAGTTAATCCTAACTCAAAACATGCAAAATAGAAAAATCAGAAAAATTATTCTCATTTTATAAATTAACTAACCATACTGTTGTTGCCTTATAAGTACATCACATTTAAGTCTGAAGGGGGGAGAAACTTGAAAATAAAGCTGGCAACCTAACAACATTCACAAAATGCCCAGTGATGCATTTGTCTATATGCACATTTCTGTTCTAGTAGATGGTTAACTTCAGTCACAGGATAATTTTAATCAGTGTAGAGAAAATATTAAGCTGGACTGGAAAAAAAACCCCACAAAAATATAATCACATTAAACAAAATTAAATTTGCTAGCGGAAAATGAGGGGGGGGGGGGGGTGTCTTCCCACAATGTGACATATAGGCAATTTGAAAAATAAGTGTCTTGGAGGAAAGCAAAATAGGCAATAAAAAGCAAATAAATTTTATTTCACTATGTTTTAAACAAATTGGAAACTGTTTTGCTCTAACACTAAAAAGCTGTTAAAAACGTAAGACCACAGAAATAGCTGTTGAGTAGCTAAGAGATCATTGAAAGTATGGTAGTTTACTTAGAAAATTAATATATGCTGGGCCAGTGTGGCTCAGCTGGTAGGAGCGTCATACCATACACCAAAAGGTCTTGGGTTCCATTCACAGTCAGGGTACATACTTCTCCCTCACTTTCCCTCTCTCTAAAATACAACGAAAATGTCGTTGGGTGAGAACGTAAAAGAAAAAGGAAATGGCCTGGCTGGAATGGCTCAGTTGGTTGGATGTCGTCCCCTGCGCCAGGAGGATGCCAGCCAGTTCAATTCCCGATCCCTGGGAGGGGGTATGCAGAAGGCAGCCCAATCAATGGTGTGCTCTCACGTCAATGTTTCTCTCTCTCTCTCCCTCCCTCCCTCCCTCTTCTTCCCTCTCTCTAGGAACAGTAAACCATTCAATAAATAAACAAACAAACACATAAATAAGACAAAGCATAATATTATCCAGAGACAAGGGGTGGTTAGAGGTCAACCAAAGGACTTGTATGCATCATCTTAGCTTAACCAATGAACATGGACACTGGGGAGGTTGGGGGTGGGAATGGATAGGGGGAAATCAATCAGGAAAAAGGAGGCATATGTAATATTGTACTTTAAACAATAAAAAATAAAATGAACATGATTCTATTTTAATTTAAAAATAAAAATACAAAATTTATTTATATAGTGTTTCTCTTGGAGTACTTATGAAAGTACACTATTTCTTGCTACAACTTCATCTTACTCATCACATACAATTTCCTTTTTTTATTGGTACATGCATGTACCTTCTACCTCAAAAGGCCTATTTTCAAGCAGAAATGAGAGCATGGCATAGTTCTCTACTGAACTTCTTTGTTGATTAGAGTATCATGATGAGCTAAGCTTATAGCTTCAGAATTCATCTGGATCATTTAACTTGGAAACAAACTGCCCTCTTAACTAGTCACCTCAAAACTGTGTAAAGGGGATTGGACAGAGCACGTGAATCATTCAGTGCAAACCCATAACCACCATTACAAAAACTCATATGTAAATGGGCCAGTATTATCTCTGTGAACAGAGTGAAAAAGCACATACAATCCACCCCAAATTTCATGCACAAAAAAGAGGGGGAAATGGATGCTTCATTTATCTCAGTAGAAGAGGGTGAGAGAGATAGAAACAGGAGAGAAACATCACTGACTGGCTGTCTCCTGCATGGCCAACACTGGGAATCGAGCCTGCAATCCGGGTGTGTGCCTGTCTAATTCAACTCTCTATCCCCAACCATTAGCTAGTAATATATGAACTCCTGGTGCATAGATTGACACAACTGAGCCACACCAGCTGGGCTGTGTTCATAATTTTAAACTCAACACCCCATTAATATATAAATGCTTTATATGATATATTTTTATTGAGCTTCTAAGATGAAAATTTTTTAACTGGGAGGTTAGAGAGTTATCTGAGGCAGAATAGACATTTGCTGGGTCCCTAGCATGTAAGTCACAGTGCTAGGGGCTTGGAATTCCCAGGTCATGCCAAATCAAGCCATCTACATTTTAGAACTAGAAATGCTGAGCAATGCCCTCACTGTGGTATGATTGCTATCAAAACAGTCCGGTAACACCCTCCTTTAAAAACTAAATAAAATTTCAAAGCTGTTATGCTGACCTTATTTAATAGAAACAATAGTTTCTGTGTTTTGAATAACTATAAAGAATTACAATTTAAAAATTCAACTGTGAGAGTCCTCAACTAAGTACTAGTTGCATAATTTATTGCAAAGAACAAAACAGGCTGTCACAGTTGTAAAATTCTAAAGACACACAGAACAGAAATCAAGTAAACTGCAGATACCACTAAAAAATCCCTTTGTAAGAAAAAAAAATTATCACTGAAAAATCAAATGTTTGCTTGGAATGCCAATCGTATATAAAAGGTCATCAACTGTCCTCTTAACCAGTCACACAGACTGTGTAAAGGGGACAGAACAAAGTTCGTGAGCCTGAGTGAACACTGGCAGGATGTGAAGTTATTTAACTATCAGATTAAAAATTAAGACAGAATGTAAAGTTCCCTGAGGGCAGAGACCCTGTCTAATTCATCTCTCTATCCCCAATCATTAGCTAATAATATATGAACTCTAAGTGAGCTATTGGAAAATTAAACCTAACAATCTATAATTGTCTTTAAAATATTAAATAATAATAATACTCAATGAAGGTGACATTGCCATGAAACTTAAAATCAACAAATGTGGCTATCATTGTAACCTATTCTTTGAAGGAATTCACAGGTACAACACCAAGAACTCAAGTATATTCACATACTTTGATTCTGTAGTCCTTCTGGAAATCAATTGCTAGGAAATATTTCAAAAGAAAAAGCTGCATACACAAGTGTTTGTTTTATTGTTATTTTAATAGGGGAAAAGGAAACTACCTGTATACACAACAGCAGAGAGATGGACTAATTTGCAACCGCTGAAAAAGATTTAAAATGAAGATTAACCTCCTGATCTGTCTTCCTGCTTCTACTCTCCCCATCCCAGCCAAGCTGGTTTCCACACCACAGCCAGAATGAGTCTCACAAACTTAATCAGAACAGGTCTCTCTTCAACTCCAAACCCCCAATCTCATTCAGAGTAAACTTTTGGAAATGTCTTTTGTGTGAAATGTATCATTGGGTATGTAGTGGTATTATTGATATGAGAAAATGCTAAGTAACTGATTTACTATCTGAAAAGGGATTTATTATCGGGGAAAGGGAGGGAGGAAGAGACTGAACATAAACTGCACCTATAAATGAAGACAATGGGGGATGGGGAGGGGGCGGAAGGTGGGGTGGGAACCTGGTGGAGGGGGGAAGAAATGAGGAACCTTTGTAAGAATAT
The DNA here is from genome assembly GCF_014108245.1 of Pipistrellus kuhlii. Taxonomy (NCBI): domain Eukaryota; kingdom Metazoa; phylum Chordata; class Mammalia; order Chiroptera; family Vespertilionidae; genus Pipistrellus; species Pipistrellus kuhlii. The sequence continues at coordinate 3,869,936 of NW_023425523.1, forward strand.
GAACAATAAAGATTGATTTAAAAAAAAAAAAAAAAAGAAAGAAAACTCTTGACCAGCCTATAAGGCCTATGGTGGAGCCCCAGCTAGTTCTCTAACCTCAAGTTCAACTCTCACTTTCCCTCCTGCTTACTGGCCTCCTAGTTTTTCTAAAAAAGGCAAAGTACACTGAGGGGTCTTTGCACTTGCAGTTCTCTCTGCTTGTAACCTTCTTCCCCAAAAGCACACATCCTCACTTCCTTCAGGTTTCGGAGCTGGTCTCATGGCTTCCCTGCCTATCCTTCCGCAGCACTGTTTCTCCAAACCTCACCCTTCTGTGCTCTTCTGCACAGCTCTTAAAACCTGACATACGCCGGTTTGGCTCAGTGGATAGAGCGTCAGTCTGCGGACTGAAAGGTCCTAGGTTTGATTCCGGTTAAGGGCATGTACATTGGTTGCGGGCACATCCCCAGTAGGGGGTATGCAGGAGGCAGCTGATTGATTTTTCTAGCTCTCTATCCCTCTCCCTTCCTCTCTGTAAAAAAATCAATAAAATATGTGTGTGTTTTTTAAATTACATACTCTTAATGTATGCGGTTATGGCCCATCTTTTCTGATTAGAATATACACTCTATGACAGTAAGGATTTTGTTTTATTCCAACGGACCTTCAAAAAGCACTCGTTGACTTAACATTGAATGCTGATACAATAATTATTAACTACATGAAATACCATGCATATAAACAAGCTCGGAATAAAACAGGAAAACTGAATCATTTGATTTGTGAACATTCTCAAGTGCTGTTCATATTGCTCAGAAGTTTATGCAATAAAAATCATAAGTCCACCACGTTTATGATTTTGAGCTTCTGACCGCAGCAATCTTATTTCCTTGGAAGTCATCAGTAACTGTTACTGACCTGGTAACAGTTATTAAAATGAGAACTTTGCCCCATAAAACCGCAGTAACAATCACTCAAGTCTCATTCTCAAAGACACAAAGTTTAATCTGTAAGTGTAAAGGCTGTCATTCCTGAGGGCACACAGAAAATAAAGGCTTTTGAGTAACTTTAAGATGGAGCTGAATAATACTCAATTCCATCATAATAAACTTTTGAGACAAGTTGCTGTTGGTTGGCTTTAGAAGGTCCTTAAAGCTGAATGCAAAATTTTCTGCATGAATGCCTGTTACTATTTTTCTACAGTGTCTATATATTTCATTATATTCTCAAAGGTCTCAGTGGCCTAGAAAAGGTCAGGAATGACTATTTCATATCTTGGAAGTGAAATGCAATATTCAAATGTAAGCTACCTGTCAAGAGAATAGAAGATACATAGTACTAAGCACATGTTTGTGATCACTCAATTCATTCAAGAAATGCCGAGTGCCTACCATCTGCCACCACCGCATGATTCTCAGAAACGTCCATCTAATCATAGTTTGCAGTACGTAATTCAAAATACAGAAGAAACAAGATCCACTGAAACACCAGAATAAAAATTTTTTTTAAAAAGAACTTCAACCAACGCAAAATATAATTTCAAAACAATCATAAAAGAGCTCGGGACCAGATCGAGTGCTGCTTTTAAAAAAAAAAATTTTATGTCAAACTATGGCAGATTATCAACTGCATCAAAAAGGAAAGAAAAACTACACAGACGCATGCCCACCCCCACACGCTGACAGGAAACCAAAAGAAAGTTTCCAAATCCTGTTTCCAGCAGCATCCCCTCCGAGGCTGCCTTTCCGCGCGCTGCTGAGGAAGGTGGGAGCCCCACGGGGGCACGGAGAGCTGACACTGGACTCTGTGATTCAAAACCAGAACGAATCCTCCTCCCACACCCAGGAAGCAGAAAGCCGTGGCCACCTGTAAGGACGTGGCCCGTTAACCTCCTGCCCTCTTAACTCTTTCCTCTTTCACTTCGTATGCCCTCCTCCCTTCCAAGCAATGACAAAACCATCCTCCCCCCCAAAAAAATACCTCACTGCTCAAGGCATTTGACTTCCAAGAAGCCCGAAGGCCCCCCTAAACTCTGGCTCTTGGCCCTCGGAGAAGACCCCCCCCCCCTTTTTTTTAGGCACAAGTGTCTTCCCTCGGATCTTTCCCCCATAGCAGTAAATTACACAATTCAGCTTAAGACACTGTCCCTTAACTTCCTGCGTGGAGGGGGCAAAAAGGACACCCCTCCCAGCCCCCGCTGGAAGGAGACAAGCATCCGACGGACCTCGTCCCTGACAAAATTCAGGGAAGCAGAGGCAGACCCCCAGGAAAGCAACCCCGAACAGGCGGGCACGCGGCGGGCACGCCTCGGAAGGCACCGGGAAAGAGGGCGGGAAGGGCCGGAGGCGGATGGGATGGGGATGTCAGCCCGGTGCGCTGGGGGGTAAAGGGAGCGGGGGGCCCGGGGGCCCGGGACCAGGGCCACGCTCCCGGCTCCCGCACCGCCTAGCGCGGGGGGTGGGGGAGACAGAGAATTCGCTCCCCGCCGCCCTGTCCGCGTGCCCCCCAGAGGGAAAAGCTGACCCTGGTCTGGGACTGACTGGCAAGAGGGAAGGAGAGGCGACGTCCGATCTCCTCCCTGGCCCCGGCGGCGAGGGGCGCGGGCTCGGTCCGGGAGACGGCGGGGGAAGCGGGCTAGTGCCATGACACCTCCGGGAGTTGCAGGGTGGGGGACACAATGTCCTCTTTCTCTCCCACACCCGGCCCGGCCCCTCCCGTCCGTCTCCCGCAGGCCCAGCCACAGCCGACCGGCTCCGTCCGCGGGCGGGCGGGCGGGCGTGGTTGGCTCCGGCCCCGGCCCCGGCCCGGCCCGGCCCCGGCGGCGGCGGCCCGGCCTCCGCGAGCCCCGGCCCCTCCCGCCGGCCAGGCCCCCGGGCCGCCGCCCCGGACACCGAGGAGCGCGGAGGAGGAAGGGGGAGCCGGGGGACGGACCGGCGACAGGAGTCGCCTCAGCCCCGGCCCGGCCGCCCCGCGCCCCCCGCTCCCTCCCGGGTGGCCCCGGCTCCCCGCCCCTCACTCACCCCCCCAGTCCAGCGCCTCCTCCGCCTCCTCCTCCTCCTCCTCCCTCCTCTCGGCCGTGGCTCCGGCTCTGGCTCTGCGCGGCGGCGGCGACGGCGGCGGCGGCGGCGGCGGCCTCGAGAGCGGCGGCGGCGGCGGCGGCGGCGGCGCCTCCAGAACGCGCACGCACGCAGCACGCAGCCCCGCCCCCTGCTCACGCCCCGCCCCTCCGAGTCCGCGTCGCCGAGGCTTTGGCCCCGCCCTCCCCCGTCGCTTTCCGGACTCCGCTTAAAGGAGCCGCGCAGGAAGGGGCGGGGAGAGCAAAGGACGGCTGGGGGAGGTGTGGGCTGTCGGGGCTTAGCGGAGGATGGGACAACTTGGGGTTGCGGATGCCCGGAACTGAACCGAGGAAGGGTTTAAAGAGTCAGGAGGAGTAGGACCATGGAGGAAATGCAGTCGTTGGACTAGTACTAATTGAACACCTAAGTGATGCAGGGCACTGTTCTAGGCAGTCAAGCCATACATGGGCTAGCTTTTGAAGCTTGCCTTCTACTGAACTAGGAGAGAGGAGACAGACAACAAACAAGGGAACAGAAATGTCAGGTGTTGATAAGTGGTGTGAAAGAAATAAAGTCAGGAAGGGGGTGACTTTACCGCTGACCTGGTATTGCCAGGCCAGGGAGAGCTCTGGGCATAAGCACGAAGGATAGATAGGATAGGCAGGAATAAGCCTAGCAAATAAATAAGGGAGAGGGGCGGGGAGCCTTTCCAAGCTGAAAGAAAATCACCGTGAGTTCAGGTGGGAATATGCCTGGCACGTTGCAGGGACAGCAAAGGTCAGCATGGCTGAGGAGTCAGCCGGCCAGAGAGCAAGCTGTAGGCTGAGAGGTGGGGAAGTGCCAGATCCCAGGAAGCCTTCTAGGCAGTCATAAGAGCAGCAGAAAGCCATGGGAGGGTGAGCAGAGCAATGACAGCGTCTTGAAGCCCTGACCGGTGTGGCTCAGTTGGTTGTAGCATCCTTCCTTGCACTAAAAAGTTGCTGGCCAGGGCACATGCTGATTGTGGGCTCCATTCCTCACAAGAGACCTGCAGAAGGTTTCTCTCTCTCCCTCTCTCTATAAAACATCTATATATATATATATAAAGTTTCTCTTGCGAATGTGTGTATCATACACAACAGAGAAGCATGGCTGTCCTAAGGGAGACCAGTAAGGAGGTGGCAGGAGATTGGGATAAGTTGGGGCAGAGAAGGGATGAGAAGAGGGCTATTCAGACACATTTCGAGCTGAAATGGATTTGACAGAGTGTGAGAAGGAATGAAAAGATCATGGATGATTCTTAGATTCAGGGCCTGGAGGAGGGGTAAATGGTGGTGCCATTGAATGAGTTTCGGAGGACTCAAAGAGAAAATATGGGGCGGTGGGAGTAGGAATTGTGTTGTGCATGTCACATAAGGGACTTGTTCTCCGTCCCAGCGGGCATGGTGAGTAAACAACTGGATATATGAGTGTGAAGATACAAACTTGCGATCCATAGATGCTTTTTAAGCCTTAGGCTTACGGAAAATCACTCAGGGAGGGAGCTTCGCAGAGGGAGAGGGCTAACAGGAACTCCAGCACTTGGAGATGAAGTAGAAAGAAGAGGCTGGAATGTTGGAAGATAAGAATTGTTTTCAGGAGGTAGGAGGGATCAGGCTTATCACACTGATGACACTAACGAGATGAGATCTGAGAGTCTGACGGCAGGCTTTGGCCCTTCGTAGGCGGCTGATGTCCTTGACCAAAGCAGTTTCGGAAGGGTCATCAGGGAGAAAGTCTGATTAGGGTGTGTTAACAGCCACTGGGAGGTGAAGAAGAGAAAGTGTTTACAGCCAGTCTAAAGAGCTCCTGAAGAGCTTTGCTGTAAAGAGCTAGCAGCCTGAGGATTACTTGGGACCAAGGGAGGGTATTTAAAATGGGAGACGTATACAGAGACAGTAAAGCAACAAACAGACCGTCAAATTACGGCGGGAAGGGTAGGGAGATATGGGGGAGATAAGAGATCAACCGAAGGACTTGTATGCATGCATATAAGCATAACCAATGGACGCAAAACTCTGGGGAGGGAGGGCATGTATGGGGATGGGGGAGAATTGGTAAGATATGTACACAGATACCTTAATAAAAATAAATAAATAGACAGATAAATAAATAAATAAATAAAATGGGAGGCGTTTTCTCCCGCTGGTAAGCTGAAGGATTCTCTTGGGGGGGAGGGGGGGGTAGAGTAATTGGGGCAAAAGATAAGAGACAACAGGAGAGATTGTCCGGTGTGGGGGAGAAGCAATGGGCCCTAACAGAGCAGTGTAGGGATCGGCCGAGGCTAGGAGGAAGGACAGTGTGTCCACACACTATGTTTGGAGAGAAGGCGAAGTCTGTGGGTGGTAGGTCAGGTAGTGCATTGGTTGGCGTGCTCGGGCTGCCGTGGAGCAGAAGGAGGGCAGGTGGGACCCGGAACCCAGCCCCTGCTGTGCCAGGCAGACAGTAAGGCCACGTCCACCCGGAGGAAGGGGTGGGGTACCTTTTCTAACGGCTCCAGGTAAGGGGGGAGGGGTGCTTTTAGCAATCACACACACACACACACACACACACACACACACACACACACAGTGCACCCTTTCCCAGTTGGTACTGTACGTGCCAGGGTCTCACTGGGTTAGGTCTGGGCTGTGTGCTTTCTTTCACTCTAGGTAATAAAGCTGTGAGTCAGGAGGGGCTGTTGGCTGTTTGAGGAGACGGGAGAAGGTGAGGGAGAACGCCATTGAAGAGTTACTGGAAAAGCATAGCAGTCTGGACAGTGCTGAGTGCCCTCCTGAGTTAAGGGTCCTCTCCTTAAAGTGAGATCACTCAGCAAGGTTGTGCGGTTTTTCTCCAGCCGCATGCCACTGCTGGGGGCTGGGGATGGGGGAGGAGAGCTGGATTTGGCCAGGGCTGGGGTTTGCTGATGAGGTCAGTGAGAGGGGGAGGGGAGTGGTTCCAGCCTTGGACCTTGGCATCTAAGCTGGGAGGGAAGAGAGGGCACCGTCAGAGAGCAGTGGGGCCAGTGGCTCACGGTCCCTGTGGGAAAGAGCAGGAGAAGAGGAAGCAATCAGACAAGCGGAGGCCAGGGGACTTTCCAAGGATGGGGCATGCGGAAGGGAGAGGGGAAGCGAGGGTATCTGATTTCTCCTCTCGGCTGAGATCCTGCTGTTTCTGTTTTTTACTCCTAGGCGGCCTTGTCATGTATTTATTATTATTATTATTATCATTATTATTCGCGTTACTAACTGGGCCTCCTTACAGATTCTGTGTTTTTTTGTTTGTTTGTTTTTTAAAATATATTTTTATTGATTTTACACAGAGAGGAAGGGAGAGGGATAGAGAGCCAGAAACATCGATGAGAGAGAAACACTGACCAGCTGCCTCCTGCACACCCCTCAACAGGGATGTGCCCGCAACCAATGTACATGACCAGTGTACTTGACCAGAATTGAACCTGGGACCTTTAAGTCTGCAGACAATGCTCTATCCACTGAGCCAAACCAGTTTCGTTAGATCCTGTGTTTTAATTGTCAGGATCGGCCTGGTGTCTGTTAGAGCCACTGCATTGAGTTGTACACTTTTGTGGAACCGAGAGCAGCATCCTAACCCCCAGTGAGCATGTCTGTATCCCTGGGAGAAGCACAGAGCAAATCAGGCGGCAGCCAAAAAGCAATCACTTCACAGCACTCCTGTCACAGCTGAGAGTTTCTTGAGTGGGGAGGCCAAGTTCAACGCAGAACTCTTTCTTGGAAACGAAAAGGAAATGAATGAGAGAAGAAGAGCAAGCAGGAAAAAAACCCAAAACAACTTACGTGGGAAACAGCTATTTGAAACAGATCATAATCTTGACCCATGGCTTCCAGTTCTTGGCAGAGGCTGGAAGAATGTGGAGGTAGATGCGTCTATATTCCGGGAAATGGATGAGTCGGAGCCAGAGGATGACGAGGACCGAGACGGTGACCTCACCCATCAGGGACTAGCCCCTCAGCCGGAGAGGCGTGGCTACCACAGCATCTGTGCCTCTGTGGAGGGGGTATTGGTTTTCCTTCTTTTCTTTTTTTTTTTCCCCAAGAAAAAATAATTTTCAGGGGAATATTTTCCTTATAACTTTCAGCATTGATCTTAATACACTGACCTTAAGTTAAAAAAAAAAAAAAAAAAAAAAAGCCATGAGATTTTCTAACATGAGGTCCAAACTTTTGAAGAGAACAGACTGGCTATATTTCTTTTCCTCCCAAATGCTTCCCACACGCAGGGTCCTTTCACCACTCAGCGCTAGCTCAGAATCCTAGAGAGCGTCATGTGCTTAGGAATGCCAGGACCTGCCCAGCAAGGCCTTCGAGAACCATTCAGATTGGGAAGCAGATCAATAAAAAGAGGCTTCCATCTAATAAACGTTTGCAAAATGTATTTTTAGACCTCAGACTCTTAGAAACCTGTCATCCAAGAGTAGAACTGCATCTGCCACGGCCTGCCATGCCTCATGTACTTTGCCTGCTGGTGCAGTGATTTCAAGAGCAGAGACAATATTTACCATATTTTAAATAAAAACATACTACGCACACGCAGCTAGCACCTTTCACACGTTTATTCAACACACCTGAGTGGCGCTCGTGCTACCTGCCAAGCACGTGTGCTTGTTGCTGAGGGTGCAAAGATAGGAAAGATACGGTCCCTGCCTTTGAGGAGGTAAAACAATGACCTGACATTGGCATATCTTTTTACAGTTTCCAAAACGATGCCGCAGGACCTAATTTAATGCCAGGGAAAGATGCATAAGTCTCCTTTTGCAGAGGGACAAATCCTGCTTGGCGGGATCGAATGAATTGCACAAAAGCACAGAGCTACTCATTGGCAAGATCTCAAACTGGAACCTATTTTCAGTTGACAAAACATTGATTGAATTAGAATGAGATTTTTCCTGTGGAGAGAGAGGGACATCTATTTTGTTCATTACTATATTCCTGGAGCCTAGAAAAGTACCAGGTACTTGGTAGGTTCTCCATAAACATGTCAGGAGTGTGTGTGTTGTGGAGAGGGAAAGAGGGAAGGACGGAGAGAGAGAGGGAGGGAGGGAGGGTGGAAAGGAGGGCACGCAAAGATAATGAAGGATGTTAGTTGGGTGGCGTGTTTGCTGCCCATTTGCATGTTGTGTATAGCAGACATTATGTGTAGGGTCCCTCCCTGCTAAGCTGTGGCCAGCTCGAACTTTCCCCGTCACCTGGAAGAAAGCAGCTACTCGGCCACGCGGCTCTGCAGCTCCTAGAAGCCATCAAGGATTTCTGCAGCAAGGATGTTGGATAAGAATGAGCACCATGCCGAAACTGGCTTGGCTCAGTGGATAGAGCGTCAGCCTGTGGACTGAAAGGTCCTGGGTTCGATTCCGGTCAAGGGCATGTACCTTGGTTGCAGGCACATTCCCAGTAGGGGTGTGCAAGAGGCAGCTGATCGATGATTCTCTCTCATCAATGTTTCTAACTCTCTATCCCCCTCTCTTTCTCTCTGTAAAAAAAAAAAAAAAAAAAATTAATAAAATATATAAAAAAAGAGTGAGCACCAGGCAGGACAGCGCTGGCCGCCAATGAGAAAGCCCAGTGCAGGCAGGAGGCCAGATGTGCCCACAGTAAGCAAAGTGCTTTCTTATCAGGAGGGAAAAGCTTACGCTCAACTACATTATCAAGGAGGAGACTGTCCCCAGACCAACCCAGCCCTCAAAAAATGGAGGGAAACGATATCCAGCAGGGCTTGTTCTAACTTTGTGGCTGCGCGTCCACATCATTCATTCTGCACCAAAACTCAAGCATATGTACGCCACAAGTCAAGCAACCCAAACAGAAAGAGAAACATGCATTTATACAAGGCAGGAGAGTGTGGGGAGGGTTGTTAGATTTAGCAAATAAAATTCAAGATGTCCAGTTACATTTGAATTTCAGAGAAACAACAAATAGGTTTTAAGTATAAATATGTTCCATGCAATATTTGGGGTTGTTTATCTGAAATTCAGACTCAACTGGGCATCCCGCATTTTGTCTGGCAGCCCTAAGGGTGGTTACACACGTTGGCTCTGGAGTCACACACTGTGTGAGTTCAAAGCTGTGTGACTTCAGACATGCTGCTTAATCTATCTGAGCCTCAGTTTCCTTCTGTGTAAAATGAAGATAGCATTCACCTCGCAGAGCCATTGTGAAGATTAAATAACACACACAAAATTCATAATGGTAACCCCGATACATAGCAAATATTGAAGGAGTACTAGATACTTTTGTAGGAAAGATTTTTACTAACCAATTTTAAAATTTTTCATTATAGTCAAGGGGTCTTTTTAAAAATCTTGGGGGAGATACCCCACTCCCCCATTTTCATGGTACTTTCAATATTGTTAACAAATTAAATTAATACAACTTTAAGACCCACTGTGTCTGGCATAAAGGAACATACAACCAGCACCTGACAGCATCATCAGGCTTCCTGTTTGGTCCCTTGATGGCTAACACTTGGACCCAATTTTGAAGATGTCCATAGCTCCCAATTCCCACTGAGAAATTGGAAGAACTTTCATAATGTCCTTGAATGCTTGCCACCCAGGAGAGAATGCTGACTTTATTTTTTTTTTTTTTAATATATATTTTATTGATTTTTTTGCAGAGAGGAAGAGAGAGGGATAGTTAGAAACGTCGATGAGAGAGAGACATTTATCAGCTGCCTCCTGCACACTCCCCACTGGGGATGTGCCCACAACCAAGGTACATGCCCTTGACTGGAATTGAACCTGGGACCTGTCAGTCCGCAGGCCGACGCTCTATCCACTGAGCCAAACTGATTTCGGCAGAGAATGCTGGCTTTAGAAGGGGTTTGTTGCAATGGGATGCCTGGGCTCTGTAGGTTCTTTAACAGAGTTCCCGCTCTTGCACAGAGGACCTATTAACAAAGAATTAAAAATCACAGAAGAAGAAACATGGTGAAATGTGAGGAACAATAGACCCAGAACCCAAAAATCTGGTTCTACCACTCAGAGTAAGTCACCTTACACTTTTGAACACTTGCTTCCTTATTTAAAAAAAAAAAAAATAAAAAAAAAAAAAAAAAAAAATATATATATATATATATATATATATATATATATATATATATATATATATTTATTGATTTCAGAGAGGAAAGGAGAGGGAGAGAGATAGAAACATCAGTGAGGAGAGAGCATCATAGATCGGCTGCCTCATGCACACCCCACACTGGGGATCAAGCCATAACCCTGGCCTGTGCCCTGGTGGGGAAATCAGACCATGACCTCCTGGTTCATAGTCCAATGCTCAACTACTGAGCCACACCGGCCAGGCTGCTTCCTCACTTAGAAGTGAAAAAAAATCCACGCTACCTTCAAGGATTAGAATTAAGTTAAATAAGATGCTATAATGAACAATACCGTACTGGGAACAAGATAAGTGTTTGATAAATATTTGTAATATGAATCTGTCTACTCATTAGAAGAAAGACCATATTGCCCTAGATCAGCCTTACAGAGAGATGAAGGCCTAGGGTTTATGCTCCTTGATATTCTGAGCTAAGACGGGCTCTCTTCACTCTGTCCATATCTGCTCCTGGAGGAGAACCAATAACTTCCAAACAATGATACAACCTAAGGAGAATTCCAGCAAGGACTTCAACATTCCCATCTCCAGTGACCTCTCTCTCTCTCTCTCTCTCTCTCTCTCTCTCTCTCTCTCTCTCTCTCTCATGGGGGGCAGTGGTGAGATAGGGGAAAGACCAAAAAAAGGAGTTGGCAATTTCCTGTGCATTTGGATAACTAGTTAAGCCAAATACCGAACTCCTCTTGTAAAAAGTATTAGCTGGGGGCCAGAAAGTAAAAAATGTACTCCCAGTACACTTATAATATTAATTTTGAGCTGAGGGAGCAAATCCCACATTCAACCAGATTCAGCAGAGGGCCTCGGCTTCCCTGGTGTTTGCACTGATTAGGCTTCTTACAGAGTACGTGGAGGTAGGATGTATAGGGCGGAGGAGGCTAGCAGAGAAAGATAGAATTCATGAGACTGCTCCAACTCAGGATGAAATTGTCTGGCTTCGTTGTTAAGAAGTGAGGCTCCATGAAGGGGTGCAGGAGGAGCGAAGCAGCGAGTCCTGGGATTACCTAGGGAGTCAGTTGTTTGGGCTGTAAGTTCCTAAGGAGCATTGCAGGGCGATACAGGGGGACAGTAAACTAGGGGAGTAGCTGCTGACAGTTGTAGGGGGAGCTAGGGGACTATTTTGAAAGTCAATTAATCAACATTCATACAGATGCTCCCTAAATGACGATGGGGTCACATCATATCGTAAATTGGAAATAATCTACATCGGAATTTAATACGCCTAACCTAGGGCATGTCAGAGCTAGCCCAACTCGCCTTCAACACACGCCGGGCACAATAGCCAAGGAACACGAGAGCCACCTTCCGTCCGCCGTGGAAGGTCGGTGCTCAACCCTCATGATCGCGTGGCCGGTTGGGAGCTGTGGCTGCCCAGCATCATGAGAGGGTATCGGACTGCAAACTGCTAGCCCCGGAAAAGGTCCAATTTTAAAATGGGAAGGACAGCTCTAACTGGTTTGGCTCAGTGGATAGAGCATCGGCTTGCGGACTCAAGGGTTCCAGGTTCGGTTCCAGTCAAGGGCATGTACCGTGGTTGCGGGCACATACCCAGAAGGGAGGGTGCAGGAGGCAGCTGATTGATGGCTCTCTCTCATTGGTATTTCTAATTCTCTATCCCTCTCCCTTCCTCTCTATAAAAAAAAAATAAATAAATAAAATGTATTATTTAAAAATAATAATAAAAATAAAATATGATACTACACATGTATCACTTTCGCACCACTGTAAAATAAAAAACACACACCTGTAAATAGAAGCATCACCCGCTGGGGACTCTCTGTGTATTGAATGTCTACTGTGTGTTCCCCAGCTTCATAGTATTCAGGGGACACAATGGCACCGAAGGCAGAGCCCCAGCGCCCAGCAGGTCTGGTTTAGGGGAAAGCACCCCTGAGCCCAGGTGAGACGGAAGATGATCAAAGGAAGGCTCTCCAACCAGAGAGTTAAGATGTCTCAAATGACTAACATTTGAATTTTTTTTTTTTAAAGGAAGGGCTGAATTCTAAGACAGAGACTGCAAAGAGAATTTGCTACCAAAGAGGAGGATTTTTGACAAAATCAGATGCATTCAGTGTCAGATACGCTGGGGACAAGACTGGAGGAGGCCTCACGTGGGCTTTAAACTTGGCGAAGGCTAGAGGGGAGCGTTGCTCGGGCCCTTCCCCCGTGTCCCGCAGCCTGGAGGCGCATGGCATCGAGGAAGGAGAGGCAGGGCCAGCGGCCCTCCGGAGCAGCATCTGGCGGACCAGAGTCTCCCTGCGAGGGGCTAGTTGCAGGGTTTCTCTCTACCACGGCCATTGCCCAAATGAATAAGTGACCACACGTCAGCCCCTGCAGCTGTCGCACTAACACTCCTCTGCTGACTTCCATGAGTCCCAGCAGCCGTTTGTGATCTTGGAAATCAGTTCGGGCTTATCGCCGAGAGAAAGCGCTGGACGGAAGTCTTGGGAGGGAGGCCAGCTCTGCAGCCCGTAGGCACCGGGCTACGATAACGGATTCAGATGAGCTCTCCGGGACAGTCAGGCCCCGTGTGCCCGACCACCATCAGGCACAACGGTACATGCCGCCGGGCGTCCCGATGAGCCGGCTCAGGCACATACCAGTCTCGCCGGCTCCTTCCCAGCCTCCTTTCATTCTCGCTTTCATTGCCCGGCTTCCTCTGCTCTGCCTAAAAAGGAAAACTCCGGTCTCCCAGCCGTTACGATAAAACTACTGGCAGCGTGGAGAGTGAGGAGGGAGCCTTGCCTTAATTTATGGCACCTCGCAGATTTATGACGCTTCGGGGTAATAATAACAGCGGCGTGACCTGCGGCCTGATAATCCCCTCTCCGCGGGAGGAGCGGGCGGAGGGCGCTGGAGGCCCGCAGACGCCCTGAATGGAGCGGAGCACGGCTGGGCACACGCCGGGCTCCGTGCCACCGGAGGGTATGGCGCTGCTGGGCCATGCGGAGCCAAGATGAGATGCAGAGCTGGAGAGGAGACGCCGTGTTTGGGCAGAGAAGCCATTTGGCAGGTGTGCGGGGTGAGTGTTTCCACAGCCGCTCTCTGCCAGGGGAATGAGCCTTCCCAGCCGCCTTCCTCTCGCACCTGAAGTCCGAGGATGCGGTTTGGGAGCCCCAGAGGTGAGGGAGCCCTTTCCGGGCAGCTGAGCGGCCCTCACGCTGAAAGAATCTGCGACCTTCAGCCCTGGCCTCGGGACTCGGTTGGTTGGGCATCATCCCCTGCACCGAAAGGTCACCGGGTCAATTCCCGGCCAGGGCACAGGCCAATTGGCAGGCTGCATCGCCAGTCCAGGTGTGTACAGGGGGCAACCCATCAATGTTTCTCTCTCACTCTGTCTCCTCCTCCTCTTTCCCTTCCTCCCCCCTCCCCCTCCTCCTCACCCCCAGTCCAGGTGTGTACAGGGGGCAACCCATCAATGTTTCTCTCTCACTCTGTCTCCTCCTCCTCTTTCCCTTCCTCCCCCCTCCCCCTCCTCCTCACCCCCAGTCCAGGTGTGTACAGGGGACAACCCATCAATGTTTCTCTCTCACTTCTGTCTCTCTCCTCCCCCTCCTCTTCTTCCTCCTCCTCCTCCCTTCCTCTCCCTTCATCTCTCTCTCTCTCAAATCAATAACGAATTAAAAAAAAAAAAAATAAGAATCTGTGGACTTCAAAGTGACATCTGTCCAGAGTTTCTGAGAACAATTCACAAAACGCAGGGTTCAAGGCGAGCACCCTTCAGGCCAAGGGTCTCCTCCCGGTGCCAGCCTCGCTCTGGCTGCTTCTCTGTCTCTTGGTGATGCCTCCCTGGGGGCTCTCGGGAAACTGACAGTGACAACCTCGCTGAGGACAGGGTCCATCAGAGGTGCCCTCCCGCTCGGAAAGCCTCTCATTAGGGTTTCTAATGTGTCCGATAATGGGAACTTAATGGGATTATTTTGTTGTGCTTTTCACCAGCCCAGCTGCCCCCAGGGCACTGCCCGAATGAAGGGCATTCTGGGGCGGGAGAGCTGAGGCCGGGGGACTGCCCACGTGGCCTCAGAGCACGTGCACTCTCACGGCCTCCTTTCTTTCCTCTTCACCCACGGGTTTTGCCTGAGACAGCATTTCAGTCACTGGCCATCCTGGTGGCCACTTTGGACCGCCCTGTCTCCCCACCAATTTTTATTATTTTTTATTTTAAAAAAATATATATTTTATTGATTTTCCACAGAGAGGAAGGGAGAGGGACAGAGAGCTAGAAACATCAATGAGAGAGAAACATCGACCAGCTGTCTCCTGCACGCCCCCCACCGGAGATGCGCCTGTAACCAAGGTACATGCCCCTGACCAGAATCGAACCTGGGACCTTTCTGTCCGCAGACCGACGCTCTATCTGCTGAGCCAAACTGGTTTTGGCCCCACCAACTTTGAGAGAGAAACATCTTTAACAAGTCGTCAGCAGACTCAGCAATTAATCCTGAGCAAGTGGAGGCTCAGGCAGCTGCTGCTCCTCGGCTCCTTACCACATTTTGTAAAAATCAAGAGCCTCGTCTGCCCGTCATCCATCTCCTCTACGCCATTGACCTTCCAGGGCAGTTGCAAGACCCAAATGACTGGGACATTACGTATCGTGTGACCCACCCTTCGAGGAGCTGAATGACATCAATGATTATTTGTGGAGGCCCCGAGGCCTCAGGGAGCCGAAGACATTGTTCTTGTGCTCTCGCCAGAGCCCTGGCCTTCCTCTCAGGCAGCAAAAGTCAGTGTGTTTGTTTTTGCGTTGGTAAGTGGCGGTCAGCGGGGTCAGCCGGCCTTTGGGGGTTTTTAGCTGCTGAAATGATGGCAAACCACAAACAATGTGCGAACCACCATCCTCAGGAGACCCAGTGGGCTGACACCTCCCGGCACAGCTGGGTGTGGCTGCCCTGTGCCTCTGCTGGCTCTGAGCTCCAGGGGCCACTCAGCACATCCTGAGTCCTGGCGGGTAGGCAACTACGTCCGTCTTCTGTCTGAGGTTCAGTGGACAGAGGACTCATTTGAATTTCTGGAAGCAAGTCTGCCTCTCACACCTCACCCCGAAGTAACCCCACAGCCTGAACCAGACCGAGAGGCTGATGAGTCACAGAAACGCAGACACACTTGGTCCCAGGCGTGCTCAGAGGCGGCAGGCCCGATGCTTCCTTAGCTGCTGATCACGCTTGATGGAGGGCCGGGGCCCGACCTCACAAAAGGGCTGTTCGTGGAGCTGTCTTGTGGGGTGGGTGCCAATGGGTTGGCCCAAAAGGAGGAAGAGAGAAAAGGGAATCAAATAAGGCAAGTGACAAAGCAAGATGAGAACTAAGTAGAATCTGTCGCATTGGAAACAAATCAAGCAAATCAAAATTGTGTCAGGAGTTGGGACCCGTTTTCATTTATTTTCGTCGTGATGGTATTTTTCATTTGTTACTGTTTTTAGGGTATCGGTGAAACTGTGGACCCCGGGAACTGATTTCAAGTGGGACCAGCCTGTACTAGGGACCCCCGAGAAGGATTCAGATAAAAGTGAGGAGGCAAGGGGGGCATCGAGGAGGTGAGAGCGAGGCAGAGGGACTGATCAGTCCCACGAGAAGCATTCCTGGCTTCAGAGGATGCCATGGTGCCGACAGCCCCGAGCAGCGCCCTCTGCCCAGCCTGGCCTATCTGGCGGTTTGTCTGGGGCACACTGGGCACACGCTCATTCGCTGCCTTCTTCCTCCTGCAGGTGCTGACGTGGCTGGCTGAGTCTCCACTGCAGCCCCTGGGCCTCTTCCCACTTCCTCCTCCTCTGCTCCTCTTCAGAGCCCAGGCTTGGCGTGTCTGACGTCAGAGTGGTGGGACAGCAGATGGCAGGCGATGTGGCCATCTTCCCCCTTTGTGCTCCTCAAGTCGGAGCGGAGAAACGCCCGCATTTCCAGCCTGAGCCTGGAAGGAGGCTCCCCCACAAATGTCCCAGGAGCTGTCACCTTTCAGGGCAAACGCCCCCATCCTACACATGTTACTTGTTTCGTTAAAAAGAGGAGGAAAGAGCCCGCTGGCATGGCTCAATGGCTGAGTGTCGACCTATGAGCCAGGAGGCCGTGGTTCAATCCCCAGTCAGGGCACATGCCCGGTGGCAGGCTCGATCTCAGTGTGGGGTGTGCAGTACCCAGCCGATCAACGATTCTCTCTCATCACTGATGCTTCTCTCTCTCTCTTTGAAGTTGATAAAAATGTTTTGTTGTTTTTTAAATATATTTTATTGATTTTTTTACAGAGAGGGAGAGAGAGAGAGAGAGTTAGAAACATCGATGAGAGAGAAACATTAATCAGCTGCCTCCTGCACACACTACCACTGGGGATGTGCCCGCAACCAAGGTACATGCCCCTGACCGGAATTGAACCTGGGACCTTTCAGTCAGCAGGCTGATGCTCTATCCACTGAGCTAAACCGGTTTCGGCTGGTTGTTGTTGTTGTTGTTGTTGTTGTTTTTAAAGAGAGAGAAGGAAAGAAAAAGAGAAAGAAAGCTAGAGGCTATTTTTTCAGTTGGCATGGTGTGGAGAATCCGAACTATGCTCACTACTTTTTAAATTGCAGTCCTGGGCAGCTCAGCTGCGTGGAGTGGCTCTTAGATTCCAATAGTTAGAAGGAAAGAGAGGAAAGCGTTTTACAAAGGAGAAAAATAAAACGACTGTGACCCAAAATTGTCTACTTGGACAAAAATTAAAGTTCGGTTCACACGCTAAAGGGACACTCTGTCAAAACGCACGGCACCCCAGCTAGCACCCTCCCGCCTGCCTCGGCTCTGCCTGATTTCGTCACCTTTCGCCTCAGAATGTGTGGTAAAGAAGAGTTAATTGAACAGCTTTCTGACAGCCGGTCGGGTCACTCACTAGTGGAGCCACGACGGGTTGGGCGGCAGGGAGCGTTTCCCTTTGCCGCCACTCCCCTTCCCGCGGCGGGAAACTGAGGCAGAGGAGGCTCGGGGCTCTGCCCTAGCCAGCGGTGTTCCAGGAACCGAGCCTTGAGCAGGGCTGACTCTGGGAAGTGGCTTTTTGATTCAGCAGCGGTACTTTCCAATGTCAGCACTTCGAGTCAACAGCTACGACGGCTCCGTCCACAGGGCCCCCCCGCCCCTCTCAGAAAAGTTCTCAGGGTATCTGACGACAAGGGGGTGGGGGAGGGACAGGTAGGGCCTGATGGTTGGGTGCTTGATTGGATCTTAGCAGGAAAGGCGAGGGGCTCGGTGATTGTGGATGAATACAGCTATGGGGGGCACGGGGGGGAGAGCTGAACTGGAGTCTCCATGTTGTCCTTGAAACGCTGATAAGAAGCTGGCAGGACATGAGGACATGCAGCCCCTCCCTTGACAATGAAGCACCTCAATGTCATGGCCAAGCCTAACCCAGTCTCACTGGTCCTGCCCCCAGGGTGTTACACACGCCCTGTAAACTGGAAAGGTTTGGGGTAGATTTTCTTAAGGCCTTACTTGTTTCCAATCCTCCAGAGGGACAAGCAGGGCACTTATTCCTCTCTTGATCAAGCCGGTCTTAGAGTAGCTGGGTAAGTCACTAACCCCTGCGCTCTGATCGCTTTTTTAAGCGCCCGAAGAGAAAGATGGGCAGTGTTCGCTAGGTAGAAAAAGACCAGACCAATGGATGCTTGTTTCTTCCCATCCTCACCATCTCGAGCCCAGGAAAGTGAGAAGAAATGAATTGACACGTCCTTCAATGACTGCCCCTCCCCCAGGGCAGGCTCAGCAGGAAAGCGGGGAGGAGGAAGTGGGAACTGGCATTCTGGTCACTTTATATGAGTAATTTAATTTCATCCTCCCTCGCAAGAGCCTACTATAAGCATGTCAAACTTGCTGCCTTTGGGCCACATGTGGCCCACAGTGAATATTTTTGCGGCCCAGCCAAGATAATGGTTTGTAAAAACCGTTTTAATAAAATTTTTGTAACTTAACTTTTACAATATCCTGTTATACATCATTATGAATAATGAACTACAATGTTTGCTAATGACTGACGACTATCATCATGTTGCATTCATTCCCTTTACGTGCCTTACGCTCAGGGGCACCATTTCTCTCCACTAATACTAGAAGGGAATATTTTAGCAGCCGGGGGCCATGTCATTAGTCTTGGACTGACTTATTTGGTGTGCCCAACAGGAAATATTTCGCTTTCGGAGAACAAGAAAAATGGGTTTATTTGCGTTACCCTTATTAATGTGTGCAGTTATTCAGTGTCTGGTACGTTCATGTTCAAGAAAAAAAATATTAATTTTTAATTAAAACGTTCTATTATTTTATATTAACAACGATTCATTTATTTCAGCCCTTTGTACTCAGCATGTCTCTATTGAAATAAACCTCCCTTTCTATGAAAATGGAAGCTTTTTTTTTTTGCAGCCTACATACACAGACCTTGTTTATCTGGCCCGTATGAGCCTTTGAGTTTGACACGCCTGCCTTAGACTCTCCCAGTGAGGAAGCCAGGAGATCAACATTTGAAACCCACGTTCTCTCCATGGATATTGTTTTCATGCTGAAGAGTGCGTATTTCGTATTTTGAATGACGATGGACTTGACCCTGACCTCAGCCTACAGGAGGAAGAGGTCAGCCGTCAGGGACTGCCTTCTTGTACAACATGCTTATCGGCACATTCTTCGTGACAGGAAGGGTCAGAGGTCGAACTTGTCCCAAAGCCTGTTTGGCTGGAGGATCTGATTCACTGAATGGACATTTTCTTTCCTGGGGTGGGGGCGCCGGTCCTTATGGAGGGGGATCAGGGTCGGGAGAGAGATACTCTATAATTAGCATGCTGAAAAATCCAATTAGAGTTCACCCTGCTTCATTTGTTAGTAAATGAAGGGGTACCTTAAACTAGAAGGGCCTTCAAAACCATACCACTCTTACCCTTCTCATAAATAATTACAGCCACATTTATTGAGGGTTTTTGACGTGCCAGGAACTGTTCTTTAGGTTTTATGTGTGCCATGTAATCCTCTGACAATCCTGTGAGGAAGGTACGATATGTTCTTCATTTTCCAGTTGAGAGTGCAGATGAAAGGCACAGAGAGGTTAAGTAACTTGCCCAGGGTTGCACAGGAAGGAAGTGGCAAAACTGGGATATGAACCTCCAAATCTACATGTTTGCGGTCTGTCACGGGGAAGATTGCACGTGGATAGGAAGAGGGGTTTGTGTCCTTGGAGAAGACCGTTCTTCTTCCCGCATTTCCTGTTCCTGGCGTAATAGCGACCTTCTGCCACGGGAAGAAGCACCAGGTCCCTGTCCCGCCACACACACACATTAACCTGCTAGCGAAGTTGGCGGAGTTGAACCCCAGTCCTTCACGACTCAGCGTTGTTCCTCTCTCCTCTCCTCCCCTCCCCTCAACCCCTCCCCTCCCCTTCCCTCCCCTCCCCTCCCCTTCCCTCTCCACCTCCCCTCCCCATCCCCTCCTCTCCTCTCCTCTCCTCTCCTCTCTTCCCTTCTCCCAGGCTGGTCTTCGGCTTCTTCCTCTGGTGATGAAAACGGGGGTGATGGGAGGCTCCCAGGTGTGGGTTATTGCATTCTGCCGTGGTCACTGTCCTGGACACACTTGGGCAATAGGAAGCAGCCGAGGCCCGTTCCTTGGGCACAGAGAACACCACTGTCATCATCGTCCTCACCCAAGAGAGCCAGGCAGTTTACCCCCCTGAGCGCTGTGAGGCTAATGAATGTCTAAAGATATGTATGTGACGCCGAAACCAGTTTGGCTCAGTGGATAGAGCGTCGGCCTGCTGACTGAAAGGTCCCAGGTTCGATTCCGGTCAAGGGCATGTGCCTTGGTTGCGGGCACACCCCCGGTGGGGTGTGTGTGTGTGTGTGTGTGTGTGTGTGTGTGTGCAGGAGGCAGCTGGTCGATGTTTCTCTCTCATCCATGTTTCTAGCTCTCTCTCCCTCTCTCTCCCTCTCTGTAAAAAATCAATAAAATATATTAAAAAATAGAAAATAAAAAAGTAAAGATACGTATGTGGAACCCTCTGGGGAGAGACCAGGCCCTCAGAGAAAGGACCCCGGGGAGAGGGGCTGAGCGAGGCCCGGCGGCCTCCGCTCTGAATGTGCTGCTGAAACTCACACCTGCCCGTGCCCAGCCTGGCAGGTGTAAGCCAGGATCGCAGAATCACTCACACGCAGATGTGTGAGGAAAACATGGTTTCCGTTTTCTCTAGTGCTACCTTCTCAGCCCCCACCTGCAGGCTCGCCGGAGGGGAGCACCTAATTGTAGTTCAATAGGCTGGAGCAGTGTTTTTCAACCTTTTTTGGGCAAAGGCACACTTGTTTCATGAAAAAAATCACGAGGCACACCACCATTAGAAAATGTTAAAAAATTTAACTCTGTGCCTATATTGACTATATATAAAGTAATTCTCTTGAATAGGAATCAAATAAACACAAAGAAAGTATTTTATAATTACTTTATTATGAAATATTAAGTAAACAAAATAGTGAAAAATTATAAAATTCTTGTCTTGTCTGCACCTACGGCACACCAGGCAACAGTGTGCCGCGGAACAGCGGTTGAAAAACGCTGGGCTGGAGGACGCAGTCATTCAGTATGTCCATCGTCTTGGGCCCCGTGGCTTGGGGGTAAGGCCCAGATTCTCCCTCCTCCTGCTGCTTTCTCTGTACATCAGCGGTTTTCGAGCTTTTCTGACTCATGGCACCCATGAACTAATTACTCAAGTTCTACAGCACACCAAACAATGTGTTATATATTTTTTTGCTGATCTGACCAAAAACATAGGTATAATTTTGATTCACTCACACTGGACGGCTCCTGCTGTATCAGCTGCGGTCCTATGTTGGTATCTGACCATCTAAGAGGAGAGAGGCCAGTGCCCTTGGCTAAGGAGTCAGGTGGTACACGTTTTAAAAGTTCTTGTGGCGCACGGGTTGAAAATCGCTGCTGTGGACGGTGCTCCTGGCTCTGAGGCTGGGCCTGGCTCCCTCACCCCACGGCGGCGCCTACCGAGGGATTCCATGGGGAATGGGAAATAGCTCTCCTGTCCTTGAGGTCCCCTGATTTCATTCCCCTTCAGGCTGGGACTCTGGGCCTGATGTGGGGCCATCTGCTTCTTCTCCTCTAGCATCAGCTACCTCACCCAGAGAAACAGCCTCTTTACCTTACGGAACTCCGCAGGCTGGGTGCGTGGTTCTTGAACTTCTAGAGTAGGGGTGTCGAACTCAATCAGAGAAGGGGCCAAAATCTAAAATCCAGCCTAAATCGCGGGCCGAATGGTTTACTGAACAGTCATAAACTGTCATTGTGATGGAAACGCAGCGGAGTGCAGTGATGACAGCGCGGTGCGGGCCACATTGCAAGGCCTGGCGGGACGGATTTGGCCCGCGGGCCTTGTGTTTGACACATGTGTTCTAGAGTGTTGATTATCCAGTTTGTTTTTCAAGCTTGCTGTGGCAGTGTTGACCTGCTGAGGCATTGCTCATCCCGGCAAGACCTCCGGGCTGTAAGAAGAGGGACTTAATACTTTGTTCCTGAGTAGTGTCCCTGTTATATCTATGTGGGGGGCAGGGGGGAAGGGATGGAGGATTCTAGAATGTTTAAAAGCTCTCCTCAGAGGAGAGGCAATGTGGTGCCGTGCTTAACTGCCTAGACTGGGATCCAGAATGGCTTCTGGTATTTCCTTATGATTCGGACAACTTGATCCGCATGTGAACTCGGTTTCCCCATTCGTAAAACGGGACAATAGCAGGATCTACCTCATCGGGTGATTACAAAGTTTCGACCTGTTAACCTATAAAGGACATTGACATTCTTTGTCTCCAGCACTATCTCATAGTAAGCTCGCGACAAATGTCAGCTATTTAGGTTCCAAATGCATATACCGTTAGAGTTTAAGCCTCTGAAGCCTCTTACGTGTGAGGTAGATGAAAGAGCGAAGATCTCAAAATAGATAGCCTAAGTCCCATGATCCTGAGCAAGGAAGGCTGTATGGCTTCTGAGAAACAAAGACAGTATCGCAGGATCGCTATCACGACGAGATGATATGTGAAGCACTTAGCAAAGCGTTTGGCAAAGAGTCTCTTCTTCCTCTCTCTCCCATGTCAGTAGCATGCTCTGTTATGATTGTTGACCGTGATGTCCTCAGCCAGGGATCCAGAGCGCTTCCCAGACCCCGAGTCGCTCACATAGATGTGCACGAGGCCCCCAAGGTGGTGCTCGAGACCCAGAACTTCTCCCCCGCCTGCCCGGTGCGCTGGTCCGAGGACATTCCTGCCGCCCCACCCTCCGAAGGCCACGCATTTCTCCTCTTTTTACGAAGTTACACTCTGGTCCGCTGGAGGCTGCATCTGCTGCACTCACATCGCTCAACCCACTCTTGGACAGCAATGTGTTTGCATAAGTACTAGCAGATGAAAAATTTTAAATATCACTTTTTCTCTCCTGGCACTCTGTGAGAGAAATGAGCAAACACAAACAGAGGAGCGACTCACCAGAAATACAGCAGATGGGTTCCTGCTGGAGACCCGGACTTCCCCGGGGTGGACACGTTGGGGAGATCTGGGATTATGACAAGATCTACGTGTAATGCGCCTGCTTTCTCATTTCTTGGGCACAGCAGTCATGGCTTAATGGCTGGGCTTCATGCCCGCGGGCAGTCCAGATTCTCCCCGGGGGAGCGGCAGCAGGCGGGAGGCACTCCCCGGAGGAGGGAGTCCCTTTGGGGCCTTGCACAGACACGGGGGGGACTTAGGGTTCAGCGGGAAGAGAGCCAGGGAGAGTCCATCTTCCCTCCACGCTGCCAGGGCAGGAGGAAACGAGCAGCTCTTCGCTCCCCGTGTCAGGTGGCTTGTGCTGGCGACCTGGAGCCGATCACGGATAATCACACACACTCCTGGCCAACGCTGAGTTTGGCATCCTCCGCTCAGACGCCACGTCCGGAGAAACACGTCTATCTAGATCTGGGGAGGTGATCCCAAACCGTCCCTACCTCAGCCCGCGCCTTTGGGCCAGACTCATTCATCCCACACATTTTATTTATTTATTATTTATTTATTTATTTTTAAATATTTTATTGATTTTTCACAGAGAGGAAGAGAGAGGGATAGAGAGTTAGAAACATCGATGAGAGAGAAGCATTGACCAGCTGCCTCTTGCACACCCCTACTGGGAATGTGCCTGCAACCAAGGTACATGCCCTTGACCGGAATCGAACCCGGGACCTTTCAGTCTATCCATTGAGCCAAACCAGTCCTGGCCCAACACATTTTATTGAGCACCTACTATGGGCTACGCACTGTGCGAGGAGTGGGAATATGGGGATGAAGAAGATGAGAATAATCCCTGGGAGAGCTCCTGATCCTCAGCTGGCCTGGCTGACCCCTGTCTTCATGAGCTGTCTCGCGTTATGAAGGAGTCTGCCTGGCTGCGATGGAGCCTTTTGGATCTCAGAGGAAGTCCCTCCCTTGGCGGATAAGTATGAGGTAATGCTTTAGTACAAGCGTGTTTATCCGTTAGGTTTACTAAGGGAGGCAGCAGGATGGGAAGACCACAGACTTTGAAGATGGCCCTGGGTTCCAGTCTAGGCTCAAACATTGAAAGGCCATGTGCCTTTTACTTTTCTGTGATTTAAGGGCCTCGTGTGCCAAGTGGGGAGAGAGCACTTAGCTCCGGGTCCCTGAGGTTCTCAAATGAAATAATCGCCGAGCAGGGCTTAGAGGGGAGCTCACTGTCTTCCATTGAAGCCCAGAAACTGGATTCTGCAGGACACAGGACTCGCCTTTGTGCGGAAACAGCACTGGCCTGAAATATTTTTTTTTCTAAAATATATTTTTATTAATTTCAGAGGGGAAGGGAGAGGGAAAGAGAGAGAGAGAAATATTAATACTGTGAGAGAATCATTGGTCAGCTGCCTTCTGCACACCCCACACTGCGGACTGAGCCCATAACCCGGGTACATGCCCTTGACTGGAATTGAACCTGGAACCCTTCAGTCTGCAGGCCGACGCTCTACCCACTGAGCCAAACCGGCTGGGGCTGGCCTGAAATATTTAATGACAACCACGCAACTGTGCTAAATGATCAATTATATCCATAGCCCCCTCTACCCATCCTGACTAGTGCCAACTCTCTCTGCTTTGGCTGCCCTCACTCTGCAGCTCAGAAGATACCCCTCCAGCGCGTGACCCGCTCAGGGAAGCTCAGAGGAAATCAGAATCTCCAATAGGAAAGAGACAGGAAGGCATTTTATAAATGTTTTAAAACGAGATCCATTTACTGTTGTTTTTACTCATCGAAAGTATTATCTGTTCTCTGCAGGATCCTTGAACCTGTTGGGCCAGATGTGGAACTTGGGAGCCACACTTTTCAGGGACATGCACAGCTGGATGCTGGTGGCACTGCCGTCAGCCATGGCCAAGTCCTTCAGGACCCTGTTCTGAACCCCCAAGGAGTGACGCTGGCAGCCCCCTCTGATTGTCTGTCCTGCGGGCCCCTCCGCTAGCTCTCATGTTACCCATCCAGATATTGGTAGGATTTACCCTATGGCTAAGTGATGGGGCTGATGTGAAAATCTCCAAATTCTGTACATTCATTAAATAATTACAGTTTTAAAAACGCAAAGCAAATGCAATGCCCAAAACACTGGGGATAATTCAGACAACTCTACAGCTTATGAGTCAATCATAATAATTACGGCTACACCATTTCCCGTGTGATAACGGGGAAAGACGGTAAGCTACATTTAGCAAAACGCAGCACACACAATTCTATATACAGAATGACAGCAACCGGGTTAAAAAAATAATAAATCTATGCCTAGAAAAGGGCTGGGAGGAAACACACGACACTGTAACATTTAAGTGTTGGGACAATAGCTAATTTTTTGTTTCCACTGTTATTTTTATAACAAGCACATACTGTCCACAGTGTCTTAAAAAGCATTTGAAATGAAGACTTGAGGCCAAGAACATGGATTTCCCCGAGATGGTTTTCATGAATCATTTCCAAAGAGGTTTATCAGTGAGTAATTCACCGGTTGGCTCAGCTGAATGTAGGTCCCAGCGAGCAGAGACAGGGCTCTTAAGGAGCTGAATGGGGATCAAGTCTTGGGTTCTGATCTCTCTCTCTTTTTTAAAATATATTTTTATTGATTTCCGAGAGGGAGAGGCAGAAACATCAATAATGAGAGAGAATCACTGATTGGCTGCCTCCCGCATGTCACCCACTGGGGATGTAGCCCCAACCCCGGCAAGTGCCCTTGACCAGAATCGAACCCGGGACCCTTCAGTCCACGGGCCGAAGCTCTAGCCACTGAGCCACACTGTCCAGGGCTGGTCTTTCTTTAAAGGACCTGTAGTTTTCTTTCTAGCTGCCAAGCCTTGGTAGTTTCCAGTCTCCCCCTTCCTCTTGATGCCAAGCGTTGCCCTTTCCGAGTCACGGATCTGATGGCGCACGGATGCGGGATAGGGGTGAGGGCTGCCCGAGATGGGGCTGCAGGCTGAGCCCAGCCAGTGAAGCAGAACGTGGCTTCGGGCTTAAAGACACACACACACACACACACACACACACACCAACTTGTTTTGTCTCTCCCCGTGTGTGAGCCAGTCCCTAAACTTCCTGGGTTTTGACCTAAAACAAGAACCAGACAGCCTGTGACCTAACCCTATCGTCCTCCCAATCTGTGACAGTCTACCCTCGGGGACACTGGATCATTCCTTTTCCCATAAAACTCTCCTGGCAGCCACACCCTCGCCACGTCTCTCGGTGCATCTGAGCCCTCGTTCCTCGCACACGTGGTTTGACTTGCTGGTGTGGGGGTTCAGCCAGAGCCACCACAAGCTGTGCCCCCAGGGTGTGCGGATTGCTCTGAACCAACGGCAGTTTGAGCTTCAGACGCTGGCGAACCCTGCCCCTCCCCCTTTCGCTGCTATCTATGGGGCAGGGCACACTTCTCTGTGCTGAACCTCCGTTCTCCTCCTCCTCCCGCAGGGGCCCTGTGAAGCCCCGAGGTGCATGACCTCACCCCAGCTCAGAGGTCTCCTATGCCTCCGTCTCCATTTCTGTCTGGGAACCTCTCCCACACGTGGGTCCTGACTCTCTCACACTTGGTTATTTTCTCTGGCTGACCTGTCTGCCTCAGGTCTGTCTGATGATTATTAGACCAACCAGAGGAAGCTTGAGGGTAAAGGAAGGTTTGTTCCTCCCCACGCTGGCTTCTGGTAACGGTCTGACAGTCAGTCTTTGAGACGGACCGGGGGCTGGCCGGGCAGAGGCCCTCCGAATCAGACGCTAGACGTGTCTCAAGGGCTCAGCCGACTCCACTCCTTCCTGACTTAGAAAAGCATAACAAGCAGGAGTCATGTCCTGAGCCACCAGGTCGCATGCTCAGTGCTTTCTGAGTGGAACTGATCCTGAGGGGCGAGTGGCCACGGTCTCTCCGCCTTCGCTGACCATCATGTCCACCCTTAGGGCTGCCCGGAGCCTCTTGCCTTGAGCTGGCCGGCCAGCTCCGCCCTATTGCTTCAAGATAACGTTTTTGGGGAAATGATGCATCTAAAAAAAAAAATTCAGACACACAGAAAAGTACAGGGAAGAGATGTAACTTAGGCCATGGCCTTGAGCAGCACAGCTGTGTCTTCGGAGCAGCCCTGCCCCAGCCTGAACCCAGAACCCCTGGTCCCGGGACTCAGAACCTGGAAACAGAAGAGGGCTGCAGTCAGGTGGCCGGCCGGCCGAGTGTTACTAGACAGCCGGGCGGGAGCAGTGGCCGAGGGGCCTGCCCTTGGCCTGAGTTGGCCAGGGCGTGACAAGCCACAGCACCACCCTCACCTCGGCAAGCCCATGGAGTTCCCCGCCCCCTGGGCCACCTCTGCCAACTTGTTCATTTTGTTTCTATTTTCTCCCCCAGCCCTCCCCCCCCTTCGCTCCCCCCCACCTCCCCCTGGGCAGCCACCTCCTGTGCTCTTTAACCCCATCGCACCCGCTCATCGCCAGAGATCTGCCATCGAAGCGCGGTGACTCATTTGTCACTTAGGTATTTCGGGTTCATTACTCTTCAGCCAGTTTACCCAGAAGAACCACAAAGAGCCAACACAGAGCAGAGAGGAAATGGGGGGTGCAGAGGGGAGGGGGTGGGGCGGAAATCCAAGGGCTGCTGGGGAAAAACGCAGTGGAGGTGCGGCTGTCAGAGCCAGGGCCTTCAGTTAAAGCTCCACTGGGAGGCCCAGCCACGCCCCCGGAGTCCTCCCACCACGGGGGATGGAATGTTCAGGAATCTGGAAGCATCGTCACGTCACTGCCCTTTGGGAATAAGAAGAGCAGCCACGCCCCAGCTGTGTAGATCCAGGTCTCTGATGACATGGGTCAGAGCAAGATGGAAGGGAGCACCGATGGGACAGCTGAGCAGCGCCTGCAAAATACGGTTCCCATCGTTTGCCCGAACCTTCTGTTCCCCACGCCCCTGCATCCGTGTGCTTTGGCTCAGCCGTCTAGGTCTGCTCTGAGAAAAGTATTGAGGGTGTGGGGGAGATGCTGGTCTGCTGAGTAGACAGACACTGCGTATGCTGTGAGCAACGGAAACATCGTGTGTGACAGGTCAGCCAGGAGACTCGTAGGCTTGAGAAGCTTCCAGAAAGTCATTGTTTAGAAATGAATTCTCCTTACATCATTCCCCCTAAGACACTGTTCAGTCTGTGACACTCCTGCTGGTACGCCAAGCCTGCCTTGTTTTAGTTCTAATCTCCTTAGTAAGAGGATTAAATTGCTATTTGTGACATTTGCCATCCGTTTCGAGTTCGGGGCTTGCAAAATGAGCAGGCTGGGAGCATTTGTTCCTTGCTAATTATGCATCCTTCAACTCAACAAATATTCCCCAAAAGCTTAATGCTGGAGCCAGCCCTGCAGGTCCAGCCCCGGGCCATGGGCTACATCCCAGGCTGCTGACGGGCAACTCCAGAACAGGGTTCTGAACTTGAGAAAGAAGCTGATGGGAATACAGGGAAGATGCATCCGGCCGGCGTGGCTCAATGGCTGAACAGCAACCTATGCACCAGGAGGTCAAGGATCGATTCCTGGTCAGAGCACATGCCCAGCTGGTGGGCTCGATCCCCAGTGGGGGCATGTAGAGGGCAGCCAATCATGATTCTTTCTCATCATTGATGTTTCTATCTCTCTCCTTCTGCCTTTCTCTCTGAAATCAGTCCTATGTAGTAAAAGCCTAATATGCAAATTGTCCCCTTGACTGGGAGTTTGACCAAGGGGAGCGTCCGGCCAGCCAACTGCCTGTGACCCGGTCAGCTGGGGCCAGCAGCAACAGCAGGCAGCCAGGGGAAGGGAGGCCCTGACCTGCAGCTGGCAGCTGCTAGGGACCTACCTGTGCATGAATTTCATGCACTGGGCCTCTAGTAAAAATATATTTTAAAAAAACACACAGAGACAAGGAGGATGGATTCATGATAAATATCATGATTTTTCATTTGGGCTGTTAATTCCTTCTTATGCGCTTGGTACATTAGGACAGTAGGCTGTCCCCAGCAGCTGCTATGTGCAAACCACTTCCCAGGAAAGAGTGAGAAATAGAAAACACGTCTATCGTAGAATCCCACTGTCAGGATAATGGAGCAGGAAGAAAGCATCCAGGTCTCTGATGACATTATGGCATCATCCCAGCCCAGACCACAGTATCATGTAGGTCCCATTTGCTGATCTATAAAAACCTTAATTTCCATGCATTAGTGCCTTTAAAAATATTTCTCTAACCTGCATTAAGAATAAATCATAATTGATGGGTCAAAGAAAAAATCATTACTAAAATCAGGCAATATACGTACGGAGCTAAATAATAAAATATATTTCAAGACTTGTGGGATGCAGCAAAAGCTGCAGAGAAATTTGCAAAGAGGCATTTACAAAAGCTTTAAAATACTTATTAAAAAAAAAGACTAGAAATTACTGAACCAGGTGCTCATCTCAAGACACTGGATAAAGGAACAATAGCACACACACAAAGAAAGGAGAAGAAAAGAAGTAAAGCGGCAGAGAAATTAATTGAGGAGAAAGCAAAGTTACAATAGAAGTGATCAAGAAAATAAAAAGCAGGTGCTCTGAAAAGACTAACAAAGCCAACATAGATTAAAAAGGGAAATCACTATATATAATAGAACTTTTTAAAAATATATATATTTTATTGATTTTTTACAGAGAAGAAGAGAGAGGGATAGAGTTAGAAACATCAATGAGAGAGAATCATCTATCAGCTGCCTCTTGCACACTCCCTACTGGGAATGTGCCCGCAACCCAGGTACATGCCCTTGACCGGAATCGAACCTGGGACCTTTCAGTCCGCAGGCCGACGCTCTATCCACTAAGCCACACCAGTTTCGGCTATAATAGAACTTTTAAGGAATAAGAGAATGGCCCTGGCCAGGTGGCTCAGTGGGTTGGAGTGTCTTCGCGTACACTGAAAGGTTGCGGTTTTGGGACACATGTGGGAGGTAACCCGATCACTGTTTCTCTCTCACACTGATCTCTCTCTTCCTTCCCCTTTCTAAAACCAGTGCACAAGTGCTCAGATGAGGATTGAGAGAGAGAGAGAGAGAGAGAGAGAGAGAGAGAGAGAGAGAGAGGGAATGTTATAAACTTTCTGCAACTAAATTTGAAGACTTACATGAAATGACCAGTTTTCTAGAAAAAAATGAAACTTACTAAAACTAACTCAAGAAGAAATAGAAAGTCTAGTTAGCAAGCTATGCCTATTTTTTAAAAGTTGACTTGATAGTTTAAAACTCTACCTGCAAAAACAAAAGAAAATACGTGGCAGCCAGAGGAGTCTGTACGCAGATTCTGACAAACAGCAGGAAAAGATCGTCATGATGTTACACAACCCGTTTCAGAGAGCAGAAGAAAGAAAGAACTGCCGCATGTTTCAGGATTCTGGCAGGATTTTGATGTCAAAACCAGACAAGAATAGATAAGATAGGGAAATTGCAGATGAATCTCTCAGAAGGTCAACAGCCTAAACAAAACAGTAGAAAATTAATTCCAGTAATGCATTAGAATTAATATTTATTTATTTTTAAATATATTTTTATTGATTGATTTTTTTTTTTTTACAGAGAGGAAGGGAGAAGGAAAGGAGAGGGATAGAGAGTTAGAAACATTGATGGGAGAGAAACATTGATCAGTTGCCTCCTGCACACTTTTCACTGGGGATGTGCCCGCAACCAAGGCATATGCCCTTGACTGGAATCGAACTTGCGATCCTCCACTCTATCCACTGAGCCAAACCAGTTATGGCTAGAATTAATATTTATGATATGTTTGGGTTTATCGCAGAATACAATGCTAGAACATTATAAAATTTAGTAATGTCATTTACTATACTTATATTCTAAAGGAGGAAAACCCAAATCATCATTTCAGTGGATGCAGAGAAAAAATTTAATTTGTGGTAAATTTTTGATAACATTTAATTTGTGGAAAAATTTTTTTTAGCAAATTCATTATGAAAAGAATTTCCTTAACTTGATAAAAGGTGTCCACCCCAAAATTACAGTTAACAATATATTTACTGGTTAATGCTTCTTAGAAGCATTCCCTTGGAAGACAGGAATACAACAAGAATGTCTAATGTCTCTGTTTCTATAAAATTGAATGACAAAGGGCCAAGCAAGCGACCAGAAAATAAAAATTAAACGTGTAAGGATTTAAAAAGAAACACACTGTTGTTCTCCCTAATCAATGTAATTATATAACAAATTCAAGACAATCTGCACACAAGTAAAGTAAAAGCTCAGCAGAGTCCATAGAAACAAAATCAAATGCAAAAATTAGCTGATTCCTATCTGGGAGAAACAATAATCAGGCCCTGCCATTAAAAGCAACGCTTCACCCTGGCTGCTGTGGCGCAGTTGGTTGGGAGTCATCTCCTGCCCCCAAATGTTGCCAATTCAACTCCAGGTCAGGGCTCCTGCCCAGGTTTTAGGCTTGATCCCAGTACGGACAGGTGCAAGAGGCAGGCGATTGACTCTCTGTTCTCACATCCAAGTTTCTCTTTCTCTCTCTAAAAATCAATAGAGCCCTAGCCAGTTTGGCTCAGTGGATAGTGTATGCCTGTGGACCGAAGGGTCTCAGGTTCGATTGGATGTGTACCTTGTTTGCAGGCTCCTCCTCGGCCCGGGCATGGTCAGGGCTTGTGCAGGAGGCAATCAATCGATGTGTTTCTCTTACATCGATGTTTCTCTCACATCGATGTTTCTCTCACATAGATGTTTCTTCGTCTTTCCCTCTCTCTCCCACTTTCTTTAAAAATCAATGGAAAGCCTTAGCTGGTTTGGCTCAGCGGATAGAGTGTCCGCCTATGACCAAAGGGTCACGGGTTCAGTTCCGGTCAAGGCCACATGCCTGGGTTGCAGGCTCGATTCCCAGTAGGAGACAGCAGATCAACGATTCTCTCTCAACATTGATGTTTCTATCTCCCTCTTCCTCTCCCCTCCTCTCTGAAGTCAATAAAAAAACATTTTTTAAAGAAAAATACCCTTGGGTTTATCGCATTAACAAAATAAAACAAAACAAAAATCAATAAAAATATATTTTTAAATGCTTCCTAGCAGCAAATTAAAAAAAAAAAATGAATCTAACCAAAGAAGTGTAAGAAGATATTTGCAGAAATTGGAAGACATAAAAAAATACCTAAACAACTAGGAGAGGTACCATATTTTGTCAATTCCTCACAAGATAATTTATATTAGTAAGTTCAGTGCAATTCAATAACAATCGACAAGTGTTGTTTGGTTTGGTTTGGTTGTTTGCTTGAGTGCCACTTGATGAGCTCAGCCTCCAGGGCCCAGAACAGTGCCTGGCACCGCAGGGAGGTAAGGGCAGGCACTGGACAAGCTGAGGAATGCATACACTCTAGCATCCATTCATCGGAATACAAGCCACAGGAAGGTTTTCTAGATCAGCGCTTTCCCATGCGCTCAAGAGATCACGTCCAGATCTGCTTATTCATCCCAAAATAGCAGCAAGTGGGAAGTAAGAGAATAGATAAACAGACTGTGAAATGGGTAGACAGTGGAACAACATATGCCAGTTAAAACACATGAATGGGGGCAATCATGTGTCAATGTGGGTGGAGTATTTGTTATTTTCTAACTTAACGTATATTTGCTTGAAATATGTCATTAGAAGATCATAGAGCCTCTTTAAGGGGTTGAAAAATGTTAGGTGAACAAAACCTTTCATATAAAACCAAACACGATGGTGCATAGTATTTTTTGCTACAAAAGTTAGTCAATAAAGCTAGGTCTGACAAGAGGTACAAATGCTAGGGGAGCTCTGAAAGAGGAGAGATCACTCTCTCCAAAGGGAGTGAGAGCCCTGTTCAGGCAGGAAATTGCTCTTTTTATCGGCGAAGTTGGAAATGGAGCAGCGCTTCTGGGTGGAGGGAGGAAAGACCCAGGTCAACAACATGGCGGGGCAGTTTCAGGGAGTGTTTGGAAGTTCAGTTGAACTGAAATGTCGGATGATTACAGCAAAACAGGGGAAGTGAGTGTGGGATAAAACCTTGGAGAAATTTAAATACCAACCTTGGGCAGAAAACGCAAACTGCCCAAGGTGTGCTCTGGTTCCTGGACTTGTGTTTCAAGTACTGGTCACCACTTGAATTTATTTCCTTGGGAGTTTACTTTAAGATGTCTTTCTGATGTATTATTTAGTGTGTGTGTGTTTTAACTTATAATTGAAAATATCAGTAAGACACCAAAGAGTTTGATAGTTACTGTATGTAACACGCTTATTTAAGGGGATGATACAATTTAGAAAGGCGATGTAACTGGAGATACCTAATTTAATGAAGTGCTTTCTTCATCCTTCTTTCACTGTTTTTGCTACTTAGCTTATCCAGAATGTTCCCTCTGTCTTGACTATAAAACAACTTTTTATGCTCTTGACCTTATTTTTATACTCGAAGGCTCGGTGACTCATGTGTTCACATTTATCATTGTATTATTTATAACAGCCTAAGCCCAATAATAATGGCCTTTGCTTTCACAGAGCATACTATTCTAGGACAAGACCTGTCACTAAGCCAGCAGTGACAACAGGATGACAGAGGTGTGCTCAGGATGTTCTTGTGGAGCAGAGGAGTGGCCGCTCACCAGGGTGTTGAGGAAGGCTCCCTGGAGAAAGAGGTATTTTTTTTTATTATTTTTTTTTAAATATATATATTTTATTGATTTTTCACAGAAAGGAAGGGAGAGAGATAGAGAGCTAGAAACGTCGATGAGAAA
This sequence comes from Pipistrellus kuhlii, assembly GCF_014108245.1. Taxonomy (NCBI): domain Eukaryota; kingdom Metazoa; phylum Chordata; class Mammalia; order Chiroptera; family Vespertilionidae; genus Pipistrellus; species Pipistrellus kuhlii. Next base: position 3,903,373 of record NW_023425523.1, read on the forward strand.
GAAACATCCACCAGCTGCCTCCTGCACTCCCCCTACTGGGGACGTGCCCGCAACCCAGATACATGCCCTTGACCGGAATCGAACCTGGGACCTTCCAGTCCGCAGACCGACGCTCTACCACTGAGCCAAACCGGTTTCGGCATGGAGAAAGAGGTATTTGAGAAGGATATTCAGCAGTTAGTTAGCCGGAGAGAGAAGGAGGGCATCCAAGAAGGAGACTCGGGGGCACAAAGCATCCTGGCATATTGCCAAGTGTGACCAGGAAAAAGAACGCGTTAGGGGACTTAGTGGGATAAAGGCCACGGATGTAAGCAGGGGCACGTCCTAAAGGATTAGGTGCTAAGTAGATGGGAGGGGAAAGTGGAGGCAATAGGTAGACTTTTCACCCTTGACTTTGAAGGAGAGCGAAAGGGCTGGAACTAGGAGAGGAGAGCGCTGTGGGGAAGGGTGGATGTCTTTTTAAATTGAATTTATTAGGGTGACATTGGTTAATAAAACTCTATCGGTTTCAGGTATACAACATCTGTATGTTGTATTTTGTGTGTTTACCACCCCAAGTCAAGGCTCCAGGTGGGAGTTGTTTTCAAAGGGAGTAGAGATGACAATATTTATATGCTGTCAGGAGAGACCCAATGGAGGGGAAGCTTGGAGAAAGGGAGAAGGAGGGTGTGATGAACAGAGTAAGAGTTTCCGGAGGAGGAGGCAGAGACCAGATGGGGGGATTAGCCTTGACCTGGAGAGAACTTTACTCTGAAACAGGAAAAAGGAAGAGAGGAGGAGAGAATTCGAGTCTTTCGTCTTTAGGAACTCAGGGAGTGCCGACCAGATGGCTTTAATTTTTCATGGTTTGCTAAAAGTCAATATGTTACGGCAGCGATCGGCAAACTGCAGCTCGCGAGCTGTGGTTTGTTGCTCTGTTGACTAATGAGTTTGCCGACCACTGCTAAAGGCATTACCCTTACTCAGAAGTTTTGACTTCAGGTTAAAGACTTTATTACAGCTGAAACCGGTTTGGCTCAGTGGATAGAGCGTTGGCCTGTGGACTGAAGGGTCCCAGGTTCGATTCTGGTCAACCATGTACCTTGGTTGCGGGCACATCCCCAGTGGGCGCGGTGTGGGAGGCAGCTGATGAATGAATCTCTTTCATCGATGTTTCTAGCTCTCTGTCCCCCTATCTTCCTTTCTGTAAAAAAATCAATAAAATATATATTTTTAAAAGACATTAGTACATTATTAAAATGTTTTTTAAGTGGTTGGCAAACTCATTACTCAAGAGTGGCAAACCATGACTCGCCAGCCTCATGTGGCTCTCGAGCCACAGTTTGCTGACCACTGCGTTAAGGGTCTGAGGAAAAAAAGGGAACCGAGTGGAAGACAGACAGATTGACAGCCGCCGGAAGCTGGAGCCCATGTACCTGAGTGAGGCTGGAGCTACCTGGTGCACAAATATCAGGGACAGGAAGTCAGGGATTGAGGGTGGAATGTTCAATGCCAGGACGAAGAGGAGAAAGGGGAGAGAGGAGGAGGAGGAGGAGGAGGAGGAGGAGGAGGAGGAGGAGGAGGAGGGCTGGGAGGAGGCTGCTGGAGAGGCTGAGGGTAAGGCCACTGGTGTTGAGGCGAGTCCAGAAACGTAAGCTCATGCTACACTGAGTCACCCATGTGGCACCAGAGTTTCACAATCAGACAGAGGCCTAAGAGGTGTTGCGGGGGGGAGAGGAGGGGAAGGGGATGTGAAGCAGGTGCCAAGGTCTAGGTGAAGGTCAGGAGATGCATGATTCCCGCCGGCTCCGGGGACTGAAGACGGCAGGGCAATTCCACCAAATAAATACCAATCTGCGAGAAGGCGGAGGGTGTCATTTCTGCATGCCTCCTCAGCCACACACTTCTTTGTTTGTTCATCCTTCCATCTATCCTTGCATTCCAATCCTCCAACAACCTAAACACACTTGTTGGCCATTCACTCTGTGCCAGATCCTCATCACGGGGTGCAAACAAGATAGAGCTCAGTCCATCAGTCATGAAACACACATTCCCCACCCGCCCCTCTCCTCCAGGTGTTTGATTTAGTCTCAGGAATCTTTTGGGAGACTTCTGACGCTGATGTGTCACCTGGCAGCAGTCAAGGCTGTAGTTGGCATGGTCTGCCCGGGCTCCACCTTAGTCATGGCTGTTCATGTTGCCATTACATCAATGGAGTTAAGTACACTGTTGGTAATAACGGGTTGAGCTGAGTGGCTGTTTCGATTCCAAAAAAATTACACTGTCCTTTGGCATTGAAATGGAAGTTACTGTGTTTGCAGGAGGCATGCACATCGTGGGACATGAATCTGAGGTCGGTGAAGCAGACATTCATTACAGAAATTCCCAACGTTCCAGATAGCATCACAAAGCTCAAGAACCAAGGGCTTTATGGGACTCTCAAGAGAAAAATGCCCACACACAAATATAATTGTGCTTTGTCTGTTACTGACATATGCACAGAGAATTGCCTAAGATAAGCCTAGCAATGAAATAAATGGGGGGCCTGGAGCACTGTCCCATGTTTCAAAGCTGAGAGGCTGGAGTGACTAATTCCTGGGTCACAGGGATATGGTTAAGGCATCCGGTCATAGTTTAGGCAGAACTTTTTGTGTTGTTGTTGTTTTTCTTAGTGATACATAAAATAATGGTGTATCCTTTAATTAAATGTCTTAGAATGGACGATATACAGTAATGCGTGTCCTGGAACCATACAAACATGTTCTTTTAGAAAAGAGATTTCATAAATCAAAGTTTTAAATTGCCCATGCCTGCTTGGTGTGGCTCAGCGGTTGAGCATCGACCCAAGAACCAGAAAGTTGCAGGTTCAGTTCCCTGGGTTTCAGGCTCCTTCTCCAGCAGGGAGCATCCAGGAGGTAGCCAATCGATGATGTTCCTCTCTCATCACTGATGTTTCTCTCTCTCTATCCCTCCCCCTTGCCTTTCCAATGACATGCCACCATCCACGAAGACAGAGTGTACTACACACACACACACACACACACACCCTCATCCTCTTGCCATCATTACAGGACTGTGTAGTGGGAGCAGCCAGGAGCCCAGAGCAGCTGGGATCAGGGCCAGGCGGCCCGGCTCTGGCCTGGGTGGGAGGAATCCGCTAGCCTGGCACCTAGAACTTCAAAGAGCAATTTGATCTGAAAGCCTTTCTTGGGCCCTGCTCTCTCACACAGCTGTTGGAGCACACACCCTATAAACAGGAAATGCCTGAGAAAGTACAACTGAGAATATCTTATTTTTATTTCTTAAGAAACCATGGTGAAGCCAGCACCGAGAGTGACATTCATCTGGCATTTCAGTTGCCAAGTTAGAGCTGCTCCCCGATGGCCCTGGTTTTATGTTCTGGGCAATCGTGTGCCCGCTGCCGCCTGAGCAGCCCCGCGTCCATCGGTAACTCATTTTGCCTTGTGCAATGAGTGTCTCCGTCAAGGGAGTTGTAGGTACGTATCTGTTTTGCTGTCGTAGAAAAGGATTAATTAAACCTTAAAGCGATATTTAGATGTCTCTGTGCTTGTAATATGGCAAATGTAGGCCTGGGCGAAAGGAAAACCATGTACCACAGGGCATGGGGAAGCCGTCCTTGGCTGGAGAGCATCAGAAAAGATCACAATGAAGTGCTGGCTTCCAGAAAAGACTGAGCTGCACAGAGGGCACAGTTCTAATCCATCCTTTGCTCCAAAGCCCACACCTGCCCCTGCCCTGCCCATGTTATCATCTGCTTCAGTCATGCAGTCTCATCAACTCAGCTGTTTCCCACCACCAGGCCTCTACACGTGCCCCCAACACCTGCAGTGCCCCATTCCTCTCTCCTCCTCTCTTTGCTGGGCAAATTCCTGCTCATCCTTCAAGGATGAGATGTCACTTGATTGGCTAATAGCATGAAGACAGCATGGTGGAGAGAACTTGGGCATTAGAATGAGACATAACTGGGTTTAAATCTTGGTACCATTTTTACTGGGTGGGTGACCTTGGCCAAGTTCACTTTACCTCTGGAAGTATGTTCCCCCCTCAGTTAGCAGAGCTAGTGTCTTGCTCCCTGCTATGTAGTGAATGTTAAATCACACAACTATACAATGTGCTGGCACACAGTAGACACCCAATAAATGTCCATTTCCTCCTGCCATGCCCATCTTCTAAGCCTTCCCTAACTCTCCGGGCAGCGTGATTTTATGGAAAACTTAGAGTATGAATGAGCCTGCGTCTTATCGCTGCGTCTGCTGTGTCTACATAGTATTCACATTCTTCGTGCCATGCTTAAGATATGAGGTTTCCAGATGAAAATTTAAATTCATTTATTTATTCAACAGATATTTATTTAATGACATCAGATGGCAGCTAACCCTATCACTTGTATGTGTTTTCTTATTGTTGAAAGTATTACACACGTCTCCCTTTCCTTCCCGTTAACCCCTTCTAGCCTGCTCCCACCTATTGTCTATGTCCATGGGTTATGCATATATGAACGCAAGTTTTTTGGTTGATCTCTTCCCACCTATCCTCCCCTGCCTTCCTCTGAGATTCTGTAGTCTGTTCTATGCTTCTATGTCTTTGGGTCTATTTTGCTCATCAGTTTATTTTGTTCCTTAGTTTCCACATATGAGTGAGATCATAGGATACTTGTCTTTCTCTGCCTGGCTTATTTCACTTGGCATAAGGCTCTTCAGGTCCCTCCCTGCTGTCTCACAGGGTAAGAGATCTAACTGCTGCATAGTATTCATGGTGGAAATGTACCACAGCTTTTCTATCCACTTGCCTACTGATGGGCATTTGGGCTGTTTCCAGATCTTAGTTATTGTAAATGGTGCTGCTATGAAAATAGGGTGCACACATTCTTTCTGATTGGTGTTTCGGGTTTCTTAGGATATATTTCTAGAAGTGGGCGCACTGGGTCAAATGGCAGTTCCATATATTAAATTTTTTGAGGAAGCTCCATACTGTTTTCCATAATGGCTGCACCAGTCTGCCCTAGGTTCCCTTTTATCCACACCCTCAACAGGACTTGTCATTTGATTTGTTGACGGTAGCCATTCTGACAGGTGTGAGCTGATACCTCACTGACCTTGCATCTCTCTGATGGTGACTGTGGGCATGTTTTCGTATGTCTCTTGGTCATGTATGCCCTCTTTGGAGAAGTATCTATTAGGGTATGGGGAAAGGGTGGGAGGCCTCCCTGCCCACTCTGAGGGCGCCACTCTTTCTAAATCTCCGTGTGTTCACCAACCTGGAAGCTCCTGAACCCTCTTCTTATCTTAGTCTCCAAACTAAAAGCAAACATGCTCTGCTCTGTTGCTCTTGCCCATTTACACATTGGTCAGGGCACCCGGGGTGCCTAATTATGCTTATTATTTGGCTCATCTGTCTCCCTCTGAGAAACTGTGTGCTCCTTAGGCAAGGACTGTGCCTTTGATTTGGCATATAGGAGGTGCTCATCTAAATGTCACCTAACTGAGACACGCTGTAACAGACTTTAGGACGGGAGGAGGGAAAGGAAGGGGAATAAGCCACCGCCCCTGCTGCCTTTTTTGGGAGCTTGCTGTTGTATAATGAAAAAGAGTGTGGTTATGTGGAGTTATGATAGAAGAGATTATAATAAAAGCTAACCACTTCATATGCTTTAGCTTTTATTTAACCCATTATTTACTTGGAAACACATGCTATTGTTTTGTAAATGTGGGAAACTGAGACTTCACTGACTGGACCAAGTAGCTAATATGTTCCCCAAATCCAAGCTACTCATCAAAATACAACAATGTATTTGATGCTACAATTTGAACGAAGTCCTCCAAAATCTATTCGGGGAGAGATTACCATCAGGGGTCGGTCTTTACGACTGCTTACCTTACAAGAAACCTGGATTCCTGAAAAAGAATAAGTAGATGTTAGTGGATTTGTCCTAATTGACAGGGGCTGAGATTTCTGCTACCTCTTCTCAACCGTCTTCCCACCTCCAACTCTAGAAACACTCTCAAAACACAATCTCCCAGAGTTGATGGATCCACAAACCTCCTGAGTCTCAGGGGACAAGGGAAGTCTGACCTGCGAGGGGCCAGGTGCCTGGGACTACTTCCTGGGGCACAGTGAGAGCAGTAGGTCCTGATGATGAAAGTCTGGAGGCTCTACTCAAGATGTTTGCCTGAGGTTACCTAGTAACCCAAGGCCAAGTTCGTCCTTCCCCTCGCTAGGCCCTCTTCCCACAGCTCTGGCCGAAGGCCCACACGGAGGCCTACCTCCGGTGTCTTAGTTAATGACTTTACAGTCTGATTGAAATCAGGTGGCCTCCACGCTGGCACCAGCACCCATGAAACTCTCCAAAGATAAGGAAGCCCCACATGACCCAGCTGGTAGCAAACAGTGCCATAGCCACGCCCACACCTCCCTCCCCTGCACCCCTTAAAGGAGCAGCAAACGCCACTCATTTGGGTTGGGAAATAGAGACACCTGAACACCACCTCGGCTATTTCAAGTTGCTTTAACCTAGGGAGGTTCTACAGCCTGTGCTTTCTCAATTCCTTTTGCTGAACCAAGTGCCTCCCTTTCGTTCTCCAGGAATTCTCCAGATAGCTTTACCTGCCTGGGCACCCCAACCCTCTGACTCAAATGATATGTTGACTGAAATTGATCTGCAGACTCTCATGATGACAGACAGATACAGGGTGTAGTCCAGTGAGCATTTTCTGGTCACTTGATGCATTTTGTTTTGTCTTGTGGATCCAAACAGTTGAGAACCCCCATTGGGACTAAGCAACTCATTTCTTCAGTGCCACCTGGTGTGGTCTTCTGACCGACAGTGTGAGAATTAACTGGGAGCATTTTAGAAATTCAGACCCTTCGGGGGGACCGCTTTGTAAAGTATATGATTCTCTAACCACTAGGCTATACATCTGGAGCTGACACAGAATAACAATGAGCATAAACTGTAATTGAAATAATAATTTTTAAAGCAATGCAGATTCCCAGGCCCCGCCCCAGATCCCCTGAATCAGAATCTGTACCGCAGACATCCTCAGTGATCCGTGTGCCATGACAGTGTGCGAAGCTCTGGGCTGCAGTGTTGTTGACTGAGACACTGAGACTTGTGATCCCCGCATGGTGGTCAGTATGCAGGAGGATCCCCCAAGATCCTCCTCTGTGGATGAGAAGTCTACTGATCCCTTTTGTATGTTTACGTACATATTACATATTTTTTCGGTGCCCTACACAGATATTTTTAAAAAATATATTTGTATGAATTTCAGAAAGAAAGGGAGAGGGAGAGAGAAAAAAAAACAATCGAGGAGAGAGAATCATTGATTTGGCTGTCTCTTGCATACCCCATATTAGGGACCAAGCTCACAATTCAGGCCTGTGCCCAACCAGGAATTGTACTGTGACCTCCTGGTTCATAGGTCAATGCTCAACCACGGAGCCATCCTGGCTGGGCTACACAGGGTGGTTGTTTTTGATTAGTAGTAAATAATAAACAGAATAAATTGTTACTGAGCATTCACGTGCTAGGGGATTTATGTGTGCTGTTATGCTGCCATAACAAAGTTCCAAAGACTGGGCAGCTCGAACAACAGAAATAATTTATTTTCCCACAGTTGTAGAGGCTAGAAGTCCAAGGTCAGGGTGTCAGCAGGTGTGGCTTCTTCTGAGAGCTCTCCATCCTTGGCTTGCAGATGGGGCTGTCTTTTGCTGTATCCTCACCTGGCTCTTATCAATGTGGGCATGTGTCTGGTTTCTCTGTGTCTAAATTTCCTTTTCCTACTAATCAGATTGGATTAGGGCCTATCCTAATGGCTTTGTTTTAACTTAATTACCCCCCCCTTCTTTTTTTTATAAGACCATCTGAGTCACGACACCAGAATGGTAATGGGGAATGGCACCAGATGTTAGACCTCAGTCCTTGAGTTTTGGCTAAGAAAGAATTCAGAAGCAAGACTCAAATACAAACGAAAGTTTCTTTGGAAAGTTACACTGGTAGCAGAAGTGAGCCAGCAGAGCTGTGTGGGCTCAGGAAACAAGTTAAAGAGGCAAAAGAAGGGCCCTTGCAGCTTAGGAGAAAGAAAGGCAAAGAGGGAGGTGTGCTCCAGAGCAGCGATTGCCAACTTTTCAGACCACCAGAGTCTGCTCCTCTAACTGGGAGAAGATTTTGTTCATCAGAACCTTCCAGGGAGATCTCTGAATTTCCACCTCCTACAAATACATCTGTGGCTTCAAAACTGCTAACAAGTGTGTGTGTGTGTGTGTGGGGGGATTTTGAGACTTTGGAGTAGGTAGTACAGCCCCTGTGCACCCCAAGGTGATTTGAAGAATGCTGGGAAGGCCTCCTGGCCAACCTCCCCTTCTTAGACAACGATTCCTTCAAGTGGAACCTAGAGATAGTTCAGGCCTCAGAGGCCCATGAAAGTGAATCCCGGAGAGATAATTGCTCAGACACCTGGAATCACTCAGGTAGACAGGAGCTTAGGGATAATTTAGCCCATCCCGCTCATTTTACATTAAATTAAATTAAAAATTCCTATCTTGCCTGGTCGGTGTGGCGCAGTGGTTGAGTGTCAGCCCATGAACCAAGAGGTCACGGTTGGATTCCCTGTCAGGGCACATGCCTGGGTTGTGGGCTTAATCCCCAGTGGAGGTGTGGGTGTGTGTGCAGGAGACAGCTGGTTGATGATCCTCTGACAGCACTGATGTTTCTGTCTCTATCTCCCATCCTCTCTCTAAAATGAATAAAAATACATACATTAAAAAAATGCCTTTCTTCAGTCATACTAGTCACAAATGTTTGTGGCCAGTGAGGTTGCTGAGCCCACAAGACGGCGAGGCCTACATGTCACCTCCTCCGATGTCCCCGGGCTGCATGTGGCACCAGGCCTTTGGGCTGGACCTGACCGCAGTACCGATCACACTGGGATACAGCCGTCTGCTCCCTCCTCTGTTTCCCATTAGACCCCACACTTGACCGTTAGGACTTTGCCTCATTCTTCTTTGTATTTTCTGCACCCGGCAGCGCAGGCCCAAAATAGCCACTCGCTTTGTCTGCACAAGGTTGAATGCCTGAACAACGGCAATTTTCTCGGGGCCTTCCTGGCGCTGTGAAATCTGGTCCCTGGCTCGCTCTGGGACCTCATCTCCTACCAGCCTCCCCTCTGTTCCCTGGGCTGCAGCCACCTGGCCCCTCGCCATTCCTTGAATGCCCTCAGCACCGCGTTCTCCGTCCCTGGAGAGCCAGGCGACTGCTCGTTCCCTCACTGCATTCAGATACCTCTTTACAGCTGCCTTCCCTGGCCGACCGCTTCACAACAGGCTCTGTTCTGCAGCTCATATTCTCACCCCTTTCTTTTGCTTTTTAAATATATTTTTATTGGTTTCAGAGAGGAAAGGAGAGGGAGAGAGAGAGGCAGAAACATCCATGATGAGATAGAATCATTGGAACGGCTGCCTCCTACATGCCCCTTCCTGGCACGTGCCCTTGACCAGAACTGAACCTGGGAACCTGCAGTCCACCGGCCGATGCTCTGTCCACTGGGCCGAACTGGCGAGGGCTCTCGCCCCTTTCTTTTTTGTCACGGGGCCATCACCACCCGGCATGTTGTTTACTTCCCTATCCTGACGCTCCCTACTAGAATGTGGGTTTTTATTAGAGGAGGGGCTTTTCTGTGTCGTTCAAAGTTGCTTTTCTAGAACAACCCCTGACATCTATAGGTGCTCAATAAACATTTACTGGCTCCAATGAGGTCAGACTATCTACGAAGGGGAGCTGGGGGAAAGGGAAATAAGGTTGTCCATGGCAGAGTTCCAGAAATTTCAATGGTTTTCCCATTTCAAACTGTCCGAATGGCTTCTTGATTTATGGTGCAAACGTGGTTGCCGGAGAAGCGGGAGAGGGGGGAGAAGCGGGAGAAGGGGGAGAAGGGGGAGAAGCGGGAGAAGGGGGAGAAGCGGGAGAAGGGGGAGAAGCGGGAGAAGGGGGAGAAGGGGGAGAAGCGGGAGAAGGGGGAGAAGGGGGAGAAGCGGGAGAAGGGGGAGAAACGGGAGAAGGGGGAGAAACGGGAGAAGGGGGAGAAAGAGGAGAAGCGGGGGGAGAAGCAGAGGTTAGAGGAGGCCCAGGCTTCCTGAGTACCAGAGGCCGGAGGCTGGCCGGCCGGAATGTGGCTGTCGGAAGCTTCCACGGCAGTTGGTGAGGAGACCGCCAGTTGGACTGATGGAAGGGACGCCAGGCGGATGCGCAGAGCAGGAGGGGGCCAGGTAGGCAAATTTTGGGCCTCTTGATTCTGAGTGGCAGGGAGGCACGGCGGAAAACGTGGGAGCCGGGGGCAACAATCTGGGGCTGGGGCTGCATCCTGGAACGTGGCTGGGTGACTCGGGCAAGCTCCTCAGTCAATGCTTTGTCCTCGCCTGTAAAATGCGGTAGCTTGTGCTTCACGGGGTTGCTGTGAAGATGACGTGGCGTGATATATGGGAAAGTGCTCCGTCGACTGTAAAGTGTTGAGAAATTCAAGTGATGGGGACTCCAGGCTTCCCCCGGGTGTCCTTTGGTCTGCCTGCCCCGCACATTCAATCACTGGGTTTATCGGTTATATACCACGCAGGGCTCCTGTAAACTTTTATTTGGTATAAAACTCAGACCCTTTCCTCCTGGGCATCCCACAGGGCTCAGAAAGGCAAATCTCAATCTGGCCTCGGAGAGCCACCAGAGCCACATTTTGGCGTTTTAATGGAGGCTGTTTTCCAAAGATTTCACTTGTGAATGTCTGATCTCCCAGATAGACTGCAAGCGGCTTGTTGTTAGAACAGACTGCAGAGTCGTTCGATCCCGGGTTTAAATCTTGGCTTTGCTGCTTCCTGGCTGTAGGACTTCGGGCAGTTACGCGGGCTATTTAAGCACTAGTCTTATCCACAATATTGATATCCTAGTAATAGCATTTGTAGTGTTATGAGAATTAAAAAAGATAATGTATACCAAGTTCTTGCAAAAATATTTTTTAATTTATTGATTTTAAAGAGAGAAGGAGAGGGAGGGGGAGAGATAGAGATTTGTTTTTCCAATTATTTGGCATTCTTTGGTTCTTGTATGTGCCCTGACGAAGAACCAAACCCACAACCTTAGCGAATCGGAGGAGAATCTAACCAAATGAGCTATCTGGCCAGGGCTCCAAAGATCTTAAGTCAGTGCCCAGTACCCACCAAGAGACTAATCAACTGCACTTTCCGAACAAGAGCTGCTTATGCAACACTACGCACAGATGTACTCGTGTTGGGTTTTCCCCAAATACTTGAGAGCTGGTAGTAAATCAAAAACAGCAAATAGCACTTCAAGGCCAGTTTTGGCTTTAATCTCCCAATCCAGCTCTCAGAACCAAAAGGGCCGTGGCTTCCTGACCCAGCAGAGGCTGGAATAGCAAAATAAAAGCAGTTCATTTCCTTGGGTCAACAGCTGAGAAGTCTCCCTCGTCCATGACAGTGGGTTTGGGTAGAGGAAAGGGTATCAGCTTATGAATCCTGAGACGTTGACAGATGGTTATGGGACACAGGTATGGGCAGAATGACACATATTTTCAAAGATATTTTTCAATTTCAAATCATCTGTTCCATTTTCAGGCCGTGTATCCTAATTTTTGTTCAGAAAATTTGATGGACATCGATGTAGATGTGTTACTGTACAGCACCAAAAATGATTAGCATGCGTGTTCATTGGGCTTAATTTATTCACACAACAGGTTTTAAACTTACAGCATTCAGAGGGGACATCAATCTTGGATTTGACTTCCTCCAGAGACCCAGTGCAGTTTTTTACACGAGGAAGAAAGAGGTGGAGCGATGAGGCTGTAGAACCTGGGACAGGAGGGAGAGGATTGGCAAGGGTTTGAGAATGGAGAGAAGTTGGCTAGATTCATCTCCCTTGGTTCCCAGGCAATCAACAAGCAATTATCATGTACCTGGTGTCTGCTACCGAGGCCTCCCTTCTCTCTGCTCTGCCTACTTCAGTTATTCATTTGCACAAGGATTTCTTAAGAAACTACTCAGTATTAGCAAGTGTCCTAGGACCCACCCAGACATTTAAGACAATACATGAAATCAGCACCATCTACCCTGCCCTCAGACTCTTTGCTAGCCCGGCTCTCAGAAGTGAAGTAGAACGGGGGTGGGTTTGAGTGCGAGTGGGGGTGTCCTCTTTGTGATCCTCGTGTGCTTGACTGTACTGAGAGAATGTGGCTCGCGAGCCGCGGTTTGCAGACCACTGACCTCGCACATAAGAAGTGCTCAGTAAAAGAGCACAATCAAAATGACTGCTCTGTGAGGTAATTTTGAATTCAGTGTTTTATGGGCTAAGAATCTTTGATGTTGAGGTGAGGGTCAGGACAATTGACAAGTATGTGGTAGCATGTGGCAATCCCACCATTGGGAGTTGCAGAACTGCGAGGCATACCTGAGAGTAGATTTGGTAATTTATCCTGCAATGTGGACTTTGATTTCACAGCATCAGGTGACCCAGCAGTGAGTCTCTCCTAGCCTTAAGATTTGAGGCCACCTTGACAATAGACCCATCTCATGGCCGTTGGCCAGTTGAAGAAGGGAACGCTTTAATCCAGCTGCCATTGCATTTCTCCAAGACCGGGAGGGCAGTGAGAGCAAATAGAATGTGGATGCTTTAAATATTCATAACAATCACTTTGTATTTGAATAATGCTTTTAATTTCCCAAAACACTGTTTATGTAATTGGATTCCATTTGATTCTATCACACAATGGATAGGACAGATACTATGATTTCCTTTCCAGAGAAGGAAAGGGAGGCAAAGTAGGAATAAGTAATTTATCTGAAGGCTTACAGGTGGTTACTGGGACAGTTGGGAGTGGAATCAAATCTCTTGATGACCAGTAGTCTGCTTGTCTCCTCATGTGGTTATAGAGTAGGGGTGTCGAACTCAATCAGAGAAGGGGCCAAAATCTAAAATCCAGCCTAAATCGCGGGCCGAATGGTTTACTGAACAGTCATAAACTGTCATTGTGATGGAAATGCAGCGGAGTGCAGTGATGACAGCGCGGTGCGGGCCACATTGCAAGGCCTGGCGGGACGGATTTGGCCCGCGGGCCTTGTGTTTGACACATGTGTTATAGAGGGTCTAAGTCCCATGAGGACAAAGACTGTTTAGATCAATGCTTCCTTTTCAATGCCTAATAGCAGATATTCAATAAATACTAGCTTAATTAATGAATAAATCATTTCCTTCCAATTCTTTGGGCTAGTTTTAATTGCCATGTTCCTAACTTCTTAAAGTTAGCCAATTAACTCATTGATTTTTTTTTACTTTTTTTTCTTGCTATTATATGAAATCGAGATAGTACATTACTCATTTAATACTGACTTAGTCTGATCACATAAGTTTCTATACGTATTTTCAATTGAGCCTCAACATTTTCAAATGCAAAACGTCAAATAATATTTTTTATTATTTATTTTAAATATATTTTTATTGATTTTAGAGAAGAGGAGGGGAGAAAGATAGAAGCATCATCGATGAGAGAGAGCCATGGATCAGCCGCCTCCTAGTGGGGACTGAGCCAGAGACCCAGGCATGTGCCCTTCACTGGAATTGAGCCCAGGACCCTTTGGTCCGCAGGCCAACACACTATCCACTGAGCCAAACCGGCTAGGGCTCAAATAATATTTTAAATTACTGTGTAATTGAATTGCATTGTATTCACAGAACATGGTGTATATGATGCTGATTATTTTAAATACAATAGAATATAGTTTTGGGCTTAGAATATATTTAATTTATGTGAAAATAGATTATGTGTATAGATTATACATTGCTGGGACTATGTTTTATACATAAACAGTTTCATCGAGCCTACTGAATAATTGAATAATACCTTATACCTTTGGCGGATATATGTGTCTCTTCTATTTATTGAGTGTATAATCCTTTGCAACTCCGAGATAAATGTTTGGGTTTCTCATCTTACTCTTTAACCTATGTGAATTTGACACTTATTGTACTGCCTCCAAGTGGTCATTAAAACAAGTGCTCTAGACCCAATACATTACATAAAAAGGAAACAAAACAAAGAAAACAAAAACCCCAGAACAGCCCCAGCCTTAGCTTTCATCTTCCTCTTTAGGTTTGCGCTGTGGTTTCATCTTTAAGCTTCAAATATTTTTTTAAAATGTATATGATTATTTTTAAAAATATATATTTTATTGATTTTGTACAGAGAGGAAGGGAGAGAGATACAGAGTTAGAAACATCAATGAGAGAGAGTCATTGATTAGCTGCCTCTTGCACACCCCCTACTGGGGATATGCCCCCAACCAAGGTATATGCCCTTGACCGGAATCGAACCCAGGACCCTTCAGTCCCCAAGCCGACGCACTATCCATTGAGCCAAACCTATTTCGGCCAAATATTTTCTTTATTTTATTGCCAAATAGAAGATGTTGGTGAGATTTGACCTAGTGGTTTTGAGGGATTTAGAGCAGCAAATCTTTCAGAAATGAAATCCCTTGTGACACTACACACATCTGTGGGTTCTCGTAGCTCTAAATTCTGTGATATTTCTAACTTGATCTTTGGTGCATAATTTTCTGTATTTTAATTCTCACAACAGGTCTGTGAGATAGGCATTATCGTTATCAGCATTCCCATTTTTAAGATGAAGAAACTGAGGTATAGAAAAGTTAAGCAATACGCCCAAGGTCACACAGCCAATAATTACTGGTAGGTGTTTGAATCTGGGAATTCTGGGTTCCGTGCACATGCTTACCCACTCCAATCAATCATCTTCAGGTTTTGCTTTGTGCCAAGCACACTTCCTTCCTGCTTGCAATCTGTATGAGGAGGCAATGCATACCCACACAGAACCATCTGAGTCCTACTAGTTCCCAGTCTACGCTGTCTGGTTAAGACATTATATTATATCACAGTTATCTATAAGCTTTTTCAAGAGCAAGGTTTAGATCTTCTTTTGCTTAACTTCCTGTGGCTAACCTCACTTTTTGGCACATAGATAACATCTATTAAAATTAGTTTAACAAAACAGAAAGGAATTTTGTGTTTCCAAGGCAAGTGCCTGCCGCTAAGGGTGGGATGCCACAGCCAATGGCAAAGGGAAGCTCAAGTAGGGGAAACCCTCTAGTGACGGTGCCGGGGATCAGGGTCACTGGGGGATAGAAGAGATGGAATCCTGCAGATCGGGAATGTAAGTATCCGATGACTTCCCTGTCACAGACTGGGAAAGCTCTGCTGCCAGAGCACTGTGTAGAACGTCTACTGAAAAGGTATGTCAGGTTCAGGTCATGCCGGGGGCCCACAGGCAACAATCTGGTCTCTCTGTAGTTACATGGCTCTTTCCCAGAGGAATGCCAGAGCCAGAGGGAACCATCTTGTGCTACGGTGTGTTTACATGGAAACATGTCTATGCCAGGTTGGATCTTCAACTCTTGACAGCGTTTCTCCAAATGCACTCAAGGAACCGTAGAAGTTGCCATGATTTTGTGGACGATGTGGTTCCAAACCTGAAGGGGACCCAGTGGGCTTGGTTCCTGGGACATCAGAGATGAACAGGCGCATTTAGGGCTAATTATACACAGTAGTAGGTGCCCACTACACAGGGCGAGGAGCCAGGAGAAGGCTGACTCAGCAGCCACAACAAAAGGGACACATCCTCACAGGAACCTCCTCCTCACGCTCTGAGCAGAGCCACTAATCACACACTGACATATGGCGTGTCTACACAATGAACTTGATAATAATGGAAAGACCACACAATTTCTGCAGACTTGTGAACGAAGGCTGTGAGTAATGAACTTCCCAATTCAAATCCTTTCTCCAGATTTGGAAAACTTGAGAATAAGGAGTCGCTTGGGTACAAATTGTTGTTTTGTGTTTTTGTTTTTTGGCATAGTATCCTGTCCATTGAAAAGGGGGGAGATGAAGGGTGGCTAGCTAACATTCTCCCAGTGCCCTTATCAAATGTGCTTGATAACTGTCTGATATGAGATCTGTTCCAGGAGAACTAATTGTGATTTCTGAGAAATTGCTGTCATGTCCTGCCTATCACAGGAAGTGTGTGCTTTAATGGCTGGTATCACTCAGGCCATCATCCTGAGACGTTCGATTTTCTGATGCAATTATTCTTTTTAAAAATTGTGAAAATGCCATGTGAGCTGACAAAAAACAAACAAGTGGTTTTTGGTCTCAACAACTTAGGTTTTTAAGGAGACTATTTGAAGAAAATAGTAAGAGGGCCATTCTGATGCTAAGAGTGGGGTGGGGTGCAGAGAGATGGTCTTGAATAAATGAATAGTAATTAAAATGGTCCAACAAAATGATCACATCCATTTTAATCCTTATTATCTACAGCTCTCCTGAATCTCATGTTGCTAAGTGTGATTTTTTTTTTTTTATCTTCACCCAAGAATATGTTTTATTGATTTTAGAGAGATAGAGAGAGGAAGGGAAAGTGAGAAGGAGAGGAAGAGAAACATTGATGTGAGAGAGAAACATCAAGCAGTTGCCTCCCATACACACCCTGACTGCGGATGGAACTCACAACGTAGGTGTGTGCCCCGACTGGGAATGGAACCTGAAGCCTTATGGAGTACAGGACGACGCTCCAACCAACTGAGCCATCCGGTCAGGGCTATCCCGTATTAATTTTATTCATTAACTCCAGAGTAGACATGTCTTCCTCAGGCTGGTGAAGCAGAATCGTTTCCCTTGGAAACATAATATTTTTGTTCCTTAGCATTTACGAGCGAGCTCAGACTACCTTCTTCTTCATTCTTTCAAATCACGTGTCCAAGAGGGAGGGGGAGCTCCCGGGTGTCCTAAGACAGCTTGTCCGGGGTCAGCTTTCACAGTGCTGCTCGGATTTTCAGCTTCTTCGGCCCTGGCCACCCAAAAAGGGAAGTTTCTCCTTTAAACAACAACGTTCTCATGAACATGTGTCTTGCGTCATAATCGCCATTTACAAGTGTGGGCCTGCGTCACCGCATGATGAGCCCTGGTGTCCGGTTACCTGCAGGTGCCCAGCGAGTCCTCACCAAGCCTCTGGGTTTCAGGGAGGGCTCAACGCTGTCCTGGGAGCTTAGGATTGATGCCACGTGGGGCATGAACTGAGCATCTGCACTCCGCTGGGCATTAGGATGCAACATAGGAAGGATGCTCCCCGTGCTCAGAGCTCAGGGAGAAGCCAGCTGACGAACCGCAGGTTGAGCCAGCGAGTGCCAGAGAGGAGGGGAAGAGGAACTCCTTTTTTCTTTGGAAAATATTTGCATTGATTTTTAGAGAAAGAGGAAAGGAGACGGGGAGAGAGGGAGAGAGAGAGAACGATTGATGTGAGAGTGACACATGGATCAGCAGCCTCCCGCACGCCCCCCACTGGGGATCAGGCCCGCAACCTAGGCATGTGCCCTGACCCAACCAGCAGCCCGTGCCATGGAAGGAGAGACTTTTTAGGGAGCAAGTGATCGCTGACCCCAGGCCTTGAATCCTACCAGTTCAAGATGAGTTAGGTGAGAACTGTGGGGAAGTAAGTTTGGGTAAGTAAGGTGGTTGCAGGGGAACTTGAAAACCAGGGGCAGCCCTAACCGGTTTGGCTCAGTGGATAGAGCGTCGGTCTGCAGACTGAAGGGTTCCAGGTTCGATTCCAGGCAAGGGCATGAACTTTGGTTGCAGGCACATCCCCAGTGTGGGGTATGCAAGAGGCAGCTGATAGATGTTTCTAACTCTCTCTCCCTCTCCCTTCCTCTCTGTAAAATATAAATAGAATATATTTTTTTAAAAAGGAAGAAAGAAAACCGGGGACAGGGACTTGGACCTGAGCTGGTGAGTCTCGGGAAGCAATCAGCTGTGAGCTGCGGAGGGGGACGGCATGACCCGCGCGCTGTTCGAGGGAGCCCGCTCAGACATGCCCTGCTGGAGGCAGGGAGGCGGCCCAGGGGCAGCCAGGCAGTTCTGCCCAGTGCCAGCCAATGGGAGGTAATGAGTAAACGAGGGGAAGACGGCGTGGCTTTCAGCCGCGCTGTGTCCTAAAACGGCTCCTCCTGGAGATGCCTCTCAAAGTGCTGCTCAGGCTCTTAGCCTCGTTGGCCTCGGTTTCCTCGTCTGAAAAGTGGGGCAGCTGATTGGTGACTGGCTACCATCCTGCCAGCGTTAATAATCAGCGACTCTGTCCTTTTTTGTCGATATGGTGCTCTTTCTCCTTAAAAAAAAAAAAAAAAAGGCTGAAAAATGAACCTCAAGCTTCCCCCCCGCCCCCCGAAGTGAGCGGAGGTGAACACCACTGTATGAGGTACGCAGAGAATCTAAAGGCCTGTGAGCCGAAGGCCTGTTGCTCACTGTTTGAAGGATCCCATTGCCAAAAATGGAAGTGGCGTTTGGAGTGTTGTTTTTGCCGTGTCCCCTGGACTTAAATGGAACGAAATCCTCTCGCAAAGATGCAGAGAGGAGAGGAGCGGAGGGGAGAGAAGGGGAGAGGAGGGGGGTGCCTTGGCTGGGAGCGGCTGCTGTTCTATGCGCCCGAGGTTCAAGTTCAAATACGCTTGCAGGAAAGCTGCGGTCCAGTCCCTCGCCCCCTACACAATGAAGCTGTTGTGAGTCCCCGGGCTGGGAGAAGGCGGCTGGGTTTCTGGAGCTCCGTGGCCACAGTCTTTCTTGCTCCTTTCTGAACCCCCTCTTCTGGAGACACGCCCTGCAGGGCACGCTGGTCCGTGGAAGGAAATCCTCGCCGTCACGTCTAACCCACAGGCAGCGATCCCGACCGGAGTCACCGGCCCTCGTGAGCACGCGCCTCCCTGCCTCACCGGCCCGCGCGGGGAAAACGACTTTCCCTCAAACGGGGAGCGCCCTCCCCGCGCCCCGGGCTCGCCCTGCCCCTGGTGACCATTTTCGGTGGGGGAGTCGCTGCACAGCTGGGTCTTTTTGCTGCGCTGGCTGGATTCTGTAAGCTACCCCCTCCAGGAATGTGCTGGATGGATGCCCATCTGATTGCCAGGGTCCAGAGGGACTTCTGTGCCTACTGCTCATGAGATCTAATCGGCCGGCCCCCGACATGGCTCTGACCCCTGTCTCTGCCAAAAATTTCCCAAATGATAAATGGCTTTTCCTGCCAAACCCCTCTCTGTGCGACCGTATTTTTCTGCGCGTGAAGCGCCAGCAGTTGACACAAAAGGAAACTGAGGCTCACAGAGACGGAGGCAGGCGATGCATCTGATACGGCACTAACACGGTGGACACCTGTTCGGTGCTGGCTCTGTGCCAGGCCCTGGTACGGGCTCTTTAGGAGTTTAACTCACTTCATCCTCAAAGTGGCTATCTGGTAGATGTCACTGTCTTCAGCCCTTTAAGGCTGAGGAGACGGTGGCCCAGAGAAGTGACGTCATGGAGCTGCTGGGTGGCCGGGCCAGGACCCCGGCTGTGGTGCTCAGAGCCGGACAGGGTGCTGATTTCCCGTGAGCGGGTGGCCCCCTCACTCTCCCGCCTCTCGGTCTCCTGAGGGCCATGCTGTGTTTTAGTTCTGGATCCGGTTCTTGACTATTTGTTGTCTTTGTGCTCGTGTTCCCAGACATAAGATGGGCAGAAAGTAATGGGAGAGTCCATAGGGATGGAGGGTAAGGGAAGAAGCCATGTATTGAGTAAACACACGTGTGGGTGCATGCACACACACACACATCAACACATGTGTATACAGGCGTGCACATGCATGTGCATGCATTACACAGACATGCATGCACACAGACACACACTCTCGCTCACAGGCTCCAGGCCCCTTTCCTGCCAGGTTATACATAGTCCTTCCCCGGGGACCAGCCCTTTGCCCGCCAGGCCCTGGGAAGGGGCAGGAAGGAGCGGCTTCCTCCCGGGGCCGCCGGAAGGCCGTGTTTGGGGCGGAGCCGGGCCAGCACCGTCCGTAAGAGCAGCGGCTGGCAGTGCCCCGGTGCCCGGCCTGCCTCTGGCTTCCGCAGGGCTTGGACGGAGCGGACCCAGGTCCCCCTTCTCCCAGCCTCCGGCCTCCCTCCGCGTCTCCCTGTCCCCATCCCTGTCCCCCGGTCCCCGTCCCCATCTCTGTCCCTGTCCCCCATCCCTGTCCCCCCGTCCCCATCCCCATCTCTGTCCCCATCTCTGTCCCCGTCCCCATCTCTGTCCCTGTCCCCCGTCCCTGTCCCCCATCCCCGTCCCCATCTCTGTCCCCGTCCCCATCTCTGTCCCTGTCCCCCGTCCCTGTCCCCGTCCCTGTCCCTATCCCCATCTCTGTCCCTGTCCCCCGTCCCTGTCCCCCGTCCCTGTCCCCCATCCCCGTCCCCATCTCTGTCCCTGTCCCCCCGTCCCCGTCCCCATCTCTGTCCCTGTCCCCATCTCTGTCCCTGTCCCCCGTCCCTGTCCCCCGTCCCTGTCCCCCCGTCCCCGTCCCCATCTCTGTCCCCGTCCCCATCTCTGTCCCCGTCCCCATCTCTGTCCCTGTCCCCCGTCCCTGTCCCCCGTCCCTGTCCCCCCGTCCCTGTCCCCCATCCCTGTCCCCCCATCCCCGTCCCCATCTCTGTCCCTGTCCCCCATCCCTGTCCCCCCGTCCCTGTCCCCCATCCCTGTCCCCCCATCCCCGTCCCCATCTCTGTCCCCGTCCCTGTCCCCGTCCCTGTCCCCATCCCTGTCCCTGTCCCTGCCTCCGGCGCCCCCTTCGAGGCCTGCAGCGCCTCTGATGCCCCTGATGCCCAACCACCTGGGCTCCCAGCCTTGTCAAAATGAACCACCTGCGGAGGTGATGGCCCGCACCCGCCGGCCCCTCACCCTCCTCTCTCTGGGGGACCCCTCACCCTCCTCTCTCTGGGGGACCCCTCACCCCCCTCTCTGCACGCTGTGGCCCGAAGGGCACGTCTTCCTCGAGTTGCGCCGCAGGTGCGCGAGGGTCCGAGCGGGCCTGACAGGGGCAAACCCCGCGCCGCGGCCGCCTCGGCCTCCCGGGATGGGTGGGCAAAGCTGGGAGCCATGGGAGCCTCGCAGGTGCTGCTGAGGAGCCGGAACCGGCCCTTTTGGAGCCGCATGCCAGTGCAGACGCTCAGCTCTGTGACTTCCGGGCGAACCACTTCCGGGCGAGCAACTTCCGGGTGAACCACTTCCGGGTGAGGAGGTGAAACTCTGACTCGCCAAGTGGGCCGCTGGCCCCAGGCTGGCTGGGCACGTGTCTCTTCCAAAGGCTCCCCCTCCCCCTCCGGCAGGACCAGGAGCCCAGACACCCTCCGCCTCCCTCGGTGTCTGGCTTTTGCCTCAGTCTCTCCCTGAAGCTACCAGCCATTCCTTCCACCACCCGCAGCCCTCTCCCAGGCATTGGGTCAAATGGAAACAATAAAGCTTTTTGCAAAAAAAAGAAAGAAGCAAGAAAGAAAAGAAAAAGAAAATTGCCACTGTAAAGGCCGGGCCTCTGGGAGTGAGAGGCACCACCGGCAGCTCGCAGACCCTGGCAGGAAGTCCTCTGTGCTCGCCTTGAGCAAAGCAAACCCCAATCCCAATGGGTCACCCCACACATGCCCCTAACCCAGGACCCCAGGATTGTCATCTGGGGACATACTCTTTTTAAAAAACATTCTTTATTTTTCAATCACCGTTGGCATACAACATTGTATTAGTTTCCGGTGTACGTGGGGACATGAGACATGCTGTCATGTGCTCTAGTGTCTTACACCCTGGACTTGAGAACAGCTCCAGCCCTTACAACTATCCCATCGAGAGCTGTGCCGCCATTACAACCAACGAGGCTGAATTAATCCTGAAAGATGCCCGGGGTGTGCTTATCAGGTGAAATAAATTTTCAGAACTGTGTGCATGGCACAATCCCATTTGTGTGACAAAGATAAAAACACCTGCATCTTAACAATAAGAATGCACAGTAGGAATACCTACCTAGGCTTATTATGCACTTGCCATTATACTAAGTATATTTATTAATGTATTAGTCCTCAGAAAACAGTCCTAGGAAATGGGTACTCAGACTGCCTCCGTTTTATATGAAGAAGTCCAAGGACAGAGAAGTTAAGTAACCTGCTCAAGGTCACCCAACTCAGAGGCCACGTCAGGATTCAAACCCAGGCATCCTGGCTCCAGAGCGTCTGTCACTGAGCAGCACAAGCTACGAAGGCAAAGGACGATTCTAGACCAGCACACGGCACCCTGCGAACAATGGCTGGCTGAGAGCCGTGGAAATGGTGGGTGGGACGAAGGACGACACGGGGATTTTATTTTTATAATCCCTACTTCTGTACTTTTGGGCGTTATCCTTCTTTTGTTGTTGTCGTTCACCCTCACCCAAGGATATGTTTTTGTTTGTTGTTTTTTCAACTGATTTTTAGGGAGCGTGGAAAAGAGGGAGGGATGGGGCAGAGAGAGAAACAGCGATTGCTTGGCTCCCGTCAGCACTCAGCAACCCAGGGTCATGCCCTTGACCAGGAATCGAACCCAGGACCCTTCTGTGCACGGGCTGGTGCTCCAACCACTGAGCGGCAGCAGCCGGGGCCTAGGCATTGTTCTTAAGCTCTCGCATTATCTGTGCACAGCTTTGAAAACTCTCGAAGGGCTGCAGGCCACCATGGATTCCGGGGTAGCGCAGCCAAAGGGAGAGGTTCCGCAGACTCGGTTTCTGGGAGGACAGAAGTGGGCCGGGCTCCTGAGCAGAAAGGAAAGAGCAGAGTGTGACGTGAGGATAAGAGGAGGTAGGAGGGGCTTAGCCAAATCCCGGAGACAGGAAGCGGATCGGCCCATGGGGCTGGGGAGGGGGATGGGGCCAGCGTCTAACGGGTGCTGAGTGTCAGTCACACAGGGCGGGGAGCTCCGGAGGTGGGGGGTGGGAACGCCGCGATGCCGCCGACCTGGGCGCTTAAAGACGGTCAAGCAGAGCCCTCACCAGTTTGTTCAGTGGATAGTGCACCAGCCTGCGGACTGACGGGTCCTGGGTTCGATTCCCGTCAAGGGCACATGCCTAAGTTGTGAGCTCAATCCCCAGTATCGGGTGTGCAGGAGGCAGTCAATCAATGATTCTCCCTCATCATTGATGTTTCTACCTCTTTCTCCCTCTCCCTTCCTCCCCGAAATGCATTTAAAAATATTTTTTAAAATGGTTAAGGTGGTAAATGTTATCTTAGTATCGATTACTAAATTAGGAGCATTGAGGAGATGCCTGGCCAGGGTGGCTCAGTGGCTGAGCCAATGACCTCAGTCCAGGAAAGCCATCTTGCGTTGCCACGGAGACAACAGAGGGGATGTGGGCCCGGCTCACTGAGGGAGGAAGTCACTCACTCAGGCTATGCGGTGTCGGTACTTTCTCCCACCAGATGTTTTCCTGAGGCCTTCCTGTCTCTGAGTGTGTGTATCTGTGTGTATATGTGTGTGTTTGTGTGTGCGCATGTATGCATGCCTGTGTGTATGTGTATGTGTGTTTGTGCATGCATGTATGTGTCTCTGCGTATGCATGTGTGTGTCTGTATGTTTGTTCTTTGTGTGTGGTGTGTGTGCCTGTCTGTCTGTGTGTGCGCGCACCTGTGTCTGTGTGTCTCTGTGTGTGTCTGTATATGTATGTACATGTGTGTGTCTGTGCGTGTGTGTGTGTCTGTGCATGTGTGTGTGCCTTTGTGTGTGTCTATGTGCCTGTGTGTGTGCTCACGTGCGCGCGCGTGTGTTCGCATGTCTGTATGCCTGTGTGTATGTGTGTGCAGTGGGATGAGGCCACAGTGGGCTGGGGCGGAGGATGGGCAGAACCAGCGGAAGCCGGGCTGGCAGTGGTCTCCCTCCACCAGCAGCTCCGTTCAGAGGTGGCGGCCTCTACGGCCCCTGAGGCCAGCAGCGCCCAGGGGTCGCACATGATGCCCGGGCTGGGCTGGGAGACAGGCATGGTTTCTGGCTTTCCCGGGCCCCCTCACCCCATCCGGTGTCGGGAGGCGTCACGCCCTCTGCGGGCAGACCCGGGCCGCCCCAGGCGGGCACGGATGAGGCTGCGGCCGGGAGCCTGGCCCCTCAGCGCCGGTCTGCTCGCTCCGGGAGGCTGCGCCCTGCCCGGGCCGGTGCACCCACCCGGCCTTCTCTGCCGAGGAAGCCGCTGCGGGCGGGGCGGGGGCAGCCTCGGGGAGACAGGCGGGGGGTGGCTGGAGGGCCGATGGGGGTGGGTGTGCTCCCCACGGCCCCACACCCCCCTGTGGGCCTCTCGGAGCCACCGGCCTCCGATCGCAGCCCCCGCATGCGCCCCCCGCATGGCCGGCGGGAGGAGGGCTATTTTTAAGCCGCTCTGGGTGACTTCCTTTTGGCCTCCATCCTGCGCTCCTCTCTCAGAGGCTGACAGCGGCTTCCTGCTTAGATCAGCCGGCCCCCGGGGGGGGGGGGGTGTGTGCGGGGTCCCGGGGGGCAGGGTGCTGTGTGCAGAGTGTGCTGGGGCGGGGGAGGGAGCCAGGGCCCGGCAGGCAGAGTCCAAACCCGAGGATGACAGGACTGTCCGAGGCCTCCCAGCCTCCGCCCGGGTCCCCATGGGGGTGAGGGAAGGGGGCTGGGTCGGTGCCCAGCAGCGGTCACAGGGCACCTGCAGGCTCTGGCGCCAGGTCCCAGCTCGGCTGCTGGTGGGGAACGCCCTCCGTCCCTTGGCCTGCGGCGTGTCCGGAGGGTGGGCCGGCATCCTCACATTGTGCCCCAGTGAGTCACCCGACAGCCCCGCACAGCGAGCTCCCGGGAGCCCCGGGGAGGCGGCCCCGCCTGCCCCGCTGCCTCCTCCGGCTCTCAGGCCCTCCGCTGGGAGCCCAGCCCGCTGACCGCCCCGCCGGGGGCTCGCAGCCCCTGCCCTGAGCGCCTGCCCACCGGGGACCCCTCAGGGCGGGCTCGGCCCTCAGCAGGTGGGCATCCTGGTGCCCGGGCACAGGGAGACGGGCCGGGAGCGCCCCTGTGTGTCCCGGGCCCGGTGCCCACGGCGTGCCCAGAGAGGGGGTGCAGGTGAGGGTCAGGGCCAGGGCCTGGGCCTTCTCGCTAGAGGCTCCTCCTCCAGGGGCAGAGCCAGCCCCAGGCCGCCCTCCTGTTGGACCCTCAGCCTCGGGGACTCTGTGCGGAGACTGGCCGTGGCCCCGGGCCCGGTGTCCCGGCAGCAGGTGGAGAGCCCGGGGCCTCGCCCTGGGCCAGGACCACCGGGCTGGAGGCTGGCTCCCCGCCCGGCACTGCAGCCTCGGCAGGTCACGCAGCCCGCCCCACGGTCAAGGCCCTCACCTGCAGGAAGCAGATGGGAGGAGGGGGCTGGGGACTCCGGGCGGGGCCACGCCCGGGACCATGGGAGAGCCCGCGGCAGCGCTGGGCACAGTGCCAGGCCCAGCGGAAGCACAAGAGGTGGAGCTGCTATTTTTGTATGACTGCTGAGGAAAGTCCCGGGCCACACTACACACACGCACACACACAGACACACACACGCGCGCACGCGCACACACACATGCATGCACACACAGACACACACACGGGCACGCACACACACACATGCACACACACACAGACACACACGCGCGCGCACGCACACACACACGTGCACACACACTGTGCTAGGTGTTACTTTATTATTATTTTTTTTAATAAGCAGTGCTTATTATTTTATCACATTTTGTGATTTGGGTTTTTTTGTAAATATATTTTATTGATTTTTTTTTTTTTTTCAGAGAGAAAGGGAGAGATATAGAGAGTTAGAAACATCGATCAGCTGCCTCCTGCACACCCCCCACTGGAGATGTGCCCACAACCAAGGTACATGCCCCTGACCGGAATCGAACCCGGGACCCTTCAGTCCGCAGGCCGACGCTCTACCCACTGAGCCGCACCGCTTTTGGCTGGGAGTTACTTCAGACTTTGCCGCTACCGTGGGCACATCTGCCTCCTCTTCGGGCCTCTGTCACCGTGTGTGACGTGGGGCTGGACTTGCTGTTCTCGAAGGCCCGCTGCAGCGTTCAGAGAACTCAGCACTCAGAAGGGCACTCACACAGGGCCCTGCAGACCCCCTTCCTGTGCGGGTGGAAGGGAAGGAGAGGTGGGGGGCCTTACCCCGGGGCCTCTCGGACTCGGGCGGTCGGATCGAAGCTGTGCCCTGTGCCCTCGCCGAGGTTCTGGCATCTTCCCCCCCAGCCCGCCCCCACGGGCCCCTCCCGCAGCCCGGCGGGTTCCCAGCCTGTAGATGGCACGGCGGCCACGCCGGTCACTTGTTCCATCTGCTCAGGAACAACGGCCGGCATTATGGGCCGCGGGTGGAGAGGGTGCCAGCTCCACCCGGACACACAAAGCCCCAGTCAGGGCGGGCGGGGGCGGGCGGGGGCCGGCGGGGGGCCGGCGGGGGCGGGCGGGGGGCGGGCGGGGGGCGGGCGGGGGCCGGCGGGGGGCCGGCGGGGGGCGGGCGGGGGGCAGGCTGTGGCCTCAGGCCCGTGGCTGCAGCTCCAGTCCTGCTCTCCTCGGGGCAGGGCACTGGCCGCCCAGGGACTCCCCTCGGAGGGACAAAGATGGGGTGTCATTCCAGCTGCAGAGGGGCCGGGCCTGAGGGGAGTCCAGCCCGGCCCTGAGGTCGAGCCCTCGACCCAGGCAGGTCAAATCCTATTTCTTTGTTTCTTTGAAATCAGGAGAGAGCCCAGGGTTGACGAAATCAATACAAATATATATATTATATTTTTTCTTAAAGAGGAAGCTGGGTTGTGAGGAGAACTCACAGGTTCCGAATGGGGAAAGGCCGGCCCGGGTCCAGCACAGGCGGGGAAGCTGGCCGGGGGCCCTGTGTGCGGAGCAGGGGAGGGCAGGCCAGAGCTGAGGCAGGGGTGGCAGGCAGGTTGCTAAACAGCCCAGGGAACCTCACTCCGGCAGGCCCTCACCCGGAGTGCGGAGGCCGGAGCGGGGAGGCCTCTTCCCAGCGGCCTGGCCTCGGGCAGCGCTCTCGGCCTCCGCTTCTCCCGCTCTGAGATGAGGTGGACGGCACCCGCCTCGCGGCGTTGTTGGGTTAATTTAGCGAGGGAAACGCAAACATTGCTTTTACTGGGACAACCAGGGGTTTGAATGGGGAAGCTGCCTCTGCTCAGCCTTCTTGAGCCAAAGGGACGGAGTGTATTTTTGTCTCCTTTGCCCTTGATTCTCACTTTTGTCCTTCTCCTCCTTTCATTGTCCGCACGTCCTGAGGTCGCGGCTCAGGAGGGCTTGAAGCAGGGATGCCACTCCATGCTCATCGTTTTCAGCCTGCGTCCTGCGTGGCAGTGGGACAGTGCTGCCACCTGGTGGTCACCGCTGAGCATAGCAGCCCAGCGGGGATACAGGAAGAAGCTTTTGGTGCCTGCTAGCTTCTACCCACTGAGACTTAACGCAGTTCGAACACCTCTCCTTTCTGAGGGCCGAGAACTGGGACTAGAGGGCTAGCTGAACCCTTTTGTGGGTTCTCCGCTCGGGCCCGGAGACCTGGCACACCGCTGGGGGGGGGGGGGGGGGTTGTCCAGTGGGAGGGGTGTAGTGCCTGGAGTAGTTCCCCTTTGCTGGCAGGATTTCCTGTTACTCAGAGTGAAGCAACACACACACACACACACACACACACACACCCATACACACACACACACACACACCATACACACACACACACACCACACACACACACACACACACACACCATACACACACACACACACCATACACACACACACACCATACACACACACACACACCATACACACACACACACCATACACACACACACACACACACATACACACACACACACCATACACACACACACACACACACACACACCACACACACACCATACACACACACACACACACACACACACACACACACCATACACACACCACACACACACCATACACACACACACACACCATATACACACACACCATACACACACACACACACACCATACACACACCACACACACCATACACACACACACACACACACACCATACACACACACACACACACACACACACACCATACACACACACACACACACACACCATACACACACACACACACCATACACACACACACACACACACACCATACACACACCATACACACACACACACACCATACACACACCATACACACACCACACACACACACACACACCATACACACACACACACCACACACACACCATACACACACACACACACCATACACACACACACACACACACCATACACACACCATACACACACACACACACCATACACACACACGCACCATACACACACACACACACACACACCATACACACACACCACACACCATACACACACACACACACACACACCATACACACACCATACACACACACACACACCATACACACACACACACACACCATACACACACACACACACACACACACACAGCCTTCCTGGGCTCTAGGGGAGCCTCCTGAACTCTGCAGGTCTCAGGGGGCCCTGGCTCTGGGGCCACCCCTGGATTGGCTCAGGTCACTGGGCCGCAGTAAGAAGTCCCCCGGGGACAGGGGCTCCAGGCCAGCGCCTGCAGGAAGCCATCTGACGGGCCCAGCCTCCGCCCTCCGGCCGGAGCGGCGAGGAGGGCAGGCTGCTGGGAGCCGGGAGTCAGGGCCGGCCACCTCGCTGGGCTGACTGTGGGTCCTCGTCCTTCCTAAGCCCCTGCCGTTGGCCAGCAAGACTAAAGCTCTGCGAGGCTTTGGGGAAGTCGCCCGGAGCCGAGAGGAAGTGAGCACACTGATTTTGTGCAATTCTGCAGGCAGCAGTGGGCCCGGGAGAGCCAGCCCCACAGAAGCGGCCACCTCCCGCCTGCCCGACATCCTGTCTCGGCTGCCACCTGCACCCGCCGTGGGGCCCGCCTCCCTGCCCGGGCCCTGCTCACGCTGTCTCTTGCTGCCTTTGCAGGCTGGCTGCTGGGGTTTCCCAGACTGACCTGAGAAGCTGCAAAATCTCTGAGAGTCTCTGGCCAGCCTCTCGGGATGTTAAGCAGAACCCCAAGGTCAAGGCTACAGGCTTGTGGGTGAGCTCTTGGCCAGGAGGCTCCGACCCGGGCTGGGTACAGGGCAAGCCTTTCCTCAGGGCTCCAATGGCCTTTCCTCCCACAGCCTTGCCTCCTCGACCAAGTTCAAGTTCTTTAGTAAAACCAAAACCAACATGACACTCCTTTTATGGGAAAATCCCTGAGCCACATTTCACTTGTAGTTTATTTTATTATTTAGAACTAGAGGCCCAGTTGAAACTGGTTTGGCTCCGTGGATAGAGTGTCGGCCTGCGGACTGAAAGGTCTTAGGTTCAGTTCCAGTCAAGGGCATGTACCTTGGTTGCAGGCACATCCCCAGTGGGGCGTGCAGGAGGCAGCTGGTCGATGTTTCTCTTTCATTGATGTTTCTAGCTCTCTGTCCCTCTCCCTTCCTCTCTGTAAAAAAAAAACAAATCAATAAAATATGTGTTAAAAGAAAAGAAAAGAACTAGAGGCCCAGTGCATGAATTCGTGCACCAGTGGCCTGTGGGATCGGGCCTGGCCTGTGGGATCGGGCCTGGCCTGTGGGATCGGGCCTGGCCTGTGGGATCGGGCTGAAACTGGCTCTCCAACTTCCCCCAAGGGGGCCTGGGTTGTGAGAAGGTGCAGGCCAGGCCAAGGGACCCACCGGTGCATGATCAGGGCCAGGGAAGAACTCAGTATATTGGTCAGCTGCGGGGAGGGCTCCAGGGTGTGTCCAGCCATCTTGCTCAGTCCCTATCAGCTGGACCCCAGCAGCAAGCTAACCTACTGGTCAGACCTTCTTCCCCCTGGTGGTCAGTGCACATCCCAGCAACTGGCCTACCAGTGTCCTGCCTGCCCCCGGTGATCAGTGCATGCCATAGCGAGGGGTTGAGCAGCCTTAGCATATCATTAGCATATTACGCTTTGATTGGTTGAACGGCCGATCGGTTGACCATTCATATGAGGCTATTATGATATAGGATAATATTTTTTGGCATCTTGGTCCAAAGGGAGGCTTTTCTTTCTGACCGAGGTCTCCCTCGGACCCCAGCCCCAGTGGCCGGTGTGTGTATGTGTGTGTGTGTGTGTGTGTGTGTGTGTGTGCAGCGTCGTCTGCCTGGTGCCTCCCTCTCTCCCTAACTCAGGGCTGCGGCCCGACCTGCCTATACCTGCGCTTAGCTCCCATGGCCTTGGCCACTCCTTTCTTTTCTGGACGTGAGGTTAGGACCTCCCCCTGACCACCCGGCGCCCTCAGACCTAGGGGCTCGTCCATGAAAGCCTCGAGAGGTCCTTCGCCAGCTCATTCCTTCAACGAAGGCCGAGGTTCGGACCCTGTGCCCTGCAGCCAGGGCCCCGGGCAGGGACCCCACGCCCTCGCTGTGCGCCCCTGGGCAAGGAGCTTACCCCCTCTGAGCCCAGCTGGCTCCGCGGTGACGACGGTCTGTCTTTCATGGGAGAGCAGTGAATCAGGACGTGTAAGTCCAGCGGCGAACACAGCAGCTATGACCATGGGGAGCAGTCCTGGCGAGTTACTGGTGCTGAGTGCAGTCCGGGCTCCCAGAGGCGCTTGCCTAGCAGGTCATGTCTCCTTAGACTGAGCACCCGCCACCCGCCAGGCCCTGCTCGGGGGACAGGCAGCAGGCAGGGAAGTCGGGGCGCTGCCCTCCAGAGCTTGCAGGAGAAGCTCAGCATCTCGGGGCGCCAGGAGGGGCGGCGCCTGGCACTTTCCCCCAGGCCTGGCTCCCAGGCAGCCTGGCGGGGACCGGGCTTGTTTCCCAGGCCTCCCGGCCGGCCCGGACGGAGCCCGTGTGCAGGGGCGGGGAAGTGAAAGCTGCCTCCAGCCCCGGGGATCCGCCCGGGGGCCCGTGGTTTCTGGGAAATCAGGCGACGGGAGGCTGCAGGGGCCAGGAGGCCCCATCGCAAAGGGCCCCCTGGCCATTCCAAGGAGCGTGGTCTTGACCTTGGGGGCCGCCGGAGGCTGTGAGGGAACCTGGCCTCCAGGGTGGGTGAGGAGGGGGAGGAGGTCCCCGCACGAGGTGGTGGGGCAGCTACGTAACCAGGACTCCTGTCCTCTGTCCCCTGCGCCCTTTGGCGGAGAGGACACTCAGGCCCCGTCCTCAGCCCCGATGTGGAGTGACCCAAAGGCTCTCTCTGCTCAGAACGAGAGAGAGGCAGTCCCAGGTCTGCACAGGGCGTTCTGGAGACGGAGTCCTGGGTGCGACGTGGTGGCGTGGCCGGTGGCCCCCAGCGTGTGCCCTGCCTCTCCTCTGTCACAGGGGTTAACGTCTCCCGGGCTATCCTGTCCCCACCAGCTGCTCTTTCCCTGGCTTCTCTCACGCAGCTGAGACGGGCTCCCCTGGGCGCCGAGGGGCAGAGAGGGGCAGATGTCATAAAACACGCCCCTCAGGGGCTGGCTCCGTGGCTCGGACACTTCCCGGCCTGACCACCCCTCCATCGGCACCTGAGCTTTGCTTGTAGGAGCCCTGTGTCACCCCCCAGCTCTCCCTCATGGAGCCGCCTCCCTGGCAGCCGGGCTGGGTGCGAGCGGACCTGGCTCCCCTCCTAGGTCCTAGAGGGCCTTTCTCCATCGGCTCCTGGCTGCCCTGGGCGGGAGGGGCGGGGGGAGGGTGCGCTTTTCAGAGTGACTCAGAGATCGCTGCGGGGTGAGAGCAGCCGCCCCACCAGCACAGCCTCCTGGACTGGCTCCCGCGGCTTCCTTCTCTGAGGGGAGATAAAGAGAGCGGTTTCAGGGGAGACGTTGACAATGACCACGTGGAAGCCAGGAAGGGGATGCAGTCAGAGGCCCCTTCGCGTCTGGGGAGTTGGCTCAGGGAGACGGGGCAGGGCAGGCGCTCAGACAGACGTGGGCCTGCCAGCCTGGGGCGCCGTGGGCCCCCATGGGTGGCAAGGAGAGCCTGGCAGGCCCCAGCGGAGGCACCCCTTAGTTGACCGCCGGATGCATTGGGGGCTGTGCATAGGTTGGTGCTTTAAGGTAAATATTCCAGACCTTAAACCCACTGTGTGGGCTGAGGCTCAGCTGTTCTGTAAACGACCCCTTTGGGCGGCACAGAGAGGCGCCTGGATGAGTGGCCCTCGCCTGGCAATCGCTCCGAGTGTGTGGTTCCCCCGAGCGGAGACCAGGTGAGCAACTTCAGGGAAAGGGCCCGATCCCCAGACAGACACCTGTTCCTCAGGGTGGGGTGGGCTTTGGGCACCAGAGGGGCTGGGGATGCCCTGTGATCACGTGAACACATTGCTCTTTCCCTCCTTTCTGCATGGCCGGCCATCCTGCCGTCCTGTTGGCCCTCAAGTAGATTTGACACAGGTGGTTGTATGGTGGGGTGAGGGCTGGGAAGGAGAGGTGGGGTGAGGGGTGGGAAGGGGAGGTGGGCTGAGGGCTGGGGAGGGGAGGTGGGGTGAGGGCTGGGGAGGGGAGGTGGGGTGAGGGCTGGGAAGGGGCGATGGAGCAGACGTGATGCCACGGGATGTGCCGCATCTTCTGAGCAGGGAACCTTCGCTTGTCCCCAATGACAAAAGACCTTTACATGAAGGCTGGGTCCCACTTGTGCCCAGCAGAGCAGGTGGTTTATAAACAAGAGGCTGGGAAGTTCAGGATCAGGGCTCGGGCAGAATCCGTGTCTGATGAGGACCACCTCCTGCTTCATGGATGTGGGAGGGGCAGAGGAGCTCTGTGGGCTCTCCTATAAGGACCCTGGTCCCATTCCTGAGGGCTCCGCCCTCATGGCCTAGCAACCTCCCGAGGATCCCGCCTCCACAGACCATCGTCTTGGGAGGTGGATGTCCATGTGTGAAATGTGGAGGGACACACAGTGGGGCTCTGCGCTCTGTGCGGTGGGAAAAGTGAATTCTGGGGAAGGTGAGGGGCCACTTCTTGTTCCTCTGGGCCTCTGTTTGCCTCGGTGTCACGGGATCTTCTGCTAAGCCAGCAGAAAGCCAGGATAGTCCGCTGTCAGAGCTCCCGGCGCCTCTCCCTCCCTGCTATGCTAGCATCCAGCATCCGGTCCTGAGCGCAGAATGCTGAGCTTTCCCCGGGCCACTCACACCCCCTCCTCCGTCCTCTCCATCTTCTTGCTGAGGGTTCCTGGCTCTGTGCTTCCTCTTGGCCCATCTCACTTCCTGAAACACCCTGCCCGACGAGGGCTGCTTATCTCGATGGAGCTTCGTGAGCCCTATGGACAGGGGGAGGCGGAGCCCCTGAGCGCGTCTATCTGGGGAACTAAGAGCAGCGGCTCTTTCAGATTCAGCTCGAGGAGCTTTGGGGAGCCCGGGGATGTGTGGCCGGCAGAAGGGCTGGAAGTGAGCCCTGTGACGGGCTCTCTCTAGAGAGCGGACGTCCTCCAGGGGAGCGCCCCACCAGAGAACAGAAGGCATGGGCGAGTGGTGAGCATCTTAACCATTAGGCGGCGGCTGCTGCACCTGGACCTCCAGGAAGAGCTGGACTCCCCGGCCCGCCTGGAGCCTGTTTGTGCACCTGCCACCTGGGAGACGCCCCTGGGAGACCAAGATGCCTGACCACAGCACCACCCTGACGTTGGCCAACATAGCCTACATCGCCATGGAGATTGTCATCGGGCTCTGCGCCATCGTGGGCAACGTACTGGTCGTTTGGGTGGTCAAGCTGAACCCCAGCCTGCAGACCACCACCTTCTATTTCATTGTCTCCCTGGCCCTGGCGGACATTGCTGTTGGGATGTTGGTCATGCCCCTGGCCGTGGCCATCAGCCTGGGCATCAGGGTCCACTTCTACAGCTGCCTTCTCATGACCTGCCTGCTGCTGGTCTTCACGCACGCCTCCATCATGTTCTTGCTAGCCATCGCTGTGGACCGATACCTGCGGGTCAAGCTCACGGTCAGGTAACCTGCTGGAAGAGGGGCGGGGCAGGGCGGTGATGGAGGTGCCTGGGAAACAGGGCTATCAAGTTTCAGGCCCCAGACTTTTTGAACAAAAGCAAATCCCAATTAGCCCCTGAGCCTGAAAGAGGTTCATGTCACCATTGGATGGGGGGGGAGGGGGGGAGGGGGGGGCCTTCGACGGTGACGTGCTGAGACTCGGGAGCGAGAAAGAGGACTCAGGGTGTGGGTGCTGGATCAGCCAGGGGAGCCAGCGACAATAAAAGCTTGATGCATTTTTTATTAGCAAAACAACGCTCTGGACTTTTAAAACGATGATAGAAACCTACTAGATAAGATAAGGAACAGACATCTAAGATAAGGTCGAGCTTCTCTTCTTTGCAAATAAGTGCGGGTTAAAGTTGTTTCCATGTTGCTTCCTCCTCCATGTCGAGAAGGGGACCAAAAAAGTTCCCCATTGCTCAGAGTAATAACAATCTTTCGTGTGACCGAGTGAGTGGAGCGGACCACCTCATGGAGGAATCCGATTCCCCTGACTGCTTCCATCTCATGTTTCTCCTCTCTCCTCTCAGGGAAGGATCTCGGGGAGGGAGCTGTAGACAAGCTTTTGATACAAACAAACCTGGGTTCAAATCCCAGACCTTGAGATCTGATCTTGGGAATATGATAGAACTTTCTCTTCCTCGGTTCCTCATCTTACCCCATAATGGTTAAGATGCTCTGCGCCTTCCCTCTTCTCAATGTGAGCTGCTCCATTGTGATCTGTACAAGTTACTTAACTTGTCGGGTTCATTCTTCTCACCTGTGAAAGGGGGACAGTGATTGCACCTTCCTCGCAGGATTAAGTGGATTAACATTCGCAGAGCTCTTAGAACAATGCCTGCCCACAGTCTAGGCTCAATAAATGGTAACGCTACTATTTATTTCCCCTATTATTTTTTTAAAATATATTTTATTGATATTTTACAGAGAGGAAGAGAGAGGGATAGAGAGTTAGAAACATCGATGAGAGAGAATCATCCATTAGCTGCCTCCTGCACACCCCCTACTGGGGATGTGCCCGCAACCAAGGTACATGCCCTTGACCGGAATCAAACCTGGGACCTTTCAGTCGCAGGCCGATGCTCTATCCACTGAGCCAAACCAGTTTCGGCTATTTCCCCTATTATTAATGAAATGGAGATTCTCGTAAAAATTGTGAGATTTCATTAAGAGAAAGTCTACTAAGTGCACAGTACTTAACAAAGTCTGTGTCCTTCTGTGCAGAACGTTGTCAGGAAGGATGGTTTAAAGAGAAATGGAGACACTCAATGGAGGAGCATTTATGGTCCTGGAAGCATTTCAACATGACCTTCCCAGCTCCACAGTCACTGAACTCAAACACCAAGTGTGGTGTCAGTGTAAGAAGAGAAGCAGGGTATTCAAAGGCAGAGTGAGTGTGGGGGAGGCAGAGTATAATTAAAGGACTTCAGAACAAAAAAGCAACCCAACGAGCAGAGGATGCAGGCAAACAGGCTTTGAGATCATTTCTCACCAGGTAGGCCATGCCAGGAGACTTAGATGACTGACTTATCTCCCAGGAACTGAAGAATTCTTGGGCTGGAAATGGACTTGTGCATGGAGTATGTGAGCACCTGCTCCGTTACAGATCATACTTCTTTTAAATATGTTTTTAAAATTTATTTCAGAGAGAGGAAGGGAGAGGGAGAGAGAGAGACAAACATCAACGATGGGAAAGAATCATGGATTGGCTGCCTCCTGCACACCTCCTACTAGGGATTGAGCCCGCAAACTGGGCATGTGCTCTGACCGGGAATCAAAACAATGAGCTCTTGGTTCAGAGATTGGCATTAACCACTGAGCCACACGGAGAGGGCCAGATCATGCTTCTTTAGAAAGCCCTCCCAGAGAGGTTTTCGTATTTTCCTCTAGTTGTTGTTTGTTCATCTCATCTTCAGATCCAGCATTTAGCCAAAATCATCATAGAATACCAACTCCATATTCCTCATTCCTGGGCCAGCTCCGCCTCCCCCGTCCTTGAGCAAATGCCGTGAACTCACCCACTCTCTCCCGTTCAAACAGATACAGGAGGGTCACCACTCAGAGGAGAATATGGTGCGCCCTGGGCCTTTGCTGGCTGCTGTCAATCCTGGTGGGGTTGACCCCCATGTTCGGCTGGAACACGAAACTGTCCTCGGAGTCCCCCCAAAACGAGACCTTCATTCCTTGCCAGTTTCGTTCTGTCATGAGGTTGGACTACATGGTGTACTTCAGCTTCTTCACTTGGATTTTCATTCCCCTGATTGCCATGTGCGCCATCTATGTCGACATCTTCTGCATCATCCGGAACAAACTCAGTCTGAACTTTTCAAACACCAAAGAGACCGGTACATTTTATGGACGGGAGTTCAAGACGGCCAAGTCCTTGTTCCTGGTTCTCTTCCTGTTTGCTTTGTCCTGGCTGCCTTTGTCCATCATCAACTGTATCACCTACTTTAATGGTGAAGTGCCCGAGGTGGTGTTGAACTTGGGTATCCTGCTGTCTCATGCTAACTCCATGATGAACCCTATCGTCTATGCCTTTAAAATAAAAAAGTTCAAGGAGACCTATCTCTTGATCTTCAAAGCCTGTATGAACTGCCAGCCCTCCAATTCCTTGGACCCAAATATTGAACAGATTTCTTAGTAGTTATCCACGAAAGATGATTGTCTGCCCAACTGACCTTCAGATTCAACATCAACATTCAATTCAGGTCCTGGGCCAAGGTCTTTCACATCCTTAATTCCCCCCACTGATGTGGGGAGCATTTGGCCGGCTGTCTCCAATTATACCTCTTCTACTACCCTCTGCCTCTAATTTGATTTTTTACTTTTGTCAATCCTTCCTAATTCAATTCTCTGGATGCCTGACTTGGGTAAAATGTTCTATTATTGTTAATATTGCCCATGTTCCTCCTTGCTCCCAAAAGGAGTCACCGAATCTGAAGGATGCCTCACTGACTTACTGACAAAAGTTTCAGTTCAGGCTGAACATGTGTGTGGTGGTGACTCAGTTCTACTCCACAGACCCTGCTCTCAGTAGATGCCCGGGAGACGGCGGGAACAGGAGTGAGCTGAGCTTAAGGGGGTACTTACACTGCCAAATCCATATGTAAATGTATCTGAGTCAATAAAGATGAAAACCAACAATTGTGGAGCTCTTTGCTAAAGGCCAGGGTCACTTGGGGCTTGAAGATCCAGCTCTTGGCATTCAGCCTACTTGCTACCCGGAGCCACGTGGCATGTTCGCCTGTATGAATTCTGGGCCCCTCACTGCTTACCCCAACTCACTCTGCTCCCTTTTCCTGGGCTGATTGGAGCACCTGTCAACTTTATGATCCATTCGTGGATTGATAAGGAAGGAATGATTCTCCCTCGAGAGCTGAGTCCTAGTAGTTCCTCTGGTGTTTCATTGTAATGGGAGTAGTGGGGGCGGGGCAGAAAGAGACAAGGGCATAGTTAGTGTCTGTTGGGTACTTTCAATGCACTAAGCACTGCGCATGCATTATCTTTTTAGATCTTGACAATCTTTGAGGTAGGTACCACCAGTACTATCACCTCCATTTTGCAGATGAAAGAACTGAGAGGTGAGGTCCATGGTCGGCAAACTGCGGCTCGCGAGCCACATGCGGTTCTTTGGCCCCTTGAGTGTGGCTCTTCCACAAAATACCGCAACCTGGGCGAATCTATTTTGAAGAAGTGGTGTTAGAAGAAGTTTTAAAAAATGTGGCTCTCCAAAGAAATTTCAATCGCTGTACTGTTGATAGTTGGCTCTGTTGACTAATGAGTTTGCCGACCATTGGGCTAGGTAATCTGTCTATAGTCACGCAATTAACAAGCAGGAGAACCAGGATATAAACTCAACCCTACCTTATGGGAGGACCCCAGATTCTCAGCACCTATTCTCAGGCATGAAGAGGGACTCAGAGCTGCTCCAAAGTCCAAACCCTCAAGTTCACCTAATGGACCAGTAGCAGATGCATGGGCACAAGCTATGATTTGTGTACTCGAGGGCTGCTGGCTTCCTCTTCTTCCCTGCCCCCCCCCCCCGCCCCCGCCTTAGTTATCTCTTATTAATCAGTACACCACACGGGGACAGAGTTTATGTCACATCCTTCAAGCACTGAGTGTGGCTTTGGAGAGTCAAGGTGACATCTCTGGCTTGTCCACCCAAATTCGCATCTGTGGACTCTCACTCCCAACACAGTAAGTACATTAGCTTGGTGAGAGCCGCAGGATGGGGATTTCAGTGTAACT
The DNA here is from genome assembly GCF_014108245.1 of Pipistrellus kuhlii. Lineage (NCBI taxonomy): Eukaryota > Metazoa > Chordata > Mammalia > Chiroptera > Vespertilionidae > Pipistrellus > Pipistrellus kuhlii. The sequence continues at coordinate 3,941,539 of NW_023425523.1, forward strand.
ATGTCCCACAGGATAAGTCGCTGAAATGGTGTTTATTAATTCGTAGCCAAGTCCTGAAAGTTTCTCTGGACCACCGTCTTAGGCTGGAGCCTGATGATCATGTTTATCTGGTTAACGTTTCAGGGAAGGGTCCTTGTTTCTCCTCCTGTCACCCCAGGAAGAATCAACACTGGGAAGTTCAACTTGGTCACCCCACCCGTCCACTTCCTGGCGTCACTCACAATCACATCTTCCAGGGAGAAGAACCGGAACAGCCCCCACTGTCCCTGTCGGTCCCTGGGCGTGGGCAATGGCTTTATTCCTGACAATCTCTTCCGTTCAACATTTTGGGGGATATTTTTCCTTAAGAATTACACCCACTGCCCAGGTTTTTTTCTTAGGGGTATCTAAGGCTCCCCCACTGAATTAAATGTCTGTGTAGTTAGAAAGCACCTCCGGGACAAGGCCCTGGGCTGCCTCTGGGGCTGCTGGTGACCCCCGTACAGCGATCTGCCCAGGAACCACCTTTCCCAGATGGCTACTCGAGGGAGGTACTGGTTCCTTCTCAGTCCCCACTGGTCTTCACATGAGCTTCTTCATTTGCAGTCTTGCACTTCATTGCTGTAGCAACACTCAGCATCAGCCCTTTTTGGAAACTTGATATAAAGTGATCATTTCCCACCAAACAAAACAGCAGTCTGTCCTGGGTCATCTGATGTCATCCTAGGGGCTGTAGCTCCTGAGAGTCAGGAAAACACTGTTTTCTTTTCTCCCTTCCTCCTCCTCCTCCTCCTCCTCTTCCTCCTCCTCCTCTTTGTTTTTCTTCCCAATGGAGCTAATTTTTTATTTATTTTTTGGTCATGTGGGTGTCCCACCAGCCCAGAAGTAGCCATTAAAGTAGAAATGTCCCTAGGAGTGAATTAAAAAAGAGATGAACCAAGAATCACGCGTGAGGAGCTTGGGTAGAAGCGGTGAGTCCCACGCTGGCTTCAGGTTTAGAGATTACACCACAGGGTCTCCCCGACTCCAGCTCCTGGCTAGCGCCCTTCGGCTGCACACCGGAGGGCGGCTGTTGGGCTTTTATTCCGAAGGAATAAGGTGGGAAGACCACCCTGACACAACGAAGGTTCCTCCTCCCCTGTATGGTTTCCCCGGAACCCAGGCAGATATTGAGTAGGTGGGTCTGTTTGCCCATTGTTTTATCAAGGCCGCTATGGAAATAAGCTAAGACCAGATGAGAATAGCAAAGGCCATTTCTTCCGGGTTCACTGTAACAAGGGAGTCAGCCACCACCCTGCGTCTTGGCAGAGACTCAGAGGCGGGCAGAACAGCGGGGAAGCTCTGTTTGGGGAGAAAGGAGGCTGTGGGGCCTGGCCGGAGGCTGCTGTCCTGGGGAAGCTGCAGGCGGGCTAACTACAGGGGCACCTCTTGTGTGCTTGGTTAGGGGGGCACATTGGCCTTTCTCTGGCTGCCCCCAAGCTGGAAGCAGGAGGAGAATGTAGGGGAGCTGTCAGTATATCAAGTCCTGGCCGCTCAGGGCTGATGGTGGATGGGTTATTGTTGGGAGGTCTGGGCTAGTACTAGCTTCCTGCTCGTCTGACTTCTGGCCCCTGAGCCTCTGACTGGAGATAAGGGGCTGGTTTCCTGGGCTGCTTGTGGGCCTGCTCACGTGTTGCAGACACCACCGGACACATCTGCTACTGACAGCTTCATGTTCCAGCCCTGACCCCACCCCCAGGGAGGCTTCTGCGTCTACCTTGGGAGGCAGGGAGTTAGGAACCTCCTTGCTAGTCTTCCTCTGCGCTAAAGAGGAACTGAGCAAGAGTGGTGGGCCCGAGCAGTGGCCACTGGGATACCCGGAACCTTGGCAGGGCGAGGTACAGCTGCACACACGAGCATGTGCCAGCGACAGGTGCCCGTGTGCTCCTCTGATTGTGTCCAGGTGGATTCATCCAGGTTGGGGATTTCCATGCCTGCTTGGGGCTCTGCCAGGAAGCCCAGGATTTTCTCAGTTGCCCCACTTTATCCTATACATTCACGATCATGAATGGTATTCCTCCAATGAGGTACCCTGGTGCCATCATGTGATGGACACCTGAACATGGCAGCAGTTGTTCCCTCTCCCCTGGTTTCTCCAAAAAGGATAGAACCACCTTGAGCTCAGAGATACCTGTTTCTCTTAAACAGATCCAGGATTGCTGAGACCCCTGGGTGCCTCTGGCCACTGGAGGCTCATTTCCGTTCAGCCATGGGGCTCTTCGTTCTGCTCTCCCTGACTGTCCTTTCAGGTAAGACATGGGGAGAAGTGTCGCCAGCCTCCCCAACCTCCCAGGGACCTTCCAGTACCACCTCCTCTCCTCCTTATTAGCTCCCGCTGCCAAAGGAGTGGGATGGGAAAATAGGAGGTAAAATAGATCTTGCCCAAAAATAGTTCTTGTTCTTAGCTCTGACTAGAGAGCTGTAGGGAATTTGAAACCCTCGGCTAAAATGAGGGCCCTGCATTCTCTCTTTCAGTTTAAGTTCCTCTTCCCTTCCCCCGTATCCCCTTCAAAAAACATTTCTGCAGATATACGAGAGTAAGACGTTTCCCTTTCTGCCCATTCTCTTTTTTATTTATTACAGAGAGAAAGGGAGAGAGATAGAGAGCTAGAAACGTCAATGAGAGAGAAACATCGACCAGCTGCCTCTTGCACACCCCCTACCGGGGATGTGCCCGCAACCAATGTACATGCCCTTGACCAGAATTGAACCTGGGACCTTTCAGTCCGCAGACCGACGCTCTATCCACTGAGCCAAAGATGAGACTGGGAGGACTGGGCTGGCCCTGGCTCTGTCGCTCCAGCCGTGACCTTTGAGAGTTGCTGGGGTCTCTGTGGGTCAGTGCCTCTTCCTGTGAACTGAGCATCACATGATCTTCCTTGTGAGGTGGATATGAGAACAAAATACCAAGTGATATCCATTGGTACCAAGGACACGAGTCTGCCTTGCAGGCCAGTCCCCGCTCACCGTGAGCCACGCCGGAGCTGGCGTTTGAGGGGATCCCAGCACACATCTGGAGGCTCACACAGATGGGCTGCTGCCCCCCTCTCTTCTCCTTGGCTGGACACTTCCCCAGCCGGGGTCAAGCTGGACGTGGTGTGCACGACTTCCTCGCTATGCAATACTCTCAGATGACAGAGGTGCTCGTGCTGGCCTTGTAGGGAGGAAATGAAAAGTTCTTGGCCTCTAAGAACCGCCCCAGACAGTCAACAGAAGCCCCCAAACCTTCTCATTTTCTTTTTGAGGGTCCGGGGTGGACTGTGGGGGAGCGTGGCTGAGGGCAGAGGATCTGTGAACGGTAAGCCTCAGGCTCTTCAAGCCTCCCGCCAAGCAATGTGAGAGGCCTCCTCAGTCCTTGCAGATGGGGGTGGGGGGTGGGGGTGGGGGAAGAGGGGGGATATTTTACCTGTCCAGAGGCCAGGGAGGAACACTTCTCCAGGGCTGCTATGTTCATTTGCTAAGCATTCGCTAGGCCTGCTGTAACACGCCTCACAGACTGGCAGCTTAGACAACAGAGATTTAGTTCCACGTGGTCATGGAGGCTAGAAGCATAAGGTCAAGGTGTTGGCAGGTTTGGCTCCTCCTGAGGCCTCCCTCCTTGGTTTGCAGAGGGCGGCCTTCTTGCTGTATCCTCACACGGTCGTTCCCTCCGTCGTGTGTCCTGATCTCCTTTTTTAAGGACAACAGTCATGTTGGTCTAGGGCCCATTCTAACAGCCCCATTTCAATGTAACTGCCCACTTCAAGGCCCTGTCTCCAAGCACAGTCACATTCTGAGGGACGGGGGGTAAGCACTTCAATGTATGAGTTTTAGGGTTCACACCACTCAGCCCCTAAGAGTTGCCAACCCCCAACAGGCAAAAATCAGCCTTCAGTGTTTTCATTAATTTTCCTCAAGGAGGGCAGAAGCTACAACCCGTTAAAAGAACACTGGTGTTTTTGTACGTGTGCGTGCGTGCGTGTGCGTGTGTGTGTGTGTGTGTGTCATGTTTTTTATTGAGTTTATTGGCGTGAATTAGTTCATAACATTATGTAGTTATGAACTACATAACTCTGTATCATCTGTACACTGTATTGTGTGTCCACCACTCTGAGCCAAGTGTCCCCATCACTGTTGGTCCCCCCTTACCTCTCCTGGCTCCGTGTTTTTGTTTTTGTTTTTACAGAAGCCATGGTCATGGACAAAAAGCTCAAGGAGAGCTCTGTGCTGGACACGATGTCTGCCGTCTGCAGCTACGCCGCCCACTACAAGGACCACCTCAAGTACTGGTGCCGAGGCTACTACCGGGACTACTGCAGCATCATCGCCTTCACCCCCAACAGCACCGGCCGCGTGGCCCTGAGGGACACGGGGGAGCAGCTCATTGTCACCGTGCCCTGCCTGACCAAAGAGGACGCGGGCTGGTACTGGTGCGGCATCCAGCGGGACTTTGCCCGGGATGACATGGACTTCACCGAGCTGGTCGTGACTGACTCCAGAGGAGCCCACACCGGTGACTTTTGGTCTATGAAGGGTAGGGGCATGCCAGGGGTCCATGTGGGGGCGCCCCTACAGCGGTGGCTCAGCGAGCTGAGTGCGGTGTCTCGTTCCCTCGACCTCGCTCCCTGCAGGGTACCTGTCATGCCACGGTGCGTGGTGCCTCTGCATGACCAGCCATCACGCACGCGGGGGAGATTGAAGGAATGCCAGACGGAGATGCAGAGGCAAAGGGTGGGCCTGGGAACGGGCCTTGCTTGGCTCTTAGCAAATCCTTTCTTTCTGATGCAGATGCGCCAAGGAACACGAACAGAAGCTGCAGGGCTTCCAAACTTGTGTACAAGGCAGATCACTACTGGTGAGCAGACGCGACCATGCACTCACATCCGCCACTTTCAGCGGCATAGTTTCTCCACCTCAACAAGGTCTCCCCAACGTGACCATATGGTTCCTTCCCAAAGGATACAGTTTAGAGCTCTGGGTCACAAGATGCCACAACCTGTTTTCATTTGAAAGGAGAGAGTGGTGTCTCACAAATGCAAGGGCAGGACGCGGCCGCCCTCAGTCAGCGGGAACTTCATCTCCGTCTCCCATTGGCTGGTCTTGCGTGTGTTTGCCTTCCCCCCCGTCCTGCTCCCTGTCCTTCATCTTGCCCTGGGAGAAGATATCCATGTCTAGCTCCTGAGTTCTTGTCTCCCCTTCAAAGGCCTGGTTAGTCTGAGACTGGATCCTTCTCCTCCAGGTCTCAGGCTGGTTTCTGAGGAAGGGACTCAGCCCAGCGCAGACACACACCCGCCCTGGGTGCGATCAAGTGCGGCCTGGAGGGCGGCGGCCCCTCGGAAGGCATACACATATACACACTTGGCAGGAGCTGCTGGAGAACTGGCTGGGGCAGGAACAGGGCGGCGGGGGCTGATCTCAGACAACGGGATCCTGAGCAGAGAGTCAAAACGTGGTCTCTTCCAAGGGACATAAAAGTGTCTGTGGTTCCTTCCAGGATGTCCATTCTCATCACCTGCGTACTGATCACAGCCGTGGGGATCATTTCTCTAACGACTCACTTGTTCAGAAGGAGGAGGGGCCAAAGAAGCAGAAGTAAGCAGTGGTTGGGAGGGGGGTGGGGGGTAGTGTAGGGGAAAGAAAAGGGGAGCAGCTTTCAAATGGGTCAACGTGACCTCTTCTTATGGCCTGGACCCCTGGAAGCCAATGCAGCCGGCCAGGGGCTCAGGGAGGTCCTGCTTCGTGGTGACAAAGGCATCATGAGTTGTGACAGAGACAGCGCTGTCCCCTCGTAAGCGGGGGGGTGTGTGGACCAGGGAGGAGGGCGGCCCGGAGACAGCCACAGCACAGCTGCCATGACGAGGGGCCACCTCCCTGCCCAGCACCCAAGCTTTGGGAGCAGCCTTCCTCTTGAAACATTTCGTTCTCTCTGGAGGGACTGGAAGCCACGCCTCCTGTCAAAGGGAAGCCCCAGGGGGGAGGGGGCATAGAAAGGCCACCTTGAGAAGGGTCAGGCGTGGAAGAGGATGGGACCACCAGCCTCAACCCTAGTCCGGGGTCCTTGAAGCCTCTGCCTTCGGGCGATTACAGGTAAAGGCCTAGCTCGAAGCCAGAACACCAGGCAAGCTGCTTCTGCGTTCGCCACGCCTCTGGTAGGTTCCCTCCTTGGCTCTTCCGCCTGAGCCCTGTGCCCCACAACTCCTCAGTCTTTAGGGCTCCCCGTTCCTAACCAGAGAGCAGGGGCCCCCTGCGGGGCGGGCTATGTGGACCTGCCCACCTTTCCTTTCCAAGTAACAGCCAGCTGGTTTCAGCCCTGAAAACAAACTGCGGTGTTCCGGCCCCAGGAAGCCCTCATGGGAGAGCTGGTAACTTTGGCTCAAGAGACACTCGGCCTGGGCAGGCAGTAGATCTCAGCTTCCTTTTTCCTTCTGTTTCCCACAAAGTAAACTACTCTCTGAAGCCCCCCTCGTGTGTCCAGACTCCAAAGAAACTGGCTCAAACTGGACAGATGCGACTGAAGATTTATTTAGTTCCTAAGCAAAGTGATGCTCCAGTAGAATCAGCATGACAACCAGCCACATCTACAGCTAGGTAAGAACAGTGGCCATGCCTGCGCAAGGCTAGTCAGAAGACACCTCAAGATCGTGGTTCTCATGCATTGAGCCGGCTGGAAGCAAAGAGGAGGGGCAGAACTTATAGTCAGGGGCCCAGATTACTTGTATTTTATTTGTGAGCTAATAAATTTCTAACCAGTGTTGAAAGTACTCCAAAATATGACTAACTTCTCTTGGGATGTTATGGGGAAAATATTTCTGGAAGTTTCTTTTAAAGTAGTATAATATTCCAGCTGAAACCGGTTTAGCTCAGTGGATAGAGCGTCGGCCTGTAGACTGAAGGGTCCCGGGATCGATTCCGGTCAAGGGCATGTACCTTGGCTGCGGGCACATCCCCAGTTGGGGGTGTGCAAGAGGTAGCTGGTTGATGTTTCTCTCTCATTGACATTTCTAGCTCTCTATCCCTCTTCTTTCCTCTGTGTAAAATAAATAAATAAATAAATAAAAATAAAATAAAAATAAATAAAATATAAATAAAATAAAATAAAAAATAAATAAAGTATAATATAAATAAAATAAAATAAAAAATAAATAAAGTATAATATTCCAATTATTCCTGAATTAATATTACCTGCTATCCTATCCAAAGAAAGGGAGAGAGATAGGCTAGATCCTTGATTTTCAGATTCTCTTGGTGAAAAACTGCTCTTTGAAGACTGAATGGATGCTGGTTTTGGTCAATGAGAAACCAAAATGCAAAAGCTTTAAATGAGATATTCATTCAAATCAGGAAAACAAGGAAAGACAGAGGCATCAGCCAATGTAGGTGCAAGTGAGGTTATATTGTCATTAACACCCGAATTACCGAATTAGCTCCCACCAGCATGTCTGCAGCCAACTCTCTTAGCTCCCACCTCATGCCTGCACCCTCTTTCCCCATGTAGTGTCTCTCCTGCTATTTCAGGGAGTTCCCAGGGTCTCCCCATACTGCTTCTGCTGTCCTCATAAAAACCCTGCTCTTCTGGTCTCCTCCAATAGGGTGCCGGCCAGGCTCCGTGCTCAGGGCTAGGACAGGGAGGTTGGCTCGATTCCGCACACACCCTGCAGGTTGAGGTCCAGGCTCTCACAAAGCCCCGATGAACACAGCTCCTTCCCCATCCATCCTACAGAAGCCCTCTCTGCACAGGGAGGGAACTCGAAGCCAGCCAACAGCCTGAAGAAAAGGGGAGGGCATGTGGGCATCACCCCATTCCTGCATCTTCCGTGTCTCCATACAGCCAGTCCCCCTTCCTTCCAGAACCTTAGATCAAACATCAAAGTGCCGCCTTATCCCTCAGCCGCACACCAGCCCTGATCCCTCCCCTGTGGCCATGCACCCAACTCACTGGAGGAGCCACTACAAAGAGCGACCCAGTCCAGGCTCGGTTAGAACCTCCTACGACGCCAGGCAAGAGAGCAGACAGCCACCTTCCCCGAAAGACGAAGCCACTCTGGATGTCTTGGGAGAGTCGCTCTTACCTGTGTGGGAAACTACCTCCCTGAGGGCCCTGAGGGCTTGTCTGCTTCCAGGATCCAGGGCCTCGTTTCTCCCCTCACCTGCAGATTCCCAATCAATGGTCAGTCATTCACTCACTCATCTCGCTCTCCAGCAAGGCTAGCTGCACACCACTCTTCATGACAGGGAGACAGAAACAAGACTTTGAAAACAGAGCTCTGCTGTTCAAAATGGGAAGCTTCATGAAAACAGAGGGGAAACAATGAATCTGATGGTTCACATGCACGTGGCTAAGGAGCTGGTTCCCAGCTGTTGCTAAGGAACTGGCTTGAACCGAGAAGCAGACGTGGCTTCTAGCATAGGGGTGGGTAGGATTGTTTGATGTCATTCTATAGTTTGGGAACCTCTGAAAATAAATGAGGCTCAACCAGTGTGGCTCAGTGGTGATGTGGCTCAGTGGTTGCGCATCAACCTATGAACCAGGAGGTCACAGTTCGATTCCTGGTCAGGGCACGTGCCCTGGTTGTGGGCTTGATCCCCAGTGCACAGGAGGAAGCCATTCAATGATTCTCTCTCCTCATGGATGTTTCTCTCTCTCTCTCTCTCTCTCTCTCTCTCTCTCTCTCTCTCTCTCTCCCTCCCTCCCTCCCTCTGAAATTAATTAATATAAATATATATATATATATATATATATTTTTATTTTTATTTTTATTTTTTTTTGTGCCAAAACCTGTTTGGCTCAGTGGATAGAGTGTCAGCCTGCAGTCTGAAGGGTCCCGGGTTCGATTCCGGTCAAGGGCATGTACCTTGGTTGCGGGCACATCCCCAGTGGGGGGTGTGTAGGAGGCAGCTGATGGATGTTTCTCTCATCAATGTTTCTAGCTCTCTATCCCTCTCTCTTCCTCTCTGTGAAAAATCAATAAGATATATTGAAAGAAAAAACCTTTTAAAGAGAAAAAGTCAATCGTAAAAGAAAAAATAAAGGAAGTGGATGGGGCCTCCTTGCGGCAGGGGGGGGAGTAGGAGGGAACTGGTGGCGCTCTGCTGCCCTCCTGGGGCTGCCTGCTCTGCTGTGCCCAGGCTTTTTCGCAAGCCTGCATCCCTAACTAGTCTTTCTCCTGGACCCGTTAGCCCCCTCGATCAAACCCCAATTCCATTTTCTCCTCAAAAGCCAGCTGTCAGCCGAAACCGGTGTGGCTCAGTGGATAGAGCGTCGGCCTGTGGACTGAAAGGTCCCGGGTTCGATTCCAGTCAAGGGCATGTGCCTTGGTTGTGGGCACATCCCCAGTCGGGGGTGTGCTGGAGGCAGTTGGTCGATGTTTCTAACTCTCTCTCCCTCTCTCTTCCTCTCTGTAAAAAAATCAATAAAATATATATATATTTTTTAAAAGCCAGCTGTCAGGAGCAGCCGCTCTGTCTCAAAATAACCATGCTCCCCTGCCCGTGTGGCCTGCCCCTCACCTGTCTGATTTCTCTGCCCCTATTCGTGCTGGGGCAGCGGGCAGTGCAGGCCAGAGGCAAGAATCAGAAGTCAGAGGATCTGGTTTCGATTTTGTTCTACTACATGCTGGCTGGAGACCTTGGGTAGATTATGTCAGCTCTACGAACTTTAACATTATTTAATATATTTTTAAAAGAGGTTTGAGGAGGAGGTACCCCCTCCCCCCACACACACACACACTCTTGCTTCCTTCCCTGTGCACTGAGCCTCATTGGGGTGACACTCCTTAGCGATGCCCCTTTGGAGGTGCAGTGACCTATGTGAAGTGGGAGATGGGCAGAACTGGGCGTACCTGCTCTGTGCTTCCTCTTTTTTAATCTTTGGTGTAGCTTACAAAGAGCACGTGCCCTGTGCTGAAGCGCGTGGGGATAGCGGGCGCCGGGTGGGTGGGCAGGGCACCTGCCTCGGGGCAGCTCTGTCCCCACGGGGCTCACTGGTCTGAAGCCCACTATCTGCAGCTCCAGGACTCGCTGTCCTCTCCAGCGTGAACTCTGTAATAAAGATGGCACTTCGTTCTCTGTCTACCGAGTACTCTTCTCTCTCAGTTGGTTTAGAGTTCTGGTGGGGAAATGAGCACTAGATATCAGGCCCCTGAAGATGTGCAACAGGTAAAGGAAGAATGTTAAAAGTTACAAAAGGCCCTACCTGGTTTGGCTCAATGGATAGAATGTCAGCCTGCGGACTGAAGAGTCCTGGGTTCAATTCCAGTTAAGGACACATGCCCGGATTGTGGCTCCCTCCCCAGTAGGGGGCATGCAGAAGGCAGCCAATCAATGATCTCTCTCATCATTGATGTTTCTCTCTCTCTTCTTCCTCTCTGAAATCAATAAAAACATATTCTTTAAAAAGTTACAAAAGGCATTTAAGAGAAAGCCTATGTCCTTCCATGCCACCCCTCAGTCCCTCAGATACCAAGTGATTAGGGGTGATCACTAAGACCAGTTAATAGTGTTTCCTTCTGGAGACAAACTAAATATCAGATGTTCCAAAAAATGTATATACACACTCTGAATAATTATAAAGGCAGTGTTCATTAAAATACATTTCATTTTCAAAATTGAGCTTTCAGCTATTAAAATGTGTTACATTTTTTGGAATACTCTGTATCTAGGATACAAACACAGGTGTGCACGCATGTATGGGCCACACACACACACACACACACACACACACAGGTATTTTCTACATGAATCAAGAATATGCAGAAATCTGTTCAACTGCATGCCTTTTCCTTTAACATCACTTGGAGATCTTTTGGCCCTGGTATCTGGAGGTAACAGGGTCACATGATGAAGAATTGCCAACATCACAGAGGGTTTGCTTTTATTTGTAATTCTTGATAGATTGTTAGATTGGTTGCCTCTTCCCACGTTGATCGATGACACTGAGTGAGCACTCTTGGTGCACTGAGCCTGTAGCACACACTGTGGAAGAGGACACAGAGAGGCAGTCTCGGCCCTCAGGGGCCTTTGTTTTGTTAGTCCAGGTGGGAGATCCAGGAAAAAGACTGACCCTGGTCACAAAACTGACGGCTCAGGTTGCCAGATCACACCCAAACAACTCCATCTGCAGTCTCACCCAGACTGCGGTGCACATCTACCAAGAAAAAGCCATGTAGAAGATGCAGCTGGCGTGAGAGGAACCGGATTCAAGCCTCATTGGAAACTCAGGGAAAGTTTGCCCCTTTAATCTGAGCATAGACAACGGAGTTCGAGTCTGAAGAAGGATTTGCAATCAAGTCGTCTCTCTTTCCTTTTGAGGTTCTGAGTGCCTCCTGGGTGGATTGCAGCTACAGAGGAAGAAGGAGGAGGAATGAGCGAGTTCAATTTGGAGAAATGTGTCTCTTCAGAAGCAACTTGAAAGCTTCAGTCAAGAGAAGACCCAGCGACCAGAAGAACCCTTCAAAGCATCACTACCCAGCATCCAGAGAGCAATGCTACTATTTAGCGGAGAAGCCATAGAGCATAGAGGGAAATTCCAATGGCAGCAGGTCTCCAGTGTCATGGAAACAGCGTGGTCAACTTACCTTGGCAAGAGAATCTGAGTTAGGATCCAGAGCTCGGGGACTTGAGTGATCTGCCATAAGAAAGGGACACATCTCACCAATGGGGACTGGAGGCCTTAGAAGCCTCTCCCTTCCGTCTTGGGTGAAGGGGTGGGGCAGGGAGGGAGGCGGTGCAGGTGGAAAGGTGGAGGGGCTGGAGGGTAGCTGAGAAGTGGAGGAATTCAAATCTGTGGTCTGCAGAGAAGGCGGGCTGAGCAGGTTTTATCCCCTTCTTTCCAGGAGCCATTCCAGGCCAACTCTATTCTCAACAGCAGAGAAAGAATCACTGCCCCATCTCTCAGAGGCCACTCACATTTTCTGTAGCTCTTTGCGATGAGGAAGACAAGGGCCATCAGCAGCAATGTCAGTAGACTTCCAGCAAGAAAGGCTAAGGCCAGATGAAGTTCTTTGCTGTTGTGGCAAAAAAGAGAAAACAGATGACCTTCTGGGCTTTTTGAAGGCCTTTCCTAAAGATCAGAGTGTAATCTTTTCCTCTAAAACAGCTTTCACACCTCCTACTGCTTTTCAACTTTTTGGTTTCAGGTTTCAGATCCATGTGAGGCCTCAATGAAAGCTGTGAACTCCGTTTCCCTCTAAAAAAACATTCCTAGCTCTAAATCTATTCCAAAAACTGAAGGAGAAAAAGCTCCCAAACTCATTTTATAAGGCCACCATTACTCTAGTACCAAAACCAGACAGAGACACTGCCCCCCCCACCCAAAAGAAAACTACTCTAGGCCATGAGCACAGACATAAACATCCGCAAAAAATTCTTAGTAAACCGAATTCGGCAATACATTAAAAAGGTCATACATTATGATCAAGTGGGATTTATTCCTGGAATGCAAGGCGAGTTCGGAATACACAAATTACTAATGTGATATACCACAGAAACAAAATGGGGGGGGGCATACAATTATATCAGATTGATGCAGAAAAAGCATTGGATAAAATCCAACATCTCTTTATGATAAATACTCTCAGCAAAATGAGGATAGAGGGAACATACTTTAACATCATAAAGGCCATATATGACAAACCCACAACTAGCATCATACTCCATGGTGAGAGCTAAAAGCTTTTTCTCTAAGATCAGAAACAAAGACAAGAACATGCACTTTCACCAGTTTCATTTAACATAGCATTGGAAGTCCTAGCCACAACAATAAGTCAAGAAAAAGAAATAAAAGGCATCTGAATTGGAAGGGAAGAAGTAAAAGTGTCTTTTATTTGCAGATGACCTGATATATATAGAGAGAACCCTAAAAAATCTACCAAAAGCTATTAGAATAAATTAACTCAGTAAATAGCAGGATACAAAATTAATAACCAGAAATTGGCTGCATTTTTAATACATCAATAACAAACTATCAGAAAGAAAAATTAAGAAAACAATCTATTTACTATTGCATCAACAAGAATGAAATACCTAGGAATGAATTCAACCAATGAGGCAAAAGATCTGTACTGAAAACTATAAGACATTAAAGCAAGCAACTGAAGACGACACAAATAATGAAAGGCTACATATACTGTACTCATGTATAGGAAGCACTAGCATCGTTAAAATGTCCATGCTACCTAAAGCAATCTATAGATTTTAATGCAATCTCTACAAAAACATCAACAGCATTTTTCACATAATTAGGACAAATAATCCTAAAATTTGTGTGTAACCATAAAAGACCCTGAATAGCCAAAGCCATCTTGAGAAAGAAGAACAAAATTGGAGGTATCATGCTAATATCAAACTATACCACAAGGCTATAGTAATTAAAACAGCATGATACTAGCATCAAAAGAGACACATAGGTCAATGGAGCAGAATAGAGAACCCAGAAATAAACCCATGCCTGTTAAGATGAACTACCCCTAATCTCTCCTACTTGGACATGTTTTCTGAAATATGTATTGTCATAAGCCTTTCCCCATAGCTTGGAACAGATGGCTGGTGCCTGCAGAAGCAAGATAAGAAGACCTTCCCTCTGACTGACTTGTTTACTCTCCTCCCTTGACCAGCTCCTGCCCAACTGCTTGACCAACTTGTGCACACACATCTTGACCCTATTTTTGCATACTTCTTCCCTATATAAGAGAACGTAACCACCCCCTCAGGGCTGACACTGACACACTGGTCTCAGCTGCCTGTGAGAGAAAGTAATAAAATTTCTTAAACCCTCACAGCATCTTTGGCCTGCCTCCTTTCGGTAAAGACCAAACAATGCCTCTGTGGTTAATCTCTGACAAAGGAGGAAAGAATATATACAGTTGGATAAAGATAGTCCCTTCAATAAACACTGTTAAGAAAACTGAGCAGACACTTGCAAAAAATGTAACTGGATCACCATATACAATAATAAACAAAAATGGATTAAGTACTTAAAAAGTAAAACCTGCAATCATAACACTCCTAAAAGAAAACATAGGCAATAAACTCTCTGACATTGCTCTTAGTAATACCTTTTTGGATGTCTCTTTTGGGGCAAGGGAAAGATCTCAACAACAAAATGAGACTACATCAAACTAAAAAGTTTTTGCACAGTGAAGAAAGCCATCAAAAATAAAAACAGCCAGCCAAAACTGGTTTGGCTCAATAGATAGAGTGTCGGCTTGGGGACTAAAGGGTCCCGGGTTCGATTCCGGTCAAGGGCATGTACCTTGGTTGCGGGCATATCCCCAGTAGGGGGTGTGCAAGAGGCAGCTGATCGATGACTCTCTCTCATCGATGTTTCTAATTCTCTCTCTCTCTTCCTCTCTGTACAAAATCAATAAAATATATATTTTTTGGAAAATAATAAAAAATAATAAAAAATAAAAACAGCCAAAACCGGTTTGGCTCAGTGGTAGAGCGTCGGTCTGTGGACTGAAAGGTCCCAGGTTCGATTCCGGTCAGGGGCAAGTACGTTGGTTGCGGTTACATCCCCGGTAGGCAGCTGGTCGATGTTTCTCTCTCATTGACGTTCCTAGCTCTCTCTCTCCCTTCCTCTCTGTAAAAAATCAATAAAATAGATTTTAAAAAAATAAAAACAAAACGACAATCTACTGCCAATGATAGATTCAATAATATCCAGAATATATAAGCAACTCATAAAACACCACCAAGAAAACAAACTGGTTAAAAAATGGGCAGAGGACCTGAGTGGACATTTCTCCAAAGAGGACATACAGGTGGCCAATAAACATATGTAAGTGTATCCAACACCAGGGTAATGCAAATTAAAACCACATTGAGATATCACCTCACACCTGTCAGAATGGCTATCATCAATAAATCAACAAATAATAAGTGTTGGCGAGGATGTGGAGAAAAGGGAACTCTCGTGAAATGTTGGTGGGTTATAAATTGGTGCAGTTACTATGTAAAACAGTATGTAGGTTCCTAAAGAAATAAAAAATGGAACTGCTTTATGTACTTTTATGTAGAATTTGAAGGAATCCAAAACACTAATTATAAAGACACATGTACCCCTATGTTCATTGCAGCATTATTTACAATAGCCAAGATATGGAAACAACCTAAGTGTCCACCAATAGACAAACGAATAAAGAAGATGTGATATTTACACTAATAAAAAAGAAACATGGAAATTGACCATACTTCTGCTATGCCCACAAGCCAAGTATGCAAGTATGCAAATTAACCCAATCAAGATGGCTGTGGTCACACAGCGAGCAGGAGGTGTCAGTTTCTCTGGCAATGGAGGAAGGCAAGCTTCCCAACCGCTCTGGCCAGCCCTGGCCTCCACTCAAGGCTACAAAGTTTCAGTTAGAGAAGATAAGTAAATCCCAACAAAAATGGCGGCAGCCACATAGCTGGAGAGAGCAGGAGGCTCGAGTTGCTCCCCAGCGATGGAGGAAACCAAGCTTTCTGCAGCCCTGGCTTGCCCTGGCCTCCACTTAAGGCTACAAAGTTTCAATTATAGAAGATAAATCCCAGATACCAGGGCTTCTGCTTGGGTTGCCAGGGGGCGTGGCTGGCCTGCAAACCACCACAGGCCCCTCACCCAGGCTGCCCATTGCCCCAAGGGAACCCCCACCATGATCTGGGACACCCTTCAGGGAAAACCAGCTGGCCCCCACCCATGCACCAGGCCTTTATCCTATCTAATAAAAGAGTAATATGCAGATTGACCATCACTCCAACACACAAGATGGCTGCCCCCATGTGGTTAAAGATCCTGCCCCCATGTGGACACAAGATGGCCAGCAGGGGAGGGCAGTTGGGAGTCACCAGGCTGCAAGGAAGGGCAGTTGGAGGTGATCAACCCTGCAGAGGAGGGCAGTTAGGGGTGATCAGGCCAGCAGAGAAGAAAAGTTGGGGGCAAACAAGCTGGCAGGGGAGCAGTTAGACATCAATCAGGCTGGCATGGGAGTGGTTGGGAGTGATCAGGCTGGCAGGCAGAAGTGGTTAGGGGCAATCAGGAAGGCAGGCAGGTGAGCAGTTGGGAGCCAGCAGTCCTGGATTGTGAGAGGGATATCCGTCTGCCCATTTAGACCTGATCCCACAGGGCAGTCAAACATCCCTCTAGGAGTCCCAGATTGGAGAGGGTGCAGGCTGGGCTGAGGGGTGCCTCCCCCACCCCCGTGCACAAATTTCGTGCACCGGGCCTCTAGTGTAGTATAAGAGGAAGTGGGTGGGAGAATGCTCACTTACTCGGAAGGGCAGGGTGCAGAGGTACTTTTTGGAGCTGCTGTGGTGTGGATTTGTTTGCCTATGAGAGAACATGAAGGGGATTAATGTATCTGCCACTTATCCAAGTAACCAGTGGAGATAAAGACAGGGGCTACGACTCCTCAAATGGAGAGAACATCCTGCCTTAGGTCCTGGGTACTTTAACATAGAAATTAGAACAGGGACTTAAAAAACCACCAGCTACACAAATAAAAGCCTAGCGTATGTCCTTTGATAAGCCCATATATCCCTCTGATAAACAAAAACATCTCCTGTGTCTCCCTCAGAGAATCTCAAGGCCAGGGAGTCGAGTATCTAAAGTGAATCTTAGAACTAGTGTTTCCCAACACTAGTTGGTTCCTTGGGAACCTTACCTTGGCACCCGCTGCCTTATGATTTTTTTTTTTTCCTTTCATTTGTTTGCAGTGAAGCCAAAGGCAGCCCCGGTGAGTTTGCCCAACCCTCACACCACAAATGGGGTGGGGAGTAAGGGAAGTAAGCTAGATTCCGCAAACCACCCAACTGGTCTAATACCAAGCAAAGAGGCACTCTTCTCAAACTCAGAGGATCAGACAGTTCTCTCTGCTTCCCCTGTTCACTCTCCTTGATATTACACATCATGGTGAATTCTGATCCTTCCAACCTCAGAAACGTTGTCCCGTTACAGCCATTCAGCACACTTTCCAATTATTCCAGTTCACATTCACCCGGCCGTGAGGCAGATAACGGTTTCTGCCCTGAACTTACCAGTGCTGGTATCCTCTTTGGATGCACCTCCTCCCATTCTGTCTTCCCCCGAAATAAAGAAGGAATCTCTGAGAAAGCCTGGAAAGGAAAGGCAGTGGACGGGTCAACCTGGACCTCGAGAGAGGAGCAGTAACAAGGAGAGGCAAGTCATGACGAGTGTTCTAGTGAGGTCGGTGGTCACAGACTTTATGTGGGGTGGTTGCCACAGCTCAGCAGTCAGTCCTCAGCTCTGCAGGTCCAGGAATTTGATCTTATCAGGGCACCTAGAATTGACTACACAAGAACTTCCACGAACCAACTCAGAGACTGGTGTATAAACTGAAATGACATAAGGAACGTGTTGGTATAACGAGTAGCAACCAGAACATTTAAGAAAGCCAATGAAAAACTTAATTTTGCTTGGTAAGCATGGAATTGAAATAAGGATGGGAGATGAAGGATATTTTGAACTGAGTATCATCTAGGTCTGATGCATCTGCCTCCCTCCCGTGGCAGTATGGAGTGAACATTTACAAATTTTTGTTGCAGGATGTCCTTCCGCTAGGTTCCATCAGACTCTTCTATTCTGTTTTCATATTGTCTTTTAGAGTGAAAACATTCTCACCTTGGTTATGGTCCTATTTGTTATATATCAAGCTTTCTATATTTCCCTCTAATTTTTTTTTTATGTATTTGTACCAAAAAGTATAAAGCACCAAAAAGCAGAAGTCAAGTCATCTAAACCACCACTTCCCATAGTTTAACATTTTAGGGTATTTCATTTTTTTTTGTACTTCCACGAATTCTAAATATTTTTAGTTTTTCACTCCCCCCCCCATTTTATTGAGATATAATTGAAATATCACATTGTATTAGTTTAAGGTATACCAATTAATGTTTTGATATACGTATCAAATGAGTTCAGTTAACATCCATCATCTCAGTTACACTTTTTTTTATGATAAAAATGTTTAAGATCTACTCTCACATTTTAGAATGTGCAATACAGTATTATTAACTACTAGAGGTTGGGTGCACGAGATTTGTGCCCTTGGGACAGTGGGGGGTGGTCCCTCAGTCTGGTCTGTGCCCCCTCAGTCTGGGAGCCCTCAGGGAATGTCATACTGACGGCAATGGCCCACTCCCTGGACATCCTTAGCTCTGCCATGGAGGAGAAGCTCCTGCCACCACTGCTGTGCTCACCAGCCGTGAACCCAGCTCCTGCATTGAGTGTCTGCCCCCTGGTGGTCAGTGTGCGTCATGGTGACTGGTCGTTCCACTATTTGGTCGATTTGCATATTAGCCTTTTATTATTTAGGAGAATCACCATGCTGTCTCCAGGACTTATTTGTAACTGAAAGTCTATACCTTTGACTATCTTCACCAATTTTCAACACCTCCCATGCCCTCGTCTGTCACTGGCATCTATTCTATGAGTTTGATTTTTAAAGATTCCACATATAAGTGAAATCAGAGTGTTTGCCATGCATGTTTTAAAAGGCTAGTTGAGATATATCTTCATATATCCATTAAAAAAAACCCACACTAAGCTTTTTATCATAGACATTCTCTCATTCCACTAAAAACTTCCTCTAAATATTTTTCATGGTGATAGATTTTTCTGTTACAGCTGTGTATTATGGCTTGTTTAACCAGTTCCCTATTATTTACAGTTCTAGGAGGCCACAATTTCATTTCATATTTAAGTAAACCCATTCTAAGAATTTTTGGCTTTGCTGTATCTATTGTGTTTTAAAGGTAATTTATTTAGACAACAAATGCCACTAGTGATTTGTTCAGCTCTCAAAAGTGAATCCTCCAAGTTCTGTGGCATCAGGGAGGTTTGGAAGCAGAACCTCACTGCCAGGGACCAGTAGCAACAGCAACCTTCTATGAAGTACCTCACAATCAGACCAGATGTTTTCAGATCATGCGTGTGGGACAGTGAGAAAGGCCGCAGGGGAAGCGGGTGAGAGAAGTGTGACCCGGGAGAACCGGACGCTCACCATAAATTGCAGAATCAGCAGTGGAAACTAGCTTCCCAGCACTTTTTCTGTTCCTGTTTTCACTCAAAAGGCAATGATCCTCTTTGTCAAGCACCATAAAATATTTAGATAGCATTTTAAATATATTGAAATACATGTTTGTGCTTAAATATATTGAAATACATGTTTGTGCTAAATAAATGGAGTAGGGACTAATCTTATTAATTTATACTAGATCTTACCCCTGGGAGGTGGAATAGAAGAGCATGGTAGATTTCTGTGTGTGTGTATATATATATATAATTGATTTCAGAGAGGAAGGGAGAAGTAGGGAGAGATAGAAACATCAATGATGAGAATCATTGATTGGCTGCCTCCTGTATGCCCTCTACTGGAGATCAAGCCCACAACCCAGGCATGTGTCCTAGGCTGGAATCTAACCTGGGACCCTTCAGTCCACAGGCTGACGCCCTATCCACTGAGCCAAGCCAGCTAGGGCTCTGTATAATCTTAACCTTTACATGAGTGCCTCTGAATCTGCTACTCTCCCAAAAAAACGTTACCTCAGCCACCTGGACAAAAAGTTGAGTCATCCAACCCTGAAAGACCAAATCATCCCACAAAACCACAGGGCCATAGCCACTTACAGATCCAGGTTGAGAAAAGAAACACATGTCCCTTTAAAAACACACACAGTCACAGAAGCATAAATTAAAATAGAAACGATGCCATACATACCCTTTCACGTTTTGTCAGGCACCAGAGAGAATCTTCCAGATTGCCATTAAATTAACCAACTCAACACAGGCATTCAAATATAACCCTTCCCCCCCACACACACACACCAAATAAAGTTGTAAAGAAAAATAAATGATAGAAACCATTACCAATGGGAAGACTTTTTTTTTTTTTTTGGAGAGCAATTATCCTGTGTTAGATTAAAAACGTGGGATAAAGGCACTTACCTTGAAAAGTCCAGTCACGAAATGCCCCGTCTAAAACTGAACTTTTGCTTCCGTGGCTAGTCTTAGTTTTTAGAAATGACGAAATAATTGCTGCCACTGTCAATCAACTAAACTTGAGGGCAGACTTCCTCTTTGAGGCCAACACTGAATTTTTTTTAATCCCATAAGCAGAAAACTTTCGTATCTTTGGACACATGAATGTTCGAGCACAAGGGATAAGACTTTATTTCTAATTACGGACACATGGAGCAACCACACGGCGGATACTATGGGGGTCACAGCAGTATGACATGATCCCTGTCATCAAGCATCGCACTGTCATTTATTCTAAGCAATAAAAGACACTGGACAGTCATGTTAGAGTTAAGTGCCCGGTGTGCAGACTGTGTGTTGAGCATGGAGAGCCTTTGAAAGAGAAGGCAAATCATTTATAAACGTCTATTCATAAAACAGCATCAATAAATATACTCAGTAAATAATTACGATGGGTCGTACAGTGGGCTGGGTGTGGTGGGTAATTCTGAGAGCAAGACAGAGAGGTTCCTGTTGGCGCTACCATCTAATTGGAAAGATGTGCTAAATGAGCGAAGGGATCATCCTGGGTTGCCTTAAAGGCCATGAAGAGAAGCAGCAGGATGCCATGCTCGCGAGTGAATGAGAGGACGTCTTTAGAGAACACAGGTGACTGGAAGGAGCAGGTGCAGGCACGTACGGTGAGAACCATAGGACAGGACAGAGGTGGCCAGGCAGCGAGGACTGGGAGAACAGGGGAACTCAATGAGGGAGGAGCTAGCAGAGCTGGGAATCAGACTAGGGCTAGGCCCACGGGTCCGCAAACTCGCGAGCCACATGCGGCTCTTTGGCCCCTTGAGTGTGGCTCTTCCACAAAATGCATTTATTTTGGAGAAGTGGCGTTAGAAGTTTAAAAAATTTGGCTCTCAAAAAGAAATTTCAATCATTGTACGTACTGTTGATATTTGGCTCTGTGGACTGATGAGTTTACTATTACTAATGAGGTGTGGGCATATATCCTGGGTAAGCTATATGCCCACGCCTGGGGCTGGGCTTGGCGCAAGGGTGGGGTTTGGACGGAGGGAGGAGAAACAATGTGAGTGAGGAGTGCCTCAGGCACCAAGATGGATTTCTGAGATATCAGCAAGGGTGAAGGGTGGAGCATTTGTAACAGGTGGGAAGTAAAAAACAGTTCCAAAGATGTACTTCAGCCAAATCGTAGAGGCCTCTCAATCCAAGCAATAAATGTTGTGTTAATAAGGAGCCACAAACGATTTTTGAATTGGAATACAATAAACATGGCCGTTAAAGAAGGTTCCACCACATCCACAAGATGAGGTGTGGGAAGAGGAAGAGAGGAGGACATAAGCCAGGAGAGTCGGGCAGCATTTTAGGTATTTAATAGAGGCACCAGCAGAAGGAACAGGGAGGAAGCCCCAGGAAACCTGCTTGAAGGCTGGAAGTTCTAAGACGTGGGGCATGGTTCCGGGAATGAAACAGCAGGATGAGTCAATGATAGGGTGACCAGACGTCCCGATTTTTAACCATTTGTCCCGCGTCCCACAGCGAATACTTTTAAAACTCCGCGGGACGCGGGACAAATTGTTAAAAAGCAGGACGTCTGGTCACCTTGATGATGATGCCAAGTTTTTGAATCTCAGTGGCTAAGAGAATTCATGTTTTCACCCACGCCACAGTGAACCGTTATTTGTGCCATGTATGAGCATAAGTTCTGAGGATACCGTGGTGAGCAAAGAACGGCCTTCCCTGCCTTCATGGAACTCTGAGGAGGAGGCTGGGACCAGAGGAAGGATAGCAGCCCCATGGCTGTGAAGGAGCAGGCCCCTCAGGCTGTGTGTGCCTGTGACACAGGAACCAGGGTGGGCTTCCTGGAGAGACACAAGCCAAACCCGAGGTGGGAGTTGGAGTTTCACTAGACCAGTGGTCAGCAAACTGCAGCTCGCAAGCCACAAGCAACTCTTTGGCCCCTTGAGTGTGGCTCTTCCACAAAGTACGACGTGTGGGCGCGCATGTACAGTGCGATTGAAACTTCGTGACCCATGTGCAGAAGTCAGTTTTTGGCCTGGGCGAGTCTATTTTGAAAAAGTGGCCTTACCACACTCAAGGGACCAAAGAGCCGCATGTGGCTCGCAAGCCGCGGTTTGCCGACCACTGATCTAGACCAAGAGACATCCTCCTATTCCAAATCACAGTAAACAGTGCCTCCTTTTCTTCTCTCAAGCGAGAAAACTAACTCATCACTCCTTCTTCCATAGTCTCCCTGCTCAAGTCCTACTAATGTTGCCTCTAGTATTTCTAGTAATTCCTTTCTTCCCACCCACACTGCTAAGGCCTTTAGTTAAGGTCTTCAATGTCCTTTAGTTAGAATGAGCCAAAATCCTATCTCCAAACCACCCTCTTGTTGCTACCGATTGTTCTGAAACAAGAATCTAGTCATCATTTCTCTGCTTCAGACCTTTTTCATTGGCTTCCTGTCTTCAGAACAAATGTCCAACTTCCAAGCATAGAATTTAGGGACTGGAATATAATTCCTTACTAATGTTTTACTCTTTAACTTCTTGAGTTTAAAAAATGCTACTCTCCTCCAGGGCTTCTCTACACTCAGATGCTGCTCCACCTTCCTGGATTCCAATCCCATCTTCCTTGGCTAACTTCCTCTCAATGCCAGCCAGACACCATTTCTTTTCCAACCTGTGGCTTTTCTGTTTTACTATCTTAATAGATGCTTTCATTGACTTCTAAGGACCAGAATTTTTGCTTTAAGTTTTACTCATTCGGTTAACATTTGGCAGTATAGTTAACATATGGTGGTTCATAACATCGATTTGGTTAGACTGAACTATACGTTTCAGAATTCTCTTCCTTGAATATTCTAGTGAGAGTGAGCTGCAAGAGATTCTTGAGCAAGTTTAGAGGGCGGATGTGAGGCGACTATTTTGCAGCCCATGTATGTTGTCATCTGTTGGTCCACCAGTTCCGTTGTAGCCAGGTCTGCAACTTCCCAATCTTTCCCTGGGTCATCCTTCAGCTTCTCCAACCTTCGGACTACGTATGTGTGATGAAGGGCCTGGGGTTTTGTAGGACAATCTTACCATCAAGGTCAGAGGTAATAAAACTGATGATGTCAGTGTGTACTTGTGATTTTCACTCATTCCTACCCTCTCCCACTTTATATCCATAATCCCTTCTTAACTGGCTGTTCTGTGAACTTCAAGCTCCTGCATTAGAAACAAAGAGAGGGACTGCTTTAACCAGCTCACTGACAGCATCAAATCAAATTCCTTATACAATCTGATTTCTAGAGTAAATGAATATATTAGCCATCAATAAATATTAGTCCAATTTTACATAAGTTAAAATCATAGGAAGTCAAGAAAATAGTAATTACTCATATGATACATATTTCCAAATATTTCCTATTATGTAAGTTGCCCATTTGTGTACAAGTAAAACATGTAAACATGAAAGAAATGCAGACAAACCTATGGAAGGGCAGAACTTTCTGATTTATCTGTTGGATTCTTTTTTTTTGTTGTTAATCCTCACCCAAAGTTATTTTTCCACTGATTTTTAGGGAGTGAAAGAGAAAGGGAAAGACAGACAGAAACACATCGATTGGTTGTCTCCTGCATGGGCCCTAACCAGGGCCCACGCCTGGGAGAAGTCTGCAAACGGGTACGTGCCCTTGACAGTAAGAGAACCCGGGATCCTTTAGTCCATAGGCCAACACTATACAGTGAGTCAAACCAGCTAGGGCTATCTACTGGATTCTTAAAAGCAATTTTACGACACACTGAGTTGGTAATATTTTCCATTGATATACTACTAAAATTAATACAAAGTAAATGGAATGGCTTGATGTACAATATTCCCTTTCATTATTTTAAGAACCCTTAAATTGTCCATAATCTGTCAATTAGCCAGAAGCAGCTTACCAATCAATAATAATGATCTTATAAACAAGAATATAATTTCAATGACATCTTTAATTTTTATCCATATGGCAAATGTTGAAATAGTATTTCAGAAGATTATGCAATTTGAAAAAAATTGTTTCAACTGTCATTTATTGTTTCAAATTTAATTACAAATTTAAATTATAACTTGGTAATCTTTAGTCAGGTTCAAAACTGTAGTAAAAGGAAACTGCTGATTCAAAAGTGATTATAGAACTCAAAATACAGAGCAAGAAGGACAATAAACATCTTACTGGCCAATATAGTTTTAATTCTCTCACTAGATGAAACTCACGCTTTTCTTTTTTAAGTAGTGTAAACTGTAACTCCAGCAGATGGCGACATAGAAAGCTTTTGTCACAGCCTAGTTTCCCGTCAGTCACTCTGTTTCTAGCGGTCTCTCAGTCAGGAGAGATGCATTTACATAACCGGCTCTGCTTGAGCTTTCTTTGCAAGCAGCTTTAGATCGGAAATGCACTTGGCAATTGTCTCCTTCTCCTGTGATAAGGAAAGAGAAATCTGGTTAGATCTTTCCAAATCACGGAAAGACAGAAACACATAATTCTTATCTCATACAAAACCTGAGATTCTTACACAATCTTTGGTTGTATTACTGACTTAATATCATAGACTAATAGGAATTATTTACTTATTTACACAGGGAAGAAACAATTTATTTTTAAAAAATCCCCTGGCTCATAGCTTTTATAAGTGAAATCCTTGTCAAGTTTGAAGCCAGTTACTCCTGAAACCACATGTCATTGGTGTGAGCTATACAGCTGCTAGCTGCTTGAAAGAGCAAACATTAGCAATACAGATTTAAGAATGAAAATAACTTCTTTTACTTGCTGCATTTTTTTTTTTACATTTTCCAACTTTTAAAGATAAGTGTATGTTATTTTTACATAAAAGTTTATTAAAAAAACAATTCACGCCGAAACCGGTTAGGCTCAATGGATAGAGCGTCAGCTTGGGGACTGAAAGGTCCCGGGTTCGATTCCGGTCAAGGGCATGTACCTTGGTTGTGGGCATATCCCCAGTAGGGGGTGTGCAAGAGGCAGCTGATCGATGACTCTCTCTCGTCGATGTTTCTAACTCTCTATCTCTCTCCCTTCCTCTCTGTACAAAATCAATAAAATATATATATTTTTTAAAAATAATAAAATAAAAAACAATTCATTAATATAACACTATATATCTGGGAAAGAAGAAATCATGTCATAAGTAAATAAAGAACATAATTTTTAAAAAGGAAATCAAATATAGGTAAATTTCTGTTCAAGACCAATAAGTCAGGTGTTGGCAAAGAGGAATGGAATGAAAATCATGAAATTAAGAAATGGAAGGGGCTCAGAAACAGCCTTGTCCAGTCTGTTTTATAGAGAAATTAAATGTGTTGGTTAATGTTTCCCAAATGATGAATTTGAACACAGTCTGCAACACCCAGTGTTCTGAACAATCTACTGTTCTGAGCTGAGATAAGGGGCCTTTAGCCAAATTCTAAAGGAGGCGGCGGAAGCCACCCAGGTAGCGGTGCAGCATATTCTAGGTTCCACCATTCAGAAAAACCAACCAGATTGTCTCTAAAAACTGGCCGGGCCACCAGCGGACACCTGTCAGAGACCCCGCTCCACGTCCAGAAGCTTCAAACACCAGGTACCTGCTGTGCAGAGATGCTCTGCACCACATGCTTCTCCACCCACTGCACCATGTGCTCTTGTTCCTTCCGACGCATCATGTTCTGGACAGAGATGTGATAGTCCATGCGACTCTTGACCTCCTTGTACACTCTATGCAGCCGTTCC
This sequence comes from Pipistrellus kuhlii, assembly GCF_014108245.1. Lineage (NCBI taxonomy): Eukaryota > Metazoa > Chordata > Mammalia > Chiroptera > Vespertilionidae > Pipistrellus > Pipistrellus kuhlii. The sequence goes on from NW_023425523.1 coordinate 3,967,269, forward strand.
CGGTATGTGACCTCCAAGGCCATAGCAATGTTATTCTGAAGCAAAATTAAGAAATGATGAAAACTATTTGCACTTCAACATTTAGTTTACAAATTATTTTTTATTGAGTGTAATTGACCTCTATGTTAATTTCATGCATTCAATGATTTTGTATATACTGTGAAATGATTACCACAATGAATCTAGTTAACATCGTACCACAATATTTTAGAATCTAATTCTGCTCTGACCACGGTAAAAAGCTCTACTACTATCTAAATCTGCTTATAAATTTGGAAAGTGAGTATCAGATTTTCTTACAGCAAACATGTTTCTTCGTGACATGCCTTAGACAGTGAATTCCAATCTTTAATCAGCTGTAACTTAATGACCATTTTCCTTTTATGTGGATTTATAATTGTAGCTCTTTCTAATATTTAGAGTAATAACATTTACACACCTGATAGGTCTTTAATGTCTAAACAGCCTGTACTGCCAACCCCCACCTAAATCTTCTCTTTTCTAAATAAAATATGCTCAATCTCCAGCCATCCCTCATGTAAGAGAGTTTAATTTTTTTTTTTTTTTTTAATGCATACAAATGAGTAACTTCATTCTCCTTAGAAAGTTCTGAAACTTACCCTCTGGACATCAAAAAGGTAATGGCGCTTTTGAACCAATGCCTGCTGGGACTTCTCCAGCTCAATTGCATCCTGGATGCCTTTGATGGTAGCCTGTTTCGCTTCTTCTAGTTGGGCAATTTCTTGCTGCAATTATGATATTTAGAACAAAGATCAGTGAAAGTACCAAGAGTAAAAAGAAATTCATTTTATTTTTCTTCAAAGTTATATTCCTCACTTATAAAAAGACAGAAACATACACACATATAGGGAGAAATGCACAAATCCTTGAAAAGAATTGCCCATGACAGCTACACAATATCTGTTGAATGAACAAAACCATGGAAAAGCTGGAGAAAGTTTGGTAGATTTCTAAAAATTTCTGATTTCTGATCTCAAATTAGTAGCATATAAACACCTGTAATTGTACTCATTATAATTAGATTTTTAATTATACTGAATATATATACACAGATATATATATATATATATATATATATATATATATATATATATATATCCATATCAAAAACATCACTTGATGGCCTTGATACTTCTACTATGGTCTCAATGGGAAATAAGGTTTATTGGTTCTTACCTCATTGAGTTTATCAGCAAATTCCCCAATAGAGGCACCGTATTTTTTAATGATATAGACAAGCAACCCTATTGTTGATACAGCAGAGATGGTGTCTGGAGTAACCACATAGATTTCTTTGGATAGAAAATATAAGATAAGCCCAGTTCCGAGCACATAGGGTCCTGAAAGAAGGAAAAAGTTATTTTATGATGAGTAAGATAGAAAGATAATTCTGCATTTAATTAGTTGAAGGCCAAATAATGATTAAAATAATTGGACTCAAAGAACACTGGATTGAGAAGCATTATGGTAGAGTTGAGAGAACAAGGATCTGAATTCAAAGAAATCTGACTCTACAACTTATGAGAAACTGGGGAATGTAAGTAATTTCTAAGCTTAGATTCTGCATCTGTAAAATGGAAACAGTACCTTCTTCACAGGGTTGATGAAATTAAAAATAATGTATGTAAAGTGCATAGCACAGCCCGGCTGGTGTGGCTCAATAGTTGAGTGATATCCCAGGCACATTTGATTCCTGGTCAAGGCACATGCCCACGTTGTGGGCTCAACTCCTACTAGGGGGTGTGCAGGAGGCAGCCAATCGATGTTTCTCTCACTGATATTTCTATCCCTTTCTCCCTCTCCCCTCTCTATAAAATCAATAAAAGCGTTAAAGAAAAAAATAAAGTGCCTAGCACAGCTGCTTAACGAACGTTTTTGGACCATCCGACATCCCCAGAGGGGTCCCAGGTTACAAGCGTGCAGAACAGGCTGAGGGACCCCAGCAGTGCACAAATCCATGCACCAGGCCTCTAGTTGCATTATAAAAATGCAATGTTTTACAACATTTTATGCTTTTTTGAAAGGGGAAAAACATAAACACAGCCCACTTTCTGTTTTCATACTTATATATACAATTTAATACATTCTACTGCCTTACCTGACCTTATTCTAATTCACAGCTATTTCTATTAGATAGTATATTACAATTACTTGTTTCTTTATTGTGTATCCTACAATAGAATGTACGTTCTGTGATGACACACCACTGCATGCCTAGACCAGTGCCTGGCATAGAGCAGGCATTCAATAAATTTAGTATATCAACAAATGGAAACAATGTTAAAAGTCAAATTAAAACCCCAAACAAATTTATTCCAAAGATAAGTTAGAGCAACTAAACTGTTATTATGAATCACTTCCACAAGTACATTTAAAACAACTGGCTTGATTTTTGTGGTGTACGTGAAGAGGTAAGAGGCTGCCCAAATCCCACATTAACATAAATCACACAATCCAAACATGCTATCAATACTGGGCAAATGCTCACCTGTTACTCCGGTTTTAGGGTAAAGAAACTGGAAGAATTCCTCAGGGATCAGTCCAAGACGAACTTTTCCTCCATGTTCAGGAAGAGGTGGTAGTGGGGCAAGACTTGGCTGCCCAGTGTGAAAGATCCTTGTTGCTTGCAATGCCCTAAGGTAGCAATTACACACATTTAAAGTCTATTCAGTGTATGAAGTTAGTAGAAACAATGAATGGGGATAAGGACTGAGGCAAGAGAGAGACCAAGAACAGAAAGGTCATAACAGAAAGAACAGACCAAGAACAGGAAGGTTAGGGTTAATGATTAGCTGTGTGAAAAGGACAAATGGCTTACATAAAGTCATATCTAATCGTCTACCCCAAACTAGAATCCCTTCTGTAAGCCTCATCAGTCATCTATTATCAGCATGGAAATATAAAAGAACATAGACCGAAGGCTAACTATTTGGGTTCAAATCCTAAACCTGCTTAGAATGGTACTTGGCATGTGTTAGAGTCCTATGTAAGTGGCTATTACATGTCTACTGTGTTATGAGCTCCCTGATGGTAAGAGCTTTGACCTATTTGAATATTCTCTGGGATGGGTGCTGACCAGCACTATGTGAAACAGGAAAGCTCTAATTATGTTCATCTTTGAATTGAACGGCTATGTATGTCTTGAAACCTCGTTTCATTGGTTCTGGTTTTATTTTTCTCTGTATGAGGATAACGCTCCTACTAGTGCATCTGGGTTAAACATCTCACTCCCCACACAATCCTGACTGTACACCACAAGGAACTCGCTGATTTTGTTGCAAATTATTCTTGTACTGAAGTAGCCGAAGATTCCATTTTTAGCAGTTATAGCAAATTGGTGGCTCATTAGGTTTCAGATGAAATAAATAAAATCCATTAGTCGTTTTCCTATTAGCTGTCAAGCAGTCTTCTTCAAATACTCTATGTTTTTGCCCCCCTTCCAACTCTCTGAACCTCTATCCCCTTGCAATGTAAGAGTTTATATTATTTCTTTGATTTCGGTTCACTGCTTGTCTTTTTAACATTACTGTTTTTTATCTTTTTGAATTACAGTTTACACTCTATGGTTATTTTCTTTTAATTTCAACACCCCACCAACTTTTGAAATCTGAGAATCATGCTCAAGATTCTCTCATTTAAATCAGGGTTTCTCAACCTTAGCACTACGACAGTTGGGACTGCTGACAATACTTTGGGGTGACAGACTGTTCTGTGCCCTGTGGTCTGTACACACTAGAAGGATCTGGTGTAGCATCCCCCCTCCAAATGTCCCAGCACTGGCCCAGGCCGAGGACCACCGCTTTTAATCACAGCGCTGGAGAATTGGACACAAATCCTCCCCTCATCTCCTGCTTGATTTAATAATCCAAAACCCGGTCTGTCTTCTTCTGGTCAAATACCCCTTATCCTAGCCCCTGGCACACTGCTGCCAATATCTATAAAATGCAAATTTTACGTAAAGCCTACAAAAAAACCCAAACTACTTAATATAGCACATATGATCGAGCACCTGTCAAATTTTAGACCCTCACCTTCCTTCCTTCATTCTTCTATCCTCTAGTCATAAAGAAGCTCTCAGCTCTCAAAAACAAACAAAAACCAAAAACATGCGCATGCTGCTCCTTCTGCCTGGTATGCCTTTCGCTGATTAACTGCCAAACCCAACCAGCCTTCTGCTGTAAACTCCTTGTGGCACGCAGGTTGAAAATCGCCGCTCTGAACCACTGCTCTACAGGAACCTCCTCTCTGGACTGAGCTCCATAAAGCCGTCCTCATTTTCTCTCTCTGGCTCTCTGGGTGGTAAACAAACAGCTACTGAATCCATCGCTAACTCTTCTCACCTGGCAGCAAAAGTCCGAATCTGGGAGGCAGACTGCAAGCCAACTGGCTTCATTTTTATTTTATTGATTTTGTACGGAGAGGAAGGGACAGAGATAAGAGAGTCAGAAACATCGACGACAGAGTCATCGATCAGCTGCCTTTTGCACACCCCCTACTGGGGATGTGCCCGCAACCAAGGTACATGCCCTTGACCGGAATCGAACCCGGAACCTTTCAGTCCCCAAGCCGATGCTCTATCCACTGAGCCAAACCGGTCCCGGCTTCATTTTTATTTTAAAGAGCCTGTTCACTCATGTGTGGGATATGAAACATAGAGCAACAGACAAAACAAATAAACGCATGGACACAGACAACAGTGTGACCAGAAAAGGGCTGGGGGAAGTCTGAAGAGGGTAAAGGGGGTCAAATATTCGGGGAGGGAAGGAGACTAGACTTTGGGTGGTGAGCGCACAATGCAATATACAGGAGATGTGTTATGGAACTGTTGGTTAATAACACTGAGACTCAATGTTATTAACCAATGTCACCCCCACGCACTGAATTAAAAACAGAGCAAAAACTTGTTCTTGGGTCTGCAAAAATGCCGATGCCAGGACCTCCGATTCGCAGTGTGGCAGCTATGGCTATGGCTAGCTGAAGGTCACCAGGGAGAGGGGCGGGGCTTGGGAGACATCAAACCAGTCTACAGTTTAGTTAGAACACATCCCCTAAACCCTTCAACTTTGCCCTTCTGTGATACGACGACGATATTCTAGGTGGTGCAGAAGCCCAAGTGTTTGAAGGAGACTACGCGTCCCAAAATCACTTTTTATTTTTATTTTTAAAAAAGATAATTTCTGGCCCAAAGCTAGGAGGTCACAGAGAAGCGCGATGCGAGGATAAAACAAGGGCGAAGGGGGGTAGTATTCGGCCCCTCTCACTTACCCTGGACCGAGGAGGGCGGCGTTCCTCAGAGAGGGCGCTGCAAATACACACGGCGCAGGTCAGCAAGCTCAAGGTGACACTTACTCTGTCCCTCCCTCGGTCCCCGCGAGGCCCGGCCTCGAAGGCCACTCGCCTCTCTTTCCTGCCCCCCGAGACCTCACGCTCACCTCCCGCGCGGCGCAGGTCACTCCCCGCTCAGGCCCAAGGCTCGCTAGCGTTCCTTCCGCCCCTTTCCTCCCGCCCGCTCCGCATACGAAAAACCCTAGACGCGCTTCTCTACAGTCACTCTGGCAGCCCCAACCGGCTCTACACCTCTCACCCGCGGCGGCGGCTGCAGAAAACACCACCCGGGACAGCATGGTCGGCGAGGGCAGGCTGCGCGGTCTCGGCGTCCCGGTGACCTGGGCGAAGGGTTCTATCCGAGTCCGAGCAAGATGGCCGCCCGCAAGTCTCGCGAGAAGAGAACGCGAACCTCCGTTCCCTCAACTTCCGCTCAAGGTTCTTTATTCTCGCGAGAAGAGGCACGCTGCGCGGAGTACCAGTCGCGGAGGGAGGGCGGCGGCTGGAAAGCGGAGTGGAGCCGTAAGAAGCAAGTCTCGCGAGACGTAGAGCGCCGCTAGCCAGTCCAGAGGGGCGGAGGCCCAGCGGGGTACCACGTGGGGACCGTCGGAGCTGGAGTCTCCCGCGGGCGTCCCGTTTGGGTCCAGGTTGGCGTTGAAACCGTGGAGATGAGGAAGGAAACCCCGCCCCCTCTCGTGCCCCCGGAGGATCGCGAGTGGAACCTTCCCCCTAATGCACCCGCCTGCATGGAGCGGCAGTTGGAGGCTGCGCGGTACCGGTCCGGTGAGCCGAGATCCCGGGCCTGGGGCTCCCTCCCCTCCCCTCGGGGCGACCCTTCCCGAGACCGTTCCTCTGGCCCGCCCCCGCCCCTCCTGCCGCCCTGTCCATCCCTCCCTGAACTCAGTCCCCAGCCGTGCCCCGCGGTCCTGAGCTCACGTCCAGCCTCAGCCCGCGTGGTTTTCGGAGCTGTCGCCATGGAGACGAACCCTTGCATCCCCCACGCGCCGACAGCATGTCCCTCCCTTAGATGGGGCGCTCCTGCTCGGGGCTTCCAGCCTGAGTGGCCGCTGCTGGGCTGGCTCCCTCTGGCTTTTCAAGGACCCTTGTGCCGCCCCCAACGAAGGCTTCTGCTCCGCTGGAGTCCAGACGGAGGCCGGAGTAGCTGACCTCACTTGGGTCGGGGACAGAGGTATCCTAGTGGCTTCCGATTCAGGTGAGTCACTTTCTGAACCTCAACCCCAAAGGTGCAATGAAGGCTAAGGGGCACAGGTCGGGCTAGGTCCAATCTTTCATGCCCCACACTCGGTGTATGGGGTAGCTTGAGGGTGTTGGTCCCTAAGGAGAACTCCTGCCCCATAACCCCCCAATCCAGATCTAGGATAATCTTAGCCTTAGAGATAGCGTTGAAGCCAATCTCTGGTGTCGCTTTCCATTTTTTCCCATTTTCTTCTGAAATGTCTCTATTCTGCTTTCTTTGTTTTGAATGTCAGACTCAGTAGTGGAGATTTTGTTATTTTTTTTAAAAAGATCAGAATTGGCGTGTTGGCAGACATCACATGAAATTCAAATTTGAGCTTCTAGCAGTGGCCCTTGAACACTACAGATATTCAAGACAACTTTTGGGGTGTTTTCAGTCCTTAACCAGTCACTGTGCAAGCCGTTGACTTATTCAATGTATTTATTATTATTATTATTTTAAAATATATTTATTGATTTTTTACAGAGAGGAAGAGAGAGGGATAGAGAGTTAGAAACATTGATGAGAGAGACTTCGATCAGCTGCCTCTTGCGCAACCCCTACTGGGGATGTGCCGGCAACCCAGGTACATGCCCTTGACCGGAATTGAACCCGGGACCTTTCAGTCCGCAGGCTGATGCTCTATCCACTGAGCCAAACCGGTTTCGGCTTATTCAACGTATTTTTAAAGACTGCAAGACATTTATTGAAAACGTTCAACAAATCATCCTATATAATCAGAGGAATATGCTGATTATACATCATGCCCTGAGGCATAAGGACCAACCAAAGAACTGCAGGAGGGTGGAGCAGCAAACTACTGGGCTGGGGAGCTACAGGAGGGAGCAGGGCTGCAAGCTATGAGGGGAGGGGAGAAGGGGAGGGGGAAGGGGAGGGGGAAGGGGACTTGGAGGAGCTACAAAAGGGCGGCGGTGACCTACTGGTACACGGATTGGTGTGCAGGGCTACTAGTATTTATTATAATTGGGAAGCTTTAACCACACTGGACTGTGTGTACATAGACGATTGTGGTGCTATCATCCCTTTTCTCCCAGGAACTTAATTTCCAGTATTTTCTCCCTGGAAAGGGGGTGATGAAATTTACCAGCTGGCTCATCTTTTCCTAGAAGCCTTCCCCACCTAATTGTTTGGACTGTTATTAGGAAAATAGTAATACCAGCATCAAGGCAAATGGCTTGGAACATAGCGAACCCCTCTAACAACAGGGACTTTGCTTCTATCGAAATCACTTACTTTGTTAGCGTAGTGACAATGGACTACTTAAGTCCTAGAAGCGAACTGCTGGGTTGGTATCATTCAAGCTTGTTTCCCTCACCCTCCATCCCATCCCTGACAGGTGCTGTGGAATTGTGGGAGCTGGACGACAATGAGACGCTCATTGTCAGCAAGTTCTGCAAGTACGAGCACGACGACATAGTGTGTACAGTCGGTGTCCTGCGCTCCGGCACGCAGGCTGTCAGCGGGAGCAAAGACTTCTGGTGGGTCCTTGTTCTCAGCACTCCTGCCTCTAAGCCTCCTTTGGGTGTCTTCACCATTTGATTAGCCTTATTATGTTATATAACGTTTGAGACTCATTGTAAAACCCCAGTGACTAATTATGGCATACCTATAAGGTTTCCCTGGAGATTTTGTAATCCACTGAAGTATCTGTTTCCTTTTGCTTCTTAGCATCAAGGTCTGGGACCTCACTCAGCAGATGGTACTGAATTCATACCGAGGTGAGTGCCCTTTCTTTTTTTTCCTGTCCTGCCTTAGCCGTTGTATCTATCTATCTATCTATTTATCTATCTATCTATCTATTTATGTTTTTATTGACTTAAGAGGAAGGGTGGAGGGAGAGAGAGAAACATCAATTACGAGAATCATTGATCAGCTGCCCCCTGCATGCCCCCTACTGGAGATGACCCTTGACCAGAATCAAACCTGGGACCCTTCAGTCCCCGACGCTCTATCCACTGAGCCAAACCAGCTAGGGCAGCTGTTTTATTTTTATTTTATCTTTTTTTGAACTTTGCTTGAATGTTAGGGGCAGCAGGTCCTCGCTCTCCTGCCTGACTACTACAGGCAGCTACTCGTTCACTTGGAGGAAAGAGAACATTCAGGAAATCTATTCCCTTAAAACCTTGTCCAGAACTCCTGTGAGGTATGCGTCGTGCAGTATGAAGAATACTCTTCTAGAATGTTCACTATGAAATCTTTCACTGTTCCTACCCAGCCCTAATTTCTCTCTCATTGTCTTTGCTAATTAATTTTTCCCAAGCCCTTTTGAAGTTTTGTAACTCCATCAACATCTCCTATTAGGTTTTATTTCATTCAAAATCTCTTGTGAAATTTATCACATTGCATCCTGAGCCTAGGCCTGCTTCTGCCCCTCCTTCCTGCCCCTTGCTAGGGTCTGGCTGCTGGGTAGTAGTGGCTTCCGCTTCTCACATTTCTCCCTCCCTCCTGCACAGCTCACTCCGGGCAGGTCACCTGCGTTGCTGCCTCTCCTCACCAGGACTCCGTGTTCCTTTCGTGCGGTGAGGTGAGACAGAGCCTCTTCCCTCCCCGCTCCCCAGCCGCACTCCAGCCCGGAGGCCGAAGTCTGTGTGGAGACCTCCTGGCCCCGCTGCTGCTTTGGATCCTGAAGCCTTTTCTCTCCTCTGCTTCTAGGACAGTAGAATTTTACTCTGGGATACCCGCTGCCCCAAGCCAGCGTCTCAGATGGGTGAGCCTGAGAAAGCGCCGTGGGAGAGAGGGACTGGGACCCACCAGGACAGGCTCTCCTTGGCCAGAGTCAAAGGGAAAGTTGTCAGAGGCCAGTTGCTGTGACATAAGCTACATGACCACTCTCCTTCCCACTGAGGCTCTGCTGACCTCAGGGGAAGGGCTGGTTCCTGGGTGGTGATTCTCTTTCCAGTTCCTGGATGGGTCAACATGGGGGCCAGAGCTGAAATCTTCATGTTTATGCTTGAAACTCGCCTGCGACTTGTGTCCAGAAAGGGCAGGAGGCGGTGGGTAAAGGGGAGTTATGAGGGTCAGGGATGAGGAACCGGCTGCCTTGGTGGCTTTGAGAGTCGGAATGAAGAGTTCCTGGGACTTAGACTGACGTCACCTGAGAAGCATCTCCTCGGAGCCGGGCCTCATACGGAACCCTCTTCTCTCCTTTGCAGGCTGCAGTGCCTCTGGCTACCTCCCTACCTCGCTAGCGTGGCATCCTCAGCAGAGCCAAGTCTTTGTCTTGGGTAAGGGAGCACCTCGGACTGCGTGTTGGCTCTAGAAAGGGGAGATGAGAGAGAGAGTGCCAGCTCCATAACGCACAAGGCTCCGGCTGCTCTGCCTCCGCGCACCTGGCCGCCCTGAATGGTGCTGACGTGGTTTTAGTCCAGCTTTGGACTTGGTGGTTTCCTCCCCCGTGGACTCGAGTCCTGACTGTTTGTTCTGGCTCTTGTGTCCTGGCTATGACTAGAAGTCAATGGGCCACAAAGCTCGGGGACCGTGACACAGCAGATCCTTGGATAATGTCGCTTCATTCAGTACCGTTTCATAACATCGATGAGATGCCACGGGAACTTAAAACTTGTTTATATCACCGAGCCTATGCAACTTGGTTTCATTATATGTTGTTTCATTTCAATCACAATCAATCAGTGATGTTAAGTGAAGACTTACTATAGGGGGAATTTCGTTCTCCTGTGCATAGGCGTGCTATTATGGTGACAGGGTCTGTGGTTGAGCTGATAACTACATCATCCATCAGTTTAATTTTCACAGCCACCCCAGGGCTACTTATTCCTCCTTAACAAAAGAGAAGACTGATCCTAAGAGGGGTTAACTTGTCCAAAACATCGTGGGACTGGCATTCAAATCCAGGTCTGGCTGGCTCCCAACGCCCGCACTCCTAACCCCTGTGCTGCGCTCTTGCTTCTCCGCAGGCGATGAGAACGGCACTGTCTCCCTGGGGGACACCAAGAGTGCCAGCTGTGTCCTCAGCTCCGCCGTGCACTCCCAGGGCGTCACCGGGCTGGTGTTCTCCCCGCACAGGTACTGTTCTCTGTCACCTGGGCCCAGCAAGCGGACCTGCTTATGTCAGCCGAGCATAGGAAGTGTCTTAAAGCAGACCCGGCTCTGCTGAGGTTTCAGAATGTCGGCGGCCTCTTAAGACGGGTCCTTTTTTGGGCTGTGCAGTCCCTGTCGCAAATGGCTGACATCCAGCTTAGCACCCAACACCATGAATTGCTCGGGCTTCTGGGACAGCGGGGTTGAGAATCCTGTGTTTCTGGGTTATTGCTGGAGCTGCAGGGAGGGACCAGATGGGGTGGTTAGTTGCCAGGACAATTGTCCACCCTGGATTTTTTCCATTTCCCTCATCTTTCCTTGGAATTTACAATATCAACTTGAGAGGTAGCCAGACCTTAACCCACCGTGAGGATTAGGCCCCCTTCTCCCGTCACTTTGGACTGGGGTTGGGAGCTGGCCCTTCGGGGTTTGTCTTGGGACCCACGGCCTTCCCTTCTCCTCCCTCTCCTAGCGCTCCCCTGCTGGCCTCCGTCAGCGAAGACTGCTCCCTGGCTGTGCTGGACTCGAGCCTGTCCAACGTGTGAGTGCACGGGGAGCTCTGGGCGGGAAGCGGGGAGGGGAGCAGCGGTGCCGGTCCTTCTCCTTCTCAGGAAAGTGCATTGTCTCTCAGGGGGACCAGGCGGGGGAAGCGGCTTCACAGCCCGCTCTGTCCCTGGGGGAGGAGTGTGGTGGCGGGCGGTGTTTCTGAGACTGGCATGCCATCTCCCAGGGCAGCCTGCCCTCTTCACACAAAGATCGCTTAGTGAATTGGAGCCTGGTACCAGGAGAAGAGCACCAGGTGGAGGGTCTGTCTGTCTTCCTTCTTGGCCATGACTGTGGTCTGAGCTTGGCCCGGGTCCCTGCTCTTGCTCTAGCCACTGTTTCTTCGTCCATGGAAATAAGGTTCCGTGAGGTCCTCTGGGGTCATACCTATGACGGAGTGTGTGTGATTCAGCCCAGCAGTGTGCCTGGAGGTGGTGGGTGCTCTCCGCCTGTCCCTGCCACGCTCACACTTTCCTTTCCCCTTCCAGGTTCAGAAGCCGAGCCCACAGAGACTTTGTGAGGGATGCTACCTGGTCTCCGCTCAACCCCTCCCTCCTCACCACCGTGGGCTGGGACCACCAGGTCATCCACCACCTGCTGTCCACAGAGCCGCTCCCAGCCCCTGGGCCTAACAGTGTTGCCAAGTAGACTGGGTTTAAGGCAGAAAGCACACCCCCCAGGAGTACCCTCTCAGTCTGGGAGACCACACAGGAGCCTTTTCAAATCCAGGCCAGCGGATACCCCAGACCTGGGCAGTCACTAGGCGTGTCTCTCAGCCTGGGGTGGCAGATTCTGGGATCCCATAGTCATAGGGGAGAGAAACTGTCTGGGAAACGGATAGGTATGTGTGTCTGAGTGTGTGTGTGTGTGTGTGTGTGTCGTTTTTTTGGTCAGGAGAGGGAGGAGGATAAAAAGTCCATCCGAAGCCCACCATCTCCACCCCCTAAAAAAGAGGTCATGAGGCTTTTATGCTCCCCATGAAGTTGTGGGTGCGGAATCAGCTGAGTCTGGATGAGATGTGGACACTCCTGGGTTCTAGAAGCAGCTCCTAAACTACTCAGAGAGATGGGAGCAGCTCCATTTTTTTTATAGAACTTATTTCACTTTTAACATGGACAGTGCTTCCATTCACAGAAGCCCAGGCCAGCTAAGCTGGAGGAAGAGCCACGCCACTCACCAGTTTGCACATCTTGCCATTAAACTGAGTTCGACCTCCATTTTCTGGCCGAATAAAGTTTGGTGCCTGTGGAGTGCCCCCTCCCCCCTGCCTCCCGCAGAGCTGTGTATGTGAGAGACGAGGGTTTTTCTGTCATAGAGGCCATGGATGGGGATGGTGGAGAGCTTACGGGCAATTCAGTTAGTTAAAAACTGACATAAGGACTTGGGACTTGCAGAGAAAAGGCTGCCACCTTTCTTAACTGAAAATTGCCGGGCCTGACCTGCCTCGGCCCTTTCTGTGGATCCTGGCTGATGAAATAAAACGTTTAGGCTTTGTGGGCCTGTCTTTTCCAACGCGTCGTACATGCAGTTACACATTTTTCACTTCTCAGGGTCTCAGTCCTACGCCCCCAAAGCAGCTGGTTGGATCTTCAGCTAAACATTGGGTGACTGGGGTTGGACTGGCGGCTACTGCCAGTTAGAAATCATGAATCAGTTACTGAGCGTATTGAAATGAAATATAATCATCATGTACTTTGGTACTTGCAAGTTCAGCTTAGCAAAAATCGCATGGAACTGGGGCAGTTTGAAGGAACATGGACACATTTTTTATAAGTAAAGATTCACGTCAATCCCTAGCTGGTGGACTGAAGGGTCCTGGGTTTGATTCCAGTCAAGGGCACATGCCTGGGTGGTGGGCTTGATCCCCAGTAGGTGGCGTTCAGGAGGCAGCCAATCAATGATTCATTAATGTTTCTCATCTTCCTCTCTGAAATCAATAAAAATATTAATATATAAAAAATAATTCTAGTCAAGGGCATGTACATTGGTTGCAGTAGGGGGTGTGCAGGAGGCAGCTGGTCGATGTTTCTCTCTCACCGACGTTTCTAGCTATCTCCCTTCCTCTCTAAAAAATCAATAAAATATATTTTTTTAAAAATAAACTAGTTTCAAAGTTAGCTTTCCCATTTCTGTAGGAAACCCTTTACCTGGGGTTTGGGCATAGTATTGACCTCTACTGCTTTATTAACTGCCTCAATTTTAAAAATAATTTTATATGATATTTTTGGGGCATTATACATTTTCTAATATAATACACATTAAACATTAAAAAATTGTAAACCATGTACAACCAAAATCATATTTTACATTAAATGTTGGAAAGTGCTCTATAGTCTATTTCATTCATTTAAAGGACGTGGTAAGGCTCTTTGATGTTCACACTGATCTGTAGCCAGCACTCGAGTTATACCAATCAACCAACTGATCTTGTTCAAGTCGTACCTGTCGAATTCTTTCGGGATAATTCATGAAAGGTTTGGTCAAATGCTTTGTTAAAACTAAACCACTTCCTTCTGTGGTCTTGTCTTCACCTAGCAGTGTTACACAGGAGGGGCTGCACTGTTGTAGGGAATTCTTCAGCAAGTCCCCTGTAAGATCTGTAGATGTCTTCTGTTTCCTGGGATCAGGCTAAGCCCCAGCAGGGAGTACTGCGTGGGTGTGTAAAGATGAAAAACAATGGTGGTATTCTCTGACAAGAACTCGAGGAGAAAGATTGAGAACAAACAGTAACATGCCACGCTGCTTTTCAGCATAACCCATTCAGCTTCTTACTATTCATCATCTGCTGTACACCGAGGGGCATAGTCTCCCACTCTTTGGCACAGTCATCCCTGAATGAAGCAGAGGTCATTCCTGGCAATCCATTGTATCTTGGCATTTCCCTCGGCATTATCAGTCCCTTCTGGGGGAATGAAATGGTTAAGTCTGCTTTCCAGCCTTGCCCACTGCAACAGAACAGGAGCCCGAAGAAGTGGCCCTGGTGCAGGTGAATGAGGTTGAGATAGGCAGACGGGGTGCTGTGATGGGGACGGCATTAATAGCCAGTGCCCCTGGCAGGAGGCTGTGCAGGAGAGCATAAACCGAGTGTGAAATCTCAGTGATGTGGAACCTGGGGCTGGGGGAGGGGAGGAGAGGTGCTGGTGGTGAGGGGAGGCTCAGAAGAAGAGAGGGGTAGGCATTCTACATCAAGGAGGTCTTCAAAGACAGTCAAGGCCCTGGAAGCTTGGCAAGACTGAGGGAGGACCCATGTCCTAGGAAACAACTGAAGGGCCCACAGCATGTAGATTAGGAAGAGAAATCAAAGCAGAGACCTAGTAACAAGAATGAGGGCACATGGGCTAGAAACTGCAACAACTCAGGGTAAGATCCCTAGATTAGAAGCCACACCAGGAGTCACCTAACCAGCAGTGCAGTTGCCAAGCCTGACCCACAGTTGCTCTCAGAGGCTTAATTATCTCCTGACTGAGGTTAGCATTGGCCCAAGGCAGTGGTCGACAAACTCATTAGTCAACAGAGCCAAATATCAACAGTACAATGATTGAAATTCCTTTTGAGAGTCAAATTTTTTTAAACTTCTTCTAATGCTACTTCTTCAAAATAGACTCACCCAGGCCGTGGTATTTTGTGGAAGAGCCACACTCAAGGGGCCAAAGAGCCACATGTGGCTCGTGAGCTGCAGTTTGCCAACCACGAGCCTAAGGAATGGAGGATGGGATGAGTGCACAGGTGGGATTCCAGTGGCTCCAGTGATGGTGCCAAGCAGGAATTCATCTCAAGGCAACAAAAAACTCATGTTTTTCTTATTGCACCCATCCAAGAAAGATGAGAGACACACACACTTCAGCAAGAGATCATACACACACTCACTTCTCCAAGAGAGGAAGAAGGACACACTAGTTCTCGGGATGTTCACTAGACTAGAAGCCCTTTAAGAGCAGAAACCATTGTATTAGACCACTTGTATTAGATACTTTCTGAGTGCCCCGATGGCACACTCGGCCCCTGGGGCTGAACGCCAGGAAGAAGGGCTGCCCTCCCCCTGGCTCATGGTGCCAACTCACTCCTTGTTCACTGTCTGACGGAGCTTTGCTTTGTTGGCTCTGAGAGCTGGAGAGGGAGGACCGGAGTGCTGGGGTCGCTGTGACTCTGGGCGGCAGCCCATCCATCCATCACTGTCCCTGTTTTGTGCGTGAGCAGCTGGGCCGTCCGGTGCTATCCCACGGCTGTCCCTGGGACGCCCCTATAAAGGGGCCTGAGCTCTAGCCTCGCAGCTCCCAGACCCTGGCCATGGGGAGGCTGCTGCTGTGGGTCGGTGAGTGTGTCCCGCATCCCGGAGGGACCAGGCCTTCTCCACCTGCCATCCCTCCGGGGCCAGCAGGCAGCCTGGGCCTCTGGTGGCCTGGATTGGAGGAGGGGGACGGGACACAGTGAAAGGCCAGAGGGGCCCAGGGAGGAGCAAGGAGGGAGTGGCTGTCAAACCTGGCTGCACG
Organism: Pipistrellus kuhlii; assembly: GCF_014108245.1. Lineage (NCBI taxonomy): Eukaryota > Metazoa > Chordata > Mammalia > Chiroptera > Vespertilionidae > Pipistrellus > Pipistrellus kuhlii. The sequence goes on from NW_023425523.1 coordinate 3,982,944, forward strand.
GTAAACACTTCATGGCTGGTTTCCACTTCGGACCAGTGAAATCAGGATCCTGGTACGGAGGGGCCCGGATGCCACTGCTTTTCCATCGGCAGCAGGGCTGCGCGGCGCTGGCCTGGAGCTCTCCCGGGACTTCTGAGAGTCCTGGCTGTCCCCGCGCCCAGCGTGTGTGTGTGTGGCTACAGGGTGTTCAGAGAGTGAGAAGGAGGTACAATAGATAGGTCTGGCCCCACTGACTCAGCTTAGAGACAAGAGACAAGAAAATGGGCAGCGAGGTGCTGGGCCAGTGGCCGCTCTCCAGGGCTGGAGGCGAGCTGGGTGTGTCTCTCCCTCTGGGCTCTGGGCCCTGAGCCCTGGGGGGGCACTGACTGTGCGGGTCATCCCTTCCTTTGTTTGCCGCAGGGCTGGCTCTGGCGCTGAGACACCGGGATGGTAAGGAGACAGAGTCCCTCTCTCCGGAGCCAGATCGATTCCCTGGCCGAGTTGTGCTCTGCGTTACGTCCCCTGAGTCCTCACCCTGCCCTGGTCCTATGGCAGGGTCACCGACCCAATCCAGTTCAGCAGAGGCATCTGTTTGCGTCCCTGTCTGTGCTGAGATCCAGACCGGAAAACCTGCTCTGACCAGGATTTCCCAGGCCATTCTTTTCCTTCTGGGACCGCAGCTGCGGGGGCTCCGTGTGGCTGGGGGTGTATGTCTGTGTGTGTGTAAGGGGGTGGGGGGATTGCAGTGGCCTGGCCTCTGGGGCTGTGTCCACGATGCTCTGTGGAAGCTGAGCCCCCTCCCCACCCTCGGTCTCTTGTCGACTAATGTATGCTCTCCCTTGCCAGGTGCTGCCCACAAACTGGTGTGTTATTTCACCAACTGGGCACTCAGTCGACCCAGCCCTGCCTCGGTCTTGCCCAGTGACCTGGACCCTTTTCTCTGCACCCACCTGATATTTGCCTTTGCCTCAATGAATGACAATCAGATGGTGGCAAAGGACCTCCAGGATGAGAAAATCCTCTACCCGGAGTTCAACAAGCTCAAGGAGAGGTGGATTCATATGGGACGCAGTGGTCATACTTCCAGATTTTACAGATGGACGAGAATTAAGACACCCCTCCTCCCTTTTTTTTTTTTTTTTTTAGAGAGAGTGGAAGGGAGGGAAAGTGGTAGGGGAGAGAGAGAGAGAGAGAGAGAGAGAGAGAGAGAGAGAGAGAGAGAGAAACATCGATGAGAGAGACACACATTGATTGGTAGCTTCCCACATGGGCCCCAACCGGGGCCAGGGATCAAACCTATAAAACCAGGACTCTTCAGTGTATGGGCTGATGCTCTAACTACTTGAGCAAGGGCAAGAATTAAGCCTTTTGTTATTTCCTCCATTCTCCTGGTCTGAGCCTCCCCTCAAGCAGGACTCCAGAAGGTCCCTGAGTTGGGGCTCCCTGCTGATAACACCCTGAGCTTCTTCTTTGCTGTGGCTGTTGCCTCTGTCCGAATGTCCTTCTTGCTCTTCTTGGCTTGGCTGCCCTCAACTCCCCTTCTTTAATGCCAGTGGGAGGATTCCAGGAATTTATCCCGTTACAGTGTTTCATCCCAAATGCTTCACAAACACCTGCAATCCCCAAGCTGTGAGCCCAGAAGGGGGTTCCTGTGGGTGGGTTACGCCCCTCTCTCCTCCTTTGTTCCCCTTTCCTGTGCCTTGCTGTGCTCCTTCCCTCCTCCTGCCTTTATCTCTTCCCCTCCCTCCCAGCCCTGCTTCCCATTGTTCCCCCAATGAATGCAGCTGCTCACTGACCTCTCCCATCTCATAGGAACCCGGAGCTGAAAACTCTGCTGTCCGTTGGCGGCTGGAACTTCGGCACAGCAAGGTGAGACTCTGCCGTCCCCATCTTCTCTCCGGGTGGTGATGGCAGGTGGGAGGGTGGAGCAGGCCGGTAGGAGCCAGGACAGGACAGGTGGGGAAGCCGGAAGAGCTAATGCAGACACTTGGCCCAGGTCCTGATCTGGCCCCGGACTCAGGGGCCCCCTGACCTCTCCCTGTGGGTGAGAGACTCAGGGAAGTTCTCGCAGATGGGAAAGGGGGTGGGGAAAATGAGGGGCAAAATGGGGTCCTCATAATCGTCCCCCAACCCTTCATAAGAGGCAGGGGTTTTGTCTCAGACTGGGGAGGAGTCCTGTTTGGGGCCAGAGGAAGGAACACCAACCCTCACAGGGCCTGAGTGTCCCCGCTTTATAAATGGGTACTTACAAATATCCACCGCAGAGGGCTGTTCGGGGTGTGGGGGTGTGGGAAGGAAGTAGCGTCCATGAAATGCCACACGTAGGGCCTTGGCACATGGCGGCAGCTCGGCGAGCCCCTCACCCCCCAGGGAGGCAGCGTGCAGGTGAAAGCTGCCTTCATGTTCCCTGAGGGAGCAGTTCCCCAATGTCATGGCTGAGGCCTGGGAGGAAGGAACCGCAGGAGAGGGCGACCTGGCCGCCTGGGAGTGCCAGGATGCACCAGTGAGACAGTGGAGGGAGGACTTGGGATGTTGGGTGAGAACTGGCTCCGCCCACCCAGGCCCCGCCCCTCTCTCTGTGGCCACGCCTCTCCCTCTGTGGCCAGGTTCTGAGCACTGGCCATTGCAGATGCGGGACCCGGAGCTTACACACAAGAGGCCTCAGGGTGGTTGTTTGCATCCCACATTTGCAGAAAAGAGAGCAGGAGCGGGAGGGATTAAGGAACCTGCCACATTTCATGCAGGTGTCCCTCAGTGACCCCCGGGCTAGGAGGTGGCCTGCCTCACCCTGACTCTGGCTGTGTCAACCAATGCGCACAGAGCTAGCCCAGAATTGCTTGAAGTTCTACTCCCATAAATTAGTTTTCCAACAACGAAGAAAAAAAAACAAAACAAAACAGAACATCATCCAACAGCCAATGAACAAAAGAGGCAAGAGGCCAGACCCCTAAAGAGCCTGGGCCTCTGGGACCACTTTTTGGGGGCCAGGCCCCCATCAGCTCCGAGATCTCTGTGGACAAGCTGGCCCTTGGCCCGGGTTCCCTCCCTTAGGCAGGCCAGGGAGAGAATGTCCGAGGGAGGACGGGTGGTGGGGATTGAGTAGTTCCCCAGCAGGGCACAGCAGGGGCAGAGGGCCTGGCCTGTGGGCACCATGTTTTCTGCAGCCGTTGATGCTGAGCCTGCCTTCCACCCCAGGCCGGCGCTGGCTTTGTGTCTGTCCAAATCTCCGTGCCTGGGTACTCAGCCCTGGGACTGGGAAGGAATTGGAAGACGGTTTGAGATTTTCAAAGACCTGCCTTCCTCTCCTCCAGCCACCTCCCCGTGCCCTTCATGGGGAGAGGGACCAAGGCACCTTACAGGAGGTCATGGTTTTACAGAGAGAGCTCCTTGCCACCCGCCCCTCCCCGTCTGCCCGCAGGTTCACCGCCATGCTGTCCACACCCGGCACCCGGGAAAAGTTCATCAGTTCGGCCGTATCCTTCCTGAGGACACACGGCTTCGACGGGCTGGACCTCTGCTTCCTGTACCCTGGGCAGAGAGGCAGCCCCACGCATGACCGGTGGAACTTCCTCTTCCTGATTCAGGTAAGGCCCGGCGGGCAGCTCCCCAATCTGGAAACGATTCTGCTTTGGTCACAGGTGGGCTCGTGGCCCAGGAGGAGCAGGCGGCCCAGGGCTAGGGCAGGAGAGTGGTCAGGGAATGTTCCTTTCCTGCCACCACCCTAGAGGTGAGGGGCCAAAGAGCTGCGGGGCAGGTGACCCGCGGTGGCTCTTGTGGCTCTTGCTCTGTCGTAGCCAGCGCTGGCCCCAGGCCTCCCGCCCCGGGGACACCTTCTCTGGGCAGCTTGCTGGGCTCCTGCCGGCAGGCGGTCCGACCCCTGGCTCCGGAGCCTGCCTGCCACCCTCTGTGCCAGTGGTTCTCAGCCGCGACCCTTTAATACAGCTTCTCATGTGGTGGTGATCCCCAACCATAACATTATTTTCATGAAAATTATTTTCATCCTGTTAATGAATCGTAATGTAAATATCTGTGTTTTCCAATGGTCATAGGTGACCCTGCTAGTGGTTCTCAACCTGTGGGTCGCGACCCAAGACCATCGGAAAACACAGGTATTTACATTATGATTCCTTAACAGTAGCAAAATGGCAGTTATGAAGCAGCCACGAAAATAGTGTTATGGCTGGGGGTCACCACCCCATGAGGAGCCGTGTGAAAGGGCCGCGGCGTTAGGAAGGTTGAGAACCGCCGTTCTATGCAATCACTGAGCTCCAAAGGGCCTGCAGACAGGCCTGCGGCTAACCCACCTTTCTGCTTCCAGAGCCTGGTCCAGGCTCCGTCTGTAGAGGCTTCCTGAGCAGTGTCCTCTCTCCCTGACTGTTTTGCCTGGTTCTCTGCGTCTCCCTCTCTCACGTCCCAGGAGCTGCTGCTGGCCTTCGAGAAGGAGGCCCAGCTCACCACGTGTCCAAGGCTGCTGCTCTCGGCTGCCGTCTCTGGGGACCCTCAGATCATCCAGACGGCTTACGACGTGCCCTGTCTGGGAAGGTGAGCGGGGCCGCCTCGGAGGGGGGCACCTTGAAGGGCAGGAGGCGTTTCGAGGTCAGACCCCAGGCCCGGGGTGGAGACAAAGATTGGCTCCATGAGCCCGGCTTTCTAGGAGTCAGAGTGAGGAGTTGTGGTACCAGCCCCCTCATCCTCGTGGGGAGAGTCTCTGGGTAGCCCCCTTGCCAGGTCTCAGGGAGAGAGTCCCATGAGCCCGGCCTCTGCTGTCCCAGAGGACACTGCAGACACTGGCCGTTGGCAGGTGGCTGGCCCTGAGAGCCGCTGAGTACCAGCCACTGACACAGAACGAAGCCTGCGCAGGCCCAGGCGGGCCCAGTTTGCAGAGCAGCCAGACCAAGAATAGCTTGTAACTCCTCCTCCTGAACGGGCCAGCTCTGGATTCATTTGCTTAGATGTCAAGACCTGAGCGTTTACAGAAGGGAAACGGAGGCAGATGCAGGACAGAGAGAGGCTGGGGTGCTTCTGGGAGTGGTTACACCAGGGAGTGGTTTCAGCGTGAGTGGGAGGATGGGAGAGCCAGGAGGCGCGGAGTGCGTCAGTCTGACAGCCAGGCAGGGCTGAGGGTCCTGCCTGCATCAGCTGGGTGTCCTTGGGCAAACTGGTTAAGCCACCCCAGTTCCAGTTTCTCAGCTTTCAATCGGAGACAGTGGCGGTACCTGGAGTATTGGCCGATGGAAATGAGATGATATAAGCCACGTAAACCCTTACACCAGCGACCTGGTAAGGGCTCAGTAACACTTGGCCACTAGGACAGCTTTCCGGATGAGGTGGGTTTCAACGTCCCTGGGATTGCAGACGGACAGAAGCCCTCTCGCTGCTGTGGACAGTATTGCTTTACTCACGTCAGGTTCTGCAGACCTGTTAGTATGTGTGTCAGGCCCAACTGCCTGTGTTTTCTTGTCTGTTTCCATGGATACAGGATGCTCAGGATGGCATCGGTCCCCAGGCACAGTGGTCCCTGTCTAGTAATTTGTTCTAGTGGCAGTATCTTAGGTGGATGGCCCAGTATGGAAGCTTGGGTGGCCAACGCACAGCGAGTTAGCTAGTTAGTTGGCAGGTTAGTGCAGTGATGATCTGACTGAAACACCTAAGCTAGCTCAAACCGAATACACATTTCCTCCTCCTGCTCATTACAGGCTCCTGGATTTCATCAATGTCTTGACTTTCGACCTACATGGGAGCTGGGAAGAGTTCACAGGGCACAACAGCCCCCTGCTCTCTCAGCCAGGAGACCCCAAATCTGTGGTAAGAGAAGGGAAGTTCTCAGAGGCAGCCAGATCTCTGCCCTGGAGCCCAGGCCATAGTAACAGGAGGGTTTGTGATGTCCTACGTGCAGGCACAAGCCATGGACTACTGGCGGAAGCTGGGGGCCCCCTCCGAGAAGCTTCTCGTGGGGTTCCCCACCTATGGGCGGACATTTCGCCTCCTCAAGGACTCTGAGCATTGGCTGCAGGCGGAAGCTGTGGGACCTGCCTCTCCAGGGAAGTACACCAGGCAGCCTGGCTTCTTGGCTTACTATGAGGTGACAGGACAGGGACCTCTATCTGCTAGTTAAGGCTTCGCCACCTACATCATGAGCAAGAGTAAGGTCAAGGGGCAAAGGAAGGGTGAGGGCTACAGACAGGAACAAGAGGTAGTTTCCTGGGGCAGGGGAAAGCCACTCTGTGCGGTTGTTTCTTTTTCTCCAGGGGAGTTATCTGAGTCCTTTGTGAGGGATGAGGGGCTAGGTGGAATCGGAATAAAGGGGGCAGATATTTCACTCTTAAAAAGAATCTTAAATGTCACACATACCAATCCTGACTTACTATATGGCCTAAATATAATTAAGATTTGCTTTCTATGTGACTTTTCAAACATTTGCAAAGTAAAAGAATAGTGTGACCTTCTCTCCCTGACGCCACTACCACACATCCCTCACCCTGTTTCATTGATTAACCTCTCCTGGCCAATCGTTTCATCTCCGCTCCCTGACTCCCTCCCCACTACGAGATCATTTTGAAGCGATTCCAAAAATATCCTCTACCACAGACTCTTCCTTCTCTACCCCAGTTCCACTTCTTTAATCCCAGTCTCAGCAAAGCTTGCTGTTTTGTGGAGAAGAGACGAAAAGACCCAAGGGGATGTAACACCCAAGAGAAGGCCAGGAGAGGCACAGTGTGTGTGGCTGTAGGATCAGGAAGGGTCTTATGGAACAGGTAGAATCCCGCTGGGCAGGAGGGACAGGGCGGGAAGGACCTCCCAGGTAGAGGACAGGACAGAAAGTGCCAGGGTGCCAGAAGGAGTTACAGCTTTGCCTTAAGTAGTAGCGGCAGGGCCTGTGTCTCTCCAGTCTTTGCTCCGGGCTGACCTGCTGGAATGTTTTCTGGATTGATTGCAACAACTGACTTCTCGTTGCCTTTGAGAACTTGAAACTCATCAGAGGTTCAAAGACTAGTTTGATAACTACCTAGTTGGGGTAGTTTATCCTAATTTCTAATGAACAGAAGAGAGATTTGTTTATAAAAAATCTTTGAAAACAATACAGGTTTGGTCAAGGTCAAGTGTGCTACTTTTGGTACATTGGCATTGGCATTATTCACCAAACCCAGGATAGGTTTCTTAAGGAAGTCATCCATCCACTTTGGTTCTCTTTCTTTCTTTTCCGTCATGGACACTAGAGGAAGGAATTGACGCAGAATAGATTGAGGTCCTGCCTGATTGGCTTCCCCACACCCTTTTATTCTACCTTCTTCTCACTCCCCGGTGAGGAATTCTTTGTTCCTGGGCAAGGAACAGCGTGTCTGCTGGTGCTTCTCTCCATGGCCCTTCACAGAACTAACCTGCGATGCCCTGGCAGGTTTGCTCCTTTCTCCAGAGAGCGCAGAAGTGCTGGATTGAACATCAGCTTGTCCCTTTTGCCTACACGGGGGAGGAGTGGGTCGGCTATGATGACGCCAACAGCTTCAGGCACAAGGTGAGGCCTTGGTTTTTTCTTGATCCAGCATATAGTTTCCATCTGGCTGCCCCAAGGCCCTGGTCTGTGCTGTGTGTGTGTGTGTGTGTGTGTGTGTGTGTGTGTGTGCGCGCGTGCACGCGTGTATGCACGCGCACATCTGCATGACTGGGTGGAGGATGAAAATGCCAGGGTAACGATGTTGGGTGAGTTTTAGGCATACCTGAACTAAATGGGGTTTCCTAATACCATATAACCTAACTCTCTTCTTTTGAGAGAAGAAATCTCAGTTTCTCAAGATCCCATAGCTAAAAAGTGGTAGATTCAAACACAGCCTATACACCTCCCCATCCTGCTGTGTTGCCTCCTGGGAGTCCATCTTCTGCTTTTCTACCATCGTGCTCCATCTGGAGGGCGGCCAGTGTAGCAGGTTGACTGACCACTCCTTTGCAGGCATCGTTCCTAAAGAAGGAGCATTACGGGGGGGCCATGGTATGGACATTGGACCTGGACGATGTCGGGGGCACTTTCTGTGGCACCGGCCCTTTCCCCCTGGTCTCTGTGTTAAAGAACCTCCTGTTACAGGCTGGTGAGTAGCCATGACCTGGAAGCTGGGGTTGGAGGTTGTATATGCAGGCCCTGGGTGGGTCCCTCCTGTTAGATCTAAAGGCTTTGGTGAGGCAACATGACTTTGAGAAAAGAGAATGAGCTTTGGTTATTCTCAGGCCAATCTGTTTTCTAATCTTGGTTTGGATGTGTGTTCCACTGGACCGCTCTGAGCTTGGTTTCTGTATCTGGTAGATGGGAATCATCCTTATGCTCCTGGCATTATTATAAGAACCGGATGAGATAGGGAATGGAATCTGTGCTGGCTCATAGTTAGCACCCAGTATCTGTTAGTTTATGTCTCTATTTGTTTTTATCTCCTGCTTTCATGGCCAAGGGCCAGAGGAAATTAGATTTCTTTGGCTTTCTCTTTGAGAGGAGAGCCTTCCCTGGCAGTTAGGAGATGGCCTTGGAGTGATGGTTGCTAGGGCTGATGGTTGATAGTCCTCATTTTATGGATAAGGAGCTTAGGGCTCAAAAAGGTACCACAACTATACAGTGATGCCGACGGGACTCCGACCTGATTCTTTATGATATACTGTCCAGAGCAACTTTCTTTCTTTCTGTTTTTTTTTTTTTTTTTTTTTAATAGTTTTTTATTGCTTTTTAGAGAGAGTAAGGGAGAGGGATAGAGAGATGGAAACATCAATGAGAGAGAAACATCATCCATCGGCTGCCTCCTGCATGCCCCCTACTGGGGATGGAGCCCACAACCCAGGCGTGTGCCCTGACCAGGAATTGAACAAGTGACCTCTTGGTTCATGGGTTGATGCTCAACTACTGAGTCACACTGGCCAGGCCAGAGCAGCTTTCTTGACCTCAATGCTGCTCTTGGTGCCTCCTACATTGGGGGACAGAGGAGGTTTATCCTTCAGGACTCAACAAGTAAAGAACTAGGCCATGGGGGACAAGGTCTTGCTGAAGGTGCTGCCAGAGAGGTCAGAGTGACAGGCTACTTCTTGGGCTCATTCACCAGGAATCTAACAAATCCCCTGAGGGCCCATGGGCACCTGGGATCATGTTAACACGATGGGGTAGGGGAGCAGAGCTTCCATGTGGTGGGATTTTATCTGTGTCCTCAAGTACATGCATTGTGGGATCCTCCAAGTTTGGATTTGGGGAGCAGGTACTTCCGCCCTGGAGTGGTGCTAGCCCTGCTAGTAGTTATGGGGTGGGAAGGAAGGGGTAGGACTCTCATCTTTTTCTGATGATTTTCTGTAGAGTCCAGTTCAACTTTTTCACCAAAAGTTTGGCCCTTGTCTGCTATGAGTTCTTCAAGCACTGGCCCTGGAAGGCTGACTGTGACCAAGGCACTGCCCACTGTTCCAGGGATTTCGCTCTCAGGAGGAGAGGGTGTGGCCACTGAGACCCAGAGAAACACTGAAAATATGACTACAACCCCCGGAGGTGGGATCATGACCCCTACAAGGGGAACTGCATCTTTTGTGAAGCACACTGTAGTGCTGCAAGGGAAGACTGAGACCCCTGGGGAAAAGACCAGGACCCCTGTGACCCCTGAACAGATGCCTGTAACCCCTGGGCACCTTCAGACTGAGACCCCTGGAATGAAGATCAAGGCCCGTAGAAGGAGGGCTGCAGCACCTGCAAAGATGATTATCCCTCTGGGAAAGATGACAGTCACCCCCGAGGGGAAGACCAAGACTCTAAGAGGAGAGCACTGGACATCGGAGGTGGACACAGACCCCTGATAGGTTACTTTGCTCTTTAGATGGAAGCTGGAACAGGATGCTACCCTCTGACCTGTCACTCAGCTCCCAGGACATTCCTTTTGCCTTGGTGACCCCATTTGTTCCCGTTGATGGAAACCATTCTGTCAACCCGATGATCCTTTCAACCAGTCCTCTCTCTCTAAAGACAGGAAACTCCGCTGTGGATCAAGGAGCCTGCGCTCTGCTGGTGGCAGACGCTGGGGAAAGCCCTTGTCTTTCCTTCCAAATCACCTGGCAGAAGCCTCCTGTGCCTGACCATTCATAGACCATTCATGGGGCTGAGCAGGCCCCAAAGCCACAGTGAGCTAATCTCTTCACTGTTGAATAAACTAGAAGCAAAATATCCATCCGAGTTCTTTGATGTGACTCCCTCCCTCCCTCCCTCTCTCCCTTTTTTCCTTTCTCCTTCCACACAAAAAGACTGGAATATCTTATGATTCCATAAAGGAAGGAAGTACTCAAAAGTCAATGAGGCCATGTCAGAGAGACTCAAAGGCCACCCTGAAAGAGTTCTAAATGGCCAAAATTGGGACAATTTGCACAACAAAATAATAATAATTTTAACCCATAGAATAAAGTAAATATTTTGATATTTTGAGTTCATACACTATTGATGAATAACTAAATTAAAAATGGTGAAGAAGGGACTGCTGTTCCATCCTTAAAATAGACTGTCAATTAATAAATGTTGAAGAAAGAGTCTAGGGTGTGACAAGAGACTGAGGCACAGATAGATGGGAGTCTTAGGAACCACCGGCAAGGTGACGATTTGACGGATTGACATGGGTGGGAGAGGGGCAGGGCGCAGGCTCAGCGGGCATGACTAATGAACAGGTACAGTTGTCTACACCCAGGAAAGTGAGCTGAGGAGAAAATGTTATGAACTTTCATTACTTTCTAATTTGAATTTTCAAAAAAAAACTCCACAATTTTTTAAAGTCAGAAATACTGCCAACAGGTGGCAGCACCATACAGGGTTACATTTTTTTTTTTTTTTTTACGTGGACCAGAAGAAAACTTGATCATTGTAGGCAAATGAATGGGGAAAAAATTTCCCCCCCCCCCATAAAATAAAATATATTTCCCCCCATAAAATGAAATGCCTTTCTACAAAAAAGGGAAAGCAAGTATAAATCTCTTTGTTGTTGCTATCTTTAAAATTGATAATTTCATGCATATTGAAGCTGAGAGCCTCCGTACACCAGGTTCAGAGGAAGAGGCTGTGGTTAGGGACAGGCTGAGTTCAGACACACCAAGACTTAGTCCCATCTCTACCATTTATTGACCATCTGATCATGGAAATGGGGGTCATTTGATTATATGTAGGTCATTTTAGCAGGAATGCAGACATTTGCACACCAGGGCCATTTCTTAATTGTCTTTGCACTTCCAGAGCTCACTACGGAGGTGAGCATAGAGTGGGCATTCAATACATGTTGGCTAATTTGTGAACTGAGACGTTGAAAATAAGGAGCGAGAATGATCTATGGAAAGCTATAGACTGGACTGATCAGAGGAAGAGGGAGGAGAAAGAGAGTAGAGCGTGGACTGTAAATCTCAAAAGAGCGCATGCCCTTTGAAGCTAGAGAGCAAACTGTTCAGTTGTTCTGGCAGAAGTCGCCAGCACCCACTTCCCAGTAGACAGGGGCACTGGGATCCTTTGTCTCCAGTAAACTTTGCATTTGTTATCACACCCTAATCTTTAGATTCCATCAGCAAAGCCGCTAATGGCTCTTTAAACAGACCACAGAGGAGATAAAGTCCTTCATGCTTGCCAAAGGGAAAAACAAACAGAATCCCTGGAAGCACAGGGGAACGGGCTGTTACAAAGGCAGAAACGTCCAGGTGCCTGGAGATGAAAGGGCAGGGAGATCAGGTATAAGAGAGGGACCCAACCTCCCGCTGTGCGTTCCAACACGGGTCTGTCACTGTGTCCTGTGTGTTGGTGGACATCAGCACCATGAAGATCCTGGTCTTGGTCTTGGTTTGCCTACACCTCTCAGAGGGTGTGGAAAGGTGTGTATTGGGATGCGGCTTCACTGTGGATTCCAGCTCTAAGGGAGCGTAACAAGCTAGGGAAGAACAAAGGGTTGCAGGACCCTAGGAGAGGCAGGCAGATTGTACCATGAACTGAACTTCCTTGTGGCCAAGACTTGAAATGGATGGATGGATGGACAGATGGACGGGGTGTGAGTGTGTGTGTGTGTGTACACATATATACGTAAGAGTGGGTTGAGTGTTTTGTTGGCTTAGAAGAATGGACAATCCCTGTCCCAAGCTTACAGCAGGCACTGGGAAGAAACAGTTATTCTCTGGAAATAAGATATAAGCACAAAACCCCCAAATATTATGAAGTGTGTTTCTGTGCTGGGAATCTAGGAATGACTGTCGTGGTTAGAACTTGCTAAAATCCAGGAGGATTTCCTGTACCTCGCTCTTCTTGAGCAGAGAGTCCTGAAGAGATTTGAAAACTCCTGGTCAGATTATTGAAGAGGTTGCTTTAAGAGGGCAAGGTGAAGCTCATTCATTTTTTTTTTTTAAACCCTATTCTTTGCAGAATCATTCTTAAAAAAGGCAAGTCTATCCGCCAGACAATGGAGGAGAAGGGAATCCTGGAGAAGTTCCTAAAGAACCACCGAAAGGAGGACCCGGCTGCCAAGTATCATTTCAACAACGATGCTGTTGCTTATGAGCCCATCACTAATTACTTGGATGTGAGTGAAGGTGGAGGGGTGTCCATCCTCTGGGCTGATAACCATTTAAAAGTACTCACTTATACCCCCCATTAGCTCTGATTTGGACTAATTACTAAACCCAAGTCTCACTTTTCTATGGAAAGTATCAAAATAAGTTATGAGTTGGTAGTTTTGGTAGTACCCAATAGGATATTAGCTCCCTTTTCTCTCATTATTTCATTACTGGCTCATCTCTCCAAAGCCCCATTTATATGGTAAAGAGACTTATAGGGGTAATGTTCAACTCAATGGAGAGATCCCAGGGAAGTCCTAGCCACGAGCTGCAGGAAAAAGAAGGAAAACACATGCTTATCTATTGTAGTTTGGCTCAGTGGATAGAGCATCAGCCTGCTGACTGAAGAGTCCCAGGTTCGATTCCAGTCAAGGGCACATGCCCAGGTTCCGGGCTTGATCTCTAGTAGGAGGTGTGCAGGAGGCAGCTGATCAATGATTCTCTCTCATCATTGATGTTTCTATCTCTCCCTCTCCCTTCCTCTCTGAAGTCAATAAAAAAACATTTTTTTTTAAAAGAAGGAAAACATGTGCAAGGCCACTAGGGAAAATTGCTCCCTTTGGAAAGATACACTGGTGTCCACAGAAAGTATTAGAATGTTCTTGAGGCTATGATGTCTGCTCAGGGCATCTTGACTTACTGGTGTCCCGTGGATGGTTCTTAGTAAGATGTTACACAGAGCACCGGAGCTGGAAGCCACTTTAGGGAATCCCACATGGGGTGGGAAAATCATGGGAGAAGCCTCTTATTCCCCTAGGGAATGATTTGGGCAAAATGGGACTCCCAGTGAGTCAGCTTCTTCCCCACCCCTCCGACAAGGCTAAGCTGCGGAATGAGGGTGACAAACCTTTCTTTGCAGGCTTTCTATTTTGGGGAGATAAGTGTGGGGACACCACCCCAAAACTTCCTCGTCCTGTTTGACACGGGCTCTTCCAATCTGTGGGTGCCCTCCACCTATTGCCAGAGCCAGGCCTGCTGTGAGTATACCACCATGCCACCCCGGCCATGGTTGGGAGCTGAGTGAGGGGCGGAGTCAGGATTGGCCCAGGTTATGATGTCAAGTACGGAGTTCTTGGTGCATACCCATGAATCTCCTCCTTCTTAAATTAGAAACCTCTAGAAGTCTTGCCCTCAGTCTTGCCAACAGTTTTGGAGAGAGGCACAGACCTAGACTAAAACTTCCCCATCTTTCTGCATTGTCCCTTTCCCTCCTCTCTCTCCAGTGGGCCAGAGTCCCTGACATTTTTTAGGGATCCATCCCTCAGGGAATGATGGATTGAAAGGAATTCAGGCAATGTTTGCTGCCTAAGGGGGCAGACTTTTTGGGGTGAACACAGTTTGTCTATAGTGTGAAGGATCCGAGGCTGAGCCCCATCCCAGACGTGGTCTGATGACCCCAGGCCATTGAGGGTATGTTTCCTCCAAGCATTCTGGAAAGCGGTGCGTGATGCTACTATTTCATCCTGTCTTTCCACAGCCAACCACAACAGGTTCAACCCCAGCCTGTCCTCCACCTTCAGAAACAACGGGCAAACCTACACCCTGTCCTACGGGAGCGGCAGCCTGAGTGTGGTCCTGGGCTATGACACCGTGACCGTGAGTGACGCTCTCACAGCCTCTGAGGTTCTGTGCTTTGGCTCCCATTTCTAAAGCCTTGAGCTCCCCGAGAAATCCACGATTACAAGTCAGGTCAAACCCTCCCAGGAGCTGAGGGTTGGAAAAGGCATCCGAGGCCGCCCCATTCAGCCTTCCTCCCGAGACAGGCGTGGCCTCCGCAGCAGGCCGGGCTGCAGAAAGCCCTCCGTGCTGTGTTGAAGCCGTGTGTCTTCTTGTGACTTTGTTCCCGGCTCTTCACCCCTACCCTCTGCCACCACACAGGGCGTCTGCCTCCTCCTCCACCCAGCTTCACCTTGTTTATTTGAAGATCCGTCCTTTCACTGTTTTCTTGTGTTTTTTATGCCTAACACCCATAGTTTCTCTGCTGTGTCTGCACGTGGACTGCGCAATCGAAAACCAGTCGCTGTCCACGGAAATGGAAACTAGAACTCCAGAAAACAGCCGCCTCTGCCTCCCCAGCACCCACACTCCTTTTCCTAAGACACGTGGTTGGGTGGCGCTGTTGTCCTTTCACCTTCCACATCCATGCCCAGGAGTGAGCTCAGCATGAAAGAGGCCAGCGTCTCTTCCCAGAACAGGGTCTAGGTTCCAGGCCCTGGGCACCTCCACCCGGGAAGGCTCTGTCCCCGTGGAGTTGCTCAGCTGCTCTGTCTGCTTGGCCCAGGTTCAGAACATCGTCGTCCAGAACCAAGAGTTCGGCCTGAGTGAGAATGAGCCCAACAACCCCTTCTACTACTCAGACTTCGATGGCATCCTGGGGATGGCCTACCCCAACATGGCGGTGGGCAATGCCCCCACCGTCATGCAGGGGATGCTGCAGCAGGGCCAGCTCAGCCAGCCCATCTTCAGCTTCTACTTCTCGCGGTAAGAGGCCTGGCCCCGGGAAGAGGTCAGCAAATGGGCTCCCTGGGGCCTTGGACAACTCAGCATCAGGCAGAGTTCAGGTTGTAGAGTTTTCTGGCTCAGGGACTGCAATTTGCTGTGCATTTCTGAAATTTTATAAACACATTTTTTGGGGGGAATTTTGTATTAAACGCACTGGAAGAATTTTGAATTATGGCCATAAACTATACAATAACTCTTTTCTTTTTCTTTTTTCTTTCTTTTTTTAAAATATATTTTATTGATTTTTTACAGAGGAAGGGAGAGAGATAGAGAGTTAGAAACATTGATGAGAGAGAGTCATCAATCAGCTGCCTCTTGCATACCCCCCACTGGGGATATGCCTACAACCAAGGTACATGCCCTTGACCGGAATCGAACCCAGGACCCTTCAGTCCGCAGGCAGATGTTCTATCCACTGAGCCAAACCAGTTTCGGCTACAATGACTCTATCTTAAAAAATAAGTACTCCCTCAATATTTATCCAGTAAATCCGGAGATTGCTGTGAGCAGTCAGCATAACTGTGGAGCTGTAGCACAAGCGCCATTGACCAGTGAACAATAAAGAAATGATAATTATAACGGCATCTCTGGCTTTGTGAAGGGTTCTTGTAGCAACAAGAACTTCAAACGACATCTTACAAATCCTGTTGTTGGCCTCATTTGTCCAGTGAGGAAGTAGCAGCTCAAACAAGTTGTGAATGTTAAGAAAGCCACACACACCCCACCCCCCAATGTGGGTGTAAATCTTGATGTGAAAGCCAATGCTTTTCCTTCTCCATCTGGCCTTGAACTTTGTGACACACTTCACTCCCTGCTTTTTTTTCCTACACACATGCTCCTCAGGGAACCTGAAGTCCAAATGCCTTTAGTCTATGACCGGCAGGTGCAGGGTCGTGAACACAACAGACCCCAATCCTCTCAGCACTACCTGGTGACCCCCCTGGCCACAACAGAAGCACCCCCATCCCGGCAGCCGTAGCATCTGTCAGCCATCCCAGGTGCTCTCAGAGGGGGCTTTGCCCCAGGCAGGATACTTTTATAGCTTTTTTCCAGGTGCCTGATTTCCAAGTCCATCTTCTTTATGGACATAGTCTGTGTTTCCAATTCTCTGATAATTATTTCCGAGAACAGCTGGGTGTCTCTCTGAGAATTCCCCTTTCCCTGGTACCTTGAGCCGGGAGAAGCCTGAAGAATACCCCCTCGTTCTGTGGGAGGGAAGGAGAGAGGGGCGAAGGGAGGAGGGAGAGGAACACCTGACCCATCTGTGTTATGGAAACTCATGCTTGTTACGTTTCTTTTCAGCCAACCAACCCGTCAGTACGGCGGAGAGCTCATCCTGGGCGGTGTGGACAACCAGCTGTATTCTGGTCAGATCGTCTGGGCCCCGGTCACCCAGGAACTGTACTGGCAGATCGCCATTCAGGAGTAAGTAGAGGTGCAGATAGTTCCCGTGGATGAGGGACACTCGTGGGGTGTTTCTCTAGCATGACAGCATTTCCTGTTGCTGGTATGGCATGGCATGGCATGGCTTGGCTTTCTCGAGGAATCACCAAACCCTCAGACTGAGCTAGACTCTGGCATCCAGTTTCTGCCTTCCAAGAGCTTCCAACCAGAGCTGGAGGGCTTGCCAGACCAAGACTGAGGGCAACACTCCTGCGACCAGAAAGGCACAGAAGGGCGCGTGGGCAGGGTGTTAGGGGTGGCTGCTTCCTGGAAGAGCCAGGATGCCCGAGCTGTGCGGTTGGCGGCAGACACTCCTGACCCTCTCGGTCCTGGTGTCCCCTCAGGTTTGCCATCGGTAACCAGGCCATGGGCTGGTGCTCCGAGGGCTGCCAGGCCATCGTGGACACAGGCACCTTCCTGCTGGCCGTTCCCCAGCAGTACATGGGCTCCTTCCTGCAAGCAATGGGAGCCCAGCAGGCTCAGAATGGAGATGTGAGTAACCGGAAGCCATGGGAGTCTCTGTGTCACAGCCAGGCAGGCTCAACACAGGAGCCCGCACTCAAGCAATGAGCCATCAGAGGGAGGGGGACAAGCAATGAGCCATCAGAGGGAGGGGGAAGGGCTGGGTGGGCCCCTGAGCCCCTGGCGGGACAGATCGGGTGGGAACACGGCATGAACTCTCAATGCAAAGAAGGGTAAGGGGGTGAGTGATACTGACTCCATCCAGACTGTGGGTGTGGGACCGATGGCTACGGGAGGTGCTGTTAACCCATCGCAGGTCTTAGGAGCACACGTCAGCTTGGCCTGGCCACTGTCATTTGGCTGCAGTGTCATTGGGCGCAATGCACTTTCCCATTCCACTTGGGTTTCTGTCTTCACTAGGAATACATCTTCGGAGTTTACTCCCAGAAGCCTCCTGTCCCCACCCCTCCTCCTCTTTGCACACGTATCAGTAGTTTGCTGCTCCCTGTATGCGAGAGACTGGGCCCAGACTGAATCCTGGCTCCCCAGGCTGTGTGTGTGTGTGTGTGCGTGTGTGTATGATCCCACACCTTTTCTCTGTAACTTATACTTTCTGGGTTTAGAAATGGTTGTGGAATGAGCCTAACTCCTATAGTCCTATGGATACAACCCAAGTCTAAGAGCTGAGATGCCTGAAAGGAGAGGATTCCAGAAGAAAGACGGGAGTCAGGCCCTGTGGTTCTCGCTCTGAGAGAGCCTGTGCTGCACAGTCAAGCACAGAGTCACACAGGAAAAGGGGGCCCCACCCTTCGTCTGGGCTCCAGGGGGCGCTCTCCAGCTTTGCCTTTTCTGTCTCCCAGTTTGTGGTCGCCTGCGACTCCGTGCAGAGTTTGCCCACCATCACCTTCATCATCAGCGGGTCCCAGTTCCCTCTGCCTCCCTCCGCCTATGTCCTCAACGTATGTCGTCACTCCCAGCATCTGTGGTTGACTGGCTGGCTGGGGCCTACAGCTGTCCCGTGTCCCAGCTCACATCTGGGCAGCTATGGGGAGTCCCCGGGGCAGGCCTGGGGGTGAACAAGAATTCAGGGACCCCAAAGGGTGCTGTGAAATGCAGGGAGGGGAGAGTCCGGGTGGGGGAGGTCTGTCTGTACAGGGCAAACGGTCATATCCCGGTGTCCCCTGTCCCCTCAGAACAACGGCTACTGCAGGCTGGGCATCGAGGCCACGTACCTGCCCTCTCCCAACGGGCAGCCGCTGTGGATCCTGGGGGACGTCTTCCTCAAGGAGTACTACTCGGTCTACGACATGGCCAGCAACAGGGTGGGCTTCGCCGTGGCCGCCTAGGCGGTGAGGGGCCGCCGTCTGCACCCCGCACGCAGGGCCGGCTGGCTGTGGGCTCACCGCCCCGTTTCAAACTGCCCACCCCCTTCTGTTCATGCAGTCTTACCTCCCACAATGAATACATGGAATAAACCGGGAGACTCCGAACGTCTCTGACGCTCCTTCCAAAATGTCCTTTTTGTGAGTGTTCTGCTTTCAGGCGTCTATTCTAAATGAAACTCAGCAGCAGCTGTGTCCGGGGGTCTGTTCGCCGGGCGATGGGGGAGCACCCAGGGTGTGTATGGGGGAGCAGGCCTTCCGTTCAGCACAGACAGGAGGACGCAGTGGGACCTGCGGGAGGCCTCCGCCCGGCCTCACCCCTCTCCCAGCCCTCCACGCCAACGCTTCCCTCTCTCCCTTCTGGAAAAGAACACGAACCAGACCAGTCCCCAACTTAGGAATGTTGGAAAGAAGCCTTTGTATTCCACATAGGTGCCGAGAAGGCCCAAGTACAGTAAGAACCCGCCTTGATGCGCTCACGTGGTCCGCAGGGGCCTCCGCCCCTCCCTAGGCCCCACGCTGGCCCCAGAGAGGACCACCCGGGGCCGGGCCGAGGGAGCGGAGCAGCTCCGTCCTCCATCCGGGAGAGGCTGTGCTCAGGAGGAGCACGCGAAGGCAGGCTCGGCTCTGGAACCGTAAAACAGGCTCAAGTAGGCCATGCGGTTCCGATATCTTCTGAAGTCCTTGTCGCTGGGCAACTGCAAGGAGAGATGGCGGTCTCAGACCCCCGCGGAGGAGGGCCCTCGGGCGCGGGTCCGCCTGGCTGTGCAACACAGAGCTGCTCATTGCGGCCGCTGTGACCCAGCCAACCCCCTCCCCACAGTCATCTAGCCTCGGTGATTCTACCATTAAAAAAAATTATTTATGTACTTATTATGTATTTATTTATGAGGGAGCGGAAGGGAGAGGGAGAGACAGAAAGCGACATCAATTTAAGAGTGGAACATTGGTCGAGCTCGCAGCATCAACAACCATTCCGTGCAAGGGTCGATGCCCACCCCACTGAGCCACCCCAGCCAGGGCTGATTCTCTCGGCTTTTGTATGTGCAGTGACTCTTTGCCACTTACCTATCATGTGAAGAATTATTATTATTGTTATTTTTAATTTGGTAAATCTCTAAGAGTTCACTGGTAAACTTCTTGAAAACAAAGATTCTATGTTCAAGTCTTGAATGTTACCTCGAGGCCCTAGCACAATTATACTAACACATCAGGCAATTAATAAGTATTTGTGAAATGAATCCAAAATTCCACTAGGAAATGAAAGGCACCTTTGGGATTATGATAGCTAACATGTATTGAGCATTTGTTATGTTATAGGAACTGTGTTCAATGCTTTTCTACCTTAACGTAATCTTTACAACCTTATCAGATCGATTATTATACCCATTTTAAAGATAAGAAAACTGAGGCTTAGAAAAAGTAGGGGACTTGTCCAAGATCATATATCAAGTAAGTACCAGAGCTAGGATTTGAACCCAGGCAGTTGTCCCCAGAAAGCTCTTACCAGAAAGCTCTACAACCCCCTGATGATCTAATACTTAAGTGACATGATGGAAAGAGCAGGGTTTTTTTTCCCATCATCCTCTGGATCTAGATCTAGATTCATGTGTAGCCTGCACAAGTCACTTAATCTGTCTGAGTCTCAATTTCCTCCTCTATCATATACAGACTGGAGGCCTGGTGCACAAAATTTGTGCACTTGTGGGGAGGTCCTTCAGCCCAGCCTGCGCCCTATTGCAGTCTAGAAGCCCTCAGGGGATGTCTGACTGACTGCTGAGGCCTGCTCCCGGGGGACTAACATCAGTTAGACATCCTTAGTGCTGCAGTGGAGGCAGAGAGGCTTCTGCCACTGTGGCCATGCTTGCCAGCTGTGAGCCTGGCTCAGGGCTTCTGGCTGAGGGGCACTATTGGTAGTTCCACTGTTCAGTCGATTTGCATACTAGCCTTTTATTATACAGGACTAGAGGTCTGCTGCATGAAAATTCATGCAAGAGTAGGCCTTTCTTCTCCTGGCTGCCAGCACCGGCTTCCCTCCAGCACCTGGAACCCAGGCTGGCTTCCTCCCGGCCCTGGCTTCATCAAGAAGTACATTCGGAATGATGTCCAGTCTAATTAGCATATTACCCTTTTATTATTATAGATAGATAATTCTCCTGTACCTACCACAGACCATTTGAGGATTAAATAAGATTCCCTGGAACTTTTGTGTAGTCATGCACAACTTAAAAAAAAAAAATCTAATAAAATTGCCCTGGCTGGTTCGGCTCAATGGCTAGAGCATTAGCCTGTACCTGAAGGGTCCTAGGTTCTATTCTGGTCAAAGGCACATGCCCAGATTTCGGGCTTGAACCCCAGTAGGGGGCATGCAGGAGGTAACCAATCAATGATTGTCCCTCAGCCTTGATGTTTCTCCCTTCTTCTCTGAAATCAATAAAAATGTTTGCTTTTTTAAAAATCTAATAAAATTGTACAACTTTCCCCCAAATCCCCATATGCATATACACACAAAATTGTGCATATAATTTCAGGGGATCAGGACTTTCCAAAGCTCCTTCACAGACTCCCTGTTAGGAGCCCCCACGGAAGAACCAGGTAGTGTTCTAAAGAAGCCGGTGTTGTTACCTCAGCTTTTATGGTCCTCTTCCGCAGACGTGGAATCTGATCCCAGTCTGGAGATCCAAATTTCATTGGCCAGGTGACTTTTGGGGGTGGCTTTATCACTGGGTTGTACATGTCAGGGCTACATGTAAAAACATGCAACATGATGTCTCTGACGCAGTGGCTATTGGTGAATCCTATCAGCTGACCCTGAACTAGGTCTAACTCCCTGATAACAGGCAACAGACTGATCCGGTTTTTAATGGTGGGTAAGCACCTTCGGCGGGTAAAGTCTTTCTAATTAGGTGTCACCTTCCCAGAAAGAGCTCTCTCCACAACCCTTGATAAAGTAGCCTCCAGTCTATCCATCACTCAGCATTGTATCATCGCCTGTTTTATCCATCCTCTAGCACATGGCCAGGTCACCGTTCTGCCTGGCTTGGCTCATGGCAATCTTAGCTTATGGCTACTGTCTTGGTAGAGTTATTAATAAGGTCCCCTCTAACTCTCAAATGTGTTCATGGTCAGACTAAAACATCATATGGCCACTCTCCTTCTTACTGCTGTTATTTTCTTACTTGCTCCTTGCCTGTCTGGATTCCAGAATGTAAGCTCCAAGGAATCAGGAGCCTCATGTGATGGGTTCAATGCAACATCTCTGGAACCCAACGGAACTGCCTGGCACCTTTATGAATATCTATTAAACAAATCACTATGGTTTACCCTTCTGTGATGCCAGACATCTGGAAGGCAAAAGAGGCTGAATCTTAAAGACGAGTGGTTGTGCACCTGTCCTTCCTTTCCTATCACTTTCTGTTGAAGTGCCCCAGAAAAGAGGACACATACCCAGGATAACTCATGTCCTTTGAGCGTTTCACAAATCGAGGCAACATGACATTAAATGGAGCAAAACTTTGTTTTTGTTTTCCCTCCTGAAGATCTATTGACTGGTATGTGGCTGGGTGAGGTGTCAGATCCTGTTTCCAAGAAAAAGATCAATATGTTAGAAGGTAACACACAGGTATACATGTGAAGCCTTATAAGTAACACACACACACACACACACACACCCCAAACCGATCCTCTTCTGGTTTATGTATCAGCTATGGTTTAACCATCTCAAAACATGGAAACAGGCCTATGATAGGTAGAAAACTAAGATAGGTGTGGTCCAACCACCTAAAAATGCATCCTGCTTAGGTTGTAGAAATCAACCTCCTCCTGCACGCCCTCCACTGGGGATTGAGTCTGCAACCTGCATCCCGGGCATACGCCCTGACCAGGGAGTGAACCATGACCTCCCAGTTCATAGGTTGATGTTCAACGACTGAGCCACGCTGGCTGGGCTTGTTTTCTTTTCCATCTTTATCGGAGAATATGTTTATTGAATTAAGAGCAAGGAAGGGCGAGAGAGGGAGAGAACCCAGGTATGTGATTGGGAACCCGGCAACCTTTTGGTGCACTGGATGATGCTCCAACCCACTGAGCCACACCAGTCAGGGTGGAATTTTTTAAAAATATGTTTTTATTTATTTCAGAGAAGAAGAGAGAGGGAGAGAGAGGTAGAAAAATCAATGATGAGAGAGAATCTTTGATCGGCTGCCTCCTGCATGCTCTTTACTGGGGACTTAGCCCAACACCTGGGCATGTGCCCTGACTCAGAATCGATCAACCACTGAGCCACAACAGATTGGGCTGGTTTATTTATTTATTTATTTATTTCAATTGACAAGGTAATTTGATTCATATAAAGCTTCCAGTACTTTAGCATCAGGTGTCTCAGCCAGCACTGAAACTAATTTGGTACCACTCTCCTGCTCATTGTTTCTCACTCTCCCAGGCACTCACTCACTCTCTCTCTCTCTCTCAATGCATTAGCCCAACCTTTTCAGCTAGGCTTAAATGGCTTTTGCCTAAATGTCTACATTTCTTTAATTTCAGAGCATATTGTTTAGGCAACCTCCCACGCACTGCCCTGGGCTCCCCAATCCAAATACATGGATCATACAGACATTGAAGCACATGCAACCGTGTCTCACCTTATTCGGCTTAAACCTCATGGTTGTTCTGGCTCCCAACGCGTATCCTTTCTTACTGGTCGGGGTTTTGGAGAGGTTGTACGCCCAGTCATACCTCTTTGGGTAGAATATATATATATATTTTAAAACAAACAAAGAAAGAAAAACACGAAGAACATTATAGTCATCAAAACAGCATGAACTTAGAACGAATCTTCTCTGCAAGCGTTCCTCTTTCTTGACTTCTTTTTTTTTTTTTTAATATATTTTATTGATTTTGTACAGAGAGGAAGGGAGAGAGATAGAAAGTTGGAAACATCGATGAGAGAGAGTCATCGATCAGCTGCCTCTTGCACACCCCCTACTGGGGACATGCCTGCAACCAAGGTACATGCCCTTGACCGGAATCGAACCCGGGACCCTTCAGTCCCCAAGCCGACGCTCTATCCATTGAGCCAAACCGGTCTCGGCTCTCTTGACTTCTTGGCTTCTGTGGCCCAAGTCTATAGAAACAGGGGCATAAGGAACAGGTCACATGGCAGGGGAACGCGCCGGGTCAGGCAGAGCGGGTGACATCTCTGCCTTCCGGTGCATCCAGTCCTCTGACCGCAGGGCTGGATGTGCTCTCATGCAAGCGTGTCTGATCCTCTCTCACCTCACCAACTCTCCTACCAACACAGGCACCACCCAGGTTTGGACTAACGGGTGGGTCACTGGCATTGGCCACAAGCCTCTGGGGTGGGAATGGCGTGGGGACTAGCCTGTTAACGACATGAAGCCGAGGCTTGTGTTGGATGGAGGCTGGGAAGGGGGAGGGGTGGCCCTGTCACCTCTGACATTGTGACCCTGACAGCTGGCTGCAGAGCCCAAGGGCACTTTCTCCTGTTGGGGACCCTGAAGGTCACACACGCTGTAGCTTTTTTTCTTCCCCTAAACTTGGCAATCTTTAAATAGAGGGGGAACGGAGACATCCCTGGGGGGAAGGTGGATACTCACAGTGTCTGTTGTGTAACACCCAGGCCCTCTGTGGGGCGCTCCTAGAAGGGGGAGATACTTGTTTCCCAAAAGGTTGTGCGGGTGGAACTGCGGAAAGATCTTCTTCTCTTCCCCTGTGTTGAAGGGGGGCTGAACCACACGTCCTGCAGGGCGAGGAGGAGGAGAAAGGCCGCTGGAGGGACTGAGGGAGTGCCTTAGAGGAAGGGGGCGGGCAGACACAGCTGAGAGGACAGGGCCTCGCCGAGCTCTTGGCAAGAACCAGACCAAGGTCCACGAAGAACCAGACCAAGGTCCAACTGCCTTCCTTCCCTGCACTTCGTCTTCCCAGCCGCCCCAGCCTTCATCCCCGGCCCTCCCGCAACCCTCCTCACCCTCTTTGTCGAAGCCTTTCTTGCCCATCTTCGAGGTTAGCATTTCCTCCTTGCGCTTCTTTGGGGTTGGCATTTTTGCGTACCGCTCTGTGTACCGCTTTGTGTACCGCGTTGCCAAGGGAATGGACGCTACCTGCCCGCCCGGCCTCTGCGGCGAGCTCGCCTGCGCCTGCGCAGCAGGTGGGAGGGCCGCCCTGGAAGCCGGCCACCCACCGGGCGGGACCGGCACCTCCTCCCGGACCCCGAGCCCAGGGGAATGTGGGCCCTGCAGCCGGGCTGGCAGCAGATGGCGTGCTGGACCCGTGACTCCTGGGGCTGCGGGGGTAAAGGATGGGCCCAAGGCCTTTGGAAAGTCGGCCCCTGGGGCTGTGCTGAGGATGGAGGGGACACGGGGCTCAGAACGCCTGGAAATCGGGCCGCTGGGATCAGGGACTAGTAGCAGCCGCTGCAGCGATGGCTCATGGAGGTGCGCGCCCAGGGCAACCTGAGCAGGGGAGTTGGGGATCCTCTGAGACCCCTTTTCCCTGTTCCTCAAGCCCTTTCCCATCAGGGTTGTCTCCTGGTCGCCCTCAAGGGAGCACAAGGCTGTCACAGGACTGGAAGCCTTAAGAGGAGCAACAAAACCACAGACGTTTTCGCAGTGTGGACCTCGCGGGCAGACATGTAAATGTCTAAGTGCCCGTCTCCTCGTCTCTACGTGGAGAGTAAGAAGCATTCTTCTTTATAGGGCTGTGGAGAGGATTGGGGTCCCAGAACCAGAGCAATCCGGTGGTCTGGAGGCGGCAAGGCAAGAGGTGACTATTGCTGAAGACCGCCTCCAGCAGGCTCAGGAGCACTCCCTCCCACCCTCACCCACGGAGGGCTAAGGTGGGTGTTGACTTCTTTACTTTGTCCCGCATGTGATCACTAACTAGCTTTCACCTGGGTTTAGGATGGCATTAGGATCCAGCAGCTGTAGGAACGCGTGCCCCATGCACCCCTTGGCCTCTACCGAGATCCTGGAGTCCACACTTACTCCGAGCTAGCATCGTATGCGGGGGGATGATTTTACAAATCTAATGTAGGATTTCCAGAAAGGTGATACTGAGCCCTGGAGGACACTGGGGCACTCGTGGAGCATTTGAATTGTTGAAATTATTGGCGGGATGCCCCTTCTCAATGGACCAGGGAGGCTGGACACCTGGCCATGGCCGGTCTCATGTCCTCCCTCACAGTCAGTGGCCTGCGGAACACTATGCAAATAATTGGCTGTACTTGACATAGAACATCAAAACTGTTTTTTAAGTAAGAAATAATGCAGAAAGCCCAGTAAGATAGGAGAAAGTCATCATGAGAAACAAAGGTTCCATCTCAAAGTTATTGTATAATTTCCTCCAAGCATTCTGTCTACTCAAATTGCAGTAATACTGATGGATAAAGAAATCCTGGCATTGCTCAATCACTTTCACTTTTATTGATATTCATAGCAAAATTAATATTGTAGGTACCCACAATGCATTTGAAATTCGTGTTTATTTTTATTTTATTTTAGTGACATGAAACATGTCTTACAAAGGACTCTGAACATATGACAAAGGACTTTGAACATATGGAAGCACACCAGTCATTGGTGATTAGTGTGCTTCCAACTAATCCTCTGGCAGAAATAAAATTAAAAAAAAAAAAAGCTAGACTAAATAAAATACTAGTATTTGAAGAGATCAGAGATATTCTAAGCAAGAGGAAACATGCAGACTCAAGCTCCCAGACACAGGGGAAGCCCGCAGTGCTGAGCCCAGCAGTTGGCGCTGCTCTTCCCTTTGGATATTTGCTAAGCAGAAAGCTGGCTGCAAAGCAGAAGACTCCAGGGGAACTTTGAACAGCCTCTGAAAGCTGGGGGGCAAGAATTAGGCTGACCACGAGGAGGGAGAACTGGAAAACACCTTGGGCTTTTAGTTGGGACTTAAGAGAGATAAACCCTAGGAATAAAGGTGTCCATTTATAATTCTGCTCTTTTATTTTTTAAAAAATATATATTTTTTATTGATTTCAGAGAGGAAGGAAGAGACGGAGATAGAAACAATGATGAGAGAGAATCATGGATCTGCTGCCTCCTGCATGCCCTCCACTGGGGACTGAGCCCACTACCAGGGCATGTACCCTGACGAGAAATCGAACCGTGACCTCCTGCTTCACAGGTCAATGCTCACCCACTGAGCCACAATTCTGCTCTTTTATTTTCCTACACTGCTTGTATGAAATGGCATCTAACCTCTCTTAATTCTGTACTTTATTCATTAGTCATTATATGGTGCAAGAGTCTGACTACTTCATTGTCTCCCAAAGTAGTCAAATCTGTCTGGCTGATGTGGCTCAGTGGTTGAGTGTCAGACCATGAACCAGGAGGTCATAGTTTGGTTCCCAGTCAGGGCAGGTGCCTGGGTTGTGGGCTCCATCCCCAGTAGAGAGTGTGTGCTGGAGGCACTCAGTCAATGAATCTCTCTCATCATGGATGTTTGCATTCTATCCCTTTCTCCCTCACCCTTCCCCTCTCTCTAAAGTCAATAAGAAACATATAAAAAATGTCATATCTGAGCATTTATGTTATTTTATTAGGAATTATATTTTTTCCTCCTTTACATGAAAATTAATGGCACTATGTTGTTTTTGAAATTATATATGGTAGGTAATGTTACCCATGAATTTGATTTTAGGATAAAATAGTTACAAAATAATGTTTCAAAATCTTACAAAATAATTGGTAACTCAAAGCAGGACTTGGGTCTGAATAGGATCGAGAACCCATGACCTAGATTCTGCCAGAGGATGGATGTACCTAGTTGGGAAGAGAGGAAAATAAACTTTCTCAATCCCACCTTCCAGTCTTTCTTACGTACCAGCCTCTCTCTTCTGCCACTAGGAGAATGGACACAGGCTTTGAAGCCACTCGGAACTGGTTCCCAACAGGTCCTACCTAGTCTGTCGTTTACTAGCAACGTGACTTGTGGAAGTTACCCAGTATCCGAAGCCTTGGTTCATCTATAGAATGGCTCCAACCATTCATGCCTCTTATGGCTGCCGTGGGACTTTAGGAGACACCATGGGACAAATCTTGCACAGCCAGGACGGACCTATCATTGGAATTTAACAAATGTCCAATGCACTTCCAATCCATCACCTCCATGCCCAGGGCTACAGCTAACTCCAAAGGTACCTTCCTATAAATTACAAAAAAAAAAAAAAAAAAAAAAAAAAAAGGTGCCCTTGCAGCTGGGAGGATGCCACCCCCTGTCAAAGCTCATGACTTGGTGAGGGGAGCACCTCCCCATCCCCCACCCAGATCAGGGTCCTTATGGAATCCCATTGCATACCCCACCCCTTTCCAGTTAAGACTCCAACATTGAAAGAATGAGTTTTCATAACGTACGGGCAGCCGTGAAGCGTTCTTCGAAGTTCCAAAGGAATGGATGGGAGATCAGTTTTTTCCCCCTTTTTTTCTTAGGTACACTGGGCAGCGAGGCCTTGGAAGACTTCGAAGAAGAACCTTTCTCAGAGGTATTTTCCATAATCCCCTTTTTCCTCGCCGCAAGCTCCATGAGCCACTGCTCTCATAAGTGGACCTCAACCAAGAAAATGAAGGCTCTCACCTAAACTGGCTGCTAAGCAATAGCCCCACCTTCGAGGTCCCTTCCAGGTCTTTGTGACATGACTCTCTTGGAACCAACACATTGTGGTGTAAAGGGAGCCAGGAAGGCCTAACATGGAAAAGCAGCTCTGCTAATTATTCACTACATGATCTTGGGCAAGTTTTCCACCCAATATCTCAGTGTCCTCACCCGTAACTCTATGGCTATTGTTAGCTGGGAGCCTGTTAGTTCCTCTCTCCCTTTCTGCCTTCTTTGACTTATTCATTTAACAAGTACTTATTTAATATGTCAGGCACTGCTTTAGGCAGTGGGAAAAGAGCACTGAGCAGAAATCCATGTCCTCATAGAGGCTAATTTTTCTCCAGGCCTTGCGATTCTTTGGCTAGAAATGTAATTACATTTATGACAATACCCAATTTGACTGACTCTTGCCTTCACCTGCTCATTGAGGACCCTAGTCTCCCATTTTTTTTTTTTTAACAGAGAGGTAGAGAGAGGGATAGAGTTAGAAACATCAATGAGAGAGATACATTGATCAGCTGCCTTTTGCACACCTCCTACTGGGGATGTGCCCGCAATCAAGGTACATGCCCTTGATCGGAATTGAACCCGGGACCTTTCATGCTCTATCCACTGAGCTAAACCGGTTTTGGTCCTGGTCTCCCATTTTTATGTCTTTGACCTCCAAGGCATGTCACGTGAGGGCTCAGAAGTCGATACGTTGGCTGCAATCATAGGGAGCATGATTTTCCTATGTTCTGTGACGATATTCCAGCGTCCCTTTATCAATGTTGAATTGTCATCACCCCTTCATCCCTGCTATGCCCTTCTCATGGCTCCCCAGCTCACTTACACTAAAATGCAAACTTGACCACTGTCTTTAGTACCTAGAACATAAGCTGGCACATAATTAATCATCAGTAAGGTCCTAGCCAGTTTGGCTCGGTGGACAGAGAGTTGGCCTGCGGACCCAAAGGGTCCCAGATTCCATTCTGGTCAAGGGCATGTACCTTGGTTGCAGGCTTCTCCCAGGCCTGGACCCCGGTCGGAGTGCATGCAGGAGGCAACCAATTGATGTGTTTCTTTCACATTGAGTAAATACGCGAGAAACAGTTAAAGCAGAGTGTGACATATAGGAAGCGTGCCAGGAAAAAACGGGAGTCGTTGTATTCTTTTTTTTATTAGTCAAAGTTCTTTTAGTTGCAAGAAAAGGAAAGAAAATAAGGCGAAGAATTTGTTACGTAGTTATAGGGGAGTTTTACAGAGTCCACAGGCAGAAATGCATCTGGGCCTCAGGAAGGAGCTAGAATCCAGTTGGAAAGCCATTGCTACACATGTTCTTTCTCCATGGTGTTGTGGTTTTCCTCTGTAGTTCCCCGTTAGTGTTCCTGCTCTGTGTCCAGGGCAACTTTCCATTCTCAGTCTCTCACCACAGCTCCAGAGCTGGCACATTACAGGCACAGACTCTCAGGGACCGACAGCCAGTCCTTGTTCCCTGTTGCTTATTCCAAGAGGTGATCATCGGATTGGCCCTGTGGAGTCTGATGTCCACCCCAGTCAACCAGCTAAGCCAGGGGAGGACCTGATGGGTGAACGCACAGTGGCTGGTGACCACCACGATGGGTTCAAGGAGGGGGAAACCTCCTGAGAAAGGGACACTGCTGGCCCTTGGGCTGGGCAGACACCCCAGAAGGAGCCCACTGCATAGGTCTTCCCAAAGCTGCCAATCCAGACAGCTGGCGGACTAGCTCGGGGACTTAGGAGACATGGAGAGAATGCCCTGGTCTTCTGCTCTCTGAGTGAGCCGAGCAGGCCTGTGCCCTCTAATCTCACGGAATCACTTTGGCTCCTTCTTGAGGACAGTCACCAGGCAACAGACCAATCTTCATCATGTCCACATCCCATCCCAGCACCAAACCTTCAAACCTTTCCATCTGACAGCCGCAGCCTGCATTTTCACATCTAGTGAGGTTTCCACCCAAATCACTTATACCAAGGCCACTTGTGTTTTGACTGATGGATTTTATTGCAGAACTCCAGTTAGAAGCAAGATAAAGGAAGAAGACTGTTCAGAACCCCAGGGGATGGAGAACAGGTCAGGTTCACGGCCAGTTGCAGCAAGAACAGCTGGGGTCAAAGACTAGCCCGGCCTGGCAGTTCTGCTGGTACGTGATCCCATTTATGCAGTGCCAGAAGGCATTTCTGTTGTCTGCCACAGGGTAGAGGCCATCGGCTTTGTCAGCACAGAAGCCAGAGCCCCCACTTCCGCTCCCACTTCCGCTCCCACTTCCACTTCCGCCCCCGCTCCCGCTCCCACTGGTGGGAGGAAGAGTGGTTGGTGTAATGGGCGGAGAGGGGGCAGTGCAACCTGGAATGACACAAGAGCAGACTAGTGACTGGAACGGTGAGGTCTGGAGGTGGGATACAGTTAGCTCTGGATCCCTACAACTGAAAGGATCACAGGATAGGCCCACTCTCAGTAGGGAAAGCTATCATTTTAAGCCAGCCTGGTCTCTAATTTTATTAAGTTCTCTCTTTCCTGATGATGTCAAAACCATTCAAACAAATTTACTGAGCACCTAAATGTGAAAAATACTTTCTATACGATCTGAGTATAAGTCCTGAGCAAATAAGCTCTAAGAGAAAATCTGGGGGAAGTTCAGGGAGTTGATAATTTTCCTGAATTAAAGAATAGAAATAGGTGAGCACTATTAAGGCTTTCTTGTTAAATCTCCCCAGAGGGGTTAAAAGAGACTTTTAATAAAGAGATCACAGAGAAATAAATGCTTAGATTATAAGGTCAGCCTAATTTCTTGAGGTTTTGCTATACCTTTAAGACTCAGATGACCTGGAAAACCCACCCATGTGGTCTTGGTTTCCCATAAGAGCATGACATTTCTGACATGGAAGTTCAAGGGTAGGGAAGGATTTTAGCATCTATCTCTCAAGAGCAGGGAGATGAAATGGGAAAATGCCCCCTGGTCAATGGGGATGGGCAGATGCAAGAACTATCTTTTGAGTTGGAGAAGGAGCCCTTATAGATCCCTGGACATCCTCCAGCTGTCACTCACTTCCGCTCTGCAGGCCCAGGGCATCCTTCAGGGTGGTGGTCAGGGGGAATTTGCCCTGGTTGCAGAAAGTGCCCGTGAAGTCATCCAGATCGATGGCCCAGACCATGGCGCCTCCAAAGTTGTTCTTCTTCAGCCAGTCAGCCTGTGGTAATGACAGAGACACCCAATGAAGTGCAGACACCAGGGCCTACCTGGGGCTCCAGGGCTACAGAGGGGAGTAAACAGGCCACAGCAGTCCACGGCACCCAGTCCACCTTGATTTTGAAGCTCTTGGTGTCGTCATAGCCAAGCCACTCGTTGCCTTTGTAAGCGTAGGGGACTTCCTGAGCAGCCTCCCACACTTCAGTGGCGCCATTCTTCAGGAAGGGACAGATCTAAGAGGAGATAAGGAAGAGGTCAAAAGGTGGGCAAAGGGTCCATGTTGCAGGGGTAGAGGGCACAGGGGAGGGAAGTAGAGAAGAGATACATGAAAGATACTTGAAAAGGAAGGCCTAGAGACCAAACGGTTTGGCTCAATGGATAGAGCGTCGACTTGGGGACTGAAAGGTCCCGGGTTCGATTCCGGTCAAGGGCATGTACTTTGGTTGCGGGCATATCCTCAGTAGGGGGTGTGCAAGAGGCAGCTGATCGATGACTCTCTCATCGATGTTTCTAACTCTCTATCTCTCTCCCTTCCTCTTTGTACAATACAAAATCAATAAAATATATTAAAAAAAAAAAGAAAAGAAAAGAAAAGAAAAGGAAGGCCTAGAGCTCTATGAGCAAATTTCTCACTTCATTTAGGATTCTAAATCTTTGTCCCATTCAGGTAACTTATTTTCAATGCGGGAGAAGCTCTTAAATCAAAAAAAGCCGTGGCCGGCAGTGAGCAGTGCCCGTTCACTGATGTAATCTCATTGATGGATCTCTTTGTCCTACTCTCTCTGTGTTTGGAATCCAGTCTAATATGCAACGTGAGTGCTCATCCTGCCTTCCCTATAAACAGCCAGGTGCATCCACTTTTAGCCCCAACTACTTCAGTGAGCCAAGATGTGTTGGATTGTTTATATTGTTAACCTGTGGCTTTTCTCTGTCTCTCTCAGATTGCCGGGAGCATACCTCGTAGTAGGCCCAGAACCCAGACTGCCTGGTGTAGGGCCCAGCAGGGCCAGGGCCAGTGATAGGAGCCCCGATTCCATGGTCAGAGGGGTTGCTCAGGATGTAGGTGTGACCGTAGGTTGGGAATCCAACGATGAGCTTCTCAGCTGGGGCCCCATTGTCCTTCCAATAGTTCATGATGTAATCCTGCAATGGCAACAGGTTACCAAGAGGCCCCACCGAGCTGATGGCCCGGGGCTTAGTTATGTTAGACCCCTGTTCTAGCGAGCAAATTGTTTGATCTTAATGACAGGAAATTTGTTAGAATTTTTAATACACATTTTTGTGGAATAATAGTTAAAGAGATTTGATTAGCCACTTACACGGATAGTTATAACAAGTGAGATTTTTGTAGAATCTATGTTTTCCCCCAAATCCCCATGTGATTTAGGACACCATCTCTGGTCTGTGTATGAGTTGGTATAGGGACTCACCACATTGAGGTAGGCATTGCTGCCAGTGTCGGTTGGGTATTTGTAGAGGGGGCTGTTCTCTCCAGTGTAGCCCTCCCAGGAGCCATGGAGGTCATAGGACATGACATGGATGAAGTCCAGGTACCTGCAGGGCAGGTAAAGCAGGTAAAATCATCTCTGATGGTCAACTCCCACGCCTCTGCAGGAAAAGGTACCCCTTCCTAAGCCCCCTCAACAAGGTCCCTGGACAGCAAGACAGACTAAGGATGAGCGTCTTTTACACAAGCGACACAGAGGAGCTGGGGACAGTGGTCACTCACTGGGACAGCTCTGGGATCTCATAGCCAGCCTGGATGTTGGAGATGCCACCAGCGACTGCGGCAGTGACCATCAGCCTGGGCTTGTTGACCTGCTTGGCCTCCTGCTCAAAAGCTTCACGCATTTCCTGTGCAAGAGGAGGAGTACGTCTATGAACGTGAACTCTAAGTTGACCTTCACGACTATTCTTCGAAGTAAATTTAACCAGTCGTCCATCTTTCATTCTTCAGCATTCTCACAGCAATAGGGCATCCAGGTCGTTCCTCTCGCACTGAGGTTGCAGGCAGCTGGGTTTTCTGCACGGCCTCACTGACCTTGTACATGAAATGGGTTGTGGGCCCTCCAGAAACTAATACCAAATGATGTTGAATGCACACTGGCATTTAAAAATGAATTTTTAAAAATGACATGGAGCACAGCTCACCTGGACCAGGACAGTGAAGAGGTGCTTGTCCTGAGGCGGGCTCCCCCGAGAGCCAGGATACTCCCAGTCAAAGTCCAGCCCGTCAAAGTCGTACTGGCGCAGGAATTTGATGACCGAGGTGATGAAGGTCTGGCGGTTCTCAGGAGAGGACACCATGGCAGTGAAACTAAGGGCGACCCCAAGAGGGCAGGTGAGGGTTTGCCTCCACAGTCCCAACCCCTTGTAACATCAAACTCCTATATTTTTGCCTCCAAGCTCTTCACCAGGATCCACAACCCAAACAAAAGAACGTTCCTGGTTTTCTCCTGTCCTCACTTGTAATCACAGCCATGGCCCCTCAATGTTGCCTCTGCTTTATTGATCCAAACTCTGGTCTTCCTGCCAAGTTGTGCTGGTTGCTTTGAACACCGGAGCCCCTCTGCTCACCTCACAGCTCTCTGTGGTCTCTCTCCAAACAGTCCCCCAAGCACATTTGCCCTCAGCCAAGTCTCATTCATTTGCATGCCTTTCCCTTCCCACAGAAGGTAAATAGAGAAAATAAATCCAACACTCTTCTCAGGGGCTGTGCTCTTGAAAGACTCTAAGAAGAGATTGTTTTGCAATCCCATTCACTAAACCTTGATGAGTAGGATCCCAGAATATCCATCAACATTTAAATGTCTAAAAGCAATTGCATCCTTGCATCCTACGTATTATTGAGGCTCTGGTGTAGTAACTTATTTAAGCAGCCTATTTGTTTGTTGTGCATCCTTAATACCCTGCCTTAGACTGTGAGGTCTGAAAGGACACGGGGCACAGAGGGCCACCTTGTTTTCAGTAGCAAATAAGCACCAGCCCTCCCGCAGGGACTCACGGGGCAGTTCCGAAGTTCCAGCCGCCGATGGCCAGGAGCGTTTTCAGCTGGCCGTTCCTGGAAAGCGAAGGGTAGAAAAGAGGACCTTCAAAACCCTTGAGCCGCTCTACTGAGAATTCCAACGCTTTGGTATCGGGCCCGGTTTATACCTTGACATGTTTATTACAGAACAATTTTCCTCCACTTCCAAACACTTTATAACAATTCTTTGTGTTGTGGTTATCATAAATTTACTCAGGGCTCTTTGGAGAAAACTAAATTATGGAAATGGGATGTTTGTTTTAAAAGAAGTATGTATTGGTGACATTTTTTGAAATATATCCACATGTAGCTATCTATATCTATCTGTTTATCTATCCATCCATCCATCCATCTGTCAGCATAATATAATCATATTCAATTCCATCAGATGAAATGGTAAATGTGGCTTGAGCTTAGTTACTTTCTCAGCCTCTCGGAACAGTATTTCTCAAACATCAGTTTACAGAAGAATAAAATGCAAGGGTCAGAATGGGAGGGCACCATGGAATGCCAGGTGTATGGCCGCCTTCCCAGAGATTCTGAAGCAGCTGGACCAGGGTAAGCATTGGCATTTTTATCAAGTGCCCCAGGTGATTTCCATACAAGTAGTCAAATGGGCCACATTTCCAGAAACACCACTCCAAAGGGGTGGTCGCCTCTTAGGTTATCAGAACTTACCTGGAGTAGCTGCACCCAGGACAGTGCTACTCCCAAGGGAATGCTACTTCTCCCACATATAACTAAACCGAACAAGTCAGAAATGAAAAAACAGTAGGGTTTTCAGTTGTTTGATTTGTGGATTTTTTACACAAACTAGAACTCCATTCAAATTCAGTGAACGCTTCTGTTTTCTTAGGTTTAACGACATCTAATCGTTTATATCCTCTGCCTCCTGCTCTGAAAGTAGCTAAGATGGCTTGCAGTTTCCTGGGTCATAAAAAAGCTTGACAAAGAAAGGAAGAAACACAACTAATATGTTTCCAATAGCTGCTAGAGCAGGCACTGTGCTGAGTTCTCTATATTCTTGCTACTTAAAGGGCAGATCCTGGGCCAGAAGCATCAGGGAGCTTATTGGAAGTGCAGGTTCTTGGTCCCCACTCCGGACTCATCAAATCGGAGCTGCATTTTAGAAAGACGCCAGCTGATTCGCTTGCCCATCACGTTTGGGAAGCACTGCACTGAGAGATACTCAACCAGATATTTCCCCCTTCTCTTACTTGTTCTTCAGGCCATTGAAAGCCTGGTAGAGGGTCACGTCATTCCATTCGATGGTGGTGATCTCGTTGTTTCGCATGCCCGCGAAGGCGTAGATCAGGTGAGTACAGAGGCAGGGGTCGAGGTCCTCGGGCGTGAAGCGCCCCAGGCCTGGCCGGTACTGGGCCCAGTTGGTGAAGTAGCATATCAGCTGGTAGGCAGAGCCTGTGGGCAGTAAGGAGGAAGGACAATGGCCTTGGTTTGGACATTGCTGAAACGTGCCATGAGTCTTGGCCCTCCTGTCTCCCTCACTCTGCCTCAGATGCCGCATCTCCATGTGTGAGCACGCTCACAGATGAGTTCAAGGATTCTGACTTGGGAACTAGTGGGCGACCGGGGTCGAGGGTGGGGAGGTTGGCTATTTTTAACTGTGATGAATTTATTTTGAGATTTTGTATAAATAGACCTGGGAACCACTGAAGAAAAGATTCCTATGAAGCCCAGTGGACACCCGTTTCTAACTGGTAGGTGGCCATGCTGAAGAAGACAACATGGCAGCCGATCCTAAACCCTAGATTTTCCCAACGTCAAACCCACCCGTCTCTGAAGTAGATCGTAGCTCTCTTTCCTAGTATGGCTTATCTCTTGATATACTTTTGAAAAAAAGGATTGGAATATTTAAAAAGCACATATCTTAGCAGGTCATTGCAATGGGAAGAATTGATAAGAATTTGAGGGTTTTGGAAGAAAAAGATAAAATCCAGGACTTACCTAGCTGAGCATTCAGCAGAAGGGCCAGACCTAGAGAGAGAGTGGGAAAAAATGAAAACAAAAGCATGTGCTCTGGAACGGCCGTCTATCCTGTAGAATCTAATTCTTAGGACTTGGATGCCGTTCTATTTGTCAAAGGTTGTTACAGCTCCAGCAGCCCTCAGGGGTTATGCCAAAGAGTATATTGAGTATGTTGAGTGACTACACATACATACACACTTCACCCCCTTGAACTGGAATGAGAACAGCCTTCACAGACAAGGCATTCTCCGAATCAATGAATTCAGTATCTCCTGGGGCCTGGGAATTTTTTTTTTTTTAACCAACTTTTAGTCTGTGAGGTCAGACTCCAGATCCCTCTCCCTGGCTTCTATCAAAGTGCTTGCAATATGATTTTTTTTTAATAAGTTGAGCCAGAGGTTTTATTTGGAAAAGGTTCTGAAACTAGGAATATAGACTGCCTCTCAGCTGCCAGTTCCAGAGAGAAAAAGCTGTCAGCTGAGGCAGAACAAGGCTCTATCCCTGATTACGAACCCACCTGTGAGGAGAAGAAGCTTTGCCATGGCTGCTGTCGGTACTGGTCCAGCAGGGCCCGGATTGGCTTTTTATGCCATGCGAGTTGCTGGTTATCAAACGGAGAACATTGAACCCAGGTGTGCATATAGCTTATCAGGAACCCACAGATCTCCTTTCCTGCAAACAGGAAACAGGACCTCCAACCTACGTTCTCCCACCACCTCGCTCCCTGCCCCGTGAGGACAGAACATGCCATGGCTCCCAGCAGGGTGGCGGAGACCATCACCACCGAAAGCACCAGCTTAAAAGCCTTTTTGGCAGTGCCCAGGGTTGATAAGCATCTGTTTCAACACAAGGCTAGTTTTTAAGTTGTGGACATTTCGTGCCTAGAGCACCAAAGCTTGTGTTTATTGGAAAGTAAATAATAAAACCTTTGGAAGTTATTAGCTGTTCTTAAACTTGTTCATGGAATTACTTGTACAATTGGTGCCTAAGGAACGTCTCCATTTTAGGTGCTGCCTTTTAAACATTCTACCCACTCTGGAATGACCTTAAGTCATTTTTTTAAATCCTGAGGATATTTTTCTATTGATTCTTTTTTATCCTTTTTAAAAACATATATATC
This sequence comes from Pipistrellus kuhlii, assembly GCF_014108245.1. Taxonomy (NCBI): domain Eukaryota; kingdom Metazoa; phylum Chordata; class Mammalia; order Chiroptera; family Vespertilionidae; genus Pipistrellus; species Pipistrellus kuhlii. The sequence continues at coordinate 4,020,243 of NW_023425523.1, forward strand.
TTATTGTTTTTTTACAGAGAGGAAGGGAGGGGGGATAGATAGCTAGAAACATCGATCAGATGCCTCCTGCACACCCCCCACTGGGGATGCACCCATAACCAAGGCACATGCCCCTGACCGGAATCGAACCCGGGACCCTTGAGTCCACAGGCCAAGGCTCTATTGATTCTTAGAGTGGAAGAGAGAGGGAAAGACAGAGAGAAACATCGGTGTGAGAGAAACACATTGATTGGTTGCCTCCTGCACAAACCCTGACCAGGGCCCAGGACCAGGGAGGAGCCTGCAACCAAGGAATGTGCTCTTGACTGGAATCGAACCCGGGACACTTTGGTCTGCAGGCCAATGCTCTTATCCACTGAGCCAAACCAGCGAGGGCAACCTTAAGTCATTCTTATACAATAATTTCCTCTAAGAATGTATGAATCCATAAATATCCTTTCCAAAGGTCACAGACAGCTCTCTAGGGTTCCACAGTTCCAAATTACCTCCAGAAGAGGTGGAAACATATTTCATGTTGCTGATAGAGATGATGGCGATGATACTGAAAAGAATCTCTTTTGATAGGAATATTTGCAACTTGACTGTTTCTAGAATTTCTTGTTTGAAATTTATTTCAACCCACCTTTCCAAAAATTATTCATTGTTTTAAAATAAATTTCTGCTTCAGCAAAATGACCTATTCATGATCCCTAAATATATCATATGCATTTGTTCTCACTGTCTCTCTCCTTTGCCTGTACTGTAATGTCTTCCCCTCTCCTCACTGTCTATCCTGATATTTCAATTCTTCAACACCCAGCTCAGATCCTCTCATTGAAGCTCAATGGTCTTTCCTTCCTCGGAAATACTTGATAGACTCTAATACATGTTGTCTGTACCGCTTACTGTCCTGTGACAAACCTGGAATCCAGATGGTGGGCATCCCCATCATGGGATGTCAGCACCTTAGCAGACTTATTGTGAATCCAGACTCGTTTGATGCCGGAAAGGACAGGGCACGTGGATTTTTCATTTCCATCAGGACTGGTCACAAAATGAAATTCAAAAGAATGGAGGGTCGATGGTGAGTGACCAAAAAACAATGAATGTTTATCATAGGCTCTCCTCATTATTTAATTTACCTTTTCTTATTATCAGCCCAATTTTGTAGATGAGAATATGGACCAAATCTTAAGCACCAGATCCAGGACTCAGTGCCAAAATTAGCTGCCTCTAGATTCAGAATGAAAATCTAACATTTACACTGTGCTACCTCCTATCAATTGAATAGGCTAGTTGGTGGTCTAGGATAGGCATTTTCCTGAGACACCCAGGAGAATAATGTTGGGACTAAGAGCCAGAATTGTTGCAAATCAGGGTTAAGTCAAGGACTTGTAAGAGCCAGCAGCAAGGCAATCATCCCAGGTTTATCCTATTTGACCATCAGGTCCAGCTGCTGTGTAAATTTAGTGAAGTATTTTCTGTTGAATTATCCCTAGTGCCATAGGAGTGACCTGCAGATAAAGCATCCATTCCTGATAGCTCCTTAAAAACTCCAGGTGAGTCCCCATCCAGCTTGCCTGCCATCTGAGCACTGGCGTGTTGGAAAGAATCCCCATCCTTGAGGTCATACAAAGGTTAGAGCACTTTATTTGCACCAGCACCATGATAAAAATGGCTTCTCAGTGCCCACATGGCAGAGTTCAGAGCCCGGAGCAGGTATAATAATGGACACAGCTGTGACTGGGTAGTCCATCAACAGCCAGGTAAAGATGGCAGCAACCCAGCTTACTCTCCACTCATCCCTTAGCCCAGGGAGCAACCTGATTTCACAGTCACCAAGAGAGCAGGGCTGGGGGGATAGAAAGGAAGAAAGGGTACCTGGATTGGGTTCTCAACCCACAGTTATTCGTCCCCAGAAAACTTCCTGTTTTATTTTTCTTATCTTAGACTCAAACAAACTTAAATATATAATTTTGCTGAAAAAAATTTTTCTACTATAATTTACAAAATTATTTCTCTCTGGCCTGACTGGCCTGGCTCAATAGTTGAGCTTCGACCTATGAATCGGGAAGTCACAATTCAATTCCCAGTCAGTGCACATGCTCCCGTTGCAGGCTCAGTCCCCAGTGTGGGGCATGCAGGAGGCTGATGATCAATGATCTCATCATTGATGTTTCTATCTCTCTCCCTTCCTCTATGAAATCAATACAAATGTATTTATAAAAAATTATTTCTGTCTGGCTATCAATTCTTTCCCTTATACATATAATGGCTAATGGTTACATAATATTTATAAATACTAAGTAATATAGTTGATGAAATTGATCCTCTAGGGAACTGTGTAGTATTTTTTACTTCTTAATTATATACATGTATTATATTGACAAAAATGAAATTTAAATTTAAAAAGAAATAAAGGCTGAGAAGTAAAGAAGATATGATTGCCGAAACCGGTTTGGCTCAGTGGATAGAGCATCGGCCTGCGGAATGAAGGGTCTCAGTTCGATTCCGGTCAGGGGCATGTACCTTGGTTGCAGGCACATCCCCAGTGGGGGGGGGGGGGGAGTGCAGTAGGCAGCTGATGGATGTTTTTCTCTCAACGATGTTTCTGACTTTCTATCCCTCTCCCTTCCTCTCTGTAAAAAATCAATTAAAAAATATGAAAATAAAATAAAAAGAAGATATGATTTTGGTGGTAAACATGAACAAAATTTTAAAAGTAGCTTAAACTTTCCAGAGTATAATTTGTTGTTAAATACTAAGATCCCAGGCCATGTAAGAAAAGCTCAGAGCTAACATAACAGTCTGTGTGAAAAGATGAAAGCTTTTTCTGTAAGATCAGAACTAAGTCAAGGACGCACCTTTCCCACTTCTCTTCAACATAGCACTGGAAGTCTTAGCCATAGGGATGGAGCAACAAAGAGAAATTAAATTTTGCACAGCAAAAGAAGCAATCAACAAAGTGGGAGAAAAATATTTACATGCCATATATCGGATAAGGAATTAATAACTAAAACACATAAAGAACTCATACCACACATTAACAACAACAACACCTTGTTATAACAGAGTCAATGTTGATATTGGTAGGGCTCAAACCCCAAACCCATTTAAGAACCCACTACTGACAGGGAAACCATATTATCTTGATTTTGCTGTACAAGAAGGAAGGACTGGGCTCAAGCCCAGGCACCATACAAATAAGCTCCATCCTGGAATAGCTTACATAATTCGAGATGGTTTTGTACAGTGGGCTAGACTCTCTGTTTGGATAGCCCTAATTGGCTATTTCACCCTCATCTATTTGTAGCAAATGGTTTCCACAGTCCTTTCCAGAAATGGGTTAGCATGCTCTCACTCTTTCCCCTGATGCTAGAATATCTAACAGCCCTTAAAAAAAAAAAAAAGTCCAGGTACTCAAATTTCCTATGTACAGTTTTCTAGAATTTATTTGCCTGAAGACTAGTCTGCACTCTGAAGATTTTCCTTCCTTGTCTCCCTTTTCACAACTGTTGTTCTCCTCCAAAGAGGAGAAGCAGAATTGGAGATGTGAGTCAAGAAGGAGTGTAGCTATGGCTCTTTCTCTCCAAGGAGGCAGCCAGTCGCCTAGTGCAGAGATGCAGAGCTTTGTGAGACCCTGGTGGACAAGATCATCGCCCTTGAGATTGAACCCAGTGACACCATTGAGAATGTTAAAGCCCAATTTCAAGACAAGGAGGGCATCCTGCCCAGCCAGCAGCATCTGATTTTTGTGAGTAAGCAGCCAGAGGATGGCCACACTCAGACTCTACCTTCCAGAAAAAGTTCACCCTGAACCTGGGGCTTTGCCTGCCAAGTGGCATTACTGAGCCTTCCCTTCTCCAGCTCATTCAGAAATGCACCTTCCACAACATGTTCTGTCCCAGGTGTTTCCCTTGCCTGCACTTCTGTGCTGTCACATGTTACAAACCACCACCAGCCTCCACCCTAAATGTTACAAACCACCACATGCCCTCCAGCCCTGCAGGGTGGCCTACTGCATAAACCCCATGGGTGTGGGGTTTCAGGAAAGCTTCCTTTTAGTTAGTTGACTGGAGTCATAAAAAAAAAAGAGAGGAAAAATGTAGGATTAAACCTAACTACAACAGTAATTACATTAAATGTAAATGGACTAAAAATTCTAGGTTGTCTATATCTCGTCTTCTTTAAAAAATGCTTAAGTGTGCCGAGACCGGTTTGGCTCAATGGATAGAGCATCGGCTTGGGGACTGAAGGGTCCCGGGTTCGATTCTGGTCAAGGGCATGTACCTTGGTTGCGGGCATATCCCCAGTAGGGGGTGTGCAAGAGGCAGCTGATCGATGACTCTCTCTCATCGATGTTTCTAACTCTCTATCTCTCTCCCTTCCTTTCTGTACAAAATCAATAAAATATATTTTTTAAAAAATGCTTAAGTGTATGTTGAGAGTGTTGTCATAAAACTTAGCATATGGGAAATCCATCAGGAAATATTTTTTATAAAATATATTTTATTGATTTTTTTACAGAGAGGAAGGGAGAGAGATAGTTAGAAGCACCGATGAGAGAGAATCATCAATCAGCTGCCTCTTGTACGCCCCCCACTGGGGATGTGCCCGCAACCAAGGTACATGCCCTTGACTGGAATCCAACCCTGGACCCTTCAGTCCGCAGGCCGACGCTCTATCCACTGAGCCAAACCAGTTTCGGCAGGAAGTATTTTTTTAAAAAGCATTCTTCCAGTAAAATTTGAGTCACAAATTGGAAGGAAGAAAGGGAGGAGGCATCGTTCTTGTCTTCAATAACCTTAGAGTCAATACTGCACTTAGAATAAATACCGTGTGAATGGTATTTCAAGCTATTTATTAATGTTCATTAACTTATTTAATCATGACCTACGTCGTGTCAGGTACCATCTGAATGCTAAACTATATGAATAAACAAGACACAGGGTTCACTATCACTGCTGCAGGCAGACACATAAAGGGGAAATTATGGGTTGTACATTTAAAACTAATATTATTATTGTACATCAACTGTAATTTAAGAAATAAAATTTTAAAAAAGAAAGGAAGAAAGAAAAAGAAAGAAAGAAAGAAAGAAAGAAAGAAAGAAAGAAAAAGAAAGAAAGAAAAGACAGCTGCAAAGATGCCTGTCGATGGAGGCTGAGGGTCACAATGCTTAAGACCTCCCTCCACTCCACTCCCCGCCTTATTACCCATGCAGAAAGGGCTGTTCCTACAGGAAGCCCACCAGGATGCCCAGATCGCTCTGAGGGCTCCCCAGCCCCAGAAGGCAACCAGGGAGAAGCAAAGGTGTCGCCTTGAGCGTGGAAACCAGCCCCAGGGCATCCACCCAGCCTGACCACACCGTTAGGACGGCGATGGCACTGTGGGAGACTGGGGGACGTGGCACCCTCTGGTGGCGGCTGAAAGGAGGCTCAATACCCGGTGGGCGTGGCCTTGTGTCTTCCCCAAGCTCTCAGCCTCTTTGGGAATGGGGATTGTCTCAGAGAAGTTGAGAGGATGAGTCCAGGACCCGGCTCACCGTGGCACCATCGGACCAAAACAGGAGGAAACAGAAGGAGAGCTCTGGGGAAGGTCAAAGGGGCAAATGCAGAAAACCCGTTTCTTCTGTTCAGCTCCAGATACGGAGACATGGGCTTTCCTCATCTGCCCCAACAGGCAGGCATTCCTGAGGCTTGGGACCTCCTCCTTGTTGTCTGGGCCTGGTTCAGACCTCACCTTGGCATAAGGACAAGGGGCTTTTGTTACTGTGCCTCTGGGCAGAGGAGACGAGCTCTTCCCACATAGGCCAGCCTGGCACCTGTGGGACAGGGGGTGAAGAGAGCCCCACCCACAAGGCAGGACACTGGGAGGGAGGGTAGCTCAGGCCAAGCGCCCATCAGAGGAAGCGAGGAGAGAGAGCAGATTCAAGAGATCTGTTTGTCCCCTGGTGAGAGGGGCAGGCCTCGGAGGCACCCGGAGAACCTAATTAGAAAGGCCCAGCCCCAAAAAAAGAACGAGGGAGGAAGAAAACAGACAGCTGGGGACACCCACATGCCCACCTTGCCCGAGGACCCCTTTGGCGTGGGAAGCTACTATCAAACCTAAACTAAGAATCTCAGACATTCTTTGGGACTTTGCAAGTGAGACTGGACTATAGTGAAGTCGTTGAATTATGGACTCTAACCCTTTTCCCTCAACTATGAGGTCAACACTTCACTAGCTCTCCAGCAGGTCTCCAAGACTTGTCTCAGACAAAATAGGATCTCCGTAAGACGCCACTGACTAAACAAGTGTGAGAATGAATGATAGGTCATCCATCTGTGTCCTTCCAGCAGGCCCACCGCTGGTAGTCCGTCATTAATAAGTGAGTGAATAAATGAATGAATGGGAGTCTAGACTTGCTGGCTGCCAGGCTGGCCATAGGCTGGATGATGCGACCTAAAGGCTTGTCTGGGTTGAACCACCGTGAGAACTTTGCTCAGGTACAGGATGTGGGCTGATAGAGTCTCACCATCCGAGTTTCGAGAGTGGGGTTGGGCCCGGAAAGGGCCTCTGATTTGTTTAGTGGGGCCCGTGCGGGGGCTGCCAGAGCTTCACACTGAGCTGGGGGAGGAAGGAGGCGCGGGAGGGTGGGAGCAGCGGGCAGAGATGAAAAGGAAGCTATTGTCAGGGGAGAGGGCCCAGGTCTGCAGGGGAGAGGGCCCAGGTCTGCAGGGGAGAGGGCCCAGGTCTGGGGGGGCTGAGGTAGTCATGTGTCTTCTAACCAGGGGCCTGCCCAACGCTGCACACGGAGGCCAGGGAAGGCCTTTACCGATGGGGGGATGAGATGACCTTCCCCTCGTGCTTGTGGGGGTCCCGTGTGGTCATGCATGTGTGCCATTTCATGCATGTGAGCCGCTTCATGCATGTGAGCCACTTAGCGGAGTGCACGGATCAGAATGGACTCTCAATAAACATCTAGCATCAGCTTCCAGCACTTTCTAGCCATTCATTTCAAATTCCTGTCACGTTGGCAAAGAAGGGAGATGGAGAGATGTAAGGAGCCAAAGCCAGGGCATCGGGGTGGCCTGACCCACCTCCTGTGGCCTCATCACCCACCACCCGACCTTGAGGCGCTGGCTGCAGGGGACCCGGGCTCCATGCACTGCCCGAGCCCAGGGGTGGTTCCCTGCCACAGGCCAGGTGCTCTGGAGGCAGATGTGGAGCCAGAGCTTGGGCCATTCATCAGGAATCCTTACCCGTGAAAGGAAGGGGGAGGGGACAGGACTGTACCGGGGGAAGCTTTGGCCAACCTGGACTCCCTGCATCAGAGTTATCCACCTGCCCCAGAGTGCCTGGGCCTGTCCTCCCGTCCCACTGCGTCCCAGGGGTGGGCTACCCGGGGCAGGACATTGTAAGGCCTGGGAAGCCAAGAGCAGGAGGCCTCTCCTAGGCGCCCACAGCTGGGCACAGGCCCCCAGTGAGTGCAGGAGGTCTCCCCTAGGCGCCCACAGCTGGGCACAGGCCCCCGGTGAGTGCAGGAGGCCTCCCCTAGGCGCCCACAGCTGGGCACAGGCCCCCAGTGAGTGCAGGAGGCCTCCCCTAGGCGCCCACAGCTGGGCACAGGCCCCCAGTGAGTGCTCTAGCACCCTCAGCTCCTAGTGGCTGGCACTCAGAGGCAGATGTCCATTGGTCTCATTGTTTCCCGATGACTCGTGTCGCTGCTCACAGCACAGCTTCACAGACACGCCAGGGGCCTTTGGGGCAAACCGCTCGTCCCACTGGCCGGTGGCGCAGCGGATCTCCGTCCTAGATGGTCTGAGGACACCTGGGCCTGGAAGCCCTCCCTCGGCTGGTCTGAAAGAGGGTGTGGAAGGTGTTGGGGAGCGGGGTTGGGGTGGGGAGCGGGGAGGCCGGCTAAAGAAGCGGGCATTCCGAGTGTTAGACAGCAGGAGGGAGCGGGAGTGCTCAGAGGAGCTGAGCTGGGGTAAAACGATACAGCCTGAGCACAGAGCACAGCCCGGGAATGCGAAACACCTGGACACTCCTCCGAGCTGCCTGGACTTCCCCACCCAGAGTTTCGGTTCCTCTGGCTTCATGCCGGTAAACTCACACTCCACTGCACACCCCGGTCACCAGCAGGGCTGACGTACCGCATACTAGCATTTAAGCAACTGCAGCGCAGTAGCCCTGGGGCCTAACCTGCTGAACTAGATTAAAAACATTAGCCCAGAGATCCAGAGACAGAAGCATAGCAGAGTGCAGAGGCTCAGAGGGAAGGCTGGGAGGGCGGGCGGGCGAGAAGAGCTCAGCCAAAGACCTCGTATGCGTATATACGCAACCCATGGACACAGACAATAGGGTGGTGAAGGCCTAGGGTGGGGGGTGGGGTGGCGGCGGGCTAGGAGGGGTCAATGGAGCGAGGGAGGGGGGAGCAGAAAGGAGGACATATGCAATACTTCCAACAATAAAGACTTAAAAACAAAACAAAAAAACATGAAACCAGTGTTTCATGTGGCAGGCGACAGGCAGCACCGTGCAGGGAGCCCCTCCCGTCCCGTCTGTGGAAACATCTGAGGTGAAGGTGAAGGCCCTCGGAAGCCAGCGAGCTGCGGGAGCAGGTGCTGGGCAGGAAGCCCGCAATGACCTTGGGAACAGGCAGTTTCCTCTGGTGAGCGCTGTGGGTGACGTTCCACCTCCTGCCCCAGCACAAGCCGGTAAACAACCTGAGCCCCACCTCCGGCCCTGCCGCTTGCAGCCAGGCTCTGTGCAACCCGGGCTGCTTCCTGACGGGCAGGGCCTGGTACCTGGGCCCCGAGAGAGTAAAGCACGCTACCGATTTAGCACTCTACCTATTTGCATTTGGTTTCCTCTGTATAGTACCAAAAGGAGGAAGAGGAGAAGAAGGAGGAGGAGGAGGAGGAGGAGGAGGAGGAGGAGGAGGAGGGAAAGCAAAATGAAACAGTATTTAATTGCACAGCCCCTTGGCCCTGGGAATCTGCTGCTCCACGCTTCTCATGTATTTACAACTCAGCTCCGCCCTCAGCCCCTCCATGCGGTCCAGCAGGTGCTGTGCACCGATTCCCACGCCCTCTCGGTGGTGAGGACATGGTGAATCGTTACACATCCATGAACTCTAGGGCACTCATATTAGGTCTGAGACCCCAACCATTCAAAGCATTTTCATAACTAAAAATCTCCCTTGGATTTTTTAAAATGTATTTTTTTATTATTATTGGTAATATTACAGATTCCCTTGGGTTTTTTTTTAAACCAAAAACCTACAAGTCACGTTGAGTGTGAAATCCCCACTGAGAGCTGAGAGGGTACCTCCTTGGAGCCAGGTTCAGTCTGCAGCACCCAGCAGCGTGCCTGGGACCCAGGAGACACTCGGGAAACGACGGCCGAGGACATGTGAGAGGGAGGTGTGCGTGAGCAGAGAGGTGGAGAGGGATGAAGTCGGCTGTGGCCCTAGACGGCTCATAAAAAAGTCTAGTAAGAGCATCAGCCAGACTGGTGAGGCTGAGGCCAGCCCTGCCCCCAGCTCTACCACCACCTTTGTCTCTTCCCTCCGGGTCCCCACCCACTGCGACCTTCTCTCTTGCCTCACAGGCTTGTCTTTCAAAGCCTTTCGCCATTTCCCGAGCTTCCCTACACGGTGGCCCTGGTCCCTGAGCAGACAGCCCTCTGTCTAACCAGGCTGTCCAGCCCAGCTCCTTCCCGGGTTGGGAGGGGCGGGGGGAGAGGAAGGGGATCATGGTGGCAGGAGGGTAGCGCCTTGGGCTCTGTTATTAGGATGAACATGGACAGCTGGGGATCAATGCCATTAATCAGGCGATAACAAGGGCATGCTGAGCTCCGTGTTCTAAGGCTGTGCTACGTGCTCGCTGCCTGCTGAGTGAAAAGAAGGGAAACTATTGGAGACAGTTACCCATCGGATCCCTTCGCTGGGCTGAAGACTGGGGTCTGGACAGAGCTCTCCTGGTTCTGGCCCTGACAGCTCTGAATTCGCTGTGTGAGGACGAGGCTCCGCCCCCACCCAGGGAGGCCACGGGCAGGGCAGGCAGCTCTCAGTTCTCAGGTGGCACTTCCTGTGGCTGAGACCTCAGGGCTGCCTCTGACACTGTCCCTCTGACATGGCATTCGACAGCTCTAGGTTTTCTATCAATTAATGGCCGAGGATGGTTAATGAAACAAATGAGGTGCAGCCAAAACCGGTGTGGCTCAGTGGATAGAGCATCAGCCTGAGGACTGAAAGGTCTCAGGTTTGATTCTGGTCAAGGGCATGTACCTTGGTTGCGGGCACATCCCCAGTGGGGGGTGTGCAGGAGGCAGCTGGTCAATGTTTCTCTCTCATCGATGTTTATAGCTCTCTATCTCTCTCCCTTCCTCTCTGTAAGAAATCAATAATATATATATATATATATATATATATTTATTTTTTTAATGAGGTGCAGAGGGACAGGGAAGGTGTGAAATCAAGAGATTTCATCGCCATCCAGGCAAGGAGAGTCTTTCAATTCAAATTAGTCGATTCAAGGTCACATGGGAGACCTCTCAGGAAACATGTTATGAAAGATTACCGCTTAAAAAATGAAAAAGGTGATAGAAGATGTGCTATAGTGCAAGAAATGGCATGAGATTAAGAACTGGTCTACAGTGATCTTGGAGTTAATGAGCAAACCTTGTTTTCCTCCTCCCTTCTCTCAGACCAAACCCTGGTTCTGAAACGTCGGTTCCCGTAGTCATGGGACCGAGATGGTTTTTAGGTTTCTCTTGGTTGGATGAGAAAAAAAATGCAGTTCTGGAGATTGTACAAATAAGCAGAGTGTTGAGTGCTGGGCCGCTTGTCAACCCCGCAGATGCCACAGCGATAGTTGGGGTCCTCAGCAGTGTCCCATGGGCCTGGAGATAAGGTCCCCATCCCAGTATGAATAACAGGTTCGCGTTAGCTGCTGTGTGACTCCGGGCAAGTTTCTTCACTTCTCTGAGCCTGTTTGTCCATCTGTAACTCGGAGATAGTAATACCTACTCAAGGGATTATGGGTAATGCTGATTTGAAATAACGTTTACAAAATGCTTCGCATACAAGCCCGGACGTGTAAAGAGCTCAGCCCACGAGAGCCCTCTGTTCCTTTTCCTGAATGGCCCAGGAGAACCGAGAAATGCCCAAGTCTTCAGGCGTTAGAACTGCAGTTCAGTTCAACGATTACAGAGTGGCCACGTGCTAATGTGGTGGTCATAATGCTGGGCATGTATTCACGTTCGTCCAACGAGTATCATGAAGTGGGTCTTGCAAGGAAACAGGTTATGCCATTTGGTGTTTCAGAGCCTTGCCCAGTGCCAAAGAGGCACCCACAATTCCACCTGTTCTTTTGCTTCCGAATGTACCGAGAGGTCTTTAAAGAGTGAGTAGACACAAAGGGAAAAAAGCCCGTCTAAAAAGTCCACGTGCTGCATGATTCCAATTCTGTGGAATTCTGCAGTCAGCGAGAGGATTGGCCAGTGGTTGCCAGGGGATCCCAGAGAGGGAGGGAGGAATGAGCAGGTGGAGCCCAGGGGACTGTTAGGGCAGTGAAACCGTCCACATGACACTAATGGTGAGTCACGTCACATACATCTGTCAAAACCCACAGCATGTGTGGGACAACGAGCGACCCTAATACAAACCATGGGCTTGAGTTAATCACACTGTGTTAACACACAAATGAAAGATGGAAAAAGTATGGGGAGGGAACATCTAGGAAGTCTCTCTACTTTCCATCCAATTTCTCTATAAACCTAAAATGGCTCTAAAACTTAGTCTGTTCTTTTTTTTTTTTTTTTTTTTAATTTAGAATTTTTGCAATTCATTTCCTCTCCCAGTGCTACCTCCTGGAGATTAGACTCCAGTCTTCGGGCTGGAGTGCATTTCTCCTTCCTGTCCCTAAACTGCTCTGTGTCTCTCCTAATCCCGGCAACTCCATCGAGTAATGTCTTTCCCAATGTCAGGTCCTCGGGGACAGGGACCATGCCGCATTGGTTTTTGTGAGATCCTGTCAGTCTCCCTTTCAGACCTCCCACTGGCTCCCCATTCCAAGGGGGCGGGGGTTACATGTGCAGCAAAGCATGATCACACAGTGAACATGCCTATGTATCTGCCACCAGATTAAGAAATAGGACACTCCCAGCACCCAGAATCCCTAGGGCAGTGGTCGGCAAACTCATTAGCCAACAGAGCCAAATATCAACAGCACAACAATTGAGATTTCTTTTGAGAGCCACATTCTTAAACTTCAACTTCTTCTAACGCCACTTCTTCAACATAGACTTGCCCAGGCCTTGGTATTTGGTGGAAGAGCCACCCTCAAAGGGCCAAAGAGCCGCATGTGGCTCGCGAGCCGCAGTTTGCCGACCAAGGCCCTAGGGGGTCCTCTCAATTATAACTTCCCCTTTCCTCTCTACATCTAACATCCTCCTGACTTCTCACACATATCATTGCTTTGCCTATTTTTAACTTCATATAAATGGAAACTCACATTACATACTGTCTTCTGTCTGGCAGTTTTGCTCAGTTATGTTTGTGTGAACTAGCCGTATCTCATATGTAGCAGTGGTTTATTCACCTTTTACTGCTGGATGGTGCTCCATTGTCCGAATACGCCCAATCCATCCATTTCACTGTTTACAGACATTGGAGGCTGTTTCTGCTTTGAAGCTACTTCAAATACACGCTCATTCTTGTAGATGGACACATATTTTTTCACTTTTAAAGGAAGGAAGTGGTTTAGTTGGGACCACCATAAAATGAGTTGGGGAAATTAAGGCACAATAATATCCAACCAGTTGAGACCGGTTTGGCTCAGTGGATAGAGCATCGGCCTGCGGACTGAAGGATCCTGGGTTTGATTCCGGTCAAGGGCATGTACCTTGATTGCGGGCACATCCCCAGTAGAGGTGGTGCAAGAGGCAGCTGGTCGATGATTCTCTCTCATTGATGTTTCTAACTCTCTATCCCTCTCTTTTCCTCTCTATAAAAAAATCAATAAACTATATTTAAAAAAAATAATATCCAACCCATCGGGCAAGTTCTAAACTTAACCCAGAGATGCCCAAGACCCACGTGCAGCCAAGAGAAAAGGTCCGTGGGGAAGACACGTGCCCCTTGCGTGCAGGACGACATGGAGAATAAGGAACAGAAACAAACCTTGTTATTAAGCACCAAATTGCAGAGGCCCAGAGCAGAGGTGACTCTTAGAATCTCCAAGCTATGACCAGACAGCTTAATACCAGGGCTGGATCCCTCACTCCTGCGCACCCACAGTCTGCGACAGGAGAGTCACTCGGAGGCCATGCACCGGGTGGGGAGGGAGCTGTCGCGTTGGGGGGTGCTAGACCCTAGCCATCTTCCTGCCAGCGTGTCTTCTTCCCTCCGCCTCCCACGCCTGAGGCTGAGGCTAAACCTGCAGGGAAAAGAGCAACTTCAGATGCTGGTCCTGAGGCGGGAAGGGAGCCAGTGGGGCTTATCAGATGCAGATCTTCCTGTTGATGAGCGAAGTCTGGAAGCCAGCGAAGGTGGGAAGCATGGAGGAGGAACTGAAAGTTTGAGATTTGGGATTAGAAAACAGGGTGTGTGGACAGCTGCAGCCATCATCATCATCATCACCATCCCTTAAAGTTGTATTACATAAGAGTTTACAAAGAGCCTCTGTTCCCTGACTTCCACAGGTCATGGGGGCTGGGCGTGGCAGGACAGGGTTTGCTCCTGTGCTGTTCGTCTGCCCAGGAGCACGCTGGGTGATTTGTGCCTTTTTCTTTTCTGTCCCACGTATCAAAATCATACAGCTCTTGCTCCTTTTTTTTTTTTTTTCTTTTTTTAATACTCACCAGAGGATACATTTATTGATTTTTTTTTTTTTTTATTTTTTTTTTTTAGAGAGAAGGGAGGGAGGGAGAGAGAAAAACAAACATTGATATGAGAGAGAAGCATCAATTGGTTGCTTCCCGTATGGCCTGGACCTGGGGATCGAACCCATAACCTAGGTATGTGACCTGACCAGAAATCAAACCCTCAACCTAACAAGGCTCCCGACCAACGAAGCCACCCTGAGCGCCAGGTGAATGGATTACTCCGACACAACGTGTGCTGTGAGAGAGAGGCAAAGGGGCAGCCTGGCCAAAGAGACCAGGCAGCCACCATTGCCTGCCTCGCTAGGCTTTTATTGCCGTTTTATCTCTCAGATACCGTCAGTCGGGTGAGTCAGCTTGAGAGGGCACAAGCATTTGCATTGTCCTCTGGCCAAGGCGCCCAACGATCAGCGAATACCCGGGGTTCTGCCTGTGCACAGACTTCTCTGGAAAGGTCAAGGGGTAATGGGCGCATTCGACACTCCCCTGATCGCCTCTAAGTCGGAATTCCGATAAGCAGGGCCCGCAGCCGTCCACACTTCCCTTTCCTCCGAATGTCCTCCTTACAGCTGTCCCACCGTCTGTGTGCTCCCCAAGGCTTTCCATCCGACTGACTTCGCTTAGCGCGATACTCTCCTGACCATGTACCTTGTCATAACGGCAAGATTGCACCTTCTCATGGCTGAGCAGTATTCCCTTGCATGTCATATGCCACAGCTTCTTTAGTAAGCATCCAATGAAGGAGAAGACAAACAAACAAACAGACTCATAGATGCAGATAACAGAATGGTGGTTACCAGAGGAAAAAGTGTGTGTGTGTGTGTGTGTGTGTGTGTGTGTGTGTGTGTCTGTGTGGGAGGGGGTTCTGGGCTGGCGGAGAGGAAGAGAGCAAAGGGGGTCAAATACACGGTGATGGGAGGAGAGCAGACTTGTCCGCGTGGTGAGCACACAATAGGGTATATGTAGATGTTGAATTATAAGGTTGCACATCTCAAACTTAGATTGCTATTACCCAATGTTACTCCAGCCAATTAAACACGAACAAACAAAGCAGGCTGCGGAGAACGCGGGGTCAGGACCCTGGTTCCCCTCGGCCCGGCCGGGGGAAGTGGAAGTGGCGCTGAGCCAGGCGGGCCCACGCGCCCCGCGCCCCGGGCGCAGAGGACAAACATGGCCAAAGATCGGGACGCGGCGGCTGCGGAGGGAGGGCCGGAGCGGCGGGGACGGTTCTGCCGGGGAGCTCCCCGCCTTTGGGGTCCGTGGGGAGCCGCCTGGAAGGCGCGGGGCACTCCCCGCCCGGGCTGCGGAGGTAGGCGCCGGCCTCCGGGACCCCGCGCTTGGGGAGCGCGAGGCTGGGGAGGAGGGCGCGCCCCGCGCCCCGGGAGCTGGGGCGAGGGCGCCGCCCCGTCCGGGCGCTTCCGGCGCCGCTGTCCCCGCGCCCGCGGCCCGCCCAGGTGAGCGGGGCCGGGCCACGGCCGGAAGGTGCGCGCCCCGCCCGCCCCGGGCCCCGCGGGAAAGTGAAAGTGTCGCCCCGCGCGGGCCGCAGGGGGCGGGGCGGCGCGGACCGGGGCGCGGGCGCCGGGCACCGAGGGGCCATGGATGGGCTCGGCCGCCGCCTCCGAGCCAGCCTGCGACTGAAGCGCGGCCGCGGGGGTCAGTGCGGGGCCGGGCGGGGCGGGGCGGGGCGCGGGGGCAGCGGGGGCAGCGGGGCCGGGGCCGGGGCACCAGCTGGCCGCGGGGCGCGGGGCGCGGGGCCGAGCCGGCGGCCGGGGGGTCGGGCCGGGCTCGGGAGCCGTCCGCGCACCGGGAGGGCCGGGCAGCTCAGTGCGCAGGTGGGTGGCCGGGCCAGGTGCGGACAGGGTCGGAGGTCAGGGGGCTGCCAGGCCCCCGGGGTGCAGGGGGAGGCGACGGGGCAGAGGAAGCGGCCGTGGGGCCCCAGGGCCACGTGTCCTTCCAGCCAGGAAGCTCGTGGTGAGACCGCAGAGCGCTCGGAGCGCCCTCCGGGGGGGACCCCGCCTCTGCGCCTCAAATAGCTTCGGGCCAGCAACACTGGCCTCCGTGCCACCCGCCCCCGCCCCGAGCCCTTCAGAGCTGGGGTGGCGCCTGCTCCCCGGCTTCCTTAGCGGGACCGGGCGAGCCCCGCCTCCCGGAGCCCCTGGGCTGCGTGCGAAGTGGGGATCCTTCCTCCGTGTCGTGGGGAGCTATGTGGGGAGTCACATTCAGTCCATGCTCCTTCCTGCTCAGCAGGGGCCCTTGGGAAGGAAGGCGATTAGGAATTCATTTATTTTTTTTTTTAATCTCATTCATTCTGCACACATTTATTGCCTCTTCCATTCGCCAGAACCCTCAGCTCCCCTGCCCTCAGGTCCCGCTGTCCCAGGAGAAAGGAGCTGAGTGGCCGGGCAGTCCACCCATCTAGCTGGCAGTTCGAAAGGTTGCGTGAAGGAAGCCAAGGTCCCAAGTCCAACCCCCAGGGCTGGGAGACCGGGTGAAGTCAGTGCGCCTGCCATCGCCCGGCCCTCCAGCCCAGCACTCGCTCTTCTCCCTAACCAGGGGTCCCAGGATCTGCCATTTCACCCCCACGGAGGCTGGGGGCTCCGAGACCACGGGTGGGGACAGAGGGCTGGACCCTGCAGGGGCCTGGCTGAGTGCAGGGTGGGGCTGCTGGCCTCTCTTCTCTGGTCTCCCTCAACCCCGAGACGAGGGTGTGGGTGAGAGGGGTCTGATCCCTGCAGCCACAGGAGACATTCCGGTTGTTCTCAGCCACCCTGGCCCCGCAGACAAGGTGGGGATGGTGCCCGGAGGAGCTTCCTGGCGGTTGAAGGACCTCCTGTGCCGAGGCCGGGCACCTGTCAGGCCAGGAGCGGGTGGCCGCCTCATCTTGCCTGCCTGCCGTCTGTCCTCCACCTTCCCTGGAAGTTCCCCTCCCTGCAGGGCAGTTGTGTGGTAGGAGGGCGTGTGTACATACACACACACACACACACACACACACGGATGTGTCAGTCATGCTGGCGGGAGGCATGGCCGTGGGGGCGGTCCCGGGTTCAAAGGCAGGTGAGCTACAAGAGGAAGGACCAGCTTTTTCAGATGCCGGTTTCAGAAACTCCCCTCACCTATATTCTAGCAGATTCTGGGACTTTCCTCCGATGGCTGAGGGCGGAGCTTCCTGGTGGAGGAACAAGTGTAACCAGACTCCTGACTTCCTTAGAAAGGGTGGCTCCCTCCTCAATTAAAAATCCAGGATCGCCATTCCTCTGGGGATGAAATGGGGTGACCTGTGTGACACAGGTGCGTCGGATGGGTGTCCTCTCCCGGGCGGACAGCCCCCTGGGGAAGAGGAGGAGGCGATCTCTTCTGGGTTTCCTGGGCTCAACCCCAAAGGTGGAGCCGCTTTGTTCGCCTGAGTTTATGAGTTTGGCTGATCTCTGGGCTCTCCTCACAGAGCAGGAAGGACTGGGCTGCAAACGGCGGCTCGAATGATTTGAGGAAAGGGGTAATTTCCTGAGGTTCTGGAACGATCCGTGAAAAGACATAGGCTCTCCAGGTCCATGGCAAACACGAGGCATCCCACGTGTTTGGGGTGCGACGTTCTGTGTGCGTGCTGCGTCAGGAGGGCGGGAGCACGGGCACAGAATTCCCACCGTCCCCACCCCCTACGGATGCTAATCTCTGGGTTTCTTTGTGCCTCGGTTTCCCCATCTGCACCTGCAATGCACTTATTCCTCAGACAGACGGTGAGGATTGTACAACAACAAGTCCGAGCAGGTTGGGAGCAAGGAGTGGTGTGTGTATGTGCTCCGTGATCTGGGTCACTGTTCTCACCATGGCCGTGTGCGTCACATCCTTATTTACCTCGACGGGGGCTCTCCCCGGAGTCATGGCTGGGCCACTGAGTGTGGCTTTGACTGGTCCCACGAAGGCCAAGTTCAAAGCTCTCCTCTCTCCCATGGCCCCCTGTCTTCCAGAGGGCAGCTCGCTCTCCGCGGGAGTGGCAGGCACTGGCCTCAGACACTTTGGCCTCCTGGCTTCGGTCAGACGCAGCTTCCCGGCCAAAGTCCTTGTCTCTTACGTTGTGCGTGTGCTCGCTCAGGGGTTGATGTGAGACTTGTGGGTGACTTATGGCTGCCCTTTCTCTCTTCCCCAGCCCCCAGACACAGCTCCGGACCCCACGAGGGCCCTGGGGGCCAGGTGCTCCGCTGTTAGCTGGGGCAGAGAGCCCTCGACCTGGCCCAACAGGGAACTAAAAAGGCTGAGCAGGCCTGGCTGCTGTGGCTCAGTGGCTGAGCATCCCCCTCTGAACCAGGAAGTCACGGTCTGATTCCCGGCCAGGGCACAGGCCCAGGTGGTGGGTGAATCCTCAGAGTAGGGCCTGCAGGAGGCAGCCGATCAATGATTCTCTCATCGTTGATGTTTCTCTCTCTCTCTCTCTCTCTTTCTCCCTTCCTCTCAGAAATCAGTAAAAATGTATTAAAATACAAAAGACTGAGCGGGAATGAGGGTGGAGCGGAGTTGCCCCGGTGCTTTCTGCTGTCCCTGAGCGACCATCGGGCTGCTGATGCAGCCAGTTCCCTCCGGTAGGCCAGGGAGAAAGTCCTGAGTCAGCGCTTCCTATTTGCAAGAGGGACCCTTTGCCGGACCGGGAACAGGTCCCAGGGAGGGAAGCCTGCCTCCGGAGGTGTTGCAGGGGGGAGAGATGCTGCAATGCAGACCCAGCCCGTCAGGAGCCCTGCGGCTCAGATACGGCCTTTCTCTGCCCAGCCAGCAGGAGAGGAGGCTTTTAGGTGCGTCTGGATGTCCAGGCTCCCCTCTGCCTGGAAGAATGGCTCCTTTTAGATGCCACGGAACAGAGTGGCATGCTGGCTGCGGGCGTGTTCGGTCCAGGAAGTTCCAGGTGGCCTTGCAGGGGTCGGGGACTGCTGCTGACCCAGTAGGGAAGTGAAAGGCCACAAATCAAAGCGCTGGGAGGACCCGGAGTCCCCGGTGCCCGCAGCCTGATGCTATCTTCACTTTCCCCCGATGGTAAATAAGCCCATTGTACAACCTCCGGCCCAGAAGCCAGAGCCCTGAGCCCAGAAGCAGCTGGGCCGTGGAGGTGTTTGCTTGCGACCTTTTGTCTCACCACACCCCGCGGCTCCTGGGAGGAGCCGAGAGCTGAGCAGCCCTGCCAGGATGCTGCCTGTGTCAGCTCGGGCTTCCTGCCTCCTTCCTGGGTCCTGTCACAGCCGGCTTGCTCACCCATTGGGCGCCCGGGATGGAAACTGCTCTCCCTCCTCCGGGGGACGGCGTGGGGCCCGTCTGCCCAGCGCCGGGGCCAGAGGCTGCGGCAGCAGCTCCCTCCCGGGGCTTTCTGTAGCCGGCTGGTCGTGGGCCAGGGCAGCTCCATGCCCCGCAGGCCCGGGACGGTGGAAGGACCTGTGGTAGGCGGGATGCTCAGGCAGGTCCGCGGATGGCTGTCCCGAACCCCAGCAGGTCTGGACTGGATTTCCCATCTCCTTCTCTCCTAGGGTGGCTCTCCTCGGTGGGGCTGTTTCTCCCTTAGAAACTTCTTTTTCTTCTTCCTTTTATATCTCCACCTCCTCCACCCATGTGACGGCGCGGGGAGGTCCCCCGGCTGGTTTTCGGAGCCTCTCATCCCCCCTGGGGGGTTGGTGTGGTCACGGCCACGTGGCCCTCGGGCCTCTGGTGATGCAGTGAGCACAGGGCGCCCTGAGGGCAGGCAGTGCCTGGGGCCTGGGGCCTCCCCGGGGCCTCCCAGTGCATTTCCTCGGCTTCCAGAGCAGCGCTTCCTTCCCTCCCCTCGGCTCCGCGTGGCTGCACGTCTCCCAGGGCGGGCATGGAAACCGCCCGGTTGGCCCTGATCCCATCCCAGGGCCTTGGGTGCTGGGCCGGCTCCGGGGACCTCAGTGTGGGCAGAGGGGAGGGCGGGCCTCGAGGTACTGAAGCTGCCTGGAGCCTCGCAGTCTCCACTCGGGCCTGGACCTGTGAGATCCGAGTGGGCCCCGTGTCTGGTTTCAGGATCTGCCCAGGACGGTCCGGGGGAGGCTGCCAAGGAGCCGGAGCGGGCCCCGGAGCACTGCCTGCCCACCTTCGCCGGAGGCCAGCACTTCTTCGAGTACCTCCTGGTGGTTTCCCTCAAAAGGAAGCGATCAGGGGAGGATTATGAGCCCACGATCACCTACCAGTTTCCCAAGGTAAGGCCTGCAGGAGGGGGCGCATGGGGGTGGGGGCGGGGGGAGACAGAGAGTGGGGTATTTGAGAGGCAACGGGGGTGGGGAAGGGGGGTGCTCCCTCTCTTCCTCCCTGGCCTGGGCTGGCTCTGGGCTGGAGGGGCCCTGCGCTCCCCGCTCTTGTTTCCTGTTATCACCCACAGAATCTAGGTCTGGCCTCTGAGGGAGGAGCTGGCCTAGGCTCCCGGCTGGGAAACTAGGCTAGTTCTCCCCTTCGGGGGGCCTCCTGGTCCTCCCGGATTCCAGCCCAGCCACCCTTCTCGCTGGGGAAGCTTGCCTTCTGCCCGAGCTCCTCCCAGGCTCCCCCTCCCAGACTCCCCCTCCCAAGCACCCCCTCCCAGGCACCTCCTCCCAGGCACCCCCTCCCAGGCACCCCTCCCAGGCTCCCCCTCCCAGACTCCCCCTCCCAGGCACCCCCTCCCAGGTACCCCCTCCCAGGCACCCCCTCCCAGGCACCCCCTCCCAGGCACCCCCTCCCAGGTACCCCCGTGGGAAGGAGGGGGGGCAGCCCGTGGTCACGTAAACTCCCCAGCTCCTCACTGCCCCTGCCCCGGGCCACTGAGAGTCTCCTCCCCCTGAGAGCGGGCAGGTGACCGGCCGCCGCGCTTCCCCGAGGGGTTCCCTCCGGGGCGGGGTCCTCTCGGGAAGCCCAGGGGTCTCGGGGCCCTTCTGCCTTCAGAGGTGGCCTGGCCCCCTCCCTGACCACGCGGAGCCTCACCTGCCCCTCCCGCTGCCCCTGCCTCCTGCCCCTCCTGCCCCCTCCCGCTGCCCCTCCGTGCACCATTGGCGTGTCTCCTTTCCTGTCCTTCCAGCGGGAGAACCTGCTTCGGGGCCAACAGGAGGAGGAGGAGCGGCTGCTCAGTGCCATCCCCTTGTTCTGCTTCCCGGACGGGAACGAGTGGGCCCCCCTCACTGAGTACCCCAGGTAACGGCCAGCCCCGAGTCGGGGCCTCTGGGATGGGGAGAAGGGCCAGCGTGAGCCTGGGGTTCCTGCGGCCCCTCACCCGGCGTGCATGCCCAGCTCTTACCTGCCTTCCTCCTGGCGGGAGGGGCTCCGTGCAGTCACGTATGGCCATCTCGCCTGGGGCCCCTTAAGACCAAGGATCTTGGCCAACAGGTTGCCCAGTTGCCTCTGAGCAGAGAAGGGCGGGCTTCCCTGGTGCTGGGAGGGGCGTCTCTGGGTTTTGACTCTGCCACTGGCAGCAGCCGGACTTAGACAAAGGCCCGGGGCCTCTAAGAAGGCGACGGAGCAATGTCCCTTCCAGCGGGGCCCTGGGACCCGACGGTCTGAGGCTGAGTTTTGGCTGCACACTCAGGAGCTCATGGCCCTCGTCTCTCCTCCTCAGGGAGACTTTCTCCTTCGTGCTGACCAACGTGGACGGGAGCAGGAAGATCGGCTACTGCCGGCGCCTCCTGGTCTGTGCCGCTCAGAGCTGCCCCTCCTCTCTGCAGCCGCTGCTCCTCAGCGGGCCGGCTCCGGCCTCTGCTGCCCAGGCCTGGCCCTGGCAGGGCGGCGGTAGAGAGCACAGCCAGCACCCACTGCCATGTTGGTGCCCTCTGCAGCCTGCACAGCAGGGACGCATGCCCGCCTCGCCCGCCTGCCTGCCTCGCCCGCCTGCCCAGGGGCCTCCTGCGGGCCCGGCGATGATCTCTGCTCTCCCCACGTCCCCGCCCGGGAGCCCCAGAGCAGAGACCGGGATTTGAACACCTGCCCTGGGCTCTCAGAGTGCTCAGTGTCGCCCTCCCTCACCATGCCCCCATCCCTGCAGCACGCCAATCCCCTCTGTTTGCCGACCCCCCTGGATGGCAGTGCTTGCCTGGGAGCCCACCAGCCCCCTCACGGCCACTTGCTTTTCACTTGGGCGGCTGCTCTGGCCTCCTGGCGCCTGTCCAGGCCTTCCTCCATCCGCCCCCTGTCACCACACGCCCCCCAGCCGCCAGCTCAGGCCCCATTGTCCCTGAGCGGGCGGGCAAGGGCCTGGGGGCCGTGGGGCTGAAGGAGGCTCTCTCCCCGCAGCCTGCCGGCCGCGGCCCTCGGCTCCCCAAGGTGTACTGCATCATTAGCTGCATTGGCTGCTTCGGCCTGTTCTCCAAGGTAGGCCGGCCGGGGCCCCTGGGCTGCTGGGCCTGTTCCCCGAGGTGGGGCCCGCCGGGGCCCCTGGGCTGCTGGGCCTGTTCTGCTGCCCGGCTGCCCGGCTGCCTGCCCTGCCCGTGCTCCCTCAGCCTCAGCGAGTGTCTCCCTGCCAGGGGTCAGGCGAGGCCCCGGTGGGGGAACTGAGGCAGAGAGGGGCTCGGGCTGGACCTGATTCCACAGGAAAGTGAGAACTGCCCAGAGCCCTGGGGCCCCACTCCTCCCGCTCGGGTCTGGCCAGAAAGCAGCTGGAGGGACAGGGAGGAGCCAGGGGAGGAGTGGGGACATTTCCGTGTCTTGGTCTGTCAGATGCATAGCTGACCCGCACCTTCCTGTGCCACGGGTGGTGTGAGGCTCAGCAAGGTGACCTGCGAGCTCTAAAGAGAGATGGAGACTGTTATAATGTGATGCCGGGCTCCGTCCAGGGCCTTCCAGGGAGGACAGGCTTCTGCAGGAGCTCGCTGAGAGCCACACTCCGAGCTGGGATCAGAGGGCCCTCAAAATGGAGGAGGCGGGGCTTGGTGGCCACGCAAGGGGCTGGCGTGCTCTGCCCCCCGCAGGCCCTGGGAGGGTGAAGGCGGGGACTCGGTCAGCCTTGCTTGGGTGGAGCATGCATTCAGGGGGACAGAGGCTGCCCTGGCCCCGGGCAGTATCCAGTGAAAGTTGGGGGGCAGAGGGGTGCCCAAGAGGAACCAGCCTTTTTGGCCCTCATTCCAACCACCGCGATGAATGTGGGGTCACGTGGATGAGCTGGTAGCTTATGTGGAGGTTCGGAGAAGGGAAGCATATGGGTCGGTGGAGGGAGGAAGAGAAGAAGGCCAGGAGAAAGCAGCAGACTGGTCTGCGCCAGAGGAGAGACGACCAGCGGGGGAGGGGCAGGGAAGACACGGGAAGACTGGCTGGACCCACCGGGATCCCACGCCTGGGGTCTCTGCCTCACACCCCCCCGGGGCTCTCTCTGCCTCACACACCCCCGGGCTCTCTGCCTCACACACCCCCGGGCTCTCTGCCTCACACACACCCGGGCTCTCTGCCTCACACCCGGGGCCTCTGCCTCACACACACCCGGGCTCTCTGCCTCACACCCCCCCGGGCTCTCTGCCTCACACACACCCGGGCTCTCTGCCGCCCTCCCCGCTGCACCCTCTGAGCCTGCTCCGGCCTCTCCCGCAGATCCTGGACGAGGTGGAGAAGCGGCACCAGATCTCCATGGCCGTCATCTACCCGTTCATGCAGGGCCTCCGGGAGGCGGCCTTCCCCGCCCCCGGGAGGACCGTCACCCTGAAGAGCTTCATCCCTGACTCGGGCACCGAGGTGGGTGCCCTGGGAGGGGAGAGGGACCCTCTGGCTGCAGGGGCAGGCTGCGGGCGGCACGGCTCCTCCCAGCCCCTCATTCCCTGGTTAGCGTGCAGACACACAGCCAGGCGGGCACGGGGTCTGGCTTGAATTACCGTCAGAGCTGAACGTCAAACCCAAATTTCGCCATCCATCCTCCCAGCGGGCGGCTCACCAGGCCCAGTCACTCACTCTTCAAGCCACCGAGACTTGTTTGTGATCAATAAGTCACGTAGGCCGCGGTTCCTGGTGCTAGGTGGACTTTGCCCCCAGCCCCCAACCCGCCAGGGGCCCCCACACCCCACCCTTCTCCCGCCGTGTCTGCGCTCTATCTCTGCCTGAGGCCTCCAGCTGTCCACTTCTTATCACCATCCCCGCCCCTGGGTCCCCACCCAGGCCCCGCGGGGTGCCGCTGCTTTGAGGTAGAACATGGTTTTAGGAATTCCAGCGCTGACCCCTGTTCCTCTGGGGATTCCGTGTCCCTCTGAGCCTTGGCTTCTCATAGAAAATCAAGGGGGTGGTGGCTGGGCTTTGTCACTTGCTCAGAAAATAAGTAGGGGGTGCTTGCTGGGCCCCGAGCGGATCGATTTCCTGGCTGTAAAGTGGTGACTACAATGAACGTGACGCCTGACCTCGGAGCTAAGCATCTAGCTGGGGAGACGGACGTTCAATAAGGAAACAGACAAATGAAGAATAAAAAATTGTGTGATCTGATGAAAGGGGGAAACCAGGATGCTACTGAGAAAGGATGGAGAGCACACGTTGCTTTAGGTGGCCAAGGAGGGCCTCTGAGACAGGGTATGGGGTGGGGAGGGAGGGGGAGAGGCGGTGAGAAGGAAGGGAGGAGGGCGGTCCAAGGGCCTCACCTGTGCAGGACGTCCAGCCGGAAAGAGTGTGACATGCTCGGGGCACAGGAAGGAGGTGATGAGGGAAGCGGACCAGGAGGTGGGTGGGAGGCAGGACTCCGTGGGCCGTGCCCGGGGTGACATCAGTGTGAGCCCCCGAGCAGAGGGCCACCTCGGGTGGGTGTAGCACGGGAGAGGCAGGATGGGGCTCACTCCTGCGGGGACCGGGGAGGCCGGCAGAGGCCCAGCGTCCTGGGGTCTGCGTGAAGAGGCTTCGGTGCGGTGACTCCCTGTCTGGTCTCCCCAAGTTCATCTCCCTGACGCGGCCCCTGGACTCCCACCTGGAGCACGTGGACTTCAGCTCCCTGCTGCGCTGCCTCAGCTTCGAGCAGATCCTGCAGCTCTTCGCCTCGGCCGTGCTGGAGCGGAGGATCATCTTCCTGGCCGAAGGGCTCAGGTGGGTATAAGGGGAACAGCTGGGGGGTCCCCAGAGGAAGCCGGGGTGTAGGGCCCGTGTGTGCGCCCTCCTGCCTCCGGGTCTTGGTCTGCACTCACCTGCCCTCCAACGTGCTTGCTGCCTCGGCCTGAGGAGGCCTCTGACATGGCCGGGATGTGTCCTGGGACGTGTCCTGGGACGGCCCCGGGGGGAGAGCGTCAGGGTGGAGGCAGATGGGACTCTGCTCCTGACAGGCTCAGGGCAGGAAGGCATGCAGTGGTATGGAGGTCAAGGCCATCCTCCTAATGACAAGCACATCTACCATGCACTCGCTCATTCCACAGACACACGTGTGTGACCTGTGTGTCGGATGCCAAGCATTCAGGAGGACACAGGCAGACAGACCTGGTCTTTGACCTGAAGGGGCTGCAGAGTTCTGTAATGGGTGAAAGTGTAGGTTTTGAATCAGCAGAAAGCGGTTCAAGTCCTATTCTTAGCTACATGGTTCCCTTAAGCTAGCTTTTTTTTTTTTTTTTAAATTATTATTAATATATATTTTATTGATTTTTTTACAGAGAGGAAAGAAGAGAGATATAGAGTTAGAAACATGGTTGTGAGAGAAACATCAACCAGCTGCCTCCTGCACACCCCCCACTGGGGATGTGCCCGCAACCAAGGTACATGCACTTGACCAGAATTGAACCTGGGACTCTTGAGTCTGCAGGCTGACTCTCTAGCCACTAAGCCAAACCAGTCAGGGCTTACGCTAGCTTTTTAACTTCTAAAAGTCATCATCTTCTTATCTGTAAAATGGAGAAAGCGACTGTCTGTCTCATAAGGTTGTGGTGGGGATTGAGTGAAATAGTTCACATTAGGCAGCTAGCACCCTGCCAGGTATAGTTTTTAGTAAGTGTGAGCTGTTATCTTTAAAAAAAATTTTTTTTAAATTGATTTCTGAGATAAAGGGAAAGGAAAGAGAGAGAGAGAAACATCTATGAGGAGAGAGAATTGTTGATTGGCCGCTGCCTTCCCCTCCACACCACCCCCCGCCCCAAGGATGGAGCCCGAAACCTGGGCATGTGCCCTGACTGGGAATCAAATCATAACTCCGTTCATAGGCTGACACCCAACCACTGAGCCACGCCGGCTGAGCTGAGCTGTTATTCATAATAATAAGCTCGCAGTGGAGTGTACCCCTGTGTGTTGTGGAGGCGGGACATTGCCACGTCTTGGCCTCTACCTTTTAGGGCCTTTGAGTCTGAGAAAGACAAGGAGAGGCATGAGAAGATGGAGAAGGAAAAACAATATCAAAGAGCTGGTGGGTGGCCTTCTGTTCGTGTCTGCGGAGGGAGAAAGCGGATGATGCCGGCTGACCGCTCGGGCTCTGACTTTCAGGGAAGAGGAAGGACAGGATGTTGGGGACCCAGCTCTCAGGCCAGAGAGGGTCAGGTGGATGTCACGGTGCTCAGAGAAAAGGAACTCGGGCCGGGAGTGGGGTCTGTGGGCTGAGCGTGCTATCGAGGTCAGTGTCAGCAGAAAGGCACTGGTTGTGAGCTAGTCCTGAGGGAAGTGGTGTAACCTTTCGCTTTGGAACCAGCTTTCCCCCCCCCGCTCAGCCCTGCAGGGGAAGACGTTTCTGTGTGGCTGGAGCTGGGGTGCTGGCCTTTCCCCCTAAGAGTGGAGCTTGGGAAACGAACGTGACCGCACGGGTCAGCTGGCCGGACCGGGGCCAGGGCCAGCGGGACTTCCCTCTCAGGCGTTGACCTTCTCCAGGGAGATCCCACCTCTCCCCACTTCCTTCCCACACCATCTGTCAGAGCCCCGAAACGCAGGGCTGGGGGGCGGGGAGGGGGGCACTTCCAGGCAGCCTCGGCCTTGGCCGGCTCTCTGAGCCGGTCTCTCACGGGGAATGCTGGTTGACACCAAGAACTGGAACAGGGTTTCTGCATCCGCGTTTTGATTGGCTTCGGCGTGGGGGGCACCCAGGAGGAGTGAGGAGCCGTGAAAGCTGGCGGGGGACAGAGAAGAGAGAGGGTGGGCTGTGTGTGAGTGAGTGGCAGGAAGTGGCCCTGTGCAGGGACCAGGCAGTGCGCGCCCAGGGGCTGCTTTGTAGAAAAGGCAGAGCCCCTCGGCGGGACTTTCCGGGAGGAATTGCTGGGCGAGGTTCCGGGAATCCAGGAATTTCCCAGGCAGACTCAGCAGCAACCTGGGGCGGCCGAGGGAGCTGGGAGGGAAGGCCTGGACGGGCCGGCCACTGGAGAGATGCGGAGGAAGCAGGCCTCCCTCTCTGCTGCCCCGTGTTTATCGTCTGCCTCCGCAGCTGCCCGCCGAGTGCCTTAGGAGCAGGGCCATGCCGAAACCGGTGTGGCTCAGTGGATAGAGTGTTGGCCTGCGGACTCAAGGGTCCCGGGTTTGATTTCGGTCAAGGGCATGTACCTGGGGTTGCGGGCACATCCCCAGCGGGGAGTGTGCAGGAGGCAGCTGATGGATGTTTCTTTCATCATGTTTCTAACTTTTTATCTCTCTCTCTTCCTCTCTGTAAAAACTCAATTATATATATATATATATATATATATATATATATATATATATATATATATATTTTTTTTTTTTTTTTTTTTTTTTTAAAGAAGCCGGGCCCTGTCTCCCAGATCCTGGCATCCACATGGGTAGGACCGTGCTGAGCGCACAGAAGGGGCTCCATCCTGGGGAGGCGTTTCTCCCCGCTCCGCTCCTTAGAGCTGCTTTTATTGCTGAGATGTCTCATGAGGAATCAAGGCCCAATGCAGGCCCCTCCCGCCCCTGCCCCTCGCCTCCCAGCTGGGAGGCGTCACCGGGACCAGCGTGGCCCCGGCCTGCTGCACCCGCTGTGGGGGGCGGCGGCATGGGGGTGCCGGGGTGGGGCGCGGGGAGGCCCCTCTAACCCTCGTCTCCATCGCGTCCCCAGCACCCTGTCGCAGTGCATCCACGCCGCCGCCGCGCTGCTGTACCCCTTCAGCTGGGCGCACACCTACATCCCCGTGGTCCCCGAGAGCCTCCTGGCCACCGTCTGCTGCCCCACGCCCTTCATGGTGGGAGTGCAGATGCGCTTCCTGCAGGAGGTTCTGGACAGCCCCATGGAGGAGGTAGGACCAGCAGGAAGACGCCGCCTGAGGCCGCTGGCCAGATCTGGGGTCGGAGCCCAGCTCCGCTCCTCGGGGCTGTGCGGTCTGGGGCAAGTGGCTGCCCCTGGGTAAGCCTGAGCGGCTGCTTTTGTAAAACGGGGGTGGCAGGGCCCCGTGCCTTGGGTTCCGGGCAGGAAATCACCTGCATAAAGCTCCCCGCCTGAGGCCCGACACATAGATGATGCTCCGTAAGCATCAGCTCTCTGCTCCCGAGCCATTTCCCGTCGGGCGTCCAGCACGTAACTCACTGAGGGGCCGTCTGCCTGGCCTGGGCGTCCCCGGCCCCATCTGGAGGGAGAGCACAGCTGGCTTTCCCAGCGCGCAGCCCACTGGAGCGCCCTCACATTCCTGGGGCCTGAGCTCACTCCTGCAGCCCCGCTGAGAGCGGAGCCCTGACCCAGCAGATCTTTGGAGCAGGGTTGTCTTTCTGAGTGGCTGAGAGGTCAGCTGGCGACCAGGAGAGAGCCCCTGGATGCTGTCAGTGGCCCCCAAACGGGCATTCGTAGCATGCATCCGCCTCCCGTGCTGGAAGGACAGCTCAGAACACGTGTCCTGCTTGGAGCGGCAGGAGGAAGAGTCAGGGAGAGCATGTCACCTCCAGAGAGAAGGGGACGTCCGCACTGCCTCACCTGGACTCTGTGCGGACCAAGGGCCAGCCCCGGGGAGAGGCGAGAGGCAAGCTGCTCAGCGGCCCGGAGCCAGCCCTGGGGGGAGGACGTCCCCCGTTTGCAGGATGTAACAGAAGGCCGGAGAACTCCGTGGGCATTTCCGAGGCCACACAGGGACGCAGCACAGGGAGCAGAACCCAAGGCCCTCCTCCACGGGGCGCTGCTGGGGAGGAAAGACGTTTCCCTCCCAGCTTCCGGGCCCTCCCAGCCCTTCTCAGAAGTGCTGAGTACACACGCCCTTTGAACGAGCCTGTGCCTCGTGACTAAGTGGGACCGGAGCAACCCATGTGCAGCAATAAGACTTCGGTGTCCCAACACCAGCAGCGGTTATGAAACTTCCTGACGCTGCAGCCCAGCTTCTCAGAAGCGGTGGCTCCTCCCCGGGCCGGCCCGGCAGGAAGACATCGAGGCCAGCGGGACTGGCTCCTGCCATCCCGGGGCCTGGGCCTGTGTTCCGCCTCAGCAGCTGCCCTGTGAAAGGGGGGGACCAGGGAGTAAGCTCTCTGGAAGGGATCATTTGGCAGGAATAGACCCACACACTAGGAAGATTTTGGGGCACGACTTCACAGAAACATTCCTCACCCACAATCGCAGCTCCCAACCCCCTGAACAAACAGGCTTCCCTGCGCGAAGGCACCTGAGCCCGTGTACACAGGGGTTTCAGGCCCGGACTAGTTCGGCGTTTCTCCCCCGAGGACGGGTAATTACAGAGCCGGCTCTGTCTCCTGGCACGCTTGCCAGTCCCTCTTTTCCCTTTTATTTGGGAAGGAGGGACCATTCACCCCATTGTCACGAGCAAACGGAAAAGAGGAGTCCAGCAGGCATTTCGGTGACCAGCAGGTGTGGGTGTGGGGCTGGGGGAGGGGGTTATGGCAAACAGCCCAGCCCAAGCGGGGCAGCCGCACTCAGTTCTCTCTGAATGTTGTCCTTTAGAAATGAGAGCCAGTGATAGACTTCCTGACTTTTTAAAAATATTTTAAATTGAGTTTTAGAGAAAGAGAGGGGGAGAGGGAAAGAGAGAAACATTGACGTGAGAGTGAAATATCGATCGACTGCCTCCTGTGCACTCCCTCCTGTGCACTCCCCAAACCCAGGCGTGTGCCCCGACCGACCGGGAATCTAACTGGCAACCTTTTGGTGCACGAGATGGTGCCCAACCACCTGGCCACACTGGCCAGGGCACAGACTCCCTGACTTTGGAGGAGAAGCCCCCAATCCAAATTTTATGTGAAATGTTCCAGTGCAAACATTGGAAATGAATTCCATTATTTGAGAATGCTCTGAGGATCCAGGAAACAGATCTGCAGGTGGGAATCCAGCCAGTGGGATGTCTGTTTGTGTGTCTGGTCTAGACGGAAGGCCCCTCAGGCAAGTGATGGAGCCGGTACCAGAGCTCAGAGCCCCCAAATTCCAGGACCCCTAGTTCCAGCCCCGTGCCTGTCCCACCTGCAGCCTGCAGACACCTGGTCTCCTCACTGCCTTTCCTTCCCTCTCCCTGATGACCCCGCGCTCATTTCCTTCTCTCGCTGTTTCCCTAAGCTCGGAGGGAGTTTCTAGGCTGTTGCAAGAATGGGGAGGTGAAACTAAGCTCACCAGAGGGAGGGAGCTGAAGGCGAGCGTGTGGAGCGGGGTGCTGTCCTGAGGCCAGGGCACTGGGGGCGCGGCCTCTGGCTCTGTTTTGTGTTAGCAGAGGGGCCTCAGGCAGCCTCTGCGAGGTGGGTGGGTACATGCCTCCGCAGGACTGCTGGGCAGATTACACGCCATAAGCGAGCAAAGCACTTACCTTGTTCTCCTTGTCCCTAATTTGGAAGCAGTTAGTCTTCTCAGGGCTTCATGAAGGGAGTGACCAGCCATGATTGCCTCATCTTTATTCCCCTTCCACCTCCGCTCCCTCCCATCCCTCTTCCTAGACCCTCACACCTTTTCCCCAGGAAAGGGACTGAGGTTTCCAAACGAGAATGGGGAGGAAGGAGTGTCCGACCGAGATGCTGGTTTGCCTGCTTCTTGAAATGGAGGTGGCAGGGCCTCCTGAGGTCTGTGACGACGGGGAAGAGATAATTCTGCGTTTATTGCAGGTCCTGCTGGTGAATCTTTGTGAAGGAACCTTCTTAATGTCAGTGAGTATCTGGGCTCAGACCCCCTGCAGGCCCTCCACCAACCCAATCACTCCGGTCTCACCCGGGCTCCACGCGTTTCCACTTAAGTGCTTTTGCTGAGCGAGGACCCCTGCTAAGGAGACCTCTCCCCGCTCCGGGGGCCCACGGCAGGCGAAATCACAGAAGGCCGACCTCAGGGCAAGGCAGTTAGTGTCCGTGCCTTAGAGCAGGGGTTCCAACCGGAACCACGGGGTGGAGGGGAGACCTGCTGACACTGAGTCCGGCTGAAGGCCAAGAAACGGCTTCTGTTGTTTCTCTCCTGTGTGGCCGATTCTCAATTTGGGGGTGAGTGGGGGGCGCAGACACACCCTCCTCTCTGCCTACACCCCACTTCACACCTCCTCCCGGACTCTGTCCCTGACTAGGTGGGTGACGAGAAAGACATCCTACCTCCCAAGCTTCAGGAAGACATCTTGGAGTCTCTCAGTCAGGGGATGGAGGAGCAGCAGAGTAAGTCCTAGGCTCCTCTTCTTCTGGGGGTCCCCAAGGCCCCTGAGGGCAGGATTCCCAGCCACCCCCTTTCAGAACCAAAACGAGTCTGCTCAGAGGGCCTGGGCCAGCCCCAGAGGCCCGGGTCCGAGGGGCAAGCCGGAGTTCTTATTCTTCCTAAGCCATGGTAGAGAACTCACCCCCAGCCTCCCACCTTAAATATATATTTCTATTGATTTTGAACAGAGGGGAAGAGAGAGGGATAGAGAGTTAAAAACATGGATGAGAGAGAGTCATCGATCAGCTGCAGGCCCCCCACTGGGGATGTGCCCGCAACCAAGGTACATGCCCTTGACCGGAATCGAACCCAGGACCCTTCAGTCCACAGGCTGACGCTCTGTTATTCACTGAGCCAAACCGGTTTCGGCCAGCCTCCCACCTTAAAGAGCCCGTCAGTCCCACCCCCACCCTTAGAGACAAAGGTGGGCCGTTCCGTCCTCCTGCTCCTCCCTGAGCAGGGTCTCCGTGTCCCCCGCAGCCCCGGAACAGATCAACGAGCACGTTTCCGGCCCCTTCGTGCAGTTCTTCGTCAAGACCGTGGGCCACTACGCGTCCTACATCAGGCGGGAGGCCGGCGGGCGAGGCCGCTTCCAGGAGCGGGCCTTCTACAAGGCGCTGCCCTCCAAGGCCAACCGCCGCTTCGTGAAGAAGTTCGTGAAGACGCAGCTCTTCTCGCTCTTCATCCAGGAGGCGGAGAAGAGCAAGAACCCGCCTGCAGGTCCGCGCCCGCCCGGGCTGCAGGGTCCCTGGGGCCGGGCCCGGGGTGGAGGAGAGGCGGGCGCTTCCCTCCGGAGGCCCCGGGACGGCTGGGATCCTGGCGCTCTATCCTTCAGGCGCAGGAGGCCCTGTGCTCTATCCTTCAGGCGCAGGAGGCCCTGTGCTCGTTGAGTCTGGAGCTAATTATGCTTTGCAGGCCCCTGTGAGGGGCTAATGGGATCCTGGGTCTCCAGAGGCCTGTGAGGGTCTGGGAATTCCCTGAGAACGTGGGGACAATGAGGTATGGGGAGCAGGCAGGAAGGGGATTCCCCCCGCCCCTTTTAAACTTTTTTAAAAAATATATATTTTATTGATTCTTTACAGAGAGGAAGGGAAAGAGATAGAGAGCTAGAAACATCGTCGATGAGAGAGAATCATCGATCAGCTGCCTCTTGCACACTCCCTACTGGGGATGTGCCCCCGACCAACGTACATGCCCTTGACCGGAATCGAACCCGGGACCCTTCAGTCCGCAGACCAATGCTCTACTGCTGAGCCAAACCGGTTTCGGCCCTTTTAAACTTTTTAAAAACTTTTAAAAATTGATTTCAGAGAGGAAAGGAGAGGGGGAGAAACATCCATGATGAGAATCATAGATCAGCTGCCTCCTGCACCCTCCCCTCCCCCGTCCCCGGGGATGGAGCTCACAGCCGGGACCTGTGCCCACACCTGCGATGGAACCCTGACCTCCTGGCTCAGAGGAGCCACGCCCGCCAGGCCAGAAAGGCTGTTTCTGACCCTCACTCCTGAGCTCCTGCGTCCGCCCAGCCAGCGCGCAGCCTCTAACACCTGCTTCTGACCCCACAGGCTATTTCCAGCGGAAGATCCGTGACTATGAAGAACAGAAGAAACAGAAGAAGTCGAAGGGAAAGTCTGTGAAATAGGAACTGTGGCGAACGGGAGTGACCAGACTTACAGGCCAGTGGACTTTGGCCCCTGCCAGCACGGCGGGGTCGGCGAAAGCTCTCCGCTCCCACACCCAGCCTTCTCCTGAGTCCTGGGAGCCAGGTCTTGCTTCGAGCTGGCGCCTCGAGTGTGGGGTCCCCGGAACCTGCTTCCTCAAGACTTCGCAAGGCCCTGGCCTCTGTGCTCAGAGCGGGCGCGCCTCGTGCGGGGGGACAGAGCGGAGGGGACACAGAGTGAACGGGAGCACGGGTGGCACAGACACATAGAGTTGCTGGAACCGCCCCTCCCAGGAACCACTAACAGAATCCTCCGGAGAAAGCAGCTGCGGCTCGAAGGCTCGGCTCTCCACACGAAAAGAAAGGGCCATGGACACGCGAGGATAAGAATAAAACGAGAACTTCCTGTGGTTTCTCTGTGTCTGTGACTTGCACTCTTGGGGGAGGAGCAGAGACAGGAATAGATGTGAGGATGAACTGGACCGCAAGAGGGGCACCGGGTGCTGGTGGCCAAGTTCTGGG
Organism: Pipistrellus kuhlii; assembly: GCF_014108245.1. Taxonomy (NCBI): domain Eukaryota; kingdom Metazoa; phylum Chordata; class Mammalia; order Chiroptera; family Vespertilionidae; genus Pipistrellus; species Pipistrellus kuhlii. The sequence continues at coordinate 4,053,725 of NW_023425523.1, forward strand.
GGTCGGCAGCTCCCCCCAGCACCGGGAGGGGTCAGGGCACAGATGTGTCAGCAGCACCGGACGGGGCAGGCGTGCTTTCCAGGTTCCTGAAGGGCTGGGAGCCAGAGGGAAGGATTGTGGCCCAGGGTCATGCAGGGCGGGAATGTCAATGAGCAGGAGCCAGAGGCGTCCATAAATAGGCCTTGTCCACCCACCACCTGGTTTGGAAGCTCTGTTTTCAACAACCTACTTCCTACTTGTATTTTGGGAAGCCCGATCCAACCCTTCAGCTACAGGTGGAGGGATCACGCACTGACAGTTTCTTCTCTTGAGGAAAGAGAGCCGTAGGGTCGGAAGTTTAGGGGTCTCCTAGTCCCCTCTCCCTCCACGCCTCTCATACCTTCTGCGGAAACAGTGGAAGGGACAGGGAACATTCAGAAGCATTTTGTTTAAGAATTGCATTTTTAAATTTTTATTGTGCGACTTCAGAGAGGGAGACGAATAGAAAAAAACATCAGTGGAGAGAATCATTCATTGATCAGCTGCCTCCTGCAAGCCCCACGCTAGGGACCGAGGCATGTGCCCTGACCAGGAATTAAACTGGGACCTTCTGGTTCATAAGTCAACGCTCAACCACTGAGTCATGCTGGCTGGGCCAAGAACTGCATCATTTTAGTGTGTGTGTGTGTGTGTGTGTGTATGTATGTCCCTCAGAGATCCCTGATTCCTACACAAAGAACACAAATGTCTTTGAAAGGCGGGACAGGGTAACGATGGCAACAACAACAACAAAAAACTATCAGGAGGGGAAAAGAATACAGTCCTGTTTTAAGTTGAATAATTTATACAAAACAGAAAGGTCACAGGACAGAACGACAACGTGGCTGACCAAATTTTCTTATTTATTAAAGAACAGAAATCAATTTTGCTTCCAGTTTGAAAAATGACATTAAAACATAGTTTTATTCTTCCAGTGAATAAAATTGAGAAAAACGCTGGCTTTCAGATCATATATTTATTTAAAAAAATAAAATGAATCGACAAAGGTACATTATTCCGCATGCTGACAGGGTTCCCAGCCCACGAGACACTCCGTTTCTTGAGCAATAAAAAAATGACTTCCTCGACAATGTAGATAGGAAACCTTTCCCTCCGGATTCCGGGTGTTGGTCACTCGCTCCCCCACACAAGCCAGAGGGCACATCTCCTGAGCCGAGCTCCTTTGCAAAGAAAGCTTGAGAAGACATGAATCAAAGATGTCACTAAAAGATGATGATTTGTTAAAATTATAAAGCAACCGACTTTTGGCCTGCAAATATTCTACCTAAGCAATCTCCACTGCAGGGGATCAGCCCCCCAAGACAATCTTATTCCGAATCCAGGACAGCTGACAAGCACATGGCATTGTTCCCCGCACGCTCGCTTGGCCAAGCCTGTACATCGACATGTACAACATATGGGACAGGACTTCAAACTCCCGTTCTCACAGAGGATCGTTAAGGAGTGTTACCAGTAACAAAGGATAAAAGTTATACCACGTTGATTATTATAAATTATATTTGTTCTTGTCCTCCCCACTCTCATTAATATGTTCAGATTCTTTCCTGCAGAAAGCACGAGTTTCCTATTCCACACCGGCTCCATCACTAGTGATGGTTCGAGTGAGCTGTAGAGGCCTTGATTCTGAAGACGTGTATGTGCAGGTGAGATGCGATCTGATTGCAGACGCTGACACAGTAGCGGATCAAATCAAACAAAGAGAAGACCTGGAACGAAACGAGACGATTAGAGTCACCTGACCTGCGTAGGCTACCCTCAGCTTACCAGTGCAGAGGCATGGCTTCTGGATTTCTCCCTCTCTCTTCAGAGTCACCCTCCGAGCCATACAATTTCACACACCAGTATTCACTGATTCTTCCTTAACAGCAAGGATCAACAAACTCTTTCTTAGAGACAGTCATTATTTCAGGCTTTGTCATGAATGCTCAACTCTGCCATTGCTGCATGAACGCAGCCACAGATAACACATGCATGTATGACCATGGCTGTGTCCCAATAAAACTTTATTTACAGCCTGGGTATTGTTTGCCAACTCCTGCTTTATAGTCAGAAATAGGGATTTTATAAGCCCTAATGCGGGCAGAATTAAAAATTAATGTAGAAAATGGTTCAGAGATGAAGCCACAAGGAACAAAGTCCTATAAGTGAGGCTTTGACATTCTAAATCATTCCAATTGTAAGATGGCTCTCTCAGGACTGGCCCACTGAAACAAGCAAGTAGCCTCCACATCATGAAATACAGTACCTACCAGGGCAATCCAAAGCACAATGTATTCATCGATGAAGCTGTTGAAATACTGATCCAGAAACAGAAGTGCCGGGCCTATGAAGGCTGTGTCGTGCAAGTGCATTTCACTCTTGGTCATGTGAGCCACCTAGGAAGGAAGGAAACCAATGGCGTGGGCATTTCCGTGTTGGAGCAACTGTGAGCTACGCAGAAAACCAGGACTGTGCTCCAACATCAAGTCTCAAGAATTCTTCAGCAACATGCGCTCATTTCTAAAACCAAAAACCTGACAGCACGAAGTGTGTGTGAGAGCTACGCACCCCAGGGTTCTGCCATCAACTAGGCCCCCAACCACGCCTCTCACCAGGAGCCCGGTGTGAGCGTCTAGACGGAGGCGGAAGAATGCAGGTGAGCAAACTAAGCAGGTGACACTGTGGAGAGAAAGGAGAGCCACGTGGCTCAAGGAGCTCCTGGTAAGCCTGCTGTCCCTTCACAGAAGACACCAACAGTGCCCAGACTGATGTCAGGAGATTCCAATCGGAGGAGGGCAAACTCTAGAACTTCTCGGGACACCAGGGGGTGAAAACTACGGCCCTAAACCCAGAATAAGATGAAAATTAAAAACAAACAAAAACGTTCGTGCTTACCACAAGCTTATTGGTGATTTTAGCAGATACAAAACCAAACGTCAGTATATAAAGACAGGGATGCTTTTCAAAAAGCTGGACTGCGGACTTCTTGTAGATCATCACGGCTAATGTGATCACGGATCCAATGTGGAGGAAAGGAGAAAGGACACTTGTTCCCTGTGCAGGGCAGAGAGGAGGCGGGTTAGTGGGACTTGATACCGACCAACTGAAGCTTTTAAGAACCTTGTGCAATCTGACAGCCAACAGTTTCTACAACGGAGCATCAGCACAGCTCAGGAGAAGCAGGCCCCGGCCTGGGAAGGCACAAACTGAGGAGTTCACTTTTAAGAGGCCAGGCTTATTTTATAAAACAGGCCACACTTAAAAAAAAAAATAATAATACAGGTGCATTAAGTTTGTGCATATCACAAAAATACAAGCATATCATTGTATGCATGTAAAATAAAACTGAAGTTTTGTATGTTACTCTTTTTAAGACTAAGAGGAAACTCCTAGTTGACAAGTGATTTTATATAATTCAGTACAATTTTTATTGATTTCAGAGAAAGGGAGAGAGAGAGAAACATCAGTGATGAGAGAGCATCATTGATCGGCTGCCTCCTGCATGCCCCCTTGCTGGGGATCGAGCCTGCATTCCAGGCCTGTGCCCTGACCAGAACTGAACTGTGACCTCCTGGTTCACAGGTCAACGCTCAACCACTGAGCGATGCTGGCCGGGCGATTCCATATAATTCAGGTGAAAAACCAAGTGACCCCCACACTGAGTCCTAGCATAAACCATCACTGGGAAGCACAAGCGATACTCACTGCGATCGTTGATCCATTTTTCCCAACACCACCTGTGAAGATTACACGGAAATAATTCGTACAGGAAAATATGGTCCCTGCGACAGTACAAAGTGCAGGAAAAATTTTCACTTGAATATTCAGCACTGGAATCTTTAATAGGCAGAGAGAAAGAGCAATTAAAATATATACAAACTGAAATAGGAAGACAGAACAATCACATACTCAATTCATATTCTGATTATGTTCTCAGTTCAGTAAATACTTAAAACTGATGGAAGCTCCTCTCTCCTTTCCTTTATGAGCAATATAACAAGTCTCAGGAGATGAGGCTAGACAGAAATTCATCTCACTGCAAAAGAAAATAACTGATCCAACTTGCTTAATTTGAGTCAGAAGCTATGTGTTGAACACATCTCAGAAGCCTGGCAACAGTGTGAACTGGGCTGTCTTCTGGTGTTTTTAGCAAAGAGTTCTCTGTCTTTTTCTTTGTGCACTTTTTAAAAACTCTACCCCCACATCCTTAATTTGTTACTCATTGTTACGATCAAATGTGGATGATGAAAGACTACAAATATTTGCAACTGGATTGAAAACAAACAGCTGTAAACCAGAGGATGGAAGACAGAAGTTCTACTCAGAAGAGTCCCCACGGCCAAACTGTTAGGATGCAAGCAGCCAGGAAGCAGAGGGCACGCGAGAAGGGTTCACGCGTGGGGTCGAACACGGCAAGCACATCGAGGAGGAGGAGGACGGATTTAAAACAAGGAGGCTGAGTGGTTTGAGATCATGTATTTAATCTTGCGAATACAAGCCCATCATTTAAAATGACATACACTTGCATTAATATTTAAAATCATTTAAGAATCTCTCCCTTCCTATACCTCCCCTGTAGCTTTTCTAAAGTCTCAAGTTTTGTCCAATATAGACTGAAAGAAAGCAACAATACAATAATGAGTCTAAACATAGAAATAAATGACCATAGGAACAAGCTTCCAAAAGCCCAGGCTTAGCAGGCAATGAGTTTTCACAATGAAAGCAATGAACGAGAGCTGCTAATGCTTTTTAGGCTGCCATCTGCCTACACGTTTAAAAACCAAATGGAAAAATCTGAGATCTTCTATTTGTTCCTATGGATAAAACTGCAGTAAAATTAGTAGATGTAATTCTTAATGTTTAGATCCTCAATTTCTTCAAAATTCTTAAGACCTCTCTTTGTTTACACAACTCTATGACCTCTTGCAAAATTGCAACTCTAAAAAAAAAAAAAAAAAAAAGTTGGAATCAACTGTTGGAGCTTCAAGATGTACCGTGGTGGTGTTTACGCTTCTGACATGAAAAAGGTCAACTTCAAAATCAAGCCAGACCTTTCTGGCCCATGCTCAATGCTGTCCTCCTTCCCTAACTGATCTCCAAGCCCTACAGACCAATCCAAAACTTGTTTTCAACAAAAGGGAAAACCAACACCATGGCTGCTCGCATTCCAGGAGGTTTTTCTGCTCCGGTTCAGAAAGCCAGAGCCACTGCAGAGGCAACCTGAGGCACCTGGCCGAAACTCCGAATGCGGGCCGGCTCCCTGTCCCCTCCCAAGACAAAGGCCCTGTCTGGCCGGAGGGAAACCCTACCCTCTCCCTCATTCCAGAAGCAGCCAGGCTTTAGGGGCCGGCGGAATGGGCGCCAGGGGCCGAGAGCTGCGTCCAGCTGGCTGGACGGTGTCACAGCTGTATGTGAAACCTGGAAAATGCTTCAGGACCATGGAAACGGCAGCTTTTTGAAAGAAGAGAGAGGCAGCAGATGCATTAGAAAAGCCAGGCGCATTAGTGAGTGGCTTGGACCACAGAGTGAGCAAGAACAGACTCAGAAGCAAGTGCCGGAAACACGGCGAGGACGCACTCTCCCGCCGTGTGACGGCTGCACACACCAGGACGAGCTCCTGGGGAGGGCTGTGTTCGAGCCGATTTGTGTCTTCTCTCTAGAGCCCCATGTACTGCAGGAGGAAGACCTCCATCTCTTCCTCTCCATCAGTTCTGAGGGAGTGTGAGGACACGCTGGGCCCACACTCAGGGCACAGGGAAGCGAGCTGCCAGGAGACTGGAGGCAGAGTGAAGGGGAAGCAGGGGCCAGTGGAACCCAAAGCCTCTCCCGGGGATCCCTCCAACATCGGCACCAACTGCTCCGCTTACAAAAAGCACCAGAGGTGTTGCCACTGCCACCTCACACCCAAGGTTAAGGAGGGTGGCGCATTCTGTCCCTCCCAGCCTCTCTGTCCTCCTGGGACCCCTCCACGGTGGCCCAGGTGCACCCACTCTGCAGGAGCAGCCAGAGCTGCGCGAAGACCCTTCAGATCAGGCCTCCAGGGCTTCGGAGCCTCCGAGACTGGCCAGGACACATCTCCCCTGGGGCCTGGGGCCTGGCCCACAGCCAGGGAAAAACCCTCTCATTCATGCCATGAAATGATGCATCCAAAGTAATGCCAATCTAATGTACTTTGTGTCTTAAAAGGTTGGAAATGGAAAAAGGATCTCAAACCCTCAATGTACCAGACTGACAATGGACCCATGTTATGGTTCAATGGTTTGGGCTACTAACTGTTACACTAGTTTTCTCAGGAACATAATAAAGTGTTCCTATAGGTTCTATAAATCTCAGCAAAAATAGAAAGTACTATTGAATATAGATACGTTCTTTCAAAGAATGTGGACTACGACTATTTGTAAATACTTTTAATATAAGTGAATTCTATGAAAAGACAATGCAACACTAATTAGTGTCCACCTTTTTAGTTTGAGAATGAGATATGTTACACCACCTATATGACTTCAGTTCTACCTAATGAATAAGGTGTGTCATGGCTTAATATACACACATTTAATCAACTAGGACATGTAACGAGAATCAAATGTCAGTGAAAGGAACCATGTGCGGATTATTTATGGGTCCCTTTCAAAGTTGTATGCCCCCCCCCCCCCATTTCAAAAGAGTGATCTGATAACAGATAGTTCCCAGGCAGTCCAAACGGATCTATTCTTTTGGGAAGTAACACACACAAAAATGTGTTATTTTATTTCTTGCAACATGTCAACCACACTCTAGTGGACTTTTGTGCATAAAAATATTTTTTCCTGAAAAAAAAAGAAAAAAGAAAAACAAGACAAAAAATACCCAACCAAACCCAACCACCATAAACGACCACCGTGGTGAGAACCGGTCTCTGTGACGAGGAGGAAGAGCGGCAGGAACGTGTGCTCCACACGCAGCGACACGGACCACTTACCTGTGCGGGAGCTGACCGCCTGCGATCAGCTTTGTGAAGACCTCGGCGCTATTTTTGTTTGCCGTAAATTTGCTTTCTGAATATTAGCAAAAGCTTTTGAATGAGATTTAGGAAGCATTTTTCCACTTTATGACATCAACCTCAGAAGAGATGGAAATGTCACATCTCGATCCTGAACAAACCATCTCTCCCTTTGGCACACAGAGAAGTGGGAGCACCGCACATGGTCATCCCTCCTGCATGAACAGATGCAGCAGTAGATGCTCAGGGCCAAGAAGAAAACGGTGACATACAGTGGCCTGGGTCAGTGATGGGACTCCCCTGGGGACCGCTCAAAGGACACAGACCTTTTCTCTGCGCCCCCAAAAGGACCATGAGGTGAAGTCCTCCCCTTCATCCGGGGACGGTGACGGGAGGAACAGGGATGCGAATAAGACGGGGCGGGGGTCTCCCTCTGCAACTGATCTCAGTGACCCTGACGCTGGACCGGTGGGCCCCTTGTAAAACAACTAAAGGATGATTATACTTTCTTAATTACCAATAAAGATAGGGCAAAATATCTGATCCTTTAAGAAAAATTACATAAGTGATGTGTGCATAAATCCTAGTTTTAAAAAGGCAACAAGGTATACCTGCAGCAAACTTACTGCCAGGTAAAAGCCCAAACTGAGATGCGTGTGGCCTGAGTGGGTATGTAACCCCCGTACAACAGTGCTCACGTACTTCATGCTGGTAACTGGATGGATGGGTGTGCATACCTGATGCTGGCTTGTCTGGATGGCCAAGCCAGAATCCCATTTCATTTTGTCACCAGTGTGCTAAAACTACGGCTATTTATCTGTTTAAGATATTCAAACTGCGGGTGGGGGGCTGTGGGGAGATTTGGGTGTAAAACACAAAGCCATATAACACATGTAACTGGGGGTAGGCTTTACGATCTAGTTATGGGAAAAGAAAAAGCCTTCTTCTATGGCTGAATTATTTTTCAAATGCAGTGATATAAATTTGACATATTTAAAAAATAACTATTAACCTAATGGAGAGCAAAAGTAATAAAATTCCTTGGTGAAATCCATAGAAGTCAGATTTCACCAAAGACCGTACTGGCTCTGAGACTACATGGAGGAAAGGTGGACCTGAACGGTATTATGTACGTAGTATGTGCATGACTGAATGTTTTCCAGCTTTTTCTGGTTGGCTGTGGATTAGGCTTATCCCTTCATCCCCCAAATAAAGGGCATTAGATAATTTCTGGCAACACGTACTTAGGGGAGTGTGCTAATTTCACTTCCCTGTGAAATTGGTGCTCGGTGAGCTTCCTTTATACCTTAACATTAATCCGGCTTTTGAGAGTTCTGTTTGTGCAGGAGCAGTAAACCTTTTTGGTAAGGTAACTCCTGGTAAGTGACAAATACTGCATGGGCCGTGGGAGCGGTCGTGGTTAACCAGATCAGGGAGGACAAACTAGTTTGAATCAGATCTGGAAGGTCATTCTAACCCTAAGAGCAGCAACATGTGAAACTTATTATGTGATGGCTCCGTTCTAAGTGCTTTACGCACATTTACTCATTTAATCCACAAAACCGCCCGATGGGACCGGACTGCTGTCCCCACTGGACAGAGGAGGGAGAGAGCAGCAAGGAGCGGACAGGTGAAGCCCCACCGGAGACTGGAGCTGGGCCTTCTCAGGCAGGCGGGCTCCTGAGCCCGTGTCCTCCGCCTCCATGTCACACAGAGCACAGTCCCTCTCCCAGAGGCTTCTGGAAAAGAATCTGGGACTGCAGGGGAGCCTATATATTAGGTCAGGCTGAAAATCCAGGGTGTGGCTTGTTAAAAAAAAAACAAACCTATGGCACTGGCTTCAATAGCATCTGTTCAGTTTGGGGGGCAGAGTTACCTTCTTAAATACCCCAAATTTGCCATTCAGCTCTAAGCATATGACAAAAAAAACACGAGTTCTGCCGAAACTGGTGTGGCTCAGTGGATAAGAGCGTCAGCCTGCAGACTGAAAGGTCCCAGGTTCGATTCCGGTCAGGGGCATGTACCTTGGTTTCGGGCACATCCCCAGTAGGGGTGTGCAGGAGGCAGCTGATCGATGTTTATCTCCCATTGATGTTTCTAACTCTCTATCCCTCTCTCTTCCTCTCTGTAAAAAAAAATCAATAAAATATATTTTAAAAGCAAAACAAACAAAAAACTGAGTTCAGAAAGAGGATAAGCCTTGTCATTGGTTAACTCATACGCTCCCTGCCGCTTCCTCGGCTGTAACATGGAGGGACACATCACAGTGGGAGAGCACCTTGAAAACCAGCTCGGGGGGCATCTAAGGCATCACGTGACTGTGCTGGTGCAATCCACCGGGCCCTAGGGGAAAGTTGGGGTCCGACTGCTGTGTGCCTTTCGTTTTCAGAAAGAACCAAGTAATCTTACATTTCCCCCTGTAACCGCATTATCCTATATTAGAAACACAAGCAAAACACAACATGCATGACATGGGATACACAATGTGAACGAAATTACCATAGACTGCCAAAAAGGTGGTCCTCCAATCACTGCCAGCAAATGCATGATTATTATGAAGATTTGCACTTCAGTCACATCAATTCTGATTAGGTACAAAAAGCCAAAAAAGCAGAATTACTCAAAACAATTTCAAGTTCATTAGTTGCAAGCTTAGCAGCGTTCCTCTATCATGCACAATCGACACAAATCTCAAATAATCGAGGAAAGGGGAAGAGGTGTCACAAATTGGTTACAAGCAAAATCAAGTAAAATCCAGAGCCTTTTCATTGAATTTGATGAATTTCACAGAGCAATAAAAACCCCTCCTTTCCAAAGGGAGTTTCTGACTGAGGTTGGGCTGAAAACCAGAGCTTCACCTTTCCAACCAAAAAGAAAAAAAACAAGTGTGTGTATTCAGTTTTGAGTGTCAAGCAGAGGGTTGCGCTGTGCCGCCGTCTCACACCAGATCCTGGAACGCGGCTTTGCAGCGTCCAGCGGGAGAAACGGAGCTTTCACGGAGGCCGTGAGCAACGGACTGCCCTGCGGACGGCCTCGTGTCCTGCCTCCCACGGCACGGGGGTGAAAAAAGTCTCCCCCAGGTGTCAGAGTCTCATGTTTATGAGGTCAACTGCCCTAAGATCTCCGGAAAGAAGACACTGAAAGCAGCCGAGGGTTAGCTTCGAGGGAGCTGGAAATGAAGGACCTTACGCTCAGAGAGAGGCGAACCCGGTACAAAAACAGGCAGCAGAAAAGAGAAGGCCAGAGTCTGGAAAAAGAATTCGGGCAAAAAGACCGAGGAGCGAAGCCTACACCGTCCCTCCCTGCCGGCACTCGGTCAGGCCTGGAGGCCTCACCTCGGAGGCCTGGATCCACAGGCCTCTGGATGCTGAGAACAGCGTTCGCACCCGGTGTCTCACCACCGTGTTATTGTAATAGTGAGTTGGAAACGAGGGCGTGGTCCCAGAAACGAGGTGCCTCCACGGGATATCTGGTAGCTTTTTAAAAAAGTGGGGGCAGCTCCCTACAGTGATATAGACACGTGTGAACGACACATGAGGTAAAAACAAAAAACAGAACTATGCGTCTAGATTGTGCCTGTGTTACTTTTCCTGCATTAAAAAAATACTCTGTTTTTCCTTTTTGCCGTTAAACTGTGTACCAAGTGCCTGGAAGGATAAAGCGTAAACTGAGAGCAGCAGTCACCTGGCGGGGGGCAGCGTGGGAAGAGGAGGCTGGGGGAGACTCACTGCTTACCTTTTGTATAACATTAGTTTTTAAACAAAGTGAATCATTTATCTGTTAAGAAAGTAAGCTTTTTTTTTTTTTTTAAAGTCTAAGAAAAATAGACTTCAACAACGGCAAGGGGGCTCAAAGCCAGAGCGGAGCCGAGCACCCATTCCTAAAACTGACCTGACAACCAGCAGGCTAAGGGCTGGAAGCTCTCACACCCATAGCGAGGAACTGGGTGGAAACGAGTCTCTTGCCGCTAAGAAAAATGGATCTCTGTTTGCTCAAGAACGTTTTTCCAACAAGCTGATTAAGCAGCAAACATACAGGGATGCGGTTATCCGGATAGACACATTTTGGGGGGAAGTGGGCTGGATTAGGCTAAAAAGAATCCGTAGCGCTGACCTGGTGAGTGGTGTTGCCAATAAGGAAAATTACACTCAGTAGCGGACTCAGGAGACTAAGCAGGTGTCAAAGATGATCGACTCTGTCTCAGGTGGAGGGCAGACATCTTACAACATTTTGCTGGACATGTGAAGTAGCCTTGTAGGAGGGGAAGGGCCAGAAGTATAGAATTACAAAATAAAAATGGAGGGAACCTCATGCAATTATTTGTACCTCGGATAAATGTAAAAGGGAATAGAAAACATGAAAGATCTGTACAAAGCCCCAAACTGGGATACCTACCACACGCACTTGGTTCAAATTCCAAGACGACTCGGTATTAAGTGAAGGTGCGAGGGGATTTAACTGACATTCGGTGTGAGTTGATAAGCATGTTAATCACCTTTGCCCAGAATGTTTCGAAGATATACTTGCAAATTTGCAAACATAGTTTTTTTCCTTAAACTACACACAGCACATGCAATAGTGTTGTAATCTGGGCTGGCTACCAGCGTGGTTAACACAAGCGCTAGGGCTACCTTCACCGAGCCAAAGAAACCCTGATTCATAGTTTGACTTGTGAGCCATTATTTCAAAAGCATTTTCTTCAAAAAGGCAGTGAGGGTGCCTGGAACCCTATTCGAAGATTAGACTGCTGGTAACTACAGATTTGGGATTATTCCTAAATGGGCCTGAGTGCTAGGGAACGTGCATGCCCAGGGTACCGCATTCCTCGGGTGCGGTACCAGAAATACCATGGGTGGGGTGAAGATTGGTGGCCTGGAGTAAAGATTAGCTTCAAATTCAATGCACTGCCTTCTGATATTTCACTTCCTGCCCTTGATAAGGGGCAAACTGGGCAAGGCAAGCTTAGATTAACGCTAAATAATGACTACCAGCACAGCTGAGTGATAACCAGGAGTATTTTAAACTCAAGTGTTATATAGAGAGAAAGTCTAAGTGTCTATTTCTGAGGTAGGCTGAATTATCTAAAAAAATATTGTCTACCCCATGAATGACTGCCTGGATCTTTAGATGATCTTGGAAGACTTAAAACAAAAACAAACAACAAACTGTCTAGTGACTTTGAGGAAGAGAATAGCCAAAGGCCAGCGCAGAGCAGGTCCTCCAAGAGGACCCACGTTTGCTGAGGGGCAGCCAGTCCAGCTCAGCCTGGAAAACGGTCCTCTCACCTCGCTGAGCAGTAATCCTGGAGTTAAATACAGGGATCCCACTCAAACTAGCACCATCAATTCCGAAGAAACCTGGAAACCACTGGGAGTTACTAACACAGGTCTGAAAATTGATACTAATGGTAATGACCACTTACTATATGCCAGTCACTATAGTTAACATATTATTATTATTATTATTATTATTATTATTATTATTTTACTCTTAATCATCAAAACCACGCTAGGAGGCAGAACCTATTCCCACCATCCTATAGATGAGAAATTTAGTAAGACAGGCTAAATGATTTCCAACGGCCAGGGACAGAGACAGTAAGTGTTGTTCCTGCCGAAACCGGTTTGGCTCAATGGATACTAGAGCGTCGGCTTGGGGACTGAAGGGACCCGGGTTCAATTCCGGTCAAGGGCATGTACCTTGGTTGCGGGCATATCCCCAGTGGGGGGTGTGCAAGAGGCAGCTGATCGATGACTCTCTCTCATCGATGTTTCTAGCTCTATCTCTCTCTCCCTTCCTCTCTGTACAAAATCAATAATATATATATATATATATATATATATATATATATATATATATATAAAAGTAAGTGTTGTTCCTACGCAATGCTGACCAAGCTCTTCTACATTTTAGACTGTGATCAACAAACGTCTGTCAGGGGTGTTTAACTTGCTTTCACTGAGATGTTTCTATGTTTCGGGACGATGCTTCTCGTCTTCTAACACAATGTTCTCTAAAATGGCTCAACCCAACAGGCAATGGCTGACCTAGGGAGTTTCGATGCTAACAAATGAAATTAATTTGGGAATACATTAGAAAGAAGCTCTCGTTGTGAAGCTTATTTCCCCCCTGAACTCTGTAAGGAAAAAAAGTCCATCTGACAATTTTATTTAAGTGAGCAAATCTGTTCAAGTGGCGAATACCAAAAGCAGAAAACGTCTGCAGGTTCGCAGCAACCGGGGGAAGGGAAGGCGATGTGTGTGGAGGAAAAGCATCTTCCATGTTCAAAGGAAAATGCATTCATTTCCACAGACATTTTAACAGGAGGGACCTCTAACTACAGGGCCCTTAGTTAGCACAGGTACACACGGGGAAAGTAAACAATACAGTCAGCATCTTGACTGTGAATTTCATTAGGAAGAGTGGTGGCAGTGACCTTTGGTGGACGTAATTAATAGTAACATTTGAGCTATGAAAGTGGTCAATCTAGACAACTGCAGTGAGCCGAAGCCTCAGATCTTTGGAGAAAGTTCCAAAGAGAGGCGACCAGGAAAGGATGCTGAAGGGGACATCCTGAACATTATTCTAGCCCAGGATGGAATTCCACAAGTAATCATAAAAATATATTGTGAAATCAATTGGAAATGGCTTCAGTTTTGTTCCTGAAACATGCCTGTAGCACTCAGTATTCTCCACATGCGAAATTTATTTGATTGGGGGGGGGGGGGGAGTTGTAGAATATCCCTCATTATTGGCTTGTCCCCAAAGTTATTGTTACTGCCACTGAATAACTATATTTACAAAATAAACAGAACCTAAGCTCTATTTTTTTTTTTTTTTTTTGTAAATACACTCTTTCATTCTAAAGTGTGAAGGATGCCGAAGCCGGTTTGGCTCAGTGGTAGAGCATCAGTCTGCGGACTAAAAAAGTCCCAGGTTCAATTCCGGTCAAGGGCATGTACCTGGGTTGCGGGCACATTCCCAGTAGGGGGTGTGCAAGAGGCAGCTGATCGATGATTCTCTCTCATCGACGTTTCTAGTTCTCCATATCTCTCTCTTCCTCTCTGTAAAAAATCAATAAAAATATATTTAAAGTGTGAAGGATTCTGGCCTATTCTAGTGGGAAACAATTTCCTAATAAATCTTGAATTTTTAAAAGTCATAAGGTCAAAATCAGACTTCTAATATCTGAAGAAAAAGTTACGTTACCCTTAGCATTAACTACAGAAATTTGTATTTAATATTAAAAAGCACACACCTGAAAAAGAAAATAGTCAAAGGATGACTATAGTAACAGGAAAGCTAAAGATACTTAGTCTTAAAAGCACAAGAGAGGAAAATAGTAAACATAACAGAAGCAAGAACAGCTTGTAGCATTAATTTTTAAAAAACAAAATCACTGCACACAGAAGCAGAAGCACCAGGACTGCAGAGCTTAAGTGATACGCTAAGTAAGTGAAGAGAGTAAATGGATTTTTTTCTACATCGCTATAAAAAGTTCTTTTACTTATCTAAGGAAAACTCTGCTTGCTTTATTGTTTTCAAAATATAAATACCCAAAGAATTCTATTTCATGGTGGAAAGGTATTTGTTTTTAAAAATATTACATAGAGCAAAAATGATATTGGTTATAGTAGGTAAATGGGAGAGAGAATTGTTTTTAGCATCAGATCATCAAAATATTATTTTTTAAAAATTTTGTTTAATAGGGTGGATTTTTATTGCCCTATTAGATATTAAAATTATTCGTTTTCTAATAACCTGTTTGCCTGTGAAATACCACCAGACTTTTGATTTTTTTTTTTAATTACTCTGTGCATGACAAAGGTGCTGTCATCATTGAGTTCACGCCATTTGTTCATTGGACAGCATGAATGTTCTAGCAGTTACCGTGGAGTTCCAGAACCAAGGTCCCAGGGTTCCTGTGAGAAGCTGGCATATTATAATTATGATCTGGGACTCTGTAACATCGAATCTATGCATAAGGAAACAAACATTTCAAAAGAGCTTTACTCAGAGCTTCTGCTGAAGAGCCCTACTAACACAGCTAACAACATGAGGTTTAAAACGTAGCATTCTCCTTATAAAGACGTCTAAAGATTCAACGACACAGTTTATACAATCCTATGGCTGTCCTATGCATCCATGGGCGTTTCTTACCCAAATCCAAGTCGTATCAGAGCATAAACATTAAAACCATAACACTGAATAAGTGACTTGTAAATCGGCAGCTGGAAACACTAGAACTAAAACGCCAAGTGAGCTGAGAGACCTGGGAATGGTGACGACGCTTGGCGAGTAATCACACCATCTGGGAGGAAGGTGCCCTGAGGGCCGGGACCTCTGCGGACAGGCCTGTGGGTAAGTGCTTCCCAGAAGCCCCGATGTGCAGACATCTGTGTGTCTGTCTGGGAAACCACGGATGTCTCGCATCCCTTCACTAACCCACACCCACACCCACACCCACACCCACACACACACACACACACACACACACATAATTTTTTTAAAGAGGGTTGCCCTGGCCGGTTTGGCTCAGTGGATAGTGTCAGCCCTGCGGACTGAAGGGTCCCAGGTTCGATTCCGATCAAGGCCGTGCACCTTGGTTGTGGGCACATCCCCAGTGGGGGTGTGCAGGAGGCAGCTGGTCGATTTTGCTCTCATCAATGTTTCTAACTCTGTATTTCTCTCCCTTCCTCTCTGAAAAAAGCCAATGAAATATATTTAAAAAAAAAAATAAAGAGGGTTGTTTTTTTTCTGAAATGGTAATTTAAGAAAGAATTCTATCTTAAATTATTTTGTAAGGTTATTAAAGGTACAGCAACCTAAATTTATGATATATATATATAAAAAATCCTTGTGATTTTTTTCACACACGTGTAAACATCAAAATAAAATAATTAAAAGTATTTAAAAATAAAATTCCTGCCAAAACCGGCTTGGCTCAGTGGATAGAGCGTCGGCCTGTGGAATGAAAGGTCTCAGGTTCGATTCCGGTCAAGGGCATGTACCTTGGTTGCGGGCACATCCCCAGTGGGGGGGGTTGCAGGAGGCAGCTGATAAATGTCTCTCTCTCATTGATGTTTCTAACTCTCTATCTCTCTCTCTTCCTCTCTAGAAAAAATCAATAAAATATATTAAAAAAGAAAAAAAACACCACATTTAAAAATAAAATTCCTAAGGGGTCTAAGGCTGCTTCTACTTTCTTCTGAGTAAGAAAAAGGGATTTAAAAAATATATATAATTTATTAATCTTTTACAGAGAGGGATAGAGAGTTAGAAACATCGATGAGAGAGAAACATCCATCGGCTGCCTCCTGCACACCCCCCACTGGGAATCGGAATCAAACCTGGGACCCTTCAGTCCACAGGCGGACGCTCTATCCACTGAGCCAAACCGGCCAGGGCGAAAAAGGACTTTAAAAAATTCCTTTATTCAAACTTCATTTGAGAGTTGACCTGCTCTTTCCTAATTAAACAAAATAAGCGCTGGGCTGGGCTTCTCCTCCACGATCAGACTGGACTTCACCAGTCACGTTCCTCTTCTACCTGCTCTCGCAAAACATGCGAACTCCAAAGGCCTTTTCAGAACTTCTTTAAAGATATCTTTATTACTCCATATACACTGACATTTGGATAAATATCTTCTTAAATGTGAAGCCTTTGCAGCATACTTCTATGAATGTGGTTACTTACTTTTACTTTAAAATTATCAATTTAGCGTTGCCTTAATGTGAATGCAGGATTTCAGAAAATAGTAGACAATTTTCCCAAATAAAATCCAATCCCTTACAAATACTATTTAACTTAAACTGAGATGCTAAACTCAAAGTGGCCTCAGATCTCCCTGTGGTTTTTCACACCACTGTAAGGCAGTGCCAGGCGCCCCTGTCTTCATCCTACAGTGCTCGCTAGCTTACTGACTTCCAGTGTATGCTGGGACCTTCCCCACTAAAAACTAATGGGAATTAACTTTTACAAAATATAAAACCCTCCCTCCTCTGAGCCCACGTTCTCTCTTGCTGCTTTCCACCACAGCCACCCGTTCTGTACGTGACTGCGCTGCGTGCTTATGTATTCCTTTCACTCGTCATCCCCCAATCTGGCTCCTGCCCGCCACTACAGAGAAACCACTCTGCCGGCCTCTCGCTGCCAAATCCACTGCACACGCTTCAGTCCTCGTTTTGAGTCTTGGCAGCATTCAGCATTGTTCTCTTTCAAAACCCATTCCGGTATGCCTCCTCCTACTCCGGCTGTTCAATCTCATGGGCTTCTTTCTAGGCTCGCTTTCTATGTTTTCAGCTCTTCTTATCCTATTGGAAATCTGAAATTCCCCATAAACACCTTCCAGATAGAACTCCCTTCAACAGGCCCCTCTGGCCTGGATGGGCAGCTCAGTTGGCTGGAGTGTCATCCCCATGCCACGGTTTGGGGTTTGATCCCTGGTCAGGGCATATACAAGAATCCATCAATGAATGCATAATTGAGTGGAACAAATCAATGTCTGTCTGTCTCCCTCTCTCTCTCTTTCTTTGTCTCTCAGGACACATATAATTATAAGAATCCATCAATGAATGTATAATTGAGTGGAACAAATCAATGTCTGTCTGTCTCTGTCTCTGTCTCTGTCTCTCTCAAAAGGCTCCTTTCCCTATAGTGCCTCTCTCTACCTTCCGCCCAGCCACCCGGGAAGGTGGTCTGGGAGCCACGCAGTCTCCACTCGCTCTCACTCTCCACATCCAGACAGAGGTGCCTACAGTTTCTACCTCTTCAATCTCCACCCTCCCCTTCCTCACACTCACTGTGCTGATGCCTCCTAAGGGGTCTCCTTCCTCCTGTCACAGCCACTCATCAAAGTGCTGTCAGACTGAGCCTGCGCTGGGCCCTGCAGAGGTTCCCCCAGATTCAGGACCAAAACTCACACTTCTCGGCAGGACCCAGGCCCTGGGTTTCCGGGGTCTTCTCCAGCCCTATCCCCTACCTCTCGCCCACAGGCATCTGATGCGCTAATGTATGGCCCTGCCCGCAGTTCTCCAAGTGCGTATTTCATCAAAGAAATACGCCGCCAGGAGAACTCTAAGCCTGGCAAACAGAAAGCTGTAATAGCAAATGATGCCCACTGACACCTCCCCTGCGTCCACGGCTTTCTCTCTCCTTCCTTCAGCGCTCACACCACATGGCTGATGCTGCTTGACTTAAAGGAAAAGAAAACAGATCAGGGCTAGGTGATAAATACTGTTTCAAAATAAGGGCCTGAAAGTTAACTCTGAGATCATACCAATGAAACACAAACTATGTGAAATCCATAAAGTAAAAATTCTATCTTTGAAAACAGTACCATCTCTTAATTAAGGCAAACCAAGTGATCGTAGAAGTCTGAGGGGAAAAAATAGGTACATAGTATTTTCGAACAGTATTTTTTAAAATATCAGAAATTTTAGATATTTTCTGAGCACCGATCGTTTTTAAACTGCTGATCAATGTATACCATCTCCCATTTGACACTCACATCCACTATTGTCTCTTATAATAAGGATAACATCTTAAAATGGGCCTTAAACACGTTCTCTGAACTCCTTTATTTTGAAATGATTGAGACATTTCTCTTAGTTAATAACCAAAATATTAATAATTATTTAGTTTCTGTCATAAACTAAAAACATCTTAAATTATATTTAAATAAGTTTAGCAAAAGTCATCTCAACTAAACTTGTAGAGAACACCTGACTTTCTATGCGCTCTGTATCTTTCAAAACGTCACCAACTAAATTCATTATGGATCTAAAATTCAAAATTCCATCAATGATTCATCTTAATTAGAGACTGGGTTAAGATGTTTTATCATTTACCATCAGATTTTTATTTTGACATTTCATGATGCATTCTGAGTCTTTTTTTCAAGTTCTTTCTCTTTTAACCTTGTACCATGAAAAAAGTCAGAGACTACCTGGAGCAGTACAAATAGGATCTGTGATACTTAATTAAACACCAGTTGGTCAATTCCACCCTTAACCTCATTCCGAGACTGGTTTACTCATTAATATTTATGGATTACTAAGCTGAACTATTCACTTTGAAGTTTGAAGGGAGTTTTTGTTTTTAGTTTTTAAATTCTTAGGCACTTGGTTGTAGTAATAACCTATATGGTGTGCTCATGTCAATCAAATTACCAAGAGCTTATCTTCTTATAGATTTATAAATAAAGCAATGTGAAAGAACAAAACCTTATTAAGCTACGATATTTAGAAATTAGAGTTGCTCTTTGCTCTTATTAAGTATCTTTTTCTTTCCTGAAAACGAGTTTTCATAGATCAAAATAAAACACAGGTCGGGCTGGTGTGGCTCAGTGGTTGAGTGTTAACCAATGAACCAGGAGATCACAGTTCAATTCTGGTTAGGGTACCCGCTTGGATTGCGGGCCTGATCCCCAGAAGGGGGCATGCAGGAGGCAGCCGATCAATGATTCTCTCACATCTCTGATATTTCTATCCCTTTCTTCTTCTTCCTTCCTCTCTGAAATCAATTTAAAAAAGTAAAAAAACAAAAATACTGTGATAGAATGACACATAATGGAGACCTTTAGGTAATAACTAGACTAATGAGGATTGTCAACTTCTTTCATTTACTAAACTAATTTTGTAATTTGACCAATACCTGATATTCAAATACCTACGAGCAACATTCTTGTTGCTTGAAAGATAAAACAGAATAACCGTTAAGTGCTACTTACATTCCAAACCGCAACGTTCCAGAGACGTATGTTTGCCAGTGCGCACAATAGAACATGAACGTCCCAGCAAAACAACAGAAGAACATCCAGTCGGGATTTGTCCCCAGCTGCACCGCAATGCAAGTTCCAAGAACCACAAACACTGCAAAAGAGAGAGCACAATGAACAGCAGAACAATCTGAATGACACACTGAGCTGGCCTAGCCTGTTTAGCTCAGTGGTTAGAGCGCTGGCCTGTGGACCGAAAGGGCACGTACCTCAGCTGCAGGCTCCTCCCTGGCCTGGGCCCCCGGTTGGGGCGAGTGCAGGAGGCAACCAATCGATGTGTTTCTCTCACCAATATTTCTGTCTCTCCCCTCCCTTCCACTCTCTCTAAAAATCAATGGAAAATATCCTTGAATGAGGATTAAAAAAACGCACACACAAAAACCCCCCCACTGAGCTGAAATGATTTTAGAGGAGAAAGAATAAAGACATGCTGTAAATGTATAATCTGTTATCAATGATAAACAAGAAAGAATATAATCTTTTACAGTATAGCTTACCCTGTAATTTCTTTTTTTTTAAAAAATATATTTTTATTGATTTCAGAGAAAAAGGGAAAGAGAGAGATATATAGAAACATTGATGATGAGAGAGAATCATTGATCGGCTGCCTCCTGCACACCTGCCACTGGGGATTGAGCCAGCAACCCAGGGTTGTGCCCTTGACCGGAATCGGACCCGGGACCCTGAAGCCCACAGGCCAGCACTCTATCCACTGGGCAAACCAGCTAGGGCTACCCTGCACTTTCAATCTTTCCTTTCTCTACAGGATGGTGACCACTGCTCTACACTACTTAGTGACACTAAGTTTATGAAAGCAACTAAAATACGTTAGCGTTTTTTTTTGTTTTTGTTTTTCGTTTTGGAGTATTCTCCCAATTTAGTGATAGTGTATTAATAAACAGTTAAAAAAAAAAAAAAAAAGACAAAGCAGAGTCAAAAAGAAAGGAAAACTAGCCTGGCCAGAATGACTCGGGTGTTGAGCGCTGACCTATGAACAGGTCACAGCTCCTTTCCTGGTGCGTGCGGGCAGGGCACAGGCCCAGGCTGCGGGCCCCATCCCCAGTGTGGGGTGTGCAGGAGGCAGCGATCGATGATTCTCTTTCATCATTGAGGTTTCTCTCTCTTCCTTTCCTTTTCTCTCTGAAATCAGTAAAAATATATTTTTAAAAGATAAAAGGAAAAATAATTCACAAAGGACCTCCTTGCTTCAGATGGAGAGCCGTCTTTTCTTCCTTAGCAGATACCGTGATGGACTTCCCTATGAGTTTCCAACTCAAACTACGAAGCAAAAATACTGTCACTTAAAATGAAACAGGGCCTATCTCTCTGCTGTCAGGATGCACAGAGACAGCAGCTTTAATGTGCACCCACATTGCAAATCTGAGTCCACGAGGTAAAACCATGGAGGGTTCTGTTTTCCTTTTAAAATCTTCTCATTGCTATGCCAAATGACAAGAAACCAACTAAAGAACTAATTAAAAATAAGGGTGTGGGTGGTGGTGGGGGGAGGAGACTAGAAACTGTCTTTTAGTTCCTAAATCTCTAAAAAGATACTGAGATATTATTTTACACACAGTACAAAGAGACATATCATTTATAATCTAACTATAGTAACTCAACTATCACTAGCTTATTAGTGTTTTTCTAGTCCTTTGCTCATAGTTGTACCCCAAATCTATAATATAATTTTAAATGTCTACAAAATATCCATCTAAATATAAAGACTAGGAATTTCCTAGTCTCCCACTATTGTACTCACATCTATAATTTATGAGATTTGTGTGTGTTTTTTATGATGACAACAATGCCATAAGGTTTTGAAAAATAACTGGTGCCAAAACAGTAACATTTCCGGTTAAAAAGAACTTTAGTGGAAACTAATATAATTTCTAAATTTCCCAATACAGCTATTAATGAACAAACATGAACCAGTTCTACATTTTTGGGGGAAATCCTGAAACTTACACAAAATCCCCATTCTGATAACCATTATACCACCATAAACCTCCTATTTATTCTAGCACTGTTTGTCACATCCCCTTTGTCACTATTAATCATTAATATTTTAAAAAATCAATAGTACCTGTTGATAGTGAATCACAACCATGATCAAAAAGTTCTCCCAGAGGAGTGCTGCTGTTGGTTCTCCTCGCCTGCTTCCCGTCTATGGCGTCCAGAGACTGGTAGATGAAAAGGCCGCACGCACAGGCGATGTACGCCCACAGAGGAGCCTGTGTGACAACACAAGCAAAGCAAGATTAACACACGTGCAGGACTGGTTGGCTAATGTGTCTCATCTCCATGTTCCACTGGTGGGAAGCTCTGGGAGAGAAGATCCAGGTGCTACGCCATGAAAAACATCCCAAAACAATCCAAACTGTGAAAGAAGTAAATTCCTTAGTTAGTACCGGTGCTTAAGCAGGAAATGGGTAACATGTGCCAGGGACATTCCAGAAATCCCACGATCCATAAGACTCAGTAATTTCTAACATTTAGATTCTAAGAGTCAATGAGTAAATAATGTAGTACCGTGTTTCCCAAATTGTATCTTTCAAGATGTTTACAGGGATTACACGGGGGGAAAAACCCTCTACCTGCTAAACACACGTGGGAAACTCTGGCTTAAACAAGTCTATTCTAGCCCTAGCCCATTTGGCTCAGTGGATAGATAAATGTCGGCCTGCAACCGAAGAGTCCCAGGTTCGATTCCGGTCAAGGGCACATGCCCAGGTTGCGAGTTCCATCCCCAGTGAGGATGTGCAGGAAGCAGCTGATCAATGATTCTCTCTCATCATTAATGTTTCAATCTCTCTCTCCCTCTAACTTTCCTCTCTGAAATATAAAACAAAAACAAAAAATAATCAAACTCAGTACAACTGGAAGGCTTTCACTGGAATCAACCCATTTCCCTGTTGTTCTTCTGTATCTCTAAAGATGTGGGTAATCTGGACCAAATTCCTCTGGAAGTAGCAGTTAGGTCCTCAAGTAAGCTACTTGTAAAACAGCTCAAAGGACAGGTAATAAAGAATCCAAGGACAGCCAAGCTGGTGTGGCTCGGTGGCTGAGGTCATGGTG
Source organism: Pipistrellus kuhlii (assembly GCF_014108245.1). Taxonomy (NCBI): domain Eukaryota; kingdom Metazoa; phylum Chordata; class Mammalia; order Chiroptera; family Vespertilionidae; genus Pipistrellus; species Pipistrellus kuhlii. Next base: position 4,076,575 of record NW_023425523.1, read on the forward strand.
TGATTTCAGGTCAGGGCACATGCACAGGTTGTGGGCTCGATCCCCAGTGAGGAGCGTGCAGGAGGAAGCTGGTCAATGATTCTCTCTCATCGTTGATGTTTCTCTCTCTCTCTCTCTCTTCCTTCTTCTCTGAAATCAATAAATATATACATATTTTTTTAAAAAGAAAGAATCCCAGGACATATTTGTGGAGGAGACAAGTTCATGCAGGTCCCCGCCTGACCCCTGCAGGGCCTGCTGGCCAGGTCCAGACGGCGCCTGGCCACAACAGAGGTGGCTTCCGGGAAATCCCCTCCCCTGTCAGCTGGTTCCTGGAACTGGCTGTGCTCTGCCCCTACCGAGCGGGTCACTCCCAGGAACCCTGTGCCTCCCGCCCTGTTCTCCGTGAGCCTTCCGTCCTGCCCTGGGAAACTGTCTTCCGTCTTATGTAAAGCTAGACTGGTTTCTGTCTTCTAAGTCTCCTGCCTGATGTAAAGTAAGATAGTTAAGAAAATGAGAAAAAACCAGAAATATGTCCATACACTCTGTATGGATTTGTATGGTCCAAGAGGAATTAAACTAGTTGTTCAAGGATGAGGGGGAAATGAGCTCTGGAAAAAAATCAACTAAGAGTTGATGAAAACAGAAAGGGACAGATGACGACAATGTCACCTTTAAGGACAAAATCATATGACATGACTACTTAGAAAATTGTTACTGTAAGCTTAAAACATACAAGAAATGTGTGGCCATAATGACGCAAGGTTCGGGGTCACGTTTAATACCTTGAGTTGAGAACCACCTTCTATTTTCTTGGATTCCGTGTGACCAACCATCCTGATTAATATGGGCGCAACAAATGTCTGATTCTTCCCTCCGCCCGACTACCACAGTTCACTTTCCGACACGGAAATTTTTAAAGCCAACGAAGTAAACAATTTGCCCATTCTGATGAAGGGTCCTGGTTTCGGTTTTGGTTTTACGTGGTGAGTTCAGAGGGAAACAGAGGAAGCAGCAGCAGACGCTGCGTCTGAGGAGGCCCCGGGAGGGCGTCCCCAAGCAGGTCCACGCTTCCTTTAGGAATGGCTGCCACGGTGGGACACCGAGCAGGAGAGACACTCAGGGACTTGTTCTTACCCTGCTCTTGCCTTTTAGGATCACAGAGATATCTGTCAGCCACAGGTGTTTACGGGAGAGAAGAGCGATACTCACCATCGCTCTGGACGGAAGAGGGCAACGCTGTGGATGTGACTGACTGACAGCACGCCCCCTCACCACCACAGACTGCCCTCTCTGATTCTTTTAAACTTTGCTGAGGCTTTATTCAGCCATCTCCCTCTCCCCCCACCCCCCAAAAAGAAAGCAAACTCTTTTGTAAAGAACTGAGATTTATTGATTCTAAAGGAATGTTTTATGTGTTCATCTCCACTAACAGTAATTTACCTACAGAATCAGAGTCCACCCTCTACGTATGGTTTCTCGTACCCAGGAGGAAGGTTGCAGTAGCAAGTTTTATCAAACTGTCTTAGGGGACCGGATATTTGGAAACAGCTGACAGTCAGGGTACCCGATCGTTACCTAGAAATCTAATGACAGTGTTTCCGGTATGTGAGCGATGTGGTCACTGGCTGGAGACATCCCTTACCTGCTCCGTGGCCGTGGGGCAGTAAAAGACCAATAAGACCGTCGTGCAGATGTTTATGGACAGCCCGACGATGGTGATGAGGTTCGGGGCGATCCAGGAGGGGACTCTCCCCACCAGCCACTCCCAGTAGCGCTGCATGAGGGGCTCCAGCAGGGACCGGCCGGCGCTTTGGTATCTGTGCTCCTCCAGCCGCTTCAGCTGGTGCCTGGACAGCGGCGGCGTGGGCAGCTGGAACAGCTTGCTCAGCACGCACCCCGGGGTGCTCGCGGGCCCGAAGCCCACGGGGGACTCCGCGCGCAAGTCCCCGCATCGCTTCTTGGATGACCGCGGGCCGCTCATGGGCTCTGGCTTTCCTTTCCTCAGAGAGAAGGCTTTGTCTGGCTTCACTGCTTTTGGTGGCTGGTCTCTACCTGGGGGTTGGGGGGGCGAGGACAAAAGTTTTGTCAGCCATTATTTACATGAATAAGTTAAAATAATGAAAGTCAAACTGGTAATAGACTTTCAAACCGGGATCAAAAAAACCAGGGGTTTGCTTTTAATATATTTTATTGTTTTTTTTACAGAGAGGAGGAGAGAGGGATAGAGAGCTAGAAACATCAATGAGAGAGAAACATTGACCAGCTGCCTCCTGCACATCCCCTACCGGGGATGTGCCCGCAACCAATGTACATGCCCTTGACCGGAATCGAACCTGAAACCCTTCAGTCTGCAGACCGATGCTCTATCCACTAAGCCAAACCGGTTTCAGCCAGGGGTTTGCTTTTGGTTTTGGTTCTTATTGACGGTGCCTCCTGCTGCCCCATCATGTGACTTCAGAGCTCCCGGTCTCTGTTATCTCACTGCCTTCAGTCCTATCAGGGGACAAATCCTATAAATGATCGAATCATTTCAAATACATGAACACGGAGGTCCGAAGGCATACCCCAAGAGCTAGCAAAGGAGTATCTCCATTGTGGATCTTAAACTACATTTTTTTATTTCATGCTGACAGTTAACATTTATTGAGCACTTACTATATACAAAAAACTTTAAGCATGCCTTCATGTTTCCTGTATTAACTCATTTAATCCTCACAACCACCCCGGAAGGTAAGGACTATTAATTATACCTATTTTACAGAAAGTGAAACTAAGGCAAAGAGAGGCTGATCATTGACTAGTGAGGTTCAGACAAACACAGGCTTCCTGTTTAAGCTAAAATGAAAGATAAAACGTCTCACCAGTAGGAAAGGATTCTCTACAGACAGTATTCCGGGTGGGGGCAACAGCAGCGAAAAGGTGACTTTCAGAGGATGATGGCCGATGGACTGAGGTGATAAGGAAAAAGGCTGCATACATTGGTGATTAATCAGAAAGGACTTTGAATGTAATCCCTGAAGTACGTGCGTGTGACTCAAAACATATCAGAGATAACGTAATTATTGTTTTTAAGCAGTGTAAGGAAATAATGACGTGCGTTTTCAAGATTAATAGGATAGATATACACTAATCAGAATAGAGAGAGGAGTGAGAACATTTAAAAATTAGTATGGCTCCGTTGACTGGAGGATCTATCGCCTGTGTGATGAAAGGTCGCAGGTTGGATTCCGGGTCAGGGCACCTGCCTAGGTTGTGGGTTCGATGTCTGGTCAGGGCATGCATGGGAGGCAACCAATCAATGTTTCACTCTCACATGGATGTCTGTCTCTCTATATATATATACACAGAAATACTGTAGGTGTCTCCATGGTTTACTCTTCATCCCATCTCAGAGGTTTCCCAGCTTCGCTTTCTCCCACCTCCCAAATCTCCCACCAATAACTTTCGTGTACCCCTGGTACCCGCTTTGGGTCTGATGTATAAAATAAACGGCAAAGCTACCATTCTCTGGAGCATCTTCTCAATCTGTTGAGATTTCATTTCCTGGCAACTGTCAGTTTGGCTCAAATAAATCCATGAAAGTTCTCTGCAGGTTCGGACATTCCTTTACGTCGACTTGTGTCCCAAACCGATTGATTACAACCGGAAGCAACGCTTATATAATGCCAAACAACCGGTTACAAGATCATTTTAGATCAAATGGCAGACTGATAACCACCAAAACGCTTAGCTTTACGGTAAGCCAGCTTTTCTATAGTCAAACTCAGGATGCGTTTTAATATTTGGTATGCTCTTAAGGAATTTCGCTTAAAGCTGGAACAAAAAGTTTAGCCAACTTAACTTATATTTTATTATATAATATTTCACACACACCCCCCCCCTCAGTTTCCCCCGTTTTTTAAAGGTAACACAGTGAGGGTGCTGGCCCACTTTTGGCACTGACAGCTACAAGCAACCGATCCTGATGGTTTTAAGTTTGAGCCTTTGGCAGGACTGTATGATAAACTGATACTTTTCCTTCTGGGTGTTTTCCCTTGCTGACCTAGATTTTTTTTATTTTTAACCATTTACTTCTCCCTTGGAAAAAAAAAAATCTACATTTTGACAAACCTTTCTAGGCCTAGCCACTGTCTAATTCACCCCAGGGGTGGGAGGTGGGGGTGGGGGGGAGCCAAAAAGGTTTCGAACATTTCAATTTGGCAAGGTTGTCTCTGCGAAGTTGTTAGCAACAAGATTGCAAACACATTCAGATACACGTGGCCCCTGACATGCTGTGCTTTCAACGTGTCCAGACCACCACAGGGCTGCCGTCACTGCCAGTCCCACCTCCCTCCATCACACCCGAAACGCAGGGGCTATTGACGGGAAACTCATCTCAGGAAAAAACAGGGGCTTCTGAATTTTAGCAAATTTTATATTTCAAGGAGGCAGGACAGGGTAGATGACTACGGTAGGAAGATCAGACTATATGGAGAGAAAGGGGAAAAGGGCGTGGGATGGAGATATGAAAAAGAGGCACAAATATTACAAAAATTATTTCGGCCACTTGGGATTTTTGCCTAAGCCAGGTCTATGGCCAAAGGATGAAAAGAAAATACCATTTTCTTGCCACACTACAAGGAACTAAAAAAGAAAAAAGTGAGGAACTAAAAAAGAAAAAAGTGACCAAGAAAAAAATTAAGATTGTCACTGGCTAGAGAAACCTAGTTACCAGTTGTAAGTTTTTATGAGAAAACTAGAAGCCCCGATGCACGAAGATTCGTAAACAAAACACACACACAGTCCCAGCTCTCACATCCAACGGGAAAATAACTAAAAACAGGTAAACAAGCAAGTAAGATGACACACTGTGATAGGTGCTATGACAAAAACAAAGTGTGGAGCCAGAAAGCAGTGGACTGCGGTGCGCGGTGTGAATAAGGTGGCTGAAGTCTGGGAAGAGGCAGCATGGATACCAAATATAGAAGATACCAAATCCAAGAGCAGCAGAAACCATCCACAGAAAAGGAACCGGCCCCGAGGCAAGAAAAAAACTTATCTCATACAGGCACCTTTGAGATCAGTATGGCTGGGCAGCTGTAAACCAAATCAAAGAGTTACTGTGATCACTTTCCAACATACACATAAGTAAACTCAGTATGCTGCACGCTAGAAACTCACATCATGTTAATATAATGTTATATAGTTATGTCATATTTTAATGTCATTAATCTAATGTTATATGTTAACAATATCTCAATAACAACACCCCCCCACACACACAAAAAAAGAGTGGAATACAATGAAGTTTGAAAAGCCAGACAGTGCAGAGGTTTATGGTCCACAGCACGGAGTTTTCATTCTGATGTTATAGAAAGCCATCGAGGAGCTTTTAAAGAAACCTGTAATTTTGTAGCACAGCCCATTTGTTAACCGAGGAAATCTACACTAATAAAAGAGAAAGATGCAAATTGACTGTACCTCTGCAATAACCACCCATCCAATCAGGGGTGTGTATGCAAATTAACCCAACAAAGATGGCGGGTTAATTTGCATATGCAGGAGCAGAGTGAAGACCAAAGACTGAAGAGGCTTGGCTTCTCTGCTGTGATTGGAGCGGAGGAAAACTGGTGCCGGCAGCCAGGGAAAGGAAGGCCCATTGCACGAATGTTCATGCAATGGGCCTCTAGTGTTTTCATAAATTGTAATAGTAAATTTTTAAAGTAAAAATTTCCCACCCCCTGAATAACACTGATCACAGGCCTATTGACAGCCATCGCAACCTTTCCACTTCTAATTAGCACAGTCCCCTCCTCTGCTATAACCTTTCATAGCACTTACCACACTTTAAGCTTCTTTTGCTTGTGGTTATTGGTGGCAGTGATGGTGTTTTGGTCTTTCCTCACCAGGTCTGTGAGCACCTGGAGTGTGGGGCCATATGTATCGCAACCTTGTTTTTCTTCCCCCAAGAATCTCATAGCAGAGCTAACGTTAAGTAGGCAATTAGTTCTCGTTTGTGGAACAATGAGCAAATGTGATTCATCTAGTATTTAATGATCACTTAGTGGTTCTAGACCTTGAGGAAATAGAAAGATTGAAATATGCCATCCATGCCCAAACAGCCGAGGGAACAAACTGTTGTGGGAGTCCAGAGGAGGGGGCCGGGATGAGCTAACAGTAAGTTTTCTTTGGGCAGGCATGCATATTTTTATGTGAAAAGTCCAACAAAGGGCCCTGGCTGGTGCGCTCAGTGGTTAGAGCACCAGTCCATGCACTGAAGGGTGGTGGATTCAATTTCTGTTCTGGGTTGCAGATTCCTTCCCACCCCAGGCTGGGATGCATGCGAGGCAACCAATTGATGTATCTCTCTCATATCTGTGCGAGCGCACTCGCGCTCGAGCGCGCATGCGCGCGCGCTCTCTCTCTCTCTCTCTCTCTCTCTCTCTCTCTCTCTCTCTCTCTCTCTGTCTCTGTCTCTCTCTGTCTCTGTCTCCCTCCTTCCTTTCCACTCTCTCAAAAATCAATGGGGAAAACCTAACAAAGGTACAAAAATATAATCTGAGATATTTAATGAATACGTTCACTAAAATCACAATTTGTGGAACTTAAACCTAAGATGCAAAACAACTGTGCTTAGAGCAACTGAGGACAATGGCACGCAGCCTGCATTACTCCTGGGCTCAGCACCGGGGAGCATCGGACACGTATCGCATGAAAAAAGGAATCTCCATTGCTCAGCAGAGCGTAAGGGAAGCTTACACAATACCCAACCTGCAGTGGGAGATTCTAGAATTCCCAGCTCCCATGCCGAAGTGTGCCAAGTTTTGAGCTGCACTGATTCAGCAATATGTTTACTAGTACAACCTCTCACAGATGCTGGTGACTACACAGCATTCACGGCGCTCCTAAAGGAAAATTCTCATGGCCAGCACGATTGGGGAGGCAGAGAAGATTAAAAAAGCAAGTAAAAGAGAGACAGAGAGAGCCAACAAGATCAGTGGATTACATTCAGCATTATTTAACAAGTGATACCCAAAACAAGCCAGCAGAAACAAAAGCCTTTTCAGTAGCTTTGGAAGCAGAAACAATTCTGTGTGATACAATTCACATCTACTGTTTTGCCGAAGTGAAATCTTGCATTCCTCAAAACCGGGAAACAGCTCCCTCCGAGGAGGGGGGTGGAAGGTGGGGGCAGAGGGAGAAGCAACAACCTAGCATTTTATAGATGATCTTCTTACTCCCTTAGAAACCACAGCACAGCATGACCCTCAGAAAGAACATCACCAGCACTTTTCGCGGGCTCAAAGGAGTCCACTGCTGCCTAGAAAACACATCGACAATGCAATAAAATGTAATTGGGGCTGTAAAAAGTTTAGAGTTATATATCAAACACTTACTGGTGTTTATAATGCAGACTTTAAGAGAGACCGGTTGTGGGCGAGGAAGGAGAATAAATTTATAAGACGATCGCTGTAAATATCCAGTAATACTCTATTAAGTGGACAACAAATAGACACGCCTCTGTCGGAGCGGGTTCGCTTTTTCACCTGGAAGGATCGGAAGGCCTGCACAAGGACGGGGCTTTGGCTAATGTTTCTCAGCACAGACCCCACAGGCAGCAACAGCCTCCCTCCCTCCATCTGAAATTTTATGAGGACGACCATGGTCCTCCAGTAGAAAAGCTGGAAAGGTCCTGCCCACAGCCTGACTGGTGCGGTCACCGAGCACATTCCTGCTCGTTCTCGCGTAGGGACGGGACAGTTTCTGTCCACCTACAAGACGAGACGCTCATGCGGTGGAGAGATCGCTCAGGCTTTGCCTACTACGACCTTACTATGCCTTCATTCAGGAACGGTGACTTCCGAGCAAAACTATACATCCGATCCAAAGGATGCAAAAAGGCCAACGCGCCAGGCACCGAACGGGAGGAAAGTTAAGGCGGCCGGACGTGAAGGTCCCATTCATCCGCGTTCCCGCGGAGCCGGGCGGGCACCGGCCCCCTCCCGCCTGGCTCCGCGATCCAGCCCCCGGCGGCGGCCCCGGGGCGGCCAGGACCCGCGGACACGTCTGCAGAAGTTGCTGCCCGAGGAGCGGGGCCCGGGGCGCAGCACCGCGGCTCGGGGGGGGAGGGGGGGAGACCCGACCGGCAGGCAAGGTCGGCTCCGCGCGGGCAGCGCCCCCAGCCTCCGGTCTGCCCAGCCCTGCTCCCCGATTTCTCCCACTCCGACTCCCCAACCCCCCACCCCCACCCCTCGAACCCCAGCAGCCCCCGGGCTCCCGCGGGGGCACCTCTCCGCCCGCGGCCAGCGGGGCAGCGCCCCCCGCCCTCCCCACAACGCCGCGCGCGAGGCCACCCCGCGGGGGGAAGGACGGCGCCCGCCTCGCGCGGGTCCACCCTCCGCTCCATTCCCACGCCCCACCCAGCACACCGTACCCCTCCCTCCACCGCCTTGGAGAGCCGTGTCCCCCCAACACCTCCTCCCCGCCCGGACCGTGTCTCCCCGAGCCCGGGCGCCGCAGCCTTACCCGGACCCCGGCAGGCACACCCCGAGTATTGATAACTCCGACTCCAGCCGACCGGGTGACTCTGATGGGCGGCAGCGCGTTCACGACACTTTCGCGACGGCCGTAAAGGAGCGGCGGCGCGGCGGCGGGAGCGCGCCCGGGGGCGGGGCCTGGAGGCGCGGGCGCGCGCGCCGCGGGGCCCGCCCCGTGTCCGTCCCGCCCGCAGGCGCCGGGCCCCGCAGGCCGCCTCCGCGGGCTCCGCCGGCGAGGTAGGCGGGAAGGGGGTGCGGGGCGGCCCCGGGAGTGTGTGTCTGTCCGAGGGGCGCGCGGCGGGACCAGGGTGCCCTCATGGCGGGCAGGCGTGCTGGTCGGGGGCCGGGTCGGGGGCCTCGGAGAACGGCTCTGAGGGACGCGCGCGGGGCCCGGCGGGGGCCGCGGAGGGAGGCTCTGGGGGTGCGTGCGGGCCGGGGCTCAGGCCTCCGCGCCCCACCTTTCCGGCTCGGTCCTAGGTCTCCTCACCTTTTCCCTCCCCCCGTGCCCGCTGCCCCGCGCCGGGCCGGCCCCGCCTCCCGCATCCTCTCCGGGCGCCGCGCCAGCCGAGCCCTGGTCCGCACCCAAGCGCCCGCGCCCGGAAGGCGGCGTGGTCTGCGGGGCAGCTCCCCGGGTTCGTGTGTTTCCGGCGGCCACCGGGAACGTTTGCCCCGGTCCCACGGAAAGCCGGCGGAGTCTGCGTTCCCGTCGGCCCTCCGGGGCCCGGGTTCCTGGACAGGGGCGTGTCGGCCCGGGGACGGGGTGAAATGGAGATCTGTGGAGGCCGCTGTGCGGACGCGCAGCTCGGGCATCGGGGCTGCTGCCCGCAGTTCTGTCCTGGGAGGGGGGGGGGTGCCGGTGAGCCCAGCACTGACAGGTAAATGGCAAGGCTTTGTATCCACCGCTTTCCTGTAAGGTACATGTGCAAAACACACGTGATTTCTTTCCCAGATCCCCCAGAGGCAGTGCTGTCATTTGCAATGCATCCGATTCTCCCCCCAATTACCAGTGATGTTTGATCCAACTTGTTTTAAAAGTTGCGTGATCTTCTAGACTCTAGGATTGAACACCATTACAAGGATATTTCATGTGTCAGAAGTCCAACGTAGAGTTTAGAAAAATAATCATTTTTCTATTATGCTTTGGACCTGATGGGTCTGTGTACCTCCAGGGCTTTCTGTCTTCACTTGGAACATCTAGAATTTTCTTTCTTGCCCTAGCCAGATTGGCTCAGTGGATGGAGCTTCGTCCTGAAGACCAAAAGGTCCCGGGTTCGAGTCCCGTCAAGGGCATTTCCCTGGGTTGCAGGCTCTTTCCAACCGAGCCCGTGCAGGAGGCAACCAATCAATGTGTTTCTCTCACGTCGATATTTCTTTTTTTTCACCTTTCTCCCACTCTTTCTAAAATCAATGGAAAAAATATCCTTAGGGAAGATTTTTTTTTTAAAGGTTTATGAAAGTAAAAGTAGAATTTTCTTATCGTTTCTCAGCAGTCACCACTTAAAGGAGACAGCATAAGAAACTCATCTTATTACCAGTGGCATTTCAACATTTATGAAAATTGTAGCTGCAGTTCTAATCCATGGATCACCAAAGAAAGCAGAGAACATAGGTGAGAGATGCAAGAACATTTTCTTAAACTCATCGTGCCACGTGAAGGTTGTTATTCCTGCATATTTTGGAGGATTTTAAAAGATTTCTTAAATTCTTTTTTAAAATATATTTTTATTGATTTCAGAGAGGAAGGAAGAGGAAAAGAGATAGAAACATCAGTGATGGGAGAGAATCATTGGTTGGCTGCCTCCTGCACACCCCACACTGACCCCACCACCTGGCATGTTCCCTGACGGTGAATTGAACTGTGACCTGATTCATAGGTGGACACTCAACCAGTGAGCCACACTGGCTGAGCAGGTTTCTTAAATTCTTAACCATTAAAATTCTTATTCTGCATGGTTGGCAGCCATGCTTCCAGTTTTCAGTGTGAAAATACAAGGGCAATACTTATCTTCCCTAATTGGTGCACTGACATTTCTGTTGTCAGCAAACTGGGCGACCATTTCAAGCCCTGCTTCTCTAAATTGTCAGTGGAAACAACTGGAACTCTCAAAACCGAAGGACATACGAATCCAAGATGACTCTTGTATTCAAAGGATTAAGTGTTGTCATTTCCCATCCTTGTGGCTAGTTATGGTTGTATAAAATTGTCATTATTATATTTATGTTTACTGGGTTCAACTCTAAGGAAAAAACCTTTTAGATTGCTACTTTACAAGTCAGAATACTGTAACTCAGAGAAGCTAAATAACTTGTCTGAAATTACCGTATTTTTCGGACCATAAGACGCTCCGGACCATAAGATGCACCAGTTTTTAGAGAAGGGAAATGAAGAAAAAAAGATTCTGAAACAAATAGTGTCCTAAAATATTTTATGTGCATTAAAACCCAACATCACAGTCATAAACACATGTAATCAATCCTGTAAAGTAAACAGCAGCATTTAGAACCATTTTAGAGCCGGGCAAGCACACAGAGACCACACAGAGCCGGGCAAGTAAAAAAACTTTTTTTTAAAAGTATATGTGTCGGCTATATTTGGACCATAAGACGCAGGGACTTTTTCCCCCCACTTCTGGGGGGAAAAAAGTGCGTCTTATGGTCCGAAAAATACGGTATACAGCTGCAACATGACAAAGCTAAGATTTGCGATTAGGTTAGAGGTGTCAGAACTCAATCAGAGAAGGGGCCAAAATCTAAAATGCAGCCTAAATCGCGGGCCGAATGGTTTACTGAACAGTCATAAACTGTCATTGTGATGGAAACGCAGCGGAGTGCAGTGATGACAGCGCGGTTCGGGCCACATTGCAAGGCCTGGCGGGACGGATTTGGCCCTCGGGCCTTGTGTTTGACACATGTGGCTTAGGTAATTCTGATAACACAGCTGCATTCTTTCCATTGCATCACAAAAAAATAGTGCTTTATCTTGCTTAATAAGCTATGATTCCTTTTTGCATTTTTGTATATCTTGTAGGGGAAACTTACTGTTTTTGTATTTTCTTTTATCCTTTCTGAGGTCAGTGAAAGGTGTCTAATATAAAAAAGGAACAGAGAATTGATATCTTAGACTTAAAATACTCATTTCTAGATGGTACAACATCATTATGAAACACACAACTATCAACTCTAGGGAAAATAACCTATTAATAATCCTATAGCATAGCGTTCTGCCCATGAACAATATTGGTGATTGACTAGAAATTGTATGTTTTAAAGCATGTGGGTTGACCAATCTCTGATTTTCTTTGTGGTTTTCAGGATCTTCAAAAGGGGCAGGTTTGGGCAGATGTGAAGACTGATACTAAAGCAGGTAATTCATCTTTTATATTCTAAAAGAGGAACAAACTTTCATTGACTCCTCTGACAGTATATTATCCATGTCACCTATTACATCTATTATCTCATTTAATTCTTCAATAAACCTCTATGAAGCAAGTATTATTTTAGAACATTTAACAGTTCATTCTATAAGCTGCTGTTTATGTTCAGTGTGTTAAGTTCTTTACTTGTGCTATGTCAGAGCAGTCCCATTAATAACCTTCTAGCACAGCCCAATAGAACTTTTCCACAAGAATGGAAATGTACTATTTTCACTGTCATATGTGTCCTATATGGTAGACACGTGTGGCTTTTGAGTACTTGAAATGTTATTAATGTGACTGAGGAACTGAAATTAAAATTTTTATTTTAGTCAGTTGAAATTTTAAATAACCACCTGTGGTTACTAATTACTGTGTTGGACAGTGCAGCCTTTGCCAATAATATTACACCATTTCTCAAAGGAAGAACTGGTTCAGAGAAGCTAAGGAAGCTTGTCCAAGTTTGTACAATTTTATAAAGACAAGTGTTTGGACAGGAGAATGTTGTAGGAATGTTAATTTGGCAGTGCATGTAGAATGGATGGAGGGGAAGGAAAAATGTAGTTACAGAGAGAGTTGAAGCTCTGACTTGAGAACTGGTAGGAAGAATGGTTGCAAATGACTGGAGGTAGAATAGCACCTAGGATTACTTTGAGGTCTTGGAAATCTGAATAATCTGGCAAAATGATAATACTGTTTACTGAAACAGAAAAATTACGAACCTTTTTGGGGTTTGAGAGAATTTGGTTTGGGCTGTTTGTTCATTCATAAAATATTTATTGAGCAACACCCTCTGCTGTGCTTAGGTAGAGAAGTGGAGTCCCCATTAAGGGTTTTATCCACTTAAAGCTCCCTCCTACATTTTCCTGCTGTGGAGGATGGGGAGCAGTAAGACGTGCAAATGCTCAGAGTCCTCTGAGGCCCCGGGCACTTATTTCAGGTGCAAAGGGATTAGGGGAGGGGTTGTGGGTGGAAAACGGCTTTTGAGCTCGATGTTGAAGACTAGGAAGGATTTGGACATGCAAAAGGGATCAAATGAGGAGGAGGCTATCCTCCTAGTAACGGCGTGGACAAAGTGTTCTGAAAATCCATGTTGCCCAAACACCTAAATGCTGAATAAATTATATATTAGCCCTTTAGATGCATAGCAGGTCTTATAGGAAAGAAAGGAAAATCCTTGGGGCCAAAAAGTCAAAGACAGAGCTGAGACCGGAGCAGTGAACTAGCAGTGTGTCTCCTTTGGGGACGTTTGGCTGATCAGAAATGAAGCACAGCTGGGGGAGGGTGATAGGCTCCTCCCCTCGGCCCCTCTCACCCCCCCAAAAGTAGAGAGAGAAAGTCATCTCCCTCTGACCTCCCAGGGGGTACAACTTCTGGAGGCACCATTCATGCGGCAGTACCTGAGTTTACTCACGGAAATGGCACCTGTGTCTCAAGGGATGACCTCTCCGTAAAAAGTAAAATGTCAATGTTTCTTCTTGAAATTGTACAACTCATGGCCTTGGACAAGCCCCTCCCCCCAAATTTAGAGAGAACCCTCAAAAATCTTCACAAGCTCAGTGAAGGGAGGAAAAAGACCTTGGCAGAGGGAGGTCACCTAGAAAGTCTGTCTTCACGCAGCTCCAGGTGGTGGAAGTGAAGGTACCAGAACAGACTGTTCACCGGGAACAGAAACTGCACCAGGTGTCAGACCTCTGTTCTCGAGTGCAGCTGAGAAAGGAATTCAGAGCCAAGCAACGCAAACACAAGTGAAGTTTATTTGGAAAGGCTCAGGCCGACAGCATGAGCCAGCCGTGGAAGCAGTGAGAGGCTCGAACTCTCGGGAAACTGGTTACAGAGGGAAAGGCGGGTCCTTGGAGCTTAGGAGACAGGAAGGCAGAGGAAACACGCCTGGGGGAAGGAGGGGGGAAGTTCTACAGAGAGAGAGAGGGAGAGGGGGAGGGGGTGGGGGAATGGGGAGAGGGGAGAGGGCGCGTGAGCGCACGCAAGCCTGCTGGTCCTTTGTCTTAAGGGCTTTTCTCCAGAGGTCTCAGGGGAGGACCGCAGTAGAATGTTCTTCATCTTTCCAGGTGTGTCTCCTGGGGGTTGTGGTCGGCACTGTTGGGCAAGCCCCAGGGCAGGGGCAGGGTGGTTAGTCATCACAGCTGGTCCTGCTGTCAGCCCTGGTCCTTGTTGCCCTGCCTGGCCTTGATACTTTCTGAGCCTGGAGCGGATACACAGCTGAGGCCTAGATATTCTCTCTCGTCTCTTTGGCCAGCTGGCCTGGGGCTTTGTTGATAAGATGATTTGATGCGGGTCAGAACCTCTTGATCTTGAAGGCTTAATGCTGATGGGAGTGGTCCTGCAAGGGCTTGACTGGAGCCCTAGGAGGCTGGTCTCCAGCCCCGTTCCTCCTCCAGGGGAATGCCATGTCAGGGGAGGACCTGCCATATGAAAGGTCAGGGGGGTCTAAGGCCACCCTGGGGGCGAGGTCCACCTGCAATACTTGTACTCCCAGTTCTGCCTGTAGCTGGATCTGCAGGGCTTTCTTCCTGGTGACCTTTTGTAGCAGGGCTCACAGCTCCTGCTCTGCCCACTCTGCTGGCTGTATCAGACCACAGGGCCCGCCTCGCCCAGGATTCAAACGGACATCCCTACCTGCACTGACAAACCTGAAGCCAAAACATTATGGTGGCCTGGGTTGGTTCTGTGTCAGAGCGCCTAGCAAAAGAAATACAGGCCCTTCCTGCCATGGGGCACCCTCATCTCAGCCTTGAGGACACTCCCAGGAGAGCTCTTCCTCAAAAACCATAAACCCCCTGTGCAGAGGATGGCAGACCCAGCACATATGGTGCTGGACTCCTAAGGATTTTAGATTGCGATGATCGGAAACAAATTCAAATAACATTTAAAGAGATGGAAGGAGGAAAATGAAAGGTTTTAGAAGTACTGTAGCTCAAAATTTATAGAAATCGAGAATTATTGTCTCAGAAACTTATGCTGGGGAATTTAGGGAGGATTTGTCATGATGAAGAAAATTGGTGGAGTGGTAAGGACTGACAATGGAAAAGGACAGGAAAGAAGATTATGGTAATTCAGACAGGAAATTGCTCAAGTCTATAATGGTGGCTTTAAGAACAAAGGAAAAGAAACTTACTCGGCAAGATTTACATACGCGTATTTAGCAATAAGTCAGATGACAGAGTAAGTGACAAGTATGAGTCAAAAATAGCTGAGATTTCATTATTTGGAAAGTTCGAGATGAGAGCTAAGCCCGTCGGAAAATGGGTGTAGAGAAGAGTTGTGAGTTTTTGCAAAGTTCCTGGGAAATGCTCAGTTTCACCCCATTAAACTCTGAGAAGCTACTCCTCCAAACATGCAGTTATTTTCACATGCATATGAGTAATTTCTTACCATTTGGAAGTACTTATATTTATTATTTAAAAGTAAATGCATGAAGAGACCGTCATGTTTGCTGATTCACATTACTGACTCGTTATTTACAAGCATCCTCCATCTGGAATGGAAGAGAGAAAGTGGTGATGTGTGGGCTTTGTATATTTAGATTCTATTTTCCCCCCCTCATGTAGGAGCTGGAATATAATGGTGAACAGAACAGTTGGTTCCTGTTCTCACAGAACCTAAAGCTGAGTGAGGAAGATAAAACCAAACCAGCAAGTTCCAGATAAGTGGCGTGAGTGTCCGGTGGGGAGTGGGGTGGGGTGGGGGGGAGGGGGTAAGAGATGCTGTTGGGAACAAGGCAGGACACTCAGCTGAAGGACCGCAGTCCAGGCTTGGAGATGGATGAGTAGATGCTGACTGGCGGTAGCAGGAGGGCACTGCAGTCTACTCATCCAGACAGTGCCATGTGCAGGAAGGTCTGAGAGGCCCAAGAGAGCTTGCCACATTCGAAGATCCAGAAGCAGTTTGCTGTGACCCAAAGCACAGTGATGGGTGGCAGGACGGAACTGCCTGAGTTTGACTCCTGTCTCCGCCTCCCCATGACCTCAGGCAGTTCTCTTAACCTCTATGTCTGTTGTGAGGAGTCAGTGAGGTCATGTATTAGTGTAAAGTGCTTAGTAACATTGCCGGCTCAGAGTCAACACTGTGTTTGCTTTTGTAATGATGGTGAAGGTGATGAGCAAGAAAGTGGGAGCAAAGAGAGTAGCCAGAGAGGAATACAAAAGTGAGTAGAGACCAGACAGTACAGGGGCCTCCCAGACCGGGCTGAGGAAGAGGGGATGTTTATAAGGGCATCGGGGAGACTGAGAGACTCTGTGGGAGGAGAAGGTGGTCGGATTGGTGTTGGAGAATGAGACGGTCACTCTGGCTTAGGGTGGAGTCCAGATTGGTTGTGGGCCAGTCCAGAGGAGGACCATTTAGTAAGTTATAATAACAAGCTGGCCGAGAAATGAGGGTGGTTTCAGTGGGGCAGTGGCAGTGCAGATGGAGAGAAGACCTAGATTTTAAGGAAATTTCGGAGGTGGGTTAAATGGCACTTGGTACTTGATGTTGTGTGGA
The DNA here is from genome assembly GCF_014108245.1 of Pipistrellus kuhlii. Lineage (NCBI taxonomy): Eukaryota > Metazoa > Chordata > Mammalia > Chiroptera > Vespertilionidae > Pipistrellus > Pipistrellus kuhlii. The sequence continues at coordinate 4,092,986 of NW_023425523.1, forward strand.
GAGATGGGAGGGAAAGGAGTCTGGACTTGGCAAGTGGGTGACTCTTCGCTTCATTTACTGAGAAGTCCAAGGAGAGCGGGTGTTAGGTGGTGAGGGGGGTGGTTTCAGAAGGGGACCAGCTCAGGGTGCTAAGTCCAAGGTTGAGGGAGTGGACAGCGTAAGCAGAGAAGATGTGATTTGAGTGAATAATCTTGTCAGACTTGTGTTCTGCTTCAGAAGACCTGTGCGATGTGGTGGTTTCAGCAAGGCCTCAGTTTCCTGCCATCAGCCCTTGTCATTTGGACGGCTGCTGCTTTCATATTTTCGTACATCACTGCCATCGTTCTGCACCATGTTGACCCTGCTTTGCCTTATATCAGGTCAGTGAAATGTATTCTATAGGTTACTTCTCATTCATATTTTAGCATCGAAGCCAAGTGGTAACGTCAGCATTTTGAAATTCAAATGTTACATTTGCTTTGCAACTACGAGAGGAACATGACAGGGAAGGATTCTTGGCTCCTCCTCCGTGCTGGAGAAATGTGGAGACAGAGGGCTAAGATTCATTTGTGATACTTCAGTGCTTTGTCCTCCAAACCAGTATTCGAAATCGTCCCAGGAGATAGAATTGGAGTTACTCTAACCTTAAAATAAAAATGCGGAAGACAACAATAATAATATTGAAAGATCATAGTAATGACAGACATTTGTTGATCTACTTACGTGCAAGGTAATGTCCTAAGTATTCTTCAGTCTTAAATAAGTGGGTCCTTACAGCCACCCTTTGAGACTTTTCTTTGAGAGGAAAGGGGGTCTGTCCGGGAAGGTTAGGGTCCTGTGAGAGGCACAAGACAGTAAATGACAGAACCGAGAACCAGTTTCACTGGACGGTTTGACTCTGGAGGCCACGCCCTTCCTTCTCAGGACATGTTGCCTACATCTTTCTGACACATTAAGTATCAACACTTATCGCAAATATTTTTGAAATTTCAAAATTGCTAATGTAGTACTCAATTTGTTGTATGTCCATAACCCTTCTTTTCAATTATAAAGGTGCCGTGTGCTTGTTCTAACACATTTTAAACAATATCAAAGTGATTATAAAAACACTAACCTCCCTTGAGTTCCTGCGTCCACACACGCGGTGAATGGGCTGGTGGATTACCTTTCAGAGTTTGGCGCGTTCGGTGTTGGAGTTGTTTTATTTATTTGTTTACCTTCTGAAAAAATAACCTTTTAAAGGATGATAAACTGAAAGGCTAAATGTATTTTTTATATATATATAAATGATATGATACAAAGATATCAATCTTGGGGAAGATTTACAAAACAAAAAGATATTTTTTATTTAAGGTTCCAGTTCTAGGAATCTGATCATCACCAATGTTTACTGCTCTGCTAGGGGCGCGTGTGGTTGAAGGCAGCGGTTGCCAACCGTGTCTGTGGACCACTGGTAGTCCGTGAGGTCGAAAGGTTTAAGAAGCCAGTTCACACGGTAGTAACTTCAGAAGACACACAAAAGATTCACGAGGGTCCCTCAGCGTTTTTAGGGCCCTTCGAGGCCTTGTCCGCTTTCATTTGAAAGAATTTTAATAGTCTAGAGGCCCCTGGAGTTCTCTCTCAGTTTCAGTTCCCTGGTGGAACCGCATGTGATTTCCTGACCCAGAGTCCCCTAGACACTTCCTTTCCTGCCCCTGCCCTTCTGTCTTTTTCTTTTTCTCCCAGTGAACTTTGTATTACTGCCCTGGGGTCTTTCCCCAGCATGATAACATATTAAAACTCTTAAGCTCCTTTCCTTATATCTAAAACATGATTGTTAAACTGGATCCTTTCTGTTCATAATATTATGAGCACTTTTTAATGGTGTGTAATCACAAGCGTGGGCAGCCGCCGGGTGGAGGGCTGTGCAGCCCGGGCGGGGGCAGAGCTGTTTGCATTGGGAGGCCAGTCTGTGTCACGTGTTCCAGAGCCAGGGAAGGAGCCCGCTGCCGGCGGCTTGGACACGGGAGCTTTGGGTGACTTTTGGGGCAATCCGGAGCAAGAGCACCATTTGGAACTCAACTTACCGTTGTGTGTATTTTTCCTGATGATAAGGATAATACGTACACGTTATTCTTGAAAACCTGAAAGGTAGAAGGAACAACAGCAACAATAATACATGATCCCCACTCCCTGGACTTGATCAGAGAGGACAGAGGCTTTTGTATCTGAAGACGCGTTTTGGAGTAGGAAGGAGCAGGCCTTCCGATGTACTTTTCATTAACGCAATCCAGATGCTCTCCCAGAAATGACTCTCCATTCCTCCTTCTCTCTTTTTTTAGAATAGTACTTTTTTAAAAATACGTTTTTCCTGATTTCAGAGAGGAAACAGAAAGGAGAGAGAGAAACTTCAATGATGAGACAGAATCGTCAGTCAGCTGCCTCTTGCACGCCCCCGTCTGGGGATGGAGCCCACAACCAGGGCACGTGCTCTGACCTGAAACAAACCCTAACTTCCTGGTTTATGGGTTGTTACTCAACCACTCAGCCACACTGGCCAGGCTCCATTCCTTTTTTATTCCCATTACATTGTCTTAGTTGAGATCTTTAGTCTCTTTTCTACGTACTTCAATTTGAGACCAAAGAGTGTGTCTCTCTAATCTTTACAGTAGTTAGAGGGAGGGGAGAGGAAGTAACATTTAATGGATCTCCTCTGTGCCTGCTACTCTGGTAGGTATTTCACATGCACTTTCAGTTCCTCATGGCCATCCGGTGAGGCAAGGAAGAGGATAACAGCTCCATTTTGCAGACAACAGAACACACCCACGGTTCCACAGTATTACCTGGTGGCAGTTCACCTGGATCTGTGTACACCACTGCCCTGAACGGCGGGCATTGCAGGGCATTGCAGCTGGTTGTGGCAGGTGTGGACGGAATGCTGGGAGTGGGCATTCTGCCAGAGGGTTGGTCACGGCCATAGGGAGGTGGGGGCTCAGAACTGGCCTGGAATGGAAGCCCCGAAGCCAGTGGCTTTGTCTCCTTTACTTACACCATATTCCTGTCCTAACATGCTGTCTGGCACAGGGTAGGTTCTTGATGAACATTTTTTTGATTAATCATGAAATGATTAGCTATAAATTGAGTTATAGGAAAGTCAAGAGCAATAACAACCCAGCTAGTGTGGCTCAGTAGAGTGTCAACCTATGAACCAGGAGATCAGGGTCTGATTCCTGGTCAGGGCACATGCCCAGATTGCAGGCTCATTTCCCAGTAGGGGGCATGCAGGAGGCGGCTGAATGATGATTCTCTCATCATTGATGTTTCTATCTCTCTCTCCCTCTCCCTTCCTCTCTGAAATCTATAAGCATGTACTTTTTTTTTTTTTTAAAGAACAATAACAAAAGATTTTTGAAAGGATCTGTGATATTAGAGAATATTCAGAGACAAATGATCATACTCCTTGAGTGATAAAAGTCAGTAACAACATTCTTACCATGCTTTTTAATTAATTTACATTGATTTCTAGTATGTCAAAAAGTAATTTAAGTGATATGATAAAAAGTGAACTAAACAAATATTGTGAGCTCAAATTGTCATGTCCTTATGTAATTATAAGAGTCGAACTCATAGATTTATGAGAAGATAAAGGACTTGAAGTAACCCCTGTTGTTTCTTATCCCTTAGAAGAAATACACGTGTAAATTTAGTGGTAGAAATACACACCATTTTTTTTCTTTCAGTGACACTGGTACCGTCGCTCCAGAAAAGTGCCTGTTTGGGGCAATGTTAAATTTCGCTGCAGTTTTATGTAAGTAATGAAAATGTCTTAATGATGAAAAATAACAGACAAATCACCCTTTTCTTCTTTAGATAATACTGTATTACTTGTTTTACTTTTTTAATTACTATACTTAAGGGAATGTTATCACTAAATTATTGAACATAGATATGTTCCTTCTAAAAGAAAAGCAATTTCTAGAAATGTTGAGTTATGGAAATAAATCCTTGAAAAAACTTACAAAGCTTTTAAACTACTCATTCAAATATAAGTTGTAAAGTATTGCCAAATATTCCTTGAGGCCTTAAGTGGATCTCTTAAGCAACCAGGAGAGGACAAGAGCTGTCAACACACTGCAACTAACACCTACCGCATCCCTTCAGGGTAAGTAATTTCGAAGTTTGAGGATGGCATGGCTTGATTTTTGAACGATACTCTAATGCCAAAAGAAGTTCTAGTACGGTATTTTACATTCCTATTAATTTTTTTTAATCAAATTTTTAGTAATGGTTTGCTAAAGAATTGCTTTTTCCACAATTGCAACTATTTGCATTCTTTCATAGAAAGTCAAAAATTAAAGTCAAGTAAATGTTTCAGTGTATGATTCGAGTTTTCAAGCACATATCTACAAAAGCATAGCTCTGCTGTGTTTTCTGTACTTTCGTGTTCTTTGGCAATGTTTTTGCAAGGGAAAGTCTGATTTAGCCCTTTCTTGACTAATAAGAAATAAAGGAAGATCTCTGTTTCTGAATAGCAGTGACCTCCGCGAACTCTTTATTGGCAACTTTATTTCTCGGTTATTTACTACCTGTTTTTTGGGTTTTCTCTTTCCCAGGCATTGCTACCATCTATGTGCGTTATAAGCAAGTTCAGGCTCTGAATCCCGAAGGGAGATACATCTCAAGGTTAAACAAGGCTGGCCTCGTACTTGGATTGCTGAGTTGCTTAGGACTTTCTTTGGTGGCAAATTTCCAGGTTTGTGTTCTAACCCAACACAGATATTTCCCCGAGGTACCTGAATGTACATGTGACCAAGAACACCTGGAGCACCCAGTTACATGCTGCTGTCGTTTCTTTGCCCTTGTTCACATAATACAATCCACTGCTTTGAAATCATTTGACCCTCTTAGAAACAGCTGCATTTACAGTTAGAAAATTCTGTTCTCATTAATCTGTTGACTAAATAGAAATTATTCTGTCATTTTAAGGATCTATAGGATTTTACTTACTAGGCTCTTTATCACTACTTAATTGGAGATTACGCCAAGACCAGAGAGAATTGATATAAATTATAAGTGAGAATTACAGATTTAAACTTTTTAAAAAATATGCCTGACAAATTACAATCATTTTCTTTGGTATTCTTGTTTAGATGCTTCCATTGATCACATGCATTCCTAGGTGCCCAGCCCGTAGGTGAGGAGGCAGAGGAAGGGTCTGTTGCTCTTTCAGCGTTTTCTCAGGAATTTAAAAAAAAATATATTTCATTGAATTTTTACAGAGAGGAAGGGAGAGGGAAAGAGAGTTGGAAACATCAATGAGAGAGAAACATTGATCAGCTGCCTCCTGCACACCTCCCACTGGAGATGTGTCCGCAACCAAGGTACATGCCCTGGACCGGAATCGAACCCGGGAACCTTCAGTCCTCAGGCCAACGCTCTATCCACTGAGCCAAACCAGTCAGGGCTCTCAGGAATTCTTAACGTTAAAGTACCAGTCAGCTGTCACCAAACGTTTGCAAACTTCCCACATTTCTTTCAGATAAGGCTTTGGTACTACCAGTTGTATCCTGGGCCTGTGGTGCCTTTGATTAATCTCTCTACAGTAGGGGTGTCGAACTCAATCAGAGAAGGGGCCAAAATCTAAAATGCAGCCTAAATCGCGGGCCGAATGGTTTACTGAACAGTCATAAACTGTCATTGTGATGGAAACGCAGCGGAGTGCAGTGATGACAGCGCGGTGCGGGCCACATTGCAAGGCCTGGCGGGACTGATTTGGCCCGCGGACCTTGTGTTTGACACATGTGCTCTACAGCCTTTAAAGTTTCCATTTAGACATTTGATAACCTAGTTAGATATTTAATAACTAGTCGGACATAAAAACACACATTGTAGCTCAATTGGTAGGAGCCATCATTCCTACACTGAAAGGCAATCAGAGCATATATCTCCGTTGCTGGTTCAATTCCCAGTCGGTTGGGGTATTACCTCCAGTGCTGGCCCAGGCTCGGGCTCGTCCCCAGCCACCTGCCACTTTGCGAATTACTATACCCTTGAGGGATGTCGGACTGCCGCTTTCGGGGGCTGTCAGCCTGGGGATCGGGCTGAAACTGACAGTCCGACATCCCCCAAGAGGGTCCCAGATTGCGAGAGGGCTCAGGCCAGGCTGAGGGACCCCACAGTGCACAGATTCATGCACTAGGCCTCTAGTGTTAATTATCAATCAGCAAAACATATGGTAAGTGTACTCAGTGCCATCTTACAGAAATTTTTCTCTCCAGGTAAAGTTTATCCTCAGGGAAATTTGGAAGAGAGAAGTAGGCAGAAATCTATGTTCATTTCCTAGAGCTACCCCAACAAAACACCACCAACCAGTTTAATATACTTCTATTCTAATTAGAAATAGAATATGCTCCATTCTTTATTTTTGCTTTTTGGTTCACAGGATTTTGTTGATAGGACTGTGTACTGACCACAGGGGGCACTGATCCGGCTGGGTCTATATTTAGCTTCATCAGTATAGTGAGAATATTTTTAAGGAGGAAATTTTATCCATTTTCCTGTTCTTAGCCCTATAATAATTAATTTCATTTTTTGTGTACCGTTTTTTAGCCTTAAGCCATAGATATAGAATAAATCCACCTAATTATGAACTAAGAAAATATTACCATTTTGTATTACATTCTGTGGGCACTGAATGTCGTTTTTATCTTTGTTATACAAAGTGGTAATGACAATACATTTTTTCTCTCCTTAGTGCACATAGCTTATTGCCAGTTTTAGCACCAAAACCACATTGAAGTCATCCTTTCACTCTCCAAACGAAAACCAATGACTTTGGCAAATAAGTTGTTATATTTTATTTCTTTATTCTAGAAACTTCCTATGATACATCTTCAGCCTAGAACATTGGCCTCTGTGTTTGTGAATTAGCGCCTGATTGGGAAATGAGGGACCAGGCCTGACCTGTCTGTTCCCTCAGTCAGACCCTCTGTGCCAAGCATTGCACTTTCTCGACCAGGTGAAGCACAGCATCAGTTTAGAAAAAACAGACTGGTGTAAAGGGAGACTTTTGTCTGTAGAATTCTTAGAGAGCTATTGTCATCATGTTTTAGGCAGAATGTATTACAGTAAAAAGTAAAATGTAAGAGATACTGGTAAGAAGAGGAAGGTAGCCCTGGATGGTGTGGCTCAGTCGGTTGAGAGTTGTCTCCTGCACCAAAAGGTTGCTGCCAGTTCGGTTCAGTTCCTTGCCAGGGCACATGCCTGGGTTGCAGGCTCCATCCCTGGTCAGGGACGTACTCATTTCTAAAGTTTATTATTTATTGTTTGCGCCGCTTCACTTGAATGTAAACCTTGAGGGCCAGATTTTTATTTTTATTTATTTATTTTTTTACTAATATATCTGAGAACTAAACAGTGCTGACATAGAAGAGGCACCTAAATAAACAAACATATTAGATGGATAAGTAATTCCATCCCTACTGCCTGTGATAGAATTTGAGTTATTATAATCCACAGGTTTATGCTGAACATTATGAAAGAAAATCTCCTCCAGAAGTAATTTGTACAATCTGCAGGGCTTTTCTACTCTGTGAATGTCCTATTGACATTGCTGGCTTGTGGCTTAAATACTGTATTGGCAATGTGTGTTCAGTCTCTTTTATTTTCTTCTTTCTGCCTCTCAGAAAACAGCCTTTTTTGCCGTCCATATATGTGGAGCTGTTCTCACCTTCGGTATGGGCTCGTTGTATATGTTTGTCCAGACAGCCCTTTCCTACCTGATGCAGCCCAAAATCCACAGCAAGCAGGTCTTCTGGGTCAGACTGCTGCTGGTCATCTGGTGCGCAGTGAGTGCGTTTAGCAGTATCCTTTGCTCTAAGATGTGGCTGCTCTCAGAGGGAATTGAATAACAAAATCTAAGTGACCACTGTTGGCATACTGTCAGCAGTCCTGTGGACAGTGAGGTTCTTGGAACAGTCACCCCAAATTCTAGGATTTGAAACATGTAATTCAAATTTTACTCAGGAACTCAGTAACTGAGCTGGGAACAAAGATAATGTTTAGAGTAATCATGCTCACTTCAGAGATGTTATGATGAGTTAATGATGGAGCAGAAGCTGGTGATAGAAGTGCCCAGTTACTGACAAAGGGGTTGACGATGCGAGCCACGTCATAGTGCACTCTGGGCATGTTGGGAAGTTTCCCACTGCCGTGTACCAGGAAGTCTTTAAGAAGATGGATTTGGACCTTGGAAACACATATATGCGTGATCCTCTTGGACCTTTAAAGCCATGTTGTTGTTGTTGTTTTTTAATTAATTTCTTTATTGATTAAGGTATCACATATTTGTCCTCAACCCCCACCCTCCCTCACGCCCCCACCCCCGCCATGTTGGTTTTGAATCTAATTTAAACTTACAGCTCCTCTCTGAGAATCTTCCTTGACCGGCCTTCCTCATAGTGCTGACTTGCTCCTCTCTCCTGTACAGTGGCCATTTTGGCTCAGATATAGTACAGAAGCTCCACTGGAACCCCGAGGATAAAGTAAGAACGTAGTCTTAAAAAATATATTTAATAGTTTTGTATTAAAAATGACTATTTTGATACAGTGTTTTTCATTTCATCACTAATGAGAAAACATTTTCAGTAGAAGAATTAGGTATTAAGTTGCATTTAAAGAAATGTCTCTTTAAATGCACACTCTGCTTAATCAGTTATTAAGGTTATTTTCAATATATGAAAGGGTTTATGTAGCATCCTCCGTATTCTCCTGTCACCTGTGGTCTGTGGGCATTTTCAAAATATGAAGGAAATTGTGATAGCAAAGAGTTTTCTCAGAAATCGACTCCTCACAATCAGGATATAGTATGCAGTGTACCCAGCTGAGAGCTTTTATTATTAGAATACTTGTTTTCTGAATTGAAAACATGTCTTTGCCCACCTTTTGTTGCCTGGAAGTATATTATTATGGACTCTGCATTTGGATTCAAATATAGTGGATACCTGAATAGAGATAGCAACTTTGATCCCGAGAAAAAAGGAGGAGGGAGATATACTAAATAGATAACATGAGTTCATCTCTTTAAACAAACCTCTCAGTGGCATTTTACTTTAAATTTTTTACCAAACATCAGTCTTATTAGGACATGTTTATGGAAATGAATGAATAAAATAATCTGCTAGATTTTCTGAAGTATAATCCATAAACTACTTAAAGCTTTAAAATAGCACTAAGTTTATCATGAGCATTGTTTACTTAAGGGTGTTTGTTTGTTTTATGAATCTTTGGTTTTGGGAAAGGCCAAAATTTCTTGATTCGAGTAGAAGTTCTCTCTTAGCTATTCAAATGGAACTTTATGTGCTCTAGATAAAACTGTGATGGTAGCTAGATCATTTAAGAGGACTTTTCCAATGCCTGCCTTGAATGCTCAAGATATGTTAAAAAAAAAAAAAAAAAGTGAGGGTTTATAAATATTATGGGTTTTTTACTTGACAGAAATTATAGACCATTTGTCCGAAATTTCACAGAATTCTTCTTCTTTTTTCATTGTCACTCAAGGGCTATGCGCTTCACATGATCACTACCGCGGCAGAATGGTCTATGTCATGTTCCTTCTTTGGTTTTTTCCTGACTTACATCCGTGATTTTCAGGTAAGGAGACGTAGGATTAGATTTCTGTGGTCAGATTTCCTTCACGTGGGGTACGAGAACTTTCTGAAGGCCAGTCTCTAACCTTTCGAAATGAACTTCATAAGCAGTGATGGCAGAAAAGGAACTTTTCACAGAATTGTTTCTGTGTTTGCGCAAGTCATGTATTACTGGCAAGATTCAGCTTTGAAATCGGGTTGCAAAACAATCACATTGAGAAATTCTTTGACAGAATTTTCATCTGCCTCCATGAACGTTGGCCATCCTTAACATTTAGATTTACTGATTCTTCATAGAAATGAAAGAAAAATGAATATCTGAATAAAGAAATTTGATCTTCTCAGCTCTCAACACTACCAATATCTTTGGCATTTCAATAGCTGTCTCATTCTTCTTACTCATTATAATTGATTTATATTCCTAATCCCAAAAGATATTCCTCAGAACATATTGAGGATGTGACCTGTCATTAAGGAGCAAACTTCTGTAAGTATTTTTCTTTTTTTGTTCCAGAAAATTTCTTTGCGGGTGGAAACCAATTTACATGGATTAACCCTCTATGACACTATTCCTTGTCCTATTAACAACGAGCAAACACATCTACTTTCCAGAGATGTATGATGAAAAGATGAAATATTTATTCGATGATTATGATTCTCAGGGATTGGGAAAACATTCATAAGTTACTACTGCTCTGAAATTTTCCACCAATTAATCAAGGCTGACAGTGACATTGATGGGTCCTGATAACCAAGAATCATGAAGTAAGCCATTTTCTAAATTATTTCAAGGGATATCTTCAAGAAGATCATGTAAAACCATTCTGCCTATACTTTTTTTATTCCCAGGAAATAAAACCAAAGGACGATAGCACTAGGTTTTTTCCCCCTACTTTATTAAGTGAAACACCACAAGTGCACTGAGCCATCTGCAGAATCCAGCATTTCACGTTTTAGAAATTATTAGAAAGCATGTTTTGTTTGGAGCACTTATGCAAGACATTTCCCAGGACACCAAGTAATCAGCATTGCTCAGCAGCTCCTTTCAAATTGGGTTTTGCGGTAATACTAATACATTTCTTATAGTCTTTAAAAAAATTTTTTTTTTCTGGAATTCACCAATAAAGGGAAGCAGACCTGAATTCATGGACTGTTGGTGCTTAGTTTTGCACAAGAGATGGTAGTGGTATTGGATTGATTCCTGCCACAAGGCCAGATATTATGCTAACTGGTCGTGTCACACATGGTTATCATTTCATGAAACTTAGTCTCTGATAGGAGATTTTAATCAAAACTGAGAAGCAGCTATAGTTAAATTTACTCCAATCATGTTTTGCATAAAACCAAGGTTAGTGTTCATTCATGAGTCTGAGAACTTTATGAATAACAGCAGATATCATTAATAATAGTTACCTTAAACTACAGTCAAGAACTTTTTAGATTTTTCTTTATAGCAAATTATAATTATTGTAAAAGTAGCCTTGATCAGGCAAATATTGAACCTTTTTTCTGGGATGTGATGTTTGTAGAAGTCAGATTCTCAAGAACAAAATGAGCAACTTGAAAAAACTAGGTATAAAATAATTGTGATATATCTCTCTGGTCATGGCACGTGATTGGATAGCTTATACCAAAATTTCTAGTTATGTAGATAAAGAATGAATTACAGCCCAGCCCGCATAGCTCAGTGGTTGAGGGTTGACCTATGAACCAGGAGGTCCCAGTTCAAGTCCTGGTTCGATTCCCGGTCAGGGCATATGCCCAAGTTGCAGGCTCGATCCTCATCGTGAGTCATGCAGGAGGCAGCCAATCAATGATTCTCTCTCATCATTGATGTTTCTATCTCGCGTTCCCTCTCCCTTCCTCTGAACTCAATAAAAATGTATTTTTAAAAAAAGAATGATTTATAGATTCCAGATAAAATTTTGAAGGAGAAAATGCTCATCTGGAAGATGACCCTGACAAACTGGTTTGCAAAAGAATGCTTGCAGATTAACAAGCTTTATCTTTTTAGAAGAAATGGGTCCATTGCCAGAATAAAAGATGATGAGAAAAATTTAAAGTGTAAGAGAAAGCAATTTAAGGGAAAATGGTTACATGGTGGAAACAGAGCTTGATCATGAAGAAGTTGCTAGAGTGGGACTAAATATTTCTGAAGATTTCTCAACTAAGAATAAAATACTGTTTATGTATATCAAGCAGCAGTGAAAAGGGGAGACATTTCAATAAACTGATTGATTAGCATCATGTGAAAAAAATATGGGTATAAAGTATAATTTTTATTATATCTCTGCAAATCATAGTGCAACCACAGATGGGATACAGCATCCAGTCCTGATTGTTCTATTGATATATCAAGAAAACTATGATTCAGTTATGAAGATCACAGTGTGGTGAGGGGGAAGTTGATAGAATTAAAGTTAATAAAATTATAAGTTATGTGTGGATAAGATGGCACAGAGAAGAATGTAGACTTGTATGTCCATACTGGATTATCAGGCTTAGAGATACACATAGCACATTAAAGAAATTATTTTAAAACAAAAATATTAGTTTGATGGTGTTTTAATTCTTTAACTTCTACTTTTAGAAAACTATAGATCCAATAACTCAGCCTCCACTCTAGGGATGTGAAAAAGGAACGGCAGCCCTTTTCTGGAGATAACATTTGTTTTCACAATTATTCTTCTTATAAAAAAATATCCAGCATAAAGTAAGAAATTAGAAGACGTGCAAGGAAGCAGGAAAATTTGATCCAGAGAGGAACATTCAATGAAAGCAAACTCAGAGATTTCCTAGATGCTACAATTACCAAATGTAGTTACCATGATAAAAGTGCTGACGGATCTAGTAAAAAGGGTAGAAAACATGCATCAAAAGATGGGGACTTTCAACAGACATGAGAACTTTGAAAAAAGAAAAAATTCTACAGTTGGATATGATAGTTACACATAGATTAAAGGACCAATAAACTTGAAGATGAGGCATTTGAAAGTATAAAATTGATATTGACCAATGTCACCCAATAAATTCAATAAGAAAAAAAATTTGAGGAGAAAAGTGCAAATTAAAATCCAATATATGAGTTTTGAAGGCAAAATCAAAATGGCCTTCCATTTTATAATTGAGTTTCAGGAGAGGATAAAGAGAATGGTATAGAAGAAATGCTGGAAGAATATTGACTGAAAACTTTCAAAACTGATGGTAATGAAGAGAAATTCAAGTGAGTTTTTTAAAATGATTAAAATGGGTGAACCCTAGCAAGACCTGTACATGGGTTTAATAGTATTCCACCAAAACTCATGTTCATCCAGACATTCAAGATGTGATTGTATTTGAAAATAAGAGTATTTGCAGATGGAATTAGTTATGCTGAGCTCATACTAGATCAGGATTAACCTTACATTCAATGACTGGTGTCCTTATAAAAAGACCACATTGTGACACAAATAGAGAAGACAAAGTGAAGACAAGCAGAGATTGGAGAATGTGGCCTCAAGCTGAAGAATGCCAAAGATTGCCAGCAACTAGAAACTAGGGAGGAGTATCCAATAGCCTATAAAGAAAGCCTTGATTTTGGATTTCTATCTTTCAGAAATGTGAGAATAACTTTGTTGTTTCAGGCTACCCAGTTTATGAGAATGTATTAGGACAGTCTAGGAAACTTAAAAGACTGATCAAGTAGAAAAGACAAAATACAAATTATTATTACCTGAAATGAAAAGAGGAACATCATTATTTGGCCATTTGACATTGAAGATAATAATAAGAGCATGTTATGGACAACTTTATGCCAACAAATTCAACAACTCAGATGAAATGGACAAATATCTTTGGAAATATACCTTGTCAAAGTGATGCATAAAGAAAAGGTCCAAAAATAGCTTCATATTTATTACGGTATGAAATTTGTAATCTCACACAGAAAGAAAGAGGAAGGAAGAAAAAAAAAGGAAGATTTAAATCCTGATTACCTCACAGGTGAAATATTTAAGTTAGAAATAATTCCAAGTTCTACACAAATTCAAGAAATAAAGATGAAAACTTTTCAGCTTGTTTTATGAGTCTGGTACACACCAGTAGCACAACTTGACAAATATGAGAAAAGAAAAAGATTCATGTCCTACATGAACACTAATGCAAAAACACTTAATAAAATAGTAGGAAATAGAGCTTAGCAATGGGGCGGGGGGGGGGGGGGGGGGGAATGATATAGTGAGACCAGATGGAATTTATCCTAGCAATATAATTCATCAGCTTAACATAAAAGAGGAAGATCAGAACAAAAAAAATTACAAAAGGGAAAACTCGTGATAAAAACTCCCACCAAACCAGAAACAAAAGAGAATCCCATCACTTAATAATGGGAAACTATAAAAATCCAATCTCTGTTTAATGGTTTGATATTAAATCCATTTCTCCTCTAATTTAAAAAAAGGCAAAGATAATCTTTGCCTTCTATTCATTGTTGCAATAGAAGTCCTATTCAGTATAATGAGGATAAAAAAGAAAGGGAAAAAATGTTTACAAAAACCCTATGCAGTTTAAAAACTTATTTTGGGCCAATAAGTGAGCAATAAGGAATTGAAAAAGTAAAAAGACTTGACAAAACCAAAGGAACAAAATAATTAATATAATGATTGGCATGCCCCCTTCTGTCCCCCCCACCCCCACCCCCTTCAAAAAACACACAAAAACAGATCTACCAGTTACCTGTAAAAGAATTTAAAATAATTATTTTAAAATAGTACACGGACTTCCAAGTTAACACAAACAGCTCAGTGAACTCAGGAATTAATACATAAACAAAATGAAGTTCAACAAAGACATTATTTTTAAAAGAACCAAACAAAAATGTTGAAGCTAAAGAATACAATGAATGTAATGAAAATTTCTATAGAGAGCCTCAACAACAGACTTAATCAGAAGAAAGGATCTGTGAAGTTGAATCCACATCTCTTTAAATTATTCCAGTCAGAGCCCTAGCCGTTTTGGTTCAATTGATAGAGCATTGGCCCTTGGACTGAAAGGTCCTGGGTTCAATTCCTGTTAAGGGCACGTACCTGGGTTGTAGGCTCAATTCTCTGCCCTGGTTATGGGAACTGGAAGACAACCAATCATTATATTTCACATCAATGTTTCTTTTTCATTGTCTCTCCCTGTTCCTCCCACTCTTTGTAAATATCAATGAAAATATATTCTCAGGAGATTAACAACAAGCAATAATTTTTTTTAAATTACCCAGTCAAGAGAAGAAAAACAAGAATAAACAAAAGATTGAAGATAGTCTACCATATTATGGGACATCATCATAAGAGAAAATCACACATGGGAGTCCCAGAAGATAAGAGAGCAGGGTGCAGAATGCTCATTTAATGAAACAATCATTGAAAATTTCCCAAATTGGGTGAGATATTGGTATCCAGATACAGGAATTATGAAGGTCCATAAACAAAGAGATCTTCAAGATATATTACAAGCAACTCTCAAAAATAAAAAATAAAGTTAGATAGTTATTGTACTATTACTATATTCCCTATGCTGTACTTTACATTCCTGTGACTTTTTATAATTGGCAATTTGCACACTTTAATCCTCCCCCCTTTTCATCTATTCCTCTTAACTTTCTTACCATCTGGCAGCCATCACTTTGTTCTCTGCAACCATGAGTTTGTTTATGTTTGGTTCATTTATTTATTTGGTTTTTTAGATTCCCCATATAAGTGAAATCATATGTTGCAAATGACATGATCTGATATATGAAAAACCCTGAATTTCAAGGAACTGCTAGAGCTAATCAACAAATCAGGAAATTACAGGATAAAAATTCAACATATAAAAATCAGATAAACATTTATAGACTACAAATGAACTATCTGAAGGAGAAATTAAGAAAGTAATACAATTTACAGTAGCTACAAAAACAAAATACAAAATCTACATTTAAAACTGTAAGACATTGATGAAAGAAATTGAAGATAAATAAATGGAAAGATATATTGTGGTTTTTTTATTGGAAGTTTTTGTTAAAATGTCCATACTACTCAAAAAAATATACAGATTTAAGGAGACCATATCAAAAGTACAATGTCATTTTAACAAAATTTAATCCTAAAATGTGTATAAAATCACTAAAGACCCTGAAAGCCAAAGCAATCTTGATCAATAAATCCAAAGAAACTACATTGAGGCACATTATAATAAAAATGTTAAAGGACAAATGCAAAGGGAGAATGTTGGAAGCAACAGGAGGAAAACAGCTCATCACATACAAGGATTCTCAATAAGGCAGCTAATTTCCCAAACTCTTGAAGGTCAGAAATCAATAGGGTGGTGTATTCTAAGTGCTCAAAAGAAGGAACAAGAAAAAAATTCAGAGAAAAATGTAAAGAAACAAAGGTAAGTAATATACCTGTTACGGAATTCAAATTTTGAGAGTAAAATAGAGGGACTCAGAGAAAACATCGACGAAATGTTAGGAAATGTAATATAATCAGTGATGAATACAATAACTGAAATGAAGAATACATTAGAAAGAATGAATATTAGATAATACCAAAGAACATAGTGATTTGGAAGACAGAATAAGGGTTGTGGAAGTCACCCAATAAGAATTTAAAAAGAATTTAAAAACAATAATTGAAGGGACCTCTGACAACATCAAGCACTCTAACATTGGTATTATAGGGATTACAGAAAGAAAAAAAAAAAGAAAGAGAAAATGGCCAAAAGTATTTTTGAAGAAATAATGACTGAAAGCTTTTCTAATCTGGGGAAGGAAATGGACATCCAGGACTGGGAGAATTCCAAAGAAGATGAGCCTAAAGTTGCCTACACCAAGACATATTGTAATTAAAATGGCAAAAGTTAAGGATAGAGACCATCTTGAATCAGCAGGAAAACAAGTCACATACAAGGGAAACCCAAATCAGCTTATTTCTCAGCAGCAGCTTTACAGGCCAGATAGGAGTGACAGGAAATATTTAAAGTGCTGAACAAAGGGAACCTACAACCTGAAATACTATATCCAGCAAGGTCATCATTTAGAATTGAAGAAGAAATAAAGAATTTCCCAGACAAGCAAAAACTAAAGGAGTTTACCACTAAACCAGCTTTATAAGAAATGTTAACCAACTATTTTGTATAGAAAAGAAAAGGCTATAAAAAAATTTTTCTTTAAGAAAAAATCCCACTGGTAAAGGCAAATGCATAATAAACTAGAGTGAGTCAACCATTTACTAGTAAAAAGCTAATATGAGGGTTAAAAGACAAAATTAGCAAGAATGGCTAGAACTACACAAAACAAAAAGTGCAAAACGATGTTAAATAAAATTGGAGTGGAGAGTAAAAATAATGCTGTTAGAATTCATTTGAACTTAAATTGTGATAATTTTAAAATTATATATTGTAACCACAATTTATATATATATATATATATATATATATATATATATATATGAAAAAGATAAAGATAAGAAACCCAATCAAAATGCTAAAACAAACAAACAAACAAAAAAAACCCCAGCAAGTTAAAAGAACTCAAGAGAAGAAAGGAACAGAGAAAATTAAAAAACAACTCAAAAACAACAAAATGGCTAGATGCATATACCTATCAATAATTACATGTAAATGGACTAAATGTTCCAATCAAAAGATATAGGATATGCCTGGCTGGATATCACAGTTTGATTCCCACTCAGTGCGCATGCCCAGGTTGTGGGCTTGATCCACAGTAAGGTGTGCAGGAGGTAGCCAATCAATTCTCTCATCATTGATGTTTCTCTCTAACCCTTTCCATTCCTCTGAAATCAATAAAAACATACTTTTAAAAAACACAGACATATCAACTCTAAGAAGAAGAGTGTGTCAGAATGGGTTATTAAAAAAACAAAAAAAATTTAGACATGCTGCCTACAAGAGACTCCCTTTCGATAGACATAGAATAAATGTGAAGGGAAATTTAAAGTTACACTGCCTACTTATACAAAGGCAAGAAGGAAAGACCAAGATTCTAAGTTTTGATGGTGAAATCACAGTAGTAATAAATTTTCATATGTCTTAAATAAATAAAGTTACACTACCTACATGGTCTTAAAATATTCAAGAAAAGATGTTAAAGTATTCTGACATAGCTTCCCCAAAACAACGGCAAAAAAAATGCAAATAACTAGAAAATACAATTTATCCATATTAGAATAGATAAATTATGGTGTTATTTGTTGGGACCCAGCGCATGGGGCCTAGTGTATTCCTCAGCCCAGCCTGCACTCTCCAATCTGGGACATCCCTCAGACAATCCAGGACTCCTGGCTCCCAACCACCTGTCTGCCTGCCTGCTTGATTGCCCCTAACTGCTGCCTGCCTGCCAGCCTGATCACCCCCTAACCACTCCCCTGCCAGCATGATCAATGCGTAACTGCCCTCCCCTGCCAACCTGGTCGCCCTTAACTATCCTCCCCTGCTGGCCCCATTGCCCCTAACTGCTCTCCCCTGCTGGCTTGGTGGCCCCCAACTGCCCTCACCTTCATGCCTTGGTCCCCCCTAACTTCCCTTCCCTGCAGGGTTGGTCCCTCCCAACTGCCCTTCCCTGCAAGTCTGGGTTCCCCCATCAACTGTCCTCCCCAACAGGCCTAGTTGCCCCCAACTGCCCTCTTCTGCTGGTCTGGTCACTCCTAACTGCGCTCCCTTTCTGGCCTGGTCCCTCACAACACCCCTCCCCTGCTGGCCTGATCACCCACAATTGCCCTCTCCTGCCAGCCATTTTGTGGTGGCCATCTTGTGTGTTGGAGTGATGGTCAATTTGCACATTACCTCTTTATTATATAGGATATTACATAGCAAAAAGAAATGAACTATTGCTACATGCAACAACATCGGAAAATATCAGACATAATGTTGAGCAAAGAAGATTGCATATTCTGTTAAATTTTCTTTATATAAAAGTTAAGAACCAGCAAAACTAATCCATAGCAATAAAAGTCTGAATAGTGCTTATCCTTAGTGGTGGGATATTGAGTGGTAAGATATAGCAGGGAGCTTATTAGGGTATGGAAAATGTGCTACATGCATGTATACATAATTAATAATTTTCTGAGTTGTGTACTTAAGATTTCTATAGTTTATTATATGTAAATAATAATTTGATTAGAAATACTCAAGTTCACAAATCAAATGAAAATTTTCTAAACACAAATGCAACCTAAAAGGACTCAAAAATTAACACAGTTTCAAGAAACATGATCTCACATTTAGAAATCATAATTAGAATCAAAATGAATAGTGAAATAAGTTTCTCAGATCATTTAGATACAGAATCAAGCTATAAAAGAAATATTATTACAGAAAATTAGGTAAAAACAAATTGTACCAAAATGCCATTGACAAACAATTGAAAAGGAACTAGATATCCTAGGAAGGAAAATTATAAATATTGAAGTTAAAGAATTAATAGGTTCTCTTGAGAAAACTTGTTCTGACAAGAACAGAGTAGCTTACTAACCTTATCTCATATGAATATACATATATGTATCCATGTGTGTGTAAATTAGGTTCCCAGATCCAATGCATGTGGAGGCCAATAAGCAATTCGCAGACACCCTGTTGTTGGAGAATTCAACTCAATGTTGACACTGTCTACCTGGAGATAGAATCATGTTATACAGGTAAAGGGCTCAGTCCCACCAGACTGCTCCCCGCTTCAGATGCCAGTTGCGTGCCCAGGTTGTTACCTGTGCTTCTGACGGACCAGTACAGATTGGAGGTTCCAATAACGCCCTCCATCTCAGGACGGCGACCACAAGTCCAGGGTATTGCCTGTACCGACCAACTGGCTGCACATCAGAGGTGCTCACAATCCCCTCCTCGGGTTTAATTTACTAGAACTGCTTACAGAATTGGAGAAAACACATTCACTAGATTACCAATTTGTTACAAAAGATATTAAAGGATATGCCAAAACCGGTTTGGCTCAGTGGTAGAGCGTTGGTCTGCGAACTGCAAGGTCCCAGGTTCGATTCCGGTCAAGGGCATGTACATCAGTTGCGGGCACATCCCTGGAAGCGGGTGTGCAAGAGGCAGCTGGTCGATGTTTCTCTCTCATCGACGTTTCTAGCTATCTCTCTCCCTCTCTGTAAAAAATCAATAAAATATATTTTTAAAAAAGATATTAAAGGATATGAATCGACTGACAGATGAGATACATGCGATGAGTTCCTGCTTTGCTTATGTGTTGTTTGGGGTGGCAGTGAAAATAATGCTCAGAGACTAATTTTGTCTTTACCAACAATTTATTTTGTACAGGTTTGCTATGGGAATTATAATAATTTCACAAGTCAATAGCATACAGAATAATAGCTCTTAATAAGCCTTGTGAAACGATAACATACTCCAAACAAAAGAAAGAATAATCATACTATTGTTCCAGGCCAGGGGAGGTGAGAGGAATAATGTCCAAATTTAATAGAGGTATACCTTTTTATTTTAAAAAAATTTTAATTGATACCAGAGAGGAAGGGAGAGAGAAAAAATATCAATGATGAGAGAGAATCATTGATCAGCTGACTCCCAAACACTCTACACTGGGGGTGGAGCACACAACCCAGGCATGAGTCCTAACCGGGAATCTAACAGTAACTTCCTGGTTCATAGGTTCACACTCAACCACTGAGCCATGCTGGCCAGACCAAGTATGCCTTTTTATATAAGTAAACCCTTTGGAGACCAACTAAAGAGCTGCTTTCCAGCTGCTAACATAAAAATAAAAAATAAAAAAATCCTCTATTGCTAGAGTGTGTTACTAGGGAATGAAGAAGCCAGTGTTGTTAGGCAGGATGATCTCTTCATGGGGCCACTGCTTGATTTATCCCCACTGTCCAGGAGGAATGCCTAGGCCACGCAGGAATGAATGCCCCAAGGGTCTGCAGAGAGTTTTTAAGTTATCAAAGAGTCACCTCACCCAAACCAAAACTTCAAGTAGTCCTCAGGAATTCTCAGTATTTATAGTGTAAATATCCTCTTCCATAGTTGCTTCTCCAGAAGTTCTTATCAATAGCCCCCACCAGTGCCCCTCAGTATCTGGGCTGCTGGCTGCTTCTCAGTGATAACATGTAGAATGATAGCATCCTGGCACAACTTACTTTATACTTCTATCAAAAGCAACTTTTTTTCCCCATTCTCTGTCATAAGTGGACTAAAACATTCCACTTAAGTCGTAAAAAAGAGGATCTGAAATTACATTACACAGCAGGCTCTAAGCAAAGGAGCATCTGTCCTTGTGTAGTGTGGAGACCAGTCTGGTGGCACATGGTTTCCCAAAGGGGAAAGTCTCCCAAAAAAAGGGACCCGTGAGCTGTCTCTCACCCCCATCCCCCCGCTTTTTAAATATATTTTATTGATATTTTAAAGAGAGGAAGGGAGAGGGAGAGGGATAGAAAGTTAGAAACATCGATGCGAGAGAAACATTGATTCAGCTGCCTCCTGCACACTCCCCACTCGGGATGTGCTCGCAACCAAGGTACATGCCTCTGACCAGAATCGAATCTGGGACCTTTAAGTCCACAGGTTGACACTATCCACTGGGCCAAACCAGGTAGGTCCTTTTGGGTTTTTCTGGGAGGCTTAATTACAAAGTCATGGTTGACAAAGTCATTCGCCATTGGCAACTGGGCTCAATTTCCAGCCCCTCTTGTAGAGGTCGGAGATTGGGGAACTGAAATTTTCAAACCTCTAATCACCTGCTTGATTCTTCTGACAACCAGCCCTCACCCTGGGGTGGGGCTCAAATGTCACTCTATTAGAAAGGCTCTTGACACCTAAAAAAATCCTTGTGAGCCAACAACTGTGGCTAAAAACCCAATAGAATATTGCAGTCCACCCCCTGGTCTGCAATCATGGATCCTTCACAGCAAAACAATTACATGAGTCAAAAGGTACTGGCACATCACTAGAACCTCATTTAGTCATTAATACCTCTCTAGTCAATCACATCACATGAAAATGTCTCCCAGGATAAGAAGACACACGTTTGCAGTCTGCCATTCAGCTGTCAGGTTCCAAAAGCAGGGGTGGTCTCAGCAGCCATAGCTTCACCCTCTCAGGCATCTGGTCTAATTGAGCTAAGACACAATATTTTGCTCTCTACCTCTCCCAAGATATTCATAAATGTTGGATTTCCCTCCTACTTCATCCACTTATGCATCTCCTTACCCTCAGCTATTATTTCTACCGTCTCTTGAAGGGACCTTAGATTTGGCCACTCTGCTGGTCCATATTGCTGGCAGCAATGCTAGTCTGCCAAGTGTCTCTCCGCAGTCCACTCCCTCCCATGTGGGGTAGGGTTGCAGAAGAGGCATGCACTGCTTGTTCAGGCTGAACGCAGCCAGCTAACCCCTCTGCAGGAGCAAACTCAGCAGATGGAGCCACAGAGGATTGGGGGACAGATCAAAGGAGTCTCCAGACATCCCTGTCCCAGACAATAGCTTTAAGAAAGATAAACTCCATATGCCTGAGCTCTGAACAGTTCTCCCTTCCCTGATGGGAACAGAGCTCAGCAGGGTGGGGCTAACAGGACTTGGGAGGGCAGATCCTAACAGCGTGTAGGGGGGTGGGGGGGAGAGACACTTCTTCCCCTTCCTGGGATAGCTTGGGCTGAGCTCACTGGGGAGATAGGAGTTACCCCTTGTAATGTAGGCATACATCCTAGCACTCACCCATCTGATTCAGGACAAAAGCCTCCATGGGAGATGATGCTGTGAAACTCCTAGCACAGCCGAAACCGGTTTGGCTCAATGGATAGAGCGTCGGGTTGGGGACTGAAAGGTCCCAGGTTCAATTCCAGTCAAGGGCATGTACCTGGGTTGTGGGCATATCCCCAGTAGGGGGTGTGCAAGAGGCAACTGATCGATGACTCTCTCTCATCGATGTTTCTAACTCTCTATCTCTCTCCCTTCCTCTCTGTACAAAATCAATAAAATATATTTTTTAAAAGAGAAAAGAAAAAAAAAGAAACTCCTAGCACAGAACTCTAAGCATCCCTCTGTGTGACTGGACTCAGCAGGGTGGAGCCACAGGGAGTAAGTAGATCAGGCCAAATGATTCAGCAGGTGGGGAAGGGTGTCCGTTGTGCACTCCAGGTGGGGGAGAATGCTCCCCTTTCCAAAGCTACCCAGTTCAATCCCTAAGTCTCCACCAAGAGAGTCTCCAGACAAAGAGCATCCCAAAGGTCTCTGCTGGGTGCCACCTGCAGACCCCTCTGCAGGACCGGAGCACAACAGAGTGGTGTCACCAGCAGTTGGAAGACTGGGCAGTGCACTTCCCAGGCTAGTACTGTAACAACAGGAGTGCTTGACCCTGGTACCTTTTCCAGGCAGACTGAATCCCCACGGATTTTTACCACGAGGTGATATGCAGGCTCCTCTTCCCATCTCTGTTGCTCTAGATTGGTTCCCCTGCATGGGGTGGAGACCCCATACTCCTGGGGGGCGGGAAGTTTTGCAGTGGAGATTTCACTCTGGCTTCTCACCACATGAGGGTGTGGGACCATCCCTTCTCATGTCTCCTCCCTTACCAATGTGACTTCTTTTGTAAATCCTTGGTTATAATATTTTAGGTTTATTTGGTTATTCGGGTTGGTTGCTCTGTAATTTATCTGTAAATCTGGTTTGGCACCAGGAGCAGGTAAGTGTAGCTTCCATCTATGCCACAGCCATCTTGGAATCCCTCTTTTCTTTTCTTCTTGGCTATTACAGATAATAACTAGGGAATTGTATAATTAGTATGCTTCTTCTTATTTTTTATTTCCTTTTATATCCTTGCAAGTTGGCACTACTACCATTTCTAAATTCCATTGGTAACTTCTACCTTTAGTAACTGATTTCAGTGCAGGTGTAGTTTCATATCATGGGTGACTGGGTGGCCATTCAAGGATCAAAAGTTCATCATCCTCTTCCCTCCCCTTTTATATTCTTTTTCTTCAAAAATCATATTTTCATGAGCCAGAACCATTATACAAAATCTCACCTCACTGACACCTACTAAATTCGGTTCCAGGACCCAATCCCAATGTCTGCGTGCAGGCTTCCCGATACCAATAAGCAATTCACAAACACCACTTCTTTCAATACTTCTTGAATTAAATGCTTACCTCACATGTTTTTAACCTTACTTTATGACAAATTTAAGTCACTTAATTTCCATTATGATTTTATCTTCAATCCAAGGGTATTTTATTTTATTTTTTATT
Source organism: Pipistrellus kuhlii (assembly GCF_014108245.1). Taxonomy (NCBI): domain Eukaryota; kingdom Metazoa; phylum Chordata; class Mammalia; order Chiroptera; family Vespertilionidae; genus Pipistrellus; species Pipistrellus kuhlii. Next base: position 4,116,830 of record NW_023425523.1, read on the forward strand.
TTTATTTTTTTAAATATATTTTATTGATTTTTTACAGAGAGGAAGGGAGAGAGATAGAGAGTTAGAAACATCGATGAGAGAGAAACATCAACCAGCTGCCTCTTGCACACCCCCTACCGGGGATGTGCCCACAACCAAGGTACATGCCCTTGCCCAGAATCGAACTTGGGACCTTTCAGTCCGCAGACCGACGCTCTACCACAGAGCCAAACTGGCTTTGGCAATCCAAGGGTATTTTAGTAACAGATTATTTAGTTTCTAAATGTCTTAAAGCCATCCATCATATAATCTAATTTAATCAATTTATGATTGGAAAAACAGTCTGTACAGTATTTCTCCTATGATACTATTAGAGCTCTAGCTAATATACAGTTTATTTTTATACATATTCTATGCACTCAAAAAGAATCTGAACTATCTGATGAGTGGAGAGTTATTTACATATCTAATAGCTTGTATTATTACATATCTAATAATGTATTATTTAGGAATTTGATAACTATGCTTATTTTTGTCTGTTTAAACTATTAATTTCTCATAGTTATATGTATAAAGTCATCATCTACATATCTACATTTGTTGACTTATCAATCTACTCCTGCCAGTTGTCGCTTAAATTTTTCACTTTATTTTTAGCTCTATATTTTAATATGATTTAATTTGTTTTTGGTCTCACTCTCATCCCTTCAACCACACTGTTATGTTATTCTATGTGCCTTGCTTTCTTCATCTGTGTGTAATAAATAACTTTTATAGTTGCAAAGAGTAAATGAATATTTGCAAAACACTCAAGTGGTTGACGGGAAGCCAAGACTGTCTGCTCAGCTCTGAGACTCTGCCCCATCCAAGCTGAGTACGGAGGCTTTTGCAATTTTGCAAGTCTGGTCCTATACGGCTATGTCCAGCACAGGTCTCCCGGCGTAGACACAGCTGATACACATAGCCAGTTGCCCTGGAAGTCATTTCCTCCCAGTGACACCAACAACAATCAAGACTTAATTACAACAAGGCTGTACACATAGACCACAAAGGGTTGCACCAAGAATGTCCACCTCAGGTGACTGGGGAGGCTGACCCACTGGGCCATGTAGGAAACCTAGCACACAAAGCCACCCTACCAACTCAGGGAAGCAGTGAAAACGTGGAGACAAAGTAACAGGTCACAAATGAAAGAAATGGAGGAAAATAAATGACTGGATATAGAATTCAAAACCATAGTTATAAGGTTTTTTCCAGAATTTCCTAGAAAAGGCCGATAAATTTAGCCAGTCCCTCAAGGATATGAAAAAGGACCAACTAGTAATTAAACATACACTGACTGAAATAGAGAATAATATACAGAGATCCAACAGCAGGCTAGAGGATTGCAAGAATCAAGTCAAAGATTTGAAATACAAAGAAGCAAAATATATCCAACCAGAAAATAAAAAAGAAAAAAAAATCCAAAAATATGAAGATAGTGTAAGGAGCCTCTGGGATAACTTCAAGCATACCAACATCCAAATTATGGGGGTGCCAGAAGAAGAGAGAGAGAGCAAGATATTGAAAACCTATTTGAAGAAATAATGACAGAAAACTTTCCCCACCTGGTGAAAGAAATAGACTTACAAGTCCAGGAAGTGCACAGAACCCCAAACAAAAGGAATCCAAAGATGACCACACCAAGACATATAATAATTAAATCCCAAGAGCAAAAGACAAAGAGAGAATACTAAAATCAGCAAGAGAAAAGTAGTTGCTACAAGAGAGAACTCATATGAATGTCAGCTAATTTCTCAACAGAAACTATGCAAGCCAGAAGGGAGTGGCAAGAAATAACCAAAATGATGAAAAGCAAGAACTTACAACCAAGATTATGCTACCCAGCAAAGCTATCATTCAGAATTGAAGGGCAGATAAAGAGTTTCACAGATAAGAAAAAGCTAATGGAGTTAATCACCACCAAAGCAGTATTTTTTTTCTTTCTCATGATGGATGACTGACTGAGAAACTAATATCGGGTCTAGTAATAATTAATGTCGTTTTTAACATTCATTTAAAATCTTGCTTGGCGTTGACTTGTATTGACATAACCTTCAAACACGTGGTATCTACAGAATGTGTGAAGTGCAATTAACAAGTTTTGCTTGAAAAAGTTTGTGTTTGGTTTCGTTTTTGTTGCAAAACTAGGGCTAAGAAGATGGCGGATGAAGAGCATATTCGGCACTGCATGCTTTACGAGTTCCAATTACGAAGAAAAGCAAGTGAGGCTGCAAAAAACATCTGTAGTGCTCTTGGTCAAAATGCAGTTAGCGCCAGAAAATGCCAGCGTTGGTTTGAGAAATTTCGCGAGGGAAATTTTTCGTTAGATGACAAGAGTGGTCGAGGCCGTGTGTCCAATTTTGATCAAGAAGCTCTTCAAGCTCTTTTGGTGCAAAATCCTCAAATTACCCAACAAGAGCTTGCGACAACTTTAAATTGTTCACAAAAAACAATTTCCAATCAATTGCGTGCACTTGGCAAAGTCCAAAAGTTTGGAAAATGGGTTCCTCATGAGTTGACCGACAACAACCGTAATCAAAGAGTCACAATTTGCAGTTCCCTCCTCTCTCGTCAAAACCGTTTGCCATTTTTAGAGCAAATTGTTATCGGAGATGAACAATAGGTGCTGTATGTTAATTTGAAAAGGCGGCCTCAATGGTTGGACAAAAATGAGGCTCCGCAGCCCACGCCAAAACCTGACTTGCATGCGAAAAAAGTGATGTTGTGTGTTTGGTGGAATTTTAAAGGAATTCTTCATTATGAACTTTTACCATCTAACCAAACCATTACAAGTGCAGTGTATAGTGCCCAATTGGAAAGGTTAGCCCAAGCTTTAAGAGAAAAAGAACCCGCGCTGATTAATCGGAAGGGCGTAATTCTTCACCACGATAACGCACGACCGCATACTGCAAGAATCACTGCTGAAAAACTGCACCAGTTGGAATGGGAAGTTCTCCCTCAACCTGCATATTCTCCTAATATTGCCCCTTCCGATTACCATTTGTTTCGTTCTTTGCAAAACTTTCTTCTTGGAAAAAAAATTTAATAATGAAGAATGCCTCAAAAATGCATTGACCGAATTTTTTGCATCAAAATCACAAGAATTTTACAACAGAGGGATTAAAATGCTTCCTGAGCGTTGGGCACAAGTAGTAGAAAACAACGGCAACTATATTGTTGATTAAATTTTGTTGTATTGTTTAAATAAATTCAATTTAAAAAAGTATTAGAAAACGACATTAATTATTACTAGACCTAATATATGCTAGCAGAATAGCCTGGGTCAGGGGAGATCCAGGGGAAAGTTTACATACCACTAGTCGAGGATACAAACTTTTTTTGGTGGGGGGAGGGGGAAAGAAGAGGGACCACTAGACTTAGCTGCAACATACTCCTTCACATACTCAGGGAAGTTACATGATTTGGAATGTTCTCCATGCTGTAACAGCAACCATCAGATTGTACAATGTATTTTTCTGGGCCACAATACAAACAGGATATACAACTGGCTGCTCCCCAATGTGTCTGAGTAAACGTTAGGCTAAGTGGAGGGAAACATAAGGGGAATGGATAACTTGAGAGGCACCTTGGAGCAGGAACATGTAGTGGAAGCAGAGCAATGGCCCTGGGAAGGTAGACTACTACAGTAGCTGAAACCAGGGGCTTCTGTGAACAGGCGAACAAGCAGGCAGGCAGGCATGCTGGACCATACAATATTTACTAGGGAATGTCAATAGAAACCAGAAGCAAAAGGAGCCTGCATGCCATCTCACACCTGTCAGAATGGCTATCATCAACAAATCAACAAACGACAGGTGCTGGTGAGGATGCGGAGAAAAAGGAACCCTCATGCACTGCTGGTGGGAATGCAGACTGGTGCAACCACTGTGGAGAACAGTATGGAGTTTCCTCAAAAAACTGAAAATGGAACTCCCATTTGACCCAGTAATCCCACTCCTAGGAATATATCCTAAGAAACTAGAAACACCAATCAGAAAAGATATATGCACCCCTGTGTTCATAGCAGCACAATTAACAATAGCCAGAATTTGGAAACAGCCTAGGTGCCCGTCAGCAGATGATTGGATTAAAAAACCATGGTACATCTACACAATGGAATACTATGCTGCCATAAAAAAGAAGGAATTCTTATCATTTGCAGCAACCTGGATGGAATTGGAGAACATTATGCTGAGTGAAATAAGCCAGGCAATGAAAGAAAAACCCCACATGTTCTCACTCATTTATGGGTAATAAAGGACATTATAAACAGATGTACAAAAAGATAGACACATAGACAGTAAAACAACGAACAGACTATCAAATTACAGTGAGGAGGGTAGGGAGATATGGGGGGAGATAAGAGATCAACCGAAGGACTTGTATGCATACATATAAGCATAACCAATGGACGAAAAATCTGGGGAGGGAGGGAATGTATACAAGGGGGGGCCAATGGTAAGATATGTACACATATAATACCTTAATAAAGAAAATGAAAAAAAGAGCAACAAACTAACAAAACAAAAACCTCATAGATACAGAAAACAGAATGGTGATTATAGAGGGGAAGAGGGTGAGAGAAGGACGACAGGGGAAGGGGGTCAAACACTGTGATGAAAGGAGAATAGACTCGGGTGCTGAGCCCACAGTGTGCAGGCGCCGTAGTATAGAAATGTGCCTGAAGTGTGTGCCTCATTCCCCGAGGGGACCCCGAGCATTTAATGGAAAAGGGGGACCAAGAAAATATAAAGTAACAGCACAGGCAGCTTCTAGTCTGACTGCAGGGGGCAGTGCGAGCACAGATGGGCAAGGAGCATTTGCCATACAAATTGTTAAAAAAAGAGCAACATGCCATCCGAGTCTAGACTTCTTTCATCACGGTGTTTGACCCCCTTCCCCTGTCGTCCTTCTCTCACCCTCTTCCCCTCTATAATCACCATTCTGTTTTCTGTATCTATGAGGTTTTTGTTTTGTTAGTTTGTTGCTCTTTAGGCAGCTGATAAAACAGGGGAAAGGTGAGTACCAGGTGCCACAGGTGGACGAGAGGGGTCATGACCATTCATAACCAGGTGGAGGGGAGCTATGGGGGGAAAAAGAGGAACAATTGTAATAATCTGAACAATAAAGATTTATTAAAATAAAATAAAATAAAATAAAATAAAATAAAATAAAATAAAATAAAATTGAAGGAGAAAGAGCTTTCCAGATAAGAAAAAACTAATGGAATTTATTTAAGTGCATGGGGTGGGATGGGAATTGGGTGGAGGGGAACTATTGGGGGGAAAAAGAGGAACAACTGTAATAATCTGAACAATAAAGATTTCCTTATTTTTTAAAATATATTTTATTGATTTTTTTTACAGAAAGGAAGAGAGAGGGATAGAGAAATAGAAACATCGATGAGAGAGAAACACTAATCAGCTGCCTTCTGCACACCCCCTCCCAGGGATGTGCCCGCAACCAAGGTACATGCCCCCGACTGGAATCGAACCCGGGACCCTTCAGTCTGCAGGCCGATGCTCTATTCACTGAGCCAAACCGGTTTCGGCTAAAGATTTATTTTTTTAAAAAAAGAAAAATATTCAAAACTGGTTTGGCTCAGTGGATAGAGCGTCAGCCTGCAGACTGAAAGGTCCCAGGTTCGATTCCGGTCAAGGGCATGTACCTTGGTTGTGGGCACATCCCCGGTGGGGGGTGTGCAGGAGGCAGCTGGTCGATGTTTCTCTCTCATCAATGTTTCTAGCTCTCTATCCTTCTCTCTTCCTCTCTGTGAAAAATCAATAATATATATATATATATATATATATATATATATATATATATATACACACACACACACACACACACACACACACACATATATATATATATATATATATATATATATATATATATATTAAAGATTATATTTTAAAAAATACTCAAATCAAAAAACAGTATCTAAGGAACTTTCTTATTTAATGGCTGAGGAGGGAGGAATAATCCTCAAAAGAGTCTGATTAGGAATAGACAAAAAGATAAGAGGAGCCCAGTAAGTGTGGCTCAGTGGCTGAGTGTTAACCCATAAACCAGGAGGCAGAAATTCCTGGTCAGGGCACATGCCCAGGAGGGGGCGTGCAGGAGGCAGCTGATCAATGACTCTTTCACCATTGATTTTTCTATTTTTCTCTTCCTCTTTTTCTCTCTTCCTCTCTATGAAATATATATATATATAAATTTAAAAATAGGAGGAAACCCAACAAAATATATTGCCAACAGCATCAAGAGTAAACGAATAATTAAAAGTGCTACCAAGGGAAGATTTGAATGGATGGGAGATAAATATTAATTGCAACCGCTGGGATGAGTGATTTCATGAGTACAGTGGATGCTGTGATGCATTCCCCTGACCTCCTTTCAGGAATGATCTTATCCCACCATTTGCTGGAGTGCTGCCAGCAGAATTGCCTCAGTTATCAGCCTACTTGAATAGTTGCCTTGGTTAAAGAGATGCTCAGTGCCTAAGTTCCTACAACCTTCCTTGGAAAAACCTGAATCCCCACTGGGAAACAGTTGGAAAGTTTACTTCAGGCCCTGGCTAAGTGGCTAAGTTCATCATCCCATACACCAGTGGTGGGCAAATAAATGGCGACCCACAAGCCACCTGGGGCTCTTTGGACCCTTGAGTGTGGCTCTTCCACAAAATACCACATGGGGGCGCGCAGGCACAGTGTCATTGAAACTTTGTGGCCCATGTGCAGAAGCCGGTTTTCGGCTCTCAAAAGAAATTTCAATGGACCTAAATAGAATATTTTCAAAAGAAGACAGAAGGAAGGCAAAAAGGCACATGAAAACATGCTTAAAGTCACTAATTGTCCAAGAGGTGCAAATCAAAACAACAATGCGGTACCATCTCACACCTGTCAGAATGGCCAACATCAACAAATCAACAAACGACAGTGTTGGTAAGGTTGAGGAGAAAAAGGCACCCTCGTGCACTGCTGGTGGGAATGCAAACTGGTGCAACCACTGTGGAGAACAGTGTGGAGTTTCCTCAAAAAACTGAAAATGGAACTCCCATTTGACCCAGTAATCCCATTTCTAGGAATATATCCCAAGAAACTAGAAACACCAATCAGAAAGGATATTTGCACCCCTATGTTCATAGCAGCACAATCTACAATAGCCAGAATTTGGAAACAGCCTAGATGCCCGTCAGCAGATGATTGGATTAAAAAACTATGGTACATCTACACAATGGAATACTATGCTGCCATAAAAAAGAAGGAATTCTTATCATTTGCAGCAACCTGGATGGAATTGGAGAACATCATGCTGAGTGAAATAAGCCAATCAATGAAGGAGAAATACCACATGACCTCACTCATTGGTGGATGATAAAGATCATTATGAACTGATGAACCAAGAGACAGATATAGAGAAAGTAAAGCAACAGGCAGACTGTCAAATTACAGTGGGGAGGGAAGGAAGATCTGGGGGAGATAATAGATCAACCAAAGGACTTGTATACATGCATATAAGTATACAACCAATGGACATAAAACTCTGGGGAGGGAGGGGATGTGTGGGAGGGAGGGAGGGGGGCAAAAAAATCAATAAAATATGTAAAAATAAGTAAATGAATAATAAAAAAAGAAAATACAATTTAAAAATTAAAAAAAGAAAGAAATTTCAATCGTTGTACTGTTGCTATTTGGCTCTGTTGACCAATGAGTTTGTCGACCACTGCCATACCTCAAAAGCTGTCGGGTTTGATCCTGGTCAGAACCTAGGTTGTGGGTTTGACCCCTGGGTCAGGATGCATTCTAGGAAGGCAGCTGATTGATGTTTCTCACATTATTATTTATTTTTCCCTTCCTCTCTCTCAAAAAAATAAATTAAAAACAAGAACGTTTACTCCAGTTTTAGAAATGTGGGTTAGGCTATGGCATTGTTAAGACTGGGCATTACAACCTAACTTATACCTCTGCCCATTTTTGCCTCCTCTCCTTCTCCTCCACGGATTCTGATTCCTAATAAACTTCCTGCATACTTAACTCCATTGCAAGAGTTTGCTTCCCAGAGAACCCAATTCTGACAATGAGTTTTATTTATAGGAAGTGATGGGGGACATGAGAAGCCAAACTGCAAAAGGTGGGAAATAAATGGTAAGCCCAGCTGGTGTGCTCAGTGATTGAGCATCCACCCATGAATCAGACGTGGCTGTTTCTATTTCCAAGTTTCAGGCTCAATCCCCAGAAGGAGGCGTATCCCCAGTAGGGGGCATATCCCCAGTAGGGGGCATGCAGGAGGTAGCTGATTGATGAGGCTTTTTACTGAGAGAAAGGGAGAGGAATAGAGAGCTAGAAACATCGATGAGTGAGAAACATTGACTAGCTGCCTCCTACAACCACCCCCCCAACCGAAGATATGCCCGCAACCAATGTATTTGCCCTTGACCAGAATCGAACCCCGGAACCCTCAGTCCGCAGACCAATGCTTTATCCACTGAGCCAAACCGGTTTCAAATTGATGAGGTTTTGCTCTCATCCATGTTTCTATCTCTCTGTCCCCCTTCCTTCCTCTCTCTCTAAAAATCAAGAAAAACATTCTTTTTAAAAAGAAATTTAAAAAATTAAAAAGAAATAAATAGTAAAGAGAATGAAACAAGCAAAAATGGGTAACTTTTAATTTTGCTTTCACAGATAAGAGGATGATAAAAAATAAGACAGTATTAGGGCTCACCACCCACTCCCTTTTTAGTATAGGAGCTATTTGACTGAAAGATAAATGCCAGTTACACACAGAGGATTCTATATAATTGAAATTAACCCTTAATAAGGAGAGAAGACTAGTTAGAAAGTATTACTTTCTGGTGTGTTTTTGTTGTTGCTGTGAATCCTCACCCAATGATATTTTTCATATATATATATATATATATATATATATATATATATATATATATATATATTGATTGATTTTAGAGCAGAAGAGAGAGACAGAAACATCGATGAGAGAGAATCATTGATCAGCTGCTTCCTGCACACTCCATTCTGGGGAAGGAGCCCACAACCCAGGCACATTCCCTTGACTGAAATTGAACCTGGGACCCTTCAGACTGCAGGCTGATGCTCTATCCACTGAGCCAAACTCGCTAGGGCAGGATATTTTCCCATTGATTTTTAGAGTAGAAGGGAGGGAGAGAGAAACATCAACATGAGAGGCACACTGACTGGTTGCCTTCCACACACCCCCAACAGGGGTGGGGGTCAAGCCTACAACCAACCTATCTGCCCTTGATTGGAATCAAACCCAGGACCCTTCAGTCTGCCAGCAGTGGATGCTGTATCCACTGAGACAAACCAACGAGGGCATACTTTCTGTTAACACATTAAGTGCATTGTCAGTCACCGGTGACTGACACTATACTTTCCATTTGGATCGCTACAATCTCCAGCCACCAGCATATTCGTGAAATCAGGTATCTCGGGGTAAAGGAAGACAAAACAGGTTTGGCGCTTAACGTGTTAATGTATCAAGACACAAAGTCCTTTAATCAGTATTAGATCGCTAAGGAATTATGTTATGAGTAGCCAACATGTTTAAAGATCAACATAAACTTTAAAATTGGCTACCTTATATCAGTCTCCTAAATTGAAATAGTCAGTTTAAATAGGTCCAGTCTGTACCTAATAAAACTGGATCTTTAAACCACTTTCCCACAACCTCCTTCTAGCCCCAGCTGAACTACTGTCCGACCCTTAAACCCATGGTCAGAAAACTGTGGCTTGCGAGCCACATGCGGCTCTTTGGCCCCATGAGTGTGGCTCTTCCACAAAATACCACAGCCCGGGAGAGTCTGTTTTGAAGAAGTGGCATTAGAAGAAGTTTAAGTTTAGCACATTTGGCTCTCAAAAGAAATTTCAATCGTTGTAATGCTGATATTTGGCTCTGTTGACTAATGAGTTTGCCGACCACTGCCTTAAACCAAAGACTGAACCTTTCTTGGATATGTGATTAAATGGCAGGAATCAAGAGACTTCTGAAAAGCTTTTCCATGGAGATCCAAATAAAGATGCAAAAAACCCACAAGAAAACAAAACAAAACAAAAAAACTCCAATTATATGGGAAATGAAACTTTGAGAATGAGTTACTATATGACAAATAATTTTGACCAAGGCATGGGCGTGCAGTGATTAGGTTAAGTGTAGACGCAAAGCTTCAAGACAGAGGAAATAACCCATAAATCCTCCAAAAATAGCAATAATACAGCGCTGGCTGCAGTCACGCGGCTACAATTCCCTCACGCCACCAGCGCGTGACGATTCCAAGAGCCCTCCAGCGTCTGGCAGGCGAGGAAAAGCAACACTAGCGGCGAACACAAAGGCAGAAAATTTACAATTGACCCCGGAAACATTTCATTCGCGTAGGTAACTGGAGGCATCTCTTTGGCGATTCATTCCTTGCTCCGGAAGAAGAGATACCAAACGTCACTTGCGATTGGATCGCGTTACAAAGGCGGAGCTTCTGCCAGCCAATCACGTTGGCGACCGGATATGACGTCCCCGGAGACGCCGGCAGAGCTCTCCTAGGGCTGGCGGCTGCGGTGGGCGCGGCCTTTCGCGGGGACCCGGCTCTGCGAGGGGCGGTGCCACTCAGGCCACACCTCCCGCGCCGACGCCGAGAGGCTGCGGAGCGAAGGGTAAGCCTCGGGGGGCGGGGACTCGGGCTGGTCCTTTCTGAGCTTAGGGCTCGGCCGTCTCTGTCCTCGGCGCCCACTCTTCCGGCTTCCGGTGGCCGCGCCGCCTCCCTCGGAGGTTCGGAGCTACACCCTGTGGAGAGCTCGCCGTTGTCCTCCCTCCTCTCAGCTTCGAACCCCTTCCGAGTCGCTCCGGGGCAACTGCCGCCCCATCTCGCTCTGGTTCCGCCCCTGAGGGGACCCCAGGCCCACACCGCCCCCTCCTGGATGCGCGGGCCCCTCCCCCCCCCCACCAGTAAAATGTCCCATAACCTCCAGGGAGTCTTCCTGAAAGCCGCCGACGAGAAGCCAGGCAGCGCCTCGCCCTGGTAAGTACGGGCCTCCCACGTCCCCGGACACGCCCGTCCCTCGGCAGGATGTCGAGTCGGCCGTCGTTTCCTGTCAGCGCGGCCCCGAGGGGCGCGCCCCGCGGGGGGGAGCCCCGCCTCCCGCGCCGGCTCCCTGGAGGTTAGAGCCCTCAGAGCGCGTCCTTCTCGGCGACCAAACCCTCCGCGGAGCCTAACGCGGGCAGCCTCTGCCCCGGCCGGCCTCTCCGACCTCCTAGGCGGACGGAATAGAGCTCCACGGGAGAGGAAAACCAACATGGCCGACGCGCCCGTGTGAGCAAACCCTTCTGGAAGGTTCTCGCGCGCACTCGCAGGAGAGAAAAAAAAAAAAAAAAGGCAGCGATCTGCGCGGCAAGTGCAACCCAGGGGGCGCTGGACCTTCCGTGGAAATAACCATAATTTAAGAGTGAGGATAGAGTTATGTCATTGATAGGAGTCTATCCATTCAGAACGGAATTTTTTTTTTCTCCTAGAATAAGGGAATCGAATATTTTAAATTTTCGAATCACAGCTTTATTTGGAGAGAAAGGAAAGAGAAAAAAAAGGAAAAACCGGAAATGCGCCTGTAAAATCAATCTTTTGGAACAGCGTGTTTGAAGCGGGGGTAGTGCGAATGCCGTCTCTCCCTGGATATCTGTGTAAAGAAGGATATTTGATGTAGGGAGATTCCGGGATTAAAGACCTCCTTGTTCGTAAATGTAGAAAATGGTTTATCCCTGACTCAGAAGGGTTTTTGGGGTTTTTTTTGGAAGCTTCTGTTAATCGACAAATGAAACGGAAACAGAATTGTTAGCTCCGATAGAATATTGAAGGTGGTATAAGGAATGAGTGGTGAGGAAAAGGTGAAGAAGGAAGCATGGAAGTTAAGATGTAAAATTCATGGAAGAGGATTTATGAAGAAAACCAGACTGCCTAGGTGGAATTCTAGCTTCATGAGGCTCAGGACCTCAGTTTTCGTTATTGAAATATGACCACCTAGAGGTAGGTTAAGGATGAAAAGAGTGGATATATGTAAAACAGGAGAAATAGCGAAGCACTGTTAAAATGTTAGAAGAATACAGCTTCTGTAGAAATGGCGCTCACGGAGTAGGTTTCCTTTCATGATAAGTAGATTCAAAACCTAAATTGTAATAAAGACTTTGAAAAGACATGCGTAGTATTCTCAAATGAGACCGCCACTAAACGGGGTGCGCTGAAACAATATGATCTTGAGGAACTGCCAAAAAGAATGATTGCATTGTGTTTCGAATCGCGAAGAGAGCCAGCTTTTGTGTAGGTACGTTGCTTACTGGGTTGTTTTTGGTGGAAGTTCGGTGGAGTGGCAGAGGCAGTGCTCTGTATGGATATGCAGAAGTGGGATTACTTTTTAATGACTGTCTTCTAGTGTTAGTATCTGCATATTGATGACATCTGTTTGTTTAAGGATTGCATTTGTTTTTAATATCAGAAATAAGATAGAGGAAGAACTTCTTATTTATTGTGTACTTGAACTTTTTAATCCTGTTTTTAACCCTTTGGCTATCTATTTTTGGCATTTTATAACACATTACCGATTGAACCACGTTTTTATTACATTCATAAATCATTTGGAGTTCATTAACTCATTGATTTATGCATTCTTTTCATCAGCTTCAAATGCATTTTTTCCCCTCAAACCATTTACTTTGGTTATTGGTTGCATATTAATTTCTATTCTGTTTTGTAAATAACAATCTGCATTCCAAATAGAATTTTGTAAGACATTTGATTAAGGTTCTTTATTGGGAACTTAGTGTTTTATTTTTCTGATATTTTTTATGGTAGTAAATAATTTATTTTCTTCCCAAACTTTAAATTACTATGATTTTTTTCTACAGTTACTTGAATTTCTTGAGTTACTGCTCTTCTTTTATAATATTTTTACTAATGTGATACAAAAAGTTTATTGTTTAAAGTATTTCTAATTCATCAGTGCTTAAAATGTAAAACTCACATTTAATTGTATACAATGGAAAAATCTGGAAGATATTTGAGATAGTAGATATTGCGTTTATTTTGACTTAGGCTTTATTAACAAAGAGCCAAGCAGGAGTCAGAAAAGTATAGTGGAAAGAAGGTATTGAGACCTAGTTTAATACTATCAGTATAGTTCAAACATCTGGTAGCATTCAATGAGTGCCTACTCTGATAGACTGTGCAAAATGGAGAGACAAACTAAAAAATACGATATGGGCCATGATTGTGAAAATCTTTACAGTCTAGAAGGGAGATGATGTGTTATATTTTTTAAGTGTTGTGCACAGGATATTGTGAAGGCATAGAGAATAGGAATTGTAGGAAAGGTTTCTGGAGCAGTTGAGTTGGGGAATGTAAGTATCAGCAATTAATTTAAAGATGAATACAGGCGCCCTGGCAAGTGTGCTCAATGGTTATAGCATTGGCTGCGTATTGAAAGGCTGTGAGTCTGGGGTTCCATTCCTTGTCAAGTGCATGTACCTAGGTTGCAGGTTCGATTGGGGTGTGTGTGGAGGCAACCAATCAACGTGTCTCTCTCACATTGATGTTTTTCTCTGTCTCTCTTCACTTCTCCCTCCCTCCCTTCCACTCTCTCTAAAAAAAATCAATGGGGAGAAAATATCCTCGGGTGAGGATTAACATGAAAAGAGTACGGGCTATGTCTAGGCAGAGAGAATTGGTAAAATAAAGTACCAGTCTTATTACTAACAGTTGGCATTTATTGTTTGATTCTGTTTGCCCTGCTGAAGAGATTTAAGAAAAGGACTACTTGGTCACCTGTGCGTTTTAGATAACCAGTGTTATCTGTATTCGGGGGCGAGGGATCAGGCATCTAGAGATTCCATATTAGCTGTCCTTTCAGAGATGCTTGGGCTTGAATTGCCTGATACACAGTAAGAGTTGGATTCAAAGAATACAGAAGGGAAAATAGTCAGACCTTGCCAGTGAATTGACTCGAAGAAAAGACCATCAATTATGATGCCAGTTTTCTGGGTAGATACTGGTAAATTGAGATGAACACACCAGAAAAGCCATCTGAGAAATATTTGAATCTGAAACTCAAGGCTCGGAGCTGAAAATAAAGATGTGAATCATCAGCTTAGAAGTATTGTATTATAATAAAAGCCTATGATAATGCATCCTATAATAATAGGAATTAGGATGTCATGTGATTGTCAGTTGGCTTCTATCCGCCCTTAACCCTTTGTTCTAAAATGGGAAGTTAAAAACTAGTGTCCTTGGCAGGTGGCTTGCTTTGGTTAGATAATGCTCTATTGTTAATTCAGTGTGTATTTTGTTTTATATGCAGTGTAGGTATTATTATGTTTTCTTTTGTGATTGATTTTGTGTGTGTGTGTGTGTGTGTGTGTGTGTGCAAGAGAGAGAGAGAGACAGAGACAGAGACAGACATACCATTATGGACTATCTGAAATCTATTTTTCATTAATTTCTCAATTTGTGCAATTGAATTTTTGGACCCTGGTATGTTGGGCTTATGCTAAAGTAAACAAAACAAAAAATGGATGGGGTTGCTCTAGAGAGCATGTATTTCTGAATAGATTATTCAGAAAAACCTCTATCTTCTCAACTATAAAATAGGAACAGCAATACCCACCTTGCTGGGCTACTTAGATTCCAATATGAATATATATACATATATATAATATGGTATATATAATTACATTATGTATTTACATGTATTATATATGTATACTAAAGTTAAATCAGCTCTGACTGGTTTGGCTCAGTGGATAGGGCATCGGCCTGCAGATTGAGAGGTTCTAGGTTCAATTCTGGTCAAAGGCATGTACCTTGGTTGCGGGCACATCCCTAGTCAGGGCTGTGCAGGAGGCAGCTGATCAATGTTTCTCTCTCATTGATGTTTCTAATGCTCTATCCCTCTCCCTGCCTCTCCGTTAAAAATCAATAAAATATATATTTAAAAAAATAAAATAAAGTGAAATCATAGATAGTAAGATGAAAAAAGGTCTCCTAGCAGTTGAAAAAAATATATTTTGCAAAAAAGTATCTACAAAATGTTCATTAGCCTGAAAAAATTTTATCATTTCATTTCTAATATGTAAATGTTTCACATCAGTATTACAATGTTATATAACTGTAAAAAGGTCAGTTATATAATATTGTAAATATGTTTAGTATAGCTTTTATTAAACTTACTCCTTTTAATTTCTCACATTTTCAAGACTACCTGATTCATTTGCTTATTCTTGGGCACTAATTATATATTTTAATGAAAGATGATAACTAGCATATATTGGGTGCTTATAATCCCAGTCAGTTCCTTCATTTACTTCTCATAGCAAGCCCATTTTTCCCATTTTACAGATGAAGAGACAGAGATTCGAAGAGGTTAAGTAAATTTACCAATCTACTAGTAATTGGATGAGCCAAGATTAGAAGCCCATATTCTTCCTAAGGTTATTCCTATTTTCTCTTTTAAAGCCTTAAATGGAATTATTTTCCAATGTAGTATCTCAGTTCAAACCCAGCTGGTTCAAGATAATTAGCCTGTTGATTATTCTTTTTAAGTGGCCAACCAGAGCATGGGATGCAGAATCAACCTAGTTTTAGTTCTGACTTTAGCTAACAGAATATGATCTTTAAGAAAACAGAATCTTTATAAGGGTTTTTCTTTAATCTCTTAAATGGAATGTCTCTTCTAGATATGAAAAAAAGATATTGATTGAAGAAGTACAAATTTCACCCTGATTTATCATTTATCTCTTTAGCATTTTGCATTTCAGTGTAATTTTTTAGAACTCATTCCATTTATTACTTAGGAAATCATGGATTATTTTTTTTTAAATTATAGCTTATAGAATTGAATTTAGCTAACAGTGTCTAAAATATGCCAGTAGCTGTATGAGGTGTAGAGGATATAGATTAAATTGGATAATCTACTTTTAAGGAATTTATGGTCTCTGGTAGATTATGTGAATCTCTACTAAAATAGAAGTAGCTGTATTTTCCTTTCCCTTTTGGAGGGGAAGAGAAGAGAAGAGAGGGGAGAAAATGATGACATTTGGAAATAGATTTTCTTAGTTCATCTTATTCTTACACAAAGACCATCCAAATCATTTTATTCTCCTCAGATCTCTGCGTTTTTGCTCTTTTTTCTTAACAGATGATATCATGCCCTTTTTATAGAGAGGGGGGGAAAAAGTCTTTAGATCAGAATTACTTCAACCTTCTGACCCCAAAGCTATAAACTTGCCTGAAAGTGCACCTAACCTTTCTTCAGTTCCAGTGGAAGGAGATGTTTCTCCAGCTCTCTCTAAGGTTCAGTCCCTCCACCCTGTCCTCTGGTTCCCATTTTCTATCTCCTCACCAATCCTTGTACTTAATTATCCTGCGTTCTTCTTTTAGTAACAGTCTTTTCCTCTTGATGACTCACTTGAGCATTTACACATGCTCTGGTTCATCTAAGCTTTTTTAAAAAGATGTCTTCTTTGACCCTGTTTTTAGCCTTCAGCTGTTTTCAGTCTTTCTCTTCCCTTTTGTAGTCAAAGTTCATAAGAGAGTTGTCTATACTTGCTATCTCCATTTTTTCTTCCTATTCACGCCTCAGCAACTTTGCTCTCCACTAACGTGCTCTTTTAAGGCCATCAGTGACACGTCATTCATTCCAGTGTACTTTTTTAAAATATCCTTTTTTTTTTTTAAGTTTGTTTCTTTTCTCTCTCCCTCCTTTTCTTCTTTCCTTCTTTTCTTCCTTCTCTCCCCCCCCCCCCTTGCTTTTCTTGCTTGCTTCTTTCTTTTCTATTTTTGTTAATTCTCTCCTGAGGATATTTTCCTATTGATTTTTAGAGTAGAAGGAGGGAGGGGGAGAGAAAAACATTGTTGGGAGAGAGACACATCGATTGATTGATTGGCCAGAGATCAAGTCTGCCACCTAAATACATGCCTTTGACGGGAATCAAACCAGGGACCCTTTGATATGTTGACACTCCATCCACTGAGCCAAACCAATTAGGGCTCCAGTGTACATTTTTAATCTGTATCCTACTTGGCCTCTCCAAGTAAGAATTCCCCAATGTTCTTGAAATTCTTCCTTTGGCTTCCATTGCATCAAACTCTCTTTGTGTTTTGGTGTGTTTTTTTTTTTAGTTAGTTTTTTTTTTCTTTTTTCTACTCCTTAAGGAAAGTGGGAAGCTTTTGAAATGTTTTGAGCAGGGAAGGGACTGCTTATTTGACTGAAGAAAGGACCAGTTATGAAGCTACTATCATAGTCGAGGCCAGAGATTATATTTGCTTGGACTAGAGCGAAGAAAGTTAATTTGAAAAGAAATGAAGATCAAGGGAGATAGAGAAGATAATAGCAACAGGATTTCATAATTGAACATAGATGGAAAGAAAGCAGGAATTAGTTGGTCTGACTTTAACATATAAGGTAAATGGATACTATTTACCAAAAAGGGCAGAGGGAGACATTGGAAAAGGCCATGTTGAGTTCTAGGTACATTTGAGATTCTGAATGGAAATGTCATGAGGGAAGGTGGATATTAAGTCTGAATTTCAAAAGAGCTAAGGTATGAATATTTGATTTGTTGATATATAAATGGTAATTTAACTGAAGCCATACATGTAAAAGAAGTCATCTAGGGAAATCTTACAGAGTAGAAAGAATTCAGTTTAAGCTTTGGTGAATTCCAACATTTGAAGGTTGATTCAAGTAGGATGAATTAGCAAAGAAGACCAAAGAAGTCACTACACAAGTAGGAGAGTGTCATATCTAGGAAGCCTTGGGAAGAGAATGTTTTAAGAAAAGGTGCAGCAGGCATTTTTATACTCATCCAAATACATCATTTACCTAATTCTACTCATCTACCGTGTTTCCCCGAAAATAAGACATCCTCTGAAAATAAGACCTACTTACAGGTTTCCTTCTGAGTGAAATATAAGGCACCCCCCTCCCCGAAAATAAGACCTCCTCTAGGCTAAACATGAGAGATTTGGTCCACTGATTCTGAAAGAAATGGAGTCACAAGAAATTCACCAGGAAATTCAGGAATTGGATTGTTATGATGATGTTCCAGAATATGATGACATGATTGTCATTGAATAAATGAGTAAATTCTTGATACTGTAGGATTCACAATTTGTCTGGTTTGTGTTGACAACTACCATTCTACCATAGCATATACAGGTAATAAATTTCCTTTATTTTTATTTAACAATAAATGTGTACCGTATTCTTCTTCATGGAAAAATAAGACATTCCCTGAAAATAAGACCTAGCACATCTTTGGGAGCAAAAATTAATATAAGACACTGTCTTATTTTCGGGGAAACAGGGTAGTTACATGTCTATAAACCAGGAAGTTTAAGTTCTCATAGGGATTGTGGTATGAACTAGATTGGAGGCAAGTAAACATTTTCTGTGAAGGGCCAGATATTAAGTATTTTAGGCTTTGCAGGCCATATGACTACTAAATTCTGTTGCAGCAGGAAAGCAGCCATATACAGTACATGGAAAAAAAAATGAGTGCATCTGCGTACTAATAAAACTTTATGGACCACGAAATTTGAATCTCATAAAATTTTCACATTATAAAATATTGAGAGTTTTTAAAAAATCGTAATTTAAAAACCATTCTTAGCTTGTGGACTATATAAAATCAGGGGTCCAAAGGCTATTTTACTGACCCTTTCTCTAAAACTGAGGCTGGTGCCTGAACCTTAATAGGCATTAGGTTTTTATCCAGTTTATATGTACTTTTGGAGGTGGGAAAGTAAGGTTTTCCTCTTCAAGCCCTGAATGCAACAACTTATACTTTATGTTTGTGCTTCTCTTTAGAGATTAACTTTTCACTTAATAAAAGTAAATATAACCTATTGAAGCAATATCAAGTAGCCAGAAAGCTGTTTTAAATATTTGTAAGCTGCAGTTATGTTATTTTGGGTTAGAGAAAGATAAAACTGAGCCAGTGCTTTCTAGGCTGCATACAATTTTGGCTTTCCTTTTAGTTAATACCTGAGGTTTAAAAACATACTAGTACATGCAGTAATACACAGCTTTACACTTTTGAGAACTCTTTTGCCCTTACATTTTTTTCTTTATTTGATCCTAATCATATAAGGGCATACTAGTTTTATAGGACATGGATCTGTACTCATGTTGCTAGAATTGAGCATGAGATTAATTAAGACTTAATGACAACTTGTAATAAGTACCATGAAGGAAATCAGCAGGGGTAGTATTGTAGACTGTGAAGGAGGGAAAGGGTAATTAAGGTGGACAGATGCTTGGGAAGATCACTCATGCTGAGATCTGAGTTATGTGGGTAGGAGAGGAGTATCTAGGTTGAGAAACAGTATGTGTGATGGCTTTGAGTTCCATGAGGTCTTAGTATTTTTCAGGAACTGAAAGGTAGTTTTAGATCTAAATAGATTGAGGAGCCTACATTTAAGAAATCTACAAATAATTGATTATACAGCGATTGATATGGGATTTTTTAAAAATGTTACAATCTGAACTAAAAAACAGCTCATAATTATCCAGATCAAAATTGGTTAGATGAAAAAATATTACTAAAATAAGTAAATAAAAAAATTTGTAAAAAGTTACTTTTAATGTGTTTCATGTTCATTGAAAACCATTCAGCTAAAATGACATTTCAGTTATATATGAACTGGTAGGCAATTGGAACTAATATGAGTAATTGTCATACTAAGGACTGCTTAGCACCAAATTTTAGATGTGCTGAGCCAATAAATCAAAGAAGAAAATGGTTCCCACAAGAGTAACTCAGCTTAGTCTCTGAAAATGTGGCACACCAAGGTATTACCATAAGAGATGCCTTAGCAAAAGAAGAATGGCTAACAGTAGAACTTGGAAGTCATTGTCAGTGGGAAGAATACAACAGATTGGGTTGGGAAGAGTGAGGGAAATAGGATAAGCATAAATGGTAGTGAAATGAGAATTCTAGTCAATAAAAGGCGGACAAAAGGAAAGAATTCAAGGAAAAGGAGGAGGGAGGATGCCAATAGTTTAAGAGGAGCATATTTTAGTAGTAAACATAACTTTATATAGGGTGAAACAGTAGGAAATACAGTTTTAGAGTAAATGTTCCTATCTAATATAAGTATTGCCTAATGTGAAATCTAAAGGTTGTGATCATTTCTTTGACTTTTTTTCTTCAAAACTTTTACTTTGTAATATTTCACTTTGAAAAATCAAAGTGACAAATGATATACTTTCATTATATTTTATATATAAATATTTGAAAATATTTGAAAATAATTTGGTTTTAAATAAAATGTATGTATCATGAAGTATGTTGTATTTATTACTCGTATTCTTTTAAGTGTTTCAGGCTGCATGTACCAAGTAGTTCAGACGATTGGCTCGGATGGAAAAAATCTCCTGCAATTACTTCCAATTCCTAATTTCTCTGGAAATCTTGTACCACTAGTTCAATCTTCAGTTATGTCTGATGCTTTGAAAGGGAATACAGGAAGCCCAGTTCAAGTTACTTTTCAGACTCAGATTTCCAGCTCTTCCACAAGTTCATCAACAGCTCAATTGCCCATTTTTCAGCCAGCCAGTTCTCCAAACTATTTACTTACAAGAACAGTAGATACAGCAGAAAAAGTTAGAGTTACTACTGTGGGAACTGAGACCTTTACCTCATCAATTTCTAAAGTTCAGAGTCATGGTGTGAAAATTGATGGACTCCCCATGCAAACATTGGCTGTCACTTCCTCCTCAACACAAAAAGATTCATCTTATATTTTAGTAAATACTCAGAGCCTTCCAATGACTGTGAAACCTCCAGTTTTGCCTTCTGGGCATCATTTACAGATTCCAGCCCATGCTGAAGTGAAATCTGTACCAGCGACATCATTACCTCCTTCAGTTCAGCAAAAGATACTTCCAACTGCAACCACAAGCTCCTCAGGAACAGTTGAGGCCTCCCAAATACCTTCTGTTATTTACGTATCTCCTGTAAAAACAGTGAAAAATGTAGCTACCAAGAACTTGCAACACATTTATCCAAAACCTGTTACAGAAATAGCCAAGCCAGTGATACTAAATGCCACACAAATTCCAATGAATGTTGCACAAGAGACACAATTAAAAGGTGGTCAGCATTCTCAAGCTGCTCCAGTGAAATGGATTTTTCAAGACAATCGACAGCCTTGTACTCCATCTCTTGTTCCTGTTAAGTCTTCAAATAATGTGGCTTCACAGATTTTAAAAAGTTTTGTAGAAAAGAAAAGTGTGGGAGGTAATACTATAAAGATGCCACAATTGAGTACCAGCAGTCCTAGTGGGGCACAGTCCAAAAGTATGCCTATTAAAGATAACGCGTTGGTTATGTGTAATGGGAAAATCTATCTGTTGGCTAAAAAGGGGACAGATGTTTTGTCATCACAAATTGATCAACAGAATTCTGTTTCTCCTGATATTCCACCAAGAAAAGATATATCACAGATAGTGAGTTCAAGTCCAGTAACAGAACTATCCAGAGAGGTTGTAAACTTTGTTTTGGCTAAAAATAAATCTTCTCAGATGGAGACAAAGTCATTTTCAAATACCCAGCTTGCTTCCATGGCCAATCTAAGGGCAGAGAAGAATAAAAAAGTGGAGACACCATCTCTTTCTATCCTACATCCAAATAATACGAACCCATCCATTAACTACTTAAAACAGAGTAAGACTTTATTCCTAAAGGCAGACTTTCCACATGGACTTAGTACAGGACAAAATGCCCCCCCAAAAGAAAATATCATCCAAAACATAGAGAAAATAAATTCCTCTGTTGGTGCAACAAGTATTCCTTCACAACAGTGTGTTTTCAGAGACCAAGAACCAAAGGTAATTTTCCCATGTCAGGGTGATCTTTTTATTTGTATAGAAAAGTTTTCTTTTTTCATTCTCAAAAGTTCTCTATAATATCTTTCTCCCCTCTTCTCCCATCCTTCACTTCATCACACACACCATACACATGTGAATGCTAAGTCAAAGCTTTTATCCAAAGGAAATGTTTGAGGAGGAATATAATTGAGAGAGAAACCACGCGGTATCTTTGTCTTTAAAACAAAGTCAAAACAAAATCACAGAGCAACAGGGTTTAGAAGAGTTGGGAAAGGATAATATGAATTAAAAGCTTAGTAAAATTATGTGTGCATACATGCATACATTTGTACACATTTCTACATATGCATGTATACATATATATTTAATAGCTTACTTTTTAGTAATGAGATCAATATTATGCATATAGAGCTGGGAGTTTGTTTTGTGGTGGTATATGTGTCAATATTTTTAAAGCTAGATAGTGGAAGGGGTAAGGAGTAGGACAGGGCCATACACTACCTTTTAAGTCATTTGTGGAAATAGGATTTATCAACATCTTCGATTGAATTATTTTTTTAGTAGATAAATTTCCCCCTTTTTTTTAGCCCTACTTTTTGACTCTGCATCCAATGATCCAACATATCCACATAGGAATCTTTCTGTTCTACTTAAGATGTGTGTTTCTGTGCTCATTAAATATTTGTACCCACTTTTTTCTTACTTGGAGATCTACTTAATGTCAGTGTTTCTTTTTCAGTACAGAATTTATTGAACTCGAGAGAGATAAGGAAGTAAATTCTGATTTGACTATAAGATTGGTTAAAGGCATAAGACTTTTTCAGACTACTACAATTTCTAATTAATGTCACTTAGATTATTTTAACTTGTCATTAGTGTGTGTTCTCATTTCAGTTGTTTGAGAATTTAACCTTTCTAGTGCAAAAAAGTGAAATAAATAAGAAATTGCATGGAAACATTATTTGACTCAGTTCAGTGCAGTGGGTGGTAAGGCAAGGATAATGCAAACCAATCATTTAGGACTTTAAAGCATGCTTGAAGTAAGATGAGGAAATCACTTAGTTACCAGTCTGTTAAAATAGCTTAAGTAATGGGTAGTATTGTTTGTGTGTTTTCTTTTCCTAATTTCAGATCCAGAATGAGATGGCATCAACATTACAAAAAGATGCTCAAGAAAGAAATGACAAGAAAAATTCTCAAGGGAGCAGCAGTAAGGCACATCTGAAGACTGATGCTGAATTTAAAAAGCTGTTTGGTCTCACTAAAGATTTGAGAATAAGACTTACTCGGATTCCTGACCATTTGGGTGCTGGAGATTTTGATTCCTTTAGGAATTTGGTGAAGAGTGACAAAGAGACAAAGTTTACAGTGAAGGAGGAAGAGAAAAAACAGGTAATAGATTTTAAAATATTCTTTGTAGGTACTCCACAGAGACATGAGTGTATTAATTAAAAAAAAAAAAAATATATATATATATATATATATTTTTTTTTATTGATTTTTTTACAGAGAGAGGAAGGGAGAGGGATAGAGAGTTAGAAACATACATGAGAGAGAATCATCAGTCAGCTGCCTCTTGCACATCCCCTACTGGGGATGTGCCCACAACCAAGGTACATGCCCTTGACCGGAATTGTACCTGGGACCTTTCAGACCACAGGCCGATGCTCTATCCACTGAGCCAAACCAGTTTCGGCTGTATTAATTTTTTTATGTATTAATATAAATAATAGTTACCAACTTGGCATATATTTATATTATACCAAAATGGTGTTAAAAAGAACTATATATGTATAGGTAAAAATGCATCCATGATTAATTAATGATGATGTTTCGAGTGTTTTTATTCACCTACTGTTTATTTTTCATCATAAAGTTATAAGAAAATGGCCATAGCTTTTAATTATACTACTTTGAAGACCCTGTCTACAATAAATAATCCAAGTTTAGGGAAAGTATAAGCATGCAGATGTTTATTACAATATTACTCTTACTACTAACATCTTAAGAAATCTTCATGATCAATGATGATAAAAAGAAGCATCCCCGTAACTTTGCCTACTGTCATTCTACTTATAAGATCAGAGATCATTCTATCTTTTCCAATGAAAGTCTTTAGTATGTGCCTACCATGCAAGGGGGAAAAATGTAAGTTAATTCTCAGGTTCTTCACAAATGGCTGTTATATTTTGGTGGTAGATCAGTATAGATTCCAATACTTAATATAAGGAAAATGTGAATTCAGCAATTGATTCTCAATGAAAATCATTAAGATATTGCTGGTTTTTTGGTACCATAAATATTAATCTCTTGCTGTAGTTGTTCTCAGTATATTTTGTTGAGTTGAATTTAATTGCTGTATATTTGTATCTTCAAACTTGTTAAATTTCAGAGCACACTCTATATATGGCACTAATAATTTGCTTTTCCATTGGAATAGTACTCAACATTGCAACAGGGTTTTGATAAGAAAAGAAAAGCAAAAACCGTGAAGAAGATGGATCGTGCAAAGAAGAGAAAAATCGAGAGTGCTTATAACACAGCTATAAATGGAGGAATTAGCTGTATTTTACCAGCTTCAGATGTATCACATCATAGTATTATCACAAATTGCAATAAAACCAGAGAAGAAAGAACTGAAGTAGAACACTGTACCAGTGAAAACCAGGAGAAAGTCGCTTTGAGTTCACATGCAGATTTTGGACAAAGCCATTCCTTTACCAGAAATTATACTGAAGATATTTTTCCCATGAGACCACCGGAGTTAGAAGAAACCATTCGAGATGAAAAAATAAGAAGACTTAAACAGATGCTGAGAGAGAAAGAAGCAGCCCTTGAAGAAATGCGTAAGAAGATGCACCAAAAATAATAAAATGTTGCCATACTTAAAGACTTCCGTGAATTAGCTCTGTTTTTACCAGACGTTTTTGCATTAAGTTAACTATAGATACATTCTGAAAGTGTCATTGAATATGAAGTTTGGTTTTTCATCAGGTGACTATAAAATTTTGTTTAAGGAATGCAGAAAAGATTGATTCACATGTAACTTCAATAATGTTCATGGGTTATCTAAATTTTTATTCTTCTTTTTGGAAGGAAAATTTGCCTAATGTTTTTGTTTTGTTATTTTTAACTAGAATTCCCAAAATTTGAATAATTGTGCAGGATTTTTATTATTGTTTGTATCTTTAGTTAAATTGCTAAGGTATACTATTGAAATTATACAATCCAATAGAGAAAATCAGTTCCAAAACTTACTTAGTTTTGCCACTGGGCTTGTGTATGTACTCACTTAGTTTCTTTACCCATGAAATGATGATATCTTCTGCTTACCACTGTAAATTTGTTTTAAATCATGAAAAAATATAGCAGCATTATTTAAAAATTACAACTTTTTTTTTTAAAATATATTTTTATTGATTTTTTACAGAGAGAAAGGGAGAGAGAGAGCTAGAAACATCGATGAGAGAGAAACATCGACCAGCTGCCTCTTGCACACCCCCTACCAGGGATGTGCCCGCAACCAACGTACATGCCCCTGACCGGAATCGAACCTGGGACCTTTCAGTCCGCAGACCGACGCTCTACCACTGAGCCAAACCGGTTTTGGCTACAACTTTTTTTTTTTTTTTCCAAGACTGAGGGATACCTGTTTTGTAACTTTTACAAAATAGTTTTACATAATCCAAACTTTTTAGAATTCAGGCTATATAATGTATTGTTTGCTTAACATGATGTGTCATTATTTCTAAGCAAATGCTGCTTTTTTGAAATATGTAACTTGGACTGTGTGAAAAGTAAATGTGAACAATGGCCACATTTAATACTTTTTTAAAATGTAAAATGTGGTTTTTCTTAAAAGAGTCAAACAGTTTTCTATCTGGTTATCTTTGTTTGGTTATCTTTGAGGGATAAGGGAGAAAGAAGAAAATGTTATTTAAAAAATGATAAATAAATCCCTAGAAGTAAGGTAAAATAAAACCTGTACATTGACAAAATAGAAAACAGAAGATACTCATATATTAGTCAGGAACTATTCAAGATATAATATAATGCATTTAATATTCTCTTCAAATATTCACAATCAGGATACATAACTAGGTTGTGAGTTCAATTCTTAGATTCTCCACTAACGGCTGTTAAATTTTGGTGGTAGATCAGAACAAATACAAAGTGATCATCAACTAGATTCTCCTTCCTTTTATTTTTTGTAATAGTTCTATTGAGATAATTTATGTATCATAAAATTCACTCTTTTAAAGTATATGCTTCAGTGGCTTTTACTATATTCACAGTTTGCAACATAGACATCTAATTTTAGAATATTTTCATCACTGCCACATGCCCCCACCCTAAACCTCATATGAATTAGCAATCACTTCCCAGAACCCCCTTCCTCCAGCCTTAGCAACAATGAACACACTTCCTTATCTCTATAGATTTGCTTGTTCTGGACATTTCATATACATGGAATGAATCATTCAAAATATTTTATTTAGTGACTGGTTTATTTCTCTCAGCTAATGTCAAGGTTCATCTATTCTCTAGCATGCTTTAGTACTTAATTTTTTAAATTCTTTGTTTAGATTAAAAAAAAATCCTCAAAGATATATGTACTGATTTTAGAGAGAGGAAGAGAGAGAGACATCGATGTGAAAGAGAAACATGGATTGCCTTCTGTACATGCCCAATCTAATTATGTGCCCTGACTGAGAATTGAACCTACAACCTTTTGGTTTACAGGATGTCACTCCAGCCAACCAGGCCACCCAGCTAGAGCAGTGCTTAATTTTTTAAATTGCTGAGTAATATTTCATTGTATAGATATATACCATACTTTGTTTACTTCCTCACGGATATTTGGATTGTTTACACTTTTAGCTACTAGGATGTTATGTTGCCATGAAATTTTGGGTAGAAGTTTTTGTGTGGACATAA
This sequence comes from Pipistrellus kuhlii, assembly GCF_014108245.1. NCBI lineage: Eukaryota > Metazoa > Chordata > Mammalia > Chiroptera > Vespertilionidae > Pipistrellus > Pipistrellus kuhlii. Next base: position 4,143,694 of record NW_023425523.1, read on the forward strand.
ATTTTCAGTTCTCTCGGATATCTGAGAGAGTAATTACTAGATCATATCCTAACTTTTAACATTTGGAGGAACCACCAAACTATTCCAGTCAGGTTGTGTTAAAATGGATCTTGTCAAGGACACCAGTGACTTCCATGTAGCTAGGTCTAGTGATCAATTGTCAGTCTTCTTAATTCATCATCTTAATTTATCTATCAGAGAGGACATAGTTTCATGAGTCATTACTTCCTTTTAAAAAAAATACATTTTTTTATTAAAGAAGCAACACATGTATGTTATAGAAAATACAGTAAGCTAAAGTATTAAAAGTTGGAACTTTATATTCCCACTAAACTAAAAATATTAGTAGATATTAAAGGCTATCAGTAAATAAATATTAATGAAAGTCATAAATATGGATAAGCATCCCTTAGGAGGATAGGATAAATACAATAAAACTGTGGGCTCATCTAATGTCTGAGTACATTTAAAAATTGGAGGAAAAAAAACCCAATGAAATGAATTTTGAGGATTAGAAGAAGAGAATATTAAATGAATTATAATTATATCTTGAATAGTTCCTGACTAATATATCAGTATTCATTAAAAAAAAAAATTAAATTATCCTAAGGACATTGCATCCACTTTCCATTTGATTTCTTCTTTTTATTTAACTCATTTGTTTTAGCCTACTTTCTCCTTTTTGAGTTTTCTGCTGCTTTATTACAGTTTTGCTGCTCATGAAATCCTCAAGCACTCATAATTCTTTCCATTGTACTTTATAATCCAAAATGTGGCTTGAATACTTTACAACAAAATTCCCTAAATATGCTGATGGTCTCAAACTCCTATTCCTCATTCTGAATTTCACTTAAATTGGGTTTTATCTTTACCACTCCACTAAAGCTTTTTCCCCCCCTCAAAGTCTCTAACAATTGCTATCGTATGGTCAATTGACACTTTATCAGACTGTCTTTGAAATTTATTTGTTCTTTGCTCTGTTTCTGTGACACCAAATTCTTGTTTTCCTTCTACCATATTGGTCCTTCTTAATCTCTAGCTGGTTCCTTCCCTTTTCCATGATCTTGGTAATGTTGGAGTTTATTTTACATCTGTACTCACTCGTGTGTTGATCTCATCTGGTTCACATGGATCAAAATGCCATCTATATCTGGGAACTCCCAACATTGTATTTCCAACAGCCTTCTTGACATTTCCACTTAAAAGTCTAGTGGGTATCTCCAGGTTAACACAGACCAGCTTCCAATCATCATCCACACCCAAAATTTGCCTCAACCAAGATAGCCAAGTGATTTTGTTAAAAGTATAAGGAAGGGAAAAGGACTGAAAACCCAACAGAAAAATGAGAAAAATACATGAACAGATAATTCATCATAAAAGGTATAAAAATGGTCTTCAAGCATGAAAATGTTTAAAATGAATTCAAAATTGCATAAATGCAAGTTAAAAATTGGATAAATGGTATTCATCAGATGCCATTTCTCAGTCAGCTGGAAAAGATTTGAGAACATGACAACACATTGTGTTTGCAAGGCTGTGAGGACACTGCTATGAGAATACAATTTGGTACATCCTTTTGGAAGGAAATTAGGCAATGTCTAACAAAGCAGTGTATTTATCTTTCAACTAATAAGACCACCAATCGTATTTTTAAGACATGCCTCCAACAATATGAAAAAAAAAATATATATATATATAAGTTTATTACAATTTTATTTTTGCAAAGTATTGAAAACAGCTCCAATGCCCATTGATAGGAGAGTGGTTGAAAAATCCATGGTATGTCTACACAGTAGAATACTAAGTACTTGTAAGAATGAGGAAGAGCTCTAAGAGCTGATATGTAATAATTCTCCAAGATATACTGTAAAATGAAAAAAAGCAAAGTACAAAAGAGGCTACAGCATGCTGCCCTTCATATAAGAAAAAAAGTCATAAAAAATATGTTCATTTATGTGAAAGAAATACAGAAAAGATAAATGAAAAACTAATGAGACTGACTAAGGAAAAGAGACTGAATAGGGGGCTGGGAATAGGTTAGCAGGGATTATGTAGAGCAACATTTCTCTAAACTTTCTATAGTTCCAAGTCAAAAATCACAGTAATGTGTTGCATACTCTTCCCATACTCCTAAGCAAATTATTAAAACCAACTAGGAAATGGAAGGAACCTAAACCAGAATGCAGATATTAACATGTTCTTGGAAATGTAGCCTGTAAGGCAGTAATTGAGGTTAAATGAGATCAGAAGGATGGGACCCTGATGAAATAGGATTAGTGTCCTTATGAGACATTAGAGTGCCTCCACTACCAACCACCATCATCATGAATGCACTGAGGAACGAGCATGCGCTCACTGAAGAAAGGCCATATGAGGAGAGAACACAGCAAGGAGCTCCCATATGGCTGCCATCTGATTTATCATCAGAAACTCTACAGGTCAGTGGGAATGGTATAAATTATTCAAGGTAATATCAAGCAAAGATCTGAAACTAAGACCATCCAGAAAGGCTATCATTCAAAAATATATAGTGAAATAAAGGAGTTCCCAGACAAAAACAATGCTAAAGGAGTTTATTACCACCAAGTGAGCATTGCAAAATATGTTAAAAGGACTAATACAGACACACACACACTGGAAGTCTGATACGCAACATTCATGCCCTGAGGGGTGGGGGCGTCTCTCAGCCTGGCCTGTGCCCTCTCGCAGTCTGGGATCCCCCAAAGGGTCCTTAGCACTACCTCAGAGGCAGGAGAGGCGCCTACCACTGCCACTGTGCTCGCCAGCAGTGAACCCAGCCTCTGGCTGAGCGGCGCTCCCTCTGTGGGAGCACAGTGACCACCAGGGGTAGCTTCTGTGCTGAGCGTCTGTCCCCTGATGATCAGTGAGCATCATAGCTACTGGTCGCTCTGCCATTGGGTCGATTTGCATATTAGTCTTTTATAAATATAATAAAAGCCTAACATGCTAAATGTCCAGTCTGGTCATCCATTCAACCAATCAAAGTGTAGTATGCTAATGATATGCTAAGGCTGCTCAACCGCTTGCTATGATGGGCACTGACCACCAGGAGGCAAACAGTTGACCAGTTGCTATGATGTGCACTGAGCAGCAGGCGCTCCAACCGGTAGGTTAGCTTGCTGCTGAGGTCCAGCCAATCAGGACTGAGTGAGACAGGCCAGACATGCCTTGGAGCCCTCCCGCTGGCCGACCTTCTCTGGCCCTCCCCAGCCCTCATCATGCACTGGTGGGGTCCCTTGGCCTGGCTTATGCCCTCTTGCAATCTGGATTGAGGAGACTCCCCCCCCCCCCCCCCCCCCCCCGTCTCCCTCCGAGTGCATGAATTTTGTGCACCAGGCTTCTAGTGTGTGTGTGTGTGTGTGTGTGTATACACACACACACACACACATATTGATATATATATATAAGAGAGAGAGAGAGAGAGAGAGAGAGAGAGAGAGAGAGAGAAACATAGATTTAAAGAATAAAAATGGCAATAAGTACCTATCAATAACTTAAATGTAAATGCTCCAGTTAAAAGACATAGGGTAGCTGAAAGGATAAGAAAACACTATCCATAAATATACTGTCTACAAGAGACCCACCTTAGGAATGTTCAAAGGACTAATTCACACAGACACACACACTGGAAATCTGATACACAACATTCATGCCTTAAGGCACATGTGTCAAACACAAGGCCCGCGGGCCAAATCCGTCCCGCCAGGCCTTGCAATGTGGCCCGCACCGCGCTGTCATCACTGCACTCCGCTGCGTTTCCATCACAATGACAGTTTATGACTGTTCAGTAAACCATTCGGCCCGCGATTTAGGCTGGATTTTAGATTTTGGCCCCTTCTCTGATTGAGTTCGACACCCCTACGGCTTAAGGCATGAAAGGATGGCAATTTTTTTCCCATGGCAATGAAAAAAAAGCTGGGGTAGCAATACTTATATCTAAAAAATAGACTTCAAAAGGAAGGCCATAAGAAGAGACAAAGATCACTACATAATACTAAAGGGAGAGATGCAACAGGCTATAACCCTGGTAAATATATGTGCCCCCCATATGGGAGCACTGAAATATATAAAAAAGCTGTTAGAGGATTTTAAGGTAGCGATTGACAACAATATAGTCATACGAAGGCACTTTACTTCCAAATGTCTCATTCTAGTTTCAAGAACAGGAAAAAAGTAATAAGGAGGCGAAACATTAGGAAAGCAGAGCCTTTCATATATTGTTGGATTACTGGGCTGTTTAAGGTTTTGATGAAAGGTTTAGGCTATAAGAACAAAGAATGAATGAACATGAACTATTCAGACAAAAAACATTAATGTTACCTAAAAGGGAATAAGAATCATTCTTGAGTTTCTACTTTTGTTTCAATGACACTAAGGGAAAAAAACAGCTTTTACAGAGTTCTGAGATGTAAAATGTAAGTAGAGACTTTACTAAATACCTGAGTTTTGACTGATATACGACATCAAGAAAAAGATATTCTCACCCTGGCCAACATGGATCAGTGGTTAGAGCACCAGCCTGAGTACTGAATGGTCTCTGGTTCAATTCCTGGTCAGGGGTTGCAGGTTCAATCCCGGCGCCAGTGGGGGCTTGTGTGGGAGGCAACCAATCTGTTTCTTTCTCTCACATCAATGTTTCTCATTCTCTCTGTCTTTCCCTCCCTCCCTCTCTTTCTACCTTCCACTCTCTAAAAGACAGTGGAAGAAAATATCCTTGGGTAAGGATTGAAGAAAAAGAGAAAAAAAGGTATTCTCAAATATTCAAGAGCCTTGGACATATGCTTACCTACTTTCTTAAATAAAATGACAAACATGTACTATTACTATACAACTGTTCATTATGTCTTCTTTAAGAAAAATATTTCTGCTGAGACCGGTTTGGTTCAATGGATAGAGTGTCGGCTTGGGGACTGAAGGGTCCTGGGTTTGATTCCGGTCAAGGGCATGTACCTTGGTTGCAGGCATATCCCCAGTGGTGGGGGGTGCAAGAGGCAGCTGATCGATGACTCTCTCATTGATGTTTCTAGCTCTCTAGCTCTCTCCCTTCTTTGTACAAAATCAATAAAAATATTATATATTAAAAAAAGAAAAAAAAAATTTCTACCTCTGGGAGTCTTGTATTGTCAGTTTGGCTAGGTTGAACTACATTTCCAAGAATTCCCCCTTGCATATATTTCTAGTTCAAGACACTTGTGGAAGACTTGAAGGGCAAAATGAAGCAGCATTTTGTAGCTAATAGACATTGTCTCTGAACTACTAGCTCATTTTTTTTGGCCTGAGGCATGACCAAGTCTGAAAGCACATCTGGATCTTTCTTTAGCCTCTCTTACATCTTGGTCAGGTGACTGTGCTTATCTCTGTAACAAAGAATCCAGTCTTCTGAAGGACATGCCTACCATCTAGGTCATAGACACCAAGAAATGGCACAGATATCAGTCTGCCCCATGGCCTTCAGCTTGTCCCAGTGTGTTCCAGCTAGTTCTTGTTCTCCCTCATGCGGCATTCATTTTTTCTTTTTGACTTTCTGCCCTGTGGACTTCAAGTTCCAGAATCAGATTGAAAGAGAACAGCTCCTCACAAGAAGGTGAGATGGCCAGATTTCTGGTTCATAAGTTGAACCTCAACTACTGAGCCAGATCAGGACAATTTTTCCATTGATTTCTAGGGAGCGTGATGGGAGAGAGGGAGGGAGGGAGAAAGGGAGAGGAACATTGATGCGAGAGAGACACATCAATTGGTTGCCACCTACACACTCCCAGACTGGAGCTGGGGATTGAATCTGCAAGCCGTACACGTTGCCCTTGATCATGAGTTGAACCTTCGACCCTTCAGTGTGCAGGCTGATGCTCTAACCACTGTGTCACATTGGCCACAGGTGTAATATCCTTCATTGTCTTTTGTGATGGCCTTTGTTTTGAAGCCTATTTTGACCGATATATTGTAATTATTGCTATCCCAGCTTTCTCCCCCATTTCCATTTGCATGAAATATCTTTTTCCATCCACTTACTCTTAGTCTCTGTATATCTTTTGTTATGAGATGGCTCTCTTGTAGATAGCATATATCAATATATATATATATATATATCAATATATATATATATCAATATATATATCAATATATATATCAATATATATATATATATATATATATATATATATATATATATATATATCTTTTTTTGTATTCCTTCAGCTGTACCATGTCTTTTGATTAGAGCATTTAAGCCATTTACATTTAAAGTTTATTGATAGGTACATATTTATTGCCATTTTATTTTTTTTAACTATATTCTTCTGTTTTATTTTTCTTCCCTTTTCTTTCTTCTTAAACCAAGCCCTTTAGTGTTTCTTGTAATACTGATTTGATGGTAATACATTTCCTTTTTTTTTTTCTTACCTGGGAAGCTCTTTATTTCTCCTTCCATTTTAAATGACAGCCTTGCTGGGTAACGTTGTCTTGGTTGTACGTTTGGGCATATCTTTTTGAGGACATAACTTAAAACATTTCAGCTACATTCTGATTAATTTCCTCATACACATGCTTCTCTTTGTTAATCTCTCTTTAGTTGTATCCAATCTGCTTAACATATTCATTTAAGTTTCTAACTTTATATTTTCAGTTTTCAAAATGTTTAGTCTTTAGTTCCTTTTGTGCACATATTTTAAGGTTGTTCTTATTTTTGTAAATAGAAAAATACGGCTATTATATTCTGTGGGTCCTTTTCCATCATTTGTTGTTTCACTTGGTTCATAGGGCCTTATTTTCCCATTTTTATTTAAATTTACTAGAGGCCTGATGCACAAAATTTATGCAAGGGGCTAGGTCCTTGCAGCCCCGGCTTCATCTGGAAGGTCATCCGGACAGTCGGTCGTTCCGCTGCTCAGCTGACCGGTCTAATTAGCATATTATGCTTTTATTATTATAGATTGGAGTAACATTGTTTATTAACATTATTAAGTTTCAGTTGAACAACTTTATAATATATCATCTGTATATTACATTGTGTGCTAGTCACCCAAAATCTAGTCTACTTTTGTCACTGTATGTATTACCTTCTTTATCAACCCCCACCACTTTTCCCTATAGTAACCACCATACTGTTGTCTGTGTCTATGAGTTTGTTTTGTTTGTTCATTTGTTGCTTTTTGTTTTATATCTCACACATGGGTAAAATTATGTAGTTCTGATACTTTTTCATATGACTTATTTTACTTAGCACGATACTCTCAAGACCCATCCATGTTGTCACAAATGACAATATTTCATCTTTTTTATGGCTGTGTAGTATTCCATTGTACATAAGTATCACATTTTATTTATCCAATCATTGGTCAAAGGACAGTTAGGTTATTTTCCTATCTTGGCTATTGTGAACAATACTGCAAAAAATACATAGGGGTATATGAGTGTTTTCAAATTTTCTGGTAGATACCCAGAAGAGGAATTGCTGGGCATATGGTAACTCTATTCATAATTTTTTGAGGAACTTCCATATTGTTTTCCATAGAGCCTGTACCCATTTACGTTCCTATCAGTAGTGTATGAGGATTCTCTTTACAAAAGGTGCTCTGATAAGGAGCTAGTATCCAATTTATATGAAGATCTCACACAACTCAGCAACAACAAAAAACAAAGAATCTATTTTAAAAACGAACAGAGGGCTTGAACAGACACTTTTTCCAAGAAGACATACAGATGACCAACAGACATGAAAAGACACTCAACTTCACTAGCTATAAGGGGAATGCAAACCAAAACTACAACGAGATACCACCTCATACCTGTTAAAACGGTTATTCTCAATAAAACAGGAAGTGACAAATGTTGGAGAGGATGTGGAGAAAAGGGAACATACTACTCAAAGTGTCTAATTTTCTCGTGTGTTTAGTGAATTTGACTTTGAGTAGTTTAAGTTCATTTTTTAATGAAATGAAAAAAATTTGCTTTTTGATGTTTATGGAAACCTGGTATTAAGTTGGTTCCTTCAGAAAATGTGTGACTTTCGTTTTTGCCGAAGCCTGGGATAGTTTGAGAATTTGAAGAGGATGCAGACACTGTACATTTACACTTTACATCAACATGATAACCAGACTATGGATTCCACTTCTTAAGATGTTACCCTTCCTCTGCTAATTTGCTAACTTATAAACAAATTTTTATGTCATCTTTGGTGAAAAGGAGTGGTATTTATAGTTCACTCTTACACTCAAGTGGAGCCTTTGGGGCCTCTGACTTAAAAGAGAAAAGATCTCTACTTAAACTCCCCCCTTAAGTGGACCCTGAAATTTGCCTTCTGCACTTTAAGTGCCACGAGCCATGAAAACGGACACCCACGCTGACCCAATTTGGCAAATGCCCTCAAATTTCTTTTACCTCTCTGGTTCACACCATCAGGTCTCTGGCTTGTGTATTTCTTATTTTATTTCTAGCACAACAGTGGTCCTCATAAAATGTTTCAAAGCTTAAATCTAGCATTCTAGTTGTTTATGATGGGAAGCTTAGTCTAGTAATACTGTCTGTTGTCTTACCAGAAACAACTCCTTTTCTTAATCTATATATATGATTTTTATTATTTTAGAAAACTGTCTGTAGCACTTACATTTAAAAAAGTGATTGGCCGAAATTTAAAAAATCGTATTCTGTTACAGGATTTACAATCTTAGCTGTATCTGAGGTTATGGTCCAATTTTTATTTACAGTTCATTTGTACATTTTTTTTTCTCTTTCTGACTTGATCAGGCCAAAGGTTAAGAGGAAAATATATAGATTATTCAAATAAGATGTGATAAGATCTATAAAGTTTCTATGTGTATGCTAGTTATGGAGGTGCACACAGGCGACATTTTGTCATTATTTAAGTGGGAACATGTAAAGTTGTCAGGACATTGTCTCATACTTGGAAAGACCTCAGTAATATTAAACTTTATAGTACTAGAGAAACCTTGGTAGGAATTCGTTATGCAGCAATAGATAACTAGTATTCCTGGCTTACTGGCAAGGCAATCAGTCTGATTCATGGAACATGCATTTAAGATACAGGAATGGGAACATAAGTGATCGAAATCAAATGCTATTTTATTTATTACAGAGTTAAAATAGCGCATTAACAAAACCTTATGTGATGAAAAAAAAAAAAATCAGAACTCTTCTGAATGTGATTATCATCTGAACCACCAGAGATACTGGTCCTGGTGAGTTCTTCCACAGTTGCATAAATCAGAGGCTAAGAAATTGGCTGAAGTCAAGATATGAATAACTGCATAGTTCCTTTTGGAAAGACAGAATGAATGAATATGAAATTGAAATGAAGCCCCACTGTTTGTGAAGAGAGAATACTCTGTCATTTCCGTAGCCACGGCCCACAGACAATGATCCAGTAAGTCTGGGCCCAGGTGTCCCTTCAGCTTGTCTCTTGCTTGACTTTGGAGTGAACTGGGCATGATTTGGAGACTAGGAACCTGACAATGGGAAGATGCAGAAATTCGAGTCCTACACCCATTCTTTGATCTTTAGCCATTGGCGCCACAGGTTCTCCTGGTCTCTCGTGTCTGAAAAATGCTCAGGTATTAGTGTCACCACTTCGAGTGGCATGGCTGCCACCATGAGTGGGTGAATGATATCCTGCTTCCAGAGATGGGAAATGCCTGTCAAACACCCTCTTCTCCGGTTGTGTGAGAAAGGTACCAAAACAGGGAAGAGATGAGAGGGGGACAAAGATGTCAGTCTGGGAGGTGATCATTTAGGCCTTCATGCTGTAGGTGGTTTGGGATTTCCAGAGATGAAACAAGTCTTTTCGGCAAAGGCAGTAGCAGGTCACAGCCCTAGGGCCTGGCTGGTTTTATCAATCTGGCAGTTCAGAGTCAGCGCGAAGGACATCCCCAACACCTGAGAAGAGTTGGGAAAATAGGAGATCTTTATAGAAGGAGCCATCTCCCCCACAACCTCTGGCATCAGCCCCAAAGTAAAAGAAATATCCGTTATACTGAGACCATCTTTCCTGCTATCACTTCAAATTCCTTCTCGGGTGTTGTTTCCTTGGGCATGTACCTTAATTATGGGCACATCCCCAATGGGAGGTGTGCAGGAGACAGCTGATTGATGTTTCTCTCTCATTGATGTTTCTAACTCTCCCTCTCCCCTCCTCTCTGTAAAAAAAAAATCAATAAAATTATATATATGGAAGCTTAAGAAGCCCTGCTGCTGGAATAGGCATGTTCTGCACAAGTCAGTGCTTCATGCAATGAGTCTTCTCTTCTTATGCTCTAAACCTCCTTGGTTTCCCAGCAGGGAAAATTGGTTTTTCTCTGAGCTTCTTGATTAAGTCTTAGCATACCCAAAACACTGGGGTATAAAAATGGTAGAAATATCACATAATATAAAAGAGGACAGAACTATCTCCAATTGATTCCTGACTTGTCAAACTAAGCAGAGAAACAAGGAAATCCTATCTAATAAAAGGGTAATATACAAATTAACCATCACTGTCACAAAGATGCCGGTGCCCATAGGCACAAGATGGTGAGAGCAAGCAGCGAGAGTGGCCTGGCGGAGAGCCTCTGGGCACTGGGCACAGAGTGGCCAGGCCCTGCAGAGAGCTACTGGTGTGTGGATTTGTGTGCAGGGCTACTAGTTAACTATAATTTTCATCACCAATTCCTGCTTAGCATATAAAGCCAATTTTTTCCAGTTTATTACAAGCTTTTCCCTTAAGGATAAGTTGACCAGATAGCTCTTGTAGCGTATTTTCTGTCTGCTTGAAATTGCTAATAACATTATTTGCTACTTGACTTGTGGAGTTCACATTTATTGAGCACATACTATGTAACTGGTACTATTCAAGGTTTTATATGGCATAATTCATTTAATCCTGAAAATAGTTCTATGGTTAAGCTCTTACCTGGATTACACATACACAGATAGTGATGATGCCGATATACAGGAAGTTGGACTGAAACCACGATTTTGCTTTTATGTAGCAACCCTAGAAAAAATTACAAGTACAAATGATACAACTATATTATTCAACTTTATCAAGGGGCTTATTTGGGAAGATATTTTTTTCTTTTGCTTTATGCCAAGAAACTTAAGCCAGTTGTTATATATTTTTTCTTTATATATAAAAATACAGTCATAAACTAGAGAATATTAAGGACTTTTTTGGTGGTGGTGTTATTACAATGATACCTTAAGTAGAAGTCTTAAATCCTCACGTGAGTTCAACTAACTCCTGAAAAGTATGTCAGCAACAGATGTCTTTGTGTTCTTTGAACATTTACTGCTGACTTGGAATCAACAAACAGAAATGTAGGCAATGCAATGTTAGGATTGATTGTGTTTCAGCTTCTGCTTCAAAAGCCAGTAAAACCTATCAGGGTCCTACCAAGCTCCACGGCAGTTGCTGGTTGGGAGGTGTCCCAGTCTTTCTTCAGACATCTAAAAAATTCCAGAGATTTCCAAACAACCCAAGAGTGGGTAACATGGTGTAACAGGACCTTAAGGACTTGGTTGGGTTGGAAGATGATTTTGGCTGCTTCTCTGGGCCTAGTCTGGAGGTCCCAATCAAGTGGGCAGGTTGTTTCAACAGTTGCACCAACTTTGTCTCCCCCAACTCCGGACTCCTTCCCTGATGACTCACTAAGGGGTTGGCTGCTGCCATCTCCAAGGAAGGAGAGCAGAGAAACTGGTAGGGGCAGAAGCTTTTCTACCCCAACCTTACAGATTTCACTTTCGACCTTAAGGAGATGTACTTCTTGCTCAAGAGAAATCTAGACACAATCCTCTGCCACTAGCACATAAATGTTGCCCTCTAATGTAATAGGGTAGGACAGCACAATTCTTTATGATGTCTCTAGTCTGAGTTTGTGTTTTTGTTATTTTGTCTTCTGATTTGTCTAGTTACCTTGGTTATCTCCCTGGTCTCTATTTTGTTCAAGGTTCCCTGTTTCTGGCTGGGAAGACTAGGTCCTATGTGACTGGAGTTTCTAAGGTAATTAAACATTCTAGTAAAGAGGCAATAACAGAAAAGTTGTCCCAAGTTACCTTAACTTGTGGATCTGTAGGGCAAGTAGCTGGTGGGCTGCCGGTCCAATCACTTGTGCCATTGACACCACAACAGTGCAGCTGAAAACCAAGCCCCCCGGAGATATGATAGTTAGAAAGTCAACAAAATGAAAAGGAATGAAAAGTGGGCCCTTCATATCTGACTGAAGAGCAGAGAATCCAGAACTGGCCGGACTACTACAGCTCCTGAGACAAAATGCTTTCAAGTCCATTATACCGTTTCATTCACATAGACTCCTTGAAGTTGAGAGGGCACATTTTCTTTATTCACACTTTATAGATATAAAATTAGACACACAGGGGACTCTATAATGGAGAGATCAGGGCAGTGGAATTACTCTGTATGATACTAGAATGATGGATATGTGTCATTATGCGTTTGTCCGTACCCATAGAATATACAAGACAGAGTGAACTCTAAACTATGGACTATGTGTGATAGTGATGTGTAAATATAGATTGATTCTTTTTTTTTTTTTTAAAGAATAATTCTGTTGATAATGGGGGAAATGCATGTGAAGGGACAGAAGGTATATGGGAAATCCCTGTACCTCTCTCTGTCCTGTTTAAACCTAAAACTGCTCTAAAAAAATTAAGTTCTTAAAAAAAAAAGACTATTTATATTTGAGTGGGTAAGATGAGGTAACATCTAGTATTTGCTTTAATATATTCTAGCAAAAAAAAAAAAGCAGAGGGGATTAGCTGAGACAGTGGCAAAACATTAACTATTGAAGCTGGGTGATATGTACCCAGAGACCCATTTTGCTATTATTCTGTGAGTGTTTAGATATGCCAGAAAACTCTCTAATAAAACTCTCTAAAGCGAATTGAAAAATAAAGAAGTGGTGGCTCGGAGAGGTTACGTGACTTCCACAAGGTCACCCTAGAAAAAATTACAAAACTGGTCTGGCTCTACTACCTGTGCTGCTGCTGCTTCACCCTAAGCAGGCACAGCAGGGCCACGTGTGGCCACAGTGGTGTGTGCGACACAGACTATGCCAGTGCCAGGCTGGCTCCCTCGCCCTTCTTTGTCCCCCAACACACCACGGCAGGGGTGCAGAGTTACTGTGGGTATTTGTGGATGGGAGGGGGAATGAGGAATGGCATGCTGATGGGGTAGGTATCAAGCAGGATTTGGGCTACTTAGGAATTCAAAAGAGATTTCTTGTATTATATCATTTCTGTTTCCAGGGAAATTTTGGAAAAGGTGCAAACTAATCAAGTATGACATGTTTGGGTCTTCCTTAGTAGGACTTAAACCATGAGCCTATCTGAGTGGTGAAGGATGAGAGAGAGAGAGAGACAGTAGACAACCCAATTAATCTTCTTTATGTTATGACCCACAACATAACTAAGATTACCCAAATGACTTAAGGAAGAACCAAGGTGATTCTTGGCAAGTATATTCTGGACCTGACCTAGGGGCCACGGGCCTTAGATTCTGAAACTCCCAGGGAAGGAGGTGCCTTTTAGCCTCCGGGGACCGAGGTGAGAGAATGGAGTCAGGGTTGAGCTGGGGAGGGGCCCATCGGCACTCACAAACGTCTGGATGGAGTCCCACGCCGCCCTGGTGCTGTTGTCCGAGTGATAGCGCTGGATGCTGTCAGTCAGGCCCTCCCGCACCGTCTCGCCCAGCTGCACAGGGCACACGCCAGCAGGGAGACAGTGTAAAAAGCAGGTGAGTTTGAGGAACAAGGAATTTCTAGGACAGTTGAGCAGCCCATTTACCCCTCCCTTCCAAATGGTCTCCTCAGCGCTAAGGAAGGGAGGGGGGAGGTCCTGGGTTTTTTTTCATGGGAAGAAGTGCTGAGGGTGAGATGGCTGTGAAAGAGCACACAGCGGTCACTTGTGCTTCCAGAACTCTGATGTTTTAAGGTGGAAAGGGCCAGTCAGAGCCGTGGCTCTCAGGCACCATTCCATATTGCCAACACATGGAGAAAAGTAGGCAGGAGGAAGATAGACTTGCTTTCACTCTTTTCCCTTCTTATCCTTCCAAGAACCACACAAATGCAATATCCTTCATGAATTTTTTTTTTATCTTCCCAATTATGATTAATCCCTTTCCTCCATCCTCCCACTTTGCTTCTACCTCTAATTGTAGAACTTATTTCGTGCCAACTTCTTTTCCGTGGCCCACTCCCCATTCTCTGCAATAGGACAGGGAGCTGTGCTCTGTGTCACTTACCTTCTGCTCATACACGAAGAGCAGGATGGCCAGGGTCACCTCAGCGAGGAGGATGATCAACAGCAGGATAAAGAACTGGGGGGAAGCAGAGACACGCTCACAGCACAGATCCCAGTTCTCCCCCTATTCTCACTGCATCCTGGGAGCATCCAGCCACCTCTCTGCCCATGTGCGGGGGGTTCTCGTTCCTGCCTGCTGGACCTTCACAAGCCCCCTCCTGCCTTGTGAGGAATACGTATTCCTTTCCTGCAACTAGATTCCAAGACTCTAGAGGGCAGATCAGCTGTCTTCTTTGTTGTTCCCGTCCCCCGTCCCAGGTGTGTATTGAGCTCCAGGTATAGGCAATACCATTTGTCAAAGCAATGAAACCATTTTGGCTAAACAGTGTCTTTAGAGTTTGGGGCCTGGTCTTTTCTGCAAGAGCAGGGCTATTTGTACAGATGGGAGAATGTGAATTAGAACCTGTAATCCTGGTTCTAACTCATATTTATCTCCAACTTTAGATGCCGATTCCCTTTGTGTTAACCACATTCACACTTTTACTTATTCTCTTTCCTTTACCTCTTTCCCCCAACATGAATTCTGATTACTCAAAACCTTTCCCCACGCCTGTTAGGTTCCACCTTTTGCCATTAGTCTGGGAACCATCTGAGAACTGGGACTTTCTTATTCTATCGCTGGACTCCAGTTTCAGAGCTGACCCCTAAGGGAAAGAAGATGAACCAGATGACTTAACGAAGAACCAAGTGACTCTTCTTCAAGTGATTGGGAACCAAACGAGGCTCTGATCTGGGCAAGGGAAACAAGGAGCTCTTCTTTCCAAGAGCTTAGAGGCTACCCCTGAGCTTAAAAGTGCTCCTCTGGGGAGTTAGCAGACCAAGGGTGACTGAGAGCTCTGCTAGCCCTCACGTTAGACCTCAGTGGCTGCAGCCTAGGCCCTCGCCCAAACCAGGCCACGCCCAAACCAGGCCACGCCCAAACCAGGCCACGCCCACTGCGGCGCATCTAGTGCAGACAGGAGGAGATAGGGAAGCATCGCTGCCCTCTTAGGAGGGTCACAGCACTCAGAAGAATCTAGTGACTAGATCTTCCATTCGTTAGTGACTGAAAACATAGACTGATGCCAATCTCGGGTTTCCGAAGTGCCAATCTCCCGCTCCCCTGATTTCCCTGTGCCCATAGGTGAGCTGCCAAAAAACATCTTGCTTGGGCCTTAAGCCCTGATGTCCCCACCCCACCCCTCCTCAGGGCACCACGTCTCCTGTGAGAGACTCACCGACATCAGGAGGCACTTGTTCTCCTTGATGGAGCCCATGCAGCCCAGGAAAGCGACCACCATGATGATGGAGCCCACGATGATGAGCACGTTGCCCAGCGTGAGGGAGGGCAAGTTGTGGAAGAGGGCCCCGAAGTTGTTGTGGACCAGGAAGTATATCCCGAAGCCCAAGATGCAGCAGCCGCAGAACTGAAAGGAGGAATCCCACAAGGTTCCGAGAGAAAGCATGGCTCTTGGGGATCTCCCCATAGTCTCACTTACTTGAGATTGGAATCACCTTTTCCCATTGGCTTCCTCAGGACTCTGGTGAACAACCTCTGTCCCCAGCTTTCCCCTCGAAAAGAGGTGGTCCCAGCCTCCTCCTGTCATTCCCCATGCATGCCTCATCCTACCCATATCAGTACCAGGGGAAGCCCACTCCTGTGGGGAGCATAGCATTTTCATGCTTCCGATTCCCACTTCTTGCCCCTCAGCTGTTTGCAAATGGTCTTCCCTTTGGGAACCACGACCACGTGGAGTGGAGGCCCTGGTTCAGAAGTTCACCTTGCAAGGCGGAAAACTGGAGAAGCCCACTTCTGAGCATGTTCTCACAGGAACATGAGTACTGACTCATCTCTGAAATTCATTTGCTAAATGTGGTAGTGAAACCTCCCCAGAAAAGGCGACTTTCCTCTCCATCAGTTCTTCTAATTTGTCCAGGGGGCATATAACATTTAGGGAAAAAGATGCTACACACAGGGTAGAGTCTCTGGTTTCTCATGCATAGATGGCAGCAGTGAGCTGTAATAACCTAATGTCCCCAGAGAAACAGCGCCCCCTTCCTAACGAACTGCATTGATGCCTCTCCGTGCTGCAGGGTTATACTGTGGCAGGACGCAGAGAGGGGAAAAAAGTGTCATTCCCCTCTTCTCAGGCTAGGCGGACTGCACATGACCCAGGCACCCATGGGTTCCCTCCACATGACGCTCTTCAGCAGAGGAGTGAGAAACAGAGCACACCTGGGGAGAGGTGCGCTCAGCCATGCTCAGAAGAGACTCACTTACCCAAAAGAGCAAGTTGAAGAAAAACAGGACATACTTCAGCAATTTCAAGCTACTCATGCCCATCCTGGGATATTCTTGCACTAAAAAGTGGAAGGAAATAGAGACAACGTAAGTGACCTGGCTCTGCAAGTTGGTTCTAAAGGGGCACAAACATTCAGTTCAAGGATCTCTACCATTTACCTCGGGTTTGAGCTGTGACCCTTCTCCGGGAAGTTTCCCCAAACCTCCTGCCATCCTACTCTCTGAACTGAGGTACCAATTGGCTCATCTCAGACACTCACTTTTGCTTCAATTCATCAAGCCAAGGATGCTTACCATTGAATTAAGCACTGAAGGAGTAAGCAATAGAGGCAGGAGGGCAAGTCATGGGGACACACACCAAGCCGGTGCTCAGCGACTAGTGCCTGGATACTTACTCAAGAAGGCAGTCCTGAGGTCAGGGCGAAGCTGGTCAATTAGCTGTGGACATGGCTGGTGCCTTGATCAACCAGTCCCGCAGGTGCCATGAAACGCACCTATAAACTACATGTAGTCTCCATACCTCTTCACATGGAAGTGGGGGAACATACTATGCCTCACTTATTCTTTTACTGAAGAAATTGATGGTGTTTTTTGTTCTAAGATGCTGTGGGAGAAGCAACTGTAACCAAGCAGTAGCTACCCTTCAGGAGCTGTCAATCTTACAGTAGAGCTAAAACTGGCCAACAGCTGTCCAGAGGAACAATGAAAGAAGACAGCAATGTAAACTTGAACTTTTTAATTTATTGATTTCAAAGAAGAAGGGGGAGAGAGAGAGAGCGAGTGAGCGCTACCGGGATCAAGCCTGAAACTCAGGCATATGTCCCAGCAGGGAATTGAACCATGACCTCCTAGTTCACAAGTCAACATTTAACCACTGAGCCATGCTGGCCAGGCAAAACTTGAACTTTTAAAAAATAAATGTTTGTGATTGTATTTTTCTTGATGAGGTCATCAGTGTCCAAAGTCTGGTCCTCAATTCTAGAGATTCAGATACACAATTTTTGATTTCTCTCAGTGGTAATGGGGTTCATAGAGTGATTCCTGTAGTAAAACTAAACATGAGACTAACATAGAAAACAGAATGTAAATTTTTTTTTTTTTTTTACATTAGAACTATGCCTTTTTCAGCGCACACATTGCTTGTACAATTCTTTGTACCCTCTTTGCAGTGTCAAGGTGCCCAGAAAGCAGATGGTCTTGAGGCTCATCAGATGGTTCTTCCAGGCTGTGGAGCAGCTACTTCTGTTCCACGGTACAGTAATCCTCTCCATTGAAAAGATCAGATTCTATTTCATACTGTTTTCCTTTTTCTTTACTTTGTCCTCTTCTTATTTCCTGCTTGTCTTGACCCTCAAAATTATTCTTAGTTCATCACCATTACTTTAATCAAGTTAAAATAAATTTAATTAGATTATGAGGGGTTTTGGATGTACAGTGGTTTCCCTTAGCCTCAGGGGATATGTTCTGAGACTCCCAGTGGATACCTGAAATCCCAGATTGTACTGAACTTTATTTATACTATGGCTTTTTTTTTTATATACATACATATCTAGGATGAAGTTTAATTTAAAATTAAGCACAGTAAGAGGCTAACAACAATAAAATAATAAAATAGGACAATTATAACAATATGTTGTAACAAAGGTTATGTTAAAGTGGTCTCTCTCTCTGAAAATGCCTGAATTGTACTGTATTTTATCCTTCTTCTCATGACGATATGAGATGATACAATGCCTATGTGCTGAGAGGAAGTGAGGTGAATGATGTACATAATGTGACATAATGTTAGGGTGACTTAAACACAAGTACTCCCATACTGTGCCAGTCGATCTGATAATTGAGATGTCTACCAAGAGACTAATGGGCAGGTGGCAGACACAGTGCGAACACACTGGACAAAAGGGTGAGTCATGTCCTAGGCAGACAGAGTGGGATGCTACCAGAATAGCATGCATTGAAAAACTCACGAATTACTTATTTCTGGAATTTCCCATTTAATATGTCTAGACCGTGGTTGACCATAGGTAGCTGACACCATGGCAAGTGAAAGTCTCTCGCCTAAGGCAACCAATGAAGGTACAAAATATACAATGACTGCTTGCAAGACACTGGCCATCAGACATCCCTCAAAACTCAACGGCAAGAAAGCCAACAACGCCATTTAAACATGGGCAAAAGGGCTGAACAGACACTTCACCAAAGATACTCAGATGGCAAATAAGTAAATGACAAAGCACTCTACTCAGTTTAGTCATTCAGGAAATGTAAATTAAAACCACAACGAGGTACCAGGACCCACCTCCTAGAATGACTAGAAGGAGAGAAAAGAAAAACAGCTGAGCAGACCAGGTGTAGATGAGGATGTGGTGGAACTGGACTCACGCGCTGCGGTGAGAATGGAAAAGGGTACGCCCACTTTGAAAAACCGTTGGCCAGCTTAGTAAAAAGTGAAAGGTAACTTTTACCACAGGATCTAGCCCAGTTATTGAGCTGACCTAGCCCTACTCAAGGTCCTTACCGAAGAGAAATGAAGACATATGGCCGTACAAAGACTTGTATAGAAATGTTTACAGCAGCTTTATTTGTGGGAGCCCAAATCTGGAAACAACCAGAAGGCCCATCGATAGGTGAGGGGACAGATGAACTGTGGTACAACTATATAAAGGTAAACTACTCGGGAATAAGAAAGAATGAACTACCGACACATGCTACCGCATAGATCTGTGGTCGGCAAACTGCGGATCGTGAGCCACATGCGGCTCTTTGGCCCATTGAGTGTGGCTCTTCCACAAAATACCACGGCCTGGGCGTGTCTATTTTGGAGAAGTGGCGTTAGAAGATGTTTAAGTTTAAAAAATTTGGCTCTCCAAAGAAATGTCAATTGTTGTACTGTTGATATTTGACTCTGTTGACTAATGAGTTTGCCGACCACTGGCATAGATGAACTCAAAAATAATTATGGTGAATGAAAGAGGCTCGACATAAAAAAAAAATACATACTCTGTGATTCCAATTACATAAAATTTTAGAAAATGAAAGCTAACCGGTAGCAACAAAGGGCAGATAAATAATTGCTTGGGAGGTGGAGGTAAAGAAGAGTAGGGAGAGGTAAGCAGAGGGGGAGTAAGAAGAGCAAGAGAAAGGATTACAAAAGACCACAAATACTCCTTGGGGAAGGATGTATGCTATCTTGACTGTAGGGACGGTTTTAGCATGTACACATATGTCAAAAGCCTTTCCTAATGTGCACCTGCCCATCTCTCTAAACTTGTGGCAACAGTCCCTGTCTTACCCTTTCTAATTCAACAAGGGACATTGACGGTTTGTCACTACCCCTCCTTCCTGAACTTTGCTCACCGGTTTCCTGGAACTGCCCTCTTCTCTCTCTCTCTCTCTGACACTCAACTGGGTTAGCAGTTAATCACCCTGAGAGTCAGGCCACAAGTTGTCACTTTCCCAGGAAACCTCCGATTCTGCCTGATCCTTCGTGCCCAACCCCCACTCCCACAGCGAGCGCCATCTCCCCATGCAGCTCGTTTCCGTCCTGAGCGTCTACCTTGCCTTGTAACGATCTCTCCCGTCACTAGAATGGGGGCTCCTCGAGCAGAGGAGCTAGTTTATCTACGTTCGAACCCTCAAGGCCTAGCACAGAACACGATTACTCTTAAAAGTAAGATTGTTGCTTGAAGAAATGACTGGTATTTTCTTCATTGACCCTAAGTAATCTGGTGAGTGGGATGACCATAACATTGCAGCATCAGGAGCTTGAGATTTACTCTGCCAGTAAGCTAACCTTCTGGGCATGGGCAAATAGCTTACCCAGAAGGAGATGGGGCCAGATGCCCCCTGAAATCCCCTCCTCCCCCACCAACCTGGGATCCTGTTACAACTGCTCCAGGTCCCTGTCATCGCCTTGTCCAGAGTACCCGCTGAGGAAGTGGCCAAACCTGGGACTATCCTCTCTGGTTCTTTCCTTCACAGATGGGAAGACGGACCTCTGCTTTCTCCTCTCTGGTTTTCCCACTTACTCAGACGCACGTGAACTGAAGGAGGAAGGCTGCCCATTTGGTGAAGATCAGCATTGCTGTTGCCACCATGAGCACTGACGGCCCCAGTCCTCTGGTTAACCCAGAGGCGGGGCCCCTCCCTAACCCCTGGCCTCTCTTCACTGCGATGGGCCAGTTATTGAGCTTCCGCCCCTTCACTCTGCCAACCCCACTGCCTGGAAGACCCACGCCCTCCACAGTCAAGGACGCCACACCCAGCCCCATGACCCAGGGCTCTGCAAAGTAATTCTGTGACATCAGTTTCCAGGAAAGCTCCGAGATTGAACAGCAGCCAGCTGTGGTCACCGCCCACCGCCCGGCCGTGGAGGCCACAGAGGAAGTTCCCTTGCTTTCCTCCACGCAGAGAGCTGGGGCAGGCAGACTCTTGTGGCCTTTTAGACCAATCTCTCTCTTTTCTCTGACCCATGCCTGCTCCCTCTAATCTGGGTCTTGAGTTTAACCCAGTTTAGCTGTGGCTGA
Organism: Pipistrellus kuhlii; assembly: GCF_014108245.1. Classification (NCBI taxonomy): domain Eukaryota; kingdom Metazoa; phylum Chordata; class Mammalia; order Chiroptera; family Vespertilionidae; genus Pipistrellus; species Pipistrellus kuhlii. The sequence continues at coordinate 4,164,829 of NW_023425523.1, forward strand.
GGTTGGACAGAAGTTTTGAGAAACTAACGGTCCTTGGTCTCCAGCCTTCTGTGATCTAATCTTAGAGCCCAGTCTTGAGTCACAGCAAGACAGCCGTGGGATGTTCATAGATGTTCCTCTAACACAGACAAACCATCACTAGGGAATGATTTGAATGGACCGGTTGAATAATCTTGGAAGTCAATGGGATTAAAAGACTGAGACTCTACCCTAGAACCTTCTTTTAGGACAAACCGTGGGATCGTTCTTTAACGCCTCTGCTTGCTTGGGATACAGAGTGATACGAAGCCATGAGCTCAAATTTACTTGAACACCTTTCAAAAGCTGTGAGATGTCAGAATCCTTCCTCAACTAGTTCTGAGATGGGAAATGTCAAACAAAAGTTGGACAGATTAAATCTACATTAAATATAGGATCTTAACTTATTAAAAATATCAATCTCAAATCAGCTGGATTTATAGTTAGGTTATATTTTTATTTTGCTTATGTCAAAATGCATAGGAAATGCCTTTATGTGAGCAAGGAATGCAGTCCAATGATGCCTATTTGGTGAGAAGCCTGTGAGAAAAGGGAGTAGCGTTTGAGAAAAGGGAGGAAAGGGCGTTCCACGGACACTCAGAATATCCTAAATAGTTAAGGGGTTTTATGGCTCTGGACAACTCACCTTAACTGAAAAGTCAGTCCATTGGAATGTCCTACTGGCTAATCTGTGCTGGGATCTCACTATGAGTTGGGTGCTTTTATTTGAACCTATACCATTTCCAAATTAAGTAACCACATCCTAATAAACACCTGGAAGACAACACCGCTATGTTAAATAATTCTAGAAGTGAATCCTGGTGGCATCCTTTCTCTATGTCCATGTGTGCTGGTGACATGGGGAGTGGACGAGGATTGCCTCTGCATCTTACCCACTGGTTTGAGACACCCATCGTCTGCCTCTTTCCCACCTTCGCCTGTCAAGCCCCTCCCTCCCCCACCCCCTCCGGCTGCAATCTCTGCTCCTGTGCCCCTGCAGCCACCGGAGGCCACTCCGCATTGCCATCTCGTTTTCTCCCTGTGTCTTGGCTTCGCCGCCTGCACCTGCAGCGGCAGCTGGGCCCTCGGACAAGTGCGCAGGGTGACGGGCATGCATCACCGCTCACTCGGTACAGGAAGGGCTGTGGACTGAGGGATGTGGGAGCCTGAACCAAACCACCGGAACCGAACCAGCACCGCTTCCTGGAGCAGCAGCGGAGGGAGAGAGTGGCTGTGACCTCGCACACGGCTCCGCCCTTTGCTCCACAGAGGCCAAATCTGGGTCGAGAAGGAAAGCATCTGCCTCTTCACCCTCCGGTCAGCCCACAGCCCATCCGTGCTGCCACGTGGCTGTCTCAGGGAAGACCCCCAGGGCGAGGCCGAGAACCCGTCTGGCTAGTGACCTTGCCTTCCCCCAGGGGCTGGGATGCTAGAACCCAAGTAAGAGTAATGGCCACAAGAATGGCTCCTTACATCCCCGCCTGGCTTGCTCTCCTTTCTCGCAGGCCTGGGGCTCACCCGTCTGAGCTGCTGTTGCGGGCTCTATCTGGAATGCCATTCCCAGTCTCCGCAGCAGACCCAGGCTGCTTTGAAAAGGAACTCAAGCAGCCCCCCCTGTCCCAGGGAGTCTGGGGCTCGCTCCCCAACGCCTCCATCCTGGGCACACCATCCCCCTTAATGTCGGAAAGATCCACCCTGTGGGGGGGGTGTGTCTGTCCTCCGAGCTAGACTCTACGAACGCCTTGAACTTGAGATCCACATGCATCAGTCAGCCTTGTCTCCAGCACCGAGCACTGTGCCCAGGCCCTGGGAGCGAGGCGAGGAACAGGCCTGGGCCCGAAGTCAGAGGTCAGACTGAGGACGGAAGAAGCGAGGACCACAGTGTGTGTCCCAGGCGGTGTCTCCACCTCGGTTCCCAAAGGTGGAGCCTCGGGAGCGGGGGGTTGTGAGGAGAGGGGCTTTGAGCCGTTCCCCCGGGGTGTACAGGAGCCCGATCCTCCCATTTTAAGGCTAAACATTGTTACCCGGCCCCACAGGAAACTCCACAGGAAATCAAGTTTTAGCTCAGCCTCTGCGTCGATTCAACCGCAGTTTCAAAACAGGGCAGGCTCTGGGGGCGATTGAGAAAGCAAAACTTCTGTGTAGCCGGTGGCTAAGATTCTGCTTCTGCTCAACTGGCCTCCAAAACACCAGCAAAGTCAGGAATGTCTCTTATCGCCTCTGGGCGGGCCTTACGGGCGGGGCGCTAGGCTGGACAAACACCCTCCACCTGGCCAGGTCCCCCCTGCCCCCTTCTCCCCCCAGCATCTTCCGAAGCACAGTGCCTGGCCCAGAATGTTCCTAACTCCTGACGATTCAGTAACTTCGTTAAACAGTCCAGTCTTTATTTTTAATTCAACGTTCAATAGCTCCCCTCCCTCTAGTCTAGGTGCTTGGTCAGGTGGCCGTCCCAGGGAACTCCGCTCTGCCCGCCAGGAGACACCCCTGAGGTCCTGGAGGGAGAGGGCTCTGGTCTAGAGCTCCCCGCGGTGCCCTGACCCCTGCCGGGACAGCAGTCACACACTGTGCCTCTCTGAGTCCGCGAGACCCGTCCTCAGCGATGGGCGTGTCATTGCCACGTCCAGTCCCCCTGGCAGGCCCATGGCAGATGTACTCGCAGTCCCGTTCTGTGCCCCACGGAGAAGTTTCTGAGACTATGAGGCCACAGCGCCCTTGCTGCCACTGGAAAACCGCCCATCTAAGCACCCCTGAGGGATGTCACCTTTCACTGCGAGACCCAGAAGCTGAGCCGGGCGCTGGGGTTCGAGGTGGTCCTTCCACTTAGCGGCTCAGAGGCATCTCGGTGGTGGGAGCCGCTGACTTGACTTTGGAAATTTCCCACCCGCAGAAGACCTGCGCTCCCGGCTGCCTTCCCAGACGGCTCTGGCCGTGGCTCTCTGCTCCCTTGAACGTCACAAGGACCCGGGAGGCGGCCCCGCTTCCTCTCACACCCAGATGTCAGGAACCCGCCCAAAGCCAGGTCAGATCCTGGGAACCGGATTCTTGAAAAGCCTTCCTGGCCGGTTTGCCTGGGGAGGTTTCCGGGATCTTGCTGATCTTTCTACTTTCTGTGCAATATCCGTGAAGCAGGGGATGGCAGGGTGACCAGAGCGGGGCGTGGAGGCTCCGGAGAAGGCACCTTTCCCCGTGTGGCCTGGCCCAGGCCTCTGCTCCCAAGCCCAGCCCGCCCTGTCCCCCGTCTCACCTCCTGCAGGTGCTGCTCCTCCGGCCCCGGGCAGATGCGATGGTTGTCCGTGAGGTGGCGGCGACAAGCTGGTGACAAGGATGTCCGGGGCTATGTTAGCGAAAGGAGAAGTGGAGGGGGAATAAATGTCATCACATTGTGAGGACAGGAAGCCCAGAGCGGGCGAGGGAGGAAGTGAGGCGGGCCCGCCCCCCGGAGGCTCAGAGTTGCGCTCCTTCCCCGTGGCTTTTCAGAAATCTGCTCCGTGACCCACCCCATGCCGGCACCGGGCTTTAATGAAACCGGAAAACGCCAGGACCGGGTTGGTTCGGGCATGAGACCATGAGCATGATGTCTGGAATTTTTGTCTGGAAAAGCTCAATCAAGGTGGCATCTCAGAGTGACCCCTGGATCTGTTTGAGAAGGAGTTTGGCCTCACCAGCGGTTTCCATTCAGACCAGAAATCAGTATTTTAAAACGTTTTCTGAGACTGAGACAGGAATGTCTGTTCAGCCACTCGGCTTTCTCCCCGCCCGCCCGCCCTCCCTCCCTCCGGCTGCCTTTCAGGAGCTCTCTGTCTCCAGTTCGACGGGGCGCCATTCCCAGATCTGCCTCTCAGGCTGGAGGGAAGCCCCAAGGCACAATCCAAGGGACAGGGGTCGAAATGATGGAGTGCAGAGAGGGAAGCCTGGATGTAGAGCCCAAAGAGCTGGGCCTCAGTCCCAGCTTCACCTGTTAGCCATGCGAGACCAAGTGAGACCAAGCAGATCTCAGCCTCTCGGCTTCAGGTTATTCATTCTAATATAAAAATAACAATACTGTGAAGGGAGCCACTCTAAAATGGAACCGGAGCTGCCCTCCCCGAGGGACTGCCTCGCACGTCTTACTCCTCCACCTTCGGAATGATGGGACTGGGCAACGGTATTCCAAACAATTCTTTGAGATAACAGGGAAGATAACCTGGCCTCCAACAGGAAATTAAAGACATTCTTTAGAAATGGCATCCTAGTGGTTGAGCTTCGTCCAAGCACCAGAAGGTCTCCGGTTTGATTCCCGGGTCAGGGCGCATGCCCTGGTTGTGGATTCAGAAGCCAGTCGGGGTTGGAGAGAGTATGAGAGTTGTATGGAGTCTTCTCTCTCATATCAACGTTTCTCCCTCTCCCTCTAAAATAATCAGTAAAAACACATTTAAAAAAATAGCACCAAAAAAATAAAACAAAAAATAGCACCACTATGTTGGCGTCTCTGCACCTATAGAAATCCCTTCCTTTTATTGATGTACATGGTCCCCTGCCCTTTCTCATGAATGCCCTTCGCCTTTACCCCCTAAGCAGAACCCTCCCGGGGTCTCTGCCTGAATCAGTGCTCCCCGGAGAGCTGATCTATCGGATCTCCAATAAACGCTTGTTGCCTCTCACCTTGGCCTTTATTTTTAGGTTAACAGTAACATCTAATTATAACCCTACTGAATAGTTCCTGTTAATACCCCACTTACAGGGGAAAATAGAGGCTCAAAGAAGTGAGCTACTTTCCTCCAGATGCTACAGCTAAGAAATGGCAGAGCTGGGGACTCAAGCCCAAGGTCACAAGGAATGCTACTCCAAGAACACTATGATGGTAGTTTTGGAGGATATGTTTTTGAGAGAGGAAGAGAGAGAGAGAGAGAGGGGGAGAGAGAAACGTTGATGTGAGAGAGTAACATCAATCCCCCAACCAGGGATTGAACCTGCAACCTAGGCATGTGCCCTGACCAGGAATCAACCCGCAGGAGTGGCCGTGATCTCCTCCTGACCCTGCCATTCCCCCTCCAGCCTTGACTGTATGTACATCTCTAGCCCCCCCCTCTCCATCAGCAAAGGACTGCGCAGCCCTGGGACACGCATCAGGAACTCTCGGTTCGCCTTGTAGCCTTCCCTTTGCTTCTCCTCAGAAGGGATCTAAGTCTGGACGACAAGAGGCTCCTTTTGTTAGCCACCCACTCCTGAGCCTCCAAGAACAAACAGGCCAGGGGGTGGCCACGCTAACGGGGGGTGTCCAGGGCCCGGCGAGTGTGGGCATCCTTCCTAAGTGCAGGGAAGTCGTTGGCAAGTGTCACTTTGAGGTGCAACTTACAGAAGAGAAGTCAGTTATAGAGACTCAGGTGCTTAATAAATGCAGGGCAGGGAGATGATCGTAACACACACTCATCCACAGGAGCTGTGGCCTTCTCTAAAAATCCCCTCCTCCTCCTCCTCCTCCTCCTCCTCCTCCTCCTCCTCCTCCTCCTCCTAGGCCAGTAGTTGGCAAACTCATTAGTCCACAAAGCCAAATATCAACAGGACAACGACTGAAATTGCTTTGGAGAGCCACATTTTTTAAACTTAAACATCTTCTAACGCCACTTTTCCAAAATAGACTCGCCCAGGCCGTGGTATTTTGTGGAAGAGCCACACTCAAGGGGCCAAAGAGCCGCATGTGGCTCGCGAGCCGCGGTTTGCCGACCACGGTCCTAGGCCACACCAGCTCTCCCTGACCCCACCGGACACACATTTAGCCAGACAGGACCTCTGTGTTTTTGCATATTTTTCCAGAAAGAAAAATAAGGGAAGCTATGACAAAGGCCTCGTTAAAAATAAGACACATGTGTATGTTGTCTCTATCTATAGCAGCAGAAGTCTTTATTCAAATAACGTTGTAAATAGCACAGCAGTAAATAAGACAGATAAAGCGGAACTGCTGGGGGGCGCAGGGGCGGGCTCAGGCTGCTCCCGCTCTTTGCTGGCTCCTCGGGCCCCTCGGCCCAGCTCCGAGGAGAGAAAACCGCCGCCCAGGCGGCCAGGGCGCTGGCTCTTTGCCTGCGGCATCGGGGTTCAATGACAGCGGTGCGACTGGGTTGTGTTTCAGCTGAGAGACAGGTTTCGGCGGAAGTAAGAAGCCAGTTCTGCACCCAGCGGGCCCTCTTCCCATTTGGGAGGCCGGCGCGGTGGTTTCCCGCGGAGGGAGGGTGGGGAGGTGCTCCCCCAGCTGCGGCCCAGGCCCCCCGCGCTGGCCGCTGGCCTGTGCCACCCGAGGGGAGCTCGTAGGAGGTGCCACGTGGCACTGGGACTGCCCGGGGGCGGGGGGGGGGACAAGGGCCGTGGCGTGTGCCATGGTGTGGACCCCGCTCCTGGCCACAGTAAGCGGACAGAGATCCTCAGGGAGTCCGGGCGTTTGCAGGGAGTTCCTTCTGCTCACCTGGCGTGGAGAAGAGCCGCCGGTTGGCAGGCGGTGTGGCGCAGGGGAGAGAGGCCTGCACTCAGAAGCGGAAGTGCCAGATTCTAGTCTCTTTTTATAATTAACCAGCGAAAGTCCACCCCTCACCCCGGGGACCACTTCCCTCTCCACGAGAGAAGAGAGACCAGCCACTTCATACATCCTCTCCGGGCCTTAAACGTTCTGAAGGTTTATCACTTTATAATGTAAAACATGAATTCTTGCTACAGGAAGAGTTTCAAGACCTTTTATTTTAAAAAAAAACAACAAAAACATATTTTATTGATTTTAGGAAGGAAAGGAGAGGAAGAGAGAGATAGACACATCAATGATGAGAGAGAATCACTGATAGGCTGCCTCCCGCGACCTGCCCGGGAATCAAACCATGACCTCCTGGTTTATAGGTCAATGCTCAACCACTGAGCCACACTAGCCGGGCACTAGCACTAGACCCCCTCTTTCCTGTGGGCCCGACTGCGCTGTCCACGCTCTCGCTTGGTGGCCGTGAGACAGGCGTGGCCTTCCCTCCTCCACAGAGGAGAGAGGCTGGGCTCTGAGCTACGCAGGTGGCAGCGCCCGGATTTTACGGGTACACTTGCCCGAGAACAGAAGCCTGCTGTGCTATCCAGCTCCCCAGCTCCCCCGGGCTGATCGGACACGCACACCTGCCACAGATGAGTCTCTGACGGGTAACTGAGAGCTGACTCTGATTTTCCTAGTTTACAAGAGGAGCAAGAAGAGGGCAATTGTCACTTCATGAGGCCCAGCCTGAGAGTTTGCAGACACACCCAGGACAGCGGGTGCCATTTCAGCCAGGGCCCTGAGGAACCCCCAGGGGCGGCCAACATCATCTCTCTGCTTAACTCAAAAGAAGGAAGAGAGCTTCGGTGGGGAAGTCTAGGAAGACACTCTCTCATCCTGTAGGGGCTGCAGCAGGAGGCAGGCGCCTCCGCCAGTGATGCTGACATCAGCTGCTCTGCTTTGAAGTAGACGCAGCTCTTCCCAGTTGCACAAAGAACAGACACATGCCCACCACCCGATGCCAGCAGCACGGGAGCAAGTCCGAGCAAGAGCCTGGCAGAGAGCTTGGCAAAGAGATGGCACTTAATTAAAATGAAGGCCTCCTTCCCTGCCCCCCCCCCCCCCCCCCCCCCCCCGCTCCGCCAGCTGAGTCTGCCCCCTCAGCAGTAGGGGAGACAGAGGTTGGTGTGAGCCCTTTGCCCGCCTTCTTTACCCAAATCTCCATTTCCACTTCCAGGTCTTAGAGAGCAAAGGATTAGAACATGCCAAGTCTACTCCAGCGGAAGGAACTGAAGCAACACACACACACACACACACACACACACACACACACACATATATATATATATATATTTTAGGTTGAAGTCCTAAGACCTCTTCTCCTCTTCCTCCTCCTCCTCCTCCTTCTTTTTTAGTGTATTTTTATTGATTTCAGAGAGGAAGGGAGAGAGGAGAGGGAGAGAGATATATAAACATCAATGAAGAGAGAGAATTACTGATTGGCTGCCTCTTGCACGCCCCATACAGGGGATGGAGCCCACAACCTGGTCATGTGCCCTGACCGGGAATCGAACCATGACCTCCTGGTTCCTAGGTTGATGTTTAACCACTGAGCCATGCCAGCCAGGCTCCACATTCTTGATGTATAATTACCATCTTGTAATTATGATTACTACTATTAGGTTTAAGCAAGTTTATTTTTTTAAGAGTAGTTTTAGGTTCTCAGCAAGAGAAAGTGTAGAATACAATATCGAGTGGAAAGTACAGAGACTTTCCATGCCCTCTCTGCACCCACACTTTCCACACACACACTCCTCCACTATCCACACCCCCCCACCACAGTGGCCCATTTGTTACAATCAATGAATTCACGTTGACACATCCTAATCGCTGAACTCCACAGTTTACATTAGGGCTCACTCTTGGTGTTGTGCATTCCAGAGATTTTGACAAACATGTGACATGTACCCACCATTATAACATCATACAGAGTTTCAGTGCCCTAAAAGTCCTCTGTGCTCTGCCCAGTTATCTTCCCCCAAACCCTAACCTCTGGCACCCACTGATCTTTTTACCATCTCCAGAGTTTGGCCTCTTCCAGAAGGTCATGGAGTTGGGATCACATGGTGTGTAGCCTTTACAGGTTGGCTGATCTTTCACTTAGTGCTATATGCACTTAAGTTTCCTCTATGTCTTTTTATGGCTTCACAGCTCATTTCTTTTTAATGCTGGGTAATATTTCATTGTCTGACGTGTCCATTTATTTTTCCACTCATCTATGGAGGAACATCTTGGTTGCTTCCAAGTCTGGGGCATTATGGATAAAGTTGTTAGAAGCACCCATGTGCAGTTTTTGTGTAGACATAAGTTTTTAGCTCATTTTGGTAAATGCCAAGGAGTGCAGTTGCTGAATCATATGGTCAAAGTATGTTTAATTTTTGTAAGAAACTTACGATCCAGAGTGTCTGTACCATTTTGCATTCCCAGCAGCAATGAATGAGCGTTCAGGTTGCTCCACATCCCCACCAGCATCTGGTGTTGTCAGTGTTCCGAGTTTTGGTCATTCTAATAAGTGCATAGTAGTCATTTTATTATTGTAAATTTTGAATTAATTTTATATTTATGTATGTAGTTTCACATTAGCTATTAGATGTATGTCCATCTTCTCCCTATTGACTGAGAGTTCAGTGAGAACTAAGACTGCCTCTGTTTTTGTTTTTTATGACTGAGATGTGGTATGATGCCCTGGGTAGAATAGACCTCGAATGAATGTTTGAATGAGTGAGTACCCAGCTTTACCAGCTCATTCTGGTAATAGAAGGCTCCAGCTCTTCCGAGGATGATGGAGCAGAATTTGTCCTACGTAGATCATTTTGGTAAGTTCTGGGACATCAGTTCACCTGAAGCTGCCAGAACTTGACAGTGTCCTCAGCATAGTCAGAGGCACCTGGTCACCTGATTTGGCAGCTCCTGGTTTAGGTAGTTGCCTTTTAGGAAGAATCTAAGTGACTGGTTCTCCAATCCAGTTCATCAACCCTTGGGCAAATGTGGCCCTTTCCCCTTTTGCTTCACCTGAGGAAACTTGGCTTCTTCCTCAAGCAGTTTTTCAGGGCTTCATGGATGTCCCTGTTTCTCAGGCTGTAGACGATTGGGTTGAACATGGGCGTCAGGATGGTGTAGAGCAGAGAGGACCCTTTGCGCAAGAGCTGAGCTGAATTGGCCGAGGGTACAAGGTACGTGGCGATCAGTGTCCCATAAAACAGTGCGACCATGGTGAGGTGGGAAGAGCAGGTGGAGAAGGCCTTTTGCCGGCCTGTGCCGGATGGGATTCTCAGGATGGTGGCCAGGATGCAGGAGTAAGAAGCTGTGATGAGAAGAAATGGGACCAGAGTCACCGCCGAAGAGGTGGCGTAAGCAATGGTCTCGGTCAGTGAGGTGTCCGTGCAGGAGAGATGCACCAGAGGGGTGAAGTCGCAGAAGAAGTGGTCGATTTCGTTGGGTCCACAGAAGGTCAGTCTAGACAGCAAAACCATACTGATTGCTGTCAGGAGGAAGCAGCAGAGCCAAGAGCCGGCAGCCAGCCCCATGCAGAGGGGGCCGGTCATGAGGATGGGGTAGTGGAGAGGTTGACAGATGGCCAGGTAGCGGTCATAGGACATCACAGCAAGCAGCAGACACTCAGTGGCGGCCAGCGACCCAAAGAAGTAGAATTGTGCCAGGCATCCAGCCACAGAGATGGCCTTCTGCTCAGCTATGATGACCAGCAGCATCTTGGGGACGATGTTGGAGGTATACCAGATCTCCAGAAAGGACAAGTTCGCCAGGAGGAAGTACATGGGAGTGTGGAGGTGATGGCTGAACACAACCAGCAGGACAATGAGGATGTTTCCAGAAACAATTAGGATGTAGAAAAGGAGGAACATCAGGAAAAGGAAAACATTTAGCTCTCGGGTGGACGAGAATCCTCTGAGCATGAACTGCACGGGCGCTGTCTGGTTCTCTGAGGGCAGGGCCACCACCATGCCTGGCTTCCCCGGGGGCAGAGCATCCGGAGCAAACATGCAGGATGCAGACGCCGCTGGCTCACATGCAGAGCCTGGGCCGATGATCGATGACGGTCAATCCCCACTCAGGTGTTCGGCAGTTCTTTTGACTTTGGCGGAGAAGTAGCATCTTTGTTCTCAAGGCCTGACGTGGGAAACAAAAGAATTTGGACTAGAACTTGTGAGCACTTCAAATTCCCCACCTTCTCCCACCTGTTTTATTTGTTTGTTTGTTTTCCTCTTCATCAGGGACCAGGTTGGCAGGAGATGGAAGAAACAGGAAGAGGAATGCAAAGAGGAGAAAGGAGGAAGGAAAAAGAAAGAAGGAGAACCCCTGCTCTATGCCCTTCCTGACTGAGCTGCGGCAGCCTGGGGAGCTGTGGAAGGAATGGAAGAAAATCTAAAAGGAAGGTGGGCACCCTCCGAGGGCTTGCGAACTCCCTGACAGGAGACCCACCACCCACTCCCCCAATTTTCTACTCCCCCTCTTCAAGCACGCTTATCTTTAGGGAAATGGTCCCCAGCACAGCCAGTATGTATTCCTCTCCTGTCAGCGTCTTGGTGCATTGAGAGGTATGTTTATTATTTCTGTTTTGTTTTCCATGATCCTATCAAGAGAAAATCCTACTGAGTGCGAGATTTGAGATTCTCTGACTCTTAGGTCACAGCTCGCGCTGGTGTCACACAAGGGCAGGAGTGCTTTTTCTCATGATAATAATAATAATAATAATAATAATAATAATAATAATAAAGTAAAAGCAGGCCATTGCAAAGATCTAGAGCTCCAGTAAATGGCAAAAGAAGGTTCAGAACCAGGTGGCCGAAGGCAGTGGTTTGCAAACTCATTAGTCCACATATCAACAGCATAACGATTAAAATTTCTTTTGAGAGCCGCATTTTTAAAACGTAAATGTCTTCTAACGCCACTTCAACATAGACTCGCCCAGGCCGTGGTATTTTGTGAAAGAGCCACACTCAAGGGGCCAAAGAGCCGCACGTAGCTCAAGAGCCGGGGTTTGCCGACCATGGGCCTAAGGTATTGTGTGCCACCGACCAGTTGAGCAGGAGCTTCCGGTTCTTTCCAGTGAGGTGAGGAGCCCAAGGCCCCCGCTCTGTTCCACCTGGTTCAAGCCATACACCCCCCACTGAGCTGGGGCAGACAGAGAAACTGCCCCAAGGCACAGCGTTCAGAGTTTGAGGCCGAAACCACTTAGCGGTGCCCTGGGTCTGCCCCCCTTCACCAGGAGGGGGCCAGCGGCTGCAGGCGGGTGGGCGGAGCTGGGAAAACCCACCTCGGGCAGAGAGCACCGTGTGGGTGTGATAATGAGCAACAACCCTAAACACAGCCAGGGGCTCTGCCTTCTGAGTCAGACTTGGAACCGGTTGTTTCACTTCTGAGACAGTTTCTCATCTGGGAAATGGGCGGGTGAAGAGCGAACATGTGGCTGGCATGCCGGAAGCATGCAGACACAGAGCCTGGGAGATCACTGCTCTCAGGGCTGCCAACGTGACTGCCGTTCGCCCTTAGTCTGAAGGGGGCACTAGCAACAGCTTCTTCTGCCCTGTGGTGTGTGTGTGGGTAGGAGCGTGAGGAATTCAGCGCCTCCGGCTTTCTCTCATCAGACTCATAACCTCTGGCAATGCAATGATCCCCTTTTAAAACTGGTCCACACGATTTGGTTCAGGAATATATCCAAAGAAACCCAAATCATTAATTTGAAAAGATATATGCACCCCTGTGTTCATTGCAGTGTTATTTACAACAGCCAAGATTCGGAAGCAGCCTGCGTGCCCATCAGTAGGATGAGGATAAAAAAGCCGCGGCACATTCACAGCACCAATCCCCCTGGGCTGTGAGAAAGAAGGAGATCTTACCTTTTGTGACACCGTGAGTGGACAGGGACAATATTATGCTAAGTGAAGTGAGCCAGCCAGAGAAAGACAAGTACCATACGATTTCACTCGTCTGCAGACTGTAAGGAAGAAAATAAACTGAAAATCAAAATAGAAACAGACTCACAGCTACAGAGAACAGACTGACAGCTGTCACAGGGGAGGTGGTGCGGAGCTGGGTGAAAAAAAGGTGAAGGGGTTTAGCAAAAACAAAACACCAGACTCAGAGACACAGACCACAGTATTGTGATTACCAGAGGGAAAGGGCCAGCCTATTACCTTAAAAACCCAGGAAACCTTTTTAAAAAAAATATATTTTTTATTAATTTTTTACAGAGAGGAAGGGAGAAGGATAGTTAGGAACATTGGCCAGCTGCTTCCTGCACACCCCTTACGGAATGCACCCCCATTCCCGCAACCAAGGTACATGTCCTTGACTGGAATTGAACCCAGGACCCTTCAGTCCACAGGCTGATGCTCTATCCACTGAGCCAAACTAGTGAGGGCCAGGAATCCTTTCCCAGGACATCCAGGGAGCTGCCACTTCCTCTCCCAGGCCTCGCCTTCCCGCCTGGGCTGTGCACAGACACCTGGGAGGCCGGCAGCAGGTGAAAGGGAGGAGGGGCCCGCTGGACAGGCCGGGGACCCTGCGGAGAGCGCAGGCGCTGCGAGGGAACAGGCCTGGGCGCACGCCCTCTCGCCGCGGACACGTGAGCAAAGGCGTCTGTGACCTTGGGGCAGAGGTGCTCCGCCGCCTCCTGGGGCCTGAGGGGCAGCAGAGACTCACCCCGGCCCCAGCATGCAGCCGCCGCTTCCCCTCCTCCGCAGGAGGAACTGAGGATCTATGGTTGAGAGAGGAGAGGCGTGGGCTTTGCTCCTGAGCTAACTTCTCTTTGCTGCTGGAGCCCCAAACCCGCAGCAGGTCCGTGGCTCCGGTGGCACCGGCACAGGTAAGTGCTGGGCAACTGGTAGAGCTTCCTCCCTCCTCCCTTCTCCCTCCTCCCTTCTCCTTCCTCCCTCCTCCCTCCTCCCTCGCCCCCTTCCCTTCCACTCCCTCCCGCCCTCCCATCCCAGGTAGGTGGGCGCTTAGAGTAAGGTGACCAAATGCCCGCTTTTTTTAACAATTTGTCCCTCGTCCCGCGGCGTTTTAAAAAAGTCCCCATTTTTGGAAAGAATGCACGACAAGCTAGGGAACGGCGGGAGAACGGGAAGGGAATATACTGTTTTCGGCGGCCATGGGGCTATTTAGCCAGGATATGAGTTTTATATTATTTTTCTCAATTTTGTAATGTTAAACTTTAATAATAACAAATAATGGCTAAGAACCGATGATCGAGAACTGCTTATCAAAGTTTGCATTGTTGATCAGTTGTTAGAATTCGACCACCATTGTTTGGACTTAATGAACAATGGCATTTTTTGGGATTGGCAACGATGAAAACATTTTGTAACTGTCTCTCAGACGATACACATCGCACTGCCTGCTAGTAAGCTAGTTAAACAAGTGATGTCATTACAAATCAGCTATTCAGATAATTTAGGTAAGTAATTTATTTATTTCATAAATACATACATTTTCTTGAATTTAGCAGACAATACTCGTATTATTTATATTTTATAGTGGCGGCAAAAAGTCTAGCACCGGCCTTGAAAGTGACATGACTATACATATTTATTTATTTATTATATTTGTAAATTATACTTATGTTGAAATTTTAAAAAATATATTGCAATACTATTTTTGCATTCTATGAAAATTTTTGTTGCTCCATATAGACCAAGGTTTTCATCAAGAACCCCTCCCCTCCCCCCAGTCCCGGGTCAATGGTGTCCGGCTTTACCAGTGTTAAAATCTGGTCGCCTTAGCTTAGAGAGCACTGCTCCCCTTCACAGACGTCCAGCAAGAACAGCTGTGGAGACAATGACAGGAGCCTAAGCACCGGGGTGGGGATTTCTAACATCCCGTTAAACTTGATTTTTTTCTTCTTCTAATTGGGGAGCATTCCGTTTCCCCAGGACACACACACGTAATGAGCATGTAGGAAAGAGCAGGTTTGTCACAAAGCAAAGTAAAAACACTTTTACTTTATCATCTTAGGAAAAAAAGAAAAAAAAGGGTCAGCCCATTACCTGTGAATAATCGCAGGTTTTGTTGCTTTTCCTAACAAAAAACAAAGCCAGGGAGGTCATGCAGGGACACAGCTGCCACCTGAGGGCCATTCTCGCAGCTGAATTCGGTGCTCCGTGAGTTCACCCATCCATTCGGCCAATGTTCGCTGCTGCCAGTCAAGCAGACAGACACATAGCTTGCCGCTACACTCATAGCTGATTGGGGACACCAGGAACCTGCACCCCTGGGCTCCTAGCAAGGACAGACTTAACACGGGCGAAGCTGAAGGGTACCCCGCAGAGCAAGTGAGCGTTACCTGCCGGTGCCTCCCGGGGGCTCCCTCCTACTGTGGGGCGCCAGGCCACAGACACGAGGGCACGTCTCTCTCTCTTGGACTCAGAACGGGCCAGACCTCTGGGATCCTGCTTTTATCCAGAAAGACGCCTCCCTGCGTCCTTGACAAAAACCAAGCGAACAAAGGCTGTCTTAACGCAGGAGCCCAGGAGGGCAGGTGCGTTCCGGCCCCAATTTTCAGCCGCCTTCCCCCGCGCCGACTCCAGCCCCTCTGTGGGCAAAGCCATCCTGTCCCCTGACGCGGGGCTGCGGGCATTTCCCACAGGACTCTGGCGGGAACTGCTGTTTGTCTCGAAAATGATATGAAACCAAGCTACCTTCCCCTGAGAGGAAATCTTTCTCCCTTGCTTCCCCCGAGTTGAGTTTCCATTTTAAGAAACATCATCTGTATTTATGACCTTTGCAAAGAACTTTTATGGTTGAACACGTGTGAGGCTATGTTATGTTTTAGGGTGGATTAAATAATAGTTTGAAGGAAGTATTCAATTTGTTTCTATCCTCAGGAAGTAAAATTACTACACATTTCCTTACTGTGGAGGTGTGGTTAGAAGCTAGAATGTTGTTAACGCCATTCATCAGATTTCTAAAGAACTTGGGGACTCTTGGATTGTTGTCATGGATTAAAAATACTGATAGCATAGCATCGACCTATGAACGAGGAGGTCACGGTTCGATTCTTGGTCAGGACACATGCCCAGGTTGCAGGCTCAATCCCCTGTGTGGGGCATGCAGGAGGCAGCTGATCAACAATTCTCTCTCATCACTGATGTTTCTATTCCTCAGTCCCTCTCCCTTCTTCTCTGAAATAAAAAAAAAATATATACTAGTGGCCCAGTGCATGAATTCATGCAAATTGAAAGGAAATTAATTAGAAGATTCATGTGGTAATTGTTACTGCAAAAATTATATGACAAAATAGTATATATTCAATATAACATCTGTAATAATAAAAGCATAATATGCTAATTAGACCAGACAGCTGAATAGCAGAACAACCATCTGGCTGACCTGGGGCTGTGAGGGCCCAGCCCCTTGCACAAATTTCGTGCATTGAGCCTCTAGCAGTACTAGTATTATAAAATTAAAATAGTCAATGCTTATTTTAAATTGCCCGTGTGCATCATATGTACTGGTTGGTCAGATGGTCGGACAAATGGACGGACGGTCGATCACTTAGCCTTTTATATATAGGTTTTTAAAAAAGTAACTGAGGTTGGTCCTGCTCTTGGCAGTAAGTGTGTGAGCAGCAGCATTATGGAATGAAAGTTACCATGACTGGCAGGCAGGTGGGAACCGGAGAGAGGTTTGTTCAAAGGAACACATGAGTACAGCTGTCCAATGAGGGTAGCAAGGGAGACAATGACAAAATGCCAGTGAGTTGACCCTGCCCCATTTGTCCTTTAGATTGGGCTATTTTCCTCTGTGATCTAGCACCCAGGAGTCCCGAGACCGTGGTGTTTGGCTGTGCCCTCTAGGTTTGTGTAAGTGAAATCTATGATGAAATCAACCCAACAACACATTTCTCAGGATGTATTCCTGTCTTTAAGTGGTATATGACTATCACCAAAGAACTGGCTGTTCACTTTCTAAATCTCTTGTCATCATTTTCCTTTCCCAGAAGTTGTAGGAACCTTTGCCAAAGAGAGCCTATAAAATGCTCTTCCCCTGCTTGGCCAGTGTTGCTCAGTGGTTGAGTGTTGACCTATGAACCAAGAGATCATGGTTCAATTTCTGCCCAGGTTGAGAGCTTGATGATTCTCCCATCATCAGCGATGTTTCTATCGCTCTCTCCCTCTCCCTTCCTCTCTGAAATCAATAAAGATGTATTTTGAAATGCTCTCCCCTTGTTTGGTGGCCAGAGACAGAAGGCAGAGCAGAAGTGAATGGAGCCCCACAGGTCCTCACACTCCTGCTGCCTCTAGGTCCCCCTTCGTGAGTGCTGAGCCATGGTGGACCACATGCCCATAGCTGCCTTAGTGAGTTTGATCTCACTAAGATGGATGAAGTCCACCAATGTTCTTCACCTGCAGGGTCACCACTAGCGAGCAGACACTTCACCAGAGGAGCAAATCAGATTTCGTTTTATTTTCCTTTGTCAAAGGTTATGCATGTTGAGATTACTGTTCATTCACATGCATTTGTAAGAAATAACATAGAACAATCCCATGTACTCTTCCCCCAGTTTTCTCCAAGAATCACGTCTTGCAAATCTATAGCAAAATATTATAACTACGATATTACCACGGACAGTCAAGAGAATATTTACATTCCCACAAGGATTCTTAATGGAGCCTTTTTATAGCTCTGAATCCCTTTTACCTCCACCCTATCCTTAACTCCTGACAACTACCAACATGTTCTGCCATTCTCTAATTTTATCTTAATTCTTATAATTTATATATGTATTTGGATTTTTTTCACTAGTTCTCTGGAGATTTACTCAGAGAAGAATCTAAGGCTACTTATTATAAATAATATTTAAGTAAAAATAATATCCAATACATAAGCATGATTTGGTCACTTGTGGAACAGAAAGTGGCAAAATATTGTGCATCTGCTCAGAAAGATGGATCCAGCAAACTTATAGAAACAAAAAAAATGCATGCCGCTTTGAAAAAGAGCAATATACAGAACTGAGTTGCATATTCAGAATGGTCTCAAATATATTAAAATATGTGGAGAAAAAATACCAGAGGGAGATTAAACTAGGTATATATAGTTGCTTGGAGGCAATGGATTCATGAGCGAATTCTTTCCTTTTTACTCTTACAATCAGAAGATGAAGCTTATCTTAAAAGTTTTTCTAAAAGTAGAATTCAATACTGTATTCACAGAGTTAACTAGGACAGGTACAAAGATCAAAGATTCTGCTCTTCTGGATCAAAGGGACTTACAGGTAGAGGGCATTGGGTACCATGGACAGCGCCCCACAACTACAGCGGGGCTGTGTGGAATCAGGCTTTCATCCTGAGTGTGGTTTTATGCAGGTGGCTATATCTGACTAAAATAACTTCAGTATTAGCGCGCTCTTGCCTATTTTTTTAAATATCTGTTGCCCTTGTAGCTATAAAATAAATTTTATATTTTCAAGCCTTTCTTTGAAACAGTGACCCATTTTGTAGATTAAAACCAAAAGATTGTGGTAAACATCAAACAGGGTCTTACCCCACTAGTCTCAGCCCAGACACCGTGTTCCGATTTACTAATCAGAGACTGTTCTAATCAAGAGACTGTTCTGTGTGTCATTGGCTGGCCTGTCTAACCCCTGGATATATATATGGTCTTAGAATGTTTTTTCAGACTTCAATAGCAGCTTTGATAAAGAGCTATTTTTTTCTTCCTCCTGCCTTTCCTTTCTTTCCTTTTCTTTTTATAATTACTTTTCTCTCTCTGAGGTCACTATGAAAAAAAATACTGATGAAGCAGAGGAAGTTGAACTTTTTATGGATTTGTACTAAAACTGCCCTAATGGTGATACTATTTTATATTCATACTAAAAGCAGCCAAGGTTAAAAAAAAAAAAAAGGAGTTTTATATTTACGAGAGTTTTAAAGTTTAAAAATCTTTTAGAAGTCAGAGGGCCATTTAAATAGTTTCTCCTTATAAAATAAGTTAGCTAATCATAATTAACAAGTGAGAAATCTTAATTCTTCCAGGAAATACATAAAAAACAACAACTATAATACCCTTCCCTTCTCCTGGCTCTATCATATAAGAATTGTAAGGCCTTGAGTCACTATGTTGACCTTCTAAACCTCAGTTTCTTATCTGTAAAATGGGAATAACTGCAGTACCTACCTCATAGAGCTATTGTGTGGATCAATGTCCTAACATATGCAAAGCACTCAGAGTGTCCCTGGCCTGAGCTCAGTGCTCAGTATCTGAGGTTTTATTATTCATAATTATTATTTAAACAGAAACATCAAAATATGGTTCCTGCCTACAGGCATTAGGGGAAGAGATGAATCATGGGTTGTGCTGGGAGATGGGAGAACAGATGGGGTGGATCAGGAAAGGCTTCGTGGAACAGCTGTACTTGGGCAGCCCCCTCTGATATTGGGCCAATTTGAAGTCAGTTTCTCCCAAATGATTGTCAACATCAGGGATCAAAACAAATCCTGTTTAGCCACATTCCATTCCAGCCATCAGCCAGCTCACTGGCGGGTGTGAGTGACGCATGTCGCATGTCATGGAGAACTGGAGTCCAGCCCTGAGAGTCCCCATGCAGCGACCCCATTACCATCTGCCATGAGCATCAGGGGACTCACAGACTTGCTCCCACATGTCTCAGTTTCATGCTTGCTCAGGAGGTCCGCTTGAAATGTGACTCATACCCATCTCGTCAGAGGAGGAAGGTCCTTAACTGGATCCGTTTCATCATTCACATCCCCCCAGGGATCCATATTCTTGTCATAGGAAGAGCCTGCCCGTAGAAGAATGACATTTAGGAACTCCAGTCATGTGTAGGGGAGGGGAAGATTCCTGAATCTTAATTACAGAACCATTGGGCCATTTTCTCATTAAAACCACTTAAGGCTAAACAAATCTACATTCCCTTGGTGTTTAACACACTTAACTTTTAATGAAGTCCCTCAGGCTTTAGGTCAATTTAAACAAAGAGAAAAGTATAAAACTTTTAAACAGTGAATCATGGAACTCATTATAATTAATTACCTAATCCTCCCCACCCCCACCTCCTTTACTAGCGTTTTTCTAAGATCATCAATTATTACGAGCGGTGAACTCTGCTCTCTCCGTTGACCCAGCTGTATCCAGAGATGTCTGGCAAAAATTCCCTTCTCTGTCTGTGCTCCTTTTTCCAATCTTCCCTCTCTCACTCATCAGCCTGGGTGAGGAAGTTCCGGATGATAACCTGAGTTATACTCTTATGGGGAAGAGGCAGGTAGTAGCAGAATTTCTCCACCAGGTCAACCATGTCCAGTCTCTGAGATGCCTTCTCAGCAATTCTTTGGGTCTTCTTCCAATGGCCACAAGCCTGCTGCAGTGCCTTCAAGCATTAAAACACCCCCCTGAACAAGTATATACAGAAGTAGAAATGGAGGGGCTAGGCTTTCTCCACATCCTTCATCACCAAGGACAATCTTCCCAGAATTCCTTCAGGAGACCATGTCTCTGCCAGGATTGGGTCTATCTCATGTTCAAAGCTTGGGCACTTGACTCCTCAAGGTGACTTTAAATTTTATGAAAACTTCAATGTCAAAACTACTTGAGTAGTAACCCCCCAGTTTTTGCTTTCACCTCCCTTCAATGGAGACACCCTCTCTCTTCAGCACCCTCAACTCTCTTGTCTCATAGTCTTCCTGTGACACCTGCCAAACAAGAATTAATCCAACCATCTGGTCCTTCTACGTAAGGGAACACTGAGGTTTAAAATCACTCAGTTCAACAGTTGGCAAGCACATAAAGGTTTCCTGCCATTATTATGTCTTTCTTTCTAGAAAGTATGCTTTGAATTCCTGAGCCCCATCAGTGGTCCTCTAGGGAAGACTGCAGGTCCAGAGTGGGCATCCTGAGGACTCAGTCATCCCTATCATCTTCCTCCTCTTCCTTCTGACCCAGGAAGACAGCAAGTCTGGTGATGAGGGGACTGGACACTGGAGACACATTACCTGAGTAAAAACCCTCACTGTGTGGCCAACTGTAGGAGAGTTACTCAACCTTCAGCACCTCAGTTCCTGGTCTATGAAATGAGAATGGTCATGAAAACCGCAACAGAGATGGTGTGAATGTTGCATGAGATAATCCATGTAAAGACCTTAGCAGATTGCCTTACATATTGCAATTGCTTATTAAATGTTGGGTTTTTGTTGTTGTTATTCATTCTATATTCACCAACATTTATTTATCCACCGACCAAGTGCAAAACACTGTGCGACACAGGTCACTAATAAAACAATCTCTGTTCTCAAGATGCGTAGGAGTCTCCAAGCTAAAATGTGTCAACACTTGCTTCCTCTTGTGGAAGCCACTGTCATGATGACAGTGACTTTATTTGAAGACAGGCTCTCTGAGGGTCCATCTCAGGTGACCCTTCCCTTGCAGACTCTGTCTCAGGAATCCTGTGTCCTCAGGCAGTTCCAGTCTCTAACTCTAATCACTTCTCTCTCTCTCTGCCCCCACTGACCTACCATTTTGAGTCAAGAGAAGTTAGAAGCACGATTGTAGAGTGGTTAAGACATGTTCTAGGTTCCAACCCACGCTCTGCTGCTTCTGCCGGACAAGCTTTCTAACCTCTTTCCTCAACTGTCAGATGGGGACAGAGCAGCACCTGCTATATAAAGCTACTGTGAGCATTAAGTGAGTAAACATTGAACACTAGTCTAGACTATTGCCCGGAACAGCATCAGCGCTATGGAAGAATCTGCCATTATGATTACCGTGAACTCTAAAGAGGGTCAATTATAGCACGGAATCTTCCGGGCTAGCCTCGAGCCCCCCTCCCGCCAGTGTGGCTAATGAGCATGTCCTCTGACAGCGTCTGGACAAGTCCTGCTCCTAGGAGACAGAAGAAGAGAAACCTAGAGGACCGAGGAGATGGAAAAGGTAGAAAAATTCCTTATTAACTTCAGTAGCTGGGAACATTCACCCCCACTCTGCAGCATAGCTGGAGTGAGGGGAGGCCATTTCTCTAGAGAAAGCCTGCCGTGGTTTACACAGCAGAGCTGCGTGCCCAGGCGCCCAGGCCGGCATGGCTCCTTTCCTCCGCCTGTCTGCAGGAAGCCAAGGGGAGCAGGACCCTTCTCTGGGATTTTCCAAGAGAACCCGGATGTGGTTTGGGGCTCAAGGTACAGATGCTCTTGGAGTTGGCACCCAAGGAGACACAATCATCTCTGCAGATCCACCGCCAGAGGGCAGAGCGTCACCATGCAAAATCTTCAGTCTCACCAGCTGAGCTCACCTCCAAGCAGCTGGGGAGGTTGCGGCTCTTCCCAATTCAGTTCCGCTGGGGCGTGGCCCAGGGTCTCGGAGATCAGTTTTTGAGTCCAGACACAGCCTGCTCAGACCTCTCACCCCAGGTCGTGGCCATGCAGGAGCCCAGACACTTTTGTCCCAGCCACCCCTGGCCTGACAGAGGAAAGGGGGTGAGGGAGGAGAGTGCGGGGAGTGGCTGTGGGGCAGAGGGACAACGCTATCAGCCCAGCATCCTCCCAGGCCGGGGGATGGTGCTCCCTGGTCCTCCTGATATTGAGTGTGTTCGTGTGATGCAGAGGAAGGGAAAGCAAGATGCGGGGCTCGTTCGACCCTCTGTTGGTGCCACGTCTTCACATCTCAGACCCCTGGAAGCCTCGGATCCCTGGACCCCTAGTTGAGGGCTTTCCCCTGGGCAGGTTTTGTGGTAGCACATTTGGGAAGTCTTTTATCAGCTGGCAGAAAGGGGCATGATTCCTAACACAGCACCCCTAGATCCCGATCCTCCTCGCTTACTCGACCTTGAAGTCATGCTGATCATGAAAACATAGGGCAGAGCGGGGTTTGGGATGGAGGGGCAGAAGCTTTTGAACTCCAGTGCCCCTACCAGGAACTGGTAGGTGGGGTTATCTGTGGCCCAAGTGAGTCCATCCACGTGACATCACGTTCTGGCTTCCCCACGCAGAGCCCATAGAAGACAGCCCCTTCCCCCCCTCCCCTCCCTCCCAGGCGGGCATCGGGCAGAGTCTTGGGCCAGGAAATACGGAGCCGGGTTCCCGGTTTCCGTTTTGCCCTAGCCTGGCTGCTCTCTGCTGGGGACATGACTAAGCCGGCCTGGGCTTCTGTTTCTTACGTTTGACAAGGACAGTGGCTCTGAAGGGCAGTAACTATTCGGTTTCGAAGTGACGCCTGCTCAAGCCTTAGGAAGGCAGCGGAATGAGGAACGAGAAACCCAGTTTTGTAGAATAGAGGTTGTCTACAAGGTCACGGGAAGAGGAGCCGATCTCGCTCTCCGTTTACACCTGTTCGAAACGGCTCGCGCTTCCCGTCCCCGGAGTGTAATTGCTGTCTCCTGGCACAGGAAACGCCGCCCGTCTGGAACTCTGCAGGCTGCTAGCAAACACCTCCCATTCGTGTGTTATTAACCGGCTGTGCAACTCCTCTGGTTGTGGCCATCGCCTCCCGCAATGTCTCATGGGAAAATCTCAGGCAGAGCATCTTCGGAGCAGTGTCTTGGCCCCATTCACACCCACCTCCTCGCCAACACACGTTTGGGTCATTTAAGCTGGAAGCCAGAAGAAGGTTCTGCTCCCTCCTCTTGCTGCCCCATTGGCGCTCCCTTCCCCTCTGCCCTCCCCTGGGCCCCCACACCAGTATTCTGCACCCCCGCTGCTCTCCGCAGCTGTCTTCACAGCTGTAGGCTTTCTCCTGCCCTCCTTCCTGCTTTGAGTTCCCTTTCCTAACATTCTCCTGCTCACTCCCGCCGATCCTTCAGGCCTTCTTGTCCAGGAAGATTCCCCGCTCCCGCCACACCTTCCTGGGTTCGATGTCCCCTTCTAGACGCCCACGGCGCTTACACGCCCTCCCTCCAGGCCGCCCCTGTCTGGCCGATGTGTCTCCCTCCCGGACCGCCCGCTCATCTCCGCACCCCTGGCGCCAAGCCCGCTGCCCTGGTCCTCTCCTCCTCTCCCTGCGGGCTCAGGGCGGCGTGGATCTGGGGGTGGCTTTTCTCCGGGACCCGCTCTGAATGCCAAGCTGAGAGCCACACCATGCCCCTGGCTGCCCCTGCTGCTCTGGCGGAACTGGGCTCGAGAAACCAAAGCTTTGAGTCTCCAACTGCAAACAGGGGGGCGTCTGTAAATGGTTTCCGCTGAACCCCGGAAACCCCCTAAGAGGAGGAAAAGCACGTCCATCCCATGAAGCTGACGATGTGCCTTTCATATTCCAAACGTGCTGTCAACTCGATTCCCTCGTCGGATGGGCCAGGAGACCAAGGCCCCGAGAGGGACTGGCTCAGGCTCCGGTCACAGCACAAAAGCTGGGACTAGAGGTCAGCTGGCACCGGTCCCTGGACCCTAAGCCAGGAAACCACGCTTCCTTGCTGTCTCCCCAGTGTCAGGCCTTGCCTCCAGGGGCACAGGGTGGGTGAGGGCAGCAGATGGGAGCAGGGCCTGCCCTCGGGGCTCAGGGAGAACACTGCGCGTGCTCTGCGCTCTGCCTGCCGTCTCAGCAGCACGTGGACCCCACACTTGGGAGAGTCAATGTTGGTGAGGACAGGAGGAATATCTGCTCAGACACGTTTGTCATTGGAGGTGCCTTCAGACACACTCACAGCCTCTGTCTCCCCATCAGACCACCTGCTCTGGGCAGGTGTGGGCACTCGGGACCTCGAGGTGGTGGGGTTAGAGGGACCCAGAGCCCTGGTCCAGCTCCCTGCTGCACAGCCGAGGAGCCTGCGGCCGAGGGGAGGGTGTCCTGCTCAAGGTTAGGCAGCCGGGAGGGGGCGGGGCCAGGACAGGAATTCTGGTCTCGGGATGGCATTTCCACGCCCCCACGCCTGGGTCACGTGATACAGACATGGTGGATGTCAGGAGGCCTCTCTCCTTCCCTACCGGCCACGTGTCAGCTTGCCCCTGGCCCTGCCACCCAGCTCGCCCCTATCAGGGTCCAACGCCAGCACAGAGGGCGGGGAGGGAATGGTTACAAACACAGGCTCGGGAGCAGATGGACCTGAGGTTGTGACTGTTCCTACCAGAGATTATTGAACTCATCTGTAGTTTCCGTATCTGTCAAGATCGCATCAGGAGCCAACGACTGTTTGAATGGCCTGTGTTAACACCTAAAACCATTCAAACAACCCATGAGATTGGGTATGTTGCCTATGGTTACTGAGACACAGAGATTTAGAAGTTTGCCCAAAGCTGCACACCTCGAAGTGGCCCCTGTGGGCCTTGAACTCTGGAACACACGGTTGTGGTCCTGCATACAACTCCCCCTCCTCCACACCCATCTCCCCACCCAGCAAGCACAGCGCCTGCCTGCGGGTGACGGCACACCTGGGTCATGTCCACTCAGCTACAGGCCAGCGAGCTGGTCAGTTTGTCCCATTGTTGAGAAAAGGCATTTCCGTGGCTCCGAACCTGGGTCACATTGTACACGTGGGATGGATTGATGTCAGGGGCCACTGGTCAACCTGGCTCCTTTGGGGGGCAAAGACCCCAAGAAGTGCACATTTCCAAGACATTTTTTAAATCATCAGAGCCTGGTTTGCTTTGGGCTGATTCCTTTCTTTCGTTTTTCTAATATGGTTTTATTTTTAGAGAGAGAGGGAGAGAAACAGAAACATAGATGAGAGTGAAACATCATGGGTTGGCTGCCTCCTGCACGCCCCTGCATGCCCCCGACTGGGGATTGAACGTGCAACCCAGGCATGTGCCCTGGTGGGGAATCGAACCGGTGACCTGTTGGTTCCTGGGCTGATGCTCAACCTCTGAGCCACACCAGCTGGGCTGGGCTGGCTTATTTCTCAAACGGAAGGAGACCGGCCCGACCCCAAGACGGCTGCCTTTGACCTCACAGAGTCCCGGTGTCTTCTGGTTCCAGGCGCGGATGCCCAGGCTGGAGGCTCTCAGACTGCTCTCCAGTCCGAGTATTTATTATTCATCCTGTCCTTAAATACTCTCCCGTGATGAGATGCTGAGTGACACGCTACATATTCATCATGATCGCCCAGCCGGGCCAAGGAGAGGCGTCAGCAGAACAAACGTGCTTTCCGATCGCCTCTCTGTCATTCCAGGCCTGGCACGCCCCGGCCGCCGTCCCCTTCTGAGCGCCCGCCAGCCGAGCGGATCCCTCTCAGCCCTTCATGTGCTGCCAAGCGGCTCCGGAATCTTGGCAAGTCCTTCCCGTGTCTTTCTTTGTTTTGAACGTTTGAAAACGGAGGTCTGGCTTCTAGGCATATGTGTGTGCACCCACATAACCGCCGTTTGGATGGAGAGCGGGGTGTTTCTGGCAGCCCGGGTTTCCATCAGGCTCCCCAGTCTGTACCACCGCCACCCCCACACAAGACTTCCTTATTTTGACAGGAGATTGCTTGTATCTTGAAGTTTAACGTAGAGCCTTCCTTCTGTCGTTTCTGTTCGCTTTCCCTCTCTTTAATACTTACAGGCAAAGGCCCAGTCATGACATGTTGCCCATTGATTGGAAGTTCACTAGCGAGGAAGCATCGGACAAGCAGCCGGGGCAGAGAGGATGCGGGCCTGGCCTGGAGCAGTGTGGGGAAGGTGGGTCCCAGGTTCGATTCCAGTCAGGGTCATGTGCCTTGGTTGCAGGCACATCCCCAGTTGGGAGGATGGGGGGACGTATAGGAGGCAGCTGATTGATGATTCTTTCTCATCGATGTTTCTGGATCTCTATCTCTCTCCCTTCCTCTCTGTAAAAAATCAATAAAACATATTAAACAAACAAACAAACAAAAACTGACATTTTAATTAGTTTAACATTAGAGAGCCACACTGGCTAGTGGCTATGGTTGGAGAAAGCAATCCTAGGCCCACACCTTCACCTACACAATACCATAGTCATGCTTGTCTCGATCTTTCTAAGCCCCCTGCCATAGACTTAGCATAGTGGCATGTATAAGGCACTCAGTAAATATTTGTTAGATAGTTATTTGTAGCATTGAAAATAGTACATGAATAAAGAAATGAGCAAATAAATGGCTGCCTCTTAAGGGAACATCACACATGGAATTCATTGAAGGGTAACTTCATGGAGACTCTGGAGTTTGCGGGTGGGGAGATGAAGAAAAACACCTGCATTGGCTGCGGCGGGCGGGAAACCTTGAGAAGCTGTTTCCACGGGAACAGAACCAGGTCCATCCCGATCACACTCGCCTTCCCACTTCCTCCACACCTGGACAAGCAGCTTCCTCCTGGGGAGTATCTTCATCACCCAAGGTTCCCAGGGAGAAGGAAGTGAGGGCCGGAACTACGGGGCTGGGAAGGCTGTCAGGAAAGGGGGGATAATTGTCAGGAAGCTCCAGGCAGTGCTGCCAAGACTTCCGTTCCAGCCCGCGGGGAGCACTTCCGCCAGACTCGGCTCAGAACAGCCGCTGCCCCCAAGGGGCCTGTCAGGGTGAGCGGGGGCGTCACCAGCATCCGCCGGGGCTTTGCCTCTGCCCTCCCTTCTGTTCGGAGGAGTTCCTCCCTCCCAGGCCAGGCCGCCTCTGCTCAGTGTGGCTTACAGCCGGTGCCCGAGAAGCTTCCAGGGCTGTGTCCAACCCGGGATGCCTGCCCTCTGGCGCTGGTTCTTTTCAGAGACAGATGTATTCATCTGAATGAAAGACTGAAATCCTTGCTAAGCATATCATCCTTGAAATATAGTGGTGCCGAAGCTAGGTGGTATGTGGAATACATTTCGGGGGACCTTGTATTTCCACCTACATTGTATGCTATGTGATAGGTAGTTCCTCCCCACCCCGCACACACTTTGTTCTTCTTTTTTTTGCTATTGTCTTAAAAAAAAAAAAATATATATATATATATATATATATATATATATGTATATTTCATTGATTTTTTACAGAGAGAAAGAGAGAGGGATAGAGAGTTAGAAACATCGATGAGAAAGAATCATCGATCAGCTGACTCTTGCACACCCCCTACTGGGGATGTGCCCGCAACCAAGGTACATGCCCTTGACCGGAATCGAACCTGGGACCTTTCAGTCCGTAGGCCGACACTCTATCCACTGAGCCAAACCGGTCTCGGCTTGCTATTGTCTTTGTCCAGCTTCCTGGAGCCCACATGTCCCTCTGATGGTGCTGGGGAGGCCCGGGGTCTGGCAATCAATGCATCATCTTTTTTTCAAGCTCCATTGGAACCTTTAACAATCAAAGAATCTCTAAATCTCAGCTGCCTCAAAGGAGCGCTTTCTCCTCTCATCACCTGTGAACGAACTGCCATTCCTTTAAAATAACTTTATTCACACTGCGTTCTAGCAAATATAGCACTTACTCACCTGGCGCCTGGCTTGACAAGGAAGAAACATGGAAAGCAGGAGTCAGAGGAGGCCGCCCAGGACTTGTTAAATGAATGCATCCCAGACTTCTCATGGCCTTAAAAAAAAATTCCAGTGCCACAGGAGAGGGCTGACGGGGCCTCTTGGATCCTTTGTGGACAGGAAGTGGCTGCAAGCGAAGCTACACGATCTGGATACTCAGGGCTGTCAGAGTGGGAGGAGAGTGAATGTGACTTTGATGGATCTCAGAGCGCCATCCAAATGAAGTGAGATAAACAAGGCTGTGTGGTGGACTCAAAAAAAAGACAAATGACTAACACCAGTGTGATACACATCCATTCCAATCACGGCAAAGAGGCTACAAAGAGAATGCTCTTTGATATCACGTGGCCAAAGGATGCTCCACATCTCAAATCTCTAGGCCAGTGGTCGGCAAACTGTGGCTCATGAGCCACATGCGGCTCTTTGGCCTCTTGAGTGTGGCTCTTCCACAGAATACCACGGCCTGGGCAAGTCTATTTTAAAGATGTGGTGTTAGAAGAAGTTTAAGTTTAAAAATGTGGCTCTCAAAATAAATTTCAATTGTTGTACTGCTGATAATTGGCTCTGTTGACTAATGAGTTTGCAGACCACTGCTCTAGGGAAACACAAGTCAAAATCACAATGGGATACCACCTCACTTCCAGGGGATGGCTGCTATCAGTGAAAGGAAGTAGCAAGTGTTGGTGAGGATTTGAAGAAACGGGAATCCTTATGCAGACAACAGTATGGCGGTTCCTCAAAACTCTAAAAACAGAACTACCATGTGACCTAGAAATTCCGCTTGTGGGAGTATGCCCAGAAGACTTGGAAGCAGCATCTCAAAGAGAGGCTGATACACCCATGTTGGTAGCAGCATTATCCCCCATAGCTGACACATGGAAGCAGCCATGTGCACCCATGAAGGCATGGATGGGTAAACAGCATGTGAGGTATAGATAGCAATGGACTACTATCCAGCCTTAAAAAGGAAGGGAATCCCAGTACATGCCAACAGCATTTACTTTGAGGACATTGTATTAAATGAAACAAGCCAGTTTCAGAAAGACATAGGATTCCACTTACCTGAGGTACGTGGAGCAGGCAAGGTCATAGAGACTGCAGGTAGAGCGGGGTAGAGTGGAAATGCGTTTTTGTTGGATGAGGACAGATTCCAGTTTTGCGAGGTAAGGGTGATGAAAATGGATGGTGGTGGTGGCTTGCACAGCAATTTTAATTTCACTTAACGATACTGAATTGGACACTAAGAACCAACGAGGGCGGTAAACTCTGTGTTCTGCGTATAGGCCACAACGGAAGCATTTTAAATAGCGTTAACGTCACGAGCTAGGAATGCCCTAATTGATCACTGTCTCTATCATCTAATTACGGACTAAAAGATCGCTGTTTGTTCAGCAAGGCCCTGGGCAGGGATCCTTCAGCGTTTACCTGCTTCTACTGACAACCATCCGCAGCAAGTTCGTTCTTCAGTTCCGCGAGCATGGGGTGCCGGAACCTTCCCTTGGCTCCTCTTCCCGATAACATAGAACAGCTCTCCTGTCAGGCCCACCAGGGCAGCCGCTCACTGTCACCCTGGGATGCCAGTCCGGCCTCTGCGTGGCTGGCTGGCTCACGGGGCCAGGAAAGGCTTCTCAGAGAAGGTGATGTTTCAGCCGAGCCTTGAAGGAAAGGGCTGAAGCGTTCCAAGCAAATAAGGGAAAAGGGGACACTTTAGCCAAAGGAAGAAACTGACCCAAGTGAACACAAGATGTTGGATTTGGAAAGTGCTGGGAACCCGAAGAGAGCATGTGCTCCATTATGGCGGACCCCAGAGAGAGGCCTGCCCTGCGGTGAGAAGCACCACTTGGATGTCCTTGTTCTGCGTCTGCTCCCAGGGGAAGGGAAGCCCCTCTCGCAGCTCTCGAGTTGTGCAGCAGGACGGGGTCGATCCTACCCTCCTGGCCGGAGGCTGACAGCCCCCCACAGGCACCCCTCAGGGCAGGAGGGCTTCCGCGGGCGTCTCCAGAGCCTCGGGAACCCCGGCCGCAGCTCTCGGCTTCAAGGACGTGAAGACTAACCCCATCTGGTTTAGAAGCACATCTTCCCAAAGGCCTGGGAAATCACGACGATGACTTCGAAAATAAACTAATTTTCAGGAATGGAGTTCTTTGCCCAGACGATCCTCAGAGAGATTCATTTGAGAAGGGTCTCAGCAAGATGTACAACTGGTTCTGACGATGCTTTCTCACTCAGCCAGTCTGAGCTTCATCTTTCATGGAAACAGCAGCAAAAGGGTGTGGACAGGCTGGTATCACCTTTTTTAAGAGGAAGGAACAACTATACTTAGAAGGGGATGGAGC
Source organism: Pipistrellus kuhlii (assembly GCF_014108245.1). Classification (NCBI taxonomy): domain Eukaryota; kingdom Metazoa; phylum Chordata; class Mammalia; order Chiroptera; family Vespertilionidae; genus Pipistrellus; species Pipistrellus kuhlii. The sequence goes on from NW_023425523.1 coordinate 4,195,051, forward strand.
ACAGTCCCAGGACTTCTGCCACCAAAGGCTGTACAATTCCCCGCTCACCAGCATGTGGCGCTGTTGGCCATTACCTACTGGTAACTCTTCCCCCGTGACTTCTATGGCACTGAATTCCTCTGGGTTTATTTCTTACTTAACTGATTGTTGTCAGGAGCTCTTTACTGTCTCCTTTTCAGCTGCCAAATCCCAATAAGCCATTTTAGGAGTAGATCTCAAATCTCTTTCCTATTTTACACTTTAAAAAAGTCAAATGCATACCTTTAAAAGGCAGAGTGCTAACATGTTGACAACCTAAGAGAATCCTCTCACATGAATCTGTCCTAGTACCGGGCCTGTTCCCAAGAGGCAGAGCTGCTGGATAAGGTTGTGCAGGTTGAACAAAACTCAGACATACCGAGCCACAGACACATAACCTTAATTTTTAAAGCTTTCTCTGCTCTGTTAAGTCAATTCCCAATGTCCCATATAGTTTTATATTTGTATTTTGTGGTTTGGGATTATGTATGATTTTCTAGTTTAACCAGTGATATAATCAATATTTTATTCTAATCCTTATTTAGAAGGGAAGTAAGTAGGCCCAGTCGGTGTGGTTCAGTGGTTGAGCATTGACCTATGAACCAAGAGGTCACGGTTCGATTCCCTATTGGGGCACATGCCTGGGTTGTGGGCTCAATCCACAGTGGGGGGCATGCAGGAAGCAACCAATCCATGAATTTTATCATTGATGTTTCTATCTCTCCCTCCCTCTCCCTTCCCTCTGAAATCAATAAGAAATATATTTAATAAATAAATAAAAGAGAAGTAAGCAGAAACGACAACTTAAAACCTGAAGACACTCAGCCCTTCTTTGTCCCGCCCCTTTTGTGCTGTTGAACTCACACCCTCATTGACTCTCACCTGTGCCTCCCAGTGTCATCTCCTGCTCTCTGAATCTCCAATTTCTTTCCCCTCCAATTCGTCCTTCACAGGTAACCCGATCTGATCACATCCCTCCCCAGCTCAGGACTGTCCCATGTCTACACACCACAAACAGAACTATGTCCTTCCCAGTCTTATATACTCATTCTTTCCAGCCTCATTTACTGTATATCTATAAACTTTATTATTCAACAGCATCATTGAAAAGTTATGACCTGCCAGGGCAACCTAGGCCTCTGTGGATACAATGATAAAAACCTAGTTCCTGCACTCAGAAACCCCGGTCACGGACACGGACAGGGAGGCAGCCGTTCTCTCTGACTGACATCTGCCTTACAGCCTCGTGCCCGTCTATTAAAATTCTATCCGTTGGAAGTCAACCTTGAACAACAAGCCTCCTTTATCCTCATGTTGGAATTGCTCTCTTTCACCGCCCTCATTCCCCTGAGCACTTTTTTTGTGCTGCTCATAGAATATTGAATATAAATTACCTTGAATATGTCTGTCTCCCTCACCTGAGGGAGAACTCCTTAGAGGTAGGGGCCGCAGCGAGCTCTATTATATCAGGAACGTGGTTCAGCATAAAGCAGGAACTCAATAAGAATGTATTGGAAATATCACATCTTCCTCTTACTGAATTCAAATACTTATTGAGGACCTTTCTGGGCCAGGTCCCATGCTGGGAAGGTATTTTTAAGATAAATTTTCTAGAAAGTGGATGAAGGAGCAGCATATTTTGATTTAACAAAGAATTTTCTAGGAGAATTGCAATGATGCAGTCCAGTTAAGTGTTCTGGTGATTTTTTAAACCCAAGAGAAAAGCTCAGAAGGAAAAGGCGTGTAAATAACATCTCCATTAGGCAGTTCCTCTCAAATATCTCCTGTCCCCGGCAGGCATTTGGCAAGAGCTGCATTGCAATCAATGCCTGGTTGAATGCTGGGACGAGGGCTGGAAATGCCATTGTTCTGAGTTGTTGATTAAAGAGGGATTCACAAACTTGCATACCAGATGTGCAGGAGGTGGGGCTGACACCTGCGCTGAATGATAGTCTGACTTTAATTTTCTCTTGGAGGCAGGGACAGCGAGTGCACTTCTTCCATAGGAGCTGAGGACGGAAGAGTGTGTGTGTGTGTGTGTGTGTGTGTGTGTGTGTGTGTATGACACTGGCCTCATGCCAGGCACTTTCCATTATCTTCTTTAATTATCATTGTGATCCTTTTGAGATAAATGTATTTCAGAGATACCTGCTAACGCAGGAGGTATTTGATTTCCTTTATCTGTTATTATTCTTTACTAGAGGCCTGGTGCACAAAATTCGTGCATTGGGTGTGTGTGTGGGGGAAGGGTGTCCCTCAGCCCAGCCTGCACCCTCTCCAATCTGGGACCAGTCAGACATCCCTCTCACAATCTGGGACTGCTGGCTCCCAACCACCCACCTGCCTGCCAGTCTAATCACCCCCTAATCACTTCCCTACCAGCCTGATCAATGCCTAACTGCTCCCTAATCACCCCCTAACTGCTGCCTAATCACCCCCTAATCACTTCCCTACCAGCCTGATCAATGCCTAACTGCTCCCCTGCCAGCTTGATTGCCCCCCAACTGCCTTCCCCTGCCAGCCTTGTTGGCCCTAACTGCCTTTCCCTGCTGGCCTTGTCACCCCCAACTACCCTACCCTGCTAGCCATCTTGTGGCAGCCATATTTGACCACATGGGGGCAGCTATCTTGTGTGAGGGCATGAGGGTCAATTTATATATCCCCTTTTTATTATATAGAATTTTGTAATTTTGGCATAGAAACCGCCAGCCAATTCTCAGTGTAGGTAGACATGTTACCTTAGACCTGTCCTGTCTGGGGAGGAGTTACTTAAGCAGCTTCTCTTGCTTAAAGGGAAGTCCAGCAGGCACTCCGTGCCCTAAGGAAGGCAATAACAGCACCTGCTTAGTGGCTGACTATGCTTTCCCTCCTAGTTATCTGACTGTGTGAAGCTCAAGGTAGAAAGAAACTGAGAACATTTGCATAGAAGCTCCAGGGAGCTAAGGGGTGAATGCACTCTCTTTGAGGTTCAACATGATTAAAATCCCTTTGAATGAATGCCTCCCCCGACTTAAATATCAGATCTACAAGAACAGGGTTCATCTCTGTACCACTTGATGTGGCTAGCACATAGTAGGTGCTCAATAAATATTACTGAGTGACTCTTCCTCCAATTCTTTACCAATATTATCCCTGCTGCCAAATTTTCTAGAATAAGTTTTTACTCTTCCATTTAAAAAAATTAATTCTCTATTTGTTAATCTTCCTAAAATAATTAACCGAAAGTTTCATCAGCTTCTAAAATATCTTTATATAGTCACACTCATTTAGAAATGATAAAAATCATATCCTCAAATAGAAGGGAATATTTCTCTCATTTGTTATAACAGAGAATGTACTGCCAGATTATCTAATATTTATGCCAAGTTGTTTTAGTAAATAAGCTAAAAATATGGGGTAAGTAATAAGAGGATATTTTAAACCATGTAATATTGGAATTGTATCCAGTACTAGACAGATCCAACTTCTGATTTTAGTAGTAAATGTTTCTTCACTGGAAACTATGATACATTTATTCTTTTGAGATCATATGCTGTTTGTAAAACAGATTTAAACTTGAATCTTTGAAGAGCTTTAGCTGCATTCTCTTTGGAGTGGTTTTAAAGACTTTGTGTTATTATTCTGGTGTTTTTAGAACTCTTCAAAACCAAAAGATGACAGAGTTAGACACATTTGATTTTAGCCTGTCCATAATCAGTCAACCTATCACTTGAGAGGAAGTCAATGCCTATTCAATTCAATTCAGTGAACATAGATTGAAAACCGACTATGTGCCAGGCATCATGATATGAACAAAAGATAGAGGGACAAGAGTAAAACTCGGCCCCTGACTCTCAGAAGCTTCTAGTCTGGTGGAGAGACAGACGACTAAGGAAACACGTACGTCGCTCTGATACGTGGTCTTGGCTGTCTTGTCACCTTTTGATCAGGTGACCATCTTTGGAAAAAAAGACCACGACAGAACCTTTGCACCAGACATCCTAGAAATCACTGCTCTTCTGGCAGGCAACCCCGCTACACTACTCTGTCGGTCAAGAACTATTTGAAAAATATCAGAATGCATTTTCCATGCCATTGTTACTTTTTAAATACGTCCCAGCGGCACTCTGCTAAGCACTTTCCCCACAACATCCCCATCCATCTCACCACCGACCTATAAGAAAGGTTCTGTTGTCCTTTCTCATTTCAAACGAAGAACGTGGAGTCACCAGGCCACCAGGATGCACCGTGCATGCGGGCAGAGGTTGTTGCTGTTCCCTTTGTTGCCCACTGTGTCCCCGGAGCCCAGAACGCAGCCTGGCATGACAACAGCCGCTCACACGTATTTGCCGAGTGAGTGAAAGGCTGGGTGACTCAATGGAAAAGCGCTTGCTCAAGGCCCCAGAGCTAGTGAAGGGTGGAGTTAGGGCTCCAACTCTGGCCGCACAGCTTGGGCTCCACCCCTGTGCTCGGTTATCCACCCATGGCCGTCACCCCAGACAGCTGAAAGGTCGAGGATTCGAGGCTGCCAGGGGCCCCGGTGGGCAGGCTGACCCAGTTAGTCTTGCCAAGGAGCCAGGCCGGGAGTGAAGGGAGCAGGCTTTGCTGTAAGGGGACCCAGAGGCAGGGAGAGCAATGACCGATTCATGCTTAGATTCCAGCCACGTGGGAGGTCTTTAGAGATGTGTTGTGAGGGTTAACATATAACGTCCTACATGTCATGGGCTTAGCCAGGTGCTTGACAGAGTCAGTGCTTAATACATCATGGCAGGAATGGAGAAGGTGATGATAAACTTTGTTGGACACACTACGTGCTAATAACATTTTGAAAGCAAATGATGGTGGAGATTTAGAGCGACTTTAGATGGTAAAACCAATGCCCCACACAGCTGCCTGACTCGTAGAATAAATAATCATTTGAAAGACTAACGAGCCTTTATTGGCCTTCCTATTTTAATATAACAAGGAGGCTGGGAAATGTATTTTCAAATTCTGGTCTAAGCACTTCACAAATCCTAACTCACTTAACCCTCGTAGCAACCTTTGAGGGAAATGTCATTATCAGATGGTTCCACTTTGCTGATTTGATTTCAGCCTGCTCATAATCGATTAGTCTATAATTTGAGAGGAAACAGAGGCACAGAAAGGTTAATCAATTTGCCAAGGATACACAGCCAGTAAGTACAGATGTAGGATTCCCTATTCCATTCAATTAGAATCCTGTGTCCTCTCCATGGAAGACAAAGATTACCATGGACACAACAAGCATTAGGCAGTTAAGAAAAAAAAAAAAAAAGACACTTCATAAATGTTTTTGAAAATCAGTGTATTTTATAAATATTAAAAAAATTTTCTAATAAAAAATCATTGTTTAATAGGGGTGTCGAACTCAATCAGAGAAGGGGCCAAAATCTAAAATCCAGCCTAAATCACGGGCCGAATGGTTTACTGAACAGTCATAAACTGTCATTGTGATGGAAACGCAGCAGAGTGCAGTGATGACAGCGCGGTGCGGGCCACATTGCAAGGCCTGGCGGGACGGATTTGGCCCGCGGGCCTTGTGTTTGACACATGTGGTTTAGAAAGTGAATAGGCAGCCTTGGCCAGTGTGGCTCAGTGGGTGGGAGCCTCTTCCGTACACTGAAAGGTGGGTTTGATTCCTGGTCAGAGCACATGACCAGGTTGTGGGTTCAATCCCCTATCCTGGTGGGTGCATGCAAGAAGGCAACCAATTGATGTTTCACTCTTACATCTATGTTTCTCTCTCTCTCCTTCTCCCTTCTTCTCTCTCAAAAATAAAAACACATTTTAAAGGAAAATGAATAGGCAATTCATGACTGAGAAAAATGTCTTCTAATTATATATCAGAAGCCCGATGCACGAAGATTTGTGCCCGAATGGGCCTTTCTCTCCCTGGCTACTGGCACCACCTTCGCTCTGGCCAGGAGCCGCCTTTCCCCTCCACCTTTCTGCTCCGGCCCAGAGTTGCCTTTCCACATTCTTACGCTGTTCAGAGGCCCAGAGCAGTTGGGGGTGCCCACGTATGCAAATTAACCCACCATCTTTGTTGGGTTAATTTGCATACCCATTCTTGATTGGCTGGTGGGTATCACGAAGGTACGGTCAATTAGCATGTTACTCTTTTATTAGGTAGACATCTTATAAAGGACTTCTATTCAAAATATGTAAAGAATTCCTACAAATCAACAATAAAAGGTAATACAATGTTTTAAAAATGGGCTACGGATTTGAACGATGCTTCACAGGAGGAAATAGCAAATGGCTTATAAGCACAAGGAAAAGTGCTCAACACCAGGAGATACCAGGGAAATATCCATTCAGACCACTGTGAGGGGCCGCATCGTCCCTCCTGAAATTGCTAAGAGTCAGGAAGACCCACAATACCGACTCGTGGGGTGAAGACAGGGGACAGCAAAACTGTCATTCCTCGCTGAGGAGAGCAGCTGACACGTCACAGCCACTTTGGAGAGCTGTCTGTCCTCATCCTTAAACACGCCTCTGTCTAGACCCGGAATTATTCTCTGAGGTACTCATCCCCAAGAAAAACAAACAACAGATGTCCACAGACAGCCTCACCGCTCAGAGCAGCCCTGCTCCTAAGAACCAGAAACTGTATGCCCCCCTCACTATCTGACAGGAGAAGGGACACAGCCTCCCCTCGGACCGTGGACTGCGGACTGCTTTGCTACTTGGCCAGAGGAAGGAATGGACCGCTGGGCCGCGCAATAACGTGGACAGATACCAACAACGTGAGGCTGAGCGGAAGGCAACACGAGAGAGCAGCTTCCTGATCGTATTGTCGGGTTCCAGGTATGAAGCCCAAGGACTAACCTGTGGGAACAACACTCAGCGCACTGCCTCCGGGCGGATGGGGGTGGGGATTGACTGGAAGGGGCACGCGGACACCCTGGAGTGAGGAAAACACGGGTCTTGTTTGGTATCCACATAGGGGTGTGTGTGCACAATTGTTAAAACTCCCCAAACTGAACACTGAAGATCTGTGCACTTTACTGTATGTCAATGACACTGCCACTACAGACGTACATGTGTGTATAGACACACAAGCACACACCACACACACACCTGTACAAGTGTGCTTTCTATTTTGCAGAGATTCCCCAATCATCTTAGCCATTGGTAGGTGGGGCAGGTGGGAGGGGGAGAGTCAGACTAGATGAAAACAGGAGGATTCAGTGTAAAACAGAACTGGATCACCCCCAGTTGGGTTAATTTGCCTACCCATTTTTTAAAAATATATTTTATTGATTTTTTTACAGAAAGGAAGAGAGAGGGATAGAGAGTTAGAAACATCGATGGGAGAGAATCATCAACCAGCTGCCTCTTGCACACCCCCCACTGGGGATGTGCCTGCAACCAAGGTGCATGCCCTTGACCGGAATCGAATCTGGGACCTTTCAGTCCGCAGGCCGATGCTCTATCCACTGAGCCAAATCGGCTTCGGCTGCATACCCATTCTTGATTGGCTGGTGGGCTCAGGAAGGTATCACTCCCAGGCAAGGTCCTTGGGTAGGTGAGAGTTTGGGGAGATTTGGGGCCTGACCCCATAGGAGGTCTGACATGGCGGGACCAGAAGGGCTGTCCCCACCCTGCACACTCTGTGTGGGCTCCTCCGTCATCGGGCTGGGGTGGGTGTTCTGTGTGGTCTGAGCTCACGCGTGGACCTTCTCTCTCTGTCAACGCCCTGTGTGACCCTGCAGCTACATATACGTCTTCCTCCCTCCTTCCCGGCACCTCACCACAGCGGGTTTCCAGGTATTTTCATGGGAAGATGTCCTCCAGGCCGCCATGTCTGGATGGAGGGTATCGTTTTAACAATATCCTCTGCATCTGTTCTTCCCCGGTTCTCATTTTACTTCCACAAATGTTTTCTCAAGACGACGTGATGCCTGTGCTTCTCAAATTTTAATGCGGATGAGTCACCCTAGAGATCTTATTAGAATTCCAACGGTGACTCAGCAGACCTGGGGGAGGAGGGAGAGAGGGGCCAAAGTCTGCAGGTTTTAGAAGCTCCCAGGCAATGCCAGCGTGTGGGCCTGAGGGTCCCTGTAAGTAGAAGGCGCTCTGTAGTATGCTAGCAGCGGGATGGGGGCTGTTCTCCCGTTTCTCTCCTTTATTTGCAGGCGGGGGGGGGGGGGGGGGTTGTGCAGAGGGCGGGATCAGAGAAAGACGAGGCAGGAACTAAAGCAATTCTGATCCTCTCTCACACTCCCTCCATCGCGAGCCCGGCCCTGTACTTCTTGCCACCCGCCCCCAGGGACAGCTGCCTTCGTCTGTGAGAGCAGGAGGGAGGCAACAAATGTCCCCTGGCCTGCACGGCTCAGTAGTTGAGTGTCAACCTATGAGCCAGGAGGTCAGAGTTCGATTCCTGGTCAGGGCACATGCCCAGGTTGTGGGCTCGAAACCCAATATGGGCGTACAGGAGGCAGCAGAGCAATGATTCTCTCATCGTTGATGTTTCTCTCTCTCTCCCTTCCTCTCTGAAATAAAAATACATTTTTAAGACATCAACAATGTCTGTGTCTCTGATTCTCCCCCCTCCTTAATCCTGGAGAGGCTGTAACTATAGTTTACTTCTGACTCATAGCCATAAAATTTTTCTTCTTCATGGGATTTAAGATAAATTAGCATTTCTCCCTCTCCCTTCCTCTTTTCCCCGAAACCTGCCTGTCAAGGGAATTTGCTCACTGCATTTTGGTGGAAATTTTCATTAGTGCCTTTTCTATACCAGTTCAGCCCTTGAGCGATGCCCACTCCAATTCAATCTCCTGTAATCAATGGGTGGCATCTCAGAACCATAGCCTTCTTGTCTGCACCACTTATTTAGCAATCAATCAAGTGCTGCCTTGTGATAGCTCTTGTTCTCTTGTCTTAAATTGCTCTTTTATTACTCAACATCTCACAGCTGCAGAGTGTGTCTCCCAACAATACTGTAAGTCCCTTCAGGACTTGATTATTTTTGGGTCCCCTCGAGGCTTCCCCACAGGAAGCCAAACACCCTTCACAAGGAAAAAATGTCATTCAATAATGAATGAAAGAAAGTGTTAGGTACTCGCTACAGATTAGACTTGTCTATTATTTGGCCAATACGGAAAGAGTCCACAGCAATTGGCCAGAATTTATGAAGGACCAAGGCAAATAACAAAAACTTTAGAAAATACAGAAAATGACCTGGCTTTAAGGCAGAAGACAAGACTTACTAGAATAAATTAAGCCTGACACATGGAGCGAAGGCGCACACAGGCAACTCTGCTGTTAGCACCCAGGAGAGGAAAGGCATTTCCATAACTGGGAGGAGATCGTTTCTATTAGGAGACCTTTTCCTAAAGTCCCCAAACCCCCACAAACCCTGTGAGGGTTGCTGAGTGCCACAACTAAGAGTCTGAGGCTTTTATCTGATATCTGCCTTGGCCCTCTCTCAAGCAATGAAAGGAACTCTGGGTTGGAGTTCCAGAGATCTTAATTTTGTTTTTGAGATCAGCTATAACTGACATTGTTTTGTTGGCGATGACATTTAATGTCTCTGAGTCTTATATATTTACTAGAGGCCTGGTATTTACACGAAATTTGTGCACCAGGTTGAGGGGGACTGGATCACCTCACCTCTGGCCTGCACCCTCTCACAATCTGGGACCTCTCAGACATCCTTCTCACAATCCAGGACAGCTGGCTCTAACCACTCTCCTGCCTGCCTGCCTGATTGCCCCTAACCACTCACCTGCCTGCCTGATTGTCCCTAACTGCTTGCCTGCCTGCTGCCTGATTGCCCCTAATACCTCTGCCTCAGCCCCTGCTGCTGCAGCTTTATCCAAAAGGACGTCTGAAATGATGTCTGGAAGGTTTTTCGGTTGTCTGATCTAATTAGCAATTTATGCTTTTATTATTATAGATAGGGATTCCAATGTGCAGTCTGTCTACTCCTCTGCATGTTGTGATGACAAACTGGAATTGGATATGATGACACTTCAGAAGAATTTAAAGGAAAACACAAATCTGGAATATTAACATCATTATCTCAGACACATTGGCTGACTTTCTTGGGCTTCTCCCTGCATCCAAAAACCCCGAGTCTGGCAATAGAGCCATGGTGGGGATGAGGGTTTGGTAAAGCTTTGATGTGACTTATCATTGCCAATCATTTCATGCTAAGAAGTAGTGTGGAGGAAAATTGAATCTTGCCTGTCAATGGTTTATCCTCTAGGATATTTCCCACAGATAATCAAGTGTTGACTATTTATTTCTCTTTGCAAAATAATTTATTGAGTATCTTCCAGTGCCAATATTATACTAGGTATTGAGATAAGATTACTACATCCTAATAGGACTCATTATGTTATGGGAAGATCCATAAACATGTCAACTCGAGTCCTTTTAATATAAATCACAGTCAGAACATCGTGGCAGCTACAAGGTGCAAAGAGTAGAGATATTGGCTTTAGAGTCAGGCTGGATGTTTATAGCATCACTAAATGTAATAAGAGCAGTTCTTGAGCTAGGTACCGACTGCCTTGGGGGCCTGAAGGGGCCTGGGAGCTGAGACAGGCTTCCTCAGCCGCTCTCAGACGTCAGTGTCCATCAAACACACACCTGGGGCATTTTAATATTGATCACACCATCCCCTCTCCCGTGAAAGTAGTGTGGGGTGCTATGTCTCACCACTGCGCCAACCCACCACCACATCTCAGGGACCAGAGGCCCTTCTGGACAAAGGCCACACGTTTTAGGCTTTGATTCAGCACCAAGGACAGAGGCCAATGGAACCAGTTTCTCCAGCTTCAGAAATTGTCGCACCAGTCGGTTTAACATGTCTTATACAGGTGTCCTTTTCCCACTAAGCTGAACAGTCACACACCTGAAGCACAGGATAGTTTGGATGTTGTGTGGCCTTGCCGACCTGGACCCTGAGATGTAGGCACGATGCGGCTCCGTAGCCATTGCCAATGTCAGGGTGGACATCCTTACTCCCACACAACCTAGCTGCCTGGCCCTGTGCCTACTGTTTAAAACTCCTGCCTCAAAAATTGCCTTTCCACGCTATGGTTTATTATTTTCTGTTCTACTTCACAAATCACATTTCCAGGGGCTTAGCCAGATGAATCCTATCAACACAGTAGAACTTAATTTATCCCTGAGGCCAGAGGGCAGATTAGATACCCAGATTATATCTGGGCCGATGGAGGTAAGGATTAATCAGTGAGGCATCAGAGCAGATGGGCAAGGACGGGCCCAGTGAGCTCTCTTCCAGGAGAGGTTTTTCTATGAGACCATGAGCTTCTTGAGAACAGAGACGAAATCTTTTTACTCTTCTGTTAAAGTACCTGGTGCCTGGTAGTCATTTATTAAGTGACTGTTAAATAAGTGAATAGTTGTCATATGTACCTCAGAGCCCCATGTGATTTTGATTTCACTTGAATACGGCCTTACAAGGTAAACGGAGTCAGAAGTATGCACGTATAAAACAAGATGTAAAGTGCAGAGTGTGCACAGCTTCTAAGCAGGTTGTCAGACACAATCCAGAATGAGAGTAACAACCTAGCCACCTGGCCCTATACCTACTGTTTAAACGCATTTTGGAAGGAGAATTCAAGTCAATGGGGGAAAATGGCAACTTTATTTTATTTTATTCTTTAAATATATTTTATTGATCTTTTTACAGAGAGGAAGGGAGAGAGATAGAGAGCTAGAAACGTTGATGAGAGAGTAACATCGACCAGCTGCCTCTTGCACACCCCTACTGGGGATGTGCCCACAACCAAGGTACATGCCCTTGACCGGAATCGAACCCGGGACCTTTCAGTCGGCAGACCAACGCTCTACCACTGAGCCAAACCGGTTTCGGCGGAAAATGGCAACTTTAAAATCAAGTACAATTCCCACCCATGTGACCTGGAAAAGTTCATTAACTTCGGGTCTCCATTTCATTATGTGTAAGACAGTGGTGTGCAGAAGGCAAACCATTCCTGTGTCACTGTATCCCCAGAGGAATCAGAGCTTCATGCACTCTAAACAGGTACAATGGGCAAGATTTTCTGGCTCTTGGCTTGTTCCTGCTGTGGGTCACTGGGATTTGACCAGACAGGGAACAGTCTCTGCTTTGCTTCCTCAACCTGACCCAGCCCTGCTTCTTGATCTCATGGGGCTGCTCATGGGAGTCAGGAGATTTGTATCCTGGTCTGGCTCTTCTCAGCACCCTAGGACAAGGTACCGACACTCCATCTTCCTTCTCTGTCTCCCAGTATTGCCCAGGGGCTCCTGGAATGACACAGAGCAGGCCAGGTGTCCTCTACCATGTCTCATCTTTTTTCTTCTTCTTTTTTCTCTCCATGCTGCTGTGCTCACACCTGCAGAAGACTCCCTGCCGGAAACCAATCATTGTCTCACTAATAGAAAGAGGCTGGTCAACCTTGAAGCTCTGAAAGGTCAGAGCCAACCACACCCTATCTAATTTAGACAATAGTAACTGAGGCAACTTCCCCATCTTGTAATCACGTAAATCCTTACTGATATGATAATTCTCTTATTACGTGCCTAAGGGCTATGGGTGTTTCCCAAAGCTGCTTAAGGGTACTGAGTGTTTCCCAAAGCTGCTTAAGGGTAATGGGTGTATCCCATAGCAGCCTCAATAAAAGGGAGAGCAAGGCCAGAGCCTAGAGAGTCTTCCCACTAGAGCTTGACTCCCGCCTGGCCCCCCATTTGTCCCAAATTAACTCTTTTCTAGTCTCTCTCTTCATTTTAGTGTGTGGCCTCCTCCAGAAACCAGACCCTGAGTGGGTCCTAATCACGCGGGTTGTGTTAAGGGTTCCCACAGGTCCCCATCCCAAGCTCCACCTATGAAAACAGAAACAGTCTTCACAGCTCGTTGTCTAAAGCCTTGAACTTCCTTGCTCTGCCCAATGGTCCTTAATTCTTCACTCCCCTCACATAGTGGTTCTCAACCCTGATATCCATAAAATCACACGAGACCATCAAAACACCCATACCCGGACCTCCCTCCAAACCCTTCACACCTTCACTTCTTGGGATGGAGTCGGGGTAGCACTAAAGCTTTCCTGGTGATTCTGATGGGCAGTCAGGGTTGAGGATATTGCTACCTAAAGATAGCTTCATTTCTCCTACAGGGTTTGACGTCAGATCATGAGCCCCTGGTTGGCAGAGGTGTTTACCTGTTTTTCTAATGCTGTAATAACTTCCTACCCAGAGTAGGTGCTCGGCAAGTAATCGCGGAATTGCACTGTGACACTCTGCACCCCAGGCGGCAGTTATTCCTGGAATGTTTCTCCCTCTGTACTGTGAGGAGGAAGGAAGACAGGAGAATTCAACTGGTCCTGAGTTCCTACCCATCATGCCATCAAAACCCCATCCTTACTTCTATCAGCCTCGGTTCCTCTTTGCAAAGTAAGAGAGTTCTCCCCGAGGGCCAGGATTCAAGATGTAGAATTGCATCAGGGACAGTAAGCCTTGGGATTGACTGGGAGGAGGGGAAAGGGACCAGTTCTTCTTTCTCTTCCAAAAAACTCCTTGTCCTCGCCCCATGCTCTATACCACACACAGCCTGCACTCCAACACCTTCCAGACTGTGGGAGGTGTGAGAGGAGCTGGAGCTTCTGTGGAGCTATTTTGGTGCCGCCTGGAGGTCACGTGAACTTGGAAACAAAGTAGGTGAAGCTGAAACCCAACCCGCATTCTGCCTCTGCCTCCAAACCCAGACAGAAACAAGCCAGGGTTCCTCCAACCCATCACATCACTGATGGGGGTGTTTGGATAGCAGCAGCCATAACCTCTTTTCTGTGACCTTAAAGCCAGATCTAACCCGCCAAAGAGAAACAGAATTGTAGCATTAAGCTAATTAAGGGCTAAAGAACCCTTGGGGAAAAATACTTAATGTGTTTTTTTGTGTGGTTTGGCGTTATTTCTTAATTATGCACGGAGCTTATTATCTGCATATCTTGTCACTTCATTATGGTCAAGTTGGCATCTTACTGTAAATGGTCTTGCCGCCCTCTGAATGTTTTACTCGTTCCACACTGCCAGGAGTTGGTTCAGTCTTTTTTTTCTCTACATATTTTTTCTCTTTGTCACAACACCCAGCACAATAATGCTTATGTATGACTAAGTGGTATTATATTCCTATAGTTATCATTACAACGTACCACAAGCTGGGTGGCTTAGGCCAACAAAAATGTATTATCTTGGTTCTAGAGGCCAGAAGTCCACATGCCTGAAGGCCTCTTGTGTAGCCCAAAGGGGCACAAACAGAACATAAGCAGAGAAGGAGGCGGTGACCACAAATTTGGACTTCTGGCCTCTAGAACCATGGCAGACACCACTCTAGCTCCAGCTTCTCTTTTACACAGTCACACTCACTTCCTGTTTCAGAGTATGCATGACCAAGGTGTACCATTTTCAACGTTGTCGTCACTGCATCAAAATGGCCTTAGAGGGAGCTGGGTCTCTGATGGCAATGAGCTGGGCACCGTACAAAACAAGAATCCATCCCCATCAGACCTCAGGCCCTGTCCAAAGGGCCTGAGTCAAAAATGTAGGCAGGTAGCTGTTGGATTTGTGCCATGGTAGATAATTCGGGTCCAAAGTGATTATCTTCCCAATGAATCCTGACAATTGGTTAGATTCAATAAGTGGTGTTAACCTGCGGAAACTCTGTGCAAATCCCTTGGCAGTGATATCAGAATTTGTAGTCACCCACTCCTTCTCTGCTTGTGTTCTGTTTGTACCCTTATCTCCAAGAGTCCCTATTACGTGCAACTTGCAAGCCCTTGGGATATAGATATTTGTTATCATCATTCTTTGAGTTTGTTAAATATCATGGGCACTATATTCCATCCTTTTCAAATAAGGAGTCATTTAATCCTCACAATTCTGGGACATAGGTACTGCGTGCTGAAACTATGACGAATTGATATTTCATGAGGTTAAACACATGGCCTTCATTGATTCGATTGTGGTATATCAGTACACTACACAGGAGTTAAGAGAAAGCGATACCTTTATGTGCTGGGATAGAAACATATGCAGGATGTAATGGGAACTAACAAGTTGAATCATAGTAATAAGATATAGTCTTTGAGAAAAAAATTTTTATATGACAATATTCCTTTGTTCCTTTTGGATATGACCTGGGGTGGCAAGCTGAAGGATGAGCAAATGAGTGAGCATCTGTGCCTTTTCCAGCAGGGGTGGAAATGGGCAAGGGAGAGCTGAGACAGAGAGAGCTCTGGCCCCAAGCCAATCCTGTCCTGATGGCGGGGCATTCTTGTCCTGATTTATGTCATGGAGCTCCAGGAAGCCCCACAGGAAGGAGCTTGGCCATGGCCCAGCCTATGAAGCTAGCCTTGATTTCAGAACTGGCCAACCCTTTACCCACAGGTTGGTGGCTTCCCATAGGAGCAGTCATCAGGCCCACGATGGTCCAATTACAGCCTCCCCCATCAGCCTGTTAGCCTGAGCCCCACTTCTCTCTGTTTCTGATTCCTCCAATGCCTCTGAGCTGGGTCAGACCAGTCCTGACCCTGGAAAATCCAGGGACCAATGACTCAGCCCTTCCCCTCCTCACTCCACCCCACCATTCATGCCCAGCATTGATGTTTTCAAAAGATGACCACGATAAGGAAAAAAACAGGGGGGGGGGGGCAGGGGGTAGGGAAGAGAAGGAGGCAGGGAATATGGAGGGTAGAGTTCATGTTTGAGAATAGCCTTTCCAGCTGCAGTGGAGTTGATGAGCCGGACTGAGTGAACTTCTTGTCTGATGTCTGGGATGTATCTGCCTTGGGAGGGGAATAGAAGGTCAAGGTCTTGCTGGGAGTCATAACTCTCTACTTAGAAGCCCTCAGACACGTTTTATAAAGAGCCACAGAGAAATTATTTTGAGGCTTTCTCTCCATTTTCTTTCAAGGAGAGGCTGTGTAGGGCACAGAAGTAGAAGCTGCCTGAGAGGCTGGAGAGCTGCCTGGGAGGGTCTCACTCTAGGGGGGCATGCAGCAGTGGAATAAAACACGTGGAAAGAACTGTTCAGGGTGACGAAGGAGAGTGAAGCAAAATTACCCCCCTCTCCCCACCCCAGCTCCTCCCTTCAACCTTTGCAAGTGATTCCAAGATCCTGGTAAGAGAAAGCAGTCTGGATTTACAGGTCAGGCTGCAGAGAAGAGAGGGAGAGGGTGTCTAGAGTAGGGGTGTCGAACTCAATCAGAGAAGGGGCCAAAATCTAAAATCCAGCCTAAATCGCTGGCCGAATGGTTTACTGAACAGTCATAAACTGTCATTGTGATAGAAACGCAGCGGAGTGCAGTGATGACAGCGCGGTGCGGGCCACATTGCAAGGCCTGGCGGGACGGATTTGGCCCGCGGGCCTTGTGTTTGACACATGTGGTCTAGAGAATGACCGGAGGAAGAATTGGAAGCACTTCATGGAGTGAAGTCTTGTTAAGGACTCAGGCTCTGGAGTTAGATGTGTATCCACATTCTGGCTGTGTCACCTGTGCATTGGGTGATGTAAGCATTCCTTGGGCATTGACCTGGTAGACTGCTCGGAGGGGTAGCTGAGATCGTACACTCATGCTGGTGATGGGTATTTGCTGTTATTATTTTCTGAGACATTAACCCAGTTCTAGACCTAGAGCAGCACAGAAGGTGGCTAGACGGAGCATCTATTGATAGAAAGAAGGCTCGGCACCACTGGGCTTGCTGGGGGAGGCGGTGCCAAGACCTGCCGCCTTCCCCATCAATATTTGCTTTGACGATGGTTGTTTACCTTTCCATTAACACTGAAGCTAATGTGTTAGAGCCACTCGCCTGTAACTCCTTGTTTTTTTTGTTTTTGTTCTGGGTTTGGGTGGAACTAATTATTAAAGAAAAACAAGGAAGAGAATACTAAGGAGGAACATATTTGAAGGCAGAGAGAATTCCCTCTCTGAGCCGTGAATCAGCAGAGGGTTTGCTACGAATCAGGAAGCCGTAGCTAACGAGGGCTCACTTCCATGGGGAACGCCTGGGAGACTTTATAGAACAAACTCAGAGCTGTTCCACCTGAGCCGTGAGGAGCATGAAGGGTCTATGCTCTGACTCTCATCTGTCGTTAGCCAAGGACTGCTCCCAGGAGTGCTGGCTCGCCTCCCTTCCAGCCTGCGCCGTGCACAGACCGAGCTCACCCCTGGGAGCAGAGAAAGCCCCGAGGCAGAGAGAGTCGCCGCGGCTTCCAGTAAGGGCTGAGGCTTACTCAGGGAGCAGGGCTGTCAGTAGGACAGAGGGACTGACAGTATCTCCTGCAACAGGAAGCCACTGTCTACCCAGGACTCCCCTGGTTCCTCTTTCATAGGAGGTTCTCAGTACATGCTTGCTAGGTTGAAATGGTCCAGATCATTGAAATCAAGGGCAAAGAACATCGATCCAGTCATGAAACAAAGGGTTGTTTAGTGTTGATCGCATGCCACGTATTGTGCTAGACCTTGAAGATGCCAACCCTGTGTCATTTGGAGTTCGGTACAGAATTATTTCTTTTAACCAACAATCAGCCAATGGAGGCCAGCCTCCATCCACTACAATCAGCCAACAACCCTGAGGTCCCCAGAAGAAGTGATCTTAGCTAAATCAGGAAAAGCAAGCTCTGTGACTCTGATGGTGAAGATTCTTTGTAGAGCCTGGAAGGTGAGTAACCTTCCATGCTTCCTCATTATGCTTTTGTTATGCTTTCCAGTCCTCAGATTCACAGAGCAGGACAGTCCCGAACTGGATCATCTGAACCAGCCATGACAAAGAGATCCATTGGCTGGCTTCTGTCCTGGATTTCTACCAGTTTGGGAAGTTAACTTGGTGAATCTGAGCTTCACTACTGAGTAGACACAAGAGAAAATGCTGGTATTCTTGATATTGAAACCTTATCTATCCATATTCCCCAAACTACCCCAGATTATTGGGGCTTAATGCTCTTGTTTTAATTCCATTTCTGTTTTATTTATTTATTTTTATTTATTTCAGAGGAAAAGAGAGGGAGAGAGAGAGAAACATCAATGATGAGAGAGAATCATTGATCAGCTGTCCCCTGCATGCCCCCTACTGGGGATTGAGTCTGAAACCCAGACGTGTGCCTTGACGGGGAATCCAACCATGATCTCTTGATTCATAGGTCAATGCTCAACCACTGAGCCACACTGTCCAGGTGTTAATGCTCTTCTTGGCGAGGTGTCTCAACACAGAAATGCTTCCTCTTGGCTCAGTTCCTGCTCCAGGACAATTTGCTCTCGCCTGGCCTCACCCATGGAGTGTCTTCCTGTCTCCTGTCATTGTAGAGTGAACCAAGCCCATGATTGTTCTGGAATTGTTGAGACCATTCCAGAAACTCCCTCCCCACAACAGCAGAGCAGTCTAGTGAGCCACAGTCCCCAGGGGCAGGCTTGTCAGAGAGCAGAGCACTCAGCCGTGGAGCCTGCCCCCGTCCCTGCATACAGAGAAGCTCCCTGTCTCTCTCCCTCGGTCCCTGGGTGTGCACTGTCAATATTCATCCCCGGCTCCCTCTCTTGGGAATGAAAAGAGCAATTTGCCTGGCAAACAAGAGGAAAAGAGCTGATTGCTGCTGCTCATGAAAGCTCAGGCTCAATAGAGTCTGATCGTCTTGGTCCCCTCCTCTGAGCTCAGGGTGGTTTACGGATGGAAATGTATTTTCTTCCTGAAATGTGATTGTCTGCTGAAGCCCAGAGGCCAGGCTTGTCTGTCACCCTTTTCCTGGCGTATAATCATAAAGAATTGACTGTACTTCTTTGGATTTCATTTCGTTTCTCCATCTGGAAATTTAAGAAGAAAAAAAAAGACGAATAGTCTCCTAAATGGACTGTAAGGAGATATATATATATATATATATATATATATAGGATATATTTTGGAAAAATTACCTTTTTTTTTTAACATATTTTATTGATTTTTCACAGAGAGAAAGGGAGAGGGATAGAGAATTAGAAACATCGATGAGAGAGAATCATCAGTCAGCTGCCTCTTGCACACCCCCTACTGGGGATGTGCCCACAACCAAGGTACATGCCCTTGACCGGGATTGAACCTGGGACCTTTCAGTCTGCAGACTGACTCTCTATCCATTGAGTCAAACTGGTTTCGGCAGAAGAATTATCTTTCATATTCTCTCTCTCTCTCCCTCCCTCCCTCCCTCCCTCCCTCCCTCCCTCCCTCTCTCTCTCTCTCTCTCTCTCTCTCTCTCTCTCTCTCTCTCTCTCCATTTAAACCTACTTTAAACAAGTAAATCCTCCTCCAGCCACAGGTCCGGCTTTAGCTGCCACCCATTTCTTTTCTCCCCTTTGAAGCCAAACCTGCGAACTGTTGTCTGTATTTATCTCCATTTCCTCACCTCCCACTGCTGTCCCCTCGGCACACACACGACCATCTGGAACCTCATCACTCCCCGACGTGGTTCTCCCCACAGCCCCCGTGACCCTGCTGCTAAATCCAACTCCTGCATTCTGATTGGATGAAACTTTTAATATGTTAGTTATTATCTAACTAGTTATTGTCCCTCCACATCCCCCCAGCTGGTGATTCATCCTTCGAGTACTGAACTCTCTCTCCTGGGCATCCAAATATCACTCTCTCTGGGGTTTCCCCCCGTGTCTGGTTGATCCTTCTTAGACAACGTCTTCGTCTCAGGGTGTCTCATCACGGGTTTTCCTGGGAGGAACTCCTGCATGGCCAGTCTACATCTCTAGCTCACATCTGTCTCCAGAGGCATGGACCCATTTCCCCGAGTCCCTCAGACGCAGCATCGTTCGCTCCACGCTTTCTTTTCCCGATCCCACTCCAGAGAATGGCTAGCCAAGGATGCATCCCCAAGCTGAGTCCTGGAGTGGCTCTGATTTCTTTCTCTCCCTGACCTTATCTACCCGACCAGTGCCCAAGTCCAGCTGGCTCTTGCTCCATCCCATGACCTTGCTTCCACGTAATCTCCCCCACGGCAGGCCTCACTCCCATTTCTTTGTCCCAGGGTCTATGACAGTCTCCCAAGTGGCCTCTGCCTCGGCCTTACCTTCTCCCAATCTGCTCTCCATGCTGCGTCCAGAGCCATCTTTCTAAAATACAGACCTGATCGTGACACCCACCTTCTGCAAACAATGCAATGGACTCTTCATGGCCGCCAGGATCAAGTTCAAACTCATGAAGGCCCTGCTTGTCCTCAGCCCTCTGCAGGTCACCCCTGGAGCTCTGTGTCCTTAAGACACACTCGCCCAAGGAAGGAACGCATGGTGTGCTGAGGAAGATGGTTATCACAGCACAGCACACAAGTCAGGACCCAATTTTCCTATTTGGTTGAAAGAAAGGATGTGGCACCAGGAGTTAAAAGCATTTCCAGCAAGACTCCCGCTCCGCGGGGTCTGAGGAGAAGGCACTGGTTATTGTCAAAGGCATAAAGCGCGAGCTCGTTTCGCTTTTCTGTTCCAACATCGGTACCCTTCTCTGAAGATGCTCTTCCCTCCCAGGCAAACATCCTTTCCCACCGCGTTTGCGCTGGAAAGCTAGAGGAGAGGTGCAAACATAAGCTGTGTCTGGGTGGGCAGGGTGATTGGACTCCTTTATGTTCTTTTTCCCCCCCTAGTTTTTATATTTTTACGTGGGACCTGTGTTACTTTTGAAAATATAGTTTTATTGATTTCAGAGACCAAGGGAGAGAGATAGACAGACCATCAGTGATGAGGGGGAATCTTGAGCAGCTGCCTCCTGCAGCCCCCACACTGGGATCGAGCCTGCGACGAGGGCTACGCACCCTGACCTCCTGGTTCATAGGTCGATGCTCAACCACTGGGCCACACCAGCTGGGCAAGCTTGTGTTATGTTTAATAAGAAGGAACAGCACAAGTGACCCCATCTGAGGGTGACAATTAGTAGTAGCATGAAGCTGAGTGATGATGCTTTTAAAAGGAGATTGCAGTTGGGAACAGGGAGGGGACAATGACATGAGGAACGTGTAGCTTTAATTCAACCCACAGGCAGTGGTCACCTGCCCGCCCCCAGGTGTGGCTCTGGGTGCTACAGAGAACAAGGCAGGAGCCAGGCCTGGTGCCCAAGCCCCCGGGGGCGGGAGGCATCAGCACGCCCAGCACCATGCTAGGAGCGTTGATGATGCTACTTCTTGTCATCTTCACAACAACCCTCGGAGGTAGGTATCTTCATTCCGGTTTTGTTGATGGAGAAACTGAGGCACAGAGAGGTGGTTTTTTTTGGATTGACTGGCCCCAGATCACAACCTATACATCCAGATTTAAATGCAGATATGTCTGACTTCATCCTGTCTGAACGGCACAAAACTGGCTTTACAAAGTCTCTGGAGGGTTGGCTCATGCAGGGAAATAACAAAGAAGAAAAGACGGACAGAACTCCTTGGCCATGTGTGCTGGACGGGCAGGGAGAGCTGGTGTTGACTTGTGGGAGCGGAACGAAGGCCGGGAGTGCCCCGCGGAGGCCGGGGTCACAGGAGTCGCAGACCGTCCTTGAGATGCTGCTCAGAACACAGCGGGGAGAAGCACTTGACCTCCCGGTTCTCATGGCCTCGCATCTCTGGCCAGTGCCCTCGTGCACTTGGCAGCCGGAGGACCCGGAGCCTGGGAAAGGTCATGTTCAGGGGCGGGTCCCTGTGGGACGGCGCGGAGCAAGAGAAGGGCATGGACAGGTAAGTGTCAGGTGTTGTCTGATGCCCATTATCTCCACCGGCCCCCACAAACCACCCACCAGACTAGCCAGTTTAAAGTGCCTTCTGTTCGGTGTAATGGATGACAGCATCACCCTACGTTCCTCCATAGAAGTTCTAGAGCAGGCGCCTTCCCCACCATCTGCAGCCTCACTCTACTGGTCTCTAAAGTAGCCAGTTTGGCTCAGTGGATAGAGCGTTGGCCTGTGGACTGATGGGTCCTGGGTTTGATTCCAGTCAGGGGTATGTGCCAGGTTGCAGATTTGATCCCCAGTCTCAGGCATGGCGGAGGCAGCCTATCAACAATTCCCTCTCATCATTGATGTTTCTCTCTCTCTCTCTCTCCCTCTCTCTCTCCCCCTTTCCCCCCCTCTCCCTTCCTCTCTGAAATCAATGAAAATCTATTTAAAAATAAATAAAGGGGATGGTGATGCCGGGGTCTCTGAGTCACCTTCTCCCCAGGACACTGGGCTCTGGCAAAGCCTCAGAACCCGTTGCTGGAGCTGGGCTTGGCCAGGCGGCCCTGTTCCCTGCGGCTCCTGAAGGTCACAGAGGTCAGAGTCTTTGACGATGAGCAGGCGGGCGCGGGGCTGGGGAGCCGCCGGGAGAGGACAAGCGGAGGCGCAGGCTGGCCGGGCGGGCACGTCCGGGCGGCAGTGATGGATGGGCTCGGCCTCCGCGGCCGGCACCGACTGTCAGCCCTGATGAAGAGCTCGCTGGCCGTGCTCACAGGAGCTGGGAGGCGGGACAGGCCTGAACACGCTGCCTGCGGGCCATCCGGACAGACGAGGTGAGCAGACAGGCCCGGAGGGCAGGGGCCGCCTGTGTCCTTCCTGTGTCTCCCGGGACTCTCCCCTCCCGCCCTCTGGACCTTTCTGCAGCAGTCGCTCTGGTCATCCCAGCCAGAAGGGACTCCAGGGGGATGAATGACAGAGAGAAGATGGGGGGTGGGGGGAGGCGAAGAAGAAGAGGGATATATGGCCTCAAACCCAGAGCGGACCCCAGGGGGCCACAGGGTTGGAAACGGGCTGTGGGAGAGGCTGGGCGTGTCTGAGAACAGGGGAGCTACTGAGTCCTTCCTAAGCGGGGAGTCACGTGACAAGGGCAGGCTCTCAGACTGTGGGGACAGAGACAGAAGGACCCTGGGGAAGGCGGTTCAGAAATCCAGCCTCGTGGTGAGGGAGGATGGGCCTGGGGGGGGGGGGGGGGGGTGTCTGGTGTGAAGAAACTGGGATGTTTAGGCATCCACTCTGGAGCCAGGCTACCAGGGCTGGAATCCTGGGTCCACTGTGTATGGACTGTGGGCGAGATTCTTAGCCTCTCTGAGCCTCAGTTTCTCCATCTGTAAGATGGGATCATAAAGGCACCTATGCTTATCTCCTGGAGTGGATGTGAGCATGAAATGGGCTCACGTGTGTATCGTGTTTCAAACAGTGATTGGTTCTCAGTAACAGTCCGCTGTTTTCACTACTGGCACTTTCTTAAAAAAAAAAAAAAAAAAAAAAAAAATATATATATATATATATATATATATATATATATATATATATATATATATAATTTCTATTGACTTCAGAGAGGAAGGAAGAGGGAGAGAGAGAGATAGAAGCATCCATGATGAGAGAGGATCATGGATCGGCTGCCTCCTAAAAGTCCCCCACTGGGGATCGAGCCCCAAACCCGGGCATGTGCCCTTGGCTGGAATTGAACCTGGGACCTTTCAGTTTGCAGACCAATACTCTTTCCCCTGAGCCAAACCGGCTAGGACACTACTGGCCCTTTCCCCAGCACCTCAGGAGAATCATTGGCTGGTGGGTTTTTTTTGTTGTTGTTGTTTTTTGTTGTTGTTTTGTTTTGTTTTTAAGACTGCCCATTTAACATGATGAGCTGGTTAATAATTTCTCCCCAGTGCTGGGGCTCGTGAGGAATCTGTGATTAGGTGAATTAATGATCACACAAACAAATTACATTCAGGATTTCCTATAGTAATTGGGCCCAGACAGATGAGCTCCAAAGAGCCAAATTGGCTCATTAATCTCTGCTCCGAGGCCCCGTGGCGAAGGAGGGTCCTTCAGCAAGAAGTGCCATCCGCGAGGAAATGTGTTTTCGACAGTAGCGATGGGCCATTTGTCACCCTCGGCGTCCGGTGAAGCATTGTGATTTGTCTCGGGCTGGAAAAGAGGGGGCGGTTTTAGGAAAATGAATGCCCGGGTGGAAGGAGGCTGGGGAAGAAGAGGCTGGGTTTGCCCATTTGGGTAAGACTGAGGGCCGTTTGACCTGTGCCCTTCACGCCTGCCAGACAGAAGTCCCACCTGTGCGTGCTGCTGGTCAACCAGATGGCCATGTAGGAGATGCGAGCGGGTCAATGGAATAAGAAATGTTAATTATTCAACCGGCTGCCTGGACTCCAGCACAGGAGGCCGTTCTGTAAATGCCGAAACCGGTTTGGCTCAGTGGATAGAGCGTCGGCTTGGGGACTGAAAGGTCCCGCCCGGGTTCGATTCCGGTCAAGGGCATGTACCTTGGTTGCGGACATATCCCCAGTAGGGGGTGTGCAAGAGGCAGCTGATCGATGACTCTCTCTCATCGATGTTTCTAGCTCTCTATCTCTCTCCCTTCCTCTCTGTACAAAAATCAATAAAATATATATTAAAAAAACACAAAAAATGTTGGTTGAAACAATGAATAACTGCAGCCCAAGTGCAGCTGGAGAGGGACATTTCACAGGCGCAGCCAGGGTCCCCTCACCCTGTTTCTCTTATCCCTTCACCCTCCTTTAAAAAAAAAAAAAAAAAAAAAAAAAAAAAAATATATATATATATATATATATATATATATTATTGATTTTGTACAGAGAGGAAGGGAGAGAGATAGAGAGTTAGAAATATCAATGAGAGAGAGTCATCGATCAGCTGCCTCTTGCACACCCCCTACTGGGGATGTGCCTGCAATCAAGGTACATGCCCTTGACCGGAATCGAACCCGGGACCTTTCAGTCCCCAAGCCGACGCTCTTTCCATTGAGCCAAACCGATTTCGGCCCGTTCACCCTCCTTTAATTCTCTTCATCCCCCTCGTTGTGGCTTTGGTGAACGTGGTTTTTAAGCTTGTCTTCCCCTGCTGGGAAGAAGCTTCCTGAGGGTGGGTCTAGACTTGGTTCTTTTTCACTCAGCTCTTAGAGGAGCGACCGGCACAGAGGGACCCTGAGGTAGGTAATATTTGATGATTGAATGAGTGAAGGGGCCATGTAAGTGGATCATCTCATTTGCTCCTCACAACACTCTTGCCGTGTGGGCAGAGAAGGATTAGTGTAGGCCCATTTTACAGATGTTGAAACTAAGGTTCAAAAAGGCTACATGTGCTGAAGCTCAGGCAAGTGCAATGGGCCTCGGGCTCAGCTCCTTTAAGAACGTATCTAGCCCTCTTTCCACTACCCCATGCTGTTTCCCCCGTGGCTTCACCGAGTTATTGTTTAATAATTCCGTGGTGAATCAGGGAAAGAAACAGCCTGACGAAGACTGCCTCTGTATTACCTGCTGCCCTGCTCAGAGGACATTGTAGAATCATCATCAGGCCTTTAGATCGGGAGCCCATGGACATTCCATGCCCATAACAATCCCAGGTCTCTTAGAAGTCACCGGTTCCTCTTCCTGGGCAGAATTTATAAAACATGGAATTTTTTTTTTCTTTTTTCATCTTGGCTATCAGGAAGCACCAAAATTGAATTAGTGCTTAATGATAGTAATTATCTGATTTCTGGTCCAATTATTATCCTCCTCCTATACGTGACTTCTGGTTTTTATTTCCATTTTAACCAGTTACGAGTGTGGATGCACAGCTTTGGTTATCACCTGTAGCAAATCCTTCTTTGAAGCAGCTCTATAGGAAATAAAGAAGATAAGCAATAGCTGGCCTTCATCACTCGCTGGTCATATGCCAGGGACCATTTTTGCACTTTACACATATTAGTTCATTTCATCATCAGAAAAACTAACTTTTCTATTGCCAGAGAAGCTAAATATTATAATACCATGCCGTGAAAGCAACGAGCTTCATCAGGAGGCTCTCGGGCAAGCTGTGGTGGCTGCAGTGGACAGTGGGGTTTGGGCAGGTACATCAGACACCCATTTGGGAAACTGATGAAGGGAAATGGGGACACTTTGAGGGAGTGCTCCCTCCCATCAGCATCCGGGGGCTGTGGAGGCTCAGTCTGAGTTTCCTGGGCCACCACAGAATTCAGATTTCAGGAGCTGTGCAACCAATCATTTCAAGTAACTAGTCATTGGGTCTAGAAGTTTCTTTCATCTTCCCGGGAGAAGAAAAGCACACGAGGACAGCATAATCTAGTCTCTTCTTTCTCTCAGATGAGTGTCTTCAAGATTATCCAGGTCAGAGGTGGGGAGCACCCCACCGTGGGCCACCCAGGGCCCTGAAATCACTGGGTCCCAAGGCATGAGCTAGTTAATTGCTTGACCAAATATAGCAGGCTAAGTTTTTATTTTATTTTTTTAAAATATATTTTATTGAGTTTTTACAGAGAGGAAGAAAGAGGGATAGAAAGCCAGAAACATCAATGAGAGAGAAACATCGATCAGCTGCCTCCTGCACACCCCCTATTGGGAATGTGCCCGCAACCAAGGTACATGCCCTTGACCAGAATCGAACCTTGGACCCTTCAGTCCCAGGCCGACGTTCTATATCCACTGAACCAAACCGGTTTCTGCAGCAGGCTAAGTTTTTAAGTTGATCATTTGTATGGCTCGCAAATGATGTTCTAAATATCCAAATGGCCCTTGGCAGAAAAAAGGTTCCCCACCCCTGGTCTACAGGGTTATATGTCCATCTCATCCCCACACCCCACGCCTGTCCACACGGAGAATTGCCTTCTCTCAGCCTTTCCGGCCCCATCTGGAGGGGAGAGCTTCGGTTCCTCTCCTCGTGGTGTTTGCCTCGCTGTTGACACTCCTGTCAAGTACGTGCTTGCATTTTTAATTGCTAGTCTTGGTAGGGGGCGGCTCTCCTTCCGCCTTGGAGGAAAAAAGCATTCATTTAATCTCTAACCCAATTAAAGCTGCGCTCCTGAGCTCATGCTCGCGGCCCCGGCGCGGGGCTCCGGAGACCTGAGCAGAATAGAAACTGCCCAAATTACCGCGGTCCCCTCTCCCGGTCCAGGGATGACTCACCGGATGTGATTATGTGTGTGCGCCAGCAGCTTTTTGCAACTCATTAATCAGCAGGTACACGTCTTGAGAAAAACAAACCCAGGCCTCCGGACTTGCTGGCATTTTTGAGCCACCAGGACAATGACACGGGAGGTTCAGGGCGGCTAAATCCTGCCCCAGTGATTCTGACACCGACCCCTCCCAACTCCCTGCTTTGTGGGGGCTTCCATTCGGCTTTTTTTAAATATATTTTTATTGATTTTTTTACAGAGAGGAAGAGAGAGGGACAGAGAGTTAGAAACATTGATGAGAGAGAATCATCGATCAGCTGCCTCTTGCACATCCCCCTACTGGGGATGTGTCCGCAAACAAGGTACATGTCCTTGACCAGAATTGAACCTGGGACCCTTCAGTCTACAGGCCCACACTCTATCCACTGAGCCACACTGGTTTTGGCCTTCCATTCAGCTTTGAAGAGTTACACAGCTGATAAACTAGCCTTAAAGTGAGGAGATCGCAGTAAAGGTTACGCCTGCTCTGCTCCTGGAAGACACGGAAGGAGAGCCCGCCTCAAGCCCCAGGAGTGGGCAGCAATTGGCCAATGGCTACAGGGGCGGCTGAGTGACAGGAGCACTGCGCCCGGAGCCCAGGCATGGGGGCTGCTTAGGTGCCTGCCGGCGGGAAGGACCTGCGTCAGTCTCACAGCTCTGGTCTTCGGTGACCTTTTCTGTGAAACCCAGGGGCTATGCCAGAGACTCTCCAAGTTCCCAGTGGCCTTGACCTTCTCTGGGTGTGACTATCGGTGAATGGCACTGAGGTACCTCCCTCTGCTCCAACCTGCCTCCTATCACCACTCGATGTCCATGCAGGGCCTCAGTCGTAGGAAAACGTTTCTCTGCACTCATTACCAGGGCAGCTTACGGGGGTTTCTTGAGCCCAAGGGATCTGTGAGGCCGGGTTCTGACCAAGATTTGGGGGGAGGAGCCAGACACACACGTCCTCTCCTCTCGGTTTGTGACCTGGATCCAGACACACTACGACATGACCATGTGCGAACTCCCCACGGTGCCACAGCATGGCGCCCAGGCCCTGTGCTCAGATCTTTGGCTCTAAAGACCCCCCCTCCCCTGCCCCCCGCCCCCCACCCCCAAAATACTCCCTGTCGATCCCCAAACACCATATTCTCAACCGAAAGGGTCGTGCCCTTTCTCAAGGTGCCTCCCTAAAAGCCACAGGCCTGTTGAGTCGGCAGGAGAATGTGGTGGAATGTTTTCGCTCTGACATTTCCTTAAAAACCAACTCTGGTGACTGTTTCCCTCTCTTCCCGGCGTCTTAAGGAGCCGCAGACACATGTGTGAGCTGGGGGTGGTTTTGTTTTGTACACGGCAGCCGCTACTCATTTTTTTGGGGGGGTGGGGGGCGGGGGGCGCTCCAAGCAAACTGGATTCGGATCTTGGGGGGTGGGGGGTTGTCCAGCACAGGTGCGCATGCACCGAGTCCAGTCTGGGTTGGCAGAGCGATGCCTGGCATGGAGGTTTCCGTCTCAAGGCTCGGAGACTGCACAGCAGGGGGAGGTGGGCATCGCCAATCCAGCCTCTCCTCCCCTGTCCGGGCCGCGGACTCAGCCCAGATCCTTGTCATCCTCATCGGGAGCACTGCCGTCACCGTCGCTTCCCAACTAGGTCCTGCTCCCAGCCTGTCCCCAGCCTGGTCCCACCTCCACATCCCAGAGCCAGATCCTGAGCCACAGATCTGCGATGCCACGTTCCTGTTTACAATCCTCTGTCAGTTTCCCCTTCCCAGCAGATCCAATTGCAATTCCGTACGGTGGCCCAGGAGACTCATTTCTCTCAGGTATTAATTTGGCCCTACAGTCCCACTTCACTCCTCCCCCTGTCCCCCGCCCCTCAATACCCTGAGCTCTAGACACACCGAAGTGCTCAGCATCCCCCACGGTGCCTTTCACAGCTGTGTCTCTGGATGAGCTGTTCCCGCTTCCCTCCCTTCTTCTAGAAATGTCCTACTCATCCTTTAAGGCCCAGCTTACAAATGGCCTCCTGGATGAAGCCTTTCCTGGCTTTCCCAGTCAATGTTAGATGCTCCCTTCTTCCAGCTCTCATAGTCTTACCTCTATGAAATCATTTTTTATTTGTTCGCATTTCTTCTTCACCCCACCTGACTCTTTAGGGCAGTGGCTATAGATTATTCAAGTATGTGGTCTCAGAGTCAGTCAATACGGTTTCCTGAATGGCTGTCCCCATCACAGTGGCTAAATAGTGTGCACAGCACCGGGAGTTGACAATGCATAGCAACCCTGAAACTAGGACTACCCCCTATGAATGGAGTGAGCACAGACAGAGCAGCAATGGGTGATGGCCATCATTCATAAAACTAATACAACCCCCAAGACTGTATTGGACAACTCCCCAAATTATAGTTATGGTGACCTCAGAGGGACTCACCCGGATTATGACTTTTATATAATGCTTATTTGTTGGTTTTTCTTCTAATAAAATCAACATATGCTCTTAGGATAATTTTCAATATTTGTAAAAAGGAGGAAAATGAAATTACTCATAATCCAATTATCCAGAGAAAATTACCTTTAATAGTTAGGTGCATCTTCTTTCATGCACACAAGAACTTGAGCATACTATATTTAAAGCATACTTTTTCACTTAACAGTATATTGTATTTTTATGTATTAGATTTTGTCCTAAACCATGAGTATGTATTATCCCATTATATAATGGTGAATTTACCTACTTCTCTTGGGCCTCTAGCTTGCTTCCAAGTTTTCAGTGTTTCTGGGAGTGCCACCTTGTAGCTACCGACACTTTGTGGGAAAACGTCCTCCAGAAAGTTTGTGCTCATTTCCCAACAACAAACCAAGAGTACGAATGTCCGTTTCTCTAAAACTCTTGCTAACTATTGGCGTTGGATTTTAACTAAAAATAGGCAAAGCTAATCAACTCTATTGCAATTTTTTATGTAAAAAAATAATGTCTTTCCAGCGTGTGGGTGGGGTGAGGGCCCCAGGAAAGGGTGTCAGAGACAGGGCTGGTGGTGCGTCTTGGGACCTGAGTGTTGTTTCCGTGCAGCTGTGCCTTCTTCATGAAGGTAGATGCCTCCAGGTATGATGCTTGGTGGCCCTGACTCTCAGGATCATCCAAGCGCCTCCCTGGCTCTGGGTCCCTGCTCACCTGGCCATATTCAGCCTGCGGCGCAAACATGATCCTTGTCTAGCAAGAACCTAAAGGTCGTTTCTCTGTGTAGTCTAATTAGCATATTAGCTCTTTATTATATAGGATGAGTTTCCAAGACTCATCTTTGGAGACTTTGGCTGGGGAAGGCTAGGACAGGCTCTAGAAATCTTTGTTTCCTTTTTAAAAAAAATATATGTTTATTTCAGAGAGGAAGAGAGAGAGAAACATCAATGATGAGAGAGAATCATTGATCAGCTGCCTCCTGCATGCCCTCTGCTGTGGATCGAGCCCACAACCTGGGCATGTGCCCTTGACCAGAATTGAACCCTGGGCCCTGCAGTCCATAGGCCGACGCTCTATCCACTGAGCCAACCAGCCAGGGCTGAATCTATTTCTTAAGGCTCCATGGCCGGTTCTGTGAGCCAAAGGCGGAGAGCATGGGCCTCGACGAAGATGCTCCTGGGGGACACGCGCCAAGTTCACGGGAGAACCCATGCCACCGGGAGCTTCACGATGCTGCCCTGGCTGCCACCCCCTCCCGGGCTGTCCCTCCCACAGACCCAATCAGGAGTTCTCAGACGGCTGCCTCTTGTCAGACTCCTGGCTCCCTCCTTCCTGCTTGCATGAGCCCCAGGAAGCCTGGGACGACCTGGGGATCACAGCAGAGCCTGAGGTCGGGGAAGGTGGGGGACCAGCCCTGAGCTGCAGAGCAGGTGGACGTCTGCACGTGAGCAGAGACAGGGATGGAAGCGCCTGGTCCCGGCAGGCGGAGATGAGCTGCTGGGTGAGACCCGGAGGGCTGCGAACAGCTGCAAACACACTTACCAAACCCAGATAACGTTGAGTTCGTTTTTCTGTTTCAAAACGAAAAAAGACAAAACTATACTTGGACTTGTGTCTCTCTTTCTGGCCAGAGCGTCAGCTGGCTCCCTCCACAATAGGCCTCCAAATAGCACGGCTGCGTGAGAGGGGAGCATGGGAGGATAGCCCGAACCCAAATTAGCCCAGGTCCTGGGAGGCTGCAGAATCCTCGGTCTTTCACAGAGTCTGCTCGCCAAGTCTGGCTCCGCCGGCGCTGCTCTTTTGCTGAACTGGCAGCAGCTGCCGGCGAGAGCCTCAGCAGCACCCCCGCCTGCCAGTTCTGGGCGCCTGGGCCGCGGTTCCAGCTGGTTTGGCACCGTGTTTGCTGTGTTTCCCAGCCCCCACTAGCTGTCCTCGCCATACCTCTTTCTTTTGTTTGTTTTCTTTTTTTACTTTCTAAAAAACTATTTTTATTGATTTCAGAGAGGAAGGGAGAGGGAAAGAGAGAGAAACATTAAAGAGGAAGAATCATTGATTCGCTGCCTCCCCCAAGCCCCACACTGGGGATTGAACCCACAACCCAGGCATGTGCCCTGCCTGGGAATCGAACCATGACCTCCTGGTTCATAGATTGATGCTCAACCCCGGAGCCACGCCGGCCAGGCCTCCCCACCCCTCTCGGATTTGTTGTTCAGCTCTCGCCTCTGTCTGTCATACTTCAGGAGGCCGCAAGCAGGGGAAAGAAAGGCTGGGCCAGCATTGCTTTTATTCCCCGGATGTGGCTTATGTGAGAGACGCAGGGCCAAGCGGCGGGAACGGGCAGTGTGTCGGGACCAGCCCCGGGGCCTGCAGGGACAGATGAGGTGAGCCGGGCGCGCTCAGATCCTGGTTCACACGATGAATGTGTGGGTCTCCTGGCTCGAGACGGGCCCTCGGCGTCCAGCCATCTTTCCTGTTCTCCGGAAGGGATACCGCGCAGCAGCCAGCACCCCCTGAGGGAAGATGACCTCAGATGGGATGTCACATTCTCCCCGTCGGCTGCTGCCCCGTGGGTGGCTCTTGATCCAAGCTGCCTGGGCGGGGGTGGAATCTCGGAGCTCAGCACATCCAGGAGTGCTGACAGACAGGGGTGCCGCCTCGGAAGTCAGTCCAGGCTGCGCGGAGGTCTGAGGAACAGGCCCAGTGCTGCGTGTGCTCTCAGGCCTGATGGCTCAAATATGATTACACTGTGGACCCACTGTGGACGCACTACCTGCCCGCCTGAACACCCCTGACTGCCTCTGCCCACAGCCAGTTCATCCCCTCGCAGGAGTGGGGACGCTGAGCACCAGCTTTACTCCCAGCAGCCACGGCGGCTCGAGTCTCAGGTTAGATCACATGTGTCAAACACAAGGCCCGCGGGCCAAATCCGTCCCACCAGGCCTTGCAATGTGGCCCACACCGCGCTGTCATCACTGCACTCCACTGCGTTTCCATCACAATGACAGTTTATGACTGTTCAGTAAACCATTCGGCCCGCGATTTAGGCTGGATTTTAGATTTTGGCCCCTTCTCTGATTGAGTTCGACACCCCTAGGTTAGATACACAGCAGGCCCCGGGCGGGGTCCTCTGTGCATCTTTGTTTCACGTCATCCTCACAGCCACCCTGGGCACTGGCTGTGAACCCCCTAATCACTGGCGAGGAGATTGGAGGCCGCGGTAGATTTAGGAACTCAGAGAGCGAGGACTCGAACCCTTGTCCTGAGCCTCCCATTATCCCAGCGCTCCTCCGACTTCCACCTGCAGGAACCCTGGGCGGGTTTCAGACCACAGAGGCTGGGCCCAGACAATAGCTCAGGAAATGACCTGGGAACAGGCCAACAGCAAGGGGAGAAGGTCTCACTAAGAGAAGCACATAGCATCTTATTCTCCCATTTCAGGCAAAGTTGTGGCCACAAAAATGTCATCAATTTCTTGTTTTAAGCAATTGATGTCATTTAGTAACGCTAGAGTAGATCATGAAAATTACCAAGGAAGGTCCTGGGTGCTTTGTGGTTTCAGTATTTTTTAAAAGGCTTTATAAAAGAAGAAGACTTTAAAAAAAAAATTGCCTAGCTGATTTGGAAGTTTAAAAAAATAATTTAAAATAAATGTATTGTAATTTGCCATTATAATTATGGTAAAATCATTTCCTAGCATATAAGCCTCCATGCATCTGTGAGGATGGATTAGCTGTGATGAGCGTGGGAGCCCTTAGAACTTAGCCAGAAGGAAATGTGCTTGCTGGAACCCATGCAAATATGTCCCTCAGCCCAGACTCTGTGCCACTTTATA
This sequence comes from Pipistrellus kuhlii, assembly GCF_014108245.1. NCBI lineage: Eukaryota > Metazoa > Chordata > Mammalia > Chiroptera > Vespertilionidae > Pipistrellus > Pipistrellus kuhlii. The sequence goes on from NW_023425523.1 coordinate 4,228,263, forward strand.
CAAAACTAGAGGCCTGGTGCACAAAATTCATGCACTGGGGTTGGGGTGGGGTGGGGGTGGGTAGGGTGTCCCTCAGCCCAGCCTGCACCCTCTCCAATCTGGGACTCCTTGGGGGATGTCCAACTGCCAGTTTAGGCCCAGGCCACAATCCCTTTCAAATCTGGGACTACTGGCTCCCAACAACTCGACTGCCTGCCTGCCTGATTGCCCCTAACAGCTTCTACCTGCCAGCCTGAACACTCCTAACCACTCCCCTGCCAGCCTGATTGACACCTAACTGTTCCCCTGCTAGCCCAATCACTCCCAACTGCCCTCCCCTGGCGGCCATCTTGTGACCACATGGGGGTGGCCATCTCGTGCAAGGGCATGATGGTCAATTTGCATATCACCTCTTTATTATATAGAATAATGAAATGGGGTGGATTATACAAAAATCCCTAGAGTAGGAATGTCACAAACATATATACAGAATAACAAGTGAGGGGCTCTGGCAGAGGAGCCCGTACAGGTGTGGAAACTGAGGACCATCAAAGGGAAGCCCTTGGTGTCTAAAACTCGTAGCTGGGGTGGGGGGGAAGGGAGAGTGCAAGCGTCCCACCCTACCCTTGGCCTCTCTGTGCCTGCAGACGCAAATTAACCTGCCATCTTTGTTGGGCTAATTTGCATACACACTCCTGATTGGCTGGTGGGCGTCACAAAGGTGTGGCCAATTAGCATGTTATTCTTTTATTAGTTAGATTAATTGGAGTTCCATTCCTTTAGTTTTAATGCAGTTCTGAGAGGAGGGGGAGGGGAATGACCAAAGTCGGACCGCAGAAAGAAAAGCAGCCACTATGTGGTAATATTATTTCATAAGCCAGATAAGGACAGACTAAAAGACACATTTGTCTCCTCCAGAGACAACGTCTTCGGCCTGCTCACATCCTGATCTAAGTCCCGTGCTTAGCTGTTTGCGAGGTTCCCATTAAGAGCCAGCCAGCGGTTTCACATATGCCCACTGACAATGTCGCCGAAGACAAAATTGGCCCCGTAATGTGTTTTTGTGCGACTGGTCTCCGGCTGATAAGGTGCAGCCGCCAACAGGAGTCACGGTCATGCATCACTGTCCCACGAGCTTCTCCTGTCGTCTTGTCTCCCAAGCGGCAGTGTCGGCTGATGTGTTTTCCCTGCCGGTGTCACGGGGCTGGAACCCTCAGGGTATGGCATCCTCAGCCGGGGGTGCCCCAGGGACAGGACTGCAAATCAGTTCGACATATTCCACAGTTGCAATTAAGTTACCTGATTTCCAACGTGCCTCCTGTCCCTGAAGAACGATGCATTCATCTTCCTGACGATCTGGCAGAGATTGGGCCGGCTGGGGTTGAAGGCTGTTTTCTGATTCTGAAGAATTCATCTGAAATCGCTTTCTCTCTGAGCTCCGAGGGCAGCAGGGCCCTGCTCTCTCCTACCCTCTATCACACGGAGCGGAATGGGTTTTGTCGCATTTGGGCAAACTCCGTGCTGTGGGGGAGGTGCGTCTAAATGAGTAAATATCTCTAACGCTTCTGGGAGGCCTCAGGAAAGGCTGGGGGGGACAGGGGAGATAAAGCTGTGGGGAAACATGATTAAAAATATATATCAATCTGTCTCTGCATTATTGTCATATTGAAATGTACAGCTCAAAATCCATTCCTTGGTTCCCCTGACAGATATCTTTGGGCGGGAATAGAAGCATTCATCTTGCGCTTCCCACCCTGTCTTGGAGATTTTATAGGCCTGCGACTGAATGCAAACGATAAATATGTTAACACAGGGGGAACTTACATAAGGTTGCAGGCTACGACCCAGGCTGCATTGGGGCAGCAAAACATGATGTTAACTTTTACCAGGGAGCTGGCTCCTTTGGTCAACATAGGAAACACACACGCATTGAACGTCTCCGGAGACCTGCTGTGGAGAAAGACACCGCGCTAGGCACGGAGGCGGGTCAGAAGGCAGACACGCCCCAGCTCCTGTCATCTAAACGGGAAGGTTATAAACCCAATGAATTTTGGAGTTTCCTACACATGTTCCCTTAATGAACCAAGGGATTGTTTACCAGGTAAATCGAGAAAACCTGATAAACAAACGGACTCATAGACACAGTGAACAGAGAGACTGACAGAGTGGGGTGGCTCGCCACTGGGCGTAAAGGTGAAGGAACTGAGAAGTACAGATTGATAGTGACGGCACAGGGAATACAGTCAGCACTAGTGTAGCAGCTGTGTACAGTGCCAGGTGGGGACTGGAAACATCAGGGGATCACTGCGTAAAGTATGTGACTGGCTCACTGCTAGGCAGCCCACCTGAAACTAATCCTATGTAATAAAAGCATAATATGCAAATTTTCCCTTTGACCAGAGTTCTTCTGGGAGTTCGACCAGGAGGCGAGCCCGTTGGGTGAAGGGAGGGAGGCCCTGGCCAGCAGCCAGCAGCCACTGGGGACCCTACCAAGTGCACGAATTTTGTGCACTGGTCCTCTAATACAAGATAATTAGGAATGTCATCTGTAATTGAAAGAAAAATAAAAAATAAAAGAAAAAGGAAACCTGGCCACGTCTTCTTGGTCTTATCATTGATTTTCTGTGAAACTGGTTTGGCTCAGTGGATAGATCGTTGGCCTGTGGACTGAAAGGTCCCAGGTTCGATTCTGGTCAAGGGCATGTACAATATCTTGGTTGTGGGCACATCCCCGGTGGGGGGTGTGCAAGAGGCAGCTGATTGATGATTCTCTCTCATTGATGTTTCTAACTCTCTATCCCTCTCTCTTCCTCTCTGTTAAAAAAAAAAAAATCAGTAAAATATATATTTTTAAACATGTTTATTTTCCTAGAAGAACGAACTCAGAAGACGCCGAATTTTCGTAATTCGCCTGGGACAATGTGTTTTATGTGGCCTAGTGTCAAGATCTGTTTTTTCCTCCAAAGTCAACCTGAACGCAGTAACCCCGAGGGCAGAGGAGGCCGCCGTGCTCGCATGCTCCCCAGTGCTGCCTCTGACTCAGGCCGCAGCCATGAGCGAGGGCTGCCTGCTGATGGCTTTCTCAGCATCCGGGGCGGGTAATGCAGCCGGACCAGGCACGGAGCCCTGGAGAACTCCGATGCACTTAAAGCACGCTCAGATTACAGGTTTGAACGCGAGCACCTGGAATCTTCTCTTTGACCGGCACCTTTGATTCCATTGTGCGCGCGGAGGTGGGCCCAGAATGAGGCGTAATTGAGTTTCAGCCCATTTGTTTAAAAAATCACGCTTGGCACGGGGTGTCGGGAGTACTTAGCAATGAACACATTTGTCCCAACGCGATGCACCCAGTGTTTTCTGGGCAGAGGGGGCATTTACATCCACTAATAACACACATTACCGCAGCACATCCTGTCCCCACCTCCCTCCGATGCTGACATTGGGGGATGGCTCCTTCCTTTCAGACGTAGCTGTTTTCGCCTCCGGAGTGCGGGGCAGGGATGCCCCCTGGGCCTGTCTCCCCGTGAGGATCTCACCTGGGAGGGCACGCCCTCAGCGTGTAGCAGGGGAAGGGGGAGCGGCCACATTTGTCATGTGAAGAACTACGTCAGGCTGTGTCCACACTGGAGGGGGCATAGCTGTGGGAACTCAGACATCTTGATAGGAGCGAGGCGGGGGGCCGTGGTTTCGGGGGGTAGGGTTGGAGAGCAGGGTTCGGGCAGCTGTTGGTGACACAGGTCATAGGGTCAGTCCCCCGAAAGGGAGCCTGGTAGGAATGGGTAGGGAGTAGTCCAGTTTTTGTTTTGTTTTTTCTTTTTAAAATATATTTTATTGGTTTTTTACAGAGAGGAAGGAAGAGGGATAGAGAGTTAGAAACATCGATGAGAGAGAATCATCAATCAGCCACCTCTTGCATACCACCTACTGGGCATGTGCCCGCAACCAAGGTACATGCCCTTGACCGGAATCGAACCCGGGACCTTTCAACGCGCAGGCCGACGCTCTATCCACTGAGCCAAACCAGTTTGGGCTAGTCCAGTTTTTTTTAATGAATTTTTAAAAATGTTTTTATTAACTTTTTAGAGAGGAAGGAAGAGGAGGAGAGAGAGAGAAATATGGATGTGAGAGGGAAACATCAATTAGCTGCCTCTTGCAGGCCCCCTATCAGGGATCGAACCTGCAACTCAGCATGTGCCCTGTGCATAGGATGATGCCAAGCCAACTGAGCCACCCTGGCCAGGGTGAGGTAGTCGAGTTTTAACAAGAGGCAAATGAGGTAGAACTCAACTCGTAAGAACTGGGTGCGTAGGATAGGAGGTGGGCAGACACCTTTGGGCTCCCATTGGCTCTCAGAATTAGGGTGTATGACCCATTCTAGGTCCCAGGAAGAGGGTGTTGTTGAGGTTGCTGCCATAAATTGGAATGGGCTCAAGGATCACGTAGCATTGACCTTGTCCAGAATAGACAGACTCATCCAGGCAGTGGTTGAAAGCAGGGGTTGGCATGCTCTCCCCAGCAGGGGGCGCCAGTGGCATCGCCAAAAGGGCCGCATCTCAGGCTCTCAGACCTGTTCCTGCCCCAGGGTTTCTGGACCAAAGGAGAGGAGTTTTAGGTAAGACATTCTGCTTGCTGAGCTGACTGACAAGGCAGGAAGCTGCAAAAAGTTTGTCGGAGTAGAAAGGCCGAAAGGAAAGGAAGGAAAGCAAAGTCAGCTGATGCGGAAGAGTCAGCAGGTGCTGTAGGAACAGGCAGGATGGAGGGCGGGTCCAGAGAGGCCGGGCCAGGCAGGCGGTCTCAGGCCCATGGCCTGTTCATCTCTGATTCCCAGTGTGCAACAAGGATGAGCATGTTGGGAAGGAAAGAAAGGAGGAACAAAGGAAAAGGGGTCACTAAAGAAATGAGAATATTAGAAAAAGAAGGAGGGGGGAAAATCAGGAGACAAGCTTAATTGAATTAGGCTGGAAATTAGTAACATTCGATTCTTTTCTGATTCCATCACCAACTAAATAAATGCTGGACTTTAGATAGAGGTGAGTTATATCTTGAGACCATAGTCATTCCATCTTTAAGATGAGTGTGCTAGCCTAGATCCGTGGTCGGCAAACTGCGGCTCTCGAGCCACATGCGGCTCTTTGGTCTCTTGAGTGTGGCTCTTCCACAAAATATCTTGATCTGGGTGAGTCTATTTTGAAGAAGTGGCGTTAGAAGAAGCTTAAGTTTAAAAAATTTGGCTCTCCAAAGAAATTTCAATCGTACTGTTGATATCTGGTTCTGTTGACTAATGAGTTTGCCGACCACTGGCCTAGATCATCTCGTGTTTGTTTGTTTTTTAACCTGACTTGAACAAATATTTCTGAGTGCCTGCTAACTGCGAAGCGCTGAGTTTTGAGGAGACTTAGATGATAGTATTCCTGCCAGGAAATGCCAGAGTGCTGATGCAGAGGGATGCCCTTTGTTCTCCGGCCAGTTTTGTACGTGTGGGTGTCCTCGGACCACAAGTTAATGGAAGCCAGAGGGAGAGGCTGTTCTTCCTCGAGATACAACAGCTAACGGGCTGGCCTTGCCTGTGGCCTTTTTAGTCAGACGCTTGAAAGTCCTGGTGCCTCTCACTCGCTCCCTCCCTTGTGCATGCATGTTGTGTGGAGAGACAGTGAGTGAGAGAGAGAGAGGAACGTTGATGTGAGAGAGAAACTTCCATCGGTTGCCTCTCGTATGCATCCCAATCGAAGACCAAACCTACAGCCTATGTGTGTGCCCAGGACAGCACTCCCAGGAGCCTCATTGTGGCTCACCCATCCCCTCACAACCAAGTACTTCCCAGACGGAACACGAGGGAACAAATAAAAGGAATTGACTCTATGTTTTCCAACAGCCCTGGTCATTGGGAGGAAACCGTGGGGAAAGTGTTGGTGGTAAGGCCCTTTGGCTAGAAGATAGATGACATGTGTGGTGGCATTCTCTCACTGTTCAATTGTAAATGCTAAGGCTCCCATCAGCAAAGAAGTAATTGCTGCGTACCAGCGAGCTTTACTCATCACTAATTGCACATCTCGCCCTGAGATTAGAGGTGTGACTGCGCTTGACTTTTCCGTAAATTAGCCAGAACCAGAAAAGGCCACGGGGTGTTTGTGTCTATTTGCGATCTCTTATGCATAGGGACTCACGAAGGGGCAGCGGGCTGGTTCAGACTGTGGCCTCGCATAATGCTTTGAACTCCTTGGTTGGCATCCTTGTGGGCAGAATCCCAGTCTTCCTGGGATAGGCCCCGCCCCTCCCCCCCTGAAAATCCCCTGCCACATGAGAACACAGATGTAGACTGCCGGGTCATGCAGAGGGACACGGCCACACCAGACAGCTACCGTGACCTGGTCCAGACCTGTGCCTGCATCTACTTCTGGAATAAGTTCCTCCCTGTAGGTGGCACCTTTCTTCCTAAGAAATGCCACAAGTTCAGGAGAGCCATTTATCATTCCGCCATCACCGCCAACCGTTTTCACTGAACACCAGCCACACTTCATGACCATCCTCTTTTCTTACAGTGTTTGAAGAACATTTACCAGTAAATATTGAGACTGGAAGTACCGGGATGGGAGAGACGAGCCCTCTGACCCTCACAGAGGTAGTCTCAGGCAGGGTGTGAGCTTGGGGACTTCTCAGTCTGAGCCCTGATGCTGCTGGTTCTTTCTTTTTTAAAAAAAAAATATATATATTTTATTGATTTTTTACAGAGAGGAAGGGATAGGTATAGTGAGTTAGAAACATCAATGAGAGAGAAACATTGATCAGCTGCCTCTTGCACACCCCCTGTTGGGGATGTGCCCGCAACCAAGGTACATGCCCTTGACTGGAATCGAACCTGGGACCCTTCAGTCCGTAGGCCGACACACTATCCACTGAGCCAAACCGGTGAGGGGCCTGGTGCTGCTGTTTCCTAGCTCTGTGCCTGTCCTTGCAGGGACCCTCCCACCCTGCGCTCTCTCTCCACATGTGGACTGGCATGGCAGCGGCACTGCCTCCCTCCAGGGCTGCGGAGGTCACGGCCTGGCAGGCGCTTGGCACAGTCCACGCTCAGCACGCGTGTCACTGCGCAGGGTGCCAGGTGTTGGCGGCACGGAGTGCCCCTGGGAGGGGAGAGATGCCTCGTATACATGAGGTGTCGCTCAGCAAAGCCCTCTCCTGGGGCTCGGGACAAAAGGCCCTGGAGGCCTGAGGAGGAGAATGGGCGTCCATCTAGAACCAGTTTCTTTCTTTTTTTCTTTTTTAAATAAATCTTTATTGTTCAGATTATTACAGGTGTCCCTCATTCCCCCCTCTTCCCCCATAGCTCCCCTCTACCTGATTCCCAACTCCACCCCATGCCCTTACCCCAGCCCCTGTCTTCATCCATAGGGGTAAGATTTTTGTCCAGTCTCTTCCCTCACCCTGGAACCAGTTTCATGACGCCTTCTCCGAAGTGGTCACCATAGCTGATGGGCGGGGGGGCAGGGTCCTCAGACGAGGGCCCTAAGCTGGACCTTGGAGATGAAGTCACCGGGGAGTGAGGGCACAGGCGGCTGGCAGGACCGGGGTCCAGTACGTGGTGGGAAAGAACCCAGAAGATGCCACCAGAGGCCAGGGCAGCGCCAGGTTCCACCACCAGGGCAGCGCCAGAGAGCGAGGTGGTCAGATTTATGTTTACAAACACAACTCAGCTGTGTCCTGGGGGTTGAACTATACAGCGAGCCCACAAGCAGGGAGTTTGGATGGAACCGTGAGCTGGGGCAGTGGCAGTGAGAATGGAGCAGAGAGGACAGGACTGAGAGGGACTTGCAGGGACCAGAAGACATAGTGACCACGGACACGGGGTGGGTGGGGGAGGGGAGCAGAGGAACCCTTTGGGGATGACTTCGCATTCTAGCGTGAAGTAAGAAGCACAGGAAGAGAAGCAGGTCTGGGGAGAAAGATAATGAGTCCGGTGCTATAAATACTGCGTCTGCAGGAAGGATACCCAAGTGGGCAGTTTGGAATGTAACTCTGGGTAGACCCGTCCAGGCTGGCAGGGAGAAGGGAAAACTGGCCTTGCACAACCACACGGCCCAGCTGGTTCTATGGAACAGAACCAGAAGGGACAGGTCCCTCCCAGAACCACCTCCACACCAGCCAACTCCTTCACTGGCTGCATTTAAAACACCGGTGCGTCCTTCCGCACGTCTCCGCCCCTCCATTCAGCCCGCGCGGATTACGTAAGCATCTACGACGTGCTGGTGCTGTTCTCAGATTCTGGGTCAAAACCCTGCCATCGGGGAGTTTATGTTTTAGCGCAGGAGACCGTCGATAAGCAAGTAACTGAATATTCTAAAATATAAACTTAAGTCAACAGCATCGGGAAAAATAAAGCAAGTAGGAGATCAGACAGTTACCAAGGAGGAGGGGAAGGCGGGGGGCGACTTTTAGAAATCAGGAGGCCAGGGAAGCCACCTGTGATGAAGTGCTATTTCAGACGGAGACCCAAGGTCACAGAGACCACGATGAGAAAGTCTGGAGGCAGTGTGTGTCAGACAGAGGGAAGAGCAAGCACAGCTGCCCTGAGGTCGGGGCCGGCTCAGGATGATGGGGAGACAGCTAAGCAGCCAGCCTGGCTAGAACATACCACGGAGTCACAGAGTATGTTGTGCCATTCCTGGCACTTTTGTCTTGTGCTCTTAACTGATTCTGTTGCAAAGATTTCCATGGATTTAAATCCTACCTTCCCAACCCCATGCAAGCCTATCCAGGGCAAGGTCTGTGTTCAATGTCTCACTCCCACGGTGCCTAGCACAATGCCTGGCGCACAGCAGGTGTTCTTTCCCCATCCCTTGGTCTGTGGTTATAATTCGTGGTGACCATCTGGCAGACCACCGGTGACGATGTCTAACGTTGCTGTGAGAAATTCAAGACAAGCCCAGAGCCACGTGAAAAGCCCAGACGCCAAGAGGTACCCTCCCCTTTTTTATTTTTTTTAAAATATATTTTATTGATTTCTTTTACAGAGAGGAAGGGAGAGGGCTAGAGAGTTAGAAACATCGATGAGAGAGAAACATCGACCAGCTGCCTCCTGCACACCGCCCACTGGGGATGTGCCTGCAACCAAGGTACATGCCCTTGATCGGAATCGAACCTGGGACCATTCAGTCCGCAGGCAGACGCTCTATCCACTGAACCACACCGGTTTCGGCACCCTCGCCTTTTGCAAGGGGATTTCCCAGGGGCTCTCACGTTGAAGATTGGCATGTGAGGAAACCCCGCACATGCTCAGAGGACACACGACAATAATATTGTTATTACCCCACCGGGGTGTCCTGGGGATGAATGAGACATTTTCAAACCACTTTGAGCTACTCCGCGGGGGGCACTCAATAAGTGGCATGGGCCGCCCCTGCAGTGCCACGGCTGACGCGGCTTTGTTGTGATGGGTTCTGCGGTCCAGCCGGGCTGGGATTCGCCCACCACCTCATTCCCATCCACAGCAGACTGGCCGTCCGAAGGCGGTGCTTTCCAGTGGGAATAAATACGAAGCGAAGCGAAGCAGTCGGCAATCAGAGGCAGACAGGCGGCCGTTGGAAATGTGGCGTTTATTAAGCACTCGCAGTGGCGACATAGAGGCCTCCCGGTGTGACCCGGTACAGCGACCGCCGGGGTCAGAAACGGGCCAAGATCTCCCGCCCCCGCCCCCACCCCGCCGGGAGCTCCCTGTGTGAGCTCGAGGGAATGGCTCAGCTTCTCTGGGCCTCAGGTATGAAGTAAGGGCCGTCCGATGAAGCTCAGATTCGGTCTTCCCCGAGAAGGCAACTACCTGGGAGGAGTGGAAACAGCCCTTTCGGAGGGAGAGCTACTGCACAGCGGGGAGAAGCTGGTGACCATCCATCACAGGGCCCGCTCCGTCCTGGTCTTCCTTGCGGTTGATTAATATTAATTTCGGTACTAATTCCTGCAAATGGAGAGATAAATCACTTTCTAAGTCGGGCGGAGAGGTGCATGAAACATTTGGGTCTTTAAAAATAGGGTCTTTGCCTTTCTAAGAGCTGTCCTGGCAGTGAGCGCTCTGTCTTATTCTTAGACTTAAATATACGAATGATGGATTCCACTGCTCCCCACCCGCCCAGCTCTAACACAGGGCGTGGTGTAGGGAGAGAGTGTTACCTGGCGGTCCGCTTTGACCATCTGACAATCTGTGTCACAGCCTGCAGGGCTGGCCCTGACCGGGGGCAAAGGACAGAAAAGAACCTGGTGCTTGCTGCACCCAGAAGAGGCAGAGGAAACCCCGTGGAATTACCAACCGGGGAATGTACCCCGACTGTGAGCCCGGGGTCCCCTCCCTCCTCCTCCTCCGAGGAATCCAGGGTTCCTGGGCTCAGAGACAAGAAATGCTGACCCTCCGGAGTGGATAGGGATGTAAACACTCACTTGCTGAGAAACTCAATTCCACAGACACATAGGAGGGCCTACTAGCGCCCCCGGCAGGCACTTTGGTGGCTGCGGGGAATGCAAACTGGGTGAGACCTAGCCTCAGCTCTCCATGACACCACACACACACACACGCACACACACACACACACACACACACACGTTTACTCCAAACTCCCCAGCTCAGGCGTGATGGGTGCGGGAGTTGTCTACACAACCACTCCTCTTTTGTAAAGGATTCCGATGATAGAGCAGAAAACACATTTCTAAGCCTGGGGTTGACTCTGAATTGGATTTGCTTAGCTGTCCGGAAAGAGAAACTGTGTTCCAAGTGACCAGAGCACTTTGGAAAACTGGTTTCTGTTCAAATGGGGATAACTGCAAGGTCCTATCTCCAGGCCAGAATCAAGCAACAGAGACGCAGGTTTGGACCGCATGTTCTCGCAGTGTCACCGCTGACGCCTGGAGAAGCCCCTGGCCCGGCCAGCGGGGACGCAGTCTGAGAGGGTGTGTGTCCGGGTCTCCATCACCCCAACACAGACTCCGGACGCTGAGTGCATGTCCTCTGTCACTCCCCTCTCAGGGAAGCTCAGTCCTGCAGAGACCAGGCTGCCGGCTCCAAGCCCAACCAGAAACCTGCTCCCCCTTCTCCCCGCGTCTGGAACGGGTCTACGCTGTGGACATTGGTGTGAACTATCCTCTCCAAAGCCAAGTCCCTGAATGCCCGGAATGACCCATTTTCTCAGACTCCCGGGTGTGACACGCACCAGCACCCACCACTCCCTCCAGCGTCTCACCCACACAGGGGCTGCGTTATTCAGAGCCCTCGGGCCTGGAGGTCTCCCTTCTCGGGGCGCCCACCCACCGCGCCTGCCACCGTCCCTGGACCAGGCTCCGGATCCAGGGCGCATCCCCACCCTCCCTCCCCCCTCCCCCGCCTCCGCCAGCCGGCCGACCTCCGGGCTCCGCACCGCCCGCCTCCCCGCTGGCCCGGGAGCAGACGCGGGGCAGCGGCGCGGGGCCGGGCGGCGGAGAAGCCCTGGAACGGGGGCGCGGCCTCGCGGGCCGGGGGCGCGCGCACTGGCACGGAGCGGGCCGGAGAGGTGCAGGGGGACCCGGGCGCTAACGGAAGGTTCCTGGGTGCCCGGGGGCCGGGGAGGCGGCGGGGAGGAGAGGCGGGGCCGGGCGCGGAGGGGCGGGGACCCCGGGGCCGGGAGGGAGGCGGCGGGCGCGCGCCGGGCGGGGGCGGAGGGAGGCGGGGGCGGCGGCGGGAGGCGTCTCCCTCCGCCCGGGAGCCCGCGGGCCGCGCCGCAGCCAGACGGAGCCCGGCGGCCGCCGCGGCAGCAACAGGCGGCGCGCTGGGCTGGGCGCGGGCGCGGGCGGCGCGGGCGCGGGCGGGAGCCGCAGGGGCCCGCCGCATGGAGGAGCATCTCAGCCTGCTGAGCTCGCCGCCGCCCGCCGCCCGCCGCCGCGCCCCCCCGGCCCCGCGCCCCCCCGGCGGCGGCGGCGGCGGCGCCCGCACCCTGCTCAACCCCGGCTACGCCGAGTCCGCCGCGGGCCCCGAGCCGCCGCCCGACATGACCGTGGTGCCCGCGCCCGGGGACCACCTGCTGGAGCCGGAGGCGGCGGGCGGCGGCGGCGGGGACCCGCCGGAGGGCGGCGGCGGCGGCGGCGGCGGGGACCGTGACCGTGACCGCTACGAGCCGCTGCCGCCCGCGCCGCCCGCCGCCGCCGGCGCCCAGGACTGCTGCGGGGAGCGCGTGGTCATCAACATCTCGGGGCTGCGCTTCGAGACGCAGCTGAAGACCCTGTGCCAGTTCCCCGAGACCCTCCTGGGCGACCCCAAGCGCCGCATGCGCTACTTCGACCCGCTCCGCAACGAGTACTTCTTCGACCGCAACCGGCCCAGCTTCGACGCCATCCTCTACTACTACCAGTCGGGCGGCCGCCTGCGCCGCCCCGTCAACGTGCCCATCGACATCTTCTCCGAGGAGATCCGCTTCTACCAGCTGGGCGCCGAGGCCATGGAGAAGTTCCGCGAGGACGAGGGCTTCCTGCGCGAGGAGGAGCGGCCGCTGCCCCGCCGCGACCTGCAGCGCCAGGTGTGGCTGCTCTTCGAGTACCCGGAGAGCTCGGGCCCCGCGCGCGGCATCGCCATCGTGTCCGTGCTCGTCATCCTCGTGTCCATCGTCATCTTCTGCCTGGAGACGCTGCCCGAGTTCCGCGACGAGAGGGGCGACTTCGAGCCGCCGCCGCAGCCCGAGCTGCTGCGGGAGGACCAGGGCGCCGCCGCCGCGGGTAACGGTACGTCGGGGGCCGGGGCCGCCGCCGCCGCCGGGGCCTCCAGCTTCTCCGACCCCTTCTTCATCGTGGAGACGCTGTGCATCATCTGGTTCTCCTTCGAGCTGCTGGTGCGCTTCTTCGCCTGCCCCAGCAAGGCCGCCTTCTCGCGCAACATCATGAACCTCATCGACGTGGTGGCCATCATCCCCTACTTCATCACGCTGGGCACGGAGCTGGCCGAGCGCCAGGGCAACGGGCAGCAGGCCATGTCGCTGGCCATCCTGCGGGTCATCCGGCTGGTGCGCGTCTTCCGCATCTTCAAGCTGTCCCGCCACTCCAAGGGGCTGCAGATCCTGGGCCAGACGCTCAAGGCGTCCATGCGCGAGCTGGGCCTGCTCATCTTCTTCCTCTTCATTGGCGTCATCCTCTTCTCCAGCGCCGTGTACTTCGCCGAGGCCGACGACCCCACCTCGCGCTTCTCCAGCATCCCCGACGCCTTCTGGTGGGCCGTGGTCACCATGACCACCGTGGGCTACGGCGACATGCACCCGGTGACCATCGGCGGCAAGATCGTGGGCTCGCTCTGCGCCATCGCGGGCGTGCTCACCATCGCCTTACCGGTCCCAGTCATCGTGTCCAACTTCAACTACTTCTACCACCGGGAGACGGAGGGCGAGGAGCAGGCGCAGTACATGCACGTGGGCAGCTGTCAGCACCTGTCCCCGTCCGGGGCCGAGGAGGAGCTGGGGAAGGCCAGGAGCAACTCCACCCTCAGCAAGTCGGAGTACATGGTGATCGAGGAGGGGGCCCTGAACCACAGCGCGTGCCCGCAGGCGCCCCTCAAAATGGGCAACTCCACCCCCACCGCCGCCTGCGCCACGAACAGTAACCCCAACCCCAACGCCTGTGCCAACGTCAAAAAGATCTTCACGGACGTGTAGCGCCCTGCGCCCGGGACCCGCTGTGCTCCCCGTGGTGTGGACCGTGCCCCCTGGCCTGTGTGCGCCCTTGTTTTTATATATTTCCCGGCCATCCATCCAGGGAAGGACGTAAAGAAGCGGAAAGCACACTTCATCCTCACCCCCCTCCCTGGCGCCTGCACACCGAGACAGGTGTCTGTTTTTGCAAGGGGGCTGCATTCTCTCAGCGCTCTCTCTCTCTCTCTCTCTCTCTCTCTCTTTTTCTTCCTCTCTCTCTCTCCCTCTCACTATTGCAAGCAGCAAACTTTGAATTTGATTTCCAGGCCACGCCCTATGGAAGAGGGGGGGAAAAACACCCAGCCTGTACATCCCGGGAGGAAATGAAACTGAGAACCGTTAGGGTGACTGTGTAACTCAGAGTGCCAAGGCAGCTGTGGCTTTGCTAAGTAAGGCAGGCGCGCGCCTGGAGGAGCTTCCTCTCCGCGGCCTCGGACTCAGCAGGATGGGGTGCTGAGCCCCGCGGCCGGCACTGTGGATGTGTGGATGGGAAGTCCGATCAGAAAGACTTATAAGCCGACTGTGTGTGTATTTGGGTTTTTGGCTGGAATTTCTATTCTATTCGGAACCCCCTGCCTAGAGTTTGAAGGATCTCTGCAACTTTGCCCAAGGGGTGCCTGATCTAACTGGTTCCTGTAGCTCTTTGGGGCTCGGTAAGGCATTTCCAAAGTAGGAGACTAACGGATTCCTGTGAAGTTCTGTGTGTGTGTGTGTGTGTGTGTGTGTGTGTATGTGTTCCAGCCACTAAAAACATGTTTTCAGTGCCGCTGAGAGAAACAAAAAAAGTCCTATTGCATCTGAGAGAGGAGCTCCTGCGGTATCACAGGGAGATTAAAGCGGCAGACATTCCTTCCAGCGGAAGTTACTAATTCCAACCGGCTGATGCAGTTTCCATAGCAACCCAGGTTTCCTAGGAAACCCGAAAAAGGTTGTCATGGCATCTCTTGCTCTCTGTCCCTGCCCCTCCTAGCCCCTGCCGTTTCCACAGTAACCTTTCCAGATGGTTCCTACTTAACACGTTTTCATAAGGAAAAACCACTGTTTGAATAAACCGCACAAATGAAGGCTGAGATGCCAAGGTGGCGAAATGACTCACAAAATGCATATATATATTTTACTACAAAAGAAAAGCATTGCTATCACCCTCTAATGACTGAATTGCGAAGGAAGATACCATCTTTGGGATGTTAGGTTGACACCACAATCAGGCGTGACTTGAATGAAATGTGAGTAACGGGGCAATAACTTCAAAAGATGCTTCTCTGCTGTTTTCTTTCACCAAGAAGTTTCCAGGCAACCAATGAAATAAATTTTTTTTTAAAAAGCAGACAGAAGGTGTTCTGTACATAATCCAATGGAAGATTCAATCGGTGTATCCGAAACCTTGCTCCAAGGGACCTTCAGATGTCCCCTTTAACAGCAGAAAAAAAGAAAAACAAAAACAAAAAACAAAAACAGATTCCACAACACCGTCACCATCACGGCACTTGGAAAGCTAAACAAAACTGCACATTAGGAAGGATGCGTGTTTGTGACTGAGGGAAGGGCAGACAGTCAATAAAAAGGAGGGATGGGAAGTGACCGGAGCTTGGGGCGATGCCGTCACGTTCCAGCAGGTGCCCGGGCTGCCAGAAGACAGACCACCCAGGTGAGCAGCGTGGGGGCCGCCAAGCACACTGCCTTCTTGTCCGGGGAAGCAGGCAGTGCCATTTGTGTCCTGATTGGTGATATTTGCAAAACCAGTAGTTCTGTGTGAATTATCTGCAGGGTGCCTTTTTCTGATCATTTGGGACACTGTTTCCATTTGATTCCCGGGCTGCTAACTGTCCTTCCACTGTTTCCTGAAAAAAAAAAAAAAAAAAAAAATCATTGCTGCTTAGCCTTCCCCCACACTGACCTGAAAATGGTGCCATTCCTTTCACTAACCCCCTTGGCTTCTGAACAGCCCGTTTCCCCTTAAAAAGGAATTAAAAGGCAGAAGCTACTGCCGTTAGCTGATTGTCCCAGTGTTCATGTGCTTCATTTGTAGTACAATTCTTTGGGATAAAAGTGGTTAAAATGGCATGAAGGTAACATTTCCCTTTAACATAAATAACTGCATACACATTATAGACATGCATTTCTCACAATTATTTTTTTGGTTTTGATAGGTTGTAAGTTATTCTCTCCTAGAGCCGGTAAGAGTAGCCCTATTTTAAAGCTTATAAAATACTTTCAGGCAGTCAGAAGCCTACTTCTGTTAGTTACTGTTGGTGCTTTAAGACAATGAAACATAATAGTAAGACAATAAAAGAGGGAAGAGAAAAGAAATCTACGTGGCTGGTCTTAGCATCATTGTTCTTACCTCTGTGCATCGAGATAGGACCCCTTTGGCTAGTTTCTTTTGCTGCTGATTTGAGCTGCTTTTAACATGGATCTACCTTTTGACCAATTTGTGGTGGTGTTGATGACCAGGAATTCTGTGTTTGACCTCTGTTGGTGGTTACATGCTAGACACACACTAGTAAGAACATAAAGATAAATTCTGGGTCTGTTTTTAAAAGACCTTAGGGATGAACAAATGGTTTTATTCATGTTTTTGGGAAGATAAGCTCTATAAGTAGCCGATGGTTGTGCCACAATTTTTGGAATTATATGGCTATTAGATAACAGTAATACAAATGCGACCCTTTTTTTTTTTTTTTTTTTTTAATCCAGAGAAATATGGCTTTGGAGTCCTAGCTTTGGGGTAGGATAATTGCTTCCAGTTGCCATAGTGTTAGCTTCTTGAAGGTTATAGGTTGTCCAGCACAGAATGTAGCTTCTTGTATGTACTTCCTACACACCTGTATTTGATGGGTCAATCATGATGATGTTACATTAATGTTCTTCTCAGGCTTTTAGTGAAGTGGCTTAATGCATAAACTCTGCAGTTGTATTGCCAGGGCTTGAACCCTGACTCTGCTGTTTGACATTGAGCAAATTACCGAACCTCTCTGTGCCTCAGAGTCCTTGTTTGTAAAATGAGGTTAATAAATAGTACCTCCTAGGGTGCTGTGACTGTTCATTGTTAATTCAGGTATACTACTCAGAAAGGGTAAGATGCATGCTGTGCAGCAGAGATTTTGCTAAGAGATCACATGACTGCATTATATAATTTGCTAAGAGATTGCATTATTATTGTGATCGTTATTCACTCTCTTTGTGTAATTAATACCGAACTTGGTGAATGATATGAAATACATAATCCCTGTCTTCCTATTTACGTTCTACATCACAGAAATAATCCCCATTTATTAAAGGTCACCGTGTCCTTGACACTTAACTCGGCAGGTTTGTGGTATTGACCCCATTTTAGGAGGGTAAGAATAGATGGTTAAGGTTAAAATGATTTCCCTGAGATGCCACAGCTAGCAAGAGACCCAGCTATAATTTAAATTTAAAACCAAGTCATTCTCCCCCCACCACCAACACTTGTACCTTTAATTGGATGACTTGAATGAGATTGAGCAAATGAATTCCTTATGCTTTCAGATTTGACTT
Source organism: Pipistrellus kuhlii (assembly GCF_014108245.1). Lineage (NCBI taxonomy): Eukaryota > Metazoa > Chordata > Mammalia > Chiroptera > Vespertilionidae > Pipistrellus > Pipistrellus kuhlii. The sequence goes on from NW_023425523.1 coordinate 4,245,446, forward strand.
CAGCCCATGTAACTAATCAATGAATTCCTATAAAAAGCCCATCTCCAGAAACCTGCTTCTTTCAGTATCCTGGAGATTAACCTTTTCTAATCATCAGATATATTTAAGCCACAGGGATCGAATATACGTTATCCAAATTGGATGAAGAGGTAGGCTTTTCCGGGAGAAAGGGTGACTTTCTTATAGGATGGATGTACTGTGCTCAGAAAGTGTAGTCAGTCACAGTGGTGTCTCTGCTAAGACAATGGATATTTTCCAGTTCGAAGATTCATTTCCTACTTCCACGTGTTTTCCTCTACAGCAGGTGATGGCATTGTGCAGATTGTTATTTTCCCGCCTCCTCGCCCTTTGCTGAGGTTCCTGGCGATCGGTGCCAGCAAGTGGTGTAAACATTTTGACTCCCTCTTCCCAAGAAGGGAGGAATTACTGGGAACAAAAGGGTTGAAAGCAGGGGAGTGCCGGTTCATTGCAGTTGATGGCAATGTTGCTTTATAAGAGCATCCATCCGCAGCAAAACATTAGAATATAATTTTGTCCCACAAAATAGCCGCAGCCTCTTCTCTCATGTCCGAAATCCAATTTAGCAAAATGAAAATAGACAGTGATTTGGACTTAGGAGCAAAAATGCTAATGAGTCTAAGTTTGCACAGACCAGAGAGCCTTGCAAACCACAGACTGCGGTGCTGAGCAGGTCTTGGATGTTGGACGGTGCACATACATAGGTCTGTGTGTGCAAATGATCCGTGGAAGGAGGGGTGACCGGGTCAATACACACCCGTCCACACCCTGGGGGAAATCTCTATACCCGCAGCTGGTGAACCTAGAGATAAACATTAATATTATTTTATTTATTTCTTTAAAAATATTTTTATTGATTTTAGAGAGGAGGGAAGAGGGTGAGAGTGATAGAAACGTCAATCAGGAGAGAGAATCATTGATTGGCTGCTTACCTTTGATCAAGCCTGCAACCCAGACCTGTGCCCTTGACCGGAATCGAACCTGGGACCCTTCATTCCGCAGGCCGACTCTACGCACTCAGCCAAACCAGCTAGGGCTATTTTTTTTCTTTTATGGTGTTATCAAATTCAAATGCCCACCAAATATAGTGACCTAACCACCAACAGCTACACATAAGAGGGCCGTGTTAGAGCGGTTATTTCTAAACTTTGCAATACAATCTTGGAGTTGACACTTTAAATGCACAGGATGAAGAAATTGAAAGTTATGGTTTACTGACGTAACACATGTTACTAACCTCTGTGCCATATAATGTACTCAAGTAATGGCTTTACTAATAGTCTATAAAGTCAAATAGTCTATATTGACTTTATAGACTATTAGTAAAGCCATTACCAATAGTCTAGTCCTGGGAGAATCAGAACTGTAATTCGCTGACTTCTATACATTTAAAATGTCAACGTTTTCCGCAGCACTTGCCAAGTTCTTCCCACCCCTCAGCTGTGAGTAGAAGTGAGAGTCCCGCCCACTCAGCAATGCTAAGCAGAACCCAAGCCCCCAGTCTGCAGACAGGCAGCTCTGAGCCAGAGGGGAGGGCATCAGAATGGGAGGAGGAATTCTGGCTTGCCTGGAGGCCAGTTTTCTTTCTTGTATTTGGCCTAAACTAAGGAGGCCGAAACTTTTTTTCCTACAGCTAATTTCCTGTAGTTTGTTAGGCAACTTTATGTATATTGATGAACTTGCTTGTTTTTTGTTTTTGTTCTTTATAACTGCAGTGAGTGGTTGATAACCTTTGAGAGAGAGATCAGAGGAGGCAGGAAGAAGGGGTGGGAAGCCAAGCAGAGCCCAAACCTTGCTGTTGTGACGGGGCTCCTAGTCTCCTGCCAGAAAATGGCCAATGCTGTAGGCCCGCGGGCCGCGAGTTTGACACGCTTGCACACAGCATCTTTACACACTCACAGTCACCCTGAAATAGAATTTAAATGATTCAGACAAGTTAGTCACCTTACTTTCCCCAAGTAAGAACTGTGCTGGAGTTGCTTTATACCAAGATCCTCTGAATCTTTTACCTGCAGCTATTTTTTTTTTAACTGTTTATAAAAGATCCGTGTATTTCACAGGCAGCTGTGAACTGAGAGTGTGTGTTGGTGGTAGACCTAAACTCTGCTCAAAGTAGAGATGAACACAACTCACAGCTCATTTCCCCGGGACTTTCCAGATTTGTCACTCAGCCCACATCTTAGCTCATTACCTGCTTTAATTACTGAGTGAGCTTCAACTTTTTTGACTTGCCAAGAGTACATAATTTCCAAGAGGCCAATCAGAGAATTAATTATACCTAAATGAGCAAGACATCTCGCTAGTCCTTGGGGCTAATTTATGACTCTTTAGTTGTTAGAATTCGTAGGACTTGGTTTGCGGCCAACGCTGAGTTATTTAATAGATGTCAACGTATAGGCACAAGAAAGCCAAGTTCCCATAAAGCTCCACGTTAGGGAAGGATTCGGCCTTTTCCTCATGCTTGTACGTTAGAAAGGCTGCCAGTGAAGGAAGCTGGGTTTCTGTGCCTCTTTCACACAGGCATTAATTGGCTGCCTCCTGCACGACCCCTAATAGGGATCAAGCCTACAACCCAGGCACATGCCCTTGACCAGAATCGAACCTGGGACTCTTCAGTCTGCAGGATGACGCTCTATCCACTGAGCCAAACCAGCCAGAGCTGAAGAGTTGCTTTTGATAGTTAAGGCCATGTGCCCTCTTCTCAGCCCTTCAACCCATTCCTGAGCTGCTAATAGAAACATTATGATGACTGTCCAAATGTCACTGTGTTTTATGTTTCTGTTGAATTGTAACTCTCTCCATACCCACAGTCTATTAGAGTACCAAACTGTTCCATACTTTTTTAAGAATCCCAAGCACATTGAGACAGGTACAAACACATGAAGAAAAAAAAAGAAAAAGAAAAAAAAGCCCAAGCCCTTGTATAAAAGGATGTAACGGTAGCAGACAAGAAGAGCTTACCAGAACCAGCTCCAGAGAACCAAAACTCCAGTAGCACTGAGCCAGCGCTAGGCACTTAGGAAATAAAATCATTCATGGTCCTTGTAATTTCTTGTAATTAGTTGTCATTAGTAGCTGTGAGACTACTATAATTTTCAAACTCTGCAATGAAAATGAAGCATACTGTGAGGCAAGAACGTACTCTTGCTTTTCCAACACAGACTAGTGGTAAGAAGTTCCATCTCCCTCGAAGGAAGATCAGGTGTGCTCCCGGTCAGTGAGGATAACGTCACTGGCTGCTTACCCAGCACATAGTAGACGTGCAACAGGTAGTCCAGTGAGTGGGTGACACTTCTGTAAAAAGCACGAATTCCAGATCATCATCTTTAGGCGTTTCCACTGCATCTGAGACACCCGCTAAAAGCTTTCTTCTCTGAGTGCCATGATGGGCAATAGTCACACGGAAGGCTGGTGCTGGGCTTAGCATTTTCTGTTTTTGACTTTATAAGTATTCTTTATATAGCACTCGAGGCCCAGTGCACAAATTCGTGCACAGGTGAGGTCTGGCCACACACACACCCCCAGACTGGGGAGTGGGGGAGCCAATCAGGGATGGGACTGGCTGGGGGAAGGGGCCACAGGCAGTTAGTAGGCCGGCCCCGCCCCCTGGTCGAACTGCTGGACAATTTGCATATTAGCCTTTTATTATACAGTATGTAGTTAGTGAATCTCTGAGTGTGCCTAAATTGAATGGTTATATATCCATTTATTCATTCAACCTATATTTACGGAGTACATTCTGTGTGTCACACGGCAACGTGGTAGGGATTTACTCATTCATTCCACATATGAAGTTCTGCTCTGGCCCAGGCGCCATCCTGGACTCTGGATGTAACATTAAACAAGATAGTCATGCTGCCTTGTGCTACTTTTAAGAGCTACTTTATTGTCAGCATTTCTAAATTATTATTATTATCATTTTTTGTAGTTGGAAGAGGAGAGCACCAAACCTTGAACTTTTATGTCTTTGTTCTCTACTGGCCTTGGCTGAGTAGTTATTGTCTCAATTTGTGATTTCTTAAAGGGCACCCAACTGCAAAGTTCATATTTCAAAGGATGGGGAGATTTTAGAATACTTTGTAATGACAAGATAAACTATAGAGATGACATCTAGCACCTAGAATATGGTTTTCACTCTTTTGAAACTGTTTCCTCTCTCTCTCTCTCTCCCTCTCTCTCTCTCTCTCTCTCTCTCTCTCGCCTCTCGCCTCTCGCCTCTCGCCTCTCCTCTCCTCTCCTCTCCTCTCCTCTCCTCTCCTCTCCTCTCCTCTCTTTTCCTCTTTTCCTCTCCTCTGCTCTCCTCTCCTCTTCCCCCCCTCCATAACATTGAGAAAATACATACATACATTAAAAAAAAAAAGAGTAGGTGCTCAAATCTTTCAGATGATTCTAAAGATGTGGATAAATTTTCCTGTTCAAAAAGCAAACAGTCACATTGGTTTGGGTTGCATGTGGAGGTCATTATTCAATACGGGGGGGGAAAGCTCATCATTTCAGGATGCTCTGAAACTTCTAACATAAGTTAAAAGCATTCACTATGTAGTTAATATGGTTAGAAAATGAAATTGCTTGAACTTTTCAGAGTAACTGTAAGAAAACACACCACAGTTTTTAAGAGTATAATGGATAGAATGTTTTATACTGACGTGAGGTCTATAATTTTTAAGTAACTAAATATATAGTAAATTCATCATGTGTACTCTGCCAACAGATGCCTGAAGAACCCACATAGAGAGCCACGCTGATCAGCTGGACGCTCCTGTCTTTCCCCGTCTAGCTCAAGAATGCGGTGTTGGGTCCGTCCCTGGTGGGCCATGAGCTGCCTGCCAGCCATAGTCTGCTTTCGTTGACATTAAATAACATGTCTCCAGCAAATGCATTCTGCAAGGGAAAGAGCTCTGAGAGTCTTCCTCACGTCGTATGCAATACAAAAGCTATACATCTGGAGAGAAAGAAAGAAGTACGTCAACAATCTTAGGGTATCACTTCAACCTCTTCATGTTTTGATGAAATCCAATGATCCAAAAACTAAGCAGCATTGCTGATCAAGAGAACCTAAGTGTGTGTTTCCGACAAGCCAACTAGGACTGTGTTTCTGCTTTCAGCTAATCACTGGACTGTGTTTAATCACGAGATACATTAATGTTATCTTCCGTGTCCTGGCTTCCGTGCGACTTTGTTGATGACTGTGATTTGTACCAAAGGCTCTCGTGCATAGATTAGCCCGTCTCCACGTGAGTAAGTGAAATGTACACTGTGCCCAGGTGAATGGCATTTGAGACAGACTTGCCTAAAAGAAAATGTGCCTTGCTTGATTCAACATTCTCTTATTTTTTCATTAAAAAGGGTAGGTTTGCAAACGAATCTCATAGGCAGATGTTAGCTGAGCTTCACTTTGAAGATATGTTGTTAGTACTTACTGTATGTTTAAGTGGTCCGTCTTAGCTAAATATTCAACATTGCGTTATGCTTTTCCTCAGCGTACATGGCATATACTCATGCAGTTTTGTGTTTATGCGGTGTTCGGCGTGGTGAGACAAAGCACATTCCTAAGGATGTATACAGCATCTCATCTAATGTTTATAGAGTGTCCTTCAAAACTGTATATGTAAAAGCTTTCTTGATTCATTTTCTATTTTTATATTCTTTTAGAAATGAAACTTTTATCAATAAAAAAACAGCCAAGTTTTAGTTGGAAAAGAGACGTAGGAGGTCATGAAGATGATTTCCCACCAGGGGACAGTTCCCTTCTGTGCCATTATTAATGTAGCGACTGTGACATTGCAGCAGAATGGTAGCTATTTGTATATTATTTAATAAGCCTTATGGAAAGTCAAACTGTGAACATTTAGCATAAAAAAAAAGATTTTTTCTCATTTCCATATTTTATTTTCCAAATATACCTGAGTGAATGCATGAATAATGAACCAGTCTCCTGTTATTCAAATGCATAACAATGCTAAGTTATAATAAGAGCAATTGTAGGATTTTAATTCCCATCAAAATATTTTGGTAGCAAAGCTAGGATGATAATACTTTTTGATCCTCTGTGGAAGAAAATATAGGTGATGAATTTCATTATTAATATATAAGAACCAGTAGCTGACACAAACTTCTTTTTTTAAAATATATTTTTATTGATTTCAGAGAGGAAGGGAGAGGGAAAGAAAGAGAGAGAAAAAACATCAATGATGAGAGAGAATCATTGATCAGTTGCGTCTTGCAGCCCCACAACCTGGGCATTTGCCCTGACTGGGAATCAAACCTGATCTCCTGGTTCATAGGTTGATGCTCACCCACTGAGCCACATTGGCCTGGTATAAACTTCTAACAGCAGTAAAACAGATGAATAGGAGCTAAAATGCAGGGAGCTTTCTTTTGATGCAATGTCAACATTTAATTTTACACAATTTGCTGGTTATTTTTCTGGTCAAAACTGTGGGGCCCTATCAATCTAGGAAAAAGTGAAGTCAGAGAGGGAAGGCCATCTCAGATTTGAGCTGTGTGAACCTCCCATCTGGATGGATTGTAACTAGAGTAAAAATGAGAGTAGCCACTGCCATGTTTTTCTCCTGTGTTAACCCAGGTCATAGAGGCACTGCCCAGAGAACAGTTAGTCCATTCCAGACACCAAATACTCATAACTGATTCCCAGCAGTAGAGTCATTCACAGAGCTATTGGGATGATAGACACAAATCCATCAACTATCTTCTCAGAGGTCTTAGACATTCATATCTATATTAATAAAAGCCTTGGGGGTGATCAGGCCAAGGGAGGGTAGTTGGGAGCCATCAGGCTGGCAGAGGAGCAGTTAGGTGTCAATCAGGCCTGCAAGGGAGCAGTTAGGGGGCAATCAGGCAGGCAGGTGAGTGGCTAGGAGCCAGCAGTCCTGGGTTGTGAGAGGGATGATCCACAGGGATTGGGCCTACACCTGCAATCTGACAGCCTCTGAGGGGTCCCAGATTGGTGAGGGTGCAGGCTGGGCTGGGGGACACCCTCCCCAGTGCACGAATTTCGTGCACTGGGCCTCTAGTGTTTTAATAATAACCTGTAGGTGTTCCAAAAACAGATTCAGGAACTACCTTCCTTGAACACCAGTGACAACTTTAAGCATTATAGTATATGTAATTTCCTTTCTGCATTATTATTATTACAGGCTACAGTGTCAAATAAGGACAAAACCAGGAGTTTTGCTATAAAAGCACAGAATGGCACCAGATGGGTAAACCACCATATCCAGTATGGTTCACTGAATGGGCGGTAGAAAGAGCATCGGTCTAGATATCGGGAGACCAGTGTTCTTGGCCACATCCTACCTGTGGGGCCCTAGTCACTTACCAGGGCTAGGCTTCAGTTTCCTGAGTTGCTGAATGGGGGTGCTGGGTTGATAGCCCCAAAGCCCTTTTCCAGGAGAGAATAAACCCAAATGAGACATGGGCCTCAAAAGTGTCCTGTGGTTCTTCAAGTTGATGATGAGAAGAGGACATAGGATTTTTTTTCTCTCCTGTAAGAATGGTCCCAGGTCTGTAATGGGATCATGACACTGTAGACAAATCACTCTGCAGAATGGGGATGGATGAAGGAAACAGCTGGAAAGCAGGGGAGGTTTTCTGTCACATTCCATTAGCTATGAAGGTGTTTGAAATGGTCTGTGGAACGCTGCACAGCCCACACCACCATCCTGCAGGAGGCGGGAAGAGGCTGGGGGGCAGGAGTGTCTGCTTTACAATCTCTTGGCTCTTTCTGCACAAGAACTAGTTGGGGAGGAGCAGTGCCTGCCAGGAAGTCCCATGGGCCCCAGAAAAGTCCCTTTCATCTCTCTGAGCCCCAATTTTTCTTGATCTGAACAGCGAAGACGTTAAATTCAGTCATTTGCATGTGTCTGTGCCTTGCTGAGAATGCGTGAACATTTTCAGGTTGTTTACAGGTACACGTTGTTTCTCTCCGGTCACTAAGATACCGCCTAGCTCTCCTCATGGGACCTAACAGACTGCACATCCAAACACTCCTAGTTCTGATACGGCCAGTGGACCTCAGCTAGATAATAAAAAAAAGTGCTGGCCTTACCTTTCATTTTGACCATGATTTGTTTGTTATGATTTCATATTTCGTCTTTGAATGTTGAGTTAGTTACCTAAGCAAAATCTCCATTCCGGTGAAACTTCCATTTAAATGCTTGTGCTTTAATAATCACTCAGTGAGTCAGAGTTAAATAGATAACGCTCACCAATGAACTGTAGCTGGTTACAGGGTGCATTTTGGGCACATTGAAAAGGGAGTGCCCGCCCTCGCCAATTTGGCTCAGTGGATAAAGCATCACCCATTGGACTGAAGAGTCCCAGGTTCGATTCTGGTCAAGGACACATGCCCAGGCTGAGGGTTCAGTCTCCAGTGGGGGGCATGTGGGAGGCAGCCGATCAATGGTTCTCTCTCATCATTAATGTTTCTCTCTCTCTCTACCTTACTCTCTGAAAATAATAAAAATATATTTAAAATAATAAAAAAGATACAAACTTAAGGCAGAGGCAGAGTGTGTTTACTTGTAGTGAGAAAAAAAAATTTTTTTTTAAAGAGTAATGACCTTTAGTCCCAGAAGCAATGGTTATGATTTAAAAGAATATTCACAGATTTTGTCCATTTTTGTGAATACAAATAAGGCCAGTAGAGCCATATGGTAATTCATTTTGCTCAGGAGTGAGAAAATAATTCAGGGGAAAACCCAAATTGTTTGGCTTTAGTGGACAGTTGGAAAAAGAGGGGTTATAGGTTTTGTACAACATAGATCAGAGATCATTCTATCCATTGAAAAACAAGAGTATATTCTAGTTGCTGGTTTTCCTAGAATGGGTGGATCTAAAGACTAGACTAGAAAGAAGCCAAACTATGGACACACAGGAAGTTGTTAAAATAATAGCCGTCCATTGGAATAATACAGAACTATTTTATCATGCTGGATTATCTGTCCAGGGCAGTCTCTGTCCTCCCATTCAGAGAAGGGGGCCGCACAGGAAATGTGCATTGTGCCAGTGGAGCAATTCGTTGACACGTTTCGTTTGCTCACGGTGGTTTTGTGAATCTGAAGTTTTGCTTTAGGTTGCATTGAATCTCCTGTGTATCCAGTGTCTGTGAGCTTTGTGAGAAGTCATTTTACCCCTTTTTCAAGAATGATTGGCTAACTGGTGATTCTCGCATATCCTAGTAATAGTGTATCTTGCAACACGTTTGTGAACTGACCACACGAAATCAGACCACAGTAATACCTTCTCTGGTAGCTCGTTTCCATGGTGTGATCCCTCAGTGCTGGGGTTGGGGTGGGGAGGGTAAGTATGTAGTTTACTGAAAACTGTCCGAGTGCTTTTCCTCAATGCCATAAAATTATATAATTATAAACCAAATAGAAATATCCTCTCTCTCTTTTTTTTTTGTACTCAGTTGTAAAAGCACTGCATAGACCATTTTGGGAAATGCCCCATAAAATGGTATAAGTTTTGTTTAAAAGTTCATCTATAGCTATATAATATATACAAGGGAAAGCAAACACGTGTGTAATTTCATGTAATATGTTTCATGTAATAATCCATTTTTGAAATCCTCTACAGATAGTAATTATGTAGGTGTCAGAATAATAAATACACCTCAATTTTTTTATAGAGATGTCTAACATTTATTATCTCAAACTTTGCAAAGATCACTTACCTGTTTTGTTTCATCTTTAAAGTATCTATATGAAGTAATAAGACCATCTGGAGCTCAGAGATTAAACAACCAAGGTTTTCAGAAAGATCAAGTGACTTGTCCAAGATTGTATGCCAGCAAATGATTCTGAATCCCATGTTCTTTTCTTTTCCCAATATTGACACAGTCATTACATTTTATTAAAAGCAAAAACATACTCATTAACATCAACATCATCAAAAGAATCTTTTAAATATGAATCCCATGTTCTTGACACTGTTCACCTTTCATCATCGCCCCCTTCCCCCGTCACTGTCATTTTCTTTAAAACTTTGACCTAAGTTTAATTCTATATGAGCCCTAACTGGTGTGGCTCAGTGGATAGAGCATCGGCCTGCAGACTGAGGGGTCCCAGGTTCGATTCCGGTCAAGGGCATGTACCTTTGTTGGGGGCACATCCTCAGTGGGGAGCGTGCAGGAGGCAGCTGATCGATGTTTCTCTCTCATCGATGTTTCTAACTCTCTATCCCTCTCCCTTCCTCTCTGTAAAAAAAAATCAATAAAATGTATATCAAAAAATAAAAGAATATTAATTCTATATGATGCATTGGAATGTTTCAGGCTTTATCTCCAAGCCAATGTTGCTGTTAATGTCAGAGCTTTTTAGAAACTTCCAAAAAGTATCCTTCCACTGGTGGTAGCCAAGCATTTCCCACCAAAAACATATTAAGTCCACACACCCTAACCACAGACACTCAACCCTGATGATGTCATAATGCCAGACTGAAAAAAATCATCTCCTTCACTCATCTTCTAACTTCTTGTTTAAAAAACCATCGTAATGACTGATCTCTGAACAGATAAAAGAAGCAATAATCAACAGACAAGTATTATTTTGTATGGGATGGAATAAGGACCATTCTTGAACAATGACATCATAACCAATATTGGAATTCTGAATTAAATGTAAAATCAAACATATTTTATGTTTGTTCCTATATCGTCTTCTTTTTGACACTGAAGTTCTTAGTGTATCACATGTTAATGCAAAGTTAAAATAAGCTCTTACCCCATGTTCTCTCATGTTCTTGTCACCATAATTTGGGGCCTTCTGTTAAGTAAATGTTAGTGAAAACATATGGGTTGATTATGTGATGTTTTCATCTGATACATTTTTCAAATCCGTCATTGAGTTGACAGTGTTTTCCTTGCAAATGTTATGTGCAGAATTTAATAAAATACCAGAAAAAAATCTCATTAATCTTCTTAATAATTAGTTCCAAATTATCTTGTGTCTTCCCCCCACCACCTCTTTCTCTGTTTTTCTTTTTCTCTCTCTTTTTTCTTTCTCTTGCTCTGTTTTTGCAAAAGAGGAAACATCAAAAGCTGGGCTGTTGTCAGAAGCTCAAACATAGCTGCCTCTGGCTCAGCTCTGCAGACTGCCGGATCCTGTCATGTGACTGCAGGGAAGCCTTCCTGCATTGCCCATAAGGAGTCTTCTGGACGCCACCATTGCCTCGTTGTCTTCCATTGCTCCTGGTGGAGGGCCTGGAAAATTCTGGGGGAAGAAAACCCTTATTTGTAAAAAGTCCGTGCCATCACACTTCTCCGTTATACGAGAAAAGTGTGGCAAAGCGAACACATGATTTCACCCCAACTAGAACTTGAGCATCCATTGTGTGCACTGCCCTGTTCAAAGCACCATGAGGGGCTGAAGGTGAGTCAGGGGACGTAGAGTCTAGTAGGTGACGCACATCTATTCCTGAGTTCCTAGGTTAGGATTCTCATTGCTTAGATTCAGAACAGTCAGATGTTAAGAAAAAAACATTTGTTTCCTATATGTATTCTCTATAGATCTCTAAAGTTTTTGCACCAGAATAGATTAGTTTCTTGTAACCAGCCTTTGCAAACCCATTGTTCTCATGTTAGGGCTGAGCAATGTTGACCCTACACCTTTTTGTCCTAATAGCAGCTACTTAGTGAAATGTGTCTGTGCTCTTGGAATGTCAACAAATGGCTACATCACCAAAACAGAGGCCCTCTCTTCTCCATCTGGAATGTTACTTTGTCTTAAGAAAGAAAAAGTGCCAAGCTGAGCTACTGTACATACGTGGTAATGAGCCACTGGAGACAAGAATACAGCATGGTTTTCTCAGCCTCCGGCTGATAGGAGAAATCGCTATTTTCCAGCTTTTTGGTGGTGGACTCTGTGAGCCTAGATTTGTATTTAATTTTAAGGAACCGCGTCTTTAAGTCCCTCATGAGCATTTGCAGAGTGAATGAAGCAATGCAGCTGGCTGCCAAGGCATGAGAGATGGTCTCTTTGAACCATGGAGAGAATTCTCACTTTTCCACTGGTCATCAGAAACGTCTGTCTGTAAGGATTGCTGCACATCTCTGATGGGTTAGAGACACTCAGTCCTCAGTGCATTTTCTTCTATATTATAACCTTTATCTGTATGGTGCTTCTCAGTCCCTTAGGTCCATGTATCATCCTATATAATAAAAGCCTAATATGCTAAGTGTTCAATTATGCAACCAGTCGCTATGATGCGAACTAACCACCAGGAGGCAGACACTCCAACCGATAGGTTAGCTTGCTGCTGGGGTCTGGCCTATCCGGACTGAGCACTCCCTGGAGCCCTCCCACAGTCCCTCCCTGGCCCTGATTATGCACTGGTGGAGTCCCTTGGCCTGGCCTGCACCCTTTTGCAATCTAGGACCTGTCAGGGGATGTCCGAGAGCCAGTTTTAGCCCAGTCCCAGCAAGCCAGGCCAAGGGGCCCTACTGGTGCACCAATCCTATATGGTGCACCAGGCCTCTAGTGAATTTATAAGTTCCATCCATCACAGCCAACATAGGTTGCACTGTTATTTTTTAAAATCCTTTGTTCACGCCAAATGACACCCGATAAGCCAGAAGGAAAGTGCCCAAAGAGGGGCACCCTCTGGGGCCAACGCTGTTGTTTGACATTGAAGGTCAGTGAAGTCATCACTTTGGAAATGCAGCCACACGCGAAGGAACAAAGGAAATAACCCAGAAATCTGATTTCAAATCACACCGCTGACAAGGAGATGAGTCTGTGTGGCCGTCCCTCACCTGTCTGGTCCAATTTGGCATTTTGGCCCATTGAGCGCCTCGAGGTGAAGACGGAGGGACACAAATGGACTCGGAGGCACCACCTCATTAACCTTGACACTATCGGAGGAGAGTCGATGCCAGGTATCACCAGTCTGATTCGTACCCGCAGGCCAGCGGGGAGAGCAGACAGCTGTTTCCACGTCGTCGGAGCCTGAGAGCAGCGACAGTGTGTGGGGGAAGACAGAGGGGCTGCGAGGAGCTGGGAATTGGCCAGGAGATGCTAAGCCTCCTGGTGTCTTGCATTTCCTTTCTCTCTGCAGAGAACCGAGGACTCTGCGAAGTAAAAGGCTGTGTCTTTGGATTTGTAGCGACGGGGGTGGAAATAATTAGGGGAGAAGGGGGGACTGGCCTTCACAATATGGATGTGGATTTTTGAGGCAGAGTTCCTTTTTTTTTTTTTTTTTTTTTTGCCTTATAATTCCTGGAGGCAATTTGTGAAGCTGATTGAACTTTCTACATCCTCGTCTTGAGAAAGTAATGAGTTCCTGATTGGAATATGCTTCTCCCTCCTGGCACCTTCTGTGTTGGGCCGAGCTCGTCACACATGCCACAGCCAAGGGGTTAGCTGGGGCTGTGCTGTGCATGGACGGCTAGTCAGACCGATCACAGCTCCCCCAGGCACACCGCGCCGGGAACCACAGTCTCGGTATGGCTGGACTTCACAATGGGGCCGTTTGTGACAACGTGGATGGGTCTAGAGAATGTCACACTAAGTGAAATAACTCAGACGAAGAAAGTTAAGAACCATATGATGGCACACGCACGTGGAATATTAAAATGGAAAGCAACAAATGAGCAAACAAGAAAAAAACTCATAGACACAGGTAACAGTATGGTGGTTACCAGAGGGAAAGGGGAGTCGGGGGGGAGTCGAGGGTAAAGGGGGTCAAATACACTGAGTGGCCAGATTATTATCATCTCTGAACGCTTAATAATCTGTCCGCTCAGTGTGTGTGTGTGTGTGTGTGTGTGTGTGTGTGCATGTATATACATACACACATACACACTGAGTATGTATATATAATTATATATGTATATATAATTATATATGTATATATATATGTGTGTGTGTGTGTGTGTGTGTGTGTGTGTGTGTGTGTGTATGTATATATAATTAGAGGCCCAGGGCATGAATTCGTGCATGGGTAGGGTCCAGTGCCTGCTGGTCAAACTCCCGGTCGAGGGGACAATTTGCATATTAGCCTTTTATTCTATAGGATAGACACTGAGTGGCTAGATTGTTATGCGTTCAGAGATCACCATAGCCTGGCCACTCAGTGTCCATGGTGACAGAAGATGACTTGACTTCGGGTGGTGGGCACACACTGCAATCTACCGATGCTGTCTCGTAGAACTGTACCCTTGAAACCTGTATGATCTCATTCAAGGACAATCAGCTCAGCCCAGGGGCCTTCGGGAAAGGAGACAGGAGTTTGGGTTTGACAAGGAAGAAGCAATGCCTGCGTGAGGTGAGTGAGAGGAGGGCTTCCCGGCTCCTCGCAGCCAGTGCCAACCTAGTTCTCAATCACAACCTGCCAGCCCCGCTGAGCGCTGTGATACCACCGTGTGGAGGCTCTCGGTGCCAGACCCACAGGACACACGCTTGCCAAGGACTCGAGATGGTTGTCTCAGCAGCGCAAACCCTTAAAAAAAAAAACAAAACCCTCAAACGATTGCAGCACTTAAACATAGCTGGATTCACTACAACACAAAATATGGCTCTCGTGCAAGTTTTCTCTCTAAATTTGGAAACGCAGGAGGAGCGTTGAGGACGTTGGCCTGTACTTTCACATCAACCACACTTATTTCATCTGGCTGCCGTCTCAGAAGAGCTGTTTATTATCCCAGGAACCGCCGGGGTCCTCATGGTAAGCTTTCAGCCTCAGAAACAGGAAATCAGATTTTATCTCAAGTGTAATAGCAACCTCAGTGTTTACACGTTTTCGGTAGCTTCTAGACCTCACCAGAGGGCTGCCCCCATCGGCGGTCCTTCCAAGTCCTCAGCCTGGGCAAGAGCGCTGTTTAAGCTGGATTTGTCTGCTGATATCTAAGTGATTCTCGGTGCAAAAATGTGCACACATTCCCTTATTCCTGTGGAATCTACTGGAAGGAGGTGCCAGACTTCAGATCTACATAAGCAAGAACCACGGACTAACTTCCAGTAAGATTTCAGTTACTGGTAATTCTAAGCAAACGTCTTAACAAAACCGAAAATATCACAGTCTTCTTACTTGTGATAACAGAGAAAGAGCATGGGTTTACGGGAACGTAAAACACGAATTCTAAAGGTTGCAAATGGGCCTCCATCCTTATTATTCATGGCAACTCCTTCAGGTCTATTCGAGATTCAGGGGCCAGCTGCATCAGCACCACTTAAGAGCTTGTTAGGAATGCGGAATCTGCCTGTCTAGCCTGGCTCTGTGGTTGAACATTGACCTATAAACCAGGAGGTCATGGTTCAATTCCCAGTCAGGGCACATGCCCGTGTTGTGGGCTCAATCCCCAGTGCCGGGCGTGCAGGAAGCAGCCAACCAATGCCTCTCTCTCTCTCTCTCTCTCTCTCTCTCTCTCTCTCTCTCTCTCATCCTCTCTCTATCTTCCTCTCTCTTCCTCTTTGAAACCAATAAAAACATATTTTTTAAAAAAACAGCCTGCAGAATATCAGCCCTGGAGGGTGTGGCTCCGTTGGTTGAGCGTCTTCCTGTGCATCTAACGGTTGCCGGTTCAATTCCCGCTCAGGGCATGTGCCCTGACTCGATGTTTGATTTAGTTTTGGGCTCTAACATCCATGCCTCTCCTCTTCCTCTTTCTCTGAAGTCAGTAAAAACACATTTATAAAAATGGGAGAAAAATCGGGACTTTCAGGCTCCACCGCAAGCCGACTGAATTAGAATCTGAATTTGAATCTGAATTTTAATAAAACCACGCACAGGAACATGGAAGAAGCATGATGTCAGAGTTCTGGGACTCAGGAAGTCTCGCTCCGAGACGGTCCACCTGTGAGCCCTCAGGGTGGAGGAACAGGCCCATCGGTCCAAGTTGGAGTTCAGCTAAAACAAACCAGCTCGCTCCTGTCTGAGTGTGTTGCTATGATGTCCAAGGACAGCATGGCTAAGAAGGAATCCTTTCATGATGGAGCACTCAGAGTTGAAAGGCTACTGATGTTTCTACTTAGGACCGGATTCTACTTCTCAATGGAGTCTCAGTGCTTCAAGATTCCACAGTCCAGTGGCCCCACCACAGGTCTCCACCAAGCCCACCCCTCACCTGCGGTAAACCCCGGGAGGGCCCCAGGGTGGGACGTGCAGGTCTCAGCCCTGTGGAGGGTACTCTTTTTTATTATTATTATTGATTGTTTTACAGAGAGGAAGAGAGAGGGATAGAGAGTCAGAAACATCGATGAGAGAGAATCATCGATCAGCTGCCTCCTGCACACCCCCTACTGGGAATGTGCCCGCAACCAAGGTACATGCCCTTGACCGGAATCGAACCTGGGACCTTTCAGTCCGCAGGCCGAGGCTCTGTTCACTGAGCCAAACCGGTTTCGGCCAGGGTAGTCTTTACAGATGTTGGGAAAGGAAAGATGAGACAGAGGACTGAAAACTAGTACTACAGGCTCTATTAGAGGAGAAGGACCCCTGCCGGGCTGCCCTCCTGCAAGGAGAGAAGCAACACGTGCAGAGGGGAACACGTCTTTTGAGGGGAGGAACCCTGGCCCCGAACACACAGGTCACCGGCGTGCCTGCTCCGGGCTGCTGCCTTTCGGAGCCCTGGCAGCCCTCAGCCTTCTCCGCAGACAGGAAACCTCCGTCAGGCCCGTGGGGGCGGGGGATGGCGCTCTGTGCGCTATTAATAGCGGCCGTATTAAAGTGTAGAGAGATTGTGGGGGAACAGAGAAAACGGTGCCGGTAGGGGATTTCCATGGCAACCCAACCGCCCCTCGGATTCCGCAGCGCGGGAGGACCAGGCGTAGTAAATAAAGGAGAGGAAATCGAGGGAGCCTGGGCGGCAGAGAATGGAGGAGACCAGTTGGAGGCGGAGGGCGGGTCTCGGGAGGGGATTCTCCCCTCGGAGAGCAGCCAGCCCGGCTGGCAGAAGTGAATCACTGTCCTCAGTCTGCAGGCTCGGCCTCAGAAGCCACCACGCCAGGGGCCTGGACAAAGGAGGCAGTGATGGATGAACGGCTCTTCCTGGGAAGCAGGCATTCTCCCGACATCCTCCTGGGAGCCATCCCCCTGGATCTCGGTGTGTGTCTGTAGATACTGACCTGGAATCACCCCTCTTCACCCCCACCCCTCACCCCAGGGTGGTTGATGGACTCCAGGCAGACCAAGCAAGATCGGGACCGTGGGGAGCGCCAGCCACACACACACATGCACATAGAACACATGCCAACATGTTAGGCGGGGACACCAGGTGAGAGGATGCTTTAGTCTGCACTTCCCAGGTGACCGGATACACACACGTGCTCTCATTGGAAGCTGGGCAGCTGCTCAGCAACCTGGGACCCCTCAGCCCGCCAGTAACCCGGGCACCGCAGGGTGCATCCCAGACCGAGACAAGGGGTGACTCCCCTGCGTGCAGGGATTCCTCCTCTCTGCTAACGGCTGGAGTTCATGCTGAGGGTTTCCACCATCACCGGTCTGTCTCCATCACACTCCGTGACAGTTAGCACAAGGCACCGTTCCCATTCATTAACACTGCAGACTCTGTTGTGTGTGTGTGTGTGTGTGTGTCTATGTTTATGTACAGCTCTATAACCATTTCTGCTAATGGAAAGAAGCAATGCTGGAGATAAACAAAATATCCAAAGTCATTTTATTTTTTTTATTTTATTTTTTTTTATTGATTTCAGAGAGGAAGGGAGAGGGAGAGATAGAGACATCCATGATGAGAGAGAATCATTATGGGCTGCCTCCTGCACATCCCCTTCTGGAGATTGAGCCCACAACCCAAGCATGTGCCTTTGAACAGAATGAAACCCGGGACCCTTCAATCTGCAGGCAGATGCTCCATCACTGAGCCAAGCCAGCTAGTGCCAAAGTCGTTTTTAAGGCGTTGTAATGCATGAAACGTTGTATTGCAGGAGGCTGCCAGCAGGTGTTGGAGAGCGTTTGTAGATGAGGCTGCTGTGGTCTGGAAGCCATAGCACGGGGAACGCCGCCTGGGATAAAAACTGGCTCAGATAACCTACGGATCACCAGGCAGAGCTGCGAGCCGAGAGCCACAGACAGGTGTCCGGGCACAGCATTCACGCCGGCTCCTCCCACGGCTCAGACCTGGGCCCCCGGGACAATGCTCAAGGACGGTGGCCTCAAGGCCATGAGTTCGAACCGTGCGCCAAATCCTGTAGACAGACATTCTCCGTGCTCTGGTTTCCGGAGGTAGAAGGTGGAGGGTGGGGGGGTCAAAGGGTGGGGGGTCAAAGGTGAGGCCCCAGAGGGTCAGAGGAATGACGCCGATGGCCCAGCGAAACCTCCGCACTCAGGCCCTGCGGCCTCACACCTGCCAGAGCGAGGCCTCTTCCGGTTTCAGCCTCTCCACCCGCCATCCCCCCTGAAACGGGGAACCACAGACCAGGTGCGCTGCTGTGTAAACCAAGGGAAGCCCAGCGCCCACCTCCTCCCCGCGCTCTGCCTCCTGGCCCTCCCCAGGCCCGACGGGGCGGCCCGAGCCCAGCAGCTGGGATGTCCCCCGAGAAGGGACAGAGGCGGTGTCTCCGGCCCGGCCTCTCAGAAGGCTCCCAGCTGAGGAGGCCGCCCGGTGGCCCGGTGATGGCTCCCAGCTGGCCGGCTGACGCAGAGCGGGTCTGGGCCTGGGCCCCCGGCTGCGGGACCGTCCGTGCGGCTCCCTAAACTCAGGATGTCATTCGTCACCGAGGTCACGGTGGAGCCCCGGGCCTGGCCCCTCCGGGCCACTGAGTACGGGCGGGTTTCGGGGAGGGTGTGGCCGACTCCAGGGCCGAGGCCGGGGGCGGGGAGAGACGCCCGGCCTGTGTGCCCGCCTCCGGGGCCGGCATTCCGAGGAGGGGCCGGCAGAGCAGCACCAGCTGCCCAGGACCCGCCCTGGCCACACGCCGGCCACAGGCTCATGCCAGGTCAGACCCCATGAGACCACGGCTTTTATTTGTTTATTTTTGCTGACGTATTTATTTTTTGTGAGGACATGGAGGAACACGAACAGGCAGAAGCAATCAGGTGGTTGGGGGGTGGGGGTCAGGGGGATAGGAAGTGTCCAATAGCAAAGGGGCTGGGCCGGGTGGACAGCCGAAGTAGCCAGGTGAACAAAGGGGTGGAGCCACTTGAACTTGGACTCTGGTCTTGAGCTAGCTGGAGTCCGGCACCTAAACCAGCCCCTAGAGATGTCCATCCTCTGAGAGTAGCCAACCAGCCCTGCCTGTGAGGGCCGGGGGTCAGGGGACGGAAGGGGTGGGGCCTCGTGAACAGGGAGGAGGGGTCACATCAGATTGGAGATGCCCCCCACCTCTGGGCAAGACCCTGTTCACAGCGGGAGAGCCCCTCCCCTCAGCAACAAGGGAGCCCAAACCAGGCGGCAGGCCGGCCCTCGGGCCCAGCAGCCAGTGAGGCTCTCTGTGGGAGGAGGACAGATCTCCCGGGAAGAATCAGCGGTTCAGAGGTCACAAAGCAGCTGTTTTTCTGAGATCCAAGCCCACGGGCAGGGCTCAGCGTCTCAGGACAGCCCAGTGAGAGATGCCCTGATTGGGAGAGGCGGGGTGTCACAGAGGCACCTGGCCACACAGCCCCTCACGGCTGTCTTGAAGTGGGGCTGGCGTCCGCCTTCCTTGCCTTGCTCCCTGCTGCGCAGATGTCTGCCCGCGGGCAGAAGGTGACTCTGGGGCGATGGGTGTTAGGCACGGAACCCAACACCCAGGGCGGGAGGTCCACCCTGTGTGGGGAGGTCAAACCAGCCCAGCCGGTGTGGCCCAGGGGCTGAGCGTCGACCTCTGAACCAGGAGGTCTGGATTCCATTCTCGGTCAGGGCACTTGCCTGGTGGAGGCCAGATCCCCATTGGGGGCGTGCTAGAGGCAGCCAATCCATGACAAGATTCTGGAAAGAGCTGAGCCCTGTGCTCTGGCAGGGGCGACCCCCTAAACCTCTCACTACAGGGCCGGCGGGGAGACCCATCCCTGTGTCTGTGCCTTTACCTGCACCCACCTAAGTACGTGCCCATCATTTCACTTCTTATCCAATCCCAGGGGTTTCCCACCACTTTGCTTTGTCCCACCTGCTTAGTCCGTCACCAATGGATTTCATGTAACCCACCTACGTCCCTCCTCCGGTGGCCATGTGTAAACACAGATGGAACCCGCCATCCTCCGGAGCATTCTCTCAGTTCGCTGAGGGTCTGCTTCCCGGCATCTGTCGACAGTTTGGCTCAAATAAACTCGCAAACATTCTTCACAGGTTTCAGTGGGTTTTCACGTTAACACAGGCCTGTTTCAGTTTTGTCTCAGCCGCTTCCTGACTGCCTCGAGCAAACCCCTGCGTCTCAGCCGGCCTCCATCCGGGCCAGACCCAGGCCTCCTGCTCCAGCATCCGTGTCTGGAAAATGCTCAGCCTCAGGAGGCAGCACAACACCTGGGGGTGAGCGGACAGCGGATCCGGACAAAGCGGCCTGACCGACCGTCCGTCCGTCCGTCCGTCCGGGGCTCCAGGCTCCAGAAGCCTGAGTCTGCGCCTCCCCAGCCAGGGTCAGCCTCTCTCCTGTTTCAGCCTCCGCGGGTCGCCAGGCCACAGACAGGGGCTTTTTCGGGCTGTAGGGGCAGCACCTGGCACAGGTTTCTGAACAAGGACCCTTGGAGAGGCAAGGAGCAAGGGCGCAGGCCAGGGGAGGGGGAAAAAGACTCATTTTTCTTTTCAGAGAAAACCTGGTCTCACCTCCCCTTGCTGGGTGGCAGAAAACAGCTAAAGACTGCTGATGGAGCTTCCTGCAAATAGGTCAGCCCCAACGACACCCGGGAGCCCTGGCCGAGAAAGGAAGTGCCGATGGGGCACGCAGCACACGGAGCGCCATCGGGCCAGCCTGGAGGACTTCCTGGAGGCGAGCTTTCGGCTGGTCTTCCCAGGGGGTGAGAGAAAAAAGCAGGGGTGGGAGAGAGATCAAGCATGAGCCTGGGAGTGTGGGCGCTAACACCCAAGGCAGGATGTGAGCGAAGGCGGAGAGAACAGGAGATGCATCGTGGGCCGGAAGTAAGGGCGTGAGCTTTGATGGGGAGGCACCGTCAGAGCCGGATGGGGAGGGTGGGGAGTGTGTTTGTGGGGGGCTGGGGGGGAGCTGGGATTCTGAGCTTTCGCGGGAAGCAGCACAGGACCTGGGAGGGATGGAGGATTCTGAACAAGGACCCAGGTGTCCTTCCAATCTTGGGGTGGGCCATGAAAAGAAGGGGCCCATCCCAGAGCACTCACTACAACTCCCAGCAGCACCTGGGTTCCAGAGGGGCGAGGGTTGGATCCCCTCTTTCAGACCCTGCACTCAGACATATTGTACATACCCCTGGCCCAGCCATCTGCGGGCTTTGTGCTGCCATCTGGTGGTGGAGGAATGGAAGGCCAGTCTTCGTGGTTCAGGGACTTGCTGGAGGGAGGTGGGGGGGGGGGCGCGGGGTGTGTGTGTGTGTGTGTGTGTGTGTGTGTGTGTACTGAGACCAAGGAGAGGGTTGGTGGGTTGTGGGAGGAGTTTGCTGAGGCCCTTTGGAGGGTGAGAGGGGAGGCGGTGCCACCAGGAGTCCACAGATCGCTCCTCTTTCTAAAAGGTACAACTCTTTGGCGCTTCCATTGGTCCCTGTTCGCCCACCAAGCACAGGGCCTGGCGAGGAGCAGGTGTGGTGTCTGTGGTTTTCCTGGACAGTGAGCAGCGCACCAATGTGCAGCAGCTGCTCAGTCCACCCCGGTCTCCCTCCTGACAGCCTGCGGGGGGCGGGCGGCGGCCTCCCAATAAGAGGGAACTGAGACTGTGAGCCGCCCTGAGTCACCCGTGAGTGTGTCATCGGCCCGGCCCCGGGCGCAGGCGTGGGTGCCCGGGGTGGGTGCCCGGGGTGGGTGCGTCTCCCTGAGCTGAAAGGGGGGGGGGGGGGGAGAGACATTGTGCAAATCACACCGGGGTGCTTCGTGGGTTCTCGCGGTGATGAATTCCCTAAAAAGGGAGAAAAGGCGGGAGTGCTTACAGATGCTAGCTAACGCGAGCGCTTTTGGTTCAGACGTTTACCTGAATGTCCACACAGAACACAAGCAAATACTCCTTCCTCTTCCCTTCAGCTCCCCCACCCCCCACTTTTGATCCCATCTCCTCCCGGGTCTACTCTCTCTTCTCTCTGCCCAATGGCCTGTCAGTCAGCCCCCAGGGACGGGTGCGACGGCAGAGGGCGAGCTCGGAGAAAGGCACGCATGCCACCCTCGCCCTCTCCCGGATCCTCTCTTGTTTGAAGCCCGGGGGTCAGGGCGGGGGATGCCAGCTCCCAGCATTGCCCAAGGGGGGCCCCTCTGTACTCTCAACACCCTCCTTTCACTTCCTGTCCTGGGTGATTCACTTCCTGTCCGCCTCACGGGTGCTTTGGCCTCTCTCACTTCCCCCTCACCCCGCGCCTGGCACTAACTCTCCCGCAGTGCAGTTCAGGGAATCTGTAGAGTCTCAAGAAGAAGACTAAAATGTTCTGTGCCTTTTTCCTGTTGCTCCCCTGTGCCCTTCCTTCAGACCTCACCGGTAAACATGGAGCTGCCGTTTTCTATGGGAATGTGTTTAAAAAAAAAAAAAAAAGCGAATGAGCCCTCATTCACCGGCGACGCGCGGCGTCCTGGGGAAGGGGCCTCGCAGGACGTGAACCCGGTGCCAGCGCCGGTCCCCCCGGGCTCTCCGGGCGCGTCCGCGGGCGAGCCTGGCTCCGGCGGGGGCGGGGGGAGGACTCCAGGTCCCTCGGGGGGAGGATTCCAGGTCCCTCGGGCAAAGCCACGTGTACGTGTGCCGAGGCCGCCCAGCCGCACGTTCACAGCAGCGGGCTGACCCACGGGCCGTCAGACACACGTCACAGAGTACACGCAGCCGGGTCTGGGGCACCTGGTGAGGGGGCATCACTTACACGGAGCTGTCAGTGGGAATGACCACAGAGCAGGAGCTGGGTGGGGACGGGAGTGGAACCTGGTCCTTCGGCTCTCCCCCACCCTCATCCTCGCCTCGGAACATGGGGGTGGCTGGTCCAGCAGCCCCACCTCTCTCCCTGCCCTGCTCTGCTCAGCTCGGCCGGCCCACCCCTGACCCCCTGCCCAGCCACTCCCTGACCTCTGACCCTGCCCACCCCCTGACCTCTGACCCTGCCCACCCCCTGACCTCTGGCCCAGCCCACCCCCTGACGTCTGGCCCAGCCACTCCCTGACCTCTGGCCCGGCCACCCCCTGACCTCTGGCCCAGCCACTCCCTGACCTCTGGCCCGGCCACTCCCTGACCTCTGGCCCGGCCACCCCCTGACCTCTGACCCAGCCACCCCCTGACCTCTGGCCCAGCCACCCCCTGACCTCTGACCCCGTCCACCCCCTGACCTCTGGCCCGGCCACTCCCTGACCTCTGACCCTGCCCACCCCCTGACCTCTGGCCCAGCCCACCCCCTGACCTCTGGCCCAGCCCACCCCCTGACGTCTGGCCCAGCCACTCCCTGACCTCTGGCCCGGCCACCCCCTGACCTCTGACCCAGCCATCCCCTGACCTCTGGCCCGGCCACCCCCTGACCTCTGACCCGGCCACCCCCTGACCTCTGGCCCAGCCACCCCCTGACCTCTGGCCCAGCCACCCCCTGACCTCTGACCCCGTCCACCCCCTGACCTCTGGCCCGGCCACTCCCTGACCTCTGACCCAGCCACCCCCTGACCTCTGCCAATTGAGGACCCGTTCTTAGCTGCATGGCTTGCAGCCCCTGAACAGGGTCAGCAGGAATCCCAGGCAAGCCCACGGGCAGCCACGCCGGGGGACGGGCTCACTGTCACCAGGAGACGCCCCACCAGTGTCCCAGGGCCAGCCTGCAGAGTGGGGGCTGGGAGGGGTGGGGTCATGGGCAGCGAGTCCCGGCCTGGGGGTGTGCCCAGGGCGTCTGGAGGTGACCCCTGTCCGGGGGGAGGGCCTGTGCGGTTCTCCCGGAGGAGAGGGGATGGAGGAGAAGCTGGGGTGTGTGCGGACACGGGGGAGCCTGGGCGCCAGAGACGTCACACGTTCTGGGAGCTGAGAAGTCGAATGGGAACCTCCTGGTCCTGGGTGCTCAACAGTTAGTGCCTAACCTCCCTCTCTCTCTCCCCCTACCCCCACCCCCCCATTAAGCCACTGTATCCTCTCAGGAAGCTCATGGCAGCACCATCGCTATGGGTGGATCTGACCTCAGGTGACTGAGGTGCTGGCGTTTGGAGCTTGAAAAATAGGAGGGGAAAGCATGTTTAGCCTCCAATGGTCCCCTGCCGCGTTTTAAAGAGCCCCAGGACCTGGGATAGCAGACACACTGGGGGCCAGGTGCTGGCTCAGAAACCCTGGCCCCTGGACACCCCGTTCCCCCCTCTCCTGAGCGGCGGGATGGGGAGGGAGAGAGGGGCCTCCAGTGCCAGGTTGTGCCGCAGTGTGCAGATGCCGGTGTGTCTGGCGCCCTCTGGTGGCCACGGGCCGCGCATGCGTCCGCCCCTTTCTGCAGAGCTGCTCTATGTAGGTCTGAGCTCCGGGGTGGGGGCAGATCTCACCGCCAAGGGGAGAGCGTAGGCCCGTCTATTGCTACGCGCTGCATATTACTGCCGTCCTCTCTGTCAGGAACAAGATTAATGCAGGCATTATGCATTCCTTCATTGATCCCCCAGTATGTGCCAGGCATCGCAGAGACCCCAGAGAGGGAGAGAGGGAGTCCTGGGGATGTGTGGGGAATGTCTTTCTTCCAGGTCTGGGGACAGTGAAGGCGCAGGCCTTCCATTGAGCCTGAAGACCAGTCCGTAAGGAGGCCGCTGGCCAGGCCGAAGGGGAAAGGAAATAAGGAGGCGGTTCCCTCAGCCGCTCTCAGGGAGGGAGGGAGTGAGTGAGTGAATGAATGAATGAAGTAGGCGGAGGCATGCAGATTGCCACAGGAAGCCCAGCTCGTGCCTCGACGTCCCTTTCAGGGCCTCTGGGCATTCTCCACTGTCCCTGCTTGTGAAGGCTTCCTTTCCTTAGGCCCATGGCCGGCAGGCTGCGGCTCGAGAGCCACCTGAGGCTCTTTGGCCCCTTGAGTGTGCCTCTTCCACAAAATGCCACGGCCTGGGCGAGTCTATGTTGAAGAAGTGGCGTTAGAAGAAGTTTACGTTTAAAAAATGTGGCTCTCCAAAGAAATGTCAACCGTTGTCCTGTTGGTATATTTGGCTCTGTGGACTGATGAGTTTGCCGACCTCTGCCTCAGGCACCCGTGTACTCTTTTCCCCAGCTCAAGCCAATTCCTCTGCCTCGGGTGCAACTTCATTGCTCACAGCTCTGCTTCCCTCTCCAGCTCTAGGGGGCTGGGCCTGTGCCTGGGGTGGCGCGGGGGCTGGTGAGCCAGGCAGGCCTGGCTGCTGGCTGGCTGTGGGGCAGCAGCTGGTAAGTTACTCGACCTCTCCATGCTTCGGCTTCTATATTTGTGGGGCGGGAGTGAAGACAGTGCCCGCCTCTGACAGGTGTGAGCCTTCTCGCGGGAGCCGGGAGGGAGATGCTGGTGAGACCCTGATTTCCAGGGTCTACGGTGCTTCCCTTCGCAGCCACGGCCCCTCTCTCGGAGTTCGCCCTGGGGTCCCCCTCTCCTACAGGAAGAGGAGGACCCCAGGGCGAACTGAAAGCTCGTGGGCCCCCCACAGGGGGCGGCGAGAGGGGAGGGGGTGTCTGCAGCCCCTTGTAGAGCAACCTCCAGCCCCTCCCACAGCTGCCCCCGGCCCCCACTGCTGACCTTACAGCGACCATGACCTTGGCCATTATCTGATGAACTTGAGGGCAGGGGACAGGGAGATCTGGCAGCTGTATTCTCTGCCCCTCACATCCCAGGAAGAGAGGTCTGAGGAGGGGTGTAGACGCCCTGCCCCTTCAGGTCCACACCGGGGAATCTTGGGGATCTGGATTAGGGCAGCCCTGGCCAGAGTTCAGAGAAGAGAGGGAGTGTTTAGGGCAGAACAGGCTCAGAGACGCGTGGCGAGCCCTGCACCACCTCCTCCAGGCAGGAAGGAGCTCTGAGCTCTCCTTTTTTCTCGGTGGCTGAGTCCTCTACCTCAGTGTTTTTCAACCTTTTTTGGGCAAAGGCACACTTGTTTCATGAAAAAAATTTAACTCTGTGCCTATATTGACTATATATAAAGTAATTCTCTTGAATAGGAATCAAATAAACACAAAGAAAGTATTTTATAATTACTTTATTATGAAATATTAAGTAAACAAAATAGTGAAAAATTATAAAATTCTTGTCTTGTCTGCACCTACGGCACACCAGGCAACATCTGCCGCGGAACAGCGGTTGAAAAACGCTGCTCTACCTAATTTCGGCTTCCCTGAGGATCTCGCTGTACTTCCCCCTTATGGCCACTGGGTGGCACTGTTGGATGCCCCTGGAATTTCAAGTGCCAGGCAGGCGGCTGGGCTGGGAGTGCGGAGGGGTGAGGAGGCCTCGGGTTCCACTCCGGGTCCCTCCTTTCCGCCTCCCCTGGTGCCCCAGGCTCTTGTCCATGCCTACACCGCCTTCCCTCTCCCAGGTGCATCTTGGCTCTGCAGCGCGGGAAAGTGCCATGATGGCTCTGTCCCTCCATCCTCCCTTTTCCCTTTCCCCTTCCTCCGCCAGCCAGAGAGGCTGTGGTCTGGAACCCCGGATCGGGGCTCCTGGACGAGGTCCAGCTGCCTCTGCAGACCAGGCTCCTTGCAGCCAATAGGCACGGGTTTGTCACCTGCTGGTTTCCTCTCCAATCTCTCACCGGTTCTGCTTCTCAGCCTCCCGGGCAAGCCTTGCCTAAGTGCTGTGTAACGGTCAGGCTGTTCTTTTTTATTATTATTATTACTATTTTTTATGTCTTTATTGATTAAGGTATCACATATTTGTCCTCAGCCCCCCATTCCAATCCCCCCCCACTCATGCCCCCACCCCGCTATTGTTAGGCTCATATGTGTGCACAAAAGTCCTTTGATCTCTCCCTTTTGTCCCCACCCTCCCTGTGAGGTCCAACAGTCTGACCCATGGCTCCTTGTCTCTGGGTCTGTTCTTGTTCATCCGTCTATGGGTCAGGCTGTTCTTAAAGACCCCTTGTTGGCCTCTGAGTCCATCAAATGTCCCCCCCTGCCCCCGAGCCCCCTGGCAATGGCCCCCCTTGAACTCGGAGAACATCATTGAGATGCACTGAGCGTCAGGGCCGCACTGTCCTGAATTCCATCGGGGCCCGCCTCCAAAGGGACTCAGCATCCCTGACCTTCTTCCCTCCTTCTCCGCGTGGCTGGGGGCACCGGGGCGGCCTGCCACTTCCTAGAGACACATGACCTCATGTCCTCCATGTCCCCTTGAGGTCATCCAGGATTTTTTTTTTTTAAATATATTTTATTGATTTTTTACGGAGAGGGATAGAGAGAAACATCGATCTGGGGATGTGCCCACAGCCAAGGTACATGCCCTTGACCAGAATCGAACCTGGGACTGAAGAACCTGGGACCTTTCAGTCCGCAGGCTGACGCTCTATCCACTGAGCCAAAGCAGTTTCGGCGAGTCCAGGTCTTTACCGAACCCTTCGGTTCGAACCGGCGAGAGCCTTCCCGGCCGTTTGGTTTGATGCCGTAGGATGGGGACGGAGGGAGGCGGGAAGCATCAGGTGGTAAATGGCTCCATGTGCCTTTTGGGACATGCAGGTTGTATCATAGCAGGCAAGGAGGTCAGAGGTGAGTGACGGCCAGGGCAGCTTGTGGAGAGGAGCTGGGGTGGGGTGGGGTGGGGTGGGGCTGGGGCTGGTGTGAAAGCGGGGAGCAGGACGGTTGCAGCTGCCCAGGCCATGCCTGCTGGTGGCCTGAACCAGGTCAGAGCGAAGGGACAGAGCCAGAGGAGAGTGGGCAGATGCCCAGGCTAAGGGGGTGGCTGGAGGTGGGGGTGGTGGGTGAGAGAGCGGAGAAGGATTTTATTGGTTTCCGGTTTGGGCAATAGGATAAAAGGTGCGTCTCCCCGACGAGGGGAACGTGAGGGAGACGCGCCCGGGAAGTGGGGCTAACGGCTCTGCTGCCCCGGAGAGGAGCCTGGGCTGGAGACAGAGCGTCCGGGGTCAGCCAGGGTCAGCGCCAGGGCCCTGGGACCAGCCACCTCCGCCCCGGCTCTGCCTGCTCAGGCCAGCTGGTCCCCTCCGGGAGCCGTCGGGGAGCTGGTGGAGGTGCCAGCGCGGAGCAGGAATGGTCCCTCTTGCCGGTGGGAGGGGGCAGTCAGGTCCTCTCCCCAGACGTCCGGGCCACCTGGGCATCGCAGCTCCGAAAGGGCCTGAGCCGGGACTGAGAGGGACACTGCCCGTGTTCGGGGGCGGACCCCCTCAGGCAGCGGAGTCACAGGCGCCCGGGCGCAGGCCTGGGACACAGACGTGTGGCTGTCACTTCATCGCAAACCCCTCCCTCCTCCATCCCCGACGGAGGGGCGTCTCCTGGTGGCGATGCCCGGGATGACGTGTCCACAGCTGGCCCTGGGTGTTTGCTCTGGGACGGGCTCTGTTCCGAGTGTCTCTCCTTCCAGCCACGCGGCACGGCGCCCGGGCCCGGAACCGGGTCCCTGAGCCACGCAGGCAGGCCCGGGAGGAGGCCCAGACCCGCGGGCCCCGGGGCCGGAGGGAACCAAAAACTGCTGCCTCCGGTGTCAGTCTGACGGTGAGGCACCCGCCCAGTGCCTGACAGCGGCAGCCGGGAACCGTGCGGGAGGCCCCTGTAGCCATTTTTATCTGGCCGCGGCTTGCAGTGGAGTGCGCTGAGTGTGAGGGCACTGATTCAGGACCTGAGCCGCGGCCCAGGCCTCCACACAGCAGCTCCTCAGAGGCAGCCGGGGTTAATCTCGGAAGGCTTCCTGGAGGAGGAAGCCCTCCTGTGAACAGGAAGCTGGAATGGCTGCTCAGCCAGCTAGGAAACTGAGGCACGGAGCCTTTCTCCAACGCCACCCGCTCACGTTCCCACCGGCGAGCAGGGGTCCGCGCTAGGCCCGGGCCCTGGAGCTGCGCCCACTCTCCGGGCGGCTGCGGTGACGGTGTTTCTGTTTGTTAATGTCCTTCTTCCCTTCCTTCTTGTTGTTGTTCACACTTAGGCCTCACAGGGGGAGAAAGGATGCCATAACCCCGAGGCCTTCCCTCCCATCCCTCCTCTCCCTTCAAACCCCAAGAAGCCATGGCTACATCCGACGGGACGGGGTCCGAGGAAGATCCCAACGAGGGCAATGCACGCCACGTGCCGCCCGCCTTACGGAGCGGGGACGGGTGGGGGCTGGGGCGTGTGTCCTGGAGGCTCTGGGCCTCACTCCGGTCGGGGAGCCCTCCCTCCACGGCAGGGTGCTCCACCCCCTCTGCCTCAGTTTCCTTTTCCTGAAACAGTGATGATGACGTAGACCACATGTGTCAAACACAAGGCCCGCGGGCCAAATCCGTCCCGCCAGGCCTTGCAATGTGGCCCGCACCACGCTGTCATCACTGCACTCCGCTGCGTTTCCATCACAATGACAGTTTATGACTGTTCAGTAAACCATTCGGCCCGCAATTTAGGCTGGATTTTAGATTTTGGCCCCTTCTCTGATTGAGTTCGACACCCCTAACGTAGACGCTACGAGAGCCGCCAGGATGAACTGTCCCGCTGGGCTGGAGGCCCCAGCAGGGTCTGAGTGTGGTCGGCACTTGTCACCAGTCAGCATGGCTGTTCTTTCTCCCGCCGGAGTTTTTCTCTGTCCACGGCTTTTTTGCTTTTTTAAAATATATATTTTATTGATTTTTCACAGAGAGGAAGGGAGAGGGATAGAGAGCTAGAAACATCGGTGAGAGAGATACATCGACCAGATGCCTCCTGCACACCCCCCACTGGGGATGTGCCCGCAACCAAGGTACATGCCCTTGACTGGAATCGAGCCTGGGACCTTTCAGTCTGCAGACCAACGCTCTATCCACTGAGCCAAACCGGTTTTGGCTACAGCTTTTGTTCTAACAGGGGAAGCGAAGGAGATATATGGACCCGAAAAGGCCGCTGGGCTGTGACTGACTGGGGACCCAATGCGGGGAGGAGAGCCAGCCCCCGGGGGCTGGTCCAGGGGTGTGGAGTGGGGTGCTGGGGGGCAGTCGGGTGCAGCGGTGAGAATGGCTGGGACCTCGGGGAAAGGGGGGGGGGGAGCTTCTATGCAGAGAGGATGGGGCCGCAGGGCCCTGGCGACGGTGCCAGCGGAGGAACAGCCAGGAGCTGAGCTGCAGGCGGCAGGGAGGTGGGGAGTTCCCGAGGCCCAGGGCAGCGTCTGCCGGCGCTCAGGTCTCTGTCGCTGACGCCACCCTGACCGCCGCCCAGGAGGTAGCGGTGTTCTGAGGACACCGCGGTCCGGAGACGTGGCTTCTCTTGCCGCCAACTGGGCAGGGATCTCAGGTCTCCGCCTGGCCAGTTCCAAACGCCCAGGCCATCCTCTGCCCGGGACACGGACGGCCCGGCTTCAAGGAGCCTGAAACGGAGCCAGCCCTGCCTTGGCATCATTTGTCACCCCAGGAGCTCCCTGGATCACTACCCTCCCCCACCTCCCCCACGCACCCCCACAGCTCTGGGTAGACCACCCAGATGGAAGGGCAGGATCCCACCAGCTGGACCTTCTGGGCTCTGGAAGCTTCCACCACAAGCTGCAGGCCCAGAGAGGAGGCCCTCCAGCAGGAGCCTCTGGCCTCCGCATTGCAGGCTGGGCTCCGGGAAGAGGGATCCCGGGGGCTGGGCTGGGCTGTGGCCCCCAAGGGCACCCTGGACCCTCCCAGGTCCCACATCTGAGCAGAGGGCAGGCTGTGCTTCCCACACACATCCTCTCTGTGCCCCCTCCCTGTCCCCTCCACCCCCGCCCCGGGGGGCTGTGAGCTGCACTCCCATCTCAAGGCCCCGTGCTCCAGCTGGCTCTGCATGGCCTGAGGGTTGCTCAGTGGCCCTCCCCTAGGGCCTCTGCAGGTCCCCCAGCCGTCCCTGCCCTGGCCCTGGGGAGGGCCAGGAGGACCGGCCCGCGGCTCCTCGCGGCGGGGGGGCCACCGCAGCAGCAGGTCTGAGCCACACTGCGGCCACCGCACCTGCTGCGCGGCCGGAGGGAGCCAGGCGGCGCTGGGCGAGAGGGCGGAGGAGAGGCAGGGCTGGAGGGGGCCACCGAGGGGTCGTCAGATCCAGGTCAGCAGCATGACAGCATCGACATGACCGCAACCCCCCGTCCGGTGGGCCGGGTTCCTCCCCCCCTAACCCTAACACCCCCACCCCCCGGCCAGCCCGGCCAGCGGCTCTGCAGGCTCCGCGTCGCCCGCCTCAGTCCTGGGCAGGAAGCCCTCCCGACCTGCCCGCAACCTCTCCCCTGCCCCCCCCCCCCCCACCCCGGAGGTCTCTGCCGGCTTCTGGCTGGGGAGCCGGCCCCGCCAAAGGGGGGCGTTTGCCCGTGGGGCGGGGGCCGAGGCCGGGACTCAGCCCGGCGGCGCTGGCGGCGGCGGGCGCGCGCCCCGCGGTCGGCCCGGCCCGCCGGCGCCTTTAACTGGGGCCGCGGCGGCAGGTGCGGCGCTGCGTGCGGGGCTGCGGCGGGGCCGGGCGCTCCGCTCGCTCCGTACGCGCCGCCGCCGCGGGACTGCAGAGCCGCTCCGGTGGCCGCCGCGCCCGCACCCGCCGCCGCCGCGGCCCCAGGACATGGAGGCGCCGGGAGCGCGGCCGGAAGGGTACATCGGGGTCGGGGCGCTGGGCTGCGGGGCCCCGGCGCCACCTGCAGCGCGGGGGTCGGGCTGAGCCCCGGGCGGGGATGCCGGGCCGGGGGCGAGGGGCCGGCGCCCCGCGGGAGGGGGACGCCGAGGGGGCTGGGGACCCCGGGAGCGCGGGCGCGGGGCGCGGGGCGCGGGGCGCCGGCGGGGATGGAGGTGCCGCTGTCGCAGAGCCGCCGCGCCCGGTAAATAGCTCCGCGGCCGGCGGGACCGGGGCGCTGGCGGGACCGGGGCGCCAGGACGCCGGGCTGGGGCGCCTCCGGCCCGGGATCCACCGGCTCTGCGGCCGGGAAGGGCTTCTCCGCTTCCCCGCGGCCGCCCGCCCGGGAGGCGGCTGAGACCGGGAGGCCGGGAGGCCGCCGCTCCTCGCCCCCCGGGCGGGCTCCGGAGTTTCCGGGTGCGGATGGCGCCGGGGGTCCCCGGGCTGCGCCCCGCAGGCCCCGGAGCCGGGCTGCGCCGCGGGCCGGGCAGGACGGGGTTAAGCGGCGCCGCGGCGGTGGGTCTAGGCCGCCGCGCGGAGACGAGCGCGGGGCGCGCGCGGCGGAATCCCGGCCGGGCCCGGGGCCGGGGCCGGGGCCGGGGCGCGGGGAGCGGACCCAGACCCTCCGCTCCGACCCGGGCGGGCGGCATGGGGCCGGCCTCCAGGCCCCCCTCTTGCTGCCGCCACGCCGCGGGGCAGCCGGGCTGGCCGCACGCTGCCCCTGTCCGGGGGGGGGGGGGGGTGAGGGGGTGGGGAGGAGGAGGAGGAGGGGGGCTTCTCTCTGGGGAGAGGTCGGTGGTCCAGCGTCTGCCCGGCTCCAAGGCCAAGCGCCGGGAGGGGATGCCCGGGGGCGCATCGGCCCTGGGCCCCAGCCAGGCAGCGCTGCGGAGCGAGCTCTGCGGGAGGAGTCCCCTGGCCGAGCTCTGAGGGAGCCGCGCGGGTGCTGGGGGACCTGCGGAGGTCAGGGCGGGGGCAGGCTGCAGTGTGGGGAGCTCTCCGCTTCCCGGAGGCCGGGCCTGGCCTGGGGTCCCTCCTGATGGCTGCTGGGGGCCCCCAGGGGACCTGGCTCAGCCCGGAGGCCCCTGGAGCAGATAGACCCGGCCAAGGCTTGTTCCAGCCCAGAGGAGGCTGAGGGGGATGGAGGGCAGGGGGCTGAGGGGGAGTCTCAGGTGTGACCCCAGGACCCAGGACAGGAAGGGCATGTGAGGGGGGGGCGGGGGGGGGGCGCAGGGCTGCAGGGCAGCTGGTGTCCGTCCCCCCCCCCCCCCCCCCCACCGCCACCCCCCTCTCTGAGGCACTGCCCCACCTCCTGAGACTCCGGCTTCTGCTGACCTTTGCATCTCGCCTCCTTCCTTCCACAGGCTCCGGCCCCACGCGCGGCTGCCCTGGCCTCCCGCGTGCCCCTGACCAGACCCCCGCCGCCCCCGAGGCCCAGCCCAGACCTGGAGCTCACTCACCTCCAGGACCTGGCGCCCGCCCTCCCGCCCACGATGACTCACCATTCTTTCTAGCCCGAGCGTGGAAGTGTGATGGGGAGCCAGGCTGCCCGCGTGTGCAGCTAGGGTTCCCTCGCCAGCTGATCCGCTCTGCGAGGAAAAGCGCCCCCGCCCCTGCCTCCCAGGTAAGTCAGTCTCCTGTTTAATAACAGCCACGCATGGCGGAGTGCCCGCGTGGGGACGGTGAGGGGGACCCGGCTCCGAGGGCTGCCACCGCCAATACCTCCCAGGGCGCAGGCGTCTGCAAGACCTTAGCTCAGCGCCTGCGGGAGGGCTCTCTTCCAGCCTCCAGTCCGGGGTTATGCTCCAGCATGAATGCAAAGGGGCCCGCCACCCTCCCTCAATGCAGGGCACTCCAAAGGGGCCCCTCCATGACCCCCAGCCAGGCTCCGAGCTGAAATGAAACTGTGCTTTTCCGTGGCTGGGGCGGTGCCTCTGGTGGGAGATACAAGACTAGCGACCCAGCCGGCACCGAGCGGCCTCACGTCCTTCGCGGCCTCTGTCTTTCAGCCACGCCGTGTCCCCGGCTCCCAGAGGGCCCCCGGGCTCCCCCGCAGGGGCCCAGGCCCATGCGCCCGCCTCTCCCGGCCCCACCGGAGGCAGCACCCTGAGCTCCTGCCGCCGGGCAGCGGGCAGGCAGGCGTGTAGCGTGAGGCGCCCCTCTCGGCCCCCACTATGACCGTGGCCACCGGAGAGCCGGCGGACGAGGCCGCGGCCCTCCCGGGGCACCCGCAGGACACCTACGACCCCGAGGCCGACCACGAGTGCTGCGAGCGGGTGGTGATCAACATCTCGGGGCTGCGCTTCGAGACGCAGCTGAAGACCCTGGCCCAGTTCCCCGAGACCCTCCTGGGGGACCCCAAGAAGCGGATGCGCTACTTCGACCCGCTCCGCAACGAGTACTTCTTCGACCGCAACCGGCCCAGCTTCGACGCCATCCTCTACTACTACCAGTCGGGCGGCCGCCTGCGCCGCCCCGTGAACGTGCCGCTGGACATCTTCTCCGAGGAGATCCGCTTCTACGAGCTGGGCGAGGAGGCCATGGAGATGTTCCGGGAGGACGAGGGCTACATCAAGGAGGAGGAGCGGCCGCTGCCCGAGAACGAGTTCCAGCGGCAGGTGTGGCTGCTCTTCGAGTACCCGGAGAGCTCGGGGCCCGCCCGGATCATCGCCATCGTGTCCGTCATGGTCATCCTGATCTCCATCGTCAGCTTCTGCCTGGAGACGCTGCCCATCTTCCGGGACGAGAACGAGGACATGCATGGCGGCGGCGGCGGCGGCGGGGTCGTGACCTTCCACGCCTACGCCAACAGCACGGTGGGCTACCAGCCGACCACCTCCTTCACCGACCCCTTCTTCATCGTGGAGACGCTGTGCATCATCTGGTTCTCCTTCGAGTTCCTGGTGCGCTTCTTCGCCTGCCCCAGCAAGGCCGGCTTCTTCACCAACATCATGAACATCATCGACATCGTGGCCATCATCCCCTACTTCATCACGCTGGGCACGGAGCTGGCCGAGAAGCCCGAGGACGCCCAGCAGGGCCAGCAGGCCATGTCGCTGGCCATCCTCCGCGTCATCCGGCTGGTAAGAGTCTTTCGGATTTTCAAGCTGTCCCGCCACTCCAAGGGCCTGCAGATCCTGGGGCAGACCCTCAAGGCCAGCATGCGGGAGCTGGGCCTCCTGATCTTCTTCCTCTTCATCGGGGTCATCCTGTTCTCCAGCGCCGTGTACTTCGCGGAGGCCGATGAGAAAGAGTCCCAGTTCCCTAGCATCCCCGACGCCTTCTGGTGGGCCGTGGTCTCCATGACCACCGTGGGCTACGGGGACATGGTCCCGACCACCATCGGCGGCAAGATCGTGGGCTCACTCTGCGCCATCGCCGGCGTGCTCACCATCGCCCTGCCGGTCCCCGTCATCGTGTCCAACTTCAACTACTTCTACCACCGGGAGACGGAGGGCGAGGAGCAGGCCCAGTACTTGCAAGTGACAAGCTGCCCCAAGATCCCGTCCTCCCCTGACCTAAAGAAAAGCAGAAGTGCCTCCACCATCAGCAAGTCCGACTACATGGAGATCCAGGAGGGGGTGAACAACAGCAACGAGGACTTTAGGGAGGA
This sequence comes from Pipistrellus kuhlii, assembly GCF_014108245.1. Classification (NCBI taxonomy): domain Eukaryota; kingdom Metazoa; phylum Chordata; class Mammalia; order Chiroptera; family Vespertilionidae; genus Pipistrellus; species Pipistrellus kuhlii. The sequence continues at coordinate 4,280,792 of NW_023425523.1, forward strand.
GAACTTGAAAACGGCCAACTGCACGCTGGCCAACACAAACTATGTGAACATCACCAAGATGCTAACCGACGTCTGACGGCAGCCCCTCCTGTGAGCGCGCCCGCAGCTCCGCGGGCCTGAGCGCAGGCCGTGCGTTGCATAACAACAGCCTGCGCGGCAGTCGGTCTGTTTCCAAGGTGTGTCACCCGGTCCTGCATGGGAAGCAGTTAGTCGTGCAAGTGACATCTTTTGATTTTTGGCTTAGAACACAGAGTAGCTATGTCCATGGCTTTTCACGCGAACCTTCGCTGCCGCCGGCTCCAGGGGGTTTCCAAAGAGGGCAGCTGCCTGTGGAGCCGGGATCTTGAGGGGCCACCTCATAGCACATACATACCCTGAGACCCCCCCTTTCCCTCCCTGGGTTAATGCACACAGCATCCAGGAGAGGCACACACACCCCCTGCACCCCTCTCCTTTCCCCCCTCCCCCCTCAGGCCCTCCCATCGGAGCCCCCTGCACAGGGAACCAAGGGGGCTTGGCTTTGATGTGCCGGTAACCACGCGAGAGGTCCCATGTGGCACGGGGGAAAGAACACGCGGTCCTGTGTGCTGGAATCCCTTTCTCGGTCACAGGCTGGGGTCTGTGGTTCGCAGCTGCCAAGTAGCTGCTCCGGAGGCTGGTGTTTCATAACGGAAAATGCTGCATTTGGGTTTTTGTGTTTTTTTTTTTTTCCCCTCTGCAGTGTCGGTGAGAGAGGGAAGCCCGGGGGAGGGAGCGTCCGTGTGACCGGCTGCAGGTTGCCAAGTCTCTCCTTTGCTCCCTCAGGCCCGGGGAGAGGCGCTGGCACACCCAGGGACCTCTGCACTCCAGACGGCACCGTTTTTTGCAGGCTGCCGGGTCACAAACGCACGTCCCGTCTCCGGGCCACCCCAGGGGTGGGGGGTTTGCGGGTGTCTGCTTTCCCGGCTCCCCTGATGCCGCAGAGCTGCATGGGTGTGCTTGTTGCATGAACCTCAATATTTACAACACAGGAGATAACCTATTTTCATAGTAGCCTACACAGTATTCGCCTTTAGAGTATTAATAGCCTAGGAATGGCATTGAACTGGGGTATTCCACCCCATGCCCCCCCCCCACCTCCATTGGGAGAGAAAAAGCCCTCAATCAGGAGAAAAAAAATAGACTGACTATTCAGAATGGGGACCCAAACTCCTGGCCCTCCAGCCCACCCCCATCCCTGCGCTTCCGGATGGGGGCACAGACCTCGGCAAAGCCAGGAGAGCGAGCGGGGAAGGCAGTGTCTAAACACCTCAGCAGCTGAGCCAGGGGCAGGACTGGGCAGCCGTCCGGGGCCTCGGGCCCCGAGGAAGGCCGCCTATGGATCCAGTGTACATAAATCGACCCGCGTCTCCCTCACCAGTTCCTCCACTGGCTAGCTCTAGAAACAGTTGCATTCGGACCTTGTACAAGCTTATGCAATATTTCTGACACAGGGCAACTTATGCATGTGTTTGACGATGTGCACTACAGTGTCTGTATGTATATGCGCTCATATACATACATGTGTGTGTGTGTATGTCGGTATGCGGACACACACGCACACATCTACCCGCTCCCTGGAGTTCAGGTTCAGGAGCCAACCCCCTGCTTGGTGGGCCAGTTACCGATGAGGCCTCACGGGTCACTGACCTCCCAGTAACCCCACCGGTCTGGGTTTGCCACCACCGCCTCAGGCGCGCCCGTCTCCGCGGATTCGTGGACGTTCGCATTGTCTCTCTGCCCTCCATGTGCTGCAGCCTCAGTCCCGCGGCTGAGGCTTGTCTTACCGCGCGCACAGGGGCCCCGCGGCTCCCGCGGCTCCCGCTGTCCTGGGCCACCCCGCCCCAGGCCGCCCCTCCGCCGTCCTTCCGTGGTCACCCCTCCATTCTCATCGCGCTCCACCCCGCGCTGTCATTGCCATCGGCTCCGCGTCAGCCCCTCCCAGGAGCCTTTCCCTCGAGGGCCAGAGTGGACCGCCTGCTCTGAAGCCAAGGATGCGAGTGGCGGGGCCTTCTGGGGACCCTGGGAGCCTCCTCATGGGGAACTTGAAAAGCCGGGCCCACGGGGGAAGGCCTTGGATGGGCCACAGGCATCCTTGCAATGGACAGGCTCGGACTCTCCCTGGTAAATCCGCAACCAGAGCTGCTCCCCAGGCCACGGGAGGGTGGAGGATCGGCCCGGCCCCGGGAGAGGCTGAGAGGATTGAGCGCAGTCAGGCTGGCCCCGGGACGGGGTGCGGTGGGGGGCTTTGTCTCACAGCCTGGGCCTCTCTGCCTTTCAACATAATAGCTTAGATGCCCCCACACAGGAAGGCGTGTGGCCGGGCTGCCCACTCGTGCGTGGCCCCAGCTCCAGCCTCCTTGTTGGCTATTTAGCACCTACAGTTACTGTGGGGGCGGGGCACCAGCTCAGGGTGCTTAGGCCCAGGGTGCTCACTAGTTCCTGGTCACCCGCATCCCCAGGTGTCTGCAGGGCGTCCGGGGCCCAGCGCAGAGCCTCTGTGCTTCTCTACCCCTCCCTTGTGGGAGACGGTGCTGAACTTCCGAGACGTGGGGCGAGCGGGACCCTACCCGTTCCTAAGGCCTCGGTCAAGGGTAGATGTGTTATCCCCGTGTCCTTGGCCCAGGACTGCAAAACCTTCACACACACGGACACACGTGCATGCACACCCACATTCAAAGAGGTACATTGTTGCCATATACATCAAGATAAAACACGCAACAAACATGCAAAACACACAGAGACCAAATTAAGATAGGTACGTGGTTATATCTGTATCCAAAATACACATCCAGCATACACACAGAATGGACGTACCAATGCAGAACATATACAAAGACCTACATGCACATGTACAAGACATGACCTGCACCACGTGCAAAACACACAAACACACACAAACACAAGGAATGCACCTACGGAATACAGGAAGGCTAATCAGCTGTTGCTCTGCACTCCAAATACACACACTCGGCGTAAACACACGATGTCTTGACTCTTACAAGGCATACAACAGGCAGCACACACAACCAAGACACACAATGTACCTGAGATGCATACATGTACTCAGACCCATTGCTCCGCCCCCAGAGCTATAAATTCCTCGGTATACACAGAAGATCAGATGTAATCACCTCTCCCTGGCCTGGGTCCACACCCCTCTGTATCCTTCCAGAAGTCTCTTCCTTTAGTCTCTCCTCTCCCTCCCACCCCCCGATTTCACAGAAGTAGCCCCCAACATCCAAAGCAGAAAGATGGGGTCCCCATTGTCAAGATCTGTGATGAAGACCAGGACTCTCCTGGGGTTTCTGCCTGTCCACCTTCCACCAGAAACCGGGCTTCGGCGTGTGGCAGAGCCTGGGACAGCGCCTGGTCTGTGAACACACCTCCTTGCCCTGCCCTTTCCCTCCAAGCCAGTCCATACCTAGAACCAGTAGCCCCAGCTCCCAGCCCCTGGGCTCTCTGGACCCAGACCCCCTCCGTGAGAAGCAGCGATGGTTTAAGAAGCGAGTGTCCTGGGCCCAGAGCCCGAGCGAAGATGCCCCAACACGCTCTCAGTCCACAGACCTCATTGCCCTCCAACCCCAGTGGCGTTGTGGGTGGGTGAGGGGGGGGTCTGGTCGGAAAGTCGGGACTTCATACAGATTTCTCTCTTAAAAGGAGCTCCCTTTGTGCTTGTGGTTCCCCTCAGTTTGCATTCAACCCCTGCATGCTCCCCCCCCCCATGCCCTGCCTCCCTCCCGCGGCTGTGCCCGGAGGACCCCCACGCCATCCAGCTTCAGTAACACACGACGAAAGATGAACTTGACGCTACACAAGTGAGCGGCCCCTCTCTGCCAAAGGGCCTCCCTTGGACCCCATGTCCCAAGGCCCCGGAAGTGCTTGGTGCGATGGCTGCTGGGGATTGCCCGCGGGGAGGACCAGGTCAGAGCCCGGTGTGTGTGTGTTTGCAAAGTCTTCCCCTCACATGGAGGCCGGGGGTGGAGTCAGGCGTCTGATCAGGCCCCCGGGAGTGTAGATGTGTCCCACCTGCTCCCTTGAGGACCGTCACAGCTCCCGGTCTCCACGGAGGAAGCCATGGCTGCAGGGACCGGATGGATGGGTGGGCCCACGGTTGCAAAGTTCATGCAAAATGCCGGCCTTTCCAGGGTGCCCATTTCCCTTTCGCTCCGGCAGGTGCCTCTGCAGGGTCCGCCTCTGGGAAAGGTGGGGTCTCCGGAGGCTGGAGGGAGAGAGGTTCCAGGCCGGTGGGTGGGCTGTCGGGGCGAGAGGGGGGTGGAGAGAGGGAGGCCGAGCCAGTCCCATTTCCGAGGAAGCTCTTCAGGGGCCGGATGTTAAGGAAGGACGAGTGAAGGCTGGGTGCTCCCCGAGCTTCTGTGGTGTCGGACCCCCGCTCTTCCTCTCCCGTCTCCCCCCCCCCCTCCCAGCTGGGCGTCTGAGGATGGGCAGAGTGTCACCAGGAGGTTAGCCTTATAAGGGGGGCCCCGGGGGAGTGTGTCCAAACCCCACTGCCCGATGTGGAAGGGGCTCCCCTGAAAGCTGTGTTGGCCCGAGCCCCCAGCCTGGGTGGGGCGCGCAGTAGGGCTTCCTGTCTGCTCCCTCTGGCCTCTTGCTCCGTTCCGGTGAGGACTTTGGCCCAGTGACGTCCCGGTCGGCGTGCGCATCAGGCCAATCCATGTGGACAAGGCGGCACCCTCTGCAAGGCTCGGGCTGGGGGTTCGGGGCTGCCTCCTGAAGAGGGGCGGGGCCGGCTTTCCCATAAGGAAACCCCAGGATGGCTGGCACATTGCATGCAAGGTGGTACCCTCCGCCCGTGTCCGGCAGGAAGCGCGCGGTGCTTTGGCATGTTGACTCGGTGGACGGTGGGGAGCCCCACCCCAGGTCCGGCTCTTTGGGGGGCATTGCCAGGAGCCTCCACCGGGATGGCCACCTGGTCCAGGAGGGCAGGTTCACGTGGGCTGTGAGGTCCAGGGGGCTCTATGGCAGCACCGTGGAGGGCCCCAGCCGTGGCAAAGGATCCATGGCCAGGTTCGAACCCCTGACCCTAACCTCATTAAGAGCGTGAGCCATCTGAGCCGCCTGGCCGGCCGCTGGCTGCAAGGAGGCAGCCCCGTGGCTCCCGGGACCACCATCCCCATCCTCAGACGGGGCCCTTGCTGAGACCAGCCCATCGAGGCGGCAGACAGGACAGGTGCAGCCGGGCTGGTCTAGCTGATTGAGTTCACGTGCCCCTCCTTCCCGCCCCCCCCCCCAACTCAGCTCCATGTCTCATCGTCCGTGTGCGAGTCTTTTTAAAGAGGAAAAGTGCAATAAAATAAATAGTGACTGTTTTCTTTAGCAATAGCTACTTCAAAACCTAGTTCTCAGGACCGAAGTGGTAGTCCCTGGGTGGTCAGACCATGCCCGTGGCGCTACAGCCTCCCCCTGCCCTCCCACCCCCCTCCCCATCGTTCCCTCTCCTCCTCCCCGCGAGTTCAAGTTCACGTGCCCCCGTCCCGGAATGTAAACCTCCGTCTGGAATGTAAACACGTGTGCCGGGGTGCGGGGCCCGCACACGGCAGGCCCAGGAGAAGGCGTCTCTGTCACCTGTCTCCTTCCCGTGGCCCCTCTCGGTCTCTGAGCCCATCGCTGCTGTCCCTCTCCCCCCCCCCCCTTGCCTCCCCCGCTTCGCCTCCCCCTTCTGTCTGCTCTCCCGCGGCGTGCGCCTTGGGTGACCTCAGGCAGCCCGTCTCGCTGACCTTCAGGCAGCCTGGCAGGGCATAAGGAGAGCCTGCAGCAAGCGCTCCCTGGTAGACAGGAGTGCCGTGTCCTGAGCCATGACAGATCATCCCCATGCTCGAACTGCCATCACCGACCTGTGTCCTCCCTCCCCTCCCCTCCCCTCCCCTCCCCTCCCCTCCTCTCCCCTCCCCTCTGGGAATGTGGGTGCCGGGGGATGTGGGTGCCGGTGGCCCCTGGGACTGGTGGCCGGGGCAGATGTGGGAGCTGCCCTCAGGCTGTCCTTCACCACGAGCCTCCTCGCTTCCCCAGAGGGACTCCTGGAGGATGACGGGGGAGGGAAGCCGCCCTGCGCAGAGGCCTCTGGGACAGACGGACATCTGGGTGGGGAGGTTAGGATGTGACACTCATGACACAAAGACCCCTCCCCCCGCTGCGGTGTGCCGCGGCACAAATATTTGCACACACAGCGAGGGGGCTTCAGAAGAGGCCCCCTTCCTGAAAAAATAAATAAATAAACCTGTGAGATTAATGTTCAGACTGGACAATCCGGGGAGGGTAGCCAGCTCTCCAGTCTGCCTTGCTCCGTCCACGTGTGCACAGCGACCCCTCAGCGGGGAACCGATGGCGAAATCCTCAGGGAAGGGTCCGTCCTGCTTTGCTTTTTTGCGATTCCGGGGGTGGGGAAGCAGGCGTCGGTCCAGCCTTTGTGATGGAGAAAAAAGGAAAAAAAAAAAAAAAAAAAGACAGACATTTCCGAAGCAGGTTCGTGGACACGTCCCCACCGCAGGAGTCCAGTGCTCGAAGCCGGCGGTGGGAGGCCTTGCCTTGCTCAGGGTCAACACTGAACCTCAGCGCTCCCGGTGCAGAGCGGACGGAGGAGACCAAAGAGCTGGCCCCCGGCGCCGGCTGCCCGCGCCCCCAGGAGCCGGCCGGCCGGGCGGAGCGTGGCTCCCTCGGGGGGCGCCCTGGCCGGCATCTGCCTCTTTCGACGGCAAGTTGAGTCAGAAAACAGGATCCTGGTTCACGGAGGCTTGGGTTTGTCTGTCGGTCCTGAGCTCTCGGCGGCGTTCCATATATGCATATGTCTGTGTATATAGGTGTATAGTATATGTACATATGTATACCCGTGTTTAAAAACGAGCAAGTCGCACAGGAACCGTCCCTGGAGCCTCCCGGAATAAATCTGGCGATCCAGGAAATCAGCCGAATTTACTCGAATCTTTCAGACAACCTTCCTTTGCATCCTGACCACACACACACACACACACACACACACACACCCCGGTCAGCTTATCCTTCCGTGGAGAGAACCCTCCAGAAGACGGTTCTTTCATAGCAAAAGCTCGGGCTCCCTTCTCTCCCCTCTCCCCTCCCCTCCCGGGGGGCACCGGACTCGGGGGCTCAGGGGCGTCTGCCCTGGGGACCAGGTGCTCCATCCGTGGTGCTGCCCGCTCCGGTCGACGGCCGCCTCGCCGCCGAGGACCCGAAAAGCGAGGCCCCACACTATCATTCCGGGGCCGTGGGAGCCGGAAGGCCTGGCCTGGGCGGATCCGGCTTAGCTTTCTCTTGGTGTCTCGGTCCTGGTGCCCTGGGCTCGAGTTTCGGGAGATGGGAAAGCGACGCTGTTCTAACAGGTGTCTGACGGCCGGTGGGACGAGAAACAGCCGGTGGGTAACAGTCACGCTCCCATCCGGCTCCTCGCCCGGCAGCGTCTTAGGCCCCGGGAGTCAGTCCCACCCTCCCCCCGTGTCTCCCTGTGTGCGCTCTCTCTGGGCAGGGCTGGGGCGATCCCTCGCTGGTATCTGGGGGGATGGAGGTGGTGCGGGGGAGCCTGCCTGTGCTTTCCCATCATCCCCAGCACTGGCCACGGCAGCCACGGCGGCCCCGCTGGTCAGATGGAGGTGGCTCCATGCGAGGACCGCTGGTAAGACCCAGAGGACTTGGTCCCGTGTCCCTTCTCTGTCCTCCCGGGAGGCCTCCCAGCCCTGCTCCAGGAAAACCACCCCGAGACACCAGCCGCCCCCACACTCCGGCTGCTGGGGAGGCCAGGCCACAGGGCCGGAGCTGGGAGGACGCATGCACGTTTGGGGCTGGCTTTGCCACCAAACGATTGCCTTGCCGGCTGCTGACAGGACCGCCTGTTAGCCGGCGGAGGGCAGGGCGAGGCCGGTGACCTGCCTGTCAGGGGTCGGCCGGGGGGGGGGGGGGCGGGGGGGCCTGGGACGGCGCCCGGGCAGCGGGGAGGAGAGCAGGAAGCACCACTCCGGAGGGTCTGAACGCGCCCTGCGCCTGCCCCAGTTCTGCCTCCACGTGGGCTCCGGCGACCCAGTTTCCTCCGGGTGTCGTGCTTGGCCGGTTCCCTCCTTGGCAGGGCCCGGGAAGCTGGGAAGCCCCATGATCGAGCCGCACACAGCGCCCAGCCAGGGAGCCTGGGCCCTCGGCTCTGCGTCCTGCAGCCCTGCCTCCACCAAGGGCGAGCTTGAAACAGTCGGGATTCGTGGTGCCAGCCGTGGAGGGGGATTCTCTCGCTTCCAGGGACCCGCCTGCAAGGCTCAGGGGTGCAGGGGTTGTCTCCTTGCTCAGCCCCGCGTGCTGATGTGCTTCTGTAGGCTGTTTCTGGGGTTTTATGCAACACACACACACACACACACACACACACACACACGTGGTGTGGAAATGGCTGCTCCCGCAGGCTCATGCAGCCCAGCCTCCGATTTCAGATCCACACCAGCTTCCTTCCGCTGAGCACGGCTTGCCCTCCCTTGTCCTGTCTCGATCGCTCGCTGAAAAGCCAGAGAGGAAAGAGAGAGGCAGACACATAAGCTCCCTGGGATCGATAGGAGAAGGAACTCCAAAGCCGGTGCTCCAGCTTCGTAAGCGTGATGCCAAAGGGAACCGGGGTCTCCATGGTGATAAGAGGCTGGGGACCAATGGGAGCGCCAGGCGGCGGAGCGGGACTCGTGGGGAAGACTCCCGGGGGTTGGGAGTCACTTAACCGTTTGCTTGCTTCACGGTAACTTAGACACCAGCCGCCCCTGCGTCGCACAGGACCTGCAGGTCTGACCATTCTCGCTGACATACCCCGGACGCTTCCAGCCCCACCAAAGCTGCCCCGCCCAGGACTTCCGCCGCTGAGAGTTCCTGTGTCCGTGGGGTCTGATGTCTGTACATAGGTTATACATATATGTGTACATACGTGCCTCAATGAACATTGCCTGTCCACCCGCCCGTGGGTGAACATAGTCTCCATAGAGCGCCACAGTCTTCTGTAAATACCAACAGGAGTAAATACGTGTATAAATATATATCACTGAGGATTTATTTTAACATCATTCTGTGTGAAATGGAAAAATAAAATTAAAATTAAAATTTTGACAGACAGCGAGCGTGTCCGCCTTCTTGCTCGCCCAATCAGAGGATGGTCCCTACGGCATGCCCTGTGACTCCCTCACCCTCCGCCACCCCGGGGTCTGCCCGGGGAGGGCCTGGGGACCAGGGCAGGACTGGGCGGCTCTCCGGGCACCTCGGGAGCCTGCGTCCGGTGCCCACGAGCTTGTGGTCGGGAGAGTGGGCAGGGGGGGGAGATCCCGCCCCCCGTCATCAGAGCTGGGCTTCCGGTGTTTTCTGGGGAGCTGTGGGATGCGTGGGAAGGGAGTCCCGGATTGAAGGCCAAAGGCAGTCAGACCCCTGGGGCTCCCTGACTCCCACCGCACCCACCTTTGCATTTTCAGACCACCCCCACCCCTGCCCCCTCCTGCGGGTGCCCAGGGTCTGGACCAGCCATGCCCTCACCTCTCACAGGAGAAGCCTGTCACCCTTGCCTCCCCAGGAGGAGGGGCCTGGGTCTCCAGCCATGAGGTGATGCAGTGGCGCCTCCTTGGAGAAGATTCTCACGGGGACGTGTGCACACGCGCGCGCACACACACACATACACTCTCTCACACATACACACACGCACGTATGCACACACATGCACACACATACACATACACACAGGCACACACGTGCTGCGGAGGCACATCCATCTGACTTCCTCCGCGGGCTCCTCTAGTTCGAAGCTGGACTCCTTGGCGTTCAGACAGCTCCTAAGGGGTCATTGTGTGGCCTGTGGCAGATCCTTGCCCTCGGCCACGAGCTGGCATCCCCCACCCCACGTCCCTCGTTAAGGACCTGGGGGTCCGCCCCTGCCTCGTGGCCAAGCTCAGTCCCCAGGAGGCCACGCAGGAAGCAGGCTGCACGTGGAGGGTAGCCATGAGCGCCCAGAACCCCGGACCCCCCAGAGCAGCCCCAAGCTGACGGATGGAGTGGGGCTCCCTCCCCCAGAGAGACGGGAAACTGAGTCAGGCCCCGTGGCCGGGTCCCTCGCGCTGGTTCCTCCGGCCGGACACGGAGCTGCTGCCTCGACGGAGCTGAGGGGCGGGTGCTGGGAGGGTTTGGTGCCAGGTAAGTAATCAGGGGGACGTGGAAGGGCTGAGATGTGGGGAAGCGAAGGCAGCCAGGGCCCCAGTCCTTTCCCTACTTTGGTGGGGGGCGGGGCATTCAGCTAGTTCAAGTGTGAGCCACCCGTGCCCTCCCGCCCGGGCTGGGCACCTGTCCTGCATACTCCCCCCCCCCCCCCCCCACAGAGGCCGGGGCCTGGGCTCCGCCTAGCTGGTGTCTCCCACGACAGACAGGTGCAGAGGGCCGGGGGTGAGCAGGAGGAGCGGGCTGGGTTGGAACCACTGAGACACAATATCGACTCTAGAGAACCCCAGCGGCCGCCCAGCGGCTCCGGGACCCGGGGCCCCAGGTATCTCGTCTCTAGAAAAGGCACCAGGATTTCTACCTCATCTCGTGGGGGTTACACGGCCACCTGGCCCTCAGCGGGAGCCCCATCCAAACAGCGCCTGCGCCCTCTCCCGCGGGCCCCTCGCTCCAAAGACCCACATGGACAAGGAGACTCCGAAGTCCGAGGTGTGAGAGGCGGAGGGCTGTCAGCCTGTCGAGTCCAGGGGTTCCGACCAGGCTCAGAGGCTCAGAGGCGACCTCAGAGGGACTGGGAAACTCCTGACATCACACATGACATGGAGGGCCCACCGTTGTCCTCGGCCCCACACACGGAAACTGCTGGTCACACTCAAACCCCCTCACCTTCTCCCAGCGTCCAGGGAGGAAAACTGTCCCAGAGTCATTGTCCTTTAAAAAAAAAAAATTAAATACTGATTCAAAAAACACTTCTGGCCGTAACTGTTTTGGCTCAGTAGATAAAGCATTGGCCTGCAGACTGAAAAGTCTCAGGTTCGATTCTGGTCAAGGGCATGTACCTTGGTTGTGGGCACATCCCCAGGGGGGCGGGGTGCAGGAGGCAGCTGGTTGATGTTTCTCTCTCATCCGATGTTTGTAACTCTCTATCCCTAGCCCTTCCTCTTTGTAAAAAATCAATCTATATATCTATATCTATATCTATATCTATATCTATATCTATATCTATATCATCTATATCTATATCTATATGCTTCTGCACTCTCTGCGTAGGATACGCTGCCCTGTGGTTCTTTCCGGGGAAGACGGGAATTCACCCACAGTGAGTTGGGGGCGGACACTGAGCTAGGCCTGACCCTGTTCTCCAGACCTACCTTCCCATTAGCCTGCCCCTGCAGCAGCTGGGCCTGGTTAACACGGAGGAGGGAAAGCACCAATCTGGGTGTGAACAGCGTGCTATTTAAATAACATGCAAATGAGTGAGTCTGTGTCTCCTGGACCCCGGGGGGGGGGGGGGGGCACTTCTGAATGTGACTGCCAGCTCTGAGGTTCCTCCCCCTTTTGTTCCCTTAGGCCACCCCTCTCCCCTGCTCCTCAGGTCTGTAAGCAAAACAACCATAACTCAATGGCTTCTCAAGGAAGGACACAGGCTCTTTAGCTGCTCCCCTGGCCCAGCTGACCAGGTGCCGTGCCTCCTGGGCTGAAGTGAAGTTGGGAGGGTGATCCAGCTGCCTGGCTTCCTGAGCTAAGGAAGGTCTGTCTCTTCCACATCTGCCCTGACGGAAGGTAGTATGTTCTCCACTGAGCCCCCAGCCTCTGTGTGAGTAAGACCATTCCTGTTGTGTCCTGGGGCTTATGGGGCCTCGTCTCTATAGCTTAAGCCAGGCGTCTTTAGGGGTCTTGTTGATCTTTGAGTTCCCAGCGTCTGACACGGTGCACTGCCGGCTGCTGAGTGAGTGAGGCAAAGACAGGGCCGTGTTCTGGGACCCCCTGACCCCTGACCTCTCTCTGGCCTCACAGAGATGTCTCTCCACCTTCCAAAGTTACTAGCAGAGTGGCCTTTAGGTACAGGTGGTCCGAGTCACCTGACTCAGCTGTCACGGAGCCACTCGGGGAAAGGCCTGTCCCCAGCACACACTTCCGTTGGCCCCAGGCCTGCCTCACTCACACCGGCCCCAGCGCCAAACCCTTCCCGGGTCCCCAGGGCCTAGAGCCCGGAAGGGGCTGTGCAGGCTCCCAGGTGCGAAGGCAGGAGGATCTCGGTGCCTTCAAAGAGGTGGGGCCTTGGAGTCCAGGTTCCACCGCAGAGTGAATGGCACCACCCATGTGACCCGAACAGGGAAGGTGACACTTCCGTTTTCTGTCTCCACTTGAGATTACAGTGCCTACCTCACAGGGTTGTCATGAAGTTTCTTTTTAAAAGTTATATATATTTATATGTTTTATATTTTCATATATTGAATACGCTGGTTTATATGAAAGCATCATATATGCCATATGTAAAGTGTATATGTTGAATTGTTACATTGCACATTCATTGTAGGGTATATACGCTATAGATTATATTTATATATTGTCTGTATTAAAATACATATACATGTATACAATACATATTATATGTAATATGTATATTGTCAGAGGCTTACTTTGGGCCAGCTGCTCCTTGAAGTGCCAATATGGTTATATTGTCAGTGTCACCGCAGTCCTGGGACAGAGTTACTACCCATTTTTCAGAACCAAAACTCAGAGCAGCTCTGTAACTAGCCCGAGGTCACACAGCTCATGACTGGCAGAGCCTCGGTGAAGCCAAAGCCCAAAGCTAAACTGCTTCCATCAGTCTGAGCCTAACCTCAGGCCTTGACCCTGAGAAGCTATCGAGTCAAGAAAAAGACGGATTCCTGGTGCAAAGCGGGTTTTCAGTAAACATGCTGAGTGACTCCACGGGTCCGATGCAGCCTCGATGCACTCGGTGACGTCACCTGCTGGGCGCCTTGCCTGCCTTCCCTCGTTTGCTCCTTGCAGCAGCTTTGTAGGATCATTGTCATCGTCTCACCTTCCAGACCAGGAAATGGAGCGTAGTCATTGCCCAACCTCTCCCAGCTGAGGAGAGGGGCAGACAGGATGCAGACCCATGGCTGCTGGGAGCCCTCAAAGCCGTCTAATGCCCTTGATGTGACCCCTCAGCCTCGGTGGCCAGCTCCCTGGCCGGAGCCTCACAATGACGCTGCAGTAAAAATCGCCACGCCTCCAGCTCTGTCCCTGAGTCTGTGGGTCCCGGGGAGCCTCCGGGGAAACAGAGGAATGAGGCGTCCTGGGGATCGCAGGTGCGATGGAGTCGGAACAGCCTCGGTGTTTTGTCAATGGGATTCACACGGCTGCGGGGTGTGGAAGCCAATTCCACTATTAAAAGCTCCTGACGAAGCTCTGGTCCCTGGGGCCTCAGCTCCTCGAAGGGAGGAAGGGAGGGAGCCTGGGGGGGCTTCGGCACCCCGCCCCCGAGGATGAAATGCATATTGCCTGGTACCCAGCAGTGCTCAATGAGTGGTTCTCTCAGCTCTCGCCCGAACCCAGGGCCAGCTTTCTGTCTGGGTAACGGGGCTGTGGGTCCCAACTTCCTCATCTGCGAAGCGGGTGCGGCTGCCCACCTTGCAGGATTGCTGGGGGACAAGGCCCTGATTTCAAACACCTCTCGGGGGCCCGGCAGGCGATCCGTCCTCACCGAATGAGGCCGAGGGCGGCGCCCCCGCACTGCCATTCACTCCCCTGGCGAACATCTGCGGAACAGCTGTGCGAGCCGGCACGGGGTGGCTCTGCGGGACCCGGGGATCAGAAGCAACGATGTCAAAGCCCGAATCTGGTGGGATGCCTCCTGCCTCCGGAGACAAGGTGAGGGGGGATTAAATAGGGGGCCGGGGGGCCATGAACCCTGAAGCAGCAATGGCACACAGATGGGCGCCCGGTAAGGGAGGACAGAGTGAACGCACAATTCCTGGGATGGACAGTAAAGAATGCTGATATGGCACCTGCTCTGCGCCAGGCCCTGTCCTGAGCACCTTGCCTGTTAGCGAATTCAGTCCTTGCTGACGCCCCAATAGGGTGGACACTGATTACCCCCGAGGCTGCAGAGAGCTGGAATCTGGAATCTGGAGACATAGGTGGAGCCAACAGGCCTGGTACTGATGGACTCGATGAAAAACACAAAGCGGCCAGATGACCCCGCGCCTTCGGCCTGCAACAGCCAGCACCCGGCGGCCAGAGTCCGCTTCCCGCGGGGTCCGTTCCCCTTAGGAGTCTGGCCCCGCTGCCTCCGCAGCCTCACTGGGGACCCCGGAGCCCTCCGGAGGGGACGTTTCCCAGCCAGAGACCCCACAGGGCCCACCGGCTTGGCCACAGCCTCTGCCTTCGCAGAAGCAAACCCTGGCCCGTCGCGGGAGCCAAGGGCAAGGTCAGAGCCCAGACGTCCAGCCAGGCCTGGCCCTGACTTCATTCTGAGATCAATCCGCGGCTTCCCTGCCAGCGGAGTGCTCCTGGGGGCAGCTTGGCCAGCCCCCGGGGCACGGCTCCCGGCTTGTCAGAGGGAGTTAGCCTCACGCACCGCCCCTGGGTCCCGTCCAGCAGGCTCGCCGGCCCTGCCGCCGCCACTGGTGTCCGAGGAGAGTCTGGTCCAGACTGGTCCGAGGCCAGAGGAGTCGGGGTGCGGAGCCTGCTGTGGATTAAACAGCGGGGGGTTCTGGGAAAGAAGTAAGACCATCGGTAATGGACTTGAACCCCAGCGAGCTGACCAGGCTGCCGGGTGGGGCCTGGGGAGCCCCCAGGGCTATGAGAAGCTCCTCCCAACCACGAGATGCCAAAGCAGGCTGTGCCTTTGGGAGTCCGACGGACCTGGGTATGGTGACAGTGAAGACAGGTGGGTCCCCCGGGCCAGCCACCCCGGTGGGTGCTTTGCTTACGGTACAGTCTACCAGCCCCGGAGCCACCCCTCCCAGGGGTACCATTCCTTCCTTCCTCAGGTGAGGAGACGGGGGCTCAGAAAGAGTAAGGTCTTGGTCAGGGAGACACAGGAAGAAGTGCTGAGCCAGGGTCCCCGGGCCTCCGCCTGCTCCGGGGTTGGGCGGCGCCATCCCAGGGAGCGGGTCTCTCCTAAGCAGCCCCTCCAGGCTGGCCCCCGGGGGTCTCGGGGCCTGCTCTGTCCCCCTCTGAGATGTAGCACAGCCTGCGGTTCATGTCTTCGTTCCCATGGTCACACTCTGCCTCTCCCTGAGCACAGAAGCCCCGAGGAGACCGAGACCACGTCTATCCTGTTCAGAGTTCGGCCTCTGCTCAGAGCCCCTGGGATGGGGCCGCGGCAGGCGCTCTGGGCACAGGCTGACGGAGGGAACGAATGACTGACGGAGGGAACGAATGACTGACGGAGGGAATGAATGAGTGACGGAGGGAACGAATGGCTGACGGAGGGAATGAATAGCTGACGGAGGGAATGAATGGCTGATGGAGGGAACGAATGGCTGATGGAGGGAATGAATGAGTGACTAAGGGAACGAATGACTGACGGAGGGAACGAATGACTGACAAAGGGAATGAATGACTGACGGAGGGAACGAATGGCTGACGGAGGGGATGAATGACTGACGGAGGGAATGAATGAAGGCTCGGCCTGGGCCACAGCGCAGGGCCCACCCAGGTCCATGACCCTGTGAGCTGGGCGTGTGGAGGGGAGACCCCGCCGGCCGGGGGTGGGAGGGAAGGCAGGGATTCTGGAGTCAGCCAGACCGGGTTCGAACCTCGGCATTGCCTCGCCGTGCGGCCGTGGGCGAGGCGTCGCCCTTGGTTTTCCCATGGGTCCCAGGGGAACAGGAAGACTTCCTCTGAGGACCGCGGGGAGGACTGAATGAGATAATACAGGCCGGGGGCCCGGTGGATCCCGGCCCGTCCAGGCTCTCATCCAGAGCGGCTGCCTCTCCCCTCCGCGTGGACGTCAGGCCTCGGGACTGCAGGCTGGGCAGGGTCCAGAGCCCGGGGGCATTCGCCAGGGCTGCTCCCACCTGCGTGCCGCCTCCCGGTTCAGAGTCTGTGGCTGCCAGGCTGCCTCCTCAGCAAGGGAGCGGCTATACTTAGTGCCATTTGCATGTATTTTAAGCTGACTCGTTCCAGGCAAAGAAGCCGATTCATGAATTTAATAACATTCATAGATTTCCAGAGTGTCAGCACGGGGAGAGACGTCACACACCGGCCGGCCCGGCCCCTCGCTTGGCAGAGGCGGAGGCCGAGGGCAGCAGGCGGACTGTGGCCAAGGTTACGCAGCTGGGAGGGGGCAGGGCTGGCGGCAGCCCCTCCGCGGCCAAGTCCAAGGGCAGGGCTCTTTTCAGGGCCGTCTGCCTCCCATTCCATC
Source organism: Pipistrellus kuhlii (assembly GCF_014108245.1). Classification (NCBI taxonomy): domain Eukaryota; kingdom Metazoa; phylum Chordata; class Mammalia; order Chiroptera; family Vespertilionidae; genus Pipistrellus; species Pipistrellus kuhlii. Next base: position 4,297,161 of record NW_023425523.1, read on the forward strand.
CCCCCCACCCCCCGCATGCATCCAAGCAGGTGTGACTTTGCAGCCTTCAGACCCTCAGATGCCTAGGCCCTCCCTCCCTTCTAGCAAGGGGGGGGGGCAGTCTGGCCTCCCAGGCAGCCTTGAAGGCAGAGGTGAGGGTGTAGATGTGGGCTGGGGCAGCCTGGGGGTCTGCTGTGTGCACAGGGGTGCCCTGTCCCTGAATCCTGCCCGGCCAGGGCACCCGGGGATGAAGTCTCAAGCACACCCCTCCCCTTAGCAGCCCATTAAGACTGATGCATCAGCTCACCCAGGGATTCACCTCGCATATTTTTAACTCAGGCCAACAGCAATTGCGCCTGGCTGCCCAGCGAGCCCACTGCCTTCTGGTAACTGCACGTGTCTTTGCTTTATGGGAATGCCCCACCCCCTTCCCCCTGGATTCCAACGGGGCTGTCCATCACAGGGCCCTCAGGCCTTGCCATGGGGCTGGGCACGTGACCCAGGCCCGATCTAGTCGGTTGTCCAAGGGTGGCCATAAGACCCAAACAGCCCTTTTGAGGAAAGGCTCTGCTTACAACAAATCAGCGTCTCTGCGGAATGATGCACACTGGGCACCGAAAGCAGCTCGCCTGGCCCTGAGGAGGAGCAAGCCTGTCTGGGAAAGACACCTGGGAAAGAGAGGCCTGAGACAGGCGCCATTGTTAAACACGCCTGGATCAAGCCGTGCCTGAAGCCCAGCTTAACCCCCTCGGGCACTGGGTCTGTTTTCTGGAGGGAAGTTGATGGGATTTCCTCACTTGTCCCTGGAACACTCCTGACTCCGTCACTAACCTGCACCGTCCTCTGAGGTAATAAGCCCCGTGTGGTGACCCCCACTTTGTCAACTTGTTCTTTGGGGGGGGGGGGAGGCCTAAAATGACCTTCTGTGATATGAGGGTCTCCCTTGTCTAATGGAATTATGTGCATCCTCTCCTGAGCCAGGTGCTCTCCTAGTGAGTCACTGACTGCCCCGAACACTTTTCTGAAGGTTTTGTGGTGATGAGGATGATGATGATGAGCTCTGTTTACACCAGGAAACTGAGGCTCACCATGGTCAGGTCACTCCGCCAGAGCCACTGAAGAACTAACTGTGGAGGTGGTCTCCGATCTGTGACCCCAAAGGCACTAACCAAAGTCTCATTACTAAAAGGATCACATGATGGTGGTGGTGATGGCGGTGATGGTGGTGACGGTGGCAAGGTGATCCCTGCTCTCATTACCCAGCATGCACCAGGGCCAGACACGATGCTTTTCCAATGTGTCCGTCACTCCTCCCAGCAGCCTGGGACTTTATAGCTGAGGAGGCTGAGGCAGCTTGCCAGGCTCGTCGAGGGGAGCCGGGGTGAGCCCACCGCCCAGCACCCCCGTCCCCTCCAGCACCCCGCCCCTCCCTCTCCAGCATCCGGACTATGAATGTCAAGTCTGAGTTCATACCCCTGAGACACTTCCTGGATTCACTGATGTCAGTCTCACGCCCTCTCAGCTTTCCTCTCTCCGGTCCAAGGAGAGGCCCGGGTCCCAGTGATGTCACCCGTTCGCCCTGGAAGTGCCACCTGCCCCCATGCCCCCCGGGTCAGGCCTAGGCTGGCCAAGCTCACAGACACTGCTCCCCGGGACCCTCCCCTCAGGCTCAGAGCCTGAGCCAGGTGCCACGTGCACCCAGAACAAGGGGCTGAAAAGGGGGGGCCGGTGCCGCCCAGAGGCCGGCCGCGGGGGCCTCAGCTCCCTGTCTCTCTGGCCCTCACCTCCTGGGAGCCCTGCCTGGGGGGCTGGGCCGTGGCTCCGCGGCGTTTATTTACCCAGCGAGGTCAGCTCCCGCCTGGAACACTGGCAGGCTGCCCGCCTTCCAGGAATAGCTCCCTGACCTAGGCCAGAGAGTCGCCATATTCGGCTGAGGGAAGAAAGCCTTCCCCCAGAACGACAGAACGGTCCAGAAGCTCAGTCCTCTGCCAAGGCCACCTCTCCCGGCTCCAGGCCCCTCTCCCGCCTGGGGCCCAGGACCCCTATGTGGCCCTGGTGCTGTGCCTGGCCCCGCCCAGGATGTCAAGGGGAGGGGGAGGTGCCCATCTGGCAGGCGGGAGCTTGTGTTTCGGTCATCTCGTCACCAGACGGCTTCCCAGGCTGGGGCTGACCTAAAAGTGACAGGCCGGCCTCAGAGAAGCATCTAGGACACCAGGCACAGATGGTGCCGTCAGGGCCACGCCAATGACACGCTCCTGAGGGGTCCCGCAGGGCCATTGTGTCCAGCCCCAGCCTCCACTTCCCCTGTGGGCCCAACGCAATCAACGTTGTTTCAGAAAACATAGGAACACCCCAGAGCATGGCAGTCACCTTTTCAGTTCTTTTTTTGTTTGTTTTGTTTTTTCCACATTGATTTAAAAAATATATATATTTTATTCATTTTTCACTGAGAGGAAAACAGAGGGATAGAAAGTTAGAAACATCGATGAGAGAGAAACATCGATCAGCTGCCTCCTGCAGACCCGCTATTGGGGATGTGCCCACAACCAAGGTACATGTCCTTGACCGGAATCGAACCCGGGACCTTTCAGTCCGCAGGCCTGCGCTCTATTCACTGAGCCAAACCGGTTTTGGCTTCACATTAATTTTTGGAGAGAGTGAAAGAGAGAGGGAGAGACCAGAGAGTGAGAGAGACACAGCGATTGGTTGCCTCCCACACATGCCCAGACCAGGGCAGGGAATGAGCCAAACTGGCTGGGGCCTTTTCTCCAATTCTTTTTAAACATTCTCCCCGTAAAAGCTCAGGCCTTCCTCCCCACCAGGTCCCCCACCCTCAACAGCTTTCCGGGCCTTCCTCTCATGCCCATCCCAAGCCCCCTCCTCCTTGAGGCTTTCTGGAGACAATGTCCCAATCCCAGATCTGATGTCCGTCGGTGAGGGGAAACCTGGTTTCTTCTCTCTGTCAATCCTCAGGTCCCTAGAAAAAGTCCCCTGCTCCTCCTGGGCAGGGCCTTCCACTCCAGGCCTAGGCAAACCCCCTCCGAACACTCATGAGCTCTTACACTATAAGCACAAGGTAATTCAAAGTGTGCTGGTATCCTAGCCCGAGAGTTAGAAAACAAAACTACAGAACTGCTAGAAGAAAACTGGGGCGAACAATCTTTATGACCTTGCGTTAGGCAAACCATTCTTAGAAGTGGCTCCAAAAGCACAACCTATATATTTTTTTTAAATGACCCATGGAACTTTATTAAAAACTTCTACTCCGTGAAAGAAGCTATGAGGAAAGTGAAAAGACAAACCTTAGGCTGGAAGAAAATGTTTGCAAATTAGGCATTTGATACGGGACTTGCACCAACTCTTGCAACTCAACCATGAAAAAACACAAACAGCCTCCTCTTAAATCCGACAGGAGGTTTAGATAGTTCACTCAGACAGATATATGGGTGGGAAACAAGCCCTCTCCAAGGGGCTCCACGTGGAAGAAATGCAAAATAGCACCGCCCGGGTGTGGCTTTACCGTCTGTGGAGACACCACGGCACTCCTCTTAGAGCGACCGGAATGAAAAGCCTTCACCACGGCAGCGACTAAGGAGAGCGAGGAGGGACTGGGCTCGCAGAAACGACTGGCTGCCCATCGCTCCGGCCGCCCTCTAAAACCGTCCATTCGTTCCTTATAAAGCCAACCCCAAACTCAACGTGCAGCCCAGCACTCCCACGCTGAGATATCTACCCGAGAGAAACGAAAGCTCACATTCACACAAAACCACTGTGTGAATATTTATAGTGGCTTCATCCACACAACCACCAAAAGCTGGGAACAGCTCAAATGGCCTGCAACCAGTTACTGGATGAACACCCCGGCCCCTCCCGGCGCTGGCGAGCGTGCGGGAGGAGATGGAAGGAGCTACCGTCGCACGCCGCCGTGGCACGCCTGAGTCTCAGGTGCGTTGTGCTACGTGACAGAAGCCAGACCCAAAAGGCTGCATCGTATATGCTTTTATTCATATGGTTTTTCTGGAAACGGCATTTGATTAGAGTGTGTGTGTGTGTGTGTGTGTGTGTGTGTGTGTGTTTGCACGCAGTAACATTCCCTCTCTGTGGTATGCGGTTCTATGGATGTTGGCATAGATATCCGGACGCATCCACACGGTTCCTGACGTGGTTCCCGTGGTTGTCATTGGTAACAGCTCCGTCGCCTTCTAGAATGTAGCTGCCCCGTGGGCTTCAAGCCATACCCCGATGCTGGGCACTGGGGTTGCTCCCAGCGTTTACAAATAGAATTTCTAAGTACAAACGACTCTTTCTCTTTTTTCTTCTGGGCGGTTTCCTTGGGGTGCGCTCTCAGACGTGGGGTTCCCGGGCCGAAGGGCAGAGTGATGTGACAGCTCTCACACCTCACCCTGCTTCGCTCTCTGGGAAAACTGGGCCCGTTCGTAGCGCCATCAGCAGGAGGCATGATCCAGCGTCTCAGGTTTTGGAATACTTATTTTTTACTAATTTAATGAGCCTCTAAGGATATCCTAACATTGAGAAGAGCCGCCATGCTCAGCAAGAAGGAACATGACTCTTAAAAGCCTGGGCCGGTGACAGCATCGGCCTCAAGGCAGCCCAGTTCTGCGTGACCCCCCGCCGACTCCAGGGGCGCCGGGATTACGCGTTGACCTTGGACATCGTCTCTTTGACCCCCGCGTTTGTGAGCTAAGGAAGCTGCGAGCTTAGCAGAGATGAGGGAGGGGAGCTGCCGTGGGCGGGACCCGGCCTCGGACCCCCGGGCAGAGCCCTCTCTGTGGCCTCTGTACCCGTGTCCGTGACCGAACTGAGAGGGCTCACGCCCGGGCACGGAGCAGGCTGGACGCGGCTGGAAAATCAGCCAGTCCGGTCGGTTCTGGAAGAATCAGGCTGAGACCGGTGTTTTCTGGAGAAATACCAAAGCCTCCATTTGCTGCGGCCCCGAGAGCAGACTCTTTGAGGTTATTTCTGTCCGGGGGAGGCCAGGGCTGGATGGGGGAGTCGCGTTTCTCTTAACGGACAGAAGGACGAAGGAAGGAGACTGCTCCACGGCCCCTGCGGGGGGTTGGGAGGAGGTGGGGCCGGAGAAGCGCTTTCTGCCAGGACGGGGCCAGGCTGCCCCCTGCCCAGTGCCCGGCCCGCTCTGCACCAGGACACCGCTCGGCCCCCCTAGCCCACCCCCTCCCCTCTGCTGACAGGCCCCTTCTCGGCCTCTCCAGGCATAAATAAATGATGCCCACATTGATCAGAGAATCAGTTGTCCCTCCAGCAACAGCCCCGGCCTCTGGTTTCTGAAATCTCGCCGCCAGCCGGCATCGCTCAGATCTCCTTCTGCGGACGGACGGAGCCTCCCTGGGGGCCGAGCAGCTAAATCCGGAGGCAGCGCCGGCAGCTCTGGCCCTGCCCCGCCCCGCCCCTGGCCTTGGCCAAGCTGCCCCGTTCCCCGAGCCTAAGGAGGGTCATTCCCGGCCGCCTTCCTCACCCCCATCGGCGAGGAGCTGGAGGGGTGAGAGGTCACAGAGCAGCTCTGTGGCCGGGGACGTCCCAGAAATTGCTCTGAGCGTCACTTTGCTCCCCGCAACGGGCACAGTTACACCTGCTCTTTGCCCGTGCTGTTTTGGGAACAAATGTGGCCCAGACGGGGGTGGGGGGAGGGGAGGGGGGAAAGACCCTCTTACACAATAAAACGCCCTCCAGCTGAGACTGGTTTGGCTCAGTGGATAGAGCGTCGGCTTGGGGACTGAAGGGACCCGGGTCCGATTCCGGTCAAGGCACGCACCATGGTTGCGGGCACATCCCCAGTAGGGGGTGTGCAAGAGGTGGCTGATCAATGACTCTCTCTCATTGATGTTTCTAACTCTCTACCTCTCTCTCTTCCTCTCTGTACAAAATCAATAAAATATATTTTTAAAAAATAAAAATAAAATAAAGAAGGTATTATACCTCAATTTAATAAATAAATAAATAAATAAATAAATAAATAAATAAAACGCCCTCCAGGCAGACAGGTGGGGGTATGGAGGACGCCAGAGCTGCCAGGGGAAATGCAGGCCGTGGAGTCCCCGGTGCAGCCTCTAAGAAGAACACACAGAAGCGCCCAGAAGGAGAGATGAAAACTGCCGGGAGCAGGTGTTTCCGATTCCGAGGTGCCTTTTGGAGCGTCGGCCTGCAGACCAGTGGGTCCTGGGTTCGATCCCGGTGGAGGGCATGTACCTTGGTTGCAATCTCTCACATCAATGTTTCTCTCTGTCTCTCCCTCTCTCTTCCACGAGCCCACCACACTATTATCTGTCTCCTAGAGGCGCGGTGCATGAAATCCGTGCCCTGGCAGGGTCCCTAGGGCTGCTAGCTGTGCCCTCTTCCCTTCCCCCTGCCAGCTGCTGCTGCCGCCTCGCCCACTTCCTCCTGATAACTGCTGCTGGGTCTCCCTCCCTTCCCCCAGCCGGCCCTGCCCCGGGTCGAACTTCCAGATGAACTCCCAGTGGAGGGAGAAATTTGCATGCTATGCTTCTATTGTATAGGATCTATCTATTGATATTTATTTAATTAATTTACTTATTGTTAATCCTCACCCGGGGATATTTTTTCCCATTGCTTTGTAGAGAGAGTGGAAGGGAGGGAGGAAGGGAAAGAGGGAGGGAGAGAGAGAGAGAATAATGGATGTGAGAAACATCGTCCCCACCAGGACTGGGGATGGAACTGCAGGTAGAGACGCCAACCAAAGAAGGACTTGGTGCTGATGGCGTGTGGCCACAAGGCGGCCGGTGCCAGGAGGAGACCCACAATGAAAACTGGCTCGACGGTGAGTCACGAGTCCAGCCTCACGAGTCCAGCGTCTTGCCACCCTACGCTGCAAGGCGCTCAGAGATGGACCTATGTGAGTGCCGGGCCAGGTAATACGTGAGAGGCAGCCCGGGCTCCGCGGAGGCTCCCCAGGTGTGGCCAGCCGATGGGATCCAGGTGTGGGACCAGCCGATGGGACCCAGGTGTGGCCAGCGGATGGGATCCAGGTGTGGGACCAGCCGATGGGATCCAGGGGCGGCTGCCGATGGACTCCAGGTGTGGGACAGGCCAATGGGATCCAGGTGTGGGACCAGCCGATGGGACCCAGGTGTGGCCAGCGGATGGGATCCAGGTGTGGGACCAGCCGATGGGATCCAGGGGCGGCTGCCGATGGACTCCAGGTGTGGGACCAGCCGATGGGATCCAGGGGCGGCTGCCGATGGACTCCAGGTGTGGGACCAGCCGATGGGATCCAGGTGTGGGACCGGCCGATGGGATCCAGGTGTGGCCAGCCGATGGGATCCAGGTGTGGGACCAGCCGATGGGATCCAGGTGTGGGACCAGCCGATGGGATCCAGGGGCGGCTGCCGATGGACTCCAGGTGTGGGACCAGCCGATGGGATCCAGGGGCGGCTGCCGATGGACTCCAGGTGTGGGACCAGTCGCGGGCCCTGTTCCTCTGCCTCGAGGAGAGCCCACCCCCAGCAGCGAGGGCGTCTCGGGCGAGGCCTATTCTCCCCGAGAGAGACCTGGTCCGCAGACAGAATAATGAAAGCCAGCGTGCGAGTTTCACTCAAATGCCCCCTGATGAGCTGTGACTGGGAAAGGCCATCGAGAGACCAGCTTCCTCCGTCAGCCTGGCCCAGGGGAGCACGCCGTCCTCCCTGTGTCTCTGCGTGGCCTCCAGAACCCCAATTCCACGGTCCCCCTCCCCTGGAGGCCCACGTCTGGTTCGGGCATCCCCCTGCACCCCTCCCTCCATCGAACTTCCAGTTTTCCGGCCGAGGCTGATGGCCACACCTGCACCTCCGTCGTGTATCACGTAGTCTGATCTCATTCCTCCGCCTCCATCCCTGCCCCTGGGACCTCCCCCAGAATCCACACCGCCAGCAGCCTTCCTACATCCTGGCCGCCCCCTTTCTTATCCCCTCCCCCCCCTCCCCGCCACTGGCTGGGCCTGTCACGTCTCTCACTTCACGCACACATCACCCCAGCCCGAGGCGGGCCACCCCTACCCTGAGTCAGCCCATCACCACTTCCTTCCTCCCAAACCCACTTCTGGCTTCCCCGTGCTCAGAGGGGGCGCCTCCCCTCCCGGGGTGGGTAAGCCGCCACCACATGGGGCGCACTCTGCCTGGGGGGTGGGGGCGGTCCGGCACTCACAGGCCGATTGGGAGTGGGCCTGGACACTGTGGTGACTTACAGACGCCTCTCTGTCTCCCTCCAGGAACATCCCAACACGCATACATGGACTCACGGACTCACTGCCACACGGACTCAGCTGTTCAGACAGAGGTGTTGTGCTTTAACACAAAGGCAGCCAGAGCTTCCGTGGGGACCCCCTCCCCCAAAAGCAGACACCAGCCCTTGGCCGCCTGCCCAGGAAGCTCCCATCCGGCCCTGCCCCTGCCCCTGGGACCTCCAGGAAGCAAACCCCAATGAACTCACAGTAGCCACAGACCACCCACATCCCCTCCGGCCCAGAGAATCCCAGCGAAGCAGACTGGGCTTTTTAACAAACAATTAGCTTGAATTTTTCATTAGCTGCAGCTTCCTCTCCCCCTGCCACATGCATCCAAAGCCACGCTCGGCCGGGAGGCCCCGCCCCTGCAGAGGGAGCCCGGCGGATGTGCTCCCCGGCTGCCGGCTCCCACCTCTGAACTTGCCCTGACACTGATTACAAATCCATGCCTCTCCTCGCGGCCCACATGCGGCCTCTTCCGAAGGCTCACAGCGCAGCCCACGCGCGAACCTCCCTCTGCCCGCGGTGAGGGAGGCGATGACAGTGACATTGACATGACATTTCCTCGACCCTCGAGGCAGCCTCCTGCCAGCCCGCCAGGTCGCAGTGGTCCTGGTTATCAGCGGTGGGTTACAGCAGAGACACGAAGCTCCAAGGCCGGGTGACCTCATCCAAGGACGCAAATGGGGGGGGCGGGGTGGACTGTCTTCTGACAGCAGTTCCGGCCCAGAATTCCAGAGCGAGGGGTGCACTGGGGCCCTCTTCCTCTCTCGGGGCCCAGGTCTGGGAAACATCGTCTAGCTGAGTGGATGGATGGGTGAGTGGGTGGGTGGGTGGGTGGATGGGTGGATGGGTGGATGAGTGGATGGGTGAATGGATGGATGGGTGGGTGAATGGATGGGTGGGTGAATGGATGGGTGGGTGGATGAGTGGATGGATGGATGGATGGATGGGTGGATGGATGGATGGGTGGGTGAATGGATGGGTGGGGTGGATGAGTGGATGGATGGATGGATGGATGGATGGATGGATGGATGGATGGATGGATAGGTGGATGGATGGATGGATAGGTGGATGGATGGATGGGTGAATGGATGGGTGGGTGGGTGGGTGGATGGGTGGGTAGATGGATGGATGGGGGGGTGGGTAGGTGGATGGATAAGTGGGTAGATGTATGGATGGATGGGTGGGTGGGTGGGTGAATGGATGGGTGGGTGGATGAGTGGATGGATGGATGGATAGGTGGATGGATGGATGGGTGAATGGATGGGTGGGTGGGTGGGTGGATGGATGGGTGGATGGGTGGGTGGATGGGTGGGTAGGTAGGTGGATGGATGGGTAGATGGATGGATGGGAAGGTGGGTAGGTGGATGGATAAGTGGGTAGATGTATGGATGGATGGGTGGGTGGGTGGGTGGGTGGATGGAGGTGCAAGGATCACTACTCCTGCCAGGTTTCTGGGAGAGTTTGAGAGGAACTCCCCGTGTGTAAGCAGACAGTGAGAAGGACACTCCCCTGCACACTGCTGGCCTCACTCCACGGCCAAGGACGTCCCTCGATGTCAAGAAGACGGAATGCAGGGTTCCCCGGATGGAAGGCCTGTACCCTCTGACCCGGCCAGGAGCCTCCAGGAAAGGCTGAGCTTCCTTGAGCCCCGTCCTGGGGGGCGGGGGGGTCTCCGGGCCATGTCTGCCCCCCGAAACCCGTGAACTATTGACAGCCAGCCGCGCAGGGGAAGTGAGGGGGAGCGAGGCCATGAATTATTGACGCTTCACTTTCATCCTGGCCCAGGCTGCTGGGCCGAGCCGCGGCCCAGGGGAGACGCTCTGTGGGCATCGAGCAGAGTTCTTCAGGAAGCTGGGGCGGAGGCTCCTGGGGGTCAGGGGCACCAGAGGCGGCCTGAACAGCACAGCCCCTGTCCTGGCCCCTGGGGCTGCCCCGTGTCCATGAGGGGGTTGTGCGGGGGCGACTGTGTCAAGTCACCAGGCCAGGTCACCCCTCTCCCTCCCTGGACCCTTCCTTCCAGAAGCCAAGGACACGGCCTCTGAGAGGACTAAGATGGGGTCCCCACTCGCAGGGCCCCATGCCCAGCGCCAGCCTGGAGCAGCCCGCAGGGCTGGCGGGCCTCCTTGGCTCACACACTGTCTCCACTGAGTGAGGGGGAAGAGGCCGAGCCTCCACACAAACCTCCATGGAACAAGGTCAAGGTCAAGGGGAGCCGTCCCTGGAGCCCTTGACCTTGACCTTATTCCACGGAGGTTTGAGGAGGAGCCCGCAGACGTGGGTCTGCATCATGGCACCACTAGCGAGCCATGGACCCGAGCCTCGGTTTTCTCATCTGAGAAATGGGGATGAAGATGGCCAACCTCCCGGCCTACCCCAGGGGGCTGGCAGGTCCAGTGCCTCCCTCCAGGGCCCCCCCAGCCTTGGGCCTAACCAGCGCCTCAGCTTTCTCAGACAGCGGAAGCCCGCCAGCCAGGGTGACAGGCCACCCGGCCGTGGGGTCCGCCTCCCAGACCAGAGGCTTTTTATATTTGTCCGTTTGTCCTTCCAGGACATATGGTGTGTGTGTGTGGGGGGGGAAGCAGCCTCCCGCCAGTCCCCCCCTCCGTGCCTGCTGCACCCCCGGCCTCCTCCTGAGATGTGGGAAGGACGGAGGTGGGGCATGCTCTGGAGCCCACGCTGGGACTGGCAGCCGCTGGGGCCGCCCCTTCGTGGCTGAGCTGGGCCTGTCCTGAGTGGGTGCAGAGGGGAGGATCCCCAGCCCTGTGCCTGTGGGAGCCCACCTCCCCTGCCGCCTGCGGGGGCCAGACCCACGGGCACACGGTGTTCCCATGTGTCAGGCGCTGTCACCCGCTCCCGCCGCTCACGGCACCCGAGAACGCTCCACGGGAGCAGCTTCTGCGCCTCCGGAGGAGAGGGGGAGAGGCGTGCCGAGGTCACGGAGGTCCGGCCGTGCGGGAGGGCGCGGCGCTGGGGCAGACCCTGCAAATGGTTCGCCTAGAGGCCCTAGAATGTTCCATCGGACAGACCGGTGTTTCTCAAAGGGGCGCCGCTGGCCTCGGGGGTAAGACCCTCCCTGGTTGTGTGGGATCCCCCTCCTCAGGCCCTGGATCCTTGAGGCCACACCCACCCCTTGCAATCAAACCCCCCGTCCCCCCCAGTTTCCAGTGGTCTCCATGGAGAACCGCTGTTCAGAGGCTCCCCTGCCAGAGACTGGGCCCCTCCCCTCCCCTCTTCCCCCCTGCCTCCCTCTGCCCGCCGTGAGCACAGAGCCCCTCCCGCTCCAACCCCGGCCCATCCCACCGGCGGCCGGACGAACGGTCTCTGCCGGCCGGGCTGACTGACCGCCGGGCGGCCAGGCTGCCCCAGTGGGCCGGCCAATTCCGTGTGCCCGGCCGACGGGAAAGAACAAGCCCCTTCTGGACCGAGAACCCCCTGAGCCTGACCGTCTGCCCTCAGCACGCTCTCCGGGCCGCCTCCCCGGGGATTCGCGGCCAGCCCCCTGGAGGAGCTCAGGCCGCTGGCCCGGGCCCAGGGCCCCTGACTTCCTGCTGATATCACACCCATTCCCCAGCAGCCCTCGCCCGCCCGGCTGACTCAGCACCCTCGGCAGCTCGGCGCAGCTCGGCGGCCTTGACACTGACCTCGGGGATGTGTCAGGATGACTAATGGCCCGGCACCTTCCCTCGCCACAGCGGCTGCAGTGAGCAGCACCCCCCAAGCTGGGTGAGGTCGGGGGTGGGGGGGCTTGCTCAGACGCCCCCACCCCAATCCACACCTGGCGGCTGGGCCAGTGCAGCCCGCAAAAGCCCCTGCAGCCTGCCCTCCCTGCACCCAGCCCCTCCCACATCCCAGGAAGGAAGGAAGGAAGGACATTTCCTCCTCCGGGAAGCTCTCCTAGACTACCTCTCCTAAGCCCGAAGAACCCAGAATCCTGGAGCACTTGAACTTCCAGCTGTTGTGAGTTTGGAAACTCGTGTGTGTGCGTGTGTGTGTGTGTGTGTGTGTGTGGTGTGTAGATGGTTATTTAAAACCATGCATGTGGGTTTCTCTGAAGTCTTTATGTATTTATCTGCCCCCGGGAATGTGTGTTCTGCTTCTCCAAGAATCAGGGGGGCAGGGGGAGATCCCCCAAGATCAAGGAGGTCCTTTGTGTGGGTCTCCCCTGCCCCCTCTGCTTGGCCCGCTCGGCTGCCCACAGAAAACCAGCGAGCGTCTCTGACGGCAGCACCTTCGCTCAGCAAGAACTGGAAGCTGGAACACAAACTACTTCCAGCCTTTTAGTCCCATCAAAGCCCCGCATGCACGGTCCTCCGAACCTCTGGGGGGCAGCTCTCATTGTCCCCCGCTCATAAAGGAAGATCCTAAGGCCAGAGGTGAAGTGACCTATCCAGGGACATTCAGCCCCCAAATGGCAGTGTTTGGGGGCTAGAACCCAGGCCTCCGGACTCCCAGCCCAGGGCCCCTGCAGGGAGAGGCAGCCAGTGTTGTGAAGACTGGCCATGTGTGGGAGCTTGGGAATCTGGTCTGCAGCCAAGCTCCTGGTGGGAGAGATGGCCCCCACCCACCAGGGGGCAGGGGGATGCTGGCAGGGAGCACCCCAACTGCCACCCTTTCCCCCAAAGGCCGTGTGCACAGAGCCCCATCTGCAGACACAGTCACCAAGGAGCCCGGGAGCCACGGCGGCAGGAGGAGCCTGCAGAGGCCTCCAAGGACACCGCTGGGCAGAGCCGGAGCCTGTCTGCAGGAAACAAGGATTTGCAGACACTCAGGACGTCATTGCCAAGGCTCCTGTCCCTCCTGACCTCTCCCAGGCCCTGGGGAGGGGCACTGAGGGGCCGGCTCACAGGGGCCACAGCGTCCCTGGAAGTGAGGCCCTGAGCCTGGCTGAACTGTGAGCGGGGCAGGCGAGTGCACCAGGACCACGCTCTCTGGCATGAGGCCTGTAGGCAGCAGCTGTGCTTGGCGGCCCCGCCCCCGCCCCGCCGTGGTGACTGGCACAGACGGCTCTGTGGCCCGCCCTGAGCTCCACTAACGGACTTTCCCCTCACCCTGGAGGACTCTGCATGTGCCGGGAAGGACACTGGGGCAGTAATAGTACTAATAACAACAGTAATAACAGTAAACACCGCGTGGCGCTGACCCATGCCAGGCTCTGCTCTCGCCCTGCTCATGGAGGAGTGACTCATGGGCTCACAGCCACCCCACCTGCCAGGTGCCATCGCCAGCGAGGAGGCCGGGGACCAGATGGCAGTGGGGGCAGGGCTCTGCGCCTGGAACCGGAGCAGTCTCCGCCTGCAGCCTCCGTGCAGAGTTCTTGCCCTAAACTCAGCCCCTGAGCTAAGTGCACAGGAAGGACAGGGAAGGGACTCCTCCTCTCTCTCCCCAACCCCCACAGACACACACGCTCTGGGGTGGGATTCGGCTGGCGTTGTCCACGCTGGAGCCCAGGGCGGCAGAAGCCTGCCCCTGGCAACCTCGGGCCAGAATCCGCGGATCCAGGGAAGTCAAGCCCCGGGGAGGAACATTCCAGCCCAGCCCCCGGCAGAGCGAGCTGCCCGTCTCCCTCCTTCTCCGGCTCCTTCCGCACCTGCAGCGGCTCAGCCAGCAAGGAGGCACCTGGGCCGGGATGCGGAGGGATGCTGCGGGAGGGATGCTGCGGGAGGGATGTTGCGGGAGGGATGCTGCGGGAGGGATGCTGCGGGAGGGATGCGGGACCGCAGCTGCCACTGGTTCCGCGCGGCGTCTGCGCCATGGCGCCCTCTGCTGGTGGCGCTGGCTCCGCGCGGCTGGGATGGAGTCAAGAGGGAACTACCATCAGAACTTCTGACACACACATGTACAGAGGGAAGACCATATGAAGCCAGGAGAAGACCATCTACAAGCCCTTTTTGGTAAGAGAAGCCCAGTGATGTTAAACCATCCCCGCATCGACGAAGGGGATATGAGTCCTAATTCATCTCAGTCCATCTGGACATTCCCTTGCCTTCCACCCCCTCTTCTTCCCGGGGATGTAGTCGTGACTGGGGTGACGTCCAGAGTTTCAGCAGCCATCTTCCAACGGTGAGGGGGGAGTCTGAGGTCCCCCAACCTCTGTTCCCTCTTCCTCCCAGCAGCTGGGTTCCTGATCCTTACGACAGACAGCGCCCTCACGTGCACACGCAGCCTCTCTCAGCACAGGGGACCGTGAGACCAGCTGGGGGCCGGTTTCCGGCTCCGGGAGTCACCCTCCTCTCTCAGGGCCATGGACGTGACCTCCTGAATCATCCTCAGGCCCGTGCTGTGTCTGCATCCCCACCGCCACGTCGCTATGGGAACCGGCACACTTACTGCTTCACGGGTGTGTCCCCCCCCCCCCCAGCACCCTCCCCTCCCCTGTTCCCCGCCTTCCCATGGCTTCCTCTCCTCCCAAACCAGTCCCTGCCTCTTCCAGGCCCGTCTTCCTCGCCCATCGCTGGGCCCCAGCACCCGGCCCACGTCAGATGCCCAGCACGTCACTGGCAGGTGCACGGAGAAGCAGCCTCTCGCCTCCCAGACAAGGAGGGGGCCAGTTTTTTCAAAAATATATTTTATTGAATTTTTACAGAGAGGAAGAGAGAGAGATAGTTAGAAACATCAATGAGAGAGAAACATCCATCAGCTGCCTCCTGCACTGGGGATGTGCCCGCAACCAAGGTACATGCCCTTGACCGGAATCGAACCTGGGACCTTTCAGTCCGCAGGCCAACGCTCTATCCACTGAGCCAAACCGGTTTCAGCAGGGTGCCAGTTTTTAAACTCCACTCCCAGAACCTGAGGCAAACAGATTCCTCTTCGGAACAGCCCTCTTCGGTGAAATCGGAGAATCTCTCGCAGAATCTCGCAGAATCTCGCAGAATCTCGCAGAATCTCGCAGAATCTCGCAGAATCTCGCAGAATCTCGCAGAATCCCGGGCTCCGCGAGACCAAGAGGGTTTCCGGAGAAGCAGGCCCCGGCCTCGGTCTCGGTGCCCACCCGGTGTCAACGGCCCTGGGCACCCCATCTCTGCCGGGGCCGGCCTGGGTGTCGCCGAGGACCCAGGATTGACCAGGACAAGGTCCCTGCCCTCCTCGGACCCCCGTTCAGGCGATTTTCCCAGCGTTTCCTCCCTCTGCCCTCCCCTGACTGCCTTCTCCATGTGTCCTCGGAGGCACGAGCAGCAAGCAAACGTGACTGCAGCCCCCCACGGGCCGTTCCTCCTCGGTGACCTCGGGACTCCCCAGGGCTCTGGTCCAGGACAGAGAGGGCCCGCCCGTGCTGGCCGGAGCCCAGAGGGAAGACTTCTGCCCCGCCCTTCTTTTTTCTTTTTTAAAATATATTTTATTGATTTTTTACAGAGAGGAAAGGAGAGAAGGATAGAGAGCTAGAAACATCGATGAGAGAGAATCATCGATCAGCTGCCTCCTGCACACCCCACACTGGGGATGTGCCCGCAACCAAGGTACATGCCCTTGACCAGAATCGAACCTGGGACCTTTCAGTCCGCAGACTGACGCTCTATCCACTGAGCCAAACCGGTTCGGCCGCCCTGTCCTTCTTGACCATCGGCCAAAGGAATACGGGATCTCAGGGCCAGTGGGAGGCTCAATGGAATGGGTAGCTTGTATCTGACTCAGTTTCCCCAGGGTGACTTTCTCCTTCAGAAGCAAGGGTTTCTGGGAAATGAGGGGGGGGTTGTCTAGCTCCATCTCCTAAGAGAAGATGCTCGGTGCGTCTCTCAGAGACCAGCCTCACTGGCCGGGGTGGAGGGGCCAGACCCCTGGGGCCTGGAGGCCGGGCTGCCGGGCATGGGTGGGGCTCGGGTTCCGGGCTGGGCTGGGAGTGCTGGGGGGGAGAGCTGGCAGAAAGAGCCCCGTGGCAGAGCCGAAGATGGGAGCTGAGCGATCTGCGGGCATCTCCCTCGGTGGACTCTGCCCGGGGCACCCGCACCCCCACCGGGCACCACAGTCCAGCGCCCGAGTCCGCAGGTGCCTTTCTCCTCCGGCTCCCGCCCCTCGGACACACTCGGGAAGATGCCCGTTATCACAGGCCTCCCCTGGCTGGCAGCCTGCAGGGCTGATGGCGGACCCAAGGGCAGTTCTGGCCCTGAGACCCTGGCTTCGCCTCGGCAGGTGGGCTGGGGTAGCTGCGGGCCGGAGAGGAGAAAGCCGGGAGAGAGCGCTCCTTTAAGGGAAGAGCGGTGCTTTAATTTCTTAAATACATTCTCCCTCTGCTCTCCTCCTCCTCCCACTCCTCTGCCTCCTCCCCCCCTTCCTCCCCGCTCCCCACCGCATCTCCCTTCTCTCTCTCCCCCCTCCCTCTCTCCCTTCCAGCACACACAGTCTTTACACAATTAAAGTAGGACAAGCATGTTTCCCAAGACTTTAAAATATCCTCGTTAAGGAAATTCACTGGGAGGAAGGAATTCAGCTTAATTTCTTGGAAAATAGAAGCACGCGGTGAAAACTGCCACCGCCTCCGTGTCCCCGCATCCCCCGTGGGGACCGAGACTGCCCCGCTCGCCTGCCAGGCGCACCTGGTGGCCAAGGCCAAGGCCACCTGCGCCCGCTCCCATCTGGTGCCGGGCCTGAGCTCTGCATGGGGGGGAAGTGGGGGCGGTTAGGGGGCGTTTGGGGACCAGCAAATGCCTGTGAACATCTGTTTG
This sequence comes from Pipistrellus kuhlii, assembly GCF_014108245.1. Lineage (NCBI taxonomy): Eukaryota > Metazoa > Chordata > Mammalia > Chiroptera > Vespertilionidae > Pipistrellus > Pipistrellus kuhlii. The sequence continues at coordinate 4,314,063 of NW_023425523.1, forward strand.
CTGGAGGAAGAAGGTAACAGCTCCTCCTGCCTCCCTCAGTGGCCGCTCTCTCCACACCCCAGGCCAGATCCGCCATGAACCCCCACGGGCCCCCACTGCACCCCAGAGAGTCACTGCCAAGGTTCCCCGTGAAGGCCGAGGCCAGCCCCGGGGGCGGGCACACCTCGGAGAGGAGGCAGCCTCTGTACCCCATGGCCAGAAAGACACGGGATGCCCCGGCAGGCCTGGTTCTGCCCCGCGCCCACCTCCCCTGGGGCCCCCTCGGGTTCTTCCCGTTCCCTGTCCCTCTCCACGGGGGAGGGGGCCTCAGGGCCCAGAGGGTGCTCACACCGGGAGCTCGTGCCCACTTCTGGGCCTTGGTACCAGGTGCCGGGGACTCTGGATTCTTCGCCCAAACAGACCAAGCCCTCTCCCACGTCCTGCGGGCTGCCCGTCGCCCGGTGCGCCCTCTCCTGGACCGACCCTGCCCCCGAGAGCTGGTCCCGAGGCCCCGAGCAGCCATGCAGGGAGGTGGAGGAGCCACACGTGTGCATGGGGACCCCGTGAGATGCCCACATCCAGCTCCCCGTGAACACGCCACCTGACATGGCAAAGGGACTTTGCAGACATGGCTCAGGGGCGGGGAATGTCCATCCCACAGGCCGCGGGAGGCCCTCGAAATCATTGGGTCTGGCCCTGCCTAGGCATTGGGGTGAGTTCATTAAATGTTTGACCAAACACAGCAGGCTAATTTTTCTTTAAATATATATATTTTATTGATTTTTCACAGAGAGGAAGAGAGAGGGACAGAGAGTCAGAAACATTGATGAGAGAGAATCATCGATCAGCTGCCTCCTGCACACTCCCTACTGGGGATGTGCTTGCAACCAAAGTGCATGCCCTTGACCGGAATCGAACCCGGGACCTTTCAGTCCGCAGGCTGATGCTCTGTCCACTGAGCCAAACGGGTTTCGGCAGCCGGCTGATTTTTAAGTTGGTCCTTCTGTACGGCCCGGGAGTGAGGTCATCCACATCCGCATGGCCCTGGGCCTCAAGAAGGCTCCCCACCGGGGTGAAGTGAATCCTTGTGAGACGGGAGCGGAGCCTGGGTCACCCTGGTGGCCCCCAGTGAGCACACGAGTCCCAGAGGTGGAGGATGGCAGAGGAGAGAGAGATTGGGAACCGCTGTGCTGCTGTCTGTGCAGGAGGAGGCGGGGCCGCGGCCCGGGGCACGGGCAGCCCCAGGAGCTGGGAGAGGTGAGGAACAGCATCTCCCCGGAGCCAGAGCCTCCGGAGAGGAACGCAGCCTTGACAGCAGCGGGGTTTCCACCCCGAGAGGCCCACCCGCACCTCCAGAGCCGGGACAGACCGTCGCTGTGGCTTTAAGTGGCCAGGCTGGGGTAATTGGCTGCAGCTGCCATGGAATGCAGACCCAGAGGGGCAGGCCGGAGCCGGGAGCGAGAGAGGGACTATGGGCTGCAGACGGGACAGGGACAGGGCGGGACGGAACACTCCGCCGTGGCGTGACGGGGCGGTGAGCACGCTGGGGTTCCTGGATGTGAACACGGCTGCCCACGCGGTTACACAGGAGCACGCGTCACGGTAAGACGTGAGCCCGTGTTTATGTAGAGCTGGGAGCTGGTTAGACAGGTGGCCTGTGGGCCACTAACACAGGCCACCGCCAGCTGTGACAGCCAAGGCTCCATGACTGTGCTGTCACCCAGGGGCGGCCACACGGGAGCGCTCTTCCCCACACGGAAGGCCGGGCTGTCCCGGGTCACAGTCACACTGAGCTGAAGGGACTTCAGCGCCAGTTCCCAGCACCACAATCATGAGACCCAAATCTTAGTGTTGGACTGTGTTTTCCTTGTAGTTATAGAGCCATGCCACTGCTTGCCGACCTCACCTCTGATACATTTTTTAATCTTTTAAGCTTTACTTACAAATGTCTCCTCTTTCCCCCTATTGCCCCCCCCCACCCAAGCCCACTACCTCTGATATTTATCATTGAGAGCCGTTATCTTCTCTTACCTCCTCCTGTCTGGACTCTCAGGCCCAGTAAGAGATAATGGTTCTGCCCTGGCCGGCATAGCTCAATGGTTAGAGCACCCACTGACGGGCTGTGAGGTCGAGGAGTTGATTCCGGGTCAAGGGCGTGTAGCTGGGTGGCAGCTTCGGTCCACAGGCTCCTGCTCAGGGTGCGAGCCAGAGGTAACCAATTGGTGTGTCTCTCTCCTGTCGATGTTTATCTGGGATTTAAGTCTGACTGGGCGTCCTGTCTTGCATCTGGCATCCTTGGGGAGTGGGGCGTTAGCCAGGTGACAGGAAAGGCCCTGCTGCTCCTCCACTCGCCACAAGGGGGCAACGGTCTAGGAAGGCTGTTCGCAGCCTGAGCTTCCTGAAGAGTGAGCCAGAAGCCTTGACACGCACAGCCGCCCCCTCTGCACCCTGCCTTCTCCCTGCCCGCCTCCCAGCCCCACTCCGGGCCTCCCAAAGCCGCCCAACCACGTGGACTCCCCCTCCTGAGCCAGCCCGCCCGGATCTATGCCCCAAAGATGCAAGTCAGCGGGACGCCTCTCTGGGACCTGAGGGGGCGGCGTGGGGGCAGCCAGGCCTCTGAGCCGGCACAGGCTCCTCCCGGCACGGAACATGCCTCCGTGGCCGGCTCCCCCACCCCAGCCGCGGGCTTGTCCCTGAGCCGAGAGCCGTCCCCTGATCCTCTCCCATTCTCTCCCGCTGGCCCCTTCGGACACTTCCTGTTTCTCAGAGGAAACCGTGAGCAGTGCCCCTCAGGGTGGGCCAGGCCCCCGGGGGTCTAGCAAACGAAACGGGAAACTGTCCTGTGCCCTGGAGCGGAGGAAGGGCCAGAGGAGGAGAAACGCCCGGTGATGAGTGCTGAGATCAGTAGGGGTGGGGGTGGGGGTGGGGGTAGGGGTGGGGGTGGGGGGTGAGGAGGGAGGATAGGCTGGGATGGGGGCTGCAGTTTTTGTTTTTGTTTTTTGCCTGATGGATTTTTAAAATATATATATATATATATATATATATATATATATATATATATATATGTTTTTTTTATTGATTTTTTACAGAGAGGAAGGGAGAGGGATAGAGAGCTAGAAACATCGATGAGAGAGAAACATTGACCAGCTGCCTCCTGCACACCCCTACTGGGGATGTGCCCTTGACCGGAATCGAACCGAGGACCCCTCAGTCCGCAGGCCAACGCTCTATCCACTGAGCCACACCGGTTTTGGCAGCCTGTTGGATTTGGAGTGGGGGGGGGCCTGCAATTTTGGATGGAGAACCAGGGTGCCCTGGTGGGTGTGGCCATGCAGACACCAGGGAGCAGCACTGCAGGCAGAGGGAGCAGCGAGCACAGAGGCCTGGAGGGGAAGGCGGGTGGTGCTCTCTGAGGCGGGTGCCTGAGGGCCTGACCCTGAGACGTGCCCTCGGATGCATTCCCATCAGACCGGGAGCACAGGACGGAGGAAACACGGGGGCAGCTGGGTCCTGATCTGAGCAAGTGTGAAAGGAGGAGAGAGCTTGCCCGGGAGAGATGGAAACAGGAAGACATTCCCCGAGTAGAAAAGGAAAAAGAAGAGGAGGAGGAAGGGGAAAGCCACCTGCTCCATCCCTGCAGCTGCCCCGCCCCTGGCTGACGGCCAGCAGACAACGGAGACCAGAGCATTCTCTGAACCCTGTCTTTGTTTCCAAAGACCAACTGCCATCACATCGGCAAGGCGCCTCATTGGACGGAAGGCTGAAAGGTCACACACAGTGAGTGGCCTCTGTACAGACCTTTCCTGGGCGGCCGTTTGCCAAACCATCCCGGAGGCGTGGAAAACATAGCTCAGACTCTGTAACCATACGTTTGTGGCCTGCTTGTTGGAGCCGTTATCTCAGGATCCAAATCCTAGTGGTCAAACAGGTGCACAGCGCCCCCACTGGGCGAAGCTGGTTCTGCTTTCCTGGATCTGACCTAGGACGCCATACCCGAGACCTCAGCACCACGGACAGAGCTCGCTGGATTGGAGAGTCCTCTCCCTTGTCTCAACTCTGCAAAACAAGACATTCCTGTGAGTTCAAAATGAAGCCACAGAACATGAGCGCGAGAAACAACACGGCAGTTGGCCGTTTCCATTTTACTGATGACCCGTCTGCGTTCTGAAGAAATCGATGACCTGCTTCCCATCTCTGAGCTCGTCCCCCTGCCCGGTATGGAGATCCGGAGTGGGATTCAGACCCTCTTCTTGCTCCTCTGCAGAAAGCACCCCTGAGCTGCCAGGGCCCGGCCAAGAGTGGATCTCTCCGGGGGGAGGGAGAGGGGCAGGGAGTGCCGGGGAGAGAGTTTAGCCCGCGGCTCCTCCATCGGGAACACTTTGCTGATTACTTTCTGGGCGTGTGCACAGTTGGGAAGAGAGCACAGGTAATGAGGCACAAGTAAGTGGATCGCTCCTGCCAAGATCACAGCGTGAGGGAAGGGATGGCAGATGGGGAGCCCCGGCCGGCCAAACCCAGGACCGAGGACAGGATGTGGAGACCATCCCCCAACCCCGGACCTCGGCCAGTCGGCGGCACATGCCAAGGCCCTGGCAGACGTGGATGATGGTCATTCTTGGCACTACGCAGGCGTGGCCCCTGCCCTCCGAGAGGCACTGTCTCTGCTCAACCAGCCACACCGCAGGGAGGACAGAGCGTGCTCTCCCCAGGCCCCCCCCCCCCCCCAACAGGGAGCAGGGGGAAGGGGCTGCAGAATTGGACAACTTGTGTAAACTCACTGAGCCCCAGTGCCCAGTTGAGTGAAGGGAGCAGGTTGGACGTGATGGACTGGGAACATCCTTCCTGCATCGTCCTCCCAGGATGGTCTAAGTGACGTCTGGGGTGGGGTGGGGTGGGGTTGGGGGTGGGCGCTGGAAAGATGCCATTAGATAATGAGTCTCCGTGCCTCCCTCCCCCAACTTTCCAACTCAGATCAGCGGACCCCCGGGGACAGGAAGGAGCAGGCCTGGCTGGGACCAGCAGACCCACCGAGCAGAAGAAATCACACAGGATTGTGGTGGGGAGCCTGGGTCTGGGGGTGGTCTGTGACACCATGATATCACGCCTGGGCAGCCGCACAGCCACGGGACTGGGAGAAAAGGTGGGGATGAATGCAGAGGCTACGTGAGGCCTGTTGGCGCGACATCCGAAGGCGGCTTTTATTCTGATGAGCTCACTCGCTGCCGACAAGGTCCTGGCCCGCCGTGCCCGCTCAGACTGATGAGCCACGATGCCATCAGGATCCCAAATCAAATTGGATCCAACGTCGGATCCTGATTATAGAAACCAAAGACGGAATGCTGATGAAATCAAAAGGAGCAATATAGCTGTCAGAGGGATTGGAAACATACCCAAGCCGCCTGCCATCTCCGCGGGAGCCAAATGATAGGGACGTGGAGGAATCGGCCAATAGGAGTTAATTAAATTAGGGGATCGCTTAGCGGCACCTGGCTCTCCTGCTCCGCCGTCGCCACCATGGGGTTCACCGCAGGCACACCGGCTCCCCAGACCCGGCCAGACGAGCCCCCCACACCCCCAGACGGGGAGGGGGGCACCCTGCTGTCTCGGGGCTGGTTCCCCTCCCTTCTGCTCCCGCCGGTGACTCATTCTCCCTGACGCTTCCTTGGCTTCCTTGGTGCACGTGAGTACATTTCTTTGTCACCAAAAGTTTTATTGGCATTCTCCTCCTCGAAGGTTACTTTGCATCTCGGATCCGTTATGTATGAGTCACATAGTTAGACTATGGCTGGTTTGCCAAGTTTGGGGACCAGAGGAGGGATGCTGTACCGTTAGGTATCGTGGTGTCACAGACTGCCCTTAGACCCAGGCTCCCAACCACAATCCTGTGTGACTTCTCCTGCATGGCGGGCCCGCTGGCCCCAGCAGCCAGGCCTGCTCCGTCCTGTCCCTGGGCGTCTGCTGGGAATCTGATCTGAGCTGAGCTCAGCTGAGGCCCCTCGGGTGGGTCTTCGTGGCTCCCCCCTGCCCCCTGCCCCTCGGACCAGCAGGCTGGCTGAGCCCTGCTCTTCTCGAGGCAATGGAAGCTGGAGGCGTGGAACTGGCACCCTGTGACTCCCACCCCCTTCTATTGGCCAAAGAAGTCACATGGTTGAACCCAGTGGCAAGGGCTAGGAGGAACTACCAAGTCACGTGACCAAGGGCACGGATGCAGAGAGAGTAGGGAACGGGGCCAGTGACACACCGGCCACAGGCCCCTTGCTCCTGTCGCCTGCCTCTCCTCCCGGTGTGACCACCCTGGCACTGTTGGCACGCGTTCTATCTGATCCTCCAGAAGCTCCCAAATTAAACCCTGGTCTCCCTGCCTCGCCAGGAAAGGAATCGCAGCTTTGCACCGTGGCAGATGGCTTGTCCCCGGAGCGTGTTGAGGAGGAGAGTGACAGATCTGATTTGCATACGGAACAGTCACTGAGGGTGCCGTGTGGAGAGAACACCGGAGGGAAGGAGGAGGAGAAACTGGTACAGAGGCCACCTCGGAGCACCCGCGGCCAGAGGACCAGGGCGGGCAGAGAGGGGACGTGCTGGGAGGCGGAATGAGAGGGGTGGGTGGCCACCTAGAGGGGCCGGGTGCGGGAGGCAACCAGAAACGGGCCCTGGTTTCTAATAAGACGGGAGCCGTGCTCAGTAGGTCTTTGATCTGTAGTAAATGAAAGAATAAAGGAAGCATTGGCATGAGGGGTCACATCACATTGGTAACGCGCTCAGAGCAATGTCTAGCACATAGCAAGCACTCAGGAAGGGGTGAACTCTGGTCTCAGAGAAGCCTAGGTTAGCAGCCTTCCTACAGGGCAAGACGACCTTCTACGCGGCTCTCCCCACTCCTCCACTCTGCCTTCCCCTCCCCTCCTCCAGCCACCTCACACACTCCAGTTCCCGTAAAGGACCAGCCAGCATCCTGGTCCTGACCCTGCGAGGCACTGCTGTGCTGGGTCACTGGACGAAGGCGCTGGCCCAAACGGGTCTTGCCGGGCCCACCAGGACAGGCGAGGGTTCTGGTCTTAACCCAGAAGAGAGGGGAACACCGGGCCCAGGGTTTGCTCCGTGAGCCTGGGGTGGGCAGGCGCCTGCAGGGCTGGCATCGACTGCTCACAGCAGGGGGGTTACTTCCCCAAGCCCTGGCCCAGCCACGCCAGCCGTGCTTAGAAGAAGCGTGTTTAAGAAAAGGCTCCGCTTGTTGAGAACGTACTGGTTGTTTTTTATTTGTTTTTTTATTTTTTGTTAATCCTCACCTGAGGATATTTTTCCATTGATTTTTTAGAGAGAGCAGAAGGGAGAGGGAGAGACACCTTGATCGGTTGCCTCCCCGGTAGGGAGCCTGCAACCGGGGCACACGCCCTGGACCGGAATCGAACCTGAGACCCTTCGGTCCTCGGGGCAGGCGCTCTATCCGCCGGGCTGAACCAGCTAGGGCGCTGTTTTTATTTTTACACTCATCTATTTCTCACTGTTGTTGTTTTTTTTTTTTTATTGTGAATGTGTATTTCTTTTTTTTTTTTTTTAAAGAAAATAAAAATTTTTTAAAAAAGATGCAAGGCGGGGCCCCGACTACAGATTCCTGTCACCCAACCAGAGCCCGGGGGCAGCCCCTCTCCCACCAAACCCTGCGGCCCACCGGAGCCCACAGCCTGGCTATTGGCCTGGGGCGCTCCCTTCGCCCCATTGGCCAGCCTGGCCCTGCCCGCCCCCCACGCCCCACACCCAGGTTCATCTCATCACCGTTTCCCAGGTGCCTCCCGGTGGGTGCCAGGAGCCAGGAGCCAGGATGACTGAGCCTTGGCCAGCCGCCCCGAGGTGCTCGCTCGGGGAGACCCTTCAGGCCCGGCCTGCTGTCCTGGGAACCTGGCCGGAACCGAAGGTTCGCACTCCCCTGGCAGACGGAGATGGAGGGGCCGCGGCCAGGAGGCAGAGTCTGCAGGACGCTGCAAAGAACGGACTGGATGCCACCGCCCCCACCTCCCGGGAGAAGCCACCCTGGACATGCACAGCACCCTGGACCTGACCCGAGGACAGCGACCCCAGGTGCTGTGCCCGCCCCTGAAGCACCTCCTCTTCCCACCCCGCGACTCAGCCCCCACCCTACCCCTGCCCTGGTTGCTCTGTGTGGGAATTGTTTATTCGAGCGCCCCCTCCTGGACGCCGGTGAGAATGCACCCCCTGCACAAGCACACCCTCCCCCTCTGAGCACTTCCTCCTCCCGGCGGGGCCTTCCCCTCCCCCCGTCACTCTCCGGAAAGATGGGTCAGTGGGTTTGAAGGAGCAGGGCCTCCTGAGGGGACGGAGCTCCTGTCTGCCTTCTTCGGACTAGAAACCGCCTCTCCGGACACGATCCCATGTGCTTCCCCCAGTTTAGTGAAAACCAGCCTCACCTGAGACCAAGGCCAGCGCTGGGCCTCAGGCCTCACAGGTGGCTCCCTCGTCAGCAGGGGCGCTGCTGCCTCGTGGAATGAGCCTCCTTCCCACGGGCGGGAGGGAGGGGGCAGCTCACCAAGCGAGCAGGACCGAAAGGCCGCTCTGCAAAGTCTCGGGGCATCAATATTTCATGCCTCTGGAGCTGTCTTTGTTTTTATGCAAATGGCTCGGGCTGCCAGATGGGCAAGGGCTGGCGGCCTCATCCATCAACCGGGCTGTTCCCTCCTCCCTACGCTGGCAGCCTGGCCTCGGTGCGCCTGTCCTCGCCCTCCCACTGCACAGCGGCCACGGGCCTGTCCTGGACGTGGGGACAGAGCAGGCCCGAGGCCCGGTTGCTGCCCTGGGGGCTCACAGGTGGAGAAACCTGATGGCGGGAGAGGAGGCAGCTGTCACATCAGCGCCAGGCCGTGCAGCTTCCCTGTTAATCACAAAGAGCCTGGGAGGTGGGCAGAATGGGGCTCCTGTCCCAGCTGGCAGGTCATCCAGCAATCAGAGCAGAGCTGCTCCAGGCGCCCCTCAGCCACCCAGGCCTCCTCTCATCCCACCCCTCGTGAGCCGTGATCTGCAGGCACTGCCCCTCCTGGCCCTGCTGCCCCCGGCCTGCCTGGCTCCCGCCTCCATCCCCACCGCTGGACCCTGGGCTCACTAGCAGCCCCGGCCAGGCCCCAGCTCGCCCGAGCCTGAGCCCACCTCCCCAGGCTTAGCCACGGCCGCTCCTCCAGCCAGGGGTCTGCCTTGCTCCTGCCAGATCTTACCCCCTCGGGATCAGGAACGAGAGACACCCCAATGCTGGCTCTTGCCCGCTGTCTCCGCCTAATGCCATGATTCCACGGGGGCTCCGGGCTCTGCCTCTTAGCTGGAGTCACACCCCCTTCGCATTGCTCAGCTTGGCATCCTTCTTCCTGAATGTACTGCCCACCTGTCTCCCTCCAGGCAGTGGGTTTAATTTTAAAAATATATATATATTGTTGATTTTTTACAGAGAGGAGGGGAGAGGGATAGAGAGTTAGAAACATCAATGAGAGAGAAACATCAATCCGCTGCCTCCTGCACACCCCCTACTGGGGATGTGCCCAAAACCAAGGTGCATGCCCTTGACCGGAATCGAACCTGGGACCCTTCAGTCCGCAGGCCGATGCTCTATCCACTGAGCCAAACCAGTTAGGGCCAGGCAGTGGGTTTAGTCCCACCAGCTGGCTCCAGTCTACCCCCTTGGGCCCCGTGTCCCTGATCGCACAAGGACAGCCCTGTCACAGCACTCGGTGCTGCCCGGTCCTGCCCACAGGCCCCGGGTCCTGGGCAGTAACCGTGATGCCGGGGCAGGGGCAGGGCCTGCAGGGGTTGCTGGGCTCCTGTGGTGTCACCAGGCTGGAGTCGAAGGCTGCTGAGAACAGCCCTGCCCGGCGGACTCGGGGGACCTTGGCAAGTCACAGCCCTGTGCGTCTGTATCAGTGACGCCAACCAACGTCCCGTCCACGCCCCTGCCCCTGCGAACCGGTGGTCACGAACCTCATCACGCTCCCCCTTGCCGCCTCTCCCTAGGACAGGCTGGACTGCGATGGAATGAACGGCCCGGCCTGGGCTTTATCATGGCCAGCGGGGCTGCAGCGGACCTTCCTGACTCCGGAGCTCCGACCTGAAGAGGCAGCAGCCAGCCCCGCGGCTGCCCTGTGCCGGCCGCATTCCCCTCCCCGCAGGACCACAGCCTCGCAAGGTAAACGGCAAACTGCCCTTCGCCCCTGAGGAGCTCAGGGAGGCCAGACGCAGAACCATGTGGGCCCGCGACTCAGAACGGTTCCCAGACGCCCCAGGCCCCACCGTGGGCCCCAGGCCTGTCCCAGTCAGGAGCCAGAGGCTCTCCAGGATGCTGCCCGGAAGGGACCTGATGTCACGTCTCCTGGGGGCGGGACATCCTGAGCTTGCAGTCCGCAGGCACACCAGGCTTTGCACGCACCCAGCCTCCCTGTGCACGTGCCGTTTTGCAGAGGCCAAGTGTGCCTTCTCCGCACTCCTGTCCCTGCTCCGAGAGACCCCGTTTACCCCACAGGACAGCCTGGGCCACTCCTGAGAGAGGAGCTTCCCTCCTCTGTGCTCTGCAGCCGGTGCTCATGTCCCACCTCACACCCACCTCCCCCCCGTCCCTCCCCCCCGCCCCTGCGGCTGCTCAGAGCTGGTGCTGTGCCCACCGAGCTCCTGATAGGCCCACTGGACAGTCACAGGGCCAGTGTGTGCATCGTCCTGCCTGTCCTTCTACCCCTGGAACTGGAGTGTGGGAGCTGAGGTCAGGAGGGCGTGCGCAGACCAAGGCCTGAGGGGCCGGGATCTGACCGGGGACTTGGTTTCCATGGCTCGGTGTCCAGCGGATCGGATGGAGGCCCGGGCCGCTGCCCGCTCCCGCTGCTGGTAACGGAGCCAGAGGTCAGCGTGGAGAGCAGGGAGATCAGGTTCTCGGGCGGGGAGCACGCAGGACTGGGCCACTGGCCTGCAGGCCGCGAGGAAGGGGCCGGGGACATTGGGGGGGGGGGTTGGGGGCAGGACGACTGGGCGGCGGTCAGACCTCAACAACGGGGCAGCGTGAGAAACAGACTTTATTCGGACTCCGGTCCAGGGAGAGGGAAACCGGGGCCCAGCAGGCAGGGTCCGGACCCCACCTCGCCTCTCACCCAAGCAGAGCAGCTCTCTTCGTTTTGTGTTTGGACTTTCATGCAGCATGTCCGTTGAAGAGAGAGAGGGCTGTGGCGAGGAGGAGGGGGAAATGGAGACTCAGAGGGGTTAGGCCATCTGCCTCAGGTCACACAGCTAGCAGCGGAGCCTGGGTTTGGGCCCAGGCCATCGGCCCAGAGCCTGTGCTGAGCCCCTGTGTGGGGCCTCAGAGAGAAGAGGGCTGTGCACGGCGACCGATGGTAAGGGGAAGCTCAGGGTCACGCCTTCCAACCGGCGCTGCTTCATTCCCGCTCTCCGCCCCTCCAGGTACAGCCCCTTGGGACAGTGAGGTCAGAGGGCACAGGGCGATCCCTGTGGGGACAAAGGCTCTTCCCTCTCCTCCCCTCCTCCTCCACTCCTCCTCTTCCCCTTCTCCTCCCCTCCTCCCCCTCCTCCTCTTCCCCTCCTCCTCCTCCTCCTCCTCCTCCCCCTCCTCCTCTTCCCCTCCTCCTCCCCTCCTTCTCCCCTCCTCCTCCTCTTCCCCTTCTCCTCTTCCTCTTCCCCTCCTCCTCCTCCTCCTCCCCCTCCTCCCCTTCTCCTCCCCTTCTCCTCCTCCCCCTCCCCCTCCCCCCTTCTCCTCCTCCTCCCCCTTCTCCTCCTCCTCCTGCCCTCTTCCTCCTCCTCCTGCCCTCTTCCTCCTCCTCCTGTCCTCTTCCTCCTTCTTCCCTCTTCCTCCTCCTCCTCTTCCTTCTGCTCCTCCTCCTCTTCCTTCTGCTCCTCCTCCTCTTCCTCCTCCCCTCCTCCCCTCCTCCTTCTCCTCCTCCTCCTCCCCCTCCTCCCCTTCTCCTCCCCTTCTCCTCCTCCCCCTCCCCCTCCCCCCTTCTCCTCCTCCTCCTGCCCTCTTCCTCCTCCTCCTGTCCTCTTCCTCTTCCTTCCCTCTTCCTCCTCCTCCTCCTCCTCTTCCTTCTCCTCCTCCTCCTCCTCCTCCTCCTCCTCCTCCTTCTCCTTCTTCTTCTTCCTCTCTCTCTCTCTCTCTCTCTCTCTCTCTCTCTCCCTCTCCCCCCCCCCCCCAGGGTCCTCCCCAACACTCGCTGTCCTCCGGCCATGGCCTTCCCAGGAGGCCTGAGGGTGTCTGGTTGGAGTCAGAGGAAAGGGCCAAGTTCTGGCCCCCAGTCCAGGGGGACGTCAGCAAGCCCCGCTGTAGCCCTGCTCTGGCTCTTCTCACAGGGAGAGGCCCCGGCAAAGGCGAGGTCCTCTAGACCCTCAGTGCCAGGGACCAGCCGCTGAGGAGCCGGGGAGCCAGGAGGGCTGGGGGACCCCCTTGCGGGCCGGGCTCCCAGCTGGGGCGATGGGGAGACAGGGCCACCGCCGCCACCCTCTGTGCTTCCGTGTGACCCGGCTCCGGGGAAACTCATCCAGGCTCTGACCCCGAAGGTGGGGGGTCGTCCTTCCCGAATCCGCTTTGCCCAGCCTCCCCGATGCCCTGCCCCTGCCCACGGACCCTGGCCCACCCCTCGCTCCCCCGGAGCCAGCGGGCATCCTGTTTCACCGAGGATAGGGTTTCCGCGTCCCGGCATCAGCTTCAGGCTGCTGCTTCCAGATCCTGCCGCCGGCCGCCCCGGACACCCCATGGGGAGCTGAGCCGGCCGGCCGGCCCCCAGGCCCCCCAGGCCGACCCCGCGCGCCTGCTTCCCGCCGCTCCCCGGTGAGTTCTGGGCCCCCCACCCGCCCTGTGTCTTCGCGGGGACCCCGCCACCACCCCAGGGCCCCGGCGTCCTCCTCCTGGAGCTCCCGGGGCATTCTGGGGGAATTCAGGCCTGAGCTTGGCAACTGGCGTGAGCGCCCAGGTTGGCTCGGCTCCCAGCACGATCTTAGGGAGACACGTTATTCTGTGGTCCACATTCCCAGCTCACGTGGCTCGGAGCCTTCTGGAACAGCAGTCTTACCCCCACCCACCCCCCCGCCCCGGAGCCTGGGCCTTGTCTTTGCACAGAAGAAAGCTGTCCCCAGACCCCACCCACTACGCCCACCTTTCCCCAGAAATCCTGGAGCTTCTTGGGGTCGGAGGAGGCCCCAGAGGCCCCGCTGCTCCGTGGCCATGGAAGGGCCACAGGAAAGTCAGCCCAGGAGGCAGAGCGGCAGTTGAGCCGGAGGACGGGTGGCCTCTGAGGGTTTGTCAGGCACACCGGCAGCTTCCGGCACCGACTTCCCCCACCCCAGGCGCCTGCCATCCCACCGTGACGGCTTCACTTCATTGCTCACACCTCTGCGTCCGAGCCGTGGGTGATTCCAGGTGTGGACAGAGGCCCTTCTCGGGCTGGACACCTACTACCGTGTTTCCCCGAAAATAAGACCCTAGCGTATAAAAAGATAAGACGTCCCCTGAAAATAAGACCTCGTGCAACTTTGGGAGAAAAAAAATTATAAGACACTGTCTTATTTTCGGGGAAACAGGGTAGTTGCTGGGGTGACACCGGATCTGAATCCTTCTCCAGGCCTCTCTGTGGACCGGGCCATGACCCCGGCTTCCCAGATGAGGAACTGAGGCCCAGAGAGGTTCAGTAACTTTCCCTGGGGCACACAGCTCAATGCATCCTGGAGCCTGGCCGTGGGGGGTTCCTTAGGGAGGTGAGCCGATGCCCCAGGATTGGGGGTGCTCGCTAAAAGAAGAGGATGCCATTCGGCACCTCGTTGTCGTTGTCGTGTCGGCCCCCTGCCTCCCCTGCAGGAAAGGGAGGGGGAGAGGGAGGTGTGACCGCCCCATGGAGCAGGCTCCCTCCCCTCCAGCCCCCCAGGATAACACTGAGGCCGGGCCACCACAGCGCGGGAGGGAGAGGGGCACACAGCTCCAGGCGGGGCGTTGGAGGTGGGGTGTGTGTGTGTGGGGGGATCTGGCTGGGGAGGAGTCGCTGGAGGCCACGCAGGATCCACCTGGCCGTGAGCGGGAGCACCTGGCAGCCCCGTGGGGAGCCACGGCCGCATCCAGGTGAGAGGAGAGGCAGGCAGGTGGGAGACGGGACGTCCCGCAGGCAGATCCCGCAGGAGCTGGAAACCGGTGCAGGCGTGAGGTCAGGGAGGAAGCACCTTTCCCTGCACAGAGAGCCAGCCGGGCAGGAATGGGGGGGGGGGGGGCGGGTACAGAAGCCAGTGTGACTCAGACAACCACAGGGCGCCAAAGGGAGGCCCTGTGGCCCAGGAGTCTCCCATTCTACAGGTGAAGAGACTGAGGCGCAGGTTCGATGACTGGCTCAGGGCTAGCGGTCACAGGTGCAAGCCTCGGCCTGCCGGCTCCAGAGTCAGGGCTTGTGACTCCTGTTACAAACCGGGGTGGTGGTGGTGGGGGGGATCTAAGGCCCTGACGGTGCACAAAACCAGGGGGTTCAGGAAAAGGCCTGGGAGCCCTGCCGCCTCCCAGGACAAAGTCTTCTCCCCAAAGTCGGGAGCCCTGCCCTCCCTGCTGGAAGGAGTGACCCCACGGGGCCCTGTCAGCATCGCTGCGGCCGCCGCTCAGGTGTTAAAGAGCCGGGCCGTGTCACCGGCTCTATAGGAACGCGGGTCTGTCCTGAGCCGTCCCTGCCGGAGAGAGCCAGCCAGCCCCGCTGTGCCCACCCCCTCTCACCAGGAGGAGGGCCGCATGCCCAGCCTCCGGGGGCCCCTCCGCCCCTCTAAGCCCTCCTGTCCCCCGGGGGAGCAAGCACACCTCCTCCTGCGTCTTTAGGGCCGGCTGCCTCTCCAGGCGCCGTCTGCTCAGTGTCCTGGAGGGAGGAACCCCAGTGTGTGCAGGGGGAAGAGGGGGATTACCCCAGCACCCCGTCTTGGCGGGCGCTGCGCCTGGCATCAGACGCTGGGGGACACGCATGGGAGGGTGAGGGAGGAGGGGACGCCCGCCCGCCCAGCCCGGTCAGCGGAATCAGCCCTGGCAGTCCGTGGAGTGACGTGTCACAGCCACTGGAGCCTTAGAATATGGGGGGAGGGACAGACACAGGACCCCGCACTCTGCATGCAGACACACTCCATGGGAGCCGCCCCCAGACACCCCAGCCCACACCCCCCCTCACCAGGGTGCCCCCCCACCCCCACCCAGAGCATCCGGTCCTCCCAGAGGCCAGGAGGGCGGCCGAGGGCAGAGCCCACTCCAGCTGACTCACGTGATCATTGTCCCTTAGAGGGGAAACGTGTGGACAGGACTGTGGACGCACCCTGTGACCCTCTAGGGCAGTGGTCGGCAAACTCATCCGTCCACGGAGCCAAATAGCAACAGGACAACGACTGAAATTTCTTTGGAGAGCCACATTTTTTAAACTTAAACTTCTTCTAATGCCACTTCTTCAACGTAGACTCGCCCAGGCCGTGGTATTTTGTGGAAGAGCCACACTCCAGGGGCGGAAGAGCCGCCTGTGGCTCGAGAGCTACAGTTTGCCGACCACGGCTCTAGGCTGTCCTTGTCCCTGTGAGTGAGACTGGTCCCAGCTGTTCCCCTCACCCCAGCTCGCCTGCCTTCCGTGTCCGTAACACACTGCGGACCAGTCGCCTGACTGCCGGCGGCACCCAGTGGGCGTGAGGGCGGCCTGGCTGTGACGGTCACTCCGCCGACCGCCAGGGCCGCTTCGGCCGCCCTGGGCCCAGCAGGGCCGGGTCCCCGGGAGCTGGCGCGCCCACGCGAGGTTCCCGGTGTCAGTGTTAGAAACATTCACCCCAGAGAATTCCGTTTCATCCCTAGAGAGAGAAACACTAGCTTCCCCGCCCGAGGCTGCAGACGGAGCCCCCTTTGTCTGGAGAAAGTGTCCTTTCTCGGCCCGGCCCCTCCTCCCCAGTGCCTCCAGCGATCAGTGTGTGCAGACTCGGGGTGCAAACGGTCTCCAGGGGGGAATGTGGCCAAAACCACCAGGAGGTTCCTTCCCCAGCTGAGCATGAATCACCCCTCATCCAGCGGCCCCCCTCGCGTCCGCGCCTGGGGCCAGCCCAGCCGTCCGGTGTTCCGGCCCCCGTCCTCGCCGCCCTGTGACGCGCCTCCTCTCCCCGCAGCTCCCCGCGGGCCGGCCGGGAGGCCCGAGGTCTCCCTCCGCTCCCCGCCTCCCCGAGGATGGACGGATGCGGCTGGAAGGAAATGGAGGTGGCTCTGGTCGATTTCGACAACTCGGACGAGATCCAGGAGCAGCCCGGCTACACCGACCCCGACCTCAGCCCCGCCGGCGCCCCCAGAGGCCGGCCCGGGGCGGGCCCCTTCTCCAACTGGAGGCTGCTCCTCGGGGACAGCCACGAGACGGCTTTCTCCCGGCTCCCGGGGGCCGACTACCCGGACCCCCCGGGGCCGGAGCCCGCGGTCCCCAACGAGGGGGACCAGCGGGTGATCATCAACGTGGCGGGGCTGCGGTTCGAGACCCAGCTCCGCACCCTCACGCAGTTCCCGGACACGCTGCTGGGCGACCGGGAGAAGCGGGCGCGGTTCTTCGACGCCATGCGGAACGAGTACTTCTTCGACCGGAACCGGCCCAGCTTCGACGGCATCCTGTACTACTACCAGTCGGGCGGGAAGATCCGGCGCCCGGCCAGCGTGCCCATCGACATCTTCGCCGACGAGATCGCCTTCTACGAGCTGGGCAGCGAGGCCATGGAGGCGTTCCGGGCGGACGAGGGCTTCATCCCGGACCCCGAGACGCCGCTCCCCGCCAACGACGTCCACCGGCAGTTCTGGCTGCTGTTCGAGTACCCCGAGAGCTCGGTGGCTGCCAGGGCCGTGGCCGCCGTGTCCGTGCTGGTGGTGATCATCTCCATCACCATCTTCTGCATGGAGACGCTGCCCGAGTTCCGGGAGGACCGGGAGCCGCGGCTGGTGCGGGACCCCGGGCGCAACGCCACCCGGATGGTGCTGTCCCCGTCCATGTTCACCGACCCCTTCTTCATGGTGGAGTCCACCTGCATCGTGTGGTTCACCTTCGAGCTGGCGCTGCGCTTCGCGGTGTGCCCCAGCAAGGCCGGCTTCTTCCGGAACATCATGAACATCATCGACATCATCTCCATCATCCCCTACTTCGCCACGGTGGCCACCGAGCTGGTGCAGGAGACGGAGCCCACCGCCCAGCAGAACATGTCGCTGGCCATCCTGCGCGTCATCCGGCTGGTGCGCGTCTTCCGCATCTTCAAGCTGTCCCGCCACTCCAAGGGCCTCCAGATCCTGGGCCAGACGCTCAAGGCGTCGCTGCAGGAGCTGGGCCTGCTCATCTTCTTCCTCTTCATCGGCGTCATCCTCTTCTCCAGCGCCGTGTACTTCGCCGAGGTGGACGAGCCCGAGTCCCACTTCTCCAGCATCCCGGACGGCTTCTGGTGGGCCGTGGTCACCATGACCACCGTGGGCTACGGCGACATGTGCCCCACCACCGCGGGCGGCAAGATCGTGGGCATCCTGTGCGCCATCGCCGGCGTGCTCACCATCGCCCTGCCCGTGCCCGTCATCGTGTCCAACTTCAACTACTTCTACCACCGGGAGACGGAGCGGGAGGAGCGGCAGAAGAACATGCCCGAGGAGATCCACAGGATCGGCCCCGGCGCCGGCTCCTCGCCCGCGGGCAGCGCGGACTCGCTCAGCAAGACCAACGGGGGCTGCTCCTCCGCGGAGCCGTCCCGGGAGTGACAGCGCCCTGCGTCCAGGGGCCCCGGGTCTCTCTGTCTCTGCGTCTCTGCGTCTGTGTGTGTGTGTGTGTGTGTGTGTGTGTGTGTGTCTCTCCCTTCCCCTGCCTCTCCCACTCTGTTTTCCCAAAGAGCAAAATGTATCTTTGCGGCCAGCAGGCCACCATTGACTGCCGGCTGTTTTAATAAACTCGTTCTGCTGCCGTGTTCTCTAAGCTCTTTCTCCTCCACCGACCACAGGAGACGTGGGGTTTCCTTCTCTCCCGGGAGGGGCCGTGCAGGCGCTGGGACTGGCCTGTGGTGCCCAAGACCAGCAGGACCGGAGGCGCCTCCTGGGAGCAAGGAGGTAGGAGCCTTGGTCCAGCCCTCCTGCTGCCAAACCTGCACTTTTGCTCTCCCGGGAAAGGTGAGACGCTTCCGGTGGCAGAAGAGAACCGAGAGAGAGGACTGTACCTGCTCACACGGCTGAGATGCAGGAACCGGCTGTAGCCCGCGTGTGTCCGGGGCTCGGACATCCCGTCAGAGCTCTGGCCACGTCCGTCCATCTCCCTCCGCTTCCTCTGCTGGGCCTCCGTGCCCTTGAGGCGGGCATTCTCCCAGGGGCAGGGGGCATGGCAGTCCCAGGCCACAGCGTGTCTCCATCAAACCAGAGAAGAATAAATAAATTCAGAGACACACACACACACACAGACACACACACACAGACACACACACACAGACACACACACCCAGAGACACACACACTCACACTCACCTTCCGACCTAATCATCACCTGTAGCTCCTCGCAGACACGTTGGGTCCGGAAGTGGGGTTTCCGTCCGGCCACCGCCGTGTCCCCAGGGCCTGTGCAGCCCCCAGCAGGGACCAGGAACTGGTCGGTGCCTCGATGAACTGTCCCTGCCAGCCCTCCCTCCAATGGCCCTAAAGAGACCAGACTGAGCCGCTCTGTGGGCTGGCCCATTCCACTCTCCCACCCCCCCTCGCCCCCAAACCCAGGCTGCCCACTGAGGCGGCCACTCCTTCAGGGGGTGTGAGTGCAGGGGCCCTGAAAGGTCCTGCAGGGGTTGGGGGAGGGGGGCCTGGGTGCAGCCGGGGAGGGGCACCGGAGGCCGGGCCCAGGGCCCTGCAGGCCCCCAGCTCCCTCCCGCCTGGGGGCTGCTCTGCCCAGGCCCCACGCACTGACCAGCCTGGCTGCCCCTCACCAGCCACCTGCTCCTGGGAAGCCCTGCTCCGGCCACCTGCACACCAGCTGCTGGGGACGCAGGCCCCACCCTCTCCCCCTGTCCTGGGGGGGCGGGGCAGAGGGGACACCCAGGCCCCTCCTGGGCAGCTGCCCAGCCCCTAGAAAATAAACGCTTCACCCCTGCAGGGAGGCATTCCGGCAGCTCTTTGAAGCGGGAAGGGAGCCCCCCGGAGAACTCGGAGTCGCCCCCGGCAGATCTCAGCGATGGCCTCGCCGGCTTCAGTCGCTGGGATGAAAGGATGGGGGTGGCCGCCCCGGAGGCGGGCGGCGGGAGATCAGACACACTCCTGTGATTGCTTCTCGGCCGGGGCAGAAAGCCGCCCTCGAAATGTCACCGGATAATGAACGCTGCTTCCCCATCGCAGGGCATCTGTCCGGCGCCTGGGGAGAGAGTGACAGCAGATCTTCCTTCTCCTCCAAGCCCGGGGGCCACGGCCAAGCCCCTCCTTCCCACCCCCCCCCCCCCTCACGCTCTGCCGCCCACAAATAACCTGTGCACGTGTGGATGGGGGAAAGAAAAAACGCGGAACAGAAATAAAACCCAAGCCCCCAGGGGGCTGTGGAATCCAATCAGGTCACGTAGGAAATTCCTCAGCACAAGGTAAGACAGGGTGGATGCCGCCGATGGAGGCAGGGGAGGCCCGGGATAGGGGCTCCCCCGCAGAGGGTCACCCCTCAGGGGCCGCGCTGTGCCTCGGTGACCTTATCACCCCCAACCGTGCCTGCTGCAAAACAGCCCAACAAACGAAGGAGAAGAGGAAGGGAGAGACATGGATAGTACACAGCCATCGGGGCGTGTCCCCCGAGAGTGGATTTGAACCAGCGGCATCCAGCACAGGATGGAGGGCTTTTCTGGGCGGGAGGGAGCGGGACCGGAAGTTCTGCTGGGACACACACGGGTCGGTTACGGCAAAGTCACTCTCCTTAGTGGACGGCTGGGTTTCTCATGCAGGGCTCCACCCAGTGCCCATCCGCGGCTCCCGAGCCACTGGTTCAGGATTCCGTTTTTGGCCCCTGGCTGGTTTGGCTCAGTGGATAGAGCATCAGCCTGCGGACTCAAGGGTCTCGGGTTCCATCCCAGCCAAGGGCTCCATCCCCTGTGTGGGGCGTGCAGGAGGCAGCCAATCAAAGATGCTCTCTCATCATGGATGTTTCTCTCTCCCCCTTCCTCTCCGAAATCAGTACAAATGTATTGGAGCCGAAACCGGTTTGGCTCAGTGGATAGAGCATCAGCCTGCAGACTGAAAGGTCCCGGGTTCGATTCCGGTCAAGGGCATGTGCCTTGGTTGCGGGCACATCCCCAGTGGGGGGTGTGCAAGAGGCAGCTGATCGATGATTTTCTCTCATCGCTGTTCCTAACTCTCTATCCCTCTCTCTTCCTCTCTGTAAAAAAAATCAATAAAATATATTTTTAAAATAAATAAATAATAAATAAAAATATGTTGTGGAAAAAAAATATTCCATTTCTGGGAGAGCCACTCTGTAACTAAGTCCTGGTTTGGTGAGGGACACGGGGCTCAGCATACATGACTCCATTCCAGGCCTGTTGTCTCCTTTCTGCCAGCACCGCTGGGCAGGAGACAGTCAGAGCTGCCAAGCGCTTCAAGGGCACATCCTAGGTCCCAGGGATGGTGCCTCTCTCCCGTCCGGTCTCCTGTGGGCTGGAGCCCTGCTGAGCTCGAGGCAGCCAGCCCTGCAGCCACTCCCCCCCTCACCAGCCCCATCCCTCGCAGCTCTCGGCTGCCCTCTGGCTTCGGCTCTCTGAACTCCCAGCAAACCCCGTGGGACACTCGGGCCACCTCTGGGGGTGGGGGGGTGACGGCAGGGGAGGGAGGCTCTGCAGGTTGTCCGGAGGCTGGGACAGCCTGGGGGCTTGTCTGGAGCAGCGGAGTCTGGGGAGCTGGTCCTAGGCCGGCCCCAGGGGAGGACAGGCATCCACGAGGCAACAAGGTGGGGACCAGCTGACTGGGGGAGGTCTCCGGGTGCTTCCCCACCCCCACCACCACCCCCTTCAGATCCCTGTCCCGAGTCAGAGGTTCGGAAACGTGGGCTGCACAGGGACCGTACCTTCTGGCCTGAACGCTGGGCTTCTTACTGACGCAAGAAACAGTCTGGCAGAGGGCACTTGGATTCAAAATGAGCCGCTTGCTTGGGACACTAAAACCAAAGGAGAGGGTCATGTGACAGGGCGTGTAAAACCTAAAACGACACATACACACACACACACACACACACCAATAAATCTCATAGTGCCCAGGTCCTTTTGTCCCCCGAGGTCCAACCAGCCCCAGAATGAGCTGCTTCCGAACAGACCTGGGCAGCTTCAGGCCTGGGCGAGGGGCCACCTCTCAGCACTGGGAGGAGACGGAGTGATGGGCAGAAGGAGGGTATGGGGCTGACTGACAGGCAGTGGGGAGAAGGACACCCCTCCTAAGACCATGTTATGTGCCTCCCAAATCCACCTGTTGAAGCCTTAGTCCCCACTGTGACTGGCTTAGGAGCCACGGTCTGCAAAGAGGCAACTAAATGAGGCCCTGAAGGTGGGGCCCTGATCCCAGGGGGCCGCTGTCCTCAGGAAGAGGAGGCACCAGGAGGTGCAGGCACAGAGGAGGCCGGCGAGCACACAGAGAGAAGGCGGCTGTCAGCAAGCCGAGGAGAGAGGCCTCGGGAGACACCAACCCTGCTGACACCCTGATCCTGGACTTCCAGCCTTCAGGCCGCGAGGAAAACATCGTGTTCTCTCTCCCAACCACAGGCGGCATCTGCTTACGGCAGCCTGAACGGACGAACACGCCGCTGGAGATGAGGAGGAAGAAGACACAGGCGTTAGGGTGGTCTGAGGAGAGAGGGTCCCAGCAACCTTGGCCAGGCGCACCCGGCCTCTCTAGTCAGGTCTGCATATGCCCTCTAATCCAGACCGAGTCCACAGCTCAACTGCCACCAAGAAACTCGGATATCCGCCTGGCTCCTTCTGCACTGGCCTGTCCATCGACCCATTCATCTGCATCTCAGGCCCAAGCCAATGATTTCTGAAGTTCCCCAGATCTCAGTCCATTCAACCGATCCATTCATCCGCCTCTCAGGCCCAAGCCAATGATTTCTGAAGCTCCCCCGATCCCAGTCCATTCCCTCCCCCTTTGGCCTGGGTCTCCCTGGAAACGGGTGGCCTCCGGAGAGTCCTGGAAGATGCCCTTTTTGCATGTTATGCCAACTCGCCAGGGCCAGGGGCCAGGTGCTGGAGCTCTCGCCCAAGCTCCCCTTCAGCGTGGAGCCACCTGCCTCCCTGTTCAGAAGCTGAGGCCCAGACACTGGCCGCCAGGGGCACCGAGGGAGGCCCAGGGACACAACCTGGGCATCTGAACAGCTACGCTGCCCACAGACCCCTTCACTGCTTGTGTTGACTCTCTCTGGATCAGAGATGCCCCCCAGGGCGCGGACATGGGGACAGCTGGGATTGGGGCTGACTGACCGGCAGGACATGCCAGGCCACAGCTCCGAGCTGCGGGGGGGGTGGCTGGTCCCCACACAGGAGACACCTGTCCCCAGAGGCTCCTTGTTCCCTCTCACAGGCCCTAAAAATAAAGCTCCCGGGACGCGGTTATTCTGGTCTCGGCCCTACACGCGGCCGGAAAGAAAGGGGCTCTCGGGTTTCAGGGCTGGGCCAGAGGAGAGGCAAGGACAAAAGGTGGGGGTGGCTGAGCACCTACGGATGGCGCTTCGGCGTTGGCGCTGAGGACACCAAGGCCGCCAGCCCAGAGGAGGTGGCCGGGCCACGAGCAGTTCCCTAAAAGGAGGCACAATTCCCTCAGCCAGAACGGGGAGACAGCTTCAACCAACCCCGAAACTGCAGGGAGTGTGTAATGCACCCCATCCCAGCCGCCCTCCAAGCTCCCCGGAGCTGTCACTCCTTGGGGTGAAGGGCTGTGCCACCGACTCGGGGGGCTCATGCGACCCCCAGGTCCCTGGGGCACACAGAGCGGGCACATCCTTGCCCGGCCAGCTCCAGTCCCAAATGCACGTCTGGTATCACGGATGATCCAGAAAGATCTGAGAGGGAGGGCACCAGAGAACAAAGACCGAGAAAGAGAAAGCTACCCGGCGAGGCGGCCACTGACTGAGGGGTTTCGGGTCAGGGGCCAGGCCCACTCTGTCTGTGCCTCCTGCGTGGTGCCATGCACATAGGAGGCACTTAGTGAATTCTATTGTTTGCATGGCCATTGCCCTGGGGTGGGGAGGAGGAGTGGGAACATGGCAGGATACAAAACAAGGTGTACAAAGCGGGTGTTGAGATGTCACCACTAGAGGGCGCTCCAGGACAAGAGCTGACACCTCCCTCCTTCCCCCCCCCCCCCCCCCAACAATTAATTATTCTGCGTCCAACACTGTGCTGTGGAGGATGCAAAAGGATGCTGATGTGTGACTCCTGCCCTCCGCGAGAGGGCCAGCTCGTCAGAAAGGAGGGAGGGCAGCACAAAACAAAAGACAACACATCCACGTTTGCTCGCTGGTAACTTCTACTGAGGGAGGGTGGACCCATCTCCACACACTTTACCCATCGTGCCTGTCTCTCCTCACATCCGCAGGCCTCACGGTCACGGCTTCGGAGCCTTCCCTTCCCACCGCAGCATCCTTCTTCCGTGACGCCTAAAGCCAGGGAACACGGTACACGGTTTACACACGTATCGTCTCCCTTGTCTGCGTCCCCACAGCGCCCCCTGAGGGCGGAGGGTCCCTCTGCTGTGCCCTCCGGTGGACACAGCACACAGAGCCCTGCTTGGCACAGTAGGTACAAAAAACGCCCTTTTTGGTAAATTCTAATTAGGCCCCAGCAAGCCCAGTGGCCAGGAGCCAGCCAGCAGTCCTCCGCGGTGGGCGGGGTCTCAGAGGAGGTGACCTTCCTGCTGGCTCCGCAGGAGGAAGAGCAGCTCCCAGGCCTCGGGCAAAGGGAACAGCATGAGGAGGCGCTCAGAGGCCAGGACAGACCAGCTGTCCCTCCGCAGGGAGCTGCTGACTATTGGGGCCCCAACCATGACCAGGGCTTCGGGGCAGAGGCCAGCGTCGCCCCTCTGCCCGCCCCGGGCTGCCCCTCGGCCCCTGTCCCCTCTGCCTGCGGCCGCTCTCCACCTGCCTGTTCAGGGTCCCGGGCTCCCCGACCTGGGCAGCCTCTCTCGCTGGGCTCTACTCTCCTTCTAGCAAGAAACAAACTGCGCAGCTCAGAAAGCAATCCATCATTCTGCCACAGCATTTCCATTCCAAAGGTCTCCTTCCCAAGCTTCTCTCCGGCCAAATGCTTCCTCTCATTAGCAGGAAAGATGAGTGACAAGGGGGGAGAGGAGGTGGAGGTGGGGCTGTGGGCCTGGGGCTCTGCGCCGTCTGGGCAGGGGCAGGGAGGGTGCTGGCGGGCAGGCACTGGTGGGATGTGTGTGTGTGTGTGTGTGTGGTGTGTGTGTCTGTCTGTCTTTCCGTGTGTTTGAGTGCCTCTGTGTTTGTGTGTGTGTCTGTTTCTGTGAGTGCATGTATATGTTGTGTATATGTATGTGTTGTTTGCATGTATTGTGTGTGGTGTGTATGTCTCTGTGTCTCTGTGTGTACACTGTCTTTGCGAACTCGTGTTTCTCTGTGCTCACGATTCATGCCAGCCAAGCAGAGATCTGCCCGCTCAGATCACAGAGCCTAACCCCCCCATCTCCCCCATTTGCCTGGCTCCCTCCACACGCCAGGAGCCCTCCTGGTGCTGAGGGCTCAGGGGAAAGATGGGCGCTGCCCACCAGGCACTGGAGCAGAGTCCGACCTGTGAGTGACTGCAGCCGGCCACAAGCTGAGCAGTTGGGGGGGGGGGGGGGGACGGAAGTGGGGAGGGGGGCTGTCACCCCAGAGGATGCTTAAGCTGCAGGAAGGAGGAGCAGCTCCAGCCACAGGGAGCGGGAAGGCGCCCTGGGCAGAGGGAAGGGCATGAGGCAGGCCTCGCACCAGCCCTGCAGGTGTTGGGAGCGGCCGTGGCAGCAGCCACATGGCAGCAAATGCCCGGGCTGGGCTGGGTGAGTGTGACCCTGAGGCTTCCCCAGCTGCCCTGGCAGGAACCCGGGCAGGGGGTCAGCCCAGCCCTGCAGGGCTCCCTCCCACTCCCACTGCCCCCGGCTGCCCCTCTTCCTAAGCAAACAGATGTGCTGACAGGTCCTCCCAGCCCCTCCTCCCCTCGCAGAGCCACGTGCTGCAGCCCAGCCACCCTCTCTCCTTTCTGCATCCTCCTAAGTGCCCGGAGCCATTCCCTGGGGACAGCAAAGGCTCGGGAGCACCCCACAAGGAACGGGAGGGGGAGGGGTGGCGGTTAGAGAGAGCTGAAAGGAAAGAGGAGACGTGGCAAGCAGGGGACTGCCCAGGACCTCACTGAGTGCCTCCCTCTCTTCCTCTCTCCCCCTCCCTCTCCCCCTCCCTCCCTCCCTCTCTTCCTCTCTCTCTCCCCCTCCCTCCCTCCCTCCCTCCCTTCCTCCCTCCCTCTCTCTCCCTCCCCCCCTCCCTCCCTCCCCCCCTCCCCCTCCCTCCCTCCCTCCCTCCCTCTCCCTCCCTCCCTCCCTCCCTCCCTCCCTCATTTCTCCAGTGAGGAGACTCCAGTTGGGGGGCAGCACCCAAGACCTGGAGCTGAGAGGAGCAGTATCCACGGGGGAGACAGGCGAGGAGACAGCGCTGGGCACCGAGCGCCAGGCGGGGGGCAGTGGGTACGCAGGCACCCCAGCCTGGTCAGCAGCGGCCGGCAGAGGCTGGGCCAGGGGGCAGGACAGGGAGAAGGCAGAGGGGGTGGGTGTGGAGAGCATCCAGGCGGCGCCCTCTGGGCAGCCAGGGGAGCCCGTGGCTGCCCACCGGCCGATGCCCAGGAGGGCGCTGCCTCCCGGGACTGCCCTCCCAGGGCGGGGCGGCCAGCAGGCCCGGGGGCGGGGGCCGAGGTGTCTCAGGGACCCTCTGGTCCAAGCTCCTGGCCTTGAACGTGGTCACATTGAGACGCTGTACATTACCTCCCGTGGCACCGGGTGTTTAAAATCCGACGCGTTCAGCATAAATCATTGAAATGTAACACCTTTCCCGTGTGAGTCTGTTTGGCACTTTTTTTAAAGCAACAAGAAGCCTAAAAATAATGGCAGTGGCCCAGTTCTGTCTCACTGCTGGCAGGCGGGCAGCACGGGTGTTAGGTAAGAAGAGGGAGGCTCAGGGGCATCACCGAGGCCAGGACTGCCTGCTGGGCACCCGGCTCTCCTCCCTAACCCTGGAGGGCTCAGCACCCAGTCCTGGGGTCCAGTCCCGTCCTCCTGCAGCCTCTGCTCAGCCCCCCAGCTCCTCAGCTCCCCCAGACCGAAGCCTGAGCCTCCTCCTCCACACCCCGCCCCTCCTCCCCGCCAGCCCTGCTCCTTCGCTGCCAGAGGTCACTCAGGCCTCCCTGACCAGCACTGGCCCTGGCTTTCTGTCCTTGGGGGGAGCTGAGAGGGACCCCCAGAGGCACCTGTCACCAGGACCCCCTCCGCAGCTCCTGCTGGGACTGGACACACACACACACACACACACACACACACACACTCTGTGTCGTGCCAGGCGGGCCTGCCCTCAGTGAGCAGGGCGAGTGGGGTCAGGACGAGGGGGAGGGACTCAGGGGTGAAGGAGCCCTGTCCACTGCGCTGCCCCCTGTTGGGAACAGAGGGCTGTTCCCATGAGGTCAGCTTTGGAGTCAGACTGAGGATGGAGCTCTGGCCTGTGGTTCTCCCCCAAGGTCACGGTGACCCACAGACCTTCCCAGAAGCCCTCTGCTGGTGCCCCCGTCTCCTCCTCACAGACCCGGAGTCCCTCCATCCGGTCAGAGTCCTCTGCTCAGCCCCACATCCCAAGCCCTAGCTCCGGGGACCGCCTGCCCTCTGTGCCGTTCCCCGGGGAGACCAGCCCGGCAAGATCTGTCCTGCGTGGCCATTCACCCGTGAAAGTCATCCGCTGTCCCCAGCCCCACGTGACAGCCATACCATGACACCACACCGTGACACCACACCATGACAGACAGCCACACCTGTGATAGCCACATGGCACCACCCCATGACAGCCACACCGTGACACCACACCACGTGACAGCCACACCATGACAGTGCAGGACATCACCAAAGAGCCAGGCTTTGCAGGGAAGTGGGATTTATTGAGAACCGTCTGCCCAGAAACACGCCCCGTGTGTGCGCGGGCATGCATGTGTGTGTGCACGTGTGCGCGGGCATGCATGTGTGTGTGCACGTGTGCGCGGGCATGTGCGTGCCGGGGCTCAGATGGCCTTGGCCAGCCCCACGCGGTTGTTGGCCCGGTCGAAGACGCTGTAGTACTCGCGGATGAAGACGTCGCCCAGGATCCACTGCTCGGAGCTGTCGTCGCCCTCGAAGCCGCTGGAGCAGAAGCCGGAGTCCTGGGGAGGCAGACAGGGGTGACGAGGTGACCGAGGTGACGCGGGGCCTCCAGTGCGGCCCCCTCCCTCCCTCCCCCACGGCCCTCAGCTATTGTCCTGCCCTCCTGGAATCCCGGCCAAGGCAGGCAGACCGGCGTCCGGTTCCTCTCGCCCCACAGGGGAAGAAATGGACCCCAAAACATAGACGAGGGGCGTGACCCAAGGTCGGCTGGGGGCCCCTCACCCCGCTCCTCCTCACTTCCTCTCAGCCCCCCATCTTCCCACTCTCATGACCACCTGCCAGAGCAGCGCGGGGACCCGAGGCCTTGCTGGTTTGGGGCGCTTAGGATTAGGCCAAACCCAATCGCTGGGAATCCGGGTCCCCACAAACCCAGGCAGACCAGGCCCGTGGGCTGAGGACAGAGGCCCCCACGGAGGCCCTGCCTCCCCCTCCCCCAAACCCAGGCCTCTGTCCTCCCCAGTTTATCCCGGGACGAGGTGTAGAGTCACAGGGCCCCCTCAGCAGGGCCAGCTGGTCTACCACAGGCCCTGCATTCCCCCCACTTATCACCAACTCGCTGACTCCCAGGAGGGCGGAGGGCCTGGTAGGCCTGGGGCTGCCTCACCCCACCCGAGGCGCATACCTGGCTGATGTAGGCGGAGGGGGGCAGCGGGTACTTCTTGCCGTTGATCTGGAAGACCACGTTGGGCATGCTGCTCAGGCTCCCGCAGTTGATCTCAAATTGGAAAAACAACGAGCACGACAGACTCAGACACAGAGAAGCAGCTGAGGGTTGCCCGAGGGGTGGGTGGGGGCGGAGGGGAAGGTGAAAGGGGATGGAGAGGGACCAGCTCCGTTATGAGAAGGGAGTCGTGGGTGCCACACACAACAGAGAAAATGGCACACTCGGTTAAGCGTCAACCACGAACCAAGCGGTCCTGGCATCGATTCCCAGTCAGGGCACAGGCCCAGGTTGTGGGCTCCATCCCTAGTAGGGGGTGTGCAGGAGGCAGCTGATGGATGTTTCTCTCTCCCTAACTCTCTTTGAAATCAATAAAAAAAAGTATTTTTTTTTAAATGTCCTCAGGTGATTGACACAAAAAAAAATTTTTTTTAAGGGCGATAGGTGTGACCGGAAGCCGCAGAGCCAGTCCCAGGCTGAGATCCCTTCCTTGGAACTGAGCCACGCGGTGGTGAGGGGCCTGCTTTCTCAGCGGACACCGAGGAGGTCAGGCTGGGAGACTGGAGGTCAGGCTGAGGGACTGGAGGTCAGGCTGAGGGACTGGAGGTCAGGCTGAGGGACTGGAGGTCAGGCTGGGAGACTGGAGGTCAGGCTGAGGGACTGGAGGTCAGGCTGGGGGACTGGAGGTCAGGCTGGGGGTCAGGAGGTCAGGCTGAGGGACTGGAGGTCAGGCTGGGGGACTGGAGGTCAGGCTGAGGGACTGGAGGTCAGGCTGAGGGACTGGAGGTCAGGCTGGGGGACTGGAGGTCAGGCTGAGGGACTGGAGGTCAGGCTGGGGGACTGGAGGTCAGGCTGGGGACTGGAGGTCAGGCTGGGGGACTGGAGGTCAGGCTGGGAGACTGGAGGTCAGGCTGAGGGACTGGAGGTCAGGCTGGGAGACTGGAGGTCAGGCTGAGGGACTGGAGGTCAGGCTGAGGGACTGGAGGTCAGGCTGGGGACTGGAGGTCAGGCTGGGGGACTGGAGGTCAGGCTGAGGGACTGGAGGTCAGGCTGGGGGACAGGAGGTCAGGCTGGGGGACTGGAGGTCAGGCTGAGGGACTGGAGGTCAGGCTGGGAGACTGGAGGTCAGGCTGAGGGACTGGAGGTCAGGCTGGGGGACAGGAGGTCAGGCTGGGGGACTGGAGGTCAGGCTGGGGGACAGGAGGTCAGGCTGAGGGACTGGAGGTCAGGCTGGGGGACAGGAGGTCAGGCTGAGGGACTGGAGGTCAGGCTGGGGGACTGGAGGTCAGGCTGGGGGACTGGAGGCTCAGGTGGGGGGACAGGAGTTACCGTGAAGGCCTCCCGGGAAACCATGACATCTGTGGTCCCCCGCCATCTCCCTTGGCCATTTGGGAGGGGCGAGGGCCCGGCCTCACCATGCCATACTGGTCCTGGGTGGCGCCGACAGCCTTCTGGATGCTGAGGATGTCGCTGGTGGGCCCGACTAGCATGGAGGTGCCCGTGTCCAGGATGGCCTGGCAGCCGCCTTTACAAGCCACCACCACGCCGTCCACCGTCACGCTGCAGGGGGAGACCGGACGGCCGTGCTGCGCCTCCCACCCCAGTGCCCCTGGCCTCCCCCGCCAGGATCTGGGCAGGGAGGACGCCCAATCCCCATGCGCCCTTCCCAGGGACCCCTTCCTGGACTCCCCACGACTGCCTGAGCTCAGAGAAAGGACCCGAAACCATGTTCTCCCAGCTCAGCGGCTCAATCAGGACCACCCCACCGGCTGTGGGACAAACACCGAGATGGAGCAGCAGTCCCGTGTGTGCGGGGGGGGGGGGGGGGGGGGGGGGGGGGGGGATGTTCTGGAAGGCACTTCGCTCGCTGCCTGGAGACCGAGCTTTCTCTCCGCACCCGCCTCGCTGAGATACCCCAGACAGGCCGGCCTCCCTCAGCCAGGGCCTCGCAGGGAGTGAGCCCAGGAAGACCGCCATCTCGTTCACAAAGCAGAGGCCGGGCATGGCTGTCAAGGCCGTGGGCCTGCACGTGTCTAATTCAGACTTCTGGGGGCTGACCCTGAACCCCACGCCCCACCCCGGAGCGAGCCGCTGGCCGGCCCCGGCGCCCTCACCCACCTGTCCACGGTGAACTGCCAGTACTCCTGCACGGTGACGGGCACCCAGTGCAGCGAGCCGGTGTAGTAGGAGGGGTCGATGGCCCCCAGCGTGAGCATGCTCCCGGGGCCGTTCCTGAAACCAAGGATGGGCGTGTTTGGCACTCAGCGCCCGGGGGCCTCCCGGGCAAGCCGCCCCCAGGTCACAGGCTGCCGGGCTCTGCGGGGCCCCCCGCACCCCACTCCCCCTCACGAAGGAAGGCTGAGAGCACAGAGAGGGCCGTCCGCAGGGCCCGCACCTTTGGATTGGTCCCACCACCCCCGCCCGACCCCTCTGGTCCCCTGGGCTCTGTCCACGGCCAGGAGACACGGGCACACTCCTGCCACCGGCTTCCTGCCCACCGCCCCCGTCCCTGCCCTCCTCCAGCTCCCCCCACCCCCAGGCCCTAACACCACCGACCCTCTGTGTCACCGCCCCTCGGTGTCACCGTCCCTCTGTGTCACCGCCCCTCGGTGTCACCGCCCCTCGGTGTCACCGTCCCTCTGTGTCACCGTCCCTCGGTGTCACCATCCCTCTGTGTCACCGTCCCTCGGTGTCACCGTCCCTCTGTGTCACCGTCCCTCGGTGTCACCGTCCCTCAGTGTCACCGTCCCTCGGTGTCACCGTCCCTCGGTGTCACCGTCCCTCTGTGTCACCGTCCCTCGGTGTCACCGCCCCTCGGTGTCACCGTCCCTCTGTGTCACCGTCCCTCGGTGTCACCGTCCCTCGGTGTCACCGTCCCTCGGTGTCACCGTCCCTCGGTGTCACCATCCCTCTGTGTCACCATCCCTCAGTGTCACCGTCCCTCGGTGTCACCGTCCCTCGGTGTCACCGCCCCTCAGTGTCACCGCCCCTCAGTGTCACCGTCCCTCGGTGTCACCGTCCCTCTGTGTCACCGTCCCTCGGTGTCACCATCCCTCGGTGTCACCGGACGACGCCCACGCGTGCCTCGGCAAAGCCTCGGCCCCTCACACCCTCTGTGAGGCCTGCATCCCTGTCACCATTCAGCTTCCCACACACAGCCTCCCCGTCCGTGCCCGGCCCGCGCCCGTCATCACCATGTGTGCGGCGTCTGCTTCCCCCCATAAAGGTTAACTCCCAGGCTGACGTGTTAGCTGATCCCTCCCCACCTCCTGGCACAGCCCTGCGCACAGCAGGACCGACCATCTATCGAGTGAATAGGTGAATGAGTGAGTGAATGAATGAATGAGTGAATGAGTGAACAAACCAATGCACCCCTTGCCTGACTTCCCCTGACACCAGCCTTCCCCCTGTCCCTCTGTCCAGCTGCCCATCACTGGAGCCAGGAGCCACCCACTCCCAGGGTGAGCGTCCCTCCCTGCCTCAGTTTCCCAAATTGTGCGAGGAGAAGGCAGGACTCCTCTGGAGCCTGCTCTACAATTCCGCGGATCTCAGTGACGTCAGCAAAGGCCTGCGGAGGCCGCCTCTCCGGGGAGAAGGTAAGGCCCCTGCGTAGAGGTCGGGTCGGGGCTGCCTCGTAAACGGCAGAAACAAAGGTCCCCTGACTCAGGCTGCATCCGTGACGAGAGGTTGATGTGACTCCCCCTGGCCGGGCTGGAGCCGGCGGGCGCCTACCTGCTCATGTAGACGGAGAAGAGATCCTGGGCCACCAGGTGCTTGCTCATCATGTTGTCGAACACGGGCACCGAGTACTCGGAGGCCAGGGACGGGTAGCCCAGCCCCAGGATCCCGTCGAACTCCGAGTAGACGAAGGTGTCCCCGGGCTCCACGGTGCTCAGGCCCACGGTCTGCTGGGTGTCCACGATGTCGGAGACCTGCAGGGGGAGTGGTCTCCATGGGGCGGCGGCCAGAGGCAGCCCGGCCCGCCGCCCAGCTGCCGGCCCTCGGACACACGGCCACCCAGCTGCCGGCCTTGCTCTGTGAGCAGTTACATGAGCGTGACGAGAAGCAGCCCTCCCCGGCCCTGTGCTGCGGTGTTGAGGGAACCGGCTCAGTGGACAGGCGAGGACGGACAGAGAGGACACGGCAGAGGGTGCAGACAGCAGGGCTCTTGGTGCAGAAGTTGGGGCGGAGCCCAAAGAAAGGGGTGGGATGAGGGGTGCCCCCGGCCCCCTGCCGGCCTGCAGACCCCCGACCTCCCGGCTGCACCTCGCGTCTCCCAGGAATGGCTGTGGATGGACCGGAAAGACCTCCTGGGACGTGCCTCTCCCAGCCTCGACCTCCTCATGTTCATGGACCGACGGCGCCTGCGTCCCAGGCTACAGGGCCCTCCCTCGGAGCGTTTACCAGCACTCGCCCCTCCGGTCCCCTCACTCGTGTCCCCGGGCAGCCTGGTAACCCGCCCCCGTCCCTGAAAAGCCCACCGGGGACACGGCCCCGCCTCCTCTGAGCCACTCCGGGCGCCTGCTCCCTGGCTGTCCCGGCCTGTCCTCCCCACCATGGCCCCGGGCGGGCCCACTCACAACGACGGTGTCGGTGCCCAGGACGCCCTCCATGCTGCCTGTGCCGTACTGGATGGTCAGAGGTTTGCCCAGGTCCCGGAAGGTGGAGGACTTGGCCGGGTCGAAGCGGTGGTGTTTCTCTGGAACACAGAGGCCCGTCACAGGGGCCCGGGGTCTCCGCGCCCTCACCAGCGCCCAACCGTTCTCTCTTGAGCCCCGAGTTTGACCAACAAGACTAGCCCCACCCCACCCGCCGGCCCAGGAGAGGACGTGAGCATCGTCCTGCGAACCAGGAGGCCACGGCTCCATCCCTGTCAGGGCACAGGCCCGGGTTGTGGGCTCCGTCCCCAGTGGGGGGTGCGTGCAGGAGGCAGCTGGTTAATGATTCTCTCTCATCAATGATCTCTCTCTCTCTCTCTCTCTCTCTCTCTCTCTCTCTCTCTCTCTCTCTCTCTCCCCCTTCCTCTCTGACATCAATAAAAATCTATTTTAAAAAGAAAATGATCCTTTGCTGCTGGACTCACCTCTCTGAGCCCAGGGCTACCTGTGTGGCTTCTAAACAAAAATAAAGAGAAAAAACGCCCCCCGCCCCCACCCCTTGCGGCCGCCGGGCATCAGCTCTGCGACCTCAGGCCGGTGCCTCCTCCTCTGGCTGCTGCTTCCTCCGGTGAACGAGGGGGAAAACCACCACAGCCCGGGGCCGGCTGGGAAGCCGGTGACACATCCGTGTTTTCTCATGAGCGAGGGCCTCTCTCCTCCCTCGGCAGCACCCCGGCCTGTCCAGCCCCGGACACAGGACGGAAAACAGGGCCCAGGAGGGGCCGCCGCTGGCCTTGGCGTCGGGTGGAGACAAGACAAAACCCACAATCTCCACCGGCAGCCGTGGTTTTATGCGGTTTTAGGCGGTTTTAGGCGGTTTTAGGCGGTTCTGTACGGCAGCCCCAGAGGCGCACCCTCCGCCCACCGGCAGGGGCTGAGCGCGGGCCTGGGACTCGGGGAGGCCGAGGGTGTCAGCACCAGCCTCCTGCCGCCTCCCGGGGCCGCTGGCCAGCTGCCTGCCCCCCCGCCCCAGGCAGTGGCCAGGGTCCGAGCGGCGGGGACCGGGAGGGAGGCGGTCACTCACGGCAGGCCTTGCTCTTGCAGTAGACGGAGGGCACCCAGAGGTCGGAGGAGCCGGTGTCGAAGATCACAGTGAACTCCTGTGGCGGGGTCCCGATGGAGATCTTCCCGAAGTACTGGCACTGCGGGCGGGCGGGCGGGCGGTGAGGCGGCTCAGGGGGTGCGGGGGGGGCGAGGTGGGCTCAGGGGGGTGTGGGTGGGGGTGTGGGTGGGGGTGTGGGTGTGGGTGGGGGTGGGGGTGTGGGTGGGGGTGTGGGTGGGGGGGTGGGGGGGGTGGGGGGTGGGGGGGGGTGGGGGGGGGGGGGGGTGGGGGGGTGGGGGTGTGGTGTGTGGGGGGGGGGTTGGGGGGGTGGAGTGTCCGTGGCACCCTGTCGGGGGAGGGCCACTCACGTCCATGTAGTTGAAGAGGGGCTCATTGGCCACCTTGCCGGTCCGGTACTTGGCGCTGGCGGAATACTGGTGCGTCCTCAGGAAGTCGTCCAGGAGCCCGCGCTCCCGCAGGGCCTTCCGGATGGACTTGCCCTTGTGCAGAGGGATCCTGAGGGGGCGGAGGGGCGTGAGGAGGCGGAGCCTCCCCTGGGCTGCCCCGCCCCCAACACCTGGCCAGCCCTAACCCCAGCCTTCCCAGCCCTTTCTCAGAACCCAGAGTAAAAATCCATTTCCCGCCGAAGCCGGTTTGGCTCAGTGGTAGAGCGTCGGCCTGCGGACTGAAAGGTCCCAGGTTCGATTCCGGTCAAGGGCATGTACATTGGTTGCGGGCACATCCCCGGTGGGGAGTGTACAGGAGGCAGCTGGTTGATGTTTCTCTCTCATTGACGTTTCTATCGATAGCTCTCTATCCCTCTCTCCTCCTCTCTGTAAAAAATCAATAAAATATATAGTTTTTTAAAAATTCGTTTCCCAACCATTCACATATCAACACCCACCCTTTGTAAATGCCACTCCGTTTTCTAGTTCTCTCTCTCTCTCTGCGACGCTGGGGGAGACTCAGCAGGTGTCATTTATAACCGGCTGATGCGTTCCCCCTCTCTGAGATTTGAGAGTCTGGCTGTGCACCTACTCAGTGCCAGGCTCTCCCAGGGCCCGAGGCTACATAGTGCACAGGGCGCAGTCTCTCCCCGCCGGAGCGCCCCGGAGAGGAAGGCATCGCCCTGCACACCAGCAAATGAGGAACCCGCCTGCACTGGGCTCCCCGAGGGGCCTCAGCGGGTGTGTGTGGGGGGATCCCTCAGAGGTTTCAGCCAGAGCGTGGTCCCAGGGCGTGCCCCACAGGCTGCAGGAGCCGGGGGATGGCGGCAGGTGCCCAGGAAGAGAACCCAGATGGACAAACCCCAGAAGCGGCTCCTGGCGGCTCCCCGAAGCCTGGCTCCTCCTCCCTGCCCAGCCCCTCCCCCCACCCTGCCGTGGACCGGCCGGCGGCCTGACCCCTCGGCAGGTCCCTGCCCTTCCCGGCTCCGAGAGCCCCATGGTCCTCCCGTGGGGCTGACGGAAAACCGCTGGAGACTGCGGTGTGAACGCCTTGGAGAATAAAATGCAGCCGCATTAAGACCCGGAACGAGCTGAAACCGGATTGGCTCAGCGGTAGAACGTTGGCCTGAGGACTGAAAGGTCCCGGGTTCGATTCCGGTCAAGGGCATGTACCTTGGTTTCAGGCACATCCCCAGTGGGGGGTGTGCAAGAGGCAGCTGATGGATGATTCTCTCTCATCGACGTTTTTACCTCTCTATCCCTCTCCCTTCCTCTCTGTAAAAAAATCAATAAAATATATTAAAAAAAGAAAGAAAGAAAGAAGAAAGATCCCTGTTATTTAAAAAAAAAAAAATAGACCTGGAACGTAGGTGGTTTCTGAGTGTCGCTCCCGTCCTAGGATGCCACGGGGACAGCCTGCCTGAGAACTAGTGCCCCGTCGGGTGCCTCCCGCCCGCCCTCCGGTGTGACAGCTCAGGGTGAAAGGCTCTGACATGCCTCCCCACCCTTGTCCCTCAGGAGAGAAGGGGACGTAAGCCCTGAAGGAAGGAGAGCGGCCGTTCCCGGGGTCCCGGCTCCAGGCCCCCAAAGCTCCCTGCTCGCTCGCCTCTGGTTCCTAATCCACTCCGGTCCCCCCAGCAGCTGCCGCCTCTGCCCAGCTGCCCCGTCCCAGCCCGGGGCCCCTGAGAGCCTCCCTCAAAGGGGCCTGGAACCTGGAAACCCCAGACCGTGTGAGGTCCACCGTTCACGTTCACACGGGGCCAAGCTCCGGCTCCTCCCCTTCTCCCCTCCAGGCCTCAGGCAGCTCGGACACCCTCCCTGCACAGCAGTCTCCCCATCGGTCCGCTGCAGACACGGACATCTACCGGGGGGCCCTGCGAGGGCGGGGAGCCTGGCGGCAGGCAGCGCAGCGAACACCGGCTGTGATTTGGGAAGGAGAACCGGGGACTGCACCCCAGAGGGCCTGTGACATCAGAGGACTTGGTTTCGTGGAGCAAAGGCTTGCATGGCCCTTACAAAGCACCGGGCTCCGGCCAAAGCCTCTCGCAACACGGGGTCCTCTGCTCCTCTCCGACCCCAGGGGACGGAGACCCCGTCTCTGGCTTTGACACAGGCCAGGACCCGGCCACAGAGGTAAGTCTGTGCTGAAGCGGGGACCGAATCGGCCGTCTGATGGAGAAGCCCTGCCCTAGCGCCCTGGCCGCCCACCCCCTGGAGTGGCGCCCTCAGAGAAAGGACCCCAAAACGTGCGATAGTCAGGCTGACGGGGTGGGGGTCGGGGAGTAACTGCCTGGGAGCCGTCCGTTTCCTCCAAAGCCACCCCCCCGGCGGCCGAGGCCCAGGGAGAGAGCCACCCAGAGCGTCCCCGAGCGGCGCCGACACCCACCTGGTGATCCCAGAGGCATGGCACAGCGCGAGGGCTGCCAGCAGCACCACGAGGCTCCTCATGCTGAAGTCTGGGCGTCGGGCTGGTTGCTGCTGCCGGTGCCCGCGGCCCAGGCTTTATAGCGGGTGCGAGGCGCCCCCTGGCTGTGTGCCCAGGCCGCGGCGATAGCCCCGGCTCCCTCCCGGCCGCTCGGCAAACACCTTCAGATAGGCCCGGGGCCCCCAGCACCCACCGGACACAAGACTTCAAGGCCGCCGCCCCGATGTCCCCTCCAGACAGAATCTTAAGCTAACACAGGTGCCACCTGCAGGAACCTGGCTGGTGCCCCGTGTGACGGGCACAGAGAGGCCCGTTCCCAAGGCCCCCTCTGCTGCCCTCGCCACCTCCCCGGCCCCGGGCCTGTCCAGGGGTCTCCCAGCCCAGGGGACGCGCACTCGGCCCCGAAGGCAGAGCGTCTGACCTGTTACCTGACCCACCACAGTCCCTGCACCCCCAGGCTGGGCCCGGGGTGCCCTGTGAGGAGGGGCTGGGGAGAGGAGGGGGAGATGCTGGATCCCATGAGCAGCTGGGAGGACAGGACAGGGAGGTAGCCCGGGAGGCAGGCATGTGTCACACACAGAGGGAAGGAGCGGGCGGGGAGGTGAGACCCCGAGTCTGAGCCCACACAGGGGCCCCGCTCCCAGGAGCTCAGGGGCAGGGGCTGTGATGGAGGAAGGCTCTCTCCCGCAGCCTGGGGGTCCGGGGGAAGGAAAGCAAAGCCTGCAGCTCCCAGCCAGAGGCCAGGATGGGGCCAGGTGAGGCAGGGGCCCTGGGACCACGCCCCCTCCCTGCAGGACAGACACCTGGAAGAGGGCAGTGTGGGCCCGGAGCGGAGAGGGCAGGCTGGGCAGCCAGAGGGGTGGGCACATGGGGGCCGGGCACGGGGGTGCTGGGAGGGGGGCAGCCGGGAGGTCTCCGGAATTTGGCTTGTAAGGGCCTCGGGAAGGGGCCCGGGGCCTGTCAGCACAGGGCCTCAGTGGGTTAGGGCGGGAGTGAGGGGGACACGGGCCTGGTTCTCAGCATGGCAATGCCCACCACACCCCTTCCCAGAGGCCAGCACGCTGCCACCCTCAGGCCCAGGATGCGGCCAGGAGTGTGTCCGCCTGTCTCCACGACTCTCTCCCTTTGCCAAAGCCAGGGGAGCAGCCAGAAAGACGCCACGCAGGACAGCTGGTTTCCTGTTTCCGCCCCGAGGACGCTGCCCGGGCCCAGAGGCCCTGCGTCTAAGCGGTGTTTCCAGGCATGGCGCATAGTAGCTGCTCAATAAACGCGTGGCTACGCCAGTGGGCGGATGAAGGGGGTTCCCACCGCTCTGGAGGCCTGCGTGTCACATCCCGCACAGGAGGCGAAGGAGGCACAGAGGTCAGAGGGCTCGCCCACAATGAGGAAGAGTCTGGATGGTCCAAGACCCCTCGCCCCTCCCCCCCCGGGGCCAGGCATGAGTTCACAACACCAAGCCTGGGGCAGCTCTGCTCCTAGCTCACGGCCCGGCCTCTGGCAGCACTCGGGACCCCGGAGGCCGGGACCCTCTGGGGTCAGCACCGTCGGACGGGAGCCCCCTCCGTGTCACCAGGGGGGCCCAGGCTGACCCCACAGCAAACACGCCTGGACGGCGAGCCGGGGGAGTGAGGCTCAGCGCCCGCCCCCTGCAAGGTGACCCTCCAAACCGGGAACAAAGGCCCCCTGGCATGGGTGGCTCTTTCCAACCACATCAAAGTGCGCGCTATCGGGAGCGCGGCCCGGGCTGCCCAGCACGTTCACATTGTGTAACCACTGGGGGGGGAGGAGGGGGGCCAAGACTTGCAAACGCTTTTAGGAAAGTGTGATAAGAGGCCATTGCTGGCCACCCAGCGCCAGGCGGGGACGGCTCCTGGCTCCTCGTGTCTGGGACCGAGCCACGAAAGCGGCAAAACATAACCACGGGCCAGGACAAGCCCTCCTGGGCACCGGCCTGGGGTCTCCAGGACATGACCAGCCCCGTGCCCCAAGCATCCTCTAGGCCAGTGGTCGGCAAACTCATTAGCCCACAGAGCCCAGTAGCCACAGCACAACGGTGGACATGCCTTTGGAGAGCCACATTTTTAAAACTTTTAAACTCCTTGCAACGCCACTTCTTCAACATAGACTCGCCCAGGCCGTGGCATTTTGTGGAAGAGCCACACTCAAGGGGCCAAAGAGCCGCATGTGGCTCACGAGCCGCGGTTTGCCGGCCACGGTTCTATGGGCTCCCGCTGGCCCCAGAGCCGGCAGCTGCCCCTGGAGCCCACAGCCGGGCGGGGACAGGCGGCAGGATGTGTGGCCCCATGGGTCAGAGGCGATGCAGACACAGCCGCCCCTGGTGGGGAGGGCAGGAGCTTAGGTCCTGGGTCTGCCGCCTGGGGGAGTGGCCCTGAGCATGTCCCTCTACTTCCCAGTGCCTCAGTTTCCCCTTCTGCGGGGACAGCGATCCCGAGCCGGTCCCATGAGGGTCAGAGATAAGAGCGAGTGCCGCCACGGGGTCGGCAGGACTTCCTGAACCGTCCAGCAGCACGCACACGACATCACGCCGACCGCGCACCGGGCAGCTGCGAAGCCAGCCACCACCGCCGGTTAGTGCCACTGCGGGAGCCCCACCCGGGGACGCCAGGACTGTCCGCGGCCCTGGGGGAATCCCACCCAGTGTCACAGGAGGCCGTCCTTGCAGGGGTCCTCAAACTTTTTAAAGTGGGGGCCAGATCACGGTCCCTCAGAGAGCTGGAGGGCCGGACTATATGAACTACTAATTCCTACTGTAACACCTCGGCTGCGCTCACTGCCCAAAAAACCTGGCGGGCCGCATGTGGCCCGCGGGCCGAAGTTTGAAGACGCCTGTTTCAGAGGGTCTGCAGCTCGCCCCCTAGTGGCGGACTCCGGGATGAGCCGCTCCACTTCCCGGCAGAGCCCAGGCCCTGATCAAACCAACCAGCAGAACGGGAGCCCCGAGGGGCAGAAGCAAGGGTGGGCAGAGGGGAGAAGGCCAGCAGGTGCACAGGGCACCCACTCAGGACCCACTGAGGTCCTGCCGTCAGACCTTCGCCCGCAGCTGCGCCCGCGTCAGCGACCCCTCGCGGGGGGGCGTCCGCACAGCGGCGGCCGTGAACCTGAGGATTGTCCCTCGGAGAGGCAGGCGTTAAAACACCGCAGACGCCCATGGCTGGCAACAGGAATGTATAAGAGCGTCCGTCTCCCTCCCGACTTCCAAGTCGACACCTGGCGTGACCGCTTTGAAACAAAGGCGGGGATTACAAATAGCCCGGCCCCACCTCCACCTCCCGCAGAGCCCGGCTCCAGGGCCGCTCCAGGAGCGAGAGGGCGGCTGTGGGCACGGCGGTCAGGGGGGCTCTGCCTGGGGCCACGTTTAAAATGTTTTTAAAAAGCGAGTCCCCAGGTTCTCACCCTCCTCCATCTCCAGCCACCAGGATCCAGCAGCTCTGGGAGGGGGACGGCCTCTGGGTGCCTAGAAGCCCCCCAGGAGATGCCCACCGCCAGGGCAGGCTGGCGGAGCAGTGCCATGGGTGCCCTCGGGCGGCAGGACCGAGTGCCCGGGGTGAGGGGTGGAAGGACGCTGAGAGCGCCTGCCCCTCTGGGTGCTGAGCTGAGAACCAGCTTCCAGGGCCTGGGGTTGGGCCACCAGATGGTAGGTGGGGTGGGAGGGGGGAGTAGGGAGAGGATGGAGCCTCCGTGGAGGGGAGAGGGCGGGGGGGAGGGGGGCGGGTAAAGGACATGGGGAAGGCGGGAGACGCTGGCGGGGGCCCCATTCCTGGTTGTCCCAGCTCCCCGAGGGCTCGGGGCACCTCTGGGCAGCCCCGCGAAGGCCTCCCGACCCCCTCGCTTTGCCCTGAGGCCGTCTCCACGGGGGCTGCGAGCTGCCGGGCTGTGGCGGCCGCAGGCAGCCTCCCCCGGGAGCGAAAACACGAATGTCCTGCAGCCAGACCCCCGAGAGCGGCCCCCCAGGCACGGCCCAGCTGCCCTGGCAGGTAGTGCCCAGGCCGTCCACCCACCCAGCCTGCCTGCAGCTGAGCCAGGCCAGGCCCTGGCACCCTCGGGGACCCCCCAGCCCCGTGCCAGGTCCCCGAGAACACTCACGGCTCCTCCTCAGACCCACGCCCATGGCTCTTCTCAGCGCCCCTTCTGGGGGGCCAAGGAGCCCAGGAGGACACGCCGGGGAGGGCCGCACCATCAGCCTCTCCTCTCCTCTCCTCTCCTCTCCCCGGGAGGGAGCTGCGGGCTGCTGCCCACGTGCAGCCACTTCCAGCCACCTGCTCCCGGCATCGCCCGGGCGAGCAGTGCGGCCCCGGGGCCCGGGCCCCCTTTTCTGTGGCCCCGACTCCCTGACACCCCTCCAGACACCAGGCATCCCGGCTGCGCCCCAGATGCGAGCTGGGCTCTGTCTCTGCCTCCCGGCCCGGCCCCGGGCAGCCAGGGCGGCCTCCACACGTGCGGGGCCTCCAGCACCGGCTGTGGGCCCAGCTGCCGGCCCTGGAGGCGGAATGACAGCCCTGAGCGGGCTCCCCTCTCCCCATGGCGCCCCCTCTCGGTACTCCCTTTCCATTGCCACTTCCACCAGTGAGGTGTTCACGTCGCCCCTTTGAAAGCTCATTGTGGGTGGACACAGAGCCAGACACACACACACATGTGCACGCACACGCACGCACACCCCGCCTCCTGTCTTGCTAGTCCTTGTTTTCACTTTAAGACCACACTCTGGCTTGACGTGACCCGTGGGCCGGGCCGCACACGGAAAGCCGGATGGCCACGGAAGGGGAATC
This sequence comes from Pipistrellus kuhlii, assembly GCF_014108245.1. Classification (NCBI taxonomy): domain Eukaryota; kingdom Metazoa; phylum Chordata; class Mammalia; order Chiroptera; family Vespertilionidae; genus Pipistrellus; species Pipistrellus kuhlii. The sequence goes on from NW_023425523.1 coordinate 4,355,467, forward strand.
AGAAGATGCCGATCCTTTCCAGGAAGGTCATCGCCCCAAACAGGAGGCCTCATGTCACCCCCGTCCCCGCCTTCGCCTGCTCCTTGCCCCCGAGGCGCGGGAACGGGCCTGGGTCACACGCAGCTCCTCTGAAGCAGCTCCGTCCGGCGGGGAGGGCCGGCCGTGGGGAACCACGCGTGGCCTGGGAGGGGCTGGGAGGCGGCCGGCCCCTCCCCCTCCGTCCGCTCCCCTCCCACGCCCCCGCCGCCCCCCTGGCTCCCTCCCACGCAGACCTGACACCCCCCCCCCCCGAACCCCAGGGCAAGGCCAGCCCATGTGCCCCGGACTCATCCCGGTGATCACCGCACAGCCAGACGCCGTCACCAGGAGCAGCGAGACCCAGAGCCAGCCGCACCCCGCATGGCGGCTGGGAGGGAAGCAGCTCTGGCTTCCCGCTGCTCAACCCGGTGCCTCCTCCCGGATTCACTGTCCCCGGCCCAGGCCCCGGCCCCGGCCGCCTGCTGGGCCTGTGCCTCCCCGCCCTTCCGCATCGCCTGTCACTCGGAGGCTCTCAGACGCCAAGATGAGGCCCGAATCCCTAATGACATCACATCGTCATCAAAGCCAATAAACAGGATAGCGGCTCTGAGGCTCCCGAGTCGCAGGACGCAGGTGGTCAGGCGTCGCACCCGGGCCTCTCGGTGTCACCGGGGCGCTGGCACCGGCCGGCTGTGCGAGTCCCCGTCCACTGACGCATATCCCCGAGGACCGGGGATGGCGGCTGCTCCATCGAAGGCCCTGCGCGTGGCCCCGGAGACGGGGCGTGAACAAAGCCGGGCCCCTGGGTCCGCGTCACTTAACCGATTCATAACAAAACGGCTGGGATGGGCTGGATGCTGTGAGAAAACGACAGAGCGTGACAGTGGGTGACACTTTAGACGGGGTGAGGGTCTGTCTGTCTATCTGAGGAGCCACCTGCAGAGGCCCGGTGACAAGGGATAAGCTGGGAGGAGGAAGCCGGTGAGCTGTGCTGGGCAGAGGGCCCGGGCCCTGCTTCTCTGCTGAGTTCATGCCAGCGTCACCGTTTTTCAGGACTGTTTGCAGGTGTGTGCATGTGTGTATGTGTGTACATGTATGCGCATGTGTTTGCATGTGTGTGCATGGTGAACAAGGGCCACTCTCGTGGGCACGGGGCAGACTCTGACCTGCCCAGCTCTGCTCACGGGCCTCGGCCGGCTCCTGCTTCTCTCCTTCATCTTGCGCCTCATTCCTCTCCTTCCCTACGCAGGAAGCTTCTAGAAAGATAGAGTGCCAGCCTCTTTCTTCCCCTCCTCGCCCACTCCAGGCCCCCTCTGTCCCTCCACACCAGTGAGACCGCTTTCCCCACATCGCCTGGGCCTTCTCAGTGCCAGCCATCACGCTGCTTTCCTGCTTTCCAGCCTCACCTGCTGGCTTCGCCGCTGTTGACACAGACGCCTGCTCTTCCTCTACTTCCTTCTCCTTCCCTCCACGCCATCACTCCTCTAGCTGCTCCCCCTCCTCCGTCTCCTCCGGGGCCCCCCTGCCCCTCTCCATCTCCTCGGGGCCCTGCCTTACAAACCCCAAGATTTCCCCTGCCGAGGCATGTGCGCAGCGCAGGAAGCCGGCGGTGGCTGGCGGGCCCCTGAGCCACTGAGCTCTGGCCGCTGGCGCAGGACGCTCTGGGGGGCCCTGGGGAGGAGAGGCCAGGGTGGCCGGCGCCAGGCGGGGCAGAGGAGGGAACTGCAGGAGCCGCCCCCGAGCCAGGCTCCCCAGGGGAGGGGGATGTTCCCGGGTGTGGGCTGGCCCAGGCCGCCATTGGGAGCCGCAGGGGGAGCGCTCACAGCTGAGGATAACGGCCCTGCCCCCCGGGCCCAGCCCCGGCCTCCCTCCGGCCTCTGGCAGCAGAGCCTCGCTCTCTTCTCACTAATTCTCACTAAGGGGCAGTCCTTCCCTGTCTGAGGCTGCAGCGTACGCTCTAATGGTGCCTTTACTCCGAGCACTTCTGTGCATTTGAAGTATTTCATTACAATAAATAAAAGCAATTAAATTAAAAACAAACAATTCTCTTGGAGGCGGATTGGCTAACTCGGGGCACTAACCCGCCGGGTGTGGATTGATGTCTCCAGGACACTTACTGCTTCCTTCTCCCTCCCCGAGCCCCCAGCTCCCCTCAGCCCCCCCACAGCCCCCCACGCAGGATTTAAGGACTGAGCAGGTCTTTTCTTGGGGAACCAGGCCAGCAGGTCTGAAGCGGCAGCTGGAGGCTGTGAGGCAGGGGGTCCCTGGGAAGCAGGGGGCCGGGGGACAATGGCCGAGGGTGCTGCTGGCAGCGGCACAGCGACAGGGCTCTGCCCGCCCCTGCCCTGGGGGGAAGGGCACCCATGCCCCCTCCCCGCTGCCCTGCCGGAGGGGGAGAGACCCAGGCCCGGTTAGGAACTGGCAGCTGTGGGGCTGCCGGCGACCATGTGAGAGAGAGAGACACGCCTAGTCTCAAACCAGAAACGAGTGGGGCCAGACAGAGACCCCTTGGCTCTCTCAGCCCACCTTCCTCCATCCACCCCCCCACCCCCCCACCCCCCAACCCCCCGGCCCAGCACATGTTCAACGCGATGGCACGTGGCTCCCGGTCCCTCCCGGTGACGATGAACTGACGCAGGGAAGGCGAGAGCTTTCCTTCCCCAGGTCCCTGGGACCGACCGACCGGCAGGGCCGCCCGGAGACCTGTGCTGGGTCTGAGGAGCCATCTCTGGGCTCCGCGGGAAAGGGCGCCAATGCCGACGGTGTCTGCCCAGCCCAGGCGGGACGGGGTGGCCCTTGAGCCGTGTGTGTGTGTGTGTGTGTGTGTGTGTGTGTGTGTGTGTGTTCTAACCATTGGCTTCCACAGGGAACGTCAAGGAGACAATACAGGCTCGGGGTCGAGGGGTTCCAGCTCTGGGGGAGGCCCCGGGCCGTTTCTGCCTCCATCGCGGACGTGAGTTGCCAGAGCCAGTTCCAGCACGTCATCATTGCAGGAGTTTCATCGAAAGGTGGATGGAACATGGGGACTCAACAAGGGCCGAGTCACATGTGGCATCGCCTGTTGGGAGTGGCTGAAGGCCTTTCCCCAAACCTGAGAAGGACACGTATTATACATTGATTATTTACTGCCAGACGGCTCAGGGCATCTGAATCTACGTGTGATCGCCTCCGCCTGGCCAAACACCTGAGCGGCCGTAAGTAATGCTGACATGCTGAGGACGGATTCTGTATAGTAGCCCTGCCCTTTGATGTGTGCATCCACCTCGCCTTAGGACAGATGGTGTTAATAAAAAGCAAGGGGTCCTGAGACGAGGAGAACTTAGTTCCTTCAGCTAAGTCTTCTCCGACTCCCTGTAATGCCTTCCGTAATTAGGTTTCGTCTCTGGACTCTTATTTAATTTACGCACAGCCCTTCCCCAGATTTCTGAACCCTTCTCGATGCTGGATCAAGACCACCAGCCTTAGTGAACTCTAGTGATGACTCTCTGTCTGGCCCCGCCTCGGGCCAGGCGGCCGGCTCACCCAGAGTCCTCCCTGCGAGAGCTATGGTTGTGGGTGAGGGGAGCATGCTTCTCCGTCCCTGCTGTTCATGGAATTACCCTAAAAACAAACGAACAAACAACAAAAAAAAACACCTTTTGGCAAAGAAGCCAGGGCTGAACCCTGGAGACCCTGCCTCCCGGGGTGCCATTCCTTTCTAGGGGAGTCCCCCCCGGCCTCCCCCGCCCCCCACCCCCCAGCATCCTGGGCAGAGGCTGTGACACATCCACGGGCCAAGCACCTGAGACCTTGAGGTCACAAGGTCACTAGCTCCCATGAAACATCACTTTGAGAATTGTTCCCCTCAGGCCACTCTGCCTGGGGGAGCACCCTCCTGAGGAGCACCCTCCTGGGGAGCACCCTCCTGGGGGAGCACCCTCCTGGGGAGCACCCTCCTGGGGAGCGTCTGTCCCGGGTGAGCAGCCTCTAACCCGCCTTCCCCGTCCCTCTCTCTCGGGGGAGAGCTGTGACCGAGCTGACGGGCCGCCCCGAACAGCCTTCGGCACATTCCCAGACAAAGGGGGTATGAGCCGCATACAAAGCAAGTCTCCCGGGAACAAACCAGCTCCGTGGCTGGGAAGGACGGCAGGGTCCCCGGCACGGAGGCCTGTGACTGGCACAGAGGAAAACAGAGCTGGGCAGAACCCGCGGGGGGGGGGGGGGGGGGGCTGGCCGTCTGCTGTGGGGGAGGTTAACACAAACTGCCCCGGGGACGGGGGGGGGGGAGCTGGGGACAGAAGAGCGTGGACAATGTGATTCCATTTCTCCACTCCGCACGTGTGTACGCGCGCACGCCGAGAGAAAGGGATCGGAAAGAAAGGAGCTCGGACGCCCCCGTTTCACCCCGGCCAGGAGGCATTAATTGCTAATGGCCAGGGCTTTTGTGCTGTCTGTCTCGGTGGCTCATTTGTCCTCATACGCTGGTGCATTCTCAAAGCTTTCTCTGCGCAGGCATCCTTTTTGTCCTAGGAAACTAAATAAGTGTAACTTTTAAATACTTATAAAAAGGGGGGGGGGAATTAGCCAAGAACTTGAGTCTGGGGATGACTTAGAATCACGCCCAGCTGGACCCTCCCTCTCTCCTCTGGCCAGTGGCCCTGGCCAGGCGACGTCTCTCCCCCGGCACCTGTCTCCTCGCCCTCAATCGCCGGGACATGCGTAGGCAAAGCCAGGCCTTTGCTTGTGGGGTGGTGAGAGCGTTGCCGGAGCGAGGGTGCTCAGCAGCCTGCAGCCGTGGCTGTGGTGCTGGGAAGAGCGTCTGTGAAGCTGAGGATGGAGAGGGGACAGGAGACGGCACAGCTGGGAGGGGCCCACACTCGCCCCCAAAGTGCCCAGAAGCGCCTCCCGCCCGGGCGCAGGGAGTGGGGACTCCAGTCAGCAGATGCAGGCCCTGCCGGCAGCTGGGATACCGCGGGAGGGGCGGGGAGATGGGCTCCCCTACAAGGTGGTGAGACCCACAGTGGAGGGACCCAGAGGGACCTGGGATGGGACTGAGCACGGATGGCTCCACAGGCTTTGGGGGACATTGCACCCCAAATGTGGGGAAAACAGTGGCAACAGGCAGCGCCTGCAAAGGGAGCCACCCTGGCCCCAACCTGCCGGGGAGAGCTGGCTCCAGAGCACGGAGCTAATCCAGCCACAGCGCCCAGCGGGCAGCGTCTGCCACCCTCCCCCGGCCCCGGAGCCGCCCTCTGACCTCGGGAAGAGGAGAGCAGGAGCAGAGCTGTCAGGAAATTAATGGGAAGCAGCAACAGGAGCCTCCTGGAAGCACAATGAGACAGTAACCGGCTCCTCTCTCCGGGGCAGACTTGGCGTCTGCGAGGTTTCCCTCGGGGCCGGCTGGCCGCCCCCTCCCACCCGGCTCCCGTGGACCACAGCTGTCCCCTCTCCAGCAAAGCTGCAGCCCGTCTGTCCGTCCTCAGCCCCGAGCCGGGCCCACGGGGTCACAGGGCATCGGGAGCCGCTCTCCCAGGAAAAGCCGGCAGCACGCTGCTCTGCCTGTGCCCTGGGCCTGCAGGGGGACCTGCCTCTCTCCATCCTGTGTCCCTGTCGGATGGTGAGAACAAGGGGAAATCCCGGGACCGGTTGTGGTCACGGGCACCGTGGGAGCCTGGTCCGCCGCTCCTCCCCGGCCCTCCCGCCTCGCCCTTCCCACCCGTTCCATTCGGCACGCCAGACAGAGCGGCGGCCAAGGCCGGCCAGACGGAGCCCCTGCCCACAGGGACCCGGGGGAGAAACGGGACCCAAGTGACTGTGATGTCAGAAGAGAGCACTCACCATCCCGATCCTGGAAACAAGGCCTCCGAGGGCTTTGACGTCAGTGGCCATTGTTTCCCAGGCCCACCCAGGCCCACCCAGGACCGCTCAGGGACCGGGGAGTGTGCCTCTGGCCTTGGCTGTTCACCATTCATTCACTCTGTGAGGTCACAGCGACACGGGTGGGGATCGAGTCCCGGAAAGACACGCACAACGTAAATCCAACAGACAAGGCAGCACCACAGGCTGGCTCGTCCTTTGCCCTGGGGGACATTACCCAGCTGTGTTTCATTTTCCAGCTGTGGTGGAATACACACACGATACCAGTTTACGACCGTGACCCATTCCTCAGGGTCTAGCTCAGTGGCGTTCAGCACATTCACACGGTGGGGTAACCGTCACCACATCCATCTTCAACATGGTTCTCGTCTCTACAGCCCCTGTCCTCCCTCCACACACTCCCGTCCCTCCAGCCGCCGCCCCGGCCGCCGCCATCCCCCTTCCTGCCCCGGAGCCTCGCCTGCCTCCGCGGCAGCTAAGGACCCCCGGGGTCCCGGCCTGCAAGACGGCACCGGCCGGCGTGCCCGGGCCTCTGGTGTCACCGTAACACACTCAGTCCAGCGCCTGGCAGCCGCCCGTCCTCAGCAAAGGTTTCTCGCTCGTGGGTAGAGGTGGGTTCTGTCCTGTCTGTGCGGACGTGTGTCTCTATGAAAACAAGGTGGTGGGGAGAGGACGGCAGCAAAGAAGCCGGAGAACGTGCTCGTTTCCTTCGCTGTTGTCCTTGCCGACGGGTGATTCTATCGTCTTTGCCGACGGGTGATTCTACCCGCGCAGCGCGGAGGTTAGTCCCCATCTCATCCCCGTGCCCGGAGCGTGACAAACCATTCTCGGCGCACAGTCCTCTGTGCTCCTGCAGACCGCCCTCGGCCGTGACAGCTGGGACTGGATGCCTCTTCCTACCCCTCTGGCCTCTGAGAAGGTCACTGAGACATCGGTCCCGTGGTAGCTGTTCGCCGCTGGCGGGTGGGTGCGGAGGGTCCGTTTCCGGGGGAGCCACAGAGGCCTCCTCCCATAAGGCAGCCGGGGAGAGCACGTCCGAGAGCTAGAGGGGTACAGACAACACACTCTCATTGTTGCGATGGACCCCCCATCTTACCGAGGACGCCTCAAAAAAGTCACATTACGGAGTCACTTATTAACGGCCGGTGGCATACGAGGGAGCAAAAGCTCCAGATCTCGCGGCCCCGAACAGCTGCCCGCCTGGCTTCTACGGGCAGAAAATCACAAAGGTATCCATTACATCTTTGGGTCTGGAATGAGGAACCTGTTTCTGGAAAAAGCATGTTCACGGAAGCAGAATCTGAGCAACTTGGTTATCTACGAATCACCGAATCGCCAGAAACACATCACGTGGGACGGACCACCGGGGCAGTTTGGAATAAGTGGGCCGTCCAGATTCCGGGACCCCGAGTCATCAGGGATGCGCTCTCTGTAGCCACTGAGGCCATTTAGGGTAATTGCTTCAGTGCTTCGATGACCAGTGAGATCGCAATCAATGGGACATTCAAATCGTCATCAGGGGAAAATTCCATCACACACAACTTCAGAAAATCAAAATAACTCCTCAGTGAGCACAGAACCCAAAACAGCCAGGTTAAAATATTAAACAGCAATTTTTACCCAAGTGTGATTGCTCCCACACCTCAACATTCTGAAAAGGCCTTGGCCCTGGGGGTTTGGTGTTTCTCTTTTTATTCTCCTGCCCTCCCTCTAGTCTGTCCCCAGAAGCAGCTCCCTCCCGAAAAGGCGTGGGGAGGGACCCTGCCAACTCGGCCCCTCCCTCACCCTCCCCCCCACCCCACGGCACCCCATCCTTAAAACCTGCTGCCCGTAAAGGCAGCGCCGCCAGGGCTGTGGGAGCGCCAAACACACAGGCTGTTCCCGGCCCGGCCTCCTCTCGTCCAGAACACACCTGGGTTTTTCCATGATCTCGAGCTTAGTCACCTTTAAAGCGCACGCACGCACGCACACACGCACGCGCTGGGACTGGGGAGTTCTGCCCCATCGATGGTGGCTCCTCACAGAGGATCTGGGGAGCCAGGAGTGAGAAGGAAGACATGGCCCCGCGGAGCCAGCGAGGAAGCGGGCTCTGAGCAGCTCTCAAATGCCCTGTCTACCCTCGGGCACAAGAGAGGGCACTCCCCTCCTCTGCCAGGGAGGCGCGGGTGCCCAGTGGCTCTGGGGCAGGGGAAGGGGCTGGGAGCCGACTTCAGAGCGTCTCCAGCAGCAAAGGGAGCGAGGGAGAAGCCCGGCGTAGGAGACACTGGGAACCTCCACTGAAGGCCTCGGCCACGTCCAGGGCGCTTCCCAAACACACACACACACACACACACACACACACACACACACACAGAGGCAGAGTGCGTCCTCCCAGCTGGCGCGGACACTGAAGCCTGGCACGTGACCCAGGCCCACTGCTGGCACTTCCCCGCGGTGCTGCCACTCGGAGGCTCTGGGGAAATTCCACCTGCTGGCTGAGCAGGGAGGGCCCGGGGGGAGGACTGGGCTCCTTCTGCAGCAGCCACGTGGGCTGCCAGCTGTGCGGGCGCTCCAGCTGGTGCGGGGGGGGGGGGGGCGCCAGGGTGTTTTCCTACTGGGGCTGGGGGCTTTGTCACTGGAAACTGAGACTGAGTCCTCCAGAACCTCCCCCTCCACTGCTCCCCAACAACCTGGGTAACCACGAGCTCCCCAGTGTCTTGTTAGAACCCCCTTTCCTCGTCTATGGCAGAGTGGCTTCCATTGCCTGCATTAAAAACCCTCAATAAGCTGAAGCCGGTGTGGCTCAGTAGATAGAGCATCGGCCTGCGGACTGTAAAGGTCCCAGGTTCGATTCCGGTCAAGGGCATGTATTAATATCTTGGTTGTGGGCACATCCCCAGTAGGGGGTGTGCAAGAGGCAACTCTCTCATCGATGTTTCTAATTCTCTCTCCCTCTCTCTTCCTTTCTGTAAAAAATCAATAATATATATATATTTTTTAAAAACCCTCAAGGATAGTCTTGTTCAAGTTTGCCTGAGGGGTCATTTCTTGGAGTCCTGGCAGCAGCAGCAACAGCTGCCATTTGTGCTGGGACAGGGACAGGGACAGGGACAGGGACAGGGCGGTGCCAGGGGCTGTGTACAGGCTCCTGGAATTCTCACACCTCATTCACAGCGGCAAATTGCAGCTCAAGAGCCACATAGCGGCTCTTTGTACCCTGGAGTGTGGCTCTTCAACAAAATACCACGTGTGGGCGTGCACACACGCACAGTGCAATTGAAACTTCATGGCCCGTGAGCAGAAGTCGGTTTTCGGCTCTCCAAATAAATGTCGATCGTTGTCCTGTCGATATTTGGCTCTGCTGACTAATGAGTTTGCCGACCCCTGCATTAAGGGATTGGGGAACCTGTGGCTCCGTCGGCGACCTATGAGCCCAGTAGGGGGCCTGCAGGAGGCAGCCAATCAGTGATTCTCTCTCATCATTCCTCTCTGAACTCAATAGAAACATCTTTTTTAAAAATAATAAAATGAAAAGAGGGTAACTCAGTGTTGAAGTAGACGAGCTCTTGAAGCTCCACATGCTTCCAGGAGAGACAGAGGCAGCCGTGGGGAGGCCGGACCGGGGCAGCAGCTGTGAGGGGCCAGCGACACCCTGCCACGCTCACAGCTGGTGAAGGAGCAGAGATGCTGGGCTGTCCGAACGCTTCCCCGGGACAATGGCAGAGATTGCTGGCAGTGGGAGGCACTGTCACTCCACAGTGTCTTCTCTGAAGCCCCCAGGGCTGAGGGGACGGCAGCGAGTGGCACATGGCACAGGGCACAGGGCCCAGCGAGCACCTCCGGGCGCAGGCCTGCCTCACCCACACAAGCTAATGCAGGAAATCCCTCTGCCTGCACTTCAAGCACTTATTTGATTTGCATAATTCCGAGGCCAATACATCTCCCCATTAAGGCTGATGTGGCCTGGGATGCAGGCAGCCTAATTAAGGATGAGGCATTAGATCTGCTCCTCTAAATGTTCTTTTCTCTGCTTTATGATTTTCTATGCTGGGTTGATCTTTTATTATTATTATTATTATTCATAAGGGCTTCGTTCCGATTTGTCAAGGCTGCATTAACTGGGCAGCTAATGGAGACGCAGACGTGGAAGTCTGATCGCATTTGTCCTCGGCAGCAAAGTGAACGAAGCAGCAGGAAAAGGGCCTCTCGCGCCCAAACCTCTCTAGCCAGTCGAGTCGCCTCAGATACGCTTGGCTTCTGTCCCCCAGAACCGGACTTGGCTGTGAACTCTCGGGGACAGTGCCAACCTCACTGCCATCGACCGACAGCCCAGCTCACGGCGTGGAGAGGCCCGCGTCAGAGAGGCCAGGGGTGTGTCCTCCCTCCCTCCCTCCCACCCTCTCCGCACTCTCAGTGAGCGCCTCACAGGCCAGACTCCTGGGTGTAAAACAGACTCAAGTCACAGTCAAATGGATCATGCCACCCACCCCTGCCGGCCGATGCAAGAAACATAGCTGAGCCAAGGATCAAGGTTGGGAGCACGCTGGAAAGATGATCTGCTCTATTCTCTTGATCTGCTCTGTTCTCTTGCTCCTGGGAGGTTTTTCTGTTGTATAAGCGCTGCCAAAGGCTGGGGGCATCACAGACAGTGACTCTGACTGGTAGGATTTATTAATATTCGCGTATATTGGCTTCTCAGGGCTGTCATAACAACATACCATAACCTGAGCGGCTGAAACAACAGAAATGTATTGCCTCAGAGTTCCGGAGGCGGGAGGTCCACAATCACGGTGTTGGCGGGGCGGGTTCCTTCCGTGGCTGTCAGGGCCTCTCTCCTCGGCTTGTAGGTGACCGGCTTCGTCCTCTGTTTTTGTTTTTTGTTTTTTTGGAGGAGGAGAGGAAGAAGAAGAGAAAGGTGCTTCAAGTTTGGTATTTAGAGGCTCTTTTCCTTGCACAGAGGTCACTCCCAAAAGACCCATCAAGATTCTTCAGGGGTGTGATCAGAGCAGGGAGCCCGAGAATGGCTCCTCTGTTTACACACATCCAATAGGAACGTGGGGTACTCTTCACGGGGGCAGAACACTCTGACCTTCCTGTGACATGACACCCTATACATGGGGGGAAGAAAAAAAAGAAGAAAAAAAAATAAAAAAATAATAAAATAAAAAAGATTCTTCAGTAAGCTGAAACCGGTTTGGCTCAGTGGATAGAACATTAGCCTGCGGACTGAAAGGTCCCAAGTTCGATTTCGGTCAAGGGCATGTACATTGGTTGCAGGCACATCCCCGGTAGGGGGTGTGCAAGAGGCAGCTGGTCAATGTTTCGCTCTCATCAGTGTTTCTAGCTCTCTATCCCTCTCTCCTCCTCTCTGTAAAAAATCAATAAAAATACATATAAAAACAAAACAAAGATTATATATATATATATATATATATATATATATATATAATTTTTTTTAAAGATTCTTCAGTAAATATGGGCTGGACTCCTACTGTGCCCCCCAAATGCTCACACGAGAAAAGGGAGAAAATGGTCTTCCTTCTCTTTGAAAAGAAAACATAAAAAATTACAGTGCGGTACCCTGGCGGGTGGGGCTCAGGGTTTGGGCAGGTTCCATTCCCAGTCAGGGCAAATACCCAGGTTTTGGGCTTGATTCCGGGTGTGGGGGTTGGGGGGAAGTATAGGAGGCAGCCAATTGAGGGTTCACTCTCATATTGTTTCTATTTCTCCCTCTCCCTTCCTCTCTCCCTAAAAATCAATAAAAAAATAGATTTTAAAAAAATTACAATGCATTGAGGTAAGTACTCCAACATGGGCATCATGGGACTTTCCCTTAATGCCAGAAACAGTTCTCAGCACTCAAAATTGAGACTCAAGAATCATCAAAGAGCCCTAGCTGGTTTTTCTTAGTGGTTAGAGCATCGGGCTGCAGACTGAAGGGTCCCAGGTTTGATTCTGGTCAAGGGCACATGCTCAGGTTGCAGGCTCAATCCCCAGGAGGCATCCAATTAATGATTCTCTCTCCTCATTGATGTTTCTCTTTCCCTTTCCCTTCTTCTCTGAAATAAAAAAATATATTTTAAAAACATAAAATCAAATCATAAAAGTGACTCACATGTTTTTATTGGACATCACTGCCCTGGAGATTAAAAAGCCAGTTGGGAAGCACTAGCCCAGCAAAGCGTTACCTGGGACCACAAGGGGGCAGCACGGCAGCGCTGAGCTGCCTGAGGCAGGAAGTTAGCGGGAACAGTCTGGCTCCTAACATTTATTCTAATGCTTTTAAGGCTATTTTAAATTGCTTTTTCTAACGTTTGAATGGCCCATATTATGTTTTTCCCGAGTTAAATAATAAAAATAAGAAGCATAAAAGTTCCAAACTCCTGAATTACAATATCCAAGCGTGGAATGTTAAGGTAGCTGCACGTTTCACTTTCACAGCTAGGGAAGAACCGCAAGCACAAACTATAAGTGACTCAACTGCACCTTAAGGGGCTGGTGGAATGAATTCAGGTACAGCTATAATATGGAATATTTTTAGTATTTCAAAGGATGTAAATGGATTATTACTAAACATGGAAATACATTTATGCAAGATTCTGTGGGGGAAAAAAGTCCAGCTACAGAATTGTATGTCCCGTATGTATGTCAATTGTAAAATTGAAAATAAAAATTAAAAAAACATTAAAAGCATTCATTGGCAGAGGTTGGGCTGGAAGGACATGTCCAAGACATTAACAATCATCTCTGCACAGACTACGGGTGGCCTTCCTTCCTTATTTTTGCAACTGCCTTAAATTAATTTTTTAAGTTATTTTTAAGTTGTCATACCCATTCTTCTTTTCTAATGCCACCGTCTCTCCCAATCTGTCCTGAGCCTTTGCTAAAGAAAGAACCGGTGTCTTCGTTAAAATCCTGGCACGTCCCAGCACCCAGCTGGGGTGTGCACCTTGTCACGCCTCGTCCTCCTCTAGCCCAGTGTTTTTCAACCTTTTTTGGGCAAAGGCACACTTGTTTCATGAAAAAAATCACGAGGCACACCACCATTAGAAAATGTTAAAAAATGTAACTCTGTGCCTATATTGACTATATATAAAGTAATTCTCTTGAATAGGAATCAAATAAACACAAAGAAAGTATTTTATAATTACTTTATTATGAAATATTAAGTAAACAAAATAGTGAAAAATTATAAAATTCTTGTCTTGTCTGCACCTACGGCACACCAGGCAACATCTGTGCCGCAGAACAGCGGTTGAAAAACGCTGCACTAGCCCGTGTGCATGTGGCCTCCCCTCCAGGCCAGGGGAGCTCTGCACGGGGTCCTGCGTCTCCTCTGGGTCCTGCCCCTCTGCCTGGGCCTGACCACCACGTTATGGTCAAACGAACCAAACTCCCATGGCCCCATCCCTGACACAAAGTGACCGACGCCCTGAGGACAGGCTAAGGACCTCTCTCCGACTTCCGAAGCACCTGTCACCGCTGGGGCGTCCGCAGCTGGGCGGAGCGAACGCTCCCGGGACGCAAAGCGGAGGCGCCGCCACGAAGTTTGTCCCTTCGGAGACGCCGTCCGGGCCGCCCGCGTCACGTGACCCGGGAGCCTCCTGGAGGCGGAAGCGGCGCGCTTCGGGGCTCGGGTCCGGGTGGACGGCCAGGCCGGCGGGATGGAGGCGACTTTGGAGCAGCACTTGGAGGACACGTGAGTGGCGCGGGCCCTTGATCGGGGCGGACTGCGCGAGCCGCGAGGGCCGGCCGCGTGGCTCGGGGACGCCGCGCGACCCCCGGGCGCGGGTCCGGCGGGGAGCTGGCCCCGGGCCCGCAGGGGCCCCGCACACTCCCCAACGGTGCTCCGCGGCCCGAACCCTGAACCGCCCCCGGTCCTGCCGAGATTGTCTCTGGACAGGGGCCGCCTCTTCGAGTTTCAGGAACTGCGTTAATTTGGGGGAAGGGCGTGCCACCGTGTGGAACAGTCCTGCAATGTAAACACACACACCCCCCTCCTTCGTGGGTAACCAGTCACTTGGCGATTAAAAGGAAAGTCATCCCTTCCGTTTCGTGGACAGGGAAGCACCTCCTTCGCCCCATGCCCCTCAGCTTCCCAGTTCCCCGCGGTCCCCACCACCACCACCACCAGGAGGCGCCCGTGTTACTTGCCAGTAGTTTTAAGTTAGAACACTAAAGCACTCCTTAACGAGGGACACGGAATCCTACTTTAATGTCTGTGGCCTTCCTAAGCTCCTGGACATAATCTTTTCTGTCATCCGAGAAACTCATCTATTTTTTTTTCTCGGGGGAGGGGTGATTAAAAGAAAGTTGATAAACACTAATTTAAAGCACTTGCAACAATGCCTGCCTGGTACGTGTAATGCCTGTGTGTGTTGTTGTAATGCTTTAAGTTCTTTTTCTCACATCATCTGTTCCTGGAAATAGAATGAAGAATCCATCCATTGTTGGAGTCCTGTGCACAGATTCACAAGGACTTAACCTGGGCTGTAAGTACCTCCCACAATCCTGAGGTGGGTTGCACAGCATTTGAAGTCGACTAGGAGTCATTGTGCTGTTACCCTGCCACTTTCTAGCTACTTCTGTAAGCAGAGATTATCTTCCAATAAGGAGATTAGAAGATTGGCTTTTTCACTTGGTATTTACGAAGGTAGAAATGTTCCTTGCACTACAGTTATTTCTACTGAAATGGTATTTGCCCCATTTTAAAAAGTGGATTGAAGAAAGCCTTCAGTTAACCTTGAATGTGTGCCGACTGCTTGGACTGCTAGGCTTCATATACGGATTATCTAATTTTCATATTCCTGCAAGATGCTATTTTTCAGTCTACCTTAACCGTGAGGAGGCAGTAAAAATGAGGCTTCAGAGTCGGACACACCTGGGTTCTACTGCTTGCTCTTCTGTTTGCTGGGACCAAAAAGAACCTCTCTGAGCCTTTTCTTTACTGGGTTAATAATTATTATTACTGAATTACATTTATTGAGTTTTTACTGTGTGCCAGGCATCATTCTAAGTGTTCCACATGTACAGTTCTGCATGTTCTAAGTCATTTAGTTCTCAAAATACAGAAATTAAGTGGTAGCCCTGGCCAGCGTGGCTCAGTTGGTGGGAGCGTTGTCCTGCGCACTGAAGGTTGGAGGTTTGATCCCCAGCTGGAGAGCTGTGGGAGGCAACCAATCAATGTTTCTCATATCGATGTTTCTCGTCCTCTCTCTCCTTCCAGAATCAATAAAAACATATCCTCGGGTGAGTATTAAAGAATTAAGTGGTCTAGCTGGGATTTGAGTCTGGCTCCACCAAAGTCTCAGTATCACAGTATTATAAGATGTTATGTGTAAAACACAATACATAACCCAGACATAATGCTCAGTAAATGGTAACAATTATAGATGAAGAAATAAGTAACTAAGACATTTGGCTGATTAACATCAGAAGCAATAAGCCCAGGACTCTTTAGTGTGGGGCTTTTTAAAGCTCTGAGCTTTTGCTGGGAAGTTATACACACAGTGAATTGGAAGGAAAAAGACCAAGAGGATGGGGACATTTACCAGACTCACTAATGAAAATTCAAGGAAATATAAAACTAAATTAGTTCCTAATTCTTCAAGGCCCTCAAGACTGCACTCTCGGTGCAGTTCATGTTCTATATAACAGTCAACCCACCAGCTCTGTGGCAGCAGCATGTCTGGTACCCGAGTTAGCAGATAGGCTTGGATTGCCCTTACACATACATATTGTAAACTTAGAAATCACTTTTTTGCCTGCCACCCAAGATGTTATCTACAGGCGAAAACAAAAGCCTATTCTGTTGGTATTGGCAAACAGCCAGCTTGTTCTAACGGGGTGAACTGCGCACAGAAGGTCCACATATGCTGTCAAGGTGGACGCACAGCTGAGCTCCCGGAAAAACGTGCGTAACCTTTAAGGCGGAGCTCAGGGAAGGAAATTGGATTTCCTACGAGGAATACGTTTCAACAGGTCTCTTGTCCTTCCTGCCGTGTGTCGATCTCACCTCCGAATGCCTTGTTGCTTTCAGCAAGGTTCCTGTGGAATGGATTTATGACTTTCAGAGCAACTTGAAATTACAGCTTCCTTGTATGCTTGGGATGGTGTTTAAAGATGGTGATGGGAATGACTTTGAAAACTGAGTGTCTGTTAGGCTTTATTGATTCAGGAGCTGGTGTGCGGCATTCTCACGAAGGCACCCAGCTGAGTACAGCAGAGCAAAACCATTTCATGTCAGTAACTAACCTAAGAGACCAGGAACTGAGCTCTCATGAATAATTCATGAGGTACCACTACAGCTGTCCGCTCCTTTTTAAGACAGTTGGGCTACATAATATCATGTCTTCCAGGCCGTGGGACCCTGTCGGATGAGCATGCCGGGGTGATATCTGTTCTAGCCCAGCAGGCAGCGAAGCTGACCTCAGACCCCACCGATACCCCTGTGGTGTGTCTAGAGTCAGACAATGGGTGAGTCGAAGACAGCAGTCCCTTCCTTTCCTTTTCATTTAGAAAGATTTAGGGGAGGGACTGGGGCCTGCCCTGTGTTCCTGGTGGTTCTTCATTCAAAGGGCTTTAAGGGGTTCTTCGCAGAGACTGACCTCAAGCTGACGGGCTTTCTGACCTCAGTGGCACTTAAAAGAGGAAGCATTGTCATGAACTGTCAGTCTGTCAGGAAAAAGAAAGTAAAGTAGGGGAAGGCCAATCAAAGACCGGAAACTGCTTCTGTAATAACAGAAGTACTAAAGATCTTCCAAGGAGTGTCTTCAGAATAACGGACACAAGCAGAGGACAAAACTACAGTATCACCACAGCTTGTTCGAGAGAATGTGTCCCAGGATACCTGCACACAAAACCTGGAAATAGTAACTGTTTGTCCTAGTGCCAGGGGGAGAGGAGTCATTTCATTTTTATAGTTACACTTTTCTGTATTTCCCAAGTGTTCTGTTATGTTCATATATTGCTTATAAAATGTTTTTTCATTGTGTCCTAAACCATAACCGTCACCGCCTCCACATGGAACGTGTTACTGAAGGTCTTCCGCTTTGCCTTCCAGGAACATTATGATCCAGAAACACGACAGCATCACAGTGGCCGTGCACAAGATGGCCTCCTGACGGCGCTCAGGCTCCCCGGCAGCGTCTGCTCCTCGCCGTACACTGTTAGTTCAGTGGTTAGGCCTGTCACCCAGCGTGCTGTGGGCACTTCTGTATTAATTTAGGCTAAGTTGCTTCTGGACACTCTGTGGACTGACTTCCCAAAATATTAGTCAGAAAGGACCTGCTTTGCAGCAGCAGGTCTCGGTGACTGTGTATAGAATTGTGCTCAATAAATCCGGTTGGAGGAAAGCTTGGGTCTTGTCTGGATTCTTTAAACTCATCCGCCTATGGCCATACCACCCTGGACACGCCCGACCTGTCCTAACTCTTACCAAATGTTCATTTTTTCAATTACCAAGCTGGAAATTGTTTCCAAGGTCTTTGTTCCAAATTATTCTCTTCTCTTTCAGAAGTTCCCTCAAATACATATATCCCCACAGAAGTATCCACGGGTATTAAAACAAATCAAGCATATTCCTACCCCATAATAAAAATACAATGGCTGGTATCATTAAGCACTTACTAGTACTATATGCCAGGAACTCATTTAATTCTCATTTATTGGAAAGTAAGGATATTGTGTCTAGTCTTCACCACATACTCAGTGGTGTGAGGGTAATAGTGCCTTAGGAGATACCACACTGCAATTCATTCCCCTCTGACCCCACAGCTCCCTCTGAAAGCCGTGCCAGGGGTTCATCTCGGGCCTCTGCAGCCTGCCGCTGCGGCCACACTGCAGATGGGCCCGGCCTCGCCTCCATAAGCCTGGCCTCGTCTCATCCTGCGATCAGAATCACAGGTCGCCCTGCTAAGAACGACAGCTCCCACCAAAAACCAGTCCTATTGATGTTCACTAGACCAGCGTTTTTCAACCGCTGTTCCACGGCACACTGTTGCCTGGTGTGCCGTAGGTGCAGACAAGACAAGAATTTTATAATTTTTCACTATTTTGTTTACTTAATATTTCATAATAAAGTAATTATAAAATACTTTCTTTGTGTTTATTTGATTCCTATTCAAGAGAATTACTTTATATATAGTCAATATAGGCACAGAGTTAAATTTTTTAACATTTTCTAATGGTGGTGTGCCTCGTGATTTTTTTCATGAAACAAGTGTGCCTTTGCCCAAAAAAGGTTGAAAAACACTGCACTAGACAACGCTTTCCGGGTGTTTATAAGGACAAACACTGATTAGGACTCTCCTTCTCTCTGAGGGGTTGCCCTCTGCTGGAGGTCTGTTCGGCCCCTAGCACCAGCAACACGTAACTATTATCCTAGCGCTCCTCATGAGGCGTTTCCCAAACCACTTCACTGGGATCCTGTACACGTTCATCTCAAAGTGTTAGTTTGGTTTTTAAGAGCCTGAGAAGCCACTTCCTTTTTAAAAAGGAACGTGAATAAAAATGTTCAGATTTTCCAGCTAAAACAAGAAAAACACACATTGGCCTAACATACATTCTGGTTTGAAACCTGGGATGTTGGGGAGATGAAAGGCCACTTCCTGTTGACTGGGTGTTGTTTTTTGTTTTTGTTTGAGGTGGAGGGTAGCACAGAAAGGAAATGGAATAAGAAAGATGGATCACCCTAATTTTCTAGGAGATTCAGCCTTAACCATTTCCAAAATGCAAGAAGAAAAACATTTCATTAAAATTCAAGTATACACCTTCTTTGGAAGGTGGTGGTAAGGTAATCAAGTATGAAAAACAGCCATTAAAATGGCATCTGGAACCCCATGTTACTGCCCAGATTCAGTCAGTACATGTAAGGTCACACGTATGTGCTGCACTTGCGGAGCATTGTGGTCTGTAGCCCAGGAAATGGACCTCCCAACCCTGGGAGAGGGGGTATCCTCCGAGGACCCCGGAAGGAACGGCAGGGGCATGGCTCTCCGAGCCCTGAGGTCTTTCTCTGCCTTGAGCATGGCGTTAAACGGGAAGCTGAGGCATATTAAAACCGAATTTGAGCAAAAATCCATTTGAATCAGGCAGCACCGAACCCGAAGTAGGCAGGAGTGCTCCACCAGCAGCTGGGGGAGAGGCTAGTAGAGAAAAGGCAAAAGCAAAGCAGGGGAACGACTATCACGGAAGGCCTGATGGGCTGTGGTGGTGGCTGGCCTTGGGTTTTCATCTCTTCACCCCGAGGCGTCTGCAGGCCCGGACGTGGGTTTGCTTACGCAGCCACTGCAGCAGTACAACTACCTCCGCACTGACCTTGTTTGAACTAATTCCGTGTCCGTGGCCAAGAGGATTTTCTACTTGGTTCACCCCGATGCTTGCTGCTGCGCCTACGGTGAAACTACCTTCAGAGCCAGGAGGGGGGTGTCAAACCACAGTCCGCCTCCGCTCCTCAGGAGGGTGAAGTCCACTGGCCCGGGGCCCACATCGGCCTGCAGTCCTCTCTCACAAGCTCACTTGTTCTCACAGCACAACATGACCAACTCCTTGGAGTAACATTCCAGAGAACGACTTTGTTTCTCTTCCCGGAGTGTCACCTGTGGAGGATTCCTTTGCTGCACGCCACGTCCAAGGTAAGACGAGAATAGGATTGTGCATTGGGGTTGGTTTCCTATAATGTTCTGAATGACCCAGGGCTTCTCTCCCAGCCCAGCTGCTCACCACACGGCCACTGCGCATGCCCGTCCCAGTAAGAAACGGTCTGCCTGCTGACCGGACAGTGGGAAGTGAAGCATGCCGGATCCCTTCCAGGACACCTCCATTCTTGTCCTTGCTATTTGTCTGCTACCATTTTTTAAAAAATATATTGTATTTTATTGATTTTTACAGAGAGGAAGGGAGAGAGATAGAGAGCCAGAAACGTCAATGAGAGAGAAACATCGGCCAGCTGCCTCTTGCACACCCCCTACCGGGGATGTGCCCGCAACCAACGTACATGCCCTTGACCGGAATCGAACCTGGGACCTTTCAGTCCGCAGACCGATGCTCTACCACTGAGCCAAACTGGCTTCAGCTGTCTTCTACCATTTGGGAGGAAGTAGCAGTTAGGACACCTCACTCCTGATGCCATGCAGCATGCTCTCCTGCAGAACCACAAGACCATCACACCACAAGGCGTGGCTGTGCTCACAGCCCACATTCCCACTCCTCCAGCTGACTCCACAGCTCTTCCCTGTTCCTGGCCCAGGTCCCCTCAAGGAACAGTCACTGCATTTCGTTGTCACGTCTCCTTAGCCAGGGGTGAGGGGCACCAGGTCCTGCCAGGGCATCAGGGGTGGGTTTTACCAAATACAGCAGGCTCATTTTTAAGCTGGTATTTTTATACGACCTACGAATGATGTTATATCCCAATGGCTCAGCGGTTTTAAAAAGGCTCCCCACCCTGATTAGCCCCTTAGAATAGTCTCATTTTAGTGAGGGCTTTGTAAACGGGATTCCTAGCCCACAGCAACCCGCCCTTTTTAAAAATTCCTCTCAAGTCGAAAGCTCACCCAGGGGACCAGAGGGCTGCGCACAGCTCCCCCAGGATCTGGGGTGCAGACTGGGGGGGAGACACCGAGGACAGTGCTAGGAGCCGCCACCCCAACCAGTAAGGTTGAGCTTTGCAGTGAACTCCTTCGAAATTCCTGCCTGAAATAAACCGAGTGGTCACCTCAGTGCCATTCAGACTGGTGACAAGACATCTCTCTGCAGTGGCTTCAAAATCCCTCAAATCACAGCATATCACTAGCTTTCTTCCTTCTCCCATGATTCTGCCTGGATCGAGACTATAGAAAAAACAGGGACCAGGGCATTCAGGTCAGGCAGCCTTCACACGTGGAGGACATGCTTCAGGGGCTCTGAAGCCCTGTGAGCGGCCGGCGGCAGCCAGGAAGCAGCCGGCAGGCCAGTCCCAAATTGTACAAAGTCCTGCTTGCGTTTTGGAGGTGAAAACAGGTCTATGAACAGCTTTAGAAACAAAAGGAAATCATCTGTGTTTAAAGAGTTGGGCTAGAAAACATGTACAAGTGGTTTACTCCGCAGAGAGAAGTTAAGTTTAAAAGTTTAGATGTTTCCTGTCAGTGGAATAAACGATGTCTTGGGTTTGTCCCAGGGACCGGCGCCATGCGGAGGGCGGGGAAGGCCTCACCGTACACCCAGGCCCCGGATGGAGGCTGGGGATGGATGATTGTGCTTCACTTCTTCCTGGTAAGGATTTCCTTTCCCTCCTCCCGCCTGAAGGGCTGCCTCTGGAGGCCGAAGGTCCTTTATGAAACCCTTGGCATCTGAATGGAAAGGGCGCAGAGCCGGGCCAGAAACTGCCAGTGGTTGCTCAAGTCAGAGGCCCACAATGGGCCCAGGCTGAAGCAGTCCACCTTGAGCAAAAGCAAAAGCATTCTATCTGGCCTCTCCTCCTCCCTCCCGTCCCTGCACCACAGAACGCTCCAGTCACCATCAACAGTCTTGCCCTGGCTGCATGACAGTTAGTTTTGGGGACAATCACACAATTAACCCCCCGGAAGTAGCACTGGCAAGGGCCAAAGCGTTTTTGGGCGGGATCCGCACTCAGCCCAGCGTAGACATAACTGTCGGCAGCGACCTCCATCACTGACAGGGGGCGGGGACATTTCCTCCCCTGCCAGCTGCCGACTTCCAGCCCTTCCCACCATCCACATGTGAGCTAGAATCAGGCCTGTGTGTATTTCTGTCTGGAGAGGGGGGGGACACAGATTCTGAACCTGGAGCCCGTTTTTTCTTCTTCATCCATAAGCAGCTGGTCTGGGACACTTGTTTCTTAATGATCTTCTCTCTCCCTCACCCTGATCTGAGTGCCAGCACAGCCATTCTAAAATACCGAGCATCCTCTCACAGCTAAGACCCAAACACCCCTGCAGATGGCACTAGCTCCACAGCTGCTCGTGTCCCCAGATCACTTTACTCACAGACACCCCTTCCCTCCCAACCCTCCTTCCTCCCACAGCCCGACAGCTCAGGCCTCCGGCCTCCTGCCCAGTGGGAGAGAAGGGGAAGTAGGAGCAGAGGTCCCAGCTAGGACTTGTGTAACACAAACTCCCCAACAGACAACCACTGGTGACACATGGGCCTCGTTGCCACAGAACGTGGGCTCTGCGTTACTAGAAATCACGCTGAGGTCTGAGAGCCCTTCCTGGGGCAGCGGCCCTAAGTGAAGCAGACACGTCCAGGAGCAAGTGAGGAGCAGAAGTTGCTGAGAAGTCAGATGCCACAGAAATGACAACAGGCTGCTGGGGCAGTAACAGGGAAGTGTGTGATGACCTCGATAAGAGCCTGTACGGTGGGTGCTGAGACAGGAAGTGCAGATAACCCAACAGACTCTCCTTTCTTTGGTCTGCGAAGGTCAGAAAGAGCAAGGGGGTGCGAGAGGGGTACCTAAGGGAGAGGAAACTTGCTATTGAACAGTAATTTCTAACAAAGCCGGATGCTCTTCACTCAAAGGGGCCACAGTGGCTTAACCAACCCCAAGACAATATTGTAATTAAAAGGATCTAGATGAGGAAGTTCTTATGGGGTAGGGGCATGCCCTTAAAGATAAAAAGGAAATGTCGGTGCTGGGTCAGCCTCGGGAAAATTTCAAAGGCTTCTGTTTTGGGGTGAGCCCACTGACAATGTTTGACTTAATGACTGTTTAGCTTTTCCATGTGGACTCAGGACTAAAACCCAGCCACCTTGGTCCAAAGCATGGGGTGGAACCCAGATTTGTCTAGTCCACTCACCGAAGCAGAAACCCAGCTTGGGGAAAGAAAAGCAGGCGTGCTCTCCCTCCAGAGAGCACATCCTCACCATTCCCTTCCCGTCTTCCCCCACAGGCCTGCAACCTCCTAAACCCTAAAGGGCCCCACGGGACTCGCCCGGCGAGCAATGGGCAGCGGTAGCTTGTCCCGGGCAAACCCTCTGAACTTGTCCACAAGCCCCCCTTTCTCCGACTCCTTAGTGAGCCAAAGCAGCCCAGCTAGGCCCATTTCCCCACCTAATCTCTCCTCTGTTGCTTCTTCTATCCTCGACCTGTCCTTGTTTCACTGTTCCCAGCTTAAACAAACATTCTCTGGGAGAGGAGAGGAAGAACAGAGACAAAGTTGGAAGGTTACGAGTTAAGGGAGGGAGGCACGGTAGACGCAAAGGCTGGCCTTGGCCTTGTTGATATCCACAGGGGAAGACGCAGACTCGGTGATTAGATACAAGGCATGGCTACTCACTGCGGCTTTTCCCAGACGTCGAAGACGGACCAGAGGCCAGGTTCCGAACTGGGAGACCAGTAGCTAGCCCAATTCAGGAGACAGAGGCCAGCGTCCTTTAGATGCCAGCACAGAAAGCATGGTTTAGGAGGAAGGATGTTTTCCAGAACGATGCTTCCCGATGTCCTTGCTCACCACAGGGCGCAGTCACCGCTCTATATGTTGGACCAACGGAAACAAGTCTGGATCGTTGGAGGTTCTTGCATGTCCTGTAGCCCCACTTCCTGATAGAAACACCTCTGGGTACATTCTGATGGCAGTGTCCCAATGAGGGCCTGATAAGATAGTTTTCACGGTAAAACACAGAGCCCTGGCGCCCACAGCATTGTTCATGTAAATGATGAAAAATCAGTAGCTTCTATCAAGTCAAAATGGGAAAAACCTATTAAGGGACCTCCTCACCACCCCCAACTTTTGCAACCTCTGAGCACCACCACTGGTTTAGTCCCTTTCTCTAACAGCAGAGAACACTATTTCTGAAATACAAGTCTAGCTTGATTCTCCAGCAGGTGGGGGTTAAGGGAACGAGGAGGCAGGCTCAGGGTAGCAATAAAAGGGAAATGAGAAGGAAAAGTGGGCATGGGACAAGGGAAAGACTTGCATTTTAGATGAGTTGGCATGAGTTAGACATGGTAGACAGTTATATAAACTAGTTCCAAACTCTTGAAAAATATTAATGGTTAAAGATAATAAAATCAGTTAATAATTTGAGTATTAAATGCTACTTAATGGTCCCTGAATTGATGGTTTGACTTAACAATTGTTCAACTTTTCAATGGTGCAAAATTGATAAATTACATGAGATATTCAATGCTTTATTGTAAAATCATCTGTTGGATGATTCTGCCCAACTGAAGGCTATTTATTTTAAGTGTTCTGAGCATCTTTGTGGTAGGCTATAATGTTCAGTAGTTGTATTAAATGCATTTTCAACTCAGAATATTTTCAACTCATGATAGGTTTATCGAGGTGTAACCCCAGGACAAGTTGAGAAACATCTGTATTAAGTTTTTTTTACCAGAACGTTCTCAATCTTCACTGACCTGTGAGCTAGCTAACACTGACTTCATCTCCACTTTACAAAACAGGAAGCTTAACTTCTGTGAAATATAAAATGTATGAAGCTGAACTCCACCCCCCGCTGGATTCTTATTTCAGAAAGTTTGCCCAAGCTCACAGCCCTAGTAGGAAGCTGAGCCAGGACTCAGGCCAAGGAGGCCGACTGTGCAGACAGGTACTTAACTACTGCACCATGAGTTCGTGGGTGGCAACTAAAACTGGGAGAGTGACCGTCTATGGGCATACTAGTATATACTATCGTTTCCCCGAAAATAAGACAGTGTCTTATATTAATTTTTGCTCCCAAAGATGCGCTAGGTCTTATTTTCAGAGGATGTCTTATTTTTCCATGAAGAATACGGTACACATCTATTGTTAAATGAAAATAAAGGAAATTTATTACCTGTATATGGTACGGTAGTACGATAGTTGTCAACACAAACCAGACAAACTGTGAATCCTACAGTATCGAGAATTTACTCATTTATTCAATGACAATCATGTCATCATCTTCTGGAATATCATCATAATCCAATTTCTGAATTTCCTGGTGAATTTCTTGTGACTCCATTTCTTTCAGAATCAATAGACCAAATCTCTCATGTTTAGCCTGGGGGGGGCTTATTTTGGGGGGATGCCTTATATTTCACTCAGAAGGAAACCTGTAAGTAGGTCTTATTTTTGGAGGATGTCTTATTTTCGGGGAAACACGGTAGCACTCCACAGAAAAACCTGACCTCAAAGGAGAGTGCCTCCTAGTGGCTATGTGACCCAACCATGTCCTGGCACAATTAACAGTGCTCCCTTTTGCCCTAAAAAGTGTTACGATTTGGACAAATTACTATATAGCCACCCTACTTATGTATCAGGTGGTGAATAGTGCTCAGCTCAAGAGCAGAGTTAAAGCAAAGCTAGCCCAGGAACTGATAGGAACGATTCATCTTTTGGAGCAACAACGTTCTCTCACAAAGGTATCGACTCGGCTGTGCTTAACAGATGCTAATGTCGTAGAACAGTCGAGTAGGGATTGATCTGGGTTCAAATCTCAGCCCCAGCATCCCCACCTTCAGCAACTTCTTTAAGCCTCCATCTCCTGATCACTAGTACAATCGTGACACCTACTCCCCAGCCCTGATGATTCAAGGGACACTCATGTCAAGTGCTTAGAGCAGCTATTTGGGGACGGCCACGCGTAAAACACAGAACATATGAACGGTGAGTGCTGGCGAGCTGGGGAACCCCTCTGTTGCACCCTGACTTGGACTCTGTCTGCTTTCATTTAGGTCAACATGTTTGTGATAGGAATGACCAAGACTTTTGCAATTTTCTTTGTGGTTTTTCAAGAAGAATTTGAAGGCACCTCAGAGCAAACTGGCTGGATTGGCTCCATCATGTCATCCCTCAGCTATTCTGCAGGTAGGAAGCCCAGGGATGAGCTCGCTGCTGTCCAAGGAAAAGGCCAGAGGGCAGTTCTAGGACAGCACGAAGCTGCTACCCTCAGTCGCTTACTAATATGGGCAGCCGAGAAAAGGAAAAACCTGCGGTGTGCAGCCTCCACCTGAGTCGGTAAAACTGGAAAAATCCAGTTCAAACAAAGAAAGTGGGAGTCCAACTACTGAACTGCACGGTTCCTCATGCGTGTTTCTTTCCACAGTGCCTTTCCCTAGGTTCAGTGAGCCCCCGTCAGCTGGGAAGTCAGACCTCGGAGTTCTGACCTGATCACTAAACATTCGCAGAACACACTGGGAACCAATTCCTCTTCCTGCAGTTCTGTTTGGAGCCTAGCGTGGTGCAGAGGTTAAGGAGCAAACTTGCTCTAGTCATAGGCCACCAGCAGCACTCTGACTGTGTGGAGGTTTTGCAACGCTTTTTCAGTAAGCTTCACCTCCAAGCCTGCTCATTTAGAATTTTTTCCTTAAAAAACAAAGCAAGTAGTGTGGACGGGGTCTATAAAACCCAGCACAGGCACCTTTGTGAAGGACACACCACACTCCCAAGTGTTTTCCTAAAGCCGCTCATTTTAGCTGACGCCTGGATCAGGGACGCTGAGCACTCACCTAGAACCAGCTTTTCTCTCCCCAAGGCCCCCTGGTTGCCATCGCCTGTGACATATGGGGAGAGAAGACTGCCTCCCTGCTTGGGGCCTTCCTCGTGTCTGGAGGATATGTGATCAGCAGCTGGGCCACGAGCATCCCCTTTCTGTGTGTGACCATGGGAGTTCTACCTGGTGAGTCCGCTGTGAAAAGGTTAGAAAAACGGGAGCCTTCCTCTTACGGACCACATGTCCAAAGGCCCAGTTTCATTATCTCGGTCCAGGAGAGTATCTGGTCTGGTACAGGCACCTCATGTAAGCGATTCCAACCTCCTATGGTTTTCTTTTTAGGTTTGGGTTCCGCCTTCTTGTACCAAGGAGCGATGGTAGTAATGAGCAAATACTTCAAAAAACGACTGGCGCTTTCTACAGCTATTGCCCGTTCAGGGATGGGACTGACATTTCTCCTGGCACCTTTTGCAAAAGTCCTGATAGATCTCTATGACTGGTCAGGTGAGTCATTCTAAGTGCAGACACACCTATCAACTCCGCAAGACTTCAAGTTCAGCTTTTCCCCTGGAGGACTGGAGGGAAGATGTATGGGGCCAGAGCAGAAATGATTTCTAAAGAATCACGCTCCTCCTTGGGGAATACACAGCAGCAAGGTTTTGAACTACTTGCAGGCTCTGCCAGCCACACCAGCAGCTCCGAGTCCAGCCCAGGGTCCTCCTGTCTGGGGCACAGAGCGCCTCTGGGCTGTGAGACACCCCGCAGCATTGCTCAGGAGACAAGGGCACCCCTCCTGCCCCACCAAAGCATTCTTCCCAAATTCTCCCTTTAAGGAAAAATCTGCATTAAAACATGCCTCCTCCGTTAGACTCACTAACCCAGAACCAAAAGAAAAAAAACAAGAAGATTATGTTCCTTAATACTTAATCTTTTACACAAATGAATGAAAATCATTCACTTTACCATTTTCTTTGTGCCTTACAGTAAATATCTGGATTAAATCATCTTACATTTCTGGAAACATGATATACACATAGGCATGTATATGTCCACTTCTACAGAAAGACACAAATTCACAGAGCAGTTGTGCAGGGGTCTCAGGTGACAAATCCAGGACAGAAGGGCAGGACCTGCAGCCAGCCCTGTCTCTCAGAGCAACACACCCGAGCTTAGTCAGGTCACACAAAAACTAAGACCTACCTGCTCAGCTTCAGAGGCAAAACTGGCACCTGCCTTCTTTCAAAATGTATACCCACCTCGGAACATTTCACGTCCCTCTTCAAAATCCATGTGATGTTCTAACATGTGAAACAGCTCCCCAGCTACTCCAAGGAAACCCTGTTCTCGTTTCCTCTGGCACAAATAAGCCCCCTTCTGTTCCGGCTTTCAGGCATCCAATCTGCAAAAGGCCACCGTTTCACAAGATACAGCCGAGTGTATGGCTCACACGGTGAAGTCACCAGATTCTAATACTTCGTTAAAATCAGGAGACAACGCAGTATCTCAAGGAATTATCTCGCTATGAGTATTTAGCAACACTGTGAATGTTCTGAGCCTGAGAACCGAGCACTGTGAAATGAGAGGGGTGATTTTTAACAACTTGGTGATTTCTCTCTGTGTAGGTGCCCTTATGTTATTTGGAGCGATCATCCTGAACTTGGTGCCTTCGAGTATGCTCTTGAGAGCCATCCACAGCACAAGCGGGAGCAATTCTGACAGGAAAGATAAAGGGAGCAGCCTGTCTGCCAGTGGTCCAGAGGCAGGGCGCGGGACAGACACGTCACACTGCGAGACACCAGAGTTCCCCACCAGGGACAGGACCATGCAGACGGTTGGACAAGCCGGTGTAAGTCTCATAGACTCGCAGCAGCACCAAAAGGAAGAGGTCAACAACGGGCCGAGCGGGAACAGACTGTTCCTAACACCTAAAAACAGACGTTTCCAGCAGAAGGCTGCTTTGTGGAGCTGTAAACAAAACCTCTGTGATCTTTCTCTCTTAAAGAACCCTTTCTTCTGCATCTTTACCTGGTCTCTTCTCTTCAGTCAGCTGGCATATATGGTCTCTGCCTTCCACCTGGTGGCCAGAGCCAAAACACTAGGGATCAACATGATGGACGCCTCCTACCTCGTGTCTGCAGCTGGTAAGAAAGCCAACTGCCACCTCACACTCAGACACGCAAACAAAAAGGTCTTGTTAGTTTTTCATAGGTGTCTGACACAGGAGACATTTGGCATTTGTTGGAAAAGACAGTATTTTTAAAAGCTGGTGCTTAGTGGCAACCACCAGCGGAGGAGCAAAACAAATCCCAGGTAGTTAGCATAGTGCACTGACTGAAAGGTTTGATTCTGGAGCTAGACTTCCCAGGTTCAAGTTTTTGCTCTCTATTTCCAAGCTGTATGACCTTGGGCAAGGTATGTGCTTTCTCTGTGCCTCAATGTCCTCATCTGTAATATAGGGATAATAGTACCTACCTACCCTGATAAGGTTATGAATAGAAATGTAATGTATGAGAGGTTTAGGATTATGCTTAGCCCATTGTAAGCATCCAATCATGTTCTACTAATATTTGTAGCTAAGCATTTTCCACTTGAACTCATACTTAAGACATATATATGCCTATTGAGGCTAGTCACCAATGGATTGACTGATTTTTTATTTTTATTTTTTTAAGTGAGAAGGGATGAAATGGAACTGGTTAGCTCTAGTTATCTGGAAAGTCTCAGTAGCTCCAAGTGACTTTCCTCTTGCAAGACTATTTACCAAGCCTTACAAAACTGACTGCACTCTGCCTCCAACTGCAAAGGTACTCGCAGTCAAATAAAAGGTATACACACACATACACAAAAGATACTAGCTCAACAGATGTTCTCACTAAAATGTCTAGTAGTATTAATTTAGATCAGATTAGGGCTATATAAAGGAACAAAAGAATGTAACATAAACTCAGTATGTATCCTAGGAAATAACTATAAATACAGAAATGGTAGTATTCTGTATTTTTACTTCCTTTGTGTGTGTGTGTGTGTGTGTGTGTGTGTGTGTGTGTGTGTGTGTAGCAATTTCTGTTTGAACTGTAGGAAGGATATGAAGCATAAAAACACCACACAGCTCATGCTACTCTTGGGGAAAATCTCTTGGTATTTAACCGCTACATTAGCTTCTAATACGATAAAGGTTAAGGATTTTTGTTATGAAATTGAGCAAAATTGCGGTTCTTACATTTTGTTCAAGTTACATCTTAACTCCAGTGTTCAAAATCTGACCTCCCATTTCCAGACTTCCTACCTGTTTTCAAGTTAAGAATAACAACTTTTGGAGGACTTCATTTTCAAATCCTCATATACTTATAAGACTCCCAATACCTCCTTTTTCTTTTTATAAACACAAGGCTTTATTATTTACACTCATCATCCCCCCTCTGACTTCCCCAGGACACAAACCCGGAAGGCCCACTAGTCTTTACAAGCCCACACTTCCTTCCTGAGGGTCCCTGAGCCCGGGGCCTCAGTAACCAGAGCCTCCCAGCTCAGTGGTATGAACTTTCTGATAACTTATCAGCTGTGTCTGGAGTACCTCAGTAAATCATATAATCTACTGGTAGGCAAATGTGTCCTAGCCTAAGGATGAAGTCATATTAGCTAGGAAAAGATGCCTTAGGCATTTACATTCTTCAAAGGGGCTGGGGAAAATGGAATTAGGATTTCATAAGACCTTTCAAATTTCTTCTAGGTATCACTGAGGTAGTCAGTCAGATTCTCTCTGGATGGATTGCTGATCAAAACTGGACCAGCAAGCACCATTACCACAAGTCTTACCTCGCCCTCTGCGGCATTACTAACCTGCTGGCTCCCTTAGCCACCACCTTCCCACTGCTGATGGCCTATACCGTCATGTCTGCCATTTTCTCCGGTGGTTACCTGGCATTGATACTTCCTGTTCTGGTGAGTAGACACACTCATTAACATTGTTAAACCATTTAGTAAAAGCAAAGATGAATAATAATCTTGCCCAAAGAGAATACATGTTTTGTATTAATTTTATAATTATAAAACATCACACACAGCCAAGGCCTAAGGAACCCTGTAGCTATATCCTAATCCAGTTACTCATCTTACCTCGGGGTTGGAATGATGGGAGAACTGTCCACAGGGAACAAGCGGAATGGAAATCAATAAGGGGCCAACAGGATTCTATTTTGCTGACCAGTTTCCCAGGTCAGGCTTCTGTTTACTTCTTTCCTTCAGCTCTGGAAACTTCCTTGGCTCCCTCCTAAGATACAACCCTGAAGAGTTCCTGAGAGAAAAGGGCTTTCCTGACAGTGTGGCTTCTCGCTTGCTGAGAGCAGCTCTGTATTTCAACAGGGGCATTTAAAACACAACTCTCTTCTTCATTTTTACCTCCAATCGACTTCAAGTCCTGGAACCAAGTGGACATGACATACAAACTTCAGGGTTCTCCTTGGCACCAAGTCCCCGAGGTGCCAGAACACAATCCCTGGGCGAGTTCTGGCCCCACGGCCGTGTTAGCTCCAGTGCTGCAGGACATACACGAGGCTTAGGCAAAAGCCAAACTTTCTCAAATTGAATCAACTCCTCATAACATCTAATTGCTTACAAACCAATAGCTGGTACTCAGCCTCAGGTGGATTCAAGAGTCCCAATGTCAGCTAGATTGTAAATATCGTTTCCGAACAGAGAAGAGCCGTGAGGTTCAGGGGAAAAGGTACCCCTGAGCCACCAGAAAGACTTAAGAAACAAAAACCAATGTTCCTTACTCATACAGGGAATGCCACCTGCCTAGCGAGACTTCTGTCCTATTTGCCTCAGCTCTTGCACAATTCGGAGCACAAGGCCACCCACGTCACCCCAAAGCCAACAGTTCAGTTTGAGCTGACCAACAGTGTGTGTCCCCTGGTAGGCGCGGGTCTCCACAGAATCTCACGCTCCATCTGGCGAACAAATAATTCTAATCCCTACAGGTTGACCTGTCTGGGAGTTCTGCAGTGCACAGGTTCATGGGACTTGCCAATTTCTTCGTCGGGATAGCTGTCCTTTCTGGACCACCAATAGCAGGTAAGTTTAGCCATATTCTAAGCAAATGGAAGAAAATGTCGACCCGTGATTAACAGAAACATGTAATGAAGACATCAGGCTAAAAGAAACTGGTATCTGTGCTGTTCCCATACCAACCTTCACACCCCATCGCCAGTCAGAATGTGAGGGGTTAACCCAGCAGATGTGCATTAAGCAGGTTCTTACAGCCTCTTGGGCGTCTTAGAGCAGAGACTGTAGGCATGTCTACTTATTTGGAAAAACAATACAGTTTTATCAAATTTTCAAAGACCTATGATGCTTAAAAGAAAAAGAATCACTACCACTTTTACCTAAACAGAAGTCACTTCTATAGAGCTTGAAACTGCAAGCCTGACCCTTTTGCTCTTCTCAACATCTTTTTAAAAAATATGTATTTTATTTCAGAGAGGAAGGGAGGAGATAGAAACATCAATGAGAGAGAATCACTGATTGGCTGCCTCCTGCACAATTCACAACCCAGGCATGTGCCCTTGACTGGAATTGAACCCCAGACCCTTCAGACTCCACTGAGCTCTATCCACTGAGCCAAACTGGTGAGGGCTCAGCATCTCTGATGGTCAAAGAGGGATGGAGGCCCTTCACTTTGGGTCTGTACCAAAGGTGGGAGGATACGAGGCCTAACAGCCACAGTCTCTGTGGAGGGGCTTTGTGAGACCGCTGGTGAACATTAAACACAGGTAGAGTAAAATCTGGGGGAGGTCTGATCATGTAAGATAGCTTTAAGACTGAAGTGTGTTGTTTATTTTTACTCGTTTTCTACCTAACAGGACATTTAAACCAAGACTAACTACTTATAGGGAACAGACAAGAGTATTTTCCAAACTATAGTTCTCAATATATTGGAATGTAGACATTGCTACAGCATTTCCAAATACCACAAAAAGGAATTCAATTGAAAACTTACTTTTGCCTCCTTTAGTCCTGAAGTGAGACAGAAAAAGGAACTATCTTGCCCACTATCGTTCTTAAAATCGATACAAATATACAACCAAGTCCTTATTTGCACGTATGAACACACATCGTCCCATGTTTTCCAGCTCAGTCTATACTTCATACCTGGAGAGCAGGCTAGGATATGAGTCAAGCCAGAACTGTTCTCTAGGGACTAGCAAGAAAAACCACACACCAGAGACACCTGGCAGAACTACTGTATGGCCGGCACCCAGGTCCGTGAGGCACGGAAAACAGCCCAAGCACAGTTTGCTCATGCATTTCTTTCCATCCTGATCCCTCTTCTCTGGGTCCAATGAGGCCTGGAACTCTCAGCCTAGCAGGCCGAAAGCACAGGGCAGTAACCAATTCCAGCGCACAGAGCATCTCATGCAACTGGGAAAGGCAAGTAGCTGAACTACAACATGTTTAGAGGTTTTACATTCCAGTTTTTGTACACATTTTGAAATAAAATATTCAAAGAGGTCCGTATATGAGAAGACGAGGTATGTCTTGTGAGGACCACTACCTGGAAAGGAAAGGCTGCCGATGTGTGTGGGTCTTGAAATGCCTTGGGTCATGATCTTTTCATTTATCTTTGAATGAAAAAGGACAGACTACAACAGAGCAGATTAGAAAACAGTGCACTTCTTTATTGTGAAAATTTTATTTTACGTATATGTTGTACGTATATGTGATGTAAAGTACATTTCTTGCTATCTGTGAATAAATAAGTTAATTAATTTTGAGCCTTTTATATTACCCAAAGTCCACAATGCCCCAGCTATGAAGAGAAAGGAAGCTTTTTTTTATCTGCCAATTCTCAGCATGTTATTTAGGCAACTATAAATTTTATAAGTTTAAAAAAAAAAAAAGTCAAAGAAAGTGCTAAGGCTGCTGCTGAAAGCTTATGTATAGATTTTCTGGTCTGAGAGTGGCTCGCAGTACCTTATAACAAGATGATGATAATTGATATAGAAATGGTTAAATGTCCTTCTCTATAAAAGCATCTCTCCCTGACTGCGACACTGCACTGCGTGCTCCATGGGAGGGAGAAACCTCAGCAAGTCTTTCCTCTGGGAGGTGACAGAGGACTTGAGAAAGGCCATTAGGTTTGTTCCTAGATTCTGACTTCAACAGCAACTACCAAAGAAACATCAGAAATGCTGCCTTAAAGATTCACTCAGTTCTCAACAGGACTGGGCAGTTCCATTACTGTCTTTAGCTTTAAATAAATCAACAGGCTTTCTGGCTACAAATTATTAAATTCTCAACCAAACTTAGATCTTCAAATTGCATGAGATTCTCATTTTTTTTTTTACTTACCTGTTAGATCTGTTATTACCAAATCGCAAAAGTTGAAATTCCTATAAAAAAATACAGGCATTTTAAATCAGGACTCTAGCAAACAGTAAAACTTCCCACAGAATCCTCAAACACTAGTTAATAATGGTTACATCGGTTATCTGAACAATATTTTCTCTTTCCTGTGTGGAAATGAAAAAGAAAAGCAAGTTAGTCATATACGGCATAGTTTAATAAAACACAGAAAGAAAACCCTTAAGAATCATACCTGAGTTTCTTAAAAACACACTTTTTTCTTTTAAAAATGTAAATAGAGCATTTGGCAAAAAGATTATTTATACACCTTTAAAACCATGATTATGATAATATAGTAGCAACAAGATTCTTCTATCAATAGGGACCGAAAAGAAAGAAGTTTAAAATTACTCTCTAACTCACCCCCTGCCCACTGCACCCCCCAGCCCGCCCCTCCCGTTCCTTTCCAATACTTAGTGACAAATTCATAGCTAATTATGTGGCCTGCTTCAGACTAGGCCAGCTTTAGGGGGTGTTCTGACCTAGGATGATCAGCAGACCTACGTATAGGCCAATGTCCTGACTTATCCAAACCCAACTGCTGGAAGCTGCATCCAGATCTACATGCTGGCACCAAGATGGAAGTCTTGAAAAGTTGTGAGAAAACAAAAAGCATTGCTATTTTAAAGCATTATTTTATTTCTAGTATACCCTGTTAACAAAAGTAGGCCTTTAGACAGCAATATAAAAACAAAAATAGTGCCTTGGGCAAAAAAAAAATCAAGTATATAGTCATATTCTCCAATACACCAAATGTAAGCTGCTTATGTGAAATTCCTAATCTATCCAAAGGCATTTGATGTGTGAGCTCAAAATGTTAAAGGCTCAGTTTCATGTAAAAATAAAACCAAAGGCCCATATTGGCTGCCTATAAAACAGAACTGAATATAGTTTCCCTCTCTTCCATATACCCCTCATTCCCAACTGATGAATATAATATATATTTACATAAATCCCAATTATCTTCTGAAAACTCCCTTAAAATACCAGAAACAATTATTTGATAGCTCAGTATTCATCCAATTAATTACCAAGCCCCTTATTAGCACAGCTCTCTGCTAGTTGTTCCGTGGGATACAGAGAAGATAATCTTCTCTTAACGCTCCTCCACTGTTCACTAAGTAATGGCACATACATGGACAGGACCCAATGCTAAGACCAGCAATTCTGCCCTGGCTCATGTGGCTCAGTGGATAGAGCGTCAGCCTGGGTACTGAAGGGCCCGGGCTCCATTCCGGTCGGGGCACATGCCCGGGTTGTGGGCTCGATCCCCAGTAGGGGACATGCAGGAGGCAGCTGATTGGTGATTCTCTCTCATCATTGATGTTTCTCTCTCTCTCTCTTTCTCTCTCTCTTCCTTCCTCTCTGAAATCAATAAAAATATATTTTAAAAAAATTTTTAAATAAAAATAAAACCAGCAATCTGGAACCTCTAACACTGAGTATTTAATAGAATGTGCATTCTTCTTCCATTTCATTAACATAACTTAGGTTAAGCCATGTCTCCATTTTGCTACCTTTAAATGAAGACTTCCTGAGCTGTGGTATAGAAAGAATGGCCGTCACTCAATCCAGCGGGTACTTCACAAAAGTGTTTGTTGTGTTCTTTTCAACAAACTCGAGAAATTATTTCTAAGACCAAATAATTATAAGTTGATTGTACGCCAGCACAAGTTCAAATTAACTAGCTCCTAAAGGAGAAGTACATCTCTCTCGTACTATTATCAAAAACACCATGGAGTGAAACTGGTAATTCTGCACTAACTCTTCATCTGTGTTTTATAAGAAAAGACAGTGGCTAGATGAAAATTCACCAAAGTTTGCCTCTGCCCCACTAACACAGATAAGTTCACCTCCTCATGAAATAATAGGTTATTTCCTATGTCTCTTTCTTTCCTCACTTCAGATACAATATTAAGCAAATAATACGCCCAGTCTTCACTCCACCTGTTATCAAGCATACGCTCCACATTATCAGTCATCTTGGCCTATCAGTTGGGAATTTCTCCATGGCCTGAAACTGTATTTGAAAAACAAACAAAACAACTCAACCTTTCGGTCTGCTATACATCCCTGTAGGTTGGAATAAGTGGGGGACAGTGAGAAAGCAGAGCAAGGTTCTCTGTCCTGAAATCCTGAGGGATATATTATAACCTGAAGAGGCAAAGGAAAACCATGTAAATCATCTCTTTATCCAGTGATTTCCATAGAAATTTTATTTTGATTCAGTATTTCCAGGATGAATGACTCCCTACAAAAACATTTTTTTAAAAATCTCAAATAGCTCTTTAGTGTGGTTTAAAAAGAGGAGGAGGGTTAGTCCTTCCCTTGCAAATATATTCCTTTGCAAGGCCATGGATTCAAGCTTCAAAATCCTAACACAGACCACAGTCATGTTAGTAAAACCCACAGCACAGAGCCAATGCCCAAAGCTCACCCAATAAATCTTACTGCAAGTTTCTATCATTTGGAGAATTCTGGTCTTAAAAGACACTGAGGTTGAAACGTGCTAAACCACACTTCCCAAGATTATTGGAAATCTCTATGTATTTTCCCATCACGGCACTTATAGAAAATACGTTATATTCTAAGATTGGAGATGAGTGCTGGGTCCACAATGACTGTCTCCATGGGTTGAGTCCCTAAGTCAAGTGGAACTGATGTAAGTAACTCCCTCACTAGGAATAAGACAGGGAAGGAGCCAAGATCGGTTTGGCTCAATGGATAGAGCGTCGGCTTGGGGACTGAAGGGTCCCAGGTTCGATTCCGGTCAAGGGCATGTGCCTTGGTTGCGGGCATATCCCCAGTAGGGGGTGTGCAAGAGGCAGCTGATTGATGATTCTCTCTCATCGATGTTTCTAACTCTCTCTCTCTCTCCCTTCCTCTCTGTACAAAAATCAATAAAATATATTAAAAAAAAAAAAAAAAAAAAAAAAGACAGGGAAGGAGCTGGACTGACTTTCTAAGAGGTCACAATCCAGACCGGTTAAGTTCATGGCTGAGAAGGACTACGGGAAGGTTTGCTTGGCTAACAGAAACCATTCTTCCTTCCAGGCTGGTTATACGATTACACCCAGACATACGCAGGCTCCTTCTACCTCTCTGGCACCTGCTACCTCCTCTCTGCAGTGTCCCTTTTCCTTGTACCACTGGCTGACAGATGGAAAAGCAGTCTGAGCGGAAGGAGAGAGGACTGCAATCAAGTACAAGTGTAACAAAAGAAAAGCTAAATTAGTAAGTCATTAGAAACAAAAGAAAAGCTACAGGAGTACGTTACCACCACAAAGACTCAGAAGAACAGTTTTTTCATTTGTAAAATAAGAAGGCAAACCAAATAGTTTTTAAGGTTCCCCTTCCTTTGCCATTCCTAAGAATGAATTGGTGGCAAGAAAGGGGTAGTAGCCACTGAAAGCATGCCATTTGTTAGTACTTTTAATCAGTTAAAGCAGCCACCTTAGTTATTAAATGAAAATCAGAATGTATGTAATAATAACCAAACTCTCAATTGTGCATTGTAATTCCGTCAATAAAATAAGTGAAGGCAGAAAACCTTTTTCCTTAATTCAAGGTATCAAATATATCCATTGGTTGACTTGAACTCTGGAATCTGAGTATTTAATGACTGTAATATTATATACCCCAAAAAAGTTTATCTTTGCTTATGGTTTAGGGGTATTTTTATTTTCTTTGCATTATTTTGTTTCTTAAATTTTCTTTGATAAACATGTATTGCTATATAATAAAAAAATTTGTTTTAAAAAATCCCCTTTATTTCAAGATTATTTGAATAGTATTCCTGCCCATCCAAACAATATTACTTTTTCCCTACATCTAATTAGCGGAAATATTCCAGCTAATTATCTAAATGTTTCTTTATTCCTACAAGTTTTACATGAAAGTTGAATAGGTGGCTTTTAATGGGAGATATCCTTAAACGGAAAGATTCTTCTTACATATGGAAAAATCATGTTAACTAACAAAGCCACTTACACTAAGAAATTACAAGTCAATAGAGAGCCCTTCATTACTTGGCGATTTTAAGAAGGAAAAAAACACCTAACACCGACCTCCCTCCATTAGCATCTCTTTCAGAATGCTATCATTATTATTATTATTACATCTTTCCGTCCTTTTCTGCTTTAAAATAGCTGTTGATCCCCTACAGAGAAAAATCCTAAACTGAAAGCCTTGTTTTAGCTCCTCTTACTCCCGGTGGCCACCTTTGTGCAAGGTTTGCTACCACCCTACAGGCTCAGGTGTCCTTCCCAATCGGATTCACTCAAAGGCATTTTCCTTTGAAAAACTTTCTTGGCATGAAAGCATTCTCTCACCTGGAACCCCATCTAAACTTTAACAGAGTGCCACGTGAGCCTGCATGTCAACCAGTCATCAGACTGAAAGATCAACCAGGTGGATAATATTTTATTCAGCTTTGCATTCCCCAAAGCCCAGCAGAAACTCTGGACCAAATTAATGTGGGTTCGAATCTCAGTTATCTTAAAAATAGTTGGCCCTATTTAAAATGTATAGGGTTTACCTTTAAATGTAAATATCTAACTTTTTTTTTTCAATTTGGATATATAGTCTTAAAAACCCATCAGAAATACCACTCCTCTCACACACCCAAGCAGCAAACAGTTAATATTAAATCCCAGCTCTGCCACTTGTTACCAGGTGACCTGATATGTTTCTCCACCTCTCTAAGTCCCAATTTCCCCCTCTGTAAATCAGGATGTCACCAACCTACCTCACAGGTATATTGTGTGGATTAAAGGAAAATATACTTGTACCAAGCAAAAACAAAAAAAACAAAAAAAAAACAAAAAACCCTCATATACAGGACCTTCTAATTTCCTTTCTTTGTTTTATATATCAAAAGAGAAGATAAATCAATAAATTATTAAAAACCATTTTCCTCCATGCCTCTTCCTTTTTGAACAATAACTGTTTTTCAAAAGACCCTCTAACTACCCAGGGTAACTCTGCTTTCCTCCTGTGACAGCAGACTATACATTTTAAGCAAGACCAACTAAAGAACTCCTAGTTGAATTCTAATTTATGAATCTTATGCAACAGAGCTGTTTTTCATCCTTCTCAATGGGAATAGTCCCCCTAAACCTGGGATGTGTGGACTAAGAAAAATCTGACTAATGTATATACTATAGGACTATCCCTAATACAGACATTATAATTAACTCACCATGTTCCTGTTCATTTACTAGTACTTTCCTTGGACATTATAAGATGTCCACACACTTCTAATCCACAATCTACAATAGAAATGCTACCCCAGATCTATTTCAAAAAAAAGCAAAATAATAAACTGATTTCCAGCCTTGGGGACAAAGAGGAAAACAAATATTAGACGTTGGTTATAACAGTGTGTTTGGAGTGGTAGACTGGTGAATAACTTTATTTCAAAATCTAGTAATACATCCTAATCACTGAGATAGGCACATTTTATAAATTACCTTATTTAATCTTCAGCAGATATTAAAATACCCATTTTACAAATGAATAAATCAAGAAAGTAAACACCCAGTAAGTGATGGAGTCACAATTCAAACACACTGACACAAAGCCCTATGCTTTTGTTAGGGGCAGGAATAGAATAGTGGGGACTAGCTATAGTTATAAGAAATATTAATCACACTCCCTTAATTGCGATCGTTCTGTTCTGATTAAAGAAAGCACATTCTAATCTGGCTGGGCCCTGGGAGTCAACCTTTCAATTCGGTCCATTCTCCTTCTCCTTCTCCAAGAACTGCCTGTTCTCTTGGAAAGGTTAATTGTTGCCGAGAAACAATGCCCTTGCAACCTCCGGCATTGCCTGGAATCTGTAACCATTTTACCCGTTCTTATTCCTTTTGCCTCCTTCCCCATGCCTGCTAATACCCACTTATTCCTTTTGCATACATTCTTATTCCTCTTACCTACTTCGCCATGTAATCTTTATCCTTCTACCCAAAATAAGCATCTGGTTCATGGGGGGAAGGAGAGGGCAGAGCAGATTTTCATGGATGACCTGCTGTTCTCCCCACACTGCAGTCAGTATTGGAACAAACCACTCACATATGATTCAACGCTGTCTCTGCTTAACTGGCTCCAGTAGAGTGATAGGCAGGCGGACCCATTCCTTGTCCAGTTTCACTTTCTTTCCTCTCCCGATCACCCTGGCTTCTTGGCATTACCGTGAGTTTATGAAGCTAATTTAACTGAAAGCAGTTATTTTTCAATAAATTTGTTCTAACTCAAATTGTTAGGGGAAAAACAGAATAATGGGGACTAGCTATGGTTACGGGAAATATTAACTTTGTTCTGTTAACCACGATTGCCTTGTGTTGGTTTAAGAAAGGGCATTCTGACCTGGCTGGGAGTTGTTTGCCCTCAGGACCTGGGAGTCAACCTTGGAACCATTCTCATTCTGGAACTAACTGCCTTTGATCATGGCAAGATTAACAACCTTATTGCCCAAACAATGGAGTCCCACCCAGCCTCCTACTTCCCCATGCCTGTGGACCCCACTTCCCGTGTAGTCCTGGTCCCACCCTCTATTAGGAGCTGGCTGTGGGGGCTTGCAGAGCAGATTTTTATGAATGACCTACTTGCTCTCCCATACGGCGGGCAGTAAACGTTCACAC
The DNA here is from genome assembly GCF_014108245.1 of Pipistrellus kuhlii. Classification (NCBI taxonomy): domain Eukaryota; kingdom Metazoa; phylum Chordata; class Mammalia; order Chiroptera; family Vespertilionidae; genus Pipistrellus; species Pipistrellus kuhlii. The sequence continues at coordinate 4,395,777 of NW_023425523.1, forward strand.
ACGATTCAACCCCGTCTCTGCTTAATTGGCTGAATGCCATACCATCACTGTTGAAGAATTTTCTATATAAGTCATTAAATACTATTTCTAATACTAACCTACCTTACAGTACTTTTTAAATTTAAGTTCTTCCCCACTTATCACCTCATTATCATCATGTCCATCTGTAAGGAGCTGGAAATGTATCATTATTTCTATTTTATAAATAAGGAACAAAAGCAGCCAAGACCGGTTTGGCTCAATGGATAGAGCGTCGGCTTGGGGACTGAAGGGTCCCGGGTTCGATTCCGGTCAAGGGAATGTACCTTGGTTGCGGGCATATCTCCAGTAGGAGGTGTGCAGGAGGCAGCTGATCGATGACTCTCTCTCATCGATGTTTCTAACTCTCTATCTCTCTCTCCCTTCCTCTCTGTACAAAATCAATAAATATATTTAAAAAAAAAAAAAAAAGGAACAAAAGCAAATGAAAACCAAGTCATTTGCCTAAAGTCCTGGACAGAGCCAATTCTGAAACCTGATTACCAGTGTTCGTTAGATCATGGCCCTTGGTTTCTCTTCTTTAATGATTCTCTAGTTTAAATTCAATAAAAGCAACAATTATACTTATTTTCAGGCATTAACTTACGAAGTGAAATTTTAAAAAGTGAATTCCCTTTCCCACTGAAAAACGTCCAACTTTCACTTCTTAGGCTATTTTTACATAACTGACTATTTGAGTTGAAATAAAGCCAAGATGTCCTATTCTGTGGTTAGTGCTCGTTTAGCAGGGAAAAGAGAAGTCTGTGACAATATACTTGAGAGTAGATTGTCAGGAACAAGAGAATGAGACAGTATGTTTTAAAGGACATGAGCTAATACTATCCTCCAATATCTCAAAACTAATCATTTATATACACCAACCTGTCGATCAGTTTGTCACACTTGATTAGACAATTTCAAGCCTCCATGCCCCAGCTATGCACTTAGCCCTCTGAAGCCACAGCAATAAGATGACTGACTCACCAACTGGCAGCTGTCTTAGGCTCTACGAATAACGGGTGCCTGCCTGGATGAGAACAAATGTGTGTGCCCAGCAGATGACCCTTCCTGCTTGGATAAGAGAGAGAGAGAGGCTAAAGAGCTGGTCAGCAATACAGTACTTGTTATATAGTGTAGAGAATCAGACTTTGGCCCTTAGCTGGTTTGGCTAGTGGACAGCGCTTCAGCCTGCGGACTGAGAGTCCCGGGTGCGATTCCAGTCAAGGGCACATTCTCGGGTTTCGGGCTCAATCCCCAGTGGGAGGCGTGAAAAAGGCAGCCAATCAATTCTCTCTCATCATTGATGTTTCCCCCTCTCTCTTACTCTCTGAAATCAATAAAACATATTAAAAAATAAGTCTGTTCCAAAGAACAGACTTATAGTTCATGTGGACCTTTAAAATGTCCTCTCTACATTTTATATTCCAATGTTCACTTACAGAAAAGTACAACAGAATTAGACCTAAAAGGATAAAAATCAATTTTATGACCCCCTAAATTAGAAATAACTGAACATGCAAATTATACTGAGTTAGCTGCTTCAAGAAACTTGAAGTCAGAGTCACGAGAAAAATAAATCCATATTTAAACCCTCCTGATATTTAATGACTTGATGTCAGTTTCCACTCGTGAAAATTAGTGGTTCATATTTAAGTTCCAGTTCCTTGATGGGAATCTTACCTTTACGTGGAAACTGACGCCACGCCAGTTAATAACGTATGGGTTTATAAATATGGAGTTTACAAGACACTTACCCTTTCCCTTGTGCAGCTCTGACTTCCCACCGTTTCTATAGAAACAGGAGGACAAGTGCCAATGCCAGAAGTCTGCCAATTAGAACTCATCTTTTAGTTGCTGAATAATAAAGCCAAATCCCAAAATCGGCTAACGGTTTTTGATTCTCAGTAGTTCCTAAAAAAGAAACCCAGGAGGAAAAAAAGACATTTAACCAATTACTGTACTTAGAAATGCTCCCTCCTTTCAACTTGGCTATTAAAGCAGAGGAAGTAGATCCAATACCATATGTATTTTAAAAAGTTATAGTAGACCTTCAGATATCTCTAAATTTCAGAAGCAACAAACAGAAGCAAAAGTATCATTGCAGGTTCAAAATACCTTTAAACCAACACATTAAAGCAAAACCAACTCATGTATCACAGGAGTATTTTCAATCCCCAAACTTTAAAGTTCAGATGAAGTCACTCCTTTTGCAGACTGAATTTTCAGTGAGATAACACTGAGGAGGGTAAATTTCACAAATGAAATTTCTCAGGAGGAATCGGTAAGTCTCCACTAAAAGCGAACCTCTCAGGTCTCAGGAGGAATCGGTAAGTCACAAATAAAGTCTAGAAAAGGTTTCTAGAGATGCTGACAGTGCTGTGCTTGACAAAAAAAAAAATCTCTGCAAAACACACACGTCAATTTAAAAACTGTGGGATGTGAGAACAGTCTAGCTGCAGTTTTTCATTTGGTATCGACATGGTTGCTTGGCAAATGTATTTTAGTATCTTTCATCGTAAAAACGAACACATTAAAAATATCATTCCTGAGTCTAAATTGATACTTTGCAATTTATTCTTTGAACATTCATACTGAACCACTCCTGTTAGCATATGTGAATTTTAACATTTGTTATATTATGTTACTGTGAACTTTAAGATGAATTGAATATAAATTAGATTTCTTATTCTTATTGCTATGTGAGAAAAATCAGTTCACTTATGAAGTTACTGTAATATTAAAATTAAAACAGAAAGGCCCTGCCGAAGCAGGTTTGGCTCAGTGGTAGAGCGTCGGTCTTCGGACCGAAAGGTCCCAGGTTCAATTCTGGTCAAGGGCATGTACATTGGTTGCGGGCACATCCCCGGTAGGGGGTGTGCAAGAGGTGGCTGGTCGATGTTTCTCTCATCGATGTTTCTAGCTCTCTATCTCTCTCCCTTCCTGTCTGTAAAAAATCAATAAAATATATTTTTAAAAAATAAAAAATAAAAACAGAAAGGCCCTATAGGAACCACACTCCAGTCCTGTCCATATCCCTCTCCCCACTGAAAGTTCTATACCTACCTCGACCAAATTTTCTAAATTAGGGGACATCTATCATCAAACAGAGTCTCAAATAACCTCATCTTTATCTATAAAAAGTAACATGTTCACTCTCATAAAGAAAAGAGTGGACTAGAATATAATAGGAAAGACAGAAAAAAGCCATAAACATAAAATAACCAAGAATCAACTAGGAGAGGCCATGGTAACCCCTCCCTGGTCTTGGTGGCAGAGACCACTGGTCTCTTGTCGCCAGAAGCTTCCTAAGAACTCTTTTGTGCCTCCGTTTCTTGTTGAAAAATCTTTTTTAAATTCTTTAAAGTAAATGTCACTGACTAAATCACAAATCTGAGAATCTTACTCAGAAGGGATAAGTCTCATCATCTATTTTTATTACTACACAGAATATCTATGTATCTACATCTTCAGCAGTGCTTCTCGATCTTTCAAGTCCGGTACATACCAATTGCCTGGGGATCTGGGTCCATTCAACAGGTTTGGGGTGAGGCTCTGCAATTTTGTATTTCTAACCAACTTCCAAGTGATGCTAACGCTGCTGGACCACACTCTGAATAGCAAGGATGGTAGAAGACTAAGCAATATACCTGCTGTACTGAACCCGTCTGTTTAACCTTTGTTTCTGCAGCAGTGGTTTTCAACCCTGGCTACACAGCAGTCACCTGGGACAGTGAAAACAAAACAAATACTGGGAACTGGGCAGAGTCCCACTTGACCTACGATCAATTTTTATGAAGCTCTGAGCACCTGTCCCAGCCATTGGTATTAAAAAGTTGACTCCAATGTGGAGCCAGGTTTAAGACCTCTGCTATGCAGAACTCAGAAAAATTCTAATTAAGGAACCTAATTTATTGAGGTAGTTCTGCATATAAAGAATACACACACACTAGATGCTTGTCTTGAGAGTAAAGTATAACTATTGTCAGTTTCTATATGCTGAAATAAAAATTATATGGAGCCAAAACCGGTTTGGCTCAGTGGATAGAGCGTTGGTCTGCAGACTGAAAGGTCCCAGGCTTGATTCCGGTCAAGGGCATGTACCTTGGTTGCAGGCACATCCCCAGTAGGGGGTGTGCAAGAGGCAGCTGGTCGATGTTTCTCTCTCATTGACGTTTCTAGCTCTCTATCCCTCTTCCTTCCTCTCTGTGGAAAATCAATAAAATATATATTTTTTTAAATTATATGAAATTTCCCCAAGATGCCTTAAAATATGTATGTCTGTAGCACCTCAAAGTGTTAATGTTGCCTGTGATCACAGTTCTAATCTGAATATAAATGTATGAAGTTCTTTTACTGGGTAAAAGGAAATCTGTTGGTCATTTGGGAAAGGTCAGATACCAATTCAGCACTTAAAAATTGTATAAACACACGATCTCGTTTGCATAGGATGACAGCCATTTTACAGAAAGACCCTCTAAACTGACTTTTAGTAAGGAAGTTTGGTTTGATATCGCTGGAGAAATTGGCAAGTTATGAAATATAGAAAGCATGGTCCATGTGTTATAGCAAAAATTACATATGATGACTATGTATGCCTACGGCTGAAACTGTCATGAGTCTGAGGAAAGCAGGTAGAATAAGAAATAACATGATGAGAAACCTTAAGGTGGCCAACAATTATGAACCTGAAGAAAAAATGAAATTTCTATTATGGTATTTAAATATGGAACACTGCGGATCTCTTAAGAACACAGTGTAACAGAAAATCTGAAATGCTAATTATCTTTGAAGGAAATTTGACTTGTAAATGTTTGAAGGAGTTCCTATTTCGAATTACCTATACCGGTTTATCTTCAGTTTATGTAGCTAGTTAATTAATTCTTCAAATATTTGGCCACCTATTACATGTCAGGTGTTATTCTCAAGCTTGGAAATAATATTAGGAAATTTGTGTTACTTTCCTGAGACAGGTAGTCAAATCTTGATCAAATCACATCACTCCTGCTTAAAACCTCCAATAACTTTCCATCACACTCAGCCCTTAGACTAAAATAATCCAAACCCTTTGTCCTTGGCAACAAGGCCCTAACATGGTGCACTACCTCCCTTCTTCCATCAGAAAGTAAGTTCCACGAGAAAGAGAAACTGTTTTCTTTATCAATATACTCCTCCCCCCAAGATCTAGAATAATGCCTGCTATAACAGCGTTTTTCAACCGCTGTAGTGTGCCGCGAGATGTTGCCTGGTGTGCCGTAGGTGCAGACAAGACAAGAATTTTATAATTTTTCACTATTTTGTTTACTTAATATTTCATAATAAAGTAATTATAAAATACTTTCTTTGTGTTTATTTGATTCCTATTCAAGAGAATTACTTTATATATAGTCAATATAGGCACAGAGTTACATTTTTTAACATTTTCTAATGGTGGTGTGCCTCGTGATTTTTTTCATGAAACAAGTGTGCCTTTGCCCAAAAAAGGTTGAAAAACACTGTGCTATAAAACAGGTAACTAAATATGTGAAGAATTAGCTATATTAATTGAAGACAACCCAGTACACATAATTCAAAATAGGAAATCTTTCAACTATTTACAAGTCAAAGAAACGCTCAACTTTACCTATAATTCTATTGTCTCCATCCTATTGGTAACCTAGTTAGAAGGTAGTTGACAGTTGATGTTCATTCATGGAAAATAACTTGCATGTGTACAGACACATGCAATCCTAGTATCAACTGCAATTTTAATTTAAGTTAGACTATAGTCACATTATTTTTAGATTAACATGAAAACTCAAGGATATCTCAATCCTTTCCTGGCTGTGTATTCCTTACCCAAGTCACAAACTTTTCTGATATCCCTTTAGCATATAATAAACTAAAAAGTGGCCCTTCTTCACAGACTGTTATAAGGCAAAATTAAATACTAAGCAAGATTGAATTCCTTGGAGAAATAATTATGTGACTATAAGACTGTTATTTAAGTGCCACTTTCAGTGATAAATTCCATGGCATTTGTCGTTTCATTCTGCTTGTCTGTGCAACAGCTTTAATTCATCTGGAAGTGCCTCATCTCAGCTTCAGAGAGAACAGTATATTCTGGCTCTCCTACCGGGGTTTCTTTCCCAGCACCATGTTCCCTTCCCATGTCTTAAATATGTCCATACTTCAGCACTCCACTCTGGGACAGTGCTGCTCAACACATGGCCACTGACCAGACTACAGCAGAACTGACCTGGGAGCTTGTGAAAGAGCAGACTCCTGGGCCATACTGGCCCTAACAAATCCCCGAGTGTCTGGGATTGGAGTCAGGGAAGGGCCTGTATGTTTCCCAAGAACTCCGAATGTTGATACACTCCATAGCTTGAAATCCATTGCCCATATGCTGAAGGTTATAGCTTCCATCCCATCCCAGCCCGCAGAGAGTAGCGAAGTGTGTCAGTACAGTGACAATAAAGGCCTGGTTAGAATCCTGGTTCTATCACTTACTAGCTATAACATTATGGCCTGTGGTGAGACATGAGACAATGTGTAATAAAATTTGGCAGAATGTTGGCGTAAAGGGGGTATTCGGTGATTGCTATTATTAATATTGTTACTTTTTCAACTGGTTGTGCATCCTCACTCCTTGCCCTCCTCAAACTGGCTTACCCTCAGGATTCTGTTTTTGTTGACCCAACCATTTTACTCCTTTTCCAAGATTCCGCCTGCATCTTTTCCATCAATCAATAGGCTGCTAGATTGTGATTCATGCTTGTCTGCCTGATATCTCAATCCCAACCTCCCCCCCAATCCACATCCTTCTCCAACTAACAAACTCTTTTGTAAGGCTTATGACCATTCCAGCTTAAAGTAACCTTAAACTTCATCTACTCATTCATATACCCATATCACCGTGAAAATTCATTAGTAAACCAACACAATATTGTGACATCTCTCCTAGAGTTGTTTTAAACTGTGAACTTTTCCCCTGATATTTAACTATTTACCTGGTTATGGTTATGTCACTTTACTTAAGGTCAAAATCTCTTCTTAATTGCTAAGAACAATCATGTCTGAGGTTTGAAGGAATTTTGTTATTCAATAAATTCCTCTGCTAACAACTTAAAACTAGGTTACAATTCAAGTTAAGTAAAAGGGTCTTTTAACCAGGGAAGCTTAAAGGGAGTAAGATGGGAGATAAAGGTGATCAACAAGCCATAATCAGATACCCTATTGCACAAAGAAAATAGATGCTATACAAGTCATAAGTACTAAATTTATTTCCTGAGATAAACAACTTGGAAACAACAATATAACTTAACCTACACAAGTGGCAATTTATAAAATCAAGGTTGATTTACCAAAGTCAGGGTAATCCCTATTTTCAATTTTAACCCTCACAGCCAGACTTCCCAACATTACAAATCAATTCAGAGATGGTCAAGGAATTATTTCCTTTAAAGTAGAACCCTAAACTTAGATCATGTGAAAGACAATGAGAAACCACACTAGTATTTCAAAAGGGCAGTTTCCAATTTACAAAACCAGAACCCTAGATCTAACCGTGGACCTAATTAGTTTTTCTTTCCCAGTGTAGCTGGCGTTAAAACTTCTTGACTAATTTCAAAATTGGCATACTGTGTACCTTTCCATTTTGCATATAGTTTCACATACAAATAAGCAAAAGCCTTGGTGCAACATTTCTTATCATTGAGAGAGGAAGCCTGAGATCTTAGAAAGATTCCAGATATGCAGAAATATGTAGAGTATAACATAATCTTCCTCAAACCGCTATACTAACTTAAAATACTTAATAACTGGAAAAAATGACTTAATGGGCTTTCAGTATGAACTAGCCAGAGAAAGAAAATGCACTGGAAATTAACATTCCTAACAGGTATAAAATCCTTTAGACATGTAGGTAAGCAATCATTCAGCAAAGCTTTAGATGGCAGCCAACTCATAAGCAGATGTTTAAAAACTCTTGTAAGGCACACTGAAAAATCTGGAAAAAAAGAGAAAAAAAAGAAAAAAGATCTTTCCCCTTTATAAGAGATAAACAAAAATTTCATTTAAAAAATGCCCAAAATTCTTATCCCATTTTCAATAAACCAAGAAAACCTAAATTGTGTTATACATTAAACTATTGTGTTTGTTTATAATTTTCTTTATAGTTATGTTAAGTTGCCAAAATCTCACACTTAATGTTGGGGGAGGAGCCGGAAGGGTTCAGAGGCTGGGAAGACTAAATGGACCATGAAAATGATGTAATAGCCTTGTCAACATTGTCTGTTCACTCCCCTAAAGTTGTAGTGGCCAAATTTTATAATTAATCTTTGTAGGACAAGAAAAAAAAAACTAAAAGAAACTAACCATTTTGGCTAAATTATCTATCATTCCTGGTAGACATTTCTTTGTTGTTGTTGCTACATACTATAATTTTGTTAACTTGAGATTTACAGCAGGAAATTCTTCCAGCACCAGTAAATCATCACCAAGGGTGAAGGTCATGGCTAATGGAAAATGTCAAAATTTTAAAGGATATCAAGGTTGTAGGCCCCAAATCCATAACCAAGATTTCAATGCTTTGGCTCCCACAATAATTTTTTTTTAAATAAAAATTCCAGTAGAACAAAAGTTCTGGCCTGGAATTTTACAGACAAGACTTTGGTGACGGGGAGGCAGTGCCTGAAGATTTCCCGAGAAGCATCCCCCCAACATTAAAACCCCTCACCCTGTTCATTAGAACGCATTTTGACCTCTACAAACCCTCTTACCTGTTTACAAGAGTCTATACAGCTGTTTGCCACTGGAACACCACCTTGCAGAGTATAAGCGTGGCATCCTTTGTTGGTAATCACCTGTTGCCTAAGTAATCATCCTCCCGCATGGAGACACACAGCACTAGGCTCTTCCATCCGAGGTTACAATTCAAAACAAGCCCAGCGAGCCTGCATTTCAAGGTGGTCTTCGTCTGCAACTAGTTAGGTTTACAACTGGCAAACAACAGTGGTGTCTGAGGCCAATGGCGCAGCACGGCTGGCTTCCTCTTGAGCTCCAGCGTTGTCACCGTGCACGGAAGTCTCCTCTGCAAAGAGGGGAGTTGTTCTCCTGCACTGGGAACAGCTTCCAAAGCTCAGGACCCCCTGTGCAGGACAGTGCAGGAACTAAAGGCAAACACTTCCTCCTCCTTAAGGATGCCTCCATTTTTTTCCTCACCATCTGTACTACCAACCGAGGTGTCTGGGCCTGAGTGTGCGTTCGTACCTATGAAACCGTCACGGTGCATGCACATCCAAGGCATGTGGAACCACAGGTCAGGTAAGGCACAGATACCGAGTAACGGCTCTAATTACAAACGCTAGCTCTCAGGAACTCTTCATCCATTCAGAACTAAACCCATCACTGCATACCTCTGGTGAGAAGCCCCTGGAGACGGAGGAGCTCCTCCAATGGGTCGGGAAAGGCTTTATTAACACCATCATTAACATTTAAAAAGCACACGGAGCATTCTCCTTCTTTTGGCAATTTGGTGCAAATGTTAAGTGCAAGATAAAGCAATCGCAAACTTTTCTTCAAATTAAAAATGAAACTAAGGCCAAACGTGACAGGTGAACAAAATAAATCAAAACTTAAATTTCAGCAACTCCGGCTCTTCAACCAGCAAAGCCCCCGGCTTGTGCACTGTGGTGAGGCTTAGGGTGCTCGCCCCGGCTTCTTTCGTGCCAGCCAACAGCACCATGTCCTCAGCAGGTTGAGGACCGAGAAGCAATGATCCCCTTCGCTGCAAACAAAGGGGGTCACGGAACACTAGCGATCCTTCAGAATGGACACACCGCGATAAGTCAAAATGATGGTCTCCCTGCTTCTTGCTCAGGACATACGAGATCTGAGCAGCAGCAAGTAACGCCTCAGCTGCAAACAAAGGGGTCAAAGGTTTGCCGTCAATTCACTTCCAGGCAGAAAAACATTTTCCTCAAAAGAAACAATTTATTTAGAATAAAACAAAAGCAGCTCAACTGTGAGCTCAACTTTGAGTGACAGCTACTTTTAAGCTGTGTGAGCCATAAAAAGGGTTTTTCTTTACTTTTCCAGAAATCTTGTGTACACAGCACAAAGCAAGAGGTCATTTTTTTTTCCACTTAAAACACCGGCATTGGCATCACAATAGCAGATACACAACTTTAAGCTGCCATTTTAGTAAAATGCACAAATACTAAACAGATTAGCTTTCTTCCATCAAGAGGCCCGTGGAAACTCCACACAAGCCACAACTTCTCTTCGAAAAGGTCCATTAGAGCTTTGATTTCCGTATCTTCATCCACTGTTCACCAGCTTTGCTTGCAGAAGGGAAAAAAAGGTTATTCAGTAAAAATGTTTACAATATTAAAAATATATATATTTTCCCTACGCCATCATAGATGAACACACTGTTAACAAGCCCTTCCTGGATACCTTGACCTCAAAAAGCACCAATAATACCCATTGGCACAAACCTTGAAACAAATTTACTGTATGAACAGACAAATAACAAGTAGAATAGGGTGAATTTTTTTTTTAAAGACTGCAATTAAGTGAGGATTATAGGACTGAAAATATCCTTTATACTCATGTAACTGAGCAAAACACACTGAAAAAAATTTCAGAGGACAGCAAGTTTATCATCAACCTATAATCAATATATTCTACATATAACTTAAAAAATGAAACAGTAAAACAGTAAAGTTTAGTGAAACTTTTACCCCCTCTATTTTCATTCTGAAATTTATATGGAGCAATACAGAACTGCTCCATTATTATAGAAAGGGGTCAAAACCACTTAAAAATCCACCTTTATCCATGTTACCAAAGACAGCAGCTGTTACTTTAAGAAAAACACTCACATAAACTCATTGCTAAAAAGCCAAGAACATTTTAGGACTTTTACTTTTCAGTGCTGTTGAAATCACACATAAAACTTTTTATGAAGATGGACAGCTCACTGCGGTGACCTGACTCATTTTCTCCCCTCCCTTAGCAACGTCACTGTAACCAGAATGTTAACAGGGTCACATCCACGTCTCCTCTGCTTGTTCTAATTCTTAACTTCTACCTATCTCAAAACCATGCATTGTGGCAGAGACAGTGAAAAATGTCCAGAAATTCTCTCCAAAATTTTTTTCACATGAAAAGTCATAAAGGCCCTCTTCTCAAGAGGATTTCCTAATTCTGTTACCACAGAGTTTTTGGTGAATGGTTCCAAACTGCAATTCAAGCTACGCCTATATAATGAGCAATTTCACTGTCTAAAAACAGTGGATTTAAGAAAGAAAAAGAAAAAGAAAAAAAAAAGGTAATGTCAGTGAAAAACTGCTCATAAGTTTTAAATAAACCTAAACTGTTTTTGATTCCGAAAGCAACGAACAAACACCTATCTTTTGCTACTGTATCTCAAATGATCTAGTTAAGAGAAGGGCCAGAACATATTACCTTCAAAATGTGTCAAAAACTTATACAAGCCAGAGGATGGACATTTTAAGGTGTAATCTTTAAAGGGAAGTCTATCTATGCTCAGTTAAAAGTCAACGTATACATCTTAAACAAGGAATTTAATTTTTTGTGTGGAAAACTCTAAGAATCGTTACAACCAACAAAATAATATTAAAAAAACTGGCTAGGAGCTGAACGCTTGCTTAATTTTCCATAAACTTCGAAGTAGTGATCCAAAAGTCTTAATTAGCTTGACGTTTTCACCAGCAATACTTAATAAGTCATTAAATGATACACTGAAGAAATTTTCTTTCCATTAATTTGAACTGAATTCCAGAAACATCAACTAAACAAGTATTTTTTTTAAAGTATAAGAAGTAGAAAAAATTGGTTGCTACAAAGAACACCCAATGCTGAGATAATGAAATTCTGATCAATCAGCATCAGTTTTAGACTTTTGCTTTCATTCCATTCTGAAGATTTAAGTCAATAGTTCACCAATATTATAAAACTGCACGAGAATGGGTATCACAAATAAGAGATTCATCTGAATGATGGCACTCTGTAGGTAAGCACCAAACAAAACATAATTAGGTATTTACAATACATACGTTTAGAAATGATATCAAGCCATTGTTCCTAAAACACTGAAGCACAAATTTCCCAGATTTAACAAAAGCTGCGATGTCAAATAAAAATTCACACAAACATGGAGCAAGCACACAAAAAGAGAGAAAAAAAAGAGAGAAAAGCACACACACTTTGAATTATCATAAAATCAGATGTCATGGACTTCACTCCCTAAAGGAGCAAAATTACTTGTCCAGTCATCTTATCACAAGATATTCAAAAGTTAATGGTTAGTGAGATTTAAACTGGAAAAATGTATCTAGCCAAACTGTACTTTGACCCCATGTATGAACAGAATGCACACTTGCCTTAGTTTCTGAACAGGTGTCTATGCCATATTACCATGCCACATCGGCCTTTTAAAAGCAAAAAGCAGCCCGGCAGGCATGGCTCAGTGGTTGAGCGCTAAGCTCCTATGAACTTAGGAGGTTTCGGTTTGATTTCCCTATCAGGGCATGTTCCTGGTCAGGGTGAGTACCCATGGTAGCAAGCTGCGTCCTCGGTGGGGGGCATGAAATCAATGATCCTCTCTCATCATTGATGTCTTTCTCCCTCTCTCTTTCTCTCTCTCTCTCTTTCTCTCTCTCTCTCTCTCCCCTTCACCTCTGAAATCAGTAAGAATATATACATTAAAAAAAAAAAAAAGAAAAAAGGAAAAGAAAGAAAAGGAAAAAGAAAAAAGCACCCAAAGCTTTAATTGTTAGGACTTTAGGTATTTTCCCTACAGGGTAACCAGGAGCATTTGTGTTTATAGCCTAGTACTTTCCTTCCCTCAAAATGACTAGTTTTTCCAGTTTAAAAACAAACAAACAAATCTCTAAACCTAAAAAGAATATTTATGAATGCATAGTGAAAACCAAACAAAACAAAGCAGCGGTGAGGTTTTCATGCTAACATGCATTAGAGACCTGTCGTAATGAAAAACAAAAAATTACATGACACTTCCCTGGGTTATTATTGGTGCTATTTTAAACTACCAGCTTTGATAACAGAAAGAAAACAGTTGGGTTCTGCCAGGCTTTCAATAAGTCACTTTCACAGAATAGAAACATGACCATGAACCAAAAGGTCCTAAAGTTTCTAATCATAGTTAAATATCAAGGGCCTTAGCCAAAGTTTTCAGTATTTAAATCGGGGGCGTGTGTGGGGGAGGGAGGAGAAAGGGAATGGGGAGGAGTGGATATACTAATGATCTGAGAAACTAGAAGTGGGGGCTAAGGAATAGATGGGGGGGGGGGGGAAAGACCCCAAAAATCATCCATTACTGTTAAGCAGCGAAATCCCTTGTTAAGAACCAGAAGTCACTATAATCTTCAGCTTTAAAACAAACAAACAAAAAAAAAAAAAACCATGAGGGTGGGTTATTTTCAATTAATTCCAGATGTCTGGGAAAATAAAACAAAAAGTTTTCCTTACACTGACATTTTAATTCTCTGTGGTTGGACCAGTGCAAATATTAAGCCCAATATTTCAAAGACAGTCCAAACATTTTCCATAATGTAATGTCATCGCTACTGTTTAAATATGAAAATAAGAATACAAGCAAAATTTTAAGAGCACGTCAAAGGCATTTCACGATGACTAAAAAATTCTGCTATCTAGAAATGGCTGATTAATGCCCATAGAAACAAAAGATGACTTATGAGCCTGCAAACAACTCTTCTTTCTATTATTGAAATCAGGAATTAGAATGAATACAAAAACTCATCTTTGATGAAAAACACTTGAGTTTTAAAATATGCACAATTAGAAATGTACCTGCTACACTTCTCTGAAAAAATCAGTAAAAACAACCCACACACCAATAACTGACCAAAGAATTCTGAGTTTAAAAGCACCTACTCACTTGCATACTAGTGTAAGCATAAGACATATGGTTTGTAACATACTCCTCAATTTTTACTGAACAGTTACAGCTACAAACCAAAAGTGCAAATACGGGATACAGAACTCAAGAATTGATGATAAAGATGCATATGTTAAAGCAAACTTTCTGGGAATAAACCGTGTATTTTAAGAGAAATACTCAAATACCTGATTAAAATACATAGCTATACAATTTACCAGCATATACTTTTTGAGGTCCCTGATAAAATTTTTCATACAAATAATATTTCTGGTACAGAAATTATTTACCTACATACCAATCAAGCCATATTTAGGTGCATATCTTTATATAATCAATGGGCTTTTTCCTCCAGATTTTGACTTCAAAATTTTGGTTTTGTAACTTTGAGGATTTTTTTTTTTTAAGCTCAAGGTGAAAAAAGAAAAAAAAAACAAAGAGGAGGAAAGAAGTTACTCGTAAGAGTGAGAACTGCTAATTAAAGTAAATCCATCTGCCTGCTACCTTCAGGGCATCCCTTTCACTTAATAACTAAATTATCCTGACTTCTATAAGGTTATAAAAATATAAAAAAAAAGGCTACAACTACACAACTAATTGAAAAGAGAATTTCACCTAATGCTGTATCCCATTACACATCACCAAACAGGAACCATGTCAAAGTAGCAAATACAAGTTACACATGGACTTTAGGACGCACCACGAACAATGATCATGACCAGGTAATCTTCTTCAGATTTGGCCAGTGCCTTGGCAGGAGAATCCAGGAACTGCTGGGAGAACTCACAGGGTGGGAAGGCATGAAGGACCCCGGTGTTTTCCTTGTCTTTGTTGCCCCCCACGGGGAGGCTGATCACCCCAGCAGCCTGCTTTTGCTTTAAATAGGACACCAGGTTCCTAAGTGGCCTCTGAGTAGAGGTGGCAGTATCTGTCGTGGCGGAGGAAGAGGATCTGCCGTCAGAACTTCCAGGCACAGCCAGAAGAATGGCATAACCATTGGGCCCTGCCACTTTGATGCGCCGAGTTACTTCATCCAACTTGGGCTGGTCCAAACGAAGACGCTGAGTGATCTTGAGCTGGGCAACTTTGCCTCCGCTGGAGCCCTCCACGAGAAGACTACTAGCCACTTGGAGGTCGCCCTGCAACAGATGCATGTTGGAAGGAAAGTTGCTGTTCTTCAACAGAAGCATGCCCTGCCAGGCCAAGCAGAGCTTGGGAGAGGCTGCGGCCGCAGGCGCTGTCCCCCCATCCTGCTTCTGGGAAGGGGACTTCAACTTGGAAGAAACGGCGCTGGCGCTGGCTGCACCCCCATCCGGCCGGTCTTCTTTTTTCAGAGGGCTTTTTCCCTCAGTGGGAGCAGCTGTCCGATGCTTCCTATCACGCTCAACCGATGCAGAGTTTTTGCGGTCTCGCTTGTCACCCTGGCTTTTCTCCAAACTGCCGCGTCTGTCTTTGATTGGAGAGGGCCTTTCCAAGAGGAGAAGACGAGAAGATCGATCGTTGTCACTGTTGTAGCGATCCCGGCTACTGCTCAAGTCTGGACTGCGGTCAGGAGAGGAGGGAACGCAGTGACGTTTCCGAGGACGGTCACTCTCAGGGGACCTATCCAGATGCCGGCCCCCACTGTCCTCAGGCAGCCTTCGCTTCCTAGGCTGGTCCCTGCTGCTGGGCAGATCTCGGTCACCTCTGTCCCGGTCCAAGGACCAGCCATCCCGCCTGCGATCCAGGCTATCCAGCGGCTCATAAGCAGACACAGAAGTGGGGGCAGTCCGAGTGCTGCGTTCCCGGGCCGGGGGCGGGGGCGGCACCCAATCGGAGTCAGCATACAGGTCCCGATCACGATCTCTGTATAGTAAGGGTGGTGTCCTATCCCTCGCACCCCTCAAAGGATCCGGTGCCCGATGTCCAAAAGCATCTGTCACCAGGTCATAATGAGTTAAGGGCAGAGGCTGCAGATACTGCTGGTGGTACCGATGTTCTGTGTCTGCAAAGTCTACTCTAAGGCGACGATCTGGGCCACCAAGTGGAAAGCCCCGCATATGGGTCCAGGCAGCATGAGCGGCATCCAGGCTTTCATACTGGATGTAGGCCCAGCTATCACCTTTGCGGTAGTCTATGGTGCGGATGGTGCCGAATCGGTCAAATTCTCGTGCGAGGGCAGCGAGGGGCACCCAAGGTCCCAGGCCACCGACCCAGAGGCGGGTGGTGGGTGTAGCTTTACCATAACCTATTTTGATAGGATTCTGAATGATAATCTTGCCAGACATTGCTAGTTTGGCTCGGTGAGACATGTCCAGGTTCTCAAATTTGAGAAAACCATAGGTACTGGTCTGGCCCCGCGAAGGCCTCTTGATGTCCACCTCTGTGATGACCCCGAAGCGATCGAAAGCCCTTCTCAGATCGCTCTCGGTCACCGTGATGTCTAGGTTGCCCAAGAAAAGCGTCCTGTTAGCTCGCTGATCGTCCTCCGGTGAGATCTCGTCCACTTCCCGGAAAGGAGCAGCACCTGCTCCGGCTCCCACCCGGGGCTCAAGGTTGTATGCGGGGCGCACTCTCTCGTAGAACGGGTAGTCCCGCTCCCTGTCCAGGTCCCGGGGCAAGGGCGGCGGCGGGGGAGGGGGCAGGCGGCCGAGCGCCAGCTGCTGCAGTCGGTAGTCTCTGTACCCCAAGGCCGCCCCGCCGGGGGAAAGGGACCTCTGGCCCCCGCCTCCTCCGGGAGCGTGCCGGTGGCCGCCGACAGAGGCCCCGACCACGCTGGACGACGGCGGGTAGGAGTCTTTGTCCAGCGGGGAGCGGCTGCGGCGGCGGCTCGCGTACACGGCCTCGATCTTGAGGGGCCGGTCGTAGAGCACCAGGCGGCCTCTGGCATGCTTGGCCGCCCGCGCGTCCTCCGACCGCCGGAAGTTCACAAAGGCTACGCGCTCGTCCCCGCCGCCGGAACCCGAGAGGTGGCTGATTTTGACACTCACGTCGCCGAAGCGTTTGAACTCGTGGAACAGGCCGTCCTCCACCGCCTCGTCGCTCAGCTGGGAGCCCAGCTCGCTGATCTTCAGGGTCTTGTACTCCCCGCCGTCCGCGGCCAAGGAGGCGGCCCCCGAGGAGCGTGACTCGCCGCCTCCGCCGCGGGAGCTGCTGCGCGACTCGCCCCCGCCCGAGGAATTCTTAGCGCCCGGGGAGCTGTAGCTGTGCAGGCGGCTGCTGGAGCTGCCCCCGCCCGTGTCGTACTCGCGGCTGCCGCCTCGGCCGCTGGACTTGTCGAGATGAAGGCTGCGCCGCGACCCGCCGCCGCCGTCGGTCTTAGCGCTGCTGCTCCCATTGCTGCCGCCGGAGCCCCCCAACTTCTTGCTCCGCTCCCCGCGAGAAGTCGAATCCTCACCGCCACGGGAGCGTTTGGACTTGACCGGAGAGCGCTCTTTCCCCTTCATGGCTGCGGGTCGCCGGAGGTCGTCTCCGCGGAGCTGAGGAACCCGCCGCCCCGCGCTGGTTTCACACAGCGGAACCGCATGCCGCCATCTTGGGCTCCGCCGCTGCAAAGGATCCCGCCCCGCAGCCTCCATTGGCCCAGTAGCTCCCCTCTTCTACAGTCTCATTGGGAAAACTGCGTGTCTGTCTTTACATCTCCCCGCGCTCCGGGAAGGCGCCCGCCCGACCACTGTTATTGGGTTCCCAACGCCACAGCCGGAGTACCTCATTGGTTACACTCGGTGTCCGTCTTAACGGTTCCTCGCGCCAGGCTGTAGCCCCGCCCCTCGCACTCTGTGGTCACCTGAGCCAAAGTCTGGAGGCGTTGATTGGACAAAAAGTGTGCCCTGTAACGGTACTTCTGGCTACGGAAAGCGATGGTCCCGCCTCCTCATCCCTTTTATTGGTTTTCGACCCCGTCCTTTAACCCACTGCTTGGAAGGTCGGGCCATCTTTTCTGGCGTTTTCTTGTTTTGTTTTGTTTTTTTCCCTCAGAGGCCGCCTCCCGGCGATCTCGCGCGAGAGAGCTCTCCCTCTTTCGACCCCTTTTTCCAACTCCTTTGGCGGCTGAGAGAAATTTAAATCTGATTGGATGGTGGTGGGGGCGTTGAGTGGCTGAACTAACTGTCAATCACTCGCTTAAAGGGGTAGGCCCACGTACCGCGGGAGCGGACTGAAGGTGAAAGAGTGGAACACGCGAGTGCCGTGCGACGTCACTGAGACGTCGCGAGATGGTGACCAGAATCCCGCCCCGCCTCTCGCAGCTTCGGGCGTTCTGCCCGGCCCACATTTGTTCCGTCGGGCGGCGTGCGCTGCCGTGCTCCGGCCGTGGGAGCGCGGGGCCTCTGGACTCCCCGCTTCGTACCGCCGGCTGTCGGGCCCACACATCCTCCTGGCGGCCGCTCCCGGGGCGCCCGGCGGACACCATCTTAGTCCCTCGGGCCTCTTTGTGAACAGCCGGAGAAAGCCACACTCGCCATGCGCGAGAGCGCGCCGCCCCTGGAGCCCGCGGGGCCGGCCGCCGGGAGGTCACAGGTCACCGGCCGCGGGTCACGTTAGCGCCCTGGGGCGGGGGGCAGAGGTCGGCCGAGACGCTGCGCAGCAGGGACGGGTCCGAGCCCGGAGCCCCTGCCCGCCCCGTTCCCGCCCTGGTGCCCGGGGAGCCGCGGGGAGTGGCGGACGGCCTCCGCGGGCGTGGCTGCAGGCTTCCTGGTTTCTGTTACGGGTTCACGTGGACTGGAGGTTTTGTAGTCCCGCAATAGAGCTGTTTGTGCTATTGTTCTCCCCCTCCCGCTCAGTAATCTAGTGACATGGACGCGCCAGGCGGCAGTGTCACCTGTTTTTCCCCCGGGGGCTTCTTGCACACCCCGCCCACCTCGCTGCTATTGTTTAGAATCCTGTGGCATCATCCCCGTGCCGTCTGTAAATGCACCTCTTGGGGCTCCCTCCGTCTTGATGCGCCTCCAACCCCAACTTCCATTCTTCCCAGAGACCTTGGTTATGTGAGACCAGTGGTCGGCAAACTCATTCGTCCACAGAGCCAAATATCAACAAGCACAACGATTGACATTTCTCTTGAGAGCCACGTTTTTAAAACTGAAGCGTCTTCTAATGCCACTTCTTCGTGGTATTTTGTGGAAGAGCCACACACTCAAGGGGCCAAAGAGCTGCATGTGGCTCGGGAGCCGCAGTTTGCCGGCCACTGTGTTAGTAGAGCGCCTGTGCGTGCTGGAGACACCGAGGTCAGGTGCAGCCTCGGTCCTGCCCCTGGCCCTCGGGCGAGGCGAAGGGTGGTGGTGGCCCTGAGGTCATCACAGCAGTCCTGCCAGGTAGCCTGCGGGCCCGACATGAGGATTCTTGTCTTGATCTCTCCAGCCACATCTCTCAGGGCCCCATACGGAGTAAAGAATGTCAGGTGTTTTTAAGCACAACCTTCTTCAAAGTAGCAATAATGTCCCCTAAACTTGAAAACTCTAAGGATTAGGGACTGCAAGCCCTCCTTAGTCATGCTTCTCTTTCTTTTTAAAATACATTTTTTAATTGATTTTTTACAGAAAGGAAGGGAGAGGGATAGAGAGTGAGAAACATCCATCAGCTGCCTCCTGCACGCCCCCTAACGGGGATATGCCTGCAACCAAGGTACATGCCCTTGACCGGAATCAAACCCAGGACCCTTCAGTCTACAGGCCTATGCTCTATCCACTGAGCCAAACCAGTTTAGGGGACATGCTTCTCTTTCTAAATAATTTTGAGGAAGGTGAATATGGGGGGCTTTTGTCTTAATTAGCTCAAAGAAGCTTGAAAAAAGCCCAATATATAAAATCATAAAAATCCATGGTATTGGCCGTGAATAACTGTTACTGTTTCATCTTTTTAATAGAAATTAATTTTAGCTTTCCTTAAAAAAGTTTTTATGGAAAAAGTAAAAAAATATACAAATGTAGAAATACTATAAAAGAACTACGTGCCACCCAATTTCAACAGTATCTCGTCAGCTTGATTCATCTATACTCTCTTCCCAGTCTTGCCCCTCTTGATTATTTTGGTGCAGGTTTATTAGATATATTTTTCTGTCCCAGATATGGAATCAGTCATTTCTCCAATGAGTTTTGGTTTCTTTTAGCAGGAAATGATATTTAAAGATAAAAATCTGGATGCTAGGGGATAAAAAATAAAAAAAAATAAAAAAAACACAACGACCAATATATTAGTTCTAAAAGCACAAAACATTCCGAATAAAAACTACCTAGGAGGTTTTAATCTATTTCAACATTATATTAATACAACATGAAACTGAACTTAAGCCATGATCTGATTAGTTAAGGTTAATAGCCAATGCAAATAAGCCAGGCTCCAGAGTGACTACGTTTGGCCTAAATGACCTGCTTAGATGACTCACTGATGGAAGAAAAAGATGATGGCCAGAGTCTGTACACATTCCCAGATCTCGCGATAGGAGTGAGGGCGCAAAGGAGGGAATTCAGGGAGCTGCTACCAGTATGTGTGGCGCTACCTTCATGCCTGCTAGGCTTAGAGGCTTGCTGTTTGAAATTCCAGGGAGCTTGACAGGCTACTGTCCGTGCCTGGCTGCGCCTGGAGGGCTTGCCTAAGGAGACTGCTGTCAAGAGGACTGGTAAGTTCAATGGGCCAATAGGAAAGGCCTGGATGCCATTATTAGTAACAGCTGAAATACAGCCTGTGCCATGTGTGTGTCCATGACAGAACTGAATAATGGCATCATATGTTGATGCATACTGTAGTCAGAATAGTAAAAAAAAAAAAAAAAAAAAAATTCAGTTCCTTTGTGTTCTTCAAAGTACAAAGCTACCTAGTAAGTTGAATCAGACTATTTTCACACACGTGCATTAGAGCTGAGAGCAGGAAAGTGACCCATGGTTTAGGGGGCCAGGACTTTGAACCCCTTTACTGGTGTTGGTGATGGGGTTATTGAATATAGATCCAGTCCAAATTTTCATCTAATCTCCTTGTGAATCTATGCCAGATTGGTGATGGCAGCTGACCCAGGCAAGGAATATCTTTGAGCGGCCATGAGACCAGAGTTAAGCTACCAACAGGTTTTCTGAGCATCAGAGCAGCGTTTTGATCGCCTCCTAGAGCCTTGTCAGAAACCAAGTGTGTTGAGGAAAAGCTGCTATCACTCATTTTGGGGTCTGTGCTGGCCCCTGGGAGCTGTACAACTCAAAGGCCCTAGAGCCGTGGTTGGCAAACTGCAGCTCTTTGGCACCTTGAGTGTGGCTCTTCCACAAAATACCACGGCCTGGGTGAGTCTATTTTGAAGAAGTGGCATTAGAAGAAGTTTAAGTTTAAAAAATTTGGCTCTCAAAAGAAATTTCAATCGTTGTGCTATTGATATTTGGCTCTGTGGACCAATGCGTTTGCCGACCACTGACGTAGAGGATGCAGTCCAGCAGAAGAGCGGCCACAAGTAGCTTCCTATATAAAGTGCTTTCTCACATGGCCAGTGTGGCCCAGTGGTTAAGCTTCGATCTATGAACCAGAAGGTCACAGTTCGACTTCCTGGTCCGGGCATATGCCCGGGTTACTGATCCCCATTGGGGGATGTACAGGAATCAGCCGATCAATGATTTTCTCTCTCATCATTGATGTTTCTATCTATCCCTCTTCCCCTCTGAAGTCAATGAAAATATTTAAAATAAGTAAATAAAGTGCTTTCTCTCCTTTAAATGTTTGGAATGGAAAAGGAAAAATAAAAGTTACCCACATGGAAGAAAACTGTACAATTAAAGGATGTATCAGTATGCTTTCAGTGAAATGTCTTCTTTCCACTCCCTAAGTTTTATTGTTTGTATATCCTTAATGCACATATAGACATTTAATTGCAACAGCAAATGTACTTGGGAGCTGAGAGCTATTCAATTTCCTGGCAGATATAAAAAGGCCTAAAGCTGGGAATTGAAAAAAAAATTCCCACCAATAGGATTATTTTGTTCCATTCCTTCATAAAATGGTCTCCTGATAGTGAGGTTTGTTTGTTTGATATGAAAAAAAAAGTGTAATTTACTCACAGGCATATAATAAATCCCTAAAATGGCCAACAATCATTTAGGACCCAGTTTGCATTATAAAGACACTTACTTGTGGTTTGTGGAGTTTTTTAACAGCCTTATTAAGATATAATTTACATACCATAAATTCTCCCAGTTAAAGTGTACAATCCAGTGGTTTTTAGTTTGTACATCAGAGCTATACATGTGGTTCATCCTTTAATATTATTACAGAAAGCGCTGTGCTATAGTTTCTCTTAGGCGACTAAGACCTAACATAATTACCTTTCATTTATCCAGACACCTTAAAAGGCAGTGGTTAAGAGCATGGACTCAGGGCCAGTCAGCCTAGATTTAAATTCAGTTCTGCTGTTGTCTCTACTGTTAATCTCTCTTGATTTGCTTGTTTATAAAATGGGGGGAAATCTGCCTGGCCAGAGCGGCTCAGTTGGCTGATTGTTATCCTCTGCACCAAAAGGTTGCCAGTTTAATTTCCTGTCAGAGCACATAACCTGGGTTGCAGGTTCGATCCCTGGCCGGAACATATGCTCAGGGCACATACTAAAGGCAACTGATTTATGTTCTTTCTCCTTCGCTCTGTCTCTCTCCCTTCCTCTAAGCATGTCCTCCAGTAAGGATTAAAACAATAATAATGATGGTAAAAATCACGGAATCTCTTCATGTGGGAAATTAAATGGGATAAAACATACACAGTACACGGTAAGCACAGAATGGACAGCCCACACGGTCCTGTAATTCCACGTATGTTGGTGATTTTCTCAGTGAGGCACTTAGATCGGCAAGGTGGGGGCAGAACGCAGGTCCACGGGCTGCTGCTGGGGGTTTGCCTGTGAACCTGGGAGCTGGAATAACATGGCGGCGGCCGCGGCCCCTCCTTCCCACAAGTAGAAATCCAAACAACACACCGTGTTAAATAATCCATTTATCAATAGGTAATAAAAATAAAAGCCAGCCTTTGCTAAACACATACAACATACCAGGCACACTGCTAAAACTCTCCTCATTAGCTTACTTTACCCTCACAACGGCCTCAGGAGGAATGCAGGCTTATAATCTCTCTTTTTTTCAGATAAGAATATGTGTACACTACAATACTATTTTGTTTTGCTTTTAAAAATATATATTTTCATTGATTTCAGAGAGGAAGGGAGGGAGAGAGACATAGGGAGAGAGAGAGAAACATCAATGATGAGAGAGAATCATTGATCACCCCCTACACACCCCTACTGGGGATGTGCCCTGACCATGACCTCCTGGTTCACAGGTCAATGCTCAACCACTAAGTCACTGCGACCCGGCTTGTTTTGCTTTTTCCAGTCTGTGAAAAACATTTTATTTGAAATCATCCTTACATAGTATGGGTGACACTGCCTGTTGCCTAATCAATATCCATCCCCCCCTCCTTTGTTGCAATCAGTACAGTACTGTGATGGGGAAAATTTTAGAATAAGGGGTCCAGACAATTTCTTAGGCCAGGAGCAGAAGCTGCCCCGTTAACTTTAGGATGGACTTCTTACGCAGCACAGTTTGCAGCTGGATAAATGCTGGTTCCAAGAATGAATGGAGAAAGCAGCGGTGGTGATGATACCTCAGCTAGTGGCCCCGTCTTTTCATCGAAAGGGTAACTGTCAGGTCAAACCTTTCATTCAAGTGTGAGGAGAAGATGGTTAAGCTTGATAGCTAATGCGTGTGCATTTTAATTTGCTAATTAGTGCATTAGTGGTATAATAAACCACAGGGCTCAAAGGATCTCTCTCTCAGTAGCTAGATTTAAAGAGGCATCCCACATTCTGTGGGTCAGTAAACACCGGCCTTCACTTATTGATTTTGTGATAAATATTTTCTCAATGGCTAGGATTTCACATGAACTTTCTTTTTGTCAACTCCAATGTTTCCTTCCGCCCACCCAAGGGTTCACCCTCCTCCATCTCTCGGTGTCTTTTTCACAGTGTTTAGCAACCGCTCCTTCTAGAAATTCTCTCTGCCCTTGTCTTCGTGCTCTGCACCTTCAATTCAATTGCATCTCAACCAATATGTATTGATCACCTGTGATGTGCCAGACCCTGGGCCATCATCATTCATTTATGAACTCATTCATCAACACTCATGGAGTTCCCACTGGTCGGCACGGGGCCAGTGACGGATACAGAGATGAACAAGCAGCCAAAACCGGTCTGGCTCAGTGGATGGAGCATCGGCCTGCGGACCAAAAGGTCCCGGGTTCGAGTTCTGTCAAGGGCATGCACCAGTAGGGGGTGTGCAAGAGGCAGCTGATCGATGATTCTCTCTCATCGATGTTTCTAACTCTCTATCCCTCTCTCATCCTCTCTGTAAAAAATCAATAAAATATATATATTTTTAAAAAGTTGAACAAGACAGAATCCCTGGCCTAAGAAGCTGCACAGTCGCAGGCGTCCTCAAACTTTTTAAAGTGGGGGCCAGATCACGGTCCCTCAGAGAGCTGGAGGGCCGGACTATATGATCTACTAATTCCTACTGTAACACCTCGGCTGCGCTCACTGCCCAAAAAACCTGGCGGGCTGGATCAGACTCCTCTGCGGGCCGCATGTGGCCCGCGGGCCGTAGTTTGAAGACGCCTGAAGAGACACCTAACATCCCAGGAAATGAGGAGGCTTCCGTGGAAGCACCAACTCAGGGGCTGGGGCCCTCAGACAAGGAAGCCATTGCTTTTCTCTGGAAGGGGCATGCTTTGCATAGCACAGTGCCTGGCACGTGCTGAATTTCAATCCGTATTTGTCAAAAGAACAAAAATCCCTGCAGGCAGACAGACTAGCATGACTAGGGAACATTCAGGGAGCCCTACTGGCTAACGCCATGGGGTTCATCAACTCCGCGGGGCGGAGATCAGATTCTCTGGGGCATGGAAGGGGCGGTGACGGGGATAATGTTTATCTGAAAGAGTAATTTTTCCCTCCTGTTGCTATTTAATTTATAAATTTTATGCGCATGCATATTTAAAAAGCACATTACATTAATTATTCACTTGCAACTTTTGTTTTATTTTTTAAAAACTTTATTTTAAAAATATATATTTTACTGATTTTTTTTTTTTTTTTTTTTTTTTTTTTTTTTTTTTACAGAGAGGAAGGGAGAGGATTAGAGAGTTAGAAACATTGATCAGCTGCCTCCTGCACACCTCCTACTGGGGATGTGCCCACAACCAAGGTATGTGCCCTTAACCAGAATCGAACCTGGAACCCTTCAATCCGCAGGCCGACGCTCTATCCACTGAGCCAAACTGGTACCGGTTAGGGCGCAACTTTTGTTTTATACATTTATTTATCAAGAATGAGAATAACATGATTGTTTTTATAATATAAATTGCAGGAATTCAAGGTCAAACTAGGTAAATAGAGAGGGTGCATGGGTTCTGCAGCAAAGCCCCCAACCTCTTGAGGGGAGTGGTGAGATTGGGAGTGTTGGGTTGTGAAGAACTGCATCCTGGAGGGTACGGTTTGCTGACCAGCATCAAAATAAAATGACCCCACCTGGCCAGCATGGCTCAGTGGTTGAGCACGAACCTATGAACCAGGAGGCCACAGTTCGATTCTCCGTCAGGGCGCAGGCCTGGGTTGCACAGTAGGGGGCATGTAGGAGGTAGCTGGTCAATGATTCTCTCTCATCATTGTTATTTCTCTCTCTTCCTCTTCGAAATTAATAAAAATATATTTTTAAAAAAATTAAAATTAAAAAAAAAAATGACCCAAGGATCACATTTTCAAAAGCAAATTCCTGAGCTCTGTTTGCATTAGCAGGGTTCTCCAGAGAAACAGAACTAACAGAAAACAGAGATAGAGACAGCTGCAGCTATATTTTATGTATGTAAGTATGTTATATGCAAATATATATAACTACATACTTATAGTTAATGATGCCTGCTCCCCTTCCTGTGGCTGCGAACAAAGGATCCCCGTGCGCAGCAGCCGGAAACAGTTGTGGGCAAGGAATCTGAGAACGGCTCCACCGGACGATTAAAGCTCAGGCCTCTCCTTTGTTGCTGCCAGGTGTTGGCTGTAGCTTTCGTCATCTCACCCAGGCCGATTATCCAAGATGGCCATTCTCATGGTTGGCAGTTGGCATCAGCTGTATCTGCAACCCATGGCCGCTGCAGCAGAGTCATCTGAGGGTCCTCAGCCTTCTATTCGATACATGGCATCCGGCTCCATCCACACAGTCCTCAGCCTTCTACATGGCATCCGGCTCCATCCACACGGCCCTCAGCCTTCTACATGGCATCCGGCTCCATCCACACGGCCCTCAGCCTTCTACATGGCATCCGGCTCCATCCACACGGCCCTCAGCCTTCTACATGAAATCCGGCTCCATCCACACGGTCCTCAGGCTTTTCTACATGGCATCCAGCTTCACCCACAGAGAAGCCCCATGGCCTTTCTCGCACAGCCTAACTTCCACATACCTGGGTCAAAGTCGTCACAAGTCTTCTCAGATTCAAGGGGTGGGACTTAGAATTAGACTCCACTTGGTTTGTTGTTGTTTTTGTTTGTTTGTTTGTTTGTTTTAAATATATTTTTATTGATTTCGGAGAGGAAGGGAGAGGGAGAGAGAAACATCAATGATGAGAGAGAATCACTGATCGGCTTCCTCCTGCATGCCCCACAGGGGGGATCGAGCCCATAGTCTGGGCATGCACCCTGTCTGGGAATGAAACCGTGACCTCCTGGTTCACAGGTTGACGCTCGACCCCTGAGCCACGCCAGCTGGGTTAGACGCCACTTCTTGAAGGGGCAGTGGCACGGTCACCATGCAGAAGAGCGTGGAGGTGGGAGATCTCGCTGCGGCCATCTTTGGAAGGTACAGTCTGACATCCCTCCCAAGCCAACCTTTTCCGCCCTGACCGCTTATCTACTCTCCTGTTTCCTATACACAATCGCCCAGAAGATATCTCCACCTGGGACTCTTGTTGTCAACCCAAACTCATGTCTAAAACAGGATTTCCCCCGTGGGAAGGAGCGCGACCGTGGGCACAGCAGCCCTCTGCCGGGGAGGAGTCCCCTGGGGTGGCTGGTGCCCACTGGCTGCGGAGCAATTCCTTCCCTGAGCGGCAGTGGGCAGCCTGGCTCTGTCCCCGAGTCCACCGGTTCCCTCGCCTCTTCAGTCACGCCGCCCATGGCACACCTTCTCTTGGGTGCTTCCAAGCCCAGCTTCAAGTTCCTCTTTCATTTGACTTTCAGCAAACCCCAGTCCACACGCTCTCCACTGGACTTAACCTCTGATTACCTCACATACTTCATTCTACCTCGTTCCACCCCAGCGGGTTCCGCATTCTTGGAGGCAATGAATGGAGCACCCCCCCGCCCCCCCCCAGGGTGTGCAGCACAGGGGTGGGGACACATTTCTAGTCAGAGCTCAAGAGATGCTTGGGGATCCATTGGCCATTGTGGACACTGTGCTGGCTTCAGGTCCATCCCCACAGGAGAATGCATGGAGTAGGAAACCACGCCCTCACTGTCCTTCCGAGGGAGGAGGAGGAGGAAACTCTTGCCAACGACCAGCGCTTGCTCTACTGGGGCTGGAGCGGGAGTGGGGCCTGGGGATGACTTGAGAGATACTCCCCATCCCTTTGCTCCCAACCCCCACAACAGCCAAGACTCCTTCTTGGACTCACAGGGAGCCGTGGACATGGAACTAACTAACGGCCATGCCCAAAGCCACGTGGAATTACCGTGAGGATCCTTTGTCTGGAGAGACAGCTCGCCAGCGGCTACCAGGAGGGAGAGGAGCTGTTTTCCTGACCTCGGAGGGTCTGGTCAGAGCGTGCCAACGCCCGAGCACGCCCAGGCGGGGAGCTCCATGGATCAGCTTGCTCTTTGGAGGTTCCTCGCTGCTTCGGGGGAAGGAAAGGCATTCCAGAAGCCACCACTGAGGCCGCTTTGCTGTGACTGCCGAGTGCAAGGAACTGACAGGCCATCTCTAGGTACACAGGTCACAGGACGGGGGCTCCCCGTGAAAGTGGTAAGGGGCAGATGTAATGTCAAAAGGAAGACCGTTCTTTTGATCTGAGCTCTCCGAAGGCGGAAAAGGCTACTCTGAGAGCTAGTGAGCGCCCTGTCACTAGCGGCATGCAAGCAGAGACTTGAGCGCACCCCGTGGAGATGCGGTGGAGGAGACTCTGATGAGGTAGGAGGGGAGGAACTAGCTGGCCGGGGCCTGGGAAATTCTAGAGCTTCGCGGTGAAGGCTGCAGGCCTTGGGGGAGTGGGCACCCAGGAAGGGAGGAGGGACTGCCCAGGGGGTGGATGGAGGGAGCCCAGGCTCAGTCATTGTGTCGAGGGCAGTCCCTGTTTCTTGGGAGGCTCGAGGCCCCAGAGCCTGTAACTGTACACAATCCACGCATTGGTGCAGTTAACTGAGCAAACATTTACCAGCCTGAGCGGCAGCTCCCCGCGGGAACCCCCCCTCCCCCGCTGTGGGGTGGCCTGCGCTCTGCTCTCCAGCCTCCCGCTCAGCGCTCAGCGGCCGGCCGGCAGGGGACAGCAGAGACACGCGGATGCCACACTGCGCAGCCTGCTGCTCAGCGTCCCTGCTGGGGAAACTGGGTCACTCGGTCCTGCCAAGCGGCAAACATGCCCAGGCAGGTGGGCACACCGGGCTTCCCGGCAAGGGCTTTGCGGGCCAGATGCCACTTGACGGGGCCATCGGCAGAAGCAGCTCCTCCCGGCAGAGGAAGGGGGAGGCTGAGGACATGGGGTGGCTCAGGCCTGAGGCAGAAGCCTGGGGGGGATCCTGTGCCAGCAAAGGGTTTGGTTTAGCTGGACACCCCCCGGGGCTGCATAGTAGAGAAGGTCAGAGGCAGGTCTGCCAAGGCTGGGGGGCACGGGTGGCTTGCTTCAGGGAGAACCGGGGACCTCAGTGCGGACTGTGAGGCCCTCTTTAGGGCTGGGTGAACCTCCATGCCAGTCAGTAAATGCCAGATCTTGCCACCTGTTCTCTATAGGACTCGGGTGACTCATTTTCAGACCCCCGTTCCCTTGTCCACAAAGCAGGTGGCTCTGTTGTCAAGAGGAAGTGGGAGACGGATGTGACTGTGCCCAGGTATTGTTCGTTCTCCTCCCCTCCCTCCCCCACCCAGGCGGACACCCTCTGCAGGGAGGCCCACGGGAGCCGAGCACAGCAGCGGGAGGGGTGCCCACGGAGCCGTCAGTCCGGGCCGGGCGACCTCATCCCGCAGGAATGCTGTCTCTGTCTGTGGGGCCGCCTCTCCCCCAGCCCTCCCCACCCCCGAGCACTCTCGGCAGAGACGGGAGGGCCTCCACTCTCAAACCTCGTCTTTTGAGCCAAGACGTCGGGGAGATGCAACAGGCCTGGAACGAGGGGGGCCTGGAGGACGGACCGGGAGAGAGCCGCCCGACACTCCGGCTCCTCCAGGGGACGCCGGTACATGTTCTTCCAGATTGTCCTCCTCCACTCCTCTGAGACCTTGACGCCCGGCAAGGCTGGCCCTTCCGCCCTGCACTGCTGAGGGCAGATGCTTCCCTATGAGGGCTCAGCTCAGGGCTGGACTGAGCGGGCTGTTAACAGAGGAGGAATTCTGGCTGAAACCGGTTTGGCTCAGTGGATAGAGCGTCAGCCTGCAGACTGAAAGGTCCCGGGTTCGATTCTGGACAAGGGCATGTACCTTGGTTATGGGCATGTTTCTAGCTTTCTATCCTTCTCTCTTCCTCTCTAAAAACTCAATAAAATATATATATTTTTAAAAACTGCTTCTACTGTTCTCAAAATTATTATTTTTTTTAAAGAGGAAGAATTCTGGAGAACTGATTTGAGCCTCCAGTTTCACTGATTTGAAAAAAAAAAAAAAAAAAAAAAGACCACCATTAAAAACACACTCACTGGGGCTCAAAGAACAGTGGGAGCACCGAAAGGAAAGTTCCTACCCTTTTTAATTGCTTCTAGAATCTTCCCCCACGACCTGTGACTATTGGGAGGAAGTGACCAGGTCCCTGCAGGGAGCGGCCCAAACCTGAGAGTATCCCCACCACCTTGGGGATTTCCCTTTGCTCATCTGCTCCCTGCGTCACCTCTGGCCACTGCCCAACCTCAGGCATGAGACAGACTGAGCCTCCCAGCAATGAGGCCAGTTGCTTCCATTGGAACCTCACCACTGCTATGTGCCAGCTGTGGGAGCTTGGGCAAGCTACTTCGTCTCCCTGAGCCTCAGTTTTCTCATCTGTGAAATGGGCACAATGATGGGGTTTTTTTTGTTGTTTTTTTTCCCCATCAGAGCTACGATTCTTCCCAGTCCCTCTTCATCTGAAACGAAAAGCAACAACAAACTAAAGAGCCAGCTTCTTCCCTAGGAAAGCCAAACAGCAGGGCCCAGAAAGGAAGAGGGTGGAAGTCAGACTTTGGAGTCTTCCAGTCCGGGCACAGGGAGCTCCGTGGGGGGCAGAAATCGCTCAGGAGCCAGCACATCTCTGCCCCCAGAGTACATTGTGACGGCATCCGGGTCGCTGGGCCCCTTCAGCCCTTACTATCCTCCACCCAACAACGGGGCCATTGGTCTCCGAGGCCCCTGCAGCCTCTGAGAGTCTCAGCCACGAGCGAGGCCCTTGTTCTCTGGGACGCGGCCCAGGCCTCCCGCAGCCACAGCCGCGGACGCGGCACTCGCTTGGGCTCTGGCCCGCGGCCCAGAGGAGGCAGTCGGCCCCAGGGAAGCCCCTGGTTTGCAGCAGGAACTCTGGCCTATTGGCATCCGGCTGCAGCCGAGGCTTTCCAGGGAGGACGGGAGGAACGGCGGGGCTGGCAGAGGCCTGGCCAAAGCCGCCTGCAGCTCGGCCCGGCGGCCTTGCCTCGCAATCCACAGCCTCGGCCGCCTGGGAGAGGAAGGCGTGCAGGGCGCTGTGGCTGGGGGCGGGCAGCTTCCTGTTTGGAAGGCCTGGGTCAGGGTGGGTTCCCTGGGATGAGACGTGTTGGAAGGAGGAGCTCAGCACAGGGGCCCAGCAGGCTCCCCAGCCCTGACTGAGTCCGTAAGCAGTGATTCAGCACGTCCTCTGTGTGTGAGCTACCCTGGTGGCCGCTGTGGGGCGTCAGCAGAGGGTCAGGCAGGGCTGGCCTCGGAGGGCTTGACAGTCCACCATGTAGACAGTTCGGTGGGGCCGGGCAGGGCGAGAGGAACTGAATCCTGGGGGCCTCCAGGAGGTGGCAGAGGCTGGCTGCCTTCCTCTGACGGGAGGTCGGTCCATTTTCCTCTCCTGGGCAGGGAGCCATCCAGAACGCCCACCTCCTCCTTCGACGGCCATTGCAGGCGTGCTGCTGGGTGGCACTGGGGCCCTCTCTCCCAGTCCCTGGGGCCAGCGCGATGAGGACCACCCTGTCCGCAGACAAGCAAACGGAAGACCAGCCGCAAGTGCCTCTCCCGGGCCACTCAGCTTCTGAGGCTGGGAGCTGGGTTCGAATCCATGTCCAGCTATCCTCCAGTCCTGGGTCCATTCCATTGAGATGCTGCCTGTAGCAAGGATGGACACCTCCTCCCCCTGACACCCATCCCATGCAGGCTGGGCAGATTTTGCCAGAAATGTAGACATTGCCAGGGGGAACTGGCTGCTCTGGTTGTCTGCCCTCACTGCGAGCAGGAGCACAGCTCAGGGTTTGCAGGTCACCGGGATTTACCTCAGTTGGGGATCGGTGTCCTCCGAGGTGCCCTGGATGTTGACGCCTTCACTTCCTCTTGGTGACTCCAGTCCAGGACTTTGGGGTGACTCCTGCAGAAGCAGAAGCATGGCCTTGCAGAGCCGGGCAGAAGCCACTGGAGAAGGCCCTTCGGTGACCAGATGACCTTGAGCACATTTCAGAGCCTGGCTCCCTCCTCTGCGAGGACAACGACAGCCAGCCGACAGCCGTGCCAGACAAGACTGACAGCCTGAGCCTGAGCCCGGCTGAGCTCATCTGTGGGAAGCCCCCTCGCTCTAGGACGATAGGTAGTAAATGCTGTTTTTCAGGATCACTGAGCCTTAAAAACACAGTCCGGGGACCATGCTCAGCCCTTCAGCATCTCAATGGAGCCTCCCAGCACTCCTATGAATGGAGCCTCAAATGAGCAGCTAGGCTGGGATGAGGTAGCCCCAGGAGAGAAGCAGAAGAAATGAGAAAGCTGCGAAAGACCAAACGTGCTCACTTCTTAGGGCAGGCTGGAATATCTTAAGGAAAGCTCGATTAAATGGAGAGAAGCCAACAGAATGAGTGCAAGGCTGCTGGGACCAGGGCGGGGGAGATTGGGTAGAAGCCAGAGGGGTCTGGAGCAGCCTCAGAGGCTCTGCTGAGGAGGAGGGAAGGGGCTGGACAAAACAGAGACGCGCCCCCCAAGCACAGCCAGGAGGAGGCGGACCTGGGGTGGGGTGGCCGGAGGTGGACACTCCGCACTATGGTGGCTGTGGAAGGAGCAGTTCCTGGGTCCCCGCGGAGGCCCTGAGAGCCAGGAGGATGAATAAAGCAGGCGCGGGCTCAAGGCGGGAGGCTGTTCACTCGAGGCTCCACGAACACTTGACTGAGCTCCTCCGCGGGCTCAAGTGGCGCCCCCCAGTGCGGAGGGCCTTAGCTGCAGCGCGCCGCAAGGAAGACCCGGCCCGGAGAGAGCAGAGGCCAGAGGGACAGAAGGAGCCCAGACCTAAGGACACACCGTCCGCGGACACAGTCCCCTGTTCTCAGCCCGGGGTGGGCCTCTTTGTCCCCCAAAGAGGGGTCTTTCTGAGCTTCAAATCTCACCTCTGCAGCTGATCAAAACTGGCTGGCACGAGGTCTCCTACCTATAGGAGGTGCAGGAAAGGGAGGTGAGGGGAAGAGAAGGGAGTGGAAAGGAGGGGAGTGGAAGGGAGGAGAGGGGAGGGGCAAAGGGAGGGGAGAGAAGAGGAGGAGGGGAGGGGAAGATAGGAGGGAACTTCCCATCATCTAGAAACAGGGGCTGCTCTCAACCAGCGCTCTCCTCTGACCCACGAGGCTCTGCTCTCCCCAGCGAGAGGGAAGAAGCTAGAAGCTTGCCCTGTGGGGGGTGGCAAGCCATTCACCAGCCTGCAGGGGCAGAAGTGTCTTTCTGGCCTTGGGACCAAGTGAGATCGTCAGAGCAGTTTGCAGAGCAGCCTGCACGGTGACATGGACAGGGACATGTGTGTGCGGAGGGACGTTCCTCCATGCACAGAGCTTTGAGACAGATATGCTCTGCCCGTCAGCCAGAAACAGGGCCAAACACCTAAAGCCTGGATGTCAGGACGCCCTGTGGACAGATGTGTGCGTGTGTGCATGCGTGGCCCTCTCACTCCAATGTGGGGGGTTCTGCTCTCCTGGGTTATTCCGGGACTCCGGTGGCCCTGGTTTGACCATCTCCCACACAAGGCCGACCTGCCTGGCACCGTCCAGCAGATGCAGAGAGGACAGGAGATTGTGCCTGGCACATGTTTGTGGCCAGGCCCAGCGCACACACCTGCCCTGCCATTGCCTGGAACTCAGTCCCACGGACGCGGCTCAGCTGCGGGGGAGGCTGGGACGCGGAGCCTCGTTGTGTGCCCGGGAGAAAGGCAGAATGGGCTTGCTGATCTGTCAGCAATCTCTGCCACGCATCCCAAAAGCACGTGGGGCGTTTGGGGACCAAAGCTTCGGAAGAGGAACCGGAGAAAGAAACAGAAGGAAGAGATGAGGGTTCGCAACAACATGGCACCTCGAGGTGGCCTTCATCGGCGGCCCCTCCTCAGGCTGGCGGGAAAGACTCGAGGGAGTCGGGTGAGCTTCGACTTGGAAAGTGAGAAGAAGTGGGGAGCTGTGGCCTGGGGGAAGGGGCGGTCTGGAGGCCTGGAGAATGTTCTGGAGCGAGGACTAGGGCCCAGCCGCTCAGGGCGAGATCTGGAGTCCGATGAGGCAGGTCCAGAAGGTCTAGCCCAGGCCACCAGGGAAGAAAAGAAAGCAGGGCTCCCCACTGCAACACCCACGTGCAAGCCTCTGTGCCCATCTCCATACATGGGGACTGGGGAGCCAGTGCCCACAGGAGGAGGCACCCTGGAGGCCAGCGGACAAGGGGAGTGTGGGTGCTCTGGAGGGTCAGCTGGGAGAGCGGGGAGCCCCAGGCGCCTGGGCAGGAGGCACAGAGAGGGGGATGGGGACCTGACGGGCAGGGGGTGGCGCTGTGGTACAGGGTGTGGAGTGAGCTCCTGATCGTTACGCTGATGTTACTCTGGGGCATGGCAGGGCTATGCAATGTGAAAATGCTCTCTCAGGCTGTCCAGCATGGTAACTAGGAGCCACATGTGGTATCGGGCGCTTGAAGGGTGGCTAGCGTGATTGAGGAGCTGAACTTGAAATGTATTCCGTTTTAATTAAGTTCAATGGAAGTAGCCACTCGTGGCTCGTGGCTGCACTACTGGCCAGCGCGGGCACAGCTCAGCCCAGCGGAAGTGCGGGGCAGGGGTCGTCAGGAACCACTGACTCTCCATTCTCCGCCTCCCACTCCCCGGCCACCCCGCCTCGCCCCATGGTGCACGGCTTTGGGCCGCTGAGACTCTCATTTGCCTTCACCCCTGCGGGTCTCTGAGACTGGCCGGCAGGGTGCAGGGAAGAGAGATTAGTGTGCCCGGAGCATTCTAGAATCTTCGTGGTCCTAGTTCTGAGCGGAAGAAGGGACTGGGGCCCTGTGTTCTCTGCCTTTGATTTCCTCCAGCTGCTCCGGGCGGCATCTCACCGGCTGGAGCCTCGCCGGGGTTGACTGACCTGTAACTGCGCGGATGGCCGCCATTCCCGCCCCTCATCCCTCACCATGCCCCGCCCCCAGCTTCGTTTGAATCACCAGCCCTGGGTTCCTTTCTGGCACATCCGTCTGCTGCTTCCCGGGCTGCTGTCGCTGTCTGTCATCCTCTCTCCTCACATCAAAATGCGAACGGGGAACATTATTAATAGACGGGACTGTCTGTCTCTGTCCCTGACGGGCCCCCAGACCCAGGGCTGCCCTGACCGGCTCGGAGCAACTCCGGAGGGCCTGAGGCTGCTCTGCCCTCAGCACTGCCCCTGCCAACCTCCGGGCCCAGGAACAGAGCTGGAGGGGGATTCCCACAGCGTTTCCTTCCCTCCTCTCCCAACACACTTCTTTCCCCTCCCCTAGAGCGTGGAGACCCGGTGAGGGCTGGTGCGGTCCCTTTCTGGGAGCAGACGCTCCATAAATATTTATGGGAGGTTAACTCCCAGCGCTCTGTTCTCAGGATGGCGCTGGGCTCAGATTCAGGTTTGTCCGTGCGGGTCCTTCTTTGTTGTCTTGTCCACGGGGAGGTGCAGAGGATGGTCTTGGGGCGATGGATGTAAGCCACCTCTGTCTGCCCACTGCCCTCCTAGGGACCCGGAGCCGGAGATTTCAAAGGGGGCCCGGCAAGCTCTCCTGCCTCTGGACTGCTCTCTTGGGACCAGCTTCCCACAGCCTCCCCCGTCCCCGGAGCAGCCGATGCTCCTTCCGTGCTGGGCTTGGCAGTGGCTGCTCCCCCGCCGCTGCCACTCCGCCACCCGCTCCAGCGCCAAGCTCCCTCCTCCACACCTGATGGCGCACCTGGCCGGCTGGCCTCACTCCCCAGCGCTCTCTTCCATTCCAAGTCAGGCTGTCTTTCCTCCTTTTCTCGGATGGAACGCCCATGGCTCTGGGCCATCACCGCCCAGCCCCTTTCTGTCCGTGGGCCTCCCCCCCAGGTGCTTCCATCTCCCCGGGCACAGCTGGGCCCCCTCACCCTGGTTTTGGCACCAAACCGCACTTGGCCTCTTGAATGTCCTCGCAGGCTTTCTCTCCCTGTGCGTCCCATGGGGGCAGGTCTGGGGTGACGTGCTGCTTTGTAGCCTCCGCATTCCCCGTCTTATCCCAGAGGACCTCGTACACGGGAGCACTAATGCCTCTTTATTGATTTCTCTGCTGAGAGGGCTCCTTGAGGGGCTTGTGGAACCTGGGATCTCTCCCAGTAAGACAATGGGACCTGGGGTCCTCCCATTAAGACAATGGGACCTGGGATCTCTCCCAGTAAGACAATGGGACCTGGGATCCTCCCAGTAAGACAATGGGACCTGGAACCACTCCCATTAAGACAATGGGACCTGGGATCTCTCCCAGTAAGACAATGGGACCTGGGGTCCTCCCAGTAAGACAATGGGACCTGGGATCTCTCCCAGTAAGACAATGGGACCTGGGATCTCTCCCATTAAGACAATGGGACCTGGGATCTCTCCCAGTAAGACAATGGGACCTGGGGTTGCTCCCATTAAGACAATGGAACCTGGGATCACTCCCATTAAACTATGGGACCTGGGATCATTCCAATTAAGACAATGGAATCTGGGATCTCTTCCATTAAGACAGGGACCACTCCCATTAAGACAATGGGACCTGGAACCACTCCCATTAAGACAATGGAACCTGGGATCACGCCCATTAAGACAATGGAACCTGGGGTCACTCCCATTAAGACAATGTTTCCCAAGGTGATTTCTGCAGGCCACAGGATATTAATAAGTTGTATAGGATAAGGAGATCCATGGCCAACTAAAACGCATTTCTTCGAGCCCTTAACTGTATCAGTGTACATGGTGATGTTTCCAAGGAAAAAGCTGTGGGAGCCTCCAGGCCCCATGGACGAGGGTCTGCAGACACGGGAGCTGGGACAAGGGGTGAGGCTGGCAGAGAACCTCTGCTCCTCTCAGGCAGAGGGCAGAAGGCAACCGGTGAGGGCACCGACCAGAGTGCAGTCCGTGTGGAAAGCCAAGCTCACAAAGACGCTCTCTGGACCCCGGCTCACACAGCTAACGCCAGAGGGGCCAGGCAGGTGAGGCGAGCGCGCATCTCCTCACTCTCAGGGGCTTATCTCCCCAACCCCGGGGGCGCCGGGCTGTCGCCAATAACTTAACCACCCCAACCACCACACACCGGACCCGACGGCCAGATTCCAGAGACAGAACGTCTAACTGAGCTTCAGGTGAAGAGGTTTCCTAAGCCAGGACTCAGAGCCAAGCAGGGCCCTCCCCAGGAAGCGGCAGCTGGCCAGATCTGGCAGAGAAACCCGCACCTCGGGCCGGATGTGCCTGAGAGCAGCCTTGGCAATGGTCTCAGAGGCCGCACTCTGCGGCCCTTTTGTTCATAAGGCACCTCCGGGCATCTGTCCCGGCAGGTGCGCGTGCATCCTTCCCCTGCGCCGCCAGGCCAACCTGGCCACTGTCCCCAGCGCACAGGCGACAGACGGCAGAGAGGGCACTGGGAGGGAGGAACTTGGGTCACTGTCCGGGGCCAGCTCCCTCTGAAACGGGAAGCTCTCTCTCTCCCAGGTGACTGCCAGGACGAGAGGAACATGTGTGTAACACCCAGGCCTCCAACATGCGCAAGAGGCCGGTGTTGTGTGGCTCGGCTGGCCACCAGGAGCCTGTGGGTGCCAGGCCCAGTTCCCAGCACGGTCCATATGCTATTTCACATAATCCTCACAATAGCCTGGGGTGGGGGGGGGGGGGTTGGCAGTCATAATCCCCATTGTGTAAGGGAGGAAACCGAGGGTCAGAGATCTGAGGGAGGAGGAGTGTGTGCCCAAGCTCACGGACCTAAAGTGACAGCCAGAAAACTGAGCTCAGAGCCAAGTCCAAAGTCCACGTTCTATGTGCTTGAATGTTAGAAGCTAAGATGCTAGTTAAAAAAAAAAAATAATAATAAAAAAGCCCTCCCTCACAGGCAAAAACAAACAAATAAAAACAAATGTAAAAATACTAGTTCTAGCCCGCCAGCGTGCTCAGTGGTTGAGCATTGACCTAGGAACCAGGAGGTCACGGTTCCGTCCCTGGTCAGGGCACAAGCCCAAATTGTGGGCTCGATCCCAGTGTGGAGCGTGCAGGAGGCAGCTGATCAATGAGTCTCTCTCATCACTGATGTTTCTAGCTCTCTCTTCCTCTCCCTTCTTCTCTGAAACCAATAAAAATATGTATTTAAAAAACCAAAACAATAAAGTTAGTTCTAAGCGAGGGTGTGTATGGTTCTATAGAATAAAGAAAAACAGTTTTCATGTGAATCTTTAAAATTAAAAGCTAAGTTAGTGTTAAAAGAAGTGTGTCCAAAGCCGAGTTCCAGGAGTCCCTGGCGTGGCCAGTCCCCCTCCCCTCGCCCTCCCTTTCCCCCCCGCCTGGAAAACCGGGAGACACTGCCGCTGTTTCCCCAGGCTGTCCCAGACTGTGCCGATGCAGCTCCAGCAGTGCTGGGCTCCTGGCAGACCCTTGATGAGTTTTAGCTGAATGAAATTCTTTGTAGCTTATAACCTAACCATGACGCACGGACATGCTGTAGACGCACTGGTTGTTAACGCCGCACATAACATCTGCGAGCCTGTCCGATGCTCGTTTTTACAAATGCGTGTGAACCATCGAGTGGAAAGAGAGGAGGGCAGGGCGGGAGCAGGCGGAGAGCCTCGGGGTGAAGGGCCCCTCACAAGCTGATCCCCCATCCACTTACCCGCGTTGGGCCCTCAGGAAGGTGACTCGGCCTCTCCAGGCCTGTGTCCTGGTCTGCAAAGGGCCAGGGGGTGGCGAGGATTGAAGAGTGACCCACGCAGAGTGCTCCGAGCCCCTCCAGCAGCCTCCACAGCCCTTGCTGGCCGCCTCTGCCTGGTTCTCTCATCCTCTTCCCTTCCTAATCCCAGCTGAGTGTTTCCTGCTGGGGCCTGACCCAGCCTCCTCACACCCATCTGCGGCTGCTCAGAAGGAAGACCAGTGGCTTCTTTGCTTTCCCGGGTAATCAGTGACGGGCGGTTCAGGGACGGGGCTTGGGGCTGGCTCCTGCTGGCTGTGCGCCTCTGTCCATCTGGAACTTCAGCCTGGGGCCCGCTCGGCCTCTCACTTCTCCTCGTTAGTCCGTGGGGCTCAGGCAGCGGTTCTCTCTGCTCCCTCCTGGTCCTGACGCCCAGAGAGGGTGAAGGCCTTGCCACTACGCTGCACAGCAAGGCAGCGCCCTGAGGCCTGAACTCCTGCCTCTGAGACCAGGAGCTGGTTCTCTGCTGGGCTCTGAATGTTTCCTTTGTGGCTCAACAGATATTCCACCCGTGGCGACTCAAAACGCTCGCCCTGCTCCGTGCCATCCCAGACAGCGTGTAACCCGGAGACTGTCAGATGTGCTGCCGTATCCCGCCGCTGGGCCTGCTGGCTCCCATCCTCTCACCTGCCTCCGGCTTTTCTCTAGTGAGAGAGCCGATGGAAAACCACACCCCCAGGAGCTGGGGCGAGAGGAAGAAGGCTGATCTTCAGGTGGAGACGGGCAGGCGAGCCACCCTCCCCACCTGTGGAGGTGCCTGCATTCTGGGAGCTCAGCTGACAGGACCACCTCCATTGCCTGAACACATAATCCCTTCCGGAAAACTGGGTCCTTCGCTGACCCTGCCGCTGGGCTAGGGGAGCTAAACCGCCTTTGTGCCCAGCCCAGCCCCTGGCGTGATGGGTTTGGAGAAAGAGCTGGGGGGGAGAGAAGAGAGAGGGAAGGGAGAGGGAGGGGAGAGAAGAGAGAGGGAAGGGAGAGGGAAGGGGGAGAGGGCAGCAGGGCCCAGCGTGTCTGGGAAGGGAGCATGGCTGGAGGTAGGGAGGGTCTGGAGGCCAGCCCCCTGATTGTTCAGGGCAGGGGGCCTATGGAAAGGCCCGTGGGGGGTGCACAGGGGCTGAAGAGGTGGGCACATGGGACAGCTACATTTTCCCATGCACGGTGCCCTCTGAGCCAGGCACCGTGCATGGGAAAATGTAGTCTCAGTGCTGCCTCCACGCCTCCCTCCATCCATGCTGTGCCTGTGTTCACATCAGGAGGCCGTGCCCTGTGCCCTGAGGCCGTGGAAAGGACCAGCAGCTCTGCGGGGAGGGGTGCTAGGAGACGGCCTGGACCAGGGCCAGGAGGAGCCGAGCCGGAGCCGGAGCCGGAGGGAGGAGACCAGTCCGTGTCCCTCACTGGAAGGAGGAGTGTGTGCAGACAGCTGGGATGCGCAGCAGACAGCCCAGCTCAGGGGAGGGCCTGGGGCCGGGAGCTGCTGGCTGAGGGAGGGCACATGGGGTGAGCCGATGGGGAGCCGAGCTCAGGTATAAGGGGGGAGGTGCTGTGCCCCCACTTCCCTTTGGGCTTCTGCTGTTTAATTGTTTAATTGAGTAATTTCTGGCCCCAGGGCAACTCGGAGAGGCTCTGCCTTGCACTAGAGATGCCGTTCAGTTGCCTTAGGATGCTGCTTGGGGTTGTTCCTCCCGAATTTCCTCCAGGGGCCCCGCTGTACGCTGCCCGCCGCGGGAGCCTGTGTTGTTTTCTCGGCCGCCTGAGTCCCTGAGGTTCCCAGCAGAGCACCCCTCCCTGCAGGCCCGGGCCAGGCCTGGGGAGACTCAAGGGCTCCAGGGCTGCCATTTGCCCCCCCCCCCCCCCAGTGCCCTCCTCCCCAGAACACAGACTCACTCTGGGGCAGCACCTGAGATGCCACGCAGTTCCTCCCAATGGCAGTTCCTCATGAGAACCGAGAGGCTCCCTTTAGACCTGGGGGTGAAAGCACAGGCTCGAGGCACTTGTTCAGCCCACGGCTTCCGCCCTCCAGGAGGCACTGATCGGATAGAGACCCGGCACTGCTCTGCTGTCTCTGAAGCTTTCGTTTCCAAATGGCCACTCGGGCTACAAATCTGCCCTCCCCCCTTTTCCCTGCACATCATTCTTCCTTGAGACCGTGAGCCCTAAGCCCCTGTGAGTAAACACCGAGTGGCTGGATGATGATGATCTCAGATCGCCTAATAATCTGGCCACTCAGAGTGTGTGTGTGTGTGTGTGTGTGTGTGTGTGTGTATGTATGTAGTAGTAGAGGCCCGGTGCATGAATTCATGTATGGGTGGGGTCCGACCAGGGTGAGGGGACATGGGTGGTTGGCTGGTCTGCCTTCTGGTCAAACTCCTGGTCGAGGGGGCAATTTGCATATTAGTCTTTTTATTATATAGGATATCCATCCATCCATCCACCCCTTCACTTATTTACCAGGTGCCTACTATGTGCCAGGCATGATACCAGCTCCTGCCTAGCACTCTGGCCTCATTGTTTACAACCAGTGACATCCCTGCCTGTCCAGAGCTTGCAGGAGAGAAAGAATTTTCCATGGCTGTGCTATATATAGACTGAAGTCCTCGTCCTTTAGGTTGTGGCTAACTGCCGTAACACACGATCCAATCTCCCTTTGACCTCCGTCCCCCACTGCCCACACTGCTGGCCAGGCCACGTCGGATTCTCACACTCCCGTGCCATAGCTGAAACGCGTCTGCCTCCCGTCTGCCTGGACGTCTCCTCGCCATCCTCAGAGATCCCGTCCTCATGCTCCCCCTCCTGCAAGACTTCCTGGACAATCTCACCATGGGATACCGCCCCCCGCCCCCCCCAGCCTTTTGGCCACATACATTTCTTGTTGCATGAATCATACTGCCTTGCCATGATTTGTATACACGTCTTTCTTTTCCCTTAAAGTCAAGGACAATGTTTTATTCATGTTTATGCCCTCTGCATCTGGCATATGTAGACACTGAATCAAAGTTTAAGTGCTTACTAGAAGGGGTGGCGAAGGATGCCATCCAGCTGGAAGCCAAAGCGGCTGGATTCTCTTCAAATTACTCCACCCAGCACGTGACCTCCCCGCACATCCTCCTGGGCTGCCCGCTGCCAAGGAGGGTCCAGTGGGTTAATGGAGGTGTTAGGGATTGAATTCTGCCCCTTCTCCCCCCATTCATACTTGGAAGTCTTAACCCTCAGCCCCTCAGGATATGGTTTTATTTGGAACGAGGGTGGTTGCAGATGTCATTCGTTAAGATGAACTCACACTGGAGTAGGGTGGGCCCCTGCCTCAGTAGGACAGCCATCTTTACAAACAGGAGAAACGTGGGCACAGACACACACACACGGAGAACATGCCTCGTGGGGACCAAGGATGAGATCAGGGTGACATTCTCCATGCCCTGGGATGCCAAGGACGGCCAGCAAGCTCCCCCCACCCCCAGAAGCCAGAGGGACAGACCCTTCCCTCACAGCCTCAGAGGGAACCAGCCCTGTTGATGCCCTGATCTTGAACTTGCAGTCTCCAGAACTGGGAGATAATACACTCCTGTTTTTAGGCCACTCCGTTTGTGGCATTGTATGACCACGCCCCCAGAAACTGCCACAGGAGAGAGAACCGTTTCCATGCCTTTGCCTGATCTAGCTTCCGACCCTGTAACTTGTAATTTTGAAGTGGTACTGAAATATATTCTATTTCAAGATATCAAAAAATGACTGGAACGTGTTATAAAAATACCTATCGGTGGCAAAGCTGAAGTATTGCTAAAATTTCAGTGACCTGCCGTGTACATCCACAGTCGAAGTCCATGCCAAATTTTGGCTAATGGTTAGTGCCAACGAAGATGTGCTATTCCCCCTGCCCCCCCCCCGCCCCCTGCTCAAGTTCATGGTCCCTGGTGAGAGCCTGTGCCTGGGAATCACCCGGGGGTCTTGTTAAAATGAAGATGCTGAGTGGGCCCGGGGCAGGCCCGCATCGCAGCTGAAGAGATCGCAGAGGACACGCCTGGCAGAGCTTCAGGGGACCTGCCGTCTCTTCAGGGCTCCGGCATGAAGGGCTGGGCCTCTGACCGGAACCCGGTGTCATCTCCAGGTACACGGTGCCAGAACCTAATGAGATGGACGCACACCCAACCAGAGTGGGAAAACCCCACACATGGGAACTGGTGTCAGAATCATGGGGTCCAGTCTTGTTCCGAAACACGACTGAGATGCAACACTTCACCATGTCACCTTGAACCTCATGCCCTGTGCCCTGAGCCCTGAGCCCCGTGCCCTGAGCCCTGTGCCCTGTGCCCTGTGCCCTGTGCCCTGTGCCCTGAGCCCTGAGCCCCATGCCCTGAACCCTGTGCCCTGTGCCCTGATCACCATTTTGCCCTGAGAAAACCACGGCTTGTGGAGCTTTGGTGACTTGCCCCAAGTAACACAGCTGACACGTGGCGGAGCTGAGCCTCAGACAGAGACCTCCGTGCACGAAGCCCGAGGCCAGGGGCCTGGCTTCGGGCTCCTTAAGAGGACTCTGTGTACCCAGGGAGCTGCCGAAAGACACGCTTAGGACCCAGAGTTTGAGCCATTGTCAAGAAAGTAAAACAGCTCGGAATGAACAAGAACTGGATGCATTTGGCCGTTTATAGAAAAGATCCACTCCCTCCGAGGCTGTGTGAATGCCTAATGAAGAGATTGGGACGTACCCAAACCCAGGAAGGTGACCAGGACTGAAAACGCCGCCAGAGGCTTTCGGCCCAATCGATAGTTCTTGAACGGCTGGAGAAAGGGGCCGGTCGCGGGCGGCCTGTGGTCGGCCTGGAGCCCGACAGGGGTGCTCAGAGGACAGAGCCACTCAGTGTGTCTCCAGCTCGGCCTGGAGAGAGAGAGACTGTGCTGCAGGCCAGGCACCGTCTCCTAATGCCATGACAGCACGTCCCCTCGCTCTGTCCCCGAAAAGAAGCCTTCAGCTGGTGAGCGTTCTGGGTTGGCTGGATACCAGGGAGGGGAGACCTGCAAGGAATCGTCACCCCTCTGACATTGGCCTTGGGTTTCTCCGTTTCTTAGATGTTGAATGACCGTGAGCCAGTCCTTCTGGAGCTTGGCCTCCAGTCCGGTTCTGGCCTTGGGTTCATGGGTGCCAGGTGAATTCTGTGACGGTTAAGCCGAAGCCTCTGGAGCTGGAGCATTTGCAGGCATGTTTACCAGTAGAAACCCAGCGTCTGCAACTGTGAGGCATCCCTAGTGCTCAGCGACCCTGCCTAGGTGCCCTGGGAGACCCCCAACATGCACACCGACTGCCTCCAGCCACATACCTGCAGGGTCCAGCGAGGGTCACAGGTCGCTTCAGGGATGCCCCACTGGGCACCCCCCTTCCCCCGGGAGCACAGGGGAGGGTGCTCTGGGTGCTCGGCACGCACAGGCCTGTTGGAAGGGAAGGATGCACAGGTACTCAGTGCCCCGAGGCAGGGGAAAGCAAGACAGGCTCTCGTCATGTTTCCTCCGCTCGCTCCTCTCCCAGGGGAGAGAAGGGAGCAGTGAGTGCCACAGAGGGAGCCAGGGCTTGGGGGCCGCGGGAGGCTCGGTAGACGCCAGAGGCTGCGTCTGGGCTCCTCCTGGGAGAAGTCACACGGTGGGGGCGGGTCCTCCAGCTCCACTCCAGGCATGACAGCTCCCTTTTGTCTCCCTCTTCCCTCTGGGGTTTGGGGAGCGATTGAGATAATTTACCAGTTAATGTGGGCAGATGGCTTAATTAAGCGAAATGGCAAGGCATTAGCAGCAGGCTGAGTGTGTCACTGACTCCGGGCCGCGGGACCCTGGGAGCTACCTGCCAGATGTGGCCCTGGCCTCCGCAGGGTGTCCTGCCGGGTCCCCAGGGGCCGGGGTGCAGGCGGCCTTTGGGGTGAGCCGCGTGGGAATTCAGGATCCTGACTCCGGAAGCGGGTTTCTCCCGCAGCCTCAGCCAGAGCAGCCTGAGCCGGCCCCCGCTCCCGCTAGGCCAAGGCCTCTGGCTTCCTGGGCAGTCAGTCCCCGGGTCTGGAGCTGGGCCCACCCCCGAGGCTGCTGGGTTCTGGGTGTGCAATCACCCGCCGGGGCTGGACGCCAAGCTCTGCCCTTGGGGAGTTCGTGGCGGGTGGGGATGCCAAACTCCCGGGCTTCCTGAGATCCTGGTCCTAAGCTGGACAATCGAGCTCACGGAGGCCTAGACAGGGAAGCCACTGACTCACCGTGAGCTGCAAAGAGGCGTGAACACCAGCTCCCCAGCTGCTGTGCATGTGTCACGTGCGTGCGTGTGTATGTGTGTGTGCGCCTATGGGGACGGCAATACGAAAAGCACAGCCTCTCTCATTCCTCCTCCCTCCTTCCAGCCCCCTTCCTCTCTTCCTCAGTGTATGGGGTCCCCGCCCCAAGGCTGTGCCCCCTCCCATCTCTGTGGCCGTGTCCAGGGGAGGGGTGGGGGCCCCCAGCAGGCAGCGGCGTCCAGGTTC
Organism: Pipistrellus kuhlii; assembly: GCF_014108245.1. NCBI lineage: Eukaryota > Metazoa > Chordata > Mammalia > Chiroptera > Vespertilionidae > Pipistrellus > Pipistrellus kuhlii. The sequence continues at coordinate 4,440,764 of NW_023425523.1, forward strand.
CACCCGATCAGGCCCCGGAGGGTCTGCGCGTCATTTCCCGGGTGCATTCTGCTTGCACAGCTCATTAACCCAGCCTGCCAGCCGCTGGGGAGGAACCAACAGCAAACCGCCCTCCTCCCGTCCCCGCCCCCAAACACCTTAAAATGATTGCCTGGCCGGGAGCCAGGAGGCGGTGATGTTTTCCAAACCGCAAGGCGACGTTTCTTGGTTCATTAGCTTCATTATTTTGCTGGCCAGACGCCCTTTCGCCACGCCCACAGGGAGCCGAGCCTCGGACCAGGAGGCTGGGGCCCTGGCGCAGGGCTGCGGCTGTTCCGCTCACCGAGCCGCTAAGCGGGGAGGTGGGGTGAGGGGGGAGTCACCCGGCATCCTGGGCGGGGAACGTGGCACAGCCCCTCAGGGATCTGTGTGGACCATGGGGACAGGAGGGCAGCAGGGGGGGGAGGGCGGTAGGTAGAGGATGGATCTGTAAAGCAGGGTTGGCAGGGGTATCTGCACAGCCGTCCTGACCTCTAAGTCATTCCTCTCGCACCCTGGGGACAGTCCCAGAGTCAGGCGCTGATAAGCAAAGTCCTAAGCAGGCCAACACCCTGGTGCCCGGCCTCGGCTGTCCCCTGGCGCAGGCTGGGCAGAGAGGCAGACTGCCGTCTCCCCCGTCCGGTGGCCACCAAGCACAGCACCCAGACTCCTTCTCTTCCAACGGCTTGTGAACCCCAGCTTCGGAGGCACACTGGCCTGGGCGTGACACCGAGCTAAGTCACCCACTGGCTGAGCATCGGGGCCTGCAGTGAGCTTCTCTGGGCCTCCATGTCTGAGGAGTGGGGGGAACAGAGAGCCGGCCTATGGTGACCCACCGGCGGGTTCATGTTGATGAAGCTGTTAGGACCTGGCACTCCATAAACCATGGCTTCGGATGCCAAAAGCCCCCTCATCACCACAGGGGACCAGGAAACGGAGACTAAAACAGAACAGACGTGGGGAAGTCACCCGAGTACCAGATTCTTTCCCAGTTCCCATTCCCAGCCGTCGCTCCTCTTATTAAAATAATGGCAACCAGCCTTCCCCAGGCCCCTTTCGTCCCTGAGAGCGCAGCATACCAAATCACCTGTCCTCCCCCAGGGCGGCTTAGCCAGCTTAGACCAGAAGATAAGCCACGGGTCAGAGCCCATTCAGTCCGTGGGCAATGTGCACAGGAGGAAGATTACAAGCTGGGAGGCTCTTCATTCATTCGACAAACTTTTATTGAGCCCCCCCCCCCACCCCCCACACACCCCCCCCCCCCCCCCCCCCGTATCCTGGGAATAGACTAGTGAATGAATGGACCTTGTCCTTGCCCTCATGGAACTTGCAATCGAGGTGAGGGCCTCCTCCTCTTGCCTCTCCCAACTGCTGCCATGTTCACTTGAACAGTCAGAGACCGCGATGGCCAATTGGTTAACATTAGGATGCCTTCTCTGATCAATGAGGAAGGGGCAATGCTGTGGAGTAGCCATGCTCCAGTTCAATGGGGAAGAGGTCTGTGATTGATTAGTGATGTCTGCCAAGGGTGCAGAAGAGAAGCGGTCCCACGCTGAAAGTTTCCTTGCGTGACAAATCGTGGCCTAAAAGCTCATCCTGCATCCTGATAGCCCTTTTAGGACCGAATCCAAGTCTCCTTCTTGAGTCCTCAGCTCAGATGAAGGTGAGTCTTGCAGCTGGCAGACGTAAGTCCCAAAGGAGGAAAGAAATGGACAGTGAAGTAAGATCCCACTCCCGGGCACCTGACAGATGGGAACAGAGTTTGCCAGATAATGAGAGAAATCTGGCAGTGGGATGCGTCCAGAGACAAGTGACAACCTGGCCAACGGATGGACCAATGCCACCATGGCCTCTGTCCCCACTCCCATCAGGCTAAGTGGGAATGCCTCTCTCGATGACGAATGTTCTCCTCATGTTGGGGATGATACATAAGGTGACAACAGATGGCCCTGGGTCTTGGCTTGGAAGCTGAGCCCCAGAAGGGAGGGACAAAAGCAAGGCTCCATCCTAGTCCCCGAGACAGGTGCCTTGGGCCTTGCCATCAGAACTCAAGGGGTCCCCATTATGCATGCTCACATGGGTCTGTGCAAAAGGGCAGATACTCTTGTAGCTCCGAAGGGAACGTTGATCATGAACTCCAGGGTTTCTCAGCCTAGACACCCATGGACATTTTAAGGCAAATAAGTTTCCATTGCCAAAGGCAAAGTAGGGTGCACTGGAGGGTGTTCAGCAGCATCCCAGGACAGCAGTGGCAGTGCACACTGTGACAACAAGAACATCTCAGATGCTCTCACTGTCCCCTGGGGGGAAAGGCACCCTCCTGGTTGACAAGCAGACCCCAGTCATCTCAATGTATGGCCAAAGAAGCGGGGGTCCCGTGGGGTGACCTGGCCAGGGAACCTTGGCCTCGTGCTCTGGGGACCCTCCTCAGAGAGTCCTTCTGTCACGCCTCACACAGAGCCAGGGTCTTGCAAATATGCACCTAATGGGGTCGTGCAACTTCAAGGACTACAACCATCTAAAATACTCTTATTTATTTTAAAAAAAACCACACAACTTTTCTTGTTCTCCTTCAGTTGTAGTCAACATGTGTGCTTTATTGCTTTTAATCCTCACCAGAGGATAGTTTCACATTGATTTTTAGAGAGAGTAGAAGAGCAAGAGAAAGACAGAGAGGAACATCGATGTGAGAGAAACACATCGATGGGTTGCCTCCTGTAGGTACCCCAACCAGGGCCCTGGCTGAGGAGGAGCCTGCAACAGAGGTCTGTGCCCTTGACTGGAATCAAACCCGGGACCCTTCGGTCCTCAGGCTGGCTGGCGCTCAACCACTGAGCAAACCGGCTGGGGCTATCCAAAACCCTTGTAGGGTTAGTCTCCACTGACTCGCAGGGCCTGCTCCTCTACCTCTCCTGGGTGGGGCGGGCTGGGAGAACTGCCTGTTATCAACTCAGTTCCCTGCTTGTCAAGCTTCAGTTCGCCTTTGGCTTTGTGACATGAGGCATTGGGTCTGCGGGAGAAATGAAGCTGTTGGCGCTCTCAGGACACTTGTTTCACTCTCACATCTCTCTCTCTCTCTCTCTCTCTCTCTCTCTCTCTCTCTCGCTCTCTCTCGCTCTCTCTCTCTCCCTCCCTCCCTCCCTCCCTCTCTTCCTCCTTCCCTCTTCCTTTTTCTCTCTCTAAACATCAATAAAAATATTTTAAAAACAAAGGCTTAGACAAAACCGGTTTGGCTCAGTGGATAGAGCATGGACTGCAGACTGAAAGGTCCCAGGTTCGATTCCGGTCAAGGGTATGTACCTTGGTTGCAGGCACATCCCCAGTAGGGGGTGTGCAAGAAGCAGCTGATCGATGGTTCTCTCTCATCGATGTTTCTAGCTCTCTATCCCTCTCTCTTCCTCTCTGTAAAAAAATCAATAAAATATATTTTAAAAAACAAACAAACAAACAAACAAACAAAAACAAAGGCTTAGTCACAGTCCCAACCAACCAAGTGCTCATGTGTTTGTCTCCCTCACTGATCTCGTGGAAGAAGCTGTCTTCGTTCTCTGTTTCCTCAGCACTAAACCCAGGGTCAGGCTATGTTTGTACCAAATGCTCCTGGGATGAATGGAGGGGCCTGGGGAGGAAACACTGGCTCCTGGGACCCAGCCAAGCCCACAGAAGCCACGCCCTCGCCCGAACAGATGCCTGTCCTCCTGCAGCTCCCGGCTCGCTTCCCCAGGAAACTTACCCTGCGGTGACAGGAGCTTCCCCTTCCTCTCCTCCCTCTGCTCCATAATGATCTCTCACTCTGCCAAGCGATTGTCATGGGAACTGTAGAGACTTAGGCAGATATTGCCATAAGCTCCAGGGAGATCGGAGCGATCGTTGTTATAATACATGAAATCAGATTACGTGGAGATAAAGGCATTTCAGGACGGATTTACGGGATGCAGAGGACAGAAAAGCACTCATGTGAGCCGGAATGAAGGAGGCGGATGAAGTGCAGCCCGGTTTCTTAGAAATTGGATCTGGGGAGTCGGCCCTCTGAGGGCTCAAGGCGGGCACTCTCTCCCGTGCTCTTTCTCGGGGGCTCCACGGCGGCTCCTGTATTTGCAAGTGTGTGTGTCCTTCTCGCTTCTGCCTCCTGGGACTTGGGCCTGTCCACAGCTTTGGTTTGTGGGTGCGGTTCCCAACTCTCCACCACCTTTTGATCCTGATGGAGGTCTGGCCGCATAGAACTTACTAAAAATTCCTTAGCGGGTGAATCTGATTGGTCACTGAGACGCCAATAGATTCTTCAGCACTGAGAGGGCCTGATTCTGGTCCAGTTGGCTGTAGCCGGGGTCTCTTGGAATAAATATGGCTGTACTTTCAGTAGGCTTTATAGACTAAGACAGATGAGAGAGAGAGAAAGAATGATATATCTATATCTATATCTATATCTATATCTATATCTATATCTATATCTATATCTATATCTATCTATATCTATCGATATATCTCTCCAGGCATCCCAGAACAGAACAAAACTATGTTAGGTCCGTTTTGAAGTCATCCAAACCGTGGCAGGAAGAGGGAAACTATCCTTGTCACAGTGTTGATGAGCTCAAGGCATCATGGGTAATGATGGGTGGTTATGCCGTGTAAGCTCCGGGTCACTGTTAGCCTTTTATATGTAAGCGGATCCTCCTCCTCCTCCACCACAAGCTGCCTCTCTGAGTCACTCCCTGTATAGCTGTCGGCAAAGGGGAAGATTCCCGAATCATGTGATGGGACAGCCTTCTCCCCCACTCCGGAGCCTACCCCCTTCTGCCACAGCCGAAACCAGAAACAGCTCCCCACGCTGTTTGCTTCCCAGCAAAACGGGGCCTAATGTTCCCAGGAGCAGCTAGCCCGCTCCTGGGGGAATGGTCTTACCATGAAGGAGCAGGGTGGTCCCTGTGCACCCCACTTGAGGCTTAGAGCCTGCAGCCAGAGGCGACATAAATACAGCTATTTTGGGGTAGGAATGAACCAGCCCCAACAGTTCTGGGCTCAAATGAGTCTGGCTTCCCATTTTTAGCTTTTTACTCTTTAAGAGAAGTTTTCTAGGCTAGATTTCCATGATGTGCTGCCAGGATTCTGACTCAAAACTGCTCTCGGCACCGTCCGGAGACCCGGGCTCCACTGTTATCTCTGCTCCTGCAGCTGTGTGGCCGCCGGCATGTCCCTGCCCCGCCCTAAGCCTCGGACGTGTCCGCTGCGGGAATTGGGAGCGGGTCTGGTTTATTTTCCTCTTGACCATCCTTACCCGCCTTCGCCAGGATGAGGACTATCTGCATCTCTCACACACCACTGGCAGAAGTGCAAAAGAATACTCTGGAAAACGGTTTGGCAGTTTCTTAAAAGCGAAGTACATGCTCACCTCACAGCTCAGAAACCCCACCCGTAGGTATTTACCCGAGAGAAATGCAAACATAGGCCCACAGACAAGCCTCTGCGCCAACGGCAGCTCCAGTCACAACTCCGGTCCCAGGCAAGTGTGACGAAACAGCCCAGATACTCTTCAGCGGAGGGCAGGACGGACACCCTGGGCCGCATCCACCACTCAGAACGCCGCCTGGCACAACAGAGGAACGTGCTCCCGCCATGCGCCAGGACACGGGTGAACCCCCCAAGGATTAGGCTGAGCAATGCAGCCAGGCTCCCGATGCCAGCTATGCGGTGTTCTGGAAAAGACAAAACTAAAGGGGTAAAGACACTCCCTCCTCCCCCCCCCCCATTGGTGGTTGGGAAGAGGGGTGGTAGAAGAGAACTTTTGGGGAGATGGAATTGTCCTGTATCTTATTCGTGCTGGACATTTGACAAATGACTAGTAGGTGCTTGTCAAAAGCCACAGAGCTGCAGGCTAAAAAAAAAAGGCACATTCATTCCACCTCCGCAAAACGGACTGGAAATGAGACAATATGGTCATGTGGTTTGGTGATGGTGGTAGAGGAAGGCCTAGGGGCCTTGCTTCCTCTGAAGGTGCCCTGTCCTGAAGGTGAGGACCAGGGAAGGGCAGCGAGGAGGATTTGGACGGGGACGGAATGCAGAGGGCCTGGCCCTGCCGAGAGGAGGAGAGTAAGTAGAGAGAGGTCAAGGGCATGCCTGGTCCTGAGAGAGGATGGAAGGAAGTGCCCCTGCTCGGCGAAGGAACAGGAGCCAGATTACAAATGCATTCAGGCGTGTATTTCTGTGGGGAGCCTGGGGGTGGTGGAGGAATGTTCCAGAAGGAAGGGGAGGCCATGGGGAACAAGGACGGGGCCTTAGAATCGGCGGAACCGATGTGTGTGAGCACAGCCCTGAGCCAGAGATGCTCTTTGGTGCCTGGGAGCTCACCAGTTTGCTTCACTGAAGCAAACCCCTAGACAGCAACTACAATATAAATAGCAGACAGGCGAACGCAAGCCTATTCGGCAGCCGGAAAGGAGCCAAGATGCCGCAGGCCCAGAAACAGCCGGAAGGCCTGTGGGGAGGTCCAGCAGCCATCCTGCTGCCCCCCCCCACCCCTCCCAGTTGCCCCTCAGCTCCCAGAAGGCCCCTCTCTGCAACAACCCCCCATCTCCCTCCTCCCACCCCCCTCCAGGTGCCTGAGCCAAGCAGCCACAGGGAGGAAGGCAGCCCTCCCCCAGGACTCGCCGCAGAGGCTCATGGGCGCTTGCTGGTGGAAGCTGCCGAGACCTCTGGGTTGGGCGGCTGTTGTGCTGCAGGCCCCGGGGCAGATGCCGCTTGCTCAGCCTGGCTGAGGAGAGAAAGCGGGGTGCCCCGGGGGAGCTAACCAGGAGATGGTGCGGACCTCAAAAAGAGCCAACACCACATGCCAACGGTCCTGAAGGCCTGGGGTCCTCAGGGGCCGAGGACCTCCTGCTATTCAGGTACAGACGCCAAGGGTTTCAGGGGGAGAAATGGGGCTGTTCATCAAGAGGCCAACGAGGGCCAGGGAGTAGTGGCCTCAGCTGTGGCCAGCATAGCAAAGAGACTGGGCTCCACTGCGTGGGTTCAAACCACAGGCCTGCCCCTGCGGGACCCGTGTCTTGGGCCTGCTGTTGAACCTGTCTGTGCCTCGTTTGCAAAATGGGGAGCGTCCCCACCTCCCAGGGTAGATGGAGAGACCAAGGAGCTGCCAGGTGAGGAGGACAAGGTACTCAGTCCCTGGGAGGGTGAGGACTCAGTCCCAGCTCGCCCCGCCCAGCCCTGTGCCCTGAGCCTCAGTGCGGCCTCGCTGGCTCCTGCAGCCACAGCCTAATGAGCCACTTAACATTCTTCTTTCTTTCTTTCTTTCTTTTTAATATGTTTTTATTGATTTTTAGAGAGGAAGGGAGAGGGAAAGAGAGATAAAACATCAATGATGAGAGAGACTCATTGATCGGCTGCCTCCTGCATGCCCCACAGGGGGGATCGAGCCCACAATTTGGGCATGTGCCCTGGCTGGGAATGAAACCGTGACCTCCTGGTTTCTAGGTCAATGCTCAGCCACTGAGCCACGCTGGCGGGATCTTTCTTTTCTTTCTTTCTTTCTTTCTTTCTTTCTTTCTTTCTTTCTCTCTTTCTTTCTTTCTTTCTTTCTTTCTTTCTGTTTCTCTCTCTCTCTCTCCCTCCCTCCCTCCCTCCCTCCCTCTCTCTCTCTCTCTCTCTCTGCTGTCGCTAGAGACCCAGGAAGACTGAAAATTCTACTGTTCACTCCTCTGCCACTTGCAAACCCGCTTTCCAAGTCCTCCCGCCCAGCAGGAGCCTGAACATTTCCGTGAAGGAGACATTCTTCCGGGACTTTCAAAGCGCAGGGGAGGCATGGGGTGAAGAGGCCCCAGGAGAGCCTCCGTCCGCGACGTTTTGATGGGGCGATTGCTTTTGTCCTGTTCTCTCTTCTCTCCCTTCATGCCCAGTCCCTTTTGGAGTCCCAACTGCCTCCTGTGTCCCCAGAACAACACGGCCTAGGAACTTTCTCCCACGCATGCTCCCAGGGCCAGTGGGGGAAACAGACGCTGGGAAGCGGCCCCCACAAAGGAAGGCCCCCCAATTCCCATCCCTCTCAGAGCCTGGAGGAGTGTGGCTCTAGGGAGACTGTGTTTTTCCACCTGTCTGCGTAGTCTTCCCCCTGCACACGCTGGGATTTTATTTTTTTCAAATATATTTTATTGATTTTTTTTACAGAGGAAGGGAGAGGGATAGAGAGCTGGAAACATCGATGAGAGAGAAACATCCATCAGCTGCCTCCTGCACACTTCCCACTGGGAATGCGCCCCCAACCAAGGTACATGCCCTTGACCAGAATCGAACTGGAGACCCTTGAGTCTGCAGGCCGATGCTCCATCTGCTGAGCCACACCGGTGAGGGCTGGGATTTCTTTCTACATATGTAAAATCTGACCTGGAACTCTCAGGCTCCCACATGCAATGTCCCCCCGTGACCGGACTCCCTTACGTAAGGGCCACTTTGAGCCCCAGAAACAACTGTGGGTCAGATGATGGCCCCGTGTGGCGTGACCCACATATTTCTGGGTGTCTGGATGCCCGCATCTTCCAGACCTGCCTCGGTAATCCTGGCTGGGTGAGGGACGCCAGGATAAACATCAGCCACTCTGTCTCCGCAGCAATCTTAGACGGCCAGCGGGCGTCGGCCACGGGGAATAAATAGCCCTAACGTTAGCCCAGACGTGCAGACATGTCCCTCAGCGGGTGTGGGCAAAGACCCCTCAGGTATTTTTACAGCTTGCCTCATGCACCCAACCCTCCTAGGCTGTCGCTACATGTATTTTGGTCCCGAACGGCAGTTACCGTAACTCTGACCTCAGCGACGAGCCGGCGCTGGCCCTCAGGCCCCGGGCTCAGGGTGGCCGGCTGTCCCCAGAGCAGGCCGAGCAGCCCATGTCTCCTGACCCCGCGTGTCCCCGCTGCCCCCAGGCGGCCAGTGACTCTGTCCCTCCACCACGGGGAGTGTGCACGCACACGCCTGATGCCGACAAGTGACCACGCGGCCCCGGGTCACGCGGTCCCCAGTGAGCACTGACCGTGCGGGCAGTCACGCTGCCCGGGGAGGCCCGGCTGGCACGGCGGGCTCCGTGGTTCCCAGGGCTCCGTCCTCGGCAGCGGCTACATGGGGGCTCAGGGTGCAGGCTCACAGGGTTGAGAGACAGGACGTCCCATCAGCAGGGCTGACAGTCCCCGATGTGCAGATAGAAACGCTCCCCGAGGGCCCGGGGGCCCAGCCAGGGAGCCAAGGAGGACGTGGGACGCAAGCGAAACCCGGACCTCAGCGGAGGAGGGAGGAGGAAGCTCCGGGAGAAGAATCCGGAAGGCGGGTTGATGAGGTCGATGGAGACCAGGTATGGCAGGCGCACAGCTGTGCTGCTTAGAAGTTAGGCTTTCCCTTGGGCTCACGAGGGAGCCAGAGGTTGTTAAAGAAACAGGCCTCAAAATAGAGGCTGGCCCTGGCCAGTTTGCTCAATGGATAGAGCCCCTTCCCCCCCAACTACGAACCAAAGGGTCCCGGGTTCGATTCCGATCAGGGGCATGGACCCAGGATGCAGGCTCCTCCCCGGCCAGGCCCTGATTGAGGCTCATGCAGGAGGTAACCAATCGATGTGTTTCTCTCACATCAATATTTCTCTGTCTCTCCCTCTCTCTTTCACTTCTCTAAAAATCAAAGGAAAAATAACCTCAGGTGAGGATTAAAAGAAAAAGAAAAAAATAAGATGTTTAAAAAAAAAAAAAATAGAACTAGAGGCTGGGATCCCTCCTGGCCTGAGCTTGATTCCCAGAAACAAGCATGGTTCCCGCAGAACAACCCTAGGGTCGGGGCTGGGTGGGTGCGGAGGCAGACAACCGATTGCATAACCCAGTATGCAACAGGCGCCACATAATTGCTCTCCCACCCAAAGTCTGTTCCTTTAAGCAACATTTTCATAATTAATTACTATGTGGTATATCCTTTTTTTTTTTTTTTTTTAATAAAATGGTGTCAACACCGGTGGAGACCTCTCATTTAAAATATTTTAAAACAAGTTACAAAATTCTGTTTCCAGCTCATTCTTTTTAAAAAATATATATTTTTATTGATTTTTTTACAGAGAGGAAGAGAGAGGGATAGAGAGTTGGAAACATCGATGAGAGAGAAACATCGATCAGCTGCCTCTTGCACACCCCCTACTGGGGATGTGCCCGCAACCAAGGTACATGCCCTTGACCGGAATCGAACCTGGGACCTTTCAGTCTGCAGGCAGACACTCTATCCACTGAGCCAAACTGGTATCGGCTCCAGCTCATTCTTAAGGTACAGATGAGGGAGATTTAAAGGCCTGACAAGCAGGGCTTTGGGCAAAATTGGGTAAGAACAGAAACATCCCAACATCTGTTTTCAAGTGCTCTCTCCTTAGCGCGAGTCTATTTTTCTAAGAGACGACAAAGCATTTATCTGGAAGGGGCAGGTTAAAAGTGTCATTAAGAAAATCAGGTAGGCATTTGTCCTCGCAGCGGAGGGCAATAAAGACGGAGCATTTGTCTTCCTAGGGGAAACCCGGTGGCTCTGTGAGTCGGTAACTGTCTGAAGGACTTGCCACGAGACCGTCAGAAGGAGGACGTCTTACCCTCTGCCACAGCGGGAGGGGCCTGGAGAGTGTTATGCTAAGAGAAATGAGCCGCTGGGGAAGGACAAGCACCATACGATCTCACTTACGTGTGGAAGCTAACAAAATAGAATCAGACGCGTGTATACAGAGAACAGACTGACAGCTGTCAGAGAGGACGGGGTGGGGGGCTGGGTGAAAAAAGGTGAAGGAATTAAGAAAAAAAAACAACAATCCACAAAACACTCATAAGCACGGACAACAGTATGGTGATTGACAGAGGGGGAGGGGTTGGGGAGGCAGGAGAAGGGGCAGATGGGATACATGGTGACGGAAGGTGAACACACAATGTAATGCACAGGTGATGCCTCATAGGACTGAACGCCCGAAGGCTAGGAATGTTATTAACCGATGCCACCCCAATACATTCAATAAAAATAAAAATAAATTTTTTTAAAAAAAAATAATAAAGGTTTGGAGACTTTGCAAAACCCACCTCCCCAGGAAAGAACTTGCCTAGGAAAAGTGGCGGCAGGAGTCAGGGTGCAGGCGCAGCCTTGGTCTGCTGGGGCGCTCCTCTGTGCCCTCGGCCTCCCGGACACATCCTTGAGGAGGAGAGGGCCGGTGCATGGCTAACCCGCCACCCACAGTGAGCCGCTGTGCGGAGGCTGAGCCTCCTGGTGGGCCCGTGATGCCCACCCCTGCTGGGCAGCATGGCTCCGGGTGGGCATGCAGTCGGGCAGCCCAGTAGGGGGTGTGCAAGAGGTAGCTGATCAATGTTTCTCTCTCATCGATGTTTCTAACTCTCTATCCCTCTCTCTTCCTCTCTGTAAAAAATCAATAAAAATATATTTTAAAAAATAAAATAAAAGTAAATTTTAAGCTTAATAAAAAGGAGAAATTAAAGAAGAAGAAGAAGAAGAAGAAGAAGAAGAAGAAGAAGAAGAAGAAGAAGGAGGAGGAGAGGAGGAGGAGGAGAGAGGAGGAGGAGAGGAGAGGAGGAGGAGGAGGAGGAGGAGAAAAGAAGAGAAGAAGAACTAGAAGAAGAAGAAGAGAAGAAGAAGTAGAAGAAGCAGGAGAGGAGAAGGAGGAGAAGGAGGAGGAGAGGAGAAGGAGAAGGAGAAGGAGAAGGAGGAGAAGAGGAGAGTGGGCAAAGAGCCTGGCCCTCACCCACCAGCTCCCCGAGCGACCGAGATTCTAACCGCTCTCTTACAGCTCCTTGGGGCTTGTATCCCTCTCACTCTGGACGGACAGACCTGAGCATTCCTCTGGCTCCATCTCTTGTGAGCTTAGCAACGGTAGGTGGGTCACATGGCCTTTCGGAGCCTCCGCGTTGTCATCTCAGTTGCCTAGGCCAGTGGTCGGCAAACTCATTAGTCACCAGAGCCAAATATCAATAGGACAACGACTGACATTTCTTCTGAGAGCCGAAAACCGACTTCTGCACATGGGCCACGAAGTTTCGATCGCACTGTACGTGTGCGCCCGCAGGTGGCATTTTGTGGAAGAGCCACACTCAAGGGGCCAAAGAGCCGCATGTGGCTCGAGAGCCACAGTTTGCCGACCTCGGGCCTAGTGGCTCAGGCGCACAGGGAGTGTTTATGAATGCAAAGGAAGGTGGGGTCCACACCACCGTTCTCGGCTGCCTCCCGGATGATAGCAAGGACGAAACGAGACAGCCCTGCACGGAGCCACGGGAAGAGCATGTCACTGTCATTCCGTGGCTCCAGGACCAGGCTGACCTGGGCCCCCTGCCCCCTGACAGAGCTTGTGTTCTAGGTGTTTGTCAGGACTGGCTTCTACTACACAACGGCCCTGTCTCTTCCACCCCAGCCAGCTTCCCGGCAGCTTCTGGACGGCCAGAGCCCTCGGGCGAAGGAAACGGGAGAGAACAGGCCAGTCCTCGGGCGGGTGTGAGGAAGACAGTCCACCCCTCCCCGGACCAAGTCCCAGATGCAGCGGCGTCCACCACCCCCCGGCTGAGCCCTCTGAGGACACCAGGGACGCCAGCCATCCTCTGCCATGCCGGGAGCTCCCGGCTTCCCATTGGCCCAGAGATCTACCTGGGCCGCTGTTTCTCAACAGGAAGTTCCGTTGCCCTGGCACTCAATCTCCATGGCAACCCTTGCTTCGGAGACACCGAGGAGGAACTGCTGGTGTGGGGAGGCCAGTCGCAGAATACTGATTTGCCCGGTGTCTTGTAGCGACAACGGCACCTCAGCACCTTTCCAGATGCCCGGCGAGCCAAAAATACGCCGGCTCTGTCCAGAGCCCTCCGGCCGGCCGGGCTAAGCATCTTCAGGTGCATCGGGCTGACAACGGCCTGCGCGTGTCAGCGGTCTCCCTCACGTTGGGCTCGGGTCCGGCGCTGCATGTGAAACCGCGGAGCGCAGGGGTGGCGTGGGGGGGGGGGGGTGTTGGAGAGAAGGTGGGGAGGGGAGGAGGCTCCGGGGGCCAGTCAGCGGCGAGCACAGTGAACCCCAACTCCCTGCGGGACTCGAGCGAAGGTGCTGGCCCCGCTCCGATGACGGCACCGGCTCATTTGCTCGCTCCACACACGTAGCTGGAGTCCTGCTCTGTTCCCGGCTGTGCCAGGCGCCGGGTGACCCGTGTAAAAGAGAGAGCACGTATGTTCTCTGCTCTCACCAGCGTCTCCAGAATGTTTGAAACCAGGCAGTGAGTCTCCCAAGCCTGGCGGAGGCTCAGCGAACACGGCGGGGACTGGAGCGGGAGGGAGGTGAATGGCATGGCTGTTGCTGCCGCCACCTCGGCCGCCACCGGAGCCTGTGCTGCCCCGAGACAGCGGGCCTCTCTGTGGGCCTCCCGGGGGCGCCGGCCAGCCCGGCAGAGGCCACGCGTTCAGGACAGAAGAGTCCACGGCTCCGCAGACACCTGCTCGGGGAGCTCAGTGCGAAGTGACAGGCTGAATGAATTCTTAGTCCCCTTGGCAGGATGGACAGGCAGCCCTCCCCCGCCCGCCTCCTTCCCGGAATCCTGCACACGTCCCTCCGTTAATTCTGCCTTTCCCAGAGCAGGAGGCTGTGCGTGTGGAACACGCAGTCCCTGCCAGGCCGCTCGCAGAGCGGGTGTCGCACACTCCCCTGGACTGTGACCCGGCTCTTTGGGGCCGTTCGGGACGCATGCACACAGGCCCAGGGGGGTCCCACGAACGATGATGCACCAGGTGGAGGGGGCCGTCGTGACCAGGCCGCCCTCCTGAGCCTCAGGGGGTCAGATCCTGCAGCCGAGTGGCTGGTTTGGGACAGAGAGGAGGGCCTGGGCTCCTGGGCACATCCTGAGTCCTCCGGGCTGGCTGGCTGGGATGGGAATGGTTCCTTGAAACCCAATCCTTTTCCGTAAAGCGGATATGCCCGGTCAGGGCACCCACTGCCCGAGGGGGCACCCATCACTCCTCTTCTGGCTCCTTCCTGCAACTCTGTGGGCAAACATCGGCGCCTCCGTCATCCCTGTGCCCTCCGAGGGGGCAGGAGCGGCCTGTGAGGTCTTCCTTTCCCGCCGGCTGAGGCAGGATGTGGCTGGGGGATGACCCGCACGATGGCAGGGCCCTCCCCTGCTGGTCCATCAGGGTTGATAGGAGGACCATTGGGTACCTGTCACCCTCCTAGCCTCTTACACATAATCACTAATGAGCGAATCCATGAAGGGCCTCCTCTCTTGGGCAAATAAGCTCAGTCCTGCCCTCCAATCAAACTCAAGTCCCGCCTCCCTCTCTGTTGCACATTTTTAAGTCCGTAGCCTGTGGGGTTGAAGCCGCCTGAAGGGACAGGCACTCCCCTTGCCCTCGGAGGTCAGCAGTGGCCATACCAGATACCTGGCTCTGGCTCTGTTTGCCTCCTGCCCACCCACTCTGCCCCCACCCCCGCCTGCTGCATGGCCCTGTCCACCTGCCCCGTCAGCAAAGCTGGAGCATCCCCCCACCCCCCAGCCTACAGGTGAGGCCAGTGCACCCCGAAATCCAGGGGCTCGGCTGCAGAAACGCCACCTGCTCCCGGCCTGCGGGCTGGGTGGGGCGCCCTTGCCCAGCCTCCCTCTCCTCCCAGAGAAGCCTTCACACTGCTGCTGAGCACACAGCGGCTCCTCTCCTCCCTCAGGTGTGCTGGGTGCTGGGTGCTGGGTGCTGGGTGCTGGGTGCCGCTGGCATCTGGCTCAGAGCACGTGGGCGTGTGGTAACGGGGTGACTGTGAATGAAGGAATGAATGAGTCACTGCGCTGAGGCCTCGCAAGCCACTTGTCCCCTGGGGCTATGGCTGTCCTCCAGAGGCGGAGTCTCCCCAGAGCTGAAGGCCCCCTCTTCGCGGGCCAACCATGGGCCTCGCTCTCCAGGAGGGGCAGTTCCATCACCTTTCCTGGGCGTTTCCACCCCCACCGGCTCCGGCTTGTGCAGGGGCACCCAACGTGGCACAGATTATTCTGAGACGCTCACTGCCGGGCCTTCCGCAAATAGCGAGGCAGAGGAGGATCCTGGCTTTCTCTCTGCCTTCCTGCCTTCCCGCTGCCATTGATCTGGGCTCATTCACGGATTCCAGCAGCTGCTGAGCACTGGGCACTGGGACCCTCCCCCTGAGCGTGTGGCTGCGACGGACTTATGGGCGGAGGCCAGGCTGAGCGGACTGGAGTGGCCTTGGCCAGGGAATGAGGGAGCGGGGAGCGGGGAGGGCAGGGCAGGAGGCTGTGTCTGGGAACCATCTGGAAAACGGTGTTACCTTGGGAGAAAACAACGAGGGCCCATCCTTCGCAGCGACCGACTCCTGCTCAGGACTGGATGTTTCATTCCCCAGGCGGCCGGAAGAGCGTGGCTTTGGAACCAAGGAGTGACCCGAGTACCAAACCTGACTGCCGCTCGTCACCCGTCACCTTGAGCAGGTCATTTTCTGGAAACGCCACAGGGTTGTCGAGGGCCCAGCTCAGAGCCAGCAAAACACGTCCCTGCGCCGTTATTCACGAGAGCCAGAGCCTGGGCTGAAAGCAACCCAGGGCTCGTCAACAGAGGAACGCACAGGCACGATGATAGATGGACGGTGGTCCCTTTGCCAGTGTGCTTTCCCCCGCTTCAGTTCTGTGCGGTCAGCAGAGGTCTGACAATATTAAGTGGAAAATTCCAGGAATAAATCATTCATAAGTTTCCAGTGGCATACCTTCTGAGTGGCGTGATGGAATCGCGTGCCATCCCGCCGGGAGCGGAGCGCTCTCTCTGTCCAGAGCCTCCGCGCTGCCCACGCGCCCCGCCCCGCAGCCACTCAGCAGCCATTAGGGTTGTCAGGTGGACTGTCCAGGTCCTGCCATGCTTGCACTCAAGTGACCTCGTTTTACTTAAATGGCCCAATGCCATTCCCGTAACTTCTATTACAGTGTGTTGTTATAATTCTTGTGTTTTATTATTATTTTTAAATATGTTTTTTTATTGATTTCAGAGAGGAAGGGAAAGGGAGAGAGAGAAACATCCTATATAATAAAGAGTTAATATGCAAATTGACCATCACACCATCACAAAAGATGGCTGCCTACGACCAGGCCAGCTGGGTGGTTAGTGAGTGACCACCAAACGACTGAACAAACAGGCTGTGTGGGGTGACCAGGCTGGCGGAAGCGGGGGGAGGCACTTGGGGGCAATTAAGCTGGCGGGGGGGCTGGCAGTGAGGGGCAACTATGCTGGTGGCCAGGGGGAAAGTTGAGGATGACCAGACAAGAAGGGGTGGCAATTAGGGGTGACCAGGCCAGTGGGGGAAGTGGGAAAGTTAGGGGCGACCAGGCAAGCAGGCAGGTAAGCCACTAGGAGCCAGCGGTCCAGGATTGTCAGAGGGATGTCCCAGATTAGAGAGGGTACAGGCTGGGCTGAGCCCCCTTCCCTCCCCCACCCCCCTGTGCACTAATTTCATGCACCGGGCCTCAAGTCAATGATAAGGGAGAATCATTGACTGGCTGCCTACTGCACACCCCCTACTGGGCATCCAGCCTGCAACCCAAACATGAGCCCTCAACTGGAATTGAACCAGGGACCCTTCAGTCCGCAGGCTGACACTCTATCCACTGAGCCAAACCATCTAGGGCTGTTCTGTTTTAGTATTAGTTACCGATGTTAATCTTTTCCTGAGCCTAATTTATACACTAAGCCTAGAATAAATATGTGCATATAGGAAAAAACGCAGTACATACAGGCTTGGTATTTTCCTCCATTCCAGCGGTCTCTTGGGGTCTTGGAACATAACTCCCATGAATATGCATGCACGATGGAATATTTCTCAGCCTTACAAAGGAAGGAAATTCTGACACACGCTACAATATGGATGAGTTTTGAGGACATTAAGTGACACAAGCCAGTCACTAAAGCACAAATACGGCACGATCCCACTTACACAAGGCACCGCCGCCGCCTCCTTGGTAGAGACAGGAAGTAGAAGGTGGTCATTCGTAGAGACAGGAAGTAGAAGGTGGTCATGCATAGAGACAGGAAGTAGAAGGTGGTCATTCGTAGAGGCAGGAAGTAGAAGGTGGTCATGCATAGAGACAGGAAGTAGAAGGTGGTCATTCGTAGAGGCAGGAAGTAGAAGGTGGCTGCCAGGACCGGGCTGAGGTGCTGGGAGGGGAGGATAGGGGCCCCTGTTTCATTTTCACGAGATGAACGTTATGAGGATAGATGGTGGGGTGATCCCACACCCATGTGCATGTGCTTAGTGCCACGGAGCGGTGCGCTTATGAACAGGAAATCATTATATTTTACAATTAAAAAAATGTTGCTTTTATTCTCCTTCTCCTGCAACAGAATCTCTACCAAGGTGTCCCCTCTTTGTAAGGAGCATGGGCAAGAGGACAAGGGGACACTTCCAGGTCACCGCCCTGTGGCAGCTGCCTCGTTACCGGCACTGGCCTCCCAGAGGGGGCGCTGATGAGTCCTTGTTCTGGCCAGGCCTGGGAGGCCATCCCTCAGGCTCCCGGAGGGAAGCCGCTGTAGGCTGGGGTTGGGCAGAGGGAGGAGCGTGGATTAGCATTCACCGATGTCCACCGTGTATATGGCAAAGGGCTCGGCAGGTGCCAGGCATGCCAATGACACGCTCTGCCCTCCAGGAATTCACAATCCACGTCCTCCCCTACCTGCCAGCGGCCTTTCCCACCATGGAGCCAGCAAGTGGGGCCAGGAGGACAGATGTGGTTTTGCAGTTGTCCCCTGGACTCGGGACCTGGAGACCTTCCGGGACCCCCAAAGGACCGGGCTCCTGAGGCGAGGCCTGCTGCTGAGCGTCCACACGGCCGTGCTGTGTCCGGACCGGGAGGCGCAGTGCTGAGGTTGGCAGGCTGGGCTGGGGGGATAGAGAGGAGAGGACCTCCCCTGGAACTCACTGAAGGGACTTGCCTTGGCCAGCATCCTCTTGGGGTCACAGGCCCCCCAAATCGGGGAATCTTCATGGGGACCACCCACATAATTTGGGGTCCTAAAGAGAAGGTCTCATGGTTCCTACATGCCCCCCGCCAGGCACATGGCAGAAAGGGTCCCGCTACGAACTGTGGCTGGCAGTGAAACATAAGGTCCCGAGGCCAAGCCAGTGCTTTTTATTCATTCCACAAACGTTGGTTGAGTCCCTATTTAATGCAGGTCTGTCAGTCATTCAGGCTCTGCTATCAATCTGAGCAGGAGACAGAGATCTGTCTAAGCATAATTCCCAAAAAGTGAAAAGCATGAGTCTCATATAGACACAAAGATTTGATTGAACTCATTAACAAGAGAACCAACGAGATGATAAACCCAGCTCAGAGAGCATTTGAGGAACTAGAATATAAAAGAAAGACACTTCAAAATGCTTTTTTTTTTTTTTTTTTTTAAGTTAAGAGACAGCCCTAGCCGGTTTGGCTCAGTGGATAGAGTGTCAGCCTGCGGACTGAAGGGCCCGGGTTTGATTCCGGTCAAGGGCTCATGCCTGGGTTGCTGGGCTCAATCCTCAGTAGGGGGCGGGCAAGAGGCTGCCAATCAATGATTCTCTCTCATCGTTGATGTTTCTACCTCTCTCTCCGTCTCCCTTCCTCTCTGAGGTCAATAGAATTTATTTTACATAAATCAAAGTTATGAGACCAATCTGATACACGTCCTGTCACACCGGGGTGATCTCTCCTACGGGACAGAAGCCGCCTGAATTTCCACCGGACGGGAATCTACACGTTCACAGGTCACCTCACCGCCAGAGCCTTCCCTGAGAATAGCCACCGACAAAGTCACACCATGAACCCTGGCTGTCCAGTGGATACAGCATGGGAACCGCGTGGATAAGCCAGATTGCTCTAGAAGCCACACTGACAAGTAAAAGCGAACAGGCGACATTCATTTTAACGGGATATTTTATTGAAGCCAACCTGTCCGAACTACCGCCACACGGGCATGGGGCGTGTGCCCCCCACCAGCGCTCAGCAGCCGTCTGGTGACAGCACCGAGCCGGGAGTTCACGAGTCCTTGTGTGGGTCCTGACACAAAGCCTCCGTGTGACGCCGAGGGGACAGGCCGTCCTTCTCTAGGCCTTGTCTACGTTTCGGACCATCTCCCCTCACACAGCTGCCCGGGTCCCCGTGACCGAGTTGGCCGGGGTTCAGGACAGGTGAGCCCAAGTGGTACAGCTCCCGTCCAGAGGCAGTGAGGGCACGCGCTCGGTAGGAAGGATGACTGTGGCCCAAGGCAGTTCCGTGCAGGCCTTCCGGGGGCGCTCCTGCTTGGGGGCGTAGGGAGGGGGGCGGGGGCCTGAGGCCTGAGAGACCAGCTGGCACAGGATGGTCGAGGGTCTTGGGAAGCGATGGATGGAGGCCTCTCTGCCATCCAATAGGGAGCCCCGGGAGGGGGTTCAGGAAAGGAGGGGCGTGGCCAGGCTTGTCTCTGAGGAAGACCCTCCCAGGAGCTTGGGGCCCCGTGGCTGGCCGGCCCTGCCAGGCTCCTACCCTCTTGTCTCCCCGTTGTGAATGGCTAAAAATACTTTTATGGGCATCGAGTTACAGACGCGGTGCCCAGAGGCAGCGCGGAGAAAACACGGGGCAAGGCGGCCTCCGAGGTCACGCCGGAGCGAAGAGGACGTGGATGGGCGGGGGGTTTGGTAGCCGATACCCTGGCAGCCTCTGGGGAGGTCAGCACAGGGCAGAGGACTCTCGGCCCGGCAGGAACTCAGCCGCTGGCCGAGGGAGGCCAGAAAGAGCCCGTGAGCGCCGGCTTCGGTTTCTCTGTCCCTGCGCTTCTGAGAAGCCCAGGTGCTTCCGGCCATAGCCTCACATGCTGGTCTCTCATGCCTGCAGGAGGCGGGTCACACAAGGGCAGGCAGCGCCGGACAGGCACACCGCGGGAGAAGAATCATACATATGACTTCGGCTGAAATTTTAGGGGTTTCCTGGGCCCCGAGAGTCAGTGAATTCCCTTTGCACTCCAGGAGTCTCCCTGGAGGCCTCGTTGGGGAAAGAGAGGAAGAGGAGGAAGAGCGAGCTCTGTATGGAGCACAGAGGTGGTCAGGGGTCAGGGATGGAGGCAGCACGTGGCAGAGCCTCAGGTGGCGGGGGCCCCTGCCAGGCGGAGTCTGTGGCATCGCCTGTGGTCAGCAGAAGGCATGGGGACCTGGGGGGAGGGGGCCGGGAGAGGAGGCCCCTGGGCCGGTCCTGAGCCTTCCCGGATGGGGTTTGGTCTAATAAGGGAGGTGACAGTCCGTCAGCCGCTCAGGTTCCTGTCTCGGTTGGGAAAGGGGATTAAGATCCCGTCCCCTGGATCAGCAGCGGCCACAGTTAGGACAAAACCCGAGTGGTCTTGGTTTCAGAGTAACCGAAGCTCCCCCCCTCCACCCCGGCCGAGGATGGGGTGGCGGCAGGCTAATCCTGGCCGTTAAAAATAATGGTTGCTAATGGTTACGTAAAGAAAACACCCCCAGGAAAAGCACGGCTGGCCTCGCTGGGCTGGGAGGGCTCCCGCTCTGCCAGCCTCTGCGGGGAGTGACCGCTCCCACCTGGAGCTGCGCCACCGCCCCCCTCCCTGCCCCCCGCCCCCCAGTTCCGTTCACTCGCGGGCGCGCTCAGCACACACCCAAACGGGGTTTGCCCAGCTGTGCTATTTCCAGCCGTTCGGTTCATTTCAGGTCCTCTGTCCAGATTGATGCCTCCTCCCCGCCCAGCTCCCCCCTCTTCCCCTTCCTGCTCTTTCCCTCCTCCCGCCTGGTTTCCCCTCCCACATCTCCATCTTCCCCTCTTCTTTCTCCCTGCTCTCCTCTCCCTCCCTCCCTCCCCTCCCCCACTCCCTCCTGAGATCCGCTCTGTCTCTCCTTTGCTGCTTTCTCTTTCCTCACTTCCTTCCCCAATGCCATTCCCAGGGGCTCACGGGTGTGTGTGGGACAGACGTGGGGGCAGCTCCCGACCCCCAGGCCCGAGGGGAGACACAGGTGCCCCACGCACAGGTGGCAGCTTGGGGGCAGGCGGTTTCCAGGGCTCCCTCTGACCCCTCTCTGCTCCGGGAAGCAGGTGCACAGGTATCGCTGCTTCTGAGTCACCGGGGACCTGCGCTGCCAGTGAGTCCTCCCGTTCCTGCCCTGCAGCCCCGCACCGGGCGGACGGCGGACGCAGCCACCAGCCCGCCATCCGCGCAGGGAGCAGCCCCAGCGAGGGCTCCTGGAAAAGGCTTTCTAGTGCTTTCTGTGTGGAAGTCAGGTCTGCTGACCCACTCCCCTGGCCCTTCCTCTAAGGAGACATCGGAAGGACACGCACTGGGCACCATTCTCTTCCTGCGTCGGCATCCCCCCTCCGTGTCCTCCTCCTGGCAAACCTGCAGGAGATGTGCAATCCCCCACTTCACAGACGGAGGGCCGGGCTCAGAGAGGTTAAGCCATTTACCCAATGTCACACAGCTCATACGCCGCAAAACCAGTGGCAGCAAATCAGCGAGAGGAGTGCTGAGGGCCAGCTCCTCCCTGTGGCTGTGTGTGGCCTCAGAGCCAGGCTGCATGGGTTCGGGTCAAAATCAGGGTGTGAAATCCACTGAGATCTCCGTCAAGGTCATCTCTGTGCCTTGGTTTCCTCGTTCGTACAACGGGAGTGATTAGAAGGGTCCTTACCCCCGGGATCTGTGCAGAGGACTGTCTCCCAGAGGGCTCAGGGCAGGGCCGGGCCCGCGGAAGCACTCAGCGTCCGCTGTTTCTGTTTCCTGAGGGAGGCACTTGCTCTCCGGCTGTCGAGGTCCCAGAGGACCCATCTGCCCACTTTCTCATTGAACCTTGGTTTCTCCCTTGGATAAGGGCCAGGGAGACTGGATTCCCAGGGAGCCCTCATTCCTTTTTTTTTTTTTTTTTTTTTTTTTTTTAATATATTTTATTGATTTTTTACAGAAAAGGAAGAGAGAGGGATAGAGAGCTAGAAACATCGATGAGAGAGAAACATCAACCAGCTGCCTCCTGCACACCCCCCACTGGGGATGTGCCCACAACCAATGCACATGCCCTTGACCGGAATGGAACCTGGGACCTTCCAGTCCGCAGACCGACGCTCTATCCACTGAGCCAAACCGGTTTCAGCGGCCCTCATTCCTTAAATTGAGAGGGATTCTAGTAATTCCATGTCCTAGGAAATAAAATATGCATGGGCCCTAATTTATACTAGAGTGTGGTTGACCGATACGAGACACTTTCCTATGCATGGCTTAGAAAACGAAGAGAGGCTGAAGAGGCAGAAGGACGCTGGGAAGGTGTGCGTTTGAGGGTCAGTAAGGTGGTGGCAGTCAGTGAGAGGCCCTGGCTAGGGGAGAGAAACCCTGGGAAGCGAGAGGAAAAGTCCTGGTCCTGCCCAGGGAAGTCCAGCGTGTCGCAATGCAGCACACAGAGGCCTAGAGGGAGCGCCCCCCCCCCCCACCCGCCCAGTTCTCAACATTCGGTCTCCAGACCCCCTGGGAGCTGGTTGCCACCTCCAGAGGGGTCCTGAGAGAACCCAGGTGCCTGACGGATTTGCCAGCAGCACAAACAGAGTGGGTCCTCGGGGGAGTGCGGGGAGGGGTGCCCTGAGGCCAAGGATGGAGCAGCTGGGGTGCTGGGAAGGGGCTGGTTCTACCTCCGGGTCCTCCTCCTGTGGTCTCCTGGGGCTCTGAGAGGATGCCCAGCCTGCAGCGCTGACCCTCCAGAGGCCTGGAAAGCGTTCAGGACCCCGGGGCAGCTTCCCCGGGGCGGGGTAGTGACAACTCTGCTCTCCAAGCGAGCTGGGAGCCGCCGCCCCAGGGAGGGCACCATGGCTACAGCTGGGCCTGGCCCTCCTGGGCTCCAGGGCTCCCTGAGAGGCAGCTGGCCTGGCCTGGGCTGGGCCATGAGGATGGAGCTGCAGATTTGCGTGTTTCCCTTTGTTTGCTCTGGACATTAGGTGGCAGGCACTGGATTTGAAGCTGTTGTCCTTAGACCAGGGGAAGGAGGGGCACGGGGAGGGGGTGCTATGGGAGGGTCTCTAGGGACGTCAGGGTGCAGTTGTGCCTGGGTTAAGGAATCTCAGCTCTGGTCCCCCCAGAGGCCGCAGGGTCTGTGTTGAGAGCTCAGGGTGCTGCTGGAGAGGCCTGAGCAGGAGCAGGAGGCTCTGGGTTCAGGAAAGACTGCAGGGGATGGGCTGGGGGGTGGGACTGGCTTGAGGGCCATGCCAGGCCAGGCAAGTCCTGGCTCCAGGTTTTCCTCCCTTCTCTCCCACATCCCAGCCTCACTTTCCTCCATCCTTCCGTTCATCTCCTCACCCCCTTCCTCGCCCCTCCCCCTCTTCCTCCTCTCCTCCTTTTCCAGCACCGTCTTCATTCCTTTCCCTTGGACATTTCCCTGAGCACCTACTGTGCCAGGCTCTGACCAGGAGCCAGCGGGAGGGGATCCCATCCAGCCACCCAAACTGCCGGGTAGGGACGCCGAGTTCCAGAGGAAGAGAAAGGAAGAGCAGGGAGAACTCTCCTCTCCTCTCCCTCCTCTCTCCTCCCCTCCTCTCCCCCCTCTCCCAGCCCCCACCCGTTCCACCGTTTCTCAGGCAGGAAATGAATAATGTAAAGAGAAGAGCTTTCAGGCTGCTCCCCCAAGGGCTCCCAGGAAAGCCCTAGAAGTGAGGTGCAGAGCCAGCCTGGGGAGAGGGAGGCGCTACAGTTCAGCAGGGCCATTTCCACCCGTCACTCATTCATAAAAGATGGTGGGGCCCGGCTCTGGGCCAGGCCAGTGTGCTTACTGATCGATCCTCCCTTCCTCCCACTGATGGACGTATGCAAACTCCACCTGCAGCCGGACACTCCTGAGCACTGAACCACCCATCAGCACCTGCCAAACACCCTAAGCCCCCGATTCCTAAGTCCCTAGGCCCCTAATCGTAGGCCTTCCATGAAGCCACCCATCAGCGTGTGCTGAGAGCCCTAAGCCCCGTCCCCATCCTCCCCTTAAAGGTGCTTGTACCCCGGCCCTCGCCCTCTTCCGCTCTCTCGCTGGAAGCAGCCGGCAGGGGTGCTCTGCTCTTCAGGAAAGCCGTGTCCTGGCCTCCCGGGCTCCGGCCCTCTCTGTTTCATCTTTTACGTACAGGGAGGCAGGAGACGCAGTACGCCCTTACAGGGTCTAAGCACCACAGAGATGAGCCAAGTAAAGGAGTCGGGGAGCAGGGGCTTGGGGGTCCGCATGAGGGATCAGTGAGTGCAAACCCTAAAGGTGGAAGAGACGCTGAGGAAAAGGCTAAAAAGGCTCAGGGCTGAGGCAGGAGCCCAGCTGAGCCGCTGGCATTTTATTGGAGATGCAGCGGAACCGGCCACCAGGGTTCCGCAGGTTCTGCAGGGGCACAGGATCCACCTCCGTTTTAGGAAGCTCTCTGGCTGCTGGGCGGGGCCGGGTGACAGGAGGGCCAGTGGGACCGGGGCACCAGGGGAGAGCCAGGAGGGAGCCCCAGTGAGGACAGGAGAGGGCGGCTCTGGCTATTTCAGAGCGAGGCAGGCCGAGCTGGCCAGTGGGACGGCGTGTTGTTGCTGGATTGTACCTCCTGACCTTTTGGCCAATCTGCCCCGTTAGACGGTATGCTCCATGAGGGCCGGAGCCGGCTGGTCCTGTCCAGGGCGGTTCCCCAGGACACAGCACAGGCACTGGATACGCCCGAAGGCACGCTGACAAGTTAGGGAAGGAGAGCGCGGGCGGACTTGATGACGACACCCCGTTTCTGGCTCGGCCTCGGGAAGGGCGGGGGTCGCACGTGGAGAGAGGAGGACAGGGCAGACTGGGAGTCAAAGCCCAGGGTCCGGGAGTGGTGGAGGGGCCCGGCGGGGCCGGGCAGGCAGGGCGAGGGGCATGGAGAGAGGGAGGGGAGAGCAAAACATTGGCTATGTGGGTCAGCATTGTACCCCTAGCATGGAAAGCAGCTCTGGAACAGAGAAAAGGCTCACTGTGTGTTTGCTGAATGAATGAATGAGTGAATGAGTGAGTGAGTGAATGGAGTTGAGAGGAGAGGTCTGGGCTGGAACCGTCACCGTGGCCACCATGCCGGAAGGTGTTTAAGGCTGTGAGAGTAATGAGGTCACCCAGGAAGGAGAGCAGAGAGAAAGGAGGGGACCCCACAGGCACCCCACCTCCCCAGGCTGGGTACTGCTGATTTGGGCAGCAGAGCCCGCAATTCCAGGAGACTGTTAGGGAGCAGCCCAGAGGCAGGCAAAGTGGCCGAGGGCGGGGCTGGCCCACAGCCCAAGGGGGAAAGGAGAAGCTTCAGACGCCAACAGAGCAGGTCCTGACCTTGACCTGCAGCCACAGGTCTCCTCCTTCCTCCCTTTCAACTGAGGCTGCCCAGAGAGCAGGCCCCAGAGTCCCCGGCGGCCCCCGAGGCCCTCAGCAACACATACCGTCTGGGCACAGGTGTGGCCACCACAGTCCCAGGGGCGAGCAGCTCGGTGCCCCCTACTGGGCGGGGTCCAGAGTGCACACACAGAGCCTGGAGCGGGCATGAAGGCGGGTACTCACCATGACGAGGCTGCGGGGGAGGCACCCTGGGTACCGGTTAACCCAGGCCCAGGGAATCCGGGCACCTGACGCCGCCTCCATCCCGCACACACCAGGGGCTGGCCGGGGAGAGGCAGGCCGGGGAGAGGCTGGCCGAGTCTCGCAGGGAATTCCCGAGTGAAGGACTTGGAGGGAAATCATCCCCGGAAGACCTCATCGAATCCTGCTGGGCCCTGGGCCTGGGCCCGCCTCCACCACCAACCAGCTGGGTGGCCCACGTGCCTGTGAACACCTCCAATTGGAAGAGGGCTGCTAACTACCTTCCACTCGGGGCGGGAATTCTCCCCACACCCCCCGGGCTTAGGACCACCCAGCGTCTCCCCACACGTCCAGGGGGGGACCTGCCCGGTGCACAGCCCCGCAGTGCCGTTAGAGGCATCTCTGCCCGGCCTGAGGCATCTCTCCCGTCCTCTGTGCACCGAAGGGCTGCTGTCCGGTTCCCATCCGGCGCACACCTGGGTTACGGCTCGTCCCAGGTGCCTCTCCTTTTCGCTCCCTCTCTCCTCTCTCCCTGAGCATGCCCTCCGGTGAGGACTGGGAAAAATAAAGAAAGGTCCTTTCCAAAGGCCTGGGAGGACCCACACCGGACGGGAGCGGTGTCCCCTGGGCGGAGAGGGCACTGAGGGAAGTGGTGGGCTCCCGCGGTGTGTGCCATTCCTTCGATGGCGACGTTCGTTCACTGTGCCAGGGCCAGGCAAACAGAAGGCTCTTCACAGATGAGGAAACAGAGGCTCCCACAGCTCCAGCCACCTGCCCCAGGCCACCCAGGGAGAGACGGACCCAAGTCCCTCTGACCACCGGAGGCAGTCTCCATCACCAGTGCCCCGCTCTTTAACCGGCTCCCTCCCTCGGGCTCCCCACCAGCTTCCGGACCAGAGGAAGCCCAGCCTGCACACACACACACACACACACACACCCGGTTTCTGGAAGGTGGGAGGGGCTCCCTCTTTTCTCACTGACTCTCCGCCCTCATGCACCCAGAGCCTCTCCCCTCCAGGGGTCACCGGGACCCCGGCTGCATCTCCTTGGGGCCCCTGAGGACCACCTGGCAGCTGGTCCCGGGCTGCTGGCTGGCTCTCTGGCCCCGGCCATGAAACGGTCCCGCACGATCTATATATAAACCGGCCATCTTGGGCGTGGGCCCTGGTGCCTAACGTCAGGGAGGAGCCAGCAGTGCGTCCCACTCCATTACCACCGGCTGCAAATGGCTTCTCCTGTCTGGGGGGAGGGGGTCAGAGGGGAGGGGGAGGGTCAAAGCCCCGACTTGCCCTCCGCAGCAGCTGAGGAGAGATCTTATCTTTAATTGACAACTGGCCGCCTGCCATGCCTCCCTCTGGCCCAGGCTCCAGGCCCAATTCTCCCTTCCCTTCAGGAACAGGCAGGCTTCCCTCGCATCTCCCCCTCCCCTTCCCCCTCCCCCGTGTCCTCGTCCTCACCCCCGCTGCTCTGTCCTCCGTCCGTCCGTGTGGCTGGATGCAGCGATGGCAGAACTCTGGGGAGAGAGCCCGAGAGCTGCAGGAGAGGGTGGGGCGGGGACGGATGCTGTGGTGCATCTACCGTGTGCCACACGGAGGCGCCAGTTCTTTCCCCGCGCCGCTGCCTCCCATTCCGCAGACAGGGAGGCCGAGGGTCGGCGAGGCTGCCCCAGGCGACTCACCTAGTGAGCGGCAGGGGCAGACTCCGAACCGAGGCCCTGAGGCTCTGTGATGCCCGGAGTAGGCGTAAGAAGTCGGACAGGAGTCAGGAGACCTGCCAGGCTGGTGTGGCTCAGTGGCTGAGCGCCAGCCCACACAAACCAGGAGCTCACAGCTTGATTCCTGGTCGGGGAACATGCCCCGTTTCAGGCTCAGTCCCCAGGGGGAGGGTGTGTGCAAGAGGCAGCCGCCTGATGCTTCTCTCATCGTGAATGTTCCTCCCCCTCTCCCTTCCTCTCTCAGAAATCAATAAAAACGTATTTTTTTTTTTTTTTAAAGAAAAAGAGTAAGGAGAACCAACACACACCCAGACCTGGCTGTGGAACGCACAGGGCAAAATGCAAGCCAAGGGTCCCTCCAAAACCGTCAGCCGTTCCCGTCAGCGGCAGCTGAGGTGCCGTCAAGCGTGGGCCCTGCGTGTGCCCTCACGTGACAGGGGCCCTGTCACTCCCCACCACCCTGCCCTCTCCGGGCCCTGGCGGCGCTCCTGGCCCGGCCCTAAGCGGTCCCGGCTGTGCCACCAGCCCCTCGCCGGCCTCGGTTCACCAGCCATCCGGGCCTCGCAGGCTCTGGCACCCCCAGGGCCCTGGCCCACATAAGGTGGTGCGACTTGGGGGGGACGGGGGGAAAGGGCCTGCACAAACCAGCGGGCACTGGCTGCTGCCTAACCAGCATCACTCCTCCCCGTGGCGGCGGGAGGCGGCGGGCAGGGGCCTCCGAACCCGGCTGGAGGCAGGAGCGGCTCAGGCTGTGACCCTGGGCAGCTCAGGCTCCTCCCCGAGCACCGGTGTCTCCCCCCGAGTGGCTGGTTCCTGGTGGGGGTGGGGTCAGGAGGAGGGGGTTGCATGTCTCAGGTGTCGGGATGGGGGCCCAGGGGGGGGCCCCACAGACACGAGCGGGAGCGGAAGGAGAGGCAGAGGCTGAGGCTCACACGCAGGAGCAGGGCAGCTCCGGATGTCTTTATTGAGGGGCAAGCACAGCATGGCAGTCGAAGGCATGCAGACAGGGTGACAGGGCCCTGGCCTAGGCGTGCCTCAGACACACAGGGGCGGGGGAGTGGGCGTGGGGAGGGGGCGCCGAGGGAGGGGCAGAGGCCAAGGTGGGAGGGGTCCCCCGGCCTCCGCTATTGCACGCATCCTCTGGCCGCGGCCAGGAAGTACAGTATTGCTACTGGTCTCCGCTCGCCCGAGGCTTCCCTGCTCAGAGCCCTGAGCCCGGGGGCAGACAGGCCCCTTCCCCGCCTGTCTGCCCGGCAGCATCGTGGGAAACACACGGATGAGGGAGACGGAAAAACCAAAGATAAAAAAAAAAAAACCCCAAATGCCTCCTCAGTCAAGGACACAGGTAACGGGGGAAAGGGGTGAAGGAAGCTGTAGAGAAGCCCCTGGAAGTCCCCCCACGACGGGGGCGTGGGGCGGGAGGTAGAACCCCAATCTGGGGTGGGGTGGGGCTCATGGGGCAGTGACCCCGGAGGGAACCTGTCCTTGCACAGGCCCCGGGCCCACGGGGACGCCCCTACAGGGCGGGGCGGGCGCTTCCCAGGCTCACGCTCCCCGGGACATTCCACGCACAACACGAACACGGGGTCCGGGGAGGAAGGGAGGGGGGGCCTGGGGGAGGGGCAGGGCTCGGGGAGACAGCCTGACGAAGACAGACCACCAACAGCACGTGCACTACACACACGAGAACAGCATGTATGACTATGGAGACTATGTGTGCATAGACAGCCCTTCGGTCACAACAGGACGCCGGCCGGGCCCGGCGGCTCCGGGCCCCGAGGCTCACGCGGGCGAGAGGCGCTCCGTCAGTCCCGTGCCAGCACGTCTTGCCCGGCGAGAGGTGCTTGCCTGGGTTCCAGAGTCCCCCTAAGCCTCTGGCTGGCTGTCTGTCTGCCTGTCCCTCTCACGCTGCTGCCGCTTTAAGAGAGGGTGAGGACTTCGGCCTGGGCATAGTTGGACGAGAGGGCGTCCTGGCAGGTCTCTGCGTCAGAGAGCACAGGAGTGAGACGCTGGCACCGCGCACGTCGGCCCAACGTTGCCTCGGGGGGGGGGGGGGGCGCGGGCGGTGGAGGGCAAGGCGTTCAGCAAGGGAAAGGGAGTGGCAGGGAACGGGACTTTAGGAGGAAGGCAGCTGCCGGGAGGCTGAGGGCCGGAGAGCAGGCCGGGAGCAGAGCTGGGCGGCACGGGGACACGGGGCTCAGAGGGAGGCAGGGTGGGCCCCGGTCTGCATCCCTGCGCGGGGCAGAGGGACAGGAGCCCCGGAGAGAGGGACCCCGCTCTGCAGCCCGGCCCAGGCAGGGGGGGAGCGCCTGCTTGGCCTGCCACCCCTGAGCCAGCACCCGGCTGCTGCCTGCCCACTTGGTGTCCCCCCTCCCCCCAGCCCCAACCCCCGAGGCTCCATCTGCCGCCACCACCTGGGGCCGCTCATTGTTCCACAGGCTCAGCCTGGCATCCCCAGCCCCTTCCTCCTCAGCAGGCAGAGCCCCAGGGCTGGAGGCTGAACACGGACCAGGAGGGCTGAGGGGCGCGAATGTGCCATCCTTGTTGGAAAAACAGGCCCAGCTGGTCCCCCCCGCCCGCGCCCCCCCGGGCTGCGAAGTGGCCTCCGCCCCGATACAAACTGTACAAACCGAGCGTGGGGCGGACAGCTCCCAGGCTGCCCCCTGCTCTGCGGGAGGGGCTGGGCCCAGCTGTGGAGGAGAGGCTTCTAGAAGCCAGGGATCGGGGACAGGTTCAAGTCAGGCTCCAAGGTGAAGTGCCCTGGGCTGCCAGGCTGTGGGGGAAGGGCGAGGAGAGCCTTCCCCGGGGAGGGAGGGAGGTCCGAGCCTGGGCTCTGCAGGCAGCCTATCCCCCTCCCCCCCCTCCCTGCAGAGCCCAGGGTCTGTCAGCTCCACAGCCTGCCGTGCCTTCCCGGGGCCCCGGGGCCGAGGTGCTGAGAGCTCAGGGGGACAGACCCCTGCGATCTCCATCACCAGGCGCTGGGTCAGGGTCTCCCCTACAGAAGCCAGGGGGCGGGAGAGGCAGGAGGAGCCCGTCTCCCAAGCATGAGGGGCTCCAGCCTGGCACTCCTGCCTCCCGCCGCCCAGGGACATCTGTGCCCACCGCTGGGGTGCGGTGAGCACGCGGTGCCCGTGGGAGGGAAGGGGGCGGTGGGTGCCGTGGAAACTCGGGCTGCTGACAGCGCCAGGGGAGGGCTGCCACTGAAATAGCCGCCTCAGCTCCCCGAACCAGGGCGCCGGGCGGGGAGAAAATAGCCGGACGCCCAGCTCGGCACGTCCCCCCAGAGCCAGCCCGGGTGCCAGGGTGCCAGGGAGCCAGGAGCCCTGCGGGCAGGACCCAGCCTGTCCCCGCGAAGGACAGCTGGGCCCTCGCTCTCAGCCCTGAGGGAGAAGCTGCCTGCTCTCCACCCCGATCCCAGGGCTTCCCTGTCCCTGTCCCTTAAAGGGGCTGCTCCCTGGGTCTTCCCCACTCTTCGGGGGGCACCTCACTGGGAGAGACAGTGGGAGGCAGGCCCCCCGAGACCACAGCAGGGAAGAGAGCTTCTGGGAGGCGTGCCCCGAGCCTGCCCAGGGCCGGAGAGGACACTCAGTGGGGTGCAGGAGCGGAGTGAGCTGACCTTTGCCCCCAGTCCGCCTTCAGGGGTATCCCAGCGTCCTCCCGAGCCCGGTCCTGCCATGCCCATCCTGGCCCTCCCTGAAGGCGCAGACAAGGCCCCTCCTGAGTCATTCCCTCAACCAGCTGTGTAATCTGACTAAGAATTGCCGGGCGCATGGCCCGTCAGCTCTCATCCCGTCAGGAGGCCCTGGGCTGCGGCCCCTCGGCCTGGGCTGGTCCTGGCTGCCTAGGCCCCCGCTCTGTCCCCGCACTGCCCCTCCGCGGCCCCTGCCAAGGAGCAGCCCTGCTCACACGGTGCCTTACAGACCTGTGTGCTCCCGGCTCGTTAGGTAAATGAACACACTTAATTAGAGGAACGAGATGAGGCTGGGGCTGGGTGGGAGCGGGCGGGCAGGGCTGGGCTGGCAGGGAGGCCGCGGAGGGGGCGGGAGGCACCAGCTTGGAAGCGGAGGAAAGCAGCGCGGCGAGGGGGCGAGGCAGGGGCGCAGATGGGGTGTGGGTGTCCCCCGAGAGGAGGGCCTCCCCGCACCCCAGGCCAGAGCTGGGAACACCCCCTTCCCCGAGGGTGGCCGCCGGCCGAGGTGCTCCTGGGACAGCCTCAGCCCTTGCTGGTCTGGGTGTGGGATGGACAGACAGACAGACGGGGACACTGGTTCCTGGCTGAAGGCCACAAGGAATGGAAATGTTTGTGATGAAGATGGGGCCCTGTGGGGGAAGGTGGGGCTCAGAGACACAGGATGGGGGGCCCTGAGAGTAACCCCGTCTGCCCTCAGGTCCAAACCTGAGCGTTGTGGGGTGGGGGGTGAATGCTCCCGCATCGCCCGGCTCCCCGAGGCCCCACGCGTGCGCCTCCCTGTGTTTGGGGGGGCCCAGGGGCAGGAGGCCGGGGCAGCTACGGGGCTGTGTGTCCGGGCGGCGGGCTGGTGAGGGGGTGAGGAGGGAGGGAGAGCAGGAGCTTCCGTGGAGAGTAGGGCGAGCTGTATCGGGGCGCCAGCGGAGACAGCCCCAGACTGGCTCCTGCGGCTGCGGCTAGGTTGCTTAGACTCCGGGACTTTTCGCGGCCTCGGTAAAGAAAAGGCACAGCGGAGTCAGAGGGCATCGAACTCCAGGCGGCCCAGCTGCGGGGAGGGCTGGCCTACCCGGGGAAGGCTCCCTGGTCGCCTGGGTCCCTGCGGGTGGACTCCACGGCCACACCCCCCGCTGACCTCTGTCCTGCCCTGTCCCCCTCCAGCTGCACAAAGGTTCGGCTCCCCGCTTTCAGAAGCACTGCCGCCTCCTCCAGGCAGCCCTCCCTCTGACACCCGGGCAGCTGCGGGCTCACAGGGGCGCGAGGGGCAGGCGGAGGCTGTGCCACGCCCCCCTGGTCCCCCACGTGCCCCGCGCAGGGAGGTGAGAGCCGCGGGCCGGGCGCGGGGAGAAGTTGCCCAGAGCGCAGGCACCGCCTGTTTCCCGGCAACCCACCTGCTCCCGCTCCCGGGTCCCCCTCATTGGCTGAGCCGCACGCTCGTTGCCAGGAGGCAGCGTGGAGGCATCTTGAAAACAGCAGCAGCCAGGCCTCAGAGCACCCGGGGGTACGGTGGTGGGACGCACCTGCTCCCCATCCCTCACGGTGCCCCCTCCGCTCCGTCACCTCCACGGAGCCCCTCACAGCCCTGGGGTGACAGCAGGGCTGCTCAAGTCCTCCGTGAGGGTGGGTCCCCTCCCAGCCTGGGCTGGGCCCCGAGTGAGCTGCAGCCAGAGCAGCACCTGGTCTGACAGGACACAGTGGGAGCCACTGCACGCTGGGGGGCGGGGGGGAGGGGGTAGCAGGGGGAGGCTCTTCCAGAGCCAGAGGATTGGGGTGCAGGGGCCAGGGGTGCAGGGGCCGGGGTGACCGGAGGGACAGGGAGAGGGTGCAGCGGGCTGAGCACAGCCGCCCGGGCCATCTCCCTCCAGCTGCCGTCGCTCCTGCTTCCGACACCCCGCAGGACGGACGCGGACGCCCCCCGCAGGCCTGGTTAGGGTCAGGCACCCGGGTCCTGTGGGAGCAGTGGCGCTGGGAGGGCCGGGGACAGGGCCTGGGGAGGTGGCCCTGGAGGCCACGGGGGCTGGACAGGCCAGGGGCCATCCTTGGGGGCCTGTGGCACCGCAGGCTATTCCTGCAGCCGGCAAGGCCCTGCCTCACGGTCTGGGGTTGGGGACAGTGGGAAGCGGCGGGGGACTGGGCTGGAGGAGGGCTGGTAAGAAATGGCCCGAGAACCAGGCAAGGCTTTGTTACGGGGGTCGGGGTTGATTTGGAAACTAGGCAGAGTGTGCAGGGCGGTGAGGCCACAGGACAGGGAAGACACACACACCAAACACACACACACACACACACACACACACACACACGGGACAGGGAAGACAGACAGACAGACACACACACACACACACACACACACACACAGGACAGGGAAGACAGACAGACAGACACACACACACACACACAGGACAGGGAAGACAGACAGACACACACACACACACACAGGACAGGGAAGACAGACAGACAGACACACACACACACACACACACACACAGGACAGGGAAGACAGACAGACAGACAGACACACACACACACACACACACAGGACAGGGAAGACAGACAGACACACACACACACACACACACACACAGGACAGGGAAGACAGACACACACACACACACACACACACACGGGACAGGGAAGACAGACAGACACACACACACACACACACACACAGGACAGGGAAGACAGACACACACACACACACACATAGGACAGGGAAGACAGACAGACAGACACACACACACACACACACACAGGACAGGGAAGACAGACAGACAGACAGACAGACACACACACACACACAGGACAGGGAAGACAGACAGACACACACACACACACACACAGGACAGGGCCTGGGGAAGAAGAACCTGGTCCTAAACCCCCTGGTCCCCAGCCACTGCCCCCCCCACCCCCCCCCCACCCCCCGCAGCCATCATTCCCGGCCCCCAGGCCAGGAGCCCCAGCTCCACCCCCACTTCTGCCGGGCCTGTGCGGGGCTGGAGCCTGCGGATGGCCATGGCCGCCTCTGTGCACTTCCAACCCTTCAGAACACACCTAGGAGGGAGCCCTACCCTGCCTGCCCCCCTGACCCCACCCCCACCCCAGTCTCCCCCTCCCTGTCGCCCTCTGGCTCTCCTTGTCACATCCGGGGCCTGCAGAGCTGGGGCTGCCCCTCCTGGGCTCCAGGCCCCCAGGCAGGACGGAGGAGGGGACCTCCAACCGGCTCCCTGTTCTCCCGACTCCTGAGGGTTTTGGGGACCACTCACCTGGGGGGGCTTGGCCGGGTCTAAGAGAAAAGCAGGCAGTGACCCCGGGAAGCCAGGCCTGAAGGTCACAGCAGGCACCCCAGGAAGAGAAGTGATGGGACGGAGGGAGGGCAGGGACCCCTGCTCCCGTGAACCCCGCTCCCAGGAAGCACTTGTTTTCCCCGTGGGCACTGGGGTACGGGCTATGTGTGCCCCCTGGGATGCTGTGGGCTTTCTAAGGCCATCGGCGGCTGGGAGATCAGGGTCCCCATCCTAAGAGTCGGGGTGCATCCAGGGAAGAGGAGAGGATGGCCACGGCCTCAGGGGAGGACCAGCCCGCCAGCCTGGGAGCCTTACCTTTCCGGACACTGCCGTCGGCGCAGGCGTAGTCCCCGGCGCTGAGCAGGAAGCAGGCGGCCGCCTTCTTGTTCCGGTCCCGGGTGCCGGCCCGGTGCAGGCCCCGGCGCTCCTCGGGGCTGGGGGCGGCGGCCAGGGGCTGGGTGAGGCCCGCGCCCTCCTCGTCCGACAGCATGGCGTTGGCATCTCCGTTCTGCTTGGAGTCTGGGGGGCCAGACAGAGGGACGTGCTGAGCGCTGCCCGGGCCTTCTTCCCGGTCACCCCCCCCCCAGGAGGGGCCCAAGGCATGGGGCAGGGGTCTTTCCTGGGAGACGGGGCCACAGATGCTCGGCCCTCACCCCGAGTCTGCTGCCCCATGAGACTGCCCTCCCTCCCCCAAGGCGGCAGACTGCTTCCTCCTTGGGTGGTCGGGCTCAGGCTGCACCTGAGGAGCTGGGTCCCTTCAGAGGCCGCTTGGCTGTCGGGGTGCAGGTGGCTCTGCCAGGGCCACACCATGGGGTGGTGCTCCCAGCTGTCTGCCCAGACCACCCCAAGGCGGCCGAGCCGGAGTGAGTGCCTGGAGGATTCGGGGCTCCCTGCGCTCGGGGGACCCTGGTGGGGGAGAGGGCTCCCGTTCAGCTTCCCCTGCTGTGGGCTCTTCCCCCGGCTCCTGCCTGGCCCTTGGACCTGCAGAAGGGGAGCCGCTCGGTCTGAGGCAGTGGCCCCGGCGTTGCCGGTCATGCCCTTCCAGTGGCCAAGCAGTGAGGCTGGGCTAAGGCATGGCCGGCTAGTGTGCGCCCAGCAGCTGCCCGCGGACCTGCACACGGGGGTCAGGTTTCCTCTGAGCCCTGACGGGGCTTTGGGGTCCAGCTCCAGTTCCCAGGAGCGCTGGCTGGAGACTAAGACTCAGGGACGAGGGCTGGGGGGGCGGGGAGGGGAAGGGGTGCCACTTTGGTGGGGAAGGAGAGGAGCCCAATGGGTGCGGTGCCATCAAGGTCCATGGGAGACCCAGGCACCTGCAGGGCTCCAGGCAATGAATGGTTTCAGCTTGTAAGATGGGCACCTCCACCAGGCCCCGGGGCATGT
Organism: Pipistrellus kuhlii; assembly: GCF_014108245.1. Taxonomy (NCBI): domain Eukaryota; kingdom Metazoa; phylum Chordata; class Mammalia; order Chiroptera; family Vespertilionidae; genus Pipistrellus; species Pipistrellus kuhlii. The sequence goes on from NW_023425523.1 coordinate 4,476,375, forward strand.
CCCCCAGCAGGCCACGGGGCGTGTCCCAATTCAGGCGCCTGTCCTGGGGGACGCCCCACATTGCTCACAGAGCCTAGCCAGGAGCTGCTGCCTTCGTGTCCGGCCTACCCCCAGCTCCCCGATGGCCTAACCCCAGCGGCTCCCACTACCAGGAATCCCAGCGTCCCTGAGGAGCCCACACCATTCCCAACAGTGAGGCTCCACAGCACCCGGGTTCGGCCAGTCTCCTCTCCTGTCGCCTGCCTCGGGGCGGGGGGGGGGGGGGGCTCTCCTGGGGGGTCCCTCCCATCCTTGAAGACCGGGGTTCAGGCCCTCAGGCCCCCGTTCCAGGACTCGGACGCCACTGCTGCAGCCTCTCCCAGGAATGCCCGGCCACTGCCTCTGGCCCCCCCTTAACCCCCCCTCCAATCCAATTCCAAGCCCAGGACCCAGTCCAGCTGGTGCTGAGCAGCAGGCGCACTTATTGGGCCGGAGCCAGCGGCCGGGAGGCTGGGAGAAGCAGTTCCCGGTGGACGCACCCGGGGACGGCCTGCTCTCCCGCTGACAACAGGCCCGGTCTCTGTAAAGACTCTAGAGGCTTCTGTCATCGTCTGGGTCCCGTCCACGTCTGGGGTGGGACATGAATAGCGTCCCCATTTCACAGGTGCGGAACCCATGCCCTCAGCGGGGGAGCGACCGGCCTCAGGGCACGCAGCAGAGCGGGCACAGCGAGATCAGGGACCGAGGCCGCCACCTCACGCACCGCCCTCTGCAGCCCACATTCCGCAGGACGCTCCGCCCCCAGGCCCGGCGTCCAGGAAGCGATCTGAGCACCAAAGGACAGAGGCCCGGCCTCTACTCGGCCCTCACCGGGCACCTGAGGGGGAGGGGGGGCCCAGAGCCGTCCAGCACAGCCTGGATCCCGAGGACCAGCCAGGACTCTCCACCTCTGAGGCCGTGGCCATCATCTCCTCTTCCCTGAATGCACCTCGATTCTTAGGATGGGTCCCCTGACCTCCCAGCCCCCGATGGCCTTAGAAAGCCCCACAGCACTCCCAGGGGGCTCACATCACCTCACCTGCCCGCTTCCTCTCGGCCAGCCCCTCCTCCGGGGCCGCGGGGCTGGCGTCGCTGTAGGTGCTGCCCCGGGGCGAGGTGTCCCCGGACTTGCAGTAGCCCGGCGACTCGAGCTGGGGCGGCCGTGGCACATGCTTCTTCCGCCGCTTGGGCAGCTTCTGCTTGGCCATGGCCAGCGAGTAGTACATGCCGAAGTTGTTGACGATGACGGGCACGGGCATGGCGATGGTGAGCACGCCGGCCAGCGCGCACAGCGCCCCCACCAGCATGCCCGACCACGTCTTGGGGTACATGTCCCCGTAGCCCAGCGTCGTCATGGTGACCACGGCCCACCAGAAGCCGATGGGGATGTTCTTGAAGTCGGTGTGGTCGTTGCCGCGCGGGTCGGAGGGCCGGGCGCCGATGCGCTCGGCGTAGTAGATCATGGTGGCGAAGATGAGCACGCCCAGCGCCAGGAAGATGATGAGCAGCAGGAACTCGTTGGTGCTGGCGCGCAGCGTGTGGCCCAGCACCCGCAGCCCCACGAAGTGGCGCGTGAGCTTGAAGATGCGCAGGATGCGCACGAAGCGCACCACCCGCAGGAAGCCCAGCACGTCGCGGGCCGCCTTGGACGACAGGCCGCTCAGCCCCACCTCCAGGTAGAAGGGCAGGATGGCCACGCAGTCGATGATGTTCAGCAGGTTCTTGACGAAGCCCAGCGTGTCCGGGCAGCACACGATGCGCACCAGGAACTCCAGCGTGAACCACAGCACGCACACGCCCTCGATGTAGGTCAGCACCGGCTCCGTCTCCACCTCCCGCCGGACGCGCACGTGCGTGGTGTTCCCCACACGGAGGATCTCCGTCACGTTGCGGTCGATGTTGAAGGCCTCGTGGGTCTCCAGGCAGAAGGTGGTGATGGAGACCAGGATGAAGAAGAGGGAGGCGAAGGCCACCGCCTGTGGGGGGAGGCGGGAAGGGGGGGGTATCGGTCAGACGGGGGCGGGTGAGCTTGGAAAGGGGGGGGGATTGGGGAGCACGGGTCACCAGGAGGTCCATTAGAAAGATGGCCCTCACCGGTTTGGCTCAGCGGACAGAGCGTCGGCCTGTGGACTGAAGGGTCCCGGGTTCGATTCCGGTCAAGGGCAGGCACATCCCCGGTGGGGGGTGTGCAGGAGGCAGCTGGTCAATGTTTCTCTCTCATCGATGTTTCTAGCTCTCTATCCCTCTCTCTTTCTCTCTGTAAAAAAAAATCAATAAAATATATTGAAAGAAAGAAAGAAGAAAAAAAAGAAAGAAAGAAAGAAAGAAAGAAAGAAAGGAAGGAAGAAAGGAAGATGGTGAAGGGTGGGGTTTAAGTTCACAGCCAGGAGCTAAAATCCCCTCCTCAAAAAATAAATAAATAAATAAAATAAAATAAAATAAAATAAAATAAAATAAAATAAAATAAAATCCCCTCCTCACAGGGTCTTGGCTGCAAGCGGCTGCCTATGGCTGCAGGGCCTGCTCACTGCAGCCTCTGCCCCTCGCTAACCCAGCTGTGCTCCGAGACCTGAGACGGGCCGGGGAGGAAGTCACCAGGGGCTTTGTTAAGATGCCATCTGCCTCTGCGGGGAGGCCGGGACCTGAGGCTCCATCTTCCTAACGAGCTCCCGGCCTGGCTGCCGGTCTGCAGGCCGCGCCTGGCACAGTCAGGCTCCGGCAGTGCCCCTCCACGTGGGCGCTGGGCAGGCATCACCGGGAACCAGTGAGAAACCCATATGCCCAGGCCCCGCCCCAGCCTGCAGAGTGAGCAAGGCTGGGGCACACTAACTCCCCTCCCAGGGGACTCTGGGGCATGCTGCATTTGGAGGCCCACTGCATGCTGGGATGTGCCCTGAGGTAGGGGGGTCGGGGGTGACCCTGGGCCTCTAAGGCAGCTGAGCCTGCTGAGCTCAGCTCTGACCCCCATCCCATCCGGAAGCTCCCAGTCCGAGCCCCGCTCTCACCTCTTGCCTTAGGATGCCCCAGCCGACGGCTGGCAGTGGGGAGCGCCTGAAGGAAGACACACTCCACTGCAGAGCCACGGGGGTCTGCCCAGAGTCACTACCCCCACCTTCTCCCCAAACCGGCACTTCCCGGCCCCCGAGCTCTGAAGAATACTCAGCGGTACCACGAGGACCCGAGCGGGCAGCGGCCGGCCCGGACAGCTGCGGGCTCCCGGCAGAGCGATGACAGCGGCCCTCAGCAGAGGCACGGCTGGGCTAAGTGTCCGATCGTTATGAATGGAGATGAAATGCATGTGTAATGACACCAATTACGGAGCTTTCATCTGTTATTCAGGCGACACCGCCATTCACCACTGTCAGCACCCGTGGCTGGGGCCCGGGGCCCACGCTACCGCCTCTGCTGCTTGGTGGGTGGGGGTGGGGGTGGGGTGGGTGAGAGGGGACAGTGGCCCCACCACCACCACTTGGCGACCCCCAAGCCTGACTCCCACCTGGCCATGGCCTTGCGGTCTGAGGAGGCCCCGGGGTTGCTCTCCTCCAGGGAGACAGCACCTAGACGGGGAGGCGGGGGCAGCACTCGGCACCCGGGAGGGCACGGGGGTCTGGGAATGCGGAGCAAGTGAGGAGGGGACCCTGGGCACGGACAATCACCGCTGTCCGCTCCGTGCCGGGCACAGCAGGGCCCGATGTGAGAAGCTGTTTTACGAAGGAGGAACTGAGGATCAGAGAGGTTAGCAGACTTGCCTGATGCCACACAGCCCGCAAGGGGTGGGGGAGGACTTGAACTCGGCATTGCTTAACTCCTCATCCACCTGTGCCACCTCCCGGCCAGGGTCACTGCACAGGCCCGGGACAGTCCTCTCTGAGTCACCCATACTCTCCCAGCCAGCCAGCTCCCTTATGTGACCCCTGGCTTAGGGCAGACACCCATCACACACCAAGACTTATTTACTTTTTATTGATTGGGGGTGGAGCATTGATCAGTTGCCTCCCATATGCACCTCACCAGAGATCGAACCCGCAACCTTGGTACGTGTCCTGCCTGGGAATCAAACCCATGACATTTTTAAGGGCAGGGATGACATGCCAACTAACTAGGCCACGCTGGCCAGGGCAAGACTTATGTACACTTGGACAGGAACGGGCGGATCCGACAGGGACAGAAGGATGGGCGAGGACCACAGACACACTTCCCCTGCTGCCGCCCGCTTCACCCCATGAAGGTGACGGTCAAGTTCTTTCCCTGGAAAATGGCTGCCAAGGCCACACAGGCTGGTGTGGGCATCGCATGGGCCAAGAGCTCCCACCCCTGAGCTCGCTGTGGGGATGTGACGCTGGGAGCCCACAGTCCCAGCACCACCCTCCCCCTGGGAGCAAAGGGGGCTGGGACAGGGGAGGGGGGACAGCACCCCCCGCTCCGTCCAGAAGCACGGGGAGCAGGAGCCTGCTCTCCAAGGGGACGTTAGCCAGGAGCGCGGCCCCCTGGGAGCCGGTGTGCAGTCATTAGCGATACAGACAAACAAGTGCTGGAAGGGCTGCCAGGGGTGCAGAGGGGAGCAGGGTGGGGGGACCGTGTGCCCTGGGCCAGTCTCACCTCACAGGCCCAGGAGCCCGCCTGGTGCCTCCCTCCCCTGCTGCCCCAGGGTCAGGCCTGTGCACCTGACCAGGCACCTTACATGGACTGTACATGGAACCACCCATCAGCACCTGCCCAATACCCTAAGCCCCCACTCCTAAGTCCTTAGGTCCCTAATCATGTGCCTTAGGTGAAACCACCCATCAGCGTGTGCTGAGAGCCCTAAGCCCTGTCCCTTCCTTTTCCTCCCTTAAAAGGTGCCTTCACCCCAGCACTCGCGCTCTCTCCTCCCAAGGCAGCTGGCATCTTCTCTTCCAATGGAGCCGGTGTCCTGGTCTCCTGGTCCCCGTTTCACCTTTCAGAGAGGACTTACTTCAAACAGGGTGGTCAGGCACGGCCTCCAAGCCAAGGGGACATCTAAGCAGAGACGGAGCAGTGAGGGATGAGCTGGGAGGCAGAGGGCTGTGCCAAGGCCCTGGGGCCAGGGCATGCTTGATGTGTTGCAGGAAGGAGAGGAGTCCTTCCCTTACAGAGCTGCTTTGAGGATGAAAAGAAATGATATGTGCACAGCTCAGCACAGCGCCCGGAGTGTCTCGGGACTCTGGCCCAGGCCAGGGGCGGTTGGGAGGTGACGGACACCGGTCATTGGGAACCAAATACAACCAGCGGGGCAGGGAGGGATCCCAAAAATGAAGGGCCAAGGAGACAGAGGGACAGATGCACATAAGGAGACTCAGCCCCAAAAGCCTATATTAAGGACGAAGTGTAGGAGAAGAGGAGCCTGAGGACACAGCCAGAGATGCTTCAGAGGAAGATCTGGGGCTGAGGTGAGGCGGGGAAGCAAGATCCTAGTGCCCAGGAGGCGCAGGGAGGGCGTGGGCAGCCCGCAGCCAAGAGGAGCCAAGGAGCTGGCCTGCAAGGCGGGCGGAGCCTGGACTCCTGGGGCAGGGCCTGCATCTTGAGCCCCAGGTTCGAGCCCAGAGACGCTCGCTCCCGGAGGAGCAGAACCCGGCCCACCGGCTCCCATGCCCAGAGCCGGCCTCTGTCTAACCCACCCTCCGCCAAGTGAGCGCTTGGGGCCCCTAAGCGGCCTCCGAAGGCTGCAGTCCAGCCCAGACCACCGGCCAAGAACGATCCAGCCCACAGTACCCATCCGTCTCCCCAGCTGTCCTGCCCCTGCTCACGCTGGGCCTGGCCGGGAAGCCCCTCTTCAGAACGAGGGCAGGGCTCCCTGGTCCTCACGGAAGGGGCAAGCACTGCCCCCTCGGGAGATGTATTTATAACCCTCCTCCTTCCAAACCTGGGGTCAGGGAGCCGCGTCCTCCTGCGGGGCCTCCCGGCTCACCTCCCAGCTCCTCCGGAGGCGCCTGCCACCACCCCCACCGGCCCGGGAGAGGTGGGACTCCGCACTTCCTCCTCTCACCTCCTGCTGAACTCTGCATGTTAAGACGGGGACACAGCTCCTGATCTACCTTGTATTGTCAGGACCATTTCCTGTCCCCCAACTTCCCCGACAGCCACCTGCCGTACCTGGCCGGGCTCTTTCCAGGAACAAGCACCACCTCGAACCCGCCTTTACAGTTAGAGCCCAGCTCGGTGCCGGCACGCAGTAAATGCTCAAGCAATGTTTTCGGAGTGACTGCTGCAGAGAGGGCTGCGGCTCCCTCCCCTGGTCCTGGGGAGCCTGTCTCCAGGAGAGATGTCAGCCCCCCTAACTGGGGGGGACAGGTGTGCCAGGAACCCCCCTCCAGGCACCTGGGCGCTCCGACTCTGGCTCTCCGGCTGGGCCGAGTCTACTGGCTGATGGGGGTGCTGCCAGGGGCCAGGTAACCATCCCCCAGCCTTGAACCCCCAGCAGGGCGCTGGGCAGAGGTCCTGCCAGGGAGGCTGCTCAGGCACAAGGATGGCATGAAGCCCTGGTGCCCGGCATCCCAGGCTGACACTTCCGTGGCGGAGGGGAGAGAAGGAGGAGAGGGGGGAGGGGAGGGGAGGGGAGGGGGAGGACCTGGGGCTCCCTGTCCCCAAGGCCCAGCTGCCTGACTCTGTTCTTGCCTCCTCTCCCCCCCTCTCTCCAAAATAGTCCCCGTTTGTGTCATCCCTCCCCCCCCCTTTACACCCAACCCCCATGGTGACGGAAACACCTCTTCCTCCAGAGACAAGATGTTCAAGAGGCAAACGCGGGGCTGTTAGAACCAGAGCGGAAACACAAACCTACCCCGGAGGACATGGAGGCCTCAGGCGGGTGGGGGCTGTGGCTGGGCCCGCGGGCACCGGCCAGCGGGCTCTCCCTACCCGAGGGCGAAGGACCAGGGAGTCCTGCCCTCGCTCGGAAGCCTGCGTGCTCACAGACCAGCTGGTCCCGGCACTGCCCAGGCTGGGGAGTCGGGGCCGTGGCAGGGGCGAGGACCTCGCTGGGCACTCCCCTTCTAGAGGGCCTGGGCTCCGGTCCCCTGCCTGCGCCACGGTCGCTGGTCTCCTTTCTTTTCGTCCTAGGACAGTCCCACCGGGAGGGAACAGGGAGCGAGGAGCCAGCTCCAAAGGGAGCGAACCTGGGATGGAGCGGGGCTTCGGAGGGAGCTGGGCGGGAAGGGGCAGGTCCTCCTGAGTCACAGGCCTCCGCAGAGGCACCGGAGAGGCAGCCTGGACGCCTGAGGCCTGTGTGACCTTGAGCTAGCCCCTCCGGGTCTGTTTCCTTCTCTGTAAACCAAGAACAATGCCTGCCTCGCGCGGGCCAGAGGCAACACTGGAAGCAAGCAGAGGTGACACCTGACACACCTCGGATGCCTAATGGCCGTGAAATCGAGGCTCCGGGGCCTTCCTGGGGTGGCGGGATCCTGTGCCTCACATCCTCCATGCCTAAGGGCGGCGGTGGCGTGGGCAGACCCGATCCGGGGACCGGTTTAGCCAAAGGATGACCACCCCCAGGGGGGCTGATAAGTGAGCCCGGCCCCTGGCACCCGTGCAGACGGTGGGGGAGGGGAGCGTCCCGGGTCCCCTCCACCAGGCCTCCTGCCGGCCCGGAGAGAAGGAGGAGGTCCCGACTCTGCAGCCCTGGATGCCGCCCAAACCGCCGCCGGTCCCTCTGGGGCTGGGAGCCACCCTGCCTGAGGCTGAGCCCAGGGGGACCGAGACGGTGGGCAGGCGCGGTCGGGAGCCACGGCGCAGCCACCTCTGGGTCCAGCCGCGGGGAAGGGAGCAGGGCGCACACCCCCCACCTGAACTCGGAGCTGCCTGGGCCAGGCCGGTAGCTAGGCAACAGGCTCCCACAATCCTCTCGGCTCCCTTCCTGCTGGTGTCCGGTTTGCTCCATCATGTGTACCAGATGCTGGTGCCCAGGGGTGCCTGGGTCTGGGCCCTGCTCCTGGGGCTCCTGGGTCCCACTGGCCCTCGGTGAGGACCCCGAGGCCGCCGCCAGGGAAGGTCCGCGCACAGACCCCGGGGTCAGAAGCAGGGCTTTCTGGGAAGCCAAGAGGTGCCGCTTCTTCCTGCAGCAACACACATGGGCTCATCACCAGGCAGCCACGCTGGCCACTGGCCTGGGAGCCTGCAGGGCCCGGCACCGGGCACCTTCCTGGCTAACTCTCACTCACCCCGCACACCCCAGCTATGCGAGGAGCCTCTGGGGCAGGGCACGGGCAGGCATCTGGTCACCCTGAGAAGAGGCCTCTCCCAAACCCAGGCCACGGGCCGTGAGTTATGGGCCCAGCTCTGCCTTTTCTGAGCAGAAGAGGCACCGCCCACACCCCTCAGACCCAGAGGGGTGAGAACATAAGGGTCACTTCTGACATCACCGTCTGCCCTGGGTGTTCTGATGTCACCCGCAGGAGGTGCACACCCTCGCAACACCTCTCAGGCCGGAGTCCTCGAAAACAGCCTCCTTCAGGGCGGGGGGGGGGGGGGGGGGCGCGGGAAGCTGTTGTAAGGGGAGGAGGGGGTGCTTGGGGGGCCGGGGAGCCCTGGCTTTGATTCTCAGCTGCCACCATCCACCATCGGGCGGTGCGATCTGACAGGTTTATCCTCTCTCAGCCTCGAGCTATTAACTGAGGATGATACCTCCTCTGCAAACGTATGGGGGGGGGGGGGGGGGGGATTAGAGATTAGTGCAGAGGATGCGCACCGCGTGCTCAATAAATAGCTGTTACTCGTTTTTTAAATTCTCTGTTTTCATTCGTGTCCCAGGAACAGCTGCCGGCTCGCCTTGGCCCGGGGCCTGGGCAGGAGGCACGCGCTCTCTGGCCGGGGCTGCCACCGGCCGGACAGCTGGCACATCAGTCTGCGGACCGGTGGCTGGAGACGCACCGAGGAGGGGGGGTGGGGGGTGGGGGGCGCCTGGCGCTGCTGTCCGCTCAGTGTCTCTGAGGAGACACTTCCCGGCTCTGAGTCCTGAAGGAACCCTGCCTCGCCCCAATCCCCAGCCTCACCTGACCGCCCTGCGGATGGGGCGCTACACCTACAGGGCAAAGATGTGGGGTCCTGGCCGACTTCAAGGGGCTGGCCCGGCCCTGAGCCGACTCAGAGCCCCCTGGCTGGGCCACGCTTTGATGAGCTGAAGAAAGAAAAACGAACTCCTCGATGTCACAGCCCCTTGGAGTCCAAGAGGGAAGAACCGGAGAAGTCTGGTTCTCTGAAAGTCCCTCTGAAAGTCCCCTGAGGTCCTACAAACGCTCAGGAAGAGGGTCTGGGCCTCCCTGGCTTGTCCCACCTCCATCAAGCTCAGTCTGCCCCCGGCTCCCTGTCCCTCACTCGGGAAGAGCCTGAATGACCTGCACTTATCTCTGCCCGCCCAGTGCACACAGCCAGGGTCCAGGAACTGCCTGGAGAGGCCACAGAAGTCGCAGCAGCCCCAGGCCGGGGCACGGCTGGGCCCCCCGCCTTCTGAGCGGGTCTCGGGCCCCAGGGAAGAAACAAGGGCAGCTCCCTAGCTTCACCCTCAGGCCTGAAGGTCCCTGGCTTCCGGGGGCTGCCCTGGGACGCCCACAGCCCAGCCTGGCATCCATGGCCTCCGAGCCCTCTGCTCCCCCTTCTCTTCTCTGCCCCGGTCCAGCCCAGCCTGGCCCCTCCCGGAAGCCCCATCCTCAGCTCCTGCCTTTCCTTCCAGGACTCGACTGAGGCCTGGCGCAGGGGGTGCTGGGAGGGCAGCAGGGCTCCAGACTCACTGGGATGCCAGGGGTGGCAGGACCAGCTTCCGCAGCAGCAGGCAGTCCCCCGACCCCACACATCGGTCCCGAAGGACCCTGGCCAGGCTACAGGCTGCCAGCCAGGTCAGACCCCAGCCCCAGGGGCCTTTTCCAAAGAAGCTAAGCCATCCTTCATGGTTGTTTTCTAGCTGCCCAAGCATGTCTCCTGGCTCCCCCCCCCCCCCCCCATACACCCATTTCAAGCAGAACCCTGAACCAGGGTTTTCTGGAAAGCCAAGAGGTGCTGCTGCAGGAGGAAGCAGCAACACACATGGGCTCATCACCAGGCAGCTTGCAGGGCCCGGCACCAGGCACCTTCTCGGCTAACTCTCCCTCACCCCGCACACCCCAGCTGTGCGAGGAGCCTCCGGGGCAGGGCACGGGCAGGCATCTGGTCACCCTGAGAAGAGGCCTCTCCCAAACCCGGGCCACAGGCATGAGTCCTGGTCCAGGCTCTGCCTTTTATGAGCAGGAGAGGCTGAAGCTGGCGCCCACCTCTCTGAAACTCCCGGCTCTCAGCACTGAGGTGCTGGGGGACTTCCTGAGGGGGCTCCCTGGAGACAGCGAGTCCAGGGCCTGCCACAGCGTAGGCGCTACCCTCTAGTTCCTTCCCTAAACCCCGTCTGACCCTGGCAGAGGCCTGAGTGCGGCTCTCCAGGTCTCTGACCCCGAGGAGGGGTGCTGCGAAGAAGAGGGGGACCTGTCTTCCGCGAAGGGCCCCCCACTGGCTGGGAGGGGGTGCAGCAAAGCAGGCTGGTCCACGTAGTAAGTCAAGTGTGTGCAATTTCATGATGAGGCATGCAGGGGAGATTGTGTGTGTGTGTGTGTGTGTGTGTGTGAGAGAGAGAGAGAGAGAGAGAGAGAGAGAGAGAGAGAGAGAGAGAGAGAGAGATTGGTCCCTGGGGCCCACCGAAGGCACAGGAAATTGGGAGGAAAGCACAGAAAAAGGTAAGTCACTTGGGGCCAGGCGCCTCCCTGCCCCTACCCACCACCCACCACGCGCCTCCTTGCAGACCGGAGCCATGCATGACCCCGGCTCCCGCCACTCACCCTGGCCGCCCTGGAGGAGTAGGGGTCCTCGAAGAGCGCCCACATGCGGGGCTGCCAGCCGCGGCAGCCCCCGGGCCCGGACCCGGCGCCGGAGCCCGCGCCGCCGCCCTCGTGGGGCCCCAGGCGCTGCAGGGCCAGCTCCCGCTCGTCGTCGCCGGCCTCGTCCCCGGGCCCCGCGCCGCCGCCGCCGTCCGGGTTCTCGAAGATGTCCAGCGCCTCCTCGGCGTCGCGGTGCTGCCGGTAGGTCATCCAGCAGCAGGGCTCCACGTCCGTCTCGTCGATGCCCCAGAAGGTGAGCTCCTCCTCGAACAGCGGCCCGCACACGTCGGCGGGGCAGTGCAGCTTGCCGGTGCGGTAGTAGTTGAGCACGTAGGCGAAGACGCCCGGGTGCCGGTCGAAGAAGAACTCGCAGCCCCCGCCGCCGCCCCCGCCGCCGCCGCCGCCGCCGCTGCTGCCGCCGCTGCTGCCCGCGCCGCCGCCGCCATCGGGCTCGGGCCGGGCCCCGCCGCCGTCCGGGTCGGCCAGCCAGGCCAGGCGGGTGCCGGGCAGGGTGCGCAGGGTGCTGCGGTAGGTCTCATGTCGCGTGCCGCCCACGTTGATGACGATCTTCTCCGACGCCTCGCCCTTGGCCATCTCCTCCTTCAGACATGTTTTGGACGGAGGCTTGTTCCCCGACTTGCGCCCGCGGTAGGAGGACACGCACACCGAGCTGATCATAAGCGGCGCTGCGGGGCTCCGGCGCGGGGCGGCCGCTGCCCTCCAAACACCCTTCCCGAGGCGGCGGCGGCGGCCGGAGGGCGGGGGCGGCGGGCGGCGGCGGCGGCGGCCCCCTCGGCGGCGCGGCCCTGCCCCCGGGGCGCGGAGGAGCGGGAGGAGCGGGAGGAGCTGGGTGTCCCGGGTGCACAGGTGGTTGGGGTTGGGGCACGCGGCGCCCGGGAGGCAGCAGGCAGGCGGGGGGCAAGGAGAGCCGGAGCCCCCGCGAGGGGCCGGGTGCGGGAGGGAGGGCAGGGGAGGCGCGCACGCTCTTCCCCGCTAGGAGCGGGCACCCAGACACCCGCGCCCGGACACGGCCCCCCAACACCCCGGGAGGGACACGGCCCCCAACACCCGGGAGGGACACGGCCCCCACACCCCGGAGGCGCACGGCCCAGGCGCACGGCTTGGCTCGGGGCGCGCTCACTCACACGGCCCCCGGCTCCGGCCGCACCGAGCCCGGAGCGGCGGCCTCCCCGCGGCGGCGGCGCAGCAGCAACAAGTCCTCCGGGGCCGGCGACGCGCTCACGGCAGCCGGGGCTCCTCGGGTCCGGGCTCCGGCCGGTCAGCCCGCGGCGGCGGCAGCATGGGGCGGCTTCTCCCCATTCACAAACCCAGCGCGGGGCGCCGAGGGCGGGCGGGGCCGCGCCGGGAGCGGCGATCGGGCGGGCGGGGGCCGCGCGGGGCGAGGCGGCGGCAGGAAAACAAGCGCCCGCAGCAGCGAGCTCCGGCCCTGCGTCCGGGCGGCGGCTGGGAGCGGCGGGGCCGGGGCCGCGCCGGGCGGAGGGGGTCCCGGACGGGGCGCCGATCCCGGGGGGCGGGATGCTCCGGGGAGCGGGGCTCCGGGCGCCGGCGAAGGAGCCTCCGGGGCGGGCGGGCGGGCGGGCGGCGGCCGCGCGGCCAAGGACACCTGCGGGCTCTCCGGGCGGCGCGGAGCGGGAGCCTCAGCGCAGCGCCCCGGCGCCCGGCTGCTGCGATCTGGCGGCGCCGGGAGCCGGGCCATCCGCGCGTCGGCCCATCTCCGGGCGGGGCGCCGGCCTTGGCGCGCGGCGGGGGGCGGGCGGGAGGCGGCCTAAGGCGAGGGGAGCGGGGGGGCCGAGGTCCGGGGGGTCAAGAGGCTCCTCGCCTCCCGCCAGCGAGGCCAGCGGGCACCGCTCTCCCTCCCGTGGCGCCTTTTCCTCGGGCCCCGCCTGGCCCGGCGCGCCCTCCGCGGGGCGGGCGGGGTGGGCGGGGCGCGGCGCGGGGCCGGCCGGCTGGCTGCGGGGTCCCGGCGGCCCGATCGCAGCCTGTCCCCGCCGATCCGAGCCCCGCCGCGGCGCGTCACCCTCTCGCCACCGGCGCCCAGCCGAGCGCGCCGCCCCGCGCGCCCCCGCCGCCCCCTCCGCCCCGCTCCCCTCGCCCCCGAGCCCGCAGCTCCTCCCACTGCAGCCCCGGGACCGCGGAGCGCGCCTCACCCCTGACCTCTGACCTCCGTTCGCCCCTCTGGCTGCCTCGATCGCCCCCTCCCCGCCCAGCCGGGCGCATGGTTGCGGTTGCATTGCGGCTGCCTGCAGGCAGGGGAGGAAGGCGAGCGGAGGGAGGGAAGGTGTGTCTGGGAGGAAGCAGCCCCCTCCTGCTCCAGACTCCGAGCTGGGGCCTCCTGACCACTCACTCCACCAGCAGCCTGCGCCTGCCGGGCCCCGCCAGGCCCCGCCAGGCCCAGATGTCCGTGGTCTGGACGCTGACGGCGTGTCACACTCACAGCCCCCCTGGTGGCCTGGGAGACCCCTCGGGCTGCTGACAGTGGGTGGGCCTGAAAGATGACTAAGTTAAGCCTTGGCTCACCTGCCTGGGGACACGTAGGAGGCGCTTCCCTGCCCTGGGACCCCCTCCTGGTCCCGCTGATGCGATGTGACCTCGCCCTGTGTTGTCTTCCCACCGCCCCACTCTGAGCCGCCTTCCCCTGATGCTCCCCCGCACTGCACTGAGAACTTGTTTGCTAAGTGACTGCGAAGCTGCCATGCCCAAAACATTGGGCACCAACAGCTTTGACTGGCCTCATCCCAACAGCAATTCCCAGATTCGTTTGTGTTTAGGCCCAGAACCTCTTAATCTTTAAATTAAGCCTCTTAAAAAAGAAGAAGAAGAAGAAAAAAAAGCCGTTTCAGGCAGCCTCCGTACATCCGTCTGGGTGAGGGAAGGGGGATCTTAAGGCAGAAATGCAGGTGAGGGAGGCACCGGCCCGTCTCCTGGTCAGGAGCGCCTGGCTGTCCTGGGACAACCAAGACAAGGGCCCGTGGCAAAGGGAAAAGCCCAGCGCAAGTTCAAGGGATTCAGGAAAAATGAAGGAATGGAGGCAGAGCTCGGCTGGCGTGGCCCAGTGGCTGAGCATCAACCGATGGGCCGAGAGGTCCTGGTTCGGTTCCCAGTGAGAGCACGTGCCCAGGTTATGGGCTCAGTCCCTAGTGTGGGGCGTGCAGGAGGCAGCCGATCCATGATTCTCATCATTGATGTTTCTCTCTCTCTCTCCCTCTCTCTTCCTCTCTGAAATCAATTAAAAAATGTTTTGTTTTCTTTTTTAAAAAAAGAATGAAGTCAGAAAACCAAAATGACAATGATCTTTGATGATCTATACCACATGTGTCAAACACAAGGCCCGCAGGCCAAATCCGTCCCGCCAGGCCTTGCAATGTGGCCCGCACCGCGCTGTCATCACTGCACTCCGCTGCATTTCCATCACAATGACAGTTTATGACTGTTCAGTAAACCATTCAGCCTGCGATTTAGGCTGGATTTTAGATTTTGGCCCCTTCTCTGATTGAGTTCGACACCCCTAATCTATACTGATATGCCGAGGAGGTGGGTACCATCTGGGCTGTAGTCAGAAACACACACTCACTGGCACCCCTTTTGTATCTAGTCCCCCCCACCCCCACCCCTAGGACATGGTGTCTGCATTTGAAAGCTCAGTTGGCTCTGAGTTTGCTGCGGCAAAAAAAAAAAAAAAGAAAAACCCCAAATGTGACCGGCAAGAGAAGGCCTGGGCCTGGCCGGAAGCTGGAGCGAGGAAGGAAGAGCCACGGCGAGGACAGTAATGATCCGATGGGGATGAATGGCTGCACGGTCCCATCCGGCCAGGCACCTCTCCCCACCTCCCGTTCTTCACGCTGCCTGACCTCAGTCATCCCAGAGGAGAGGTGAAAGCCCACCCTACTCCCGAGTCACTTGTTCATTCAGTTAGTATTTCTTGCCGAAACCGGTTTGGCTCAATGGATAGAGCGTCGGCTTGGGGATTGAAGGGTCCCAGGTTCGATTCCGGTCAAGGGCATGTACCTTGGTTGCGGGCATATCCCCAGTAGGGGGTGTGCAAGAGGCAGCTGATCGATGACTCTCTCTCTCATCGATATTTCTAACTCTCTATCTCTCTCCTTTCCTCTCTGTAAAAAATCAATAAAATATATATATTTTTAAAAAACAGTATTTCTTGAGGGCTTAAAGCTGTTCTAATAAAACAGAAACCCTAGTCAACCTCTGCCTCTTGGAGCTTGCATTCTGCGGTGTCTGCGGGTGGTGTTCCATTCCTCCAGGACCTTGGCATGCAGGGAGCTGGGCGGAGGGAGAAAGCTGCCAGGGGAGCAGGAGACCTGAAGGGGAGGGAGGTCAGAGAGCTGGCGGTGAGGTAAGGGAACCTGGAAGAGCCAAGGAGATCAGAAGGCCCAGCCTGGGAGATGCAGCGGGAAAGGGCCCTGGGTGGGAGGACCCCGGACTTCGACCACGGATGGGCTCCTGGCTGGACTGGGGAGCTCAGCCTCGGCTCACGGGCCTGCAGAGAAGGCCTCACCCTGTGCGAAGGGTTTGATGCTAGACTCTGGGCTAACCTGTCCCTGGGCCTTTCTGGAACTTTCTGGGTGACTGAGTATGCCGCAGTGGGCATCCTAAGGCTTGTCCCCCATCAGTTCTGTGTGTATGAGGTCATGCCATTTCCCCAAAGCCCGGAACCCAGGGAGAGCGGGAGGAGAGTCCCCTGCCTGCTTGCCTGCCGTGGGAGTCTACTGTGGACGGGTGGGTGCTGCCCCCTCGTGGTGCTAGGAGGCCCTGCACCAGCCCTCTCATCAGCTGAGGGCTGTGATGATGAGAAAACCGGCTACAAGGCCCGGGGTGAGGAACCCTGGCTCTGGATTTCCTGTCAATCCCAGGGCCTCCTGCAGCGCTGGCAGCTCAACTCCCAGCGGGGACTCTGCCTGTTCCCTCCCTTTCCCAGTCCTCCAAGACCTCCTTAACGGACAGGCATGAGCAAGGCTAGGAGCAGTCCAGTCGGACATTCCTAAGTCTGATTCTTTCCCTCCATCGCCCCCGTTTCTCCGCCTTCGGCCCCTGGTGCTGTGGTACCTGCTGGTGGTCAGGACGGAGCATCTGTCTAGGATAAAGGTGACCGAACGTCCCGCTTTTGGCGGGACAGTCCCCATTTTTAACAATTCGTCCCGCATCAATCGGGGACTTTTTTAAAACGCCGTGGGACAAATTGTTAAAAATTGGGACTGTCCCGCCAAAAGCGGGACGTTCGGTCACCTTTATCCTAGACAGTTGCTCCTTCCAAATTTTTAACAATTTGCCCCGCGTCCCGCGGAGTTTTAAAAAAGTCCCGATTAAGCCGAAACCGGTTTGGCTCAGCAGTAGAGCGTCGGTCTGCGGACTGAAAGGTCCCAGGTTCGATTCCGGTCAAGGGCATGTACATTGGTTGCGGGCACATCCCCGGTAAGGGGTGTTCAGGAGGCAGCTGGTCGATGTTTCTCTCCCATCGATGATTCTAGCTCTCTCTCTCTCTCCCTTCCTCTCTGTAAAAAATCAATAAAATATATTTTTAAAAAAAAGAAAGAAAGAAACTCTCTCTTAAAAAAAAAAAAAGTCCCTATTAAAACGCCGAGGGACGCGGGACAAATTGTTAAAAATCGGGACGTCTGGTCGCCTTAGTCTAGGAGCCGGGTCAGGCGGAAGTGACAGCCACAGGGCCTCCCTCCCAGGAGTCGAAGTGTGGCCAGCAACGAGGGAAACCCGGCTTGATTCCCGAGGGACACGGGTGGGGCTTTCAAACCTGCATCGTTTCTAGGACCCATCGCCCCAGGCCCTCGTCCCCAGCACTGAGGGCGGGGCCCCTGGGGCGGGCCTCAGCCGCTTTGGGGTGACCAGGGCCCTCCGATCGCCTCTTCGGGCTCTGCTTGTCTCGAGGGCTCCAGGCCTGGAAACAGGTCCCACAGCCGCCAAGACAAGGCCCTGCCCATGGCCACTCCCGCCTCCCCCTGGTGGCCTTCCAGCTCCTTCCTGCCAGGAGCCACCCCCTCCTCCCCCGGGTCTGGGTCAAGGAGCTGGTGTCCTCTCCCGGCCTGACCCGCTCCCAGCCTGGCTAATTGAGTTGCTTTATCAGCCATCACCACGGAGGGGAGGGCGATGGGGGACGGAGGAGGGAAGGCAGGGTGAGAGGAGGCTGCCAGCCTCCGCACTGCTTATCAGTTTATTTAACCCCACCCCACCTCTGGGGCCCCACAGGGACACGCAGGCTCCAACCCACCCGCTGAGCGCCTGCCCAGGCCGGTCTGGGGAGGACCAGCGTGGAGCGCAGCCCTGGGCCCCGGGGAGGTCAGCCGAGCGGCTCTGCGCAGGGCTGACGGCAGGGTTCGGGTGGCTGTGAAAACCGTAGTGGAGATGCATGTGGGGCTCCGGGGAGCCCCGAAGATGGCCTCGATGGCCCAGCTCTTAAAGGGGAAGGGCCAGAAGGGTGCAGGCCGCATGCTCAGGCCCGGCCAGGACTCAGAGCTTTGCAAAGCGCGGACTTGGAATCCAGGGGCTGTGAGGGGCCAGAGGACCTGCTCCCAGGCACGTCCACCTTGAGAGGTTTCCGGCCGCAGGAGCAGCCGTGAGCTCTGGGGACTGAGCTGCGCCCGGGGCTGGGCTGAGGGCAGCGAGCGACCCAGGGGCCCACGTGGCCTCTGGTTCGCGGGAGCCACAGGGCCGGGGCCGGCTGAGGGGCCCAGCGCCCAGCCTCCGTCCAGAGCACACGCACGTACCTTAGCTCCGGGCCCCGCCTGCAAGACTCGGCACTCGGCGCGTCTCCACCTCCATTCCTCCCACCTGGGCGGAGTCCCAGCGGGACCCGTTCATCCCATTAAGCAGGCCATCGGCCCTCATGGGCGGGCCCTCCCGCAGTGTCCTGGCCCGGCTCCTGTGGGTCCTCCCGGAGCCCAGGGCAGCGTGGGGAGAACAGAGGCCCAGCACACAGCCGGCCCCAGCCCCGTCTTCCCACCCCGCGCTGCTCTGTGCCAGGCGGGGGGTGACCCCGACAAGGGTGTGTCTGTTGTGGAGGGACAGACGTGGTCTCCCCACGTCCCAGGTTCCCTCCAATAGAAGACGGTGTGAGTGAAGGACCCAGTGGTGGCCTGGCCCCGTGGCATGAGGGGCAGACGTGCCAGCTCGGGGGGTGAGGCCTGTGCCAGGCAGGCCCTGCCCAGTCCTTCTTTGTATGGGATTCTTCTCAGCGCTGAGCCCAGTCCTGGGCACTCAGAGCGCTTGGGCCTGATGAGGGAGGGGGGAGGGAAGGCAGAGGGAGGGGGCACCTCTTGTCCCTGGAAATGGCCTCTCGGGCACCCTAAGCCGTCCCAGAAGGAGGCTGCCACCCGGAGGTAAGAGATGCTCCCGAGGCCGGTGCAGGCGCCCCCTGGTGACACCCTGAGCCCCGCCTTGCAGCCATTGTCCGGATGAGCAGGAGCGAGGCGGCTGTGGGCCCTCAGCCCAGCCTGTCTGACCTCAGCTGATACCAGGAGAGCCACTGAGACAAACCCTGCCCGAACCCCTCACTCACACCACCATGGGACAGAATAAAACTCTGTGTTAACCCGCTAAGGTTTGGGGTGACCTGAACACAGCACTATGCTTGTCTCGTTTCAGTCCATTCCTTTTCCTTGTTTCACAGACGAGGAAAGGTAAGCAGGAGGCCTAGCTGGCATTTGAACTTGAACTTGGGAAGTCTGGCTCCCCGCTCCCTCAGACCCAAGCTCGTGTTAGACGGCCCCTTAGGGGGTCTGTGTGTCCCTCCTGATGGGAGGGTTGACATTTCAACCAAACGCGTCACCTTCAACCACAGGGTGGAATACATTCTCAAGGCGCGACAGTTCCAGCACCAAGACGTTCCGCTGTTGGAGAGACACATGGGGAGATTTGGGGTCGGAGGAGAGTGGGGGGAGAAGGGGCTCCCTTCCCTTTCCCCAACTCAGGACAATGGGAATGATTTACTTATCCTCGTGTAGCCATAGCGGGCGCGGAGCCTGTTACCGTGGATGCTTAATAGATGTTTGTTCAGCCCTGGCTGGGTAGCTCAATGGTTAGGGCACCGTCCCACGAGGCCAAGGTCGCTGGGTTCAATCTCTGCCCCACTCCGCCTCCCTTCCCAGGGCACATCAACCAATTAATGCATAAGTAATTGGAAGAGCAAATCGATGGTTTTCTCTCTCTCTCCCTCCCTTCCTCTCTCTAAAAACAAAATCAATTATAAAAATGAGTGTTTGTTTATTCAACCAATAGACCGGTCCACAAAGGAGTAAGTGACGGAAGGCCAGGGGACCAAGCTGTGGATAGAAAGGTTCTCCTGCCACCTGCTGGCCGTTCCTGGAACAACACCGTCTCCTCTGGCTGGAGAAGGAAATGGGAGTCCCTGGTGGGGGGACCTTGGCTGGCAGCTCGCTCATTCCTGGCTGGGGAGGGGTGCTGGGGTGCCTAAGTCCAGTGTTTTGATAGCTGTTGTGAACGTCCAATGGGAGTGGGTGTGTAGAGTCCTCGGAGCCCAAGGGCCTGCTTCAAGGACACCCAGACAATTCTTGGAGAATAAATACATGTCCCTCCTCCTCCCCCTCCTCCCCAAGCCCCAGCCAGCCACACCCACAGCCCCCTCAGCTCCCATCCAAGCTGTTACCTCAATGCTGCCCGTCCCGTCCCTGATCCTGGCACATCAGAAAGGCAAGAGGGGGTTGGTAAGAACAGACACTTTATTGCACACCATGGGGGGAGCGGAGAGGAAGGGGGCTCCGGGGTGACAATGCCTCGTCCCCTCCCCTGGGCCGAGTGGCCTTGACCTACCCAGGGCTCTGCTAGCCATGAACTTGCTCCAGGACCTAAAGCGATGCTCGCCGTATGCACGTGGGCCTGTACCAAGCGGCGCTCGGGGTGAGGAGGGGCCCTGGGCCCAGTACTAGGCCTCAGGGAGGAGGCGGTGGGTCCCGCTTGGGGGCCTCGTGGGTGCTCAGGGCTCAGTCCCTTCTCCGTGGGGAGGGGTGCGGCTGTGAGCATGGGCAGAAGGGCAGCCCCTGCCCGCAATACCCAGCCCTGCTGGCCTGGGACCACCCAGCTTCCAGCCCCCAGCCTCACGGCCGCGCAGGCCGGCCCAGGAGGCGCCTCCCGGTCGTAGGAAAGCCACAGTCTCCGCAGGTTTATTGCTGGAGGGCAAAGCCAGGCTCCCTGGCATCAGCTTGTGTGCCCCGCGGCCGGCCGCTCCGGGCCTGGGGCTTCAAGCTGCCTCAGCGAGCCGGCTCCCTGAGCGAGAAGCTGGTGATCAGGCTGAGGGGCGGGGACCGGGACTCTCTCAGGCACACCCCGCCCCGGGGCCGCTGTCTCCTACGATGCTAGGGGGGGGGGGCTGGGGACCCTGTGCGGGGATGTAGGGCTGGGTCTCACCTCACCAGAGGCCCCACCGGCCCCAGCCTCGCCCCACTGCGGAGTGAGCAAAGGTGTGTGTGTCAACAGCGCAGGTGACAGGCGGCCGGTCCCTTCTGACACGGTCAGGACCGGCTCAGAGACAGGTGCAGGGCGGGGCGCTGTGAGGGTCCCTCTGGGGGGATCCCACCCCTTCAGGAGCCCGGCCTTCCGTCAGGAGGAAGAGCATGTAACTCCCATGGAGACAGCAAGAGGGTGACCGGAACATGAATCGGACGCTCCTTCCCCACGGCCCCTCCTTCCCTGTTTCTGGGAGCCCAAGGGTGTCACCAGCAAGGGTGGGCTGCTTTCCCCACAGCAGAGGCCTCCTGCAGCCCCGGAGGCCTGGCTGAGAGGAGGGGGCGGTGGGGAGGGCAGCAGGGGCTTCAGGACACGAGGGACTCGGGTTCACGAATCAGCACCCACACACACCCACGCCCACGGATGTGCACACATCACACACATACACGCTCGCACGCCAAGCTCCGGGCCCTACGACTAACAGCGGAGACAGAGCCGGCCAGGCCCGGCCGCAGCCAGAGGCCAGGAGCGCGCCAGCCCGCGGGGACCGCGCCCCCGTCCCCGGCTGGCAGGCTGGGGCCCGGCCCGGCCACAAGCTACAAAATTAAAAATATATCAAATATACAATGAAAATAGATCTGTGCAGCACTGAGGGTGAAAATAGTCCGGCAGCCACAGTAGATGGGGTTGTCCTTTAACAGTATGTACACCCACGTGTACAGATTGCATGTACAATGGGAACAGAATACACAGAGGAGTATGTATAGGGCCCCTCTCCCGGGCTTTGCTCTTCCTGCCGCTGAGCTGGGGGCCCGGGAGGGGGTGTTGTCAGGGGAGGGGCCTCAGGCGGCCTGTTATGCCCCAAAGGCTCCTGTCTCTGGGGAGATGTGGCCTCCCTCCCCTCACAGGAAGGGCAGGAGGGCTGAGAGGCCAGAAAGGGGGGAGGAGGGAGGGGCAGGGGGGGATGGATCCCCAGAAAAGGGGGGGGGCAAGAAATGAAGGGGCAAAGGAGGGAACCTGGGCCTAGTCTGTCCTCCCATTGCCCCCCAGTGCTGAGAGCAGTCAGTCACTAGTGACTCAGGACCTTCTGTCATGGCGCCCAGGCCTGGGTCTTCCTTGCCCACCACAGCTCTCATAGAGGTTTGCTGTCCCAGCCAACCTCCTTCCTACCTACCTTCCCTTCATCCATCCATCCATCCATCTTCCCATTGGTCTATCCATCCGTCCACTCATCCACCCACCCATCCATCATCTATCTATCCATCCTTCCCTTGGTCCATCCATCCATCCATCCATCCCTCCGCCCATCCTTCTCTCCACCTATCCATCCATCCTCCCATTGGTCCATCCATCCGTCCACTCATCCACCCACCCATCCATAGTCTATCTATCCATCCTTCCCTTGGTCCATCCATCCATCCATCCTTCACTCCGCCCATCCTTCCCTCTGCCCATCCATCCATCCTCCCATTGGTCCATCCATCCATCCACCCATCCACCCACCCATCCATCATCTATCTATCCATCCTTCCCTTGGTCCACCTATCCATCCATCCATCCTCCCGCCCATCCTTCCCTCCGCCCATCCATCCATCCATCCATCCTCCCATTGGTCCATCCATCTGTCCACTCATCCACCCACCTACCCATCATCTATCTATCCATCCTTCCCTCCGCCCATCCATCCATCCATCCATCCTTCCCTCCGCCCATCCATCCATCCATCACCCATCTACCCATCCTTCCACTGGCCCACCCATCACTCTGCAGACATGTTCTCTGGTCAGGTTCTGTTCCAGGGTAGGTGGAAGGGAAGAGTGGGGGTGGGACACAGACACCCAGCCCCTCCCCTTGGCAGCCTTCAGCATCCACAGCGCCGTCTGTGGCCCCGACCGCCACGGCCTGGGCAGCTGTGCTTACATAACAGAGGGGGCGGGGGGAGGTGCCCCAGAGGGCACTGGGATGACCTCTCTGCCGGGTGCCAGGCTTCCTGGACGAGGGCCCCGAACTCCAGGAACCCGTTCCAGGGGGAAGCTGCCATTAGGAAGTCGGGTCCCAGGTGAGAGGAGGGGATGTGCTTTGCAATTGTGCTCCAAACCGCCCGATTGTGCTGTGGACGCGTGTGCTCTGGACTCAGGCTCCCGGATGGGGCTGCGGGGGCCGGGAGGGGACAGGGAGACACTAAGCCCCGGTGGAGGCCTGAGGGGTTCGGACCTCGTCATGGCCTCCCAGGCAAGATGCAGGAGCACCCCCTGACCGCCAGCCCCCCACCCGCCAGGCATGGCCTGGGACATCGGAGATCCCACCTAGAGCCCCACCCCCCGCCGCCCGGGCACCATCTGCCTCACACGAAGGAGCCCCACCCCACGCTGAGCCCCGGGTCCTGGCACATCTGTCCCACCCCCGCCTTCAGCCAGGCAGCCTCTGGGATACCCCCCCCCCCACCACCGGGCAGCACAAGGGCTCCGAGATCAAGATCCGCTGGAGCAGGTTAGGGGGAGCGAAGGGGGGGGTGACCTGTAAGTGGCCCTGGGCGTCTCCCCTCCGTTCCCGGTCCTCGGCGGCCGTGGGGTGATGGACCTCGGAGGGTTAGATGGCAGGGCCCCCCCCCCCAGGCCTGGGGTGCGGACGGACGGGCTGGGGACGAGGCAGGGGGGCCCCTCTCCCGGAGGAGGGCCCGGCGGGGCGGGGGCGAGGGGCGGGCGTGGCGGGCGGCGGTCACAGCTCCGATTCCGGGGTGCCGGCCAGGAGGTAGCCGCTGCCGTAGCGTCCGTTGGGGTTGCCGCCGGGCTCCAGGGGCGAGGTGCCGCCGGGCCCCAGGTAGGAGCGGTGGGTGGGCATGGGCGAGGGCGCCTCGCTGGGCACCTTGCTGAGGATGAAGCGGGTCTCGTCATTCTCCTCCAGGTTGGAGATGTCCTTCATCATGCGGCCCTTCTTGTAGGACACGGACAGCGTGTTGGAGCCGTCGGCCAGCAGGTGGAAGTGCCGCAGCACGAACACCACGGGGATGGGCAGCGTCGCCAGGACGATGAGCAGGATCAGCAGCGCCATGGCCCAGTCGGGGAAGTACAGGTAGCGCTCGGCGGCCTGGGGGGCGTCGGGGGGGGGGGGGCGGTGAGGCCGACGCTGGGCACTGCCAACCTCACCCGCTCAGGGCCCTCTCCCACCCTCTCCCCACCCCCCGCCCGCCGCCGGGCACCAGCAGAGATGAGGGTGCCATCAGGGCTGCTCCCGGAGCGAGCCGTCCTCTGCACCCCCGTGGCTACACCTGCACAGAGCGTGGGTGGCTCCACCCTCACTGGGGCGGGAAAACACGGGGTGGGAAGATGGAAGGTGCGTCAGCCTTTCGGCCCTCGGTGTCCCTGTCTGCACCCCAGGGGTGACGCCACCGCTCCTGCCCTGGGCTGTTGGGAAGGTTACCGCCAGGCGTGCAGCGCCCCCCGCAGGGCCGGGCTCACAGCGATTGCCCCACTAGGATGGATCTCCATCCCCCGTTGCATTCACAGCCCGGGAAGGTCCCCGGGCGGCCGCCCTCACCTCCTCTCTGATCCAGGCGCTGTAGCCCGGGGGCGTGACCGCCAGCTGGATGACGCTGGCCGTGGTGAGCACGGCCATGCACAGGGGCGACACGAACTTCCACATGTAGAAGTAGAAGCGGTAGGGCCGGAAGCCCAGCATCTCCGTCAGCTCCTGCATGAACCTGCGGGGGGCGGCAGAGGGCCGGCAGCTGGCACCCGCGCTGGCCTGCGTGTTCTCCCCCCCCCCACCCCCCCGTGGCCTCCTCCTCCTCCGGGAAGCCTTCTCTGACCACCCCACCCGTTCTTCCCATTCACCGCTCCCGGCCTGTCACCTGTGGCCGCCGGCCTCCCGGCAGGCTCTGCCGTCTTCCTCTCAGATCCTCTGACCACATCAGACCACACCCACCCAGGATATAACACAGCCCGCAGGGCACACTCTGCCTGGCGGGCGGGCACCAGAGGGCTCTGTGCCCCCGGCAGCCCTCACCCTCACTCACTCTAGACTCCCCCTGCTGGAAGAGAGGAGGAAGTGCCCCTCCCTAGTGTCCAGAAGGCTGCCCTGGCTAGGGGTTTCTAACTACCCTGCCTGTGGGTAGAATTCGGGGTGGGGAGGAGGGGTGTGTGTGTGTGTGTGTGTGTGTGTGTGTGGCTAGCAGACTGTGCCCACGAGTGACATTTAAAAAATCATCCCTACCTCCACAACACCTAACCAAAATCTTGCATTTCTCCTATTATAAATGCAAACAGCCACAGCTGTGTTAACAGCTCCTGTGACTGCCAGCAACTGACTAAATCTCAGAGACGTTCCTATCGCCCTGCACCCGAAGGCACCCTACTCATACCACGTACGCTCAGAGCTGCCTTGAAGTTACCGTTGTTATCAAACCCACAGCCAGACCCCGTAATGTGCGGCAGTAACAGTAAGGCAAGAGCCCGGCTGGTACGAACCAGGAGCTCACGGTTCAGCTCCGGGTCAGGGCACGCGCCTGGACTGCAGGCTCGATCCCCAGTACGGAGGCAGCTGACCCATGACTCTCTCTAGGTGCTTACGCTTCACTGAATTCTGAGGAGCTGTGCCCAGGACAGGTGCTGTGAGCATTCAGGCAGCTTCGGGTGAGGACGGGCCCTGAGCCCTCTCTGAGCCTCCCTCTCTCCACCGTCTGTGGGAGCACCTCCGCTCTGGCTTCCTGACCCTGGGCTGGGCCCCCTCGGGCGCTCCCAGGGGATCCCCTCCCGCCGCCCCCTCCCCCGGCCCCTTACTTCTTGGTCCCGTAGACCCAGGCCACGGCGATGTTCTCCAGGATGACGATGACGGTGAGCGGCAGGGTGGCCGAGTAGTCGTCAAACATGGTGACGAAGTAGTTCCCCGAGCGCTGGACGAACAACAGCCCCACGAAGAATGCAAAGACACAGCAGCCCACTACAGAGAGCCGGAGGCCGGTGTGGGGGCAGGGGCGCGGCGGGCGGGCGGGCGGGCGGGCGGGCGGCCCGGGGTGCTGGGCACCCAGGCCCCTCCCCTGCCCCCCCCCTGCAGACCCACAGCCCTCCCCCCCACCTCCCCCCCTGCAGACCCACAGCCCTCCCCCCCACCTCCCCCCTGCAGACCCACAGCCCTCTCCCCCACCTCCCCCCCTGCAGACCCACAGCCCTCCCCCCCACCTCCCCCCCTGCAGACCCACAGCCCCCCCCCTCCCCCCACAGCAGGCCCACAGCCCTCCCCCCACCTCCCCCCCTGCAGACCCACAGCCCTCCCCCCTACCTCCCCCCCTGCAGACCCACAGCCCTCCCCCCCTCACCCCACAGCGGGCCCACAGCCCTCCCCCCCACCTGCAGACCCACAGCCCTCCCCCCCTCACCCCACAGCAGGCCCACAGCCCTCCCCCCCACCTGCAGACCCACAGCCCTCCCCCCACCTCCCCCCCGGCAGACCCACAGCCCTCCCCCCCACCTCCCCCCCTGCAGACCCACAGCCCCCCCCCTCACCCCACAGCAGGCCCACAGCCCTCCCCCCACCTCCCCCCCTGCAGACCCATAGCCCTCCCCCCTACCTCCCCCCCTGCAGACCCACAGCCCTCCCCCCCTCACCCCACAGCGGGCCCACAGCCCTCCCCCCCACCTGCAGCCCCACAGCCCTCCCCCCCCTCACCCCACAGCAGGCCCACAGCCCTCCCCCCCACCTGCAGACCCACAGCCCTCCCCCCACCTCCCCCCCTGCAGACCCACAGCCCTCCCCCCCACCTCCCCCCCTGCAGACCCACAGCCCTCCCCCCCACCTCCCCCCCTGCAGACCCACAGCCCTCCCCCTCACCTCTCCCCTTGCAGACCCACAGCCCTCCCCCCCACCTCCCCCCCTGCAGACCCATAGCCCTCCCCCCCACCTCCCCCCCTGCAGACCCACAGCCCTCCCCCCCACCTCCCCCCCGCAGACCCACAGCCCTCCCCCCAATCTCCCCTCCCCCCTGCAGACCCACAGCCCTCCCCCCAACCTCCCCTCCCCCTGCAGACCCACAGCCCTCCCCCCCACCTCCCCCCCTGCAGACCCACAGCCCTCCCCGCCACCTCCCCCCGCCCCCCCCCCCCCCCCCCCCCGCAGCGGGCCCAGCCCCGAGGGTCAGGAGTGGCTCCGGCAGAGCCCGGGGCCTCTCCGTCAGAGCTACGCCCCGCCCGCCGCCCCCCAGGGCGCCCGTCCGCCGGCGGGGGGCTGCCCGGAGGTACCTGTGAACATCTCCTTGGGCACCTTGAAGGTGTCGATGATGGGCGTGGTGATGCCCGCCATGGTGCCGATCATGCTGCCCAGGCCCAGGTTGATGAGCATCAGGAAGAACATGACGGACCAGAACGGCGAGGCGGGGAAGTGCGTCATGGCCTCCGTGAAGGCGATGAAGGCCAGGCCGGTGCCCTGCACGGACTGCGGGGGCGCGCGGGGGCCAGGCCTCAGCGGGGGCCCTCGTCCACCCTGGCGCCCCCCCACCCCGTTCTCTCCGCCCCCAGAGCTTTAGGATGGACTCCTCCCTCTTCCCAGCGGCCCCCACCCCACCTCCATCCCTCCACCTTGGCCAGCAGGGCTCGGGTCTGAGTCTGCATCGGAATCCTCCCCCCACAAGGGGTTCAGCGGTGGGGTCTGGAGTCTGCGAGGTGTACCAGGACCCGGGAGAGTCAGAGGAAGGCGCTCCCTTTCAGCAACACACCCGGCTCCAGGCTCTCCTCCTCCTCCGAGGAGCCTTCCCTGATTGCCCTCAGCCCTGAACTCCGGGCCTGAACGTGGTGACCTCAGCCCGGCTGCCCCTGAGCACAGCGGAGCCATTAACAACTCCGATGCCTGGCTCAGCCCAGGACAATGATTGGGCTGGTCGGCAGGTAGGGCCGGGTATCAGGGTTTTATAAAACCCCAGGTGTCCCGATGGACGGGCGGGTAGAGGACAATGCAGGAATGCCGGGCCCCTGCTCACCAGGGCTCAGCTGACCTCGGGGCAGAGGTTTGGGCCGATACCTCTCCTCTCTCCCTCTCTGGACACACAGAAATAAGGTCCTTGCTCACCAGGGAAATGAATGGGTCCCCCGTGGCTCTCTGCCCCCCCCCCCCCAGCCTGTCCGCCGCCCTGCCCGCCCCTCACCTTGTCCAGCTCGTCCTCCAGCTGGCAGGGGTCCAGGCCCAGGGCGGAGAAGCGGTCCTCCTTCACGGTCATGATGACCTTGTACATCTCCGCGTAGTCCTGGGTGGTCAGGTGGGAGAAGTTGACGTGGGGGGGGATGAGGTCCTGGCTCAGGACGTTGGAGTGGAGGTACCCCAGGATCTTCTCGGCGTTCCTGCAGCACAGAGGGCAGAAGGACAGTTAAAGGGGCAGCAGTGAGCACGCACCCGGGGGCGCCACCCCCACACCCTGGCTGAGCCCGCTGGCCAGCAGCAGAGGCCTCTGCCCGTGCGGTCCAGGGCTGGGGACAGGGACTCCCCACCCACGGCCCGCCGGCCCCTCCTGGCAGGGAGGGTGGACAGGGAGGAGGAGACAGGCAGGAGGAGGCGCCACCTACTCCACCACGCATTTCTCGTTCATGATGTTGGCCTTGAAGCCCAGCACGGCGAACACCACCAGGGTGGCCAGCACCGAGGTGAAGAAGTTGATCAGGGCCACCAGGGCGGCGTCGAAGTGGCAGTTGTTGTCCTGCTTGTTGTAGCTGGAGAAGGCGATGACGCCGCCGAAGCCCAGCCCCAGGGCGAAGAAGACCTGCGTGGCCGCCTCCCGCCACACCTGCGGGTCCAGCATCTTGTCCAGCTGAGCGGGAGGGGCGGCCAGGGGAGAGAAGAGACACGCGGTAACGGTGTCATTCGCGGGCAATGGGGTTCCCACCGACCCCCCTCTCCTCGCTCAGAGGCAGCGGGCGCAGGGGGAGAGGGTGGTGGCCCTGTGACCTGGGACATCCCCTCACCCTGGAACCGTGTCCCCCGGTGAAACGCAGACACAGGAGCATCCTGAGAGAGGACCACTGCCAGGCTGAGGTAGGACAGGACAGACGCGCTCATGTGCACAGTACGTTCCTTGATAGTTTATTTTTATTTTCAAAAATATATATTTTATTGATTTCCCACAGAGAGGAAGGAAGAGGGATAGAGAGCTAGAAACGTCGATGAGAGAGAAACATCGACCAGTTGCCTCCTGCACACCCCCCTACCGGGGATGTGCCCGCAACCAAGGTACATGCCCCTGACCGGAATGGAACCTGGGACCTTTCAGTCTGCAGACCGACACTCTATCTGCTGAGCCAAACCGGTTTCAGCTTTCCCGTCTCCTCTCACTGTTTGTTACGCAAAGCACAAAGCGGGGACCCAGTGTGGCTTCAGGGTCAGACAGACCCAGCTCTCAATCCGACTCCCACCTTCCCTGGGCCGAGAGGACTTGGCAAGTGGTAGTGCCTGTTCTCTGAGCCTCCGTTTTCTTATCTGGAAAGTGGGAATAACAGTCGAGTCTCCCTCCCAGAGTGACTGAGAACCAAATGGATAGCCTGTAGTCGTGCCTGGCTCGTAGCAGCATGCAATCCAGCCATTGCCTCCGGCCTGGTAGGGACAGAGAAGTGTGGGGAACGGGCAGGGGCGGGGATTACTGAAAGGGTAAACTGAGGCCTGAAGGGGAAATGAGCTGCTCACAGTACTGGAGCTCGCAGGTCAGGGCAGGGGAGTTTCTGAACTGTAGGTCACCACCCGCCAGGCCACAGTGCCCTCCTCCCCCTGCCTCGCGACTCCGGTGGCTGCACAGCAGGAGGCGAAAGCACCCGCTGGGGCCGGGGGGCCGGGAGGGAGGTCTGAGTGTGCAGACGGGTGAACGCGGTTTCGGCCAGAGAGAGGGAGCGGGCGCCTTCCTTCCAGTATGATCCCAGCTGCCTTATTCACACGCCCGGGGCCAGCCTGGTTTGGGAAATCAGGGCTCACTTCTGATTTCATTATCAGAGGGTGATATGGTGTGCAGGCCACAGAGCTACACGCTGCCCTGAGCGCGGCTGGGACAAACCAAACGCACTGGGCTCCCGCTGCAGAATATGGCAGTCACACCAGCACATCCACAGACTATAAATAGCCTCCCAGCTGTGCAGGCCGTTTCGCCACAGAATGTGTTTCCTCCCAGAGAACGCAAACTGCTGTTATCCTTCAGGGCTACGTGGGTTCGGGCACGGTGAATACGGACCTGGGGCCTCTCCATGCCCCGAATAGAGATGTGAAGATTAAATAAAAGGAAAATCACACTCATCCTCCCTCATCTGTGGTTTTGCTATCCATGGTTTTTAGCTGCCTCTGGGCAACTGCATTTTGAAAATATTAAATGGAAAATTCCAGAAATAGACGATTCCTACGTTTTAAATTGTGCGCCAGCCAAGCCAGCATGACTCAGCGATTGAGCAGCAACCTAGGAGCCAGGTCATCAGGGCACATGCCCTGGTTGTGGGCTTCAACCAGATCAATTGATGCTTCTATCTCCTCTTCCTTCCTCTCTGAAATCAATAAAAATATATCTATAATAATAATAATAATAATAAATAAATAAATAAATAAGGGAAGTAAATTGTGCGTCATTCTTCAAAAGCACCATGATCTCCTACCTGTGGTCTTTGCTAAGGCTGTTCTCTCTGCCTGGAATTTCCTTCCTCCTACTCACTGTTTGGTGAACTCCTATTTATATCTCAAAACCCAGCACAAATATCGCCTCCGCCCTGAAGCTTTTTCCTCAGCCTCCAGCAGAGCTAGCCATGGTCCAGGGCTCTCCCAGTCCCCAGTCACACCAGAATTATTGGTGTGTGTGTGTCACCTCCCTGTCTATACTTTGTGGTGAGGGATGGAGCACGCTGGCTGTCTTTGCATGAGCAAGGAGAGAGTTGGGGGCGGGGGAGGGGGAGGCTCGGGCAGACAGGCAAAGCTGGCCTGTTGTCCTAAAGGGACCTGAGCTGAAGGCGTGCTGTTCCTGGACTTACAGGGGCTCTTCCAGGATTGCTGGCTGATGGCACATGGCCTTAACGAGGTCCTGATTACAGTGTCAGCAGAGACTGAACCCAAGGCCCGGCCTCAGGAAGCTCAGGGTCCTTTTGGGACATGAGAGCGTGACTGCAGGAAGGGAGGAGGGAACCAGCTTCCCCGCCGGAAACGAGGCTCACACCCTTTTCAGGGTGCTCCTCCCCCCCGCCCCCCGAAACAGCAACAGCTTCCCGTCACTTCCTTGGCACCATGGCTGAGCCACTGCCTGGCGCAGGGAACAAGGTGTTCGTGGCATTTGGCTCCGAGGCACGAAGATGCTTTTTGAATCCACAAGCAGCTGCCGAGCGCCCAGCCCGAGCGGCTCATGACGGGAGCGCAGCCAGCCAGACAGCCGGACGCCAGGTGGCACCGGAGCACCAGGCTCCCCGCCTGGGGCAGTGTCGCCTTCGCGAGGGACAGAGCAACGCTCGCTCACGCCCACAGCGCCCTCTGCACGCACGCAGCGGCAGCCGCACACTCCCCCGGCAGCTGTGATGGAGCCACATGTCACCCCCTCTAGCAGCTGAGGAGACTGAGGCCCTGAGGAGCAGGACCTGCCCTCCGGCCGCCGAGCCATGAGCTGGCATCTGGCCCCATCCCCGGGCTCTGAGCCCGCCCTGGGGGGCGAGGATGGGCTGCGGGTCCTGTTCAGGGCCGCTCCAGCTGCGGGAGCCGGCGAGTCCCACCAGGAGCTTCCTCTGGGGCGTGCAGGGAGCCGCCCCTCTCCTCTAACAATCCGTGCACACCCGGGCCCGTGGCCAGGCCGCTCACCGTCAGCACCACCCACACGCCCAGACCCAGAGGCGGCGATGCCCGGCGCTCAGCTTGTGCTGATCCCAACCCAGAGGCTGGCGCGGCTCCTTCCCTGGTGACTGCTTACAGGCAACACAGTGGTGTGGTTCAAAACCAGCAGGCGGAGAGGGGCCCACAGGAAAGTCTCCCTCTCCGCGCCTCAGTATCCCGGACGCCCTGCTCCCTGCCTGGACGTATCCATGACGTCCGCTTTTGCACACTCTTCCAGTGAAGGTCAACGCGTATGCCCGCGTGTTTATAGGCACACCAGAGGCCCGCTGCACGAAGGTCCGTGCAGTCGGCCTGCCTTCCCCTGCCTGCCGGCACCAGGACCCAGGCCTCGGCGCTGGCCGCGGCGGAGGCCGAGCCTCTTCAGTCTCCAGTTTTCAGACGCCCAGCTGGTCTCCGAGAAGCGCTTGCTGGAGGCACAAGGAACACCTCCCTCCAGATTGGAAACGGAGTCTCGGAGCACAACGTCACAGCCGTTACCACACAGGTTTTAGAACATGGAGCAGCCATGACCATCATCGATGTCAGAGCATCTTCCGCACCCGAAAAGAAAGCTGTGCCTAGGAGTGGCCGCTCCCCATTCCTCCCCCAACCCGTCACAAGCCCAGCCCTGATCTGCTTTCTGTCTCTGCAGAGCTGCCTGCTCTGGATGTTCCGTGTAAGCTGAATCATACGACATGTGGTCTTTTTGTGAATGGCTTCCTTCATTCAGCGTCATGTCTTCAAGGCTCACGCACACATGACCGGGAGATGCACGCCTGTGACAGCTGGGTACAGAGCCCGTCTCACGGATACACCGTTCTCCACTTTTCCGTCCGTCCGTCCGTCCGTCCGTCCACTGATGGGTGTTGGAGCTGCTTCTGCTGTTTGGCTGTTGCGAACAATGGTGCGTGCACCCTTGTATACACGTTTCCGTGTGGACATGTGTTTTCAGCTCCCTTGGATGCGTGCCCAGGAGCGGAGCTGCTGGGTCACATGCTAGCGCTGTCTAACCTTTTGAGGAACTGCCAGATTGTTCTCCCAGAGCAGCTTGTTCTTTCAGCCCTGCCGGCCGTGTCTGAGGGCTTATTTCTGTATAAAATCCTGAAATAACACCTTTGATCTCATGACCCTGTCCAGTCAGCACCCTGCTTCTCGTGTCTGTGCCCGTTACAGCAGGACTCCCGAAAATAAATGTTTTCCATTCCTTGTCTTCAAGTTCTCACCTTCCATGTTCCCGCAAACCCATTCCTAGGAGACTGTCCCCAGCACGCCACCCCCTCAACCGCTCTTGCCAAGATCACGCGACCTCTCTGTGGCCAAGTGCCCCGGCCATTTCTCAGTCCTCAGGACCTGACCTCCGGGCAGCTCTGGACGTGGCTGACCTCCAGGCCCCCCGTCCTTGTGGAATACATCCCGCCGGGGTCAACGGCAGGAGCTGCCCCATAACTGCTCAGCGGGCAAGGTCTCAAGATGGATGGACCCCACAGATTTCATCCGGACTGAGAGGCACAAGGTTCAGAGGGCCAGGGCCCGCCTGCTGGTTCTCGGGGACCTGAGTCCTCCAGGGCCTCCTGGGTTTCTTTCTTTCTTTCTTTCTTTCTTTCTTTCTTTCTTTCTTTCTTTTTTTTTTTTTTAATATATTTTATTGATTTTGTACAGAGAAGAAGGGAGAGAGATAGACAGTTAGAAACATCGATGAGAGAGTCATCGATCAGCTGCCTCTTGCACACCCCCTACTGGGGATATGCCCGCAACCAAGGTACATGCCCTTGACCGGAATCGAACCCGGGACCTTTCAATCCCCAAGCCGACGGTCTATCCATTGAGCCAAACCGGTTTTGGCTTGGGTTTATTTCTTTACACTTGGCCTCAGGAAGACCCTGGCCCCTGCTCCAGTGGGATCACACCACTTCCCGGACATCCGGGAAAGGGTGCTAGGAAGGAGCGCCCGCTGCTGCTGTTCGAAACGCACACCCACCATTCTGCACCCACAGGATACCTGAAATATAGCGAACGTGGAGCCACATAACCAGCTGGTGAGGGTGTTCACAGAAGCAACCTCTTTGGAGCAATGTGGCCAACATCTAGTCATACTGAAGCCAGCATGCCCTCTGGGACAGCAGTTCCACTCCCACACGCACACCCCGAGAGCCCGGACCCACGAAGACCTGTGCCATCCTGTTTACTGTAGCATTACTAGCAACGGAGCATGCTGGGAAAAGCCTCAGTGACCGTCACCCGGAGACTGAATTCATCCCTCCGAGCCCAGTGCTGCGGTGAAATACTAGACCGAGGCAAACACGGACGCACTAGAGCTACACATATCACTGCAGCAACATCTCCGAAGTGTGGAGCAAAAACAAAATCAAGGCTGCTATAACATGATGCCATTCGTGTGAAGTGTAGAAGTGTGCGCCAATGGCTGTGTGTTGCTGATGGACATGCACGCATGTTTAAAAACAAAACAAACCTTTCAGGTAGCGGCAGGAGAAACCCCAATTCAGGACAGGGCTGATCCCTGGGGAGGAAGGGTGTGGGGTCAGGGAGCGCTGTACTGATACGGCACCTGCGATATTTTCTTTCTTAAGAATATTTACTATGTTATTAAGTGTGTGTGTTTCCTAGTCTATGCCCGAGACGAAGCCACAAGATGTCGTAAAGAGCTCCTGAATTAAACGGGAGCAGCACCGTCTGTGCTCAGCTCAGCAGCCGGCGTCACAGCCCGGCTCCCTGGCTCCTGGAATTAAGCCCCCGGCTCTCCTCCCGCAGCAGGGCCCATCTGGAGGCCTGGTTTACCATCTCCACGTTTACCACCCTCTCCAAAGTCTGTCCTCCGCTCACCGAGCTCAGTGAAGTAAAACCGAGAGACTCCACTGCTCGCAACAGGCAAGATTCTAGAAACAGGGCTGAAGTCATTCATAAAACAGCCGGCTTTCTTCTCAGAGCTGGTTTCCCCCAAAGCGAGCGGGTTGCGTTTCTCTCCTTTGTCAGAGACCACGCGCTCACCACCGCCCGCGCCGGCCACATGGCCCGAGTCACACTCATGCCTCCCGAGATTCACTAAGTGCTTCGCAAAGGGGACCGCCGCGGTGGTTCCCATGGCAACATCAGAAGTCACTTCCCAGCATGCCGAGGGCCGGCTCCTGCGGTCTGGCGGCGATGGAGCCGTGTGTCCTGCACATTGCCACCCCCGACACCAGGAGCTGTACACAGCTGCGCGCAGGGGGGAGTGGGGAGGGAAGGGGGTCTCAAACCCACTGGATCAGGGCTCTTCTCCCTGTGCGATCTGTGTAACTGTGTGCATGCGTGCGTGTGTGTGTGTGTGTGTGCATGTGCGTGTGCGTGTGATATACATGTGACATGGCACTATTGAAGGCCAACGCTAAGACCTGAACCTAGGGGGGTCCTGACCCAGGCCCCTGCTGGTGGCTGGTCAGCTGGCATTTGGGGGTGAGCTTCTCAGCCTGCCCACAGGGGTTACTAATTCCATTGCTTGGGGCACCTTGAAGGACACCCCAACCTGCATTTGACATTCTCTTGCTCCTCAGGGGACTGGCACATGCCAGCTGTGCCCACTGGTCTAAAGGGAAACGGGGAGGCAGGGACACATGTGGGCAGGGACCACCGGGAGAAGCCTGGGTGACTGTGTTCAGGACGTCTGTGCGGGCATGTGACACAGGCACAGTGGTCCGGCCTGGCCCCCTCCCCGGGCCACGGGAGATGTGGACGGAGTCGCTGAGGGTGGTCACTATCCGTGTATAAGCTGGGGTTCACGGGGGGAGACTCCTTCTCTGAGGCACCTTCTTGGTTTCTGCTCTCACAGCTGCACCCACGAATGCCCCCCTCCCTGTCCCCGTGCTCCAGCCACGCCTGGCTTCCCTCAGGCACGCCCGATGCTTCCCACATGCATGCTCACGCGGTCCCTTTGACCGAAACGCCCTCCTGCGGCTCATGAAATCCTCCCTGCTCCCCGAGGCTCAGCTCCCGTGTCACCTCCTCCCTGACGCTGCTTCCGATTTCACCCCAATAAATGTGACGTCCCTTCCCTCGGGGCTCTGCCCTCAGGGCATCCCTCCAGGGCCCCGTGATGCCCACAAGGCCGACGGACCCGGCGCCTACCTTGGGCGTGAACATGTGCAGGATGCCGTCGACCGCCCCGCGCAGCAGCAGCCCCCGGACCAGGAAGCAGGCCAGCACCACGTAGGGGAAGAGGGAGCTGAAGTACATCACCTGCAGGGAAGACAGGGGCCGCCGTGGGCCAGGGCCCTCCTGCAGCAGGCCCCGCCCCGCCCCTCACAGCTGGTGCACATGAGCCGCGCCGATGGCTGCAGAGAGCAGAGCCCGGGACCCTGGGCACCGGGCCAACCCCGCCGCATGTCTGGCCCGGAGCCAAGGCAGAAACAGGAGCCCAGAAAGCTGGAGTCAGCATGGCTGGGCTCGCAACCCCGCCCACCATCCCCCAGGGCGCCCGGGGGGCGGGGGGCGAGGAGCCCTTTGCTCTCCCTGCCTCGGCTTTTTTCATGTCTGGAGCCTGCGTCTCTGTCCCTGGCTCCAGCAGGCCCCCTGAGGGTCTCCCCTGTCCTGAGAGGCCTTTGACAGAAGGCCTCCAGGAGGTTACAGTCATGGCTCCCGAGCCAAAACATCAGAAGGAGGTCCTGCCTCTGTGGTTATAAATCACGTCCCGTGTTCTAGCATGTGTGTCTCTTGTGCGTTTCCACATCCCCATGTGCCTGGCACAGGGCCTCGTGCGAAGAAGATGCTCACGCCATGTTGGCTGCACTGACACAGATCTGAAGGGCTGCTGGGCAGACGGCGTGGCCGTCAGGAGCATGCGTGTCTGCAGCTAGACACGTATGAGTCCCGTGATCTTGAGCTGTGGACTTAGCATGCCTCGTCTATAAAAGTGGGTACAGTAACGCCTAACTCATAAGGTGGCTGTGGGTCACAGGCATTCGCACACTCAGGGCCACAGAGTTTCGGCTACAATTTTGGGCTCTGGAGAGGGAAGAGGAGGGGGCCGAGACCACGCTCCGGCTCCCAAGGCTTAGCTTCCTTGCTCTAAGTCTGGAAAAGAACCCGAGGCCCCGGCCAGCTGGGCTCCAATCCCAGCTCCGGGACAGGCTGACTGTATGACCTCAGGGTGCTTTCTCTTCCCTCGGCCTCAGTCTCTTCATCTGACAAAGAAGTGGACTGGGCTGCAGGGTCCCTAACGCCCCCTCCAGGCCTGGCCATGCATGAATGGTGACACGTGACCAAGAAGCAGAGCCTCTTTGGAGGGAAGGAGCCGTGGGAGAAGGTATATGGGGCTCGGCTGGGCTGCCCTGCAGAGACCCGGGTGGGGCCACTCTGAGGGACTGTCCACAGGGAACGATGCTGCAGCAATGACACTCCACCGCCACCTCGGGAGCCTGTGACTTCATCCCGGTCGCCCAGAGGCCAAGCCCACCCACAGGACCCTGCGTGGGGCCACTCTGGTCTCTCGGCCCCCTGCCCTCCACCCTCTTCTCAGGCCGTGGGGTCCGAGCGCCCCTCCCAGCTCACCTTCCCCGAGGACTGGATGCCCTTGACCACGGCCATGCCCACGATGGTCCAGGCCATGAGGAGGCACAGCGTCATCTTCCAGTTGAGGCCCCCGCTCTCCGAGATGGAGTTGGAGATGTCCAGGGCCTCCCGGTACCAGAAGTAGGTGGTGGCTGAGCTCTTCTCGCACTCCGCCTCCACCACTGCAAGGGCAGCAGGGCCTCAGTGCCCCCTGGTGGCGAGGCCTGGACCCCCACCCAGGCAGCAGGGGCCAGGGGGCAGCTGACCCAAGACCCCGAGGACTCCTGGGCTCCCGACAGGGCCTGGGAGGCTTCAGGACTCTGTGTTCCCGCTCAGGCCCCCCCTGCCCGCGCCGGTCTGTGGGGGGCAGGAAGAGTGAGGCAGGACTGGGGGAGGGCCTGAGCTGGGAGTAGAAGCCCTGGCTTCCCTCCCTTGGTGACATCGGTGGTGTGGCCAGGGCAGTTGTTCTGGGCCTCGATTTGCCCAGCTGCGAGGTGGGGTACACCATCCAGGCCTTGATGGAAAGTGCATACACATTAAAACTTGCTGAAACCGGTGTGACTCAGTGGATAGAGCGTCGGCCTGCAGACTGAAAGGTCCCAGGTTCGATTCCAGCCCGGGGCATGTGCCTTGGTTGCGGGCACATCCCCAGTGGGGGGTGTGCAAGAGGCAGCTGATCGATGGTTCTCTCTCATCGATGTTTCTAGCTCTCTATCCCTCTCCCTTCCTCTCTGTAAAAAAATCAATTAAAAACATAATAAAACTGTTTCAGGAGAGGGTGGTATCTGTGCAGCACAGGGTGGTGGGTGACAACTAAAGAAGCGTCCCCGTTGGCAGAGTTCCTCCTGCACTCGCTAGTTCTTTCCATCCCATTAAGAACTGCAGGCTGGGGAGAGGGCATCCAAAGGGGAAAGGAGGATCAGAGAGGGCAGGTGTCTTCTTCAAAGGAACACAGCGCGTCAACGCAACCCCAAATCTGTGTCTAAGCCTCTCCGGCTCATCTGGCTCCTTCCTGGGACAGGGCTGGCTGGGGTCGCCGCTGGTCACACTCAGGGGCCCCCATACTTGCCTGCCACGGTCCCATTCCTGACGACAGGACATTCGCTCCAGGGCAGTGGGTACTGGAAGGACTTGAAGAAGTAGAAGATGCTCCAGCCGATGATCACGTTATAATACAGCCCCACGAAGAGGCAGACCTGAGGACGAGTGCCCGTGGGCAGGGGTCATGGGGGCGGCAGGAAGTTGCCTCCCTGCCTATCCCCACCGGAGGCCGGGCAGGGCACAGCCTTGGAGGAGGAGCAGCCGACGCCCTCCTCACCCTCGTTCCTCTGGCATTCAAAGAATCCGCCCAGGAATGCTTCCCATATAAAGCTCTCTCCTCCGAGCAATAAGCGCGTGAAATACGTTAATCCTTTCCAGTTCCTCCTTCTCCTTGAAGGCTGCGAGCACCACCAACCCCTTCCCGAGGGCTCGGCGGCCCCGTTTCAGAGCTGCCCTGGGAGGTGGGACCGTCCGGCTCTGCCTCCCTGGTCCCTATGCCCAGACGGGGGTGCCTTCTGAGACTTTCTGGATGCTTCTTACTGGTTTCCCGTGGTGCCCCCCCACCCTTCCCTCGGGACACTCCTTTCCCTTCGCACAGTCTGCAGCTGCCTCGACACGTCCGTTCCCGTCTCTCACGTCCTGGAGGCTGTCACGTCTCATTTCTTGGGAACAACAGAACCCCCTTTGGCAGAACTGACAGGGGCTCCCGGGCGCCTCTTCGCAGCAGCGCTTTCTCTGGCTGCCCGGACGGGGACAGGCCCTCCACCTCCCGGGGCGGCCATGTTCTCACGTTACCCTGCTGGTCGGCGAGACCGCGGAGGGCCCCTCGCTGCACCCATTTCCCCTGATTCCCCCCAAGCTCCGGTGTGCGGGAGCAGACGGAGACACAGAGGGAGAGGGGCGCCCACTCCTTTGCTTGCGTGCTTTCGGTCCAAGGGGCCCCCCTCCGCTCCCGGCAGCCCCAGCACAGCGGGCTGTGTGCCCTGTGCACCTGGGCAGAGCGATGCCCAGCGTGAGGCAGCGGCGCTGACCCTCCCCCGGGCCCGGCCCGAGCCGGCTGGGCTGGCCCCGCTGCCACGTCCGACAGCGTCCTCGGCCCCTTTCCGAAGCAGATCCCGGTTCCGTCCCCGGTGAGCGTGGGCACCTGGGCTTCATCCCCCAGGGGGGCTCGCCGTCCTCCCCACAGCGCTGAGCAGGCCGGTGGGGGCGCCGAGCGCCTCTCAAAGCTCCCTGTCTGGGGGTCTCCCGCCTCCCTCGGTGCCAACGCTTCCCCCCTCCGGCCGCTCCTGTCTGACCCGCCTCCGGCTCTGCCCATGAGCGTGCCCCGGGCTGCCTTTTCCTGCCGCCCACTTGCCCAGTTCCCTTACTCTCTACCCGAGGAGAGAGGAAGGGCCTCGCTCGAGGGGAGCTGACGGGCTGGCAGGCAGAGCGGAGGACCGGGGTGGCCTGCATGTCCCCAGACTCCAGCAGAGATGTCCCTGCTCCCCTGTGACATGCCCTGGCCTTCCCGCCTTCATCACATTCCCAAGTGTCTGCCCTGCTCCAGGCAGCGGAAACAGCTTCCCGTCTAGAAAATGATGGTCCCAAGACACCTGCCGGGAGCCATCCCCACACAGAGGGCTCCTTCCCTGCCCTGCCCTGGCCCAGGACTCCTGTCTGGAGACCCCGCCCCCAAGAGCGGCCCCTGGCCTCCGGGAAGGCCCGGGCGGCTCCGGACTCACGATGCAGCTGGAGAAGCCGATGCCGCCCAGGCGGGGACACACGTAGTGCCACACGCCGATGCTGCCGCGGCGGATGCGCTGGCCCACGGCCAGCTCCAGGAAGAAGAGCGGGATCCCGATGATGATCAGCAGCACCAGGTAGGGCACCAGGTAGGCACCTGGGAGGAGAGGGGGGTAGAAAAGGTGTCTGAGGCTGGCACCAGGGTGAGGAGGGCTGGCAGCCAGTCCTACCGTCCTGCCCACATCCCCGATCATCTCCAACCACCCCCGGGCCTTGTGCTCATCCAAACCCTCCCCCTTCCAGGGATTCCCCACCTGAACAACGAAGGGAGGGTCCACGGTACACCAACGCCTCCCGCTTACAAGGATAGACCCACAGACAGACAGACAGACAGGCAGGTGGGCAGACAGATCCTGCACTGCCTCTCAGAATCCACACATCCAGTCACTCGCCGGCAGACACACTGGCGCAGCGATGCCCTCTGGAGACACCTGTTCGCCACCCTCCCGCCACAGAGCAGCAGCCCAGGTGGAGCGGCCCCGGGGGAAAGACCAAGTGGGGCCGGGCTCAGAGGCCTGCAGGGAGACGGGTCTGACCAGCGTGGCCGTGAGTCTACAGCGAAGTGGGAGGAGCGGGGAGAACCGAGCCGCTCAGGACAGCGGAGCTGGGAGGATGGTGAGGAGAGAACGGAATCGCTGAAGATTCCAGATGATGAATTAAGCTCTGTCCTGGGCCTCACAGCAGACAATCTCGTTTCCAGTGACAGGGCATTTAGCAGGAAAATTAAAGCCTTGTCTGGACACAGACGAGCGATCCCGCCGAGAGCTGTGCCAATGACCTAGTCAGTCCTGTTAGCAATGCTGTTGGCACAGCCCTGCCCGTCCGCCTAATGGGGCCAGACCAGCGCCAGCCACCAGTGCCCTGATGGTCACCCAGCACCCCAGACCACGCCCAGGGGGCTGGGAGTCTCCCATAGAGCCTCCAGCCTCGCCGCTCTGCCCCCTCCCATGACACCCCACATGCTCCCCAGTATGTGCTCCATCTGCCAACAAACCCGAGGGATGGGCGTCTCCTGGGCCCCAGACCTGGCACCGGGCAACAGTCAGTTGTTATCTGATCTGTACCAGGCAGAGCAATGAGGGGACATCAGGACAACAGAGGGTCCGACCCTATCCTGGGAGCCACGGCAGAACCTCCAGGTGCGCATGAGCAATGTCAGCACATGCACACGCACACACACACACACACACACACACACACACACACACAGAACCAACTGACCACAGAGCTAACTGGGAAAGGCTTCCAGGGCAGGCAGCACACTGAGCTCACACACTGCAGCAGCTCACTCACACACACACATGCATACACCAGTGCCAAGCGTCACTGACCCGCAGCCCCATCACGGCCCTAACAGGAGGGCGGGTCAGTCTTATAACTTATTCTGTCTTGGGCTGTGGTTGAGACCCAGACTCTCGGGAGAAGAGGTTTGATGTCAGAATAAGATCCTTTAGGGGGATTCAAACTCAGCGAGCAGCAGGAGGACCCCTCCTAGGTGTGGCGATTGTGTGCGCAGACCCTGGGGCCAAGCTGTCCAGGCTTGAACCCTGATTCCATCAGTAGCTGTGTGGCCTTGAGCAAATTGCCTAACCTCTCTGTACTTCCGTTCTGTAGTCTCTTGAGTGAGGATGATAACAAGGTGGGGTTGCTGAGGGGATTCCATGGTTGAACCACATGAAACTGATGCTCTGACTGTTCCAAGATGCTCAGCGGTCTCATCTATTTCAGCCTAACGTCCAGTAAGTGCTTAGGATGGGGCCTGGCACCCAGTAAGCATGTAATATGATGGCCAGAAGCGGCTCTTTACCGTGTGTGAGACACCGTGTTATAAGCACTCTACGTGCAAAGCCACTCTATGTGCAAAGCTCTTTTCATCTTCCCAGCTCTCCTGTACGGCAGGGGTGACTATGGCTCCCATTTTACAGATGAGGAACCAAGAGGCATAAGGAGCTGAAGCTGCATGCACAGAGCTGACCGGCGTGGCAGGGACTTGAACCATGGCCATCCAGGTTCTTACTCCGCGCTTAGCAGTCCCTAGGGGTCTTACTCTGCAACCCTGAGCTCCAACCTACAAGGGTTCCCATTCTGCCCAGGGTGGGGGGAGGGGAAGGAGGGGGTTC
The DNA here is from genome assembly GCF_014108245.1 of Pipistrellus kuhlii. Classification (NCBI taxonomy): domain Eukaryota; kingdom Metazoa; phylum Chordata; class Mammalia; order Chiroptera; family Vespertilionidae; genus Pipistrellus; species Pipistrellus kuhlii. The sequence goes on from NW_023425523.1 coordinate 4,517,971, forward strand.
CTTTTCACCCCTCGGCCCAGCCCATTGGCAAGGCGCCCGGGGCCGGAGGCTGCCTCTTACCGCCCCCGTTTTTCTGGCACAGGTAGGGGAACCGCCAGATGTTGCCGAGGCCCACGGAGAAGCCGATCTGGGCCAGGATGTACTGCAGCTTGCTGTTCCAGGCCGGCCGGTCCTCGGCGTCCAGCTCCTCCTCCGCGGCCGCCGCCGGCTTGCCGCCCGGCCCGCCCGCCACGTTCAGGACGCTCTGCTTGTAGTCCACCGGCTCCTCCAGGGCCAGCAGGTCGGCCACCGACTCCGTGACATGCTCGCCGCTGTGCTCGCGCTGGGTCACCTTGCTGTGCTTCGGCATCGGGGCCACCGGGGCCGCCGGCCCTGCTCCCCGGCACTCAGAGAAGGTGGGACTCGGCGGCTGTCAGCGCCGTCGCATCCGGGACCTGTGAAGCAGGGAGCAGGGGAGGGTTAGCGGGCCGACCAACGAAATCCACTCCCTTCACACACACACACACACACCACCACCCACACCACCACACACACGCACACACACGCACGCACACACACGCACACACGCACACACACACACGCGCACACACACGCACGCACACACACGCACACACGCACACACGCACACACACGCGCACACACACACACGCACACACACATGGAGCTGGTCAGGGGCATGAATTATTGAGCTGGCCCCTCGCCCCATCGGGACTCAGTTTCCCACAGGCCTTCACGGAGCATCCTTAGGAGGAAACATTGAACCAGGCCAAGGAGGCCACGCCAGACACCGAATCCCAGTCCAGGGCTGCCACGGCAGCACCACTCCGCTCCCACATGCAGATCCAAGTGCTCAAGCCCGCCCGGGCGCCAGGGCTCCGCAGGTTGTCCCACGTCCACGCTCTCTGTTCTGCTGAGCCCGAACCCCCTGCTGGGGCCCGGGAGGCCAGTGGCTACCTCCTCTGGGAAGGGTCTTTCTGTTCAAAACAGTCGTGGGCTGAGACCAGTTTGGCTCAGTGGATAGAGTGTCGGCTTGCGGACTGAAAGTCCCGGGTTCGATTCCGGTCAAGGGCATGTACCTTGGTTGCAGGCACATCCCCAGTGGGGGGTGTGCAGGAAGCAGCTGATGGATGATTCTCTCTCATTGATGTTTCTAACTCTCTATCCCTCTCCCTTCCTCTCTGCGAAAAATCAATAAAATGTGTTAGAGAAAAAAAAAAGATGCAGCAGATTAATGATTTAAAAACAAAAACAAAAACAAAAAAAAACCCAGTCATATGCCAGCAGCATCTCAGGGGCCGTGAGCCATGCAGAGTGCCAGGCCCACTCCACACGAGTTCAATCTTTCTCATATTTTTATAGGATCTCCAGGGGATTCAGAGGGATGTGACTATGGGGTGGGAAGAGGGTTAGAGCTCTCACACCAGCCTCTGCTCCTCCTCTCCATCCACAGGCAGACGCACGGACCAGGCGTGGCTAGGATTCCGGCACCAGAGCCCAGAGCCCTGGAGGTGTCTGCTCGGTGCCAGCAAACCCCGGGTCATCGCTCACCAGTGACGTTACCTGAGGGCCACTGCGGCCAAGAGCCGGCTCTGCGTCCCTCAGCGGCAGAGTGACAGCAGATAACGTCTGCGCGCTCCCCTGCCGTCCCTCCTCCGTCTTTCATGCCTCCCCTCAAAAAAACACACAAAGCACCAAGGAAGCGACTCCTTTGAAGGACCCCCACATTCTGCTGTATTTCAAAGCACTTCCTCGTCGGAGGATGTAAAATTAAACACATGGACACCTGGCCTGCAGTTGCCCTGCATCTTCCCAGCGATGTAAACGGCCCGGCTCTGTAATTGCCGAACTCCTGGGAGGAGCTGCCTCTGGAAGCCGGCTCCCGGCTGCCCTCCCTGCTGGCCTCAGCCCACCCCTTCTGAGTGACTCCAGCAAAGACGGAACTTCCAGGGGACCTGGCCGGCTGGATCCTGCGGATGAGGCCGGGAGGCCTGGCCGATGGGGACCGCTGTCCACGCTGGTCTGCAGGGTGAGCCCACCCTCCCAGGCCAGACCCTGGACCACATCAGTGGGAACAGTGAGTCTTCAGGGGCTGCCCCTGGCCAGCCCAGGAACAGTCAGGGGCTTGGGCTCTGGGGAGACTGGGACGGAGCCAGCTTGCCAAGGAGACCCCGGAATTCCCCGGAATACACCTTGCTCTCTGCCGGGGCTCTGCAGCGGGTCAGCCCGCTGTGTCCTGGAGATGCCCCGAGGTGGGAGCGTGTGTGTCCATGGACCCTCCGTCCGCAGCCTTCCCCGGGGGGGCTGTCCTGCCCAGGCTACAAAGCAGATGCCGCCCGAGGCACCATGCCACCGGGAGGCCTACGGCACCCACCATGGCCGCTCATCTAGCTGCCCCGCCTCCCCTACGGCTGACACGGAGAATGCTGCTTAAAACTGGAGCGGAGAGAAGGGCCGGGTCCTGCCGGAGACTGCAGTCGGCGGGGTGCCTCCGCCCCGAGCCTGTCTCCGGGGCCGCCGGCAGCAGGATCTGATCAGGGCGATCTGCAACGCATTAGGCTTGATTTACTGCACATCCTGCCACAACTGAAGCGAAGCAAGGGGGATTCCGCAAGTCTGCAGAATGTATCTCGCTGCTGACCCATTGGAGAGCATGCTCCCCCATAAACAGCCCGGTGAGCGGCCGCTCTGGTCACCGGTATGAAAAAGGGCCGGGAGCGGGGGAGAAGGGGGGCATATCGTTTTAGACGAGCAGGGCTCAAGGACAAAACGGACGCACTGTGGTGAAGCCAGGGAGAGATGCCACAGCCGCATCAGGGAAACCGCAAGGAACAGCTCAATACGAGCATCTCCCCTCTTCTCAAGACACCCCTGCCGTGCCGGCACCCCGCGCTCCGGGACGGGCCCAGGGCCTCCCGTGCCGTCCGGTCTGCAGGAGGCGAAGAGCCGGTGTGAGACCCAGGGAGCGTGCTCAGGTGACAATGCCCGACTCTGGCACTTAGACCAGGAAAGCCTGAGGGGCCCCGGCCCCGTCCTCAGTGTATATATGGGGACCCTGAGGCCCGGAGAGCGAGTGAACGGCCCAAAGCCACGGGCTCAGACTCCTCGGGGACGGGCACAGGAGGAAGGCGCTGGCGGTGAAGATCGGGGGGCCTGGAAGTCAGACAGACCTGGGTTTGAGGGTTCCTATTCCATTCATTCATTCATTCCTTCATTCATTCATTCATGCATGCATTCATTTATCGCTCCATTGCTCACTTGACATACATTTCCGAGTGCCTCTGCTCAAATGCGTCCTCCTTGGGAATGCCTTTCCGGAGACTAAATTAGCAGCCCTCCAGGCTGCCACCCCCGCAGCCACCCCGTGTTATTTTTCTCCGCAGCAAGGATCACCCCTTGCCCTTCTATGTCTGCTTCTTTCTTTAGCACCTGGCCCTTCTAGGAGAAATAGGTGACTCCCACAGGAATAGACATCTGGCTTACTTTGTTCGCGGCTGGATCCCTCGCACCTAGAAGGGAAGGGACGTAGATGCCGCCCAGGTCGCACAGCTGTCAGCACCCAGGCCCCCTCACGTCTGTTCTCGCTGTGCTTTGAAAGAGGTGAGGCCAGCAGCAGAGGAAAGGTCAGCTTGCAGACCAGCGCATGGGAATCCAACATAAACCCAGCCAGTGAGCCCAAAGTGCAGCCTGAGGACCAGCACCCAGGGAGAGACGGACCCAGAATTCCTCTCTGCTCCTCCCTTTGCCGGTGGGGAGACGGCCGCCATCCAGGCATCAGAAGGCCGGCGAGGTGCAGGGCACCGTGCCACCATCGCCCTCACCTCTCAGGGTCTCGCTCTCCCTGTGTGCGAAGTGGGTGGGTCTGGATGATCTCTGGGGCCCCGTCAGCTCTGCATACACCCTGGGAGCACCCCTTTCTCCCCCTCACCCCCCGTCCCCGCCCGTGCACGCGGGTGAGAGTGAGGCCTGCGTGCCCCAGGCTCCAGCCGCCGCACCTGTCGGCCTGTGACATGCCACCTGTCAGCTGAGAGCTCACTGCCTGCTTTCCCTAGGATGGCAGCTTCTCCACTCAGCTCCCCTGAGGTCCCGACTTGGAAAATAAATGATTCCCTTGAGCTACGCGGGCGCTGTGGGGACACTCTGACAGCCAGCCCACCGGACCGGAGTCATCCCCCGGAGCAGCCGGGTGGGCTGTTACAGCTGCTTTCTCCGGCAGCACGGGAGACGAGGCTCCATGCATCCGCTGGAAGGAAGGCCTCCGGGACTGAAAGCACAGCGGGAGGGGCTCCGAGGCCCAGGGAGCCGCGTGCCACGTCTGTCACCTAGCAACCGCGCAGCTCGCGGCTCAGAGCAGCACGTGAGAGCGGCAGGCCCGAGCCACTGAACGGTGCATCTTCCTAAAAAGATAAAACAGCCGAAACCAGTTTGGCTCAGTGGATAGAGCGTCAGCCTGCGGACTGAAGGGTCCCAGGTTCGATTCCGGTCAAGGGCATGTACCTTGGTTGCAGGCACATCCCCGGTAGGGGGTATGCAGGAGGCAGCTGGTCGATGTTTTTCTCTCTCCCTTCCTCTCTATAAAAAATAAATAAAATATATATATATATATTTAAAAAAGGATAAAAACACCAACTAGGAAGCAGACAGGTAAACATACCTCCTGCCCGGGGGAGGGCTCCACCACTTGGCAAGCATGGTTCTCAGCAATGACCTCGAGGAGTGCAGGATGGCTGCTCAGCCCAGGCCAGGGCCAAGCCGGAGTCCCTCCAGCCCGCAGCCCTGCTGCCAGGCTGAGGTCCGCCCACCCTCTAAGCACCCGCCTCCTGGGAAGGTTGTGCCACGTAACTCGAGGGAATCACTTATTTTCCAAGTCGGGACCCTAGGGGAGCTGGGTGGAGAAGCCACCATCCTGGGGAAAGCAGGCAGCGAGGGGACTACAGACCCCACAATGCCCTGCTTCTCTGAGCCCATGGGGCTCGCCTAGCTTTGCTGCCCTTACACCTTCCCAAGCCAAAGCAGGGAGAGCCCCCCGGCCCCCAGGTCTTCAGGCCCCAAAGCCGAGGTCCCATTCAAGAGGAGCTGCTTCCCGAAGGAAGCAAACTGATTCTGTTCTCTCTGAGAACTCGATGGCTTCCCAGTTTCCATGCAGCGGTGGGTTTGGGCCTCAGCAGCTCTCCTGATTGCCTCAGAGCCTCTGGGCTTCCACTGAGCCCAGAACCGGTGACTCCTGTCACAGGCAGACAAGGTCCTCCAAAGTATCTGCTTTCCTGGAACGGCCGGCAGTCACCTGGCAGGCCCTGGCCTTGGCTGGGGGGCCGGGACACACAGGCAGGGAGCCCGGCACCATCCTGACCTCACGTCCCACATCCTCCATCCAAAGTCACCTGTCCGTGCGCTCGGATCTGTCCTCCTCCCCACCCGGCGGGTTCTGGTCCAGACCTCCCCGCAGGCTCCCGGCTCCCTTCCTCCCAGGCCTTCGGAGGCGGCTTCACGAAATACCACACCGCCTGGCTCCCCCTCCCGGTGGCATTTCCAGCTCCTCCACTCCGCCCTCCATCTCCATCCTCTGCAGGAACCCCTCCAGCCCCTCCCTACTGAAGCCACCAGTCCCTGAGGGTGCAGCTAGCTCGAGGCCCACTGTCCGGCCTCCATGACACGGCCTGTGATTCTCTGAGATCCAATGTCCTTTCTCCCCCCTTCACAGCCGGCTCCTTGCAGCACTCTGACGCCTTTCCCATCTGCCTTTCTAGCAGAGCTGCCTGTTTACACGGCGGATTCCTTTTCTAGGTGTCCTGCCCAGCCCAGGCGGGACAGAACATGGTCCTTTCCAATGCCCCAGAGTCCCTGCCTTCCCACCCTCCAGGTGCAGCCTGCTTCCTGGGCTGACATCCTACCCACTGCCTTTGCCTTTGAAACACAGGGGCAGGCCTGGCGAGCCGACAGATCTGACTGGGGAGACCGGTAAGCCTCCCAGGAGGTCTGCGTGCCCAGCTGGGGGGCCCCGGGGGAGCGCAGCCTGCAGCACACGTGTGGGGGACCCCGGGGCTGGAGCGCCAGATTTCAGTTCCTTATTCATCTGGAAGAGAGGGCTCAGTGCTCACCTACTCACCAGGCCTGGTTCCCACATGGACGGGAGGGGAACGAGAGTGAAAAGCTGATCAAGGAGCCTCACCAAATCCGGGCGTCTTACTGTTACACGTGCTCGTAAACTTGACATGATGAGCTGGATGAGTGAATAGATGGACGGATGCTTGAGTCCCCCCAAGTTTTCTAGAGTCTGATGTCCAGCTTTCACCCCTCCTCACTCTGCTGCCATATTCTGACCCCAAGACCATCGGAGGCCCACAGGTGCCCCGAGAGGAAGTTCATGGCTAAGGGAAAGGAAGTCTGGCCGTTGCTCATTGACTTTTTCTTCTTACACTCACCTGGTAGACAGCACCATCCTCACCTCCGGGAAATAAACACCAGAGAGGCACAGACTGGGCACAGAGCGTGCCAGGGGGCGGTAGGCCCCTCCTAACACCGGCTTGGGCACCGTGGAGCCTCCTGCAGCTGTCCTGTCAGGCTCTCCAGGCGCGGCTCTGCAGTCGGTATTTTGTTTTCTTAGTCGAGGAGGAAGAAAAGCAAAAAACGGGCAGATGGTCGGGAGGGGTAGGAACTGGCACTGGGAAACGTGGGCGGGGCCCGTGCAAACCAAACCTTTTGGTTCCGTTTTCCCATCTCACGTGGGGGAGTATGTGCCGGTGGGGATGTAGCCAGACCAGCCCCGGAGCCGCCCCTCAGACGCCTGACCCTCCGCTGGAACTCAGGCAGAGCGGGCGCAGCAACAAGGACAAGGACAGCAGCCACACGCGGGCAACACTTCCTGAGGAAGGACTCTGTGACGGCCACTGCGTGGAGCAGCCGTGGTCTCCTGAAACCCGCCAGTGAGCGTGTGAGGTGGGTACCACTGTGCTAACCATTCGCGAATGAAGAAGCACAGGTGAGAGGGGTGAATGACCTCTGTGTCACTGAACCGGAGGCCCTTCGACACTGCTACTTCCTTGAACTTCCCAGAAAGGTCAATGGAAGGACTGTATGCAACTGAGTCACCACCCCCTCCTCACCCACAGCCCATTCCTCACTGATGGCACACCACGTCCCGATTCTAAGATGTGACCGTGTGCGAGACTGTGCATCTTGGAAGCAGTAAGATAAGGCACACGGTCAGACAGCGGAGGCCCAGGGTCCCCACCACCATCGGACCCCAGAGCCACAACATCCTGATGATGGGCACACGCCACCCCTCTGTGGCGCTGGTTAGGACGCTCCCCAAGGTGCCACGCTGCTCTGCAAAGCAATACACCCGAGTCTCAGTCAGCAAGTCGACAGTGGGCACGTCCAGCTGGCACCATTGCCCCCTGAGGTCAGGCCCTCCATACCTGGCCAGGCCCTTTCCCAAAGCCAATGACATAATGTAGCTTGGGGAGCAGTTTTCGGGGATTTCTCCCAGTCATTCTCCCAGGGACTGCCCACATCACCAGCAGACAGGCTGTCTCTGCGGTGTGCCAGGACCGTGGACAGCGCCCACCAGGCCCTCCTGGGAGCCGGTGAGGGGCTGCCCAGCACAGAGAAGCCACTCGCTGTCCTCAGACACACCCAGAGGAGGAGGTCCATGTCCTCCATGAATGGTCACATGGAGACACCTGATGAGGCCATGCCGCCAGGGGACTGTCCGCCTCTCCTGAAAGGTGGCTTGATTTATCACACAGCACTCCCCACCTCCAGTGGAATCTAAAACCACTGGAGCTCAGGCGTCTTATAATTAAAGGGAAGATGCAACCAGCAGGAATTTGGGGTGTGGACCAATGAATTCTACTTGCAACTGAAATAGGTGGCAAATTAGCGGTGCAAGGAACTCAGCAGAAGTTCTAATTAAGCCAGCAATTAGAAATGATGGACTGCAGCGAGAGGCAACTTGTTACCTTAAGCGAACCGTCCGATGGCTCTGGCAGGCAGAGTGGCAGCTCGGTGGGACCAGGGTGGCCGGGGAGATGACCCCAGGCCTGGGAGCTGGGGCGTGACTTCCTCTGGCCCCACGCCTGCCCCATGAGGCCCCGTGAGGCCCTCAAGTCCCACCTCCCAAGGTGGGCACTCAGGCTGCCCGGAACTCACCTGACCCAGAACTGTCCTCTCATGGGTATACCTGGTTCTGAACGTGAGGATAATGCAGTCCAGCAACTCCCCTGGTCGCCTTGAACCTGAGCTCCTGCTCCCACATGTGAGCTTCTTGTACAGTAAAGACCTAACTATGTTTCTGAATGCCTGGATATCGCCATAGATGAACCATGCTTGTATTTTTTAAATTAGTCATGCTGGGTGGGGAGGGGTGGGTATCAGAGCCATCTCCACAGAATGGATGCCCATGAAGCAGGGTGTCTGGAAAGGCCTGGGGATCCACTAGTGGGGTGGAGGGGCATTAATACCTACACGGATCCACCCTCACTCATAGGACCTTCCCACCAAGATCAAGGGTGGTTAGGAGGTGCCAGGCGGGCGAGGCCAGTGTGGGCCTGTGCCTCGGGGTGATTTCTCAGAGAGAGAAGAGATGGCCAAGCAGGAGGAAGCAGATGCCAAGTTTCCCAGAATGCCAAGGACGTAAGGGGCAGAGCCCCCAAGTGAGGAAGGTGGACTGTCCGGGGGACAAGACCAGAGAGCAGCAGCATTCCTCTGAGCAGCCCTGACGTGTGAGCAGTGCTGCTCAGGTCTCAGCAGGCGCTTCTGCACGGCCTCTGCTCCTGCAGAGAAACCTGCCCCGCCCAGTTCCCACTCTGCAGATGCAGGAGGTCTCCTCCAGGCACCATCCGGTCTGCTACGCTCTCCCCTCACTGCCCCAGCACCAGCCCCAGTCTGGACAAATGGAGGGATCCAGCCTGCTATTCTCTCCCCTCACTGCCCCAGCACCAGCCCCAGTCTGGACAAATGGAGGGACCCAGCCTGCTACGCTCTCCCCTCACTGCCCCCGCACCAGCCCGGCCTGACAACCTAGGAGGGAAGGAGGCCAGGGAGGCAGAAGTCCCAGAGAGAAAGCTGGATATGACCTTCTTCTGGATACCCACCCACATGCAAGCACGTACCACGTCCCCCAACCTCACCAGTTTAGGTCTGACCCTTCTCTACCAACTTCCCGTTGGCGGAGGCTCCCTGCCCCCTTTCTCAGGGCGTGACATCCAAGAACGGCACACACATTGAGACAGTCTCACTTGGCTACATGCCTCGATCGTTAGCCAGCATTTGTAAAGAACTAATAACGGGACACATCACACCATGGCCCAGGAAGTCTGGAGCCTCACAGACCTGAGTTCTGATGCTCAGGTTGCCACGCACTACTCAGGTGACCTTGACCAAGTTAGTTAACCTCTCTGAGCCTCAAGTCCCACATCTGTACAACCACCAAGAGCAAGATGGGTCTCCTGGGATGGTAGCAAAAATGAGACAAGATGGTGTATGAATAATGTGCTCAGCACAGCCCAGAAGCCTCCATAAAAATCAGGACATTATCGCCAGGTGCCAAGACCAGGGTGAGCTGCTGCACCCGCCCCCCTAAAGCTCAGAGATTAGCCATTTTCCCATGGATCCCCCCATCCCGCCTCAGTTGGGGCCGTGTACTAACAGCTCTACTCAGGGTACTGTGCATCTGACCTTTGAGAGCCCGGGACAGCAGGAGAGGGGGGAGGGGAGTAGCTGATGTAGGAGGGCTTTGCAGGGCTGAGTAACGGTTTATTTCCCTCCCCGGCGATCCGGGCTCCAGATGTGTGGCTGTGAGGACTTCCTGGGCTCAGCCTGGGAGCGGGCGATAAGTCAGACCTGCTTCTAGGGGGAAAAGCCCCAATTCACCCTCCCCTTAAATATTCTGCTGCTTATCTTAGCAGCTTTGCAGGGATTAGTGATGAATTGTGCTCCTGCAGCAAATCCAACCGGCACGAGGGGAGAAAAGGTGCCCAGACAGAAGGCGCCTGCTCCTCAGGAGTCTCTAGCACCTCGGAATTTGCCAGATCCAGTGGGAAGGGCACTGATTTCCAGGGTGTGTGTGCCCCTCACACACACACACACACACACACACACTCATTTCCAGGAACAAGCTAGAGTCCCCTGGGTCAGCTGGCCTTTTTGCTACACTGGGAATCCCCCTTACTGCCTCCACTCTTTAAAAAAAGAAAAAAAGAAAGATATAGATATATATAAAAATATATATATATATATATATATATATATATTCATATAATATATATATATATATGAGAAAGTGAGAGGGAGAGAGGGATAGAAACATCAGTGATGAGAGAGAATCATCAACTGGCTGCCTCCTGCATCCCCCCTCACTGGGGATCAAGCCTGCAACCCAGGCATGTGCCCCACCTGGGAATCAAACCGTGACGTGACCTCCAGGTTCAGAGGTCGATGGCCAGCCACGGAGCATCGCCTCCACTCTGGAGGCGAACACATCTCAGCTCGCCACCAGGTCCACACACGTTACAGCGGAGGGAGCCCGAGTCCCTCGGCGAAGGCAGGGAACACAGTCTTGCAGCTTCCACGCCCCTATAGAAGGGGCATGTGAGGAGGAGGGTGGCAAGACCTGCTCCAGGGGCAAGGACCCCTGCCGTCTGCCCGGCAGGCATGTCACTTGGAACCAGGCCGCAGTCACGGACAATCGTAAGGAGTCCAGGTCTGTGCCGGAGTCTCACCCTGGAGCCCTCGCAGCCAGCCCGGGGCACCTTGCACACCCAGGTCCCCACCAGCCCCGCGTTCACTCGGCTTCCCCGTCCCGGGGCTCCTGGTAGAACTGAGGGACGGAAGTAGGTCAGTTTGCAGCTGAGTTGCGGGTGCTTCTCCCGCTGTCACTGTCCTCTGTCTCCACCCCAAGGAGTGAGGGCAGGGAGGGGAAGAACCCCTTCTGCAAATAAAGAAAGAGGCAGGAACTCACTTACTGAGCACCCACTCTATGGCCACCCTGGGCCCAGAATAAGCCTGTGGCGCAGGCACCATGGCTGTCCCTGTTTGTCCACTGAGGAAACCAAGGCTCCAGGGGTAGACTGACTCGCCCAAGGTCACCCCACGCTGGCACGTGGAAGAGCCCTGGGCTGTTCTGACCACAATCCCAGCGCCTGCCCTGCAGCCTCTCCGCCACCTCCCCACCCAGCCTGACCCTGCTCGCCTTTCCCCGGGGCCAGCCCTCCAAAGCCCCTGCCCGGAGCCAGGCAGCCGGAGTCTGAGGACTTGGCTCCCTCTGAGGACCTGCCCACTTCTGGTTGGTGGGTCCCAAACACAAGTCCCATTCAACTCACCGGCAGCTGACACCATGCTGCCTGTGACTCAGGTCGAACAAAAATCACTCTGATCAGAGCGAGTGGGCCCGGTGTGCCTCCCGCACTGAGTCACCTCCAGGCTGAGCCGCGGGGATTCGCTGAGACTCGCCACCTACCTAGCCACAGCTGCTCCGTCTGAGAGAAAGCCAGCAGAGGAGCTGGCGGTGCCGATGGTCCCCAGGGCCACGGCCAAGGACAATCAGGCGTGACCTCCAAGCCCTTCCCGCCCAGGGGTCGGACCCGCCTCACTAGGCCCTGGGGTAACGTAAGCGCAGCATCAGATAAACAGCCCCCACGGTTACCCTCACACACTCTGACCTTGCTCTCCAGACAGCAATCGGCGAATCCTGCACAGCCTAACAGGATCTAACGAAAGTTTTTACCGATTTTTTTTTTTTTTTTTTTGTCCTCCAGGATCTTCTTAGTTTCTGGAAATCCCTGCTCACGAGGGCAGTGCCCTCCAACGAATCTTCCTCTCTCCAATCCAGCGCCCCCAGGTTCGTGTGCACAGCTGAACTGCCCCAAAGGCAGGTCTGGTTAAAAACTTCCTAATCCAAAGACCTAGTTAAAACACTTCTCCAAGGAAAGAGGAGTGGGATCAAATTGTTTTGTTTAAAAAAAAAAAAAATTCCTCTTGACAGCGACCTGGCCCTGTAAGGTGAGAGGCCTCAGGGTTTCTGAACCCTGGGAGGCCTGACAGGGCTGTTTGGGATTTAAAGGGAAACACAGGCTTCCTTCCACTGCGCCCTGGAGAGCAGCGGGCATCCGAGCCCCAGAGGCACAGGTGTAAACGCAGCGGAGGCCCCTCTCCGGAGGGGGCGCCCCGGAGACCTGCCCCCCTCGCGCCTCCCGTCTCCGCCATTCTGCTCCGATGCGCTTACCTCCAGGGAGTAGGGGCTTCCCGCTGGCTGGGAACCCAGCGAGGACCGGCCCTGGGACGGGAATTAAACACTCATCTCGGGCAGGAGCGCTCTGCTGCTGCCAATGATACCGTCAAGGTCACGGGCCCGGAGCGAGCGGCATGGTCTGCAGGAGCCTCCCCGCGGGAACTGGCCCTGAGCGCGCGGCCTCCTCCCTCCCGGGTCCGAGGGCGCCAGCCCCGCAGCTCCGCCCCGGCAGCCCCGGAGTCCTCGGGCCCATTCAGGCCCGGAAGCTGAAGCTATAGCGGCAGGTGTCCAGCCCCTGAGCTCGGCGCCAGACACCCCGATGGATGCGTGCGAGGAGCGCGGCTCCCGGGCTCCGTCTCCAGGCAACGGAGGCCGGAGCGCGGGGAGGAGCCCGGGCTGAGCCGGAGGATGCCCGGGCAGCGCCCCCCGCTGCACCCCGGTTCCCAGGCCTCCCCGGCCGGGGCGGGGCCGAGCAGCTAAAGTTGCGGCGCCTGACCCCGCGGAGCCGGGCAGAGCGAGCCCCAACTCACCTGTCCCCGCGGGACCGCCGCGTGGACCTGCCCCCGCGCTCCCCGGAGCGGCTGCGGCCCCGGTCCCGGACCCTCCTCCAGGTGCCCAGGTCCGGCGGCACCGGGCACCGGTGGGCAAAGAGGGGCCGCGGAGCCGCGCGCCGCCGGCTCTGCTGGCGTCTCGCTCCCTCCCTCCCGCGCCGCCGGTCCGCCGGCTCCGCTCAGCCTCTGGGGAGCGGCCCGGGGTCTCGGTCCCGCGGCGGAGGGCGCCCGTGGGGCTGCGGATCCAGGACCGAGCGCCGCCTCCCCGCGCTCCGGTCACGGTCACGCCGGCGCCGCGGAGCGGAACGGGCTGGGCGGGGCGCGGCGCGCCGGCTGCTCCCTCGCATCCGAAAGGCCACCCCGGCGGGCGGCGGGGGCCGTGACGCAGGCCTGACTCACTCACGCGGCCCGCGTCAGTGCGAGGCTTTGGGCGAGACTCTGATGGCCGGCGGGGGAGGAGGGGTGGGCGGGAGGAGGGGGTGGGCAGCAGGGGGTGGGCGAGTGCCCTGGCAGCAGTCTCTGGAGGTCCCTCGGAGGGTCCACACTCTGGAGAGGAGTCACTGGGGCTTCTGCCCTCAGAGCAGAACGGGACCCCCGTGGCCAAGGCCCTCCTGAGCCCTGGCCCTCCTTTCTTCATCCTTTCAGGCCCATCTCTTCAGTCCCCTTCGTGAACTCAGACCACCCAACGCGGGTTTAGAACCCCCCAGCAGCCGTGCACCTCCTCTGCTCCTCACTGGGAATGTCTTCTCTGCCCCACGGTCCTCCATCCCTTCTCCCAGGAGGGTCACTTCCTGTGCAGCCCAGTGCCTGGTGCATCCATCGCTCAGCTCCTGAGCTCCTGCCTGGGCACAGGCTGCAGGGTGGGACAGCAGGAATGGTGGCGGGGGGCCTGGAGGACAAAAATGGAGAGGTTTGCCCAGACAGCCACGGTGCCAGGCAGGAGGTCTGAAGACCCTGGAAGATAAGGCAAGTGGGGGACGGTGAAGGGAGGGGGAGGTTCTGCCCGGGCTCTGGGCAGGCCTCATGGAGGAGGTGAGGTAGGATCCTGGCCTCAGAGGTGGAAGGGGACAAGGATGAACCTTGTGGAGGGGCCAGTATGACAAGAGCAAAGGCACATGAGAGCGGAGGTGTGCAGGGGGGCGGGCGGGACGTGAATGCCTGAGCTGGAGCAGATGTGGGTGGAGGAAGGTAGACAGGCAGGAGCCGTGCTCCAGAGCCTTGGGGGGCTGTTTGCAGCGTCTGGGATGAATCACCTCTGATCCAGAACAGCAGCCACCAACCAGCCATCCTTGAGGTCCGTGAGGCTGGGGACCGCTGCTCTAGAGGACGCTAAGGGGACCTTGGCATGAGACACAGGCCAGGCGTTTGGGAAGGATGGGAGGTGGCAGCTGTCTCAGGGGTCCCTACGGAAAGGCAACAGGACTGCAGTCCTGAGCTCCGGGGGCTCTGGGATTCTTCCCTTGCTGTCTAACGAGTGAGCCTGGCAGTTTGGTGAATGCTGGCAGGAGACATGAGGCTCCTGGGCCAGAGACAAAGGATCGTATTCCTCCAGGCTCAGCAGGAAGCTCGAGCTTCAGTCAAATCAGCTTTCCTTCCCCGAGTCCACGGGAGGGAAGTGGGGCTGTGCTCAGGTAACACTGCCCAGGCTGGGGAGCCCCATCTTTTATAGCGGGCGGCCAGCACACCTGCCCACCCTTGGCCCCAGATGTCACTATACTTAGTATCGTATCATCCCAGACAGCAAGCCAGCCTGTCCCCCACTGGGAGACACCATCTCCAGCTTCCAAAGCTGTGTGCTAGGCACACATCCTCAAAAAGATGGCCGCCATGCCCCCCTTTCAGCAGCACCGAGATGAGTGGATCCTTCTCGAGCTCACAGTTGCGCCCCCATCCTTAGCAGGTCTTTCAAGGCCCTCCACATCCCCCGGCTCATTTCACACCCCCTCCCACGGCCTCTCCCGCACCCACTCCCTGCCCCAACCTTCTCTCAGCTCCGACTAGCCCACTCCTTCCTGACTCGGCCTTCAGCGCTTGTGCCCTCTCTGCCAAGGTCCCCTCTTCCCTCCCCCCTCACTCCCTGCCCACTCACCTGAGAGTTCGTCTCGGACCCCAGCTCTTCACGCCTCTGCTGACCGTGGAGAAGCATTCGGTCAGCCTCCCCGCTGGACAGGTCTTCTCCTCCGTAGCCTTCGTCACAATGTCATTAATTGCTTCATGGCGAGACCAGCTGCTGAGTGAGGGCTGCCTTGGCTGCTGCGGACATTCCACAGGGCAGAGGCCATGCCTGTCTTCAACACAGAGTGGACTGTCCATGCAGATTTGCTGAAAGAATACAGAAAGCGCCGAAACCGGTGTGGCTCAGTGGATAGAGCATCGGTCTGCGGACTGAAGGGTCCCGGGTTCGATTCCGGTCAAGGGCATGTACGTTGGTTGCGGGCACATCCCCGATAGGGGGTGTGCAGGAGGCAGCTGGTCGATGTTTCTCTCTCATCGATGTTTCTAGCTCTCTATCACTCTCCCTTCCTCTCTGTAAAAACAATCAATAAAATATATTTTTAAAAAAGAATACAGAAAGCGTGGTTAGAAATATGGGTATCAGCTGGCCAGGGTGATTCAGCGGTTGAGTATTGACCTATGAACCAGGAGGTCACGGCTCAATTCCCAGTTAGGGCGCATGCTCAGGTTTCGGGACTCGAAGCCTGGCGGGGAACTTCATCATTGATGTTTCTCTCTCTCCCTCTCCTTTTCTCTCTGAAATCAATAAAAATAAGTTTTTAAAAACCAGAAGTGACACACTGCAGAAGTAGCTGCAGTCTGAGCTACGCGTGTGAGATTACAGGTTCAAGTACAGGGTTGCGTTAACAGGTCCCTCCTGCTTCCTGTCTGGAGCAAGAGGACAGACACTGCAGAGGAATACAGAGCAAGCAGGGAGGAGCAGGTGATGGGACTCCTCAGATCTCTGACCTCGCTGGCCCCGAGGGAAGCTGTGGGCGTGGGACAGGTGGGAGAGAAGGCCTCCTGTGGAGGCCTGGCCTGTCAGCATGGGGCTGCCACTTCCGTTGGGAGGCTATAAGGGAGCCGCACAAACGCAGGCCAGCCCCAGTCTGTCCCTTTGCTGGGACTCAGTGGTTAGAAAGCTGCCCCGGTGACTAGATCCAGAGTCCTTACTGAGCAGGGTGGGGTGGGGTGGCCCAGCGAGGCACACCCCTGCGTGGGCACCCAGGACACAAATCAAAAAGAGCGACGCCAGGGACCCTCCACTTGGCAACAGGCCTGGCCTGGCCTCTCGGTGAGATGCTGTGAGGTGCAGTCAGAGAAACACGGGTTCTGATCCAGCACCACCTTACCAGGGGACCTCTGACCAACTACTTCGTATCTCTGACCTTCAGATTCTTTATCTGGGAAATGGAGATAATAATCCCTTCTCTAACCTCATGGGGTCGTTAAGGATTAAATGAAATAAGACCCTGTGTAAACTCAAGGCCGTGTTATGACTGCTGCTATTACCAGTAACTCAAAAGATGGGCTAGGCACTGCTCTAAATATCCTACACTTAGCAACTCACTGAATTATGAAATAGCCACTTACCCCAGGGTGGGGTGTGTGTGTGTGTGTGTGTGTGTGTTCTCCTCTTAAAGGCTGAAAGCTTCATTTGAAAAATAATTCGGCCCGGGCAGCAAGGCTCAGTGGCTGAGTGATGACCTATGAACCAGGAGGTCACAGTTCAATTCCTGGTCAGGCCCAGGTTGCGTGCGTGCGGGCTCACTCCCAGTAAGAGGGTGTGCAGGAGGTAGCCAATCAATAATCCTCATCATTGATATTTCTATTTTTCTCTCCCTCTCCCTTCCTCTCTGAAATCAATAAAAAATATTTTAAAAAATAATTCACAACTAAAAAAAAACATAAAAAAGATGCATGAATGTGACATATGTAAAATTAACATGTAAAATATCATAACCTTCCAATATACCAACCAGTGAGGAAATATAAGGAATGCTTTAGTTACAAGAGCAAGAACCAGAAAAGAACACCTGGAACAAACTTTAAAAGATGTGTAGCATATCCTCCATGAAGAAAGCATCTGAATGCTACTGAGAGTTCGTAAAGGGCATTTGGACGTAAGAAAAGAAATGATATTCTCAGATTGGGAGAGAAAACATATAAATTAATTTATAATTTTAAAAGGACTCGATGGAAATAACAAAAGGGTTACTTTTTTCTTTGTAATCAGTCAAGCTGCTTCTAAGATTCATTAGGAAAAACAAACCATTAGCTAGGAAATGAGCAGGCGAGTAACAGGTGTGCTGGGAATCCGCCTACCCACGGGTAAGGCACATTGGGAAGCTACAAGTATAAGTCAGTGCGGCCCTAGTCCTGAGAAATACGAAGCAGAACCCCGAGTCCAGGAGGGAACCCAGATCCAGTCATTTAGAAGATCACACAGATTACGTCTCCATCTGTAAAATGGGTAACAGTGGTGTCTACAGCACTGGGTGTGGTGATGTTCACTGAGAAAACATACATCGGCGAGTGCTCAACAAACAAGTCACCATCAGCATCTCCTTGCTTTTCTGGAACATCCGTCCCTCCCAAGGCTCTCTCTCTACAATATCTCCTTCCTCCAGTTAGCAGCTTCCTCCCCACACAGCAGGAAGAAGTGGCGAGGCTCTGAGTGACCACAGTAACCTCTGGCATTTACTGGGCGCTGCAGGGACATTTCTCTTGGTGGTACCTGGGCGAGGGGTGCAGGACGGTGTCCTCAATTGCCCACCTGCCCAGCAGCCTGGGCCCCCAAACTCCCAGCCAGGAGTAAGGCTTTGCTTGTAAACAGAAGGGGATCTGCTGTGCGGCAGCTGGGACCAGTGCGGGGAAGGGGATGTGCCGAGGCACAGAGGAAGGCTGGGGACTGGGCACCCCCCTCCAGGCTTGGGAAAGGAGAATGAGATGTAAGACCTGCCTCTCCCCGGGGCCGGCACAGAGCTTTCTGTACCTGAGTCAAATATAGACCCATTTCCATAAAAGCACCAGCCTGCTGCTATAAATACCTCGGCCAATCTTCTGGGGTTCTCATGTGACTTTGATGCTTACCTCGCCTGAAGGGACCCGTTGTCATGGCGACCAGACCACGTGACCAGCCGCTCTTCATTCAGGCAAGTTGCCGCATCCTACACTGGGGATGGGGTGCTGGAGGAGGGTGGCTAGAGATCACGTCCAGTCTCGAGGGGACGTGGCAGGATTCTGGCTTTACAGCGAGGGTGCTGGCACAGAATTATCGATCCCCAAGCTGCACGTCCAGGAGGGACATTTTATTCGCACAGCTACAGACACTTCGTCTTTGAGTCAGTGGAGCAAAGGTTCAGGGCTGGGAGGCAGCTTAACAGTCCTCCCGGCTGCTACTGTTACCAGATGAAGAAAGTCAGGCCCAGCATGGGGGAGTGACTTGTCCAAGGTCACACAGCAAGCTGGTTACAAAACTGTGTGTGTGTGTGTGTGTGTGTGTGATTAACAAACTCCTCTCCCCCTAACTGAGACTCGGCTCTGGGCTGCGGGTGATTCTGTGAGTGGAACTTTAGATCCCTTTGCTCCCAGGTGACCCCACCTGGCTGGACGGGTGGAAACAGCCCATTCAGTTTGTACCAGGACTCAGCGCCTCCCCCACCTCCCTGGCAAATGAGGACAGAGGGCAGTAAACCTTGAGACGCCCCACAGTGCTGGGCCACGGCAGGTGTCATCCCCGATTCCCTACGGGACTCTTTTCGATCAGAACATCCCAGGTGTGGCCCGCTGGGGTGACACCGCTCGTTCTTCATCCTTCCGTGCTTGGTGCTGGGGAGGAGATGGAGAGGCAGGAAAGCCCCCTCCTGCCCTCACACCGCTGCCCCATGCAGGTGCACATGGATCAGCAAATAGAAGAGAATCTAGTTAATCCACAGCTGAGCCCCCGGGATGTTCGGGGCTGGACAGACGGTGGGTCACGGAAGTCGGGAGGGCTTCCGGGAGGAGGCGGGAGGGCAGGCGATGGGAAGCATCCTCAGAGGTACCTGGTGGTGGCGCAGGACCCGGTATTCGGGCCGGGGACAGTGCTTGGAGGTTAGCCACGTCCTGGGACAGGAAGCTGCCGACCTCGGGGCTGATTCAGGTGGTCAAGTCACGTGGGCTTGAGCAGCCAGCCGTGGAGGGTCCAGGAGGAGGAGGATTCAGATGGACAAAGAGTCTAGGGCCATACCACCCTTAACGCGCCCGATCTCGTCAGATGGACAAAGAAACACTCTAAGAAGAGGAAGAGGAAGAAAAAGGCAAAGATAAAAATTATGAACAACAAATACATTATCTATCAACAAGTGAATCTAAAAGTCAAGCGAATAAAAAATCTGATGAACAGAATCAGCTGGTGAATAGAATCAGGGGCATAGAAAGGGAGTGGACTGACAATTCTTGTGGGGAAAGGGGTGCGAGGGGTGCAGGAAGAGACTGGACAAAAATCATACACCTATGGTGGGGGCGGGGGAGGAGTTAAGGGCAGAGAGTGGGGTGGGAACCTGGTGGAGGGGAGCTATAGGGGGAAAAGAGAAGGAACTGCAATAATCTGAACAATAAAGATTAAAAAAAAAAAAAAAAAAAAAGCAACATTGGCCTTGGAATATTCCTGAAGGAGACAGAGTAAAAGGAAACACCAGCTGTGGACTCCGTCACCACCTAGGCTTGGGAAAGCTGTTCCCATGGAGACTAAGACCCAGTGGAGGCTGGGAGCAGCCGGATGCCCAAGGGCCAGGCTTGGCCCCCTTGTTTGTCACCACGCCATCGCCAGGAGCTGAGGACACAGCCCACCGGCCCCTGCCCGGAGTGTTAGGCAGCCGGCCTGGGGACTGTCCCCACCCTCAGAGGTGGGAGCGGTGAGTCTGATGGCAGATCCTCTTCTACTTCTGCTCAGAGACAATTCAAGCAGGAATCACAGACCACATTGCCTGAGGGTGTTATGTGACTTGCCCAAGGTCTCAGGCCAGCTGGTGGGAGAGTCAGGTCTGAACTCAGGGCTCCTACACTCCGCGCTGTGCTTTCTCCCTTGCTCCCTGCTGCTCCTGCCGTGATTCTCAAGGTGGAGACACCGAGACTCTGGGACCTGGGCCAGCAAGTTGGCCAGCGGCCGCGGCCTGGGCCCAGGAAGCCTTCAACCATGGAGGAGTTTGCTTTAAAGGCAAAGGATGACTGGCTCCTGGCAAGGAGAGTCCTTCTTATTTCTGCTCCAGGGATGGGGAGCCGCCAGGATGCGGTGATAAATCATTTTGCTGACGACGGTGCAGCCGCTGGGCTGGTTCTGTGCAGGCTCTGGATGTGCTACAAGTCAATTACTGGGCCCGACTCTCAGCACTGAGCAGAGATGTGTTCATCGAGTGGCTGTACCGGAGCCAGAACCACCCGGGGATCCAGCTGGGAAGCGAGTCCACTTGGTGTTTGGGGCGGGTGACTGCACCGTGGGGGAGGATGCCCAGGAGCCCACGGGAAGGTGTCCTCCGGCCCCATCGTGATGGCCACCACGCCCGGAGCCATCCCAGCCACTGGGCCAGGCAGGATCAGTCTGCCCTTTTTATTTATTTATTTATTTAATATATTTTATTGATTTTTTACAGAGAGGAAGGGAGAGAGATAGAGAGTGAAACATCGATGAGAGAATCATCGATCAGCTGCCTCTTGCACACCTCCTACTGGGGATGTGCCCGCAACCAAGGCACATGCACATGATCGGAATCGGCCCTGGGACCCTTCAGTCCACAGGCCGACGCTCTATCCACTGAGCCACACCGGTTTCGGCATAGTCTGCCCGATTTAGAATCACCAGTCTAACGCGCCCTCATGCTCAGCTGCCTGGGTTTGGGGAAATGAGTTCCCATTCCAGGCCAAACCCCAAGTCTCAGAAGCACGTCCCCTATGGCCTGGGAGCTCCTGAACACTCACAGTCCTCAGTCTCCCCCCTCCCCCACACCCCGAAAATCTCTGTGGCATCGCAGCGTGCTGAGGTGACCCCTGGGACGGCTCTGGGCCAGCGATCCTGCCTTCCCTCACCCTCACGCCCTCTTGGTGAAGTACACACTAGTCCTCCAAGGCCAGACATTTCAAACCTGATGCCTTTGTGGTTCCTGTGGCGGTCAGTGTCTCAGAACCAAAGTCTGAGGTCCCAGCGAGGACCCTGGCCTGTACCTCACACTCTGCTGTGTGACTCTGGGAAGGTCTTTCTCCTCTCTGGGCCCCCATTTCCTCATCTGAAAACGTGGCCGCCGGTCCTCCCTGGGTCCTAAATGCTGAGATCCATCCTCTGGGTTCTGAGAAGGCAGTGGGAGACTGGGCATACGATGAGGGGGCGGGGGTGGGAAGACGTAGGGAGGGAAGAAATGACACAGAGGGCAGGGGTCTGAGTCACAGAGAACTTGAATGTCACGCTGAAGAGCCCAGGCTTTATTTTAAAGCGAGCGGAGAGCCAGGGAAACGTTTGAAGCATGGGATCAGAGCTGCCAGATTTAGCAAATAAAAAATGCCAGACCTCTAGCCAGACTTGAGCCGGGCACCCTGTGTTTGATTTGGAAACCTGCGTGGTGCCAAAGGAGAAGCCTTCTGGGCACGGAGTGGGAAAGGCATCGGGGGGGATGAAACGGGGAACAGAGAGGCCAGTTGGGGGTTACTACCATATGCCAAGGCTACAGTTCCAGAGTTAATGTTTGTTGAGTGCCTGCTTTTAGCCGGGCACTATGCTAAGTATTTTGTGTGTATGAATTTACTTAACTCTCATAACAAGGGGAAGACTCGAGTATCATTCCCATTTCCCGGGGGACCAGACGGCAGCACAGAGAGGTGAAGTAACTTGCCCAGGTCACACAGCTAGTTGGAGGCAGAACTGGGGTGGAAGTCCCAAGCCCACGTGCTTCACCACGGAGACACTGCCACCCCCGGGGCCCTGAGAACCTGACCCCAGGCCACACAGAGGCCGTTGTGAAGCCCCAGCCCCTGGAGTGGGGGTGGGGAGACTGTGACCGGTGGAGAAAAGAGAAGGAAGGCTCAGGAATGTGGATGGATTCAGATCACATGTTCAGGTCACGTGACATGTTTCAAGCAGATGAGAAAAAGAGCCACTGCCGTACACCTACTGGACCCCAGGCAGGGGTGCAGCGACCATCAGGCGTGGAGGAGGCACCATCGACGGGGGGTGGGGGGACAGTCTTTCTGCAGCAGCTCGTCCCCACCTGTAAAAGGGAACAGTACCCACAGCCACATCATTACAGGCTTAAAGGGGGAAGTAAACGGGAAAGCGACGCCCCCATGCGAACGTCATCGGTGACTGCTATGGCTCCTGCTCCTGCCTCTGCCGCCACTCGGTAATCTCTGCAGCCTCCCGTCCTCCTCCACCTTCTCTCCCCAACTCCACTGCCCCTGCCCTCACCCTCCCTCCCTCTTTGTAGGCACCAGACAGAGCCTGGTCCAGAAGTGTCCGCAGAGCAGCAGCCCGGAGCCAGCCTGTGGCCTCTGTCCCACCTGCTGGGCTCCTCCACCCCCAGCCCCACCCCCACCCCCACGCACACAGGACAGCCACCACCTCTCCAGGTGACCCACCTATGGGGTCCCCTCCCTCCACCCCCTGCAGGGAGCCCCACCCACTGTTGCCCCGGGAACCACCGGAGGTGGCAGGAGGGATGACAGGAGAGGCCCAAGGGGATAGGAGGCTCTGCCTTAACAGCCTGGAAATGTACAAAGCCGGTCCCTGGGGCTGAGGGAGAGTGTGACGTCAAACCGAGACCGAAAATACAGTCTAGGAAGTCACGCGGCACCAGCCGCTCTGCCCGAGGCTTGGAGAGTGGGGAGGAGACCTGCCGCCGAGCCTGGAGCGCCTGCTGAGAGGTCCCAGGGCCGCCCACCCAGTCAGGGCACGGCACCACCACCGCCCCCCACGCCAGAGACAGCCAGCACCCTGAGGCCCAAGGGGCCCAGGGGTGCTAGGGGGTGGTCCCTCGCCCCTCCCTCCTCACCCCTGGGGCACATGGTTCTCAGAGACCAGACTTCCGGCCACTCCCAGACCTCTGAGTGTCCCCCTTGGACTGGGGTGAAAGGAGCAGAGGACCCCAGGCCATGAGGGCAGCCGTGGGTTCGGGCTTTCTGACAGCCTGCAGGGCCAGCAATGTCCGAGGCAGACAGCCCCGCGCCCATTCTGAGGACAGAGACCCCTCGTCTCTGTGTGAGTTCTCCGCGGTCCCTGTCCCGGCCCAGGTCTCTCTGCCTGTGCCCTGAGCCAGGCCTGGGTGGTGCCAGCCTGTGGCGGGGCGGTGACCAGAGGGCTGGCTGCCCTGGGAGAGTCCTGCTCCACCAGCTGCTGCTCAGGGACCCAGCTGAGGCACAGATGGCGTTCCCACCTCCCCTCGAGGGTCACCTTCTCCTCGTCCTTCTTTTCTGCTTTGCTTCCTGGACCTCTTCTCTGCCCTGTCCCTCCCATTCCTGCTCACAGGTGGCCGTGCTGCCGGGAAGGTGGACGGCCAGGCAGGGTCAGGGTCAGGGTGCTGGGTCCCCGGCACCTCCTGTCGGGGCTCTGGCACCCTCCTTCTCTGGCCCAGCTCCTGCAGTCCTCCCGGCTCCTCCCGGGAGCTGCTCGGCTCCAGCTGGAAACCCTTCTCTGGGAAGGACTGTAACCGAGGAGCCTGCAGGAAGCCCCAGCCCCAGGACGGCTCCTGCCTCGCGGCCTGTGCCCCCGGTGATTTAGGGGCCCCCGGCGGCCGTCAGCAGCTCCCTCTGCCCTCGCGGGAAGGTGATAAATCTGCAGTGACTACCGTCCGCCGCCGCCGTTAAGCTGTCAGGGCCGCTGCAAAGGCCAGGCCTGCCCGCTGAGGCCCTGGCCGGCCGTGTCAGCCCGCCGCCCTCCGAGCAGTCCCAGGGCCCCACGCCTGGGGATTATTTATGAGCGAGAGGCCCCGGATCAAAGCCCCTGTCCGTTAGGGAGGGCGGGGGAGCCTGGGCGACGCCCGTGGTCCTGCCTCTGCGCCTCAGCCACTGCTCTTCCCCGTGAATGACGGGGCCTCATCCTCTGGGCTCCCAGCTCCCTCCGCTCCTTTCCCTGGCCAAGTCCAAGTCCACACACACACACACACACACACACTTCACCCCACACACACATGCACACACACACACTCACACACACACACACACACACTTCACCACACACACACATGCACACACACACACTCACACACACACCACCCCCCACACACACTTCACCCCACACACACATGCACACACATACTCACACACACACTCACACACACACACTCACACTTCACCCCACACACACATGCACACACACACTCACACACACACTCACACACACACACACACACACACTTCACCCCACACACACATGCACACACACACTCACACACACACACACACACACTTCACCCCCCACACACATGCACACACACACTCACACACACACTCACACACACACACACACACTTCACCCCACACACACATGCACACACACACTCACACACACACTCACACACACACACACACACACTTCACCCCACACACACATGCACACACACACACACACACACACACACTTCACCCCACACACACATGCACACACACATGCACACACACACGTGCACACGCGCGCACACGCTAGAACAGGGACTTTATGGGGGCTTTGGTGACAGTTGGGTTTTGCAGGGAGGGCTCCAGCAGCTTGTGTCAGGTACTTCCCCTGGGCCAGGGACCTGAGAGGGCAGCCTGTGGCAGGCAGGGACCCTGGGTGTCACGAGGTACCCAGCACATTTCGGGGATGGGTGTGCTGAGCCAAGCCACATCCGCCCGGTGTGCCCGGGACCTCTGAGCCTCACGGCAAGGCCCTTTGCCATCCTCCACTGGCTCGAACGCCACCTCCTTGGAGCCCCCCCGGGACTCAGCTGGAGAGACCACTCCCCGTCTGTGTCCCCACAGCGTCTGGACTGACCCCAACACTCCCGCGGGCTCATAGTCAACGATGTCATTCACGTGTACAGACGAAAACGCTTCCTGCTATGACGGACAGACCGCACTCCGCATGTGGGAGGGGCCGCTGGCTCTCAAGCTCCTGGAACCCTGTAAGGCCCTTCCTTCTCCGAAATCTGCAAGAACCGTCCTTCCAACGCAGGATTCCCAGCCCCACCACGCAGGATCCTGGGCCAAAGGACGTCACTGGGTAACAACATATCATCCCCTTAGGTCAGTGGTCGGCAAACTCATTAGTCAACAGGATGGCCCTCCGAGGCTCCCGAGAAGCATGTGGCTGGCGGGCCGCACTTTGCAGACCCCTGCCTTATGTCAAGGGGAGGCTCTGCAGAGGCAGTAAGGGCTTTCCCGGTCCCTCCACTGCCCCGTGCAGCCAGGGACAGCAGGGGGCGCGCTTCTCTCTAACCGGCTGCTCAGCTACCTACCTGAGTCCCCAGCACACGTTAGGGACTGATGGAGCCAGAAGCCGAGGGCTCTGCGGACAGGAGCACAAGCCTGGGAACCCAGGGTGTGGCTGCCCTGAGGGGCCTCCTGCCTGAGCCCACGTTCCCTGTGGGCGCGTGTGTGTCCTTTCCCGGGAGGAGCGCCGCGCTGCCGCCCGCAGCCTGGAAGAGTGCCAGCCCACGCCCGCCCCTCAGGGGGACTCCAGCGAGGGAGCGGGTTAAACCTCACTCTGAAGCAGGAGAGCTGGCCGCAGGGAAGGGTCTCGGGACAGGCGGCCGCCAGCTGGGGTTCGCCACACAACAGGACTCGAACCCGTGGCTGGGGCATGAGGGATGGCTCCCCCTCCAGCCCCCCAAGAGAGCCCGACCTCCAAGTCCAGCTGCGAGGGGACGGAGCCTGTCACCCCACAGGGAGGAGCAGCGCCGAGCGACACTGTCCTGGGGGAGGCCACCAGCACGTCCTCACTAAGTGCCAGTGTGTCCTCTCCCGGAAGGAGCGGACGGGAGGTGGGGGAGCTGAGAGGGCAGGGTCTGTGGGGGAGGCAGCCACGGCACAGACGACAGGACCGCTCTCCCTCCTCCTCGCGTGGTACCGGGGTCCTCCTCCCCGAAGCTCTGGGGTGGCCGCGGAGGGGGCTGCTCTCGGCCACGCCCACCAACTGGAGAGAAGATGAAGGCCACCACCCCACATATGCGGTCCTTCCTGCCAGCTCCTCCCGGCAGAAGGAATAAAACGGCCCACTTACTTTTTATCGCTCACAGATTTCCTGGGAAATGAGCTATTAGTTCCCTTAATGTAAAGATAATGGGCTCATCCCCCTTGCAAACGGCACAGCCCAGCACCTGGGCTCCCGAGCCAGCAGGAGGCCTCCTGCAGAGGGGCGGGTGCGGGGGCAGGGGCAGGGGCAGGGCCAGGGCCAGGGCCAGGGCCAGGGGCAAGCTCAGCGCCCGCAGCCCGACCTGCAGGTGCTGGCTGAGTGCTTTGTGCCCCTGGAGAGGCCATTTAGTCCTCGGAGGCCCTGATTGTCCTCTCCTCTGGGCTGATGGGGGCAGGGGAGGGTGGTCAGCTGCCTGCGGGTGGCTCTGGGTCTGAGGTGAGGGGAGACAGGAACACTTCTGGGGACCCCGCTGGGTCCGCACCTCTGTGGCACCAGGCATTTTCAGATCAGCCTGAGTCTCCCAGGTCAGGTCTCTCCCACACAAGCTGACACAGGGACGCTCCTCAGGGAAGCCTTCCTTGCTTTCCCCAGTCCTGGACGGAAGTAATCCACCTCCCACTGCAACTCCCCCTGCGCATCCCTGTGGGGGGCACCCAGCATGCCTCCACCTCCCTCCCTGACTCCAGGAGGCAGGGTGGGGGTGGCATCCATCTCTGTACCCCCGCCTCCAGCACACAGAGAGAGCCTGGCTCCCTGAGGCCTCACAGGCACGTCCGTTAAATAAAGAATAAAACTGAGCCACGCAGGAGGAGGCGGGCTGAGGAAGATATAAACCTGCCCGCAGCCTCTCCCTCACCCCCTCTTCTCTCCGAGAGACAGAAATCCGAAATGACGTTAAAAACAAATCAAAGTGATCCCAGTCTTTACCGAAGGATCTGCTATCGTATTCCTTAAACAGCCAGCAGCTCCCGTGGTACACTGAAACAGGATGGAATTTACAATCGTGAATACAGGCCCCCGGGGCTCCGTGGTGGCAGGGGGAGCAGAGGGTGAGGGAGACCTCCCGGGAGCTCCCAGTCTCCGGAGGGGGCCCCTGTGGGGGAGACACAGGGGGAGCGACAGGGCTGGGGCACCGGGAGCAGCGCTGATCCAGGCAGGCTTCCTGGAGACAGAGGTTTGAGTCATCGCAAGGAGATGAGAGGAAGGTGGCCTGGTCTCTCCCCTGCTCCGGGACTTCTGAGGAGGGACAGGGCCAGAGCTCGGAGCCAGCG
Organism: Pipistrellus kuhlii; assembly: GCF_014108245.1. NCBI lineage: Eukaryota > Metazoa > Chordata > Mammalia > Chiroptera > Vespertilionidae > Pipistrellus > Pipistrellus kuhlii. The sequence goes on from NW_023425523.1 coordinate 4,545,148, forward strand.
GCCTGCCCAGGACAATGGCGGCCCCTGGGGAAGGCGTGTCCGGCTGGGCTCCTAGAATAAGGTGAGCAGAGGTCCTGCTTTTGGAGGGACTGTCCTGCCCAAAGCGGGACGTCTGGTCACCTTATCCGAGAAGCACAACTCAGGTTCCATCTCCCCAGGGCCATCGGCCACGTGCAGACCGGTTCCCTTCTCAGCCCAGGCGCACAGACAGCAGTGCCCAAGCTGACCTGGAGGGCCACCCCTGCTGGGCCAGCCGCACTTTCCCAAACCAGGCTCCCGGGTGAGAGTCCCTGCGTCCTCATGGGCCACGAAAGCAAAGGCTTCAGAATTAAGGGTCAGGGAAACTGAGTCACCACCCAACCCCTCTTCTGTGCCTGGGGCACCCACCCAGGCCCCAAATCATTTTGGAGCTTGGAAATGTCCCATGGCAGAGGCTGCCCTCCACCGCGCCACTGAGACCCCATTTGGCCTGTGCCGCCTCCTGCAGCTGTCAGCAGGAACCCCACTCCTCTGAGGCGAGTCCCAGGGCCGCTCCGTGCCCCTGCGGGTCTGGCCAGGACAGGACAGGCAGCTCCTTAGGCAGCCCCGCCCCAGGCTGTCCTCCGCGGTGCCTGGCACACAGTAGGTGCTATGTAGGTAAACGAGGCCCACTGGCTGGCACTGGCCCTCTCAGCAGATGCACCAAAGTGGGTGTGTGGCTGCTCCAGTGAGGACCCCAAAGCCTGCCCCAGGGCTTGGGAAGCTGAGGTTGGGGTGGACGGGCCCGAGCCTGGAGCTGGAGGGCAGCAGATGGCACAGAAGGAGCCATCCCAGCCCTGCCCCCGCTGACGGTGTGGGCCCAGCATCTCTCCAGGCCTGGGTCCTGGCACCCGCCCAGGTCCTGCCCTGCACTGCGCAGAAGCAGACCCTGGCTGGGGCGGCTCAGAAGCCCCACCCAAAGGCCACGTGGGACTCGGACTCACCTTCTGGAACCTGGCAGGGCTGCGTCCCGCTGTGACCACTAGATGTCACTGTGACCTCCCGGCCAGCTGGGCGTCTGAGGCCACCCAGCGGCCTGGACCCCAGCCTCATTCAGAGGGAGCCCGCCTCCAGCTGGTGCCAGCCCCGCCCTGCGGGTCCTCTCGGCTCCGCTCCGGGCACAGACAGCGGTGCCCACCCGGCGCTGAGGCGCGTCCCTGTCGGGTGGGGGCACACGTGCACACACAGCGGCCCGGAGCCTCCGCCCACGGAGGGGAAGGGACCCTGACCCAAGGGGGGTGGGGCCAGGTGGGCAGCTTCACCCAGGTGTGGCCCCGAGGGGTCCGGGAGCGGCCCCAGCAACGGGCGAGTGGTGGCTGCGGGGTGGGCGGGGACGGGCAGGGGCAGGCAGGGCCGTCACCTTCAGAGAAGTCTGTTCTGGGCGCTGAACACGTCACACCTTAAACCCCGGTGCCACCGGCGTCCCCAAGGAGCACAACTAGGCACACGCACACACTCACGTATTCACGCACGCACGCACCAATGCACGCACCAATGCACGCACCCACATAATCACGCACGTGTGTATCACGTACACAGATACAGGCACACATGAATCACGTATGTATGCATGCACATACAAAGTCATGTGTGCACACGCATGCACACATGTGCACACACGTGCACACTCTGCCCACCCAAGCGGGGCCAGAGAGGAAACTTCCTCCCCGCACTCCCTCTGAGCTCCTAGGGCTGTTGGGACACAGGAGCCCTGCCCAGCGAAGCTGCCAGGGGTGCGTCCCTCCGGCCCAGGCTGCCTGGCCATCTCAGAGGGTGCTCCCACCACGGCCCACAGTGCACCCCTCGGCCCGTCTGCACCCCGGGCTGTGGTTCCAGCTGATGGAAGAGACTTGGCTTCAGGCTGTGGCCATGGTGCTAGGGCACTCACTTAAACTAAGGAAATACACGCTGAGCTTCGGGAGTGGTATTGTAACCCTCAGGACGACTCTGGGGGAAGGGGCCACCAGCACAGCGAGGCTCGGGAGCCTGGGAGGCTCGCATGCGCAGGCACAGGGCTGGCCACTCACGCACACGTCCCTGGTTGCGCCCACAGACGTGCTTCGCTCAGAGGACGTGCCTGGCGTTTGCACTGAACTGCAGGGTAACCTTTGCTCTGCAAACCAACCAGGAGCAAGAGGCGGTGCTCAGACTGAACTTGGACATGGCGGGGGGGGGGGGGGGGGGCGCGTGAGAGGGGGTGAGGCGGGTTTCTTCATTCCTAGCCAGAGGGACAGGCCTGAGAAGCGAGGGGGACGCTGAGGCAGGAGCAGCCTCTGCAGTGCCTCCGCGGCCTCAGGAGGACAGAGGGACCGGTTGTGGAGAGCCTTCCTCCAGGCCGGCTGAAGAAAGCCCCCCGGGGAGGGGGAGCTGGCAGCACCCACTCAGACAGGGTCGGAGAGCAGGGGTGAGGGGCGTCTGTGGGCCTCATGAGGGGCCGCGGACCGGCAGAGCCAGGGCTGGCCTGCCTCATCCCCTCCAGGCCCTGTGCACTGTTTCCCCTTATAAAGTGCTTCCCGGAAAACCGATAATCTTGTCTTGGTTGCAACAATGAGAGAAACATTGAGCCTGATCAAGTGGAGAAGCAAAGGGGCTCCCGAGTCACGCAGAATGCCGGCAGCTACAGAGACGCCGCCGAGGGCAGGGGGGCCCTGGGGGGCTGGCAGTGACGGGCACCCCCAGGGGTGGCTGCATCTTTGAAGACCCGAGTCATCCATCAGAGCGGCAGGAACCTCCAGCACCCGGCGAAGATCAACCGTGACGCATGCAAAGGGAGGGCCGAGGAGGAGGAGCCGGGCAGCAGCTGGGTCTGACGGAGGAGCCTGCGGCCACGAGAGAGATACCGCCACCCTGGCTCCGGAGGGGCTCCTTGTGGCTCCCGGAGAGATGCCGGGCTGGTCCTCCCACGGGGCCGCTGTGCCATGCTCCCGCCTGGCGGCTGGCCTCGGTGCTAAGGCTGGCCGGTCCTTGCATGAGGCCAGGCTGAGTTCTGTGCCGGACGGGAACCAATGGCTCCCTCAGGGGGGCGGGCGGGAACTCCACGGGTTGGCACACGGGTTCTTCTCTCCCAGCTGTTTCGGGGTCACAGGGTGGCTGGCGCAGGAGCCCCCTGAGCTGTCCAAAACCACAGGGCACCCTCTCAAGCTCCCGTGGTTACCGAACCTTCCCACCTCCCTGCAGGGACGGGGCAGGGGGGTAGGAGATACGGGCACAGAAGGGTTCGGAATGATATGTAGGAGGACATTTCTGACGTGAGGCTGGGATGCTGCTTCCCGTAACCTCTCAGCAATAAAGAAAATGAGCCTCGTTGAACTGAACCCTGAGCCAGAGGCAGGGGGGGGTGGGCAAGGTGACCTTGACCTGCAGGTGACCTTGTCAGGCCTTCACGGTGAACTCAGACAGGGGTGCCCGGACAGAAAGACCCTTGAACGCTGTCCTCCACCAGGCCTCCCCCTAACACAGCGAAGATGCCATCATGGTAGCCAGACAAGGTAACCAGATGGCCCAGCGGGAGCCCCTGGGTTGTAGAATCATGGCGTATCAGAGTGGGAGGGGGCTGAAGGAGCAAGCCCTGGTACCCCACCAAGGAACGGGGGCCTCACTCCAGCCTTATTTCGGAGGGGCACCCATGCCCGAGGGGAGCAGCCAGCCCCACGCCCGAGGCGGGGTGGGGGCTGTGTGAGGGGATGGTCCCGAGGCCCCGGCCAAGTTTCTGGGCCCCAGATGAAGAGCGAGCCACTGGTTCCCCCTGGAGGAGACCAGTCAGTCCCTCCGTAAAAGTTTATTTTCATTCACGTCTGATCTATTCCATATCCGCCCGCTGTTTTGACACACATACAGGAAATGGGACTCCCCGCTCGGCGGTATTCGCTCGGCCAGACCTGGGGAAACCCAAGAGGGTCGCAGAGGAGCAGAAGGGAGCTGCAGAGCCAGGAAGGAATGCCAGAGGCCCCGGGCCACGGGGGCACCTGGGCCGGCAGGCTGGGGACGGGGTCACGGGGAGGTCAAGGCAGAAGGGCCTGCCCGGGGACGGGTCCCAGGGCCACCCGCCTGGGAGCCTGCGTGTGCTCTGTCTGCCCGGACAGACTGCCGGGCCCTGGCGGGGGCAGAGTACCGGGGAAGGTCAGGGAGGGCCACCTTCCCCATGAGGGTCAGGGAGTGTCCTTCTCCACTCGCCCACAGAGAAAAGTAATCCCGATCACACACTCATGTGGGGGGGACATTTTTGCATTTAAATTCACGGACATCCCATTCCTACAGGTGCCCATGGAGGCAGGGTCGTGGGCGGGCCTTCCTAGCTCATAGAATCGAGATGGGCAGATGGCGGTGGGATCAGGCCCGGGTGCGGACAGACTGGCCACGGAACATTCTCTCCGGATGAAGGCACTGGGACCGTCCTAGGCCCTGCTCACTTAAAAACGAAACGGCAGCCCAGCCACTGCGGCTCAGGGGTCGAGCATGGACCGATGGACTAGAGGTCTCGGTTCCACCCCCGTCAGGGCACGTGCCCGATTGCAGGCTCCATCCCCAGGAGGGGGCTTGCAGGAGGCACCATTCCCATCACGGATGCTTCTCTCTCTCCTCTCCCTTCCTCTCTGAAACCAATAAGAATATATTTTTATAAAAAAAAAACCAGCACACGGTAGCTTGCCCTCTGCCTCTGTGTCCGGGGGCTCCTGCCCCCTGGCTGCGGGCATGGCTGGCCTGAAATATGTCACTGCCTTGGTCTCCCCCACCCCACCCCGCCATGGTCCCAGCATCTCAAAGCACCAAGGTGGAGCCTCCCAGGCCCTGCCTGGACAGGGGACTGCCATAGCCAAGAGCTCCCAGACGCCTGCCCTCTCACCCCCCCTCCATACACACACACACACACACACACACACATACACACACACTCACACACACACACACACACACACACACACACTCCTCCTTTGGGAGTGGGAGGGAGGAGGTGGGGGCTGCACTTGGCCTCACCTCACCCCGTCCCCCCCCCTCCCTGTAAACCCGGACACAACAGGAAGGCCCTTTAACTGGCACATAAAAGCGCTCCGGCTTTCAAAGGCCCACTCTGCCTTTACGGGAGCTGGGAGGTTTATGGGCCATTTCCAGTCCCCTTCCCGTGACACGCTGGTGTGGCTGGGCCGCTCGCTGTGGTGTGGGGGGTTGTCCCAGCCCAAGCCCGGGGCCATGGGGCAGGGAAGAGGGTGAGGGAGAGACCCCTGAGCCTGGGCCAGCCGCACACCCGCCCTCTGGGGCCAGGCAGGCTGCTGGGTCCTCCCCCCGCGGCCGGCCCTCCGCCCCTCGGCGAGGGCGCGCAGTAAGGCCTTGCAAACCTGTTACCCGTTGACCGGTGTGCGGCCGCAGTCACTGCAGATCGGTCCTGGGAGGGGCCAGCCAACACCCCTGGCGGGCAGCGAGGTCTGGCCCCGGGAGGGACTCGCCCATCCGGGAGGTGGACGGACAGACGAGCTGTCCGGGCCGGGACGGACATGGATCGTCACCATCTGGCTGAGTCCGGGAGACTGGTAAGGATTGGGGGATGCGTTACTGAGCATCTCTCCGGTGCAGAGAGAGGTAAGGATTGGGGGATGCGTTACTGAGCATCTCTCCGGTGCAGAGCGAGGTAAGGATTGGGGGATGTGTTACTGAGCATCTCTCCGGTGCAGAGCGAGGACTTCCCGGCCAGCAGCCCTGCAGGAGGGCCTCTGAGCCCGGCCCGTCTGGGGACCTCTTGGCTGTAAGTGGTGGGGGGTTGGGGGGCGGGAGGGTGGCCTCCCAGCCTGGGAGCTGCCAGAAGCCGGCTGGAGGGAGGAGCGGCCGGGTCTCAGCCTGCTGCTGCCTCCTGCCCAGAGACAGCCTGGCCCCACAGCCCAGAGACAGCCTGGCCCCACAGCCCCCGGGGTGGGCACCGAGACCCCTTCCCTGGGGTCTGCCCGCTGGCCCCTCTCTCAGGGCCCCTCCCCACCTTCTCCACGGCCATCCCTCCTCACTCTCTCCTATCTACTATCTATCGATAGCTCTTTTTCTCTGCCTTTTTATTTCTTTCTTTTTTTTGGGGGGGGGGGGTGGAGAGCAGTTTTTCCTCTCCCTCCTCTGCCTCCCTTTTCTGATTCTTTAGCCTCATCCCTGGAACCACTCTCAGACCCGTTTCATTTGGTGTTTACCTCTCCTTTCTTCTCTTTCCCTTCCTGTCTCTTTATGTGATGGCACTGTTTGTCTCTCCTGGACAAGGTTGTCGCTCAAGGTCTCACTTAACAATGAAATCCCCTAGTATTGCAGGTTCCGTGGACACCTGCCTGCAGAGCATTAGGCCGCACAGTGTTTATTACAACCGCTGAGCCTCAGCACCATTGTCTGAGGTTGAGTTTGCTCCCATTTCACAGGCACCAAACAGATTTGGAGCCACCCAGCTGTTAGAGGGTGGGCCTAGGATTGCCTCCGCCCGCTTCCCTGGCAACAAGGACCATCTAGCCCCCCACCACCACCCCAGGAGCAGTGCAGAGTGTAGGGCCGGACTGTACCACAGCATACACCAAATAACCAGCGTGCAGCTCGGTGCCTGACCCTGCCCCCAGCACACACATCCACCGCAACCCCACGCTGCTCCTCCCATTTCACAGATGATGAAACTGAGGCGCAAAGAGCTTGAATAACGTGCCCATGGGGCCCCATAGCGGGACTAACAGAGCAGGACTGAGACCCAGGCGCTTGGCCTCCGGTCTGTGGGGAACCCCTCTTCTCTGTGTTCTGTCAAGGGGTTCCCCCCACCCCCATCAGGAAATTCAGTCTCGGTTCCGACAGGAACAGAGTTCTCGGGGCCCCAGAGGCTGGTCCACGCGAGGGGCAGGCAGCACATGTGCGTCGGGTGCTGAGGGACGCCAAGGCCACGGTTGGAGGAGAGATGTGCAGGAGGGGTCGGCTGAGACTAGAGGGTCCTGCCTCATTTCCAGGCTTCATTGGAGGCCCTGGCCCCGCTGGGGAGGCCCTGGGAGCCGCTGGGTCTTGCTCAGGGAGGGCCCCTGGGTCATTGTCCCCACCCCTGGGGGCTCCCCGCCCCTGGGGCCTCCGGGCCCCTGGGCTGCCTCCCCCCAACACATTCCCCAGGAATGTGCTCTGTCATCCTATCCTCCCTGCCCGACCCCAGCCCGGTGCAGAATTGGATTAAGAACAAAAATATGAGCTATGTTTGTTTTAATCAGCTCCAAGCCAAGGGGGCTCTTCCAGGGGGGAGAGCAGGCCGGACTGGCCCCGGGGCGGGCGGCCGACCGCACTGCCATCCTGGTCAGGAGCACACCGAGGGGAGTGCATCTGCGGGTCAGATCCTGGGGCAGATAAGGCTGTGAGGGAGGACCTAGGGGCCTGGGCTGGGGGCGGAGGGGGTGAGAAGGATGGGAAGGAGGGAGGCAAAGACAGGTTTTCCCTTTAAGCAGCATCTACCATCCTCAACCTGGAGGGAGGAGAGAGGGGAGGGAGGAGAGAGGGGAGGGAGGGGAGAGGGGAGGGAGGAGGGAGGGGAGGGAGGGGAAAAGAGAGGGAGGGGGCTGAGGGAGTCCGCATCCTGGAGCCTAGACAAGCCAGCAGGGAGCAATTTTTTCTTGAGGAGGGGCTTCCTCCTTGTCACAAAAGGCTTTAAAGCAGAACTTCTAGAAAGTCTATTCTTGGCAAAATTTAAATGATCAAACCACTGTCCATCCCTCCCATGAAAAGCAATTTCAAAAAAATGTTTTTATTGATTTCAGAGAGGAAGGGGTAGGAGGAGAGAGAAAAACATCCGTGATGAGCCGAAACTGGTTTGGCTCAGTGAATGGAGCGTCAGTCTGCAGACTGAAAGGTCCCAGGTTCGATTCCGGTCAAGGGTGTGTACCTTGGTTGCGGGCACATCCCCAGTAGAGGGTGTGCAAGAGGCGGCCGGTGGATGTTTCTCTCTCATTGGTGTTTCTAGCTCTCTCTCCCTCTCCCTTCCTCTCTGTAAGAACTCAACAAAATATTTTTTTAAAAAATAAATAAATAAAGGAGGGACAGGAATTAAAAAAAGAAATATCAGTGATGAGAGAGAATCATTGACCCGCTGCCTCCCTCACGCCCCCTACTGGGGATCGAGCCTGTAACCTGGGCAGGTGCCCTGACCGGACACAAACCCTGACCTCTTAGTTCCTAGGTCGATGCTCAACCACTGAGCCACACCAGCCGGGGCTGAAAAGCCATGCTGATGGGTCCTAAAAGCCCCCAGGTTGGGCACACCTGCAGTGTTTCATTTGGAGACATGGGGAGCTGGCCTGGGCCGCAGCCGGTTAGCAGAGCCTGGGCCGGGGAGCTCTGGGGTCTAGACCTTATTGCTGCCTGTTTAGCGTCCGTGTCCTCTTCTGGAGAGAAGCAGACAGGCCTTCAGGCAGCCTCTGACCCAGCGGTCGGCAAACTCATTCGTCCACAGAGCCGAATATCAACAGCACAACGATTGACATTTCTTTTGGGAGCCACATTTTTTAAGCTTAAACTTCTTCTAACGCCACTTCTTTAAAGTACACTCGCCCAGGCCGTGGTGTTTTGTGGAAGAGCTGCATGTGGCTCTAGAGCCGCAGTTTGCCCACCGCTGCTCTAAGGGGAAGCCAGCACAACACTCCTCAGGTGGGGCGGGAAGGAGCTCTGGAAAGCAGGGCCCGCAGCCTCAGGCTCTGAGCAGGCAGCTGCTCTCCCACCCACTCTCTCCCCCCCGCCCCCGCCCCCGGCCCCAGGAGACTTACGGGGGCTCAGCTGCCTCGTGAGAGTTCCAACAACAACAAGTCTGCCAGCCCAGAGGAAAGAGCTTTACTGCCCGTCCGCCAGGACTTAAGCCCAAACCAAACACGTGGCCCCTTGTGCAGTCCCACCTCTGGGTGCGTGCCCAGCCCCGCAGGCTGGGACCAGCCTCAGAGCCACTCGTCCCCGTGAGCCACGCCGCCGCCCACGGCAGTGGCGATGGCCTGACCCAATGCCCCCGAAGGTGGCCCAGCCCCTCTCCGCCCAGGTGGGGACAGGCGTCATCCGGAGACGGCCCGGGCGGCAGTGCTGTCCTTTACCAGCGTGTCTCCTGCCTCTGCGCTGGTCAGAGGCAATCAGACGGAGTAGAATAGGGCCAGTCTCCGCCCTCAGGACCAGGCCTGGGAAAAGAGCCAGTTACCTAAGGGGGTGCAAGGAGAGGGGAGACCCAGGCCTCCCGGGAGCTGGCTCAGGGAGAGTGAGCGCCCTGCACAGACCCCGAGGCAGAGGCAGAGGCGGGGGCTGCCGGCCAGGCATGGGGCCCAGGATGGACATGCCTCTCTGGCTGGGGCCGGTGGCTCAGTTGGAACTGTTAGAGCGTCGTCCCCATACACCAAGGTTGTGGGTTCGACCCCTGGTCTGGGCACATATAAGAATCAACCACAGAGTGCGTGAATGAGTGGCATAACAAGTCCATGTTTCCCTCCCGCTCTCTCTCCTCCTCTTCCTCTAAAATCAATAAATAGGGCCCTATCAATAAATTGGATAGAGTGCTGGCCTGCAGACCGAAGGGTCCCGGGCTGGATTCCTGGCAAGGGCACCTGCCCTGGTTGGGGCACGTGCAAGAGGCAACCAGTTGATGTGTGTCTCACATGGATGTTCCTCTCTTCGTCTCTCTCCCCGCCCTTCCACTCCCTCTAAAAATCAATGGGAAAATATCCTCTGGTGAGGATGCACCAAAATATGACAAACAAATAAAATCAATACATTGGGGGAGGGGTTAAAAAACAGATGCCTCTCTGAATGCTGGCGCTTGGTCAGAATGGGGAGTGAGGAGCCACAGCCATCTGCTCCCCCCCCCCCCAGGCCCCGGGGACGGAGGGCTGTGCCTGGCCAGGAGGGCACAGTCACCCGGTGGGCGCTGCCTCCAGCTGTGGGTGCCTTTTCCCCGCCCTTCCTGGAAGCCGGAAAGAGGTGTCTCTGCAGGGTCCTTGGATGCCACTGGAGCGGCATGGGTGCTCCATTCAGCGTGGAAGGCACAGGGTGGCCGTGGGGTGGGGGTGCGGGGGGCAGCCCCCGCCCCGGGGCGGGCGGCCCAGCTCTGTGCAGTCTCAGCCCGGTTCCCCAGATGCGGAGGGACACCGCTCGGACACCATGGCATTGGGTTTCCCGGGGCCGGCTCCGGCTACTGTCACCGGGCCTGCCAGGAAATTGCTGCTGACACCGGGGCAGGCCGGCAGCGGGGAGGCCAGGATGCGACGTCGTCACTGAGTTCTGAGCGGGCCCGGGGGGGGGGGGGGGGGGGCCAGCTGTCCGGCTGAGGGGAGTCTGGTCACACAGGGTGGGCGCGGTCCTGAATCTCTAAACAGGGAACCTGGGAGCCTGTGGCCAGCCTGGCTTCGTGGGGGGAAGGGGGGAGGAAGGGGGAGCAGTGACCGAGGGTCACAGGACCCCCCTCCACATCCCCAACCCCAACCCCAAGGTTGTACGAATATGCTCCATAGCGCCCATCGCCGAGGGAACTACCCCCCCCCCCCCCAATAAAAGCCCTCAGTCCTGGATGCTGACATCGTCCACAGCATTGGTTTTGGGGTATCTAACTTACTGGTCCCCGAATGTGGTATTAACAGGCCACGGAATCATAATGCAATGATCTTACTTTTCACGTAACCACGTACATTAGAGAACTATGAAAGGTGTTGTAACCCTTTTTTTTTTTTTTTAAAGAAAAAGAGGATAAAACAAAAGACAGTCCTTCCCAATATCAGCGAGTGACAGAGGTTAAACCCGGGTTATTTGGGGGGAACTGACCGGAAGGGACACCGGGAGGCCTGGGCGCCGGTCAAGGACTCGTTCCAGGTCTGGGAGGGGGTCACACAGTGCGACGTGCACAGAAATGAGCCAATAAGGGTATTCCGTCAGAGAACACCCAGCGGGACAGGTACCCCAAAACCTACCCGCAGGCACGCCCCTTTCAAAGTGCCGAAGATCAGGACACGCAGCGCAACATGTGTCAAACACAAGGCCCTCGGGCCAAATCCGTCCCGCCAGGCCTTGCAATGTGGCCCGCACCGCGCTGTCATCACTGCACTCCGCTGCGTTTCCATCACAATGACAGTTTATGACTGTTCAGTAAACCATTCGGCCCGAGATTTAGGCTGGATTTTAGATTTTGGCCCCTTCTCTGATTGAGTTCGACACCCCTAGGATAGAGCATCGGCCTGCGGACTCAAGGGTCCCAGGTTCAATTCCGGTCAGGGGCATGTACCTTGGTTGCGGGCACATCCCCAGTGGGGGTGGGGGTGGGGAGCAAGAGGCAGCTGATCAATGTTTCTCTCTCATCGATGTTTCTAACTCTCTATCCCTCTCCCTTCCTCTCTGTAAAAAAGTCAATAAAATATATTTTAGAAGAAGAAGGAGGAGGAGGAGGAGGAGGAGGAGGAGGAGGAGCCCAGTGGGTCTTGGCTTGAGCATCTGGAGTGACGGTGCCTTTAGCTGAGATGGGGGGCCGGGGAAAGAAGCAGGTTTCCGGGGGAGGGCGGGGAAACAGGAGTTCTGCTCTACGTGGCCACTTCTAACATGTGGACATGCTGTGTTTGTAAGAGGACAAACGGGCAGCTGGACAGACGCGTCTAGAACTCAGGGACCTGGGCAGAGCGGAACTCATCCTTAGAGGACCCTCAGCGGCCGGAGGTGTCACCAGACGCCCTGCTTGCTCCCACACGTGGGCTCTTCTTGTAACCAAGACGACGGAACACCCCCCCCCCCCCCGTGGCCCCGCGGAGGGGCGTGGAAGCTGGCTCTCCAGGGCCGTCTCAGTAAGGTCGGAATATTCCGGGCAACATCAGAGAAAGCGAGACTGCCCCCCTCACCGCCCCCCCCCCACTCCTCCAGGCCAGCCCTCGCCCTGGGCAGGAGGCACAGGGGCGCGGGGAGGCCTGGTCAGCACTGGCCGAGAGGCACGCGCCCACTGGGTGCCCCTGGGGACCCGGACAGCCTCGGGTGGGCCCTGCGGAGAGGGTGGACTGCTCTTCCTCTCCGACCCTTTCACAGGTGATTACGATGTGCCCTGTGCGTAACGCTGCACCTGGTCCCCAAAAACATGACCCGCGGGCCTTTCACACCCTCTCGCTCTGGCTGGCAGCCCTGGCGAAGGGCAGACAGCAAACCCCAGCCTCCGGGCGTCCGGGCCGCTCCAGCTACAGCATGCCCTCGTGGCTATGGCTTCGCTGTATTTGTTTTTACGGCTCCTCTGTTTATGGCAAGTGCTACTAGGCTTCCATTTATGGTAGGGATGTAGGATTTCCTCTTAAAAGGTATTCCTGTGCGTGTGTGTGTGAGTGTGTGTGTGCACGCGCGCCCCGAATTGATTTAAAGAAAAATGGAAAAATGTTAATAGAGCAAGTGGCACTCAGATGTGGCCAAAACCTGGAAGGTGCTATCCACGTGACCACACTGTGAAATAAAACACAGCTATAAAAGACTCCGGGAGGAAAACAAGAGCCCTGAGCCTCGTATTCATACACAAAGCTCATAATCACCTCGAGCACCCCAAAGATCAAGGGGGGGCACTTCCTTTCCCCTCCCGGGCCCTGCAGGCTGCAGGTGGGCAGCTTCCTCTCTGGCGAGGACTGGGTTTCACTAAAGGGGAGCTCTGAGCTGCAGTTCCCGCCGCCTCCTGGTCACAGAATTGATGCCCCCGGCCCCCCACCTCCCAAACCCTGCAAATTCATGAGGTGCCTTCTGTACCAGCCCACCTGACAGCAGGCCCTTTATTTTTATTATTTTACTATTTTTAAAAAAATACATTTTATTGAATTTTTACAGAGAGGAAAGGAGAGGAATAGAGCTAGAAACATCGGTGAGAAAGAAATATCCATCAGCTGCCTCCTGCATACCTCCCACTGGGGATGTGCCCACAATCAAGGCACATGCCCTTTACCGGAATCAAACCTGGGACCTTTCAGTCTGCAGGCCGACGCTTTATCCATTGAGCCAAATCAGTCCTGGCTATTATTTTACTATTGTTATTTTTAAAAATATATAGGTTTCTTGATTTCAGAGAGGACGGGAGAGGGCAAGAGAGATAAGAGAAACATCCATGATGAGAGAGAATCATGGATCAGCAGCCTCCTGCACGCCCCCTACTGGGGATCGAGCCTGCAACCCGGGCCTGTGCTCTGACCGGGAATCGAACCGTGACCTTCCTGGTTCCCGGATTGGTGCTCAACCACTGAGCCACGCCGGCTGGGCACAGCGGGCCCTTTAAATGACAGCTGTGCTGGATCACACTTCTAACTGGTGGAGATGGGCGCTCTGGACAATAATGTCCCCGAACGGTGGCTCTGGACGTGACTCTGGACCTTGGGCACCACCTGGCCTCAGGGGGCCCACGCACGCAGCTCTGCCCGCCTGAGCCAGAGGACAGTGGCCGTGGGGTCCGCAGGCCCAGGCAGAGAACGGAGCTCAGGAGCAGAGGACGGAGGGATCCCGGTGCCAGCCTACTGACCTCTGGGGCCCCGGAGAAGCCGCCACACCCTTCCCAGGAGACCTTTTGGCCCGACGATCCCCGAGCAGGAAGCACGGGAGGGGCTCCCAGCACCACCAGCTGCGGGGCCGGGGGCACAGCTGTCTCGCCCTGGGCTGTGTCTCTTGTGGAGGAGAAACATCCGGCCAATTCCATCACGAATGTCAGTCAAAATCCCGGGGAGCACGCGGCCAGCTGGGCACCCTGTCCGCCCGCCGCCCTGTGTCCCAGAGGCAGGCGCCTGGACCATCCTCGGCCGGGACGGGGGACGCCGTCTCCCCGGGGCCGTGGCCTCTGCAGCCCCGGAGCCCCCGGTCCCCGGGCGGGTGGCCTGCAGCCTGGGGGAGGCGGGGACGGGCAGGACGTGACCCAGGATGGGGGACCCGCAGGCTCCGAGGAGAGATATGCGGAGGTGAAAGGGCAAAGCTGTTTTGAGTCTCCTTATCAGGAATGGCCGAGTGAAAGGGAAGTGGGCAGCCCTGGAGGTCAGGCTGGGGGGTCATGGCGGGGCCAGGGCCAGGCCCGGGAGACCAGAGAGGAGTCCCTGCTGGGGACGGGAGAGAGAGGGCCGGAGGGGAGCTGCCGGCGCATTCCCGGGGGAGCAGCGGATAGGGGGGCCAGCCTGGGGCTAAGGGGCTTGGGGAGACAGACTTCAGGCTGAGACCCAGGGTGGCGGGTCATTCTAGAAGCAACCCTGCTATGGGACTCAGACACACACCCCCTCCACTGTCCCAGGCTCAGCCCAGCTCCTGGTGTGAACACCTTACTTCTCCCACTGCCTCCATTCAGCCAACACATAGTGATGACATGCTTACTTGGGCCCTAGCCGGTGTGGCTCAGTGGATAGAGCATCAGCCTGTGGATGGAAAGGTCTCGGGTTCCATTCCAGTCAAGGGGACGTACGTAGGCTGCAGGCTCCTTTCCTAGCCCGGACCCTGGTTGGGGCGCATGCAGGAGGCAACCAATCAATGTGTTTCTCTCACATCAATATTTCTCTCCGATCCTAGCCGGTTCAGTGGATAGAGCATTGGCCTACAGACTGAAAGGTCCCGAGTTTGATTCCGGTCAAGGGCACATGCCTGGGTTGTGCAGCCAATCAACGATTCTCTCTCTTCACTGATGTTTCTATCTCTCCCTCTCCCTTCCTCTCTAAAATCAATAAAAAAAATATATATATATATTAAAAAATATACTTCTGTCTTTCCCTCTCTCTTCCATTCTAAAAATCAATGGAAAAGTATCCTTGAGTGAGAATTAAAAAAAAAAGAATTAAATATATATATATATATATATATATATATATATAAAGAATTAAATATATATATTATTATTTTTTTTTTTTAAGAAAGCAATGCCTCCTCGGTGCCAGGCACTGGGGCTCAGCAGTGAGATGACAGACACGTGCCCTCAGCCCCCACCCCCAGCCAGAGCTCAAACCCCCGGAATCCTCGCTGCCTCTGCCGCCTGCCTGCCGGGCCCACCCACTGCTCAGTGCCTCTGGGCATGTTTCTGGAACGTTCTTTCCTGGCTCCCTCCAATCCTCCCCGGTGGAGCCCCGTATCCAGCTTCCGGCTCCACCTCCCACGGCGCCTGGCACAGGGCCCTGAGCGGACATGCTTCATCCTCTTTCACGGAGGGGCTGGGGTGCTGAGGGCTGGTGCAGGGGTGCCACCTCGGCCACCCGTGAATGCCCAGAGCCCCTGCCCACGCCACTCCACAGCACACACGGGCACACGGGCCTTCGAGTGGCAGGCCTCTGGGTGGCCCTGAGATAAGGGGACCCAGGAGCTGCTTGCTTTCCCCCGGCTGAGAGGTCGCAGCCTCCGGCTCCAGGACCCCGCTGTCCGGGGGCCTTGCCTGCAGGAGCCCGCCGTAGCCAGCGTGCCCTGTGTGTCTGGGGTCCCCAAGGTGAGGCAGAGCCGAGCCTAAGGCCCCTTGGCCTTGGTCCTTGCAGGTGGAGAAGCCGGGGGGGGGGGGGGGCCTGAGCAGACAGCAGGCAGCTGGGGCCCAGCAGGGACTGCCTGGGAGGGAGAGGGCTGCTGGGAGAGGCTGGGGTTCCAGCACAGCCCCAACAGATGAGGCTGCCCACTTAGGAGTAAGGAACTGGGCGGTGGAAGTCACCGAGACTGCGAGCTTCTTGCGGGCAGGGCTGTGTGCATGCCCCTCGCCTCCCTGGCAAGGCAGTACTGAGAGGGGGCTCCCCACACCCTCCCTGGACACCACGGGATCAAGCCCGGCCCTCAGCGATCAGAGCCCCGCGCTTCTGTCCTGCCCCCTGGTGGCAGCTGGCCATATTGCAACTCATGGAATATTAAAAAAAAAAAAATGGGGTGGGATTTCTGAACCCCCACCTTTAGAACTTAGTTTTGGGGTGGCATTAGGAAAGGGTCCCTGAGTGTTCTGGGAACAGCTGGAACCCAGTCGCTCCTAATCAGCTGAGGGAGGGGGAAGAGCAGGGTGTGGGAAGAGAACAAGGGAGGACTTGCCAGCCTGGAACCTGATGCTCTGCCCACGGCCGCAGACAGGGACAGACAGGGGGGACCTGGGGATCTCCTGAAACGGGGAGTCCGTGCTCAGGGGGTAGGGGGGCCTCAGGGCCTAGTCATAGTCTTTGGTTCCCGAGCATTCTCACGCTCCAGTTCCTCTTCATTTAGCCATTCTCCATACGCACAGGCCCCTCTGAGCCCCAGGCTTGCTTTCTTTTTAAAGAGCCCGCCTCCATTTCTTCCAGGGGAAATGTCCGCGGAAGCTGGTCCCTAAGAAGTGCCACTGCCCCGGCGACAGGGCTGCAGGGAGTGGGGCTGGCTGCCTCTTGCGGGGCCCCTTCCCTGCCCAGCAGCCCCTCGTATGTTACACCCCAGAATTCTGTAGGTGATATACAGGAGGAGAAATCTGTCTCCTCCATCCCCCCCGCGCACACACACACACACACACACACACACACCCCCAGCACATGCCAGCTCCGTGCCTCGGCCCCAGGACTGTGGGGTGAGATGGATTGAAGGAGAGGTACCAGTTCCAGGTCAAGTTTGGGGAGAGGACACCACTGCCTCCAAAGCCTCGTCCGTCAGCAGAGAGGTCTTAGTCCCAGGCTCCAGGGCCTGTCCTCTTGGGGCTGGGATCACCAGGAGGGAGTGAATGGTAAGCACTACCATGAATCCCCACCACCACCACTCAGTCTGACCCCGCGGGTCCCCCAGAACTGCCAGAACAGGCACTGCCTCCTCCATGAAGCTTTCCCAGATGTCCCCGCCTGAGCCATCGTGCTGCTAGGAACGCCGGGCAGCCGCTTTATGACACTTCTCTCCCCGTTTCTCACACTCACTCAGCCGCGGGCCGAGCTATTTGCATACACGCTTCATTTCCGCAGGGAGGCCAGGCCGCATTCTTCAGGGGTGGGGCTCCTCCTGCTGACTTTATCATATTGACTTTTGCATCCATCCCTGTGCCCTCACACAGCCACCTTCAGTGACGAGAGAGAGAGAGAGAGAGAGAGAGAGAGAGAGAGAGAGAGAGGGAGAGAGCGAGGAGGGAAGTCGCCCATGCTCCTGGGTTCGCGGTGTCTCCGGGAGAGCCTGCTGAAATCCTGCAGGAGGGGCACCTGGAATTGATTTGCCCTACTAAGACATTAGCGCGGCTTAGCGACTCCACAGGCTGTCACCGAGCAGAGAGCACAGAGGGACTCAGAACAGGGCCCTGTGGGTGGAGGAGAGACGGGCGGGGCCCCGCCTGTGCCAGAGCTGGGGGCAGAGGACGGCCCCTGGCCCGCGGAGGAACCAGGAGGAGCCGGAAGCGGGCAGAGGGTCCCGGGTCCCGCCGCCCCGAGTCTGCCTCCCCACCCTGCCTCCAGCGCCGGCCGGGCTGCCTCGGAGGGGACCGCTCCGTCTCCTCCCCGTCTCCTCCCCGGACATCTGGGGCTGCATCAGACATAACGATCTGGTAAAGAAAATTGTTATGGGAATCTGTAACCTTGAGACGTTATCAAAGGCGTCTTTAAAGCCCCTCCTCCACCCCCCGCCGGGCGGAGGGGATTGGAAATTGGAAAACGGGGAGACAATTACAGGGCCATCAAAGTGGCCGAAATGCAATCCAATCTGCAGGTTTAAGGACGGCTAGCAGACCCCCGGGCCCGGCCAGCGGCTGCAAGCCCGCTGTTTAAAAACCAAATCAGCCGCATCGCCAGATCCGGGTCTGGAGCAAACAAACGGAGCCCACAAAAGGCTCCCCGGCTCTCCCTGGCGATGGGGAAACCCGAGAAGCCGGCCCTGGGGAGGCGCCGAGCCTGAAGGACCCCGGCTCCCAGGACCTCTATCTCCCCCACCACACACACACACACACACACACACACACACACACACACTGCACCGCGGGGCGCTTTGTCTCCTTCTCCGTCTTTCTGAGCTACTTTCTCCCGTCCCCCTTCCTCTCCTGCCATCTCCCTTTAGACATGTCTTTTCCTGACAGTGTTCTCTCTTTCCTTTTTCTCTTTCCCTCATAATCTCTTTGCGACATTTCCACCCCTTTCGGTGTCTTTCAGCTCTGTATCTGTCTCTTTACATTTGTTCTCTCTCTCTCTCTCTCAAAATTTCTCTTTTCCTTGACCTCTCTTTCATTTTCTTGCCCTTTTCTGCTTGCGAATTGCCTGTAATTTCCGACTACATATGACGTGACACCCCCTTGGCTGGTTCACTTGCTGGTGTGTGAGTTCTAAGGTACCCCCCCCCAGGTGTCCACACGCAAATGCCCCCTCCCCTCCATGCCCATCCAGGGACCCTCTCCCCACGTGTCACCACGAGCCGAGCTGGCTGGCTAGGCCGTCGTGGCCCCGCAGCACATACGGACACTCACAACAGACATGTGGTTCCACCTTGTGAGCAGGCTGCACAGGCGCGGAAATTTATGTCCGGAGGGGAATGCTACAGCACATAAAACCGGCACAGAATACGTCCGAAATTTACTGTTCCTTTTTATGTGGGGCGAGAGAAAGAGGCTATAATTTTGCCGCTAATCAAGTCCTCTCTATTTATCCTGAAGATGTGAAGGTAGATCTTCATCCGCGTCCCTCCCAGGGGCAAGGAGCCGGGGAGGCTGTCGGATGGCGATTCGCACGCCGCGCTGCCAACCCGGGGACCTTCCTTCCGACCCGTTCCCGTACCTGTGCCGGTCCTGGGGGTCAGGGGCACAGGCGGGAGCCGCAAACGGTCACCCACCTCGGAGGACGCGGGATCATGGAAGGACGGAACCGGGAAGGGGCCGGAGAAAACGAAAGCGGACGCCCGCGGCGCGCAGGAGCGGGGAGGCCGCGGGACCCAGACCTCCGAGGGGGCACCGGGCGCTGGGGCCGCTCCCCAAACCTGCGGCAGTGAGTGCGGCAGGGGTCGGGCTCCCGCATCGCCCCCGATCCGGCCTCCTAGCGGGTCCTCGGTCCATCGCGCCCGCCCGGGGTCCCAGCTACCGCGTCTCCTCGGCCACCGCCTCCCTCTCCGCGCCCCGCTCTTCCGACTGCCCGGCGGCCGGGCCCTGCGCGCTGCTGCCGGGCACAGGCCCCAGGTCCGCGGGGCACAGGCCCCAGGTCCGCCCGCTGCGCGGCGGTCAGACCCGGCTGCAGAGAAGAGCGCGCCGGCGGGGTGGCCGCGGGCTCCGCTCCCCGCTCTCCCCTCGGAGATCCGGGGAGAGCCCGAGCGCCGGCTCCCTTTGATCCTTGGACGGAGGTTGGATGTTGGCATTCAACTTGGAAAGCCTTTTCTCTTTGGCCGTGTTCCTCCTTGGGGAGCGGACTCCCCGGCCGGGCGGCGGGCGAGGGCGCGGGGTTACTCGGGCTCCGGATGCCGTTGCGCGCAGCCCCCACCCGCTCCGCCCGCCGCCCGGGCTCCACCCGCAGCCCCAGGTCCTCCCGCAGCCCCGGCTCCACCCGCAGCCCCCGCTCGCCCCGCGCACACCCCTCCACCCGCAGCCCCGGCTCCTCCCGCAGCCCCGCTCGCCCCGCGCACACCCCTCCTCCCGCAGCCCCGGCTCCTCCCGCAGCCCCGCTCGCCCCGCGCACACCCCTCCTCCCGCAGCCCCGGCTCCTCCCGCAGCCCCGCTCGCCCCGCGCACACCCCTCCTCCCGCTCTCTGCAGCGCGGGGCGTGGAGCGCAGAGGAAGCTGCAGACCCGGGCTCCCCTCCCCAGCCCCCACACCCACGCCGCCACTCAGTGATGAACTTTTAGTAAAAAATCTCCCGGGGCAGGAGGCATGTTCTGGGGCCAAACTCAAACGGGCAGCTCCGCATTCCTCAGGGCGAACGGCCTGGGATCCCGCCGGGCTTTGGGGGAGCGGGGGAAGGAGGCTGGGGCCCGGGTGTCTCTTCCTGGGGTGACGCTCCCTTCGGCGGGTGGGGTGACCCCGGGAGGCGCCGGGAGAACACAGAGAGCTGACTTCCCCTCCCTCCGTTTCTCCTTTGTCTCCGCCATCCGGGGCCCAAGGTCTCTGCATCCGAGATTTCCAAACCTGGTTTTGCAACACTCCAGGGGAACTCCAGTTATCTCCGGGGCTTTGTGAAGTGCTCACAAATTAATGGAATAAACGTTAATTAACTTTAATTGTTTAACGGCAGGTTAGGACCCTGGATGGGGCGGGAAACACTATCCCAGGGTGTCCCAGCTCCCCGAAGGGGGGGGGGGGTTCAGGGCTCAGAAAGGGACACCCAGTTCCTAGGAGGGCAGAGGGTTACTTTAGGACAGTTTGGGGCCAGGGAGGACTCTGCCCAGAGGGGCTGGGGGCTCTGTCCTGCCAGGTTCTCCCCCAATTCTCTTGCCAGCCCTCTCCATCTAGGCCCCCCTCCCCTCTCCTCCCAACCAAAACCCTCAGTGAGGTCCGGTCCACCCGGACAAAGCAAACGGGCTCCTCCGTTTTAGGAGAGTCGGGGCCCAGGACGCTGGAGTGGCTTGCTCAGGCCTCTCGGCTGCAGGGAGCACACTCTCCTCCTGCTGCCCTTTCGAGGAGTCACTCACCCCGAAGTCTCCGAGGGCCCCTCACTCTGCACACCACGGGGCGGGGGGGGGGGGGGGACTGCCCTTCTGAGCTCAGGGATGGGGGCCCCAGAGGTGACCAGATGGCCCCGGTGGAGGGCAGCGTGCTCTCACAGCGTCTGACAAGGGCCCGCACGGATCCCTTCCCGGGAACAAACCGGCCCCATTAAAGTGTCGCTCGTCTGGGGAAGTGCTGATGCCATATTGGAAACACGCTGAGCCTGGAAGGAGAGGCAGGTCTGGGGCAGGAGGGCCCCTGGGCGGAACCAAGCCTGCCCGTCCATCCTCACAGGCCGGCGCCTGGAGGGAGGGATTCCGGAGCAAACCTCCGCCTGAGCGAGCCCCCAGGACGGTGGTGTCCCCTCAGGGACAGCGTCTGCGGACAGACCGGGGAGAAGGTGCTGGTGACGTGGGGGTGTCTGGGGGATGGCGGCCTGGCTGCCCCGGCTCAGGCCGACCTGCAGTGTCCGCTTCCCCGAGCCTGAACTTTACGGCAAAGGCTCCTGTGGTTTGGGCCCCGGCAACACTGCTGACCTAAACAGCCTCCTAACAAACGGAAAATGTATAAACACATAGCAATTACCTCTGAGAAAAAGATTCATTAAAATCCCCCCCACCCCGTGTTATTTGCTAAAGAAATAGCTGAGACCACGTGGTGAGGAGGTACGTGGCCGGGCCTTCTTAGCTGTATGCCCCCCCCCCCCCATTCCCTCTCTCACAGCGAAGATGACAGCCCGGATGAGCGGATGAGCGGCTCTCAAACGGCAGCGTCACCCAGACCCCCGCGAAAAGGTTGTAAAAACAAAGATTGCTGGGCCCCACCCAGAGCTCCCAGCTTAGAGGGTCTGGGGCAGGGCCAATCATTGGCCTTTCTAACAAGTTTCTCTCTCTCTCTTTAAAAAAAAATATAAGCATATTTTATTGATTTTTTACAGAGAGGAAGGGAGAGGGATAGAGAGCTAGAAACATCGATGAAAGAGAATCATCAATCAGCAGCCTCCTGCACACCCCCTACTGGGGATGTGCCCACAACCCAGGTACATGCACTTGACCGGAATCGAACCTGGGACCCTTTAGTCCGAAGGCCAATGCTCTCTCTACTGAGCCAAACTGGTTTCAGCAGTTTCTCTCTCTCGCGCGCGCGCTCGCTCTCTCTCTCTCTCTCTCTCTCTCTCTCTCTATATATATATATATATATATATATATATAATTGATTTCAGAGAGAAAGGGAAAGAGAGGAACATCAATGATGAGAGAGAATCATTGATCGGCTGCCTCCAGCACGCCCCCCACTGGGGATGGAGCCCGCAACCTGGGCATGGGCTCTGACGGGGAATTGAACGGTGACCTCCTGGTTCATAGACTGATGCTCAACCACTGAGCCACACCAGCCAGGCTCTCACAAGTTTCTTGACGCTCTGATGCCGGCGTGGGGGCGGTACTTTGAGAGCCTTTGGAGGAGATGGGGTTGACGCTGCACCCTGAGCCAACCTTCTGCCTCCATGTCCCTGTGCTTCCCCCATACCGAGACGGAGGGCTGATGTTTGACACTCCAGCCTGTCCCCCCCTCATCAGTACTGAGCCAGCCTTTCAGGGGCTGGTCACCCTGCCACTGAGGGACACCTGACCCCTCGGTGCGACCATCCCACTTGGGATTAAGCCCAGCTCACGGCGGCGGGGCCCGAAGCTTCCCCAGCGTGGAGGGCTGCTGTTCCTTTGTACCGAGCAGGGCTGGGCCTACCCCGCGCCGAGGCCCAGGCAGGCCTGCTGAGCCTTGCGAGCGGCTGGCAGGAGCCCAGGGTACATCTCCAGGCCCCTCGATGCGGCCTGGTGTCTGCCAAACACTTGTCCTGCCGCGCACACATGGGCACGCACACGCTTCGCCACACACGGAACCCCGGGCCGGCCGGGAAACGCGCTCGGCTTTGAAGTGCCCCTCTCCGCACATTTGTCTCAGCCCTCCCCGGGAGCGGGGCCTTATTTATCTTCTTGGCATGGGTTCTTAGAACACTTCCACTCGCGCGGCAGCGAGACCACTCAGCTCCGCCGTTTTACGAAGCTTATCAAACAGCAAAATATCCGGTCTCTCCGCCCAATGGGTCTGGCGTGAATGTGCCTACGGCTCTGCTTTTCCCCAGACGGAGCCACGCCCCCCTCCCCGTGCGGACCCCAAAAGCCCAGGGCTTGCCTATGTAGGCTGCCAGCCCCCCCCCCCCCCGCCCCCAAGCAGATGCGGGTTTTGAGGCTTCTGAGCAGGGAGACCGAGCCGCACGTAGTCCACACATGCACACGCTATGTTCACACGCCACCAACAGGGCTCGGGCCCCCGCGGCAGACTCACCAGCCTCCGCTCCCCGTCCAGCGCCCCAGCCGCCGTGGGGCCCTGCCCAAGAGGAAGGGGCTGCTTCTCAGATCATCCCCGTCACTTCAGTCCCGGAGCTGGGACCTGCGTGGAGAGAGCCACCTCCCTCCTTTGCAGCTGGGGGCTTGGGCCCTCCCATCCATTTTTATTATTTTTTTAAATATATTTTATTGATATTTTACAGAGAGGAGGACGGGAGAGAGAGAGAGAGCTAGAAACGTCGATGAGAGAGAAACATCGACCAGCTGCCTCTTGCACACCCCCTACTGGGGATGTGCCCGCAACCAAGGTACATGCCCTTGACCGGAATCGAACCTGGGACCTTTCAGTCCGCAGACCAACGCTCTACCACTGAGCCAAACCGGTTTCGGCTCCCATCCATTTTTTAAATATATATATTTTTATTGATTTCAGAGAGAGGAAGGGAGAAGGAGAAAGAGAGAAGCATCAATGGTAAGAGAGAATCATTGATCAGCTGCCTCCATACTGGGGACCGAGCCTGCAGCCCAGGCACATGCCCTGACCCGGAATCGAACCGTGATCTTCTGATTCATAGGTTGAAGCTCAACCACTGAGCCTCCCCACCCATTTAAAGGGACCGAGTGTTTCATACTCTCCACAGGTGGACTCCAGACACACCGGGCTCCTCTTCTCCCCTGCCTGCCCTCCCCAGGAGTCATGCCAATCCCAGTCTGGGCTCTCTACCGCCAGCCACACCTGAGGCCTCTGAGCCAGGCCCCTCGGATGGCCCATCCTCTCTGAGGGACCAGAGAGCCAGCAGCCAGGCCTCTGTCACTCAGCACCTGGTGTGCTCAGAGCTGCCACCAGGATGGCATCCATCACAGCGTTCCAGAGCCTGGCAAGTCCCCACAGCCAGAGGGTAGCTGGGGATGGCAGATGCCCTGACCTTGTAGGTGACCATGCGTACCATGTGGAGGACTCCTTTCTGGACGGAAAACCGTCTCAGAGGCTCAGTGTCTCCTGTAGCTGTCCATGTGTCCGCATCTCATGTCCCCAGAAGAAAAAAGCCTAGAAAGAAAAAAGCCAGCTTTGGAGTGAGGGGCCCCCATTCTGCCAGCACAGTCTCGGCCCCGAGGGCTCAGGTCCCCTGGAGACAGGCAGCCCTTGGGAGAGGCCCCTGGCGGGAGCCCTCCTGGCTCCCTCATGTAGGAGTGAGTGACGTGGGTGGCTTCATTTCTCTGAGCTCTGTCTCCTCCTCTGTAAAGTAGAAACAGCCAAAACCAGTTTGGCTCAGTGGATAGAGCGTCGGCCTGCAGATTGAAAGGTCCTGGGTTCGATTCCGGTCAAGGGCATGTACCCTGGTTGCGGGCACATCCCCAGTAGGGGGTGTGCAAGAGGCAGCTGGTCGATGATTCTCTCTCATCGATGTTTTTAACTCTCTATCTCTCTCTCTTCCTCTCTGTAAAAAATCAATAAAATATATATTTTTTAAAATAAAAAAGTAGAAACAACACAGCCGCCTCCTGAGCCGCTTAGATGAGCTTTTAAAACAGAGCGTGGCTGGTGTGGACCTAACATACAGCGGGCTCTCAGCACCACCTTCTCCCCTGTGGGTCAGCTGCAGGCCTAAGGTCAGGGGTCACTGTGCTAAGCCTCCAGCAATGCAAACAGGGGTGTCGTGCCCTCCTCAGAGAAGAGGTGTGTCTGCTTCCTTCCTTCACCCCCATGAACCAGGAGCCCCTCGGAGACCCAAGATCAGCTCGCTGTGCTATGAGGACGCCCCGAGGAGTGTGTCTGCCGTGACAGCCGAGCCCTCAGGGCGCAGAAAATCCAGGGCACAGCTTGCCCCCATCCGGGACCTCCTCGGTCCTCCTCAGGACAGACGGTGTGGTTCTCACGGCCCCGTGGGCTTTGCCCCTTGCCCACCAGACGCCCTGCCTTGCCACTCAGGTCCTCTTCTTCACCCATCAACACAGCCGCTCCTGGGACCCGCCACCAACCACCTGAACCACCCCTCCCGAGTCAGGCCTCCTGGGTGAGACTGCCCGCTGAGCACAGCCCGCTGGGGTCTGGGCGGCTTTCTGGATCAGCCTATGGCAGAGCCTCCTGGATGGCACCCCGAGGAGCCATGCTTGTGGGATCTTCCACGTGCAATCTGTGCGTGCCCTGCAGAACATGGCAGACGTAAGGGCATGCGCGTTTCGAGGCCTACGTCCCAAAAGGCATTGCAGCTGCCACCTCGGTCTCCTGGACCCTTTGCTGAGGGGGGAGCCAGCTGCCAGGTTGGGAGGACACGCCGGCAGCCATGGGAGGAATTGCCATCAGCAGCCAATGCCAACCTGCCCAGGCCACGCCTCCAGAAAACTAGCCCGGCCAGGATCCGGGCGTGGGGTCACGGGACACCCAAGACAGACCACTAGGCCGTTCTGTTCCTGGGAGCCTGGGATCACCATCACGGACTTAGTTAGAAGCTGCTAAGTTTTGGGGGTGCTTTGTTACACAGCATTAGGTGACTAATACACAGACCAATCCCAGCTGCTTCTTCTTTTGTGAAATGGGACTGATGACATTGGGAAGAGGAAGAGAGATGGCACTGGCCTGGCACGCCATAGATGTTCTGTCGGGGGCGGGGGTGGGTATCCATTACCTATCCCCCCACCTCACCGCAGGAGGCCCCGGAGGAGCTGGGCAGAACGCCCCCCGCTTCACTCGCTTTTCTCTGGTCCCTTGTCACGTTCAGGCCCTACTGTCTGTCTTCCTCCAACGTGGGAGAAACCCTAGACTGGACGGATGAGTCTGTGACATGGTGGGGAGAACCTTCCAGAACACTGGGCTGGCTTCCGCCCCCGTTCTCAGGGTGCTCAGTGGTGTGTGCTTGCATTCCTGTAGAAGGGCCCCACGTGTGATAATTACATACTTGTTAGCGCTGGAAAATAACAAATCTGGAGTCGGCCCTCTGGAACCAATGGATTTCCTGCTGAAGGGAGGTCAGCCGGGGCCCTGGCCGGGGGGCTTCCCCGAGAGAGCCAACCCTCAGCTCCAGAGAGCCCTGCGGGCACCCACCCCGTCCCACCCCGGCCACATCCCAGGCTCCCACAGGCCTGTGCCCTCACCTCTGCACCTCCCAGCTCCCGGCCACGGCTGTTACATTCCTGTTTCCTCATACCCGCCTGCTGGGCCGGCCTGGGTTCCCCCTTAGAGCAGGGGGACCTCTCGGGCCTGGGCTTCCCCCTCCCTGCCTCCCACTGGAGAATCCAGAGCCGATGCCTGCGGAGCCACCTGCCCTCCCCCTGGAGTTTCCCTTGATTCCTGTGGACACCACTGTCTCCCTTCTTCCTGGCCCACCCCACCCTCCTCCCGCCCAGGCTGCAGCAACACTCAGCAAAGCCCAGTCCCCCAAGCCCGGCTTCCTCTCTCCCCTCCGGGCTGTCCTCTCCGGAATGCCCTCTCCCTGCCCCTCAGCACACCTTCCCCTGGCTGACCCCGCACCTCTCAGCTTGGAAGCATCCCACGGATTCAATCTGGAAGCATCGCCCCCCCCCCCCCCCCAAGGCCAGACAGGTGCCTGTGGCACAGCCTCCCGACATCGCGTGCTCTCCGGCTGGCCCGGCAAAGCCCCGCGAGTGAGTGGTCGCGTCCGACTCTCCTCACGCGGCAGCCCCGGCGAGCAGCCGGCCAGCATTCGGTAAAGGGTTGATGAATAAACGAACGCGTAAGGTTAATGGATCCAAGTGTTAAAATGGCCAAGAAATTCCAACCTGGTCCCTTCTGTTTGACACAAAGCAGGAGTTCGTCAGAGACTGCCCCCCAATGACGCCTGGTCCAGGCGGGCACTCGCCCCAGAACCAGTGGCAGGTGTCACACCGAGGCTGGCAGGGAGGCAAACCCGCCCTCGGGTGCTGCCAATCCCAGGCGGAGGTCACTCTCAGCCCCAGGGAGGTGGGCAGAGGAAGAGAGGGGCGGGGTGGATCCAGGCTCAAGAAATGTCTGAACAAACACTGTCTGGGCCCCTCTGGCGAAGCTGAACTCCAGACCCGCTCCTCCCGGGTTTTCCAGGGAGAAGGGGAGGCACAGACGGCCTCAGTGCCTCCCCAGCGGGGCCGAGGAAACCAGCAGAAGCAGAGAAACAGGTCCCCCGCTTTCCAGAAAGCTTACTCAGAGGCACACCCTTCAGCCTGGATGGGGAGAGTCTCAGGCGAGGACTCCGGGTCCCTGCAGCCCAGAGCCTCCTCCTGCAGCCTCCTCCTTTTTTTCCTGAGGAGGAAGCACCGGATCTGCACGTTTATTTACCATTCCTGAGCCTGACCTTCCCGGAAGGGTGTCACTAATGAGAAACAAGCCACTTTGCTCCCAGATCCGGCACTTTCACGGGATCCATGGAGGGTTTCAGAGCCCAAACAGGGCCAGGGCAATCCTGACTGCCTTCCCTGCGAAGGAAAACAAAGCCACGGAGCTGCTCTGTCCGGGAGGAAGCTTTGTGTACGTCGAACAAACGTCAGAAGCGAGGTTACTTCTCTCCCGCTGTCCCGACCCCTTCCGGCCCTCGGCTGGGGACAGAGAGGGCATCCGCCTTCCTGGGACGTAGGTGGAGGGAAGTGGAAATGAAAAGTGCTAGTAGGGGCAGGAGAGACCCGGGTTCAAGAACGGATGTACAACAGAGGCAAGAAGTCCGAACTCCGCTCGTCCCCCTCACGTCCACGTTATGACTGTGCTCACACGGCCACTCCGCCATCCCAGCAGAGCGCACGCTCCGTGAAGACGGGGGTCTGCCCATCTTGCTCTCTGCTGCATCCCAGGGCCAGCAGTGCCCGTCAGGCAGTACGGGCATCCTCTTGTTCAGAGGATGGATTAAGCAATTAGCCAGCCAGAAACACTTGCAGAGAAACAGCCAGTCAGTGTCATTTCCATTTTAAAAGTAATTCTTTCTCAGCGGGAACAGAGATTTTCTGTGTGTGTGTGTGTGTGTGTGTGTGTGTGTGTGTGATGACAGGACTTAGGATTTTCTGGATCATCTGGTCAGTTCGTCTCCATGGACAATCAATCCATCAGTGCCAAGCGCTATTGCAACCCCACTGGTTATTAAACAGTGTGAACGGTGAACTTGCAAATTCCCTTTAAGCTCTGCCTCACATCTGGCTGAGCCGGTGGGTCGTAAAACCTCTCAGGTGTGAGGCGGGAGGTTTCATTTCTCCTCTCTCAGCAGACACCGCTCCCCACTCACTGCAGGGCCACTGCAGCTGGGCGCCGAGCGGGTCTCCAGAAAAAGCCACTGGGCGATCAGGAAGGCGGCCGTGGGGCTCCACCCAGGACCAGCCCTGTCCCCCGTCAGGCTGGCCTTCCTCCTCCCCTTCCAGAAAGGAGCCCTGACCGTCCTCCCCCTGGCATGCTGTCAGCCGCCTGGCATCAGCCTAAGAAGGCCTGGGAGACCCCGGATCTGAATGCAGATCCTGGTCCTGCCACTAAGTGGCTGTGTCCACCCTGGGCAGCCAGCTCTCTGCTGTAGCTCCGTCTCCTTCTCTGTGAAACGGGGAGAACGGCGTCCACTTCCTGCGGTCACTGTGAGAATCAGTGCACACAGGCCCCGGGGGGGAGTCCTGGCACACGGGAAGGGCTGCGTGCTAGCCAGCGCTCCTGTCTGTTGTCTGCACAGCGAGGACCTGGGGTCGCCCAGACCTCTCAGCCCTCTGAGAGGGAAAGCTCAGTCACCAAGGTGCCTTTTTGTTTGGCATTCTCGATGCACCTGCCCCATCAAATGCGTCCCGGACCACGCCTGGCTCAGAAGAGCTGGCAGCAGTGATGTCAAAGGGACCGCACAGGCTCCTCTGTGACTTGCATGGTCCCGGGACAGAACCCTCCCAGGGGGCGACTCCGGCCACCCATCCAGCCCGAGGGCGAACCTGGGGCCGCCTGCCGCCTCAGTTTGGCTGGCAACACCATGCCGGCCTGCAAGTTGGCCTGTGTGAGTGGGAGGGTGTCAGGGAGAACCGCTGGGGCTGGGAAGGGGGTAGCAGTCCCCACTTCTGTCTGCCCCGTCCCAGCCTCTGGCCCATTCAGTCCGTGTTCGGGAGCCTTCCCTCTCTTGGTGATATAACCCAGAAGTCCGGGCTGCTGCTTCTGAACAGTGTCACGATATTAACCGTCTCTTTGCACAGTTCGTCACAACCACTGAAATGTAAGTGCTGTTCAAATACTCCTCACCCATGGGCATGGCCCATTTTAAAAAATACAGTTTATTGATTTTTTAAAATATATATATTTTATTGATTTTGTACAGAGAGGAAAGGAGAGAGATAGAGAGTTAGAAACATCAATGAGAGAGTCATCGATCAGCTGCCTCTTGCACACCCCCTACTGGGGATATGCCCGCAACCAAGGTACATGCCCTTGACTGGAATTGAACCCAGGACCCTTCAGTCCTCAAGCCGACGCTCTATCCATTGAGCCAAACCGGTCTCTGCCAGTTTACTGATTTTTTACAGAGAAGAAGGGAGAGGGACAGAGAGTTAGAAACATGGATGGGAGAGAAACATCCATCAGCTGCCTCCTACACTCTCCCCACTGGGGATGTGCCCGCAACCAAGGTACATGCCCTTGACGGGAATCAAACCTGGGACCCTTCAGTCCGCAGGCGGACGCTCTCTCCACTGAGCCAAACCAAGCACTGCACGTTTTTATGGCAAACAAACGAAGGCCTACTTTATCGCCGGAGGCAAAAACCTTGGCATGGAAGCCAGGCTGCCTCACTTATGCTGCTGATGGGGACACTTTTCCCGTGTCAGACTGTGTCTACCACAGGCTAGATGCGTTTGCAAACACTTTTTTCCTTTACCAACACTAACTTCCTCCTGAAAGGAAGACGGATACCCACACACCAGCTACCCAACAACCATTGGAAAACGTGACTCTGGTCCAAAGTGACCGTACAAGCTGCTTGCCGGGTGCTGGGATCCTCTGGGTCCCAGAGAACGGATCCCCGCTGCGCAGGCAGCGAGGCCAGAGAGGAACTTCCCCGAGAGCCGAGAGCCGAGCTGCCTGCTCTGCTGGAAGCCCCAGCCCCAGGTGCTCCCATCGCAGCCGCCGTCTGCAGGCTGTGATTAGGGGCCCTAATGGCCATAATGCCTCCAATGTGGTGTTTAAACCAATAAGGCTTCAGAGAAGTTACGGTATGTTTAATAATGGCTTAATGACTACTTTGGAGATGCAAGGCTTCTGGTTCCTGTTTGGCCTTGATTTATAGCCCAGCCCCGGCTGAGGACAGCCAGGAGCCCCCCCTGAGCCCCCGGCGGAAGAGGGAGGTGTTCGCACCAGGCTTCTTGGATTCCTTCAGAAACAGAGAATTCAAACGAAATACAAATGATGTTTGACTCCCACCTTTCTCACTGGAAACAAAGACTGAAAGCCAGCGTGACCCGCACGGAGGGACTCCTGCGAGCACAGAAGCGAGCGGGACCCTCTGCTGTTTCTGTTTCTTCCGGGACCTTAGCTGGGTGGGGGCCGCTTCCCTTTTCAGAAATTCTGGGCTACTGTGCTAGTCCTGTGCTTCCCCGAGGCGGGAGAGCCCCAGCTCTCAGACGTGATCCTCCCCTCCCCTCCTGCAAAACCCGAGGCCAGGGCGGCAGAGCCCTGGGTCTGAGTTTCGGGGTGAGGGGGGTGGGGGGTGGGGTGGGGTGCGGTGGGGGGTTCTCTACAGTGGGTCCCGGGCGGGCACTTCCAGGTCATTTGCCCACTGAAGGCAGTCTCCCTGCTGTTCAAACTCAGAACGGGCCATGCTCCACCACCTGCTCCAAAGGCGCCTCTAGTTGCCCCTGCATGTCCCCCTGTCTGCACCAGCCCTGCCACCCCGTTTCAGACCCATCGGGAATATACGAAGACGGAGGACTGACTCGGTTAACCAGTTAGATGAGGGCAGCAGCGGGCTGGTTCAAGGTCCCGCAGCTAACACAGTGCCCAGCCCCCAGCCCCAGATCAGAGCCGGTTCAAACCACACTCGCAGGGACTCTGATTCCTGGGAGAAGTGAGATCTCTAAGGGAGGTGTTTCGCTGGAGGCAACTTTTCCCAGGTCTCAGCAAAGAGGTAGTCAAGTCCCAGCCCTTACCTGACCTGCCTTGGTCCTTATCCCGGGCTGCCCGGCCACCAGTTCGCTTTGGGGAAGGCGGAGGGAGGACTCTACCCCAAACTGCTTCACTCTCCAGAAGGCACATCAGGACCCAGGTTCCTGCTCTGAACCAGGGCCTCGCCCAGACCGGCGAGCAGACAAAAGGGCCTTCCCTGCTCCTCCAACTGCCTCGGATCCACGGGTTGGGGTGAATCTGGGGGCTCCCGGCCTCCGAGGGGTTAACCCGCGCGGGGCTGCACGTGACGTGGATGGTTCCAGCCGAGGCGCTGCCCCCTCCGGTCCTCCGCCCGCTCCCCCCCCCCCCCCCCCCCCCAGCGGTGCAGCCGCTCCCGGGGCTCCGCGCCCCGCGCCCAGGTCCCTCCCCCTCGGCGGCGCTCACAAGCCGCGCGGGCTGCGCACCCGGGAGCCCGGCGGCCTGCGCGCCCCGAGCCGACGGCATGGACCCCGCGCAGCGCTGCGCGCCCTTCGGCTTGGCGCCCGGGCCCGACCCCTACGCGGCCGCCGGGGACGAGCCTCCGGGTGGCCAGGGTGCCTCGGCCTCCGCGTCTCACCTGCACCCCGCGCCGCCCCGGGGCCCCCGCCTGAGCCGCTTTCCGGCCTGCGGGCCCCTGGAGCCCTTCCTCCCGGAGCCGGCCGAGCCGCCCGCCAAGTACCTGCAGGACCTGGGGCCCGGCCCCGCGCCCAACGGCGGCCGCTTCTACGAGGGCCCGGCGGAAGGTAACCGGGGGAGCGCAGCCGACCCGCTCCCCTTCCCTCCCCGCCCGGCCTCCCCGCTTCCCCCTCCCGCTCGCTCAGTTCTCACTCCGTGACCCTCCCGCCCGCACCCGGCGCCCTCGGCAGCGGAGCGGGCCGGGCCGGTTTGCAGGAGCCGGCGGTGCGGGCGGCAGCCACGTGTGCCTTCCTTTGGCGGCGGGAACGGGAGGCCGAGGGCCAGCGGCGAAAGCTCGGGGCCCAGACGGACCCCAAGGCGGCCGGAGCCGGGAAGGAGAGCATGCTCGGCGGATGGAGCTGGAGCTGTCACCCGCCCAGCAGCCCGGACCGGCCAGGGCCCTGGAGCCACTCTGAGCCACGGGCCCTGATGAGAGAGAAGCGCGGGTTCGGTTTGCTTTCTTGCGTGTAGCTCCTGCTGCAGCCCCGAGGCTGGGCCCCGACCCGGCCTGGCTACGCCGGGCCTGCCGGGGGCTGCGGCCTGGCCTCCGCCGGCCTCCCCTCCCAGGCCCGGCTTCCGCGGGGAGGGCGCGCACGGGGCCGAGCTCCCTGCGGAATAACGGTGCTTATTTCTCAGACTGACCTGCCGCCCGCGGGTTGGCCGGGCGATGGCCGCCCTCTCGCAGGCTGGGCTTCCCCGCACCGGATCGCCGCCGCCGCCGCCGCCCGGGCCTCTGGAGCAGCCGGCCGGCCTCCTCCCGGCGCCCAGAGTTCTGGGCGCAGAGGCCGGGTGGACCGCGCCACCTCCCGAGACGGAGCTTGCATGCCCCGGCCGGGCGGGCAGGCGGGTCCGAGTGCCGACAGCGCCCACTGCACGGGCGGACCTGCAGGAACCTGGGCGCTGCCGCATCCCTGAGCTTAGGCCCAGCGCTGGGTCCCCCGAGATCTGCCCGCCGCCGCCCCGCCGGCGCCCGCGGGCCTCCGTGGAGCGGACGGGCAGCTCCGGCCTGGGCCCGGCCGGCGGCGGGAGTGCGGGGAGGCCGGTGGGGGTCAGCGGAGGAAATGAGCGCGGCCGCGGAGCTCCGTGTCTGCGCCCTTTGAAAGGGGCTCTCCTGATAAAAACCACAGTTGGGACTTAATGAGAAGCAGTTGGCCCGGCTCCTCTGATCCCAGCCAGAGGCGGCCCCGCCGGGGACAGGTACCCGGCTGAGCGGGGCGCGGGGCGTCGGGCAGGATCCACCCGCGGGCCCGGGTCCCCGCTGGGCGCCCGGATCCCCGCCCGGCGCCGAGCACCCCGCGGAGGGAGCGGAGGGAGGAGGCCGCGGCGGCGGCGAGGGGGGGGGGGGCGGGCGGCAACGAAATGCGCGGAAAGAAAACCAAAGCGTGTAAATAGCCGAGAAGGGGGCAAAGGAAACGGAACAAAGTATCGGAGGAGGGGGCGATCGTGGGGAGCAGAGGCGGCCGGCGAGCCGGGCAGGACGGGAAAGAACAGAGGAAGAGCGAACCAGGAGAGCGAGCCAGCGGCGATCGAACGAACGAAGCGGGTAACGGAGGAGGGACAAACGGAGAGCGCGGGAGCAGACAAAACGAAAGGAGAGGGGACGTCCCGAGAGAGCAAGAACCAGCCGACAGGCGAGAGGGAGAGGAACAGGAGCGGCTCCAGCGGAGCGGAGGACCGGCGGGACGGAACGGAGGCGCCCGGCGGAGCGGAGCCAGGCAGAGCCCCCGCGCCCGGCGCTGCGGCGGGAACCGAGCGGCGGAGCCGGGCTGCGGGGAGGGAGGCCCCGGGTGCGGGGCGCGCCGTCGGCTTCAGGTGGGACGCGGCGGGCAAACGGGGAAGCCGCCTGATTTTCCCGCTTTTAAAGGAGCGGCCACGGCTGTTTCCAGTTCAGACCAGTGAGCGCGCAGCTGCTCCCCATCTGCAGCGCGAGATTGGCCGCGGCCGGGCAGCTGCGCGCCCCGGAGCCGGCTCCTCCGTGGACGGGTCCCGGGGGAGAGCGCCCAGCCCGGCCCGGGGTCCCCCGTGTCCAGGCGGCGCGGTCCGCCTCGCGCCCTCGGTGCCCGGCTGCTCAGAGCCCGGGAGCGGCCTGGCGGTCCTTCCTGCTCTGCCGGGGCCACGCCGTCTGTCTCTGCGCCTGGCTCCCTGACCTCGGACTTGGTTTGTCACGGCGGAGGCCCTGAGCCCGGTACTCGGAGGGGCCGCACTCCCTGGCGGACCATGCCTCGAGGGGAGTTCCAGGTTATTGGCCCCTGGCAGAGGCCAGGCTGGGAAACTCTAGGGAGAGCACTCCACGGGGGTCCCCCATGCGACTATGATGCCTGTAGCCAGCGTTGGGGGACCCTGGCCTCCGCCAGCACCGAGGGCCGCTGGGGAGATGGCGCGAGCGCGCAGCAAGCTGCCGAGGAAGTTCAAGCTGCCTCCTGCCTCTCTTGCTGGAGCTTACTACTTGCCCAAACGTCAGGATGTGGGCAGGGAAGACATGATGCCTCCGTGGATGCCATCGTGGGGGCAGTGGGGCTCTGGGCGGGCGCCCCCGTGGTGTGCTCCTGCACTGCCTGGCCCCGAGGCTGCAGCGAGCCAGGGACTGAGCTCCGTGGCCCCTCAGAGGTCCTTGTCCTGGCACCTGCCTTTCCCTTTGACCCCCAACCCCTGGCTCCTGTGGCCCTAGACACACAGCGTTGAGCCCCAGGCTCCCAGGGTCCAACATGAGCGTTCCCCCTTTCCCCTCCTTTCCCGCCCAGGGTCCCCGCCAGGTGCCAGTGACTCCCACACAGCCCATAGGCACTGGGCCTTAGGTGCTAAAATGCAAACTGCTGGCTCTGCCGCCCACCTCCACCTCCACTTCCACCTCTGCATGCCTGCTCTGGGCTTCTGTCCCCAGGAGGCTGCTAAGTGTTCTTGGACGCTGCCCGGTCTTCTAAAGAGGGGGCCGTGCCCTCCCGGAGTCCTCAGGCAGATGGGGAGGTTCGGGGGCAGTGGCAGGAGGGAGAAGCTCTGGTCCCTGGCGGTGAGGGCTGGGACCGGGCAGGGTGGGAGGCCGCCCCAGGCCAGCAGGCTGTGCTCTGCGGGGAGCCATCCTGAGAAGTCCCGCTGCGCACTCATCCCTGATCCTGGGTGGCATGCTCAGGGAGGCCAGCCCTGCAGCCCCAGGTCTGGTCGCTTCCTCCGGGAAGAGCCCGTTGGAACAGATGTTGAGGGCCCCGGAGGCAGAAGAGCAAGCCCCAGAGCTGTGGGGTGAGGGCAGTGCCCTCTGCGGTGCTGTCCGCGCTCCCCGAGCCCCTATCCCTGAGCCACGCTCACCCTGTACCCTCCGAACCTGGGACTCAGGCCTGCTACATGTCAGGCCTTGTCAGCTCCCGGCCTCCCTGACCATTTCCAGTTATTGGCTTCACCTTCCCAAAGCCCTTCCTCCTGAGCTCCTAGAACAACGACAACACAACGTGGCCCAGATGGGAAGCCAGAGCGGGAGCACTCCCTCCTCTGGATTCTGGGAGGCTCACCTGAGCCGGAGGGACCCTGGCGCCCGGCGGTGAGGGACATCTATCTGACTCCCCCACGCCTCCAGGACACACCACTTATTTCAGCTCCCGGGGGGTCCTGGGAGGTCCCTGACCGCCTTCCAGCCAAGGGGCACCTTGAACAACTTGTCCTCTACACGCACAGAGGGATCCATCAGACCCGGAGCCCCAGAACCATCTCCCAGCCCCATCCTCCCCACCCACCAACCCCCATGGCAGCTGTGATCCTGACACAAATGCTGGGGAAGAAACTGCCCTTCGGTGCCAGCTGGCTGGGCCTCTGGGGCCAGGCCCTGCTGAGGACAGGCCGGGCCAGGGAAGGGGCCGTGTGAGTCTGGGCGTCTCGGTGGCGTCGCCCCTGCCATCCCAGCAGACTGTCGGGTGGAGCTGCTGGGGGCCTCGCCAGAGGCAGAGCGGGCAGTGGGGTGGCCTGTTTCTCACTGTGCCTGGTCCTGGCAGGACGCCCCCAGCGTCCGGGGGGAGGGCAGCTGGGGACCGTCCCCGGCGCCGGCTCAGGCCCCCTGCGTGTCAGGCTCTTGGGGAGGGAGGGGCTGGCGAGGATGGGAACGACGGGGTTGGGGCTGTGCCCGGTTTCAACACGGGTCCCCCAGCTCCCTTTCTCTGTGCACAGCCCACCTCCTGCCTCTCTCGCTGGAGCTTACTGCCTGCCCAAGCATCAGGATGTGGGCAGGGGAGAGAGGGTGCCCATGGAAGCTGGTCCTTCACACCTCAGGGCTAGGGGGTCTGACTTAGCCCTGAGACTTGGGGTCCAGACCAGCATCCGTGTTCTGGGCACGGAGACATGGGAGCCAAGGCCCTCAGAGTCAGGGGCCACGAGGCACTTTCTGGCAAGGGCAGGGAGCTAGATGTCCACCCTCCCATCGTCACCCCCTCCTCCCACCCCTGCGCCAGGCCCTGCCATGGCGCCGATCCTGGCACCTCCACGCCCTGTGGGCTGTGCCACCCCAGAGCGCTTCCCCGAAACAGACCCCCTCTGGCCCCGGCAGATCCGCCCAGACCACAGGCAGCCGGGCTCCCCTGGGCACCGCCTCATGCCAGGCTCCCACGGAGGGTGGCTGCCCGGGGAAGGGAAGGAAAAGGAAGGGGGAGGCGGGGACTGAGGCGTCAACAGTCTTCCCCTCCCTCCATCCCACCCACAAAACCCTCGGGTTTGGTTTCCATCCCTTCTGTGTCTCCACTGCAGCGGAGGAGAAGGCCCCCAAGGCCGCCAGCTTCCCCCAGCTGCCCTCGGACTGCCGAGGGGGCCCCCGAGACGGGCCCCCCACCCTGCAAGGCTCCCCGGGCCCTTGCCTGGCCAGCCTGCGCGTCCCCCTGTCCCCGAGACTCCCCGACCCCATGGAGCTGGCCAAGAGCAAGAGCAAGAAGCGCCGCAACCGCACGACCTTCAGCACGTCCCAGCTGGAGGAGCTGGAGAAGGTCTTCCAGAAAACGCACTACCCCGACGTGTACGCCCGGGAGCAGCTGGCCCTGCGCACAGACCTCACCGAGGCCCGGGTTCAGGTGAGGGCTCCCGGACGGACGGCGGGCCAGGCCGGGGGAGGGCTGCCTGTCCCAGGTGCCTGCCCTCCGGGGCTCGCCCTCCACGCCCAGCTCAGCTGGGGCCCCGGGCTGGCAGCCCACGTTGAGGCTGATGCCCAAGTATGGGGGTGGCAGTCCCCTCTGCCGGCGCCAGCTGACTGGGTGGTTGGGGACATGCCATTGGATGTCTGGGTCTCGGTTTCCCCGAGGGCAGCCGGTGGAAGCAGGGAGATGCTGAGCACAGATCAGCGCTGCCCCGGAGGTGGCTGTGGGATGGGAGGGTCTCCTGGGGTGACGGGGGGGGGGGGGGGGGGGTGTCTCAGGCTCAGTGACAGCCAGAGCCATCCTGAGCCAGTGACTCTCAGTCCTGCCAGCACTCAGACCCTGGCCAGGAGCCCCGCCCCACCCCGCAAACCTCCCAGCAGGAAGCAGGCCCCCGCCTCCTGGAGGGGCCCTGGCCCGGCTTCACAGCCGTGGAGCCCAGCCCGTGGGGTGCGGGTGGGACTGGGGGCCTAGGAACAAGGGAGGGGGAGACGGGAAGTCATGGCCTAAGGCTGTTGGAAGTGGGAATGAACTTGAAGGTGGCGAGCCAGGGTGGCGAGGGGCTGGGAGGCTCTGTGAGCTGGGCCCGGGAGGAGGTGGCCGCTGTGGCCTCGCTGGGAGTTCCTGACACGGCAGGTCCCTGCCCTGCGAGCAGGAGGCCCTGGGGAGGCGCGGTGGGCTTCTGGGGAGGGCGCGGTGGGCTTCTGGGGAGGGCGTGGTGGGCTTCTGGGGAGAGGCACAGCGGTGGTTTCCAGACGGGAGACTTGGTGGGGGCAGAGCTCACGCTGTCCCCCCTGCAGGGGCCCCTTTGGAGCCTGTGAAACCCTGGCGCAGGGCACTCTGGCAGGATAGGGGGCGCCAGCGCAGTGCCGCCCCATCGAGAAGGCCCCCGGCTGGTTCCCATGCAGAGCCAGAGGGGCTCCGGCTGTCCCCTCGTCTGCGCTGGGTCCTCCTGCCTCCATGTTCCTCCCTCCTCCTCCCAGGCCTGACTCTCACGGAGGCTCCCACCCCTTCACCACCCCTGCTTTCTGGAACTGTCCACCGCGCTCCCCAGGGTCTGGGGCCATCGGAGGGAGGTGGCCGGCAGGCAGGACAGCCCAGATTACATAAGCACGAAGCCCAAGCAACAGGTCTCCCTTCCAGGCCTCTGCCAGCCTCCGGGCTGGGCCCTGACCAGCACCCCCTACAGAGCTGCTCTGGGGCGGACCCTTCCCCTTCCTTGGCCTTCTCAGTCCTGGAGGGGTGCGGGCACAGCCACAGGCCCAGACCTAGTCCAGAAGCTTCCCAGTGATTGAGGCCCTGGAGTAGGGACACTTCCTCTGACGGGGGAGAGGAAGGCTGGGAGCTGCAGGGAGCTGGCAGGTGGGCGGTCCTCCCTGCCAGTGCCCAGGCCTGCGGTGGGGTCTCTGCAGCCCCAGGTTCTTAACTCAGGGCCTGACCTGCCTGCATGGGGATGTGACTGTGGGCAAGCGTGAGGGCTCAGGTGAGGTTACTTTTACACACACACACACACACACACACACACACACACACACCTGCTCCTGTTTGCAGCCCCAGCTAGCTCCCTAGAAAGCAGGGCAATGGTTTGGGTTTGGCTCAGCTTTGATATC
Organism: Pipistrellus kuhlii; assembly: GCF_014108245.1. Taxonomy (NCBI): domain Eukaryota; kingdom Metazoa; phylum Chordata; class Mammalia; order Chiroptera; family Vespertilionidae; genus Pipistrellus; species Pipistrellus kuhlii. Next base: position 4,583,457 of record NW_023425523.1, read on the forward strand.
GCCAACGACTCGTCCGGAGGCCGACACGTAAACGATGGCCAGCTGCCACCCTGGGGGACACCGCCATCAACTCCCCCAGCCTTTCCCCTCCTCAGGGCCCTTCAGCACCCCCTCGGCGCCCCCTGTGCCCCCAGGTCTGGTTCCAGAACCGCAGAGCCAAGTGGCGGAAGCGGGAGCGTTACGGGAAGATCCAGGAGGGCCGGAACCCCTTCTCCTCGGCCTACGACATCTCTGCGCTGCCCCGATCGGACAGTCACCCCCAGGTGAGACGCCCCCCGCCCCCTGCCGAGCCCCTGCTGAGTCGGGTGTGCGGGTCCCGCGGGGGAGCCAGGGAGTGTGAGCGCTGGCCCGGGGAGACCTGGAGTGGCCTCAGGGCCTGTGTGACTTGTGCAGAGCACGCCTCCCTCTGCCCAGCGGGCCCCTCGTCACCTGCCGGCCCAGAGCAGCCGGCCCAGAGGACTCCGAGGAAACTCCTCTGCAGGGGGGTGGGGGACGGGGGAGTGGTGGAAGGAGGAGGGTGGCAGATTCTAGACCCGTGCCAAGTGGAGGCTTCTTGGCAGCGTGCGGAGCCCTAGGGGCAGAGAGAGCCTGGTTAGGGGCGGTCGGGGGCGGACTCACCGGCCTGCCTTCTCTTTCAGCTGCAGAACTCCCTGTGGCCCAGCCCCGCGGCCCGGAGCCCCGCCGGGCCCTGCCTGGTGTCTCCGGAGGGCGTCCCCTCCCCGTGCATGTCTCCCTACGCCCACTCGCCGCACGGCAACGTGGCTGGCTTCATGGGGGTGCCCGCCTCCCCCGGAGCGCACCCCGGCCTCTACTCCCTCCACGGCTTCTCCCCCGCCCTGGGGGACCACAGCTTCGAGGCCAGCCCCGACGTCGACTACAAGTCTCCGAGCCTCGTCTCGCTCAGGGTGAAGCCGAAGGAGCCGCCCGGCCTGCTGAACTGGACCACGTGATGGGGCGTGTGGACACGCAGGCTGAGCTGCCACCCCCTGCCCTGTGCCCGGCGGCGCCCGCCCCACCCTGGCCTGGAAGTCAGAGGGGCACACCTTTGCCTCCGAGCTCCAGATGGTTCCCGGGGCGGACAGAATCTTCTCTCTCAGAATGAGGCGGGCTGCCCAGGAGAGCGGGCTTGGAAGCCGGTGGGGAGATTCCTGCCACACGCTGGGTCCCCACACCCACATGCTGGGCTGGAGACTCCGTCCTGCCTCCTCCTTCAGCCCCTCCAACTGAACTGGCTTCGACGGAAGCAAGACAGGGTGGAAGCAGAGCATCTGGTGACTTAGGGGAAAAGCAGAATCTCCCAAGACCACCCGGGGCCTCACTCCCCTTCCCGCCACCAGGGGGCGTGCACCCAGCGGAGGGCCTGGCAGCTGCAGGGAGTTGGGGCTCAGGTCTCCCCTGCTCCAGCCGCCCCTTCCTTCTCCCCTGTGCCCCTCCCCAACATGCCGTGGAGTCCTCTTCCCTCCAAGGGGCAGACATTCCACCAGAAACCACCAAATACCTGGATTCTCCTCCTCGGGGCCAGGCCAGAGCTATGCCACGGAGACCCTGGGCTCCCTTGGTTTACTGGCTGGGCGTTGGTAAGAAAGAGCCCCCCCACTCTGAGGCCCTGAGATCCAGCCCACACTTCTGTAAAGACGCTTTTGTACAAACAAGTGTGCTGCCGGCATAGTAATAAAGGTGCAGTGTTTTGGACCCGGTGACTGCGTATCTCAGGGGCTGGCACTGGCTAGCTCCAGGACTGGTGTGCTCAGGGCCCTGGCTGGGCCAGGCCCTTCAGGCTGGTGCCTGCCACGCCGCCCTGTGCCCTGCCCAGGCTCTGGCTGTGTGTACCAGGGGCCGGTCTCCTTAAGGAGGGCAGACTGGTGGTGGGAAGGAAGGGGAGTGGATGGAAGACCGAAGGCCCTCTGAGGGCTGTGAGCTCCCCTGGGCGGGACCCCAGGGCCGTGGGGGTGGGGCGGCTCCTTCCCCAGACGCCCTGGGAGCATGTCTGGGCTGTGGGGCCCAGACGAAAGCCAGGACCCTTTCTTGTGGTTTCGGAGTATTAGCCATTCTATCCTTCATCCCCACTCCGCCTTATCTCCCCAGCCCCGAAGGCAGGAAAACCAGGGCTGGCCTCCCACCCTCGGTTAATCCCACCACATTGCTCCGAGCCCGGCTCAGCCGGCAGCCCCACCCCCCTCCATCCCCAGCGCCTCCTCTTCCAGGCGCAGACTCCCCGCGCTGGGCTTATCCCAAAGGGGAGCAAGTCCCCCATCAGGTGGGCCTTCCTGCGGAGATAGTCCCTGGACTGGACGTGTCCCCCTTCTCTTCCCTTCGCTCAGGGCCTGGCCTCCGGCGGCTCCTCTCCTCTCAGTGCCGGCGCTGGCTCTGGCTCCAGGTGAGCCTGGCTCCTCAGGAAGGGAAGAGGCCGAGGGGAAGGAGTGGCACCAGCTGCCTCCACCAGCTGGTCAATGACGGCGGCGCAAACCCACGTGTCTCAGCCCAGAGCTAAGACCGAAAGTTTCTTGCCAGGAGGAGAGGCCAGCACAATGTTGGACTTTCCGACCCACCAGGTCAGAGAGAGCAGTTTGTTTTACAAACCACTCTGTGCCCGGCACTGTGCTGGGTGCGAGACGGAGCAGTGGCCAAGCACAGCTTAGGAAAAGATGGAGAGAGGGGAGAGGAAGAGACCTGGGGAAGCCGAGGAAGCAGGAGTGGGAAGGAGACAGATGAGAGAGAAAGTACGTTGGAGCCCGGATGCCTGCAGTGGGAGCTGGAGGCGGGCAGAGGCCAGGAGGGGCCGGCGGGGGAGGGCACAGGGAGGCCGAGACCAGCTACTGGCTCCCATCCAGGGGCATCTGCCCACAGCTCATATTTTTCTGTCCAGTGACAGCTAAATGAAGGGAAAGCGAACTTTACAACCGCCCGCTTCACACATAATGAATATGAATGGGCATCTCGGAGCCTGTTCCCGGGATTATCTGCGCGCTGACGGGTTCTCCCACTGGCGGGGCCATCCCCGGGGCCTGTCCCCGGGCTGGGACACAGGCACCCTTCCACCTGCTTCCCATTAGCATCCCCCGCCCCTCCTCCCCACCCCGGCGTCTCACCGCGAAGGCGCAGCCCCCGGGCTCCAGATGCCATGGCCCAGCCTTGCTGGAGGTGAGCATGGCCCTCAGCCCAGCCCCCATGCTCTCCAAGGCCAGGCTGAGCCTCTGGTCGCCTCTTGGTAAAGGAAGGGGAGTGCCCCTCCTGGAATCCCGGCTCTGAGAGAGCTGCTAGCCTATGCTAAGCTCCTCTCTGCCCAGCGAGGCCGCCCGGAGGAGCCCTGTCTTGGTCCTGGCAGGGCCCGGGGACCCAGCTGAAGAAAGGGGGCGGAGTGAGGGGAGAACCACGCAGGCCCGGGCCAGGCTTCCAGTCTCAGTCCAGCATCAGCACCAGACACGGTTCTGAGAGGCCCTCCATCATCCTCCCACCTCCGTCCTTACACATCAACCCGAGTCACACCCCGAAGCACAGGCCCCCTGCCGCCCGACCGGAACAGAGGCTGGCACCACCAGGAACTGGGCATTCCCTGGGCTGGGCAGAGGGAGAACACACTCGCCACTGCCCCAGCCTCCGCCACAGGCTCCTCCTGGCTGTTGGCTCCGGGGCGGGGAAGGTGTGCTCTCAGGCCCACCCTCCCTATCCCCCGCTGCAGGCTCCGCCCAGGCTCTTCTCCGGGAGGCGGCACGGCTGGGGCCAGGGCTACAGCTATCCTTAATATTGCCAACCTTCCAGTCTAACCTCCTGTGAATTGGCATTAGCTGCTAGCCCTGGCTCTCACCTGCTTTAATGGCTGCCTTTCAGCTGTGCGTTCGTTCGGTGAGGAAAGTATTCTGTCCCCTGGGCCCCAGAACAGGCCTCAGGGCACGCTGGCAGGGCTGCTGGATCAGTGGCTGACTCTTGAGTCTCTGTATTCAGAGCAGCGAGCTAAGGGTCAGCGATATAAGGCCTATGACACGGTCTGTTTTCCAGGGGGCACAGGAGGTGAATGCAAAGTCACTGAAGGTCGGAGCTGGAAAGTCGTTAGCAATATTAAGAATAGCAGCTAGCCCTGGCCAGCCTGCGAACCAAAGGGTCCCGGGTTCGATTCCGGTCAAGGGCAGGTACCTTGGTTGCAGGCTCCTCCCGGCCTGGACCCCGGTTGGGGCTTGTGCAGGAGGCAACTAATCCATGTGTTTTTCTCACACCGATGTTTCTCTCTGCCTTTCCTGCTCTCTTCCACCCCACCTAAAAACCAATGGGGAAATATCCTCGGGTGAGGATTAATCAAAATAAAAAAGAGAATAGCTGCCTTTTATCTGTTGCTTCTGGCCAGCCGGTGTGTAGGTGTCGGCTACCCACTGCTCAGGCCTCATATCACCTGCTGCTATGAAACCAGCTCCTCCGGAGAGACAAGCGGGGCTGAGCCTGCCGAGTTCAGGCCCCTCAGCGGCTACACCTCGAGGCCAGGGTGAACGTCAGGGCTGCCGACTCCCAGAGGGTGCTTGTGCAGCGTGAGGCCGACGGTGCCAAGTGCCAAAGGAACGGCCCAGATCCTGCTTGTCTGAGAAGCCCGTTCCTCAGAGGGCAGACAGGAAGCCGGCTGGCCTCCCGGGAGGTAACCAACGGGCTCGGCAGAAGCAGCCGCACAGCCTACTGGGATCCCGGAGAAAGACTTCCAGGCCTGGACAGAAAAGAAGACAAGGTCGCAGCAATAACCAAGTTACCCTGAGAGGGGGGCACATTCGGGGCACTCAGAGGCCGGGCCAAGGTCAAGCTTGGGTGGCCACTCAGAGCCTCCATCCACTGACATCTCCCTAGAATCTCTCCAGGGTTCACGCCGGAGCAAACGCCAAGTGCTGACTAAGGGGAATGACTCAGCACACGGGTGCTCTGCGGTAAGTGCCGGGAACGGTGAGGAACAGGGGGAGGGTGGGCGAGTGGGAGCCACACATTTGCATCCAGGCTCGGGCTCTTGCTATTCTGTGACCTTGGGCAAGTTCTTTACCTGCTGCGTGCCAGTTTCTCAGAGGCATTAAAAACAATCCGCTATAGACAGAAACTCAGAGCAGTGGCTGGCGCATAGTGAGCACCAGGGCCAAACGCTGGAAGCATCAATATCAGCCCTGCCTGCCTATCTGGCGCCCCTAAGTGGTTAACTTAAAATATAGATAGATAGATAGATAGATAGATAGATAGATAGATAGATATAGATGGTTGTTTTTTTTTTTGGTTTTTTTTTATTGATTTCGGAGAGGAAGGGTAGAGAGATAAGAACACCAATGATGAGAGAGAATCATTGATCAGCTGCCTCCTACACGCTCCCCATCAGAGATCAAGCCTGCAACATGTCCATGTACCCTGACCGGGAATCGAACACTGACTTTCTGGTCTACACTCAAACACTGAGCCATGCCGGCTGGGCTAAGTGGAACTCTTGATTGACAAGTTCCCCTCCTCAGAGTGATATGGCCACGGGTTGTTCATCCCTGAGTGGACTGAAGGAGCACTGGGCCCTGAGCCTGACTGGCAACAATCATCCTTTTACATTTCTCAGCCATTTACACAGGGGCCTTCACAGACTCTGCCACCTCATGGCCCAGATGAGGTACAAAGCCACAGATCGGGTGGTCACTGGCTCCAAAGATATTTCTGTACAAAGACTTGGGTCCAAATGGCCTCGATGCCACGAGCACACTCCGCTATGACAAGGTTCCCCTCCCGGGAGGCCCCTGGCCCCGGCCCCTCCCCAGGCTCTGCAGCCCTCGAAGCTCTGCCAGCCCGTGTGCTTGTTTGCACAGACACATACAGGTATTTTACTGGCCTTGGAAAACCAAGAGGGAAAATGGCACCTCTGGTCAAGGAAGCTTCACAGGAGGGACTGGGGAAATCAGCGAGGGAGAACAAAGCCGCACCAGGCAGGCTGGCTGACCAGGATGCCTGGGGAGTAAGAAAGGGCAAACCCGTCTTACTGAGACTGTAACCTCACAGAACACTGCCTCTAGGTCCCGGCAGGAGAGGGCAAAAATCCATCACGCACACACAGCTGTGTCCGATTCCCTGGTCCTGTGCAAGCCACTTTGGGGCAAAATGCCAGTCAGTCCCCGGGACGTCCCATCTCAGAGGCTGTGTGACTTACCTATACTGCTGGCTGCCACGCCTGCTGCCACATCAGGGCCTGTCCCAGAAGCCCAGCTTGGGACCTGGCCTGGCTCACAGGATCTGGGCAGGACAGGCACTGAACGGAAGAACCAACACAGGGGAGGCTCCCCCAGAACACGTTTCCTTCGGAAGCCGAGAGCCCTTAGAGACTGACCCTCCCGCACCTGCCTGCGGGAGAGAGAGGGACTGACCCTCACCCCTGCCTACGGGAGAGAGGGGGACTGACCTCCCACCCCTGCCTGCGGGAGAGCTGAGGGGACTGACCCTCACCCCCTGCCTGCGGGAGAGAGAGGGACTGACCCTCACCCCTGCCTACGGGAGAGAGGGGGACTGACCTCCCACCCCTGCCTGCGGGAGAGCTGAGGGGACTGACCCTCACCCCCTGCCTGCGGGAGAGAGAGGGACTGACCTCCCACCCCTGCCTACGGGAGAGAGAGGGGACTGACCCTCACCCCTGCCTACGGGAGAGAGAGGGACTGACCTCCCACCCCTGCCTGCGGGAGAGAGAGGGACTGACCCTCACCCCTGCCTGCGGGAGAGAGAGGGACTGACCCTCACCCCTGCCTGCGGGAGAGAGAGGGACTGACCCTCACCCCTGCCTGCGGGAGAGGGACTGACCCTCACCCCTGCCTGCGGGCGAGAGAGGGACTGACCCTCACCCCTGCCTGCGGGCGAGAGAGGGACTGACCCTCACCCCTGCCTGCGGGAGAGAGAGGGACTGACCTCCCACCCCTGCCTGCGGGAGAGAGAGGGGACTGACCCTCACCCCTGCCTGCGGGAGAGAGAGGGACTGACCTCCCACCCCCTGCCTATGGGAGAGCTGAGGGACTGACCCTCACCCCTGCCTATGGGAGAGAGAGGGACTGACCCTCACCCCTGCCTGCGGGAGAGAGAGGGACTGACCTCCCACCCCTGCCTGCGGGAGAGAGGGACTGACCCTCACCCCTGCCTGCGGGAGAGCTGAGGGGACTGACCCTCACCCCTGCCTGCGGGAGAGAGAGGGACTGACCCTCACCCCCTGCCTGCGGGAGAGGGACTGACCCTCACCCCTGCCTGCGGGAGAGAGAGGGACTGACCCTCACCCCCTGCCTGCGGGAGAGGGACTGACCCTCCCCCCTGCCTGCGGGAGAGAGAGGGACTGCCCCTCCCCCCTGCCTGCGGGAGAGAGAGGGACTGACCCTCACCCCTGCCTGCGGGAGAGAGAGGGACTGACCTCCCACCCCTGCCTGCGGGAGAGAGAGGGACTGACCCTCACCCCTGCCTGCGGGAGAGAGAGGGACTGACCTCCCACCCCTGCCTGCGGGAGAGAGAGGGACTGACCCTCACCCCTGCCTGCGGGAGAGAGAGGGACTGACCCTCACCCCTGCCTGCGGGAGAGAGAGGGGACTGACCTCCCACCCCTGCCTGCGGGAGAGGGGACTGACCCTCACCCCTGCCTGCGGGAGAGAGAGGGACTGACCCTCACCCCTGCCTGCGGGAGAGAGAGGGACTGACCCTCACCCCTGCCTGCGGGAGAGAGAGGGACTGACCCTCACCCCTGCCTATGGGAGAGAGAGGGACTGACCCTCACCCCTGCCTGCGGGAGAGAGAGGGGACTGACCTCCCACCCCTGCCTGCGGGAGAGGGGACTGACCCTCACCCCTGCCTGCGGGAGCGAGAGGGACTGACCCTCACCCCTGCCTGCGGGAGAGAGAGGGACTGACCCTCACCCCTGCCTGCGGGAGAGGGAGGGACTGACCCTCACCCCTGCCTGCGGGAGAGAGAGGGACTGACCCTCACCCCTGCCTGCGGGAGAGAGAGGGGACTGACCCTCACCCCTGCCTGCGGGAGAGAGAGGGACTGACCCTCACCCCTGCCTGCGGGAGAGAGAGGGACTGACCTCCCACCCCTGCCTGCGGGAGAGAGAGGGACTGACCTCCCACCCCTGCCTGCGGGAGAGAGAGGGACTGACCCTCACCCCTGCCTACGGGAGAGAGAGGGACTGACCCTCACCCCTGCCTGCGGGAGAGAGAGGGACTGACCCCCCACCCCTGCCTGCGGGAGAGAGAGGGACTGACCTCCCACCCCTGCCTGCGGGAGAGAGAGGGACTGACCCTCACCCCTGCCTGCGGGAGAGAGAGGGGACTGACCCTCACCCCTGCCTGCGGGAGAGAGAGGGACTGACCCTCACCCCTGCCTGCGGGAGAGAGAGGGACTGACCCCCCACCCCTGCCTGCGGGAGAGAGAGGGACTGACCCTCACCCCTGCCTGCGGGAGAGAGAGGGGACTGACCCTCACCCCTGCCTGCGGGAGAGAGAGGGACTGACCCTCACCCCTGCCTGCGGGAGAGAGAGGGACTGACCTCCCACCCCTGCCTGCGGGAGAGAGAGGGGACTGACCCTCACCCCTGCCTGCGGGAGAGAGAGGGACTGACCTCCCACCCCTGCCTGCGGGAGAGAGAGGGACTGACCTCCCACCCCTGCCTGCGGGAGAGAGAGGGACTGACCCTCACCCCTGCCTATGGGAGAGCTGAGGGACTGACCCTCACCCCTGCCTATGGGAGAGAGAGGGACTGACCCTCACCCCTGCCTGCGGGAGAGAGAGGGGACTGACCCTCACCCCTGCCTGCGGGAGAGAGAGGGACTGACCCTCACCCCTGCCTGCGGGAGAGAGAGGGACTGACCTCCCACCCCTGCCTGCGGGAGAGAGAGGGACTGACCCTCACCCCTGCCTGCGGGAGAGAGAGGGGACTGACCCTCACCCCTGCCTGCGGGAGAGAGAGGGACTGACCCTCACCCCTGCCTGCGGGAGAGAGAGGGACTGACCCTCACCCCTGCCTATGGGAGAGAGAGGGACTGACCCTCACCCCTGCCTGCGGGAGAGAGAGGGACTGACCCTCACCCCTGCCTATGGGAGAGAGAGGGGACTGACCCTCACCCCTGCCTGCGGGAGAGAGAGGGACTGACCCTCACCCCTGCCTATGGGAGAGAGAGGGACTGACCCTCACCCCTGCCTGCGGGAGAGAGAGGGACTGACCCTCACCCCTGCCTGCGGGAGAGAGAGGGGACTGACCCTCACCCCTGCCTGCGGGAGAGCTGAGGGGCCTGACCCTCACCCCTGCCTGCGGGAGAGAGAGGGACTGACCCTCACCCCCTGCCTATGGGAGAGAGAGGGACTGACCCTCACCCCTGCCTGCGGGAGAGAGAGGGACTGACCCTCACCCCTGCCTGCGGGAGAGAGAGGGACTGACCTCCCACCCCTGCCTGCGGGAGAGAGAGGGACTGACCCTCACCCCTGCCTGCGGGAGAGAGAGGGACTGACCCTCACCCCTGCCTGCGGGAGAGAGAGGGACTGACCTCCCACCCCCTGCCTATGGGAGAGAGAGGGACTGACCCTCACCCCTGCCTGCGGGAGAGAGAGGGACTGACCCTCACCCCTGCCTATGGGAGAGAGAGGGGACTGACCCTCACCCCTGCCTATGGGAGAGAGAGGGACTGACCCTCACCCCTGCCTGCGGGAGAGAGAGGGGACTGACCCTCACCCCCTGCCTACGGGAGAGAGAGGGGACTGACCCTCCCCCCTGCCTGCGGGAGAGAGAGGGACTGACCCTCACCCCTGCCTGCGGGAGAGCTGAGGGGACTGACCCTCACCCCTGCCTGCGGGAGAGAGAGGGACTGACCCTCACCCCTGCCTGCGGGAGAGCTGAGGGGACTGACCCTCACCCCTGCCTGCGGGAGAGAGAGGGACTGACCCTCACCCCTGCCTGCGGGAGAGCTGAGGGAGCTTCTCGCAGTTCTGGAGAGGATGCTCCTTTATCGTCAACAGAAGGGGGAGATCCCAGACACAGAGCCGCAGACTGAGTGAGGAGGGGCAGACAGCCCAGGGCTCTGAGGCCAGCTCAGGACTGTGATCCTGAGAAACCTGGAGCTCCTACCACATGACATCAAACCCACGGGTGCAGGACGCGTCACCCAGCAACCCCGAGCCCTGGAGCCGGGCACCTCCAGATGGAGGCGGGGGGAGAGCACTTTGGAGAGTGCCCCATGGATGGGAAGGCAGGCAGCCTGGCAGGAGACGTGCTGGCAAGAAAACCCCTTTCTAGACCTGGAGGACATGTTCAGGGGCAGACAAGGCCGTTGGGATTACTTTTACTTCCTTTTAATGTAAACAGAATGCACAAACACATTAAAAACCCCAACGTGACACAAGAGATACACACAGGTTTATATATAGGTATTTACAGACCTTGCAGATCGAGAGGGAAAGAGCACCTCTGGCTGAGGGAAGCTTCTCTTCCCCCACACCCTGTCCAAGCCCAGAGCTGAGGGAGCCGCAGGGGCCTCTGCAGCTGCTTCTGGAGGAAACTCAGCGCGAGGCTGGACTGACATCAGAAACCCCAAAAGCAAAACCAGACTGACGTTCTGGCCCCGGCCCCAATGCTGTGTCCTCCTAGGCAAGCTGGGTCTGCCAAGGATCTGCATGTCTCAAGAAGAGTCAGCGTGAGCCCCGAAATTCAGATGCGATGGGACCCCAGCCTATCCCAGCTCTTCCCAGCCTTGGGCTGAATGAGAAATGAGCTGCAGCCACCCATGTCCGAGGCAGAGGGTAGGAGGAATGGAGAGAGGGTGGCAAGCAGAGATGATACTCCCAGACAGGATGCTGGGATCAACCAGAGGCCAAGCCCAGAGTGGTCTGGGGAGGGCACAGTGAGGAGGTGCTGCCACCTGGAGGGGGCTGGGCGCACTGCAGGGAACCGCGACAGGCCCTGGGCGCCTGGACACACCACGCTTCCTCTGGGGTCTTCTGCAGGAGCCTCACTGCAGCAGCTCTTCCCAGGAAATGGGCTTGGAGAAGACCTCCCTTTCCAACCAGAGGTCATAGTTCATCTGGAAGTCCTCGGGGAGGTCCACCCGCTGGCCCAGGACGCTCTGCAGGCAGTTGTCCACGGGCAGGAAGTCGGGGTTGCTGTGGGCCCGGTCATAGCGCCGGGCGTTGAAGCGTTCAATGTTGGCACGGAGGGCACACTCCTCTGCTTGGAAGTCCCAAGGCCGAGCATCCAGATCTGGGACAAACAGGAAGCCATGGTCAGGAGAGGCCTCATGGCAGCTCCCCTAGCATTCACAAGCTAAGGCCATGCCACGCCCCCACTTGACATAATGTCAACTTCCAAGCCCCACGTGCCCTCAGCAACACCGACAGGACTTCTTTCCTGGATACAAGGAAAGTCAGGTGCGAGGAGAAAAGCCAGATCTACCGAGGAGCCACAGGGTGACACACGCTCTGAAAGCCCCTTGTCCCTGGCTCTCCGGATCAGAGGAGGAGCGTGCAGGCGCCTCACTAGCTCATTCTCTCCATTTCCCGCCCAGGCGCACAGGCACAGGCACAGGTGCTGGGCCAGGAACTGAATGATGCGGCAGCATATCCAGGGGACACCTGGAGAACCCACTCTGCTTAGGAGGCCGAGGCGGCTGCCCAGAGGGGAAGAAACACGTGGACACAGGACAGCGGAGGTATGTGTGCGGGGAAGGCACCCTGCCAGAAGGCACTGAAGAGGGGCACAGGCTATGTGCACAGATTTGAGTGCCTGTGTGCCCAGAGACCAGGAGTGACGGGCTGGGCTGCAGAGAAGCTGGGTTCCGGTTAGAGAGGAGGAGGAGGAGGGAGGGAGAGAAGGAGGGGGGTAAGGAAGGTGAAGGGGAGAATGTGGGCCTCATATGCCACGTTTGAGCATTTGGCTCTAAGTCCAAGGGCAATCGGAGGCCAGTGAAGGCCTTTCCTCACAGTGCCCGCAGAACGCCCTCTAGAAAGATCACTGGAGCACAGTCTGAGGCTGATGAAGAGCTGAGAGAACTTGTGGGCAGGGGGGAGAGGAAAGACGGGAGAGACGCATGACAATTTCTGGAAGAGGCAGAGCTTCGAGGGAGGGAGAGTGGGGATGGTCAGACACTGTGCTGGGGCGGCTTCTCACGGTCCTTCCTCCGCTCCCTCTGGATTCCTCAGGCGGCCTGCGGGGAGGTGCCGGGCTCACCGTTGCCGTAGGCCCAGTCGTCGTTGAGCCGGTGCCGCACCTTCTGGTAGATGGCAGACATGGTCTTCATGTTGCTCTTGCGCCACTGGCGCCCCAGGTACTTGGTCTGCACCTTGAGCAGCTTCAGCACGTACAGCTGCATCATGGCCTGCTTCACCTTCAGGGCGCGCTTCAGGATGGGCGCCGACTTGAACACCACCAGCATCTGGAGGGCACGGTGGGCACAGAGAATGCTGTCTCACCAGCGCTGCTCACCCGTTGGCGGTCACAGGCGGGGTGAGCGACTGTCCCAGCTGTCCCCAGCCGGAGGGGTTTGCTGGGACATGGGACTCACTGCTACCACCACCAAGTCCCAGGCAAACCAGGTCCATGGCCCCAATCATGAGTTGTTTTGGAATCTGAAGAAAGCCATGAATTCCTTCAGAAATACTGCTGAGTGCAAGTCCCTTCAGTTCCCGGGGATTCCCGGCCCTCCCCACCCAGAGGCTCGGGGTAAGGTGGACTCCCAGGCCCCGGATGGAGAGGAGGCCCTCCTGCGAGTGAAATGATGCCAGCCCCCAGCTCAACGTGTCAAGGAACCAGGAATCAGGCCTTAAAACACAACGCGGCCGCAGGAAAGCGAGGAGGAAGGATGCAGCGGCGAGCCCGCCCCGGACCCTGCTCCTGCTCTGCTCCAGGGAGGACGGGCTGGCGCTCCGCAGCTCCCGGATCCACGCTGACCGCGCTGACTCACCATCGTTCTTGAGTGCTTCCACTTGGTCAGCTTGTTCAAGATCCGGAGGAGATTGATGCAAGAAAAGAGGTTCCTCCAGCAAAACTGGTTATTGTCGCCTGCTTCCTGCAGGGAAAGCCCAGGAACCATGACCCTCAGGGCAGGGGCTCAGCGGCTTCCCAGGCCGGCGCAGGCATGGTCTCCCTGCCGGGGCCGGCAGCCCCCTCTCCTCAGCCCCCGGAAACTCCATCCCTTAGAGCTGTGCCCAGAGTTCCAGCGAGGGGGAGAGAAGCAAGTCGGCCTGGTGAGCTCTGGGTCACCAGCCCCTGAGGACCATGCTCCCAACAAGGGAACCCCTACCCCGTAACTTTCTGCCCTACCTTGTGTGCAATTAGTGCTTTAAAAGCCAGGCACTCGACAGGGACCTCATTTGTGAAGCCACCACCATCCTAGGTGGGGGAGCCAGGCTCTGCGCCCCCCCCCCCCCCACCAGAGGGACAGCCGGTAGAGCCTGGCCACTCACCAGACTCTCGGCAGTCAGCTCTGGCAGCTCGTGCACCACGCAGTGAGGGTAATCCAGGACGGAAATGCTGTGAGAGCAAGGGCAGGCAGGCCACCATGAGCAAAGGCTGGGTCTGGCTCTGCTCTCCTCTCACTTGGTGGGATGCAGGCGGAGTCTACCTTGCCTGCACCGCCCTGTTTCCAGCTCTAAGGTGGGAAGCACTTGCTCCCAGAGACCAGCCTGCCATTGTGTAGGGGGAGACCCTGCTCTCCCGCAGCAATGCTCCTGGCTGGGGAGACTTCTTAAGCAGTGAGTGTGCGCCACGCCCCTCGGGAGTGGCAGCTGGTGACTTGCCCTGGGATGTACCACACTGAGGAGCAGGCACTGCCAAGTACAGGAGGCACAGGAGAGAGGGGCAGAGGCTAGGAGTCAGCGTGTGACAGCGCACATGGCTGAGCTCCCCAGAGAAAGCAGGCAGCCTGGCTGGCCTCCTCAAAATAAATTAATTAAATTTAAAAGGCCCGGGACAGCAAGGGCTGTATTGGAGCCCAGGATGAGGCCCCCTCCCACCCAGGCACAGACTGAGTCATGTGTCACCAGATAGCTAGACTCAGGTCGGACACACGGGCAGGGGCCATGCTTCATTCATCTCTGAGAAGCAGGGCAGTGCTGGCCTGTGGATGCTGAGTGGGTTCAGTGGGAGCGGCCCGCTGGGAGCCCTGCCATCTGTCCCCTGGACCCTCCTGAGCCCTGGTCCCTGTCACCTGTTCTTGGCAGTGATGTAGGACATGATGTTTTGATTGAAGAACTTCAGAATCAAAGGGATGCAGTTGGCAAACACCAGGTGCTGGGCCATGTACTCAAACTGAAACAACAGGAGACATCAGCACGCCCCTGGGGGCCGCCCGTCTCTCCGTCTTTCCTCCCAGGACAGAAGCCTCAGCTAGAAGACGGATTAGAACGTCTGTGCAGAGCTCAGGGGGTGTGGAGGCCAAAGCCTCCGCTCTCCAGGGCTGGGGGGCAGCACTGCCAGGCCGTGGCCAGTGGGCAGGAAGACGGCAGGCTGGCAGGTACCTGGTAGACGTGGTTCAGCTTGAAGTGCTTGAGCAGCAGCAGCAGGACGGCGGAGATGGCCTTCACAATGACCTCCTTGTGGCGGTTCACGTCCACGCCCAGCTTCATGCTCTGCAGCACCGTGGTGCTGAAACACACGGCCGGTGAGCCCACAGCCTGCTCAGCGCCCTCCTCGGGCTCCCGGGAGCCGGGACTCCTAGCCTTCTCTGGGCTAAGGCTCCCACGCCAGCCACCCGTGGACATCTCAGCCAGGCCCAGGGCTCTCCCGCCCACGCCCACGCCCAGCAGTTCTCGTCCTGTGATGTCCAAACACACTGTACCCTCTTCCCCTGCCTTTCCTCCACAGTGAACTTCTCAAGATCCCCCAAGCTTCTGCCTCTACAGGGACCTGCTCTCACGCATGCTCTGTGGAATGCCACCACATGGCACACTTCATGTTATGGGGAAAACTTAGGAAGCATTGAGTTAAATAAGTTTCTTTCCTTTTTTTTTAAATTTATTTTTCAGTTACACTCGATACAATATTATACTCATTCCAGGCGTATAACAGTGCTTAGACACTTAAATCAGTTTCTTGATTCAGAACTTCTCACTGGAAGAGGTGCAGTATTTGACTCTGGAACCCCCTTTCCAAGGACTATCACAATGGCCCAGTGTTCTAACACCCCCTTTGGTATTAGCCAAGCCCTGCCTCCGGCCTCACCTGCCTTTCACCCCAGACTCAAGGAGCCTGCCACCAGGGAGCTGGGCGGGATGAGCGGGCGGGCGGCCAGGTCAAGGCCACGTCCCTCTCAGAGTAGAACACGGTCTCAGTGTGTCCTCTCACATCGAACAGAGGCAGTCAGTGCCCAGGGAAGAGTGTCACCTGAGACTCACCAAAGGCCACAGGCCGGGGACTGTGGCCGGGAAGACCCCGCACCCAGGGAGGCTCAGCGCTGGCTGGGAAGGTGTCTCCATGTCCTGTGTCCCAGCCGCACAGCTCCAGGGGTTTGGGAAAGGTCGCCCCAGCCCGGCTCGCTCTGCAGCGGGGTGAGGACTCTCCGGTCACTCAGGCACCACTCAGGGCAGAGTCTACACTGGAACCCAGGTCAGCTGGGCTGACCCCCTCCCCAAGCAGCAGATGGAGACATTTAACCCAGTACTTTTTTTTTTCCTTCTGAGCTAGGAATGCCCTCAACCTGCAGAGAAGTTGAGTCAAAAGAGGAAGCAACCTCCCAAACCTGGGGACCCGTCCTACTGCCCACCTGCTCCACGCACAGGGGACGGTACTCACGGCATCTCCTCAGGCAGGACGTCGGCCAGGATGTTGATGGAGTCGGTTTTGGCTTTGGAGGTGGGGGCCGCAGCCAGCAGGATCTTCAGCAGCGCGATCTGGGAGGACAGGAGCGCCCAGGTGAGCCTCAGCCCGGAGGCGGTCGCGCAGGGCTCCGGGCAGGGCACCGGGAGGGACGGAGGCGCTGGAGGGCGGGCGGAGCCGGAGGGCACTCACCATGCACTGGGGCAGGCTGGGGAGCAGGCCCTGGTAGAGTGTCTCTGCAGGGACCTGCTCGACTTCCTCTTCTCCCTTCGACCACAAAGGCAGAGCTACAGCCCGTCCTGACAGGCTCCTGGGCCAGCTGACTCGCTGGCCGGAGGAGCAGCTGTCAGTCTTGATATGAACAATGATGCTGAGGTGACAGCAGACCTGACTGACACGACATGCAGGCACTTGACTTGTAACAGGTCAGTCCTCACTACACTGTGTGAAGGGTATGATTATTACTGCCACCTCCCAGGTGAGGAAACGGAAGCACAAGGACATGCAGTCTCCTGCGAAGTCGTCACCCACTGAGCTGTGGCGTTCGATTCAGAGGTGGTGACTGGCTCAGAGCCTGTGCTCTTAACCCCTGCACCAGACAGGCTACCCCTGCAGGGGGAGTAGGAAGGGGGGGTGCTCTGAGGGCAGGACCAGGCAGCACCAGGCAGCTTCGAGGTCTAGGCCCAGCACTATGCCTGGGAAGAGCAGAGGAACCCTGTGGGCTGAGGAAGGCCCCAACTCACCCCTGAAAGAGGAGAGCGAAGGAACTCCTCCTCCATCTGCGCCTGGACCTCTGCGATCGACGTGTACTTGTGCTGGGGAGAAGGGGAGAGGCGCTGGGGAACAGTTCCCACTCTCTGGCTACACGCCCCACACCCTGGCAAAGACCCGGGCAATTCTTTAAACAATCTTCTCCAAGAGGGAATCTCCACTAAGACCCCTAACTAACCTCCTAAACACGAAATAATTTTCTAAGTGAGCAATTGCCTTTGAAAAAAAATTTTTTTTATTTATTTCAGAGAGGGGTAGGGGAGAGATAGAAACACCAATGATGTGACAGAATCATTGATCGGTTGCCTCCTCACACCCCTACTAGGACTAAGCCCAAAACTCGGGCATGTGCCTTGACTGGGAATTGAACTATGACCTCCTGGTTCATAGGTCAATGCTCAACCACTGAGCCACATCAGCTGGACAGCACTTGCCTCTTAAAACCATTGTAAAAAGCACACAAGAGATTAGAAAAAAAGCAAATTAAGAGAGAGAAAGGGACTTTCAGATAGCTATAGTGACAGAAAAATTAGTCCAAGCAGAATCAAGTACTCAAGTATTCAGGATCAAGTACTCAAAAAGCTTAGGTGCATGGGGACCACTCAGCACTAAACATTTCAGAAATACATTCCAAAAACAAACACTTACACTCCAGATGGGTTGTTAGGGAGACACCTCTTTCCCCCTCTTGGTGTTCCTTCCCGTGGAGGGATGTGGGTGTGCAGAACACCCCTGCCCCTCCCACACACCCGCCGGGCTGGCTGGGCAGAGGAACAGGACATTCTGAGCCCACCCCTTTCGCTGTTCTCTTTGACAAAAGCCTGTGCACTCCTCTGCTCCCGAGCAGGCCTGGCGGGCTCCAGCACTGTCGGCTCTGGGGGGGTGAGTCTGCCTCATTGGGGAAGTCAGGGCTGGGACACCTATGGCTGCTGTCCTCCACCTCATTCTCTAATCTCTCTGCCATCCTTAAGGCTGGGGTTTCCATCTCCACCCGCCTACTCCTCTATCTCAATCGCCTTAAAACGTGAGCGGAAAGGGGGCTGTTTAGTGGGCCCTTAAAATTCCAACAACTGTCAGATAAGTACCCAACAAAAGCCCAGCTGGAATAAGTAGAATTTACGAAGAGCTGCTGAGAGGTACCGCCACCGTCCACCCACACCTCAGCCCAGGCTCCGTCAGGCCGACAAGTCTGACTGGCTTCTCCCAGCGGGCCGATCACACTTCGCTCACTTGGGACCAAACTAGGCCAGAAGCCCAGCCACACCGCCTACCTGTTTCAGAGTCTTGATGCTTTCGTGGATTGGCCTGGGCAGCCCCACCACCGTGTTCGTGTCGCTGAGGATAAAGGAGGCCTGTGTTAGCCCGGACATCAATCCGCCTGGGTCCCCAAACACCAGAGGCCAAGCGAGTGGATTTCTCGTTCGCTTTCTTCCAAAGGAACTTGGATCTCACTCACCTGCCCAGAGTGTAACCTATGAATTTGCTGCGGCTGGACTCGAGGAACATCTCAATGTCTTTCTCTCTGCCCAAGAGAGAGAGCAAGGCTTTTACTAAAGGTCATTTCAAGGTGTTGTCAATGGTTAATAGATACAGAACATCCAGAAATTGTGGAGCCAGAGAAAATGTCTCCCTCAACTGTTTTTCTTTATGGAAAAAAATAAAACCTCCTTCTTAACATTGAATCAACGACCTGAAATTATGTGATGTGTACTAGTAACTTGTTTATGATACTTGTAAAATTAGTGATACATTGAATTAAAAGCATACTATATTCAGAAATTAAGACCTTTGTCAACAGAACTCCTTGAACATTTATAATTTTTACAACAATGAGAGCTATAAGCTACTGATTTTTTCATGAGTCACATTTTCCTGTCAAACAATCAGCGTATCTTGCATTTTCTGAAGACCTGTGTGTATTCCCATCTTGGATCACGAAAAACTGGGGCTTCACCTGGATGGAGAAAATGACTTCTAGATCCTCTCACATGTCCTTCTAGTTCTAAGTTGGAGCCATTTCAAACAGACGCCATTTCTATAGATCAAGGTGCCTTCGCCCACTGATTCATCACATACATCTCAATACCCCAATTATGGCTCTAAAGGAGCCCTTCCTTAATCTATATCTTTTCTGTTAATCACATACAACACTGGGGGGTGGAGATGGGGTCACTTAAATGTCCTTGTTCTCATTTTCTCACCCCCGTCCTCACTAGTTATCCTGCCTACCCAAGAGCCAGCTCCCATTACCACCCCACACAAGGGCCTCTTTGTGCCAGGCCGGCCCCCAAGACCCGCGCCAGCACAGGGACTTTGGGAGCCTCCTCCCAGAGCCCAGCCCAGGCTGTCCCACCCAGCAGAGGACCTCACGTGACCCAGGCCAGGTGCCAGGCCTGTGGGTGTGAGGGCCCTGGTTTCCGAAGGTGTGAGACTCACCTGACCTTGGGCGCCCAGGGGAGCCCCTTTGGGCAGGTGAGCCTGTCGGTCTGGGGGTGCTGCAGTGGGGGAGGCATCACCTCGTCCCGCTCGAGGGGGAACGTCTCGCCCTCCAGGCTGTTGTCGTCATCGTTCTCTTCTTCCTCTTCCCGAGCGTCGTCGGCTTTGTAGGGGTCCCGCTCGTTGAAGGCGTCCAGGTTGTCCTGCTTTATCAGTGCCTGGAGACGGGGGGAGCACACGAGAGCCCCTGAGGAGCCAGGAAAGGCCGAGGAAGCCTCAGAGGCTGCGACACCGCAAGGGCAGTGAGAAACCAGACAGGAAGTCACGGCTGGGACCAGATGACAAATCATGCTTGCTCTAGTCCCTCCCGGAGTGCCCAGTGTAAGCTGGGACCTGCACCGGGGACAGAGGCCCTGCCTGGAGGCCTTCCTCTGACCAGCGTTCAGAGGCCATTCCCAGCCGAGCTTGTCCAGGGACCAGGCCACTGTGTGCAGAGAACCTGGGGAGCTGCAGGGACCTGTTGCTCACCTTGTGCTCCCGGCGGCCCCGCTTCTGCTGCTGCTCGATCAGGTCGGAGGCGGACGCGGGCGGCGAGGCGGCCCTCATGTTGCGGATCACCTTGATGCTGTCCTCGGGCAGCGGGGGCAGGCCCAGCAGCGTGCGCTTCTCCGCCTTCATGCTCTGCAGCTCCTCGAAGCCGCCCAGCGTGCACTGCGTCAGAGGAGCAGGCGGGGTCAACATGCCCACAGGCTGTGCCAGGCGTGAGAGCACCAGGACCCCTTTACGGAGACCCTCGCGGCCTCTGAACAAGGGGCTCTATCCACCCCCAGGAGAGTCCAGTGAAGCTGGGGAGGGAGAAGAGAAACGGGCCGACCAAGCCCAGTGCACAGACACGTTCAGCTGTGTGTTCGCCATGCTCCTCACGTGCAAGAGGCAGGCTGGAGCGCCTCCCCTTCCAGCTCCACAGCTGGCCCATCTGGAAGGGAGGGTGACCCAGGGGGAGGAGTGGCCAAGCCGCTCTCCGGCCCTGTCCCCTGGCTTTCCCTCCAGGAGGTGCTCACCAGGACTGTCTTCCAGAGCAGCAGGAGAACCTTCTTCATGGGGAAGTGAGGGGCGTGGCCACTGCAGAATTTGGTCACCATCCCAAACAGCATGATGGCGAACGGCTCGTTGTTGTACAGCGGCGAACCTGGAGGCGACGAGGGCGTCAGGAGCTCACGCAGGAGCAGCGCCCTCCCGAGCCCACGGCCTCCGCTCCAGAGGGGCCTCCGGACAGGAGACCCGGGTCCTACCCAGCTCGGCCCGGAAGGTCTGGCGCATGGTTCTCCACTCGGCCTTATCGCCCTCGCACTCCTGGTGAACAGTCTCCACGATCAGGTACATGATGTTGAGCAGCACCCTGGGGTGCGATACCAGGACGGAAGGGGGGGTCAAGGGAGCACCCTGACACGAGGAAAGCCTGGGCGCACAGGCTGGCAGGTGGGAGGGCTGTAACCTGCAGGACACTGAGCGTCCCACAGAGCACAGGGGCTCCCTTTTGTCTCGTGTGCTAAGGAGGGACCAGATCTGTCCTGTATCCCGTGTCCAGCAAAGTGCTCACTCAAAGCGGGTGCTTGGCAAATGGCTGCTGAACGGATTCATGTGGACAACGGCCACGGCATTTGCTGCCCTGAGCTTCCTGGAGTGAAAAAGACCCCGCGGAGGGAGAGCTGCGGAATCCACCACAGCGGGGCAGGGTGGAGGCGAGACCAGGATGTGTTTGCCACGGAGAGAGCAAATCAGGAGCGAGCAGGGTGATGCCAGGACGCTAACTACAGCGAGGACACCACCAGCACCCAGTCTGGAAACTTCCAAAGGCAGAGACAGGTTCTAATCCTCACAGTTCG
Organism: Pipistrellus kuhlii; assembly: GCF_014108245.1. Lineage (NCBI taxonomy): Eukaryota > Metazoa > Chordata > Mammalia > Chiroptera > Vespertilionidae > Pipistrellus > Pipistrellus kuhlii. The sequence continues at coordinate 4,604,307 of NW_023425523.1, forward strand.
GGGAGCTGCTCTTGCTCTTGAGCAGCCACGAGCCTCATGAACCGCCAGGACTGACCCTCCGTAGGCGGGGGCAGCTGTGCAGGAGAAGGTGGGAGCGTGGAGTGGACCCAGTGTTCCACCCGCTAGAAAGCCACCGGAGTTCTCACAGCACTGTGTTCCATCACCTGATTCCTCTGGGAGACTCAACCCAGAGCCCGGCTAGGGCCCCGCAGGCTGAATGATCCCACCAAGCCCGTCACCACAGGTCAGCGCGAGAAGGAACGCGCACACGGCCACACCGAGAAAACCGAGGGCGCCCAAGCCCTGCTCTGGCCTGGCTCAGGCCTCACCTGAGGTCCGTGCTGTCAGCCAGGGAGATGGCCGGCTTCCGCACCGCGCTGCTGCAGGCGGCGCTGTTGCTGCGGGAGAGACCGAGTCAGTGCTGCCCCGGAGGGACGAGAGGCCCCCGGACAAGGACTGCCCCACCGGAGATAAAACGCTACGACACATTATTAAACGGAGGCTTTGGACCAGACTCCCAGGACTAGTGCCGTAACCTCCCGCGCCCCCGTCCCGGCCCTCCCCTCGGGACTCACTCTATTTCCATGTTCAGAAGCTCCACCAGCGCGTGGAACGTGCCCACCTCCAGGAGCAGGAAGATGTTGTAGCGCATCCAGGCCTGCACGTCCGCCTCGGAGCTGCACTCCCCGAAGGTGCCTGCGGACAGGCACAGCTCAGGGCCCTCCCATCCTGAGCGGCCAGCACTGCGGGAGGCCGCGCCCTGGGTCCCCTCAGTACCTTGGGCGACGTAGAGGATTGCCCGGGCCACCCTGAGTCTCTTCTCCCGGGCAGTGACCTCCAAGCCGTCCAGGAGCCTCATGGCGTGGGTCCGGTGCTGGTTGGTGTCCAGCTCGGTCCACTTCTTGTCTGTCACTGCAGGGCAAGAGGCCAGTTCCACCTGAGGCCAGACAGCCCCACAACGGCCCGGCACCGGCTAAGCCACCAAATGCAGGCCTGCCTCGGCACAGAGCTCAGAGAGCCAGCCACTCTCCCCATCGGGGCTCAGGTCCCCTGCTGCCCGAGGACCCTCCATTTCCAGACTGAAATGATGCTGATTTTGGTGCAGTTTTAATCAGATAAAGTTTCTTTTCTTCCTAAGACTCACAATCTGAAAAGCCACCATCAGAGGACTCACAAGCCCCTCTGCACGGCACAGTTGGCCTGGCCCGGCCATGGCTCAGCAGGCCACTCCTGGGTGACTGAGGCCACTGAGATGACTGGGAGGAACCCTGCAGCTCTCATGACACGGGTGAAAGGAACCGAGGTGTGGAGGGAACCATCTCACCATGGACGCGGAAGTCCTCCTCGAAGCATTTCCGGTTCATCAGGAATTCTGGCCCCTCCGTGTAGCTGTAAAGCTCTGCGAGAACAAAGTCTCATCAGCTCTGTGTCCACATCCCACACCGGGGTGCACACGCAGCACAGAAGGCAGAGTGTCTGCTTCCAGGCCCAACTCCGTCTTCACTGGCCTATGCTCTGTAAGGACTGGGTCCTAGTGTTCTGGTGAACAGGACGGAGAGAAAGCTGACTTCCCCTGCAGCCGACCCCAGGATGCCAGTGCAGCCTAGATGCGGGGTCGCCCCGCCTGGTGCACGAGGATCCCAGCAGGCCATGCCGGTGGCTGTCTCTCAGTGGGTGCCACCTTTTGAAGAGGCTAGTGGAGCAGCTCAGGGTAACCTCACATTACACAGGGGCAGCGTGGCAGCGACAGATGTGCGCAGGTGCAGGCACCCGTGCTTGCACTCCTCACCTCTGTCCACTGGGACTGGGCCACAGCCACCTGAGCCAACCACCCAGAGATGCGTCATTGAAGTAAAGGACAGGCCAAAGTTAAGGGACACTCAGGCCGGCATTCAGTAATGAACCTGTCTTATAAGCATCATACTAACTAAGACTAGCTAGGTGGGGGGGAAGCGGACTCCAAAATGGCACTCACTCTTCACTTTATTAAAGACCAATAAGGTAAACACACCCCAAACAACACAACGGTCCCTCTTTACCTGAAAGCTCGGCCGCCCACTTGTCCGTGTCAGCATACTCAAACTCCAGGTCCGGAGACTCGGAATAGCCCTGCAGAGACAGGAGAGAGGGGACACATGGTCGCCGCTTCCCACAGGAAGAAGCACAAGCTTCCAGAGACCCCGCTGTGTGAGGGGCCACTGCCTCCCCTGGGCCCGTGTTTTATCAATCAGTCTCCGCCGCTCAGGTCTCCAGCACCCGCTCGCTTCCTTCAGCGCACCTGTCACTCAGGATCCAGGGGCCGGCGTATGGGTAAGTGCCGTCCTCCTTGGCTCTGCAAGTTCCCTGAGAGGCGAACGCTGTCCATTTGGCCCACCATTGGTTCCACAATGCCCAGCACTGCTTGCCATGAGTGAGTGAGTGAGTGAGTGAATAGTTGACTCAAATAAACACTTGCTGGATGAATGAGCACAAAGCTTCTCTGCATTCCACGCAGTGAGTGACCACTCACTCCATGTGGGGCCCAGGTTCCAGCAGCCTGGGTTCGCTCTGGCTAGCGGGCGGTCACCAGCCAGGACAGCCTCCCTGCCCTTCCTCCCTTCGGATTCCAGTGAGCAGAACGGCTTCCCTCCCGCACGCAGGAGAGAATTCATGGCTGGGGACAGGTGACCACTGAGGCCTCCTCTGGGAAGAGGAGACGTGGGAAAACAGGTGAAGCCCTCAGCCTAACCACAAGCTCCTTGGGAAGACAAAGGCCGCCCACCCACGAAACCACTTAACGTGCCCACAAACACGGAATGACATGGAGAACTCCACTTCCTAGTCAGAGGCAACAGGGCACACGTGCCCAAGGTGCTGGACTTCAGGTCTTCGTTTATCGAATGGGAGGTGACCCACACCTACTGGAAGGGCTTTGTTGTTAATCCTCACTCGAGGACATTTTTTCAGTCATTTTTGGAGAGAGTGGGAGGATGTGAGAGAGAGAGAGAGAGAGAGAGAGAGAGAGAGAGAGAGAGAGAGAGAGAGAGAGAGGGAGGGAGGGAGGGAGAAACATGATGTGAGAGACATCAATTGGTTGTCAGAATCGAACCCGGGACCCTTCTTTAATTTTTTTTAACTTCAGAGAGGAGAGAGGGAGAGATAGAAACATCAATGATGAGAGAGAATCACTGAATGGCTGCCTCCTGCATGCCCCCCACTGGGGACTGACCCTGCAACCAAGGCATGTGCCCTGACTGGGAATCAAACTCGGGACCTTTCAGTACCCAGGTCGACGCTCTATCCGCTGAGCCAAACGGGCTAGGGCTACCAGGAAGGCTTTCAAGCACTCATCAAAATTAGCCCTAATTCCAACTGTGACTCAAGAACGAGCCCACACACCATCCGAATCTCTAAGAACACAGGTCTCTCAGCTCAATGTGCTCACCGACTGCCCTTCCTTGGGTTTCGCCCAAATGGAAACGAAAGGGTAGAAAGAGAAATTTAAATGCGCTGGAGGGGATTTATTTGACCACTGACGGCCGCTTCCGGAAGATGTAAAGCTCTTTGAAACTGCAGTCCTCTCCTGATGAAGGCAGGGTCGCCCCACGGCTCTCACACCCTCCCTCAGCCAGCCCCCAGCACAAGGGCTCCGAAGAGGTGGGTTTCTCTGCTTTTGCAAATAATTCCGAGAGCTCAGGGGAATGTCTGCTTTGGACCTGCCAAGTTTTGACAGGTTTTACTAGTGCCGGAGGTCTGCACTAGCCCATAAAAACCACGTTCCGCCTTCACACGTCTCAGGATGGTGTCCAGCCCCCATAGACGCGGTGCACACGCCCCGGGACAGAGGGAAGGTGCGGAGTCCTCCCGCACAGAGGGCTCCGGGAAGGCGCCAGGCAGGAGCCCAGGGCTCGGCGGCGCCGGCAGAGTCTCCATTCATGAATTCTACCGCGGGCGGCAGGGGGAGGGGCTCCGGCTCGGGGTGAGGTGACAGTCCGCTCCGGGCTACGGCGCCCGCGGAAGGGGAGGCACAGCCCACCAGCCGGAGAGGGGGGGCGCCGCGCCCTCTCTCGGGTCTAATGGTGGGCATTTCTGATCCTGAACCGTTCAGCACGGGGCGCACCGGGGTCGAACCTGCCCGGCTCGGGTCGGATGGAAGGTCCCCCCTCCCGCAGCCTCCGGGCGCCGCGGTACCCCCGGAGGTCACGGCCCCTCCCGGCTCCGCGCGCCCGGGGCCAGAGGCGGGGAGGGCCGGGGTCCGGTCCGCCGCCAGGTCCCCGCCCCCGGAGCGCACGCGGGCCACCGACTCTTCGCCCCGAGCCGGGGGCTCCGAGGGCGCGGCCCCGGCTCCGGCGCGGAAGGAGCGGACGAGCGGCCCGGCTCCCGGCGGTTCTCCCCGGCGATCCTCCCCGGCGGCGGCGGCGGCGGCGGAGCTCGGGGCGCGGACCCGGCTCCACGCCCCCGACCCGCGGCGCCAGCCCCCCGCGCGGGCCCTTCCTTCCCATGGGAAATGACAGCTCGGCCGCCGGGTCCCGCCGAGCCCTCCGGGAGCCCCGGCGAGAACCGAGAGCCGCCGGGCCCGCGCCCCCGCCGCCGCCAGCCTCGCCCCCCGAGCCCCTGACCTCCGAGTCTTTGCGTTGGTTGCGGTTGAACTCCCGGGCTTTGCCCGCCGGCAGGAGGCCCGCGCCGGCCCGCGGCGTCCCGGGCGGCGGCTGCGCGGCGGCGGCGGGCGGCGGCGGCGGCGGCGGCTGAGGCTGCTTGTTGTTCAAGATGAGCGGGCCGGGGCTGCCGGCTGCGGGCTCCATCTTGGCTGTTCCACACCCCCAGCTCAATTCCCGGACGGGCAGCAGCCGCGAGGCCACTCTCGCGAGATTTCTTCTTCCAGGAACGCTCTCCGGCCGCCATATTAAGTGTGGCGGCAAGCGCCCCCGCCATCTTGGCTGCCCTACGCCTCGCGAGATTTCCTCCGCTTGATTGACGTCTTACATCTTTTTTGGGTCCTTCTAGTTTTCACTTCGTTTCAGTCTCAGTTTGTCTTTTTACCCCTTAGTTCCTTCAGTCATTTGAGTTGCCCCCCCCCCCCAACCTCCTTTAACATGGCTTTCTTTGCATTTGTCACTTTAATAGTCCTGATCAACGCTTAGGGTAAGATGACCAGATTTTAACATTGGTAAAGCGGGACACCATTGAAAGGAGTGGGTGGGAGGGGTTTCTTGATTAAAAATTTAGTCTATATGGAGCAACAAAAATTTTCATAGAACGCAAAAATAGTATTGTAATATATATATTTAAATATATATTTTTTTATTGATTTTTTACAGAGAGGGAGGGAGCGAGCGAGCTAGAAACGTCTATGAGAGAGAAACATCGACCAGCTGCCTCCTGCACACCCCCTACTGGGGATGTGCCTGCAACCAATGCCCCTGACTGGAATCGAACCTGGGACCTTTCAGTCCGCAGACCGATGAGCCAAACCGGTTTTGGCTATTTTTTTAATTTCAAGTTAAGTACAATTTACAAATATAGTAAATTAAAAAATTTATATATAGTCATGTGACTTTCAAGGCCTGTGCTAGACTTTTTGCCGCCACTATAAAATATAAATAATGAGTACTGTCTGCTAAATTCAAGAAAATTTATGTATTTATGAAATAAATAACTTACCTAAATTATCTGAATAGCTGATTTGTAATGACATCACTTGTTTAACTAGCTTACTAGCAGGCAGTGCGATGTGTATCATCTGAGAGACAATTACAAAATGTTTTCGTTGTTGCCAATCCCAAAAAATGCCATTTTTCATTAAATCCAAACAATGGTGGTCGAATTCTAACAACTGATCAACAATGCGAACTTTGATAAGCAGTTCTCAATAATCAGTTCTCAACAATTATTTGTTATTATTAAAGTTTAACATAAAATTAACAAAAATAATATAAAACTCATTTCCTGGCTAAATAGCCTTGTGGCCGCCGAAAACCGTATATTCTCTTCTTGAGCTCCCGCCATTCCCTAGCTTGTCCTGCATTCTTTCCAAAAATGGGGACTTTTTTAAAATGCCGAAGGATGTGGGACACAGGTCAAATTGTTAAAAATCGGGACTGTCCCGCCAAAAGTGGGACGTCCGGTCACCTTAATCTAGTAGGGTAACTACATGGAACTGTGGGAAGAGTGGCACCCCCAGGAGGCATGGAAGCTCTGGGCCTTGCCCCAACGAATCTCACCCATCTGTCTGTTCATGAGTTATATTCTTTTTTTTATTGATTTCAGAGAGGGAGATGGAAACATCAATGATGAGAATCATGGACCCGGTGCCTCCTGCACACCCCCTACTGGCGATCAAGCTTGCAACCGGGGCACGTGCCCTTGACTGGAATCGAACCCAGGACCCTTCAGTCTTCAGGCCAACGCTCAATCCACTGAGCCAAACCAGCCAGGGCAGAGTTATTATAGATGCTTTTATAATAAAACAGTGACCTAGAAAGTAAAGTATTTCTTTGAGTTCTGTGAGCCTCTCTAGCAAATTAAATGAAACTGAGGATGGGGGTCATGGGAACCTCTTATCTATAGCAAAGGTGACAACTTGGACTTCCGATTGGTGTGTGTTGCAGGGGGGCAGGAGGTGGGGGGAATGGGGCCAGTCTAGTAGGGCTGGTTGACTTTCCTTCACTTGTGGGAACTGATGCTATCTCCCAGTAGATAGTGTCAGAACTGAGCTACTTGCTTGGTGGTATTGGAAAAAGCATGCTCTCATTAGACCAGGGGCTCGGAGAGAGAAATGAATAATGCAGCAGAGGGGATTTTCAGGCAATGAAGTTCTATATGATTCTGTAATGTTGGATATGTTATTGCATTTCTTCAAAACTGATAAAACTGTACTGCACAAAAGGTGGGACTTCATGTAGGCATATTTTCAAAAATCATTTAGGAGCCTGCCTAGCCACCGTGGCTCAATGGTTGGTCATTGACCAATGAAACAGGTCAGGTTTTGATTCCTGGTTGGCACACATGCCCAGGTTGAGGGCTCGATCCCAGTGTAGGGTGAGCAGGAGGCAGCCGATCCATGATTCACTCTCATCACCACTGATGTTTCTTTCTCCCTCTCCATTCCTCTCTGGAATTAATAATATATATATATATATATATATATATATATATATATATATATATATATATATATATATATATATAAAACTCATGAACAGACAGATGGGTGAGATGTGGGGCAACTTTTAGGACTGGCTCTTTTCAGCATACACTTTTACCATCAGGACAGGTGTTCAGTAAGTGTGCTCAATTAACAAATCCTGGGAAGGACAGTCACTTACAACTCAGCTTTTTGCCTGGAAGCACCCAGCTGTCAGACTGAGCCTTGTGTAGGGGTCAGGAAACCCCATCCCGAGAGAATAAAATTTCTGGCAGTGATCCAGAAATGGCCATGAACAGAGGGGCTGCTTGGATGCTGGGTATCAGAAACTCCCCCATGGACATGCTGACTGCTACCGCGAGACAGCCGAGTCACAGATGGCAGTCAGTGTTTGTACGCTGGCCTCGGGAGTGGACCAGAGATGCCTTTTGTGAGCCCTTCCCTTTCTGCACGTGGTATGTGTCCGCAGCCCCGCTCCTGGCCAGCCTTTCCTTCCTCTTCCGGGCAGCTGGGTCTTCATGAAGCTCCTCCTCACCATGCCAGCCCGTAACTCACGTCCTCCTCCTCCTCCAAGCTCATCTGTTCCAGACCTGCTTCTGAGCATCTTTCAAGGTGGACTCACACATTCGAGCTCTTGATCCATTTGTCTTCCCTGTTGGTCTAACTTAAGGTGTCGGGACTTTTTTAAAATGCCGCGGGACGTGGGACAAATAGTTAAAAATCGGGACTAATATATTGTATATTTGTATGTTTCCTAAAAGTCTGGAACACTCTCAATTTCAAAACACAGGGGTTCAGAAAAGGCGTTGTGGACTTACAATTTATCATCTTTTGTTGGCCAGAGACCGTGTGTGACAAACCAGACGTGAGAAAATCTGCCACCTGGTGGCTGAAGCAGAGAGCCCTGGTTAGAGCTCAGCAGGAGGAGGGGTAAGACAGATCAGAGGATGGCAAATCCAAGGCCCTCTGGCCCACCATCCAGAACAATTAGAGGACTGGTCCCGGTCTAGAAAACAGGTTCTAACGAAGCTGTGCTGTTCAACCAAGAATGACAGACTTCCAAGGTGGTCTTATCGTTTTAATTAACTTTAATGATTATTGCTCATCTGCAAGGATTAATATTGCATTCATTAAAAATCATTCAATACAAAATAAACTTGTTCCTCCCAAGTTGCTTTCCACATGCTGCCTCTGGGCCAGACGTTTGCCCACCGTGTCCTTGTTACATGGCTTGACAGAGACGGAGCCCTTACCTATTGTTCCTATGGACACAGTAATAGATGTGGGGGCAGGGGCTGGCCAGAGGGCAGCAGGACCTGGGCCCCTTCCCTCCAGCAGAGCTGGACACCCGTTGGCCAGGTTACTTCCCCTAAAGGATGTGGTGTTCTGATTGGCTGGTTACATGCCCTGGGGGAAAGGGCTGGAACCCTTAGCATCTACAGAGAAGCAAGCATGGTCACACGGGCAAGGAGTGGAAGGAACAGGAGAGGAAAAGGAAAAAGTTTGGCAAGACCATTGTCCCCTGGTATGATATTCCTGTTTTAATTAATGTCTGTCTCCCTGATCAGTGGCGCGGGAGACGGCAATTCCTAGCACCTCGCACTAATCCTGGCCCCGTTTTGAAGGGTCACAGGCTAGAGCGAGCTGAGAAGTCAGGGTCCTGGGGCGTATATACTTAAAGCGCGTGACCTAAAGCTCACGTGACCATGCAGAAACGCTGGAGCAGATGCATGGCACGGGGATGCAGCTCTGAGGCTGCGAGAGCCTCTCTGGGGAGTCCAGAGCGTGAGCCAGGCCGGCTGATCACTCTCTCCACACAAACTGCCCGTTACGACCTTAGTTCAGCAAGTTTGTGTGACACGTGTCCATCAAAAGTGGTACCACTGCTGCAGAACTAATGCTAGATGGGGCCTACAGTCCCAGGACGTTACCTGGGACTGGCCTTCCCTCCCCGTGGCCCAGTGTGGATGTATCCCGCCTCCTCCCACTCTAGCTCCTTTAGTTATGTTAGGTTGCATAAGCATAGCTGGCCAGAAATTTGCTCTTGAGGGATAAATCCTAAAGACAGAGCTCAGTGCTTTGTACTGAGTAACGGTTCAAGAAATTTGCCTTCAGCGCGAGCTGTAGGGCAGAGCTGGGAGAGTTGGCTGTTATGGCCCCAGATCGCTGAAGCTATAAGCTGTGGGCTAGAAACAGGGATTTATCAGAGTTGGAGACCCACATTGCTCTAGACTCAATTCTGCCCTCTTAGCGCCAAAGCTTTAAAAGAAACACTGATACCAACTAGCCACCCAAGCAGTTTCTCAGCGTTAACACTAAACATGTCTTACTTTTTTCTTTTTTTTCTTTTTTTTGGTACAACAGAAACAAATGCTAGGGAACAGAACTCAACTTAATAGAGTGCAGTCTGGTTAAAGATGTGAAAATGAGGACGTCTGGAGAAAGGGCTGTTCTAATCCACGTGGGCCTATTGGATCTTAACAAGCAACACTCACTGAGCATGTATCTGAACCGGACACACCACCTTCACGCAGGAGACAGGGCTGAACACCTGGGGGGGCTGACATGCACCACCTGCAACTGGCCTACCTGGCTGGTAGGTCCCATCCCTGCTCCTCGGAAGAAGACACAGAGCACTGATCTCAGCAGCTAAGAAGTGGGCTCTTTTAAGGCAAATTAGACATTGCAGATTGTTCCACCTAGAAGGTACCTTACATTTCCTGTGAATAAGGTACCCGATTAAGACTAAAGTCCCCAGAAATGGTAAAGAAAGACTCCCTTTCTGGGCTGGGAGGATAAAATCCTCCTTCACTGACTAGGGTGAGGACCCTGAACCTCAGTTTCACCTAAAGAGCCATGAAGCAAGTTCCTATGTAGTCTGCAGAACTTGGATGTTGAGATGAAAAAACAAGAATGAAATTATAGAAAAAACACACACACACACCAAGAGGAAAGGAATAAGAAGAAACTAAAAGATGTTTAAAAAAGATTTCTTGTAGAGTTGTATGGTTCACGTGGACTGGTCCTTGGTAACATGGTCCATTAGTATCTGCAAAGAGAGATGGATGACTCAGCACTGTGTCCTCCCCATGGGAGCCTGAAGAATCAGAGCCAAACACAATGCCCGGGTCCCTCCCCGGCCAGGCTGGGTCCCTCCCAGCCAGGATGGGTCCCTCCCCGGCCAGGATGGGGTCCCTGCAGTCGCTCCCCAGGGATCAAGCTTCCTGCGCTTCCACCAGTTGCTGACGATGCCCTCTCTGGTCTCATCTCCTGCTCCCTGGCACAGGAGTCAGTGTTTTCAACACTGACTACACCTTGGAATAATCTATGAGCTTTTACAAAACAAGTTGGCCCCATCCCAGAGCAACTGTATCAGAATCTTTAGGGGTGAGCCGAAACCGGTTTGGCTCAGTGGTAGAGCGTTGGTCTGCGGACTGAAAGGTCCCAGGTTCGATTCCGGTCAAGGGCATGTACATTGGTTGCGGGCACATCCCCGGTAGGGGGTGTGCAAGAGGCAACTGGTCGGTGTTTCTCTCATCGACGTTTCTAGCTCTCTCTCTCCCTTCCTCTCTGTAAAAATCAATAAAAATTTTTAAAAAAAGAATCTCTAGGGGTGAGACCCAAACTCCAAACTTTTAGGAAACCTTTGCTCTTTACATTTGCTAAGAGATATAGCATTTCTCTGCCTACCCTGTTAGTGCGGCAGACTTCCTGAACTCTTCCAAATCAGGTACGACATTAGCTTTAGTTAAGAAAGCTGGTGGTGGCTTGGTTTAATGTTGGAGAAAAGAGCCTTTTCACCTGCTTTCCCCCAAGGTACCTGTAATAATTGGGTTTGAATGGCCCATTTTTGTTGAGTCCCAGGTATTTTGCTTGGTCATCTGTCAGCTCTGTCAGGTGGGCATCAAATGATGGCAGGTGCAAGCTGGCAACGTACTCATCTAGGAAGAACAAGGTGGCGGAGCAGACTCCGTTTCAAACATGCCTCCTGGGTATGCTCTCCCTGTTTCCATCTGAAGTTTTTTTTGATTACGGACAAGGGATAGAATACTTTTGGGAGAATCTGTAACTTGAAAATGTGCTTACAACCTCGACCGCCTTTTTAAGCAGGGACCGTATCCCAGTCTAGCCAGAGTGCGTCTGGAGAGCCATCTGCCAGGATGACAGCATGGGGAGACCTGGACCGCCCCGTCCTTCTCTGGCAAAGCTCTGGCCTCACCTCAGCGGCATGAACCACTCTCCCCTTCCTGCAGCAGCTTCCCTAACCGCACTAGAGTCAATCCATGAATCACAATGGGCACCGGGACGCTCAAAGGGGTCTGTGTCAACAACGTTCACTTAGGGCCAGATCCACCAAGGCCTCTGATCTTAGGATCGAGTCTCTAAGACAGCTGGCACAAATGTTACTTTTCCATGATAAACTTCCTGGGCTTCATTTTTATGAATATGATTAGAAAACAACAACAAATGATCTCAGGTAAGCTATTGGAGGTGAGGAGGACTCGAAGTTTTTAGCTTTAAGAGGACTGATCATTTAGGCTGATCAGTTATAGGTGGGGAATGGGCACCACAATTCAGGGAGGTAAAGAACTAGAGAGATGTACTATGTCACATGAACACAGCACAGCTGTTTGCAATCTACACAGAGCATGATCCAGGCTGCTTTGTCCTCTGCTGCTCACTGTGGTCCCAGCTGCACTTGGCGGCAGAGTGCGAAGCTGACGGACCTCCTCGCTGCGCGCAGGAAGAGCACCTGCCCACACACTGAGTGCTAAGCACTCTCACTCAGTAGTGGGACTCTCACTACAGTTCTGCGATGTACGCAGTACCGCTCTCACTTTACTGATTAAAAACCAAACCGCAGCTCATGGAGCTTAGAACTTGTCCTGAGGCCCAAAGCCTCAGTGTCGTAACAGGGACTAGAACCGCCCTGACTCCCATGCCTTTAGGGTGCTCATCTGACCAAACCACGCAACTGGCCGGGACCACAGGGGTTTCTGCTGGTTTAACTCACCCATTTTCTTGGGCAGCAAGTACACGTCTTGCTTGTAGCGTCCCTCGGGGGCATTGTAGAGCTCTATCAGCGCCAAAGCCTACGTGGGAGGAGAGGCTCAGAAAACACACACTTCGCAGGCAGCGACACAGCAGGGCCCTCTCCCTGGACCACTACTGTGGGCCCGTCTGCTCATCTCAGTGCAGGACAAGGGGCATGATGTCACGTACCTGTGTGGTGGCCGTGATGGACAGGACAAAGGTGGGGACTGTGGAGCAGCTTAGGTTGAGCAGGCGGCCCTGGGGAGAGAAAAGGGAGTCCTGGGTGAGGGTGCTGTCCCATCTCACATGCCAAAGGCAGCAGGTCATGCAAATGCAGGGGGACCCTTTCTGCCCTGGGCTCAGCAGGTGGAGGAAGAGTCCCTTCCAGGCCACCTGTGTCTTGCTTTTTGCAAGTCCTGAGTCTGAGAAGCTGAAGCCTCAGTTGTAGTCAGGAAGCAGTAAGTTACTTAGTCAAAAGTAGATAGTTCTGGCCGAGACCGGTTTCGCTCAATGGATAGAGCGTCGGCTTGGGGACTGAAAGGTCCCGGGTTCGATTCTGGTCAAGGGCATGTACCTTGGTTGCGGGCATATCCCCAGTGGGGGGTGTGCAAGAGGCGGCTGATCGATGACTCTCTCTCATCGATGTTTCTAGCTCTCTATCTCTCTCCCTTCCTCTCTGTACAAAATCAATAAAATATATTAAAAAAAAAAAAAAAAAGTAGATAGTTCTGGGAGTGATTCTACTTTGGGAACCAGACCATTTGAGAAATACACTGAGTGGCCAGATTATTATGATCGCTAAATGAATAATATGGCCACTCAGTGTATATCCTATATAATAAAGGCTAATCTGCAAATTATCCCCTCAACCAGGAGTTGACCAGCAGGCAGGCTGGCAAACCGCCCATGTCCCCTCCCCATGACCAGGCTGGTTGGACCCCACCCATGCACGAATTCATACACCGGGCCCCTAATACACACACACACACACACACACACACACACACACTGAGTCCAGAGATCATCATAATCTGGCCACTCAGTGTATATTGCTATGCACTGAGGTCTGGGAAACAGACTCACTGTTTACCATCCACGCATGCTCGGCTCTGGCGCAGCCCTGCCTGCGTACCTCTGCCAGCAGGACGACACGCTTGCCGTCGGGCCAGATGACATGGTCCACCTGAGAACGGACCCGCTCCCACGTCAGCTCCGGGGTGCGCAGGCTGGTCTGAAAGGCAGACAGCACAGGTGACTGACTGGCTCGTGGGACAGGAAGAGGGCAAAGGCCTAGAGGGAAAGCGTGAGAAGCCTCACCACATCAATCTCCGTGTTGGAGTGGCCCATGTTGCACACGATACAGCTGTTTTTCATGCGGTCCAGATGCTCCCGCGTCACCACGTTCTTATTTCCTGAAAGAAAAGGAAGGACTGAAGGGACTGAAGAGGTGCTGAACAGAGGCGCCGGGCGCTGTCAGTGAGAACGTGGAGAGGAGGTTCCTGGCATTAAAGGGCACGGACATGAGGACAGACACGCATGTGGCATAACGAACAGCTCTTCAGGTGACGCTACTGGTGTAAGATGCACGGTGCATGAGCCGTGGGGACAGCTCTGTTCTGAGGACGTGCCCAGGCTGAGAGCCCCCTCCAGTTCAGAGTCACCAAGTGAGCGCGGGCCTCGGTAAGTGACGTCAGTCTGACCCCCTTGGGGACAGCCCGAGGGAGATTCCCCGCAGACAGCACGACGCTCACCTGTGCAGGTGATCACCACGTCCACTTGCCGGATGACTTCACTGAGCTTTACCACCCTGAACCCGTCCATGCTGGAAGAACAGGAAGGACACTCTGAGCAAAGCCAGGGGCGGGGGCCGGAAGCTGCCACTAAACGAGACTAGAAGTTCCTTTCCGGAGTCAGACTCAGGGCCACCCCTCAGGGACGGCGAGTGACAACTATGCTCAACAACCCACTGGCCTCCTCCGACTCCCCAAGATCGCACCCCGGAAGCGAAGAGGCCCTGGGATCACCCTGGAGGGACAGGGCGCCCCAGCCTCCTCCTCTGAGGGCTCTGCAATGGTCCGTGCGATCACTCACGGACTCTCAGAGACACAGTGCGTGGGGTGAACGAGCGCCGGGCTTACCAGGCCTGCAGAGCACAGATGGGGTCGATCTCCGTGATGTAGACGATGGCGCCGAGGGCCTTGAGAGCAGCACAGCAGCCCTTCCCCACCTACAGAGCACGGGAAAGAAGTCAGGCATCAGGGCTGCCAGGGCCTGGGCACCGGGCAGGGAGGCCCTGTGGGAGGCGGGCACTAACTCCCTGAAGCTGCCAATCACCTCACGAGCCCTGGCACGAAGGCTCCAGCCCAGGCAGAGCGGAGACAGGTCCAGACTACGCTGTGGCCTTAGTGAGACATTCCCCATTGCATACAGGGCGGGGCTTGGGACAGTAAATGAGATCAAGGGAACAAAAGTGCTGCCAGTAGGGAAACAAGGCCGAGAAGAGCAACTGTAACTCTAGTTTCTTAGTCCAGAAAGACCTGGGCACCCTCACTGAGATGCATTAAACTCAAGGACAGCCTAGCAGCACAGGAACTCGTGGGGCCATCGCTGCTGACAACGCAATCCCTTCACCACCCTCGCCTAGAGACAGGCAGCTGCGGGTTCAGGGTGGTAAAGCTCAGTGAAGCGTCTGGCAGAGACACTCCACTGCCAGACGCTTGTGGGGCTAAAATGCGACATAGTAACCTGAATTAAGTCTCAGAAAAAGCTTATAAAAGAGGGAAATGGTCCTAGCTGGTTTGTCTCAGTGGATAGAGCACCAGCCTGCAGACTGAAGGGTCCTGGGTTCAATTCTGATCAAGGGCACATGCCCGGATTGTGGGCTTGATCCCCAGTGGGAGTGTGCAGGAGGCAGCCGATCAATGGTTCTCTCTCATCATTGATGTTTCTGTCTCTCTCTCCCTCTCCCTTCCTCTCTGAAATCAAAGAATATATATATATATAAATAAAAGAGGGAAATGATGCCAACATCCCAACTCATAAGACAAAGTGGTAAAACCTGAACTTGATTCATTCCATGTCTTTATTCACATCTGAATAAAGGACCTTTGCTCTTGTCTTGAGATCCTTGATCTGAGAGCATTTTAAACCTGCGTCAGTGGGGCCTCCCTGGGGGCGCAGCCTCCAGTGACATTTCTGGGAAGTCCATGAAGAGACGGGCGCTGCTAGTTACCTCACCGTAGCCACACACCACCACCTGCTTCCCCCCAAACATCACGTCTGTGGTCCTCTTCAGGCTGTGGAGACAGACAGGGCTCAGTTCACACATTAGCTCCAACCCAGTCCCTCGCACAGAACTCGAAGTGGGGGCACGCCCGTGAGAACTGGGGCGGAGAGGCTGGGCTCCATAAGGAACGGACCCGGAGGAAGACTGACAGAGCACTGAGACCCGCCCACGTGCACGCCCGAAAGCCTGATACCCGTGCTCTTCAACCTACCCATCCAGAATGGACTCTCGGCAGCAGTACAAGTTATCAAACTTCTGTTTGGTAACAGAATCATTGACGTTCATGGCTGGAACACAGAGCTTCCCCGCTTTGGAGAGCTGATACAGCCTAAAGGGAGAAGCCACAAAAACAAAACCAGTTAACAGCTAACCAGGATGCGTGGCAGCATCTGCCTAACCCTCTCCAAGCTCCAGCTGCCCTCCCTCCCTGCCATGCCCAAGGATATTAGCAAACAAGATGATCTCCTTGTCATCTCTCCTCACTTTCCTTGTCACTCCCGCCCCCTCCCTTTTACTTGGAAGGAAAAAAATATCCTTTCAATTGAAGAAATTTACTTCCCTTCCATAAAAGGGGATGTGTGTCCTTAGGCCAGCATCGTCTCTCTTTACCATGCCTACTTCTCATAAACAAAGATGATCAAGGATTCTGATCCGTTTCCCTTGTGCTTGAGAGCAACGTGCCACGTGCCCCCAACTGAGAAACACTTTTGCAAGCATCATTTAGGTACTCTGACAAGCCGAGAATATTTTGCCCAGTTTTCTTTTTTGTAGCGTATCTGACATCAGTTTCACAATAGAATTTTTTCTATTTCAAGTATAAAATTATAATACAATATTGAATACAGTTTTTCAAGACATACTCCCTACCTCCCAACACTGGTTGAGAATCACAGTGGAGTAAGTGGGAGAGAAAAACGTGAGCTAGAACCTGGAATAACTTCCTTTTAGGGTCTCCTGGGTTTTTCAAAGTAACTACTCAACACCTACAGGTCTGAAACACGCCCTACAGCCTGAGAGAGCCCAGAGGAACTCTCTGAGCAAGGACACGGGGCGGCTACTCCAGCGTCTGTTACCTGTGCACACCAGTCACGCTCTCTTCCACAATGCCTCGGATCTTCTTAAACACGTTTGGATACTTCTTATAAACCCAGTGGGTTAAGTCTCCCCCATCATCCAGGATCTACAGAACAGCCAGAAGACTTCTATGGGCATTCAGGCTGCTAGAGCTGGGGGGAACTGCGAACCTCTTTCTGCGCTAGTGACAGAGCCCTGCTCCGAGCTCCGGAGCGGGCTGGGACAGTGAGCAGCACAGTCTGTTGGTGTCAAATGGGTAAAAGGATGCCTGACTTTGTTCTAGACTCTAGTGAAGAGTGTTAGGCTACTCACACACTCATTTTTAGCTGAGTCTTGAAATATACAGCCCCTTTCAGTGCCAAAGGAGTCGGGGCAGGAAGGAAGGAGCGAGACTCTACTCCGCAGAGGGACCACATCACTTCCTGCTGTCTCCTTCTGCCAGGCTGGCTTCCCCTGCCCCCACCTGCTCCGTCAGTCCTCAGAGCGGTGCTCAGACCCACTCTGAATAGGTAGCAGGCTAAACACTTTGGCAACGAAGCAAGTGTGTCAGACCAAATTTCCAAAACATAGTCAGGGAACCATGCTTCGAGGGAGGAAAGGAAACAACTGCCTTGTCGTGTGTAGCATGAATGCGCATGATTACCATGTTGGCTTGCCAGCCGTCCATGTTCACACAGCGGTCGATGCACCACCAGAAGTCGTCTTCCGACTCGCCCTTCCACGCGAACACGGCGACTCCTGCACAGACGGACATGGGTCAGCTGCTTCCTCCTCAGGGCGTGTCCTATACCAGCACCGCTCTCTGGAAGGGCTACAGAAACTGTGCTGGAGGCAACAGCTGAGGGAGGGCAGAAGCACAGCAGCGCCTCTGAGGTGAAAGCACTCGTCCACGCGGCTGAGCAGGACAAACAGCGCTGCCCAAGCTCGCAGGGCCGCGGAGAACCGCTTCTGATGATGCTAGCTGGGTTATAAAATCGCACACATATTGAGAGTTAGGTCACCTCTGTAAAGTGAATAGAAAATTTTTTAAATGGTCAAACTGTCTCTGGGTAGCAGGATTATGGTGTTTTGTTTTTTCTGGAACCTCCTCAATTTTTTGTGATAAACACCAGAGAAAAGTAAATAAGACAAACGGAAGTGTTATAAAGCTGCTTTCTGAGCATCCTAGGGAGAGGTAAGAGCCTTAAGGAAACTTTGCAGTGATTTTCTTTTGAACATGTGACAATGACCATGGTCTTATGTTAATTGAACTCCTGAGAGGTCACACAGTCCCATGGTAACAGTGAGACCAAAGCAGCTAACGTGCTATCAGTGCGGAAGGCACTGCTGGTGTTCTCCAAAAGGGGTGCACCCTGGGTGGAAGGAGACCTGCTGAGCTCGTACATGTTAACATTCTTCCTCATCCATTTAATATTAGAACGGGCACTTCCCCATGTATTAGTCTTTTCAAAGATCCCTGTCAACGCTATGTAATATTCCATCATGGACATGAACCTTAATTTTATTATACATTTTCTTCCTGTTGATAAATTTTTATTGTCCTCCAAATTTTACAGCCCTGAGACAGACATGGCACTGTAGAGACGATTGTGATACATAAAAGTTATGTTTGGAAAATTATCTTGAGGCAAAGCTGGTAAGAACAACAACAACAAAAGCTGAGACTTACCCGCCTCAGCCAGCGCTGCAGCCACTTCGTTCTGCGTGGAATAGATGTTGCAGGCAGACCAGCGGCACTGGGCTCCCAGTGCACACAGCGTCTCAATCAACACCTGCGAAGATGCACAGGAGAGGGTGAGGACGGGGCAGGCGGGGCGTGTCAGAGAACCTACCCAGCGACTCCGCAGCGACAGGGCCACGGGGTGTAATCCAGCGAGACAGCACACTGGTATCTACCACTGCCCAAAAGCTATGTTCCTAAAAGTCTTAGTGACACTTATATCAATCCTATTTTTGCAAAACTAGATCTCCCTAGCTCAAGGTTGTTACAAGTAGGCTGCACCCATACACAGTAGAAAGCCCCGTATTGAGTAACCATCTTAACAGTACAGCATTTGGAGGCTGGATAGATTGGGAAGGAAAAGTAAGTTTTTAAAAAAGTAGTTATTCCCCCCCTCATCAGAAGTCCCTCTGTTTTCTCCCAACCAACTCACCGCAGTCTGGGCTGTGATGTGTGTACAGCCCACTATTTTAGCACCAGCCAAGGGCTTCTCCCCCTGAGCGCGTTTCCTGAGTGAAATCAGAGCAGACATGTCTGTGAAAGAACAGAGGATTTGAGCTAGGTCTGCACTGGCAGGCTCACAACTCCTGCCCGGCGAGGGCGGGTCTGGATCTGCTGAGAGGCGGCGAGACGAGGTAGAAAAACTCAGCAGAGTTCTGATCTGATAACTGGCAGCTTCAAAACAGCAGTGGGGGGTTGTCATCCAATCACTTGGAATTTCTGCCTTCTGTGCAAAGGGCTGAGCAGAGAATGAAGTAAATCCTCAAAACTAACCAGAGGAAGGGTGAGTGTCACCATGCACTTGGGAGAGAGGGCAGCCGTCGTGGCAGTGGCCCTGGGCTCCTGCATATGCCCCTCGCACCAGGCAGAAGCCTGCCCCCCGCAGAGCCCCTGGCTCCTGTCGTGCCATGCTGTCTAACCCATCTCAGTCTCTCCAGGACAGTACAGCTCAGGGGAAAGCAACACGAGAGTGAGGAGGCCTCCCGGGGTCTGGGACGCAGCAACCACGATTTGACCGACTATTAGTCATTTCCACTCTTGCTCCAGCAGAGGGTGCTCAGGACCGAAGAGCAACTGAGGCCCTAGGTCCCCACATCCTGCCGAAAACACTCCCACGGTGCTGTTTCTGAGAAATCTGGGCCCAGAGCTCGAGGCTGGGCCAGATCCCGCAGAACCAACCACCTCTCAGCAGTGAGCCCAGACTTGCTGACGCTGCAGCCATATCTCTGGACTTGGTGCCACGGAGAGGGGGGCGGGGGGAACAGAAACATGACCACATGCTGAGAACAGGAAGCAGGAGGGCAAGGACAAGAGTCCTGAGGCTCAAGCCCCGCAAAGAGATGCCTCTGTACAGAAGTCCAGGATGCTGGGTATCCCCCGAGACTTTCAAGTTAGCTCTCAAGCCTCAAGCTGTGTGGTCCGATGACCAGAAGTGGCTGCTTCTGGTCCCTGCCCGCTCCCTTCCTTTACCTTGCTCTGCGATCTCAATCTCCCGGCGTCCAAATTCCGCCTGCTTGATGTTCTTCACGCAGAAATTGCTGCTGCCCTTGGAGTTGGTTTGCTGCTTATCCCGGGGGGAGACCTCATCATCAGAGCTGTCTGTGTAGGACGCCGCTAGAGCAGGAAGGAGAACAGAGAAACCTCAGTGGCCCCCACTCCACCGAGTGCGGCCCCAGGGACTCTCACTTCACTCAGGTCAACATCCTTCACTGCACCACGTGGTCCTCGCTCCCAGACCTGCTCCCTGGGCCTGGTAAATGGGGGAATCCACTAAGCTGTGACCTTTCAGGGCTGAGGCCCTGTCACCGCCCCAATGACACTCCGCCTTTAGTGCCTGCGATGAGGAGCCACGGGTCTAGTGAATCCCAGAGCATCGGCTCCCTGGCTCCCACCTGCATGGGACTAGCCATGGCAGAATGGGAGAGTAAGCTAGGGCACACAGGAATGCTACTTCCGTAGATATCCGTCTCAAACTTAAGCACCTAAAGCATCTGTCAGAATCTCGTGGAAGGTTTGTTAAAGCACAGCTCACCAGAAGCCCCTTCAGGTCTCAGGCGGAACCCAAAACTGACATTTCTAACAAGTGCTGCTGCTGCTGTTCGGAGGGCCACACTTTGAGAATCACAAATATGGAGGAAAGTGGAAAGACAATCTTACGAGGGCTTTTATACTAAGTTGTGCACAAAGGGGAGGGGGGGCCCTAAATGAGGAGCCCCTCACACCGTCCAGTGCTGTGTCTCTCAGGCACACAAACTCTCAGCTTCTATATCCTTTCCCAGTGAACCTTCTGGTACCTCTCTAAAGGTGAGAAGGGCACAGAAGACCACAGCCTGGCTGGTGTGGCTCAGTGGTTGAGAACTGATCCATGAACTAAGAAGTCACTGGTTCAGTTCCTGGTCAGGGCACATGCCTGGGTTTTGGGCTCAGTCTCCAGTAGTGCAGGAGGCAGCCGGCAGATGTTACTCACTCATCAATGTTTCTATTTGTCACTCTCCCTTCCTCATATTTTTTAAAAAAGGACCACCTCCATGGGGCTAAGTCAGGAGGGAAGAAGTAGGAAGAAACAGAGCTGGAGCCACAGTAGTCTTCCCCACTGCAGAGGTAAATGGGGAGGATACTTCAGCAGAGAGGATAACACAGGAAATGAAGGGCGCCGGAATAGACTAATCTTTACTGGTACAATTCAAGCAGTTCTTGGAGGCAGGGACTATTTTATATAAAGATCAGAAATTATGCTCAGAAATTACCAAAGTACACCTCTTTTCAAGGCCAGTTTTGTCAGCCAAAACACCATTGATTTTCTCCTTTGGTAATGTGGGCGGGTAAACAGACGAACGTGGGAGCGGGAACCCTCCCAGAACTACCAGCCAGGCACAGCCACAGACCACACACGGAGACAGGCTGGGAAGAAAGCCTCAAGATTACAAAAGCGTCCCCAGCGACAAGGCTGGCTGGGAACAGTCCCATTGCCCAACCACTAATGACCGGCTTCCAGCAGAGATGGCAGCCCTGACAGAGGTGTGTGCAGATCCTGGATAAGCGCCCTGGGAGAGAACTGCTTCCGGCTCCGGCTCCGGAACAGGAGATAGCAGTGCCCGAGGCCTCACCTACCTGAGCTGTAGCTGTCGGTGGAGGACTGAGAGATGGACCTCGACAGAGAGCGGCGGCCTGTCTTGGTGGGGAACTTGGTGAACTCCTGCATGTCATCGGCAAACTGGATTTGCTGTAAGAGGAAGACAAAGGATTCTGTGAGAGGTCCCATTTTAAGGCCACACACTGTCCTCCCTAAAAGCTATTACCAGGTGGCCCCCACCACCAAGCCAGCAGCTCCCCTCATCCCGCCAGGCTGCCTTCTGACACTTCCCGACGGCCCATTACTGTCTCCGCCCCATTGCTTCAGCAGAAATTGTTTTTTGGGGTAGGGGTGGCTAAAGACCCAACTTTTTTTGGTTTCTGTCCAATTTCACAAATTTTCCTTCCCGTATTCCATGAAGTTTTCTTTCCTCTTATAACCCTTTACCCTGCCCTCCTAACTCAATTAAAACAAACAAACAAAAAAACACAGGCATAATCTCATATTGCTTCTGCTTTTTTTTCTTTCTTGTTCTCAGAATATTCTCTTGTAACACATTCTTATCCTGAAGTTAGCCATGGTCTTCTCTTTGGAGAGAACCACGAAGATGCTTGATGGCAATGAGCACTGGGGTCAGAGGCCAACCATGCACCTACCCTCCACAAAGCCAAGGTCACACCCCAGACCTCCATATCTGGTAAAATACCAGACTATTCTAAAGAGAGAGAAATTAAAACACTCATACACACCATAGTCAATTCCAGCCAATTAGGACTAATTTGAAGGTAGGAGACAATAATGACTTGGTAAATGCTGCATTAAAAACTTCCTTAAGTGAAATAAACCAGAACTTGGTCATTGTTTAAAGATACTTAAAAAACAGCTTTAATAAACTGCAAATAGCTTACAATTAACATTATTTATAGGCAAATTAATGGGTGTTTCTCAAGTGAATGAATTTATTCTATAAATGATTTACACCTTCCTCCTGAAGTCCTATTCATACCCTGAAAAACACTTTCTTTTAAACTTCAGCTCCTAGAAAGGAGAAGGGGTCGGATTTCCCTCCCAGTCTGACTAAACCATGGAGAATCCACTAAGCAACGTCTCCAGCAAACATCTCTGGAAATGGAAGCTCTCCCAGGGTAAGCTCTCCTCTCCTGGTTAAAATTAAATGGACTTTAACTAGTTTAAGTGCCAAAAGCACAACTGACTTTCTTAAAACAAAAACACATACAAAACCTCCCCTCACTGAGTGGCCACAGCTCAGCGAGTGCCTTCTTTCTGCACAGGATTTCCCACTGCATGGTCACTTGACTGCAGTCAGCAGAGCTAGTTCTACTGAAGAGACTAATCCAGGACCAAGGTAATGACTTTCACCCTTGATTCTGGTGGCAGGAAAAAACAGTCAGGAGACCATCATAGGATGCTGAACACTCCAGAAGGCAGCCCGTCCTCCCTCAGCCTCGTTGCTCCTCCCTCACAGCCTATCTGGGAAGCTGCTGGCGGCCAGGCTGTTACGTAAGGCTTCCTCCCCTGTGGGTATTTTTTCAAAAGGTTCCGGGTATGTTCCCAGACAGGGGCCAGGGAGGGAACTGCAGGAACATTTGCAATTTTTTTTTTTTAATAAAAAGGAGGGGCAACTGTGGCAAGACAGACATGTTTCTTCAGCACCCTAAGACCCGAGCAGTCAGTCCACCTTGCATTACTAGAGTTCATCAGTCGCCTAAAGCTGAGCGAATCTTCCCGCTAAAAAGATCAGACTGTGCGGCCAGCAGCTTGCGAAGCAGGGCAAGCCCCAGCCCTTAGATGATAAACGCGGCCCATCCTTAAAGTGCAGAGAATGCTAACTCAAGTCACGACACGGCCTGGGTGGCTGTCCCGTCTTGTAGCTTTTTCATCTGTTCATGGCTTATAAAGACGCATGAGGACCCGGCTCCTCTCCCACCCCAAACCTCCAGGCTGCAGAGAACTGGGTCCCAACTGTGGCTGCACGGCCAGGAGCCCGGTCTTTCTCTTGGCGCAGTGCCTCTGGAGTGTTGTTCCTCTTCACAGTGTAAATAAAAACACTGTTGTCAAAAGCAGCTTTGGGACCAGATCTCTAACAGCTCCTAACTGGGTTGGCCTCCCTGCATCGAAGCCAAAGATGATTGCAACGTTGTTCTGTTCACATTACTTCTCACTATCACGATTTCTTCTGATCATGAAGTCTTCACTGGTGTCCTGCAGTTTCTTCAACCCAGACGTGAGGGCAATGCCAGGACGAAAGATTATTGGGGGGAGGGGGGGGAGACAGGAAAAGGAGCTAGGTAGCTGAAAATCAGAAAGGCCTGCTACAGAACTATTTTGTGTCTGGTTTCTATCCAGTTTCACCACCCTATAAAACAGCCTTACCACACCTCGCACACCAGCATTCATTCTTGAACTACTAGTACTTCACATCTGAGGCAGGCCAGACAGAAGATCCGATTGACCCATTCTCCAACTACAGCCGTCACTGGCTGTGCCTTCAGAACTAATCACATGCAGGCCGTGTAGCGTGCTATACCCAGGGAGCAGGAAGAACTGCTGTGCAGAACTCACCCAGAAAAAGGAATCGCAGGCACCCCAGGAGCTGTAGGCCTCCAGAGAAGACGGATGTGTTACCACTCGTGCAGTTGATGCCAATAAGGAACTGAGAAGTTTACTTCCACAACCACCGGATGGAGCTACTCAGATGTTCAATAGCTTAGTTATACTCACTTCCCAGGCCCCACCCAATTTTGCCTTTTAGCTCTTGATTTACCAAAATCCCACTGTGACTCACTGGCCACGGGATGGTGAGCAGCACGGTGCTCACCGAGTATGTTCTTTGTCAGCACGTTTGGTAGGCGCCCGCTAAGTACCCACTGCCACTCCAGGAAGATTGATGAAAGGAAAGATGGTCCCTTCCAATCTGTAGATGTGCTCTGACCCACAGTGAGATTAATGACAACACAAATGGGTTGGTCACAGCATTTTACTGCTTCTTTGGGAACATGCACATTTTTACGTTTAAAAATTATAGTCAGTATATTTCTTAGCTAACCCTTAGCAACTGAACAAAAAGGTGACTGCCAGAAGCTATTATAGAAAGCTGGAAAGGCCAATTACTGAGCAGTGTGCTATGGCTCCTCCCGATTCCCAGCGCATCCTCGGTAAGCCCTCTCTCTCACATCCTCTGGCCCACTTACCCGTTCTCCAGAGTCTACAGGTTCTCTCCTCACAGGGAAGGCAGAGCGTATGGCTGCCAGCCTATACCGGTGGAAGCATTACCAGTGATCGGTCTGATTCCCAGTTCAAGTGGATCCAAAGGAACAGTAATCAACGAACACCCACTCTGGGTACAAGAACTACAGAAGTCCAAACATCTTTCAGACTTCCAATTGGATAAAAGAAATGTCCCCCAAAAAAGGGCACCCCCTTCCTGACAAGGTTCAGGTACATCCCTAGAAAACACTTCATATCACGGGAATCACGCTCAGGCCATGGAGTGATCTGCAGCCGCGACAGTCACTTCTATTCCCAGAGCAGAAACCAGTCTCCGAGCGGCCAGGTCCTCAGTCCCGTCTCAAGTTTTCTAAGTTCCCAGTCACCCCAGATGGGGCCTGAGTTTCTGGGGAGCAAGGAATGGGCAAGCGAATCACAGCACACGTCTCTCCCCCACTCCACCCGCCTCCGTGTCTCAATAGGAACAGGACATAACACACACCGCTAGAATCCAGTTCCAGTAAGAACACTCCTTCCAAATGGGGTTCAACTTGATGCTTCATCGGCATCGGGGGAGGAAAGGGAGAGGCAGCACCGGGCCCTCTCTGCTGAGTCACTCAGCGGTGAGGAAAGAACATAAAGCTTGAAAACCTGTGCCAAAGAGCAGCTTTACCCCCACAGCCACTCCATCTCCTCACACGAGACAGCACAGTTCCCTGCTCCTTTCTCTCCTGACGTGATCTGGTGAAACGAGTGATCTGCGCTGCCAGCTGCCAGCAGGCAGAGAAAGAGGCTGCTGGCTACGGCGGGGCAGGGGAGGGCTTCCCAATCTTTTGAAAACCACAACCTACAACACAGCATCACACACATCCGGACCAGGTTTCCATGTCAATTCAGCTAGCGACCTGTCCGTATTGTCCTCATCCTCAACCCACCATCGATATTATTGTATATGAAAACATGTCAGCCATTCTTCTCTGTGCCCGACATTGAATTGTCAAAAATTAAAAACATTTTTTGTGCAGGTGACTGAAGAAATCTAGGTTCCTGGAACATACCTATAACTTTAACAATAAACCCCTGCCTCCCCCCAGCTCACCACCACCACTGTTGTTCTACTTATTTCTCTGAATTTATTATGATAACTTTCAATACACAGATTTTTTTTTTTGAAAAGTAGTATAATGAAACCTTATATGCCCTCCACCTCAATTGAATCTTTCCATTTTCCACATTAGGTTTCTTTCTCTGAACTGTTTCCTTCCTGTAATCGGGCAGTTCAGTTTTGAGGTGTGGCTAGAAAGGTTAAAATGTTGGCAGGGGCATTTCACAGACGATGTTGTATAACTCACTTTGCATCATCTCGGGCACACAGAATTGGGTTGTTCCACTGAATGCAACACTCGGCTGAAGCCTTGGTTACAGTGAGGCCGTCGTGTTTGAAAGGCGCATCTATCATATCTTCTCCTTTGCAAGTCAAGGACCATGTGTGGATGAGACTTGTCAGCCTGCGAATATCCTGCTCCCTCGTGACTTTACCATCTGTTCATAATCCCTGCCTGAACGGGTTATATTGGGGGAGGCGGGTGGCTTACAGAATCATGATATTTTTTTCTATTCTTCCTTCTAAATATATTACCACCAGGCATTCTTTGGTAAAGAAAAGCTTCTCTTCTCCCCCACGTTTTCTTTTTAACTCATCATTCATACAATATTTATTCAAGGTTACACTCAATTACACAAGCAGGGTAACTGTCCCAAATTGGGCCGGTGGGGGGCTCCTTCCAGCTGATCCTGCAGACCTCTTGACATGACCCCATTTGAGCACCTCCTTCCTTTTGGACATAAGACCTCCAGGCTCACCTTGTCCTTCTTCTGCTTCAGATGTGGATCAGACACTTCTCACGGAGCCTGACCTCCTCCAGTGGGGAATGGCATTTTGAGGCTGGCACCTGGAGGAAGTTGCTCATTGCCATCAGAAGTGTCAGAGCTTCCAGTTCTTTCCACGGAGAGAGAAATCCACCTCGTTTTACTCCTGAGTTCGTATGGATATTTCCATTTCAAATTTCACATGACCATATTTTCCTTAACTTTAACTTTTCCTATTTGTATCTCTTTTCTCATGTTGACAATCTTGGTCTCTCACAGAGAAGTTCAACTAGCAAGATATGCTGGCATATTCTTTAAGATGACTTGTCAACTGCTTACGAATGGGTCAGTCTGTACTCTTCAAATACATTTTTCTGAGGAAAGATGTATTTGCTTTTCCGAAAGCAAGCGACAGTGGACAGCTCCAGAAGGCAGGCAGAGTTTCCCTGGCATCTGGGAAGGTGGCCACAGACTGAGTACATGCCATGTGTGCGATGCCTTAGTCCCCGCAGGAGAAACAAGAGTAGAGGCGAGCAAGAGTAATTCTTCTTTCCTGACCTGGAGGTCTACCTTAAGTGAAACTGAAAGCCAGCTAGTCTTACAGATTCAAAACCTCATCACGTCTGCCTGAGGGAGGGCATCCCCCCTGCAAGTCAGCGCAGCACCTGGCCAGCATATATGCCTAACTCGAGGGGAACATGCAAGTTTGTGCAAACAGCCTAAGGCAGAGCCACAGCCGCTCCCAGCGAGCAGCCGAGTCCGTGCAGGTCAGCTTCCTGAGCCCTAGACTAACACCAGTAAAGTTAACGAGATGGAAAGCTTACGGCTGTTCGGTCAGCATCCACCGAGTCCCATAAAGTAGAGGCTCCAGGGAGGAAGAAGCCATCAAAACCCAACACTAAGTAGAATAATCGGACTTTAAAGACTTAATGTGAAATAGGAACTCCGCAGTAACAGGCCCTGAGAGTGGAACGGAGCTTTCAGAATCTGTTCTGTAGTGACTCTGGATGTTTTCAAGTCCAAGAAGCAAGATGAAACAAAACTCAAAAAAGCCCCAAAGGAGAGACTACAGACACCGTCATGAACAGGAAGCTGTCAGAGAACGAGTCACGTCAAACACTAACCGTGTTTTTCATTCCAGAGAGGCAGTCTTTGCCATCCTTCCTGACTTTCTCAATTGAGATGTACGTGCTCAGTTTTAGGAAAAAGTCTCAGGAGTAAACCATGATCTTAGATAGCCTGGAAGCAAGCTGGCTGAGAGGAGCTGCTGATGCCACTCTGAGGCTATTTAAAAAGAAGAGCTACCTTTTGCTCCGGAATGAATTTCTTCATCTAGAGTAGGGGTGTCGAACTCAATCAGAGAAGGGGCCAAAATCTAAAATCCAGCCTAAATCACGGGCCGAATGGTTTACTGAACAGTCATAAACTGTCATTGTGATGGAAACGCAGCGGAGTGCAGTGATGACAGCGCGGTGCGGGCGGGCCACATTGCAAGGCCTGGCGGGACGGATTTGGCCCGCGGGCCTTGTGTTTGACACATGTGATCTAGAGCTTTCCGAACAGCCATTTTTCTAATGAGTAAAGTAGGT
This sequence comes from Pipistrellus kuhlii, assembly GCF_014108245.1. Classification (NCBI taxonomy): domain Eukaryota; kingdom Metazoa; phylum Chordata; class Mammalia; order Chiroptera; family Vespertilionidae; genus Pipistrellus; species Pipistrellus kuhlii. Next base: position 4,632,303 of record NW_023425523.1, read on the forward strand.
ACACACCCAAGGACAAGTATCTCTTGCTTTAGGCTGTATGGCAAACCAAAAGTCAAAATCAAAATTTGTACTGGCACATTTTTACCAATAAAGAACACTGCTGGAACAGCACCAATTTATATATCTTCAAACCATTTTTGCTTAAATCTTGACATAAAAATAACAAGTAAAAACGACCAGTAAATTAGGATTTTTACTTAAAGCTGATCAGAAGTTTGATCAAGTTAAAGGGCTTCTTTCTTTAAAAACAAACGAGAAAAGATAGCGGGCTGCGATTACTTCCCCGTGGATTAGGTGGCCTTGGCTTTAACGCACCATTGAGCAAAGGACGCCCTTACAAAGCAGCAGCTTGGGAGTTTGCTGGCGGAACAGTCTTTCCGTATGTTGATGCTGGAGAGCAGCTCCTGGAGACCCTGGGCTGGTCCTCCGGGAAAGACCGTGAATACTGCGCTGACTCCCTCGGGTGGGGAAAGCTCACCTTAGACCTGCGGCAGAGAAACAGGAAGAGCCCTGCCAAGACCAATCACCTCCTTATACGGAAGGTCCGATTCCTGGGAGGTGAGGAAGAACTAACACAGGACCCGGCATGCCTGCTGTGCTCCAACCTCTGACCCTGGCCGGGTCTGCCCCACAGAACTCCCTCACAGTGCCCAAACCGAATTTCATTCCTGCCTCTGTAGCACACGTCACACTGTCTGAGCCTGCGGCGGGGTTTGGGCATTCGTTCAGGTCAAACACCAATCTTTTCTCGAATGTAGACATTAAAATTGGTATCTAGAAAGCCCTCCCCTTTTTATCCTTATTTGATAAAAAAGCAACAGTGACAGGACTAAAAAGAAAATTTTGGGGGGGCCTGGGTCTCAAATCCACTCACTTTGGTTTCAGAAGGAACCTGTTTCCTGGCTACCAGTCTCACCTGCTCAGTCAGCTGGCTTTCTGAGCCCTGCCCTCCGTTTTTCCAGATCCTTCTCTAATCTTTACTCTTTGACTGTTTCTTCAGCACCTCCGTCAATTCCTTCTGTGACTTTCTGTTTTGAAGCCAAAATTTCATTAAAATGCCCTCTGCTGAGCTTTATAGTTTTACTATCCTTATTAGTCTAAGAATTCATAATATAAATCATCATGTTAAGGAGAGCCTCATATTCTGACCTGATTTTTAATCCGCTGAGTCCAAAAAGCTCAGCCAACCAGAAACTAGAAGTAGGGAATGGGGACAGAGAGTCAGATCATTCTTAGGATTTCAGAGAGGACACAGACTCAAGGAATGCCACTGGTTATGTGGAGGTCTAGCCATTTTCCTACTTACTTCTTCCAGACACCACCAGGATCTTTGCAGATGCCTGGGCTGGCTAGGCGCTAACAGTCCTAAGCACCTCAATCCCAGGCAAGCATTCTAGTGTCATATACAATAGATGTCCGCATTTCTGGAAGGCAAACAGCTCTGATAGAGCTCCAAGCCCCAAATGATGAATAACCGCTACACTGACTTACGGAGCCAAACAACCACCTCAGAGGAAGGTGAGCCGCACAGGATATGAATCAGTGTCCTGCTCACTGATGTACTCTAAGTGCCCGTCACAGGCCGGGACCCGGGCAGCGTGACTTCTGGTCAGAGCTCACTCTGAACACCTTGGAAAGAACAACAATTAAATATAGGTTATTTCCAGGACCTCACACATGGGACAAGGCTTTTCCTCAAGGCCAAAGTCATCCAAGATAGGTGGTGGCTAGACCGCCTTGCCAATGTCAGATCATCTAAAAGAGGGGTTCCTTTTTTAATCTAAATCTGGGCTCCTCAAGTTTGAGTTGTTTAAAATGCACGTGCCTCACACATCCTCTGCCTGCCCCTCACCCTCCACCCCTCCCGATCCTGAGAAGTCTGGGTGAGGGCCCTGGTCACACATATTTTGGAAAAGTTCCCTAGATGACTGACAGCTTCCACTCCTTCCCACTCCTCAAGAAGCGCTGATCTGGGCCCATCCCGGCAGGACCTGAAAAGCAAACTCCGGCACCCGTTTACCAGGCTCTTGAGAGAGCGACTAAGGGATGCCGGGAACAAAGGGGGAGCTACGTGTCGCTCAGAGATAAAATAAGCCGAAGGAAGGAGAGAATCTGCCGTGAGCAACACCTCCGAATGTCAGGTACGAACCATCTACCGGAGGGACCGCAGGCTCAGGGGCAGGACAGAGCTGGTGTGAGGGAGCACTGTTTTCACAATGGCCTCGTCCAAACTCAGTAACAATTGGCAAGGTGCTCTCATTCCACGCATGCCCACACGCAGCTAACCCCCTCCCTGTGGAGCCAGAAAGGAATGTGCAGAATCTGAACCTCTACTCCCCAGATAGGAGGGGCTCCTTCCCCTGAATGCAAGGGGTGAGATGAGTTTCATCAGCTCGCCACTCCCAATTACAATACAAACCAGGCAGAGAACCGAGGTGCTCCCAACACCGATGCTCCCCTTCTAGCCTTTATGGTTCAGAATCCCATCTCACTAAAAGCCAAGCCTTGGCTGTCCTCAATTCACCCTCATCCGGCAAATCAGAACGGAAGCACCCCCAGAGTGGGGCGTCCCTCTGGAAAGTCCTGGGGAAGGGGAGCGACAGGGTCAGTGCCCTCAGCACGCGTTTTCCTTGGGTTCACAATACAGTTTATTACTCTCAGAACATCGTGTTCCCGGCCAGCCTGGTCTCCTTTCTGTTACAAATGTGAAGTAAACAGATTCTAGAGCAGCTACAAGTCTGTTACCAAGGCCACTGTATTGATCAGTGTAATTGGCATTCACAATTCATCTAATCCAGCTCGACAAGCCAGCTGGGCTGCTCGCCATAAGAACGGAACATTGGGAACCTTCGTGTCTTGCTTCCTAAGAAGTCTGGGCACGGAACACTCAGGCGCTGGGCTGGAAGGTGGAGACCCGGCCACCCACAGGACATTGAATCAGTTACCGCGTCTCCACGGAGCACCTGCTTCTATTCCCAAAGCGGCAGGATCCCGAAGGTCTCCCTTTCCCCCGAATCCTGCCGAGGCCACATCCTCCGGGGAAACGTCACACGCACAGTCCTCGGTGCCAACTAGAGTCTGGGTTCCTGGTCAGCCCAGCACTGGCCCAGCTCCCAGGGTGCGGGTCTGAGGAAGGTGTATTCCAAAGACGAGGGCACATACAGCTGTGAACGCTCAGCTCAGCCGCTGGTGTGGAAGGGCAGCCGGGCTGCAGAATGAGAAGGATCAGAAGTTTGCTCACCACGGCCGTGCAGAACTGTGGTTTGTTACTTCCAGGACTCAACGCACATTCCAAAGTGGAACTGTTCAACTCGCCACTGGTCCCCAAACCCCAAACACCCTAAGGGTGTTTAATTCTTTAATCAGGAGCATCTGAAAATCAGACTTGGGCAGAGTCCCTAATGCTAAGGATTTAAACTTGATGGAAATTTCAAGTAACTTTTTCTATTGTGTCTAAAGGCACCCCTAAGCTTCGGGCCTGCTGCCTGTGGTTCTCATGCTACTGAGCTGAGAAGCTAGGGCCACGTATTCTCAAGCTTCCTTCCTACCTCACATGTGAAGGTAGTTCTGGAAGGATCTAGGGACCCACTAAGATGTTGAAAATTCCTATCAGTTTCTCAGAGAACATGCTAAGCCCATTCAGCCCTACAGCTTGAACATGGAGACACATTAGCTAAGGCACTGGGGCTTTCATGACAAGAAAGACAAATAGCATGTGATACCCTTATGTATGGAATCAAAAACAGAAACATTCATAGATGCAGAGAATGAACTAATGGTTGCGGGGGGGGGGGGTGAGGTAGGAGTAGGGGGTGGGGATGGGGAGATGGACAAGAAAGGTGAAGGGGATGGAGAGGTACAGTTATGAAATAAGTAAGTCACAAGGATGTCATGTACAGCACACAGAAAACAGTCAATAATGTAACTTTGTACAGTGACAGATGGTTACTAGACTTGGGATCGTTTTGTAAGGTAATATATAAATGTCGAATCACTATGTTGTACAGCTGAAACTAATATAACATTGTATGTCACCTATACTTTAATTTAAAAAAAGAAAGCAGGAACATGCTTGGACAGTCCTAGATGTGTGATTCTGTCAACGTTCTTTCCCCGCCACCCCAGACTCTAAATACTACCGTTTACCAGCTCACTGAGCTTTTTCCTTTGTGTCCTGTGTGAGCAGTAAGTGACTAAGGCCCACGGTATACTGTTAACCAGAGCCAATCATTACATACACTGAGATTTAGACCCTGGGCTGAATTCTCCAGAAAAAATGAACAGAGATAAGAACAAAAATGAAACCAGTCTGGGTGTCACCCAAGGCCAGCGTGTTCTGCCCTGGCTCTGTAATTGCTGTGGAGCAAAGGCCATGCGTTTCTGCAGGAGAAACTCGGGTCCACACAGTTAGGAGCAGGCCGTCTGGAGCAGAGCCTGAAGGAGGGCCACGCAGGCAGAGAGATGCGATCTGAGGAGATTACATAAGAAGATAAAGTCATAGCTCAGAGGAGTCTTTGCAATGGTTTCACATAATTCTGGGATTCTAGTTACTATTGCAGACTGAAGAAACAGACTCCTGGACCCAGCTAGCCCACCGCCTGATAGACACCCACATTCTATGCGGTGGTTGGGTAGCGCGGATCCCACTTCCATCACAAGCTCCGAGTTCTCTCTTTGTCTATCCGCCTCCTGGAAATCAACAAGTACTCTGGTGCTCAATAGGGGTCAGCTCTACAGAAAAAAACAATTTGTCAGGAAAAATCTTCTTCCTGTTTAAAAGATGTCCCAATAGAAACAGCTTTGTTTTTGCTTTTTATGAATGTTTTATATTAAATATTTGTGTGTGTGTGTGTGTGTGTGTAGTACATATATGAAAATTTCAAATAAACTAGGTGGAAGAAGGTACTCATTGAAGAACATGCTGGGATAAGAGGCATAAACCAGAACTGTCCCAGGCAAACCAGGATATATGGTCACCCTAGTTATAAGAGAGTAAATACACTGAGATTTACTAAATGCTATTCCTCTTGACAATCCTGTAGTGCTATCACTATTCCCCACTTTACAGATAGAAAAATGGATGCTCAAAGTCCATGCCCTTGACCACAGTCATATGCAGTTGTAAAAAAAAAAAAAAACACCTTAAAAGTAGCTTTAAAAAGGAGTGGTGTAGGGGATAGATCCCCTGCAAATAAATAATTAGAAGAACAACTTTTATTTAGTGATCATTTAGGCCAGGAGGTAATGGAATCATATCTTCAAGGTGTTGAGAAAAATAAATGTCAACCTAAAATTGTGTACCTAACAAAACTATCTCTCAAGAATGAGAGTGAAATAAAGTCATTCCCAGATTAAGAAAGAAAAAAAGAAAAGGAAAAAATGACAGAAAGAAAATGAGGCTCAGACAGCTTAAGTCACTGGTCCAAAGTTCCAAGTCTATTAGATGGCAGAGACTGAAGGTAAACCTGACTCTAAAAATAGAGTGCTTGACTTACATTGCACTGCTACTCAGTTTTAGGAACAAAAATGGAAAGTTCAACACATTTCATGTAGCAGGCAAGCAATAGTGGGAAAACAAGAAAACTTCCTCAGTGAGTCAAAGGGAAGTATGGAATCAGAAGAGAAAAAGTGACCACAATTCTATGTGAAATTTTAACTGCTACCATATGCAAGGCACTCACAGTGTTGATAAGAGTCTTGTGGTAAGAATTTGTCCTCGTTTGGGTTCTCAGATTTCAGGTTGGGAAAAAACTGGTCAGTGCAAATATGTCATTCTTCATACATGAGGGGCTGCTTCTGACCCCCCTCACTAGGACATGTTCTGAATATTATACCCAGAAAAATAAGGGTGGCTCTTAATAAAATTCTAATATTCAGATTCCCAAATTTGAGAAACAGGTTGGTATAAATGATTCTCCTTTACTGGCCAGTTCCTTTATATGTCAGATTCAAGAAAGCACTAAAATACTTGTTTACAGATCTTAACTACATGAGGTAACAAAGTAAACTTATTCGGTGTCACAGGCAACTAAAGATCTACACTGCATGTATCAAAATACATTAAAAACTTCGTAAACACAGTCAGAAGAGATCACATTGGATAACACAATAAGAATATCACATTGGATAACGCATTGGATCCAAGCTACATCCTCCTGATAAAACAAATGGCCCACATTTGTAATCTTGCCACAAGCTACAAGTTTAATGAACTTAGAACAAAGTGATAACGGAAACTAGTGTTGCACTAACTAAACAGAATCAAGAAAGAAAGAGAGGTGATCCATATCTGTGGAGAAATCTACACAAGATAGGATCTTCTTACACCTCTGATGCCTGATCAGAGACCGCCAGGAAAGAGAATCAAGAGACACTAATGATGTTTGAAGAAGAGAGAGGTCAGCCTATTAAATCTCTTCTCAGTGACTCCAAGTACCGGTGTAAATGCTGTAAAACTGCACTAAGATTCCATCGAAATGGTTAAGTAGTACTCACTGGGGTTCTACTGGTATGTTTCCTAGGTTCAGCGGACTCCTTAATTCAAAAGAAGAATATCCTACAAGCAAAAGTAACATCTGTGCTCTTTCTCTTCTTGCCCCTCTTGCACTGTTTGGTAGTCTGACTGCAAAACTCCTAGGGCAAGTGCCTCATGTGTCTCCCCCGGGGTCCCTCCAAATGTCCGGAAGTGCAGAGAAGAGCGAGCGCCTGCTAGGCCTTCCAGAGAAACATGTCTATTTCAGTTCCATCAACAAGCGGGAGACTTGGGCTCAACCTATGGGGGAGAAGTGGACTTGATACAATGTCATTCCTAAAAGCCCAAAACTGCCCTTACCTCTCACACAAAGTGGCAGAAACAGAAGGAGAAACACCAGTGGTGATGGGCAGCCAGCTGACTTGTTCCGTGTGCCTGATAACCTAACCGCCAATCACAAACAAGGATCCTCTTTGGTTGTGTCCGTTGTGATTATTGTTGAAGAATCTCTATACCTATGCTTTTTGATGGACATCCCCTCTTTCCCAAAGTGTTTAAAACTTCACCGGTTACACCAGAATCTGAGCTGAGGACCAGCAAGGTCACCCTGAAGTGACCTCCAGCCTCTGACTGGCACCAGAAACATTTCCTCAGGGGCCTCAGGGCTTGGAATGATCCGAATCACTTGGTCCGGAGCCACATGGGAATCCTCAGGGGATAAGGACAGCACCCTCTGAAGAGGCCTTTTCCTCACACCATTCAGTACAACTAAAGGACTCCTTTCTCACCCAAAACTCCCTGTTATACCATCTGAAATCACCAGTGACCACCGTGAACAAGCCTTACTACCTAATCATACGATAGCTGCTCATGTCCTACAGAAACCTCCGTTGGAACTAAGTGTCAACACTTGTCCTCCACAGGAATCGGTATGTATTCTTTCCCATGTCTGCTAGGAAGACTAAGTAACTCTGGGATTCCTTTACCCCCGGGCTCCTAGGAAGCTCCAAGTTACATGTGATGATCAGCCTCACCAACAATTGGAGCCCTCAGGGTTAACAACATTTTTGCTAGTTTCTATAGTTTTGACTTACTCTCTGTATTGTATGAGTCCTGTACTATAAGCAGCTCAAATGCTCACTAAAAAGAGGGAGTCATAAAAGTCTCTATTGTTGTATTACAAATGTTCCCCTTTGTTCCCACTGACCCCCTCCACCCCACTCCTGCCCCCTAATAGACCTCTTTAAAAAAACAAACAAAAAAACACTTTTGCTTGGTTCCAACCTGTGTCTATTTCCCCTGCTGCAAACAAAAAGCACTTACTCGGCCGATAAGGAAACTGAGGCACAGAAGCTCACTTGCTTAAGGTGGTAGACACCCAGGTCAACAATCAAACCAACAAGTCTATTATCTACACAGCACTGTGGGAGCCCCCAGGCATATAAACTGAATGACTATAGAAGAATCTCAGTACCTATGCTTCCCATTGATGGACATCCACTCTTCCTCAATAAGGGGAAAAAACTTCACCAGTTACACTGGAATCTGAGCTGAGGATCAGCAAGGTCACCCTGAAGTGACCTACAGCCTCTGGCATCAGAAACGTCCTCAGTTCCCAAGGGGCCTCGGGGTTCGGAATGATCCAGAATTACTTGGTCAGGAGCCACGTCGGAATCCTCACAGGTGAAGGACAGCACCCAGTGAAGAGGCCATTCAGTACCGCCAGGCTGCATTTTCCTCTTACTTTCCTCATACTTTCTCACAGGAGCCACACATGGCAGAGGCACAAAAGTGCGTTACGTCATACTGTCCAACTCCGCTGCCGTTCTGGAAAAACGATCACCTGGGACTTGCTGCTACATGACCTTGACTAGTCCGCAACCAACCCATGAACTAAATAAATGCCTTTTACAGTCACTCGAGGGAGGGTAATTAGTTATCATAAAGCACTTTAATATCGTGCTGCGTAAGTGCCACACAATAAAGCTCAGAGAGAGCAAGATTAATAAGAAACACGGGGATACATTTGCCAGCAAATGGAAATTCACACGGGGTCTTCCCACGTTCCTGGCCCTGGCGCTGCCGTCAGCTAATGGAATGAGCCCTTCAAGTCATTAGCACTTGGCCTGACAATAATACACATTAGCGATATTCCTCCAGGGAAGCAAGGGGGAGAAGGGCACCTCTTCCTGGTAGGCAGCCACGTAGACATCTGGAGTACCAGCTAGCCAGGTGGGCCATTAATATTGAGTACCTACTGCAGACTCTAGGGACAGAGCCACACACAGTGCGTTCAATGGCGCACAAGAGTCCCTGCCTTTTTGCAGTTTACGATCTTCGATCTAGGATACAAACTTTATCTCATTACGGAGACAAGACAGGTTGACGGGGAGAGAAAGCGGTGGGGGAGTTAGGGTACCAGCTTTCCCCGTCACTCCTAGAAGGTACTATCCTTAAGCATCCTGCCAGCACGGCTGCGGCTGTCTCTAAACAGATGACTTCGGGTTACTGCCCCAGCCACGTAGTCCGCTGAACCCAGAGCACTAAAAGGAAGGCTCCTCCGGCCCTTTCGAATCAAAAGATCTTCCCCAACCTTCTAAAAGGCATTCTATCGTAAGACCATAAGTTCATGGGGGAAATGGAGCTGAATGAAGCACACGACAATGAACTGTCTTTTCCACCCTGCATTTGATTTCTGGAGTGTTAGATTAATTTCTTACCAAAAAAAAGAAAAAACAAAAGGAATAACAGCGTAACCAGTTCAGGTGAAGGGGCCTCCGGGCTGGAACTGCTCCTGCCAAGCCTTCCAGCCAGGCCGGTCCGCTTACACAAGCGCTGCCCCAGGGAGCGCTGCAGGCCTCGCCACTCTGTGTTGACACCGGCGGGGGATGTTTATCCGGCTTCCCCCGGGGCCTGCAAGGTTCTCCGGTCTCCGGCTACCCGAGCGCCAGGTATGTGCAAAGTCAGGATGTGGTTGGCAGCAAACGCTCAGGATCCCGGTGCCACGGCTCCCGGAGCTGGTGAGACCGAGCGCCCCTTCCGAAGGCTGCCGGTTACCCTTCCCGGCAAGAGGGCTAGGAGGGCATCCTCTGGGCTCAGCCCGCAGCTCAACAGAGGAAACTGAGCAATCCAGTCTTCCCACCCACCCACCCGGCAGACCCACCCAGCCCCCTGCTCCAGGAAGCCTCAGGGATCGTCTGTTCGCGTGACTCGACGACCAACGTGTACTCCACACCGCGTCCGCTGTCACCAGCCTCCCAGGGCTCAGTGCTCACGTGCGTGGAGGAAGTGGAGCAGCGCAGGAGGGAAGATCACAGTGTTCTCTCCCCCCGCGCCGCCCCCGCTGCTCTCACCCGCACAGCAGAGCTGCGGGCCTCCCGGCGAGCATGCAGCCAAGCTCCAGGGCGGCGCTACCTGGCTGACCCCTCACCTGCGGGGCGGCTTCCTGTGCACCCTTCGCCCCCCCGGGCCCGGGGCTCAGCTGGGGGCTCGCCGCCCTCGCGCTGCCGTCTCCGAGGCCCTTCCTCCGGGCAAGGCCAGGGACGCGTTTCAGGGAGATCCCGGAGGACCGGGGCCCAGGGACAAAGGAAAGGGAGGTCAGGGGCGGCCTGGCCAGCTCGGGACGGGCCCGGGGCGATTCCCCCGCCACCCCGTCACCCCCTCGGCCCGCCGCGACCCCCTCCAACCTCGGCCCTGGCGCCGCGGACAGGCTGGAGCGCGGGGCCCGCTCGCGCCCCTCCCGCGAGGCCCCGCCGGGTCCGGGCCCCGCCGCCGCCCGAGCCCCCGCACCTTCTTGGGCGCCTTGGTGACGGTGGCCATGAAGGAGTACTTCTCGGCGTCCTCGATCTCCTTGGCCTGCTTCCGCTCCTCGCCGACCCCGGGCAGCGGCATCGCGTCAGGCATCGACATTCCCCGGCCGGCCGGGCCCGCTGCTGCCCCGCCGCCCCCGCCTCGCCCGCGCCCGAGCGCCCGCCCGCCCGCCCGCGCGGCGCCCTCCGGCACGCGCTCGCCCACCCTCCCGCCGGGCCGCGCGGGGCCGCGACCGGGCCGGCCGAGGAGCTGGGGCGGACGCCGAGTCCGCCGGGCCGTCCGAGGCAGCGGGACCGCGACGGCGGCAGCGACAGGAGCCCCGGGAGCAGCAGCGCGAAGCTCCGACTGGCCCGCGCCGCCGCCTCCGCCGCACGCACACACGCACGCACGCAGAGTAAGGGTAGAGGGCGGTGACGCCACGTCGGGTACTGGCAGCTCCGGGGCGGGGCGAGGGGCGGGGCGGAGAGGCGCTCGTCCGTGACGTCACCACGCTGGGCGGGGCCGCCGCCGCAGACTCCCCCGTCGGCTTCCCAGCTCACAGGGTGCATCGGACCCTCTGCGCCGCCAGGTGGCGCCATCAGCCCTGCGAGCAGCGTGTGACTCCTGCAAGGAAGCTGCAGAACTTGGGGGGGGGGGGGGTGTTTGGGGGGTGTCTTTGGGATGTGGGGCTCCAGGCAAGGCCTCAGAACAGCGTAAGCGGGATGCAGAGACCAGAGCCTCACGGGACACATCCTGCAGCTGGTCCTAGGAAACATCTGCTGCCCCAAACAACTCACTCATTCAATGCCCCCACCCCAGGACCTTTGGACCTGAAGCCCCGAACCAAGGGGCAGTGTTTACCTCCCTGGGTCTATGAGGGTGGGCAGACACAGAGCGGTGTGGTTTCTGCACAACCTTTGTGACCTCCTCCTCCATCGTGTCCCCTGGGCCTTGCCTGTTTACAGGCCTCCAGCCCACAGAGCTGATGTTATCTAGCCATGGGGGATAGGGCTGGCTAACGGGTCAGATGATGGCGGTAGGGGGAGAAGTTTCCAGACTGAATGGCTTTCCTGCTTCAGTGCCGTTCCCCCTGACCCCCAAATATTAAACTCTGCCAGTTCCCAGTGAGGCGCACCCAGGGCATCCACAGACCATTCACATGCCTTTACTGGACCCTACTATGTGCTGCCCCCACTCTTTTGCCCTGGATAGCAAAGGCCCTGGAGACTCAGTCTATGTTTTGCAAGGCTTAGTCCAGCTGGAGAGGCAAAGCCTATTTGCAGCCTGATGTCAGCTGAGGTAGCGTGTCCTTTGAGATTCGGATGACATTGGCTCGAACTCCCACGTCCATGGACGTCCAATGCCCTCCCAGGATCTCTGTGGGTTACTGGGGGGGACTCTGAGTTCCTGGTCACCTCTGGTTCTGGTTTTCTGCCTCGTCGAAGCTTTGCTCAGGATTCCGGCCTCGTGGCTGTTTCTTTCGCTCCTGCCATCAGTTCGCACGGGGAACGCTGCAGCCCCTGTTCCGTCCAGCCCCCACCCCGACTCCAAAACAACCACACAAATAGTGCTGTAACATGGAGCAGAACTTCTAATGAAAATTTGTTGGCCACAGGGGAGAGATGACATCACACAGCGAACGATTTAAAGTCACATTTCTGAAATGTTCGGGAAAGTTATTTTGGCTCCCCGGCCACCTGGGATTTCTCCCTGGACTCGCCACGCCACGAAGCTCCCTGGCCCGCCGAGTCCCACCTGGCTTCCCCCGGTACACGCTCCCGACCCTGCGCCTCACCCCTGACTCCGGAAGCCAGGTTCCTCTCCCCTGTGCTGAGAGTTCACGTCTCCCCATTGTTTTTTTTTCCTAAATCGCCATCCCTCTCCCCTGCACCACACACACACACACACACACACACACACACCACGCACTCTGCCCCCAAGGTCCTCTTTATATCCAGAACCTCCCTAGGCCTCTCATTCAAGAAAGCAGTTGTGGTGGGAAGGACCCTTCGCCCACTGGTTCGTGTCCAAGGTTGGGAAGAGTGTGAAATACTTGCCTCCGGGCCCCAGAAGTCTTAGTCAGAGAAGCCCGTGTTCCCACCACCACCCAGCCCCTGGAGGCCTCCGTTCGAAGCGGCCCGGCCCCTGGAAGTGCGTGCCTGGGAGGGCGCGTGCTTCTGTGCGAGCGTTCCCCCCTCTGCCCGCTCTTTCGAGCCCCTCGCCGGCCCTCTCAGGGCCGTTCCGTAGCAGAGGGGACAGCGGGGTGGGGGACCAGCGTGCCAGGTCTGTGCACCTTTCCCTCGCTCCCCGGGGCCAGCAGCCACGCCTGCCCGCCCGGGACCCTGGCATGCGGCCCGCGGTAGCTTTCCTTCTGAGCGTTTGCCCGGACGGTTGTCAGAGGCCAGGGAGCAGAGGCAGAGCCAGTTGGAATAGAGGCAAGACTCCACATCCTCTGAAGAGGAAAGCACGTGGCTTAAGTTAGCTTATTTCGAAAAATAAATACAAGCACCGGTGAGCCTGCCCTTTGGATTTGATTTTTTTTTTTTTTTTTTTTTTTAATTCCCATTGTCGCCCGGGCAGCGTGGCTCATGGTGGAGCATCGACCCGTGAACCAGGAGGTCAGGGTTTGAGTCCCTGTCAAGGCCCATGCCTGGGTTTGTGGGCTCAGACCCCAGTGGGGGGCCTGCACGAGGCGGCAGATCATTGAGGGATACTCTCTCATCACTGATGTTTCTCTTCCCTCTCTCCCTCTCCCTTCCTCTCTGAAGTCAGTAAAAAATATAGATAAATATTTTTGAAATTCCCATTGTCAGAGAGGTTAGCATTCGGACAGCGAGATCCAGCCTCTCTTTTACCCCTGAACTCCAGTCCTGGATGCGCCCCCCCCCCCCGCCCCCGCCCCAGGCCCACAGCCAGACAGGGCCAGCCTGGCGGAAGCACCGTCTTGGCTCAGACAGTGACCAACAGGTTTGACCCCACTTTCCTGAGTGCCTGGCTCGGGGGAGAGAAGGGGCGGCTGGGGCGACTGACCTAGGGCACGGGGTGTGCTCTCACTGGAAGGCAGGCGGGGCACGGGCCAGGGCCAAGGGCACTCCTGGACACCAGCCTGTGCGGAGGACATGGGTGGCTGCCCCCGCTGCCATGAGTGGCCGGAGATCAAAGGGCTGGGCCAGCCCGAGGGCGGGATGACATAACACCGTGAGCAGCATGTCATGCCACCGCCACGGCTCCCGGTGATTCCGCGCGGCCGGCCAAGGGGCTGCACACGGACCGGAGACCAGGGGTCAGAGGATCAGTGCGCCTGTGGGGTGTGTGTGTCCGTGCGTATCTGTGTGTGCATGTGTGCGTGTGTCCGCATGTGCGTGTGTGTGCCTGTGTGTGTGCGCGCGCACGCATGCGAACCTGTGGTGTGTGTGTCCGTGCGTGTCTGTGTGTGTGTGTCCGCATGTGCATGTGCGTGCCTGTGTGCACGTGTGTGCCTGTGTGTGTGTAGCGTGTGTGTACGCCTATTGTGTGTGTGTGGGGGGCACTTCGCAGGCCCTCGAGGCCAGAAGGGACTCCAGGAAGGAGAAGGCTGAAGGCAGAGGTGACTTGGGAAATGTCACCAGAAATGGGGTGGCACCTGTGGGCTTGGTTTCCTTAATCAAAGTCACTCCTTTGTCTCCCCCAAAAGTGCCCTTCACATCATTTATTATTGATTTCAGAGGGGAAGGGAGAGGGGGAGAGAGAGAGAGAGAGAGAGAGAGAGAGAGAGAGAGAGAGAGAGAAGCACCCATGATGAGAATCGCTGATCGGCTGCCTGCTGCAGGCCCCACCCTGGGGATGGAGCCTGCAACCCAGACGTGTGTCCTGACCAGGAATCGGACCGTGACCTCCTGGTTCATAGGTCGACGCTCAGTCACTGAGCCAGGCCGGCTGGGCCACATTTTTTTTAATTATTTATTTTTCATGAAATATGCATCCAGTGCGGAAGCTGTGCGGAGCAGCGCTGGCTGTGGGCTGCGGGCACCAGTGAGGCGGTGTGTCTGTCTGCCTGGGCAGGGAGGGCGGGCGGGCGGGGCGGGGAGGAAGGGATGAGCAGAAAGGATTTGCAGAGGGCGATGCTGCTTAAGCGGACTCTTGACAGGTGAGCAGCCGGCCAGGCAGAGGGCTCTGGGCGGAAGGAAGAGCTCGGGAAGAGGCAGGGCAGCAGCACAGCGTGGCCTCTGCCGGGAACTGTGACTGTCCGTGTGGGTGCAGCACGGGCAGAGGGAGAGCCGGAGCCAGGGCCGGCGCCTGGTAAGCCTGCGAGTGGTGGTGCCAGCCGCTAGGCCGGGAGCAGGGGAGGGAGCAGGGCCGGGTGAGGGCGTGGAGATAAGGAGTCTGCGGAGACGCCCGGGGGATGTCTGTCTGTGAAGTGCCCTGTTCCCAGGCCCCAGGGGAGCCTCCGTTGGCGCCTTTCATGCCCGCTCCCTGCAGGCTGGCACCCCCAGAGCGAGGTCAGGCTCTCTCCGCAGGCCGCCCCTCCTGCAGGCCAGGCCCCGCGGGGGTCCCCGAATGCAAGGGGCCCCAGAACCGCCGCGGTGCTCAGCTCCGGGAGGCGCCCTCCGCCTCGCTCCCCTGGCCCCGGCCCCGGGCTCCCAGGGCGATGCTCCCGGCTGCACCCTGCGGCTCTGGGCGCTGCTCCCCTGGGTGGGCCTGCCTCCTCCTTCCACGGCTCCCCGACTCCCCACTTCCAGACCCCCACCCCTCCCGTCTGCACCCGCCACTCCCGCCCTTTCCAGAAGATGGGTGGTCCTCTGGGGACAGAGACAGACTGCGGGAGGGAGGGGCTCGCTCA
This sequence comes from Pipistrellus kuhlii, assembly GCF_014108245.1. Lineage (NCBI taxonomy): Eukaryota > Metazoa > Chordata > Mammalia > Chiroptera > Vespertilionidae > Pipistrellus > Pipistrellus kuhlii. The sequence goes on from NW_023425523.1 coordinate 4,647,383, forward strand.
GGCCCGGACTGCCTGCGGGGAGGAGGCGGCCGTGCCCAGTGGCCCAGTGCGTGAGCCAGCCTGGCTGAGCCCCGTCTGGCTGCTTCTTGGCGCCCAGCAGCCCCGGAGCACCCTACACGCTTTAGCTGGTTTGCACCCAAAACCTCCTGTATCTGCTGCAGCCCATGCAAATAAAGGCTGAGAGGCATCCAGAAACTGTAAACAACTCGAGGCAACCTTCTTCTGGTGATTCTTTGTGCTGCTTGTGTATTTTTCTGTGCCTGTGAGTGTGTGTGTGTGCATGTGTGAGTGTGTGTGAGTGTGTGTGTGTGTGTGTGAGTGTGTATATATGTGTGTGTGCCTGTGAGTGTGTGTGTGAGTGAGTGTGTATATATGTGAGTGTGTGTGTGCGTGTGTGAGTGTGTGTGAGTGTGTGTGTGTGTGAGTGTGTGAGTGTGAGTGTGTGTGTGTGCGTGTGTGCGTGTGAGTGTGTGTGTGCGTGTGTATGTGTATATATGTGTGTGCCTGTGTGTGTGAGTGTGTGTATATATATGTGTGTGTGTGCCTGTGAGTGTGTATGTATATATGTGAGTGTGTGCCTGTGTGTGAGTGTATGTGTGTCTGTGTGTCTGTGTGCACCTGAGTGTGTGTGTGAGTGTGTGTGTGCCTGTGAGTGTGTGTGTGAGTGTGTATATATGTGTGTGTGCCTGTGAGTGTGTGTGTGAGTGTGTATATATGTGAGTGTGTGCCTGTGTGTGTGTGAATGTGTGTGTGAGTATGAGTGTGTGTGTGAGTGTGTGTGTGTGTGTATGTGTGTGTGCCTGTGTGTGTGTATATATGTGAGTGTGTGCCTGTGTGTGAGTGTATGTGTGTCTGTGCGCCTGTGTGTGTGTGCACTGTGTGTGTCTGTGTGTCTGTGCGCCTGTGTGTGTGCACCTGTGTGTGTGTGTGAGTGTGTGTGTGCCTGTGTGTGTGTGTGTGTGTGTGAGTGTGTGTTGAGGAGGTGACAGGCTGCAGGAATTGTAAAACTGACCGGCTTCCCCTGCCCGCTCTCTGTGGGTCCGTTACTTATCCCTCGCCGGCTTCTTGCCAGGAGCCGTGCCGGGTGCCAGGGAGCCTGCGGTCAGCGAGAGAGCCCGTGCCTGTCCTCGTGGGGCTTGGAGTCGGCGGCAGGACTTGGTTACAAAACCTGGGCCCCCTCCCTCCGCGCCCCCCCCAGGTCCCAGCCTACAAAGCCCTTCTTGGAAACACATGGCGCCCTCTCCCTGCCCCTGAGACAGTGCCAGGCCCCGAGGTGCGGACACCAGTCCATCTCGAGTTCAGATCGGCCTGCCCATCCTTGGAACGGCCGGAGTCATTGGAATTCTGCGATCCTGGCAGATACCCTGTGCCAAGACCATGGAGAGAAGGCTGGTCCGGCGGAGGTGCCAGGTGGCCGGGATCGGCTGCTGCAAGGCCTGTCTGCTTCTTATGGGCCCAGCCTCTCCGCCCTGCCTGCCACCTGCCACCTGCCACCTGCCTGGGCTGGAACCCGTCCGGGAACTGGCAGAGGTGGGGCTGGCTGCGCTGATGAGGCCACATGGAGTGGGACGGGCAGAAGCAGCACCTTCCCGAGTCTGGGGTGCCCAGAGTGTTGCCAACTTTGCCTCGAAGGCCTGCCCTGTGCCTGGGTGGGGGCTGGAGGCTGGTGGCCGGCTGGGGGCTGTGCGGCGGCTGCCGGGCGGAGTGCCTCTCGCCCTCTCTGGTGTGCAGGGCGGGTCCATTGCATCACCCCTGGAGCCTCCGTTCCTGGCTCTGCAGCCAGCTGGGCCCCTGGAGGAGGGACTCTCCTTGTTTTTCAACAAGCCGTTAACCATTTCACCCTCCCGGCCTCTCCGTGGCCGCCCCGGGGTCCAGAGGCCGGGCCCCTGCCTGCCTGTCCGGCCTGGGGGCTGCCCTTCTGCTTCTGTCCCAGCAGCTGCGAGGGCTGAGGGCTCCCCCGCCCGCCCCCGCCCCAGCCTGGCCGCTGCCCGGGAAGAGTTAAGCTCCCTCGTCCCCACCCTCCGCGCTGTCCCCGCCCGAAGTGTGAGGGCAGCTCAGCCTCAGCAGCAGCCCACGCCCCGTCCACGCTCCCAACAGCCCAGCCAAGGGCAGCTCTGTGGGTTAGACCCAGAGCAAGTGCGAGGGGAGGTGGGGGTCCGGGGCCAAGCCAGAGACCAGGAGCCGGGGTGCTGGCCCGCCCCACGGCCCCTCTGACCCTTCACTTGGGCCTCTGCCCTCTTTGGAGGGACCAGGGATGGAGTGGGTGGGGCTAGGGTCCTAAGGCGCCCAAGTCTGATGGAAGAGAGTCCCAAGGACACAGTGTCTCCTGCTCCTGGAGGGGCTGGCCGACGGGGAGGAGGAGGGAGGGAAGGAGAGGGGGAGGAGGAGGGTAGAGAGTCAGGTCACTGAGGTCGCAGGCCCAGCACTCCCCTCACTCCCCTACCCCCCCAGGCTGCAGGGCCTGAGGAGACTCCACCCCAGCCCAGGCCCAGGGCCCACTTTCAGCAACACTGAGTTCGGCTGCACGTGAACTTGCAGAATCCTGGGCTGGGTCCCGTGGGGGACACAGAGATGACTGAGGCCCAGCGGTGCCTCCAGGGAGCTTGCAAAGTGTCCCCTGATCACCCTGACCAGTTTGGCTCCTGGATAGAGCGTCGGCCTGCAGACTGGAGGGTCCTGGGTTCGATTCCGGTCAAGGGCATGTACCTTGGTTGCTGGCACATCCCCAGTAGGGGATGTGCAGGAGGCAGCTGATTGATGTTTCTCTCTCATCGATGTTTCTAACTCTCTATTCCTCTCCCTTCCTCTCTGTAAAAAATCAATAAAATATATATATATTTTTTTAAAGTGTCCCCTCATCGCTGCCTCCATCAAAGGCATGTGCCGCCCACCCGCCCTCCCTCCGGAGGGAGAAGAGAGAGAGCCGGCCCCCGGGGAGGGGCGGCCGCTGCGAGGACGGTGGTGATTGCTGAAGCTTTAGGACCATCAGGATGTCAAGAGGCAGAATCGAGAGGCACTCAGTGGAGGGGAACGGCGAGAGCAAAACCGAGGAGGGGCCGGCAGGTTCCGGAACGCCCCCGGGGAGATGCTGACCTCCTCGCTGTGTCTGTGGGCACGTCCCTGAGCGTGCCCGTGGCTTCTTCTGGGCAAAGGCCTACAGGGCCACAGAGCGGACAGACCGGAGCAGGGGCACGGAGAGCGGAGGACACCGCTGGGAGCCACCCGGGGCATGCGTGGTGCCGGTGAGTGGCTCGTGGCTCGGGACTCAGGGCCAGAACCCGGGGCTCCGCCCTCTCTGCCTGGCCCGGGTCAGGCCCCTGGTCCACGGAGCTGGCAAATCCGGCGGAACCTGCCGCCCCGGAGGGCACAGAAGACAGCGGCCCAGGAGGGAGCCACGGAGCCACACGCATGGTCCTCGAGGGGCTGCGCCTGAGGAAGGAACAGCTCCGTGTTGCTCTGTGGGAAGAGACGCCAGGATTCTCCCATTTTCCAAGCTGGCCAGAAGGCTCCTATCATTACAGCTTCCTCCTTCGGCTCACTGAATTTCACGAACAAACAAAACCCCCAGAGCCTGACCCGCGTGGCTCAGGGGTTGAGCATCAACCTCGGAACCAGGAGGTCACGGTTCGATTCCCGGTCAGGGCACAGGCCCGGGTTGCAGGCTCGATCCCCAGGAGGGACTGTGCGGGAGGCAGCCGATCCACGATTCTCTGTCCTCATGGATGTGTCTCTCTCTCTCTCGCCCTCTCCCTTCCTCTCTGAAACCAATACAGATATATATTTAAAAACAAACAAAGCCCAGAAGACCCCAGAGAAGCACACAGAGGGCTGGGTCTTGTGGGAGGTGGAGGTGGCCAGGGATATGGCTGCTCCTTGTGCCACGGGGCGGATGCTGGTCCTGCCTGTGTGCGGGCACCGCTCCTCCAGGCCCACCCCGCCGCTGGCCACCGGGGGGTGCTTTTCCTCTCCTCACAGCCCTCTCCCCACCAGGCTCTGGCGCCCTGGGACCTGGGACGTGGGCGGATGCTTGCGTTCCAGTGGGACCTCCGCTTCTGCGGTGCACGCAGCCCCCCTCTTCTGCGGTCCCGGGAGCCACGCCCCACAGGTGAGCTGCCCCCGCAGCAGCCCGGGGGAGAGCCAGCTCCCCCCTCTGAGACCTCCAGGGCCCAGCTCTGGCCGCCCCATTGGGAGGATGTGGGGAAAATACTTCGCATTCTTTCCTGAAGGATTCACAGCCCAGAAAACCAGATCTGGCTGGCTCCGCCATCGGGCTGTCCTGCCACCTCCAGCAGAGGTGAGCGAGCACCCTGGTCCGCTTCCCGAGCGAGGGGAGGCCCCAAACACGGAGCACGGGCCTGGTCGGCATGGCGACAGGACGATGGATGGCCATGACGCCCCTTCACCCGCTGAAAAGGCAGCTCTTAGAGCCGCCTCGCAGCACCAGCCAATCTTCTCCCAAACATGGAGCAGTCCATTCAGACAGAGACAAGACCTGAGGCCCCGGCCAGTGTGGCTCAGTGGGCAGAGCGTCGGCCTGCGGACTGAAGGGTCCCGGGTTCGAATCCAGTCAGGGGCATGTACCTTGGTTGCCGGCACAACCCCGGTAGGGAGTGCGCAGGAGGCAGCTGATGGATGTTCTCTCTCTCATGGATGTTTCTAACTCTCTATCCCTCCCCCTTTCTCTCTGTAAAAAATCAATAAAATATGTTTTAAAAAATAAAATAAAATACTTAAAATAAATAAATAAATAAAAGACCCGAGGCGGGAAACGCCAAAATCTGTGTGTCCTCCAGGTGGTGAGGAGACGCGCCTTGTTTCTTGACTCACCTGAGCTCGGTTTCACATCCTAGCATCCCACAGTGACTGCAAAAGGTCCCTGAAGGTATTTGAAAAAACATTACTTTTCAATGATACCGGTAACACATGCTCATAAAAAACAGCACCTAAGCCAACGGATGTGTGACCCACAAAAGTGCAAAGCCTCTTCCCTGACCCCGCACCCCTCCTGCCAGTTTCCCAGGAAACCCAGGTGGGGCGATGCCCGCCGTGGGGGGGTTGGCACCGCGGAGCGAGTTAATAGAAGCCGTGAGAGCAGTGCCCGGCGGGGAGAAGCAGGTGCCCGGCGGGGAGAAGCAGGCAGGAGTCTTAACGCTTTGAAAGCCTTTGTTACTCAGTCTCCCGTCCTGCTTCACAGACATCCTTTACACGCAACTGAATGCATAGGAACGCTCTCAGATCGTCTCTTAAAAACAAAACCAAAGAAATGGCTCATCGACGTCTCATCTGTGCCCCCATCAGACGGAGAGGGGCTGCCTGGTAGAACCCACTGACCTGGGCTGGCCTCCCCGGGCCCTCTGAGGGCTGCCCACTCGGCTTCTGTCTGAGCGACAGCCATCCCCCTGTCCTGCAGGGAGCACACTCCGTGACCCCCAGTGGACACCGGAAACGGGCAGTAGCAAGCCCTACACATACTCTGCTTTTTCCTATACCTACTTACCTTTTTTTTTTTTTAATAAATAATTCATTGTTGTTGTTTTTTGTTATGTGTGTTTTTATTTTTTTATTTTATTGACTTTTTATAGAGAGGAAGAGAGAGGGATAGAGACGGAAGAGAGAGAGAGTTAGAAACATCAATGAGAGAGAAATCATTGATCAGCTGCCTCTTGCACACCCCCTACTGGGGATGTGCCTGCAACCCAGGTACATGCCTTTGTCCGGAATCGAACCCGGGACCTTTCAGTCCACAGGCCGAAGCTCTATCCACTGAGCCAAACCGGTTTCGGCCACACTTACCTTTTCACGGAAAGGAAGTACTTGACAGTCTGTCTTGGGCACATTCCAGTTCTACTTGCATTTTATTTTTTTGTGAATCCTCACCCGAGGATATTTTTCCATTAATTTTTAGGGAGAGTGGAAGAGAGAGGGAGAGACTGAGAGAAACATCGATGTGAGAGAAACACATTGATTGGTTGCCTCTTGTGCGTGCTCCAACCCGGGGCCGGGCTGAGGAGAAGCCTGCAACCAAGGTACGTGCCTTTGACTAGAATCGAACCCGGGACCCTTCGGTCTGCAGGCCACCGCTCTATCCACTGAGCCAAACTGGCGAGGGCCCAATTCTACTTTAATTTGGCATATTGGGAGCCAGCAACACTACTCTTTAAAAATAAATAAATAAATAAATAAATAAATATATATATACATATATACATATATATGTGTGTGTGTGTGTGTGTGTATATATATATATATATATATATATATATATATATATATATTGTATTGATTTTAGAGAGGAAAGGAGAGGGAGAGAGAGAGAAACATCAACGATGAGGGAGAATCACCAATTGGCTGCCTCCTGCACACTCTCTACTGGGGATCAAGCCCACAATCCTGACACGTGCCCTTGGCTGGAATTGAACCTGGGACCCTTCAGTCTGCAGGCTGATGCTCTAACCGTTGAGCCAACCCAGCTAGGCAAGCACCACTACTCTTCCCCTTTGGGGCCATTATGAAGGGAGGGAAGGGTGACCGGGAACAAGATGGGGACACTGTGACCGTCGGTCTGACTGTGGGGACAGCTCCGGAGTGACTGCCGGCCGTCCAGCAGCACAGACAGCGCTGGACAGAGGGATGAATCACGGCCGGGCAGGACGGAGCCCGAGGGTGGGGGATTTCATCACAGTTACTCAGAACAGCATGCCGTGTAAAACTTACTTTCTGGAATTTTCCTTAATGCTTTTGGACCACAGTGGACAGCAGCCAACTGAAACCACAGAGAGTGGAACCACAGATTTGGGGGGACTCCTGTCTTCACAGCTTTCTGGAGGCGAGGGAGGCAGAGATGCCCCAGCCCCCTAGACATGGACATTGTGCCGAAGTGCACAGAAGCCCTAGCTTGGCAGGTGGGTAGATTTTTATCTGGTTCTAGGTGTGGCTGCAAAACAGAAGAAGAAAGAGATGGGGTTGGCAGGGAAGCGTCAATATTGATTGCAGCAATCACGGGGAGTGTGCCAACGGGGAAAACTCGTTTTGATCATTGGCAATAAGATAGCGACATTACAGAAGTTGGTTATCGCTGCACTGAACATGACCACCGCCTGCATGTTAGATTCCGGAGCGAAGCATAAACAAATCAAAAGGCGTCTTCTTGGTACATGAGACAACACTCAACCCACTGAGCCACCCTGGCCAGGGCCATCGATGATTTTAAAAATAAGACAAGACAAAAAGGCATGTGAATTAGAAAGGAGGAAATAAAACTGTCCCTATTTCCAGAGAAGCCCAAACAATTCATTTACACACACACACACACACACACACACACACACACACATCACCCACCTATAACTAATAAGTGAGTTTAGTAAGATGGCAGAATGTAAGGCCAACACATAAAAATGTGTCATATTTCTATATACTAGCAATAAAAATTGGAAACCAGAATTTAAAAAAAAGACATCCTTTACATTAGCTTTAAAAATGAAGATTTAGGTATAAATCTCCTAAAACATACATAGAAACTCTATGTTGAAAAGTGCAAAGCATTGATGGAAGAAATAAAAACTACAAAACACTGATGGGAGAACACTTATAAATAAAAGGAGAGACATACCATGTTCATGGATTACATGGCTCAATAGAGGGGAGGCAGGATTCTCTACAAATTGATAAAAATTGAATTCAATTCAAATAAAAACTTTAATAGATTTTTAGTAGATAATACACAAACTGTGGTTGAGCATCCACCTATGAACCAGGAGGTCACAGGTCACTGTTTGATTCCCTGTCAGGGCACATGACCAGGTTGTGGGCTCAATCCCTGTGAGTAGAGCAGGAGGCAGCCGATCAATGATTCTCTCTCATCATTGATGTTTCTATTTCTCTTCTTCCTCTCTGAAATCAATTAAAAAGATATTTTAAAAACCATAAAACTGAAAGACTTTTAGAGAAAAATATAGAAGAAAAGCTTAATGATCTGGGTTAGGCAAAGAGCTCTAAGACTTGACCAAAAAAACATGATCCATGAAAGATAAATATGAGCACATTGTACTTCATCAAAGTTAAAAACTTTTGCTGTAAAGGAAGCATGAGGAATGGAAAGATAAGCTATAGACATTTGCAAATCACATGTCCGACAAAGGATTTGTATCAGGAATATATATAAAGAGCTTGGCCCTGGCCAGTGTGACTCAGATAGTTGGGCATCGTCTCTGGTGCATCAAATGGTTGATGGCTCAATTCTCGATCAGGACAAACCCTAGTTTTGGGTTTGATCCCCTCTAGGGGGAGTGCAGGAGGCAACTGATGGCCTGGGACCTTCCGGTGTATGGGACAACGCTCCTACTGACTGAGTCACACTGGCCAGGGCTGGCAGCTGTGATTTTAATGGAGTGTTTTATAAGATTCTACTTTTTCTCCTTTCTTAGCATAGCAATTATACTTTTTTTTTTTTAACTTTTCATAGTGGTTGCCCTAGAATTTGCAATACACATTTACAACTAATCCAAGTCCACTTTCATATAACGCTGTACACTGCAGAAGTAGTGGAAGTATCTGATCATAACAAAATATCCCTATTTCTCCCTCTTGTTTGTCGTAGTTTTACTGTAGTTCATTTCACTCATACATAAACATATACACTGAGTGGCCAGATTATTGTGATCTCTGAATGCATAATAATCTGGCCACTCAGTGTATATCCTATATAATAAAAGGCTAATATGTAAATTGTTCCCTCAACCAGGAGTTTGACCAGCAGGCAGGCCGGCCAATCACCCATGTCCCCTCCCCCTGGACAGGCTGGACAGACCCCACCCATGCACAAATTCATGCTCAGGGCCTCTGAGCATGAATTATATATATATATATATATGTTATATATACACCGGGTCTCTCTCCCTCTCTCTCTCTCTCTCTCTCTCTCTCTCTCTCTCTCTCTCTCTCTCACACACACACACACACACACACACACGAGTGGCCAGATTATTATGTGTTCAGAGATCATAATAATCTGGCCACTCAGTGTATGTGTGTGTGTATATATATATATATTATAAGTAGATGTATTACATATTTATACATAATCAATTACATTATTGCTATTATTTTTGAACAAACTGTTATCTGCTAGATCCATTAGGTTTTCATTTTACCTTTACTTATTCCTTCTCCAATGCTCTGCCTTTTTTAAAATGTAGAGTTGACTTCTCTCTGAAGAACTTCTTTTAACATTTCTTGCAAGTCAATTCTACCTGCAACAGATATCCTCAATTTTTGTCTGAGAAAGTCTTTTTTTCTTCTTTTACTTTTGAAGGATCATTTCACAAGGTACAGAACTCGAGGTGGGTTTTTCTCTCAACACTTCAAATATTTCACTCCACTGTCTTCTTGCTTGCATGGTTTCTGAGTAGTCAAATTAATTCCTACCTTTAGACCTCTATAGACAGGGTTGTTTTTTCCCCCCTCTGGCTTCTTGCAAGATTTTTCGCATCTTTGATTTGTATGCAGTTTGAATATGATATGCTCAGGTGTGGGTTTGGGGGCATTTACCTTCCTCGGTGTTCCCTGAGCTTTCTGGATCAGTGGTTTGATTTGGCATCTGACATTGATTCGGGGAATCAGTTCTCAGTCATGACTGCTTCAAATATTTCTTCTGTTCTTTTCTCTCTTTCTTCATTCGGTATTCCATACATTAGGCAAATGTGGCGCTTTTAAAGATGTCCCACAGTTCTTGGGAATTCTGTTCTCTCCCCCACCCCTCCCCCAGTCTTTCTTTCTCTTTGGTTTTTAATGTTGGAAGTTTCTAGTGACACAGTCTCCATCTCAGAGGTCTTTCCTCAGCCATGTCCAGTCTACGAACAAAGCCACCAAGAGCGTGCCTTGTTCCCATTCCTGTGCACTTGACCTGCAGCATTTAAAAAATCCCTCCTGAGACTCTCCATGTCTTTGTTTACATTTCCCATCTGTTCTCGCATGTTATCTACTTTATCCGTTAGCACCCTTAGCATATTAACCACAGTTGTTTTAGATTCCTGGTCTGAGAATCCTGACGTCCCCTGCCAACCATGAGTCTGGTTCTCACGCCTGTCCTGTCTCTTCAAACCATAACTTTTGCCTTTGGTGTGCCCTGCAAGTGTGTGTGACTGTTGGCGAAAGCCAGGCCTGGGAAAGGAGCCCTGGTGAGGGGGCCGTGCTGGTGCGGTGGGGAGGTGTCGGGGGAGGGAAGTCTCCCACGGGCCTACCACCAGGGCTCCGTCCTCCAGCGAGGCTGTGTCCCTGGGCTGTGACCTCCACCAGCGCTTCTCCGATTTCTCTCCTTCAGTGGGAAAGGATGGCTAGACAGGACTGCTGTGGGCTATTCCCCTTCCCCAGGTGGATGGAGCTCCGCTAAAACCCCACCAGGTTAGGCTCTGGGGAGACAGCTTAGGAACACAGAGCAGAGGCTCTGGCATATCTCCCCCGTCACTCCCGCCTCCCCCTGCTGGCAGCCCGCGGGCATGTTCTGGGTGAGAGCTTCTGGAGCCACAGCTCAGCAAGAGCGTGGGGACCCCCTGGAACTCAGACACCTGACCGCCGAGCCCCAGCAGCCGGCCCCTCAGTGTCCAGGTTTCCCTCCCCCGCGGCGGGGTCCGCCGAGGTCTCTGCAGGAGGGTCTGCTCCGGGAAGCTGTGCCTCTGTCTGCGCGTCTGCTCTCCCCCATCCAGGGCGGCTTGTCGCCCGTGACCTGCCCTGTTCTGCCGAATCTGGGAAGGGTGTTTGGCTCTGGAGTTGTGGTGAGAATCCGGTGATGGCAGACAAGCTCCTCGCAGACGCTGGGAGGGAAACCAGGAGTCGGCTTTAGGCTCGTTGAAAAACCGCAAGACTCTTAAACAGGGTTAAAAGGTCAACTTTATAGGATGCCTATGTCACCCCAGGAAAATGTTAAAGTAATTTTACAAATGAGAAATTATAAATGGGGAACGGGGTGCAAGGAATAAGAGGATTTTCCCAGGTAAAAATAAAAGCAAGATAGGTCTATGTGACAATGCCATCCACATGTCCAATTAAACATATTTTGAATCCCTTTGACTTACTTTGCCTCCTATGTTTTGTTTTTTTTTAAATATATTTTTATTGATTTCAGAGAGGAAAGGGAAGAGAAAGAGATAGAAAATTAATGATGAGAGAGGAACATTGATTGGTTGCCTCTTGCACACCCCGCTCTGGAAATCAAGCCTGCAGCCCGGGCATGTATGTGCCCTGAGCGGGAATCGAACCACGACCTCCTGATTCACAGGTCCTCGTTCAACCACTGAGCCACACCAGCCGGGCTTGTTTTTATTCCCCAAGCCTATGTTCTTGCTTTTCCTTACGATGCCCCCTTTCTGTGGGCCACCCACACTCAAACCCGTGAGCTAGCTTGAGCCAGGCTCTCTCCCAGCCCATCTGTCTGCTACCTTGCATGTCCGTTAGGTGTCGGGATGTCAGTGGTCCATCCATTTCCCTGTCCCCTCTCTCCTGCTCCTCCCCATTTCGTTACCAATTGTCAGGGCGTTTGCAGTTGCTTCCTCACACCCCCCTCCCCTGGGAGTGAATCTGAATCCTGGCTCCGCCTCGGGTCGCCATCGGGCGTCAGATGTAATATTTCATCCCCTTTGATCCTCGGGCCTCGTTTGCGAAATTGAGGCAATAATAACACTCGTAAGCTTATTTCCAGTAGGACATGATCTCATTCATCTGGGGGAAATGGGGGACAACATAGACTGAGGAACAAGAACAGACCCAGAGACAAGGAGCCACGGGTCAGACTGTCGGACCTCAGAGGGAGGGTGGGGATAAAAGGGAGAGATCAAACAAAGGACTTATGTGCACACATATGAGCCTAACCAGTGGTCGAGGACAATAGGGGGGTGGGGGCATGAGTGAGGGTGAGGTGGGGGATTGGAATGGGGGGTTGGGGACAAATATGTGATACCTTAATCAATAAAGAAATTAATTAAAATTAAAAAATAATAATAAAAAAATAACACTCAGCTCACAGGCACTTAGTCCTAATGCACTACCCGCTACTCCCCGGGGGTGAGACGCCGTATCTAACGGGCGTGGCTGGTCACTGCCTGCGACTGTGCGTGGAGGTGCCCTGCCCGTCGGATCAGCTTCCTGGCCGAGCAGCTTTGACGATGTCCATCTCTTGCTCAACATCTTCCTTTGACTCCCTCCTGCCTGCAGGAGTGAACCGGAACCCCTTCGCGGAGAACCCGACGGCTTCTCTGGACGGGCTTCCTGTTATCTTCCAGGTTTTATTTCCTGGATTCCACTCCTTGCAGGCTTGCAGGAGGTCTCTCTCTGGGTTTCCTTCCTCTTCAGCTTTGTGTAAACTGCTCTCTCCCCCTGGAATGCCCTTCCCCCTCCCTCCCTCTGGAGGGTAAATATTTGCTGAGTAAACAGATGTGCTCTGGAAAAGCTCCCCTCCCCCACCGCAGGAGCCGTTTTTATCCCTGCCGTGTACCCGTCCACACACAGGGCAAAACACTCGTGTACACTAGTCTTCTTAAGAATGGGAAAAATGCATGGCTATCGCATGCTTGAAGGGGGGGGGGTCATTATTGAAGAGACAAAAATATCATCCAAGACAAGAGATGAATGTTAATACACAGAGATGATTCTGAAACAGAGCAAGCTGTGTGTGTTTGCAGCTGGCTCTTGGTGGGGAGGGGGGAGAGGTCACCAGGCTCCACAGGCCCCCCCCCCCCTTTCCCCAATACCGCAGCCACAGAACGCTGCTGCCAGCAGGTGACATTGCTCAGCTCCTGGTCAGCGAGCCTCTCCATGCAGGAGACGGGGTTTCCCGAGCACCCGCCCAGGGCTCTGCCCCTTGCTGGAGATGGTGGGGTCCGAGCACAGGTCAGGCCATCTGGCCCGAGGAGAGAAGGCCCGGGGGGAGAAGGCCCGGGCAAACCGTGCACAGGAACCTGGAACCCGGAATCCAGGGCCTGTGATGCCCAAGAGAAGTCTCTGGCCAGGATGAGCCTGAGCACTTGGCCAGGGGCCAGAGAACTGCAGGCAGAGGAAGCTTTGTGACCGCTGCGCGCGCGCACACACACACACACACACACACACACACACACACACACACGCTCCCCGGGCCCCGTGGTGCACACCTCGGGAATGTATGGTATGCTAAGGCAAACATCTGGTATGCGCCAGGGAGATGCAAACCAGTGAAATCCTCTGTTCCCGTCGGGGGCCAGGCGGCTTTCTGAAAACCACCAGGAACAGCTTCCCGCACCCAACGACCTGCATTCGGTCCAGCACGCGTTTGGTTGTTTAAAATGCTAAGATGTTTAAAAATATATACATTTTTTATTGATTTCAGAGAGGGAGGAAAAGGGAGGGGGAGAGCTAGAAACATCCATGATGAGAGAGAATCACTGATCGGCTGCCTCCTGCATGCTCCAGGCTGGGGATCGAGCCCGAAACCCAGGCACGAGCCCTGACTGGGAATGGAACCGTGACCTCCTGGTTCATAGGCTGACGCTCAACCACTGAGCCACACTGGCCAGGCGAGATTTTATTTATTTATTTTAATGAAAAGAGCCGTGCCCTCATTCTGGAAAGCCACTGTCACATTTCCTGGAGGTGTAAGAGGTCCTCGCCTTGAAAGTAAGACCAGAAGCCAGCACCATACTTTTCAACATGACATTGGGAATGCTGGTTGTAGCTATAAATATAGGAATTAAAAAATTACTGCTTTTTTGTAGCTGACATGATTATATACCTGGAAGCTCCAAGAAAAGCAGCCCAGAAATTACTAGCGATAATAAACGAATTCAGCAACGATGCAGCCAAAAAAAAAACCCACATAGCAAAATTGCATTTCTGTCGGTGAAATGGGGTTATGTTCATAAAAACATAAAATAAAAATAGAGAAAGGTTCCATTTATGACCACAAACCAAAAATAAATTTATACTTGAGGATTTTCTTTGAGCCACGAGATTTAGTCCAAGAACATTATTAAACCATGACAGGAAAACTAAAGGAGGATGTGAACCGACAGAGAGAGATACCAGACCGTTACCGAGAGAACCAGTTTCATAAAGGTGACAGGGCTTTCCAAGTTCATAGCTGTCATGCAACACTGAAATGTGGCAGCATTCATTCTTGGGTAAAAACTGCGGTTTGAATTGTCACCCTGCTATTCTGGCTTGGGCACTCGCTGACTTGCTTAAACAAGAGGGTAGTTACCTCAGCTTCCAGGTGGAGACCTGGAGGCTAAGGCATTTCTCCTGTGCCTGTGGTCCAGGACCACCGGAGACAGATTCCCACTGACTCAGTAGCTTCAGGGGTAGAAACTGTAGGGAACCTTTAGAGATTAACTGCTGAGCTCTAAGACAGGGCCACATTCCAGTGTCCTGTTCCCAGCCTTTAGAATTTAGAATTTAGAACAAAGGAAAATTCTTGTTGTTTGGACTTTTTTTTTTTTTTTTTTTTTTTAATATATTTTATTGATTTTACACAGAGAGGAATTGAGAGGGACAGGAAGTTAGAAACGTCGATGAGAGAGAAACATCGACCAGCTGCCTCTTGCACACCCCCCACTGGGGATGTGCCCACAACCAAGGTACATGCCCTTGACCGGAATCGAACCCAGGACCTTTCAGTCTGCAGGCCGACGCTCTATCCACTGAGCCACACCGGTCCCGGCTGTAGTTCGGACTTTTGAAAAGACTGCCTACACCTGGAATGGTGCGGTCATGAGTGTGGCCACCTGTGTGTGGTGCTCTTGCGGCCGTCCTGGCCAGTTCCATAAATCCTTGCCTGCTTTTTTTTTAAATCAGTCATCAGCCTCCGGGGGTCTTATTTTGGACCCAAGGTTCGACCCCATAACAAACACCAGGTTAAAGCCTTACGGAGTAATCATAGAAGCCAAATAGTTGATACCAGCTTTATAGAATAATAGGGAAAATGAGGACTCTCTCACAGGACTTCAAATGTATCTCTCCTCCCCCCCCAAAAAAAAGCGTTTATCAAGCTCTAGGCCCACAAGCAGGAAGTAAATAGCCTGGACTGTCTTCATTTGATAAGTAAAGCATCTTAAGCTTAAAACAGGACCAATTCCAAATTGCAAACCATTCCCCCTACTGTCTGATGCATCTCAGGAAATGGCAAATCCACACCCCCCCCCTCCAGTGGTCTGCCCCAAATATGTCATCCGAAGGTCAAAAATAGATCCAGAGTCAACCACTGCTCAGCCCATCGCCTCCACTGCCTGACCGAGGCCACTATGGCCTCCTGCCTGGACCACTGCTGGGCCTCCTAACTGGTCTGTGGGTTCCGCTGAGTCCCACCAGCTTCCTCAGCACCACAGCCAAGCACACCAGGCACCAGGCACCTCCGTCTGCAGGACACTCGGCATTCCTTGACAATGACTGATCTCTCCACCGGAACCTTCTTCTCCTCCCCCCCACCCCCCCCACCCCCGCCTCCCAGGTATTTGCATGCTTGTCCCCACCCTTCCTTCAAGTCTTTGCTCAAATGTCACTTCCTTGCCTTCCCCACTGAAAACTTCAACTTTTCACCTTCCTGCCAGGCTTCCTATCATTCTTTCTCACCTTACTGTTATTTATTTACCCAGCTATCTCTATTCCTAACATGTACCTCTCTCCCGGACTCCTCCAAGAGGATGCTCGTTTTGTTCACAGCTGTATCTTGAGCACCTGGAACCGTGCCTGGCATAGAGTAGGTGATCAGTAAATATTTGCTGTGTGAATGAAGCAGAAAAGAAATTCCCATAGCACAGATGTCCTACTTTACACACTTAATTTACAACAGAGGAGAAGCAATACAATGCAGAGAGATTTCATTGCTAACTAACTGTTTGGGAAAGGGATAATAGAAAGGAAGTTAATGACTTTAGAGTAATACATCACATCATTATATATATATATATATATATATATATATATATATATGCCTAATATGCAAATTTTCCCTTCGGGTGTTTGACTGACTTTGAGTTAGATTGCTCGCTATGATGTTTGCTGACCACCAGGAGGCAGTGTGGAACAAAGAAAGACCCGGGCCAGCAGCCAGCAGCTGGCAGCTGCTAGGGATCCTACTTGTGCGTGAATTTCATGCACTGGGCCCCTAGTACGGAATAATAAATTGTAGATGGATTAGAGCCAAATACTATACGCTAGTATACGCTAGTATTCTTAAGAACGGGAAAAATAACATGGCTATCTCATGCTTAAAGGGGTGATTCCCAGGAGGAAAGGGGGGGTAAATGGTGAGGGAAAGAGTCCTGATTAAGGGAGGTGTATTCTAGAACTGTACACTTTAACCCTATGTAATTTTATTAACCAATGCCACCCCAATAAACTCAATAAGAAAAGGGAAAAAAAGATATCTTCCTAGAAACTGTTCAACTAGTAAAAACAAATCAAAATGATAAACTTCCTGTTCACAGTATTGTGAAGAAATATATTGCTGGTGATAATATATTGCTGGTGAGTTGGTGTAATTTCTTAAACAAACAATCCAGTTATGTGTGTATTACAAGCCATAAAAATGCTCGTACCTTCTGGACTTATTAATTCCACATTAGGAAACTTATCTACAAGGAAGTCAATTAAAAAAAATTAAGCAAACGGGAAGTGATCTGTGTTATTCTGTGGAGTAAAGTGAGAACCTGGAAATGACCCAAACAATAGAGACATGTCTAAGCAAACATAATAGCACAGCACGCCATTCACACGCATGATGCGGGGCGTGTTCTAACGTGTGGCTACCCAAGGTGAATGTCCGCACGGCGGAGGACCACGGGGATGCCGGCCTCAAAGGGCGAGCGTGCTGTGTCATCCAGCCCGGGTCACATCTGGGGCCAGAAGCCGAATCGTTGGGCGGTGCCCCGGAGACCAGACGGATTGTGCGGGGCAAGAACCCCCGTACCCCGGGCCATGCCAACTCTGAAGACTGAAGGAGCTCAGACGCTTCCTGGAGAAGCCCGTGGCTGGGAGTTAGGATGTAACTTAGCTCTGAGGGGCCATGAACGTGGCCTCCTGGACACACGTGTCTTTGCAGTACATGGAAGGGAGGAGCCCGGCTGGACAGGGAGGTCTGGAAGGTTCGGAGGCTGAGCCCAGCCTCGTCTGTGGACCCGGAGCCCCCTGCCGACAAGGCAGGAGGCCTGAGAGCTCCGCAGAACACACGTCGGGGTGGATGGGGTCCAGCTCACAACGCAGGTGGCGCGGACGACGGGCGAGTTGCCTGGCGGTGCTGTGCGTCAGACGGTGCGTTCTGACTCCATCCTCATCAGCCGAGAGACCTCGGGCAAGTCCCTTGCACTTGCCGCGGGGACGCTTCTCCTGGGGAGAGTGGGGACGACAGGAGCACCCACCTCCCAGGGCTGGTGTGAGGATGAGGTGCGACAAAGCGGGAGCACTCCTGCGTTGGCAACTCTTGTCCTTACTGCACAGGCCCGGCGCCTTGCACACACCTCGAGGAGCCTACAAGCTCAGATAGAGAACCAGAAAGGCCTGGATCGCGTCAGAGCGGCAGGAATGTATCGCCCAGAGTCACTGAACCAAGCGAGAGCTCCCCCAGGCTCGTGTTTTTGGTTGATTGATCGATCCTCCCTTCCTCCAACTGATGGACGGACATAAACTCCACCTGCAGCCGGACATTCCTGAGCACTGAACCACCCATCAGCACCTGCCAAACACCCTAAGCCCCCGATTCCGAAGTCCCTGGGTCCCTAATCATAGGCCTTCCATGAAGCCACCCATCAGCGTGTGCTGAGTGCCCTAAGCCCCGTCCCCTCTCCTCCCTCTCCTTAAAGGTGCTTGTACCCCGGCCCTCGCCCTCTTCGTCTCTCTCTGGAAGCAGTCGGCAGGGGTACCCTGTGTCCTGGCCTCCTGGGCTCCGGCCCTCTCTGTTTCATCTTTCATTGATGATGTTCGCTTGGGAGGAGGGAGGAGGAAGGCCTGTGAGGCGATGCTGGCTGGCTGGCTGGGGGCGGTGGGACGGCCAGGTGGGCTGCCAGGAGGACCCGCCCCTCCCCAGAGGCCTCCGCAGAGCCAGCGTCCAGCAGTTCCTGGTCCATCGCTTCTTGCGACAGAGGGCTGGTGCTGCTAACCTCCACATGGGGCCGCGGCAGGGAGGGGGATGCTGGACGCGGATGCCTCTCGTGCTCCGCTGTGGCAGACAGATCCAGGAACACGCCCAAGAATTTAGGAAGCGGATGGAGCCCCCCCCCCCCCCCCCCCGCATCAGCAATAGCCTGCTGATTGGCGGAGAGCGGGCGGCGTCGAAATTGAATCCTGATGCTCTCGCGTTTCCCTGGGAACAATTACGGATCTGGCTGCCGGGGCAGCGCTGGGCAGTGCTGGGCAGCGCCGGAGAGACCGAGGGCGATGTCTCCGGGGTGCTCTTAGCAAGCTCTGCCGTTCCACGCGCTGCGTGACTTTCTCCTCCGGGTCCCCAGAGGACTCCGCCGGAGGCTGACTCATCGTTGGAGGCTTCTCCGAAGTCGGAGCTCTGTGGAGCGCCGGGCTGGGATGGTCCGGAGGCAGACACAGCCCGGAGACGCCTCCTGACACCTCGACGCCAGCCCCCAGAGGCGGGTTTCTGACCTTGGGCCTCCGGGATGGCTAGCGAGTAGCTTGCCGTGGTTTGAAGTCCCTGTGTCTGTGCTGACCTGGCCAGCAGCGAGGGAAGCCAGCGCCATCTGATCCGTGGAATAAGGGGCAGGAGGGGGCGGATGCTCCTCCTTCCTGTCGGGCCAGTGTGTGCTGGTGTGGGAAGGGAATTCACGGAGAGCTTCTCCCTGACACGTCCAGGGTGGGAAGGGCTGTGAAAGCCGCTTCCCCAGCGCTCAGGGGCGGAGCGAGGAGGCGTCGCCCAAGGCCCTGCAGCCACGCACCACGCCAGGGGCCCGTGCTGAGCGGGTGGGGGTCCGGGGAAGGGCTCTGCAGGGCTCCGCTCCTCCGGGGACTCCCTTTTCTTGGGGAGAACTGGCACGAAAGCCCCGATTACCACGCCCTCGGACCACGATGGAACCTCCTTGGGTGGGGTTCTTTGTGTGTCGATCATAAAAAAGAGCTCCTCCACAGAGCAAGTGACAAAGTATAAGCAACATCGAAAGACTAGCTGAATCCCAGTCTTTCTTCTTTTCTTTTTTAATATATACTTTACTGATTTTTACAGAGAGGAAGGGAGAGGGATAGAGAGTTAGAAACGTCGATGAGAGAGAATCATCAATCAGCTGCCTCCTGCACCCTCCCACCCCACCCCCACCCCCACTGAAGATGTGCCCCAACCAAGGTACATGCCCTTGACCGGAATCGAACCTGGGACCCGTCAGTCCACAGGCCGACGCTCTATCCACTGAGCCAAACCGGTTTCAGCTCTTCTTTTTTAAATTAATTTTTAAAATACTTTTTATTTTTTATTTTATTGACTTCAGAGAGGAAGGGAGAGGGAGAGATAGAAACATCCATGATGAGAGAGAATCACTGTTCGGCTGCCTCCCGCACGCCCCCTACTGGGGACTGAGCCCACAACCTGGGTCTGTGCCCTGACAGGGACCTCCTGGGTCATAGGTGGAAGCTCTATCCACTGAGCCACCGTGGGTGGGCCCCATCTTTCTTCTCAATCTGCAGCTTTCCCTGAACCGTGTCCACCACCAGCACCTCTGAGAGGCCCCTGGATCACCACCAAAGTGCCCAGGGTTGAGCCCAGGCTGTGTGACTCCACTCAGTCTCATCTCACCATCAGGGCTGTCAACAGCAGGCCTGTCCTTATTAGTCTCTCTTTTTTTTTTTCTTAAAAAAAAAAAAAATGCTGCTCAAGTAAAAAAGAATTTTTTAATGGGAAAGTCACTCCTTGTCAAATCATTCGAAAAATGAGGAGAATCATTCCTGGGCCAGAGGACCGGTCACGGGAGCCAAGGACTCAGCGCTGTTCAAGCATGTTCTATTTGGACCTCGGCGGACGCCCCGATCGGGTTACGTGGCGCTGAGAAAGCAGGGGAGCATGTTTGCCCTGGAACCCAAGTCCCAGCGCGGCTTTGGCTCCCGGTTAAGGCGAGGAGGGAAGTCTTGGTGGAGGAGTCCCTCTCGCCTTCTCTCTGATCTGCGCCCTCCGGCCCCACCGTGGCGAGCCGGCTGCCTTCTCTGGCTCGGGGGGCAGCTGGCTCTGCTGATGGGGTTCAAGTCCGGGGAGGGGTCAGCCGGACACGGCCCCTCTCCCTCCGCGTGTCGCCATTGGAACCAAGGATTGTGGTCTGAAAGGAAGACGTGAAAGCCCGTTTCCGACCTCCCCTCCTCAGTGTATTCTTCCCCGATGGTTGGCTAGAATGGCTCTCTCTGTCTGTCCCTCTGTGTCTCGTTTCCTTTCTGTCTCTTTTTGGGTCCCTTTGTCTCTCTTTCTCCCTTCCCCAGTCCCTTCCTCCAACGGCCACCCACCCGTATTCTGTGTCTCCCAGGATAGTTCAGATTTCAAACGTTTTGCACCACAATTCCCTACGTTAGAATGTGCTAGAAATGCAAATATTTTGAGAACCAAGCAACAGCTTCTGAAATGCTTTGGTATCCTCCCTCTCCACCCCCCCCCCCCCCCCCGGCCCAGTCCCTCAGTAAAGAAACAGCAAACACTGGCATTTGGGCTATTTTCTAGGACAATTTAGAGACAAGTACTGCTCTCATCCCCGAGTTACAAAAGAGGAAACTGAGGCACAGAGAAATCCAATGACCTGCCGAGGTCACCATGGTCAGATCTGGTGGACCACTTTTCAGCTCGGAAAATAGGGTCCCCGTGGCCCCGCTCCTGTCTGCCTCTCCCCTCCTCCCTGGTCTGGCCTGAAAGCTTGGCCCGTCCCTGTGCTTCTTCTTCTCACTGACAGGATCACAGTGACAGCCGCGCGCCTTAGACTGGTTCCCCGCACCTGTACACAGCTGGAGCTCAGCAAGCACTAGCCTCGTGGTCGGCAAACTCATCAGTCCACAGAGCCAAATATCAGCATTACAGCGATGGACACTTCTTTGGAGAGCCAAATTTTTTTAAACTTAAACTTTTTCTAAAGCCACTTCTTCAACAAATACTCGCCCAGGCTGTGGTATTTTGTGGAAGAGCCACACTCAAGGGGCCAAAGAGCCACAGTTTTCCGACTACTGTACTAGGGGATTGCTTAGCCAGCTCAGAGGACCACAGAGATAAAAGAACACAAGGCTATCGACACTGAGTTGTAATAAAAGGGTTTCTGATTATACTATCAAGTACAACACTGATATAACACTGTATGTACAGTGCGATAGTGACTCCCTGGGAAATATGCTGTTGGAAGGCTGGAAGGAGACGCAGCAGATGGTGGCGTGGTTATCACAGAAGGTGTGTCCAAGGTAGTAATTTTTATTTATTTATTTATAGTTTTTTTGTTTTTTTGTCTTTTCCCACTTCCCTGTAATTAGCTTGTGCCAACTTGATAAACAGAAAAAGAAACGTTTTAAAAATCTATCATCCACTTAACGGCAACCAGGAATAACACGGAAGAGACTGGCTGGCAGAGGGTCACCCTAGTGATTTGCGGTTTCCCGGGAGTCGCAATGCATGAGTGGAATGTGGGCTGTGGTGTGGCTCTCACAAGCTGTGTGTGTGTGTGTGTGTGTGTGTGTGTGTGTGTGTGTGTGTGACATCTATACATCTATGCCACAATCTGACGGTATGATGGTATACATGTGAGGACAAAATTTAAATGATCATTTATGAATGAGGAATCTCTCTCTCTCTCTCCCTCTCTCTCTCTCTCTCTCTCTCTGGCTTAGTTCCAATGGCCCAGGAACTTTGGGCCTGGTTCCAGAAATGATTAGAATGTCGGAACTAGAAACAGGCCCAGGACCTTTACATCTAACCTTCTTTTCATGTGGACCAGTGTCTGAGGCCTGCTCTAGGGCTCTGATCTGGGCTAGCCTGGACTGGGAAGCAGGAGGTTGAAATCATGAATGGAATTCTCACTTCTTTCTTTGTTTGGCTCAAACCTGCAGCCTGGTCCTTCTGTCCTGGCGGAGGGACCCCAGCATGCCCGAATGGGGGCTAGGCCCTGCCTAGCCCTGCTCCATGGGCTCGGAGCTGTCCCCAGCTGTGCTCACTGTTGGGGGGATGGTGTCTCTGCAGTGGGAGTCTTTTTTTTAAAATATATATTTTATTGATTTTTTTACAGAGAGGAAGAGAGAGGGATAGTTAGAAACATCGATGAGAGAGAATCATGGATCAGCTGCCTCCTGCACACCCCCTACTGGGGATGTGCCTGTAACCAAGGTACATGCCCTTGACCAGAATCGAACCTGGGACCTTTCAGTCCGAAGGTCGACGCTCTATCCATTGAGCCAAACTGGTTTCGGCTGCCGTGGGAGTCTTGTGAGGAGTGATGTGGAGGAGGCACAGTGGTGGCCCTGGACATTCTGAAGACCCGCGCCCACTGACCAGGCCAGCTAAGCCGAGGCGTCTCCAGGGCCTTTCTGACACCCTTTTCTCCACCCCCGTGACCCACAGCCTGGCCTTTGCAGCCAGCATCTGCTTCAGAGACATCAGAAGCCAGTCATCAGCCAGCAACCCAGCGGCCGTTTGTTCATT
Organism: Pipistrellus kuhlii; assembly: GCF_014108245.1. Lineage (NCBI taxonomy): Eukaryota > Metazoa > Chordata > Mammalia > Chiroptera > Vespertilionidae > Pipistrellus > Pipistrellus kuhlii. Next base: position 4,669,992 of record NW_023425523.1, read on the forward strand.
TGGTCACACTGCACATATTATTAACACTTGACCTCTACAGAAAGAATAAAGGAAGAAAATACACCCCCCCTAATTCTAAAGCCTCTGTTAGCATAACCCCCCCCCCCCCCCCGCAATTAGCGGTTCCTTTTCCTCTTTTCCCTCTGTGTAACCATAGGAGGTTTTTTGATTCCTGCTTCTTTTCTTAACATTCTGTAATATACATTCCCCATGCCACTCAATACGTTTTGGAAACGATGATTATTCGTGACTGCACTAAAGCCCACTGTCACAGTGAACTGCCGTTATGTAATTTCCCCTGGCAGCAGACTCTTAAACTGCCACCAGGCTTTACAGATAAGAATGTCATGAGGACCAGGGAGATGGTCCGTCTGTAAACTTCCTGGTCACTGAACCGGAATCTGGTCGAGTCTTCAGACTTAACCGCCATTTACAAAAGCAGAGGACACGTTGGTGACCCTAGGGCCCTGCGATCGGAAAGAGCCAGATTCTGGGAAGCTGTGCAGCACAACTGATCCTTTTTTTTTTTTCTTTCTTTCAGCAGATAAACTGTTTGTAGAGGTTTGGGGTAAGAGGGAGGGGAACTCTCTACATGAAAAATACCAATTGCATTGTACTAGTATGCATCATAGTTGGGCCCATAGTCAACAAACTTCAAAAAGAGACAGAGAAATTAAAACACTAACATATAGATACTTGATCATATTAAGGAATTATTCTTCAGAAGTGATCACAGTATCTGTGGTTACATTTTTAAAAAACAAACACTTACCTTGTAAAGACACGTATTGAAAATGTCACACTTGAAAGGATCTACTTGGCAGTTGCTTCAAAATAACGGCAGAGGGCAGAGGACAGTGTGCGGCGAGATGGATGGGACGATATTGCCCATCATGACTGAAGCTGAGTGCTGGGTCCTTGTACTGTCTCTTTACTTTGGTTCATGTTTGATATTTTAAATTTTAGGAAAAGGAGCAAAGGACAAGGAAGCCAGCATCCTGGGGGCCACGTGCTGAGCTGAACTCGGAGGAAGGAGCCCTGTGCTTGAATCAGACCTCTGTGTAGTCCCACCTCTCACGCTGGCTGTGCTACTTCCCGAACCGCTCAGAGCCTCAGAGCCCTCACGTATAAGGCGGATAGGATAAAGCTTGCCTCACAGGGTTTTTGTGATGAAGAAATGGGGTCTTATTTGGGAAAGTGCTTGGAAAACGAAGGGACGTGGGGCATTTTATCTTAAAGGAAGGGCGGTGCATGGGGTGGGGGGGGAGGAGCATGCGCACCTCGACCCTCCTCTGGAGTTAGGGCTCCCCAGCGGGTCACTGAGAGTGAAGAGGCTTTCAAAGAACACTCAGGGATGGCATCAGAATTCCCTTCTCATTTCTTTCCGTCCATATTTCCTACTGTTTTCTCAACGGTTGCCCTGGGAGGCGCCGTTAGCATCTTACGTTATAACAATCCGCTAAGTTAACGTCAGTGTCATTCTGACGGGATACAGACTCTTTTCCTGGACTCCTGATAGAGACAACGAGCCGGCTCAGCCCTGGTGCCTGCCGGCGGCGACCTACCCACGTGGGCTGCCCCGTGGTCCTGGGCCAGGGACGGCCACGGCGGCCACGGCCCTGCAGGGCGCTGGCAGCGAGCTCTCTGTGGTCGGTCACTTTGCCCCGGGGCTTTCCAGGCTGGCGTGCCCCTCCTGCCCCCTCAGCGGTCCCAGCATCCAGGGCAGCAGGGCCTGACCTGCCCCCTCCCAGAAACTGGAGCCGAAAACCAGGGCACCTCCCCGGAGCAGGGAAGCGGGGCCCTGTGCCCACGCTGCCGGGCCTCGGGGCTGCCTGGCCTCTGCCCACACTTCAAGTCTTGTTTGAGGGGTTGTCAGACACCCATCCGGACCCCAGGCACCCGGCGAGCCCTCCCCTGCCGGGGGGCCGCTGTCTGCGAGAGGTTAACCTCAGGCCTCTTCCTGGTCGCCTGATTCAGTTTCCTCTCTGTGGCCGGATGACGGCCTGGGGTTTGGCCGGGACCTTCGGCTTGCACATGTAAAACCCGAGTCGCTGACCCTGCCCACGAACGGGCATCCAACCCACCCTACTTCCTCCTCCGGACTCCTACCTGCCCCCTCCCTCCCTCCCTCCAGCCAGAAACCCCGGGATCCTTACCCCAGCTGGAAGCACCCAGCTCTGCCACCTGCCACTGAGAACAGCCGGGCCCTGGCAGCATCCTGGGTCCCCAGGGCCTGCCCAGAGGGGGCTGTGTGCGGTCTGGCCTCCGTGAGACCCACCGACGGGGCAACACGGAACACGCTGAATGTGGGGGCAGACCGTTGGCGTGCACACGTGCCTCCCATTTGAACGTCGGCCCGGGTGTACCTGGCTTGCGTCCTTAAAGCTGTACAACATGAGAAGTCTGAGGTCAGGGAGGTGAAATGCTGGCCCACGTTCACAGGCCAAGCAGCCAGAGACCCAGGCCAGCTACCTGAGCCTCTGGCTCTGCCTCAAAGGGACTGCTGCTCTGTGGGTGGCATTCCTCCAGCAGCTCTGGCCTCCGAGGCCCAGGAGAGGCTTGCTGAGGTCTCGGCCTCTGTTTCCGGATGCCTCCAGGGGCTTCTGGGGAGGCCAGTGGGCGGCAGGGTTTGTTTGGTCTTGGGGGGTTGTTTTGTTTGTGTTTTTGCCAATCTTTGCGCAAAGGCCTTGAATACACATTCAATCCATAGCCCAGGGGTCAGTCAGGATTCTAGACCAGCCCCATCTCCATCAGAAGCTGGGAAACCCCCTGCTGAAAATGCCTTCTCTGCATGGCTCATGAATTGTAGTTATCTATCTATTGTAAATATCTATCTATCTTATATAGATATAGATATAGATATAGATATAGATATAGATATAGATATAGATATAGATATAGATATAGATATAGACATAGACATAGACATAGACATAGACATAGACATATATATGGCTATTATGCTAAATGTCCTTCCTACTGTCCGACCTGTTGCTATGATGCACACTGACCACCAGGGGCAGATGCTCAACTCAGGGCTGCCACGCTGCAGTGACTTGGCAGCAATGGCTCTCGGTTAACACACCCTGAAACCAGAGAGGAGGGAGATTCTGGTTTAGTTTCTTTGGGCGGAGCATGGATATCGTGTCTTCTGATTCAACCCAAGGGATTCTTCGGGGACGAGAACCAGTGACCCAAGACTTTGTCTGTCACCCTCTCAGGAGTGGAGCGGCCCCTCTTGTCATGGCCTGGCCCAGGGTGTGCGTTTGGGCTTCCATCGCCTGCCCCGCCAGCATCCCTCACGCCTCCCCCCTCCACCCACCATCCTCTCCATTCATAGTAGGATCAGGCCCTAGGCCCCTCACACAACCTGCTGCCTCTCTCCCCCTCCCAGCCTCACCCACTTCCCAGCCCGGAGACCTTCCCCATGCACCTCAGAGCTCTGCCAGGACCTGGCCAGCGGGGGTCAGAGGTCAGGGGCCTGGTCCTGGCAGGCCCCTCACCCTTGGACAGAGCCCAACCGGCCATTTTCCCAGGCTGGGCGAGGCTGGGCGGCAGGGGCGAGGCCAGGCCGAGGTCTGGCTGCGCTGTGGGTTCCCTATTAAACAGATGCTCAGAGGAGGGTGTCTGGGCAGCGGGAGGCGGGCGGGAGGTTTGGGTAACAAGGCCGAAGCCTGGAGAGAGAGGACCTTCCTTCCCCCAGTCTTCTGAAAAGCTTTCTGAGCGGGTCTCACCCAGCAGCGGATGCCGCGCCCCCCCCCTCCCCCCCCCCCCCCGCTTCGTTCGCCACCCTCCACCCCAAAAACAACGTTTCCAAGGACTCACACGTGGCAGCTTGTGCACTTTTATTATTAAATATATAAGCAGCTTCCTATTTTTTTAAATAGATATTTAAATGACTTTATATAAAATAATTCATCACTTCCAAGTGTAAAAACAAAACCTCACAGTGTGTGAGCCCATGTTCCCTCTCGGCTTTCTCGGAGAAAAGAAGGGGTCCCGGGCGGCTGGCCCGGCGGGGGGCGGGGGACCCCCTGAGGCGGCCCGGGGCCCTGCCGCCCGAGGCAGGAAAGCAAAGCCACCCCCTTCGGGAAGGAAGCTCTTAGCTCTCTTGACTCTGAAAATACTATATGTTTGAGGGGAGGGGAAGCAGGAATGCCCTTTTCTGCACTTGTTTCCTTCCACGTTTAAATTCATACTTTCTGGCGTCAAACACAGAGTCTGTGACGGGGAGGCAGAGCCCCCCCGAGCGTCCTCTGCTCCTCCCTCACAGTCAGGGCCAGGACCTTCACTTTCAAGGGCAGGAAGGGGAGTGGGGGCCCTGCCCAGCGGCCAGCAGGGTGGTCTCTCCAGGGAGGGCCTAGGGCAGCGGGAGAGAAGGGAAGGAGCTGCTCAGAGGGAACGAGGGAGCGGAGGCCCTCAAGGCAGCCTTGGGGAGAGATGCTCGCCCCCCCCCCCCACCAACCTGGCCTGCCTGGTCACAGAGACGGTGGTCCTGAGTGGGTGTGGGGGTGAGAGCTGGAGGTATGGCCGCCTACCAGGCCCCTCCCGGGGACTGCTCGCCCAGCCCTGTGGGCCCGTGGGCAGCGGTGGCTGCGGCCGGGGTCAGGGGCCAGGGGTCAGGGGCGTGGACGCCTCCCCCAACCTCAGGGGCGTACCCATCATTTCGGAGACCCTCCCTGTGACTGTCTCTGCCCGCCCCGCCCGCCTCCCTCCCACCAGTCACTTCCCTCTTGGGAACGTCAAAGTGCAAAATGCAGAAACCTGGGCCCACAGCAGCCTGGAGACCAGCTCCGGCGCCGGCCCAGGCGTCCGCCCGCCCCGTCCACCCCGGGGAGTCAGGGCCAGGGGCTCCCTCGGTCGGCGGGACGGGTGAGGCCGGCTCGGCAGTCAGTGCAGAAGCTGGGAGGCGGAGGGCAGAGGGCAGACAGCGGATCGTCGGCCAGGCAGGCGGGGCGGGCGGTACAGCAGGCGGGCCCGGTCTTCACAGTGCAATGGCTTCCTTCGAGAGGGGCGCCCCGTGCGGCCCCCGGGGCGGCTCCTAGGTTCTGGGGGGCCGCGGCCAGCCTCGGCTTCACCTTGTCATCAAGAGCCCAGCAGGTCCCGAGGGCAGGGCTGGCCTTCCCTCTGCTCCTGGCACCGGCGTAACCATATTTCCAGGAAACCAGGGGAGACGCCGTCCCGCCCTGCCAATCTCCACATCTCTCGGGACGTGTGCCTGCTCGCCGGGCGGGCACCCATCCCTCGCCGCCAGACGGGTCCTCCGCGCCCTCCCCGCCGTCCGGTCCACGGGCCGCTGGTCCCGGCCCAGGCGCTGGCTGGAGGGGGCGGGAGGCGGGCACAGCCCCGGGGGCCGAGGGGACTCCTCGGGGCTGGCCAGCCCCCCTCAAGCGGATGGGGGCCTCCAGGGCCCACGATAAATATCAGCAGCATGAGGCAGACTCCGGCCCGCTCCGAGTCCGTCCAGAGTCTGGGGGTCGAGGGTGGAGGGGCCAGCCCAGCCGCTCTGCTCGGGTCCTGGCCGACAGGAGCTCTCGGGTGGGCAGGTCACATTCCCAGGAGGATGGCGGGTGGACGCCCCGTAGCACCTCCTGCCGTGGAGAGACTGTCCTGTGCGCCCAGCTGTGGGAGGGAGAGAGAGAGAGAGAGAGGGAGAGAGAGAAAGAGAGGAAGAGAGAGAGAGAGAGGGAGAGAGAGAGGCCCATCAGCGAGGGGGAGCGAGGGAGGGGTCGCCGGGGACACGCGTGGGGGCGCCTGGCGTTCCTGTGGGCTGGGAGGACTTCCTCCCGCCCCTCCCCCGCCTTCCCGGCCACCCAGACGCCTCAAGGGCCAGGCCGCTGTCCCTGGCAGGGGGCCAGGCCGCGGGCCAGGCTGCCCTCTCCTCCTGCCTCCTCCTGGGCAGCACGGGCCACCGCGGGAGGGGCCGGGCCGGGCCGGGCCTGGCGGGGTCTGAGCGGGGGTGCGGGGCATTGCCAAGCTGGCCTTTGGGTCTGAGGGAAGGAAGGGGGCATTCGAGTGCCCTTAGAACCCTCCAATGAGCCACGGGTGAGCCCTGCCAACTCCAGCGAAGCGTGTGCCCCTGCCCGCCTCCAGGCACGCCTCACGAGGGGCCACGCACCGCACTGGGCACCGCAGAGCAGAGGGCACCGCAGAGGAGGGACTAGAGGGGTCCCAGGAGCAGGCGCGCCCTCCCTATCGCAGCTCACCCTCAGCAGCCTCCTTCCGGACAGGCCTCCTTGCATCTTGATGTGATGGAGGGCCCGGCTCTCTCCCCATCCGCCCCCGGCCTGTCCCCTGGCCCCGCATCCTCAGAACGCTTTGTTCTCAGACCAGAAATCCCCTGGGCTCCGGCCAGCAGCTTGCCTTTGGACCCTCCTCCCGGGCCATCACGGGCCCTGCTGGCCCAGGCTGTGACGGGCTGGGCGGGAGAGGGGACCAGCGCTCTGGCTCCCGGCCCGTTCCCAGGCTCTGGAGGGCTGGACTGGACACGAGGCACAGCTGGGCACAGGGAAGGAGGGCCCAGTGGGCAAGCTCCCACAGGGCAGGGAGTGGGAGGGTTTTGGGGCTCCTCAACACCTCTCCTGGCACAGTGGCCATCAGGCTGGCGCTGGCCCTGCCTCTCCCCAAGACTCCGAGTGCCAGGGCCGGAGACCACCCAGCCAGTGTCCCTCTGACCCATGCTCCGCTCCCACCAGGCAGCCTCGGGGCCCAGATGTGTTACTTGTGCTCTTTCCTGGCAGAGCTTTCGTCAGATCCCATCTCCTAGGTGTGGCCAGGCCTGGTGCCCTACGCCTGGGAAGGCCCTGAGGCGCTGGCTCGTGTGGGGCCTGGGGTCAAACCTGATAGGTTGCCCCAACTCGTTCGCCAGCCAGTCAGTTAGCCCAGTGATCGGCAAACTCATCAGTCCACAGAGCCAAACGTCAACAGGACAATGACTGAAATTGCTTTTGAGGGCCACATTTTTTAAACTTAAACTTCTTCTAACGCCACTTCTTCCAAATAGACTCGCCCAGGCTGTGGTATTTTGTGGAAGAGCCACACTCAAGGGGCCAAAGAGCCGCATGTGGCTCGTGAGCCGCAGATGGCCGACCACTGAGTTAGCCCATCAGCTCCCCAATCAACAAGTAACCAACTAGGCAGTTACCAGCTGGTCAGTCAGAGTCACCTGGTTAGCTGGCTAACGGGTTAGTCGGAAGGCTGGTTAACTAGACACAGCTGGCCATGGGTGGATCTGCCAGCCCTGAAGGCCGTCGGTCCGTGTTTATTGAGTGCTTGGCCGAGTGCGGAGAAGCCCTCTTTGTATCGGAACCCGGGGCAGAAAGAGAGATGCCAAAAAAGTGGAAGACACGGTCCCTGCCCGCAAGGGGCTTACAGCCTGAGTCGGGGTGCGGGATGTACACACACACATAGAACAAGGAATGAAATGTATAAAAACAACATCCGAGTAAGTGCAAATCGATACAGTATTAACCAAATACAGGAGGGCAGAGGGGTGTGACCGACAGGAGGGGCCAGAGGAGGCATAAGGAAGGAGGACTTCCTATGGCTGATGGTGGGCGGAACAGAGGGAAGGGAGGAGGACGGGGCCGCCTGGCCCGAGAGCCAGGGGCAAGGAGTCGCGAGGGTCACATCTTTATCCACGTGGGCCAGGGCGCCAGAAGGCCGGTCAGTGTGGGGGAGACACACTTGGGAGGGCCAGGGAGACGGGACTGGGCAGGGGACCATGTCAGGGGCTCGGTAACGGGCAGACACCCCCCAGGGCAGTTTTCACAAGGACGAGTATAAACTAGTCTTTGGTTAAAACAATGAATCTGTCCAAGTGGAGGACAGAGGTCTTATGGGAAAGGGAACTAGGACTTTTCATAGACCACAAGCTAAATACGAGACAACAATATGATGCAGTTGTTTAAAAAAACTAATGCAAACTTAATCTGTGCGCATAGCAGAACACTACTGTCCAGGCCAAGGCAGGAACTGTCCCATGCGCTCTGAGCTGGTCAGACACGTCTGGAGCACTGTGTCCAGGCCGGGCCACACTGGCAGGGGACAGTGACAAACGAGTGTGTCCAGAGGAGGGCGACCAGGACGGTGAGGGGTCTGAAAACCACATCATATAAGGAGTGTTTGAGGGGCGTGGCCGCACGGAGCTGCGGGGAGTCCTAAAGGGGACGTGGCTGGCTTTAGGCATTAGAGGGCTGTCCTGGCAGAGGGAGGGTCATCCGGGGCCCGGAGGTGGCGGAGAAGCCGTGAGACCTCGCCTGAGGAAGGGTTCCTCGCGGGCCTCTGGGTGCTGGCGGAGCTGGCGGGGAGCTGGCCGGGCTCTCCCAGGTCGTGATCGGACGCTGGGAGGCAGAGGGGAGGCCCCTCGGGGTGGGACGCTCGGCCTTAGTGACCTCAGAGAGCCTTCCACACCAGGCTCTGTGGCTCCGTGAATTGGAAGCAGGGAGGGCCCCCTGGGCTGGGGAGAAGGCTCAGGCCGGGGAGGCACTCAGAGCGGCAGCTGCCGGGGGCGTCTGGAGGCCCAGTGGAGAGGGTGGTCTGAAGTGAAACCCTGAGACTCTCCAGAAGGGTGAAGAGCTGGCAGGAAGCTCTGGGGCTCTGGTGTGGGTGGTGGCAGTGAGAGCAGAAGCTCAGGGCAGAAATAAGAAGCCAACACATAATTGGGAGGGCGAGGGGCATATGTAATACTTCCAACAATGAAGAATTATTGAACAAAGAAGCAGCAACGGCCAATGCAGAGGGGATGGGTGGAGGGGGTGGGGGGCCTGAGCGCCGGAAGGAGGGGTGACCGCCCTGGTGATGGGCCGGGTGTGTGGGTCTCGGGGGTGTCGGTGGGATCCCCGTGTCAGGGTGAGGGGAAAGGACGGAGCTAATGTTAAGGGGTGCAGAGGGACCCAGAACCAGAGGCTTACCTTAGCCTTCCCTCTATACCGGCGTCTCCACCCGTCTGTCCTCAGGCTGGGCCAGGGGGCTGCGGGCGGAGCACAGGCTGACGTCAGACTCCAGTGAATCGGGGAGCAAGGAACCCCCCGAAGAGGCCCCCCGCCCCCCGCATAGGTGCTCGAAGCCTCACAGGTGCAGGAGACCCAGACCGGCCTCACCCTGGGACGAAACCAGGAGAAATCCTAGGCCCTTCCTCCTCTCCTCCCCATCCTGTTCCAAGCTCCTCTGCCTCAGAGTACGTGGGAGGAAGTCCCCCCAAATATAGAGGAGAAACAGGTGCCAAGATTCTCTCCCCCCCCCCCCCCCCCCGCCGCCGCCTACAGAGCCACCCCAGCCCAGACTCTCACCTGCCCTCTGGCTGCTCCCGGGAAGAATCCATGATCCATAGCTCTCGATGGCTCTGGGGACAGAAAAGGGCACTCACTGAGCAGCTGGGGGGCTGGGGGACAGGGTCCCATCCCCAGGCAGGGCTCCCCCAGAGACTGAGACGTGGGAACCAGCCACGTGACTCCCTGAGGCCTCTGTGCCCGTGACCCCATTTCCGCCCTGCTAGGCTGTCTCCTCTGCCCCGGCCCCAGGCCCTGCCCTGGTCTACACGTTCCCCCACGTGCTGCTGGTCCAGGGTTACCCTCTCCGGCTCCCTGCTGCCCCCGCCCTTCCGCTGACCTGACACCCTGAGGCCCCTCCCCCCCAATCTTGGAGAAACCCTCCCTGTCCACCTGCCCTCCTCTGTGCTCAGCCAGCCTCCTGGTGCGAGCACCTGAAGGACCCAGGCGGGCCCTCAGCCCGCCTGCCCGCACCTGCTCCTCCACCCGCTGCGCCCGGTCCCCGGCAGGTGCCCGCCCCCGGCCCCCCAGCTCCTTACCCGCTGCCGCCGCCTGTGGAGCAGCAGCCCGCCCACGGCCAGCAGGACCAGGACCAGCATGACGCCGCCGCCCGGCAGCAGCAGGGGGCGGAGGACCGGGGAGGTGGAGGGCGCCGGGTCGTCTGTCAAAGGAACGGGGTTAAGATGGGCATGGGGTGCGGCCGCCCCCTCACGTGGTGCTCCTTCCAGCCCCGCGGTGCTCCTCCGCGCCCGGGCGCTCCTCCGGCCCTGCGGCCCCCCGAGGGGCAGCACGCTGTCCCGGGTGTGGCTGCGGGGAGGCCGGGCGCCAGCGGCGAGGGTGGAGAGCCGGCTGAGGCCTCTCGGGCGCAGGAGCAGGGGCCTGGCCGAGCCTGGCTCCCGCGCGTCTCTAGGCGTCCTGGGTGGACGGTCTGTCTTCTCGGCTGTGCGACTCCGGGCCTGGCCGGTGGATCTCCCCGGGCCCACCCTGGGCCGGGCGGTGCCAGTTACGCCCGCTGGCGGCTGGCCCCTGGCTGGTCCGCGGAGTAGAGACGCTGAGATGAGGTTGCTGTGTCGGATGGCCTCCGCCTGCACGCTGCCTCCTCCCCGCCCGGAGGGGGCGGGCTCTGGGCCTCGGGGTGCAGGCCCCTCACTAGCCTCTCCAGAGGCCTCTTCCAGGGCCCAGTTAGCGCCCAGCACGGAGTTGAGAATGTCCTCTGTCCCAGAGACGGCGGCTCCGGGGGGCTCAGGAGAACCTCCGAAGGGGCCTCCCTCGGCGCCCGGGGTCCCGGGTGACTCAAAGGTCTGGCATGTGCTCCGGGGCGGTCGCTGCTTGGCGCTGCCCGGGTCCTCTGTGCGGACGGGCTGCTCACTGGGCAAAAGAGAGCTGTCCTCTGTCCCCTCCGAGCCGGCCCAGGGCAAGGCAGCCACAGGGGCCGTGGCGGGGGCAAGGGGCTGCTGCGGGGAGGCAGAGGCCGGGTCACTGCTAGGGGTGGCTTTGGGGTACAGGCAGTTGCAATCAGGCGTGGTCACCACATCTGAAAGAACCACAGAGGGAGAGAGAAAGACGGGGGAGCTAGAGTCACCAGCCTCCAGCACAGCGTTCCCGGAGGACGGGAGAGGGACCCCGCACCCGCTAATGCAGCCCTGGGGCAGAGGGCACGACAGGACGGACACAAGCAGGGAAGGTGCAAACCACAGGGTCTTGTGGGGGAGAACAAAGCAGGACTGAGAGGTGCAGCCTGGGGGTCGGGGAAGACCAGAGCGCAGCTCTTCCTGGGGTTCCAGGTGGCCAGACGCCAAGCCAGGGGTGAGCAGAGGCCTCAAGGGCTAACACAAGCCCCCCTCCCTCCCCCCCAAGCCCCACTGCACCGGCTGGAAGCAGCAAGGTGGTGCCATGCACAGCAGGGGCCACGGCCACAGGCGGGAATGTCTGGGGCTGGATCGTGGGCAAGGCTTGAGGCCTTGGCATTGAAACAAAGAGACTGGACTTGGCCACTGGCGGACGCCAGGTGGCAGGGCTTCGGTCCCTGCCTCGGGGAGCAAGGTTGCACGGACACATGACATGAGACGCAGAGACGAGGACATGGAGGGTGCATGTGTGCAGCCGGTGCCAGCACTGGGCGAGTTTGAGTGATGCTCAGACTTCAAATCCAGCCTGTCCCTTGAGGGGACACTCAGGGCGTCCTGAGGACTTCGGGAGCCTGGTGTCCTGGTGATTGGCAGCGGGGTTCTCAGAGCCAGGGCCACGCTCCCAGGCGGAGCAGCCTTTGCTCTCTCCACGGAACCCCCGTGTGCTCGGCCGCCCTGTGGGGCCGGAGCCTCCATGCCTTCGGGGCCCCCCCTGAGGGGCCCCCTCTCCCGCACCTTAATCTCACAGCCACCAGCGTGGTCCTTCTTGATGCCTTGACATGCAGACAGATGTACATGCACACACATGTCAGAAGAGACATGTGCTGAGGACCACCCCGAGACGCACGAAGCCACACGTGTACACAAAACAAGCACATCTACACGCACAGGAGACGAGTAGCCGCCAGGCTGCCTCCGGGGGTCCCCGCAGCCCCATGCCCCACCGCCCAGGCCTGGGCCTTCCACACGCTCTCACCTGCCTCACTTGTGCCAGAGCACTTGGCAAAGCTGTCGCTGCAGTTCTTGCTGAAAATGCTCTGGTTCGTTTTAAGGAGGTTCTTCGTTTCGTTAAAGACGTTCTTGATCTTCTCCAGCGCCCAGAGGGGTGACTCCGAGAAGTTTTGGACACAGGCCTGGAGGGAGAGCAGGTCCCCGGGGTGAGGCTCAGCACGGGCCCAGCGTCTCAGGCTTGTCTGTCTAACTTCCGTGGCCCTTCTCACACCCGCCTCCTTTTCCTGGTTCATGTTCTCCCTCCCCTCTCCCCTCGTTTGCAGCAGAATCAGTCTGGAGGCCAGGAGCTCTCATTTAGTCACGGGTATGTGCCAGGTCTCATTTAGTCACGGATATGTGCCAGGCACATGGCCATCACCTGGGGATCATGCAGTGAATGAGCAAGGTGGTTGCTGGCCGAGTTGGACATTGAGTGCAGCAAGGCACAGGTACCCAAGCCATTGCTACAAGTCAGCGAGTCCTCAACATGAGGGAGTTCTGAATGACCTGAGCATGTGTGACCACATGCCTAAGAATAGACTAAAAGATGAGCAAGAGGTGGCCAGGAGCCGAAACCAGTTTGGCTCAATGGTAGGCATCGGCTTGGGGACTGAAAGGTCCCGGGTTCGATTCCGGTCAAGGGCATGTACCTTGGTTGTGGGCATATCCCCAGTAGGGGGTGTGCAAGAGGCAGCTGATCAATGACTCTCTCATTGATGTTTCTAACTATCTCTCTCCCTTCCTCTCTGTACAAAATCAATAAAATATATTTTTTTAAAAAAAGAGGTAGCCAGGAAAACAAGCGGAGTTGGAGAGAACTGTCTGGACAGTGGGAGCAGACTGTGCAAAGGTCCTGAGGCAGGAGAGAGCCTGGACTGTTGAAAGATGAGGAGGAGGCTAGAATGGCTACAGTACTACCACCCAGGAGGAGAGCGGGGAGAGATGCAGCTGAGAGGACCTGTCCTGCAGGCCCTGGCTGGCCAGGTCCAGAACTGTTGACCTTATCGACAGAGCCGAGAGAGCCCGTCGGAGGGGTTATCAGGGAGGTGGGTGGGTGGTGGTGCCGTGGTGTGGAGCACGGCCTGGAGCAGGCCATGGCGGTGGGTCCTTCTCTGGCGTTGGTGTGTCTTGGAAGGAGGTCCAAGGCTGCCCCAGCCCCATGTCTTGAGCTACTCTTTTCTGCTCTAGGGACACAGGCTCCCACATGCACTGGGGTCTGGGACCCCTCACACACACACGCCTGCCTTTGCTCCCGACCTCGGCAGCTCCTTCTCTGTCTCCCGCCCAGGCTCCACCGCCTGACCTCTAACGCGGGCATTGCTCAGGGCTCTGTGGGGGCCTGCCGGTCACATACATCCGGCAGTGCCCTGCACACCACTGGCATCATCTGTGGCCGACTCGCTGACGACTTCCAGACACCACGCTCCCCTAACGGAGCAGCACGGGGTGGAGCTTTCCTGGGCTGCGAAGCTGTAAGCATGGCTGCATGCCCATGGCCCGGGCCCAGCAGAACCCTCATCGCTGCGGACCAGACAGACGATGAAAGGCTGCAGGCATGAGAAGACCTGGGCCTGAGCGAGGGGACTGGCCACATGGATGACCCAGTTTGGACCCGTTTCCTCTGCCAGCCTCCCCCAGGCGCGGTAAAGAGCCGCCGAGCTCTCTGGCCTCTTCCTGGAGGAAACGGCCCCTCGGACAGAAAGACTCCGATGCCCCGTGTCCACAGGCTGTGTCCTCTCTCCTCAGCAGCCCGAATCCCTCCCAGGGTCCCCACAGGAGACTAGCTCCTCCAGCTCCAGGGCTTCATCCCTCCCGGAGTCTGTCCGGTGGGCGTTCACCGGGTGGGTGGCTTGTTGAGATGCAAAGTCCTGGCCTCACCCACAGACCCATGGATCAGACTCTCTGCATGTCAGGCTCAGGCTGAGGCCCGCAAGCAGCGAGTCCGACATGCTTGCTCTCGGGGTGCACGCTGGGAATCTGGGTTTTAAATACGCTCCCCAAGTGAGTCTTAAGAACCTTAATATTGGGAAACCGCCGGTTTAATACCTCTCTTATTAAAAAAGGCTTCCTCCCTCAATCCCACGCGCCCTCTGGCGACCTCTGTCTGCGTCTTCCGGAGCAGAGCTCCGCTCTGTTCACCCAGACCCGGCACCAGCCAGTGACACTGACCTCCACGTGGCCAAATCCCCCATCGGGCTGGGACTTGGGCCTCCTGCTGGTCTCCCAGCCTCCACACCTGCTCCCACGGACCCCTCTCTGCACAGCAACCAGAAAGGTCTCAACGCCAGCTAGGCCTGCTCACCTGCCAGCTCACCACGCTGCCTGGCTCTTCAGGCCAAAGCCCACACGGCCAGGACCACGGGGAACCCCTCCGCCCTCCCCTTCTGCACCTCGGCCACGCGGCACACCTCTAGGTCCACAACACGCACGCTCCCGCTCACCCCCGGGCTCCCTCGGGGCATGCTGGGTACTGGGATGCTCCGACCAGCCTGTGGCTTCCTAACGTACCCACCATTGGGCCTCCAGATACTCTTCCTTCCTCAGAAGCCTTCCCTGGCTCTCCCTCCCCACCCTCTTCAATGAGTCCCGTTTCTCCCTCTCAGAGGGGCTGCTTCACGCCTCCGCCCCCCTCACCCCTGCAGGTCTTCCCTCCCCTGCTTTCCCCTCCGGCCATGCAGCTCCTGCCCTCCCACACGCCACATGTGTGACCTGTCTCACCCCCCCCCCCAGATGTAAGCTCCGTGAACGTGGGGATTTCTGCCCGTCTTTGGAGCCCAGAACAGTACGTGACACACAGCAGGCGCTCGTCAGCTACGTGTGGGGTGAAGGAAGGGTCCCCTTGTGGCTTGTAACTCTGTTGTGCTTGTTCTAGTTCAATGGCTGCCAATCTCATTTGACTGCTCACTCCACGAGGTTTGGAACCAGGAAGCTCTTGTTCCCAGAGACACTATCGAGGCCTAGCACTGCGCCTCCTGCACAGTCAGTCCTTAGCGAAGGCGTGTGCATGGAGCAATGAAGGAGAGAGAGGGAGAGGGAGAAGAAGACGGAGAGGGAGAGGGAGAGGGAGAGAGGGAGAGAGGGGCAGGTGGTGGAGTAGGTGAGGGAAGTGGTTGCTCAGAGAGTGTGAGAGGGCGGGGAGCAGCCCCGCCCTGACCCGGGCTCCGGCTCCAGGGCCTCCTACCGTGTCGTGCTCCTCGGAGACCTGGGGGAAGCAGTCCTTCAGCCTCACAGAGAGCTCCAGGAGCTTCACCAGGGCGATAGCGTTGGCGGTGTTGTCTTTGAAGCTGATGGTTTCCTGCATGATGTCTTGTGCCAAGGAAAAGGCTTTCTTAATGTAACACACGCGGTCTTCCTGGAAAAGGAC
Organism: Pipistrellus kuhlii; assembly: GCF_014108245.1. Lineage (NCBI taxonomy): Eukaryota > Metazoa > Chordata > Mammalia > Chiroptera > Vespertilionidae > Pipistrellus > Pipistrellus kuhlii. Next base: position 4,685,243 of record NW_023425523.1, read on the forward strand.
AACCTGGAGTGGATGGCCTGGCCCCGTGGTGGGCAAACCGCGGCTCTCGAGCCACATGCGGCCCTTTGGCCCCTTGAGTGTGGCTCCTCCACAAAATACCACGGCCTGGGCGAGTCTATGGTGAAGAAGTGGCGCTAGAAGAAGTCTAAGTTTAAAAAATTCGGCTCTCAAAAGGAATTTCAATCGTTGTCCTGTTGATATTTGGCTCTGCTGGCTAATGAGTTTGCCGACCACGAGGCTGCTGCCCTCGCTGGCGTTTCGCTCTCTCTCTTTGGGATCTGGCACCCTGAGGGTTGGGGTGCAGGGAGGGAAATGTGGAATCTGATTAGAGAGAGCTTCACTTTCTGGATGGAGCATTCCTGGTGGCCAATGAATGAGACACAGAGGTTGTTCCCTGCAAGGGGAAGTGGCCTCCCGAGCTGGCAGGGTATGTATGGGTCAGGTGTGGAGAGGCTCAGAGATGGGGACAACTTCTGGGCATCGCGGGGCCTCGGGATGGGGCACAGAGAGGAGCAGACTCGGGACGAGGGCTAAGGTGGGGGCGCTGGCCAGGTGTCACAGGCTTGTGGGAAGAAAGGAGCAAGAGATGGGGGTAGTGGGTAGGCTTTTTTCTGGATGAGGGGGCCCTGACGAGTCTGGGGGAGGGAAAAGGAAGTAGCAGGTTAGGGTCCCGAGAGCTCCCCTTAGTGGCGGGATGAGGGGTGCACTGGCAGCCGTGAGGATTTTTGGGAAGGACTAGAAATTGTCAAAGCAACTGATGGGGAGGCCAACCCACCATCACTTGGTGTCTGGTTGGGGGCCGGGGCAGGAGGACGCGGAAAGGGCTGGACCGGTCTCCTGGCTGCTGGTCTGTCATCTACACAGAGGTGTCTTCCATAAGCAAAGCCGGTGCCAGAAGCGCCTGCCTGCCCCGGAGTCAGCCTGCTCGGCGCGGATCAGACCTCCACCGCTTACTAGCTGTGCTCCCTCCATCTCTCTGGGGACCATCAACAAGGCGGTTCCATCAAGACTAAATTAGAACAGCGCCTGGCCCATGCCCGAACTGGTGTGGCTCAGTGGATAGCGCCTGCGGACTGGGTGGTTCCGGGTTTGATTCCGGTCAAGGGCACGTACCTTGGTTGCAGGCACATCCCCGGTAGGGGGCGTGCCGGAGGCAGCTGATCGATGTTTCTCATTAAGGTTTCTAACTCTCTCTCTTTCTCCCTTCCTCTCTGTAATTTAATACTAATATAATAATAAAATATTTTTTTTAAAAAAGAAAAGAAAAGCACCTGGCCCATAAGAAGATGTGGGCATGTGCCCGGCCAGGAAAAGGGAGCCCCTGATCCTGCCCAGCCCTGGACCCTGGCACCCCAGACTTGGGCACCCAGGGGTCCTCACACCTCATCCTGCCCAGCTCCAGGGTTTCGCCAGCCCTCATGCTCCCACTCTGCCCGCCCCGAGGAGTGCATCCCCGTCGGGGCCCATAACTCACCAGCTGATCCTCGTTCACAAACTGGAAGGGGATTTTGCATCCGGTCTCCATCTGACTGTCAATCTGTAAGAGAGAGCGGCCGGCGGTGGCAGGGCGTCCGCAGCTCGGCTGAGCTCGCCTAACAGTGGGGCCTAGAGTTTCTGGGTGGATCGGGGTTTGAGCCTCATCTACTTTCCCCAACCACACGTGGAGAGAAAATAGGGGCAGACCTTCTCATCCTTTGCCAGCCCTCCCTCGGGCCTCCCACATGCCCAAGGGAGGGCTGGCAAAGGATAAGAATGCTTTTCCTTCGACTTCCCCCTCCATGACATCAGCTCCTGTGGGTGGTATTGAGCTCCCTGTCACGGCAGGAATTCAAGCAGAGGCTAGACAAGTGCTGGGGATTCAGGATCTGTACGGGCTGGGGTTTAATGCCCCGAAAGCCCCTGTTGCGCCCCCCAACCCCCTCCCCCAGCAGTGGTTCTGTGATTCTAAGCCTGGGTTTCCGTGGCAGCAACGCAGAGGAGGAAAAGAGGCAGGAGGCCCAGCCTGCAGGCCCCAAGCTCAGGGCCCGGGAGCTGGCCTTCACCGGCGGTGCCCCACCCTGCCTGGCTGGCCGGAGGGATGGGAAACGCTGTTCTGAGCAGAACAACAGCCATGACGGCAAACGGACTCTGCTTGGCCGAGCCACGCTGGGAACTGGTGATGCCTCTGCTGGCCCTGTCAGGAGGGCCAGGGTGAGCCGGCCGGCCCAGCCCTAGGGCTCAAGCAGGAGCCAGGGCTACGAGGGCGGAGGGCTGGGAGTCAGGCCGGAGCCTGCACTCCAAATCCGGGGAGGCCCTGGGGCCGGGCTGGTGTCCCAGTTGGGAGCCAGTGGGAACATGTGGGCACAGCAGGCAGACAGGGCTGGCTCCTTGGGAAGCATCCCACTGAGGGACGGACGGCAGGCTCCACAGGGAGAACCTGTGGTGGACATTCCAGGCAACCCTTTACCCAGGCAGTCAGCCGGGAGCCCACCATGCCTGCAGGGGTCAGAGGCCCTGACCTCCAGAAGGTCAATGAGGGAGCATCCGGGGAGCAATGTCCCGCACAGCCGTTTCTCCGCCTGCCACCCGTCTCTTTGACCTCCTCCCTGGCTCCTGCCTCAGTTTCCCCCTGAGGAGACGGTGGGATAGGCTTGGCCACGCACACACACTCACCATCTGCTGCAGCAGCTGCAGGTGTCCGTCCCCGATCATGTGGCTACAGTGCTTCGACTCCTCCTCGGTGATACTCCTGTTCACCAGGAGACAGACCAGCAGTAGCCGGGGGCCCAGCCATGTCTGTGACAGAGAGAGCACCAGTTCTCCTCAGCTCTTACTCTCCCCACCATCTCCCCATGGTCCCCCCTCACACCTACAAGGCTACAGGCGCTATGCCTCACCCCAGGACGCAGCCTTCCCCAAACCCGGCTTCTGGGGATTGCCCAACAGCCTCGAAACAACCTTGCTCTCCCTCGATGACAGAGTGTCGTCTCCTCCAGGAAGCCTTCCCAGATTTACCCAGGCCAAGCCTGACTACACAGTGAACTGTAATGAGGACCTGGGAGGGATGCCTCCCAGCCAAAATTCTAGTTTCACAAGAAACCCCTTGAATACAGGACTCGCTTCTGCATTCCATTTTCCTGGTCTTGCAGCATCAAACGCTGAGCCAGGCATCGTATGACCTGCCCATTCCTCTCAAGTTCATGTCCATGCACCGGCTTCCAGACTGTGAGCCAGAAACAGATCCCTCGGGTCCAGCCCTTCCTCCCACCTGCTCCCACACAGGTCTGGCTCTGCTGCTGGAAACAAACTCGGTTTTGCTGGGAACCTGTCCCGTGCTAGAGGCCTGAGGAGCCCTGGGCGCCTGTGTGTCAAAATCAACAGCAGGCAGCGGCCATGCGAGCGCCAGTCCGTCTGTCCCGGCTGACACCTGCCTAGCGGAGCCCCATCGTGCCGTACCGCCTGCCAGCCAGCCAGCCAGCCAGCCGGCCAGCTCTTAGCACGGCCAGGATGTTTCCTGAGCTGTCTCCTCTCAACCCAGCAACTGCGAGGAAAGTCAGAGAACTGGCTCCTGACACCCTGTCATTCATTCCCCTTCTTTCCTCTCTCCCTCATCCTCACCCTTTAGCCCTCCCCTCCCCACCCCCCCTGCCCCGGCCCTAAGTCTCCCCCAAATTCAGAGACATGCTGCTAGGGTGGGGTGAGGGCTGGCACCTTCCTAGGCTCCGGGCTCTGTCTCAGTAACCCAGAGGATAAGACAAATGCTGCCAATAAACAGCGCCTGGAAAAACACAAGGCCCCAGTGACACGCTGATTTACATATAACTGAGAGCTCAATGTTCGCCAGCTCTCACCCGGGAGAGGAGGCCTGGCCGGGCTACCAGGGCGGCCGCAGGGAGGAGGGGCCTCAGGGGCCTGGGAAGATGGGAGACGTTGGTGGCAGAGAGGAGGCACAGCATGGCTCCATTGGGGAGGGGGAGCGGGGGGAAGGATGCTCAGGAAGACATCCTTGTCCCAGGCACTTCAAGACAGTGAGGTTGGGGGGCGGGGGGAGAGGCAATGCTGAGCCTCAGAACCGCCTGGCTTTCGGAGCTATTTCAGGCACGGGTGTGCGGACAGTGCCGCCAACGGGGAGATGCCCTGCCCCGGGGGCCCGATGTGGCCTCAGAGGATCTGAACGGGCACCCGAGGGTTAACAGTCTGGCTTGTATCTGGCTGGGCTGCCTCTTCTCCCACCTCCTTTTTCCTCCCACCCACCAGCCTGGCCTCTGGGGGCACCCGGCAGGAATCTCTGCCCAGGGCTCAGAGGTGCGGTCCCTCCTCACCTGCCTCCCATCCTGTTCCACCTTCCCCATCAGCCAAGTCCCTCAGAGACCCTCGGGCCGCCCTGCTAACCCTACCCCCACCCCAGCCCCAGTCGGGTGGCTCAGTGGGTTGGAGCATCATCCCCGAACATCAAGACGCTGCAGGTTCAATACCCGGTCAGCTCACATACCCAGGCTGCGGGTTCCACCCCAGGTCAAGGTATACATATGAGAGGCAACTGATCAATGTTTCTCACTCACATCGATGTTTCTCAGGCTTTCTCCCTCTCCCTTTCTGTGCCTCTAAAATCAATAAAAACATACCCTCATGTGAGGATTAAAATGTGTAAATAAATAAAATTAAAAAAATAAAACCAGCTCCCTTTGCTCACCTCCTCCTTCTTCAGCCCCTGTCCCGACCTGGCTGCGCCTCTCCTCGCCCTCCCAGCTGCCTTCTCAGCCCTCTCCTCTCTCAGTTGGGCCCTTCCTCCCTGGGGATTTGCTCTGCCCTCCCTCACCCCACCTGCAGCCCCTTCCCCGACCCTGCAGCCCCTGCTCCGCTTCTCTTCTCCAGCTTCCCCGCCCATTCTCCTCCGGAGGCCGCTCGCTGTTCCTCCAATGCCCGCTTCGGTTCCGGAGCCGTGGCAGCTGCTGCCTGGCCCATGCAGCCCCAGCAGCGCAGCGTCTGTCCCCGGCTCCCTCCCCGGCTCCCTACCACCGCCTGCGGCCGCCGAGCCCAAGCTCTCCCCGACGAACTGCGCCCGAGTTTGCAAGAAAAAGATCCACAGCCATCCTCCGGCAACTCTGGGTTCTGGTCCCCCCCAAACAGACCGGAGCCTACCATCCTGGTCCCCGGCAGCTCCGTCTGGGAGCTGGAACAAGCAGCGGCTTGCCCGGCTCCTTCCGGTGCCAGCAGTTCCTGGCACAAGCCCTGGCATCCTAAAGCCGGTGACCCCTGCACTCTCTCCAGCCAGAAGCGCCCGCTCCCCAGCAGGGCCTCCAGGCGTGTGCGGGGCGACCAGGAAGATGCCCACAGGGGAAGGCGCCTCACCAGTCACACCGCGCGCGGGTCCCTGGGCGGCTGGTCCGTCCGAAGGGAGAGGGGCGGGGGCCTCCGGCTGAGACCCCTCTCTCCCGCTGCCCGGGGTTCAGTGTGCCCCTCCGTGCAGCGGGGCTAGGAGCCTTCCTTCCCTTTTCCCGGGAAGCGCCGCAGCCCCAGGAGCCGCGCAGGGCCGCAGCGGGGCTCAGCAGGGGCCGCGGGGCCGCTCGCGTGCAAAGATGGGAAGGCGACCGGAGCCCCTGCAGCCGGAGCCCCCGGAGCCCCTGCAGCCGGCGCCCCCGGAGCCCCTGCAGCCGGCGCCCCCGGAGCCCCTGCAGCCGGAGCCCCCGGAGCCCCCGGAGCCCCCGCAGCCGGCGCACGCAGGCAGGGCAGCGGGTCCAGGGACCGCGCGGCCGCCGAGCTCCAGCCGCAGCCCGGCCCGCGCCCGCCCGCCCGCCGCTTACCGTGGGAGGGCAGCGCCCGGCGGCGCCCCGCGCGGTCATGCGGGCAGCTGGGTCCCGGCCCGGCGCCTCGGCCGCCCTCGCCTGCTCGCTCGCTCGCCGGCCGCCGCGCAGTCCGCGCCCCGCCGAGGCCGCGCCGCTGTCCCGGGAGTGCGGAGAGCCGGCGGCGGCGCCCGGAGCACCAGGCGAACTTTCACTTTCCCGGCGGCTCCGCCGGCCAGCGCCTCGGCACGGCCTTTTAAGCGACTTAGGCATGTGGTTTATGGGAAATTACGTTGGACAGGCGCCAGACACACACACACACACACACACACACACACACACACGCAACACACACTCCAGAGGCCCACTGAGCCGCCTCCCCGCCCCCACCCGGGCCGGGCTTCCCCGCCCGTCTTCCAGTCGCCGCTTCTGCTGCTCAGCTCCGCGCCCTGCAGCCCGCCACCGCCGCGCCGCCCGCCGGGGAGAGAGCTTTTCCTTCCTTCCGCGCTCTCGAGGCGGATCCGGTGAGCTCGCTCTCTTTCGAACATTCCTCTCAAGGGACTTTCCCCTTAGGCCTGAAAATTCCCAGTTCGGAGCAGGACTGGGCCGAGAGCAGGGCAAACACTGAGGCGGGGCCTCCCGGCGGGCGGTGCAGGACGCGGTACCTGGTGGAGCCTGAGTCAGCAGGTTTGCAGGCAGCCCCCTTCTTCCTAGGAGCCCCCAAGCAGCCCACCCCTCTTCTTGTCTCCGAGTTTGGGGGCCGGGGGCAGAGGCCAGAGGCTGGCTACCTAGCCAGGAGGGGCGGGGCTGTGTGTGGGACTGGGACCTGGGAGTTCTGCAGGGTGCCAGGAGGCACCCCTGCACTTGACCTCTGGGTCGTGTCAATACTGGCTGGCACCCTGCTCCCTCCTGGCCGCCAAAACCCCGAGCCATTGGCACCCGGGCCCTAGATTGCCCCTTGGTGTTTTTGGAAATGCTTTTACTGAGAAAATGAGCCACATTTTGTCTCTACACAGAATGACTGAACGGAATCTAAGGAGATGAGCCTGAGGCACAATGCCTACTTCAGGAGCTCTTTCTTGCTTCTTATGATTCAATGTCTCAATCCCACCGCGAGGGGAATATGTGATGGTGGCTGGTCCCCATGAGGCATCTCCAGCCTCAAGCAGGGACTTCACACCTGCAGGCCCCTGCGCAGGACTGGCCTCTCTGCTTGCACCCATCCCGCCTGCCTTAAGGCAGACTCCCCTCCTCTAGGCTGAAACCACACCACACCCTCCGCCAGCCGAGCCTCCGTCCACTCCCCTGGACGATCCATGGTCCTTTTTCTGAATTCCCAGCGGCTCTGATAAGCCGTCATTGGTGAATTGATTCATGCTCTACATTAGTCTAAAAAGCATTTAAAGTGGTACTGACAGCTGTGTTCTGCCCCCATTCTGGACTGAGTCCTCCTTCAGGCCGGTCCCATGTCCATGTATCTCCCCATCAGCGGTGTCTGGCACCCAGTGAAGAGCAACGGAGTGGAAAGAGGCCATTAGGGAGTCATTCATTGGGCAGGCGTGCACCGTGGGGTGGCTGCCTATGTGGCAGGCACTGTGCTAGTCGCGGGGATGTGATGGTGGACAGGCGGCCATGGTCCCTGCTTTCACGGGCCTGGGAGCAGGCAGAGCTAAGAGCCCTGAGGAAGGAGGCTGAGGGCTTACCTGCTGCAGTCGTGTTTGTCAAGTGCTCCCAGTCCAATAACCATGCGAGATAACGGGTCGATACCACAGTTCTTAGGACTGATAAGCCGTTACAGGAAGTACAATAACGTGTCGAGATAAACCTCTTGACTCGTTGGAACGGAGTCAAATGTTACCTGCTTCCTCCTCCACCAACTCAACTCTGTCCCAGACTCAGGGAGGGCCGACAGCGCTGCGCCTGCAAGGCAGCCCTAATCCCTGATCCCGAGGCCTGGTCCCCATCCCCCCAGCTGGAATTCTTCACCTACCCCGGCCTGGATCCTGCCCCCACAAGCTGTCTGACCTGGAGCCCTCTGTCATTTGCTGTGTGGCTTTGGACAAACCTCTCTCAGCCTCAGTGTCTTCATCTGTGAAATGGGGACGTTAATTTATCTTTCTCACCAGCGTTCAGGAATGAATGGGGCGATGCCTGAGGTGTTTAGCACAGACCCTGAAGTGCTATACTTCTTTTCTAAAAAACAAACAAACAAAAATCAACTATTTTTATTGACTTCAGAGAGGAAGGGAGAAGGAGAGGTAGACATTCCAGTGACGAGAATCATTGATGGCTGCCTCCTGCACGGCCCACGACCCAGACATGTTCCCTGACCGGGAATCGAACGGTGACCACCTGGTTCATAGGCTGACACTCAACCCCTGAGCCACACCATCCAGGCTATCCTCCTCATTATTATTTCCTGTCCACTCACATGGGTCTTAAGCTGTGGCACAGCCTGGGGAGTCCCGATGCCATATGCAGTCCCAGCTCTGCCGCTCGTTTGCTGTACAACTTTGGACAAAGCCTTTCATCCTCCGGAGCCCTCCTTTCTCTATTTGTCCAACGGCCATGACAAGCTTTTCCCAAGATGGTGGTGAGACGCACAGCTGACAACGGGGGTGTCCAGGGCAACGAGCAGCACCGAGTGCTTGGTTAGGAAAGAAGCTGTGGCCGCCGGAGCTGCGGAGAGGAGACAGGGCCCTGGGTAACCTGACTGCCAGCTGTCTCAGCTCTGGAGAACGTCCGGCCTGGGGGCCGTGTCCTTCTGTCCTGCCCTGCCAAGGCAACTGCAGGCAGGACTCAAAATTCAATAAGTCTCGCCTTGGCCGGTTTGGCTCAGTGGATAGAGCGTCGGCCTGTGGACTCAAGGGTCCCGGGTTGGGGGGCATGTGCCTTGGTTGGGGGTATGTAGGAGGCGGCTGATCAGTGTTTCTCTCTCATCCATGTTTCTGACTTTCTGTCCCTTTCCCTTCCTCTCTGTAAAAACAAACAAACAAAAAATCAATAAAATATATATTTTTTAAATTCAATAAATCTAGGTGTGTTTTTTTTCACAGCAACATAATTTTGAAGTTAATCGTTTTGAATGGCCCAAGAATGATGTTATAAATATGCAAATGGCTCTTGGCAGCAAAAAGGTTCCCCACCCCAGCTGTAAAAAGGGAATTAGTGAATCTGCCTGACCTCAGACCAGCTTTACCACCAAACAAGGGCACACCGAGGCTGGCAGGGCTGGTGGCGAGCCCCTGGGCACCTCTGGGCAGCACCTCCCACACAGAGCACTGAGCGGGACTCCTGCCCTCTGCCCCACGGTGGGCTGGGAGACCTGGGGCGGGCAGGGCCAAGCCAGCGGGATGGTGTCCCCTGCACGGGGCTCCTTAGCTGTTCTCACCCGCACAAGCTTGTACGTGCCCATCCGAGGGCAGGCACAGTGGGGACCCCAGAACGAGAGCTTTTGCACCCTATCTTGCTGGGATGAGTGAAGGGAGGCCCGGACAGGTGCAGCCCCCGCTGCGGGAGTCACACGTGACTTGGCACGGTCTGGGTGGGGGGCCTCCCTGGTGGGATGAGCGGCTGTGCTCGGTGCTGACTACCGCTGCAGTCATGTCCGGAGCCGGTCCTGGGGGAGGCGCGGAGGAATCTGGAACAATCTGAGATTTGGGTTTCAGTGATTTCCTAACGTAGCGCCATCAGGGAGGGAGCGCTCAGCTGCCGCGGGAGGAGGGCAGGAGGGAGGACCGGAGGGCCCGCGTGTCAGAGGATGAACTGAGGGCGGGAGGAGAGAGGTCCGAGAGAGAAATGGAGATGGATGGCAGGAAGTGGGAGGAAGCCTCCTTTGCTGGTTGTCAAAATGTCATTTCCTTGAAATTATTTGACAGGCCATTTCCCCTGAGAACTTTTACAGGGAGTCGAGTTCTGTCACAAAGGGCTTGTTCCTTTTCTATCCTTTCCTTCTTTTCTTTCTTTCCCTTTCCCCCCTCCTTCTCTATTTCTGCTCCTTCCCTCCCTCCCTCCTTCTCTCTCTCTTCCGTGAGAGTGGCCCGTGGCTCTTTGGGGAGGGGCTTTAGGAGCCTGGGCTGCAGGGACACCCGGCCGTCCTGTCCCGTGTTCGCTGCCGGATGCTGCAGAGAGCGCCAGGGTGCTCAGAACCCCACATCCCCCTCCCGCCCTGGGGAAGGTGGCAAAGCAGCTTCTTTGTTGTGAAGTTTCACCTGGAAATATTTTCCCATTGATTTTTAGAGTGAGTGTGTGAGAGACACAGAGAGAAACGTCAATGTGAGAGACACATCGATTGGTTGCCTCCTGCCTGCACCCCAACTGGGGGCCCGGGATTGAGCCTGCAACCGAGGTATGTGCCCTTGACCAGAATCGAACCCAGGACCCTTCAGGCTGTGGGCTGACACTCTATCCATTGAGCCAAACTGGCTAGGGCTGGACTGGCTTTAATTACGTGGAAAGATGGCTCCCGGCAGCTGGCTCCCCAGGGCTGCCGTGGAGTCCTCGTTTGGAAAAGCACCAGGCAGATGTGGAGACACCTTCCCCCAGCGGGGGAGCCGGCTGCCCCTCGCCCTGCCGCCCAGAAACACCGGCCTGGCCTCAGGGCCTGGTGCCGGGAGCCTGGGAGCTGTCTGTCCTCCGCCCAGAGCACTCTGCCACCGCCAGGCCGGGCACTGTCCCTGCCCGGGGTGGCTCTCAGAACCTCCTGGAGCTGGGCACTGACCCGAACCACCCAGAGGTCACTTTTGCACACGGACTTGGCTTCCCAGGGGCCTCCCTCAGCTGAGGACCCTCCTGAACGAGTCTGTTCCCACCGCATCGGAAAAGGAAGCCAGGAGGATGCTGTGCCGGGGGTGTCTGCGGCCCACTTCCTGTCTGCGGCCTGCGTGACTTCGGAACAAATGAGGCAGAGAATTACCTGGAAACCGGAAGGGCGGGCCTGTGCACGGTCGTCGTCACAGACGCAGCCACCCGAGTCCCCGCTCCCCTGGCCCGATGCTCCAGCCCACCGAGCGCCAGGCCGCCGAGACTGGCACGGCAGGGGCGGTCCCCCAGGCCTGGGGCTGAGGATGGGGACGTGTCTGGGTGCCCGGCTGCTGGAAGTCACTGAGGGAGCCATGACCCGGAGCAGTGAGCCCGGGGGGTGGAAGGGTGCTTCGGCCTCAGGTGATCTGAGGCTATTCCTGGCCTGTTGTCTGCTCGGTTGCCAATGGGAAGGCCAAGAAGAGGCTTCCTCGCTGAGTGCCAGGCTGGGCGGGGTGGGGAGAGGAGGCTTTGCAGGGGGCCCTGTGGGGGGGGGGGAGGCCCCAGGGACTCCCCCTGCAGCTTACAGCATTCATCTCTGCGGCTGCCTACGCCCCTGGCCAGGCCCCAGCCCAGCCCCTTTCCCTCCGCTGGTGCTGGCACCCTCCCCAGGGGGTAGGAAGGGCCAGCAGTGGCGCATGGGGACGTGGGGACGCAGTGTCATCTCCTAGGCAACACTGCTTGGGTGACATCCCTTCTCTGCCTCCTACTAGCTCTGTGACCCTGGGTACATGACTTCACCTCCCTGTGCCTCAGTTTCCCCCTCTGTAAAATGGGATAACAATGGCACCGTTCTCATAGGGCTTCTGTAAAGCTGAGTTGTAAGAACCTGTCAGCGGTGGCGCCATCATTGTTAAGGAGCTGGTGAGGCCGAGGGCACTGCACCTGCTGTCTGCTCGGTGCCCAGGCTCAGCTCAAAGGAGGCTCCAGCTGCTGTGCTAATGAATGCCTCCAGGGCAGTGCCCAGCCTGGGAGCAGCGGGGGGAGGTGGAAAGGGGGGCACGGGGCCAAGGCTGCTTCCTCTCTGCTGTGAATGCTCCTCAGATCCTGGGGAGCGGGGAGGGAAGGACAGGGCCGGCTCACATGCCCTCGGAGCCCTGGAGATCCGACAGGAGCAGCGGGCACTGTTTCTGGGAAGCTGCCTCCCTCCCCCTGACCACAGAGGGCCCACGGGGCTGCCACTCATCACAAAGCCCCACTGGGAGCCCCGCACGGCTCCCGCCCCTCGCGTCCAGCTGCTGGTGCTGCGGGCAGAGCAGGCCGGCCATCGGACAGGAGTCAGGAGCGGAGGCCGGAGACCGGCAAGGACACGGTGTGGCGGGCGGGCTTAGAGGACAACTCTGTTCACAGAATCAAGTTCCCTCCACGAGGCTCCGGTGCCCACCTCCGTGCTGGAAGCGGGCAGAGGCCAAACGAGGTGCCCTGGCCTCCACGGGAGAGCAGGAGGGACACGGGTTGGCTTCAGCTCAGCCCTTTTTCTTCACCCTCCCCTGGGGACATGCCTTTTAACTGATCACAGAGACAGAGGGAGGGAGAGAGAGGGAGAGAACAAACACGATGTGAGATAAACTCCAACCAGTTGCCTCCCGCACTTGCCCTCAACCAGAGATCAAACCTGAACCCAGGTGCGTGCCCTGATCCTGAATCGAACCCACAACCTTCTGGTGTACGAGACGATGCTCAAACAACCGGGTCCCCTGGCCGGGACCAGCCATGGGCTCGCTAACAGGGCCTGCAGCAGCCTGCCGGGATGCTCGGCGCCTCAGGGCCCTGGTCTGTAATATGGGGATTATGGCCGTTGTGACCTCACGTCCTGAATGGCAGGATCAAATTAGACATTTCCTGGGAAACACTCCACCCTTGGACTCTCCTGCCGCTGGGGGCCGTCATCAGAACCGGAGTTTGAGTTTCAGGTCGGAACTCTGCGTTCAGGTCCCAGATCGGCTCGTTTCTCGCTGCGAAACCAGGGGCCAGGCCCCTCGTCTGTCCAGTGGGAGTAATACTCTCCGCCTGGGCGCGTCTGTGAAAGGTCAGTGCGGGGTCTCCCGGCTGCAGAGTGGACGCCCAGTGAGTGTCCGTTACAGCGGTTCGCAGGAGTGACAGCGATGAGATGGCCAGAGGCCCCGGAGTCAGCCCGGTTCGCGTGCATCTTCTGTTCCACGGGCTGTAGCTTCCCGGCTGCAATCGCAACAAGTATTTGCTGATTGACCCAGGAAGACGGACCCTGGATGCTTGTGACACCACCCCCTGAAAAAGCTGGAAACCCCAAGCCTCCCCAGGCCCAGCCCCGACCTGCGCTGGAGAGGTGGCCTGTCTCCCCTGCAGCCCTCCGCGCCTCCCTGCAGCCTGCCCCCTCCCCTTAGGTCAGATATTTGCTTCCCTGAAAGCTCATAAAACACTGTTTCGCTGAAGTGTGCTTTCACTTACGCCAGCAGCCCGTCATGCCAAAGTTATTTTATTATGAAGAGAGCAGAACCGCGTAGAATATTTTTAGAAAATAGAAATCATATTTCATTTCTTTCTTGAATGAACTACATGCCTGATTTTTTTTAAGTCGACTTCAAATAGGGGCCCTCCTGGAGCTGAGTTTTGGGGGCTCCTGGAATGTCAGACATGCTGGGGGAGTGAGGGCTGGGAAGGAACATTGGAGCCGGGCCTCTGACACCACCACCATTCCCCGGGACAGTCATTACTCATTCTGTTAATGAACAATGAGCACCTGCTAATTGCCAGGCCCCAGGCATTCTGGCTAAAATCATTGACCAGAGCCACCCCTCCCCTCAGGCTTGTAAACACAGGGCTCCCACACAGAGAACCGTGCTGGTTGGTGTTAGGAGGAGGTGCTTGGGGTGGGCAGTCAGGAAGGCTCCCCGGAGGCGGCGGCCCTGGAGCTGGTTAGGAGCAGAAGTGCACTAGGTGCAGAGAGGGCGAAGGGACAGTCAGAGGCGGGAACAGCACACAAAGGCCTGGAGGGTGAGCGGCAGTGTAGCGGGCTCTGGACAACTATTCTGGAATGACTGCAACAGGAAGGTGGACAGGAGTGGGAGAGAGGCCAGGCCAGACCCTTCCTCAGTGCCTGCGGGGCTTACACCTGACACTGGCTTCACCCGAGGAAGCTGGGGTTTGACGGATCCTATCCATCCACTCAGGAGTGTTTTCTGAGCGTGGGACGCTGTCCTGAGGTTCTGAGGGGCCGTGGAGAGGCAGGTGTGGTACGCGCATGGCCTTCTGTCCTCAGGAGAGGCGGCATCTGATCAGAGACTTCACCGAGGGAGAGGCTGAACAGATGGAGAGACAGAGGCGCCTGAAGGAGCAGGGTCGGGGGGCGGGGGGAGAGCAGGGCTAAGATAAGGATGCCAGGAAAGGTCTGTGGGTCGGGAGGAGGGATGTTTCCCCTTTGAGGTCAGAGATGTGGGTTTGAAGAAGGAAAGAGGTCCAAGAAGCTAAGTGCTGATGAGAGAAGCTCGGTGCTGGGTGGTGGGTCCAGGTGGGGGAGGGAAGAAGTCACTGCTTCATTCAGCACACTAGGCCCGTGGTGAGCAAACTGCGGCTCTCGAGCCACATGCGGCTCTTTGGCCCCTTAAGTGTGGCTCTTCCACAAAATACCACAGCCTGGGCAAGTCTATTTTGAAGGTGTCAGAAGAAGTTTAAGTTTAAAAAATTTGGCTCTCAAAAGAAATTGCAATCGTTGTGCTGTTGACATTTGGCTCTGTGGACTGATGAGTTGGCTGACCACTGCACTAGTCAACGATGCTGAGCACTGCGGGGACCAGGGAGGAGCCAGGCATCCTTCCCACCCCGGGAGCTCTCGGCTTTTTCTTCCCGGCCTGCTGCGCCCCCCCTCCAACCCCCCTCTCAAGTCCTCATGATGCAATCATGTCTTTAAAGGCCAAGTGTCCCCTCCTCAGGAAGTCTGTTAGCTGCATTCTCCCTCCTCGGGACCCTGGGGTGCTCTGGTCTCTCTCACATGTGTGTCTCCCTTTTTCTGGGTACACTTAAAATATATATATATATATATATATATATATATATATATATATATACACACACACACACACACACACACACACACACACACACACATATAATTGATTTCAGAGAGGGAGACAGAGAAACATCAATGATGAGAATCACTGACTGGCTGCCTCCGGTATGCCCCTGACTGGGATCAAGCCTGCAGCCCCGGGCATGTGCCCTGCCCGGGAACTGAGCCGTGATGACCTCCAGTTCATTGGTGGGTACTCAACCCCTGAGCCAGGCCCGCCGGGCCTGTGCACACTCTTCACCTGTCCTCCAACCAAGCTGTGAGAGGCTTGAGGACTGAGGCAGCTTTCTTTCTCCCCCAGGTCCCGAGTACGCTAGTGCTCCATAAATGGACGAAGGAAGGAATGACTTTCAAGAACCCGGGTCATCTTCAACCTCTGGCCTGTTCCTTATCTGAGCAGCAAGCCCACTGTGGCCTGTCCCAGGCTGGCTGCCGGTCACATGCTCGTCACGGGCCCTCTGCACGGTGGTGAGGTCATGGCCCGGCAGGCTGCCCGGGCTGCGGGTGTGACTGCCGTCAGAGAGCCCAGGTCTGGCAGCCCCCGGGGCCCGGCAGGCTCACCGAAGGCTCCGAGACGCGGTGCTCACCAGGTGCGGGAGCCGCCCCGAGCCGGCCTCCCTCGTGGGCTCTGCTCGGCCCTCGGGGACACCGACAGCCGCGTGGGTCCCTGGTGGGTCGGCCGGCGGAATGGGCTGGGACAGGGGTGCCCCGGCCCATTCAGGGGCCTCCCTCCCACTCTCCGCGTTGCTGTCTCGGTGCCCAGGAAGCAGGCTGGGAAGGGAAAGACCTCTTCCTGTCAACAAGGACTTTCCGCTGCGACCCGACCCCCGGCCCCGGGGGGAGTCACCCAGGGCAACAACCCCTCCAGCCTGCGGAAGAGGCGGCGCTGCTTTGAGGACCCAGCTCCACCAGACGCCTCAGTGGGAGGGGGTGTGGTCTTCCAGCGAAAGAGGGCTCAGAACCGCTCCCTGACCCCCCAGAGGGGGTGGTCTCCAAAGCCCCCTCTCCCCCGGGGCCCTCGGTTTGACCTGCAGGCCACACTGGACTGATGTTCTTAAAATGACCTTACACGCAGCTCCCACCGCATCAGTTTGCTTCGGGTCTTTGGAGGCTCCTCTCTGACTCTGGAGGCAAGTCCAAATGCTTTAGTGTGGCCCCGGCCCCCCCTTTGAACTCTATGCCCTCCATGCCCCTCACGCCCTGCGCCCCAACCAGGGTGCCCAGGCCGCCTCCATTTCCTGTCACCCCCTATGCCGGAATGCCTTTTCCTTCCAGTGAACCCCCTTTCCATTCTCACATCATCCATCCACCTATTCAAATATCTGCCGAGCACCTTCACATGCCGAGCTCTGGGCCAAGAGCCGAGGTTTCTGCTGCCAACAAGTTGGACAAGGCAAGGGCCCACAGACATGCCAGGCCTGTGCAGGGGGCAGAGACATACACGGGCCCTGCAGAGGAGCGAGGTGAGCTCCACAGAGGGCGTGCTGGAGGAGGTGGCCGCTGGCTTCTTGACGAGGAGTTAGGTGGGCCAGGGGAGCAGGGAGAGGAGGGGCGGCAGGAGGCTGGGACCTGTGGAAGCGGAACGTAAAGGCCCGAGCAGGGGACAGGGCCTCCTAGGACTGAATGCTGGTCACAAAGTCTGGACGGGTGTGCGGGGAGTGGCCAGAGGAGAGGCAGCAGCACGCGCAGTCTGTGCCCCGTCCTCAGAGCCGCTGGAGACCCAGGCAAGCGTCGGCAGAGGCTCGCAGGGAGCTGACCGCGCCTGGACGGTGCAGTGACTGGGCGTGGCCCGGACGGCAGGAGGGCCAGCGGCAGGCCCGGTCCGGGAAGGGGCGTTTGTGTGCTCTGGGCAGGAGCAGTGTTGGCTTAGTCCAGGGATGGCCGGGGAGCTGAGGCAAAGGGGGAGGGTTTGGAGCTCTTTCCAGCCAATAGGGCTCGGCGATTGCTCAGGCACTGGGGGGGGGGGGGGGGGGGGGGGGAGTCCAGGTGGCCCCCAGGTTTCTAAGGGGGTGGTCAGGGGGCCCTTTTGCTGAGAGGGGCAGGTGTGTGTGGTGGTGGGGGGGTGATGTGCTCAGTGTGAGCTCGGGAGGGGCCGTCGGGGACCGCTGTGAGTGTGCCCCGGGCGGTGGCCAGGCTAGATCTGTGCTGCGAGGTCTGTGCTGGGCGGACCTGGGGCCCCGCTCTATATGGCCACTGACCTGGGAAGGGTGAGCGTGCCCTCCTCCGGGAGCCTGCCCTGCTCCCCGCTCCCTGCGCCGGCCCTTGCCTCCCTGACAGCACAGCTGCTGGAGCTTTTTAGCTTTTCTCGAAGAATAAACTCTGTGAGTTTCCAACACAGATTAATGCTAACAACCCGGATCAGATCCTGTCACTCCCCTGCTCAAAGCCATTAGTGAGACTGACCAGAGAATGTCCAGAGGCCAGCAGTGTCCTCAGGACAGGATGGGAACTGGCCCCCACAGAGAGGCGGCGGCAGAGACGTTTGAAAAGGGGGACTTAGTGGGACTTGAGCGGCTGGGTGTGGGCTGAGGGAGAAAGGGGAGGCGAAGCTGTTCCCAGCTCACCAGCCTGACAGTTCAGATTAGAGGGCGAGGAGGAGCAGGCTGGGGAGGAAGAAAATGGGGCAAGTTTTGGACCCACTGAGTGTGTGGGGGTGCCCGCACACCCCTCGCTGGAGGCTTCCAGGACATCACAGGACTCTGGGACCTGAGGCTGGGTCAGGTTATTTGTGAGGCAGCCCCACCCTCACCCCTCACCCTCAAGCTCCTGTCTCACCTCAGGGCCTTTGCACATGCTCTCTCCTCCACCCAAAACTCTCTCCCCTCCGACCTTCACGGGGCTCAGGCCCTCAAATAACTGGGGAGTTCATCTGGAGTCGTGCCTGACCCCATCGTGCTAACTGCCTACTTGGCCTTAATTTGCATCAGAGCATTTACCACCAGCCAGCGTTCTATCATCGAGCTGTTTGTTTTTCTGCTTCCACCACAGGAATGTGTCTTCCTCCAGGACAGTGGTTCAGTCTGTCTGCTTCACCTTCCCCGAGAAGGCCCCAGAGGAGTGCTCAGAGAGGGCACGTGGTGAGCGCTGGGAACGGATGACTCACGGGGAGAGGGTGGCATTGCTGGGCCAGCAACAGTGGCAGGAGGCGTGTCTCAGTGGAACCAGAGCCACCGACAGGGCAGGAGGAGAAGGGTCTGGGGCAGAACTTGGGGGCTGCAGCATCAACGTTGCAGGCAGGGGCGGGGAGAGGCCAGTGGAGCATGGACCTCGTACAAGTATTTGTGTTTGCACCTCATACGGGAGCTCAGGTAGAGGGACAGTGCCAGGGTGCCAGGGAGCTGTGAGTTGTGGGACGGAAAACACAGAATGCTCTGGCAAAGTCCCTAGGAGGCCCTGGTGGCAGCTTCTGTGCAGGGTGGGGACAGACTCCAGGCCCAGAGGGAGTGGCCCTGTGATTGGAAGGGGAGCTGAGACTGTGTGCCAGGCCCAGGGGTGATCACTGGGGTGGGCACGGACGGCAGGTGAGTTGTGCAATGGATGAGGACCTGCTGTCTGACCTGCTCTCCTGGCCTGGCCTTGGCAGTGAACTTCCAACACAAAGTAATCTCAACAGCCTAACTCAGATCACGTCACTCCCCTGCTCAGACCCATTAGTTAGGCTAAAACCCGTGTCCTCAGTCTGATAAACAAGGCCCTGCAGGCCGACCCTGCCTTCTGGTCTGACCCCGCTCCCCACGCCCCGCCCTGCTCGCTCCTTCCAGCCGAACAGGCTCCGCTGGTGGTGGAGCCAAAGGCCTCCCTGCCTCCTGGCACTGGCACAGCGCTCCTTGCCTGGCAGCTGTCCCCCGGATCGGCACCTGGCCCTCCCCTTCCCACAGCCAGGTCTCGGCCGTCACCCCCTTAGAGGCGTTTCCCGTCCCTCTAAGGGACTCAGCCCACCCGTTGCCTTACCTGCTGTTTTCCTGAAAGGCGATAAGTTATATTTATAATATACCGCATGCGGACTCCTGTCTGTGAGTGTGGTGGTGCCGGCAGTGTGACCCAGGACAGGAATGCTGGGCTCAGAGCCGCACAGCCACGGAGGAGGCGTCTGTAAACACTGTGCTGAGGAGGTTTGGTAACCGAGTGATCGGATCTGTAAAGCCAGTCTGCAGAGAGCCCTTATGTACATACAACGGCTCTTCACAGTGGCCTTGCCAAGGGCACCCTCAGCTCACACAGAGCCGGCCTAGGATGGGAGCAGCAGCCCAGGCAGATGCGCACAGACCACACCCCACGCCCATCTCGCTGAGACCCTGCGGACCCTCTACACTCAGAGCAAACCCAGACCCTCCCTCCCTTCCTCCTGGTCCAAGTGGGAGAGGAGAAGACCGGAGAGAAGTCAGGTGTGCCAGGGAGGAAGGCTGGGAGGGAGGAGGAAGAGGAAGCTTGAGGAGCCAGGGCCGAGGGTGGGGCACCCTCTTCTAGGTCTAGAGCCTGGAAGGGGCACCTTGGATCTCAATGGTCCACTTCCTTCTCCAGGGGACAGAGACTTGCCTTGGGAGGAGGTGCCCTTGATCATGAAGCCTGACCTTCTGGTACTTTCTCCCTTCTGGCACCCCCCCCCCCCCCCCCCCCGCCAAGTTTCTGGGAATTCCCCACTTCCTGGTAGGAAAGTCAAGCCCTGGCGGGATTTTCCTCACCCCAGGAATCTAGGACACTTTCCAGCTTTTTCCTTAGCTTCACCCCCTGCACTCTGCCCCAGGGGTGGACGCCCTCTCTGCACATCTCCCCGACACGGGAGCAGGTCCCGTCCTCTCCTGGAGGTGGCTGACCCAGGGGCTGACGCCACTGTGAGCACACAGCCTTCCGAAGCAGCGGGAGGAGTTCCCACTGTGTCCCAGCCCCGCCCCCCTTCTCCAGCGAGCTCCTGACCGCCTCTGCTGGGGAAGCGTCCCTTGTCCCTTCCCTGCCTGGCCTCGTGCGGGGAGAGTGGCTCCAGGCTGGGCTGGGAGGTCTTGGTCAGTCGGCCAGCCCGGCCAGGGGGCCGTGGGGATTGCAGTGACACTGGATCTGGGTCTCGGCAGCAGTCACATGGACCGTGAGCACTGTCTGGGCTGAGCCATGTCCGGGCCAGCTGCTGGCTCACAGTCCCCGGAGAACCTGCTCATCCCAGCATCCCGCTCTAATTCATTTCAGCGACTACTGCCTGGCCAGCCCAGCCCGAGGCACAGGAAGGGACGGGAGCGAAGCACAGCAGACACAGCTCCCCAACACACACACGGGGTGCTTTGGTCCCGTGCTCTGGGGGGGGGTCGGGGTGGACTCAGAGATAAATTAAGCATCTTTCGGAGCTCAACAAACTTGGATCCTAGCAGGGGAGACAGACACGGTCTGGAAACTGCATGGTGGCATTACCTGGTCCTTCTCCGCCTTGGCAGGGGCCATGAATCGGTCACGCTTTGTCATCACCTGTCAGCACCCCCCATCCCCACCCCCCACCCCAGAACATGAGCACCTGGAGGGCAGGGACTGGTCGGCTCTCTTTGCATCCTCAGCATCTCACACAGCTGATCATGTTTGCAGAAGATGTTACACGAACGACTTCTAAACAGTTACCTGTTATTATGAGACTGCAGACACACACTAAAAGGAGATCTCAGAGGTGCTGGCGATCTCACGCCTCGTTGTAGGTAAAGGGCTGGCTCATTCTAAGCGGGAGGGTCGGGGAAGGCACCAGGGAAAGGGCATGGGGGCAGCCACGCCCTCCAGGCCGCCAGTGCACAGCAGAACAGCATCCAGCGGAGGGGACAGCAGATGTGAAGTCTCAGAGGCCGGAAAGGACATGGCTTGTCACAGCCCACGCAGCCCGTGGAGGGAGGGAGGGAGGGAGGGAAGATGTGGGGGGCAAGGACCCCGGGCCAGGCCAAGAGCAATGGTGAATACCACTCTAAGGGGTTTGACCTTTGCTCTGCGGACAGATCCCTGGGAAACGGGGGATGGCATCACGTGAGCTCGGCGGTGTTCCCGGGAGACGTCAGGAATGGTTGTGTGCAGGGTCTATGTCGAGAGGGCATGACCAGGCGTGCCCTTTGCTTGGCCCTGGCTTCGTAGGAAGTTGGAGAACCGGGGAGAGTCAGGGCTGGGTGGGGAGGGCATGAGTGGAGACATCACTTAGAAAGCCACTGTCACGTTAGCAAGCAGATGACAACAGTATGAATCAGAACAGGGACAGCAGGAAGAGGAAGATGCAGCAGTGATGACCCATCAGATGGAGAAAGTGAGGCTGCAATTTCCAGCCAGAGGGGCTGGAAGCACACAGAGAAGGGGCAGGCTGTGGGGCTGGGGAGGACATGAGGCACACCCTGCTGGTAGGCGGTCCTCTCTTCCAAAGCGAGCGGATGATGGCGATGGATGCCTCCAGCTTAGGAGGACTCAGAGGACTGACTGGGCTGCGTCCAAAGCTTACACACAATCCCTTTCTACAATGGAAATACTCACAGTCCCTCCCAGTCCTCCCCCCCCCCCCCGCCTCCCTTCCTCCCACCCACCACCCTAGCAACCCATGTGGCCTGACAAACAGGGAGGCGTTGCCAGGAGAGGTAAGATGTGTGGAGGACACCACGGATGACTTCAGTGTCCATGAGTGACGGAGCCCACACCCTGGCCTCTCTGTTCTGCTGGCCCAGCTCGGAACCTTCTGTGTCCTGGCCACCCACTCCCATCGCCACTCCCCAGACGTAGTCACCAGCCAGCACTCCCCACCTCTGAAATCACTAACTCTGACCTCCTTCTCTCCTCTCTGCATATTCACCCCATCACTTCGCCTACACCTGTCCACAGACCCCTCTACTGTCTCCCAACCCAGCAACCCCCTTCTTTCTCCACACCCATCTCTCTCACAGCATAGATTGCACAACTCAGAACTGCACTCCTTCTCCCCCATGACGTAGCCCCTAGTAGAAACCCCACTGCGCATGAGCCAGCTCGAAGCTGCCCAGATCCACCATCACTGGTGGTGGCCCAGCTCGCCTCGATCCTCGACGCTGCCTGCTCTGTTTTCCCTAGTCAACACCTGTTCAGGTCCTTGTGCATCTACTTCTGAAAGCCTTATCCCCGTCCTCAAACCCTCAACATATTCCCTTCCATCTTACTTCTCAGCAGATGAAGCCAGCCCCCTTCAGGGATAAAATATGAGCCCGGAGGCAGGAGATCTGCCCATTTCCTGCCTCTCCTCCCACCCACCTGCCTGGACCCCCCTTTCCACTCTGCCTCCTGTTTAATGGGAGTCCACCTGCTCTCCCCACTGGTATTCTGGATGCCAGCCCTTGCTGCCATCCCAGGGACCTCGCTGTCCCCTTTTCCTTCAACTTCTCCTCTTCTGTTCAACATGTAAACAAGGTCAAGTATCTAATAGTCCATCAGCCTTCCCTTGATTCTACCCCTTCCTCCCACTACCACTTCCTCTTTCCTAAGAAAACATCTCGAACCCTACCTTTGCCCCTCAACGCAAGGTGACGTGTTTTCCCCCATCACAAAACCGACCGGAGCTGCTGCCACTGAGGACTTCTCCATACACCCAGCGAATGTGTCCCACCCTTGGGTGGTTGATTTTTCTGCTGTGGGTCGTTTTTTTTTTCTACTGTTGAAGTTCTTTAGCTTCTCACTCTCCTGTTTTTCCTCCTCCTTTCTCCTGGACCCAAACCCTAAATACTGGAGTTCATCAGACTCCGTCCTAGGCCTTATGTCCTCTCTCTTTTGACCCTGAACCCCCTTATGCTTCTGGCACTTCAAGTGGGGCTCTCTGCTGACAACTGTCAATCATACACCTCTACCTCTGTCTAGACCTTGCTCTTGAGCTTCCAGGCCATGTATACAAACTGCCTGTGGAGTTCAGATTTAGCAAATTAAAAATACAGGTGCCAGTTCAATTTGAACGATGATGAAAAGAAATTGAGTATGAATATTTCCCATATAATCTTTAGGACAGATTCATGCTGTAAAAAAGGTATTTGTTGTTTAACCTGAAATTCGAATTTAACAGGGCATCTTCTTTTATCAGGCAACCCTGCGTGACTGTGACATCTTCATTTGAGGCCCCACAGGCACCCCCACTTAATATATTCACAGCGGAACTTCCCATGGGACCACTTGGCCGTACACGGGGTTATGCAAATGAAAAAGGCAAAATTGTCTTTGGCTCCTCTGCTCTCCTTTAACTCCGGAATCCTCCTAAATATCCCTGAAATCGGACCACTCCTCTTCAGTGACAGCATCACCCTAGTCCAGGCCACCGTCGCCTTTACCCACCACAGTGTCCTTCCCTCTGATCCCTACTAGACTGCCACAGAGCAGCCCAAATATCTTATTGAAATGTACATTTCATCATGGCTCTCACAGGTTTAAAGGTTAAAGCTTGAAATCCATGCCCCCTCCCCTCCATGATGTGGCCTCTTTGTGGGCCACTTTATCAACATTCTGCTGTCACTCTGAGCTTCCTCTTGCCGTGGGCCGTTCCACATGCTGTTCCCTCCACCTGGGATGATCTCCTTTGAGCTCTCAGTGATCATTAGTCTCAGCTCCTGTCCTCCACTCCTCCTTGGGCCCATGTTTCTCTTTTGGGACAGTTATCACTCTCTCATCACCTGCTGGATGCCCAGTCCTTAGCCTGTGAGCTCTCTGAGAGCAGGACCCTGTCTGTCGTCTCCACTGTATCCTGAGCCCCTAATAAGCCCCTGGTCCGGAGAAGGAGCTCAAGTAATATTCAGGGATGAATGGGAGAGTAGCTTTTCTCCTCATTCAGCCTGGGAGGTCTCAGCACAGAGCACTCTCCAGAACCGGAATTTTTTCCAGATGGATTTAGTGTTTACACACCACCATGTCCCTCGTTGGGTGTCTCAGTCCTCCAGTCCTCAGTCCTGAGCATCAGGAACTCAGACCTGTCAGGGTTGTCTCAACCCTGCGTGTTGAAGGGGGAAGCAGAAGGCAGAGTGGCCAGAGAGGAGAGGGAGAGGGTGGGCAGCCTCCTACAGGATGGTGGCGGCCGATGTGGGTGAACCGAGGCCAAGACCAGGACAGCCTTGTGTTCAGGCCCAGCTCCTGAAGTGTGGCCTCCAGCTCGGCTCTCCCACGTCCCATGGCAGCTTCCGATGGTGGACGGTGAGCTGGGGGTTATGAGGGCTCCCAAGGGCACCTGTCCAGCAGGCCCTTACAAATGAAGGCCTGGAACGGAAGGAGAGCTCAGGGCTGTAGTCACCAACAAGCAGGTGAACATCCAAGCTGCCTGAACAGGGAGGGGGCCCCCCGGAAGACCACGGGATGTCAAGGAGAAGAGACCAACGAGAATTTGGGGTCACCTGGCTTAAGGGATTCAGGAAGGAGAGTGAGCTACACAAAGAAGTGGACAAAGAGGAAGTGGGCCGGTAGACGGAGAACCAGGAAGGTGCCGAGGCCGGAAGCCCAGGGGTAACGTTGAAGAAGCACAAGGGTTGAGCAACCGTCAGCTGCCCAGGAGGGTGAGCTCTGAAAAGTGGAAGCGAGGGTCGGAAAATGAGACGTCAGTGTGACCTCTGAAAAGAAATATGAGCGCATCTCTCTGGTCCTAGCTCCTCCTACCTTCACTCCACCCACCCGTTTCTACAAGTGTGAGAACTGTTTATGATTTCGGAAACAGTCAGGGGGAGAAAGAAAGTCAATCCCAGGCAAGCAAGGTCTTCGCCAGTCTGTAATTAGTGTCCCATCTCCAGAGCCTGGGACCACTGCTGAGGAAGGTGGGGGATGGTCCCCACACTTCAGAGGCGTGGTGTCTACTGTAGGTTTCCCAGCACCACTGCCAGGACAGGGGCTGCCTGGATGACCCCTTGTATTAAGAGGTTCCTGCAGTCCTTCTCTGTGCCCCTCCTGGCCACCACCCAGTCTTCTGTCTCCGGCCTCCCCCTTCTTGGATCCCCAGAACCTGCCTGCAGAGGGGGCCACACTCTCCCGACTTCTTTTTATTTTAATATACTTTTTATTGCTGATAGTATTACAGATATTTCCCATTTTCCTCCCCTTTACTCTCCTCCTCCCAGTCCCACACCCCCAACCCCTCCAGGTCTACCCTATTGCCCATGCCCTATGTCCATGGCTATGCACATAATTATCAAAGTTTCTTGGTTTATTTCTTCTTGTCCCACATCGAGGTATGTCAGCCTATTCCATAGCTCCATGCTTCAGGTATCATTTTGTTTCTCCCTAGTTCTCCACTTCATTTACTCCAAAGACAAACCCAGGACACATTTCTTGACTCACATCTGCCTCAGGGAAACCGACACCAAAACCAACAACCAGTTCACCGGGTTGGGATTACAAGGTCTGACAGCATCCAAAGCTTACAGCTGTGTGTCATTCCTGGCCTTTGCTCCTGACCCCTCCTGGGAACCTCATGACCTTGACCTCATGGCTTTGTCCCTGAGGGTAAGGCCTCCTTTTTCTCTTACCCCAATTCAGACATGCACCCCCTCCGTTCCAGTGAGCCCTTCATCTCCAGCTAGTACTCTGTCTCTTGGAGCCCTTAAGCATGAGAGACTCATTCAGGAATGTCCCAAGGGGAGTCATTCCCTCCCAGAAGGACACGGGATGGGCGAATCTTTCACCATCATCCTATTTAATAAAAGGCTAATATGCAAATTGTCCCCCTCGGGAGTTCGACCTACCAGGAGTTTGACCGCTCGCTATGACGTGTGCTGACCATCAGAGGGTGGCATGAATGAAGAAAGGCCCCAGCCAGCAGGCGGTAGCCAGGGGAAGGCAGGCCCTGATCGGCCCTGATCACCGGCCAGGCCCAGGGACCCTTCCCCTGCATGAATTTCATGTGCCAGGCCTCTAGTATTTTATAAATACCACTTATGTCCATGTCACTTCCATGCTCAAAAGCTGTCAAGGGTTCCCTGTGGCCCGGGAGCTGGGGATGAGGGGATCCTTCACTGGTGCAGGCTCCTTGGGGAGGAGAGAGGTAAGAAGGAGTCCTCTGGTTTCTCTGCCCCAGATGCCCCACTGACCCTGGGCATGCCCTCCCCTTGGGAAGCCCTACAGTGGCTTCCCACACATGAGGAGTGGGAGCTTGGCCAAGGAGGAGAGGTGTGCTGCAGTACAGAGAGCTCAGAAGACCTTGGCCATGGCCTCCTGTGTGGCCACCAGCACAGGATTAGAGACAAGCTCGGCAGCTGAGCCTCCAAGGCCTGTCTGAATATCTGGCCCCAGCCTGTGGCCCAGCAGTCAGGAGCCTGGAGCTCCAGCACCTCTGCCAAGAACCTGCACCCCTCAGGCAAGGACTCTGTTCTCTAGCCTTGGCCTCGGGCCCACTTCAGCTCGGCCATCCTACAACTCCGTGAGGAGGCCTTTCCCCTCCGCTCTTCCCAAGAAGCCTCCTGCTCCAGCCCAGTCCATTTTCTCAGGCCCCTGAACACTCTAGGCTAGGGGTGTCGAACTCAATCAGAGAAGGGGCCAAAATCTAAAATCCAGCCTAAATCGCGGGCTGAATGGTTTACTGAACTGTCATTGTGATGGAAACGCAGCGGAGTGCAGTGATGACAGCGCGGTGCGGGCCACATTGCAAGGCCTGGCAGGACGGATTTGGCCCTCGGGCCTTGTGTTTGACACATGTGCTCTAGGCCAACAAGGGCCAATAGATACGGCCCCATGTGCCAGCTTGAACCTGTTGGTGATGGCACATTTAGAGCTGATGGGAAACAGTGCCACAGTCAATACCAATGGATCCATGGTGCCACGTATGCCATGCATTTGCCAGACTCTATCGATGGTCTTTCAGTCTTCTGTCCTTTGTCTCCAGCCATTCTCCCTTCCCAGAATCCCTCTCTCCTTCCCTATATGTCTGACTCCTTTCAACAGCCACATTCCTCAAGAAGCTGGGGTTGACCAGCCAGTGATTGGGTGTCAGCCTATGAACCAAGAGGTCAGGGTTCGATTCCCGGTCAGGGCACAGGCCCAGGTTGCTGGCTCGATCCCCAGAGTGGGGCGTGCTGGAGGCAGCTGATCAGTGATTCTCATTATTGATGTTTCTATCTCTCTCCCTCTCTAAAATCAATAAAAATATATATTTATTAAAAAGAATCTGGGGTACCAACCAGCCCTCGGAAGCTTTTTCCTCCTTTGCACTTTTGAAAGGTAATGGCTTTTAAGTCACCTTTGGTTTGTTTCTAGTTTTTAGGGACGATGGATAGGGCTGCTATGCAGAAAAACTAAGTTACAAAACAAAACAAAACAAAACAAGAAAAGGGTAATGACTCTTCTGCTCCTTCGACATTGAGGTCAAGTTCATTCTGGTGGGTTTGTGTGTCCTCTCCCCAAGGAGACTGTGACTTCTGGGCACCCCTCTTGGGCCTCTTTGTCTCCTGCTGCCCTCGCCCAGAACAGGCCTGGGGCCAGTGTCAGGGGAACTTGCTGAGTGGAAAATGTTTATACAGAAGGAAAACCAGACGGTCAGATCCTGGCCCATAGGGATGTGTTGGGTGCCTGAGCCGAGCAGACACAAAGGAGGCAGACCCACACTTAGTCAGACCTAGTGAGACTGTTTCCCTAGAAGTCCGTTTCAAAATGGAAAGGAACTTGTGAGTGAGCGGAGGTGGGGAAGTTCCAGCTGCGGGGAAAGTGTGAAGGTTCGGGAGTAGGAACCAGAGTCTGCTTGGGAAATCTCCCTGGAGGCCACTTCCGAGCCTGTCCTTCCCCACGAGGCCCTTCGCACTTTGCCAAATGGCTGTTTTTTCCTGCCTGTGTACCATCTCCCCGGCCACGTGTGCTGGCTGCCCCCGCACCGATGAGCGATCGATGATAGGCCCAGCAGTGAATACGCTGAAGATGCTGGTCGTGCCTGGATTGGTGGCCAACAATGTAAGTGCCCCGAGAGCTGCAATTCAGGGGTGGAGCTGGGATGCCGCCAGGGTCTCTGAGTCTTGATTTATGGGAAGTCACTCCCTGGCTCCTGCTGGCTCTGTTCATGGGGACACTGTGTGGCTGGCCCGGAGGGGGGAGGGGAGAGGGGAGAAGGAAAGAAAGGAAATAAAAGACCAGATGCCCAAGGTTCAGGCCCAGAGGGCAGGGACCCTCCCCGACTGCCTCCTATTGTGTTTGGTCACCCACTGTTCGCTGTCTAATCATTCTCATCTGATGTGTGTGCTTGTTTACTCTCCCTGCTACTCCATAGGCCCCTGAAAGGCAGACTCTGGCTTCTATTTCTGGTGTCTGCCTCTCTGCCCCGCCCCACCCCACCCCACCCGACGCAGGCTCCCAGCACAACTCTGGGCTCATGTGAAGTCTGGATACAGCCCGTAACTGAGCTGCCTGGCCGGCTGCGTGGAGAGTGGCAGGGGTTCGTTAGTCCTGGGAGGAAGGCCTCCCAGAAAGTCCCAGCGCCCGCTCCCCGAGGCCCACAGACGTCCCTGTGGCACCTTGGCCAGCTCAGCGCCTCCCCAGCCTGCTCCTGACACCACTGGCTCCGCGGGCCTCCCTCCCTGGCCTCTGGGGAGACGCTAGCCTTCAGCTCTGAGATCTCAGCAGCCGCTCCAAAGCCAATCGGAATGAACGTGGCCGCCTCCCTGTTTTGCGAGTCCCATGCTTACAAACATCTCACCGCCTTCCTGCAGAACTCAGGGCCCGGCTCCCTCCGAGAGAGACCATCTGGCCATCCTCCCTGTTTCTCCTCCAGGCCTTCCCTCGCCCCCTCTCACTGAGCAGGATTTGCGGGCCCCAACTCTGGCTGTAAGCCGGGCAGTGACCTGCTAGAGAAAAGCAAGACGGGCCCTGCTCTCCGGCAGCTCCGAATCCATTGGGGTGACCAGAACACGGCGCTCATTGCGAAACCGTTCGAGGCAACGCTCGCTTGATAAGCTCCACATGTGTGTAGACAGCCTGGTCCCTGCCCAGCCTGGGCTCTCCTGGGTGGGCCAGGGGCTGGGAGGGACCCAGCAGAAAAAATAGGAAGAACGTTCTTCCAGGAGCATGGAGAGCCAACCAGCACATCCACTCACAGCTCCGTGACGTTAGGCCAGTCACCTGACCTCTGAGGCTCGAGTTCTTTAGCCACAAACCCAGGCTCCGGGGAGTCTGGGATCCGGACGGGCGATCGCAGAGCTGCAGCCCGTTGCTAAGCAGAGAAGGGCTTTGAGGGCTCAAGGCCCGGCCGGCAGGAATGGGCACGGGACCTGACTTCCAATGACCATTAGCAGGCCGTGGGCCCTCCTCCCGGCCCCAGCTCCGAGGCTGCGGGAGGGCGGGTGTGGGGGCCGCGGGAGCCGCATCAGCACCAACCAGAACAAACAAGGAGCTCTGCTCCAGCCTGCGCTGTTTATTTGCAAACAGCAGTGTTTGCACTGGCCACTGTTCTCCCGCCTCCCAGGCCAACAGAGGCTGTCTATGTGCCGCCCGCCCCCCCCACCCGGCCGTCTCTGGCCTCCACCAGGGCCTGACACTGCAATCCCCTGGCTCTTTGCAGGCCTCCCCGCACGTGGGTTCGACGCAGATGCTGCTCCACACCAGTGCAGGGATCCCGGGTAGTTCGGGAGGGAAGTTAGAAGGGGGTCATCCAGCTCCGGGGACGGCAACAGCGTGTTAGCAGGGAAGGTGTGTGCCCGTCACATGCCAGGTCCTGACTGTGACTACGCTCAGCGTCCCCACCCCCATTCCACATCTCAGAGTCCAGGCTCGGCGGTGGGCCCTGGCCACGTCCATCAGCACCGGGGATTCGGAGCCACGAGGACCTCCAAACTGCTCCCTGAGGTCCTAAAGCTCTGAGCCCAGGAGACCAACCCACCTTCAAGGTTTGGCCAGGTCGGAGCCAGGCCCAGTACACAGTGTCCCTCTGAGGCCAAACAGCCTCGTTCCAGCGATTCTGTGCTTCGGGGTTAGCACTTCGCTATAGGGTCGCACCAGGTAGGCAACTACTTTGGGGAGAGGTAGTCCCACTGACCAAGCAAGAGCCTGCTTTCCTCCCTGAAGGCAGAAACTGGCCTGAGATGCTGGGAGGGCCTGGGCGCCTGGGCAGAGGAGAGACACCGGGCAGGGAGGGAGGCCCGGCGCAGGGCTAGTGGAGACAGCGGGCCCCCCCTTGGGAGAAGCGAGCCCGAGACCGGTGCCTGGTTGGGACAGAGGCGTAGGGAGGGACGGCAGAGAACGGGTCTGAAGCCAGCAGAGAGGACAGCAGTTGCCCTGTTCAGCCCAGGACCACCCTAAGGGCACAGATGCCCTTTCCTTGCCCACGCTCAGCTCCTGTCTGCTCTCTGCCTCAAAGCACAGGGGAGCCAGGAAGATTCTGCAGACACGCCAGCACCTCCCCTCCCTTCCCAACCCCAAGGCTTAGGCCATCCCGGCTGGAGGGGAGGCCTCTGGCCAGAACGCTGACTGGCCCAGGGCACATAAGGGCCCCATCAGGACGGGGTTTGAGGCTGCCGTGTGGGTGCAGGAGATATCAGACGTGGGGCCCAGGAGCTTTGAAGTTAGGCAGCGGAGAGGACAGGCAGTGACCCTAGCAGTGTGGCCTCTGACCCTCCCTTGACCTCTCTGAACTTCAGTTTTATCCAGTGGGGATGATCCCTACTCCGTAGTTATGAGAATTCCAGCAGGTGTGTGTGTGTGTGTGTGTGTGTGTGTGTGTGTGTGTGTGTGTGTGTGAGAGAGAGAGAGAGAGAGAGAGAGAGAGAGAGAGAGAGAGAGAGAGAGAGAGATCGTGCGCGCCCCTGGGACTTGGGCAGGTGTCAGGGCTTTATACCCAGCTCCTTAGCACAAAGTCAGTGAGGAGCACAGAACCCACCGGGGCCCGAGCCTGGGCCCTGGCTGAGTGGCCCTGGCGTAGGACCTGGTGCACAGGCCAGGCCCTGGGCAGGAGAGGTCGCTCTGTGTCTTCCTTGAAGTCACCCTCCAAAGGAGGTCCAGCCCCGCTGGTGTGGCTCAGAGGCTGAGCATCTACCTATGAACCAGGAGGTCATGGTTCGATTCCCAGGTTGTGGGCTCAACCTCTATCAGGGGACATGCAGGAGGCAGCCGATCGGTGATGAGACAAACTCTCTCATCAGATTTTTCCTATGAAATCAATAAATATGTAATAAAATAAAAAAAGGGAGGTTTAGGGTGCCCCTGGGTTTGGGTGGTGGCATTCTGGTCCCTGAGGTCATGCTGTTTCTGGATTTCAACCTTCCAGCACCTTCTACACACACACACACACACACACACACACACGGCATCCAATGGTCCCATATCTGAGTAAGGTCAAGGTCACCCCTCGGCGTCCACCTGTCTGGCCAGTCAATCTAGTGGTCTGGGAAGGCAAAGGAAACGCTGAGAGTGGGAAGCAGCACCCCAGCGGGTACGCTGTGATGGTGTGTGGGTGTGGGTGTCTCAGAGCTGACTGTACTCACAGGAATCCCACACTTTTATAGTGACAGCTGCTGGTTCCCCCTGCATTCTCCACCCGTCACCCTCTGACTCATGGGACCACCTGGCCGCCCAGGACCTCTGAGGAAGGCCCCAAACACGCCAGTCCTGCTCACTTCTGCCCGCGTCCCGTCCCCCCCACCCCCACCCCCACTTCACATCACACGTCCAAATAAGGAGCTTTAAAGTGTGTCCAAAAGAGTCCCCGCATACAGGACTCATCAGGCCTTGGGAGCTCTGTAGCTTTGAGGCAGCTTGGTGTAGGGAAAGAGGAAGTGAGGTGCAAGGTCAGACAAGGTCAGCGAGGTGCGGGAACTGATGTCCTGAGTCCTGGGGCCAGGATGTCCCAACAGCCCATGGGGTCAGACCGGCTTGGAGCATCTGGGCTCTGCCACCTGCCTACTGAGTGCCCACAGTCAGCAAGTTACCCTCTGGGCAGAGGGACTGATTCCCACCTTCTGGGATCGAACCCTCCATGGCTGCTGTTTCATTACCAAGTCTGTGCAATGGCTGGCAGTGTTCCCCGCCCCCCCTCGCCTCTGCTCCCACCGCTCTCCCCCTCTATCCCTGACCAGCGCCTGTTCTCAGCACTCAGGGTGTGGTGTCCCCTGCCCGGCCCAAGGTAAGGGTTGTCAGGACTGAGGGAGATCAGTGTGCCAAGTAGCCGACCCAGGCCCTGGCCCGGAGGAGGTGGTCAGTGGCTCCAACAACACACATGATCTCAGCTTATGGCGGCTCCGTCCTTCCAGGAACTCGGGCCAAGAACCGTGGAGTCATTACTGACTCTTTCTCTCACATCCTCCCCTGGAACCACTGGGGAATCCTGCCGCCTCTCCCCGTCAGGTCAGCTTCCCACCTGTTCTCACCACCTCCTCACACCCTACCAAGGTCCCAGCTGCCCCCCTCTCCTCCATTACTGTTTCGCCCAGGTCTCTCATTGCCCTGCAGTCCCTGCTTAGCACTGGAGGGAGAGGACCCACCTCCATGGCTCCCTATCACTTAGCAAGTCTTTGCAACGACTGCTAGTGACCTGCCCACCCCCACTCTGCTCCCTCCTCCCTGCTCTCCCTTCTATCCCAGGGCCGACGCCTGCTCCTCCGCGCTCCGGCCTGGTGTCCCCCGCTGAGCCAGGGGTGCACGTTCTCTACACCCACGTGACTCAGAGTCCCCTTCCCTGTGAGGCCACCCGGACCACCAGTCACACTGCTCCTCGCCCAGCCAGGACCCCCTCAGCCTGGCCTGCGCCCAGCACTTAACACCTTCCAGAGCACCACGCAACTCACCGACTCCCCGCTCATGCTGATGAATGCCTGTGGTCGGTCTTTCTCACTAGAACGTAAGCCCCATAGACCTTGGTTTTGCACCCTTCGTATCAAGTTCCTAGAACTCAATAAATACGTGGCGTGTGAATGACAGAATCTCACCACAACATATGAGGTGGTTAAGGCAATCAACTCCTTTTTAAAAAATTTATGTTGTTATTGATTTGAGAGACAGAGGGAGGGAGGGAGGGAAGAGGAAAAGAAGAAGGGAGGAAAGGAGAGAGGGAGGAAGGGAGGGAGGGAAGAAGGGAGGGAGGAAGAGAGGGAGGAAGGGAAGAAGAGAGGGAGGGAGAGAAACATGGATCAACTGCCTCTTGCATGCCCCCTACTGGGGATTGGACCCAAAACCTGGGCATGTGGCCTGACTTGGAATCAAACTGGTGACCCTTTGGTGTATGGGACGACGCTCCACCCACTGAGCCACCAGCCAGGGCAGCAACCAACGCCTTTTAATGACAGAAAACCCCAGGCTTTCTACAGTGAAGTTCTGCTCTCCCCTGGTGCCTGGAGACAGGGTGAGGTGACAGTGGAAAATGGCCCTCCGTCCCCTCGGTCCCCTCCCCTTTCTGGTTCTCCCGCCCTGGGGTGCTGCCCCTTCAGCTCTGGCACAAGCACCCCTGCCCACGCCTCCCTCCTGACAGCTGAGGCCAACTGGAGCTTTCCCGAGTTTTACTACTTCCGACCATGAGAGAAAACGCGGAAATTAGCGCCGAGGTACAAGAATCGTAAAAACAGTCTGCTTGATGGAGTGCAGATTGCTGGCCCAGTCCTCAGAGCAAGGAGACGGTCTTGTTTCCAGTACCTTCTGAGGTATCAGTATTTTTTTTTTAATATACTTTTGTTGATTTCAGAGAGGAAGGAAGAGGGAGAGAGAGAGAGAAACATCAATGATGAGAATCACTGATCGGCTGCCCCCTGCATGCCCTCCACCGGGATCGAGCCTGCAACCCGGACATGTGCCCTTGGTGAGAATCAAACCTGGGACCCTTCAGGTTTCCAGGCCGACACGCTACCCTCTGAGCCAAGCCCAGCGAGGCCAGGGGTCAGCACTGCTGCGCCAGGTGCCAGGATGACAAAAGGAGCAGGGGCAGCGGCGCCTATGACGCAGCTACCATCTGCAAAGGCCCTCCTTGCCAGGTCAGGTCGCCCCTGCCGGGGACTTGGAATCTGACCACCAGGAAGCTTTACTTTAATTAAACAACAACCCTTTGGTCTCCCAACTACCTGCTGCAAATGCAGCTGGGAATGGAGCAGCTGGAACACAGAGGGAAACTGAGGCTCAAAGCGGGCCATATCTGGAGGTTCCACCAAATCGGTAAGATCCCAGGGAAGCTGATGCCCTGGGAGGGGTGTCTTTGGAGGCAGAATCCTTATACCTTCTTGGGAAACGTTGCTTGGCACAATGAAATCCATAAAGGACC
The DNA here is from genome assembly GCF_014108245.1 of Pipistrellus kuhlii. Taxonomy (NCBI): domain Eukaryota; kingdom Metazoa; phylum Chordata; class Mammalia; order Chiroptera; family Vespertilionidae; genus Pipistrellus; species Pipistrellus kuhlii. The sequence continues at coordinate 4,718,994 of NW_023425523.1, forward strand.
TACTGTGTGCCAGGCACTGCGCTCGGTGTTGGGGATACTGCAGTGAACTAGACGGGCAGGCTCCTGTCCTCGTGGGGCCTCCTGTCTTCCGGGGAGACAGACATTAAGCAAATGCACAAATAATGATTCTTAACCACAGAGGCAACACCTCCGAAGGAGAGGCACACAGTGCCATGAACATGTACGATCGGAGAACTTGACTTTGTGCGGGAGGGGAGGGGGGTGCACAGGCTTTGAGCAGGCGCTGGCTGCATGTCGAAAATGGTCTCCCCATCTGTCCCTGCAGGAGGCTGGACAGAGAGTGGGGCCCTGAGGCCCTGGGCAGCGGGCAGACCCCTGGGTAGAGGGTAAGACCTGGCCATGACGGGGAGGGGGTTCCTGAGGGTGCAGCCTGGGCTCTGCCTCACATTCCTCCGGACCCAGCCCAACCCCCAGCACCCCGAGCCAGCCAGCAGGCCCCTGGCCCTCAGCCCGTGGATGCAGTGGGGCCCGGCTCCATGACCTCACTGTAATGGTGTCCTCCGATCCCGCCAGCAGGAGCAGAAAACAAACTCCGAAAAGTCCCCTAGCGCTCCCAGATGCCTGCGCAGGAAGACTCAGGCTCGGCGTGTTGGCAGAGGGCCCAGCTCAGGAGGACTGAATGGGATCTTAAGTGCTTGCTGCAAAATACCAAAGATTGCTCAACATTCCTCTGACCCCAGGAGCTGGGGTTTGGCAGGAGGTGATGAGAGCTGGGGACCCGGAGCCTGTGGGCCAGCCATGCGGCTCAGGACTGACGGGGAACAGCCCTCCACCCTGCCTCCTGGAGGGGGTGCTGAACAGACCCCCCTCCACACACACACAGGGGTGCGGAGGTGGTATGGACTCGGGTGGGTCTGGAAGGAGGACAGAGAAACCTGCAGGCTTCCTTGGAGGAGAAAAGACAGTCCTGTCCTCTGGTGACAACTGCCAAGTCCCCCAGAAAAATTCTCCGTCACCCTCAGCAGCAAGGGGAGCACTGCCTGCCGCCCTGCCTGCCGATGGGCTGGATCAGAGAGGCACGTCCAGGGAGCCCTGATGAGATTTGATGGCTGGAGTTAGAGCGAGGAGTGGATGGGATGGAGATCCTCGGGGGGGAGGGGGGGAAATGATGTAAAGATGGGGACATCTTTGGAAGAGAAACAGGGGAAAGGGGATTGGGATGTGGAGAACAGAAATTTGGTTTGGGAATACTGCATATTTTAAAACAAACAAACAAAAACAAAATGCAAAGAAAAGAAAAAAAACCACATAAGACCCAGGGGATAAATAAGCAAAAGCATTTCCCCGAAAGAAAACACGCAAATAGGAAAAGAATAACCAAATGTCCATCTCATCATTCCATTAACTAAGTCCCTGTTGGTTGAAAAATAATCGAAATGTATGTTTTACAAGTTTAGCTGAAAAGAAGTTAGGAATGATTCACAAAAGACCGGAAGAGCAGAGGAGCAGCTGGGACCAGATCCTCAGAGCCTGACAAGGTCACTCCATCGCAGCTGTCTTTCTCCACACAGAGCTCCTAAAACCTGCTCTTTCTGGTCTCAAGGTCAAACATGCTAAGCAAGGGCTCTTATTCACCGCGCACAGTCCATCAGCCCAGGCCACCGTGGGCCGAGGACCCTTCCCCGGGCTGGTAAAGTGTGTCAAACACAAGGCCCGCGGGCCAAATCCGTCCCGCCAGGCCTTGCAATGTGGCCCGCACCACGCTGTCATCACTGCACTCCGCTGCGTTTCCATCACAATGACAGTTTATGACTGTTCAGTAAACCATTCAGCCCGCGATTTAGGCTGGATTTTAGATTTTGGCCCCTTCTCTGATTGAGTTCGACACCCCTATGGTAAACAGTCTGTGGCAGGACACAGAGGAGAGTGGGCCCACGTGTTAACCAGGAAAAAACGCTCTTCAGAAGGTGCTTTCTGGGTTCCCAGCACATCCTCATGCTGTTCTTTCCACACCAATAATGCCCCTCGATGCCCTTCCTTTCTTTCTTTTTTTCTCTCTTTCTTTAATATATATATTTTTTATTAATTTCAGAGAAAGGAAGGGGGAGGTAGAGAGAAACATCAAAGATGAGAGAATCATCGGATCGGCTGCTTCCTGTACACCCTCCTACACTGGGGATCGAGCCCGCAATCCAGGCATGTGCCCTGACCAGGAATCAAACACTGACCTCCTGGTTCATAGGTCTATGCTCAACCACTGAGCCACACAGGCCGGGCTGAATGCCCTTTCTCACCATCGTGCTTCCTAGCGAGATGCGACTCACCTCGCCCAGCTACTGCAACTCCCAGTCCGGAATCTACTAGATGGGAACTCACCTTTGCTCGGGTGGTTTTTGTTTATCCTCGGGGTTCTGAGGCTTAGGACAGCACGTGTAGGTGTGATTTATGGCTTGTCCTGCTCAGCTGCCAGGAGCAGCTCAGGATTCTGGAGAGTTCTTCCGCTTTCTCTTCAGGCTTCCCCGTATGCTCTAATCCCTTCCTTTAAGCCTCCTCTTGTATGGAAACTCTCCAACTCTTTTCCAAGTCTCGTAATTCCCCTTTCCCAATTCCCTGTGTTTTGCTGTTGTTGTCTTTTTAAATCTCCTGTGCTGAGTTTGGGTGAATTCCTCCATCTTCCAAAGCACCAATTATTTATTCAACTAATGTTGGCTCTTGAGCTTCCCCCATCTGTTGGGTTTTTATGTCAAGTCCTAGATGTTTTCTCACTTGCAGGGTTTCTGATCTAAGTCTTGTTCATCTCTGCCCTCCTCTTTTGAGGATTCCAAACAGGCTTATTTTACAATCATCTTCATCTGGCTCTGTCATTTTCTTTTCGTGTGCAGGCAGTTTATCTCCTGCTGATTGCTTTGGTTGGCAGTCTTTCTTCACATTTGTTTTCCTGTTTCTTTTGTTTCCTGGCCACGGGGCTGTTTATCTTCTTTTGAAACGTTTCATTTTCCTCTCTTTCATGCCTCGCTCTTCACCGTAGAGGGGAGGTTCGGGGCGCAGGCCCTGGAGACTGCCCGTGCGCGCCCCTGGGCTTACTGGCTGCCCGACCTTGGACTTCACCTCTCTGAGCCCCAGTTCCCCTCTGTAACCGAGGGGAATAGCAGCCCCTACCTAAAAGGGTTATTGGGCCTTAACTGGTTTGGCTCAGTGGATAGAGCATCGGCCTGCGGACTGAAAGGTCCCAGGTTCGATTCCGGTCAAGGGCATGTACCTTGGTTGCAGGCACATCCCCAATAGGGGTTGTGCAGGAGGCAGCTGGATGATGTTTCTCTCTCATTGATGTTTCTAACTCTCTATCCCTCTCCCTTCCTCTCTGTAAAACACCAATAAGAAATATATTTTTTTTAAAATAAAAGGGTTGTTGGGATCGAGTGAGCCCTCAAATAGTGCCTTGAACGTAGCACGTCTCTTGCATGTTAGATACTATTTCTACGAATATGGAGAAAATGAGGTCAGAGTATTGTTCGAAGCATTCACTTAAGAGGTCAACTGACAGAGGTTCCCAGGCCAGCTGGAGGGAGTAATCTCCGGGGCAATCTGGTGCGAAGACATGTTCTCGACACACCCTAGGCCCACTGGCTCTCCAACAAGGTGCTTGGACTCTTTTTTTTATTTTTTTTATTTCAACTTTTATTAAACAACCCAAACCCAAGAACTTTCAGGGCCTGAGAGAGTGTTGCCTCACAACGAACCACCAGTTCATGGCTGCAGGCACATGGCTGAGGTTTGGCTGTGTCCCATCCCAAATGCTCCCACGTCGCCAGGAACAGAAAGCTCAGCGTGAGGATTCCAGCCAAGCCTCCCTTCGAGAGGCTCTTCCTCTTCCTCCTCCTCCACTCCTTGTGCTCAGGGACCCTGGGTTGGCGTGGGGGCCCCTCTCAGCCCCAGTCCAGAGCTCCGCACTGCAGCCAGCGGGGATCAGCAGGGTCACCTTCACCGGGGCCTCGGGGCGCAGGCCTGGCTCAGGGCCTCGCGCGGCACCGTCCAGCCATCAACTGGCGCAGTGCTCCGTGAGGACCCGTCACTTCCTCCCCTTCCTTCTGGCCGCCCGCCAGCTCCGCCGGCTTCTCCGCTCTGCGACCACTGCCTCCGAGGGGAAGCCATGGTGCCTGCAGCCCGGCCTGGGAACAGGATGGAGACACGGCCAACTGGGAACTCCAGCCCCCATTTCCCCCGGGATCTATGTTTAATAGCCATCCCAGGTGATTCTTATCATCAGGGAATTTTTTAAACAATGGTTAAGCAATCATATGTTTGGCACACGTGGGCATTTTTTTTTTTTTTTTTTTTTTTTTTTTTTTAGCGCTTCAATCCTGAAAACCTTGATCATCTCACTGTGTTTCAATGGGTGTCATGAGGGAAAAGGACACACTGGACCCCACCCACATGGCTCCAGATTCTTAGAGCGGCTTGGAAGGCTCCACCCTTCCTCTGGGCTCAACAGGAAACATGGGGATGAAGGCAGGGCCGCCTGGTCCAGTCCCTGCTCAGGGACATTCATCTCCCACCGGGCAGGGGAGAGGCTGGGAATTCCTCCTCAGGCTGCATGCTGCCCTGGGCAGGGGCATTCCTATGCCCTGGGGGGTGGGGGGAGAGGTTGGGGATGCCTGTCAGGCAGAGTGTGCACGTGAGGGGCTTGGCTGGGTGTGGACCTTTATTTGGGAGCTTGTCGATTTCCACGTCCCACCCAGTCCGGTTGCAGCCTCTATATTAAGATTCTTCTTGGCTTTCCTCTCCACATCAGCATCATCCTCTCCAATGCGTTTTGTGTGAAGAGCAGAAACATGCCCTGGCAGGGCTATGGCTGCCCTCTCCCTCCGCACCAGTACAAAAGGATGGGGCTTGTTTCCTCTCACCGAAATATTTCAATTAAATAAAATGATAAGCAGAGGCTCTCAAAGGCTTAGCTTGGCTCAGGCAGCCTGTGGATTTGGGAACACGTGTTTAGAAAGAAGAGGAGCGCTTCCCGGAAGAGTCTTTCCTGGGTACCCGTGCTCTACCCCCAAACTCAAAGCCATACAAATGAAAACGGCAGTTAAATGCCCTGGGAGTGGAATGGAATGAATGGAATGGAGACACCCTGTGGTTTCCCACTGCTGAGATAACAAATCACCACAAATTTAGTGGCTTAAGACAACCTAAATATCTTCTCTTCTCGCACAGCCCTATAGTCCGAAGTCTGACAGTCTCACTGGGCTAAGATCAGGGTGGCACAGGCAGGGCTATGTTCCTTCTGGGGTTTCTAAGGGAGAATCCATTTCCTCAAGTTTTCCGGCTTCTGGATATCGCCCACATTCCTTGGCTTGTGGCCTCTTCCTCCTTCCTTGAAACTAAAAACCTGGTGCTGAGTCATTCTCATGTAGGTGTCTTTCTGGTTCTCTCCTGCCTCTCTCTCCCACTGCTAACGGACCTTTGTGATGACCTTGGGCCTGTCTAGATAATCCAGCAGAATCTCCCCATCTCAAGCTCAACTGATTCACAACTTTCTTTCTTTTTTATTATTATTATTATTATTATTGATTTGAGAGGCGGGAGGGGGAGAGAGAAACGATGTGAGAGAGGAACATCGAATGGCTGCCTTCCCTATGGACCCAGACTGGGAATTAAACCCGACACCTTTTGGTGTATGGGACGACACTCCAACCAACTGAGCCACCCAGCCAAGGCCTGATTAATAACCTTAATACCCTTTGCCACTATGGCAACCTATTCACAGCCTTCACAGATTAGACATCTTTGGGGGCCATGGCTCTGCCTACCACAGCTGGTAAGAGGGCAGTGAGCAGACCTTCTCAAATTCTTCTGGTAAAGGAATACATTTGCATGACATTTCTTGAAAGCAAATTGATAGTTTGGTAATATAGGCCTTAAAATATTCATATTTGTTCATCCAATAATTCAATAATTTTTCCTAAAGAAATGTTAAATATATAGTATATATGGGGGGGGGGTTAGAATTTAATAATGCTAAATAGAGAACATAGCATTTAATAATGCTAAATAATTCTGAATCTATAGTATATATGGGGGAGGGGTTAAATGTTCATCTCCACTTTATTTATCCACCAACAAAACTGGAAACAAACCTAGCATCCAGGCACAGAAAGGCTAAGTAAACCATGTTATGTCCATATAAGGAAACATTATGTTGACAGTAAAAAGTTTTGTTTCTGAGAAGCTTTAACAAAGCAAAAACATATGTACACAACAATGTGAAGTAGAGAGAGGAGGGTATCTGCACTGTCTCCTCAGTTTTACTGTGAACCTAAAACTGCTCTAAAGTAGCAGCCTATTTTATAAAATATATCTTTGTTGACTTCAGAGAGGAAGGGAGAGAGAAATAGAAACATCAATGATCATTGATTGGCTGCCTCCTGCACGGCCCCTACTGGGGATTGAGCCTGCAACTATGGCATATGCCCTTGGCAGAATCAAATCTGGGACCCTTCAGTCTGCAGGCCGATGCTCTATCCACTGAGCCAGACCAGCTAGGGCTAAAGTCTATTAATTAAAAAAAGAAAAAAAGAGGAGGATGCAAAACAATTACAGATACACTATAATTTTTAAAAACACACAGATATGCAAAACGGCCTACCACAAGTTACACTATGGAGGGTGGGACTCTTTGCAGGTGATTTCTTTCTCTCTGTCTGCCCTTTAATTTATTGTTCAATTGCTCTGAGGTGCAGAGCATTGGATTCTATGTCATCCTTGTCTCATGACACTTTCTCATCATGAGTTCGGGCGTGGCCACTTGTTAATCTGCTGGTTATTTTGATCATGGAATACATAGCCAGGATTCTAATACTTAAAACAATAGCATCCCTAAGCATTATCTCCCCACAACACACACACACACACACACTCCGGAAATGCTCCCTATTCAAGATAACCGTGACCCTGAATCCCATGTTTATCTCTTCTTCGTGTTTTGTTTTTAATATTGTAGTAGTGGGGCATCCAATGTGGGATTGCTCTAAACATTTGGGGGCATGTGGATCTAGTCTTCAATTCACTCGTGTGAATGCCAAGGGGTGGGGTGGCTGGGTCCTAGGGAAGAGGATGTTCCATTTTATAAGAAACCGCCAAACTGCTTTCCAAAGCGCTGCCCTGTGTTGCATTCCCACCAGCAACGAGGGAGAGCTCCGTGGCTCCCGTCCCGCCAGCCTCAGGCCTGGTCCGCGTTCTGGCTGCGTTGTCTGGTGCTGGCCACTGGCCAATCTGAGAGGTGTGAACGGTATTTCCTTCTTGTTTTAATTTGCAAATTCCTAATGATTGATGTTGAACGACTTTCCAGATGCCATTTACCGCGCGTCTGTCTTCTTCATTACGATGTCGGTTCAGGTCTTCGGCCCATTTTTTTTTTTTAAATTGGTTTGTTTCCTCCTCCCATTTGACATCAGTAAATCCTTCCTCCTCGTCCTTTAGACCTTAACCCAGTGACCCCATCCCACTAGGTACCTCCTCTTCTCCACAGGTACCACAGTTGCAGCTGGATGGGTATCGGTCTAATTGTTTTTGAATGCTGGCTGTGTCCCTGAGTCTGGAAGAGCGAGCACTGGCCTGTAGGTGCTGCACCAGTACTTGTGGAGTGAGGGATAAACCAAGAACCTCCCCGAGAAAGAAGGTGGAGTCGGGGAGAAGGTCATCTAAAGAAACTACTTGGAATGCATAGTTTGACCCGAATTTCCAAGAGTGTGTAGGGCAGTGGGAGGAGGCAGAGGGCCAAAACCAAAGCGAAAAGGCACAAACCTGTAAGACCGGGGCCAGGAATACTAATGTGTAAACTGAGCTGAGGCTCAGACGTCCGATGAGGACCGCAGAAAGGCTGTTTTAGAAACTATGTGGAGTAAGAAAAATAACTTGAAGGAAGAGTCAGGCCCCACACTTAGTGGGAGGGGCATCATTTGCGATGCAGAATGTTTTTCTCCCTCTGGGAGAGGAACTCCCAGCTGGAAAGTGCAAAGGCAAATTCCAGGAGAAGCTTTCGGTAGTGAGGTGTGGGAGCCTCTGGCAACGTCATGTGAGCTTCGGTTCAGGATGAACTTTCCAGAACCTGGAGATACGATTGCAGAGCCCCGGTCCCTGATTTGTGAGAAATCTGAAAAAGGCACCAGCAGCAGGGAAATGTGCACTGCTGCTCAATTCTCAAAAAGGGAAAGATATGCATTCGAGTAAGTTTAGTTTCCGCTGACTTTGGAGCTTGACGCTGACCCGTGGCAGAGAGGGCTTGGAGGAGGAGCCCACTGGCCCGTGTAGACAGGGGGACAGCCCGCACTCAGGCCGCAGGGCCACAGATGCGGCAGCAGAGCGCGCCTGGCCCCTCGCCACACACTGCACAGACGAGGCCACCTCGCACAGGCAGCAGCGAGAGAGATTTCTGTTCCATTGTTTACTGAACTGAGTGGTATCCCCCCAAAACTTATGTCCACCTTAGACTGTGGTTTTCTTTGGAAATAGGGTCATTGCAGATAGAATTAGGTATGAGGTCATACTGGAGTAGGACGGGCCTACATCTAATCCGCCTGGAATCCTAAGAAGAGAGGAGGACACGGAGCCGCCTGTGTGACCATGGAGACAGGGATTACAGCGAGGCCCCCAAGGCAAAGGACGCCAAGGCCTGTCCCCACACCAGGATCTGGGAGAGAGGCTCCCTGAGTCTGGGAGGAACCGAGCCGCCAGCACCTTGATTTCTGACTCCGACCTCCGACACTTGGGAGAGAACCCGTTTTTGCTGTTTTAAGGCACCAGGTCTGCGGGACTGGAATGGCCATCCTAGATACAAATCAATGTGGGCATGTGAGGTTCGAGAGATTAATCTGGGAAATGAGAAGATTACAGAGCAGCTGTTTTATCTGTTTGGATAAGTCAGGAAAGTGCTGAAATGACATCTTGTAGATGAAGTGGAGCAATGTGGGTGAGAGGTAACGCGAGGCGAAGGGTTGCAGCCAGCGCAGCTGGACGCATTCGTGCTTCTGCCCCTCCTGGTGACACGGGTAACTGTGCAACTGTGATCTCTTTAAATACACATGACGCAAAGTCCGTAGTGATAATAGGATAGGTGTCATATTCCATATTCACGTTGATCAAGAGAGCTAAAAGGATGAACCAAACTTTATGCGAAAATATAACGTCAAGTCTTTAGGTTCAATTTGTAAGAATGAGCCAGAGGAGACCTGGATTGGAAGTAGCTCAGATGGGAAATTTCCTGGAGATGTGCAGTTGCTATACCAGCTTCGAAGGACACAGCGGTAATTGGTTACTCAAAAAAGAACGAAAGGCACGGCCGGTGTGGCTCCGGGTTGAGCATCATCAACCTATGAACCAGGAGGTCAGGGCACAGCCCTGGATGTGGGTTCGATCCCCATTGAGGCAGCTGACAATGAATGATTCTCTCTTATTGCTGATGTTTCTATCGCCTTCTCCCTTCCTCTCTGAAATCAATAAAAATGCATATATATTTTTAATGTTTTTAGAAAGTAACAAAAGCTTAGACCACATTCATCCAGATGTACTAGTAACCCTAACACAGTGGTCGGCAAACAGAGCAGCAAATCGCATGTGGCTCTTGAGCCGCAGTTTGCCGACCACTGCCCTAATGCATTAATCAAGTTCCTTACCAATAGGTTGAAATAATTGAATATGGGTCATTGAAGTGCTTCCTAAGAAAACCAGTCGATTAGTGACTCACACGGATACACAGGCGTGACGAAGTGAGGGTAGCACTGAGGGAAGGAGGGCAGTTTCCAGGAACATGCTCAGCAAGGAGAAAATAAGCAAAGGGCAGCTTCCAGACCCCACACTGACCCTTCCCAGGGGTTCCTTTCCAGGCAGCTGTGTCAGAGGAGTTGAGACAGACCAGGTAGGAGCTGCAGGCAGGACCACTGCCCCAAACAAGGCAAACCTGCAGGTGAGCAGCAAGGCCTGAGCTGCCACAGGGCCTCCCCAGCACTCTCGTTTTACCTCCCCATCTGGCACAAACCTCTTTGTGGCCCACCCAGCTCCCAACTCTGCAGGGCAGGGAATTCTGGGAAATGTAGTTCTAGCTAAACTGACACTGCACAAACCCGAAGGAAAGACTATGCTGTGCCTTTTCACCGATAAAAAAAAAATTATAAAAAGAACTCCTGAATACCCTTCACCCAGCTTTCCCAAATGTCAGCATCTTACACAGCACAGTATCATGGTCCAGACCAGGAAATGAACCTTGATACTGCTAACGCACAGGTCTTTTTCAAATGAAGTTCATTGTCACCCCTAATCTCCCTTTTCTGATCCAGAACCCAATCCGGGCTCCCATACAGTACTTACTGGCACGTCTCCTTCAACCTGGGACAGTGCATCAGTCTTTAGAGACTTTTCCAGAGTAAATGTGACAAACTGGAAAATGTCCAGAACGTGATGGTCTGGAGAGCCAGAAGCCGGAAGCCCGGTGCCAGAATGAGCTGTCCGCCTAGGGAGGAGCAGTCTTCAGGCGGTGCATTAGTTGTCTTTAAAGTTGTCTTCAAACGCTGGAGGGCCCTCGTGCTGAAGATGGAGTGTTGCCCCAGGGGATGGAAACAGAACCAAGAGGTGCTTGGCACCACCCAGAATATTCTATCAGTGAGAACTAACTAACCATACCCTGGGCCTTGCAGCACTGAGCTGGGTCAGGGCAGACAAATGGGCCTGAGTAACCAGAAGCCAGGCAGGGTGGGGGTGGGGTGGCAGAGCAGAAATAGCCATGGAGCGGTGGCCCAGGCCCTTGTGACTTAGGGACACAGTGAGCACCGTAGTCTGACTTACGGATGTCAGACTCGGGGGAGAGCAGAGCAGGCAGAGGCTTGATTGGCAGGACCTGAGGAGAAGGTCAGGAGAAGAGCAGGAGCAGAGGGCCCCTCCTCTAACAGGTTTGCAGCCAAAACCCACTGTTAACAGGCAGCTGGTGCCATAGCCAATAGCCCAAGCAGCGGGCCCTCTGTCCAGTGTGTCTACTCTACAGCTCTCTGACTTCTCCTGAGGTCAGGGGAGGGCTCTGGAGGGACATGGGGTGTTCTTTGGTCCGGGGGTTCTGAGCTGGGAACAAAGGCACAGTCCTGGGGGTGCTGAAGCATGCTGGGGGCGGGGGGTGGGGGTACTGAGGCATGCTGGGGGCGGGGGGTGGGAGTGCTGAGGCATGCTGGGGGCGGGGGGGGGGGGGTGCTGAGGCATGCTGGGGGCGGGGGGTGGGGTGGGGGGTGGGGTGCTGAGGCATGCTGGGGGCGGGGGGTGGGGGTACTGAGGCATGCTGGGGGCGGGGGGTGGGAGTGCTGAGGCATGCTGGGGGCGGGGGGTGGGGGTGCTGAGGCATGCTGGGGGCGGGGGGTGGGGGTGCTGAGGCATGCTGGGGGCGGGGGGGTGGGGGTGCTGAGGCATGCTGGGGGCGGGGGGGTGGGGGTGCTGAGGCATGCTGGGGCGGGGGGGTGGGGGTGCTGAGGCATGCTGGGGGCGGGGGGGTGGGGGTGGGGGGTGGGGGTGCTGAGGCATGCTGGGGGCGGGGGGTGGGGGTGCTGAGGCATGCGGGAGGCGGGGGTGTAAAAGTCACCAAAGCCATGACTCTGACCAAGTCTGGGCAGTTCCTGGGGCTTCCTGGCCAGGGTTCTTCAGAGGGATGTTAACCACATCTATTGGAAACGTATATCACCACTGAATAACACGGCCAATTAAACGGGCAAAGAAAAGCAATTAACTGCTGCATAGGTTAAGGGTGGTGATTCATTTCTGTTCTTCAGAACCAATCCACAGTGTGAATCCTGCCAGGTTAGCTCGGCCAACATTTACCTAGTAGTTAACCAACATCCTCATGAGATGTAGCTAATGACTGTATCACAATTCAATAGCCTCAACTCTGTGGCCTTGGCCGCCGCCACTGATCAGCAGGTCTGTCTGCCATTCATCCATCATCTCTCCCTCCAGCCAGCCATTTATGTCTTCACCCATTAAGCCAACACCTGTTTAACTTCCACTACGTGCCAGGTTCTGTGTTGACTGCTAGGGGCATACTACTACTACTAATTATAATTTTATATATATATATATATATATATATATATATATATATATATATATATATATATATATATATATTGCCAGCAACTGGTAAACCGTAAGACCAGAACACCACGGCCCCTCGCCTGCAAGGAGTGGTTTAGGGGGCCTGATAGGTGCGAGTTTGACGGGGGAAAGTCGAAGAAATAGGGGGGTAGGTCTTAAGGGTCTGCGGGGTTGGGGTGGTCGGCCATGAGTAGGTTTGGAGGGTGCTGGGAAGGAAGAGGAAGGTCCGATTGGAAAACGGCTCAGCACTGTACCTTTCTCATGGCGAACCGGGGCGGCGCCAGCCGCGGACTGAATGGGCGGTTGCTTCATGAGGGTGCTTGGGGTCCACATGCTCATGTGGCAGCAGTGCTCCCCAAACCTCACTGATTCCAGATAACAAACAGCCATCTCTGTCAAACGACAGAGAAATCCTCTCCAACTAGAGGCCCTGGACTTGCAACCCGACTGAAGCAAACGCCACTTCAGGAGGAGCTAGAAAAGCCGGAAGTAGGCGCCGGAGGATTGTGGGATTGTGGAGGACACCTGGGCACACCGCGCATGTGCATAGTCAACCCTACAGTCCTCAGTCTCGCGGTCTTTGGACGTGACTTCTGGCGGGATATTATTTCCATTAAAGTTTGCTGTTTCCTTGCGTCGAGGAAGGTCGGAATGAAAGGTTGCGTTTGTTACCTTGGTTTGAGGCAGAGGAAAAATGGGATCATGACAAAGAAGAAACTTTGGAGACAGTGAAGGGCAGTTTGTCCAGACTGTTGAGAGCTCAGAATCAGAGTTTAATTTAGATAGAAATCCTGCTAATAGCACCTGATGCCTGAAATCTGAGCACTCTGCTTTTAGGTTTTCCAGTTCAAGATTTTGGAGCCTGCCTATTGAAACATTCCTGGTTGGAAAGTGTTTGTGTAGAAGCCCATAAGTATTAAGTATTTGCTGTGTTTACCATGCTCAGCTCTCTGTAAGGAACATGGAATAATGTTAAATGCCTCATGTTCTCAAGAAGATTGAATTTTAAAATAAAAAAGAAATATAAATATTAAAACTAAAAAAAAGAAGCTTGAGTTTTAGGGGCGAAATCAGGCAGGCAAGTAAGTGGTTAGGAGCCAGAGGTCCCGGATTGCGAGAGGGTGCAGGCCAGGCTGAGGGACAATTCCCCTGGGCATGAATTTCATGCACCAGGCCTCTAGTAATAATAATAATAATAACAACAACAACAACAATAACATCTTTTCTACTCTCAGGGGGCTTTTGTTTAGTGGAGGGTAGGGGCATGGAGGTAACAAAACAATGAAACCATCACTGGGGAAACAAGACTTAAGCAAAGGAAGATTTGATTTCTATTTAAAACTCACCCAATTGAGCAATTTTTAGAGATGATTCAAAGTCATCTGTAAGGAATAAGTAGAGTTATTTGAACTTCCACATGCAGGTTCAGACTTTATGTGACTCATGAAACATTCTTGGCACTGGAATCGGATTCAATGAGATTCAATTTAATAAATATGTATTGCGTTGCCAACTAGGAGGGATAGATACCCCAATACCTCCCCTTTTCAGAATCAAGATCAGGAGAACCTCTCTGATGGGCTGACATGGTTCCCACCTCAGGACCACTCATGGGAAAAGCCACCAAGGGCTGCCCCCGGGAGGGAAGGCGACTATGAAGACATGTCCTGACTTCTGACCAGGTAACCCCAGCAGGGAGCCCAAGGGTGGAGTTTTCTTGACTGAGCACCACACTAAGACCATGGGAGTGTCTTCCCTGGAAAACCAGCACTGCCTGTGCATGGATCTGAACCGTCAACACTAGCGCAGCCCTGAGCTGGGTGGGACCGTCTATGGTCAACAGTCATCACTCAAGGTCATCAAAGTACCTGAGCTCCAGGCACTTCTCTGTCACTCACTGGTTGCCTGAATTGGCTCAAGTCCCCAGCCATGCACCGGGGTCATTACAACTAGGTCTTTAGAGGCTTCAAGGCGAAGCTTCATAGGCTACATGGGAAGGCTCTCTGTGACTGAAACAAGGGTGTGAATCGGGAACCATCTTGCCAGCATTTTCCCATCCATCGAAGGGTGATGCTTGACTCCCTGATTTTCACCTTGATCTTGGGTGAGAAACTGCTGATGGAGTCTTAAGTCATTCGTTGTATTGCTCTACTTTAGACAGTAGCGTTATTGGCTTTTTTTTTTTTTTTTTTTTTTTCTTTTCTTAACCTGGCATTTCTAAGCCCAATTTTGCTGTAAACTAGGGTAACCCAAGGTTCCTCACAGGATGACTGTTATGTGCCCCTCTTGTGTTAACTCATTTGATTCTAACAGCAGGCCTATGGGATGTGTACAATTACTAACCCCCATTTACAGAGAGGACATAGGTGCCTAGAGAAGTTAAGTAACTTGGACAAGATCACACAGCTGGGAAACAGTGGAGCCATCATACGAACCCACAGTGCCAGTCCCAGAGCCTTGCTCCTGAGGGTTGAACTATTCTGCCTGGTTATTGTGGTGGAGACGCGAATCCAGGCCCAACTCAGCTGGGAGAGTGGCTGAGAGTAATGAAATGGAGGTTTCTTTAGGTCTGTGCCAATCCTTGGCCAAACAGGGCCTGGTTCCACCTGTTTTTTAATCACTTCAATATCTTATTTCCCTTTATTTGTTTGTCCTAAGTGGTCACTTTAACAGTGCAAAATGGTCAAATGCAAGAGAGAGAGAGCGAGAGCGAGGCTTGTGGAGAGAAACAAGATTAACATAATACCATGTATTATAAATAATAGCTTGGGACCAGCTGGACATAAAAAAAAAAAAAAACCAGGCCATATAAGGGGAAAAATGATGATCCTCTTTGGAGTAACATGTTTAGAAACTAACATTATGCCCCCGAGAGGCTTAGGGAAAAAGAAGAATTTTCCATGTCAAAGAGCCCTGGGAATGATCAAGGCCGGGGCCCCAGAGACAGCCAGTGTGAGACAGAAAGAAAAGTCTGAAGCAGTCAGTACCCAGGCGAAGGGTGCAGGGAGGAAAGAGACAGAGAAGCAGGCAGGAAATCGTGTTGCCATGGAAACCCACAGGTGCCGGAGGATGCTGCCCAGAGCATCGGGTGCTACTGTGCTCCGGGCTGAACATGTCAGTACTTTTCAAACTATGCCTCACAGCTCATTTGTGGGTAATGAACTCAGCTTCGTGTTTTAAGACTAGAGTTTATTTTAATTATGACATTGACTAGAACATTGTCTTCCACATGAGCTGTCATGCCTCATTTTTTTTAATCCCAGTGTCACGGACTGATGCTTTCGTCACATTCAGTCAAACAGTAGAAATGAATCACTAGAAGGAGGACCAGGCTCTTGGACAGCATGGCAATGTCCAGCTGTTGTAACGGCCTCTAAAAACACTCCGTTAGTTAGCGGCTTTATTGAGGTGTAACTCACACAGCATACAACTCATCCATTTAAAGTGAACAGTTCCTTGGTGTTCAACATATCCACAGAGCTCTCTACCCCGTCACCACAGCCAGTTCTAGGACGTTTTCATCACCTCGGAAAGGACCCTTCTGCCCATGAGCAGTCAAGCCCTTTTCCCTCTGGATCCCCCCTCATCCACCCCCCATCACATGACCACACCCCTGATCCATCGTCAGCTGATGGACGGTTGGGTTATTTCTGCCTTTGAGCTGTTATGAACTATGCTGCTTTGAACAGATATTGTCATTTCTCTTGGGTAGATGCGCTTAGGAGTGGAGTTGCTGGGTCACATAACTCAATGGTTTATCTTTCCTTTCTTTTTTTCATTCTTTCCGTCTATCTACCTTCCTTTTTATATTTGTTTTTATTGATTTCAGAGGGAAAGGGAGAGGGAGAGGGAAACATCAGTGGTGAGAGAGAATCATGCTAAGAATCATCTGTCGGCTGCCTCCTGCACGCTCCCCCACCCCAACACCCCCCTCCCCCTGGGCATGGGCTCTGTCTAGAATCAAACCAGTGGCCTCTTGGTTCCTGGGTCAATGCTCAACTGCTGAGCTGCACCCGGCTGGGCTAAGTTCGCTTTTTCAAGGAACCCGCATGCTATTTGCATAGCAGCGGCTCCGTTTCACCTTCTCACGGCGGCGTCTGAGGGTTCCATTTCTTCACACCGTCACCAACACTCCTTCCCTGGCTGTCCTCGCGGGCGGGAGGTGCTATCTCACCGTGGCCAGCGTGCGCATTTCCTTGACCGCTAACAACGCCAAGCACCTTTTCGTGCGGTGAACCCCAACTCTGAATTTCTGCCCCCGATGTTCTCACGCCGGCCGGAAAGGGTGCAGAAGGAGGTCAAGTGCCGTGTTAGAAAATGCTTGTTTCGGTTCCATACGTGCGTTTTTTTGTGTTCATGGTCAAGACACAGAACGTGTTTGTATTTCCGACCGCTGGCAAGCCTTCCCCACAGGGACCTCCAGCCTGAGGGAAGCAGGCCGCCCTCGAAGAGGGGCTTTGCCCATCCACACATGGGACACAGCCAAGGTCACTGCCCGGGCCCTGAGGACGTCTGACCAGCAGCTTAACCACATGAGGCTAATAAACAGGATTGACCTGCAAACCAACTTAATGAATACAAGAGGCTCACTATCTTGAACTCAGTGAGGCATTCCCAAAACGATCTAAAAAGACAATTTCCGCCTTGGGTGGATGCGCTATGGATTTGATAACCGTTTTAAAAACCTGCAAAGAGTGGCTGCTGCCAGGCGCCGGTTTGCTCTGGGGAATTCCTAGAGGCAGGTGGTGGATTCCTTTCTCACCCCGGGTGCCCCCTCGGCGGGGTGCCCGGCACACGCTCAGCTTATATGTGTGCTCGTGTCTTCCTGCATGTGAGCACGTACCCCTGTCCCCGCCCCCCTGCCATCAGAAGAGCGTTGTTCACAGGAGCCCCGCCGAGGAAGCAATCAGAGGTCCCACGAAGGATGTGTGGATTTTCAAAAATGCGAGACAAACCTCGGATGGAATGCTGTTCAGACTTGAAACGTGAGGGAATCCTGTCACGTGCTACAACATGGCTCAAACTGAACGGCGTTCCGCTAAGTGAAATGAGCTGGTCGCCAAAAGGACTGTATGGTTTCACTTACAGGAGGGACCCAAAGCAGTCAAACTCGTAGCGGCAGGAGTGGGGAGGGGGGAGAGGGCGAGCAGGCCTAGGGGGAGGGGGAAGTGGGAGTTGTTAGTCGAAGGATACGGAGCCCCAGTGTTGCAAGATGAAAATATCTCGGAGATGGGTTACACAATGTGCACACACTTCACGCCACTCAGCTCCCCCGCTGAAAGAGTAACCGGGTCAAGTTCACGCTGTGTTGGTTGTTTTCTTAACCACAATTTAAAATAAAGATAAAAGTTTTAAGACGATGCCACGTGGACGTCACACCGCTGAGCAGACACGGGACTTGGGTGTCGGGCCGTACGAAACCGGATTGAACTCTAAGATCACCCTCTGCAGAGCTGTGGGCACAGGGAGGGCATCAGCCCTGGTCCACTGCTCCAGGGAGCTTGGGGGGGGGGGGGGGCTGGCTCGGATTGAAGTGGCCGGTAAAGACAGAGGGCAAAGCAGAGAGCTGTGCTTCCCGCACGCTGGGATATGCCCCCAACAGCCCCTTCCCGTTACTCGCCCGCCTGCCTGTCCGCCTGTCTGTCTGCTGGTCGGGAACCCGTGTGCAGAGCAGCAGTGGGGCCGCCCGGAGCTGCCTGTGGATTGCCTCCGGGCCCCACAGCCCCCCACACTCATACCTGCAGACAGGACTTTCTGCTCTTTGGGAAATTCTCTGACATTTCCTGGCACCCAGTCTCGCAGGCGGCAGCCGGAGACCAGCCGGGGGGTTTTCGGTGCGTTCCCAGAGGACCAGCGGGGACTTTCTGTCCCCGGTTCAGACAAGGCCTCCTCGCTTGGCCCCGGGCTCTGCTCTCGTAAAATGCTTGCATTCCTGAGATCCTACGCATGCTCCGCCGTGAAATACCTTCACGGCTCCCCGGAGTTTCGGCCATCCATCCAGCCTTGGCTGAGAGGTCGGATTAGCGTCTCTGCTCTTCCAGAGGAAATGCTCAATGAGCACCTACTATGTGCCTGGCACTGACCCAGGTTCTTTCTTTCACCGAATCTCCCTCCCTTTAATCAGCGGCCCGGGGCGGGGGCGGGGGGGGGGGGGGAGAAAGGGTGTGGATTGATGCCTGGTGCTTTCCCAGAGCACCTTCCAGTCTTCTTTGCCTCAGTGGGACCATCGGGTCCCTGGCAGACAGCTGCTCTCCCGGGCGAATACACGGCAGGCGGGTGCCTAGAAGAGCCAGACCAGCCCGTCAGAGGGGTGTGCGGGCAAGGGGGAGGGGGAGAGGCTACGGAACAGGAATCCCGGGACCATGTGGTCTCTGCTCTGAGCCAGCCGCCCCGCTGAGCCTCCTGGGCTCTGGGTTGAGAGGCAGCCAGATCTGGGCCCGGGTCTCTGCCGAGGCCCGGCCTCCGCGTCCATTCAGTGCGGAGGCTGAGCACCTGCCGTGGGTGGTGGTGGGGATTCAGAGCGCGATGTCCATGGTGCTCCACCCCACACCTGGCCCGCGGTCAGAACTCAGCAAATCTACTGCGGCTATGTCTGCCCTCCCACTGTGACCTGGACCTCCGGTCCCACCGCCCGTCCCTCACCGTCCCCCCTTCTCGCCCAGCCCTGCTCCAGGCAAACCGCCGCTCTTGAAACCTGCAGGGAATCCCGTAAGAACCAGAGAGGCGGCTGGGACAGGCCTGACCAGAGGCCACCACAGAGCCCCTACCGTGGCCCTCTCCGGAGGCCATGACCCCCCGCACGGCCTCGGGGACTAAACCCCAGCCCCTTCCTCCTGCTGGCGTCACCAGCACCTGGCGTTCACCTGGATGACGGGAAGAAGCTGTGGGTTCAGCCCAGCTGGGAAGCCATGCCCAGGTCCCAGGGTGGTGTCTCCTGCAGACAGGCTGGGGCTGGGGAGCCTGAGCCCAGGCTGGGGCCGGCCTCGCTGGGCTCACACCCGGGGGCATCCGGCATAAGCTCGGTCTCGTGGGTGTCCAGCACTTCCTGTCGTGCGCTAGTGACATCCTGGAGGAGCCACCGTCGTCCCTCGAAGTCCTGCCCCGCCCCCTACCCCCTGTCCTAGGGTCCCACATGCCTGGGAACAGCCTCACCCTACGTGGGAGTCCCACCCTCATTCTTGAGAAGGCGCCTTAACTCACACTCCAGCCAGCGTGGGGTCTCTTCAGCAAGAGGACAACGAAGTGGTCTTCGTGTGGACATGGTGTGGCACCGTGGGGAGCCATGGGGCACCATGGGGAGCGTGGGGAGCCATGGGGAGTGTGGGGAGCCGTGGGGAGCCGTGGGGAGCCGTGGGGAACAGTGGGGAGCATGGGGAGTGTGGGGAGCTGTGGGGAGCTTTCCAAAGCTGTTTAATTTGCTTATTTCTCTCTTTCAAGCTTTGTGTGGTCTTCGTGTGGACATGGTGTGGCACTGTGGGGAGCCATGGGGCACCATGGGGAGCCATGGGAAGCGTGGGGAGCCATGGGGAGCGTTGGGAACCATGGGGAGTCGTGGGGAGACATGGGGAATGTGGGGAGCTGTGGGGAGCCATGGGGAGTGTGGGGAGCCATGGAAAGCCGTGGAGAGCAATGTGGAGCCATGGGGAGCATAGGGAGTGTGGGGAGCCGTGGGGAGCTGTGAGGAACCGTGGGGAGCAGTGGGGAGAGTGGGGAACCTTGGGGAGCCGTGGGGAACAGTGGGGAGCTGTGTGAAGCCGTGGGGAGCCGTGGGGAGCATGGGGAGTATGGGGAGCCGTGGGAAGCCATGGGCAGCCGTGGGGCACTGTGGGGAGCCGTGGGGCACCATGGGCTCTGCAGTCACGCTATTCATGCCTCGTTCTTCAACCCCCGGGAGCCTCAGTTTCCTCACATCGATAGCGACTACGGTACCTGCCCCACAGGTGATGGTGGGGGATAAATAACACGGGACACGTGGACGTCCCCAGCCCGCCGGTGCACGTAGAGGATGCTCAGTGAGCCACAGCCCAGCCTGCTCCTTCCAGAGGGCACTCGGCGTCCTAGAAACGACCGGAGGGAGGAGGAGACATGGTCAGGCCCTGAAGAAACTCCCAAGTGGGTGAGGGAGACGGGAACACGGCCAAACACCGGTGCCAGGGACGCCCCCACCCCCGGGCCCTGCGACAGGGGGCACCTGCTGCAGGCACAGCTGCCAGGCGTGGCTGTCTGGTGGGCAGTGGCAGCAGAAGGCTGCTTTAGGGAGCTCTGACCCTCGTTCATGGGGGACCACCCCCCTTGCCGGCCTGTAAGTGATCAAAGCACCGCTCCTTACAGCCTAGCTCCATCCAGAAGCTTCTGGCTGTGACTGTCGGAGGCAGAGCTGCGTCTCGGCCAGCGGCTGCCATGGACCAGCGAGTTCTCACCGGGGGAGGCAGGGCCCAGGCGGGGCGCTGGCGGGGTTCTCTCGCTCCGAGCCCAGGCCAGGGTGGGGCTGCTGACCGTTTCTCCAGAGGCTGTGTGGGCCTCTGGGCACCAGCACGGCTACCAGAGGACGCGGGAGACAGGGAGGCGCCAGGCTGGGAGCGGCGGCTCCTCTGGTGGCTGTTATGACTGTGCGTCGCCCTCCTAATGCGTTCCTAGGAAGTCCTTGCTGGCCCTTCGGGGAGCAGGGCCCCCGTGCCTGGGTCTGGGGCAGGTACTGACTCTCTCTGCCTTAGTTGCCTTGTCTTCAATGAGGACTCTGCGCCTTCTCATAGGCAATGCGGGCAGGGCTTGAGCTGTCTGTCACTTTAACCACCTAAAATAGTGGCCTCGCAGTGAATTCTCCAGGTTTTCTAGTCATGAGATTATGTCACCATCTGGCCAGTCCGTTTCTAATTATCCAACTTTCTATGCCCGTTTCCTGCCTTATCTCGTTGGCTGTATCCTAGGCCCTTTGGGGGAATGGGGGACCATGTGGAAATTTCCAGCAGCGAAGGAGAGGCTAGAAGTCAGACCAGAGCGATGTCTAGGAAGCGGCTGTGGTCAGCTGGGTGCGATGGCTCGGCTGTGGGGGAAACCCTGGCAAACGGACACCGGGTAGACAGATACCTTAGAAGGAGGGCTGGCTGGACGGGGTGACGATGATCCTGAGCATAAAAACAAATGACTAAGACTGACCATCAGCGCAATTCTATTAACACTTGGTTCCTCTGAAACGGAAAAAAAAAAAAAAAAAAAAAAAAGGCGAAAAAAAGGAAAGCATTTGGGAGAAGTGTGCAAATACTTTTGTTTTCTACTGCGGCACCAAAGTTTGTCACACGTTAAGTATTTCCAAATTACTTTGCAATGCGTGAATGTTTGTAAATTTCCAGCTTTCAAAACTGACTTACCCAGGAGGCTTCATGCTATCCTTACAAAACCCCCATGGCGATTCGTCTGCAGCTGCTACCTTGTTCACTGTGGTTCCAAACTCGTTTTCTCCATAAATGTGCCAATAAGGAAGCATTTGATATTACATTTCAGATTTTTTTTAATCATCCCCAAAAGAGAAAAAAGAAATTGGTGTGGGTGATAAATATACAGAATTCATTATACTTTTATGTTTGCATGATATAGGTGTCAATATTTCTATAATATTTTTTTTTTGTAATGGATAAAAAGAAAACAGAAAATCCCTCTGGTAAGTATTACTGAAGCACCGGGTGTGAGGCACTAGAACATGGTGGTTGAGAACAGGGACCTGGACTTTCAAACCTGTGACCTTTTGTGAGTCGCTTAACCTCTCTGTGCCTCCGATTCTGCATCTATAAAACGGAGGGAATGACATGATCCCCGTGTTGGTGTTGCTTAGTAGTGTATGGTAAGTGCCCCGAAAGGGTTGTGTTGTTAGGTAAATCTAGAACCTTTACGCCGGCTTGCAAAGTTCTCTCCCTCTCTGACTTTCCCGGGTGTCGGACAGACATTTCCTTGCAATTCCCACCGCAGCTGAACCACGGGCTTCAGCAGGGCCTTCGAGAGAGGAGAGGTGTGACCTGCCTGAGTGGCCCTACTGGGCCCTGGAGGCGTGGCATGACCCAATAGAACCATTACATGATTAGTTCAGGGATGTGCGGTCCCTGCTCTATGCAAGAACCTCTTTCTCCCCACCCCGCAGTCTCATGTAAATTAGCCTGGTCCTGCCCTCTGCCCTTCTGTCCCACACGGGCCCATGGGCACAGGACCTTCTGTCGCAACGGGGCACACGGGACCCCACGCCAAGGACTGTTCGCCTCAGTCACGCCAATGAGGCCGCACAGAGGAAGGAAAGACCAGGATCGAACGAAAGACAGAGGCCGCCCGCAGTCTCAGGGAAGGAGACGGGCTGGAGGCGCCAGCTGCAGGGGGTCTGAGAAGGAACCGTGTGTGGCGGGGAAAGGACGGGTGCAGGGACCGGCGAGGCCCCGAGCAGCTACATGGCCGGTGGACACCCAACCAGAGGCGAGAATTCAATCCAGCAGGTTTGTATGGCACCTACTCAGCGCAACGAGGGCCGGCTGGTCCCTGGGCAAGGCCTGTCCTGCCGTCTCGCGTTGCTCGCAGACGGACCTCAAGGGCCGCGGAGCAGACAGGGTTCAGAGAGGCTGCAGGCCAGGCCCGTGCTGAGGGCCGGGCGATGCCTGGCCTGAGCTCGCAGTCAACGAGGGCCCCACCCTTCGCAAAGAACCTGCTGAGTCACAGGCCACGGGGATGTTGTCCCAGCTGAGCCAGGGCCCTGGGGCTAGGGGTGGGGTGGGGGGCAGAGAGAGGTGGCCCCTGAATTCACTTCCAAAATATAGCAGGAGGCCCGCAGGCCGAGAAGAGGCAGCAGCAGGCCCTCGGAGCAAATGTCCATTTCCTTCCTCCCCGCCAGCTCGCGTCCCCTAACGGAGGATGCTGAGACTCGGTGTCGGGTACGTGGGGCTGAGGGATGTCCAGGGAGCACTGAGGCCTGGCTTGTCCTTTTCTCCACATCCCCACGGTCTGTGTCACCAACCGGGCAAAGCATTGTCACGGACAACCAGAGCCACAGCGCCCCCATTGTACAGATGAGGAAACTGAGGCTCAGGGATGTCGAGTGGCCCACGGGCAGCTGCTCAGTGGTAGAATCTGGGGACTCGGGCCCAGGCCTGTCTGATGCCATACTCTTCACATCAGACCAAGGTCCTCTCTCACTCTGCCCCAACCTTCAGCGGGTGGGTTGGGGATTGCCCGCCTGCCCTAAGGCAATCACACCTGCTTATTTCTGCCCCGGCGCGCCCACCACGCCCACAGGTAGCTCCTCCCTCGGGCCTCCTTCAGTTACCCCAGCCCTGGGGGCGGGGGGTCCTTGCCCATTCTCTCCTTGCAGCCACTCCTTCTTTAAGAAAAGCCACCTCCTCCATGAAGCCCTCCCTCCCAGCCCAGCGGAGCCAACCCCTCCGTGGGCCCCTGTCTCTCTGCCCCGGAGCTCTGCGTGCTCAGAAGCTGACCTGCTCCACGGGAACTAACCATTGTGCACCTGTCCCTGCCGGCCGCAGCAGGCTCCTCTCTCCTCCGGCCGGGGAAGGGAGGGCGGGCGGGAGGGAGGCCAGCGCAGGGCCTGGTGTCACTCGGAAGGAGCTTGCATCAGGGGGCACCCTGTCATCTACAGAAGCCGGAGAGGCCAGGCCGCAGAGAGAGTGACTTCACCGGCCCCCAGTCACCCGGGGGTCACAAGTGCTGCTCCCTCCGGGCCTCCCCGTGAGGACGTGACTCAGCAGCTCCTCGCTCCCCCTCCGCATGCTGACCCCGGGGCTCCCTGGTGCACAGAGTCATCTCCCCTCCTGGGCCCTGTGCACCCACTGCCCACGGGGGCTCCCTGGCCCACCTGGCCCTCCCCCCGGGCCTGGGCCTGCCTCCACGGCGCCAGCCTGGGTCCCTCCCGGACCTCTCCCCGGGCTCAAATGGAGCCGGTGGAGCAGCCAAGCCTGAACCGGTGACTCACCCCGAACGCCGGGCCCTGCGTTTGGTGAGGACAATGGCGCCAGCAGTCTTCCCGCCCTCCCTCCTCCGCCGAGGGCCAACACCACACGCCCTCCCTCCGGCAGAGCCAGCCCACTCCCAGGGGGAACCCCTGAACGCAGCTCCAGGGCACCCCGAGGGGGGCTACCCCAGCGTGTGGTCTGAGCGGCCTCCAGCCCCTCCGTGCACATGCTCCCCGCCTCCCACTGGCCTTCTACGGCGAGAGGCCGTTTCCCTGGTGAGGCCCAGGCTGCCGCCGGAGGCCAGCTCATCCCGCGTGGCTATGCGCATCGGCCCAGGGAGGCGCAGGCAGGGCCTGCGGGCAGGGCTGGCGGAGGCACCTCAGGACCAAGCGTGGCCCCGGGCCCCGGGCCGGGGAGCTGAAGCCAAGCACACATTCCCTTGGGAGAGAAAGGAAATGCAACCTTGACCTCTGGGTCCTGCCGGGGCGCCCTTGGCCGCCAAGGCCCGGGGAAGGGCCAGGACATGACATGGTTGGCGCTGGGAGCCTCTTCCCTGCAGAAAGAGGCTCCCCGAACCCTGGCTCCACCTTTAGGCTAAAGCCAAAGCTGGCCTGGGGTTCTCAAGTGCAGCGCGCTCCCCAACACCCCTCTCCCGCCCCCGCCCCCGCCCCCGCCCGGTTCCTTGAATCCTTGTCCCCATCTGGGGAAGCTGCCGCCTGCGCTGCTGGCAGGGAGCACAGACAACTGAGCTGAGGGGCGGACTGACTCATCGGCACCAAGGACAGCCCCCTGGGCCGCCTGGCACCGGCCACATCTGCTTCCCCGCTGCTCGGCTCGCCGGCCAGCCTGGCTCCGGGCCGCTGCGGGAGACAGCTCTGGCACAGGCAGGGCTGTTGCACCACCGGGCCCCGTGGCCGGGCCACCATCGCACAATTCCCGCCGGACGCTCCCGCCAAGTGTGTGGATGCCGAGCCCCGCCAGCCGGCACCGCCTACGCTCCCCGCTCCCCGCACGCCACTCTTGCAGCGAGGCCACGGGGCACTCTGCTTAAAGCCTTTCCGTGGCAGAGCGGGGCCCTGGCACAGAGGCCCTGCACTGCCACCTGGCATTGGGCGCCTCCTCAGTCAGATGGCCAGGATGCTATCCGCCTCTCCTGCGTGCCTTCCCCGCCCCTCCCCTCCCCCCGGCCCTGCTCCTCTGCTCCACCCTCAGGACACTCACCCCTTCCTGAGAGGGCTCTGCTCTGTCGCCTGCCCTGGTCCATGCTGTTCCCACCCCTGGCGGTGCCTTTCCCTTCGCTTCCTGTCTGGCTCTTACATTCTTTTTTTTTTTTTTTTTAAACGTTTTATTTTTCACAGAGAGGAAGAGAGAGGGACAGAGAGCCAGAAACATCGATGAGAGAGAATCATCGACCAGCCGCCTCCTGCACACCCCCCACTGGGGATGCGCCCACAACCAAGGCACATGCCCTTGTCCGGAATCAAACCGGGGACACCCAGTCCCCAAGCCGACGCTCCATCCACTGAACCAAACCGGGCCGGCTCTTACATTCTTGAAGCATTTGCCCTCTGGGCCTTTCCTGACCTTCCACCAAGGTCAGATGCTTCCTGCCACCCCCGAAAGGGCAGACGCCATCTTCGGAAGGCAGGAGCCTCGGCCCAGCATGTTTTGGGGGAGGGGGGGGGGTTGGGATAGTGGGCCTGCGGCTGGTGGTCACATGACCTGGATGCCCCAAGGATTTTTCAACTCCCGCAAGAAAAGAACAAGAAGTGTCAGATGGTGTCTGGGCTCGCCCCTAAAAGACCAGCCCCTCCCGCCTCACCAACCCCCACCCTGGCCGAGGTCATTGGGCAGGAAACACCCCACCCCCAGGCTGGGGTGATCGCTTTCACACTCACCCCAAGACTTCCCCAAGCCCCTCCCCTTGACCCTCTTTTAAGGGCAGGAAAGAGGCCCAGCTGAGCACAGAGGGAGAATTCCTTGGCTCCTCACGGCCTGAAGTTTGTGGCTCTCTGGGGACGAAGGGTGGGAAAAGCAGACCACAGGGGGCTGGGGGGAGGGGGGAGGGCCAGTTACGCTAAGAACGGGGACTCTGGAGTCAGATGCATGTGATTCAACTCCTGGCCCTGCCCTGGGTCTTGGTCTTCTCATCTGTAAAATGGGCTAACAGTGCTGCCCATTAGGTGTGTGACACGGAGCCTGGCAGGGAGGAGTACCCAGCCACTGAGAGTCACTCGGGAGACTGTGGGCAGGACCCCGCCCCTCTTCAGGATGCTGCCATCCAGGCAGTGCAGCCAGGATGGGCCCGCACACCTCACAGGCTGGGTTCATGGGGGGGGGGGGAGGGATCCCCCACGACTTACTCAGGCCACCGGGCCCAGAAAGTACATGCCAGCTCCCAGCTCCCTTGCAGCCACAGGGAAGAGAGGAAACACAGTGGGGGCTGTGTGGCCAGCCCACTGCTCACCCCCTTACGCACTTTTCCCACTGCCCTTGACTTTGGCCCCTTGTGCTGCCCTATCCTCCCTCCCCTTGGTGTCCCAGAAGCTGGTCTCTTTTCCTGCCTGCCTTCCTTCCCGGGGCTGGGGGGCTGGGGGGCTGGGGGGCTGGGGGCTGGGCCCGTGGGCTGCCAAGGCCATGTTAAGACCAGACTGTCCCGTGACCATCTGGGTTCCTCCAAGCCGCTGCCCCGGCCTGTGGGAGAGGGTGCCTCCCGGACCTCCACCCGTCCCCCCGGCCGCGGGCCTCCCAGCGGGGGCGGGGGGCAGGGCCGGACACAGGGTGCCACGCGGGCCTCCCAGCGGGGGGCAGGGCCGGACACAGGGTGCCACGCGGGCCTCCCAGCGGGGGCGGGGCCGGACACAGGGTGCCACGCGGGCCTCCCAGCGGGGGGCAGGGCCGGACACAGGGTGCCACTGACTAGCTGGGTGGCCTTTCCGTAGGAGGAGGAGGACACCCCCTCCAGGATGGGGCTGGGGCGGAGAAGGGGGTCTGTGCTCGGAGCAGCTGGGACTGAGCTGCAGCCCCGCCGTCAGGGACAGGACTGAGCTGGGCCGCACGGGCCGCGGGGTCCAGACGGAGGTCACAGGCTGCGGACAGCACTGGGAGCTCTTGTCCCAAAAGCCAGAGCCACGGAGATACCATCTTTTAATTACACGCTCAGGCTTCCCGGGCGGCCGGCCAGGGCACCCCGCGCTCACCTCCTCCACGCCAGCCCTCTGCCCTGACCCTTAGGAACCGGTGTGGCTCAGTGGATAGAGCGTCTGTCTGCGGACTGAGGGGTCCCAGGTTCAATTCCGGTCAAGGGCATGTACCTGGGTTGCGGGCACATCCCCTCTCCCTTCCTCTCTGTAAAAAATCAATAGAGTGTATTAAAGAGAGAGAGGGAGAGAGAGAGAGGGAGAGAGAGAGAGGGAGAGAGAGAGAGGGAGAGAGAGAGAGGGAGAGAGAGAGAGGGAGAGAGAGAGAGAGAGAGAGAGAGAGAGAGAGAGAGAGAGAGGTCCGGGGAGCCCAGGAGGGAGGAAAGGAGGGGCAGGTGAAGCTGAGGCTGGACTTGCACTCCGGTCCCTGGAGAAGCAGAGGAGGGTGCGAGGTGGCCTTGGGGTCCAGATCAATTCGGGACGCCCCTCCTAGCACACCCACCAGCGCTGCCAAGACGTGGGTGGGGTGGGGGCAGCATCCACCCTGCCTCCCTGGGACACAGACCCTCCGGCCGGATTCCCTGCAGGCCTCTCGTGGCCTGTGCAGGAGGGGGAGGGGTGGCTGGAGAGGGCCCCCATCCTCTCCCCTCCCCCCACCTGCCGGAGGCACTCAAGAAAGTCTGCTGGGGCGTCTGTTTTTCTGGGCGAGAAAAGCGTGGCCAGGCCAGGCCGGGTCAGAGCTGCCAGGCTGTGACCCTGCAGGTGGTTTCCTGTCATCTCCCAGGATCCGGCCCCATCCGCAGCAGGGGGGGCGGGGGGGAGCTGCGCTCTCCTGTGCTTGTCCCTTTAACTGGGGCAACAACTCTGAGACGGGCCTTTTTAACCCCTGGTTTGCCCTGGAGGGAGCAGAGTCTGAGCGAGACAGTGAGCAGGCAGGGGTGAGGGCTGGGTTTCCCTGCTCAGGGCTTGCTGCCTCTCTCCAGGAATCTCAGCTGGCTCGGATGTGCAGAACGATACGCTTTGGCAAAAGGCTTTCACATACCAAAGGGCATCTGATCCCTGGCTTACAGGGCAAGTCTGGGATACAGAGTCGTGCCTCCCTCCGAGCTGGGAGGGCGGGCGGGGACCAGAGACCAGGTCTGCTCATCCCCAGCAGCCCAGCCGCCCAGCGCCCAGGCGGCGAGCATGGGCACCCCTCCTATCCACCCCTCGGTCCTCCCCCCCAGGCTGCCTCTCCTCAGCTTCCCTTTCCAACTCCCCCAGGGACGGCAGAAGGAGGAGGCTCGGGCCACTTCTGGTCTCAGCACCCAGAGCCACCCTCTGAAAGATGAAACAGAGGGGCCGGAGCCCGGGATGCGGGGACACAGGCTTTACTGAAGAGCAGAGCACCCCTGCCGGCTGCTTCCAGAGAGAGCGGAAGAGGGCGAGGGCCGGGGTACAAGCACCTTTAAGGGGAGGATGGGGACGGGGCTTAGGGCTCTCAGCACACGCTGATGGGTGGCTTCATGGAAGGCCTACGATTAGGGGCCCAGGGACTCAGGAATCGGGGCAGGTGCTGATGGGTGGTTCAGGGCTCAGGAGCGTCTGGCTGCAGGTGGAGTCCATCAGTTGGAGGAAGGGAGGACCTATCACCCTCAAGCAAGTGGGATAACCTAGGTTCGGCCACACCCGAGGCTGAGGACCGGCGGCATGGCGTCTGTCTGAGGGCTGTGCCCGCATCTGAAGGCTCAGGCCCCCCCGCTCACAGCCCGGCCTGGGCAAAGGCCCTGCGGGAGGGGCTGGGCTGCAGCAGCGCAGAGCGTGCGCTGGGGACGCCTCTCAGGCCATGGCAGCCCAGACCCCACCCCCTGCTCCAGGAGGGTCCCTGGGCACAGAGAAACGGCCTCGGCCGCCGGCTGGCCAGCTGTGACTCCCCCGGCCCGCGCCAACCAGCCAGCCTACCATCGCAGACGAGAGAACCCTGGAGCCCTTCGGCCTGGGTTCCAACCA
The DNA here is from genome assembly GCF_014108245.1 of Pipistrellus kuhlii. Taxonomy (NCBI): domain Eukaryota; kingdom Metazoa; phylum Chordata; class Mammalia; order Chiroptera; family Vespertilionidae; genus Pipistrellus; species Pipistrellus kuhlii. Next base: position 4,748,143 of record NW_023425523.1, read on the forward strand.
CGGCCCAGCCACCCCTTCGGCCAGGTGGCTCTGGGCAAGTTTTTAACTTCTCTGTGCCTCAGTTTTCCCATCGTTAAAATGAATGCAGCCGAAACCGGTTTGGCTCAGTTGGATAGAGCGTCGGTCTGCGGACTGAAAGGTCCCAAGTTTGATCCTGGTCAAGGGCATGTACCTTGGTTGCGGGCACATCCCCAGTGGGGGTTGTGCAGGAGGCAGCTGGTCGATGTTTCTCTCTTATCAATGTTTCTAACTCTCTATCTCTCTCCCTTCCTCTCTGTAAAAAAATTAATTAAAAAATAATTAAAAAATAATAATAACAATAATAAAATGAATGCAAAAATATCATACTGACCCCGTGGGACAGTCATGAGAAGTATATGCGTTAGTGCATGGAAGGTGCTTAGGACCCCTTGTGAGAGCTACGTAAGTGGCTGACGTATCGTGGCCATTACTGTCATTGCTATTTTCTGACCCAAAACGGACTGTGAGACCTGCTGCGCGTGGGGAGGCTCCATGGGAGGAGGGGAGGAGGCCTCTCATTCGGAGGACTGTCACCCTCGACGGGCCGGGCGGGTGACTCTCGGATGGGGTTACGTCAGGCGGAAAGTGCCTGGAATAGTAGTTCCCTCTCGGGCTGGTCACACACCCGTGGAGCACGTGGGGGTGAGAAATGTGGCTATCGCGAGTGAGAAAAAGGCTACTCCTCGGCAGAATTCCATTTTTAGAAACTGGGAAGTTATTTTGAGCGGAGGGTTGGCTTTCGAGTGTGTGTGTGTGTGGTGTGTGTGTTTTAATAGCTTCCGCACTCTAACAATACAGTCACGCACTCGCTCTCGGGAGAAACCGGGGCACAGTGGGGAGCCCAGCCAGGCTTCTGTGGTTGCTGGGCAACGCCTCTGGCCTCTCCCCTGCCCCCATGGTGGCCCAGTGCGGAGCCGAGGGTGGGCTCCAGGGTGTCTAGAGAAAGCAGCCCCGTCTTCCTTTCAGCCTGAGCAGCAGCGTGTGATTTGGGAGGCGGTCGGCAGGGAAGAGCATTGGTACAGCCTCGGTTTCCAGAGCTATCTGTGCGTTTCCTGTGGCTGCTGAAACAAATGACCATGAACTTGGCGGCTTAAAAAGTTGTTCCCTCTTGGTACTGGAAGCCAGAAGTTCAAAATCGGTATCGCTGGGCCCACATCAAGGTGTCCATAGGGCTATGCTCCCTGCAGAGGCTTGATCTGTTCTGCTCCTTGCCTCTTGCAACTTCGTGTGGCTGCCAGCATTCCTTGGCTTGCAGCCACATCACTCCAGCCTCTGCCTCCGTGGTCATGTTCCCTTCCCTTTTCCTGTATCAACTCTCCTCCTGCCTCTTGTTATATGGACCCTGGTGATTGCCTTTGAGACCTACCCGGATACTTCTCACCATCTCAAGAGTCTTCATCTTACACCTGCTAAGATCTTTTTCTCCATATAAGTTAACACTTATAGACTCCACAGGATTAGGATCTGACATCTCTGAGGATCAATATGGAGCCCACTAACCAAGCTGATGATTTCCTCCCATAAAACAGACTATTGAGTCGCCCCATCTGCCTGGCACCACACGCCAAGGCAGGGACAGCCGAGCACAGGGCTCTGACCCCACGGCCTGCCCTCCTCCGGGAGGTGTCTGCTATAAACCCGAAACAGAGCTTCGGGGAGGAGTGGGGTGTCGGGCTCACAGGCAACGGCAGCATTCTATCGGCCTCCAGTTATCGCCACAAAAAAATAAAATAGCACTAAAAAGCAGAGGCCAGAACTGTGAGAACTTCAGCAAAAAAAAAACAAAACAAAACAAACAAAAAAAACCTTTATTTTTTTAATCACACCATACAAATTCAATAAAGAAATAGGAAAAAATAGAACATGCTAATCCTTCAGAATCCTAGCCTCCAGAGATAAATAAAACCCATCTTCCTCCTAGATCTTTTTCTATTCAGTTAGAGTGAGCCTGTACTTATGTATTTTTTAAAATGAAATTGTAATGATGCTATCCATTCTGCCCTTTGACCTGTGTTTTTCAGTAAGAGGTGTGTTTGGGGCACCTTCCATAGCAGTATGGGTAGCATTTCTAAAGGCTCCTGGGGGTACCACTGACCGGAAATTAGTTACCCTATTGATAGGCACTTGGGTTTTTTTTTGTTTTGTTTTGTTTTTTTCTTCTTCTTCTAACTTTTTCGGCTGAAACAAATGTGGTGAGACACTTCAGTGAGATACTAGGATCTGACTTGCTACCGGAGGCTCCCAAAGATGGGAAGCATCTTCTCCTTCCTCCACAGACCGCCCCCATCATGCCAAAGCAATCAGACCTGGGGTGAAGGGAGCCTGAATGGGCCTTTGTTTGCCAAGGCTGAGCCTCACAGAGACAAGGAACCGCATTGTCTAAGAGGGGGGAGGGCCCTGTGTTTGTGGGGAAGCACACAGACATCGCCTCCTGACCTGGCCTCGACGTCATAGAGCACATACTGTCTCCTGCAGCAGAAAAGACTGGGGTGGGATTCAGGTGCGGTTTGATCCAGGGGTTTGTTACATCATCAGGCCTCGGTTCCATTTTTCTGTGATTCTTTTTGGCTCAGTTCTGCTCTGTGGGTTTGCTATGCCACATGCTGTAGTTAAAGGAGCTATCGCAGTTCAGGGTCCCTGTCTATTCAAGGCCCTACCCATAGGAGAAGGAAAATCTCGGGCGTAGGCTTCTGGCAAAACTCTCGAGATGCATCCCGATGGGACCCGTTCAGGTCATGTGCCCGCACTGACCAGGCACTGAGGTGGGCAGATGGACTGTCCCGACAGGCGTACCCTAGGCCACCCTGTGGGGTTAGAGGTGCAAATGCTTTTCCAAAGTCGGAGGGGTTTTCCAATAAAAATTGGGAGGCAGGGAAAGAGGAAGCAGGGAGGGATGGGAAGTGAGGAGGTAACCAACGGAAGTTTGTAGGCTGCTCTGGAAGGTGGCTGAATGAGTGAGTGAGTGGGTGAATGAATGAGCCCGGGATGGTGGAGACAGGGAACAGGGCTGAGCTGCAGGGCTGCCTGTGCGCCTGGCTTGCTGAGGAGCGCGATGGGAGAGGGAGGGGCAGAGGCTCCCGCAGGCCAGGAAGACCGGAGCGCGGCCTGTGCAGGAGCCAAGCCCCACAGCTGCCTCCTTGCGAACAGGGTGGGCTGAGAAGCGGCATCACCACCCAGGGCCAGGCCTGGAACCCTCTGTGCCCTGGCCCCCCTCCCCCCACAGGCAGCCCCTCACCACGAAGGGCAGCTGCAGGCCGTGGTCAGCGGCCCGAATTCCCCGATTCCTGCGGCAAATTCCCCAGTTCCCACGCCGTTCCTGCTGACTCACTGCAGGCCCCGTCCAAGCTTCCTGTCGCCGGCGGCTGCGGGGCGGGCGGGGGCCAAACGGCATCAGGGCCCAGGAATGCTCTGCTGCCCCGAAGGGAACCAGGCGGTGGTCTGAGGGCCCGTGTGGACCCTCGTGGTCTCTCCCCCCGTCACAGCCAGGCCCTCCCCGCCCGTGCAGAGAACGGGCTCCCCAGCCGCCCTCCCCCCCCCACTGCTGTGTAAACCCCCTTCCAGCGCCGGCCTGCGGGGGCAGGGGGTGGTCTGCACCCCCCGTGATTGCCTGTGGCCTGTGACCTGTGCCGTCTGTGCCCTGCCTGCAGGTGGGTGCCCCTGTGCGGTGAGTGTGGTGGGACGGGCCTGCGGCTGTGCGGGGTGAGTGTGTCCCCCAGACCCCGGGCACACACGCCGTCCCCGTCCCTGGCAGCACGCAGGCCGCCGTGCGGGTCCGGGCCGAGGAAGGGGCAGGTGCGCATCGCCGTGTGCAGGTGTGCTCGTGTGTGTGTGTGTGTGTGTGTGTGTGTGTGTGTTGCCACGTGTGCTGGAGCGTGTTTGCGGGTGGCTGTGTGTGACCGGGGGGGGGGGGGGGGGGGCAGGGTCCTTCAGGACCACGTCTCAGCACCTGCTCCACGGAGGCTGGAAGGCAGGCTGCGCCCCTCTCTGGGCTCTGCCCTGGGTGCCCCTGACGGCTCCCGCGGATGAGCGGAAGTGGACGGAGCGCTGTCCGGGGTCACGGAGAGGCCCGGCGTTTTCTTGGGAACCGGGCTGTGGGAGTGCCGGCCCGTCTGCGCCCCGGCCCGGGGCCCGGCCCCGGCCCCGGCCCCGCCGCCTCCCCCGCAGGGACACAGCCTGCGGCTCCCGGCCTGGCCCTGGGCTCCTGCCTCCGCTTACCCTGCGGGGCCAGGCAGCACCGACCCCGAGGCCTGCTCCCGCCTGCACACGCTACGCCGTGCGCCACACAAAGCAAAGGCTGTTTGCTGCTTTGTTGTTTTTTGTGGGGGGTTTTCCAGGCTTTTTTATTTTTTAATTGCTCAACCATCACGTACCTTTAAAAGGGTTGACACCCACCCCGTCAGGAAGGCAGAGGGCCCCATAGAGTCACCCACATGAGGGACATAGAAATGGTTCGGAGTCTAACGGCTCTCACAGTGCTGGCCCCCGGGCTGCCCTCCTCCATCCCCCGAGGAGGGAGGGGGCCACCTGGCGGGCTGGCCCTGCTCCTGCCTCCCACGCCTCCCACCGCCGAGGGCCCAGCTTCTGGGAAGGGACTGCAGCTCTCTGGGCCGTGGCTCTGCCCGGAAAAGACGGGGGTCACCTCTGACCCCTCCCGGGTGCCTCCTGCAGCGGAGAGGGGGGGCCACAGCTGCCCAGATGCGCAAGCCTCAAACCGCGCCTGCGCTAACTCTGCCTGCTGACAAAGGGCCTCTGGGCTCCTGGGCGAGGCGGGCGTGGGTCGGGCTGAGCAGGAGTGACCGGCACAGAGCCCGCAGGGATGGAGCACCTGGCAGGAGAAGGTGCTGGAAGCAGGGCAGAGGGGCGGAAGGCTCGGCGAGGGTGAGGAGCCAGGCTGCCCTGGAGGGAGCTGGGTGAGGGTGCTCGCACCCCTGGCCTGCAGGCCCGGGAGGCAGGGTTGTTGTGGATACCGAACCCTGGACCAGCATGCAAGGCGCCTGTGCTCTGTCCTAACTCTGCCACCTGGAGCCGTGTGACCGGGAGAAGCCACCCCGTCACCCCCCTCTCCGAGATTCCGTTCATCCCCCTGGAAGAGGGAAACCTCAGAGGCACTGAATATGCCAAGCACAGAGCCCAGAGGCCTGAGGAGGTGTTGGTCAGACAGGACTCCGCATCCCGCCTCCTGCAGACCCCAGCCTACAGCCCTTCCCAGGGGGTCCTAGGCCCTTCCTTTCTCCCCCAGGAGAACTGGGGGTCCCACACCCAAGTCCCACAGAGTCCCGCAGGGAGGCGGTGACCACGGGGAGGCAGGAAAGCCAGGAGTGGAGGTAGGTGGGCACGCCTGGCACCCAGGGCTGGAGGTATGGTCCCTGCCAACACCTCCCGCGCCTCCCTGGCTCGTCCATCCCACCTGAGCCCGCTCCTCCTTCCCCTCCACCAGCCACGTGCGCCCGGGGCTGGCGCTCCGGACTCGGCTCCTTCTGTCTGATGCTGCGGCTCCGCACTCCGGGAGCCTCCAAGCCAAACGCAGCGGCCTGAGCCCAAGAACTCGGCCCCGGAGTAAGATGCAGGCCTCACCTTCCAAGAACGCTTACGGCCTGTGGGTGCACACCACACGGCAAGTCCATTGCCTTCCCCGTGCAGACAGAGGATAGAATGGCCGGGCCGGCCCCGGGACAGCCGACGGGCCAGTGCGTGAGCTCTGTGGTCAGGAGTCCCCGGGGAAGGGCAGTCGCCCTGCAGTGCAAAACCACCTTGTGCCAAGACACCTTGTCCCGGGACCCGGGGCCCTGTGACTGGCCTGTGACAGCCAAGGCCTCCGAGTCACTTCCTGATGCATCACAGCTGCTTGGCGGTGACACTCATCCCCTAACCATCCTGGACATCCCAGGGCCAGGTGGGTGGGAGGCCAAGCGGGCTGAAGAGGAATTGGGGGGGGGAGGGGGGGGATAGGCAGGAATGAGAAAGGAGAGGCCTCTGGGCCCAGCCTCGGTCAGGGCTCAGCAGGCCGAGGTCCTGGCTGACGAGCTGGCCGGGCCCCAGAGGAAGCGGACAGCTCATTCCACAGAGGATTTTTATTCTTGGGCTTTTATGTTTCCATTGCAGTTGACAATCAGCATTATTTTGCATTCACTTCAGGTGAACAGGGTGGTGGTTAGACAATCACATACTCTGCAAAGCGATCCCTCTGATGTTTCAAGTCCCCACCTGGCCCCAAACATAGTAATTACAATGTTATGGGCTGTGTTCCCTGTGCTGTACTTAACAGCCCCGGGGCGATTTTGTCACCGCCAATTCCTACATCTTAATCCCTTGCCCTTTTGTCCCCAGTCCCCCAGCCCCCCTCCCTTCTGGCAGCCACCGGCCTGTTCTCTGTGTCTGTGAGTCTGTTTCTGTTTCGTTTATGTTGTCCTTTAGATTCCCCGTGTAAGTGAAATCACGTGGTTTTCAAGAGATTATTCATCCGCGGGATGAGCCTCTGTGCCCGCTCTCCGCTGCCACCCGACACCACAGGCTCCAGGGCGCGTGGCAGGGAGAGCGGGCCCAGGCATGAGAAGGGACCCAGTCCCAACGCCACCCGCTGGGACTGGGCCAAGCCACCCACCGGGACCAGGACAAGCCACCCAGCCTTCCCAGGCCTCCGTGTCCCTTTCCGTAAAGGGGGAAGGTGAGCGCGCTCACACGGGTCCGAATTGGGCATGTGATCATCTGTGCACGGGGCCAGGCCGCCAGCCCTGGTTCCTAAGAGTCAGCGGCAAGAATTCAAAATCCAGGCCACTGAGATGCCGGCCACCCAGAACCCTGGCCATGGGACATGGAGGGGCTGCCTCAGCAGGTCCGAGAGTCCCTGCCAGGGTCTGAGGGGCACACACACTCACACTCTCACACATGCACTCACACACACACTCACACACACACTCACACACACACACTCACACTCACACACACACACTCACACTCACACACTCACACACACACTCATACACACTCACACTCTCACACACGCACTCTCTCACACCCTCACACACACACACTCACACACACACAGTCTCACACATGCACTCACACACACACACACATACTCACATACACACACTCACACACACATACTCACATACACACACACTCACACACACTCACACACACATACATACACACACTCACACACATACTCACATACACACACTCACACACTCACACACACACACATACACACTCACACTCGCACACACTCATACACACTCACATACATACACACTCACTCACATACTCATACATACACTCATACACATACTCTCACACATGCACACATACTCACATACACACACACACTCACACTCACACACACACTCATACACACTCACACTCACTCACATACATACACACTCACTCACATACTCATACATACACTCATACACATACTCTCACACACACACTCACACTCACACACACATACACTCACACACTCACATACACACACACACTCACACACACACTCACACTCTCACACTCTCTCACACACACACACTCTCACACATGCACACTGTCACACACACTCACACTCTCACACCATCATACACGCACACTCACACACACACTCACACACACTCACACACTCACACTGTCACACACACACACTCTCACACATGCACTCACACACACATTCACACACTCACACACACTCACACACATACTCACATACACACACACTCTCACTCACACACACACTCACACACTCACACTGTCACACACACACACACTCTCACACATGCACTCACACACACATTCACACACTCACACACTCACACACATACTCACATACACACACACACTCACACACACACTCACACACACTCACACACGCACTCTCTCACACCCTCACACACGCACACTCACACATACACTCACACTCACACTCACACACGCTCACACTCTCACACCATCACACACGCACACTCACACACACACTCACACGCTCACACTCTCACACCGTCACACACGCACACTCACACACACACTCACACGCTCACACTCTCACACCGTCACACACGCACACTCACACACACACTCACACGCTCACACTCTCACACTGTCACACACGCACACTCACACACACTCACACACACACACACACACTCACACGCTCACACTCTCACACCGTCACACACGCACACTCACACACACTCACACTCACACACACACACTCACACACACTCTCACACCCTCACACACGCACACTCACACACACTCACACACACACACACACACTCACACGCTCACACTCTCACACCGTCACACACGCACACTCACACACACTCACACTCACACACGCACACTCACACACACACACGCTCACACTCTCACACCATCACACACTCACACACACTCACACACACACACACACACACACACTCACACGCTCACACTCTCACACCCTCACACACGCACACTCACACACACGCACACTCACACACACGCACACTCACACACAGCCTGCAGCCTCCGGAGAGAAGCAGCCTGGGGCCGTGGGAGCCGGGGCGGGGCCGCCCTCAGGGGCCGTCTCAGGAGGGGGAGGCGGAGGGGGAGGCAGGACAGCCGTGGGCCCGGCTGGGGGACGCAGAGTCACCTGTGGGTGGAACTCCTCCCGCGCTCTGGCCCGTGTCCTTAGGGGGGACCTGGGAGCAACAGGAAGGGAGCTCGCCACCCCACAGGGCGCCCCTGGCCGAGGGGGCCTGACTCCCAGGAAGCTGCTGCCCACCCGGTGCCCGCCGGCCTGGGCAGCCCCGCCCCTCTGCCCGCCTGTGACGCCGCAGCCTCTGCCCTTGGGTTCTGGCCGCCGAGTCTCAGGCCACAGGGAGGGGCTGCGCTGTGGTCAGGCTTTTCAGAAGAGGAAACCGCAGGGGTCAGAGGCCTGCGGGTGCAGCGGGTAAAGGGGGGCCCAGGGGGAAAGGTGTGATTGCCTCAGGGGAGGCGGGCTGCTCGAGGGGCGGGGGGAGGGGGGCCGAGTCTCCCTCCAGGGAAATAACAGGGAAAGAAGGGTCGCTCTCAGCTACCTCACCGCTGCTGAGGCGGAGAGAGGACCCTCCTGGGAAGGACCAAGCACAGAGGATTGGGGGTCACGGGAGGAGCACAGCCCTGCCCAGCGCCCTCTTGAGCCCGGGCAGCTCAGTGCTGGGACAGCCGCCTCCTTCTCACCGGAGCCTCGCCAGCTCTGCCTGCAGCCACCAGCCTCCGGGCTGCCCTGGCCATTCCCCTCTCTGGTCACATCACCCTCCTGAGGGCTGCCTCTCAGCCACAACCCGGAGCTCACAGGGGGGACCCCGGGGGGCCTGGCGACTCCCCCAGGCTGCGGGGAGCAGGCCGCCTCCTGCCAGCCTGCCTAGCCTCCTCTACTCTCCGGCCCTGCATGCTGCATGCCTTCCGCTTCGTCTTTTCGTTTCCTTTATCTTGCTCTATGGAATGCGTTCTCCCTTTGAAAACATGTTTGTAAAGGTGCGAAATGTTTCAAATACTTGGGGGAGCCCAGGGCAGGCGGCCTGGGGTCCGCCAGCGCCTTATCGACCCTGGGCGCCGCCAAACCTGCGTCTCTCCCCTCTTGCTGTTGTGACACAGGCCGGCCTGAGACGGGCCACATCAATCCCCTCCGTTTCTTGTAGAAACCGAACATCACACACACACACACACACACACACACACACACACACACGGGTAAAGGGGCCAGGGCTGCCTCCCACCCGGCCCTTCTTCCTTCGAGTAACGACTGTTCTGAGTGTGATTCTCCCAGAAAAGGGATGCCTGTTTCCCATCCAGAGGGGAGCGGCCTGAAGCAAAGAGAAAGGCCCTCCCCCTACCCCCCTTCCCTCCCCCTTTCTGCCCCGTCCCCCTCCAGCCTTAAAGCCACACACCGCAGCGTTAAGACTTCCTGCTTCTACTTGGAAATTCTACGAACTTGTTTTCTTTCTGGACTCGAGCGAATTCGCGCTGTGCATCCGTCCGCCGGCGTGCCTTTTGTCCCAGTGACTGGCCGGTCCCCGGACTCGTTCCCCCGTGCGTCCTGGTGATCGGACCGTGTCCTTTTTAAAGGCTGCGTGTCACCCCGCAGATCCCATCGCTTCCCGCGAAGGGGCATTTAGGTGGTTTCCAGCAACTCGGCTCTTTGCCTAGAAGCGGAGTTCCTGGGTAAAGGGGATTGAACATGGAATGTCTGGAAAGATACTGCCAGGTCTCCCCACCGCCAACAGGCAACCTAAACCCCAACCAGAGCACACGAGCGTCCCATCTCCCATGCCCTCTCCGACCAATGTCAGCCTCTTTCTTGAACTGCTGGCCTTTACTCTGCTCTCTAGTGTTTTGTGGGTCTCTCTCTCTCTCTCTCTCTCTCTCTCTCTCTCTCTCTCTCTCTCTCTCTCCAGTTGAGTCTTTAATCCATCTGGAATTCATTGGAGCAAGAAAGCAGTTCTTCTCGACCAACATGTATTGATGCTCCTACTCTGTACATGTGGATTGATGAGGTACCCAGATAAAGGAGACGCAGGTAACGCCCACTCCTCGCAGCCACAGCCGCCCGCGGTGGCCTCCCCTCTGAGGACTCGCTCGCTTGCAGGCCGAGTCCGCAGGTTGAGTCATGGGGCATCGGTCCTGGGCACAGGCGCCCTGCACACGCTCTGCAAGCGCCCACTCAGCCCCCCCGGGGCTGCCGGCCTGGGACTCAGGTTTTCCCCGAGGAGCAGTGAGGTGCACGTGTGGGAAGAGGGGTGCACACATGTCCGGTGGCCAGAGGAGTGGACTGTGACAAATGGCGTGGGTGGTGGCATGGAGTAGAGCGTAGGCGGCCGGCGTTGCTCTTCAGGAACTGAATCCAGAAATGAGGATGGAAAACTATAATGAAAACGGGGTGGGGAGGAAGCACATCTGATGGTGGGTGAGAGTGTCATCCAGCTAAAAGGAGACACCGACGAGGCCACTGGGTGCAGTGTGGCCGGTCTCACGGAATCCACGTGGAACGTCCCTCCAGGATTCGTGGGGTGTCTAGAATGGCAACGGGGCATATGGCATGGAGAATGAGCCTTCTGGAGCCTTCCACGGATCCTGAGGGCTCAGAGGTTAACGGGCACATCGGCCTGCAGGTGAAGGCTGGTGAAAGTGCGCATGCCCTGTGGGACATGCAGCAGCACCTAAAACACCGTGGCCTCTGGGTTCTAGGCTATAGAAACTCAAAAACTCTTGAGTGTTTAACCATGAACCTTTAGTTTTCATCCACACACACAGATCATCATTTGCTTTTTTTTTTTAATATATTTTTTTGTTGATTTCAGAGAGGAGGGGAAAGGGAGAGATAGGAACATCAATGATGACAGGGAATCACTGATCGGCTGCCTCCTGCCCACCCCCTACTGGGGATCGAGCCCACAACCCAGGCCTGTGCTCAGACCAGGAACTGAACCGTGACCTCCTGGTTCCTATGTCAACACTCAACCACGGAGCCCCACCAGCCAGGCCACAATTTGCTTTTATTTTCCGAAACCTGTGAATGAGGGCGCAGAGATCCAAAACCGAAGCTTGGTTTAATGCTTGAAATATGATCCCTTAAGCAAAGAAAATTAACTACTGTTAAAAAAAAAAAAAAAAGAATGAGACAGATGTGAGAGGGGGTCTGGGAGTTCACGCACCCTGGATCCCAGTCCTCCCGCCTGCAGGCACACCAGTGAATCCTCCCGCCTGCGGGCACACCAGTGAATCCTCCCGCCTGCGGGCACACCAGTGAATCCTCCCGCCTGCGGGCACACCAGTGAATCCTCCCGCCTGCTTGCACACCAGTGAATCCTCCCGCCTGAGGGCACACCAGTGAATCCTCCTGCCTGAGGGCACACCAGTGCCTTCCCCTCGCACTGCGGCACAGGGGGTGGTGATGACGCGGAACACAGGCCTGTGCCGGGCACAAGGTGGCTGTGCCCGCCTCCTTTCCCCTCCCCAGCAGACACGCTCAGGGGCCTGGACCACTGGGAGCTGAGGTGGGGATGGCCTCAGGCACCCGGTGCCGGGAAGTTTCCCCAGACCCTCAGGGTGCGGCCGCCATGGCAAACACTCCCAGAGCAGGCCTGGCCCGCCGTGGGTGCCCGTGACGCTCGATGACCTGAAACAATGAGACCATAATCAGAGGCTGCTCTGGCGCGGCTGCTGTGGGCTGCTCTGCCCACGAGTCTCCATCATCTCCTGGGAGTGGCCGGGGCCGTTAGCCGTCAGAGTCCTGTTGCTAAGAGATTATGAACCGAATGGTGTTTCCAAAAAAATAACCAGGACAGAACCATAACAACAGCCCACACAGAAGAATGTTCTGTTACTGATAAGTCCTCATAAAAGCCGAGCAATGGGGCAGCTGGGAGGCAGCCTGGCCGTACACATCCTAGGCAAACAACGACTGTTTTGCCGGGGTATTGAATGACACCAAAGAGGCTCCATGATAACGCCGTAAGGGGCATTCTATAGCATCTTCGTGACTCAGGGAGGCCTCCCACCAGCCCAGGCGCGTTTGCCACGGGCCCGTTATCTGCCTGCCCCGTGCACGCCCGTGACCTCCTCAGCCGCACACGGTTGCAGGCCTGACTAAGCCTCGCCTCGCTGTAACCACCGAGGTTGGCTTAGCGCCTGTGGGCAACCCTTGATCAAGCGATTTAACTCGGCCGTTTGCTCTGTTATTGCTCTGTTATTGACACCTCCGATATTGCTCTGTTGCCGGGGCAACAGGCACCGGTCAGAAGCCCACGATAGAGAGCGGATGGAAAGGCCGTCAACAGGGAAGTCAGCAAACAGGGCGCTTGCAAAACATGGGGTGTCCTCCGGCCCCTTGAACAAGCTCTGCTCTCGGGGCTTTCCTGGAAATATGCAGCCATTCCCCACTGAGTCCCCACCCAGGGCTCCTGGGTCCCTCCGGGCGGTGGCTGCAGGCCAGTGGACTGGTGCAGTCACTGTCACGTGTTAGGAAAGGAAATCCCAGCCGATGGCACCTCGGTCCCTGTCCTGACCCGGGAGCCGTCCGCCACCAGCCCCCTCTGCTCTCCACCCGGCCGGGCCCTGCCGCCGTGACCTCGAGATACCTTGTGTCTCCGTGGGTGGGTCCCGGGAGGCAGTGATCTCTCTGGCCCAGGCCCAGAGACACAGGGGAAGCATCAGAGTCATGCCATTAAGAGTCAGGAGGCAACGCGTGCTTCCAGCCCCAAAGACCCCAAGCACCTGAGACGCCGTTGCCCAGGAAACCGCCAGGCGTGGCAGAGGCGCCCAGAAAGGGGTCCCTGTGTCCACGGGCCAACCCTGGTGGCCCGCGGTCACGGTGTGGCACCAGGCACAGGGCAGCGCCACAGGCACCCTGCCTCCTCCTTCCTCTGAGAGGCAGGAGCAGGGGCATAGGCCTCGCAGGGGCCCAGCCTTGGGGCTCCTCCTGAACTCACTCCCGGGGGGCCGTCGGCATTCTGCCTGCTGGTTCCTTCCCAGACAGGAGGGCACCGCCAGGGGCTGCCTTCCCTACAGGTTAGAAAGCGGAGATCCAGCCGGGAGCGGCGGTGGGCAGGGTGTGTGGGAAGCACCTCGGTTATCACCAACCCCAGCAGCAGCCGCAGCGGGGGCAACGGTGTCACGTTCACCGGCCTCCATTTCCTCTCAGGACCCGGGGAGCCCAGTGGGCGGAGGCCACAGGAGTCCCTGGTGGTGCCTGGCCGGCCGCTGGTTCCTGGTGATCGATCCTTAAGGTGTGTTTTTTTGTCTGTTTGGTTTTTGGTTTTTCTAAATATATTTGATTTTTTTTTTTTTTTTTTTTTTTTTTTTTACAGAGAGGAAGGGAGAGGGACAGAGAGCTATTGTAGAAACATCGATGAGAGAGAAACATCAACCAGCTGCCTCCTGCACACCCCCTACTGGTGATGAGCCTGCAACCAATTTACATGCCCTTGACCGGAATCGAACCTGGGACCCCTGAGTCCGCAGACCGAGGCTCTATCCACTGAACCAAACCTGTTTCGGCGGTCCTTAAGTTTTTAGAAGCTGGGCCCATGAGAGAAGGCTCTGAGAGTCTCTGTGCCGACTAAATACATGTGCTTCCAGTTGGCTGCCCGAGGCTGGAATTCCCCGGGGCCCAGCCAGGCCAGTTCCATCGCTGCCAAGTGGCCCCCCTGCCGCCCCCTCAGGCTGGGCTCCTGCCTTGGGCAGGCCTGGGGATCTTCAGCAAGCTGTTCCTCCCCACTCTCCGCCCCCGAGTGGGGAAGAGGCCCGCCCAGGGCCCTGGGAATTGCTCCTCTGAGCCTGAAAACCCTGCTCCGAGACGGGCCTCTAAGGGGGGCAGGCTGAGGGAGGGGGTGCATGAACTCGCCAGTCCTGCCAGTTGGCACCGGCCCCCAGCGCAGTGGCTCCAGTGATCCTGTGGGGTCAGGATGCTGTTTCTGCCGAGTCATCCTTTCTTGCCCAGAGGGATCCTGGCCCCAAGCCACATTCCTCACAGGGACGGAGTGCCTGAGTGCCGCAGAGCAAGGAAACATCCTTTCTCACCCCAGATCCCAGCCCCGCGCAGGCCGGTCTCTCAGCAGCCTCTGCCGGCAGCAAGCTCTCTCTCCCAGGCTGGTGCCCCCAGGACCCTGGCCCACCGGAGACCCTGAGCCCCGAGTCTCTGAACCCAAACACCCTGGGCCCCGAGACCCAGAGCCCCCAGCCGCTGAGCCCCCGGGGAGCTCCGAACCTGGGCAGGGGAGGGGACGTGGGGTTAGGGAACTATGGACAGCTTTTGCCTGTCTACCTGGTGGCCCTCCTGCCCGTGGGGCCCAGCAGGCCCATTGGGAAGAGCCTGCTGTGTCAGGAGGGGCCCGGGCAGGAACCAGAGCTCAAGCCGGGGTGAGAGAGGCCTCAGCCCTGGGCCCATGCTGGCCCCACACAGCCACTCCAGCAGCCCTTCTGGTGCAAACCTCCGCGTCCCAGACACGCCAGCCCCGGGCCACACTTTCTGCTGGCTCACGTCTCAGGAGCACAGACAGAGCACCCGCTATGTGCCGACCCTATTCAAGGCACCTACTATGTGCCGACACTGTTCGAGGCACCGGCCCCTCAGCCCACGTGGCCCCCGCCCTGATGTCTCCCCGTCGTTCCCAGGCCCGCCATCCCTGCCTCACTCATGAGCTCCCTGTGGACGGCTGGGCTCCCCCCTCTGGCTGTGCGGCCTTGAGCAAGCTCCTTTACCTCTCTGGGCCTCAGGGCCTCGTCTACTAGCTCATGCCTGCTGCAGAGGGACGGTGAGGACGGTAAATGAGTTGATACATGGGAGATGCTTATGACAGCTACTGGCACAAGGAGCTCGGAGAGGGGGCAGGGGTGTGTGTGTGTGTGTGTGATTGTGCATTCGCTCAGGCTGCTGTACCCCACCTGGAATGCCTTTCCCCTTTTCTGTGGGGACCTCCAAGCTCAGCCAGGGCAGAGTTTCCAGAAGGGGGGCCTGAGGACCGGGCCCAAGGTCAGGCTCTGCCCCTGCGAAGGTCAGGAGCACTAGCAGTTTGCCAAGGGCTTTACACTTCCCTGCGAGACAAGGCGGGAAGGGGCTCGGGGAGGTGACACTGAGTTCAGGGCTCCAGGCGGAGTGGGGTCTCCCTGTCCCTGCCCCACCGCCCCCGCTGGCCCCGTGCTGGTCCCGGGGGACCTGCAGACACCCTGAAGCCATCGCCAGAATCACAACGCTCTCCCGTGGCTCAGCACCCAGAACCCGGACTTCCTGGCCCCTGGAGCCCTGGACCAGGAGGGTCTGCCTCTCAGGGCCAAGGAGGGCCTCGAGGCCAAGGAGGGCCTCAGGGCCGGGGGGGCCGGCTTCAGGGCCAAGGAGGGCCTCGGGGCCGGGGGGCCGGCCTCAGGGCCAAGGAGGGCCTCGGGGCCGGGGGGCCGGCCTCAGGGCCAAGGAGGGCCTCGGGGCCAGGGTGCCAGCCTCAGGGCCGGGGTGCTGCCCTGACAGAACCCTGAGCAGGCCCCCGTGGGAGGAGCCCAGCCCAGGAAACTCTGAGCAATGCCACAGACCACAGGGCCCCAGGCTTCCTGCCTCTCCACTCTGGCTGCCCCGTCAACGTCAACTGGTTTGTGAAACCCTGCCGGGCGGTCAGTGGGAACGCGAGGGCCCCCGGTTCACTGCCTGCGGTCGCCCTGTGCTGTCGCAGTCCCGGGAAAGGTGGCTTTCTGCAGGCCGCCGGCCACAGTAATTGGACCCAGCTGCTGTGGGTGCAGGCACCTGAGGGCTGTCCCTCCCGCTCGGGCTCCGGACCTCCAGACCCCGGACCTCCAGACCCCGGGCCTCCAGACTCTGAGCCTCGAGACTCTGAGCCTCCGGACCTCAGGCCTCCAGACTCTGAGCCTCCAGACCCCGGGCCTCCAGACTCTGAGCCTCCAGACCCCGGGCCTCCAGACTCTGAGCCTCCGGACCCCGGGTCTCCAGACTCTGAGCCTCCGGACCCCGGGCCTCCAGACTGTGAGCCTCCAGACCCCGGGCCTCCAGACTCTGAGCCTCCAGACCCCGGGCCTCCAGACTCTGAGCCTCCAGACCCCGGGCCTCCAGACTCTGAGCCTCCAGACTCTGAGCCTCCAGACCCCGGGCCTCCAGACCCTGAGCCTCCAGACTCTGAGCCTCCAGACCCCGGGCCTCCAGACGCTGAGCCTCCGGACCCCGGCGCCCCTCCCTGAAGGCCCCCATCTCCTGAGCACCCACAGACGCGGGGACTCCTTGGACATAGCTGTGGGGTGGGATCTGGGTGAAGGGCTGTGGGGTGAGAAACAATAAGGGCGACAAGCCCAGCTGTGTGGCTTTGAGCAGGTTGCTTAACCTCTCTGTGCCTCGGTTTCCTCCTTTGATAAGAAGCACCGGCCCGGATGCAAGGACTCAGTAGAATAACGGATACGGAAGCAGTTGAGCCCTCGATAAAAAGAAGCTGCGGTTTTAGGGGCCCCTCTGAGTGGCAACAACAATCGGGGCGCACGTCTTTGATTTTGCAATTTTTAATTAAAACTGCAAAATACAGTCAATCGGCTCTACTTGGCAAAGGTTGATACCTTCCTCTCGACGCTTCCTCTCCCGTTGAATGGCTCGGGAACCCCGGTCTGACGGGCCCCCAAGGAGGGACGTAGAAGGTCCAGCTCGTGTCCCGGAGCCAGGAGGACTGGGGCTCCAAGCGGCCCCGCTGCCTGCCGACACCGTCCCCACGTGGTCGGAAAGAGGAAGCTGGTCCTGTGCCCCCTGAGCCCGCAAGGCCGAGTCCGGCAGGATGACCCCCAGTGGCTCCGCAGGGCGTGCTCACACCCATACATGCCATTCCAGTGCTGAGCCCTTGCCTTCCCCGGGCCCACGCTTCTGCTTTCCAGACCCTAAGCCACCAACAACCTCCTTGTCTGAAAGTCTCCAGGAAGCCGCACACCTCGGCCGCCCCAGCTCCAGCCCTGCCCACGACCCCAGGGCCCCACGCAGACCAGAGCAGGGCAGTCCCCGGCGGGCCTCCTGTTCGGTCTGTCTCCACAACCAGGCGGAGGGAGGGGGCAGCGCTGAGGCCAGGGCACAGTGGAGGCGTCTCCTGGCTCCCGGAGCACCAGCCGGGAGCATCTGGAATGGGGGACGAGAAGGCTGAGGTCCTCCAGTGTCTGGCTCAGAGCCTGAGCCCCACCAGCAGGGCCCTGATGCTCAGTGAATGCTTGTGGACTGACTGACTGACCTACTGTATGCAAAATGACCTCCCTGGAGAAGGGGAGCAAGCGGAGATGCTGGGTGCACAGGGGAGGGACCGGGGACCGGGGCAGTGGGACACGGGCGGGTCTGCGGGAGGATGGGCCGCCTGTGGGAGCTGAGGGTGCATTTCTGTGGTGGCCTGAGAGCGAGGGGCCCTCAGGGTGCTGCTGGGGAGGCACCTCTGGGAGGGGCCTGGGGGTCAGGGGACCCCTCTGGAGCACTGTGGGCTGGGGGCATGATGGCAGGACCTGGTGGAGGTGGCAGCCTGAGAGAGAGCCCCCTGGCCCCAGCCCAGAGCTGCTCCTCCATGCTCAGCGTGCAGCGGAGTCACAGCCTTCAGGTCGGTAACCTGCGCCTCGCTCATGCCGTCGCCGCCAGGGGGACCTCGCGCAGCGGTTTGTGGGGAGTCGGTGGAGGATCTACAGGCTCAGCACAGCGCAGCGGGGCCCACGGGGACGGGGGGGGGGGGGGAGGGAGAAGGGGGGGAGACCTGTTCGTTGGCACAGGTGTGCCGTGGAGCCAGGGAGGGTGCCGGAGACCCTCCCAGCCTGTGCCCTCCAAGAACCTGGGGCCCCTCTCCCTCCGCAGCCGGAGCCCGGAGGCCTCTCACCGGAGCGGGGAAACTGCCGGCTGGGGGTGTGGGCAGCCACAGTGACCGTCCCGCTGCAGGACGGATGCGGCTTTGCTGACAGAGAGTCTGCGGCCGGGACATGCCGGCGGTGCAGGTCTGAGGTCAGCCGTGGGGAGCCGGGCCCGCCGCGGCCAGCCCGCCCCCCGCACCCCATCTGCTTCCAATCAGCGGCCCTGGGCCCGGGAATCGGGGTGGGGATGGGGGACGGGGGTGGGGGGCTGAGAGATCCTCCCAGGCTCCGTCTCTCACCACAGCACGGACACCCACAAAGAGGCCGGAGGAGCCCCAGACACAGGGTCAAGGAGAAAGGCTGGGAACAGAGGCTGGCTGATGTTAGGGTCCTTTACCAGCGCCCTTTGGCAAGGCCATTCCCGATCCAGCCCAGTACCCCCCACCCTCGGGCCCCCAAGCTGTTCCCCCTCCAGGGGCCCCGTGCCAGCTCACACACCCCCTCCCCTGCCCTCTGCACAGCTCACACCCCCCTTCCGCAGAGTCCCTTTCCTCGGGACACGTCCCCGGCCCCAGTCTGGTCCCCGTCGGACTTCCGTCCTCGGGACGGAGCAGGAGCAGGTGCACTTTATTAACAAAGTGGCGAGAAACGCTTTATTCTCGGATTGTTACCTGCTAGAGGCCCGAAGCACGAAATCCGTGCAAGTGCCTCTGCCTCCGGCCCTGCCTGCTGTGGCTCCGTCCAAAAGGAAGGATGTTCAGAAGGACGACCAGTCTAATTAGCATATTATACATTTATAATTACAGATTAATTATTGTATTCTCTTCCATACGAACGGCTGTAAGCCTACTTCCGCCCACCCTGCATGTATCCGGGACCTGCATGTATCCCCGTGTTCATTCGTCCCCCCGACGCTGGCCCAGCGGGACCTCGGCCCTGGTGCCCGCCCCCTTGTGTCGATGCCCTTCCTGTTGGCTGTGGGCTCAGGGCCACCGTGATGGGGGAGCCTCCTGCTGCCCATCCCCAGCTGAGCAAGCAGCCCTCTGCGCCCCCACAGCTGCCCCCGCCGCCCCTCCAGCAGCGGGCCCGGCCGTGGGGATCTCGCCCGCTCGCCTCGCCCCCTGGGACCCGCGGGCCTGCCCCGCCCCGGAGCGCGGTGTGCTGGGCTGAGCTCGGGACCGTCCTTGAGGAGATGAATCGAACAGAAGCCCTCGATCCCCTGGGTGGCAGAGACATTAAAATATCCCCGAACCACACTGAGCACATGGAGGACCGTGGGTTTGTGGCCTGATCGAGGGCCACGTTGGGTCACATCTGCCCCCAGCACGCAGCTCCAGGACAGGCCCTGCCTCGGCCGGGCCAGCTCCAGAAAAACAAGAGAATGGGCCAGATGTTGTTTCTGGAGACTCTCTTTACACACACGCACACACACACACACACGCACACGCACACACATGCACACACACACACACACACATGCACACATGGCATGAGCCGCACACGGATCCACGCACACGGCCAACCCCAGCTGTGCCCGCACCCTCACAGCAGCCGGGGAGGGCGGTGCCTGCTGGGTGAGCTTCCTCCAAGCTCACTGTCAGGCCGCTTTAGGGAGATAATCTCCCCGGAGACAAAGTAAACAGTAGGCAGGAGGGGCGGTGCTTCCTCCCGCCCTCTCAGAGATGCCTAGGGAGCCCGGGAGATAACGTTTAGGAGGGAGCCGGGCGGCCCGGTACCTCCTGGCCCTGCTCAAGGCCAAGCTCGGGCTCGTAGGTCAGTCACTGCCCGGGGCACGGCTCCAGGCTCTGGCCCTCGCCCTGGCCTGGCCCCTCCCCGCCAGGCTCCACACCCCGGGCAGAGGACCCTCGCCCCCCTCAGCCGGGTGGGCATCCGGGGTTCAACGGAGTCTGCACAGCCCTGGGGACCGGGCTCCAGGGTGTCAACTGGGAGCCCTTCTCCGCTTCCTCGCCTCTGCCCCTGCCGCTCCGTGCCCACGGTCACCCCGTGAACCACCTTCGCACGCACCCCAGGAACGGGCGACCCGTAACCAACCTCGCTGCAGGCTGCCCCGCAGAGCGAGTGAGGCTCCCCAGGTTTCTGCCTGCTGCCTGGGCCCTGGCCCTGCCCCCGGCACACCACACACACACACACACACACACACACACACACACACACACTCAGGAACCCAGAGGGACCGTGTCCCCAGGAGGTGGGCACCCAAAAACCCGAAAAGCACCTCCCCCCACACCGGGGCCTCCGCTCCCACCTGCGCCTCCCATTTCTCCTCAGGACACAGGCCCACATTTGGGGTCCTGCTCCCCACTCCTCAACCTGGGGTTCTGCAAACCATCTCGTGTCCTGCCCCAGGACCTGCATCCGCCCTCAAGGGAACAGGGGGTGGCTCTGGGGAGATTGCCCAAAGGAAGTGAAGAGGCCAGAGGGTCGTTCTCCCTGCCTCCAGCCTGCCCTCCTCTGGCTGCTCCCCATCCCCAGGATCGGGTCAAGTCCTCTAACCTCAGGGAGAGCCAGGGGGCCCGCACCCCGAAGTGCCCGTAAGCAAAGGGAGAAGCAGGCTCGCCACTTAAAATACTTCAGAAAGCCTCCTGGACACCCTGCACCTCGCCGCGCTGAGACTTCGGGGAAACACGGAATTTCCCAGGGCCTTGCTTTGGGCCAGAATTGCATGAACTCAATCAGAAACGCTGGCCGTCTTGTGCCGACAACATTCTGAGGGCCCTGCACCTGCATCGGAGGGAGAAGTAACAGCTGAGCACCACCACTTAACTAAACCTTCCACACGTGGAGTTAGTAGTGAAGGAAACAACAGCACGGATCAGGGAGACTCCTGTCTTTTAGAAAGAGCGCCTACAAATGGATGAGAAAAGATGAATAATAACCCTCCCCAAATGTCCCAAGGCCAAAAACATGGGATTCACACACAAAAGGAGAAAAAAATAAATTCAAAAAGCCAACAAATATAAGAAGAGCCGCTCAGCCTTGCTCTTAACGGAATTTTAAATTTTTAAATGAGGTATCATTTCACCTATGAAATCACAGCTCCAAACGCTTGGTGACACCAGTGGTGCTGCAGGTGTGAGGGGATGGCTGGTCTCACACGCCCTGGGCGAAGCTGTAAACCGGGATAGGGCTTTGTGGAGGGCAGTTTGGGAACATATATTCCAGTCTTGGCCAGCTGGCAATGAATCTACAAAGACAGCTGTTCACCTCAGCGCCACTGTAATGGCAAAGAAAGGAAGCGGCCTAAATGCCCAACAAAAAGGAAGGAACTGGCCGCCCCAGACTTTACAATGGACTTGGCGGTCATTGCGAAGAATGGGTCGAATGCAGATAGTGACGCAGAAAAGACAGGGCGCTAAGTGAAAAAAAGCGAGCTGGAAAACAATGTGGTTATGAGATAAATGGTCTCACTATATATATATAACT
Organism: Pipistrellus kuhlii; assembly: GCF_014108245.1. NCBI lineage: Eukaryota > Metazoa > Chordata > Mammalia > Chiroptera > Vespertilionidae > Pipistrellus > Pipistrellus kuhlii. The sequence continues at coordinate 4,769,914 of NW_023425523.1, forward strand.
TATAAAGAACACATCTTAGGGATAAACAAGAAATTGTTGAGTGGTTCTCGGGGGAATAGGATGGGGCAAGGGTGTGTAGAATTCTTTTAATTTTTATATGCCTTTCTCTAGTAGTTAGCACAAGTTTTATTTATATATATATATATATATATTGTTGATTTCTCAGAGAGGAAGGGAGAGGGATAGAAAGTTAGAAACATCGATGAGAGAGAAACATCGATCAGCTGCCTCCTACACACACACACACACACACACCACACTTGGGATGTGCCCGCAACCAAGGTACATACCCTTGACTGGAATCGAACCTGGGATCCTTTAGTCCGCAGGCCGATGCTCTATCCACTGAGCCAAACCAGTTTCGGCAAGTTTTATCCTTTTTAAGTTGTTTTATATTGAGGATAATTGACACACAACATTATATTAGTTTCAGGTGTACAACATCGTGACTCCATATTTGTGTAGACCACATGTGTCAAACACAAGGCCCGCGGGCCAAATCCGTCCCGCCAGGCCTTGCAATGTGGCCCGCACCGCGCTGTCATCACTGCACTCCGCTGCGTTTCCATCACAATGACAGTTTATGACTGTTCAGTAAACCATTCGGCCCACGATTTAGGCTGGATTTTAGATTTTGGCCCCTTCTCTGATTGAGTTCGACACCCCTAACTTAGATGGGGGGGGGGGGACACAGGTGAGAGGCGCCAACTCATAAACCCCAGCACATTCCTCCGGTGGGGGCGGGGGGGGGGGGCAGGCCGACTTGCCCCGGGGTTCTGGTCCAGCCCTGTCTCCGCTCACCCTTCTGCTCCTTCTCTCTGACTCAGGCCTGGACAAAATCTCTGACCCGCAGGAACAGGGTTTGCACAATAACTTTTCTAAAAGGAAAAGAAAAAGAAAAAGAGCCAACAAAGAGACGGCTGTTGGAGAGCAGGTTTCTGACCCGAAGGCCTCACAGCCTGGCGGGGTGCTGGGTGGGGTCCTCGGGGCCGGGAGGGCTTTTTGGGAACCTGAAGGCCAGTCCTGCGGAGGCCGAGGGCAGGCGCAGGGCCTGGCTGGCATTCAGCCTCGGAGTTTCCTGCTGGGGCTCTTTGCTCCCTGACCCTCAGTCTCTTCTTCATCTGCCAAGTGGGGGTCGGTCATGGCAGCTTGAGGGTTAGTGCGAGAACGACAAATACTCTAAGTAAAATATACAGCATCATGTTTACCATGCAAGTGACCATTAAAAAGTATGTAGTTAATCCACCTGAATGTGGTCATCACTTTGCAATATATACAGACAGGGTGGGGCAGATGTAGGTTTACAGTTGTGAGTAGGCAAAACACAGAGCTTATTCTTACATTATTTATTATGCACAAAATTCATGCAGGAGTAGGCCTTCCTTCCCCCGGCTCCCAGCACCGGCTTCCCTCTGGCACCCGGGACCCGGGCTTCCCATGCAGCCCCGGCTTCGTCCAGAGGTTTGTCATGAAGGATGCCTGATCTAATTAGCATATTATGCTTTTATTATTAAAGATTAACTAGAGGCCTGGCGCACAAAATTCCTGCACGGGTAGGGTCCCAAGGCCTGGCTGACGATTAGGGCCGATTGGGGCCTTCCTTGGTTTCATGCTGCCCCCTGGTGGTCAGCGCACATCGTAGCAAGCAATCCTGGTCGAACTTCCGTGGGGACCATTTGCCTATTGGGCTTTTATGTGTGTAGATTATTGTGTTATTTTCCACATGCGTAACTGTAAACCTATTTTTACCACGCCCTGTATACCTGATGAGTTCCGCCTTAAAATCACATAATGTTACTTGTCAATTATACCTCAAGGAAGCTGGGGGTAGCGTTCGTAGCTATATAGGATCGTCGATATTCTCTAATCCGGCCTCACCTCTGCACCTTTGCTCGGGCAACATCTGACTGTGTGGCAGGCCTAGCTGCATGTCACCTCCTTGGTCAAATCTGCAGGCCTGGCAAGCAAAAGCATGCTCCCCTCCTCTGGGTGTCCGGCACTCTGTTCCTGCTCTTCCAGCCCTTCCAGGAGCTATTTGTCCTGTGCCTGTGGGCCTGGGCCAGGACGCTGCATTGGCTGGATACTGCCTTCCCATCTCTATGTCCCTGGCCCAGCGCAGGGGATGCTGGGTAAGTCTGGTCAAATGCCCACAGGAGTGACTCCTCCTCGTCCTGACAGCCTGCCCTCAGCCCTGAGACAGGGGAGGGACTTCTTTCTCGCTGGTACCATTCCTGGATTTGGTTTCGTTCCCAGTCAGACACCTAGTGATGCTGGGGCTCCCTCCGCCCGGAGGGAGGGCTGGGACCCCAAAGGCAAAGGGGCACAGCTGGAGAGCTGACTCGGGTGGGGGTGAGGGGGTGCCCAGGAATGGAGGGTGTCCGATCAGGTCATGTGGCCTGGCGGCTTCAGGGGCCCCACACTGGCCTTTTGAGGAAAGGAGCAGACCTGTCCCTCCCCCAGCTGCGCACAGCTGTTCCCGCTGGGCCTGGCGCTCCTCCCCACTCCCAGAAGGGCCTCTCCACCCCAGACCTGGGCTAAGGAGAGCATCGCGTGTCTGTCCTGCCCCCTGCTGGTCGCTGAGGGAGTGGCAAGGTGGGGAGGAGGTTCCAGGGACCTGGTTCCAAAGGCCCTTTGCAAACCGGCCCCAGGAAAGGCGGCTGCCATCTGCCCCTGACCTCACTCCCCTGTGTGCCCTGACCCCCTCCGTCTCCCCGCCCCCAGCAACGGCCCCTCTTCTCTCTGCTCCAGACCCAGTTCAAGTCTCCCCTCCGCTGGCTGCACAGCTCCGGCCCCCCACCCTGCTGCCCTTCTCCTACAGCTCTCCACCCTGCCCCCCCCCCCTGTGCCCATCCTAGTCCCGTCTGCAACTAGACCAAAGGGAGTCACATTGGAGCATGCACAAGCCCAGGGTAGCAAAGGGGCCTGTACACAGTCAGCGCCTAATCAGTGCTGCATGGGGAAGGCGATCAAGCCCAGCACCCCAGGCTGCATTCCTCCCACCAGCCCCAAGGACCTGGGGAGGCCAGCCGGGCCCCTGGACGAGAAGGAACGTCTCGGTGTAATGTGTGGTCTATGATCAGCCCCCCCAGACCCTGGCCCTCCGGGAACTGGGGTCCCGGCATCGCCGGTTGTCAGGGAGACACAGGAAAGGGGTGAGGCCCGGACGTGGGAGAGATTTGGGTCCAAGAGAGGCCCATCCCCTCCCCAGATCAGGCTCCTGGGCCACTCCCTCCTCCCCTTCCTTCTTCTGTCCTAACCTCTGGCTCCTATTAACCTTTTTTTAAAATATATTTTTTATTGATTTTTACAGAGAGGAAGGGAGAGGGATAGAGAGTTAGAAACATCAATGACAGAGAAACATCGATCAGCTGCCTCCTGCACACCTCCCACTGGGGATGTGCTCGCAACCAAGGTGCATGCCCCAGACCGGAATCGAACCCCGGCTATTCATGAAATGGCCCTCTTCGGAGCTACTGTGCAATGTTACTGAAAGGAAACCGGCCTCAGTTTCCCCCGACGTCTGAGGTCTCTCCCTGGAGCTGATTCCTCCTTGTCCTCTGGTCTCCCACCTGCGATTCCCCTGCTGCCCAGCAGAGGGGGCTCCACCTCTTCCCTGGAGCAGGGCATAGGGCATAGGGCCTGCTTAGCACAGGGCCTGGGCTGGCCAGCGTTAAGTAACCGCCCTGGCTGCCTCTGCGTCACAGATGAGAAAACTGGCTCTGAGAGCTTCGTGTGTTTTTGTTCATTTCACAGAACTAGAATCTGACAGGGCCTCCCCTTCTGGAGCCTGGCTTTTCCACGGCTCCACGGCGCCTGCCCACTTGGCGGAGCTGCCTTGGAACGCCGTGTTGCATGGCTGTGTGGTGGGCATCTGGAGAAGCGGCTTGACCTGGAGGCAGGAGCAGACCTGTGTGATGGAGGCGCTGGTCGAGCCCTGCGCCCAGCACGGCCCTGGCAGTCAGCGAGGCCAGGCCCCGCGAGGGCGACCCAGGGCACCGTCTCCTGTGATGATGGGACAGACGGAGCTGAGCCCAGTTCAGGCCCCTCCGCTGAGAACCCTGAGGGCATGCCCCTCCCAGAGGCTGCCCCATCCTGAGCAGCCGTCCCGCCTGTCCCACGGCCCTCTCCCGCCCGCGTGCCTACAGGCCTACTTGAATCACAGTCCAAGGTCCAGGCCTCCGATCAGGGCTCTCCAGACCTCCCCGAGGGCTTTCCTCCAGGGCTGTCTGGGCGGGGGGGGGGGGGCTTGGTGAATCATGGCCTGTGGAACCACCTATCACCCTGGATGAGGGGTGAGGGACAGAATGGAGAGCAGGGGGGAGGAGGAGGAGGAGGAGGAGGAGGAGGAAGAGAATGAGGAGGAGGAGGAGAATGAGGAGGAGGAGGAGAATGAGGAGGAGAAGGCACATGTTGGAGTCACCCAGTGGGTCTAAGACTGGAGAGAGGCGGACCCAAAGCCCCTGAGAAACACCTAGAATGGCATCCTGGTGCCGGCGATTAGAAAAGGCAGGAGAACTAAGGCCTCAGTGCGGGATTTGGGTTTGAGAGGTCAGGAGACGGTCAGAGCGAGCTAGGCAAGGGGAGTCAGTCTGAACTCCAGCCCGGCCTCCCAGTGCCTGGAAGGGGTGGTTCCCAGGGGCCTCTGAGGCTCAGTCTTTGAGCCTGACAACTCAGGCCCTGACGGCACTCCGGCCCCAGAGACCTGACCATGGCCCTCAGCCACCCTCCCCAGCCACCTCCTGCTGCCAGACGCCCTTCCCTCCTCTGCCTGTGTACATCACCGATTTCACAGACAGGAAGGAAGAGGGGGAGAGAGGATCATGCATCGGCTGCCTCCCCCGACTGGGGATCGAGGCCGCAGCCTGGGCATGTGCCCTGACGGGGAGTCAAACAGGCAACCCTGTTGGACGGACACTCAACCACTGAGCCACACCAGCCGGGCTAAAAGTGTATTTTAAAAATAGAAACGGAAGGACATGTGTGCAAGATGTCTGGGAGCCCAGGGCCAGAGCGCCCCTCGGCCCCGGGCAGTGGGGAGGCGTCCGGGGGAGGCAGAGCGCACGTGTGCACATGGAAGCACCTTAGGGGTTTCCCTTGAGCCTGGCCTTCCTGATGGGGGACAGCGGGCCCAGGTCCTGACCATGACTCCACTAGGAATCACCTGTCATTCTCCAGCTGGAGGCAAAGTTCAGGGCACAGGGCGTGGGGAGAGATAAGGTGGGACTCAGAGGCAGGAGTTCATGACGCTGCCATTCCATGACATTTGACTAGAGAGGACACAAATCTCTCTTCATCGACTCAGGATGCCCTGGGCCGCCGCTGACTCACTTGGGCAGCATGACGCCCAAGTGGTCCAAGTCTCGGTCACCAGGGAATGCCATAGGGAAGGCTCTCATAAGGAGTCTCCGAAGTCCCTTGAAATCTAGTTCCTGGGATTCTCGGAGTCCTGGAGGTGACAAGATTGTCCCCAGTGAGTGACAACCATCTCCCAGGTTCTAATGAACATGTTCAGCAGAGAGCAGTGACCAAACCCCCAGGACAGGGAGAGCCCGTCTGCAGGAGGAAAGACCAAAGAGAACGAGAGTGGAGGCAGGGCCCTGGCTGGTTTGGCCTGAGAACTGAGGGGTCCCAGGTTCAATTCTTGGTTGTGGGCACATCCCCGATGATTGGGGGGGGGGGGGGCAGGAGGCAACTGATCCGATGTTTCTAACTATCTATCCCTCTCCCTTCCTCTCTGTAAAACATCAATAAAAATATTTTTTTTTAAAGAGTGGAGGCAGGGAGTCTGGGGCTGCCCGGCGGTCACAGGCAGAGGGACTGAGCTCAGGCTGGAGGGCTGCGGCATGGGTGGAGGGAGAGGGGGGCTGTAGTCACTTGCTAAGGGAGTGAAGCTCACAGGATGGGCTGTGGGAGCTGAAGGGGGGCTCGGGGTGGTCCTGGTCCCCTGCTTGGCTGGGTGTGGTGCCCTGGACGAGCAGGGCACATGGGAGGGGAGGCTGATTGTTCGGAGGGAAATACTGAGCTCACGCTGAGCTCCAAGACGTCTCCCAGCACCTAGCATCGTGCCTGCTTCCCCATCTTTGCCGAGGCCAGCAGGGCATGGGCCAGAGGTCAGAGGGCATGGGGTAGGTGTAAGGTGACCAGATGTCCCGCTTTCGGCGGGACAGTCCCAATTTTTAACAATTTGTCCCGCGTCCAGAGGTGTTTTAAAAAAGTCCCACGGGACAAGTTGTTAAAAATCGGGACTGTCCCGCCAAAAGCGGAACGTCTGGTCACCTTAGGTAAGTGGGGAGGTAAGACAGCAGAGGATGGGGGTAGGGGGGCCCCTGCTGGGTGGGAGGGGACAGAAGAAAGGACGAACGAGGTAGGTTCTGCCCATAGGAACTCTCAGCCCTCCATGTAACGCCCACGGAGGTCCCCTCCCGGATCCCCGCCTGCTCCTATGCGGTCCGTGTGCTGGACCACCTGGACACGCACGGTCACGCACCCACACATGCAGCACCTGCGCACACGGGTGCACATGCCGGCTGTGGGCCCTCCAGCGCCTGGCCCCTGACCGCCGAGGCCCGGGTGTGCTCTCCTTCCGTCCCAGGCCCGGTGCCTGATGCTGACCGGGGCCCCTGAAGAGGAGCCCAAAAGGCAGAGGGAGGGGAGTCACAGGCCCGCAGGGAGCTGGGAGGCAGTGCCCGGCTGAGCGTGGGCACCTGTGGGCGCACAGAGCCTCCGGCCCAGGCTGCGTGTGTGCAGATGGCCTGGGCCTCCCCGCCCAGCAAGGTCCAAAGAGCACAGGTGTGGCACCTCCCGGCCTCATCGGCTCGGCCGCCTGCTGGGCCGGGGCCGCCTCATCGCAGGGCCTCTGCCTGGCACCAGCGGAGGAGACACCGCTCCCACCACCGGCGCCGGTCACCACCACCAGCAGCCCCCTCGGGGGACAGGCCTCACTGGAAGCCAGGTAAGGCCGGGCCCTCGGGAAGTCAGGGCCCAGGGGGCCGCCGGGGGCCCCAGGGTGGTGGGGGCAGCTCAGAGCTTCCCAGGCCAGAGGCTCAGCCCAGGGCAGCGGGAGGAGAGCCCCACGCCTCCCAGGGCGAGGGACTCGGTGTGGGCTGGCCGGCGGGGACGAAGGCAAGGCAGGGGTTCCTCCCAGCGGCCATGATGTAGGCTCCTCTTCCCTACTCCAAGCCCCCAACTCAGGGGTAAGTGCAGGGAACTGGCTGCCACAGCCCCCTCCTCCAGCCAGGGGCAAGACAGGCCAAAGCCAGCCCCCTCCCCTCTCCTGCTCGGGATCCGAGCGCAGAAGCTGCAGGGGGACCCACAGGGCCAGCCTGGCGTGGGGGGAGCAGGAAGAGGTGTGGACCACAATCCAGAATTGCCGACATTCACCTTGGGGCTGGCCATAGTTTCTCTTTCCTATCTAGGAGCAGGAACTGTTGTAGGGAGGGGGTATGGGAGAGGGGAGGGGAGCAGATGCCAGCACCCCTTACCTTGGAGAGGAAAGGGGTCGTCCCCCCCCCAACAAGACACACAGACCCGCGCCTCCCCCACAGCACCTCAGCTGTTTACTGGCAACGCATTGCCTCTGCGTCACGGCCGGGGACGCTATTTCCATGCCGGGCCCAATAACAGGGTGTGGGCTGCTCTTACCCTTTGCCCAGATTCCCCGGGGCTTCCTCACTGAGGCAGGGACACACCCACAAAGCGGAGACACGCTCATGGTGCTCGGCCGCCTCATTTGACAGCACATCCCCCTGACCTACACCGAGCGTGTCAAACTCGCAGCCCGAGGGCCGCATGCGGCCCACCAGGAACATTTTTGCGGCCCGGCCGGTATAACGGTGTGAGCAGTTATTACATGTATGAAAGGAAATACGTCTCCTGTCAGATCCAAAATTGCCGACATTCACCCACGGGTAGTTTTGTTGTTGTTGTTGTTTTAATATATTTTATTGATTTTTTTTGCAGAGAGGAAGGGTGAAGGATAGAGAGTTAGAAACATTGATGAGAGAGAAACATCCATCAGCTGCCTCCTGCACACCCCCTTCTGGGGATGTGCCCGCAACCAGGGCACGTGCCCTTGACCGGAATCGAACCCGGGACCTCTCAGTCTGCAGGCCGACGCTCTATCCACTGAGCCACACCGGTCAGGGCTCCTTGGGGCAGCTTTGGAAGTAGTCACTGCGAACAAGCTTTCCCCCGAAGTGGGAGAGAGAGTAGCAGAGAAAGAGATGCCAAGTGCCGGGAAGAAACATTAATCTTCTCGTTGCTCTTGATCTTTTTTTTTTACTATTCTTTTCTGAATGAGCCTACGTCTCTATGAAAATGGAAGCTTTTGCCCTTTTGTGGCCCAGAGACTTAAACCTGGTTCATTTGGCCCGTGTGAGCCTTTGAGTTTGACATGCTGGACCTACACCCTCAATTAGGCCCCGCCCCGCACGGACACGGACACACACACATGCACATTGCACACTGACTCACACACTTCCACCCATGCCACCATCCTCGTGCCCACAGCGACAGGCACACACATAAACACCCCGGCACCGAGTGGCAGCCGACAGGGCTGGGCCGTTCTCGGCGACCTCGGGCCCGTGACCCTCCCTGTCCTCGCCGGGTGAGGGCCCGATAGCAGCTCCCCGGCGAGGACGTTTGGAGGATTGCACAGCTGAGAAGGCGAAGCCCGCAGAGCAGGCCGGGTGGAAGGAGTGACACCGGGTGGCGGTGAGAATCCCCCAGCGCCGCGTCCGTGGGGCCTCGGCACGGGCTCTCGGGCGCCTGTTGTCACGTGGGGAGGGCGCTCCGGGCTGGGCGGTGGGATGCTCATGGAGGGCTTCATGGAGGAGGTGAAATGCAGGACTGAGTGAGGGGGACCTGGCGGAGGGTTCAGAGCATGGAAAGGAAGACAAATGACAGGAGGCTTGGGAAGGCGTTTGGGGGAGCACAGAGCACTGAGGCAGGACCCCAGAAACATGCCCCACACCCTCGTGAGTGGTTCCTGGCTTAAGAGCCAATACTGGCTTCCCAACGGGCAGCCCTGAGCCGGTCTGACAGAGGCCGCCTTTGGCAGCGGGAAGCCGGGGGCAGCCCACTCTCAGCATCTTTCACACTCGGGCCCAGGTCCCGTCCTGGCCACTCACCAGCTGTCCAGGGCCCATCGAAATGGCTTTATTAACCAAATAACGGAGGCCCAGCCCAGGTGGAGGGCTCCCCGGCGGAGGAGGCATGGCTGGAGGTGCTCAGAGAGGCCGCTGGGCCGGGGCTTTGGGTCTGCTCTCAGAGGCCCAGGGCGGGAGCCTGGGCCAGGCCTCAGGCCTCTGAGGGACCAGTCACGGGATCCCCGACCTGCCCTTCGCCCTGGGTTTCTCTCCATGGCTGACGGCTGTCCCTGTGATTCAGTTTTGGTTCTAGGGACTCACTCAGCCACGTCACCATGTCCCGACCCAGCAGCAAAGCCATCTACAGTAAGTTCTCCTTCCCCGTCTCCCCCTGGCCCTCCGCATGCTGCCCACCGCCCTGCCTCGGCCTCACCTGGGCCTTCTCCCCCCCCCCCCCCCCCCCCTGTCCCCGGCAGTGCACCGGAAGGAGTACCTGCACACCCTGGCCTCCGAGCCCGCCTGCCTGCAGCACCGGGTGGAGGTGAGTAATCCCGGGCCCAGACAGTTATTTCCTGATTTCACCCCGTGTTCCTGGTGCCCAAGGCCCTGCCCCAAATCAGACACCCAGACGTGTCCTGCCACGGAGCCAGCAGCTGGCCCCGCCAGGTCAGGGGGGCTCACTGGGCCTCGGCTCAGTGCTGGGGAGGCCCAGGCAGCCGGCAGGAGGGAGGTTGGAGGAGCCAGGACAGCAGGGGAGACACGTGCAGCCACTCCCACCCCCACCTGTCCCAGACCCGCCCTGCCACACCTCAACCCGGCACTGCTCTTTGCCCGGCATCTGGCCCAGGGGCAGGAGGAACGTGTGAGGTCAGCAGGCCCCACGGGGCAGTGCCTGGGCCTGGGCTCCCAGGGCTGTGGGCAGAGCTGCTTGGAGGCTCTGGCCTGGGAGGAGGACACTGGCCTGTGACATCCAGTTGCCTGAAGGGCTGTGGGCACCACCAACACGGCACCGACGGGAAGGGCGTGGTGGGGAGAGCGAGCGGAGGCCGCGGCAGAGCGGGGCTGTCCCGAGAAGGAGGAGGGAGGGGCGTGGGCAATGGTTGGGAGGCTCCAGGGGCCGCCGAGGCTGGGACCCGGGTCCTGGGCTCCGTGGCGGGGCCGGGACTGGGAACTGGCTTCCCTCGGGCCCAGCAGGCGAGAGCAAGAGGAGGCACGCCCGCCCAGGATGCCAGGGCGTCTGCTCACAGCAGCATCAGGGCCCTGGGCATGCAGGCGGCGCCCCCAGGAGAGGCGCTGGGGCCTGGGCAGAGAGCGGGGCAGTGGGACCAGGGAGGAGGCAGATGACACGCCCCCAACAAGGGCTTGGAGGGGACGGAGGGCAAGACTGTGTGTGACCTGCGGAGGGTGCGTTTGGACGGGAGGAGGGAGAGTGACAGCTGAAACCTGGGGGACGATCAGACCTGCAGAGGGACAGGAGATATGATCACTGTGCACCCGAAGGGGCAGGAATCGGAGGAGCTGGGAGGAGCTGGGAGGAGCTGGAGGAGCAGTGGGGAGGGGTGGGGAACAGCATGAGCAAAGGCATGGGGACAGGGATGCAGGTCAGAGAGAAGGCCCAGGCTGGGAGAGTGGGTTCCCAAAGGAGCAAAGGAAGCCAGGGACAAAATTGAGGGGCCCTGCCTGCCCCCGAGAGGAGTTTGCGCTTTATCTGTTGGGTGGTTGAAGCCCACGTGACCACCACCCAGCCCCCTCAGCCCCCCGTACTGCTCAAGGCCACGTCCCCACTCCAGAGCCCTAAGCCCCCTAGTGCAGCCCCTCAGCCCCCAGGGCCCGTCCCAGCCAGCTCCCGGCCTCCCCGGCCCCCGAAGGCTGCCTTGTGGGAAGGCCCTGCTCCCTCTTCTGCTGCCCTTTGCCACCCCATGTGCCCCGCTGCCTCCCCCAAACCTGCCCCCCCCCCCGCCCGCAGCACCTGATGACGTGCAAGCTGGGCACACAGGGGCTCCGGGAGCCCAAGGACGCCGAGCAGCGGCTGCAGGAGCTGGACGCGCAGGGCCGCGTGTGGAGCCAGAACCTGCTGCTGCAGGTCCGGGACGGCTGGCTCCAGCTGCTGGACATCGAGTCCAAGGTCAGCCCCCGTGCCCCGCCCATCCCGGCCCCTCACGGCAGCCGCCTCCCGTGGAGGAGACCAGGCACGGGGCCAGGGGCCACGGCCGGCCTGGGGTGACCCCGGCCAGGAGCCCCCCAAAGCCACTCACAGCCCCCTCTCCCCCGCGCCCAGGAGGAGCTGGACTCCTACCGCCTGGACAGCATCCAGGCCATGGACGCGGTGCTCAACTCCTGCTCCTTCAAGTCCGTCCTGTCCGTCACCGTGCAGGGGGCGGGCCCGGCGGGCAGCAGCACGCTGCTCTTCCAGTGCCCGGAAGTGGGGGTGAGTGGCCGGGGTGGGGTCAAGAAGAGAGTGGGTGTGGGGCCCAACCACCACCCCGCCCCCGCCCCCACACACACACACCTCCCCGCTGCCTCCTCCAGGCGGAGCGGCTGCGGACCAGCCTGGAGAAGGCCCTGAAGGAGGAGCTGGAGCTCAGGTAGGCAGCCCCTGCCCCGCCACCCGCAGGAGCGAGAGCTCCATCCCGCCCCGGTGAGAGCCCGGAGCCTGCAGCCCAGGGACTGGGGCCTGGAGCTGGGGGGCCGCGCTGGGGCCAAGGCCAGATGGGCTGTGGCCTGGCCCGGGGGACGCTGGAGACTGTCCCTGGAGCCTGACAGGGACCTGAGGAAGCTCAGAGGGCACATGAGGCAGGGGGGAGGCAGGGGGAGGCAGGGGAGGGAGAGGAGAGGCAGGGGGAGGCAGGGGGAGGCAGGGGGAGGCAGGGGAGGCCCCAGGGGGAGGTAGGGGGGAGGCAGGGGGGAGGCAGGGGGAGGCCCCAGGGGGAGGCAGGGGAAGGCAGGGGGAGGGAGAGGAGAGGCAGGGGGAGGCAGGGGAGGCCCCAGGGGGAGGCAGGGGGGAGGCAGGGGGAGGCAGGGGGAGGCAGGGGAGGGAGAGGAGAGGCAGGGGGAGGCAGGGGGAGGCAGGGGGGAGGCAGGGGAGGTCCCAGGGGGAGGCCTGCAGAGAAGTCTGGTCACAGCCTCTTTCCCCAAAACACTGTCAAGCCTGTGTCCCCACCGTGTGCTCGGCAGACCCCGATTCGGAGTCCCTCTCCCCGGCCAGGACAGGTGGCGGGGGGCTCCTCTGGAAAGGCCACTCCCTAGGGAGCAGGCAGCCCCCCTGGAGTGGGGGCCCCCTCCAGAACAGCCCCCCTGGAGGGCCCCAGAGCACAGTAAGTGTGGGTGTGGGTGTGGGTGTGGGTGTGGGGTGTGGGGGGGGGGTATGGGTTTGGGGGATGGGTGTGGGGTGTGGGGACGGGGAGGAGAAGGTTTAGATAAAGACCAGAGTCATGTCCTCTTACACTGCAGGGAAGCCGCTGTCCCCATGGCCCCAGTCACGACACTCCAGCATCCGAGAACCAAGCCCCTCCCCTCTGCCTCCTCCAAGGCGGCCCCCGACCCCCGAGTACCCAGCAAGGGACGAGGTAACCGCAGGCCTGGTGAAGGGGACACCAACCCTTCCCCCAAAACCAGGCCCCAGGGTGCCCAAGGCAGGCCTTGGGCTGAGGAGGGGTAGGGGGGCGGGGGCAGGGGGGCGGGGGCGGGGGGGCGTGGGCGGGGGCAGGGGCAGGCTGGCAGTGCCAGAGGGGCCTGATCGCCCCCTGAGGCCCACGCTCTCTGCGTCCAGGAGCTGCTGAACCGCGTCCTGAGCGACATCGAGGTGTTCGTGCAGCCGCTGAGGCAGGCCCCGGCGGGCGGCAGCGCGAAGAAGACGAAGAAGCAGGGGAAGAAGAAGAGCGTGGCTCAAGGGGGTGCGTGCTGGGGGCCGGGGGGAGGGTGGAGCCTCGGGATAGTGGGTGACCAGCTGCCGTCTCCCCATCCCCATCCCGCAGGGAGGACACAGGCGCAGTACCTCGACTGCTTCCAGAAGTTCAAGTACAGCTTCAACCTCCTGGTACGTGGCTCCCATAAGTCCCAGCCCCCCTCCCTCACACCACTGCCCCCAGGACCCCCGGTCCATGGCCTCAGAGGCACCCCAGGCTTCTCCCCTGGAGCCTCCCCTCCCCCTCCCAGGACCTTGGACAGTGCCAGGCTGCCAACCGAGGCCCGGGACACCCATGGGCCCTGGGGCTCCGGTGCAGGTGGCATAGATGGGGGTGGTGACAGTACCCCGTGTCCCCAGGGGAGGCTGGCAGTCCACCTGTCGGAGCCCAGTGCCCCTGAGCTGCTGCACATGATCTTCCAGACTCTGCACTTCGTGAGTGGGGGGGAGGGGGAGGAGGTCAGGGTGGCGAAGAGGTACAAGCTGAAGGGTAGACCGAGCAGAGGCCAGGGTGGCTGGCAGGGGGTAGAGGGAGGTTGTGGGGTCTGCCCCTCACTCCCCCCCACACATCCTCCTCCACCCCAGCACACCATCCCCCATCCTGCTGGGTGCTGCAAGCTAGGGGGCTGGGGTGGAGCCGAGAACAGTGGGGCTCTGAGGCCCGGAGGGGCAGCAGGCCTGCGGCCAAGGGCACGGCAGAAGCTGCAGGAGACTCCGAGCCCTTCCCATCCAGCCGGGCCTGTGGGACCCGCCCTCCTCCCTCCAGGTCCTGACGCACTGCCCTGAGCCGGACCTCGCAGGCCAAGTGATCTCACCCCTCCTCACCCCCAAAGCCGTCGACATGCTCGCGTCCCACCTGAGCCCGCCTGACAGTAAACTCTGGAAGAGTCTGGGCCCGGCCTGGACCACCAGCCGGTGAGGGAGGGCGAGGCTGGGCGTGCGGGGGGCACAGGGCAGGACATGGGGTGCAGTGAGCTCTCCACCGTCACAAGCCAGAACACCTCCAGACAAACTGGTGGGCTTACATGGAGCCCTCAGCTCTGTTACACCAAGTGCGAACTATATGTATATATATATAATTTATATATATATATAATTTCAGAGGAAGGGAGAAGGAGAGAGGGATAGAAACATCAACAATGAGAGAATCATTTTTCAGCCGCCTCCTGTGTGCCCCCTACTGGGGATCGAGCCCACAACACCGGCATGTGCCTGGCCAGGAATTGAACTGTGACTTCCTGGTTCATGGGTCAACACTCAACCACTGAGCCACACCGCCAGGGCTGGGACATTTCCTTTTAAAACCATCGCCTGCCATCACCCGCCTCAGAAGGAAAGGCTTTATCTCCGAAAAAAAAGAACAATTCTCCCCAGAATGTAGGGTTGGCAACCTTCTACCAAAATATTTTCTCACTCTTGCCGAGAACAAGGTGAAACCTTGTCTCAGAACTTGAGAATTACTGACATAAGCGTTGCTGCAAATGTAGCAACCAGCCGGCCGAGGAACTAAGATCTAAAGTGGGATGCCACGTCTGTGTTACCCTGAGGTGGGCAGATGGACAACAAGGCCAAACCGATGAGAGCCGTGGGGAGCGGGGGGTAAACCCAGCATGGATGGGGATGTGCTGGGCTGGGGTGCCCGTGAACACTCCACAGAGACAGGGGGGGGGGGGGGGGGCCCTGGCCCTCAGGTGAAAGGTCCAACCTGGCTTTGAGGGTTTGAGAACAGTCGGTTCAGATATGATGGTTAGCGCCACCTAGAGGTGAGCCCTCCGCGGGCAGCGCTGGAACTCCCCCTTAGTGAGCAAGGTCGCTCTGGGCGGGAGAGAGAAGGGAAACTTTTACGTGTCAGCGGAGAAAGGAAGGAGGACTCAGGAGGCAAAGAGAAATTCCCGAGAGTTCAAAGAAGAAACAAAAGAGCAGAGGCATAAAAACCGAGAGAGAAGAGGGTTTTAGAGAGAGAGACCACCCAGGAAGTGAGCCGCTCGCTCTGGCATCTTACCCAGTGAGTTCTTTCCAACACAGCCCCGTGACTGGGGGTGCTGTCCCACCCAGCCAACGACATAAAGTACAATTCAACGCCGTCTGTCTGTTTAGTTGTGCTAGCGTGCACATAAGACGCAATTCACCATCTCAATGTTTTTAAGAGTGTCATTCGGTGGCACTAAATACTTAACAATGTTGGGCGACCAGACCATGTCCATTTCTAGAACTTTCTCCTGGTCCCAAACAGAAACTCTGTACCCATTCAGCAAGTAACAAAACTCTGCACCGCTGCCTCCCTCTCCCCAGCCCCCGGAAGCTCCTCCTCCTTTCCGGCTCCGGGTATCGTTTTAAATGCAACATTAGGTCAGAGATGCCCCGGAATGTTTTCTGATTTCTTACGACAACAAGAAGTTAGGGAATGCATGCGTTGAAAAGTCAAACATACAGAAACTAAAGAGGGTGTAAAAACACTCAAGAGTTGAATGTCAGGCCAGTTATAGTTAGGTGGCTTGATTGTAGGCAAATTGAGCCAAAGCTGTGGTTTGGAAGGGCATGAGCCGTGCGGAGCCAGTGGACTTGGCAATCCGGGGATGAGGGGGGCTTTAGAAAAACTGCTATCGGTAGAGTAATGGCGGAGGTAAGAACCAGGTTGCAAAAAAGTTGGTACGGCCCTGGCTGGTTTGGCTCAGTGGAAAAAGCATCGGCCTTCGGACTGCAGGGTTCTGGGTTCGATTCCAGTCGGGGGCACGTGCCCAGGTTGTAGGCTCCATCCCCAGTGGGGGACGTGTAGGAGGCATCTGAGCAATAATTCTCTCTCGTCTTTGATGTTTCTACCTCGCGCTCTTTCCTTTCCTCTCTAAAATCAATAAAAATATATATATTTTAAAAGTTGGTACAGAGAAGGTAATAGAAGGACAGATTAAAAGCAGTAGTGACACAGTCACTGAGCATGTTTTTAAGACAAAGAGAAGGGACCGTTTAAAAAGACTCAGAAAATAAACAATTTACTGGTTCCCGTTGAACACGCGTCCTCTGCTGTCCCCGGGACGGCAGCTCTGGGACAGGCGGAGCCCGGGCAGCACACCGAGAGAGGCAGCGTCCCAGGCGCCACGCTCAGTGCCGGCAGCAGAAACACCCACTCTGCCCAGCCCCCACCTTAGCCCGACCCCCAGTGGGTGTGACCGGGGTCTGCTGGCGCCCAGCGCTCGGCCCCTTCGTGGGTGTTCTGGAGCCTTCCATCTGTGTGCCTGGGCACGTCCTCCGTTCCCTAGATCGGGAGCGGGAACGCCCAGCCCTTAGGCCATCTAAGGCACACGAGATCATTTCGTCTGGCCTGCCGAGGCATTAGGGGCGGTTTGATTAAATGCCCGGCCAGGTACAGCAGCTAATTTTTAAGTTGATAATTACGTATGGCCTGGGAATGAGGCTATAAATATCCAAACGGCCCTGGGCAGAAAGTAGGTTCCCGCCCCTGCCCTAGGACACCCCGAGGCGAGCTTCCATCTCCTCCCTCCGTCCCCCCCCACCCCCCCCACCCCCGACCCGGAGCGCAGTGGGCTCAGCTTGGTTCTCTCCCCAGGGACAACTGGATGGGCCCTGAGCCCCCGCCCTACCAACCCACGTTCCATGATGGCTGGCAGCCTCCAGAACCTTCCAGCCAGGTAAGGGGAGGGAGCCCTACTCCAAGCCCTGACCTCTGGCTCCTTTCTGCCTTCTCAGTCCACGCCATGGTCACATGGCAACTGGGAACCCATATGTGGGTGCCAGGCGGACAGGATGGGGGGCGTGAGGCGCTGTGTGGGCGTGGTTCTGTGGCCAGGTCCCTGCCTCCAGGCTGCCCTCCCTCACTCTGCCCGCTCCCTCTGTCCCACCCCACAGGCACCCTCAGGACGCCCGGACTCTGCTTCCCTCCGGTGAGCCCCGGGGCTTGGTCAGGGCCGCACGGCTAAGGGGAGGGCGAGAAGGGGCTGGCCTGCGGGCCTGTGGGTGCTGCCTCTCAGACACCCTCTGGGCTTCGGCCAGACGCATCCATGCACAGGCACACCCCTCCCCCTTGGGGAAGAACGCAGGTGCAACCCCTCTCCTAGCACTGCCTCTGACTTCTAAGAGCGCGGGGATAGGGCAGAGCTCAGAGCGAGAGAAGTCCCCCACTGAGTCCTCAGAGATCAGCCACATCCCAGACCTGCTGCCTGCAGACAGCGCCCCTCAGCCCTGTCACTCACCCTGTGGAAACCCAGCTGTCACTCCTCCGGGCGCCTGTGGGAGACAGCTGGGCTCCCGGGCTGGGCCGGGGGCTCCGTTCCCCAGGCCCGGCTCCAGCACCCTTGGGGGCGGCGTGTCAGGTCAGGTAGCACCTCCTACTTGGCTCAAGAGGAGACACAGCCCACGGCCCTCTGTGCCGGGACCCTAACTTTGGACCCTTCCCCCCAAGGCCAGCCCAGCCAGCTCTGAGGATGCAGGTCGTACACGAGTTTAAAGCGAGAAACCCCAAGGAGCTGACCGTGGCCCCGGGAGAAGTGCTGGAGGTGAGGGCTGGGCAGCTGCGGGCAACCTGGGTGCGGGTGCGGGTGGGGGTGCGGGAGGGGGTGCCGGTGGGGCTTCTGGGGAGGGAGGGGGGCCTAGAGAGAGTGGAACATGGGGAGGGCTGGAAGGAGGAAGCCTTGTCGGGGAGGAAGAGGCTCGAGTGACAGAGGGTGACTCCTGCAGGTTCTGGACCACAGCAAGCGGTGGTGGCTGGTGAAGGACCACAGGGGCCAGAGCGGCTACATTCCCAGCAACATCCTGGAGCCCCTGGAGTCGGGGTCCCCTAGGGGCCAGAGCCCGGCCTTTCGGGTACTCCTGGGCTCAACGGGACACAGCTCTGGGGCCGGAGCGGGTGGGCGGGGCCTCAGGACCGGGGAGAAGGCCGTCCTGGTTGATTTAATGCCATCACATGCTCATGTGGCCCAGCTTAGCAGGAGCCTGGGCCCTGCCCAGCACGCACGCCGCGGGGCGGGTCACCTGCTGGCAGCCCAGAGCGGGGCCCAGGCGAGGGGGGCCCTGGGGGTTCTAGGGGGAGACGGTCTCTGACTCCCAGTGCCCCCAATTCTAGGCCCCGATGCTGCGACTCAGCGCCAGGCCCGAGGAGGTCAGAGCCTGGCTGCAGGCAGAAAACTTCGCCCCTGGGTGAGCACCTCGCCCGGGGGTGCGGGGGGGTCTTGGGGGAGCGTTCAGACAGTAAGCAAGGCGACCCAGAACCCGGGACCTGCCTCCTGACCTGCACGCTACCTACATGCTACCGACACGGTGCTTACATGGTACACCACAGTCCCACACGTGCTGCCCTGTCCCAGCAGAAGAGGGGCTGTGTTCCTGCCTAAGTGGGGAGCCCTTGCCATGGGGAAGGCAGTGAGATTGGGGGGACACAGGAGGAATCTCAGCTGCTACCCACCACCCACCTACCCCCACTGCCCCCACAAGATTTCTCCCCTGCACGCCTCCCTCCAGACCAGGAGTCTGCCATTGGTTCAAGCCAAAATGCGTGCGTTACTCCTTCCCCTCCACCCGCCCTGTTCCATGAATTGTCCTGCAACCCCAGCCTCCCAGCCCCTCGGGGGCCGAGTCCTCTGCCAGCACTGACGGCCTCCATCTGTCCGTCTGTCCCCAGCACCGTGAACACTCTCGGGGCCCTGTCAGGATCGCAGCTGCTGTACCTGAGCCCGGGGGAGCTCCAGATGATGTGTCCGCAGGATACCCCCCGGGTCGCAGCCCGGCTGGAGGCCACCAGAAGGATGCTGGGGGTGAGGACACCCGGGGAACCCCAGTGGGAATGCGGGGTGCTCCCTGGGTGACAGTGAGAGCCCACAGGCCTGCCCTAGGGTGGCACTGAGCGTGGCGGGTACTGGGCACGGCTGTTCCCCCAGGGACTTGGCATCCTGGGCTCAGGCAGGCCTGGAGGTCTGAGCAGAGTGTCCACAGGAGCTCTGGAGGGCGGGGGTACCTTCCCTGGCACCAGCCTCATCTCCATCCTTCTCTCCTCAGATAAGCCCGTAGGCACCAGCTCAGACACCTCCAAGATCAAGGCCTTCTCACAGCCGGACGAAGGACCTGATTCTCTTTAGAGCCCCCAGCAGTCCTCTCAGGTCCCCAACTTGCAGCGAACCCCACACCCAGCTCACACAGCAGAGGACGAGCCAGCCCAGAGGGTGGGCGGACGGTGCCCTCTGGCTGCGTGGGGAGCCCTCCCCAGCGACCACCTATTTATTATGTCTGTCCTGGGCCTGGAGGGCTAAGCTTTGTCGGGATGCTGCTCAGTCCTCTCTCCCCAATAAAAGCATCTTCAAGCCTGGCATGCGCCTCCCTCTCAGCTTCTTCTGGGCCTGATGGGGGCCAGAGGCGGGGCGGCGGGAGGAGCTGGGAGGCTGCTCCCAGTAACCAAGGCGACCCAGCATCCATCCCCGGACCAGACTGAGCGGGCCCCCTGGAAGCCAGCCTTTGAGGATGACAGCCCAGGCCCTGCTTACCCTCTTCCTAAACAAAGCCCCAGCAGTGCTCACCATGGTTGCCCTTCGGCGCACATTTCCCCCGTGTATGCCAGGCGCCCAGCAGCGCAGAGGGCAGGGCATCCACCAGAGCAGGGAGTGCGGGCTGCAGATGGCGGGAGGTGTGGATCAGCACCCTGCCTGCCGGTCTGCTTGGCAGCTTCCTCCTCTGACACGGGTTTTGTCCCCTCCCAGTGGGTGAGCCGACCGTGCGCTCCCTGCCCAGCTTGTCTCCGGGCACAGCGCGTGGGGAATGTTGGACTGGGAGTTCAAAGTCCACCAACTGGCTGGCAGGGCACCTCACTCTCTGGGCCCGATTTTCTCACAGGTTTATGAAGCGGTTCGGCACTAATGTGGCTTCTGGGACTTAGGGTGCACGGCCGTCTTTCAGCTCCTAAGTGTCATGACTCCCTTCCCATAGCAGAGGCACTTCTACGGATTCAGTCTACACGTAAGGCTGGATGTACTGTGGATCAAGTGCCCTTAGAGTTCTTTTTTTTTTTTCTTTCCTTCTTTTTTTGTTAATCCTCACCCGAGGATATTTTTCCCATTGATTTTTATTTTTTTTAATACATTTTATTGATTTTTTACAGAGGAGAAGGGAGAGGGATAGTTAGAAACATTGATGAGAGAGAATCATTGATCAGCTGCCTTTTGCACACCCCCCATAGGGGATGTGCCCGCAGCCAAGGTACATGCCCTTGACCGGAATCAAACCCGGGACCCTTGAGTCCGAAGACTGATGCTCTATCCACTGAGCCAAACTGGTTTCAGCCCCATTGATTTTTATTGGGATTGAGTGCAAGGAAGGGGGAAAGACAGAGAGAGCGAAACATTGATTCACATTAATTGGTTGCCTCCTGCACACGCCCCTACTGGGACCAGGGATTGAGCCTGCAACCAAAGCACGAGCTTGGGACCCTTCAGTTCTTGGGCCGATGCTCCAACCACTGAGCAAACCTGGCAGGAGGCACCCTGGGGTTCTTTTTTTTTTTTTAATTTATTTTATTGATTTTGTACAGAGAGGAAGGGAGAGAGATAGAGAGTTAGAAACATCGATGAGAGAAAGTCATTGCTCAGCTGCCTCTTGCACACCCCCTACTGGGGATATGCCCGCAACCAAGGTACATGCCCTTGACTGGAATCGAACCCGGGACCCTTCAGTCCCCAAGCCGACGCTCTATTCATTGAACCAAACCAGTCTCGGCCACCCTGGGGTTCTTGAGATGTTTCCGTCAGTATCTCTTAGCTGGATTTGTCAAGACCCTGGGCCACCCGAGGTGCAGACCTCCTATGTCATTCCCTTGAGTTTCCAGCCTCAGAATATCTCTTTTCCCTCACAAAAGAGGGCACAGGCGAGACCCTCAGGGTCTGGCTGTCAAGGGCAAAAGTTCATCAGAAAGTTAATGTCTTGGGATGGGGAAGAGGTATTAACCCATTGACCTCTGGGCTTGGGGGACCTGCAGGCGCCCTAGAAAGAAGGAGACACTCCAGGGAAAAAGTGTTTTAGCCTCGCGACCCCCAGAATTCCCAACAAAGATTGAGATCAGGTGGGGGGGATGCCCAGATGTCCAGTTCAGCGGAACTAACTAGCTCTGCTATTAGACAGACCTAGGCTGCCGTCCATGAGAATTTAAGAGTTTAGCATGGCAGCTCCCCCAGCCCCTCCAGGCCTCCTTTATCCCCTTCGGTGAAATGAGCATCAAATTTACTTGGAAAAGGTGTGAAGCTTAACAAATATGAAGTACCGAGATGACTGGTGGCATCACAGTAGTGAAGGTTAGTCTTACACCACAGGCGAATTTGTGACTGGCCGTTTGTTACCTCGGGAGGAGAGATTCAGCCATTATGAATGTATCTGTCTCTAAGGATGGCACTTTTTTTTCTTTCTTTCTTTCTTTCTTTCTTCTTTTTAGTGAAATGTCTTTTTAAAAAGTCCCAACCTTGCTTCAGCCAGACTAATGGAGAAATAGGATGTCCCACATCCGGGCAAGGCGGGAAAGGGTTTTGGGTCCTAAGTGGCCAGGCTGGGTAGACCCTGGGGCCAGGAACCTTGGAGTAGCTCCTGAGTCGTGACACCTCCCAACATGCACACAAGGGTGGGGTTCCGGGGTGATCAGAGCCACAGCCTTGCCCACCTTCCCCCTACCCCCCAACTAGGTAAATATCTCACTCTCCCGGGGCCACCAGAGCCCTCACTGCTCGGGCTGTGGGCACCATTAACCGAGTGCGGCTCGCGCAGAGTCCCAACCCCAGGTCCCCAGGCCCCAGGTCCCCAGGTCCCCAGGCCCCAGGCCCCAGGCCCCAGGCCCCCCAGCACGCGCTGCACCCCTCCCCTCGGGCTGCAGAAGCGCGCGGCCCGGGGCACGTTAGGAGGGAACCGGCGGGGCGGAGTCAGCTCTCGCGTCGGCCCCGCCCACCAGGTCGGGTATAAAGAGCCGCCAGGTCGGCGCTCGCCTCCCTCCCGAAGGCAGGAAAGGACACCACCATGTCGTCGACCAAGTCCATGGTCCTGGGGTACTGGGACATCCGCGGGGTGAGTGCCCCGACGGCCGGGAGGCGGGCGCCGGGGCGGCGGGGCTCCGGCCAACGGCCCCCGCGGAGGGCTGTCCCCGGAGCCCGGCGCCTCCCGGACCCCGGACCCCGGACCCCCAGTCCCCGCCCCTGGGACCCGGGCCGGGGAGAGGCCGGGGGACGGCCCCCGCTGGGCTGATGGGGGGCGAAGGGGGGTGCGGGGCCGGCTTAACGACTGCTGGGCGGGAGGGGGCTCGCAGCCCGGGGGGGGGGGGTGGACGTTGGCGGCGGGGCGGGGGGCGCAGGCGCCGATCTGAGCTGTGCACCCCCCTCGCCCCCCAGCTGGCGCACGCCATCCGCCTGCTCCTGGAGTTCACAGGCACCAACTACGAGGAGAAACGGTACATCTGCGGGGGAGGTAAGGCGCGCCCCGCCCCTGCCTTTCCGTGCCCCGAAGGTGGCATCACCCCCAGTCCAGTGCCCCCACCTGGGAGCGCTCACCTGGAGCTGGGTTCTCCTTCGGCCCAACCCCGTCCTAACGCCTAACCAACGGCCCCGCCCCGGCCATGAAATGGTTAAGCAGGGGGCTGGGGATGTTCGCCCCTGGGACTAGGCTGTCTTCCTAGATTCCCCGCTGCCCTGGGGGAGGGGGGGGGGGAGGTTGGGTCCCACTCCATTCTCTCTCTTGCAGCTCCTGACTTTGATAAAAGCCAATGGCTGGATGTGAAATTCAAGCTGGACCTGGACTTTCCAAACGTAGGTGGTTTAGGAGAAGGGGAGCCAGAAGGAGGGCGGTCCCCTGGACCCTCACTTCTGCCCTCTCTGGCCTGGGGGGCATCCACTACCGGGCTCTTCCCCTGGATGGGACAGACAGACTTCAGCGGCTCAAGAACGTGGAGAACAGTTACTTTCACTCCACGAAGCACTCACTGAAGTTAGCAGTCCCTTCTACTGCGCATGTGAGCAATAAGTGACGCTGGGTGTGAGCCACGTCTGTGGCTTTGTCACTAGAAAGGGGGCATTTTCATATGCAGTAGGTGTTGTAAATATGTACAGCCATCATACTTGGACACTGTGGTAATTATTACCCCTGCTTGTTATTTGATTCACTAATAGGCACATATTATTGGTACAATCTGGTTTTCTTAGTGTTTTTATAAATTGTGTAAATATGAGTAATTTGCTTTATGCCTTTAAAAAAAACTTCTGCAAGAAAGGTCTGTGGCGAACACACACACACACACACACACACACCTGCCTAAATTCAGGTGGGGCCCAATCATTGCCTTCTACATATGTGCTTCCTCCTCCTGACACAGCATCTTCTCTCTCCTGTCCACGTCCCTGCCAGTCCCAGCTGCCCCAGGAGACGGGCAGGCTGTTCATGTCACCTTTTCCTTCCAGCTGCCCTACCTCATGGACGGCAAGAACAAGATCACCCAGAGCAACGCCATCTTGCGCTACATCGCGCGCAAGCACAACATGTGTGAGTGGGGCGGGACCGGGGAGGGGCCGAGGCTGGCCGCTCTGGGGGGTGGGTGTGCCGGGGTGATCGCTGGTGGTCTGGCCTGCAGGTGGGGACACCGAAGAAGAAAAGATCCGCGTGGACATCATGGAGAACCAGATCATGGACTTCCGCATGCAGCTGGTTCGGATCTGCTACAACAAGGACCATGTGAGTTTGGCAGGCGGGCGGGCGGGCGGGCGGGCATGAGGGGGAGGAGCCGTAGGAAACCATGGTTACGTCTCCATGCTGCTGCCACCTCCCACCAAGCGAGCTGTCGGAACAGGAAGCAGAACTCTGACTTAGTGGCCTCCTCCTTTCCAAACTCCTCCTGTGCGTCCTGCCATCCAGCCTGAGGCACCTGGAGGGGAAGGGGCGGGGGGAGGGGCCTGAGCATCCATCCCTACCCCCAACCCTATCAGCTGTGAGCATGATCACAGCTCTTCCCTCTCTCTCTCTCTCTCTCTCTCTCTCTCTCTCCCCCCCCCCCCCCCCCCCAGGAAAAGCTGAAGCCCACGTACTTGGAGCAGCTGCCTGGACAGCTGAAGCAGTTCTCCCTGTTCCTGGGGAAATTCTCATGGTTTGCGGGGGACAAGGTAGGAGGAGGGGAGGGGAGGATCGCTCTGTCGTTGCAGGAGCTCAGGAACTCTCCTGACCTCGCCGTCTCACTTGTCCCTAGCTCACCTTTGTGGATTTCCTCACCTACGACGTCTTAGATCAGAATCGTATGTTTGAGCCCAAGTGCCTGGATGAATTTCCAAACCTGAAGGCTTTCATGTGCCGCTTTGAGGTGATGATGCTCCCTACACCTTTCTCTCACAGACACACCCACAGGCTCCCCGGGGCCCCGGGCGCCCCACTGTGTGGGTCTTGCCAACACCAGCTTTTCCTCAAGGGACCCGTGGTTGGGCCCCTCCAGACCTTCCCGTCTTGGGAAGGGTCCGGCTTCTGTACCCAAAGGAGGTGGGCCGGGCAGCGGTGAGTGCCACTGCTTAGACACGGGCTGTCGCTGTGCTGGCCTCTGAGCCCGGCGTGCTTCCCCGCAGGCTTTGGAGAAGATCGCGGCCTACATGCAGTCCGACCGCTTCTTCAAGATGCCCGTCAACAACAAGATGGCCCTGTGGGGCTGCAAGAGAATATGCTGAGCAGGGGGCTGCCTCACACCGCCTCTTCCATCCCCTCCTGTCCCCGGGGGACCCGTGTGCCTTCTCTGCTCCTCTCAATAAATAGCCCTTAGACTACTGGTGTGTCACTGGGTTTCTCTGGGGAGGAAGGGCCGGAGGAGAGTGAGGATGGGGGAGGATTATTACCAACACGTGGCTCAGTCCCTGCAACACTGACAGCCCCACCCCCCAGTTGCTTTCAGTGGCTACTATAGAGGGTCTTGCCCAAGCCTGGAGGGTGAGCACTAGAAAGAAAGGTGAGCCCTAGCCAGTTTGGCTCAGTGGCTAGCGTCGGCCTTCGGACCAAAGGATCCTGGGTTCGATTCTGGCCAAGGGCACGTACCTCGGTTGCAGGCTCCTCCCGGGCCCAGGCCCTGGTTGGGGCGCATGCACGAGGCAACCAGTCGATGTATTTCTCTCACATTGATGTTTCTGTGTTTCCCTCTCCCACTCTCCCTAAAGATCAATGGAAAAATACCCTTGGGTGAGGATTAAAAAAAGAGCTTTACAAAAGTCTTTGCATTAGGAGCCACTCCCCAAAAGGCATTAGAGATGCTCATTTGTATTCATTGCTGAAGGCTGAGCAACATTTTCACTTCAGAAAGCAATGGCTTATGGGACTCAGAAAGACGAGCTGAGGCGTTATGTCACTGACAGGATGGGCGGAGTGGGGACCACTGGCGTGTGGACATGGGTCTGCCTCTCAAGCCGGCTTAGGGCTCAGCATCCCGGAGCCTGGCTCAGAGGAGAAACTGCACATCCCTTATCCTTCAGCAGCTGGACGAGGTTGAGCAATGAGCCACACTGATAAACGGGTTTGAGGGTTCGGAGGGGTGTGGGGGAGGAGAAGAGCATTGGGTTTAGCCAGTGATTTTTCCAATCAGCAAATCTGCTCATGTCCCTCTCCTGCTTAAGTACAATCAAGGGGCTCTTAATCCTCTGGGGCAGAAGCCACCTCCTCCAGTTTACAAAGCCCTTTAAATCGCTCTACTTCCTGCCTGGCTACCTCTCTTGGGGGTCCCTCCCCCACCCCTGCCCGGCATGGGTTCCAGCCTTCCTGAATTCCCCGGGGCTGCAGGGGGCCGGGCATCCTGGCTCTGCCACGATAGGCTGGCCCCCGGACCTCGTGCCTCCTCTGACCAATGAGCCCTCCTTCTCCGGCTGTCATGAGAAGTAAGCCACTGCCTGGAACACCTAGAGCAGACCTGTGTTATGTAAACGTACAAACACATTATCCAAAGGCACCGCCGCATCAGTTTCCCACAGTCGTGATGACTCAGCTCACAGGAGCCTGATGGAGGCCTCCATCAGGGGTCTCCCACACCTGACAGCAGGGGCCCTGTTGACCACATGGGGCCTGAAGCAGCTTGAGTTCCTAATACCCGTGTAGTAAGCCACTGAGATTTGTTTGGTCCTCACCAACATTCCCCTGGCTCCCCAGGCCAACGTGTGTGTGTGTGTGTGTGTGTGTGTGTGTGTGTGTGTATGTATGTGTGTATATATATATACATGTTGTTTGATTTTAAAGAGGAAGAGGGAGAGAGAAAAACATCAATGATGAGAATCATTGATTAGCTGCTGCCTGCCCACAACACACACTCCCCCCAACACACACTAGGGATCAAGCCTGCAACCGGGGCCTGTCCCCTGACTGGGAATCAAACCGTGACCTCCTAGTTCATAGGTCCATGCTCAACCATGGAGCCACACCAGCCGGGACACACTGAAGTCTTAATTGCTCGTGTAAATGCCTGAGAGTGGGGCCTGCCTCCTCCGTGGATCTGTGTGCGTGTGTGTGTTCTCCTGAGGATGGGGACGCAGGAAGAGTTTGCTTCAACAAGTGCTAAACACTCTCCAGGCACTTTTTAAAACTCCCCTCTGTTCTGGTTGGGCGACAGGACACAGAAAGAAGGAATGCCCGTAGAGAGCGTTCAGGTCCAAGTGCTGGGACCTGGACGAAGGTCAGGTTCAGGGAGGCCCCGAACACCAGCCAAGATGTCCGAGGCTGGAGAGGGGGTCGCGTGAGTCCACGGTGGGGCTTGCTCCCTGCTTAGGCCAAACTGAAACAAAACTGGAATCCAACAGGATGGGCTCTGGGGCTTCTCAGAGAAAGTAATTCCAGGTGACTCACACGTGAGATCTAAATCCAGAACAAGAGGACCCACCTCCCGGCCCCGCTGCGGGGTGCGAGGGTCCGTGGCCTGGGCAGGCTGTCACCGCGCCCCCCCCGCCAGTGGGCAGCAGGGGCCCCTGACCCCTCAACAGAGGCTCCTCCTCCTCCCGCGCTGGGGGCGGGGCTACCTTCCCACTTAGGGCGGGCCTCCAGCTGGTGCGTTTTCCAGGTGATGGCTCTGCCCTGGCCCTGGACAGCGCCCCAGCCTAGGGCTCAGGGACACATTGGGAGCCGGTTCCAAACCCCATCCTGCGCGGGGTGTGTCTCAGGAGAGGAAGGGAGAAGGAGAGAGAGAAATATCAATGATGAGCTGCCTGCTGCACGACCCTGATGGGGAGTGGAACCGTGACTTTCTGGTTCATAGCTTGATGCTCAACCACTGAGCCATACAGGTTGTCCTGGCCCTCTCCACACTAGAGGTCCCCTGCACAAAATTCATGCATGGAAGTGGTGTCCCTCAGCCCAGCCTGCACCCTTTCCAACCTGGAACCCCTCAAGGGATGTCTGACTGCCTGTTGTCCCTGCAGGATTCGGCCTAAACTGGCCATCTGACATCCCTCTCACAATCTGGGACCGTTGGCTCCTAACCACTTGCCTGCCTGCCTGATCAGCCCTAACCACTCCCCTGCCAACCTGATGGCCTCCAACTGCCCTCCTCTGCTGCCTGATCGCCCCCACTGCCCTCCCTGTTAGAGAGTGGGGATTTTTGAGCATGCTTACTACTCCCATTTCAGAGAGGCCATGGACTATGCCCCAGATAGAGTTGTCAGTGCTGACACCAGGCCAGGCCTTGAGATACGGTCTCATGGCCCCTTCCCAGCACATAGGCCTTGCAAGATAGAACACTGTCAGCTTTCTGAAGAACAGGATGATTCTGTGAATAATATGGTGGTCAGTGGCATGATCCTGAAGTAGCTTAGGAAAACTGTTTTGTCTTGGATTGCTAGTTCTGCAAAAACAGGATGTGGTAAATGGGCTTAAAAGCCATGCTACATAAAGGGTCGCTGCTGCTCTCTGGACTCCCTGCATGGAGAAAGGCACAGCAGTCACCTGCCGGCTGGCTGGCTGGCCAGCTAATAAAGGCTCCTTAAATTTTAATTTGGTCTGGGCTCCAGTGGTCATTCACTCGAGTTTGCTCCACAACATCCCCTGCTGGCCTGATCATCCCTAACCACCTCTGCCTTGGCACCCACCACCGTGGCTTTGTCAGGAAGGAAGTCAGACATCTGGAAAATGGCCTAATTAGCATATTACCCTTTTATTAGTATGGGGTAATTTAATTTTTAAATTTTACTTTTATTTCAAAGAGGAAGGGAGAAGGAGAGATAGAAACATCAATGATGGGCTGCCTCCTGCACACCCTAACCTGGGGTTTGAGCCAGCAACCCCATATGTGCCCTTGACCAAAGTCAAACTTGGGACCCTTTGGTCCACAGGCTCTATCCACTTAGTCAAGACAGCTAGGGCTGCCCCCTTTATCCCCCCCCCACACACACACACCCTATTTTTAAATTGATTTTTGAAGAGAGGAAGGGAGAGAAACATTAATGTAGGAGTGAACCACTGGCTGCCTCCTTCACGTCCCCAACTGGACTGGGAATCCAACTCGGGATCACCAAACCCCCCTCCCAACTCCCAAACAGAGCACTTCGCTCTAACCACTGACCACCTGCCGGGGCTGCCTTGCTCTGTGTAAAGAGCTCGAGTGCCAGGAGCGGGCAGCGGGCAGCGGGCTCTGGTCCGCACTGCAGGGGAGGAGCCATCAGGGCAGCGCCAGAGGCCAGAACCCTGGCCCAGATGGGGACCAGGCCACGAGAGTCAAGGGGCCATGAGGGCGGGGCACCCAGACTGGCTCCGCTGCGCATGCGTGTCATCAGACCTCACTGAAGCCGGAAGTGACGCACAAGGGCCCTATTTCCCAGCCCAGCCAGAAGCTTCGGTCCTCCCTGACGTCATCATCCCGTGCCCACACTCAGAAGAACAGAGAAAGGTCAAAAAAAGTAAAAAACTTAAAGACCTTTCACAGGGGGTACACATATCTGTATACAGAGTTCGAAATTTGAGCAGCCCAGCCAAGAAGTTTAAGGTTGAGGCCAATGCTGGGCAGCTGCACAAAGATGTCAGCGTGGTAGTGGTGGAAGGGGGCCCCCAAGTCCCAGAAGAAATTTAAGCGTCTTATGCTGCATCGGATAAAGTGGGATGAACAGACATCTAACACAAAGGGAGAGGAGGAGGAGGAGGAATGCGAGGAGGAAGCCATGAAGAAAAGCAACACATGTGTACTAGTCAGGGAGGGAACAGCCAAAGACCGGAGCTTTGGGGAGATGGAGTTCAAACAGTGCCCTACAGAGAACATGGCCCGGGAGCATTTCCGAAAGCAGGGGGCCGAACACTACTGGGACCTCGCGCTAAGTGAATCCGTGTTGGAGTCTGCTGACTGAGACTGCTACAAGCCCTGGCCTGCACCCTCCTGCCTGTGTCTCCTCAGTCCTCCCCCTTATTCTGTGCCCAGCCCAGCCCGCTTGTGTGTGAGATCCCGGAACTGTGCCCTGCTGGCTTTGGGACAAAGACATTGCTCTCCTCCCGTCAGCCTGCTGCTGCCCTTTACAGCCCTCAGGTGTATATGATTAAAGAGTTATTTTTTTAAGAAGAATTCTGATGACCGGGACTCCAAGCGGGATTCCCTTGAGGAGGGGGAGCTGAGGGACCACCGCATGGAGCTACAACGAGCTGCCTGCCGTGAAGATGACCTTCACCGAGCACCCCTACAACAACTGCCAAAGCGCTTCAGGCACTGCTCTCCCACCAGGGCTTCGACCTCCTGAGCAAGTTCCTGACCTCCTTTCCTGGGCGGAGGGTCAGTGCAGAGGACGGTTTCAAGCACGAGTGTTTCCACAAGACCCCGCTCCCCGTCCACCCCTCCACGTTTCCCACGTGGCCCGCCAAGAGCAAACAGCAAAAGGTGAAGCGAGGCACCAGCCCGCGATTCCCCCGAGGGAGGCCTCGGCTACAGCCAGCTGGTGACGAGGACCCGAAGGAGACCGGCTTCCATCTCACCACCACCAACCGGGAGGCCTTGGCCGCAGGCCCTGGCTTCAGCCTCCAGTTCTGAGGTTCACAGTGGACCCCAGGGACAAGCGCGGAGGCAGCCTGTGGGTCAGACCCGGTCCTGCCCAGATGATGGGCTGCTACGGCCCAGGCTGCGGTGACATGGCCTCGAGTCTAACTGCTTATTTTCCACATTTCACTTCTATTTTGTCTTGGCTTGTAAATTTGTAGAATTAAATCTTATCTCCTTGTGGAAAAAAAATAATAATAAAAGTAAATCCAGAACAAGAGATTAAATGAATGTGTGTGTGATTGAATTTCAAGTAAACAGGTACTGCTGTGTGGCCCCACGTGGAGACAGAGGGCCAAGCAGGGGCCGTTAGAAGGGGGGGTCCCAGGGTGAGGAGGGGTGGAAATGCATCCACAGGACCACGTGTGTGCCGTGGTGGACGCCTGAGGACATGCGAATAGGTCTGTATTTTATCTTCTGCAGGATAACATTTCCAAAGTTTGTTTCAACCGGGATGAGCCACGGAAGGTGGGCCTTTTGGACAGGACTCTCTCTATCGGGGGGCTGTTGGGGTTACCCCACAAAGTGGGAGCAGCCAGATCTGCTAAAGGAGGAGTATGGCCACCGGCATTTACAGAAGGAATTGGACCCATCAGGACCTGCCCCTCCTGTTGTCCACACCCAAGTCCTGAGTTAGCAGGTGGCAGCCAGCAGGTGTCTCTGTATCTGTCATGATGAGGAAAGGTCTCCCCATCAGGCTGCAGGACTTAAACAGTGTCTAACCAAGCGTGGTGCCAGTCAACCTGAAAGTCCCACCTCCAGAGGGACGGAGACCAGAGCCAACGCAGAGATGGGCTGATGTCAATAAAAATAGTCTTATTCCCCAACATCTCGTCTGCATCACCTCACCAAAGGAGGGCACCCCATGAGCTTCACAAATAAATGCAGGACAGTTTCTCTGTAAGTCTGCGCGCAGGCTGCTTCCTACTACATCACAGAGCTCACCTCCTTTTCCCTTTCCCCACTCCCCTTTCCTTAGCGTCTTTTACCGGACGAATCGGGGGTCTTTTAGCCTGACTTTTGCAAAATCCCAACCAGAACATTCCTCAGAGGGAGCAGGCAGTTCAGAAGCCAAGTCCTTTAGGCTCCTGGGAAGCCTGCGTTACCGGTGTTCACCTTCAGTCTGTCCTTGCAAGAGAAGTCAGCGTCTATCCTACTTAGGCGACTGTTATTATTCAGCCAGACCTGTACCCGGCAGAACGTAATCCTCGCTAATTCACCGAAATTCACCTGCGCCGCCTCCCCTCCACGTGGCTCGGGCACAGGCCTGCGGCTCTGGGTTTCTGAACTGCACCCAGGGGTGCTGCACTTCGGTCTTAAAGGAGCAGGCCCTGGGGACTGGCTTTCTGGTGAGGGTCAGGATTTCAGAGGCAGCAGTGGTAAAGCACGCATACCCCATGTGACATGTGGGGGCGGGGGCGGGGACCTCCCGGGGTGTCTGTTCCCAACAAGCAGGTAGGCCTGCCTCCTGGCTGCCAGGCCTCCATGCCCAGCCCCCTGGCCTCCCAGGGATTCTGCTTTTCCTGTTTGAGCAACAAGGAAGTGATACGCCGCTCCCCTGGGGTGTAGCTGAGAATCAGATCTTATCTTGAATACCTGAGCCTCTATCCTACCTGCTCAAACCCGCTGGCTTAACCCCAAGGTCTCCGCTAACCTGGGCTTAACTTTTACACCCCGTCTCTGGATGCGGGAGGGGCTGCAGTTGGCCACCTACACGCATTCTTTGGAAACGGAGGTCTATCCCGTGTCCAGGTAGAGCCACGCGTGGGAACCTCAAAACAGACTGTGAACAACTGTGACTTAGGCAACTCTGGCCTCACTTGCAAAGGGGACCCTGTCTCCGTGCGGTTTTCTCTAGTTTTCTTCCCAGACTCATGTCACAGCTTCCCCAGGAGACTGGAGACACCCTGCGAGACACAGGAGCCACCGGCAGGAGGGAAGGGGCCCAGCAGCCTTTGTTGCCCGGGAGACTATGAGACCTTAGTTCTTGTCTCTCTTCACCCTCCACCCCCCCCCCCTTTTTTATCCTCGCCTGAGGATATTTTCCCCATTAACTTTTTTTAGAGAGAGCAGAGAGGAGGGGGACAGAGAAATATTGAAATGAGAGAGACACATCGATTGGTTGCCTTCTGCACAACCCAACCAGGACCGGGGGTCAAGCCTGCAACCAACGTACAAGCCTTTGACAGGACTCGCACCCAGGACTCTTCAGCCCTCGGCCCAACTCTCCAGCCTCTGAGCC
The DNA here is from genome assembly GCF_014108245.1 of Pipistrellus kuhlii. Classification (NCBI taxonomy): domain Eukaryota; kingdom Metazoa; phylum Chordata; class Mammalia; order Chiroptera; family Vespertilionidae; genus Pipistrellus; species Pipistrellus kuhlii. The sequence continues at coordinate 4,802,127 of NW_023425523.1, forward strand.
AAGCTGGCTGGGGTGGTTCTTGCCTTTTTTTGGTTTGTTTTAATATATATTTTTACTGATTTCAGAGAAGAAGGGAGAAGGAGAGAGAGAGAGAGGAGAGAAACATCAACGATGAGAGAGAATCATTGATTGGCTGCCTCCTACAGGCCTCCTACTAGGAACCAAACCTAAAACCCGGGCAAGTGCCCTTGACTGGACTCAAACCCAGGACCCTTCAATCTGCAGGCTGACTATCTCTGAGCCAAACCAGGTAGGGCTTTGTCTTTTTGAAGAAAAGATTTCAATCTAGAGACAAAGTGTAGGAAAGTAAGAATTTACACTTAGGACAGTGACAGCGGAAGGGCTTAGGAGCAACAGGAGAGCCGAGGCGGGGCCGCTTTGGCTCGCTGGAAAGTCAGAGAAAAGGGGGCCTTGGAGACAGGCTCAAGGGGTTTGCCCAGGACGAGCTGCTGCCGCCCACTGCTCCCCGGGTTGCAGGTCTGGGGAGTGCCTTAGAGGTTAGCGGACACACGCCTGTGGGGGAATGGCAGGGATGTACTCCTTAGACTAGGGAGCGCGAGCACTGGGCCCTTCCTCCTGAGCCTATTTATCTCTTTCCTGCAGGTGGAACCCTTAGGGCGGCCTGGGGGCGGGTCTAATAGAAGATGCACCAGCTTTGCAGGTGTGCTCTCTCGGGGTCACGGCCTCTGATTGGTCGGTGCAGGGCAGGGGTCATTAGTCAATGCAGCTGGGCCTGAGGCAGCCATTTCCTTGGTTTTGCTGCTTTTCTGGGCCTGGAGCTGAAATACACTGAGGCCCAGATGTTACCTCTAGCAGTGTTTCCCAAACTTTTGACATATATGTACCCACCCCTTCTATAACTTTTGTAACACTGAGTACCCCTCGTACTCATGAAAACGTAGAATTAGGCCCAGCTAAGCACGGTGCAGTGCATATCCCCACCAAACTCCGGTGCAACGTGTACCCCCACCAAACTCTCCCCGTACCCCTGGGGGTATGCGTACCACACTTTGGAAAACACTGCTCTAGGGTAAGGTGACCAGACATCCCGATTTTGGCGGGACAGTCCCAATTTTTAACAATTTATCCCACTTCCCACGGCATTTTTTAAAAAGTCCAAAAGATTTAAAAGAATCTTTCAAAAAAATTGACTTTTTTAAAACACTGTGGTACATGGGATAAATTGTTAAAAATCGGGACTGTCCCACCAAAAGTGGGACATCTGGTCACCTTACTCTAGGGAGGAAAAGTCAGGATGTCTAAGGGATGTGCTAGGGAAGGAAAGGTCACCTGGGGGGGGGGGGGGGGGGGATGAGAGTGAGTCTTGTTTTTCCAATTTTGCTCCCTGCTAGGCAGCCCTGGCTTTGGACCCTGGTGAGTTCTGTACCCGGTGAGTTTTTCTCCTGGCTCTGCTCCTGTCCGTCCAACCGCCTAGAACACTCAGACTCCTTGCCATGGAACATGAAAGAATAAACTCCATTTTCTAGAAACTGCTGCCTTGAGGTCTCCATCAGCTTCCACAATAACAGCGGTGGGACCGTAGGCAGGGGGGCTTGTCCCTGACACAGGAGGTTGCAGGCCCATGCGGGGCACCAGTGCCACCTCCTCAGTGTGGCCTGTCCCCCCATTCCAGAAGGGGACATAGGCCCTGAGCGACATCTGAGCACTGTCCCAAGTCCTGAGGCCTCCGCGGGGCCCAGCCACCATCAGACCTCCTTTCGGTTGCCTCGGTTTGGGGGTAGACGCGAGCGGAGCAAGGACGATGGACCAGGTACAGGCCACCAGGGGGAAAGCCCCGGATGCCTAGCAATGGACCATGTAGGTGGGACCTCGCCCCCAGGGCGACCTTTGCTCCCCTAGCACCGTGGTTGGCAAACCGGGGCTCCCGAGCCACATGCGGCTCTTTGGCCCCTTGAGGGTGGCTCTTCCACAAAATACCACGGCCTGGGCAAGTCTATGTTGAAGAAGTGGCGTTAGAAGAAGTTTAAAAATTTTGGCTCTCAAAAGCAATTTCAATCATTGTCCTGTTGGTATTTGGCTCTGTGGACTAATGAGTTTGCCCACCACTGCCCTGGCACATCGCTGGTCATGCGGTTTGGACCCCTGACCTTAGCCGAGAGATAACCTCTGGGCTTCACTTATGTGTCAGCACCAGCCCCAGACTGGTGGCCCCAGGGCTGAGCTCAGGGCCAGCTGCATTGGATAATGACCCCCCCCCCCCCCCCCGGCTGGGGCGTGGACCACCCATCAGTGGAGACTTGGACCCTGAAAAAGGCCCACCTGGGAAGCTGAGGAATATTCTAGTGAGATCTTCCCCTGGGGACCCTCCTAACGTTTCCACCCCAAAGCCTGAAGACAGGACCCAGCACACACACCCACCACGTGCACCCCAGGCCTCTCCCCTCCCCTTCTCCAGGCCTGTCCCCGTTACTCCCCACTTCGAAGCCCCAGGGCCGCTCCTATGCCTCTGTAACCTGTGTCCTGAGCCCATGGCCTCTATGAAGCATGCTTCCACCTCTGTGATGTCATAAACGAATATTCTCTTGTAGTTTGAGTCTTGGTGCTGAGTGACTTCCTAGCCAGAACTCAGGTACCAAGGTTGCTGCACCCAGATCTGGTCTGACACTTCCCGCCCCCCACCCCACCCCCACCCCACCCCACCCCACGGTCTGACACCTGGTGCCACGTCCGACGCCCCAACAGTGTGAAGTCCATGCCTTCTGCTATCTGCTCCACGCCTTAAAATACTTAGCTTTTGCCCTAACTGGTTTGGCTCAGCAGCTAGAACCCGGCCTTCGGACTGAAGGTTCTGAGGTCTGATTCCAGTGCCTTGGCTGTGGGCACAGTAGCGCGTGTGCAGGAGGCAGCTGATTGATGTTTCTCTCTCATCTGTTTCAAACTCTATCCCTCTCCCTTCTTCTCTGTAACAATAAATAAATATATATATTTTTTAAAAATAAAATACCTAGATTTGTCATTTTTACCTCAATGCTTAGCAAATTGTTTTCATTTGTGACTGATTCCTTCATTGCCACATCTTTTTTTTTTTAGAGAGAGGATGGGAGAGAGAGAGAGAGAGAGAGAGAGGGAGTGAAACTTGGATTTGCTGCCTCTTGCACACCCCTAAGGATCGAGCCTGCAACCTGGGCATGGGCCCTGACCTCTGTGCCCTGACCACGAATCCACCTGTGACCTCAATGCGTGAGAGGGTGCCCGGGGCGGGCACACCGGCCAGGGCCCTTTTCTCTTTAAGGATTGAGCTATTTTGTTCTTTTGTTTCATTGCATTTCAAGTATTAACATAGGCATTCATTTTCAGCTGCACTTCTAGATCAGAAGTTGGCAAGCAGGCCATCTGTGTTGGAACCCGGGCCCAGCCATTCACTTCTTTTGTGTGTGTGTGTGTGTGTGTGTGTGTGTGTGTGTGTGTACAGAGAGGAAGAGAGAGGGATAGAGTTAGAAACATCTATGAGAGAGAAACATCAATCAGCTGCCTCCTGCACATCCCCTACTTGGGATATGCCCACAACCAAGGTACATGTCCTTGACCGGAATTGAACCTGGGACCCTTCAGTCTGCAGGCCGACGCTCTATCCACTGAGCCAAACCGGCCAGGGCCGGCCATTCACTTCTGTATCAGCTGTGTCGGCGTTCACCCTGCAGTGATGACTGACGGACAGAGACCACAGGAGCCAGCAAGCACATTTCCCCTCTAGGCCTCTCCCAAGAGCACGGGCCAGCCCGTTCTGGACCTACTTCTGTTTCACTCGGATTTAACATGTTTATCCTCTCTGCTTATCTTTTATCGTGGTGTCAGCCCTAATTTCCAGTTCTTTCTCTTTTTTACCCGTACTGCTCCGTGCTTAAGTTAAAGTTTAACAAGCTTTTAGTTTAACTTTTATCTTACCCCCTTTGTAAACTTCGGTTAGCTCTGCTGAGCTTTTATCTTACCAGTTTTTATCTTTTTAAGTTAATCACTGATTTCTTCATGACCTGGCACGTAATTCCCGTGGCTCCCTGCTTGTTGACTGACTGCAGGAAGTGCAGCTGCAGGCAGAGATCACCGGGACGGATGCCCAACCAGACTCTTCTTCAGAGCTCCCCCCATACGAGTTGGCTCGAGGCTGTGTCTTCATAAGGCCCACTCCCCTCACCAGGCGCTGCTGAAGGCCGTGCTGACCCCCCAGCCACCCCCTCAGCCCTAGCCCTGGGCAGGTGTCCTCACGCCAGAACCCATAACCCCTCCCGACCACACAGGCCCCTGACCTCGGGCCCAGGTCCAGTTAAAGAGCAGCTGAAGCCTGTGAAGTGCTGAGGTCAGGAAGAGCTCAGCTGCTTCTCCCAGGCCCAGGCATGGAAGGTTCTCTGTGCTTCCTTCTGTGCCTCTAGAGGCCGGGAGGAACCGTATCCACAGCTCTCGTCCCAGGAACGGCTGTAGGGGGCTCGCCAGGGTCTTATGAGAGATCATTCAGATTTCCAAATCTCGTTGCGTGTGATCGATGTCAGAGGTGAAAAGTCCAGGAAGACATGGATTCTCTCCTCGATGGGTTTGCGATCGAGTTGGAGAGGAAGTGAAACGACAGTGACAATGCAGTGGGTGCGCTTTATTGAGACGTGTTGTGGGAAAGGGGACAGAAGGCAGGCCACCAGGATCCCACACCAGCAGCGGACAGCTTGCCCGAGGGCCCCCGAACCGTGGCACCGCGTCCGCCGGCTCAGAGGAGGCGCCCCCAAATGCAGAGATGAGGGAGGCCCCCGTCCCACGTTCCCCCTCTTCTTAGCGACCCCGGGCTGAGGCACATGGATCATGAAGACAGAAATGAACAAGAGACCTTACAACCCCACCGGCCATCACCCCACACGCACATCCCTACAACCCAGCACTGCGGACCGCGAAGGGGAAAGGGCCTCCCCCAGACATCGGCACAGTCCGTGCTGAGTCCCGTGGCCAGGAGGGAATGACAGGACAGGGGGGGTGGCCAGGCTGCGCTGGGGAGCAGGCAGGCAGGTGGGACCGCACGGCTGGGAGCAGACAAGGGTCAATAGGCATGTGTATAGATGTGGGGGGGTGGGGAGAAGAGCAGAAAGAATGCAGACAGCCCGGCTGCTCTCCAGGCCCCGGTGCCCCTCGCCCCGGGCCCCGCCCTTACAGGCACTACTTGTTGCCCCACTGGGCGGCCTTGGAGTACACGGGCGTGCGGAGGAAGCGGCTGCTCTTCATGTAGGCGGCGATCTTCTTCAGGCCCTGGGGGAGGGGAGAAGGCCAGAGCTCAGGGTCTGCTTCCCCCGGCCTCACCCAGCCCCGCTGCAGACACTCCCGGTTCAGGAAGCTGGCGAAGCAGCCAAACCCCGCCGGGCTCCCGGTTCTGCTAAGTTAACGCTGCCATTTCCTGTAACGGTGTTCTGTCTTAGTCACAGTTACCCCTGTGCTGGGGCCCTGCAGCCATGAGAAGTTGTGAAACCAGTTTACAGCCTCCACACAACTGCCTGCAGGATAGGTTCTGCTATCGCCGTTGATCAGAGGCACGCAGAGCTGAAGCCCTTCCACAGCTGTGGGCGGGCAGGGCTGGAAGGCAGCCTGGCCCTCCCCACCCTGTGCTCTGCTGCCCTCCCTCCCTCCATCCCGCCCACACAGGAGGCCTTGACCCTCCCTCCCGTCTGCACACACAGTCCCCTTCCCACAGGGAGGCTCCGCCGCCCAGGAGGGACCCAGGCAGAACCCAGGGCTCAGGCTGTGCCTGTGCAGCTGGCAGAGCAGGCCGGGGCTCACCATGACTCAGCAAAACGGGGTGAAAGCTGAGAGGGCGGTGTGGAGCAGCAGAGCCGGGCCCTGAGAGGCCCCTTAAAGGAGAAAGTCCAGCTGCGTGGCCTGGCTCCTGAGCCCAATCTCACTGGGCCGTGACTGCCTCATCCTGGGCAGCTGCAGCCAGCCAGGCCTTGGACACACGGGGTGTGTGAGCGCCATGTCCCCCAGACAGACAGTGTCCAGTAGCTTCCACAGGACCCGCAGGGCCCGGGGCGGCCTGGAACCAAGGCCTGGCCCCCGCAGGCCGCAGGCTGCAGCCACAGCTGTGCCCCGTCCCTCCCAGCCAGCCAGTCCGCCAGCTCTTGCATAATATCCCAGGCTGTTGACCCTGGACCCGAACCAGAGTCGATGGGAACTGGCTGGCAGAGCAGACCTCCTGATGGGGAGGAGAGGGAAGGGTAGACAGACTGAAAGCTGCAAAGTCTGGGCCTCGAATTCCCAAATCTGGGATCATGCCGATCCTGCTCCTCTGTGCGCTGGCTAAGGTAACGGCAATGAGCTGTGAGGTGGGGTTCAGGCCCTGCACCCCACCACCCACGTGGGACCTCAGGACCACACAGCGGGGACTCCTGCACTTCCTCACTGAGACCCGGTGGGGGGAGGGGGACCCCAGGGCTGGGCCACCTCTGCCTCCTCCCTGTGCCTCAGAGGAGAGGGCACATCCGTGAACACGACTGGGAATAAACGTGCCACCTCATCTCCGAGACAGTGTCCGAATCATTGGAAAGAAGGAAAAGGAGACAGTTCGGAAAGGGAAGGGCCCCAGAAGACGTGAGGATAAATCTGTCTGCTCGGTGACTGGAGCATCAGCCTGCATCCTGAGAGTCTCAGATTTGATTCCCAGGGAGGGCATGTGCCTGGGCTGCAGGCTTGATCCTCAGCCCGGTCAGGGGGCATGCCGCAGACAACCAATCAGCGTGTCTCTCTCACATGAATGTCTCTCTCACTCTCTCCCATCTTCCCTTCCACCCTCTCTAAAAACCAATGGGAAAACTTTAACAACAAAAACCTGCTTCTGCAGGGCCCCACCTGTGTCCTCAGATCCCAGCCCCGACAGCCCGGAGACCTCAGCACTACCCAGAAGGCACCCCGAGCTGCAGAGCCGTCCAGAGACAGGGAGAAAACCCTGTCTGTGTCTCTGGGACTTAATATCATTCCCACCGCATCGCAACTCTACTGATTCCCTCCGTACACACTCTGCAACACTCTGCCTCCTCCACAAAGCCCGGAGCTGCGGCGTGCAGGCTGGAGGAGGCCTGCGCTCGCCTTCCTGGCACAGGGAGGGGGCCCCTGCCTGCTGCCCCCGGGAGCCCCCGTGCGGGGGCTGTGACCCAGCGGACTGGCTCTGCGACCTTGAGCGAACGACCCCCCCTTTCCAAAGTTCCATTTCCTAAAACGGACGTGAAAAAGGTTCCCGTGTAGGAGAGGCTTAAAGACGACATTTCACCCGGTGCAAGCATCGCGCCGAGCGCAGGTCCCGGCATTAAGCCAGTCCTCCGGGAAAGCTGGTTAAGCCCCTCTGAGCTCCCAGACGAGAGGAGCCTCAGGGAGATGAGGGAGACAAAAGACACAGACAGGAGGAGGATCAGAGGGCTCACCTCGAAGCGGGCGATGAAGTCCTTCAGGTTCGGGAACGCATCCAGGCACGTGGGCTCGAACAGGCGCAGCACGTCCAGCAGGTCGTAGGCCAGGAAGTCCACGTAGGTGAGCTGCGGGCGGGCACACGGTGAACGGGCGCCAAACTCTGAAACAGGGACATGCCCGCTCCCCCACCCCAAAGCCTCCCCGTACCTTGTCCCCCGCAAACCACGACTTCTTCCCCAGGAACTGTGAGAAGAGCTTCAACTTTTCAGGGAGCGCCTTCAAGAACTCGGGCTTCTGTTTCTCCTGAGGCACAAAACGGGGGTCACCACCTGCACCAGGGGCTCCTGGGCAGAGGGCAGGCCTCCCAGGGCTGGGCACGTGGGCAGCCTTGTCCCCAGCTGCACCTGGGTCAGTGCCCAGGTTACCATTTAACCCAACCTGTGCTCCCTAGCCTCCTCCTGGGGACCACCTCCCGCTGGGACAGGCAGCTGGAAGCACAGAGACACCAGCCTGTGCCTGACCCCGTCTCCTCTCATCCCCACACCCGCCCGGGCCAGGCCCAGGAGCGGGAGAGCCCGCAGGGCCTGGGCCCAGAGGCTGGGCAGAAAGGAAGGTGCCAGAGCTAACATGGCCCAGGGAAGGGCATTCCAGCTGGTGGTGACAGAAGGACACGTGAGCACTTTCTGGACAGACAGGCAGAACCTGAGAGGCTGAGAGGAAGGAGTGGGGGGCACGGAGGCCCTGTGGGTGCCCCAGGCTGCCTGCTGGGAAAGTGTGCTGATGCCCAAAGGTGTCAAGGAGGCGGGGCTAACAAGCCACACACACCGCTAGGAACTAAGCTCAGAGCGCGGGAGTCTGCGCTCTGTGCGAAGATGGAGGGCAACTGGGTGAGAGGTGTTATGTGAGGCACCTGGGGCTCTGAGGGTCCCTCTGCTGGCAGGACAGGGACCCGCCTGGAGGGGCAGAAGCTCCAGGAGCTCAATGGCAAGCAGGAGGAGCGCGGATGGGACGCAAAGGTCCAGTCTCAGCCCAGCCTCCAGAGGGGACTCACAAAGTCAGGGCTGTAGCAGGTCCTGATGTTGTACATCCGGAGGTCCATCACCTCATTCTCCAGCATGTCCACGCGGATCTTCTCCTCCTCCGTCTCCCCACCTGTGGACACAACAGGGACTCCCCTCAGCCTCCCAGGCCGCCAGCTCAGGGCCAGGCCCGCCCGACCCCCTGCACCCGCCCCAGCCCCACTCACAGAGGTTGTGCTTGCGAGCAATGTAGCGAAGGATGGCATTGCTCTGGGTGAGCTTGCGAGTCCCGTCAATCAAGTAGGGCAGCTGTGGGGGCGGGGTTAGGGTTAGGGAGTATGGGGGGGCGCAGGAGAGGGGGGACAGAGGCAGGTCAGGAGGGCACAGGCCGCCCAGGAGCCCCTCCCTGCGTCTCCCTGCACCGGGGCAGGGATGAAGCCTGGGCTCACTGTGAGGCCCTGAGCAGCTGTACTGTCCCAGGAAGGAATGGCTGCACACAGCATCGTGGGGAAGCAGCCACAAGAACCAGGGAGCTGGGGCTGAGCGAGGCCCTGGACCCCAAAGCCCCTGTCTGAGCCGGGAGAGGAGGCCTCAGAGCAGAGGCAGGCTCCCCACGCCCACTGCCCCCACTCCCTGCACCTACATTGGGGAAGTCCAGGCCCAGCTTGAATTTCTCGTTCAGCCACTGGCTTCTGTCAAAGTCGGGCCCTGTGGTGGGGAAGATGGAGTGAAGGGACCACCCCCCATGCCAGCCCTCCCTCCCACGACCCACCAGGGAGCCAGTGGCCAGGCCCCTGAGCAGAGGAGTGTGGAATCTGAGCACTGAGTCTCTCCCCGGTTTGGGGGAAAGAGCGCTGTGAAGAACCAGGCACCCACAGGGACCAGGCCTCCATGAGGGTGGCCAAATCCAGGGGAGCCATCGCAGTTACTGGCAGGGGGGCACAGTCCACCCCGCTCCCGACCTCCCCCACCTAAGGCCAAGGTCCACCCTCAAAGGGTGCGGGAGGGCGCAGGGCCTGCTCCGGCCAGCGGAGGGCGCAGAGGGGAGCCACAGGTGGCGGGGCCCGGCGTCTCGGGACCAAATGAGCAGGAGTTGGGCCCAAGTCGTTGGAACGCCACAGGGTGCCATTACCGTTCCCCAACATCGAGTACTTCTTCTCCTCGTAGGGGGAGTCTGTGTACTCCAGGAGCAGGCGGATGGCGTGAGCCAGCTGCAGGGCGGCGGCACCGAGGTCAGAGTCCCAGGGCTCCACCCGGGGCGCGCTCCGCTCCAACTGCACCCCATCCTCTCCCCCAGCACACAGACACCCGGCCCGCGCCCGCCGGGCACAGGCGGCGGGAGGGCCCCGGGACCTCCAGGTGGACCGGCCCGGCTGCTCAGCACCGCCCGCCCGCCCGCCGTTCCATCCCCGCTGCCCCCGCCCCGCCCCCGGGACCGCTCACCCCTCGGATGTCCCAGTACCCCAGCGTCATGGCCATGGTGCCCGTTCCTCTGAGCGGAGAGCTCTGGGCGGCGGGGCTGGGAAATGAGCTCCGTCCGCGGGGGCGGGGCCTGCGTGCGCTCAGCCCCCCGGTTTCCGCCCCTGTTCCCGCCCCCAGCCCGCCCACACCCCGCACCGCCCCAAACCGCCCCAAACAACCCCACACCGCCCCGAACCACCCCGCACCGCCCCAAACAACCCCGCACCGCCCCAAACCACCCCGCACCGCCCCGACCCCCACCCCTCACCACCCTGTCCCTCACCCCACACCGCCCACTCCGTCCCTCAGCCCGCCCACACCCCGCACCGCCCCAAACCGCCCCAAACAACCCCACACCGCCCCAAACCACCCCGCACCGCCCCGACCCCCACCCCTCACCACCCTGTCCCTCACCCCACACCGCCCACTCCGTCCCTCAGCCCGCCCACACCCCACACCGCCCCGAACCACCCCGCACCGCCGCAAACAACCCCGCACCGCCCCAAACCACCCCACACCGCCCACTCCGTCCCTCAGCCCGCCCACACCCTACACCGCCCCAAACGGCCCCAAACAACCCCACACCGCCCCAAACTACCCCAAACCACCCCACACCGCCCCGTCCCCCACCCCTCACCACCCAGTCCCTCACCCCACACCGCCCACTCCGTCCCCCACCCCGCACCGCCCCATTCCAGGGACGCAGTGAAGCGGAGCGTGCCCGCCGCCGGGCCATGGACGTTGGGGGCACAGTCTGGGCGCCAGGACGCCCAAGGGACCCCACCCGTGTCCAGACCTCGGCCGGCCTTCGCTCCCGGCCCAGGAGCTGGGGAGTGGGCCCTGCGCTCTGGAGACGAATCTGAATCACAAAACACAAGCCCCCTTCCCCCCTGCTTCCCCTCCAGGCACCCTCCACCCCCCACCCGGGGCTGCAGAGTCCCCTAGCTGCCGGTTACTCCAGCGTTGCCCCTCAAATCAGTTTCAACAGCACCTGGCAGACTAGCCAGTCTGAACGCACCTTCCAGACCTTGGAATCCCGGAATCCCGGAGGCCCTCATTCTTGGGGGGGTGGGGGGGAAAGACACCCAGGGCAAGGACACAGGGAAGGAGATGGGTCTCTGTGTTGGACTTTGGAGGATCCAGCTCTTAAGCCATGTGTCTGAGAGCGATAATCCAATGAAGCCCAGCTGGTGTGGCTCAGTGGTTGAGCAGCGACCTATGAACCTGGAGGGCATGGTTCAATCCCCTCCCTCTGACATTTAAAAAACTGAACAAGAATCAAATGAAAATTAATCATTCGGCTTTATGGGTGCAGTTGTTGATGAAAATCCAGAACCAGCCCCTGCCGAGAGGCCGGGTATTGAGCGCAGCCCCAGAACTGTCCTAGGCATCCCCGATGCTAACCGGATCAGAACCCGGAGCACGGGGTCACACAGGGCGTGTGAGGGGGTGCTGGGGGGGGGGGGGGAGTGCAGCGGGAAGAGGTGGCCGCTGAGGGCCCAGCTGCCTGTGGGGTGGGGAGCTCCGTCGGGAGCCTGGGGACTCCCCGCAGGACCGCAGTGTGGGCCTGGCAGACCCTCAGCGGTCCAGGCCCACGGATTCCGGCCCCAAGCCCGGACCCTGACACATGTGTGCTCTGGGGTCTGAGTGGCCCCGGCGGCCTTTGAAGTCCCGCTGTGATCCGTGGCCCGTTGTGCCACCTCCACAGGAACATGTTCCAGAGCCCGTGGCGTGTCCTGCTCCGAAGCTGTCGGCAATGGGAACAAGACGTCTCACCCAGATCCCCAAGGACCCGCCCCTGCCAGCTCCCCCGGGCAGACCCCGAGGCGCAGCAGGGCCTGCTGGAGAGTGAGCTCGGAGGCCAGGAGGGAATCAGACGGGCCACAGCGGGTGTGACCAGGCTTCCCGGGGCTCAGGCAGCTGGGCGGGGGGCCACCCGGGAGCAGAGCCTGCGCACAGGCACTCCTGGTCTCAGAGCAGAGGGGGGGGGGCTCAGGGCTGACCTCCACGGGCCAGGGCTCCAATCGGGCTCCTCAAAACAGAGCAACTCCCGAAGGGACGTCAGTCCGGTTGGCCTTGTGCAGAGGGACAATGTCAGGGGGAGCCTTCACGGAACAGGGGTGCTGGAGAGTCTAAAGTCCTGGTGAACTGGGATGGGGGGTCCTGAGTGGGGGTGAAGGGAGGAAAGGGAGAAAAGAACAAGGCAGCTGGTTCCGCGGGTTCAGGGAGGACCAGCTGCTCTCCAGGCCCGGATTGCTCCTGGCACCCATGCCCTGCCCTGCACTTCTGGGCACTACTTGTTGCCCCACACGGCGATCTTTGTGTAAATGGGTGCTGGGAGGAAGCGGCTGGACTTCATGTAGGCAGCGATCTTCTCCAGGCCCTGGGGGGAGGGAGGGGGTGTCAGAGCTCAGCGTCTGCTGCCCAACCCCTCCCCCAGGCTCACACAGCCCCACTGCAGACTCTCCCAGTTCAGGATCCTGGCACAAGAGTCTTCCTGGGGTCCCCTGTTCTGCTGAGTTAACTCTCACCATTTCCTGTAACGGGCATATCTCAGTCACAGCTCCCACTGTGCTCGGGGCCTTGGAGCCATCAGAGATTGCGAAACAGGTTTACAACATTCCACACAACTGCCTGCAGCAAGCATGTCAAACTCCAAGGCTAACAAGGGCCAAATAAACATGGCAGGCAGCCCTCGGGCTGCAAGTGTGGCATGCTTGGCCTACGGGATAGGTTCTGCTATCGCCGTTGATCAGAAGGGAAACTGAGGCACTCAGAGCTGAAGCCCTTCCAATCGCTCACACAGCTGTGGGCGGGCAGGGCTGGAAGGCAGCCTGGCTCTCCCCACCCTGTGCTCTGCTGCCCTCCCTCCCTCCCTCCCGCCCACACAGGAGGCCTTGACCCTCCCTCCCATCTGCACACACAGTCCCCTTCCCACAGGGAGGCTCCGCCGCCCAGGAGGGACCCAGGCAGAACCCAGGGCTCAGGCTGTGCCTGTGCAGCTGGCAGAGCAGGCCGGGGCTCACCATGACTCAGCAAAACGGGGTGAAAGCTGAGAGGGCCCTTAAAGGAGAAAGTCCAGCTGCGTGGCCTGGCTCCTGAGCCCAATCCCACTGGGCCGTGACCTGCCTCATCCTGGGCAGCTGCAGCCAGCCAGGCCTTGGACACACGGGGTGTGTGAGCGCCATGTCCCCCAGACAGACAGTGTCCAGTAGCGTCCACAGGACCCGCAGGGCCCGGGGCGGCCTGGAACCAAGGCCTGGCCCCCGCAGGCCGCAGGCTGCAGCCACAGCTGTGCCCCGTCCCTCCCAGCCAGCCAGTCCGCCAGCTCTTGCATAATATCCCAGGCCGATGGCCCTGGACCCGAACCAGAGCCGATGGGAACTGGCTGGCAGAGCAGACCTCCTGATGGGGAGAGGGAGGGGGAGACAGACTGTAAGCTGCAAAGTCTGGGCCTCAAATTCCCAAATCTGGGATAAAGCCCACTTTATTTGTTTTTAATATATTTGTATTGATTTCAGGGAGGAAGGGAGAGGGAGAGATAGAAACATCCATGAGAGAGAATCACTGACGGGCCGCCTCCCGCACACTGCCCACCAGGGACTGAGCCCACAACCTGGGCCTGTGCCCCGACTGGAAATCAAACCGTGACCTCCAGGTTCATAGGTCGATGCCTGACCACTGAGCCACGCCACCAGGGAAAGCAGACTTCATTGATCCTCTGTGAGCTGACTAAGGTAACCGAGGATGAGCTGTGAGATGAGGGTTAGGACCGCAGGACCACACAGCTGGGACTCCTGCACTTCCTCGCTGAGACCCAGGAGCGGGGCCAGGGCTGGGTCCCCTCTGATCCTCGCTGTGCCTGTCACAGAGCCTCATACAGAAGAGGGGGGCACCTAGTGCCTTGTGTGACTGCAGAGGAGCAGGGGAGAGGGGCGCGAAGAAAAGTGCCCTCCACAGAAGATGTCAAGGTAACATCTTTCTGCAGCGGCAACCGCACCGCCGATCCCGGCCCCACAGCCCGGAGACCTCAGCACCGCCCAGAGGGCACCCCGGGCTGCAGAGCCGTCCAGAGACAGGGAGGAGACACTCGGTGTCTCTGGGACTTAATATCATTCCCTCCGTACACACTCTGCAACACTCTGCTTCCTCCACAAAGCCCGGAGCTGCGGCGTGCAGGCTGGAGGAGGCCTGCGCTCGCCTTCCTGGCACAGGGAGGGGGCCCCTGCCTGCTGCCCCCGGGAGCCCCCGTGCGGGGGCTGTGACCCAGAGGACTGGCTCTGCGACCTTGAGCAAATGACTTCCCCTTTCAGCCTCGTTTTATTATCTGTTAATGATTTAATAAAATCAATGAGGTAATAAATCTTCTACCACATAGGATGTCCTAAAGGTTAAATTAAACTCAATGTATGTAACACGGTGAGCACAGATCCTGGCATAAAGCAAGTCCTCAATGAATGCTAGTTATGCTTCATTTTAGCTCCAGGAGTAGGGAAGCATCAAGAATAAGGGGGAACCCTGGCTGGTTTGGCTCAATAGATAAGAGCGTTGGCCTGCAGACTGAAACGTCCTGAGTTACATTCCAGTCCGGGGCACAGGCCCGGGCTGTGGGCTCGATCCCCAGCGGAGGACATGCAGGAGGCAGCCTATCAATGGTTCTCTCTCATCATTGATGTTTCTAACTCTCTCTCCCTCTCCCTTCCTCTCTGAAATCAATAAAAATTTATTAAAAAAAAAAAAATGAGGGGGAGCCGGGCTGGCATGGCTCAGTGGTTGAACCAGGAGGTCACGGTTCAATTCCCCCTCACGCACAGGCCTGGATTGCAGACTCAATTCCCAGTGGGGGGTCTGCAGGAGGCAGCTGATCAATGATTCTCTCTCATCATTGATGTTTCTCTCTCTCTCTCTCTCCCTCTCCCTTCCTCTCTGAAATCAATAAAAATGTGTTTTTTAAAAAAGAGAAAGAGGAGACTAAAGAGAAATAGTAGGAGGATCAGAGGGCTCACCTCGATGCGGGCGATGAAGTCCTTCAGATTCGGGAACGTATCCAGGCACGTGGGCTCGAACGTGCGGTGCAGGTCAAGAACGTCGTAGGCCAGGAAGTCCACGTAGGTGAGCTGCGGGCGGGCACACAGTGAACGGGCGCCAAACTCTGGAACAACGGGGACACGTCCGCTCCCCCGCCCCAAAGCCTCCCCGTACCTTGTCCCCCGCAAACCACGACTTCTTCCCCAGGAACTGAGAGAAGAGCTTCATCTTTTCAGGGAGCGCCTTCAAGTATTCAGGCTTCTGTTTCTCCTGAGGCACAAAACGGGGGTCACCACCTGCACCAGGGGCTCCTGGGCAGAGGGCAGGCCTCCCAGGGCTGGGCACGTGGGCAGCCTTGTCCCCAGCTGCACCTGCAGACCCCCCCACTGGGAATTGAGTCTGCAATCCAGGCATTTGCGCTGGATTTAACCAAACCTGTGCTCACTAGCCTCCTCCTGGGGACCACCTCCCGCTGGGACAGGCAGTTGGAAGCACTGAGACACCAGCCTGTGCCTGACCCCGTCTCCTCTCATCCCCACACCCGCCCGGGCCAGGCCCAGGAGCGGGAGAGCCTGCAGGGCCTGGGCCCAGAGGCTGGGCAGAAAGGAAGGTGTCAGAGCTAACATGGCCCAGGGAAGGGCATTCCAGCTGGTGGTGACAGAAGGACACGTGAGCACTTTCTGGACAGACAGGCAGAACCTGAGAGGAAGGAGTGGGGAGCACGGAGGCCCTGTAGGTGCCTCACGCTACCTCCTGGGAAAGGTGTCAAGGAGGCGGGGCTAACAAGCCACACACACCGCTAGGAACTAAGCTCAGAGCGCGGGAGTCTGCGCTCTGTGCGAAGATGGAGGGGAACTGGGTGAGAGGTGTCATGTGAGGCACCTGGGGCTCTGAGGGTCCCTCTGCTGGCAGGACAGGGACCCACCTGGAGGGGCAGAAGCTCAATCCCAAGCAGAACCAGTGAAGACGTGATTAAGTGTCTAAGCTCCTATCAAAGCCTTCCCATCCAGATCAGTAGGAGGCAACTCACGAAGTCAGGGCTGTAGCAGACCCTTGCCAGCTGATTGCCCGTGTCCATCACCTCGTTCTCCAGCATGTCCACGCGGATCTTCTCCTCCTCCGTCTCCCCACCTGTGGACACAACAGGGACTCCCCTCAGCCTCCCAGGCCGCCAGCTCAGGGCCAGGCCCGCCCGACCCCCTGCACCCGCCCCAGCCCCACTCACAGAGGTTGTGCTTGCGAGCAATGTAGCGAAGGATGGCATTGCTCTGGGTGAGCTTGCGAGTCCCGTCAATCAAGTAGGGCAGCTGTGGGGGCGGGGTTAGGGTTAGGGAGTATGGGGGGCGCAGGAGAGGGGGGACAGAGGCAGGTCAGGAGGGCACAGGCCGCCCCGGAGCCCCTCCCTGCGTCTCCCTGCACCGGGGCAGGGATGAAGCCTGGGCTCACTGTGAGGCCCTGAGCAGCTGTACTGTCCCAGGAAGGAATGGCTGCACACAGCATCGTGGGGAAGCAGCCACAGAACCAGGGAGCTGGGGCTGAGCGAGGCCCTGGACCCCAAAGCCTCTGTCTGAGCCGGGAGAGGAGGCCTCAGAGCAGAGGCAGGCTCCCCACGCCCACTGCCCCCACTCCCTGCACCTACATTGGGGAAGTCCAGGCCCAGCTTGAATTTCTCGTTCAGCCACTGGCTTCTGTCAAAGTCGGGCCCTGTGGTGGGGAAGATGGAGTGAAGGGACCACCCCCCATGCCAGCCCTCCCTCCCGGGACCCACCAGGGAGCCAGTGGCCAGGCCCCTGAGCAGAGGAGTGTGGAATCTGAGCACTGAGTCTCTCCCCGGTTTGGGGGAAAGAGCGCTGTGAAGAGCCAGGCACCCACAGGGACCAGGCTTCACTGCGGCCCAGCTGCCCCCCCACCCCCCCACTCCCCCTGAGGCCAAGGTCCACCCTCAGAGGGTGCGGGAGGGCGCGGGAGGGCGCAGGCCCTGCTCCGGCCAGCGGAGGGCGCAGAGGGGAGCCACAGGTGGCGGGGACCATATGAGCAGGAGTTGGGCTGAAGTCTAACGCGACAGGGTGCCATTACCGTCCCCCATCGAGTACTTCTTCTCCTCGTAGGGGGAGTCTGTGTACTCCAGGAGCAGGCGGATGGCGTGAGCCAGCTGGAGGGACAGCGGCGCAGAGGTCAGAGTCCCAGGGCTCCACCCGGGGCTCGCTCCGCTCCAACTGCGCCCCCATCCTCTCCCCCAGCACACAGACACCCCCGGCCCGCCTGATGACAGGTGGTGATGGGGGGGCAGGGGCTGGGCTCCGGGCAGCCCTGGGGAACCTTCAGGTGGAACCGATGACGCTGCTCAGCACCTCCCCGCCCGCCCGCCGGCCGCCGGCTCCACCCCACCCGCCGGGGTCCCCTGGCTCACCCCCCGGATGTCCCAGTACCCCAGGGTCATAGCCATGGTCAGCGTTCCCTCCGGCAGGGCGGCACTCAGCCGAGCGGGGCCCGCGCCGGGGGTGGGGCCTGATGGAGGCTCCGCCCCTCCGCCCTCTTAGTCCCGCCCCCGCCCCACCAACCACCCAATCGCCGCGGGAGTTCTCCTGATGACGCGGCCCGGGAGGCTCGGAAGCGTAGCGTTTGGCGGCTGGGGAGCGACTGGCGCAGGGCATTTCCGCCCCGAGCCGCGGGGGCTGCGGGGCCGGGGTCCGGGCGCTGCGGCCGAACGCCGGGCCGGGCTCGCCTGGCTCCCCGTCCGCGTTCAGACCTCGGCCCGTCCGAGGGAGTGGACGGTGCCCTCGGGAAACAAATCTGAATCGCAAAAAAATAAAATAAAAATAAAAAATAAAAGCCAAAAGCTGTTTGGCTCAGTGGATAAGAGCGTCGGTCTGCGGACTGAAAGGTCCCAGGTTCGATTCTGGTCCAGCATGTACCTTGGTTGCGGGCACATCCCTAGTAGGGGGTGTGCAGGAGGCAGCTGGTCGATGTTTCTCTCTCATCGATGTCTCTAGCTCTCTATCCCTCTTCCTTCCTCTCTGTAAAAAATCAATAAAATATATTTTAAAATAAAAGAGGCTCATCTCCCTCCCCTTTCCTTCCTTCCCCTCCAGGCATCACTCAGCCTCCCCTCTGGGCTCAGGAGGCTCAGACTGCCAGTAACACCCAGAGTGGCACCCCTCAGATCGAATTTCAATGGACACCTGTCACTGGTAGACCAGCCAGCCTGAAAGCTCCTCCAAGACTCCAGAATCCTGACTCCCTGTTGGCCATGCACGCACACAAGTGCTGGCCTTCTAAATAGCCCTCTAATATTTGTCACAGTACATTAGGATTTGCCATTCTGAGTTTTACACATCTTGAGCTTGGAACAGAAACATTCCTGGAGTCCACTGAGAAAACGTATTTTTTAAAGCGAATATCACACTGTATTTATGGTATAGGCCTGGTGAAATAAGTCAATTCAAGTTACTGAAACAGGGAACAGACTGGCAGCAGTCAGAGGGCAGAGAGGAGGAGGGGGTTGAATGAAGGAAGGTGAGCATGGGTGCCTGGCGAGGGTACCCCATCAGCCCAGCCAGGAGCTGGGGCAAGAAGTCTAAGGTCTCAGTACCCCCACCCTATGGACAAGTTGAGAACTGCAAAAGGCTACCAGTCAAGGGGCAGCCTGCACCCAGGAACTTGGTCTCGCCCAGCTGCAGCCACCTGGAGGGAGGGACACACGTTCCTCCCCCCAACGATGCCGGCGGTTCTGTGAGTTACAGGGCTGTGTCTGCGCTGAGGGCCCGCCTTTCCCTAACTCACACGGTGAGCATCAGTCCTGGTTGTACCTGACCGCGGTCCCACGCAGCCCGGCCAGGTACCTGTGCACCCACACAGGAAGTGGCAGAGAGGGGGGAAGGAGGAGGCCACACATCTGGATGCTTCACCCTGGGGGCTCCAGCACCCAAGACAGACGGGATACCTAGGCGTGAATGCCTACCCCACCACCCCCAACAGCACTGAGGCGCCCGGGCAGCTCTGTGGGCGCGGAGCCTGTGCAGCGCCTGGGCAGGCCAGGGACGGAGCAGGGGCGACTGAGGCTTGGCCTGGTGTGTATGTGCCTGTAGGGTGCCGCCAAGACCTCCCAGACGCAAGAGCCAGTACTCGGTGATAGCGCAGCGGCACGGGCACCCCCGGGCCAGGCCACCACCTGCTCAGGCAGGGTGTGCACCGACAGCCTCCCGGCGATCAGGGACCGAACAAGCCTGAACTCTGCTTGCCACGCTGTGCCACCCAGCATGAGGCTGCGTCTGGGGTTAGGGTTAGGGCTAGGGTAAAGGCACAAGATTAGGGTTAGGGTGAGGACACTTGTTCCAACTCCCCGCTCCCAAGCCAGTGCTGGGGGCCCTTGGGAAACCCTGTGCTCAGAGTTTGGATTCCCTGCGGTAGGCTTGTAGGCAGCATCTCCTGGGAGCGGGTCAGAGGGGGTCAGTCTCACTGACGGCCATCGCTGGCTACGGTGACAGGTGGAGGACCCTTGAGCACTGGCTCCAACTGCAGCTGGGCCTGTGCTGATCCATTTACCCACTGAGGCCCAGGGGGAGCTGCAGAGGAGCGTCCCCCTGCTCTCCTCTCCCCGCCTCTGCCCTGCACAGGCCTGTCCCCAAACCTCCCTGCCTCTGGGCTGTGAGCAGAGCAGCAGGCATTGGCCCTCTGGGGGGGAGGGGAGGGGGGAGTTGGAGACAGCAAGGAGTGGGGGGCAACCCATGCGGAGGCAAGATATTTTCCTGACACAGGAGCAATTGACAGGCCTCTGAAATAAACCGGTTTGGCTCAGTGGATAGAAAGTTGGCCTGCCGACTGAAAGGTCCCAGGTTCGATTCCGGTCGAAGGCATGTACATTGGTTGCGGGCACATCCCTGGTGTGGGGTGTGCAGGAGACAGCTGATTGTTGTTTCTCTCTCATCGATGTTTCTAACTCTCTATCCCTCTCCCTTCCTCTCTGTAAAAAATCAATAAAATATATTTTTAATAAAAAAATTAAATATCAGAGAACAACACGGAACTGGCCTTGAAGGAGAGGCCCATGGGGACGATCTGTAGATGGGGCGGAAGCCTGGGGGTGGGCGGGGCAGGGAGCAGTCTGATCAGGACGGAGAGCTAGGGGAGCACACATCACTTCATTAGGAAGTTCCTCAGGTTTACCCCTCACCAGTGGGTGGCACTAAACCCAGGGCGGCCCTGCTCTCCCAGCAGAAACCGCAGGCGGCTGGTCCTGCAGGTCACCAGGTCGGATGCGGGCAGCCTGCTGCAGAACGGTCTCTTCCCTTTGCAGAGACCAAGAGGCCTGTCACTCAGCAGGTGGCGCTCACTGTGTCTCAGATGATGTGAGATTCGGATCTCCCAGACAGCATTGTCTGTCAAGACTCTGGGGTTTGCCGGTCCTCCAGAGCCGCATGCCTGTGCTTCTGCTTGGAACCTGGAGTCTCACAAACTTCAATTTGAACCCTAGCTCTGCATGCGAGGCTGGAAATGGGCTGTACTCTCCCCTTTGCACAGCACCCCAAACCTGGGACGTCTGGGGGAGGGGTTGCCTCGGGAAACTCAGGTTTCAAATCCAGGTCAGCTTCTTCTAACTGGAGCCAGAACCCCCGGCCGCACGAGGGTTGCACACGTCTGACTAGGGGCCCTGGACATGCCCAGCGGGGTAGAGGGCAGGCGGGAGAAAGGGGCTCGGCTAGGCAGAGCTGATGGCAGGGCCATTGTCAGCCCTCCACAGACCCGGCCCCATTTTCCTGGGAACAGAGTTAAAACAAACTCACATTCTCACACTAAATAGAACTCTCCTTGGCTTTTCTGAATTTGCTTTTGAAATTACTTGACGATGAGTAACTCGCTTAGTATACTATTGGCTAGGATTTATTTTTCTTTCTTGGTCTTATGATTGCTCTTCAATCATCCTGCAGAGTCTGGAACTCTTGCCAAAAGCCCAATTTACAAGTTGTTTTCAACTCTGACATTTCTGTGGACGCCAGGCCTAACAAGGATTAGAGTGGCCGTGCAGCCCGGCGCTGGGAAGGCATTGAAACACTTGTCCGTTGTGACTTTGTCCGTTTCCTATTCTGCAGCCCCCGAAGTCCTCCTTCCAGGTCTTCACCATCGCCCAGGCTCTGACCCTGGAGAGAAGCCTGGGCACTTGGATCCTCCCCGGAGCCCAGGAGGCACAGAGAGGGAAAGTAACTTGCCCAAGGTCACACAGCCAGGAAGCAGGGTGTGGCTCCAGAGAGAGGTCACTCACAACATTGGCCACAGTTGTTCTCAACCAAAAAGAGCTAGTGAGGCTTGCCACAGGCCAGTGAACAGGAATTAGGATTTATGCTTATAAATACTTTAATGAAATACGGAAAGATCTATTAAAGTACTTGAAAACCACAAAATTACACATAGAACTCAACTCAGAAATACTTTCTTTAAAAATAACTGAAAGACACGTATAAATATATCTTAAAACGTAGATCGCAGGCATGCAGATGATCAGCAAACGTCTGTTGCTATGAGTCAACCAGGGAGCTTTTTGCTTCTGCTGTTGTTCCGATTTTTGTATATTTTCCAAATTCCTGGGATGAAAGTTAGCTTCTTTCCAGGTAGGAAAAAAATATTAAGGCCTTACTGTTTTAAAAATATTCTTAATAAATGTTTGAAAGAGATTTCAGAGGGAAAAAAAATCCGGAAGCAAATTGTTAAAAGAAAAAAAAAAAAAATGGTGGGAGCTTGCTAAGAAACTCTTGGAATCGGTAGTGATCTCAGGGCTGGGTCCCAGCACACACCGAGAAGGCGGTACAGAGGACGAGAAAACGGCATGAAGGGTTCTATCACACACAAACTCGGTAACTACGGAGTCCAAAGCAGGCAATTCTTCTTCCCAAAGGACCTTCTAGAAAGATCCTCTAATCCTGCTCCCTTGTTTTGCAAACGAAGAGAAGACACAGCACGTTTTTATTATTAAATGTAAGGAACCCCTTGAACAGGAGTCCCCTCCACCTGGAGCAGCTGCGTCCTTCAGGCAGAGGGGGCCCAGGTGGGGTGGAGGCGCCTGGATGCTAAGCTCCCGGCTTCCAGTCCGGGTCCTGCCACAGGCCACTTGCACCTGCTGTTTCCCCAACAGAAATCAGCCAGAGCTGTACAGCCTCTGGCTTCTCAGCCAGCCCTGACGTGGCTCTGAAATGTCGTCGGCTACAAGACACCGACAAGAGAAGCCTTCTGCAGACGGAGGACCCTGGGTCCTGGCCAGGAGCAGGCCTGGCCCTCCAGGGGCCCTCCGGAAGCAAGGGTACAGGAGAGCTTCTGCCCGGGGACACCGGGCGAGTGACATGCCAGGAGGAGGCTGGCACAGACGCAGCGGCTGGGCCGAGCGAGCCGACAAGAGGGGCGGAGGAAGCCAGCTTTCAGCAGGCCTTCAATTACTCGGATCACGCTGTTCCAGGGCTAATTGCTTCCGAAAGAGCCAGCCTGTGCTCTGCCCCACTCAGCAGCAGCGGCAACAGGCTTCTCGGTGCCAACCCAGGACCCTGCCCAGCACAGGGCGCACTCACTCCCCTCCCGGCAGGTGTTCCAGATGTTGTGTCACACACGGGACAGAAGCCGAGCTGGTTCAGTTTCCATGCTGCACCTTCCACTCACTAAATGGGGTTCGGAGGGGGAGGGGGGGCTGGAAATGGCCTTTTAAACAAGTGCCGTGAACGTGCAGGGTCACAGAGTGGGAGCCCACTCCCACATCTCCCGGCGGTGCCATGGGGCCGCAGTGACGGGCAGTGTCCCCTTCAGAGGGCACAGCTGGATGAGGCTGCGATGGCAGACGGGACCCCCATGGGCCTCTCTGCCTCCCACGGCTTCCTGTGCACAGACAGGCACACACCCTGGCCAGGCCCTGCCGCGCCTGAGAATCCCATCCTCCCCTCCACGGTGCTCCTGGCTGCCCCTCTCCCCACAGAGACCCGCCTGCCTCTTTACTTAAATACTCTTTATTTCTCATGCACTAGGAGGGACGGGACTGTACGAAACACTGCATCTCAGCGAAGGCCTCGGTCCACACGACAGCACAGGGCACCAGCGGGAGTCAGGTCTGGCCAGAACTCTGGGGACCACATCGGAGATGCCACTCCAGGGCCGGTGGCAGGTCCAGGAGCCCCCAGTGGCAGTGCCCCCGACATGGCACAGGAAGCGGACAGCAGGGCACCCGGCCCGGAGGAAGGACGGAGAAGGCTGCCGGGCACCGACTGGGCAGAGGCGGTGGTCCCACGCCTCCGAGGCCACGTCCAGGACGCTGGGGCTCCGCCGGCTCTCAGCCCAGCTCTGACCCCCGCCGGAGCCCCCCAGACGCCGGCAGCCCCGCGCCCACGGCAGACTGTGCAGGCCCCACCTGGGACTTTGGCCACGTAAACAGGACGGGGGCTCAGCTCAATCCCTGGCCGAAGCTCAGGCGGGACTCCGGAGGCCGGAGGGGCCAGCCCCCGACGAGCAGCCCTGGCCAGGACAGGGCCACTGGCAGGGCCGCCCTCAGACCTGGGCCACGGGTGCCACCTGAGCCGAGAACGGGCGGAGGGCATCCGGGGCCCTGCTTCCGGGGAGGCACGGAGGCGGACAGAGGGAGAGACATGCAGGACAACGGAGGAGCACGACACATGCAGGGGCCACGACAGTGGGGGGAGGGGGTCCGAGAACAACACGTGGTCAGGAGCCGAGCCGCGGGCGCGGGGCCGCTCACTGGGGCCCCGGGCTCATGGTGAGGCCCGGCTCCTCGGGGATGGTCTCCAGCATCTCACTCTGCACGGCCTGCGTGATGAGCGCCAGCTCCTGGCACAGCGTCTCATGCCGGTAGCCCACGCGGATGTCTGGCACGTTGGTGCGGCGGATGTCGTTGCCCTCGGGGCCCTCCTTGGTGTAGTTGGGGCCCAGCCAGTGGCTCTTCACCTGCAGGGGAGGGGAGGGCAGGCTGCAGCCGGCTCTGCTCTGGGGGCGATGCCCGGGCCCCCGGGCCGTCCCAGCGGAGCGGGCAGGACGAGGAGGGGCGGTACCTTGTGGGAGAAGCCGCTCATGAGCACGCTGTTGCGGGCCAGCTCGCACATGTCGCAGGAGCTGAGCTTCCACACCTGGGTGGCGATGCTGTACTCCTCCATCAGCGGCTCCTGCACGGGAGGCTCCCTCAGCCCTGCGCCCGGGCCGCGGCCCAGCCCTCCCCCCGGACTCGCCCTGGCACACTGCACCCGCCCCACAGGGAGCAGGCGGCCCTGAGTGCCCAGTGCGGGGAGTCCCTGCTGCGACACCCGGTCTGACCTTGGTGAAGTGGAACTGCAGGGGGTCGTCGGTGGACAGGGAGACCATGAGGCCGCGGGACAGGTACTCGGGCAGCGGGTTGCGGTGGTAGCTCAGGAAGAGGCTGTTGTTGCTGAGCGGGGACATGGCGATGCCGATCTGGGCCAGGTAGTACAGGTACTGCAGGACTGGGGCCTGGCGGCGACAGGGCGGGGCCGTCAGGTACCCGGGCCGGGAGCACCGGCCGCAGGCGTGGGGGGCCCGGCGGGGCCTGACCGGTGGAGGGGCGGTGACTGCCAGGACTCCGCTGGGGCCTCGGGGCGGAGGGGGCCCGAAGGGTGGGAGGGAGGGCCCCCGGGAGGGAGGCGGGGGTGCAGCCTGACCTTGCGCAGCAGCAGGCCGTGCGAGATGTTCTCAGCCAGCATGAAGGCGGACACCAGGTGGTGGATGGGCCCGGCCTCCCCGCAGTGCGGCCGCAGCACGAACGTGTGGAAGCCCCTCTGCCTGGGGGCGAGACAGAGTCAGCTCCGGCTCCCTGCTCCGGCCGACACTGCAGGCCGGGACACTGCGGGCCGGGGCACTGCGGGCCGGACACTGCGGGCCGGGGACACTGCGGGGCACTGCGGGCCGGGACACTGCGGGCCAGGGCACTGCGGGGACACTGCGGGCCGGGGCACTGCGGGCCGGGGACACCGCGGGCCGGGGCACTGCGGGCCGGACACTGCGGGGCACTGCGGGCCGGGGCACTGCGGGCCGGACACTGCGGGCCGGGGACACTGCGGGCCGGACACTGTGGGCCGGGACACTGCGGGCCGGGGCACTGCGGGCCGGGGCACTGCGGGCCGGGGACACTGCGGGCCGGGACACTGCGGGCCGGGGCACTGCGGGCCGGACACTGCGGGCCGGGACACTGCGGGGCACTGCGGGCCGGACACTGCGGGGCGGGACACTGCGGGCCGGACACACTGCGGGCCGGACACACTGCGGGCCGGGACACTGCGGGGCACTGCGGGCCGGGACACTGCGGGGCACTGCGGGCCGGGGCACTGCGGGCCAGGACACTGCGGGGCGGGACACTGCGGGCCGGGGACACTGCGGGCCGGGGACACTGCGGGCCGGGACACTGCGGGCCGGGACACTGCGGGCCGGGGACACTGCGGGCCGGGGACACTGCGGGCCGGGACACTGCGGGCCGGGGCACTGCGGGCCGGGGCACTGCGGGCCGGGACACTGCGGGCCGGGGACACTGCGGGCCGGGACACTGCGGGCCGGGGACACTGCGGGCCGGACACTGCGGGCCGGGGGCACTGCGGGCCGGACACTGCGGGCCGGGACACTGCGGGGCACTGCGGGCCGGACACTGCGGGGCGGGACACTGCGGGCCGGACACACGGCGGGCCGGACACACTGCGGGCCGGGACACTGCGGGGCACTGCGGGCCGGACACTGCGGGCCGGGACACTGCGGGCCGGGACACTGCGGGCCGGGACACTGCGGGCCGGGACACTGCGGGGCACTGCGGGCCGGACACTGCGGGCCGGGACACTGCGGGCCGGGACACTGCGGGCCGGGACACGGCGGGCCGGGACACTGCGGACCGGGGCACTGCGGGCCGGGGCACTGCGGGCCGGGGCACTGCGGACCGGACACTGCAGGGCACTGCGGGCCGGGGCACTGCGGGGCACTGCGGGCCGGGGCACTGCGGGCCGGGACACTGCGGGCCGGGGCACTGCGGGCCGGGACACTGCGGGCCGGGGCACTGCGGGCCGGGGCACTGCGGGCCGGGACACTGCGGGCGGGACACTGCGGGCCGGGACGCTGCGGGCCGGGGCACTGCGGGCCGGGACACTGGGGGATGGGACACCGCGGGACGGGGCACTGCGGGCCGGACACTGGGGGATGGGACACCGCGGGCCGGGGACACTGCGGGGCACTGAAGGCTGAGGCACTGCGGGCCGGGGCACTGCGGGGACACTGTGGGCCGGGGACACTGCGGGACACCTCGGGCCGGGACACCACAGGCCCGGGACGAGGGGTACATTCCCACGACCCGGTGAGAGCCCGGAGCCCGAGGGCAGGGAGGCGGCCGCAGGTCCACCGGGGCCAGCGGTGGTCAGTGTTGGGGGGCCGGGCGGGGGCGGGAGGCCGCGGACGCACCTGCGCAGGTGGTTCAGCGTGGCCATGTTGGCGAAGGTGTAGTACAGGTAGTAGGCGTAGGGCGGGTTGTCCTCCTCCACCCAGGCCTCGGGCAGCGGGCTCTCCAGGTTGAAGACGTGGTTCTCGGGCTTGGACTCGTCGTCCACGCTGTCGAAGCCGTCCACCTGGTGGGGGACCCCGCGGTCAGGCCCGCGCCCCCCGGGCCCGGGCAGGCCGGCCCCCCAGCACCCTGCCGTGCCCCCTCACGTGCTCCAGGAAGAGGTGCAGCTCGGGGTGGCTGGCGGGGTGCACGGTGGCCTCAAACAGTGGCAGGAAGATGTTCTCCAGCATCTCCTGGAAGTTGGCCAGCTGGCCCTTGGTGCGGTACACGTCACTGCGGGCGGGGGCACAGGGCGCGGGCAGGCAGGTCAGGGGGAGAGCCAGCAGCGGGGAAGACCACAGAAGCACAAGGGGACTGTGCGGGGGAGGGGGCCGGGCCGGGCAGACCGTGTGGGGACGCAGGAGGGGCCTCCTTCTACGGAGAGGGCTCAGCGGGGACAGGAGGCCGCCGCCATCCCGGGAGGCAGCCCTCGCCCCCGGATCTCCGCCCCGTCCCCCCGCCCGCGCCCCGGACACTCACAAGAGCCGGGGCACCTGCACCAGCCAGCGCACGTTGGGCGAGTGCACGCGGTGCGAGACGGCCCAGCGCGCCAGCTTGTCCCACTCGTCCCGCGAGCGGCCGTAGATGGAGAGCCGCAGCTCCGCGTTCTGGTACTTGCTCTCCTCCAGGTCCGCCATCACCTCCTGGAAACACGCGGGGGGCAGCGGTCACGCCCGGGCTTCCTGCCGCCCCCGCCTCACCCACCGCCACGCGTGCTCACTGCGGCCTCCTCAAGCCCGACCGCCCCCACCTCCCCCACCGCAGAAGCCCCGGGCCCCGGCCACCGAGCACCTCACCTTGATGATGTGAGCGAAGTACTTCCCAGAAACCCTGTTGTCCGTCTTGATGAAGATCTCTCGGAGGACAGACTCCCCGATGGGGTTGTATTTGGCGTTGAACTTGTCAAAGCGATGGAAGGTGTTCCTGTCCTGGGGGAGTCGGGCAGGTCACCGCCGGCTCCCGGCTGCACGCCGGCCCGGCCCCCGCCCGCCCCGGGACGCACTGCGTGCATGTCCAGGGTGTCCACGCTCAGGTCGTAGGCGGTGAGGTTCATGCTCTGGAAGACCTCGCGCAGCGTCTGCTCGCGGCCCTGCTCCACGTGCACGATCTCCTCCAGGTGCCGCTTCATGGCCCGCTTGATGAAGCGTAGGAGGTGCTTCTGGTTCATGCAGGACGAGGCGTGGATGTGCGTGTCCACCTGGGGGGGCGGGGACGGGCTGCTGGTCTGGAGGGCGGGAGGGAGGGCGAGGGCCCGGGGGCGGGGTGGGGCAGCAGGCAGGGCAGAGCGGCCGGCCGGTGGGCACCCACCTTCCGGATGTTGTAGAAATCGCGGTGCGGCACCTTCTTCTGGGCGGCCAGCTCCTTCATCTCGTTGAGCAGCACGTGCATCTGGAACTTGGAGCTGAGGTACTGCAGCCGGCGGTAGCAGAAGGACTTTCTGCAGAGTGCGGGGGGCAGAGGGGGGGAAGGGGGCGGCTCAGGGCCCGCGGGAGGCACCGGGGAGGGGGCAGCACATGGGGGGCGGGGGACTGGAACTGGGTGACCCTGAAGGGGACTGGGACGGGTATCTGCGCAGGGCTGGGGCGGCAGAGCCGGGCTCGGGGGGCCTCAGGGCTCACATGGGGCCATTGATGATCAGGGCCATCAACACGTTGACATCGGCCACGAACTCCTGCAGGTCCGGGTACGGCAGCTCCACCTCCGAGCACCTGGCGGGGGGTGGGGGGAGGGCTTGGGTGAGGAGAGCGAGCCAAGCGGGCCCTGCCGACCCCCCAGCCAATGCAGCGCCCCCCCCCTTTCCCCAGCACACCCCCACTTACTGCTCGTCAGGGTCCCTGCGGGTGTAGACGTGCACCACGCCCCGCACCATGCGCAGGCCCAGGCCCAGGTCCCCGGGCATGGTGCTCGGCTCACAGTGCTCATATGGGTGCTGCTCCAGCGCCGGGGGGTGCACCGGGGCATCTGGGGGGAGGGGGATAGAGTCAGGGCCACCACACCCCCCCCAGCACAGAGGCCCGCAGAGGGGAGAGATGGCAAGGCCCCGGCAGGATGGATCCTCCCCCTCCTGTCTCCACCCCGGCCCCGGAGGCTGGCAGGAGGCTGGGTGTGGGACGGGGTGTGGGAAGGCAGGCGGGCAGGGGTTCCTGGGCTCTGCGCTTGGGGAGCTGGGGACAGCAGGGCCCCGGGCAGGGCTGGGGGTCCCACCGGCGGATACGGGGGTGTCGGGGCCCGGTTCGTAGGCCCGCGTCTCCAGCGGCTTCTCCGCCAGCTGCTGCAGGTGCCGGCGGGTGGTGGGACAGAAGCTCTGCAGCGCCAGCGCCATGTACTTCTCCCGGATGAAGAGCGCCCGCACCACGCTCTTGGCCGCGTCCAGCAGGTCAGTGAAGGGCACCTGCCGACGGGGACGGGCGGTCACCGCCCTCCGGCTCGGACCCAGGCCAGCCTCCCTCCCACCTGCCCGGAGGCCTGGACCTCAGAAACGCTCAGCCCTTCCGGCTCCTCCCACGCCTCCCGCCCCTGCAGCTTCCGCAGAGAGAAGCACCCTCCCCGGCCTCACCCCCAGCTCCTCAGATGGGGCGCCCCGGCCCCGGCCCTGCTCGCTCACCCACACTTCTCCTCCCCGGCCTCACCCCCAGCTCCTCAGGCCGCAGCCCTGCCCGCTCACCCCGCACTTCTCCTCCCCGGAGATGGAGACGCGCTGGAACTCCCGCTCCGGCACCGCGTCTCGCTCCCGCAGGCCCCAGTCGCCCTGGCCCTCGGCCTGCTCCTTGTAGAGCCTGCGGGAGGTGCAGACTGGGTTGGAGTCGGCAGTGGGGGGACAGGCCCAGCCCGCGCCCCGGGGTGCCCGCCCTCCGCCCTCCTCACTGGAGGTCCGA
Organism: Pipistrellus kuhlii; assembly: GCF_014108245.1. Classification (NCBI taxonomy): domain Eukaryota; kingdom Metazoa; phylum Chordata; class Mammalia; order Chiroptera; family Vespertilionidae; genus Pipistrellus; species Pipistrellus kuhlii. The sequence continues at coordinate 4,831,469 of NW_023425523.1, forward strand.
CTCGCTGTCCGTCTTCAGGAAATCTTGCTTGGCCCGAAGCAGGATGTCTGGCTCCAGCCTGGAGGGGAGGGGTGAGGATGACGAGGGACGGACGGCTCTGGCTCCCAGGCCCCTGCCCTCAGTCGGGTGCTGTGCGTGTGCCGTCACTGCCACACCTGCTGCTCACCCACCCAGACACTCACCCAGACACCCACCCGGAGGGTGAGCACCGAGCTCCAGGCCACGCTGATGGCGGGAGGCAGGCCAGCACCCGGCAGCCTGACCCCACGGCCCGCCCTTCACCCCACTGCCCTGTGCTGCCTCCCGGGGGCCCCAAACGGGGATGGAGTGGGAGAGGGACGAGATGGCCGCATCCCAGAAAGCATGCTCCCCCAAACACACACACACACACACACACACACACACACACACACACACACGCGCGCGCGCGCACACACAGCTGCCTGGCTGTGCCTCTCCCCGCCCCCCCCCCAGGCTGCCTGCCCGCAGGGCTGGCTGGGCTCACTTGACATCCTGGCTGATCTGCCGCTCCAGGCGCTGCCTCCGCTCCTCCAGCTGCTCGATGGGGCTCTCCTCCGGGAACTCGTAGGGGGCGCTGCGGAGCTCGCTCTCAGCCAGGGAGCGGCTGAACAGCTCCTGGCGGCGGGAAGGACGGTCAGCGAGGCCTGGCCTCGGCCTGGGGCCTCCATTGCAAAGTCTGAGAGGAGGTGAGGGGGCCAGGGGAGGTGCCAGGCCATACCTCGGCTATCTCCTTGCATTTTCCATCCATAGACGTGCGCAGGTCCAGCGGGAAGTGCTTGAGGCAGGGGGCGGGGCCTGGCAGGGACCGGGCAGACTGCAGTGGAGGGGCCCCCAGCCCACCCCGAGCCTCTGTGGAGACAGGACACAGGGGTCAAAGGGCGCAGGCAGCACCGGGGTGCCCTGGAAGCCCTGGGCCTCTGCCTGTCCCGGCCAGCCCCAGAGAGGCCAGCGCCAGAGGCCGAGGAGCGGGGAGCCTGCGCGAGGCACCCACAGAGCCTCACCTCCGGTCGAGCACAGGGACCCCTCTCCCACTCCAGGCGTGGGGGTGGGGGCCCCAAGTCTGCCCCTGGACCACGTGATTCGTTCACTCCCGGAATCAGAATCCAGTCCTAGACTAGGGACCCCTTCCTCAGGCCATGACAGTACCTCCTACAGACAGGCACAAGTGTGTCTGCACACACGCACACCCTCACACGTGTGCACACGTGCACACACACGCCCAGCAGCGCAGGAGGACCGGGGCCAGCACCAGCGATCCCGCAGCCCCCAGGCCGAGGTCGGGATCAGACCCGCCTCTGGAAGGGACATCCGCGAAGAAGACAGGGCCCACACCCCGTCCCGGACCTCAGAGCCCAGAAGCCACTTGGCTCCCACCTGGGACCAGCCCGCAGGGAAGAGGAGGTGCGGGCGGGAGGGCCTGGTGGCGGTGGGAACCTGCAGGCCTCCCCGGGGGCCTGCCCTCCCCCCCAGGACCTCAGAGCTGCCAAGACAAGGCCTGGCCCAGCCTGACCCTCCCACTGCTGGCTGCCCCTCTAAGGGAGCTGCCACCACAGTGTGCGCCACTCAGAGGCCGGGATCGGGGCTGAGGCCCGGGAAGGGCCGGGGAAGGGGGAGCCAGAGAGCAGGGTCCCCAGGCAGAACTCCGCGGCACCACTAGGAGGCTGACAGGGAAGGCCTGGAGCCGCTGGTCCAGAGGGGCTGCCCGGGCTCCCAGCCCCCCCAGACCACCCTCCTGGGCTCCCAGCACCCCCCCAGCAGGAAGCTCTTCACACCCCCGCTCTCCCAGCTCAGGGTGCCCCTCTCCAGCGTGCCCTCCCCCGCCCCCTCGGTGGCTCTGCCCAGGTGCTCTCAGAGGCCCCTCCCCGATGCCCCAGCGTCCCGGGATGGACAAAGGGAAGAGGAGGCGCCTGCCTCAGGGCTGCCCCAGCCCCAGGACCGGCCCCCAGCCCCCTCTGCCCGCCGGGGTCCTACCTGCCGCGCTCAGGCCAAGCAGGCAGCAGCCTGCGCCCCGCGCCGGCCTGTCTGCGGAGGGGCCGGCAGCCCTGTGCCCCTGGCCGGCCTGTTTGCCGAGTGGAGCTGCAGCCAGTCCCCCAGGACGGCTCCGGGCCGGCCGGGCTGTACCAAGTGCAGCTGCGGGCAGGGGAGACCCTGGGATGCCGGTGAGCAGGGGCTGGGGGAGCTCGGGGGAGCCCGGGAACCAAGGGAAGGAGCTTCATCAAAGTTTGGGGCCAAGAGGAACCCTAGAACTAAACAGGGCCTTCACAGGGCCAGCCCAGAGGGGGCCCCCGAGGGGCAGGAGAGGCTGGAGGGAGGGGCCAAGCCTCCTTAACACCCTGCACTGCCCTGGGGTACAGGGATGGGTAGGACCTGGCTGCTCCAAAGGGGGGAGGGGGCAAAGAAAGGGGGCAAGCAGCCTTCACGGCCACACAGGCCTCCTCCGCCCAGTGGCCGTTTCCCTAACACGTCCCCTGGGCCAGCCCCGGGGTCCCTGGGGAGACAGGCCAAGCCTGGGAAGGAGCAGCTGCCGGGGAGGAAAGGCAGGAACATCGCCTCGCCTCCCGGTGCCCAGCGGGCCTCCGAGACCTCCAGCCCCTGTGCCAAGCCTGCCCAGGCTGGAGAGGGGTTTGGAAGAAGGCGGATTAGGACTTGGAGGACGTGAGACGCTGTTCGCACCTCTTCACCCGTCTCCACCTCCCTCGGGCTTGGAGTCCCGTCTACAACAGGGTGATAAGCGTGTGGAGTCCTGTCTGGCCACGGCTGCCGTAGGCTCCCAGAGATACGCTGCCTCCGGGTCTGCGATTAGGAGCTCCTGGGACCCTCCACACGCGTCCCACACGCAGACCCACCCACCGGGAGGGAGGGCGCTCCTGGGCCCAGCACAGGCCAAGGCACCTGGGCAGGTAATGACAGCAGGGGACACACTTGCCAGGGGTGGAGATGGGAGGAGGAGGGGAGAGGGGGAGAGACGCTATCTCTAGCTTGGAAGAGGGCAGAGCAGGGAGAGGAGGGAAGACAGGCACCTGTCCCGCCCCCAGGACCTAACACAGAGCCTAAGGTCTCCTTGCTTGTCCACAGCCTCTGAGCTCACACCGCTCCCCCCTTCTAAGCCCTCCAGGAGGCCAACCGCGGGCCCGGGGGTGGTCTGAGAGGGGTCAGCAGACGCTGAGCCCCAGGCCCCAGGCCCCCTCCTCTCCGAGCGCGTGGCCCAGGCCTCCTCAGACACACGGCGGGGAACCGGGCCCCGTTCCTGCCAGGCCACCCACAGGGCCCGGGGCCCACCGGAGTGACGGACAGACAGACAGACAGTGACCTCCACACGCCCCGAGGCCCGGCCCGGAAGACCCAGCCGCGGGCAGGTCCCTTCTCCCGGCATCTGGGCCACAGCACCCCACGCCACACACCCTCTCCTGGGCCGGGGTCACCCAAAGCCAGCCACGCCACCAGCTCCACCCCCTTCGCCAGGAGGCCCTCCCTCACGGCGAGGACTGCCGCCTCCGTGGGCGGAAAGGTGTCGCAGGCTGCTCGCCCTGCATGTGACCACCCCCAGGAACAGAGACCTCGCCCTCCGGACCCCAGAGACCTGGGCACAGAGGACAGAGACGCTCAGGGCAGCACAAACCGTGCAGCACCCTCCGTGTCTAAGGAAACACGGAGGGCGGATGGCCAGGCTGCAGGGACAGACAGCTGCCGGGGAAGGTGGGGTGGGGAGGACTGGCTTGGCCTGGTCACAAAGTGGGGGTGCTCTCTCCTCAGCCACAAGGCCTGGGGACAGCCACGCGCAGGCCGGCATCCCTCAGGAGGCACAGCCCAGGCAGCCGAGCCCGGGGGCGCTGGCACGGCCGCCCCGCTGCCCGCTCCGAATGGTGCAGAGCTGCCGCCCGGAGCGGGAGCCGCACCTAAGGGTGCGGGAGCGCAGCCTGAGCCCCCCGCGGCCCCGCCGGAGGGCGCCCCCCGCTTCCGGGGAAGCTCACAAGACGATGGACCAGGAACGAGCACACGACACACAATCCGTACGGGGGAGCCCCAGCCCTGGGACTCCCGGCAGCAATGTGCGTGCCCTAATGCCAACCCCCCCCCTCCCCAGTCTCCGGGGGAAGAGGGGCTGAGATCTGGGGTCCTGGGGAGAGGGCCGAGCCTCAGGAACACAGCCTGAGCCCGCCTGGCCAAGGCCCAGCCACCAGCAGCGTGGCCAGTCCACACCCCCCTCTGGCTCACACAGGCCACATGCAAACAGTCCCAGCACATCCGCATGCGGACACGTGTGCAAATACACCTCCCGCTGCACCCACACCAGCACCCACACCCACACCCACTCCCCGTTACGCCAGGATGCACACACTCACCTGGCCCTGCGGAGGCGGCCTGCGGGCCGGCCCGCTTCTTAAAGGGATACCTGGCCTTGGGCTTGCCAGGCCCGGATGGATAGGATGCCATGGCTCTGGCCGCGGCGATGGCGGGGGAGCCGGCGCCGCAGCAGCTGGGCCAGCCTCTGCCACATCCAACCCCTTCCTCCGCCCCGCCCCCGGCGGAGTGACTGATGCAGGAAGCCAGGCCGCGCCGGCGGAAGAGGCCCCGGCCACGATGGCTGGGGTTGTCTAGGCAACCTCCCTCCCGGAGGGGCCGCTATCCCGCCGGATCCCTCCTCTCCCCCCTCCTCTCTCCCCCCTCCTCTCTCCCCCCTCCTCTCTCCTCCCTCCTCCCTCCTCCCTCCCCCTCCTCCCCGGAGCGCCGGCCCGGGGGGCGGAGGTGAGAACACGGCCGCGAAGGGCCGGCCCCGCGCGCCGCCAGCGCTCCCCGGAGCCTCGTCCGCGGCCCGGGCTGCGGGGCCAGGACTCAAAGTCCAGCAGCGGGTGCCGCCCGCCCGCCCGCCCGGGGAGAAACACAACAAACAGGACCCGGGCCGCGCGGCGCACACGGGGCTCCGGGGCAGAGTCCCCGCCGGGTTTCCCTTCTCTCCGCCCCCCGAACCCCAGCCCAGGCCCGCCAGCTCCGGGAGGAAGGGGCGGGGAGGGGCCGGTCCTGGGGAAATTCCACGGCCCGGCCGAGCTGCCTCCCGGGGGCAGGGGGACGGGGGAGGGGGGACGGGGACGGGGGTTGCTTCCCGGGGGTCTGGGGAGAAGAGCCGCGGTGTCTCCCCTCGATTTCCCTCCGTCTCTGCGATCCAGGGCGCCCCCCCCACCCCCGACCCCCGCACCCCGCTCCGAGGCGCTGCCCGCCTCCCCGGGTCCGCAGGCTGCTGAGACCCCCGTCCTCGCAGCGCCCTGGCCCCTGCTGGGCTCCGTCCCAGAGACACCCCGCCCCCCAAACACAGACACCCGCACTCACCTGAGGCCATGCTGCCGGGCCCGGGGCGGACCCGGAGGCCGCCCGCCCGCCGGGGTCTGCACAGCCGCGAGCCCGGGCCGCGAGGGAGGGGGCGGCGGCTGGAGCCCAGACCCCGGCCAAGCCGCTCCGGGGACCCCCGTCCCGCACTGAGATGTTGGGGGGGGGGGGGGCTGGTCTTTCCGAATTGCCCGCAGGCAGGGGGCGGGCCCCGCAGGCCTGGGCCGCTGCACCGCCCGGGAGACCCCGGGAGACCCCGGCGCCGCGGGCGGGCCACGTGCTCCCGGCCGAGCCGGGCGGGACTCGCCTGGGCTGCTCCGCGCTCCCTCCGGGCGTCCGGGGGGCGGCCCCCCGCGGCGGGACTGGGGGAGGGGGTTACGCAACAGGTGCGACCCCACCGAAACCTGCCCGCGAGTCCCCGCGGCCCAGGCCCCGCCCCCGCGGCCCAGGCCCCGCCCCGCGGCCCAGGCCCCGCCCCCGGCCCTCTTCCCAGCACCACGTGGGCCGCGGCCCGCATCCGCCGGCCTGCCCGCCGGGGACGGGCTGGGGCAATCGCAATACCCCGGCAACACCCGGGGACCGGGAACGGCGGCTGTCCCTGCGGCCCGGGCTCACTGTCAGCAGGAGCCCTGCCCCCGCATTCCCGCCCGGGGTGTCGGGTTCCTCCTGGCCGGCGGAGGCGGGCAGGGCGTGCCCTGCGGGCTGGCTCCCCGGCCCACGTTTGCTGCTATATTTGTGGGTTACGAGCTGCTCGGTTCCGCGGCTGGAATGCCGGGGTTCAGTTCCGGACTCCAACGCCCACTTCCCGGCCGCCTCCGGGACAGTCCCTCCGCGGGGCCGGGCTATTTTCGTCCGTAAAATGCGGTGTGAGAGGCCCGGCTTCCCGCGCCGCCGGCTGGTGGGGAGGCTGGTGAGCTCATCCGAGCGCTCAGCCCAGGGCCGGCCCGCGGCCACCGCCCGCCGTCAATGTCTGTGTTATGGCCTTGGCCGTAGCGCTGGTGCCCTGGGAACACTCCCACGGGTTGACTCGCCTTAGCAGCCCTCAGAGAAGTAGACGTGGGCTGTTTGGGGGACTGCAGACACTCGCCTCGCCCCCCTTCCAACCAGCACCCTCACTCCCAAGCGGCCCAGAGTCCTGCCTGAAGCAGCCTTGCGGGGGGCATGTCCCCAGGACGTCACTGAGCATATGATTAAGTGTATTCGAGGCCATCAGTCTTTTCCCCTTTTCTCCACCTTGTGGGAGCCCTTTGCCCCCCACACCCAGTCGTACTAATGCTGTTTGTCCAGCTCCTCCCAGTTCTCACCACTCCCACAGCCAGATTCCTTCCCAAACTCTGCCTCCCCCGTCTCTCTGCAGGCTGCAGGCTGGACCCTGAACCCTCCCTCGTCTACCTGCATCTGCTGTCACCTCCGCTGACCCCTGCCTACTCCTCCCACGCTGGACACACAAACAAACAAACAAAAAAGGCCTCTGTAAACCTGGGGGAGAAACTCACCTCACACAGAATCCACACAGCTATAAGAGGACCGGGAGGGAGCACTTCACCCACTGAGTCACAGAGGTTAGGGGAAAGTCCTAACGCAGGCCAGCGGAGTTAGGAGCTGGGACACGCACATACACTGCTGGGGGCATAAACATTGACGTCATCCTCTGAAAGCCACTTGGTAATGTAAGAGCAAGAACCTTTTAAAGATTCATATGTCTGACCCAGTAATCTCCTTTTCCAGGGAATTGTGCTTCTAAAAAGAGCTGCCAGTGCCTGGCCAGTGTGGCTCAATGGTTGAGGGTTGAGCATCGACCTACGAACCCGCAGGTCAGGGTTTCCCTGTCAGGGCACATGCCCCAGTAGAAGGCATCACTGTTGTTTCTCTCTCTCTCTCTCTCTCTCTGACATTAATAAAAATATATTTTAAAAAATAATAAAAATAAAAAGCTGCCAGAAAAGCCTGCATGCAGTTGTTGGTCACGCCAATGGCTATCAGACAAAGGGCTGGCCACTTACAGATGTGTCAGGGAATGTTCAGATAGGTCACATACATACAATGAAGCGCAGCCATTACAAATCATTCTCGGAGAATGTCTTACCCAGGTGGAAATGTTTACAATGTAAAGTGAGAAGGAAAAGGGTTGCTAAGCCAAAACTGCTTTGGCTCAGTGGATAGAGAGCGTTGGTCTGCAGACTAAAGGGTCTCAGGTTCGATTCCGGTCAAGGGCATGTACATTGGTTGAGGGCACATCCTCGGTAGGGGGTGTGCAGGAGGCAGCTGGTTGATGTTTCTCTCACTAATTTTTCTAGCCCTCTTCCTTCCTCTCTGTAAAAAACCAATAATATATATATATTAAAAATATATATTATATATATAAATAATATATATATCAAATAATAATATATATTATTATATAACAAATAATATATATTAATAAATAATATATATTATTTTTATATATAAATAATATATATATTAAAAAATATATATATAAATATATATATATATATATATATATATATATATATATTTTTTTTTTTAAGGAAAAAAGAAAAATGGGTGTTACGATCAGTGCACATGGTATGGCCCTAATTGGGTGACATAGGAAATAAACACCAAAACATTCACAAACGATTACCTGTGGGTGGCAGAATTAGGGCTTATATTTATTTTCTTTATACTTATCTGCGATCGACAATGCATATTCATCACTTTTATAATCAAGGGAGAGGGGAAGACCCGAGTCTGTAACCATCTTTAACAGCCTCCACCACCCACCCCCACCTGACTCCTCTGAGTCTCAACCCCAGACCCAATCATCAGTCTTGGAGCCCTGAGGCATTGCAAGGCTGTTGGCTCCCAACAATAAATAGTATAACACGTTTTAAAATTAAAAACCAAGTCACCCCGTAGAATGCCCACTCTATTCTGACAAAATGCAAATGTCGGCGTAGCTTTAAGGGGTGGCACCTCACACTGGGCCGGGTCCCTTTAGGATTCCCCCTTAATCCAGACCTGCCGACCTATTTACCTGCCTAACCGGCCCGTCGTGTGCAATCCCTGCCTCCGCCCTCCCAGGCAAACCGGTTCACTAGTCCCTGCACGCTCCTCCCTCGGCCCACGAGCAGCACGCCCTTCACCCCGCCAGCCTCCCCGTCTGGGCACTGCCTCCGCCAGGAAGTCTGCCCTGATTGCAGCTCAGCGTCACCTCCCCACCCACACACACCAGCAAGAATCTGCGTGGGGTGCCCGTGTCTGCGTGGAACAGTTTGGGAAACGCAGGTGTGGGCCTTCCCCTGGGGCCTGGGCTCTTTGCATGTCGGGGCATCCATGTTGTCATGGCACCTCGGGGATCTCCTCCAGCCGTAGGCACAGCTTCCTCCCCGCCTCGCCGGTTCACCAGCTGGCTCCTGACACGGCCCTCCCGAACCCCAGGCCCTCTGACGGGGTGCTCCTTCCTTCTCCCAAGATCTGCTCCTCTGAGCTCCGTCCGGCCTGAGCTCGTGTGCGATGCCAGCCTTCTGCAGATGGGAGACTCGGAAGAGGACCCCTTCGGCCTCAGGGATATCCTGGGCCAGGACCACCTCTCAGACCATCCTCTTCGCCCAGATCCTTCTGGAACCGAGCCGTTCCGCTCCCGTTTCCGGCTCGTCCTGGCAGCCGCCCACCCCATCCCGGGCGCCCAGCGCTGTGTGTGGCACCACACAGCAGTGCCCCTCTGTGCTTGTTTGTAAGTCTCCCACGAGTTTGAGCCAAAGACTCGGTCCTCCCAGGCCCTCACTGGCCAGCCCCAGTTCCCTTCCCTGTCCAAAGCCCCCAGCCTCCCTCTGCACCTCACCCCCTTCCTCCATCCAGTCTCAGCAGACCTCCTGGGCCAGTGGTCGGCAAACTGCGGCTCTTTGGGCCCTTGAGTTTTTAGCAAAGGCCAGCTTAGGAGGGCCCTAATTAAGTGAATAACAATGTACCTGCCTATATAGTTTAAGTTTAAAAAATTTGGCTCTCAAAAGAGATTTCAATCGTTGTCCTGTGGATACTTGGCTCTGTGGACTAATGAGTTTGCCGACCACTGTCCTAGGCTTCTCTCTTTTTCAAAAATAATTTTTTATTGATTTCAGAGAGGTAGGGAGAGGGAGATAGAAACTTTAGTGATGATCAGCTGCCTCCTGCACGCCCCCGAGTAGGGATCCACCGAACCCGGGACCCTTCAGTCTACAGGCCGACGCTATCCACTGAGCCGGACAGGCCTCCCGGCTTCCCTGAGCACACGGCATACCCTGCACCTCCTCCTGCCTTCCTCTCTTCGCTCTCCCCTCTCCCTGAAGTGCCTGCTCCCCATTTCCACCGGGTCCTGCTTCTCCGGTGAAGGTCTGTTTGCTTTCCCATCACTTCCTCCTTTCTCCCGCTCTGGAAGGGACCGGCCTGACCGTCAGCGGTGTGAGCGGCTGTCTTCCCTCCCCCCCCGGGGTGGGGGCTCGCTTGCAACCCCTCTGAGCTCCCCAGCACTCGCACCGCTCCTTCCATCAGGCTGCTTCTCTGTGAGCGCACCCCCACCCCTCCGCCTGTGGGCCTGAAGGTCCTGAAGGCAGTGCCCCCTTCATCTCTCCCCCTTTCCCACTCCCACTGGGACACGGCGGGACTCCAGGCCCCACCACGCCACGGGGTGTAAGGCGGACCCCGAGATCACCCCTCAGCTCAGGAAGCAGGGTCACATTCATTCGGGAAGCCCTGGCTGGTGTTGCTCAGTGGATAGAACGCTGGCCTGCGGACTGAGGGGTCACAGGTTCGGTTGCAGCCAACAGCACATGCCTGGGTTGTGGGCTTGATCTCCAGTGCCGGGGACGGGGGGGGGGGGGGGGGGAGGCAGCGGGTCAGTGATTCTCTCTCATCATTGATGTTTCTATCCCTCCTTCCCTTTCTCTGCCTCTCTGAACTGTATATTAAAAGAAAAATAATTCATTGGGAAACGGTGATGCTGTTTATCACGGAAAAGGATTTGGCTATGCGGGCTGTGAACCAGGACGCCTGAGCGCCAGCTGACTCTGATGCTAAGTCATTTCTGAATCCCGAGGCAGTGCAGGGCCTGGGCACGGAGAAGCACCGAGGGCCGGGAGCCAGGGAGGACGTGGTTGGACGCCGTGAACACCGCTGTCCCCCTGCACCCGCGGTCAGGCTTGTCCGAAGAGCCAGCCCCGGAGCCGGGCGGGAGGCCTCCCTGCCCTCTGCTGCCCCCCTCATGTGGAGCACAATCTTAATAAAATTCCCTGGAGCTTCCTCTCCGTTTCTGTCCTGGGGACCCGAGAACCTCCACGCCCCATTTCGTGGCGCCTCTGATGGGGCCCCGTGTCTCCACGGCAGCGGGGTGGCCTCCGCTGGCGGGACGAGGGGTCAGACCTGGGCCTTTGACTCCTGTCAGTGTGATGGGCGGGTCTGCCCCGAGGCTCCCGGCCCTCTGCTCAGCCCAGACAGCTGTGGTTCCCGCCTCTCCCCTGCGGGCTGTTTTGTCTGGTCCTTGTGTTCCTGAAAGTGGGTTCAAGTCCCCCTGCAGCTCTACTGGTGGGCAGGCAGGCCGCTTCCCTCTGTCCCACCCCGAGGGCTCAGGTCAGAGTCCCAGACTCTGTTGTGTGTTCTGTTTGTTTCCACTCCGTGAGACGGACTGGCTGACACCCTCGCTACTTGCTGGGCTACTCTCTTCAACACTAAAAAAGTTCAATATTGAGAAAAAAAAAATCAATATTGGCTTTCTTTTGCAATGTGGTCTGGCCCCAATATTGTCTTGGGAATAAAAAATAAATAAAAATAAAATAAATAAAAAGGTAACTATGGCCCTAGCTGGTTTGGCTCCATGGACAGAGCTTCAGCTCGCAGACTGAAGGGTCCCAGGTTCGATTCCTGTCAAGGGCACATGCCCAGGTTGCGGGCACATCCCCAGTAGGGGGCGTGCAAGAGGCAGCTGATCAATGACTCTCATCAGTGATGTTTCTCTATCTCTCTCTCTTCCCCTTCTCTGAAATCAACAAAAATTTATTTTAAATAAATTTTCTAAACGGTAGCTATGAAGGGACAGAGTCCTGAGTGAGTGCTCTGCGCGCAGGTCAGTGACCCCGGCCAGGTTCTTCTGAGCTGACTGTCCCAGGCCGGACCGGCAGAGCTGGCCAACAGCGCTTTCCTTGTACGGAGAGAAAATGGGGAAACCGATCCTGGAACTGGATCTGTTATTTGTTCAGTCTGTGTCTCAGCCAGGCTGTAGATGCTTGTTTTCAACTTGAAACTGGCTTTAGATTTGATCTAGAGCTGGCAAATGAACCCTGGAAGTATTGACTGTTTGGGGGTGGGGTGTGAACGCAGGTAGGAAGGTGTGTACGTGAAATATGCCGTTTCTGTTATTTGTTTTGGGTGGTGTGACTTTTAGGGACTACATTTCTTGGTGACCACAGCAAACTCCTGTGTGAGAGCTTTCTGACCCTGAGCGCTCCCCCTGCGGTTCCGGGAGCAGTTCCCTGAGGCCTGGGGACCCCACACACTTCTTCATGGGACATGGAGACAGCGGGCCATGGGAGCCTGTGGGGCTGCCTGTCAGTGCCCGAGAGGCATCCGTATGGCAAAGGGTCAGAGTTCAACCCACACCTCCCCGGGTTCTGTTACCACCTCACTCACATGTTTGTCCTTTCAAGACCCTCACTGTGGAGTCTGATGCTTTTGCAAATATGTTTCATCTCCAGAAAGATACGGGGAGAGGCCTCTGGCTTATTTTAAAACACAGGTTTCTGAGAATTTGGGGGTCAGATCTTTAAACTGGATGAGGATTTATAGAACACTAAGGAACACTGGCAGGTGACCAAATAAATAAGGATTAACTATATGGGACTGAGTCAACTGAGAATGATGGTAATTTTTATAACTTTTTTGCTGGAAATATTGATTTTTAACCTTTTTGTTTTCTGGGTATAAGAAAGCTTGTTTTCTCTTAAACTTCCTATGACTAACAAGAGTTTGGTAAATTATCTCTCTATAGACCACATGTGTCAAACACAAGGCCCGAGGGCCAAATCCGTCCCGCCAGGCCTTGCAATGTGGCCCGCACCGCGCTGTCATCACTGCACTCCGCTGCGTTTCCATCACAATGACAGTTTATGACTGTTCAGTAAACCATTCGGCCCGCGATTTAGGCTGGATTTTAGATTTTGGCCCCTTCTCTGATTGAGTTCGACACCCCTACTATAGACAATAGTGAAACGTTTATATTTTTCTGTCTAATCCTGTAGAAGTTTGGAAGTTCTGAGCGAGTAGCATCATTTTCATGGAAGTATGGTTGTTGGCACAAGTCCTATACGAATCTGCTTTCTTTATAATGGGGCACAATTGGAAGCTTTTGATGAGGCTTTGACTGGAATGTCACGTTTATGAGAGACACACACAGCCCTCACCGGTGTGGCTCAGTGGATAGAGCGTCAGCCTGCGGACTGAAAGGTCCCGGGTTCGATTCCGGTCAAGGACATGTACCTGGGTTCCAGGCACGTCCCCAGTAGGGGGCGTGCAAGAGGCAGCTGATCAATGACTCTCTCTCATCGATGTTTCTAACTCTCTACTCTGTATCTCTCTCCCTTCCTCTCTGTAAAAAATCAATAAAATATATTTTTAAAAATACATTTTTATTGATTTCAGAGAGGAAGGGAGAGGGAGAGAGCGATAGAAACATCCATGATGAGAATCATGGGTCGGCTGCCTCGTGTATGCCCCACACAGTATCGAGCCCGCAACCCACACATGTGCCCCGACTGGGAATCAAACCGTGACCTCCTGGTTCATAGGTTGACACTCAACCACTGAGCCACACCGGCCGGGCTCAAATGCTCCTCTTATTGCACTTATGAAAACACCAGGCCCAATTTATTAAAACTCTGCATATCAGTGAATTGGTCTTCCCTTGACTATCTTTGATAAAATGGGGATGACTGTAGAGAGAAAAATGCATTTTAATAGAAACTATAATAGATCTTTGTAGATATCAGGTTCTAGTGCTGTTCACTGTCGTTTGGTTTGGTTTGTGTGCCACTTACAAACTGGGCCAGACCCTGAATTCTTCTTGTTTCCTCCAAATCTGCCCAGGACTCCCCAGACATGTTTCTCCCAGCCTATGCCGGGGGAATCACTGAAAACTAATACTATTTTTTTTCTGAGCCTTGCAATTGCAGACTATAGCTAGACGGCACCCTGTAAACTTCAGAAAAATCACCACAACAGGCTACCTGGTTAAAAGGATACCCTGGCCCGGCCAGTGTGGCTCAGTGGTTGAACATCAACCTATAAACCAGGAAGTCACTGTTCCATTCCCAGTCGGGACCACGTGCTTGGGTTGTGGTCTGGATCCCTAGTTGGGGGCATGCCGGAGGCAGCTGATCAATGATTCTCTCTCATCATTACTACTTCTAGCTCTCTGTCCCCACCGTTCCCCTCTGAAGTCAATGCAAAAAATTTTTTTAAAGAAGTATACCCTGAGCACCAGCACTCAGTCAGAACACCACACGGCTGTAACTACTGGTAAGAGGTCTCCGAAGCTGAAACACATGGTGTTCACGAGGACCTGCCCAATCTAAAGTTCTAGGTATTTTGAAGGTTCATTTGATTGAGCCTTAAGCAAGCAACCACTCAAAAGGGAAAATAAATGCGAAATCTTGCTAAAAAGTACCACCCACATCAAACCTTGGAATCCGTTCATGGTTACCTGCCTTCACCTACCTGGCTTTCCCCTCCGGAGCCCCGATGGTCCTCCTGCTCCTACTGGTATCCGGGCCTTGTCTCTCTAACCTCCCGGAGTTCGTCTTTTCCAGATGGCGCAGGTCCAGGTTAACGAAGCCGATGGTCATGCCAGGCTTCCCGCCCACCCGGACCAGGAAGACCGGAGCCCTCGCTGCTCTTCTGACCAGACAGGGAGAGTCTTCTCCCTCCCTCGCTCAGCAGGAAGCAGTCACAGGCAACCTCTGACCCTAATCCCTTAGGAATAAGGAGGAGAAAGCCTCCCGGGGGAAATGAGGCAGGATAAGGACTTGGGCCCAGGAATGAAAAAATACCGGACGGACGGACGGACGGCCAGGAAGACAAGTTAAGGCCAGGAGGCCAGAGATGTCGAAACCACACATGGAACAGGCCCAGCTGACCACGGTTTGTCCGCTATGCAACCTTCCATCTTGCCCCCACCGCTCAGGCCGGAGATAGTTGCCAAGCAACTCAAAGAAGGAGGAAGTAACCCCACCCTGACATGTTAAATTCCACCCCCTGAACCCTCCACCAGCCGCCTTTTCCGGCCAGCCCATCTTTGTTTGTGCACAAGTCTGCCTGTCCCCAGCTTATAAAAGTGGCCAAACATAAAAGGAAGGGATCAACCAAAGGACTTATGTGCATACATATGAGCCTAACCAGTGGTGGACAATAGGGGGGTGGGGGCATGATTGGGGGGAGGGGATTGGAATGGGGGGTTAAGGACAAATATGTGATACTTTAATCAATAAAGAAATAAAAAATAAAAGCTGCCAGAGCCAGCCCTGAAGCCAGCTTGGGACTGCTTCCCTTGTGTTCAAGTGTAAGCTTAATGAAATCTGTCTGGAAATTTCCCTGGGGTTTCCTCTCAATTTCTATCTTGGGGAACCCCCAACCCCAATGCCATTGACACTATGAGGATCACCTTTCTCTGCTTCTGTTCACTCCCCTCTGAAATGGGGATGCTCCACCCACTCCCCCAGGGCCCCAAACCCCAATTCCATGATGAAGGAGAGCTGCCACAGGGAAGGAACAGGCGCTGGAGATGGCGGGGGGGGGGGGGGGGGGGGGGGGAGGCAGGTTACTGGCATCAGCGTGGTGCATGCGTAGCAGCGGGTCTGTGCAAGCAGGTATGGGTCAGGAGTTCCCTTGCTCAGCTTAGTGGTGGGCAAGGGGAGCCAGCGAGCCAGGAAGCACACAGACACAGCCCGGAAGTGTGCAGAGGTGGCAGCTGAAAAAGGAACAAGCTTCGAGCGTTTCCCGAGGAATGTTAACAAGTCAGGTTCCTGTAACAAGGCAAGGGCTGCTGCTGCGATTAAGATCCTGCATTTGCCTTTTCTGCCCAAGTGTTCTTCCTTTGGCTGCTTATTCGAGCGTAATAGAAAGATCACGTGCCAGAACCAGTTTGGCTCAGTGGATAGAGCATCGGCCTGCGGACTGGCAGGTCTCGGGTTTGATTCTGGTCAAGGGCATGTACCTTGGTTGCAGGCACATCCCCGGTGGGGGGTGTGCAGGAGGCAGCTGGTCGATGTCTCTCTTTCATCGATGTTTCTAGCTCTCTATCCCTCTCCCTTCCTCTCTGTAAAAATCAATAAAATATATATATATATATATATATATTTTTTTTTTTTTTTTTAAAGAAAGATCACGGGGCATGTCTGTTTACTAAGCTTTATGACCCTGAACTAGAGACTTAACCCCCAAGTCTCAGTTATCCGATCTGCACAATGGAGCCAAGAGCACTCAGCTTGAAGTGACTGTGAGAATGAATGGATATGAGCCCCCTAAACCGTTTAGTGCAGCCCCTGGCCGTTCCTGGCTGTGGCTAGTGCAGGGCACAGCCAGCTCTGGCCCAGGGGTGTGTTACCAGGATTGGAGGGCAGGCCTTACTGAAACCTTGTAGCCAGATTCCAGGGGAGTCACCATTTCAAAGGCACTGTCCTGTTTTCCCTCGTTCCTAAGCACATGTCCATTTTTGATCGGGAAAACAGATCCCCATGGACGGCCCCTTGGCAGCTGCCTATTTCTCCATCAGCCCCGAGAGTCTGGGCCCCAGGCCAGTGCTTCTCAGTCAGATGCCCAGATACGCAGCCGCAGGGCGGCTGGAGGAGCAAGATGGTTGGCTGGTGCTCAGGGCTCCTGGCAGGTGGGAGACACAGGTCCCACCTCCCCCCATCTCCGTGCCACAGGCGGCGGCCACGCTGTCCCAGCTCTAGGAGGAAAGGGAAAGGGAAGTCCTGTGAGCTCAATGGCTCCCTACTTTGGCTGCACATTAGAATCACTGGAAAACATGTTTACATCTTCATGCCAGGCCCAGCCAGTGTGGCTCATTGGTTGACCATCAATCCATGAACCAGGAAGGCACATGACCTACGTCTGTGCCTCTCATCTCTGGCTCTGAGAGGCCAGCATATCTGTGAGAGAGACTTTCGGGGTCAGCCCCCGAAAAGGAGGGGCAGCCGTGATCTCACTCCAGATCCCAGCACCCTCGCCGAGCCCAGCAGGTCACGGAAACATGGTGCCTCTGCCCTTTGTCATCCTGAGCTCTTAATTGGCTTGGCCATCGGGCGCTGGGTGTAAGGGCTGCAATCCCCACACTAAGCAGGTCTCCGGCTGCAGACCAGCCTCGCAGGCCTGAGGAACTGACCCCCCCCCCAGCTGACTGCTCCCTCGTCTTCCTCCTCCCAGACCCGGAGGCCCCAGAGGAGCAGTTGCCGGAGCAGACCGGGCGATGGGGAGTGGAGCCAGTGCCGAGGACAGAGAGCTGGCCAAGCGGTCCAGGGAGCTGGAGAGGAAGCTGCAGGAGGACGCAGACAAGGAGGCCAAGACGGTCAAGCTGCTGCTGCTGGGTGAGGCGGCGGGAGAGGAGCCGGGAAGGGGAAGGCCCGCTCCACCAGCTCAGTCTGGGCCTGGGCGGAGGTGGTTCCAGCCCAGCTCACCCCACCGGGCGGGGAGACAGGCCGGTCCCGTCCCTCTCCCATTCCCTCTCCCATTCCGGGCTCAGGCTGGGGGGCCAGCGCTCCAGGGCTGAGATGCACATCACAAAGCTCCGCTGCGATGGTTCTGTAGTCCTTGGACCAGGAACAGAACCCGGGGCTTGGCAAAACCACACACCTGGGCTGCGGACGGGCCCCACACGCAGCCAGAGAACCCGGAGGGCAGGCCCTGGCAAGGCCTTCCTCGTGCACCATCGGTGTCATGTAGGCACAGGGAGGGCCCACTGGCCGAGGAGCCGGCTCCCTCCCGCTCTGGTAAACACGGGGGTGCAGGCGCCCCAGGGGGGGCCGGGCCTTCAGCGGGGGAGGATCCTGAGCAGACCAGGGCTCAGGGCCGAAAAGGGACCACACCTCGGCAGTCAGTCAGAGGAGATCCTGGTCTCGGCTGTAAATAGAACCGAGGCATAGAGCTCGGCCACCTGGCTCAGGAAAACCGCAGGGTGGGGGTGAGGGTGGGGGTGTGGGGGTGGGGTGGGGGGGGGTGGGGGCGGGGTGGGGTGGGGTGGGGGTGGGGGTAGGGGCGGGGGTGGGGGCGGGGCGGGGGCGGGTGTTGTGCGGACGGCAGCTGGGCAGGGTGTGGAAGCCCAGGCCTCCCCCACCCTGTGGTGCGGCCTGACCTTGGGGACACCCTGGAGGAGCATCTCTGTGTCCCCGTGCCCGAGGACACAGGGCCCGAGGCGAGAGGCGGGAAGAGGTGGGCAGCTGGGATCTTTTAAGCCCAATCAGCTTTATTCTATCTTCAGGATAAGCCGCTTAGAGCATCCCGGCTGGGGGAGGGCCGGAGGGGGTGTGGGTGTCGATGGAGGGAGATTAGGGCATTTTTGTCAATAAAGGAAATAACTCCGCGATGGACAAGCACAGCATTTCAGTGAGGGGACCAGCTCCCTCCAGTCCTGCCTGGGTTCTGGCTCCTGAGTGAAAGGGTGGGAGAGGAGAGAGTGTCCAAGAATTCCCCAACTGGCTCAGACTGGCAGGCGAGGGCCGCCCGGAGCTGTGCCCCACGGAGGGTGGGGTTGGGGGAGGGGGTGCACATCTGGAGCAAGAGCCCTTCTCCGCAGGGGCCGGGGAATCGGGGAAGAGCACCATCGTCAAGCAGATGAAGTGAGTGAGGGAAGCCCTGGAGGTGGGGGCGGGGGGCAGGGGAGCGGCAGAGCCAGCAGAGGGGCGCCTGGGCCTTTAGGACAGAGGGACTGACGCCCCTCACCAGCACCCCCTGGCCTCTAACGCTCCCCTTTGGAACAAGAGTTCAGGTTCTCCGGATCCTTCAGAGCAGTGGTTCCCAGCCTCTTTGGGCCATGCCCACCCGAGCATCTCTAAGACCCTGATGCCCCGCCCCCCGACTGTGACACAGAAAATTCTTATGATTCTACTCACCTGGAGGAGCCTAACAGGCCATTCACTTGGTCTAAACATGACTCCCACGAAAGACAAAGATAAAAGAATGAAAGGACAGCTGAAGTCCTGAGGGAGAAATCCCTAAGAAATGGTTTTAAAAAATAAGTGATATGAAAAAACAGCAAGTAAACTTCAAAACATATGATAGAGAACTGAGATGCATACATGCATCACGATACACATTTATATACTGTCCAGGAGGCCCCTAGAGCCATAAGAAATGGGAAAACATTCCCTGTGGATAACCCATCCTCGGATTGCCCCCGCCCCCCCCCCCCCCCCCCCGTGGGGCTTGTGCCCAAAGCTGGGAACCACGGCTGTAGAGCCCCCAGGCCCTGCCGCCAGGCCGTGCAGCTCAGCCCTGCTGCGGGCGGCGCTCCCTGCAGGATCATCCACCAGGACGGCTACTCGCCGGAGGAGTGCCTGGAGTACAAGGCCGTCATCTATGGCAACGTGCTGCAGTCCATCCTGGCCATCGTCCGCGCCATGCCCACCCTGGGCATCGACTACGCCCAGCCGAGCTGCGCGGTACGTGCCCACGGGATGTGGGTGGGCCTGGAGGGAGAGGAAGGCTAGCAAGGAGCAGACCAGCAGCCAACAGGCTGCGAGGAACCACGCATCCGAAAAGTGGTGTAACCAGAATCCCACCTGCTGGGCTTCCAATCTTTTCAGTCCCGGAGGCAGGTGCACATCTGGAGCAAGCATGCAATTCCTGTCTTTTTTTTTTTAATGTGTTTTTATTGATTTCAGATGGGAAGGGAGGGAGGGAGGGAGGGAGAGAGAGAGAGAGAGAGAGAGAGAGAGAGAGAGAGAGAGAGAGAGAGATATCAATGATGAGGATTGACTGGCTGCCTCCTGCAGGCCTCATACTGGGGATCGACCCCACCACCTGGGCCTGTGCCCTGACAGGAATCAAACCGTGACCTCCTGGTTCCTAGGTCAACGCTCAACCCCTGAGCCAGGCCAGCTGGGCTGCAATTCCTTCCTTTATAGTAAACGTTTTCTCTGCCTCTTTGTCTTATGTTACCATTGAAATCGCTCCGTGGGCTCCTTGCCCTGAGGTGGGACTGTTCCCAGCTCAATCCCTCACCCAGGGACAGGCTGCTGCCGCCCGCCGCATCCACCTCTCGGCCAGCCTGCTCTGCGAAGTGCGGTCTCCAAAGCCAAGGGCACATGCCAGGCGCACGCTCCCGCCTCAGGGTGGAGGATGGAGACACCCGGGGGGCCCCTGGGCCCTCTGCCATCCTCCGAGCACCCCAGGACTGGATGCGTGGCCACCCTCTGCATCTCGGGAATTAGTCAGTGTTTTCTCAGGTGGACTCTCCCCTGGACACCACCCCCGTCTTCACCCCAGGCTTCGGGAACGATGCAGTGCCGCCCTTCCAGCAGAATTCCCAGAAGCCTTCTGGGCAGCCAGGGCTCCCTGTGGTGCTCAGCCAGGGTTCTGCCTTACAGGATGCCGGGCGGCAGCTCAACAACCTGGCCGACTCCCTGGAGGAGGGCACCATGCCCGCCGAGCTGGTGGAGGTGATCAGGCGGCTGTGGCAGGACGGCGGGGTGCAGGCCTGCTTCGACAGAGCGGCGGAGTACCAGCTCAACGACTCGGCGGCCTAGTAAGCTCGCTGGGGCCGGGCGGGAGGAGGTGTCCGTCACCTCCGGGGAGACGTCTCACCAGCCTGAAGTTCCAGGCACGGAACGCTGGAGAGCCAGGGCCTGAGCTTGGCCTGCTGGGCCCCGTGGTGTCTCACTGAGCTCGGAACTGAAGGCCTTTAGGGCGGGGCATGGGCCACAGCTCCCACGCTCTGTACTGCTTAGTTTAATTAATTTATTATTGATCTCAGAGAACATGGGAGAGGGGAAGACAGAAACATCAATGATGAGAGAGAATCCTTGATCCGCTGCCTCCTGCTCGCCCCAGACTGGGGCTCAGATCCTGGCCAGGAATCAAACCCTGACCTCTTGGCTCATAGGTCAACACTCAGCTACTTGAGCCATGGGGCCGGCCAGGTTGAATGAGGATGTGGGATTCCTGGCACACAGCAGGAACCTGAATTAATTTTCCTTCCCTCTTTCTCTCGGTCCCTTCACTTCACATCTGCCTTCCTCCTGCTCCCCCCGCCCCCCACCCCCCGCTTCTTTTCTGAACTTAAAAAAACAAAGGTAACTGGCAAACATATACAAAAGTAGAATAATACAACAAATTACGGTTATCAACTCAAGGCCACTCATTTTATCTTCACCCCCCCACTGGATTATATTGAAGTAAATCCCAGATATCCAATCATTTCATCCTAAAATTTCATTATGTATCTCTAAAAAGAAGGGCTCTTTTTAAAAACAAACCACAACACAATCACTACAACTAAATATTTAAAATTCCTGAATGCCACCAAGTAGCCAGGTCAGTGTTCATTCAAGTCTCCCCCATATGCCACCTGTCCCCCCAACTTGATTCAGGATGTAAACGGGATAGAACATCACAGTGATTCCCGTCTCGAGTGTCCTCCGTTTCTTAGTCCACTCCACTTTTTTGGATGGAACCTCTGGCACTTTTTAAAAAATTTATTTTTTATATATTTTATTGATTTTTTACAGAGAGGAAGGGAGATAGAGAGCTAGAAACGTCGATGAGAGAAAAATCGACCAGCTGCCTCTTGCACAACCCCTACCGGGGATGTGCCCGCAACCAATGTACATGCCCTTGACCGGAATCGAACCCAGGACCTTTCAGTCCACAGACCGACGCTCTACCACTGAGCCAAACCGGCTTCGGCCCTCTGGAACCTTTTAAACCACCAAGTCTCATTGAGAGTCTAGGAAACCCCGCCATCCGGGGAAACGCATGGCAGTTTCCTGACTCGACTCCAATGGGTCGAGCCGCTGCCTCAGCGGGACGTGGCCTCAGCCCACCCACACTGCCTTCGTGAGGACGCACGAGGCCCAGAGGGAAGAAGCCTAGTTTTAACAACATGGATTCTGGTCCTGGCTCCATCGCCAAGTTAACTGTATGCCTTTGGGTGATGCTCGACCTCTCTGGGCCATGCTGGTGGAGAATGTAATGTCACTGATGCCAACCCCTTTTCTCCAGCTACCTCAACCAGTTAGACCGGATCACGGCCCCCGACTACCTCCCCAATGAGCAAGATGTGCTCCGGTCCAGAGTCAAAACCACAGGCATCATCGAGACCAAGTTTTCCGTCAAAGACCTGAACTTCAGGTGAGACGGTGGCACCCCGAGAGCACCTCTGACATCAGAGGGCGCGGGCGTGCGCCCTGACCCTCACTAACGCCCACCCGAACCGGTGTCCTCCCCCCTCGCCCTCACTGCCACCGGCCGCCTCCCGGGGGTAGCCACCAGACAGGGGGCCCGTCCCCCACGAGCCCGCTCTCCTCCCTCAGGATGTTTGACGTGGGGGGGCAGAGGTCGGAGAGGAAGAAGTGGATCCACTGCTTCGAGGGGGTCACGTGCATCATCTTCTGTGCGGCCCTCAGTGCCTACGACATGGTGCTGGTGGAAGACGACGAGGTGGTGAGTGGCCTCCTGTCCCCCCTCCAGGCCTTCTCCCTTCTCCTGAGCTCACGTCCCATCCGGGCACCCTACACACCCTCTGGCAAAACGTCTCCCACCTGCTCGTCTCCCAAGACCTCTTCAAGTCTGCGGGCTCTGACAGGGTTTGCAGGAGGATTAGCAATGACAAAAGGCTGCACGTTAGGTTTGTTTTCTCATCAGATGAAAAGATGGAGCAAGTTAGCTAAGGGCATCCCTCAAGACCCCAATGGCCTGCTCCCTGAGACCGGGCTGGCCTGGGCCCCTCTGGGCCCTGCAGATACACAGCCCCAGTTCTCCTCGCTCAAAGTGGCGCGCGAGGAAGGAAATGGGCAGAAGTGCCTGTGGTGTGGCACCACATTCCTGCCCACACTGAGATGCGGGACCCCATCAGAAGCCCATCCAAATCATCCTGGAGACGCAAATGGACGCACGCTAGCAAGGGCCGGGTCTGCGCCCAGATCAGCAGCTTGAGACGTGCGGGTGTCACAATCCTCAGTGTGCCCTGGCTCCCAAAGGCTGCAGGGCGTTCTTGGCCCTCGCCATCCCGGCATGCTCCATGCACGGGCTCCCTGAACCTGCGTAATAGCCCGAGATAGGAAACCAGACCCAGAAAGCGCGATGATTCCGCCGTCACGCGGACAGGACAGGAAGATCAGGAGGAAGCCAGATGCTGTTGGCTGAACGAGAGATAAGCTGTTCCCGGTCTTGCTTTTGGCATTTGGCACCAGCCTCTCCCAGAACAGGAGGCAAACGCCCATCCCATGAGAGCCCAGCCTGTTTCCTCCCCCTAGAACCGCATGCACGAGTCCCTGCACCTGTTCAACAGCATCTGCAACCACAAGTTCTTCGCGGCCACGTCCATTGTTCTCTTTCTCAACAAGAAGGACCTCTTTGAGGAAAAAATCAAGAAGGTGCACCTCAGCATCTGCTTCCCCGAGTACGAGGGTAAGTGTCAAGGGCTGGGGACCAGCATGAGCCACTTCCCGCACCACGGAGGCAGGGGGAACCTGCCTCTGAGGAGCACCAATAACTCCCCTGCTGATGCCACGTTGGTGACCCCTTATCCCCTAGCACTCCTTCCTCCTAGGAGCTCTGTGATGTCCAAGTGACACTTGGCTGTCTCATCAGAGAAACATGGACATCCAGTTCTAGGTTTTCCCAATTTAATTTTTATTGACTTCAGAGAGGAAGAGAGAGGGAGAGTTAGAATCATTGCCCCAGCTGGCCTGGCTCAGTGGACAGAGCTAGGTTTACATTCAGGTGTCAGATGCAGGAGAGCCACCAGCTGCCTGTTCCCCTGGTCGGCAAACTGTGGCTCGTGAGCCACATGCGGCTCTTTGGCCTCTTTAGTTTTTAGCAAAGGCCAGCTTAGGAGGACCCTAATTAAGTGAATAAAAACGTACCTGCCTATATAGTTAAAAAAATTTGGCTCTCCGTCAGTCTGCGGACTGAAAGGTCCCAGGTTCGATTCCGGTCAAGGGCATGTACATTGGTTGCGGGCACATCCCTGGTGGGGGGTGTGCAAGAGGCAGCTGGTCGATGTTTCTCTCTCACCGACGTTTCTAGCTCTCTCTCTCTCTCTCTCCCTTCCTTCTCTCTGTAAAATATCAATAAAATATATTAGAAATATTATTAAAATATATAATAAATATTATTAAGATATATTAAAAAATATATTAAAAAATATTTGGCTCTCAAAAGAAATTTAATCGTTGTACTGTTGATATTTGGCTCTGTTGACTAATGAGTTTGCCGACCACTGGCCTATTCCAATGGGATCTACCAGAAACCAAGGGTGGAGACAGACACTTCTCACCTTGACTTCTTTGCTCAACTCAAGTGAGAAACACTGGAGTGCAATACAGGAGAGGGCTCCCCCAACCCCCCCAAAAAAAGCAGGCCCCACTGCTTTTGCTTTGACTCCTAACACTTTGAGGGTCAAGTCAGTCACCCAAAAAGCAAGTGAGCAGCTAAGGGTTAATTTATCCCACTTCTTCACTATTTTTTTTTTTTTCCTTCTGGAAAACCAGGAAACAACTCTTATGAGGACGCAGGGAATTATATCAAGAGCCAGTTCCTTGACCTCAACATGCGAAAAGATGTCAAAGAAATCTACAGCCACATGACCTGCGCTACGGACACGCAAAACGTCAAGTTTGTGTTTGACGCGGTTACAGATATCATCATCAAGGAGAACCTCAAGGACTGCGGGCTCTTCTAGTCGCCGTCCTTCCCCACGTGCAGCTTCCGCGCACAGGCGTGGCATCTGGGCAGTTTTAAGCAGAAAATGCCCGGTCACGACCCCGTGAGATGGGGAGGGAGTGCGCGCTCCCGCGGAGCGGACGTGTACGTGACCGGACGGTCTTGCACATTCTTTTCAGGGCAGGGTGGCCGGCGCGGCCAGGAGCCAGGAGCCCCCGGTCCGGTGCTGGTTCTGCAACTTACAAAACGTACACATTTCATTTCTCATGGGCCCCTCACCGGCAAAGCGAAGGTGACTTCTCTACTACCTCCCAGGGCTGTTCTGATGATCACAAACACAACTGCAGGGAAGGCACAGAGAGAAATCCTATGTAAATGCTGCCATTTATGAAAATCAATACCAGGTTTTGTGATGAACTATCCCAAACAAAATGGCAAAAATCAATGAAAAACAAAACCTTGATAAACCTACCACCCCTTTTTACTAACAGAGGTCTATGTGTCTTCGCTCAGACACCCAGGTCACCGACTAGAGGTGAGTTAGTTCCGAAGGCACATAGGGAATAACCACCATTTTATTAAGCAGACTGCCCCGCTGGCCCCACAGACCGAGTCTCCTTTATGTTAGGTAACTGTTTCTAAGTAAGTGTGGAGGGTCCGCAGCACAGTCCCACTGGGAATGAGAGATCTTACTGCTGCTCCTCCTCCACCATAGATTCTAGAACAAGTGAGCAGTCCCAAGATTCTCATTTCAACTGCTATTTGCTTCAGAACAGAAAAGCCAGCGGATCTTGCTTTAGGCAATAAACATCTTTGCAGCTGGGTGGGCCCATGCAAAAAACATCTTCCCAAACAGACCAACAAGCACGTGATCCCTCTGACCGTGATCCCTCTGACCGCCTTTGAGGGGAAACAAGCTTGCTTTTATCTTGACAGGAGGCGGTGCAGGATGGATTTAGCATTTTTACAACTACCAGCAAGGAAGGCTCTTGGCAGCAAGATTTAGTCTCTGGAAGAACGTGTCGATTAAAATGAAAACACACTCTCTGCCAGAAGCTCACATTCGCACGCAGGCTGCTACTAGCAATGTTGATACTAGAGAGCCATATGAGCCCGAAACACACTGAAGGAGACACTTGAAGCTGTTAAAATTGGATTCATTCAAGAGTCCTTGAAAAGAAGCCAACTTGGGAGAATTAAGGAAAAATACCCTGCCTACTGCTACGTAAAAAACGTAAGCCAAAGCCTGGCCAGTGTGGCTCAGTGGCTGAGCGTCCATCTGTGAACCAGGAGGTCAGGGCACATGCCCACGCTGCAGGCAGGCTCGATCCCCAATGTGGGGCAAGCAGGAGGCAGCCGATCAATGATTCCCTCTCATCATTGATGTTTTTCTCTTTCTCTCTCCCCCGAATAAGTATTTTTTTAAAAACAAACCAAAATTCAAGCCAAAGAAAAAAATCTGGGTATCCAACAGCTGTTCATGGAGTTTTCTAAATGGCTTGCTCCAACCATGACTTACCTGTTTTAATCCCACATACAGGGGTTCTGAGGTTCTCGTTGTTTGTGGTTTTTTGGGTTTTGTATTTTTTGTACTAGAGGCCCTATGCATGAAATTTGTGCAAGAGGCCCTGGCAGCCTGATGGCCCCGCCCACTGGTCATTCCGCTATCCAGTCTAATTAGCATATTAGCTCTTTATTATATGAGATATGGATCCCTCTGGGCCCTTCTCAGAATATTTAAAAGGCATTAAGTTCCGAGGTTTACAAAGGAAACCAGCACACAGACAGAGTTCTATCTTTGCAGCTCTGAAGCACCAGGTTAGAATCCTCGCTACAGCTATGACCTGTCTACACAGGCCTCCAAAGTAAATTTATCCCATTTAATCCATCTTCAGATAGGGAGGACACACTTCCCCCCGATCATAGCACATTGTTGACTTTTTTTTTTTTTTTTTAAAGATTTTTACTGATTTTTTGAGAGAATGAGAGAAACATTGATGTGAAAGCAAAACATCAATCAGCATGCTCCCCCGACTAGGGACTGAGCCTGCAACCCTGGCACGTATCCTGACCAAGAATCAAACTGACAACTTTTTGGTGCCTTTTGGTCATGAAAAAGCAAGCAATGAAGTGAACAAA
This sequence comes from Pipistrellus kuhlii, assembly GCF_014108245.1. Taxonomy (NCBI): domain Eukaryota; kingdom Metazoa; phylum Chordata; class Mammalia; order Chiroptera; family Vespertilionidae; genus Pipistrellus; species Pipistrellus kuhlii. The sequence goes on from NW_023425523.1 coordinate 4,857,836, forward strand.
AAATAAAGCAAAGGCTTTTCACTGAGCATCAACCTACAAACAAGGAGGTCACGGTTCAATTCCCAGACAGGGCTCATGCCTGGTGTGTGCAGGAGGGAGCCAATCAATGATTCTCTCTCATCATTGATGTTTCTCTCTTCCTCTCCCTTCATCTCTGAAATCAATAAAAATGTATTTATAAAATAACACAGAAAATAAAGACCTTTCACCTGTTCACATACACTTGAACTTCCCTTCAGGTCTTTTAACACACATGTGTCAAACACAAGGCCCGCGGGCCAAATCCGTCCCGCCAGGCCTTGCAATGTGGCCCGCACCGCGCTGTCATCACTGCACTCCGCTGCGTTTCCATCACAATGACAGTCTATGACTGTTCAGTAAGCCATTCGGCCCGCGATTTAGGCTGGATTTTAGATTTTGGCCCCTTCTCTGATTGAGTTTGACACCCCTACTTTAACATGAAGACGGGACACTGAGATGCTGAGAAAAGAAAAGCCGTCACAAAGGCTCTGCAGTGTAATCTTGGGAGCCACGAGTATTTACAAAGCACCTTTAAATGTTATTTCTATTTGATGAGAACCATGGAGCATCATAGTTGGAAGATATAACTCAGCCCACTGTTAACAGAATAGGTATGTGAGACGGAAAGATTTCATAGCTGGATGGGAATGGGGGAAAAACCCAGCACACTGGACAACTCTCCAGGTCCTAAGATCCTGGGGCCTCAGGACCTTCATCCCACATGAGCAAGAACAAACAATTAGAACAGGTAATTTCTTGTGATTTGTTACATCTCCTGGGGGAATCTCTCATGCATGGAATATGGGCATACGATGGAGGATAACAGAGGTTAGGAGATAGAAAAATCCAGTTGTACAAAATTTATTGAATATTCCAGCTCTCAAACCTCACAGCTTAGTGAATGCTCGTACAGAGACGGTGTGTCCCAGCTAATTATGGTATGATGGCTGCCACCTTGTTGGTTCCCACTGGACTTCAGGCAAACATCAGCCTCGGGCACACGGCGCCTTTCCTGCTGGCCTCCTCCATCACTCCCCTCACCCGCCCTGGCCCAGGCCCCTCCAGGACTCCCACTGCAGCTTAGGCTGGCTGTGCTCTCCATCCAGGAACGGTGAAGGCTCATGGCAGTGCATTCACAGTTAGCTCTGCCACAGGTCTTATTGTTAGTGTGTATGTGAATCTTTCCATTTCCAACGCATAAATAAATGCAGTGAAGGAAATGCTTGGAAGTCCTGGGTTCTTGTTTTGTCTTCATTTTGTATAAAAACTAGCTCCTGTAAATCATGGACAAAAAGTGCTTCTTACTGGCAAATGCAAAGCAGCCCAGCCGAGGAACGTCCACATCTGAATCGCGGATCTCATCTCTGCGCCTGTGTACGTTCCTGTCACTGTATTCCTGAGAGGACAGGCCAGACCCAGCCTGAACCAGGACCGGGAAGACACTGCCCTGGCTTGTTCAGAAGCACGTGCTCCTCAGCAGAAGGAACTCATAGAAGGTTAAGAGAAAACTGCAGGTTTATGTGTGTGTGTGTGTGTGGGGGGGGGGGGGAGAGTGGGGAGGGGCAGATTAAAATCTAAACAAAGGAGCCCGGACAGAGATCCTGACCATTTCGGAAGGCATTCTTCAGGGCCTCGTGTCTTTTACTTCCCAATGGCTGATGGACAGCAAGATCAACTCCAACGGGAGGCCTCAAAGCAGCTGGTTTTCTCTTGTGCTTGGGTGGCCACAAAGCCACGCAGAGAGCTGTGGCCAGTCCGAAGTCACTTCTCTCACTTTACTGGGAAGCCTTGAGAAGAATACTGGGAAAGTGAGACAACTTGGTTGGTAAAGTCAGTATCACAACCAGCCGGGTGTGGTTCGGTGGTTGATGTCCACCCTGGAACCATGAGGTCATAGTTTGAATCTGGTCAGGGCACATGCCCGGGTTAGCTTGATCCATATTAGGGGACGTGCAAGAGGCAGCTGATCGATGTTGTTTCTCTCTTATAGGTATTTCTGTCTTTCCGTTCCTCTCCCTTCCTCTCTCTCTAAAAGTCAATAAAACATTTAAAAAAAAACCCAAAAACAAAACAAAAACCACACTAAGTCTTATCAGTATCACATCTAAAAGGTTTTGCAAGTGATAGGGAAGGGAATAAGTGCTGTTTTAGGTTTTATAAGTGAGTAGAGGACTGAGTTTTTGAACATTTGGGAGGGAAAAATCACTCAAAGGCAGGGTTTAACTGGAATGAGACTACCTTTGGCTTCTCTGTAACTGCAGACAGCAAGAGCTCTGCAATAGGAAACTCCAGAATTAAGCTAAGCAAATAGATAAACAGATGGAGTCCTCAGCCAGGTCAGGCCAACAATGCCCACAGAACGTCACTACCCCAAAAGGAGAACAATGACCAGGATGTACACAATGAAGGTGAGCAAAAGAACTGGAAGAACCAGCAATTATTTTTAAATACTCTAAAATACGCATATCATAAAACCAATAGGAAGAAAAAGTAAACAAGAGAACAGTTTTTAAAAATGTGGTCCATCTATTCGTAGAAGGCAGCACTTTATAAAAATCCATCAGTGGAAATAAAATGATACACTGAACTAGACTTAGAAATCTGTCCAAAATAAAAATGGCATCACAAAGTCCACTCACGAAAAACTGCGAATGTCTTTGGGATTTTCATGCCAGGAGGTAAAATCTGTTGCAAGGCTGAATGAAAAAGGTAGGGGAGACTGGCCAGGAAGCAGATGCTTCCTCTTTATATAGAGTCCAGTGGGCGGCAATCCCACAGCCCAAGGTTTAACAGATGAGGAAGATATGGCTGTCAACAAGCAGCAGCTACAATTGCAGTCCTTCCTGCTCAGGTCTATTACATACTGTTCTTTATTTATTACAATTTAATGTTCTTAAATGTGCTGATTTCTTGGATGGTCCACAGCCTGGCCACCTGAATTCTGAAACATGATCCACCACAAATCGCTAGCATTCTTCACAGCCAGACACAGCAGCTTTTTGTTTCTTTAATTACACATATCAAATCTTTTCTCCAAGCTAGCAGATAGTAAGTTTCATCCCCACATTCTAGCTGTAAGGAAGAATCTTGTATTTCAAGATACGATAGCGATCTGCAAGCCTGATGAACAGAATAACCCTGTTAAAGATGGATTGCTAGCCCGCTGGCCACGAGTCAATCTGAGATGGGTCCAGTGTTCTGGACTTAAGGCATATTTGAAAACCACCGACTTCAACTGTGTTCCTGTGTCCACCGAGGAGTGTGCCTTCAGGTAAGTTATTGGGGATGGGGGAGGGGGTGGGGTTGACCTTCATGAAAACACAGAACAAGTGTAAATGGTGTGAGAGGCAGAAAAGTGGAGAACTACTGTTTGTCACTAACAGAAGGACTAAAAATGAACACAGACATATTAAAATGAAAATACAAAATGCATTTCAAAGTAAAATTAACTTTTTGGGGTTATCTGTTATGGGCTATCAACAACACCATCCCACCAGCCCAGACTATAGAAATACTACAGTTAACACAACAGTGGAGCAATTCTCATTTCCAGGTGATTCTATTTACAAAATACAATAAGGGAAAGATATTCAAGACAAACAAGAACTATCATCCCTATTTACATTGTGGGAATTAGTCAATCATTCATTAAAGCTGGTAATTTTCTTTCTTTTAGGTCCAGTTTTCACAACCCTAAAATAAAATCATTAGATAATGAGGTACACCATCTGCATAGTAATACTTTTCCAAAAAAGAATAAGAAAGGAAAAAAAAAACCTACCAATAAAGGCACTGAACTACTGTGGCTTACTTCTGGAACCAGTTTCAATGACCACCAAACATTTTTTTTTCTTTTTAAACTAGTGAGAGGTCACATCAAAAGATGAAACAGAATCCAATCCTGTAAGATTGGACCCCAAAAGGCACTGCTTAAACCAGTGATATGGACTGCTCAAAATGCTTTCTCTTCATCTGCCTTCCACAATGGACCGTTTACTACTTAATGACATTTGCTGGACGTTGTACAAAAGGACCTGTAGGCAGAGTCCAGCTCCCCACACAACCAGAATGTCAATCTGGGAAAGGGACTGTGACGCCAGTCATTTACACAGATGGGACATAAGACCCTCAGGCTGGCCAAGACTCAACAACACAATTCCACCAAAAGGCTAGCCTCCAGGGAGCCTTCTTTCCTAAACCCACTCTCAGACAAAGGCCAAAGCACACTCAGCAGGGGCAAAAAGAATCCACTTCCAGAAAGGACTAGTTACAAACAGGAACAAACCTGGACTCTTTACTCATTTTAATACTGCTGCCACTATAACGGATTAAAATCTGTACACACAACGTGGAAAAAGGCCCCCAAATGCAATGGTTTCGGCAAAAGAAAGTCCTGACTAAGGGTTATTACAATTAACATTGCTACAATAAAAACAATGGCAAACGGCTTTGGCACCACGTTTACAAAGTAAAAGCATGCACTGTTAATACACTTCAGATGTTTCCCAACCAAAAAAAGGCCACAGGAGATGAAAAACAAGGGGCATCGTTTATAAAACTCCCTCTGACTGAGACAGACAAGCAAGGATCAGACGGTCAATTTAGTAGGGACGTAGCAGCAAAGTCACTGGTTCTGTTTAAAATTTAGCAATTAAAAAAAAAAAAAGATAAAATTTAGCAATTTGCATTTGATTGGCAGCTGCCCTGGGTATGTCTGTATCCAAGAAGTTGACTTTATCATACTATAGAAGCATTTATTTAATAATTTGGTAATCAGCATAAACCCGGTTAACCCTCAACCCTAAGCTTAAAAAAAAAAAGAGCGCTAGACAGAAATCTCCACTGTAATTACCATTTAGAAATCACTATGGTATTTCTAATAGAATAGTAACACACGTTTCATCCAAAAAAAGCCGTAATTATAGTCCCAATAACTGAAGAATTACACAAGTACAGAAATATTATATTCTGACCATACCAAGAGTTAAAAAACAAAGAGTTCCTACTAAGAGGAATATTTTCAAGATGATCTGCTCATATCTTGTGCATAGTTAAGACTGTGTGTGTTTTAATAAAGATTCTTTTGCAAACAAAGAAATAAAACTGTGTATTCTTGATGGGAAAAAAGAAAATCACCTTAAAAAATAAACTACTGATGGTCTGTTAACAAGGAAAAAAAGAAGCTACATATTGAAGTTCTGGAATGCAGCACCTCAGCTTCACATCTGCCCTAACGTTTGAGATTTTGAAATCCACGTGATGTCTTGATTCATACTTTACGGCTGTCCAATTCCACGTTTGACTTGAGCAGTCAATAAGAGTCCCGAATACAGAAGATTGTGCTAGAGAGCGCTAGAGTCTGCATGCTGCCGCCATCCCTGGTCCCGGTCATGGTCATGCTCGCTGCTGCGCAATGAGGCAGCAGGAGAGGTCTGGTCTCAACACCCCACATGTGGTCACTAGAAGGGAAGAACATTCTTCGTCAGAGAACGTGCACCGTTCGAGAGACGCGGCTGCCATGCTGGTGACCACAGCCCCCGTGTTACCTTTGGTTCCCGGCCCCGCGCTTCAGTACAGCCCACACTCCTTCAGGTTGTGCTTGATGATAACATCCGTGACAGCGTCGAAAACGAACTGCACGTTCTTGGTGTCGGTGGCACAGGTGAAGTGGGTGTAGATCTCCTTGGTGTCCTTCCTTCTGTTCAGGTCTTCAAACTGGCACTGGATGTAAGCGGCTGCCTCCTCGTATGTGTTGGAACCTGAGGCAGACACACACATCCTCAATTCACAATAAACACCTGCCTCATCCGTTACCGCCAAAGAGAGGGCACGGGGGCCAATGGGATACAGACACGTTTCTCTATTTCTCTCTCATCATTAGTAGGTTTTTCTTCAGAGCGGACTCATATCATTATAAACTGGACAAAATCATCACACACCAAGATTCAGAAAAACAAACTTGAAGTTTCTCTTTCCCCTTTCACTTAGACCTCTTGGCTAAAAATCCCTACAAAGTATAAAAGGAAACTAGGCGAGTAGGAGCATACATTTCTAGAAGAACACAATTGTTTAGAAGGTCACAAAGCCCGTCCTCCTTGAAGAGATGTGAAATAATTTCAAAGGGTAAGTCACACTTCTTTTCAAAGTCATTCCAGTGTTACGGGGGCTTGGCCTCAGAGCCTTGATGCAATAATTTAAAGAACCAAAGGTACACTAACAGATGCAAAGGGAAAGGGCCCTGAATTATACACCTTTAAGTAGTCAATTTTATGGTATGTGAATTATACCTCAATAATGGTGTAATTTTTTTAAGGTGGGGGTGGGGGAGGGAGGACCAAACCCCATTGTCAATATTTGTAATCGACACCCTTCATCACCTGCTTCCTCACCATCTGTCTACCTGTGAGCCTGTAGAGCAGCCTCGAAACTGGCTACAGAGCCAGGAAAAGGCAACAGACAACAGAAAACGGATTCCTGCGAACCAGAGGCTGCTGCCAGTGACATCAAGCAAAACAAGAAACACCAGCACCGAGCACATAACACGAAATAGTAGCTAAAGGGTGCTATGCCAACAGAACGTCTAAAGAACCGAAGGAAGATAGCTTGGTAGGGGCTTGAAATGGTTTCCCACCGATTTGCGGGAATTGTGTAATTCAAAGGCAATAGAGGACTGAAAAACATGTCTGTCTGTAGGAACAGATATTGATATTTGGGAAATCAGGACTGGGAATCCCTCAGAAGGACCCAGTAAACAGAAAACAGACTTGGAAGTTTACACACACACACACACACACACACACACACACACACACATACACACACACAGTGGTGACATACAGGGCTTTTGCTATGTGTAAAGAAACCTACTGATGGAACATTAATGTCAATCCTTTTACTTGTCTTAAAGATTTCCAGCCGGCGTGGCTCAGTGGTTGAACGCCAACCTATGAACCAGGAGGTGACGGTTCAATTCCCACCCAGTCAGGGCACATGCCTGGGTTGTAGGCTCGATCCCCAGCAGGGGGGTGCGGGAGGCAGCCATCAATGATTCTCTCTCATTGATGTTTCTATCCCTCTCTCTCTCCCTTCCTCTCTGAAATCAATAAAAAATATACAGTAAAAAACTTTAAGAAAGATTCCCCTCCACACCTCCTACTTTCTGTATAGACTCACCCAGCTCTCACCCCCCACCTCCCTCTGAGCAGAGGACCCCATTTCCAATTTCCCCGAGAAACAGGCCACAGGGCTTCAACTGTAACCTTAACCTTCTAGCTCAGCAGCTTGCTTAGTTTCTGCTACCTGCACTTACTTTTGTACCTTTGGTCTTAGAGATGTCTTCTCCCTGGTTCCAAACTCAACTGCTCTACCTAAACTCCTTTTATAAAGCTGAGGTAAGCTTCACCTAGCATCTAACAAACCACTTCAAAGCGCCCCATACAGTGGCATTTCCTGCATTCACGATGTTAGGCAACCAGCACCTCTCTCTATAGTTTCAAAACTTGTTAAACCCAGAAAAACACCCCATCCCCCACCATCTCCTGATAACCACCAACCATCTGCTTTCTGTCTCCATGATGTGCCATTTGGATGGACCAGATAAAAGAAATCACACAATGTGACCTTTTGTATTTGGCTGCTTTCATCTAGCATGTTTATGGAGCGCATCCGAGCTGTAGCAGCCACCAGTACTTCGTTCCTTTTTATGGCTGAATAATGCTCCATGGACATGCCATTCTTTGTTCATCCACTCACCCTATCTAGGCTCCTTAATGTTTTTTACTGATTTTAGAGACAGAGGAAGGATATGTTTTCTATTGATTTTAGAGGAAGGGAGAGATAGGGAGGGTGGGAGAGAAAAAGGAAGAGAGAGAAAGAGAGAGAGAGAGAGAGAGAGAGAGAGAGAGAGAGAGAGAGAGAGAGAGAGAGAGAGAGACACTCTAGTGTCATTTCCTCGAGAAGAAGACTGTACTGACCCATTGAAGTAACCACTGCTTCAGTTCTTCTATTCATCAACCTTTTATACTACAAAATTTTTCACGTGGCAAATTTTTCACGTATCTCTTGCTACAACTACTGTCAGTTTCTTGAGTGCAAAGACTGCACCTTATCCCTGCACTTCCATGAACATATTTATGCCAAATTTTGATTTTTATCTTTCTCTATATCCCTCAAAAAATGAGAACAGAAAGATAAAACAAACTGTGTCTGGAACAGCACGCCAGACTCAAGGGGTCTAATCACATTCCCACGTTGACTCCCGGCCAGCACCCCCGAGGACAGCAGGCCTGTTCCACACAGAAGGCAGCTGGAGGACGTCACTGAGTGCTGGTCTCAGTGGGTGCTTCCAACGAAATCTTCCATCTTACCCGTGTATTCCGGATAGCAGATGGTTAATGGACTCCTCTTTATTTTTTCCTCGAAAAGATCTTTCTTGTTGAGGAAGAGAATGATTGACGTGTCTGTAAACCATTTGTTGTTACAAATGCTGTCAAAGAGTTTCATGCTTTCATGCATTCGGTTCTGAAAAAGAAATAAAGGATGATAGGTCAGTCACAAAAAGTTAAGAACAACAAGTTTTAAAAGCACAGAAGGGCACCATGGAATTAAGTCAGACACTGAGAACAAAGTCTGGGCCAGTCCTCATTTTTGTAATTCTTGGAAGATGAGGAGGTGGGAGAAGGACTGGCTGATAAGGACTTAATCCTGCCCACACACTCAACCTGTTGCCATGCTCATATTTCTTAAGAGTCAATAGGGCATGAATGGGTATTTTGAAAATCTGATTTCCCTGACGAGGAAAAAAGTTTGGGACTTAAGTTTTGATTCAATGAGCACATGGATGACCCAGTCTTCCTAAAAGCTAGTTTCCGTTTCTGGGATGCACAAGACAGGCTTTTCCAGAGGCTCCAACATACCATCTCCTCATCCTCAGCCAGAACGAGGTCATAGTCACTGAGGGCCACACAGAAGATGATGGCCGTCACTCCTTCAAAACAGTGAATCCACTTTTTCCGTTCTGATCTTTGGCCACCGACATCAAACATCCTGAGGAGGGGGAAGCACAGGTTCAGCGAGATCAGCCCCCTCCCTCCCCCCCAACCAAACAGAAATGGTGAGGGACTTCCCATCCCTGCATATTCCACACTCATTTGTGAGGGGAAAACAGACAAAGGATCAGATAAAGTATAGTCAAAATAATTATCTGTGGTTAAAAGTAAAACAAAGCATGAGAAAATAAATCTCTGCAAAAATCAAAAGTCTCATTTCAGAGATAGTTGAGCCTCCTCTCTATCAGCTTGTATCAGATGTGCCAAGCCAGAGTAAGCACTGAAATGAAAGGAAGGAGAGGAAAAAGGACAGGGAAAATAGAGCTGAATAATACACCTTAAGATAATAACAATACCTAATATTTACTGAGTATTTATCATGATGCCAGACACTATCCTAAACATTTTAAGTGCATTAACTGACTTAACCCTCATAGCACTCCTGACTCCTGTAAGTATCCCCATTTTACAGATGAAGAAATTGAGGCACAGATGTGTTAACTGATTTGCCCAAGGACACACAACTGACAAATGGGGACTGAGGCTCTGAACCCAGGCACTCTGACCCCAGCACCCAGGCTCTTACCCACAAACCACTGCACCTCTCAAACGGTTTACCTCTTTTGAGAATGTAACAACATATAAATCCCCAACCTGCATTCTCTTCCATAACCTCTCCCTTTCTTTCTTTCTTTTTTTTTTTTTTTTAAATTAGGTATAATTAAGATAAGTTTTTCTTAAAGAAAAATATTTTAGAGATTAATTATGGAAAAAAGAAAATTATGTTTTTTGGTAGGATCTTAACAAGTCAGTATCTAAAAACAAAACCAATGTTTCTCAACCCCCAGTCTCATGTGAACCTAATAAATACTAACAAAGCCTCAATGCTCGCACACTTCACGCTCCATCCGATGGGTTTGAGGCCACTGCTCCCTTCTGGGGCTCACTTGATATCCCGAGGCCCCTGCTGAACTTCTGTCAGCAACGTCCTCAGCCACCTCCTCAGCACAAGAAGCACCTGCACAGCTGGGTCTCAGCTGGCACTAGGGCAGAGGAGGTAGGCATAGACATGGTGAGACATCCTGAAGATGTATGTTTGGTGATGGCGACAAAATGTTTAAAGGTTAAAACTCTGCCAAGCTGGTTTAGTTACCAGATCTACAGTGGCTAGGGATCTAGTTCCAGAGATGTTTTTCCCCTGCAGAGATTGAATGGTCATTTTATCTCTTCACGACCAACTTTTTCTTCTGATTGACCTTACAGTGGGTTTTTCCCCCGATCTTTGGTCATGATACTTATGATGCAATCACAAGTTGGCTTTGATACAGGATCATACTATAGGCTTTAGGAACGCTGACATCATATATTTCACCGAGGATGTCTCTCAAGGGGAGACATCACTGGTACCCCAATAATTTCAGTTTACTCCTCCGTTTTCTTCTAAAAAGTTCATAAAACTAGTGGAACACTAGGATGCTCCCAACATGGACTTTTAGCACACATTAACATTTACAATATCATTCACTAACAGACGGACATTTTATAAACATTAACCTTGTAACTGAGAGGCACGTAAGCAATTACACAATGCCTTGCCTACGGATGTTCAATAAATGTGTGAATCAATGGGTAGTGGCTTTGCCCAGAGAGAAGAGGAAAAGGAAGAAGCGATAGTACTTCATAATAAGATAGCTACATGCCAACAACAAAGTGGGTGCAGCACCTTAATGAGGTCTGGCTATTGATCCTGGCATGCGAAGACCAGCAGGGTTTACTAACTAGAGATCAATCTATGCCAACATCAACAAGACAGTTTCCCACATTAAATAAAGGTCATGGCATTTAATTATAAATGGATTACTAATCTTATAGAACACAAAGGATATGTTTTATTTTTAAAAAAGGGAGGAAGAGGTAGAGAGACAGGGAGAGGGAGAGACAGAGAGGGAAGAAGGCGGAGGGAGTGGGGGGGAGGGGGACAGAGAGAAAGAGAGAGAGAGAAATATCAATCGGTTGCCTCCCATATGTGCCCTAACCTAACCAGGGATCAAACCTGCAACCTGGGAATCTCTTGATTGGGAATCGGACATGTGACCTCAGTGCACGACACTATGATCCAACCCAATGAGCAACACTGGCCAGGGCCTCTGCCACTCTTATTAAATAAGTTCACCATTCTAAAGAAATATACTCTTCTATAAATATTCAGCTGGACTGTTATTTCCAGGTTTCAAATCTGTTTAGGTATACTAAAATTTCAAGGCCTCAACTGGTATCCAATACCTAACTGTGTGTATTTCACAAATCCTCTAAATTATTTTTTTTTTTTCAGAGAAAAGAAAATAGAAGTTCTGAGCTAAAAGTTCCATTTGTATGCAACAATGCTCACTACTACATCCTGCATACAAGCATAGAGAGGTAGCTAAAAAGAACATCAGACATTGAAGGGAGAAAGTCTACTTCTAATCTCAAAGGTCACAAAAGCAGAAAACAGAAACCAAAGACAGTTCTAATATTTACAAAAGACCAGTTACACAGAGATGATCTGAAGTCTATTTTACAATTACTAATGCTGATAAGAAAATTCTTTGTATTGAAATACTAGAATTTTCTCCAAAACAACCACTGTTTATATGTTATCATACATCTCCAAATATCTTTATCCCCAGAAGTATTTCCCACTCTGCACTGTATTAAACTCAGCTGTGCGTACACTGTGCACAGATCAGCCCAAGAGTCCTGACTACGTCAGCTCCATTCCACTAAACTTAAAGGGATATGCAACCAGGAAGAAAGGACTGACACTAATGAGAAAAGCATTTCCATTTTAATGCCAAAATGGCCGAACAAAGCCACATAACCCGTCTCCTGCCCTTTTAGAATTATTGTTACCCTTCTAAACAATAAATACCTAATATTTTGGTGGTTCCAACAAAAAAGCAGCTGAAAATAGTAAAATTAAAAACAAAACACACTGCACCCAGTCAGTGTGGCTCAGTGGTTGAACACTGATCTATGACCAGGAGGTATTGGTTCGATTCCTGGTCAGGGTACATGCCCGGGTTGTGGGCTTGATCCTCAGTAGGGAGCATGTAGGAGGCAGCCAATCAATGATTCTCTCTCCTCATTGATGTTTCTATCTCTCTCTTTCTCTCCCTTCCTCTCTGAATCAAAAATAAAATAAAATAAAATACAGTGGTAGCCATATGATTACTTCTATTGACACCCAAGTTATAACTTCATTTTGATTTTAGTTCCTACAAAGGGACAGAAGTATTTATGCTACTTAGAGAAAAAGGAAATGCTTGGACTTCCTTCCATAGTTGAAACAGTCAAATACAGGCTGATGAATAGGGTAGAGCTACTGCCTAGAGCACCTTCCCCCTGACTGAGACTAACCAGAGAAAGACGTCTGTGTCGGCGACTTACTTGAAGTACAGGTCTTTGAAGGTGAAGTGCGTTTCCACAATGCCCGTGGTCTTCACTCTGGTCCGCAGGACGTCTTGCTGAGTTGGAATGTAGTTGGGTTGGGATATTCTTTCCAAATCATTTAGGTAACTAAATAAAATACACGTTTATTTTACCTGAGGAAGCCAACCATGTGCACAGCAAGCCAACAGACTAAATTAAGTTCCTGCCAAAAGTAGATCCTGAGCTAACGTGGCAGACAAAATCACATCTTCCCATCACAGAAATCAGAAAACGTGAGCCTAGCAGAGGACAGACAGAGTAGGTTCTATAAACACCACACAAAACTGATAGGACTTTAAAAAATAGTGTGTGGATTACTAAAAAGTGAACTATGCCCAATAAGAATGAGTATTTCCTGTTTTTATTTATGAAACTGAAAGTTGTGTGTGTTGCCAAAAACAAACTATAAATACCTCCAAAGAAATTTGTCATAAAATAATTAAAAGACTGATTCACAGCTAAATTAAAATTTTCACGATTTCAGGGTTTCTTAAAGATTTATGGCCACCCTAACTGGTTTGGCTCAGGGGACAGAGTGTTGGCCTGTTAACTGAAGGGTCCCAGGTTCAATTCCAGTCAAGGGTATGTGCCTTGGTTGTGGTAGGTGTGCAGGAGGCAGCTGATCAATGTTTCTCTCTCATCGATGTTTCTTAACTCTATTCCTCTCTGTAAAAAAAAATCAATTAAAAAAATATATATATTAAATAAAAATGTTTAAAAAATGTTAAAAAAAAAAAAAAAAAAGATTTATGGCCTGACATGAAGAACATGGTGGGTGTCAGCCATGGTGGGATGGTGGAGCAGGTGAGTGGGGGTGCCAGACCAAGTGGGGCGCGGGCACTGTCATCGGGACGAGCTGGAGGATTTAGAGATTACTGAATGTATGATGGAAGAAACAACTATAATCTAGCTTTGATGACTGCAGGGAGAATTATTTAAACTACCAATAGCTGCAATTGAAAAATATTTTAAAAAGTTGGGCAAGAATCTTGAAATAGTTCACAGGTCAAATTTTCACTTAAAGAGTAAGTTTTTCAAATATCATTTAATTTTTTCTATAACAACTTAAGTTGGAATGAGAATGTGGAAAGTAAGAAAATTAATACTGGAGGAAATACCTTAATGTTTAAAAGTGTCTTCATTTAGTAAAGAAATGACTACAAGTAACAAGAACTCACCAAGCCCCAAAATGCATGTTAAAAAACAACATTCTGAATATAGGTATTATAAGTAAAAATGGGAAAGAAGCAAAACAGGATAGCACATTTTAGCTTAGAAGTTTTTTTTTTTTTAAACATTTTTAAAATTCATTATAAATTTCCTAAAAGCACGTAAACCAAGAGAATTTCCTTGACAAACAGATGCTTCAATTTCGTTCCAAGACTCAACGTATCCTTCTATATAAAGTCTGCCATAGCATTATCTGGCAAAGACTTCTCAGTGCTGACTCGTCCCCGGGAAATCCGTAGAGCAACCCTGCCACAGGGGCGGAGGCGCAGAAAGGGAATCACAACCCCGAACTCCCTCGCTGGCTGGCTGGCAAAGGATGCAGAGCCCTGGTGCGCAGAGGGCTTCCCAGCTGGGAGAACCAGGGGCCAGCTGCCGATGTCTCACCACTTTCACCTGCTGATTACCAGCTACCACAGAGCTCCTTTTGTGGTGCCAAGTCTCCCACTCGCATTGCAAGAGGAAACGGTTTTCTCCAAGTCATACAAAATGGCCGAGGGCTCCAGCTAAACGGAAACAACCTCTCGGAGGACTCCACAGACTTCGAGAGTGTCTGCCACGTCACCGCTTCCTAAGGATGGCAATGAGCTGGGCTATCTTCTGTGACGGAGGGAATGACTTACTATGAGGCAGAATCGTTGAGCTGGTACTCCCTGGATCTGCAGAAGCAAGCCTGCACGCCACCATCTCGCCATAGCCGTCTAATCACTCCTGCCAGCTCCGGGGTCATGACTCCTTCCTCAGCACTGCCAGCTAAGACAAATAACTGCCGGGCGTCATCCTGCAGAGACACAGAGGGTTCTCCAGTTCTTACAGACGTGGCAAGAGTCTCTTTTACACACACACACACACACACACACACACACACACACACACACGGGCATTATGTTGTATTATTTCTAAAGAGGCGTTGAGTCTCACCCCATCTCCACTACAGTCAGAAGTGCAGAGGAATGGTTTCACACCCATACTCCTACCCACCCCTTCTCCACAGACCACCATCCCCTGCAAAGTTCTCTTCTGATTGGCCTACTCATCTCCATCCTGGTTACTCATACATTTTGGCAGGAAAAAAACTGGCCTGTGAGACAGGCACATGTAACTCATTTGCATTCTGTTCAAGGAAGCCTCCAGTAAAAATAGAAACGAAGACGAGCACATAAGAGGTAAAGTCTGCACACGTCCGAGGAAGTAAAACCAGTTTAAGGAGAAAGTGTTCTCTTCTTTCCCCTTCAGGTCAGACAGGAGCAGGAGGCATTTGGGAAGTCTGGAAGCCTCGTTGGAGAAACAACGGACCAATCTTGCTTCCTCACTATAGACCTTTTTGCTAAAGGTCCATACAGAGGCCCCTCTGCGATGAACTTCATACCTTCATCCTAAACAGCCATGAAAACAACCTGCCCAGCTCTCTTCTCTCCCGTTCCCTCTCTAACCAGCCATAACTAACTAGAAGGATAACAGAGGAGCTATAAATATCAATTCTTACACGTAAAAGAGAAACTTGGATTCTATAGTTCAGTGGAGTACAGGGCCACAGTGTTCTTGAACACTGAAAACTGCCTCGAAAATGTGGACGTGGTGCTCAGTCCTTACCCAGTGTATTCTGGGAGAGCGCTATCTGCCTAAGTCTCTGCACCTCAGAACGCCGAGCTACATGTCCTGGCTCCTTTACATCAGATCAACTTGCTGTCCTTTGCTACTGTAAGGCATAAACAGAGCTGGAAAGGAAGTGGATGGGAGTTATCCCAGAACCTCTACTGTACCCCACTTCCTAAAGGCCTGGCAAGCGAATACCTCCCAGGCAGATTGCTGACGCGTCTCAAATGAGCACACAGTCCTTTGCCACATCAGACCTTGTTGCTTAAATTCATTTCCCTAAAACGCGAAGCAAATTTTGCTTAACTGCATCTACTGAAAGAGAGCAAGTGGAGAGGGAACGAGAGGCACTTACGGCTCTGGCTGCTTCCCCAAAGTCAATCTTTAGCCGTCCCATGGCTCGGATGATGGCAATAATGGACTGTATCGTGTTGCTATAGACAACTACTTTATACTGTTTACATTCTTCCTCCGAGTAGCCGTCCTCATGAATGATTCTTGGAAAAGAAGAAAACCACAAATCATTACGATGGACCCAGTATGAGAAGACCCTGTGAACTCGCACGCACGATGAGGAAGTGCGGTCTTACAGAAGGCCGTGTCTCAACTTACTTCATCTGTTTCACAATGGTGCTTTTACCAGATTCGCCAGCGCCTGCAAGAAGGAAAAGCAAATGTTGAATTCATCTGGAACCAAACACAAAAGCATGAAATCAACAAGAGTAGCAATTCCAGATTAATGGAAAGCACAGGTCCCAGGAAGACTCTGGTGAGGCTCTCTAGCAGGAAAAAACCAGTGAGCTTCCCCATCAGTTTTTCATACTTTACATAACTCAGCCACCAAGTAAAACTCATGGACAGTGTCCCGGGCCTCCTGCACACCACCGTGAAAAGCAGGCATTCTCCAGGAGACAAGCCAGCACTTCTAGAAACTCTCTCTCTCCATGAAACAGGATGCACGCACTGAACACAGGCAAAAATGATTCATTGTTGGCCTAATGGTGTTGATTCCTCTGCCAACCCCAGGGACCTGAGGAATGTTCCAGGAGCCATCCTCTCGGCCATGGGACTAGAGTTCAAAATAGAAGCAGAGGAGGCACTGTCCCCAGCACTTTTTCCCTCTATATGCCACCCCCCCCAGTTCCCTCCTCATCCAGTGAGAACCATTTTAGTGACCACAAGTGTCAGGGGGGAGAGGGGGACCTGACCTCCTTGAGATTCATTCCACCTGCATTTCCCTGCCTGGCTAATTCATTTCCCACCCTCCAAGATGCCTGTTTAACATCACCCCTTTCAAACCTTACAAACCCCTTCCCACTTCCGACTCTTAGCTGATGATCCTGCCTCTCTTTTAACTGGAAAAAATTAAATAACTAAAAGATACAGGTACACATATTCCCATAACCAAATCCACCCATGTACGTGTACCTCCATGAATACTCTACCTTCATCAATGGATGAACTGTCTCTGCCAATGTCTGAGACTAATCTCCGCAACTGTGCACTTCTCCACCTCCCTGTACCTCAAGGTCTTGGCTGCTACAGTTAGCCCATGTCCCTCAATACCGAGGTTTCTCTTCCTACTGGGCCACTCTCTTCAGTATACAAAGTTACTCCATCATCTCCCATCTTAAAATCACCACATACCCCACCTCCTTCCTTCCGACTCGACGCATCTTCCTCTAGCTACCTCTCCATGTTTTCTTCCCTTTATACCCAACACTGAGTTGTCTATACTCACGTTCTCCAGTTCTGCCTCCCATTCTCTACTTGACCCACTCCAGGCAGGCGTTCATGCCCACTCCTCTACTGCAACCACTTCCCCAGGTCTCACAACTTCCATGTTGGCAAACCCAATGGCTAATTCTTGTTCCTCATCTTCTTCAATCTCTTACCTAGAACTTGTCCACAGCGATAACTTCTCCCCTTGAAATCTTCCTGGAGCCCACAGCCTCCTGTCTGAATCCTAAAGGTTATTATTTCCTCAGCCCTTTGCTCTATCTGCATTCATTCTCTAGGCTGTCTCATCTAACCTGATGGTTTTAAACAACCAGTCAAAGTGATAATAATAGTTAACATCTAGTGAGGACTGAGTGTCAGACACTTTGCTTGTATTAACCCAATGAGTACAACACCCTGTGTGGCAGATATTATCCCCAGATGAGGCACATACAGCAGAGAGATGTTAACTTGTCCACAATTACAGTCGGTAAGCAGCAGAGCTAAAAATGTGCACTCACACAGTTTGCTTCAAAGTTGTATACTGCCTCTATGCTAATGATTTCCAAATTAGATCTTTCATCTTGGCTTCTAACCTTGGCTCCAGACTCATATGGAAACTACCTACTGGCATCTCTCTCTCATTAGCTTTCTATTAGACATCGCAAACTCAAAATGCCCCAAACGGAGTCACTGCTCCCCCACCTTCCCACCAGAGCCCGCCCCGTCCCGTTTCCTCATCTCAGTAAATGACACCAGCACTGACTCAGCCGCTCAAGCTAAAAATGGAGGCATATAATTAACATACAGATGAAACGTGGGTGCCAGTACCAATATGTATATTAAATATTAGGCACATCTAACTTTTAAATAAATGAATCTCTAGTTCTAACAGGTTCTTCTTGCCCCACAATGGATCATGATGAGCGCACTGGACACCACAGGTGATTACTGCAAAGACTTCCTAAATGCTCCAGACCTTGCCTTTCCTATGGTCAGCGTTCCACTCGGTGGCAGGAATGAAATCTGTGAAATGCAAATCAGATCACGTCACAACTCCACCGCAGATTCTCCTCCACCTTCATTCTCCATTTTGTTCTCTCTGCTCTGGTCGGACAAGCTTTCTTGCTTTTCCTCCAACACACCAAACAGGTTCTCAGTGAGCCTGGTCCTGACTCATGGTCTGTGCCTTCACTATTCCCTCTGCCCGGAGTAAGTTTTTACAAAATCCTCCTCTTCCTTCAGAATGGCCTTCCCTGACTAACCTACCTAAAAAGCTCATCCCATTCGCCCTCTCCCCCTCACTCTGTCTTGTCTTCTCTTGAAGCACTGTCACTTCTTCACATTACAGACCTGTTCATTCCTGTCTTCTCCGCTAAAATATGAGCTCCACGATGGCTGATGCATCCCTGTATTCCCCGGGCCTAGAAATGGGCCTGACATAAACTGGATATGTAAATAAATACTGCAGAACAGATAAATGACGAATGTTTAATATGTATGATCCTTTACTAAACATTTCTCAACTCTATCAACCAAAAATGTTAGTGAAAATAAAATTCAAATAACTTAAAATTTTCAGACATCTACATTTCTACAGAATCAAATAGGATTTTTACCTGTGGCATTATCTCTGTTCTTATCACCTAATCACTTATCAGGGGTAGCACTAAAATAGTTAATATTCAGGTAGCACACAGAGAACTTTGTAAGGACACTGTTAGAAAGAAGTAATTTCTCCCTTGCGTATCTTAAAAAAACACACATAACCTAATGATTCCATTTCAATTCTGGGGAGGAAAATACAAAAGCACACCAGTTATATGTTGCCCTACCTCTATGCTTTTCCAAGGCTACCTGATAAAATGTCAGTTTGTCCTTCTATCATTATGACACACACACACACACACACACACACACGTATACATGTATGTATGTTTTTCACCCAAGCTTTTATTAGGTACCCAGTTCCGTCTCTTAAAAGAAGGCACCCCTTACTGACCACAGAACTGAGTAGGATTTGTTTCGGTGGGCGTTCCAGGGCATTTTATACAAATAAAGACTGATTTGCTTTCTACCAAAAGGCCTGGACCCATTTGGCTTCTGGATCACCCTGTAAAGTGCCACCAGCTTACCTTTCCTCCAAGTACGAAATCTAAGAGTCACCTGGATCTCACTCAGTCTTCTCTCCTTACATCAGGCTGTAACCAAATCTTCTTTCTCCTTACGCATTTCTCAGGTTAATCCTTTCTACTCCTCTCGCGTCTCAGCCTGACGCTGCACCTATTGTAATGCTGTAATTTTCTCAAACTTCTAGCTCAAAGCCCCCTTCCTTCTCATTCTTTCCAATACTGAAAAGAATGCACCAGTACTAAAAAGGCACCAGTTTCTCATAACTACCCAAACTCTAACATCTCCTGTAACCCTCTACTGGGGCCAGATTCTTCATTTTTACCTCAATCCTCTGCGCTCGGTTGCTGCAGTAGTGAGTCCTCCTCTAGTAGCACCCCACTCTTAGGTTTTCCCACATGCTTCCCAGGTCTCCTCTTCCCCGCCCCACACAGACATGGTGTTTGGAACTTGCTAATTTTATCTACATCCTTTTATCTACCTTCTTTCAAAATTCACCACAGATTTAAGGGGAGAGTCACCTGCCCATCTTCCATCTACCAGGGCAGGCATCATAGGATGGAAAGAATGGGAGTGCGATGCCAGAAGCCAGGGCGTGAAGAGAAGAACTGAAGATGACTCTGTAGCAGAAGGGATGGAACTGGGCAGGGGGAGGGTATATAGGAGAGCAAAGTCTGAAAAGTCCCAGAGACAGGAGAGAATGGGATCCGTTTGACTTAGAAGATTTATCTTCAAAAGATCATCTTATATCAGTAGGAAGAAAGGATGAGGGCTAGAGCTAAGGGATTTCTGAAAGAAAAAGGGCAGAAGGAGCTAAGTTATCTTCTAGATGGTCCCGCTCTCAATACAAAAAGCAAGGCAATCTGCAGCAAATAAAGGGGTAGAATTGATATAGAAAATCAGCTTAGAAACAATCAAACAGAACAAGAAGTGTGTGTACAGGTTAGCATAACCACCGACAGTTAATGAAAAATCACTTACAGCACGTACTCTATTCAGAACCATTGTAGTTACCTACATGCATTCTAAGTTTTGTTTTTAGAAGCTCCTGGAGAGGAGACACAGATCACATGCCCCACCCATTTCTTCCCATCACACTCACTACATTATGGGGCTGAAAGATAGGAGATGCTGATGATTTCTTTTTTAAAATATATTCTATTGAGGTTTTTACAGAGAGGAAGAGAGTGGGATAGAGAGTTAGAAACATCGATGAGAGAGAAATATTGATCAGCTGCCGCCTGCACACCCCCTACTGGGGATGTGCCTGCAACCAAGGTACATGCCCTTGACTGGAATTGAACCAGGACCCTTCAGTCCGCAGACTGACGCTCTATCCACTGAGCCAAACCGGTTAGGGCTGATTTCTTTCTTTGCTTTTTCTTTTTAAAATTAATCGTTAGTGCTTAAAGTATCACAGATGTCCCTTTCCCTCACCCATGACCCCCCTCTCCCCAATTCCATCTATCTTCTTATGGGATGATTTCTTTGCACAGTTTTTTTTAAGTCCAGAGAATTGCTAACATAAATAAATCATCATCACATAAATAAACATGTTCAGCTTACATACACACTGATTTTAAACCCCGAAAGAGGGCTGATCCTCGAAAAACAGTGTCACCTGACGCCTTCTCTTTCTTCCTCTTTCATTTTGACTAGAAGAAACATCACGCCAGTCCACAGAGGATGCATGCCTGCATTCTGCTCCTTTACTCTGCGTGCCCTCAGGGATGGGATTTATTCATCTCCTGAACGGTGCCTGACACACGACAGCACTCAGTGAATCCTAACCAGCCATCACTGTGAATGCTGTTCGCACTGTCAGAATACCACCAATTAACATTAGGGCCCAGAGAATGTAATTTAATAAAAACTCCCTGGACAATGGTGTTGGCTCAAAATCCCATAACAGCTGTTTCCCAACAGTCAAATCCTAGATGGAATGTGGATTAACACTCTTAAACAGCAACTTACAACCTAAAAACTACAGCAAACCATGTCAAAGCGTGAGTCATTTTCTCCACCCCGCCCAGAGGAACCACCACCACCAGAAAACCTCTCTTCCTTAAATAGACTTTCGGCTCTAGATACGCCTACCACACCTCTCACCCTGGCACCTCCCCAGCTTTTCCTTGTGTTTTGTCCTGGCACCACTGCCTCGTGTGCTGGTGGCGATTCCTGCGGCACCTGAAACATCTCAGTGTCCTTCCTTTTAATATGTTTCCATGGAGAAATCGTGAAGTGCCGAAAAGCCGGGGTCATAGCTGAGCGCTGCCCCTCTTCTGGGGGTCTGTGGTTAGGTCTGCTCAGGGCACTCTGTGTGGATGACCAGCCCGGGCCAGACCGAGAAGCTCTCCTGGTCCCTCTGCAGGCCCCGTCATCAGACAAGTGGGAACACCCGGCTAGAGCAGACTTCTGTACCACAGCAGGCTGAAAACTTGACCAGCAAATAAGTTTGATTTTTCTTTCTATCAATAACTTATCTTCACTTTCTTTTACAACTCAGGCACTGAGAAGTCTTTTTAGTAAGCGACACCATGGCATAATAAACTCTGGGAGAGCAGACTTCGGTCCTCGCTCTGCCGTGACTAACTGCAGGAACTTTGGCAGGCCACCTCCTCGCATGCCTGTCTCCTTACACATCAGCCAGAGGGCTGTGGCCCAGGTGCCTGGCTGCACCTTACACTGAGGTTCTAATGACTCGATAGAGCTAACGGCAGACTCAGTGTCTGGACCTGACACACGTAGCCTTGAAGTCAGACCATGGGTCACATCATCCTGTTCACCCACCCTTCACACAGTGACCATCTCTGTGATCAGCAGGTCTCCCAGCAGACACTCCTGATCAGGAAGGGACAGAGAACAGGAAGCATCAGGCAGAGCGGCACATGGAGGAAAGGGTGTCTGACAGCAAACCTCTATTCATGCTCAAGGGGCTCTGTAATTACTCAGACGGGCAGAATATTCAAGTTAGCTGTTCTTTAAAGAATGAATATCCTTAACTAAGGGTCACAGGGCCTCAGGCCGTGCTCACTCCAATCACAAGATGACTGACGGCTCCACTGATTCCTTCCTATTGTCAGGCCTAGAGCAGCTAATAGTGAAAATTCCGATTAAGGTGAAAATGACATTTCATTCAGAATGCTTTTCAAGGGAGCATTCTTAATACAAAAACCGGTCACTTCTTAATTCAGTAAAAGAAAAAGTTAGCAGAATTACAGGTGCGAAAGATGTCATGGAGCAAATAAAAATTGTTTCTCAGTCTTTTTCCCCACTCAAGCATTTCTTGTATGTGTCAAACACTGCTGAGCAGGGACTTCAACTACAGATAAGCTTAGGAACGTATGGTCTCATGGGAGAAGTCAGACACTGCTTTTCGTGTGAAATTAGCAAGTTTCCTTGTTCCACCCGGCCCGCTGTCCCTCTAACCTGCCCAGACTCTGCACATAAATCTCCTTGAAAACCCTCTTTAGTTCAAACGTCCCCTCTCTGCTGAAGCCCCGCCATCCTCTGCACATCGGTATCACTCCCACTCGGGGGCTGGTGTATGGTTCATGGCCTTTCCGTATCCGTCCCAGAGGTCAGTTTCCAAAATTAAGTTCCAAACTCGCCTTCCCAGCCGCCTCCCCGTACTGTGATCCCTGGCAGCCTGGCTCTTCTGAACCGCCTATCTCCCGCTCCCTCCTCTTCCTGAGCTGCGGCTGCTTTCTTGGCCTGGATGAAACGGCAATGGAACCCTCTGGGGCCCCCGGACACTCTCCCGCACTGTACTACTCCCGCGAGGGCACGCTGACCAGGCCCAGCCCGATCCTACAGGCTTGTGTCAAACTCTGTCACACTAATTATTTGGCCAAATGAATGTAATGAATTGGGGCTGTACTTGCTTAGGTCTCCAGCATCCTATGTTCAAAAGCTCTTACAAAGCACAGAGTAGTGCCTTCTTTTTGTGTGTCCCCACCCCGTATCTAGCCACAATCTAGGACAGGTAGGCACGTAACTGCGGACATGATGATGGCTTGAGTTTCCATGAGATTCGGTGGTTACCTAATCACATTTTGCAAATGCCAGTTGCAGTGGAGGAATTTTCAATGTGGGCAGTTAACAGAAACAGATTTCCATTCCTCTGCTATTTTTACTCAGTCCCACACCCATTCCTGGCTATGCCCTCACCTCTCACCCACAATTATACCTGACAATAAATTTGGACTCGCTCACAAACCTCTCCTCTTCCCCCATTTCCCTCCACACCTCACTCTGAGCCTGTCCCAGCTCCGTGCATCCACCATCCACTTCAGTGAAGCTGTTACGAATCTGTCCGTCCACCCCGCATCCCAACACCTAAGAGAGTGCATGAACCACATGAGCCCTCTTTAGTGTCTGTTCAGTGAGAGTGAATGAATGGATACTAAGGGTAAAAGATGGCAGTGAGTGTGACTGGGACGGAGGAAACACTCTCTCCTCTGAAAAGGTTTTTCTAGGAAGCAATTGCCAAAAAAGCTTCAAGTGCATATAAAACTTTCTGACAGAACTTGCCACGGCCTACACGATCTGGGCCATGCCCTCCGCGTGCCTGACAGGAGGCAAATACCTGCAGCAGGAGTCACCCAGGCCCGGCTGACAAAGGCCCTGCACCTGCTCGGCCTCTCTAGATGAGTAGGACCCCCTATCAGGCAAACTGAGGAAACTGTGCCAGGACGTGGAGAAACAGGAGTCCTGAACTACTGGTTGCAATGTGTGAGAAGCCCAGGCTGCCATCCTGGGGCCTTCATGCACATCCATGTCAGAGAGGGAAGGCCCGGGGAGCTGGCCTAGAGGAGAGCGAATAGACAGGTGCAGAGAGCCGTACAGATGCCATGAGAGGAGAGACAGAGATGGGGGGAGAGAATGGATGGGTCAAGGAGACAGAAGGCAGAGGAAGAGACAAGAAAGCTAAAAGAAGCCGAAAGAGGGAAGACGACAGCAGCCTGGCTGATGCCAGCGCTGCCTCAGTTCCCACAGCCCGGCTCTCCCGCTCTCCTGCTTTCCCGGAAAACCCCTCTCCCATCTAACAGCAGCTCCCGCCCAACTCTCTGAGCTGGCCTGAATCAGTTTTCTACTCTTTGTAAACAAAAGAAAATATAAAAATAAATAAAAACTAAATGGAAGTAACTTTAAGTTCATTAGAATCAATTACCTTTCTTTTTGGCCTTTAAGAAATCTTAAATTGGTTTGATTAAATACTGAATTCACGAAAGGGAATAACTGTGACATATATGTAACAAAACAAACATCTGTGCGCCTATCACCCAGCATAAGACATTCAAGATGCCCAGTCATCTCTGAAGTCACCCGTGTCTCTTCCTAACATCAATTATTTTTGCATGAAATATTTCTAGAAGGTAAATATGCAATAGGGGAGGGGAGGGCATTAAAAAGAACCAAAATCCTAACAACCAAAATATGTCTGCCTTACACAACAGTATATGGTTTGTAGTTTCACAACTTTCTCCAATTACATGGGCAATCCTATCATTTTACAAGCCTTAACTATATATATAAAAGGCTAAGCGACTGTCCAACTGTCTGACCGGCCAGTAGGTATGACGCACACTGACCACTAGGAGGCAAACACTCAACGCAGGAGCTGCCACGCTGTGGTGACTTGGCAGTGGCGGTGGTGACGCACCCCTGAACCACAGAGGAGGGACCCCGATTCCTCACAGGGCCACACAATTCCATCTTCGGCCATGGATTATGTTGTTGCTGGGTACTGTTGCCCCAAATCTGGTGGGGGAGGGAATGTAGAAAGTTGGCTCCAGGGTGTGTTCAGCCCCTGGCTAGCCTAGTCCTGCCCTGCCAGCCACCTTCTAATTAATTTCCTTTCAACGTACACGAATCTGTGCACTGGGCCACTAGTAAACTATAAAGCAGAAAGCTCACAGCCACTTGAACGTTCATAAATCACCTAAGGAAGATGTTGGTTTGATTAAGAGAGAAAAAGCAGCTCACTTAGCCGAATAGCTCTCCTCAAAACACTATCACCTGAGAACTGAACAAGTTAACCTGAGTGCTGCTAAAGATCCGGTGTTCTCTTTGGGCAGCTGGCCATGTAAGTGGGACGCGTGTGGGTTCCTCTTTGCTCTGTGGAATGGAGAGAGAATGCTTGAGGGAGCGGCACTTGTGAGCAAGGAGGGAGATCGGCCGCTGGCTGCCTCAGTATTCTAATTTTGGCTTCTGGTGAGTAAGTTTCCTTTCACTTCTTTGAAAGCAGGTCAACAAAAAGCATTTGATGTTAACCCTCAATTATAGGGTTTGTACACATACATCACTGAAAACTAATTTTGTGAAGGTACATTTCTTACTGACCCCGCCTCAAAATGTTCTTGTGAGATAGGAAAGTAAGATACTCAACTGAGCACTCCTCTAACTCCTGCGGTCCTCCCCACCTCGCCTCCCAGCCTCGCCTCCTCCATTCCTACACCAGCCCTTCATTGAAGGCACACCTGGTCACTGGCTCACAGGTATCACTGAGCTTCTGTTCGCACTATTACCCCTCCGTCTGGGTGTGCTTCTCTCCAGTCTCTGCCTAAGAGCTCCTATTTATCCTTCAAGGTCCATCTCCACATCGCCTCCTCTGGGGGACTTCCCTGATACGTCTCTTCCCCACCTCCTTCCAGAACTTGGCTACTCCTTCTGTAACCACATTCCACATACATTATCACTGTTTACTTGTGTGTCTCTGCAGCTCGAATTGCTTCAGAGCTCTGTTCTCAGCTATTTGTAATCTCAGGCTAGGAAAGCACCTGAGCGCATATAAGACGATCAGAGATGCTGATCATAAGCAGCTTAATAAACAGGCTCCTTTGGACATGCCACACCGAAAGCCAAAAAGCTCAACTGAAAGCAGCCTGACAAGTGCACCGCGGAGCCCTAGGCTGGATCCTGGTGCAGAAAAGGAACACGAGTGGAAAACTGCTCAAGTCCCAATGAAGTGTGAAGTTTAGTGTGGACAGATGTACCATCGCTGAGTAAAATGTCAACATTAAGAGAAAGCAGGTGAACAGTATATGGGAACTCTATGCACTATCTTGTGGCTTTTCTGTAAATCTAAAATTATTCCAAAATAACAAATGTGTTAAGAAAACTTTTAAGTAGTCTAGAAAAAGTTGAAAGAACTACAAATACTGATGAGGACATGAATGTGGATTTTAATTACAACCATAATAACACAAATAAAATAAGAAATATACCTCTCTTCTTAGAAGTAGAGGAACGAAATTATTTTTCAACAACCTGAAATGAACTAAAATACGTGAGAATGTATGAATGCTGCAAAATGGTAAGATTTCCATCATTAAAAAGGAGTTCAATTTGTTGTTTCCCGAAATCCATAACTCAACATTGAAATCACTTGCACAGAGCGTGAGGCCGCACTATCAGATCACAGACATCAGAACTCCATTAGCGATGTAAATCATGGGAGTAATTACAGCATTGCCTCAAACAGAGCCTGGTTTGAAGTTAATGATTCCCTTGTTCTAACTTCGGGACAGAGGGGCCGTGCTCTACTGAAGTGTGTTACTCTGAAACAATCTTTCTATAATTTACAGTAACTTGTAAAATGTAATCCCAAGGTCCCAGGCAAAATCCATTCCCATACAACACTAGCCACTTAATAAGAAAAAGTTTTAAAAACTAGGGCTACCCATACATGAGTAAAACAGAAAGCCATGGACAGTGTGACATTTCTATAATAAGTTTTTGGAATTCAATGGAATACTGTTTTAATTTTAAAACCCAACCACTCCAGAAAGATTAATTATAAGATGACAAGAATCCAGCTACCCCGCTAAATTTAAAGAAGTCTGATTTAACGTTCCCTATGCCACCAGTAGTGTGTTAACCTCAGGCCACCTGAACGAAGAAGATACAGCACAGTTTAAATATATAAACAGAGTGTATGTTTTGATCACAGTGAGACATGCCTGACTCTACAGATGTAGATTTCCATGAGCAGCTAGAAAAAATCTAGAGCACTGTCTAGTTTTAAGCTAAGCAATTCCGAGATGTAAAATACTTACATCACTTTTTAAAAAAACCCTAAGACTTTTGTATGAATATTAAAATCATTAACCATTTGAGTAGACTTGGTGACAAAAAGAAGCCAACAATGAACACTAATATCTCAGCTAACCTTGAACAATCTTTCTTAAACTTTTAAGTATTTTCCGAGTCTAACTTGGAAATCAAAGGAATCCATGTCTGAAGTGTACATCCTCCTGAAACTTGTCTAAGATCATTAGGCCATTTTTTCAGATACATGCCAAACAAATTTGGTCTTTTGGGAATCCTTCTTTGCTTAGTTCATATTAGATATATTCATTTCTGTTACAACTTAATAGCAAATCATGAAAAATAGGATATTTCATTTACACAGAGCACTGTATCAAAACCAGAATGATTAAACAGGGATCCTAACACAATGTTACTCAGTTCAAGTAGCTTGAATTACAGGAATGATACAGAGGATTGCTAAGCAGGTAACAGGATAGCCTGGATAGATAAAAGTTTAAAGATAACTCTAACTTGCTAAACACTGAAAAAGAAATACACCAAAAAGTAAGACAGTTTAAAAACAGGAGGTTAAAATCAAATACTAGAACAATTTCTTTACTTTCTCTTGAACATTTGCACTATAGGCACTTTATGCAATTTATGTCTTTCAGGTTTTTAACCTCAGTTTTTAACTATCTTCCTAAACAGCTTTATGTCAAACTAAGTTCGATCAAACTCAAGAATAAGAACCAGTAACACAAAAACAGCCCTCTTTACAATCTGCTAAAATACTCCATCTGGTTGATGATATTAACTCCACAATGGACCCTGAGATCAGGCCTGATCTCCCAATTTTCAGTCTCTTTATTTCTGTATTCTGTTTAAATTTTAAAACAAGCTCCAGCGATCTGAACAAATTTGTCGTCCACTGCTCTAGACATGTGTCTTTGTGGCTAACATTCTCGCTCTTGGGTAGAGCATCTTTCTTCCCTTCCCCCATCCTCCCCAAGTCCCAATCCCTAATCAAACAAAACTACACGAAGCCAACAAAACATAAACAGTGCAGGATAGCTCAAATCTATTAGCAAGCTGCTTTGCCATGTTTTACCTACTCCCTAATCAAACAAACAAAAACCTCTAAGCAAGATTATCAACAAGGAGCAAAATAGTCCGTTTTACCTCTTCCCTTAGTTTTGGACAATTTTCTGGTGCTCATAAAAATAGTAGGGAAAAAGTCAGGAAAAAGCAGGGATGATGAAGCACAGATCCTGTACTGATTATACGCATTAAAAAATTAGCTCCTGGATTAAAATAGAAAGTAATTAAATTCAGGTGAACTCAGTTATTTAATAGTAATTAAGTAACTATTCTGAGTTGGATGTGTTGATAATGGGAGTTTAAAATCCCTCACCCTACCTCAAGTTGAATTTAATTACATCTGCCAACCGTACAAAATGACAACTTAATATTGAGAATTAGCAGGCGTGTTCTTGTGAATTAATGAAAAACTAAAGTGTTGTTGTTTTTTGTTAATCCTCATCTCAAGATATTTTTCCCATTGATTTTTGGAGAGACTGGAAGGGAAGAGTAGAGATAGAAACATCAATTGGTTGCCTCCTGGACACACCCCAACTGAGGTTAGGGATCAAGCCTGCAATTGAGGTTATGTGCCCTAGACCAGAATCAATCTCACGACCCTTTAGTCTGTGGACCGACACTCTAACCATTGAGCAAACTACAATAGTTAGGGCTAAAGCAGAGATACAGTTAGTTCTTCAATATTTTATCTCATTCCAACTTGTATTTAATGAGTGTCTACTGCATCATAGGACTGTCATCTATTAATTAGCTCTCTATCCATCTGTTATATAGAAAGCCTGTGGTCATCACGCCATCACACCGAAACAACCAGTCAGCAGGAGGATGCGCGTGTGAGGTGGGCGGGGCTGCATGTGCAGCGAGGTGCAAGCGGGTGGGCAGGGACTTGACTCTGGAGGACTTGTCCGGAGGCGCGGGTGGGTTTGTGGGTCCCGCCAGGGGCAACGGGCAGGTTTCTGGGCTCTGCCTCCCGTGGCAACAGCAGTGGCGGCAGCTGTGGGACTCTCTCTGGGTCCTGCCAAGGCACGGGACTCTGGGTCCCGGGTCTCACGCGATTTTGCACACTGGGCTCCTATTGCCTCAATGGAGAACTTGACCCCCCAGTCTTTGAAAGGGCCAGACTAACGGAACTCATAGCACTTCATCCACCCTGCCATATTCCCACCTCAGCTGCTGGCTAGTGGTGGGCACCTCAGGTGGTGAGCCAATCTGACATTCTTTCCCAGGAACCTGAAATGCGGCCCTGGGAACCTGACTCAGGACATGAAGCACCTGAACTACCAGGACAAGCAGTGTGCGAGCCAGAGGTGCCAGAGTAAGCCAGAGCTGAAAATTGGGGGTGGGAGTGGGGGCAGGGCCAAAGAAGTCCTAAGTGAGCAGAGAAAGCTGATCTGAAGAGGTGGCTTCCCAACAGCACAGGACAAGTGACTATTCTGTCCTGAAGGAATGGGGAGAGAAAGCCCCCATCACAATCCTTACACTCGGATATGGCTCTGTTCTCGTCTGTCTTTGGATGTCTGGTGCCTATGACGTTGCTCACGGTGTCTTTTCAGTCAACTCCTCCTTGATTGGGACAAGGGGGAGAGTTCCTGTTCCCTGCAGGCGAACACCTCACATTATTTATAATATAAAGCTGAGAAATACCTAGTCCTCTCTGCCCTCAAGGACCATGGAGTCAGGAGCAGGCCAGTATAAAAATAATCATCATATGAGGTAGACAGACTATAAGAGACATCAAACGTACTATGAGATTTCAAAGAAAGGGACAGAACTTCAAAAAGATTTCATGGAGGAAAGGGAACCGCATAATAGTAATTATAAGAGATGGAGCTTTGGGATATTTTTAAAATGCATTTACTAAGAGAAAGAAAATGATGGGGCCCTAAGTCAGTCAATAACAACAAAATTTTACAGGTCCAGTAACTCCAACATCTGGTAACAAATGAGTCATAGGACTTGGTGACTGACTGGAAGGATGAGAGCAAGAGAAGAGTTAAAATTCTAGATCTGTTTTCAGCCAGGAAGACTTGAGAATGATGATGCAGGACAGGAAGTTCCCAGCAGGTGGACTTGGGGGAGAGAAGGGACATGGGGAGGTAAGTTCTATGTTGGGTTTATCAGCCTGAGGGAAGTGGTGGCCTGTGGGGATTGAATTCACTGGGAAACAGGAGAAAGACAAGCCATCTGAAGTACAGGAAATAGACTTCTCAAAATTCCAAGTAATAAACTGCCCTCTAAAAGAGGAACTAAACACTCTTCACAGTGTCTAGGTTTTTCCTTTTGCATTTTGAACTTTGCATTTTTGTGCAGCTACTGATTCTACTGGTCCCAATGAGGGACGTTAAGAATGGAAGGCAGCCAAAACCGGTTTGGCTCAGTGGATAGAGCGTCAGCCTGCGGACTGAAGGGTCCCGGGTTCGATTCTGGTCAAGGGCACATCCCCAGTAGGGGGTGTGCAAGAGGCAGCTGATGGATGATTCTCTCTCATCGATGTTTCTAACTCTCTATCCCTCTCTCTTCCTCTCTGTAAAAAAATCAATAAAATATATGTTAAAAAAAAAAAAAGAAAGTTAGAGCTGCCTCTTGCACACCCCCTACTGGGGATCTGCCCGCAACCAAGGTACATGCCCTTGACCGGAATCGAACACGGGACCTTCCAGTCCACAGGCTGATGCTCTATCCACTGAGCCAAACCGGTTTCGGCCAATGTTTCTAACTTTCTATCCCTCTCTCTTCTTCTCTGTAAAAAATCAATAAAATGTATTAAAAAAGAAAAGAAAAAAAGAATGGAGGGCAGATAGTATTGTGGGAAAAGAACATGAGCGAATCTATAGCTCCTCTCTCAGGGAAATGCTATAACCACAAATTTGCTAGCAATTTATAAAAAGCCATGGATCTTCTGAAGCCTTAAGGGGTATTACCCTCCCTCCCCCCGCCCAGTTAGTTTGTTAAAACATGCCATGGAAGAAACCAGAAAGGAAAAGAGGAAGTACCTGCCAAGACCCATCCCCTCCCTTCTCCTTTCCCAGCAGCTGGGGAGAGGCTGAGCACCACGGGAGGAACTGGGTAAGGGACACAGGTCTTGGACTGCTCCAAAAGAGGAACCACGGTCAGAGACAACAGCCTCAGAACTAAAAGACCTTTTGGTAATACTGCAAGGAAGTTTAATAGACTAAAATTATTTTAAAACAACACAGATGTAGCCCTGGTGAAAAGGTTATATACCCTATAAATTCTAGTAAATACTAAGCACCCTACTCTCTGTCATCCCCACAGAATCAGCCTATTCAGGGAAGATTACAATCTTATAATTCCAAAAAAGGACCCCATTGTCAGACTGCAGAACGAGGAGTGCATTTAAATAAAAGACACAAAGAACAGTGAGTGCTTATAAAAAAACAACCTATTTTTATAATGTGAATTTCTACTTTTTATGCCAGTTCCCCCCCCCCCCCCCGCCCTCAGAAACGAGATGCATCCTCACAAGAAATTTAACAACTGTCTATGAATCTTATGCCAAAAAACGGCAAACATTGCAAAGGATATCATCCTGTGAGGACATAATGCATATGGTACTTATCAAAAGACTGACTAATTTCAATGAGCAGATTCAGCCAGTGATACCTAGATATTTAAATGTGAATCATCGATTGTATAACACAAGGCTTAAGTGAATTAGACGATTCCAACTATCTGCACGTTACTTAATTTCTGCCACGCCACCACTGGCAGAATCCTAAAGAACAAAGCATCACCCTCATTTTGTACAATGTTTGTGCAAGACCTGCTAAGAGGAACTACAAGAAACAAGAATCTGGAGGTGGCACAGGAGTAGATCATGCAAGAACTTACAAATCTAAGTGACAATATTTAATTTCTTCACCATAAAGGATTGATATTTATTAAACTTCCTTGAAGATCTTTAAAAAGAATATATTAATATTTGAAAAATAATTAGATACCTGCCTGAAACACGTTTGAAAAAAGTAGCTAAAATGATAAGCTTCACAAACACTGTAATAACAGAGGTCACCATTTATTGAATATTTGTTTGCTGAGCATTTTGCACGCATCATCTCATTTCACATTATCAAACAGGCATCATCATTCCCACTTTGCATGTGTGAAAATTAAAACTCATATGGTTGTTACATGCTCTGGGTCTCACAGTTAATAAACGGAGGTGGAACTGAGTTTGGTTTTATTTGACTTCAAAAGCAGTGCTCTTGGCCATTATACCAGTGCGTCCCAACTTTGCCACATCATGGCACACACTGAAAATGATAATATTGAGGTAAGCTAGATATGTCTTTTATATATCATAAAATTATGACATGAAAAATCAAACACAAAGTATTACAGATGATATTAAATAGTAATTAGTATAAGTCTTCCAAAGGAAATATTTTCAATGCCAAATTCAGAAATTTTACAGAGGAAACCGTACCAAAATGATCATTTCAACTGTTGTAATGAAAAATTATAAAAATGATTTAAAATTTCAAAATTATTTTAAAAGTCTGCAAGCAGCACACCTGTATGCCACCCTATGCACTGCACTCTGATTGGAAAGCTTTGCAAAATGTAATTTTGTCTTGTAGGAGATTATGATTAAACACTTATTTGACATATCAAGATCCTTCCAATAAGAGACCTAAAGGAAATTCAAATAAAACGTAACAAAACAATTATAACATGGAAGTGTTCCTTAACTAATTCACCCCACACTAGTTTCTTAATCTGAATTCCATAATACCTGTAATCTGTAACATTCATTTCGATTTAATAACAAAAATAACTATTATTCACTGAGCTAATACGGTGTACCAAGCTGTGTTCTACTTCACAACATTACCATATTTAACCCTCACAGCAATACTATGAAATACCTCTATTTTCTCCATTTTAAAAGATGAGGAAGCTGAGAGAGAATTGTGTAAATAACTTTCCCAAGGTGAATGAGAGTTAGAATATGAAACAGTGTGACTGCAGAGCCCATGTTGTTAATCACTGTGCTGAACTACATCCCTGCCAGGAAGAAAACACAGTAATATTTAATGAACACCTATTATGTGCCAGAGCGACAAGGGCAAGTAAATAGAGCGCAACTTGGACTACGCCTAACAGCGTCACAGTGATGAAGAAAAATCGACTTCCATGCACACCCAGGGGGTATTCCACAGCCAAAGAACATTCTTTGTATACGGTAGAAATAGCAAGGGAGAAAACTTGCATTTCATATGTGCGTTATGATATCGTGCCAGTAAGAGCATCTGTATCCATAACCTACTTGAAGTGGTTGATTCAACTTGCTCAAAAATATTAGAAAAAAATCTTAAAACAATGCAATTGATAAAAATTAAAAGCAAATGCTTTAGCACTTCGATTTTTACTTACAGCCTTTGAGGTTTCCTAAGTCATCCTATGTTTCATTTGTTTTTAATTAAATGCACTATTGAAAAGTCCGGAATAAAGATTTCTGTAGACATGTAGACAAGTTCCGCCTGCCAAATCCTGCCACTTGGAAGAAAGCCTCCCAGTTTGCAGCTGTATTACAAACAGGCCAATGCCCTGAGGGCTCTCTGATGGGCAATCTAAACCAAAACACTCACAGAAGATGAGAGACACCTTTACTTTTACAACCAGCTGATCAATACAGATTATGCTAATGCCCTGCGTGTTGTGATTTCTTTCAAACACCTGAAAATCAGCCCCACAGAGCAATGTCTGCCCAATATTAATAGTATTTAAAGAACAGGGGCCAGGGGCCATGCTCATTCACAATGGTGCTTCTTCACAGAGAGAGGCTGAGGAGGACTACAGTGTGAACCCACGCTTTCTGAAAGATCAGGGGTTCCATCTGGAATCTCAAGCTCTAACTTGTAACTCGCCCCCTTCGTCCAGAAAGCTGTCACCAGGGCTTCTGCCATCTACAAACCACCAAACAGCTTAACAGGGGGAGTAACAGGCACCCAGCACATCACATCCTGGGGTACAAAGTAGGTGATGGTGGAGCACCTCTCTCAAAGCAACTTCTTTTTCTCAAAAATCAATTGTTTTAAAAACTAAAGTCCTATTCCTTACAGAAACCATGACTGCCACTTCTCCGACAGATCCCTGGAAAATACTCCCAATGAAACAACTGGCTTGATTTGTTTATCCGGTTTACTGAACCTCTAGGAGCCTTTTTCTCACTTTTAAAACTAATCCCGCTGAGTAAAATGCATCTGATTGTATCTAAAAGCCACTGAAAACGAATGTGGGGTAAAATAAACAGCAATTTCTGAGGTCAATGCTCTTAGTTTGAAGGAACCAGGGAAGAGAAGAGAAGAGAAGAGAAGAGAAGAGAAGAGAAGAGAAGAGAAGAGAAGAGAACCGAACCTGCTCACCAGAAGCCTGTCCCAGTCTTTACAGTAAATGTCTGGCTCCTTAATGTACTCTAAAGTAACTCCATTCCCACTGCACATCATCCCTACCAACTTGCCAGTGCGGACCGGACTGTCCACTACGTCTTTGGACACAAACCTCACGCAAGGCAGTCCCTAACTTCCCTCAGCTCACACCATGTCCCCTTTACGAAACCAAGGGAAGGGGTGGTAAAGCCTTAAGAGGGTAAAAAGGATAGAAAAAGGTGGAAAAACAGACACAGCCTCTGCAACCCAACTTTTCCTTTATCCCCGAGAACTTGTCACTTTTTAGCTCAACCACACACACCTTCGTGTGACGGGGCAAGCCAGGGTGCTCCCTCCTTCCCTCCTGTTAACATGCCCCCCTCTCCAGCACACGCCCGGCCCCTCTATGTACATTCACCGCTCGAGCCGTCCGGCTCGGCCCGGCCATCAAGTTATCGCCTCGCTCCGAACTCTCAGGCCATCACACAAGCCCCACCCCTCTCCCCCGTCCTCCGGGCTCCCCACCACTCACTCCCACTCCCCTCGGAAAACCGTCCCCGATCCCCCTCCCTCCCTTGGGGCGCCTTTCCTATACACCCAACACAGACAGTCCTCCCTCCCCGCGCTCTTCCCGAGTCCCCCGGAGGCACACCCTCTCCCCGGTTCCCTCCACCGGAGAACCCGCTCCCGCATCCCGCCCCGCGGAGACTCAGCCGCGGCCCCCACACCCGAACCCCGCCCGCCACGCCCTCCCCCCCCCACCCCGCTCCGGGTCTCCCCGCCAGCCCGGCCCGACGCCCCTCGCGGCCCCCGAGCGCCCGGGCCTCCCCGAGCGCCCCGCCGGCCCCGCCCACAGGCCCTCACCGAGCAGCAGCAGCTTCACTTCTTTGGCCGCCTTCTCCCCGTCCTCCCGCAGGTTGCGGTCGATCATCTTGCTCCGCTCCACCGCCGCCTTGTCCTCGGCGCTCAGCGTGCAGCCCATGGCGGCGGCGGGAGAGGGGACCGGGCCCGGCTCGCTCACGCACCGCGGACACTGCGGGTCGGCCGGCCGAGACGGCGTCTGCTGCTGGGCGGAGGCCTCTCGGTCAGCTCCCCGAGCGCTCGGAGAAACCGGATATCCGGTGTTTACGACACTTCCGGAAACGCCCCGCGGCCAGTACGGCTAGTGCTGTTCCAGCTGGGGGAACTGGCGATGCAACCGGAAGCGGAAGTACGGGCAGGTGAGGGGCGGGGCTGGCCGGATCCCGGCGGTGGGTCTGCTGGGCGGTCCAGGTCCCGTGGAACTCGCCTTCATCCCTTTGCGTGTTTTCGGCTGTCGTGTTTAAATAAATGCAAAGAAACAGGGGCTGGCTCCAGTTCCTGGCGCCTTCCCCAGGGCACAGCCCCGCTTTGGGTGAGGGCTGGCGGGGAGGAGGGCGGGGATTCCTGTTAAGAACTCACAACCCGCCTGGGAGTGGCAGCTGGGAGTTTCTCACTGGCCAAACCCGGGGTCCTTGGCCAAGTGTGGGTTCTCCACCCGGGCCTCCTCATCCAGATCCATGGGATGGGAGCAGACTTCAGAGCCGGGGCCTGGCCACACTCCACAGCCGAGATCTGCAAGATCGACCGTGCCCGGGGCTGGAGCGACCCCTTCCTACCGCCCCTGCCCTCCACCCCCCACCCCCTGCTCGCTGGACCTTGTGCAAATGTGTGTGGGTCTGAGACTTGTCCAGCTCCTGCGTTGCTGGCAAAGGGCTACTTGAAATCGCTATCAGACTCCCCCTGAAAAGTCAGCGTAAGTTCCTCCATGGCCTTTCCACGCTGAGTTTCCCAGGATAAGCCAGCCGTCGCGCTCAGCAGCTCGTTCTGCCGAAGGACTTCTACCAGGACTCGTCAACCTCAGCCCCACACCCCGACACAAACCAGTGCGCCCTGTGAATCTCCTAAAATTTCCTGTTGCGGTGCCACACAAAAAGGGAAGTTCTAGTGAAGCTAGGAGCACTTGAGAAGTAATAAATCCCCCAAGAAAGTCCCAGACTGAAAGCCTGTTCCACTCATAATCCTGGGTACTGCCGGGAAGGGGCCCTACATTACCTTTTTCTCCCAATAGCCCACCCGTACTCTCCACCAAACGGTTCAGAGAGGGGAACTCTTGTTCCTGTGATTAAAAATTATGTCCCTAATATACCCTAATAAAGGTTCTGCCCCCGTAACTTCATACCAGTTTTTTTTTTTAAAGTTTGACAAGACTCCTATTCATCCCCTAATGACTGTTAGAATAAAAGGAACATGTTTTCTCATATCAATACTAATGGGGAAAAGGGCAAGAGGAAAGGGGAGAAAACCCAGTATTGGTTGCGCACCTACTTGCCAGGTATGGCGAGGTGCTTCCACACATCATCTCCTTTAATCCTCACCACAGCCCTGCGAGGTGGATACTGTTATCCCCACTTTTGCAGACGAGGAAACAGGCGCAGAGAAGTTAAGCATCTTTCCCAGGTTCACACCGTGAGTAGGTCTGTGTGACTCCCATAGCCCCCCCTTTCCTATCAAGCCCCTGTAAGGGGTTACCCGGGGAGACCTGACAACAGCGGGTCTCCATCTAGGATTGAGAGTTACCCCAACACCACCAGGGCACAGGAAAAGGCCCCTGACAGGACACTTGTCTCAGGAGATTAGGGGCCAAAATGTTTCCAGGAACAACTTCCACAGCTAAGGATTATATATCAAACTCGACCAGGTGACCAGAAAACTCCTGGAAGGTGGTCATGGCAGAAACTGTTGGGAAAGTTCTTAGCCCAAGAGAAGAGAAATGTTTATTTCCTTCATCATTCACTCAGGACGAGGGAGGGGAATAAAAGGCAAAGGAACCGGCGTATGTCAAAGTCTGTAATAAACGCCAGTGAGATCACAGGTGCCAGGAAATTTCCGCCTGAGTTAGTTATCCTTGCACTTAAATTTTTCCCCTTTGATGTATGGGGAGGAAGGGTTGCTGGGCAAAGTGAAAGAAAAAGGTAAAAGAAATCAACAAAATGGCTCCCAGACAATGTTAAATGCCCCCCTCTTCTGCCCTGCATCCCCTCTCCCCCTCGCCACACACACACACACACACACACACACACACACACACACACACACAGAGGCACCTTTCCTATTTCCACTGGCTCACACTGCCACCTGCTGGCAGAGTTAGGGCCTACTCGCAGATCAGTGATGTTGGAAGAGGTTTTCCCTTTTAAGATAAAGTCCTTTAGGAGTTTATCTTAAAAGGGAAGAGAGAGGAGAATATGTTTTGCAATCACAAAAGACTCCTGGGTGTATACAGTATCTAAGGGATTCCTTCAATGTAATAGGCGCTAGACTAGGAAGACAAAAACCCGGAAATTTTCCTAGATCTAAACAGAGAAAGCTGTTTGCCCATTTTCATTTAATAAATTATTTTTTCCCCCTCTCAACTAAGTTTTCATTTACAACCCACACACTTTCCATAATCGGCAGGAAACCTCTGTGGTACGTATCTTGCGGCCACGGACTGAACTCTCAGAAGTTAGAACCATGTTGCTATATATTCTCCAGGATATTTCCCCCAGAACTCTATAAGGCTTTACCAGACGTAAATGGTCTGTGAAAACACAAGGTACTTGGACAAATTAGACTGTGAACTCCTTGAAGACAGTGACATCACATCCTGCGGGTGGGTAGTCGGCTGCGATGCACTGCATTTGAACGGAAGGCGTCGACGTTGATATCAGTATAACTTTTGTAATAAAAAGTATTTATTGGCTGTTCAAAGGGGAAACTATCCCACTCCCACCAGGCCGTCATCCCCTCGGGTGCTCAGTGAGCCAGGAATCTGTTCAAACACAGACCACGCTGCCCCCTTGGTCCTGCCTCCACCCTGCACGGTCACCTGATTCAGCTGAGGGAAGTGAGTGGACGTCCCAGGTGGAGGTCCCGTCCAATCTGCAATGATGCCCCCTCCCGTGAGAACACCACCACCGATGCCGGCCAACACAGTTCCTACAGTCGCAACCAGTGAGCAGCGGAGCCCCACTCCCGTGCCCTCTCTCCAACCCAGGGCTGCCGACCGGAGAGAGATGGAAGTCTTTGTCACTGAAGCTAATTTTGAGAGCGACGAATGGGAGCAGGGAGGCATTTAAATGGACCATGGAAACTCCACCCAACCAACCCATTCCCAACCTTAGTCTCTGTACCCGATGGTCCAGGGGCTGGAGGTGGGTCACGGCCATGAGGAGAGAGATCAGGGAGGCCAGTCCTAGGGGAGGGGAAAGAAAAGATGTATGGTGTTATTGGTAACGACGGTCACCTAGCTTCTCTGTGCCCAACCACCCTAACAATTCAAATCCTACAGCCATCCAACCCCCAGTCCTTCCACTTCTTTGTCCTAAAAGACAAGGAGAAAGAGCCATCCTGTCCTACTCCTGCCTCTGCAGACGGAGATGAACCCCCAGCTTAATGCCCCGCATGCGGGGAAGAGACAGAGCCATGGAACAGAGGGGCTGCTCCCAGGACACAGGGCAGGAGGGAGCAGCCCCCTGACTGCCCTTTCCCTTGGCTT
The DNA here is from genome assembly GCF_014108245.1 of Pipistrellus kuhlii. Taxonomy (NCBI): domain Eukaryota; kingdom Metazoa; phylum Chordata; class Mammalia; order Chiroptera; family Vespertilionidae; genus Pipistrellus; species Pipistrellus kuhlii. The sequence continues at coordinate 4,897,129 of NW_023425523.1, forward strand.
CTGGCTGAACTCGGGGAAAGGATCACGCCCCTCTGATCCTCTCCCTTTAAGGAAACCGCAGGCCTAAACCTAAACTCACATGGAAACACGTGGCTGGAATGGTGCTTTTTAAGCCTGGCCAGGAGAGGGGACCACGTGGGTCATTTTCTTACCTTGCTTGGAGGCAGTTACTGCCCCGGACAAATTACCCTGAAACATCGAAACATCCTGAAAGGGTCCCCAGGACGACTCCACACCCGGCCTGCCGCCCTGCCTCCTCCAGCTCCTACCCTTACGAGCGAAAGTTCACTAGTGGAAAGACATCCATCTTCTCACCTTCGTGACCCTTGACTCCCGTCACCATCTCACCGGGTTCCCTCCCCCAGTAGTCAAGGATCACAGCCGTGTCCGAGGCGTTTGCCACGCGTCCATCCTGCTGGCTCCGTTCCCAACCCCGAAAACGCTAAGCAGAGGCCGCCTGCAGAGGCCCCGCGGGCCCCGCTGGCGGGGGAGAGGGGAGCCACCGGGCGCTGCTCCTCGCGGTCCTGGCCGGCCCGGGCCCCCCTCCCTCCGCGATGTCCAGCCTGCTGCCCGTCAGGATGCGGGCCGAGGCGAGGGGGCCGGACGGAGGTAGCTGTCGGACATGATGATGTCGCTGGTGAGCTGCTGCTCCAGGAACTCGGAGGTCTCCTCGGCTATCTGGCCCGGGATCCGAAAGTCCACGGCCGCCGCCGCGGCCTCCTGCTTGGGGCTGGGGAGGGGCCGGGCCCCCCAGGACTCGGTGGCGCAGCCGGTGCCCTGCAGGAACTGCAGGAAGTTCTCCTCGATGGAGCCCTCCCGGCTGGGCAGCCGCAGCTCCTCCTCGGGGGCCTGCTTGAAGAAGCAGACGAACTGCTTGCTGAGCTCGCCGCGGATCTGCCGGTTGAGGCAGCCGTAGAAGAAGGGGTTGGACGTGAAGCAGAAGTAGCCGATCCACGTGACCACGTTCTCCACCTGCCGCGCGGACGCGGGCTGGGCGCTCAGGGCCGCGTAGAGGTGGAAGGAGAAGTAGGGCAGCCAGCACAGCAGGAACTGGCCCCCGACGGCCAGCAGGACCACGGCCGCCTTGCCGCCCCCAAACGTCCGGTGCGGGGTGGTCTGGTGCGCCCCCGAGCTGGTGACCATGGTGGAGCGGCTGCTGAGCGACTCGGAGCGCTGGCGCGGCGTCTCCATCCAGGTGGGCAGCGGCCCGCGCTGCAGGGCGGCCACGCGGGCCACGCGGAACATGCTGCAGTACACCACCAGGATGAGCAGCAGCGGCAGCAGGAAGTACAGGACGGCGAACACCACCACGAACAGCTGGCAGTAGGCGCTGCGGCTCCACTGCAGGGAGCAGCCCGGGGGCAGGCCGGGCACCCCCTCCTCCCGCGAGGCCCTGCCCAGCACGGGCACGGCGGCCATGGCCAAGGCCTTCACCCACACGCCCACCAGCACGGAGGCCACCAGCCCCAGCGTCATGCGCACCTCGTAGCGCATGGGGTGGACCACATAGTAGTAGCGCTCCACGTTGATGGCCGACACGGACAGGATGGCCAGGCTGACGAAGCACACGCTCAGAAACACGTAGAGGCGGCAGGCCACCTCCCCGAACAGGGCGTGGTCAAAGAGGGTGGAGCTGGAGAGCATGGCCAGGGGCATGAGGGTCAGGGCGGCCAGCAGGTCCACCAGGCAGAGGTGGAAGACGAAGACGAACTTGCGGAGGGCGGGCGTCTTGGCGATGACGGCCATCACGGCGGCGTTGCCGGCCACGGCGGTCAGGTCCAGCAGGAGCATGAAGAAGAGGGCCACGGACTCCGAGGCCACGTCCCGCAGCCCCGCCTCGGGGGCCCCGCTGGCCGTCGAGGGGCCCGGGGTTTGGGGGGCCCTCCCCGGGGCGGAAGAGTTCCCTGATGGCTGGGGGACGGGCGAGGACTCCATGGGGCCGGAAGAGGACGCCCGGGCCGCCTCCTGTCACAGGCCCATCCCCCATCCTAGTCCGGTGACCCTGAGATGGCGCCGGGTGCGGGGGTGGTGGGAGCGGGCACCTCCTGCAGGCGTCTCTCGGACCCGCTCCGGAGGCCAGCCTCGGGGGGAGGCAGGGCGGCTGGACGGAGCCCCCCGGCCAGGAACAGGCTCAGGAGCTCATGTCTCTGCCCAGAGGTAGCTCAGGGTCTGCCGCGGTGACCATGACCTTGGAGGAGACAGACGAGAGGGATGGGGGAGCCTGGCCCTCTCAACACTCCGCCCGCCGACTGGCCTCCGGCTCCTTCTTCACCACGTCCTCTCCTCTGTGGTCCAGGCCCTTCTCCCCTGTCCAGGACACCCCGTCCAGAGCGTCTGAATCCGCTCCCCTCGCCCAGGGTCCCGCCGAGCTCCGGGACAGCGCCCGGGGTTCGAGGCTGTCCATGTACGGCTCCCGGTGTCTGGTCTCCTCACGGCCGCAGGCGCAGGCGGGGGCAGGAAGAACACGAGGGCTGGGAATTGCCAACGCAGCGACTCTGCCCAACGCCAGCTTCCTCATCAAGGCATCTGGAAGCGGAGGGAGCCACGCCGACCTCGCAGCCGTGCTCGGAGCACCCTGAGGTCCGGCAATGAGAAGACCGGTGAGGGGCAGGGGCCTTCCCGGAGGCGGCCCAGCGGCCGGGCCTGGGGCTGAGCTCTCTGCGCAGTGACCCGCAGGCAGCCCTGCCCGGGAGGGTGCACCGACGTCCGCTTTGCAGCCGGTGACATTGAGGCCTGGAGAGGGCACTTACCGAAGGTCACACGGCGAGTGCGTGGCGAGGGCGGCTGCCACGCCGGGTCCAGTGGCACCTCCGCAGCGGCCGGGGCGTCTCGGCGTCCAGGGAGGAGCTGCCGAGCGTGAGCCGTCTCTGAACACGTCCCTCCCCGCGCTGGGGCTACGCTGGACGGAGCGCCCTGAAAGGGGACAGGCGGCTCCAACACCGTCCCCAGGACAAAGGGCTGGTGCTTTGGGGGGCGGGGTTGGGGGTGAGAGGAAACAGGCAGGCCCTGGCCGGGAGCTCAGCCGGTTGGAGCATCGTCCCACTACACCAAGGCTGCAGGTTTGATCTCCCGTCAGGGCACATGCAAGAGTCAACCAGAGAAGGCAGAGATCGCGGAGCAGCAACCTCTCTCTCTCTCTCTCTCTCTCTCTCTCTCCTCTCTCTCTCTCTCTCACCCTTCCCTTTCTTCTTCTCTGTCTAAAATCCATACATTAAAAAAATAAATAAATGGAAGCTTGGAGTTCAGCTCTTTGAGCTTCCACTACCCCAAAGCTGGAAGGGCAGAAGGCACTAGGTAGGAGTGTCGAACTCAATCAGAGAAGGGGCCAAAATCTAAAATCCAGCCTAAATCGCGGGCCGAATGGTTTACTGAAGAGTCATAAACTGTCATTGTGATGGAAACGCAGCGGAGTGCAGTGATGACAGCGCGGTGCGGGCCACATTGCAAGGCCTGGCGGGACGGATTTGGCCCGCGGGCCTTGTGTTTGACACATGTGCACTAGGAAGCTGTCCTCCCACCCACTCGGCCACTGTGCCCCTGCAGGTGGGAGGGGAGCTGTCTCTAACCTCCCAACCCCCGGGCCCCATCTCCCTGGTCACTGAGGTGACCCCCGAGGACCCCAGGCCCAAAGCCCTCTTGTTCCGGGACTGTTACCACATCACGGAACTGGGGGGGAGGGGGAGAGCAGGCATCTGGGTAAGGGGGTAGGTGGGAGAGTGGGTAGATGACTTAGATAGAGAAGGTCGGTGAGCGTGAAGCAGAGAAGAAACCGGGAGGGGAAGTCTGGGGTCTCAGCGTCTCTGCTGCCCCCTGATGAAATGGCAGCTCAGCCCTGTGCCCCGTGCTCCTCAGCCCTGTGCCCCGTGCTGCTCAGCCCCGTGCCCCGTGCTCCTCAGCCCCGTGCCCCGTGCTCCTCAGCCGTGTGCCCCGTGCTCCCCAGCCCTGTGCCCCGTGCTGCTCAGCCGTGTGCCCCGTGCTCCTCAGCCGTGTGCCCCGTGCTCCTCAGCCGTGTGCCCCGTGCTCCTCAGCCCTGTGCCCCATGCTCCTCAGCCCTGTGCCCCGTGCTCCTCAGCCCCGTGCCCCGTGCTCCTCAGCCGTGTGCCCCGTGCTCCTCAGCCGTGTGCCCCGTGCTCCTCAGCCCTGTGCCCCGTGCTCCTCAGCCCCGTGCCCCGTGCTCCTCAGCCCTGTGCCCCGTGCTGCTCAGCCATGTGCCCCGTGCTCCCCAGCCCCGTGCCCCGTGCTCCTCAGCCCCGTGCCCCGTGCTCCCCAGCCCTGTGCCCCGTGCTCCTCAGCCCTGTGCCCCGTGCTCCTCAGCCCTGTGCCCCGTGCTCCTCAGCCCTGTGCCCCGTGCTCCCCAGCCCTGTGCCCCGTGCTCCCCAGCCCTGTGCCCCGTGCTCCTCAGCCCCGTGCCCCGTGCTCCTCAGCCGTGTGCCCCGTGCTCCTCAGCCCTGTGCCCCGTGCTGCTCAGCCGTGTGCCCCGTGCTCCTCAGCCCTGTGCCCCGTGCTCCTCAGCCCTGTGCCCCGTGCTCCCCAGCCCTGTGCCCCGTGCTCCCCAGCCCTGTGCCCCGTGCTCCTCAGCCCCGTGCCCCGTGCTCCTCAGCCCTGTGCCCCGTGCTGCTCAGCCGTGTGCCCCGTGCTCCTCAGCCCCGTGCCCCGTGCTCCTCAGCCCTGTGCCCCGTGCTCCTCAGCCCTGTGCCCCGTGCTCCTCAGCCGTGCTGAGTTTGCACACAATTGAAAGAGCTGCCCGGCGTAATTTTCCTTGTTTTCATCCCAGATGCCATTCCTACAGCCCAGACCCCTCCGTCTAGTGGGCTGAGGTGTGCGCCTGAGAGGCGGACGGTGGACATGCAAGGCGGAGGGGCTTTCTGTGGACACGTCACACGTGGCCCGGGGCCCAGGTTCCTCGTCTGTGAAAAGGGAGGACTGGACCAGCCCTGTTGTCGGCAAACTGCGCTCGAGAGCCACATGTGGCTCTTTGGCCCCTTGAGTGTGGCTCTTCCACAAAATACCACGGCCTGGGCGAGTCTATGTTGAAGAAGTGGCGTTAGAAGAAGTCTAAGTTTAAAAAATGTGGCTCTCGAAAGAAATGTCAATCGTTGTCCTGTTGACTATTGGCTCTGCAGACTAAGGAGTTTGCCCACCACTGCACTAGCCGATCTCCAAGGTCTCTCTGTGTGATAACTTTTTATTTTATTTTAATATATATATATTTTTTTTTAAATTGATTTTTCACAGAGAGGAAGTGAGAGAGATAGAGAGCTAGAAATGTCGATGAGAGAGAAACATCGACCAGCTGCCCCCTGCACAACCCCTATTGGGGATGTGCCCGCAACCAATGCACATGCCCTTGACCGGAATTGAACCTGGGACCTTTCAGTCGACAGACCGACGCTCTACCACTGTGCCAAACCGGTTTCGGCTGTGATAACTTTTGATGACTCTGTGAGCTCCTGGGCCACCGAGGGCCTGGTGGCTGCTCAGTGTTAAAACTCCGTCACCTGGGCCCCGGCCGGTGGCTCAGCGGGTTGGAGCATTGTCCCGTACAGTGGAGGGCCGCAGGTTCGATTCCAGGTCAGGGCATGTACCCAGGCCTCCGGTTCGGGGCATGTACGGGAGGCAACTGGCCAATGTTTCTCTCTCACATCCATGTTTCTCCATCTCCCTTCCTCTCTAACATCAATAAGAACATACCCTCGGGTGAGGATTAAAATTAAAAAAAAAAAACACCCCCTCCACCTTTTCTCTGACTGCAGGGAAGAGGACCAGATGGGGCCCAATCCCCCTGCACAGTGACGGCCAACTCCACCAGCCTCGCCCCCTCCCACGTCCAGCACACCGTGCGGGCCCCGGGCGCTCCGGACAGGCTTGTGAATCAAACTCAAGTCCATCATTTGAATCCCTGCCGCCAGCACCTCCTCCCGGAAGGCTCAGCCCACCGTGTGGTTGTCGGGAGCCCCTGCTGGGCAGGCTGCCCTGGCCCCTGGACACAAGGCAGCCCCGACTTCGGACCACTGCCCGTCCCCAGGGGCCCCCGAAAGCCCGGCTCACAGCTAAAATGGCCTCAGAGACTGGGAGGCTGCAGAGAAGGGGGAGACAGCAGCTCCTCTCAGGAGACAGTCTCGCAGGAAGAATGCAGAGGGAAGGTAGGGGGCATCCTCGCCCTGCCTCCCGGGGCCGTGACTCCCCAGCCCTTCCGCCCGGGAGAGGGCCCAGGAGCCCTGAGGCCCGGGGAGCCGGAGGGCAGAGGCCCACGGGGCCGAGGGGCGTTGGGCCTGCCAGCAGGGCCCACCTGGGCCCCGGACGGAGGGAAGCAGACAGGGTTGCCACGTGGAGACGGGGGCTGAGGGTGGGTGCTGTGCAGGCATAATGGAGCCCTAGACCAGAAAGCCGGGGGCATCTCTCTCGGCCACAGCGCCCTCCGCCTCGCTGGGGTCTCCACACTGACTTCGAAGCCCCAGGAGCCCCCTCCTGCCTGGCTGCTGGGAGCAGAGGGCTGCGGGCACCGGTGTGGGAGGCAGGCCGGCCTCCCTCCCCTCCTCGCTCCCATCACTCTGCCTCCCAGACGCGCTCATCCACCGCTCCCTGCCCGCCCCCGCCCTCACCTCGGGACCTGAAGGCTTTGCCAGGGGCCGAGGTCTGGGCCTCGAGCAAGGACATGGTCAAGACACAAACACCCTCATTTCTGGGTGCAAGATGCCCGGCAGTGCCCAGCCCCAGCCCCAGAGCACCGTGGGTTTCCCATGCACCTGCCTCCCATATCGGAGATGCCCTCCCCGGCACCAGCCCGGCACCAGCCTGGCCTGCCTTCAGACGGAGCACGCCCGCCTGGGCATGGGGCTTCCTGCAGCCCCTCTCCTGGGCAGAGCTGCCCACACCCAGGATGCAGAGCTGCCATCGGCCTGGATGCCGAGGGACCCGCCTCTGTGGCAGGGGAGGAGATGGATGGGGAGCCCTCTCTGCCTGCGGGATGTGGGCACTCCCGTTGGCAGGTCAGCCCCATCCCCATCGCCAGGCTTCGGAGATGCCCACACCCAGCGCTGCCTTCGGGGTACCTGGGAGCCATCCCCGCATAAGGCAGGGTGGGCTGGTCCCCGGGACCCAGAGCCGCCCTCCGGGAGGGCCCCGCGGCCCCTGCTCCTGGCCTAGTCGACAACTCCTACCTTTGCCCAGCGGCCCGGGTCCCATGTGATAGCTCCTCCGGCTGCTGCTCCGGCTGCCGCTGCCCGAGCCACTGCAGTGAGCGTGAGAGGCAGCGGCGGGAGGATGCTCCCAGAGCTTCTGGGTCCTAATGGCCTCCCACTTCCCGCCCAGCCAGCCCCTCAGAGCCACTCAGGGCCCCTCAAAGCCACTCAGGGCCCCTCAGAGCCACCCGGGAGCAGGCCCTGCCCCACCCGCCTCTCTCGGGCTGCCCGGTGGCACCTCCAAAGCCCAGTGGGGCATGTGATGGGAGGAGGCAGGGGAGACCGCCCTGGCCGGCCGGACGAGGTCGAGAGAGGACTTGGCATCAGAAAAGTCACGTCTAAGGCCTGGCGCCGGCACTGCCCGGCACTGTGACCTTGGGCAAGTCACTGCCCACTCCTGGCCGCACTTCCTGCTCCAGGAGACGCAGGGGGGATGCCCCCCGAGGCTCCTGGCAGCCTGGATTGGCGTGGTTCTGAGTGAGCCAGCCGTCAGTGCAGGCGCAGAGCACAGAGCCCGCTCAGGCCTGGCAGGGCCCGCTCGCTCCTGCGGAAGCTGTGAAATAGGTAGAGGGGGCAGGGGTCTGCGTGGCGGGCAGCTTGGAGGGGGGTCAGGCCTGGTCCTGTTATCATCGCTTTCCCGGGACGTATGCTTATGTCGTGCAGGGCTGTGGGAACGGATGGCAGGGGGACCTGACATCCCAGGGGCCTCCCTGCAGTGCCAGCTGCTCCCTGAGAGCGGAGCCAGGCTGGCAGGAGGCTCCATGGGGCTGGGGCTGGAGGATTGGAGGGCCCCAGGCCCGGGGAGGAGCCTCTGGAGGCGAGAGGAGGGGTGAGGCTCCCCCAGCTGTGAAGAGAAGGGTCAGCAACACTCCAACAGGCCTGACCCCAGGATGCCCTCCGGCCAGGGCAGCCGTGTCTGTGAGGCCCAGGGAGGCGAGGATATAGCCTCCCTGGGCAGAGCCACTCCGGGCAGAGCCAGAAGCTGAGCCGGGAGTTCAGGCTCGTTGACTCAGGAGCCCCTGCCCTCAGCCGCGACACCCAGAGCGCCCCCCCCCCCCCGTCTCCCACAGAAAAGGTGGGGACACAGTATCACTTCCTGCACCCCAGGAGCCAGAGAACCACGGACCTCAGGGTGCTCCCGGGGCCAGGCGGCGGCCCAGGCTCCCAGCCGACAGCAAAGCGGCCGCTGACCAGCCCGACCGGCCCCGGGATCTCCTTTGGCCCAGCCGCCCTTCCCGGAGCTCAGGAGCGCCAGGCCCTTGCCATGCGGTCCGTCCAGTGATCACGCCGGCTCCATGATCACGCAGTTCCATGATCACTGGGTTCCATGGTCACGCGGTTCCATGATCACTGGGCTCCATGATCACGCAGTTCCATGATCACTGGGTTCCATGGTCACGCGGTTCCATGATCACTGGGTTCCATGGTCACGCGGTTCCATGATCACTGGGCTCCATGGTCACGCTGTTCCATGATCACTGGGTTCCATGGTCACGCGGTTCCATGATCACTGGGTTCCATGGTCACGCGGTTCCATGATCACTGGGTTCCATGATCACTGGGTTCCATGGTCACGCGGTTCAATGATCACTGGGTTCCATGATCACTTGGCTCCATGATCACGCGGTTCCATGATCACGCGGTTCCATGATCACTGGGTTCCATGATCACTTGGCTCCATGATCACACGGTTCCATGATCACGCGGTTCCATGAGGCGGCCATTCCTTGCCTTGTTGTCCAGATGACGACTCAGGTGCCTGAGGTTATGAGACTCCCGCCGCGCCGCCCCCACCCCCCACCCCCGCTCCCATCACACAGCGGGTCGATGCCAGAGCCAGGATTTGGACCCAGGTCTGTTTGAAGCCAAAGTATTTGCTCCTTCCCCCGCGCCCCAAGCCTCTTGGTGGGGAGGGGGCCTGGTGTGAGGCTCCGGGTGGAGCCTGAGGTGGCCGCTGCCGCCGGGGGCACAGCCTCCACCAGAACCAGAGATGCCCAAGTGCGGGAACCCCATAGAAATGTCCCTTAAACCCGGCAGACTGCGGAGGGACGCTTAACCCCTGGGCTGCCAGTTGGGCAAGATAGTCTTGGTGCCAGTCAAACCCTCTGGGGCCATGGGGAGCCTGTCACTGATTGGCACCATCCGGACTGGCGGGCCCCTCCCGAGGGTCCAGCAGAACCGGAGCGGACTCAGGCTCCTCAGAACAGGACGAGAGGAGGAGCACCGGCCGCTCAGACGCCTTGCTTCCCACCGGCCAGCGTGGCTCCATGGTTGAGTGCTGACCTATGAACCTGGAGGTCATGGTTCAGTTCTGGGTTGTGTGCTTGAACCCCAGGACGGGGCAGTCGATCAATGATCCTCTCTCATCATCAATGTTTCTATCCTTCTCCCCCTCTTCCTTCTTCTCTGAAATCAATAAAAGTGTTTTTTAAAAAGTAAACCAAGAAACACAAACGCCTGGGTTCTGATTGCGCTCTCCTATCGGTGGATGGCCATGTGTGCCTTAGTTTTTCTATCTGTAAAATGGGCAGAGGTCTTCGCTCTCTGGCTAGTCTAGTAGGGGTGGGGACCCTGGGATACAAAGCTGGCCTTGAGCAGCTGGGACAGGCTCTGGCCAGCCAAAGCCAGGTCCCGAGGCCCCGCCCGAGCCTCCGGGAGGGCGGCCGCTCCAGGAGGCCCCCTAGGGGTCCTCCGTGGCTCAAGAGTGGGGTTGGGGGAGGAAAACTGCCCATCCGGCCCCGGAGGCGGCTGATGACGATCAGAGTGAGGATGAGGATGAGGATGAGGATGAGGATGATGACCATGAGGCTAACAATAACGATGGCGACACGAGTTATGGAAGGCCCAATCTGGGGAGGCCCTCCTACTGTATCTCATCCAATGACCTCAGCCTGGGGAGCTGCTGACATTGCATCCCACCGGTCCGGCACAGGGAGGAGGGGGAAGCACTCAGATGGAGAACCACCCCGAGACCCACACCCTGCGCTGCCTGTGGCCCGGGAGTGGGCGCCCGTCCACGCCTGGGCAATGGCGGCCCTCGCTGAGGTCTGCTCTCTCCACCCCAGACCTCCTCCCGGCCAGCCCTGCCCGCCCCTGCCCGCCTGCACCTCCTCACAGGGCTATGTCCACCCCCTCTGCCCCCCACCCTTTCCGGTCCCCTCAGACGAGACCCTGAAGGGGACCGAGTTCATCCTCCAGCGCCCATTTGTTCAGTAAATACCCCCCGAGTGCCTTTCGTGTGCCCGCAGCCCCTCCCTCCCGCCCCCACGCCCCCCTCCGCTCTCCGGCCTGTCAGAGCCCGCTTCCGAGAAGGAGGCTGACACATCGGTTCACACGGAGCCGCCCAAGGGTCCTCTCTCCCAGAAACGTTAACAATTTAATATCCACCGTTTCTCAGGGGGCAGAGTGGGGGGGAGCGAAAGGTGGGGTCCCGGCCCCGACCGGGGTATCCCCGAGATTCCATGACCCAGACTGTCTGTCCAGACGCCTCCTCCCCCGCCCGGCCTCCCCCCAGGATGCCCACGGCAGCCCCTCCCTGCACCCACCCCATCCCCACGGACACCCAGCCCTCCCGCCCGCCCTGAGCAGGCTCCCCCTGGGCCCGCCCCGCCTCCTGCCATCCGCCTGCCATCCGGGGGCCGGGCTGAGGATGAGGGGGAGACCAGGAAAGCAGAGGTGAGAGCCTCTTCTCTCCCTTTCTTCCCCCACAGTCTGGCCGACACCCCCTGCCAGGAGCCAAGATCCAACGGTATATTCAGCCTGCAGCTGCCACTGGTCATGTGAGCCCATTGCTAGGTTACAGGGACCCAAAAATAAACGCTTCCCAACCGGATTAGAAACTGGGGGCCTCAGATGAACCGGCTCCAGAGAGCAGCAGGAACACCCACGGTGCGGCCCGGCAGCCCTGAGACCGGGAGCCCGCCCCAGCCAGCCGGCCCGCCCCCGCCCATCCATCCATCCATCCGCGGGGGCTCAAGGCCGGACCCCAAAGGAAAATCCCCCGGAGCTCCTGGGCCTTGAGACTGCAGCGTCGAGAGGCCTGCAGCCGAGGGGTGAGGGGTCCCTCCTCCCTGGCGAGCAGGGGCTGCTGGGACCATGCCCTCTGCCCATCCGCCCATCCAACCTTCCCCCACCGGCCTGCCCTTCTGATGCCCACCCCAGCTCCAGGCACCAGGTGCCCCGAGGCCTGTGACCTCTGCCGGGAGGTCTGTCCCAGCCGCCCTCCCCACCCCCGCCCCCGCAGCAGGGAGAGCTAGCCGTGGGCCCGGGCCCGGGCACGTCCACAGGAGGAGTTTCGGAAGGGCCTTCGGAGCTCGTTCCAGTAGCTCCATACACAGCTGAGGCTCAGAGAGGTTCAGTGACTTTCTCAGAGACACACAGCGGGTCGGCGGGGGTCAAGTCCCAGGTCTCTGGTTACTGAGTCTGGGAACGGGGCAAAGGAAGAGGACAAGAGATGGCAAAGAGAGAGGGGGTCCCCGGAGACCCTTCCCCAGAGCCTGAGAACCGGACGCTTAGCTTGCTCCGGATTGGAGGTGCTGTCTCCCCCTGCCAGCGCCCTCCACCTCCTCTGAGCCCAGACGGAGCTGACTCAGCCCCGTGCCTCATCCTGGCCTTGAACTCTGTCGCCTCCAGGACCTCGGTGGGGTCATTCCGGGTGCTCAGGCCGGGGGCTAGGGGGTCAACACCCCAGGGAGCTTTACCCCTCTACGTCTGAACCTCAAAACGGAGTCAGCAGAGCAGAGTTGAAAGGGTCGTTGGAGGTCAGAGGCTTACATTACAAATGAATGGGCCCAGAGAGGCGGGGTAATGCCCAAGGCCACCAGCTGGAGGGGGAGGCAGATGTGACCAGAATCCAAGCCTCCGGGGCCCCACCCATTTCTTGCCTGTCGCTGAGGGTGCAGGCAGCTGGGGTCCCTCAGACCTGACCCTGAAGCCGACCTGTTGTCCCCCAATACCCGGTGCCCTTCTTTCACCCCCACATCCCCACAGCCCTCCCAGCTGCCTCTTCTCCTCAGCAAAGCGCTCCTCTTCCTCTGAGACCGGCTCCCTGCTCCCCTCCCTGACCGTGACTTCCCTCCCCGTCCCCTCCGAGCACACTTCCCGGGCACCCCCCTCCCACCTTCCTCAGCTCCCAGCAGCCCACTCGGCAGGCCCCACGCCACTCCGTCCCAGATGTGTGTATGGAGCACCGACTCTACGCAAAGCTCTGTGCCGGGGGTGAGAGGGAGGGACACGTCCCTGAAACAAATGCAAACCCTGCCCCTTTGGTGCGTCTCATCTAGAAGAGAGACAAGGTGGGTTATGATCTTCAAAGGAGAGACAAAGTGCTCTGGAGATTCGCAGGAAAAAGTGGACACCCCCCACCCCCAGGAAATCTGGGAAGGCTTCCTGAAGGAGGCGTCCTCGGTCTGCACGGAAGGGTCCGGGCTGTAAGTGGGACTCGGAAGGAGCGTGGCCCGTGGGGAGGGAGCAGGCCTGGCAAAAGCGTGGAGACAGGCAGGCAGGCAGGTTCACGGAACACCGGGGCACCACGCGCTGTCCGGTGTGACGGAGAAAGGCTCTGTGAGGGCCGACACGGGAACAGAGAGGTAGACTGGCTGGCAGGTCAGACTGCGGGGCCACACGGTGCCGTGTTCTGAGCAGGGAGGTGCAGGCCACAGATGTGCCTGCCTCCTGCCCGTCAGGAAGCATCGACGGGGGCCACGAGCTGCAGAGGGAGGGGGTGCAGGAGGGGCTGGGAACGCTCCTGTCCCGCAGGCTCAGAGCGTGGGGGCAGACAACAGGCCCCCGCAGACATGGAGACGGTGCCTCTGAACACGTGTCCATCGGAGAGACTCAGAGGCAAGGGGCGGCCGGCGGTGAAGAGCACGGAGACAGAAGGATGCTCACGCTCCCAGCGGTGCTCTCCGGGGGCGGGGCCCCCAAGAGTGACCCGCACGTCCGTCCTGCGGGCAGGAGGCCAGGGGTGGAGTGGGAATTGGAGTGTCTGGGATTCCCCCCTCTGGGTTCCTGGTGTCCCAGGAAGTTGCCAGCCGGATCCGCAGGAGCATGGCACCCTGGACCACCGGGTGTCTCATTCCAGCTCCCGCCCCGTTCCCGCTCCAGCCCAGGAGCCCAGCGGGGCTGGCTTTCCCCACACGGCACCAGCAGCACGCCTGGTCTGACTCCAGGGGAAACCCCTGCTCCACATCTCTGGGCCAGGCCCCTCAGAATGACCCGTCCCAGCCTGGCCAGCCCACCTGGCCAGCCTGACTCCCCTCCCTCCGTCCCGCACGGGGCCCTGGGCCCTGTGGCCTCTCTCCCAGACAGTCCTGTCCTCCATTCCTGGCCCACCTGAAAACAGGACCCTCCTCATCCCCCCCGCCCCCCATTCAACTCTCAGGCTCCTATGTCTCAGGAAGGGTCAGACTCCCAGACCCAGCACCCTTCGGCGATGGAGACATGGCTGTGAGTGGCCCTGCAGGGTGGGGCGATGGTCTGCCCTCGCCCATGCACCTGAGGACCGTACTGGAGGGTGGTGGATGGAAGCTCGGCCTGGAAGGGTAGCCCTGGAGAGGGCACATTAGCCCTGTGCAGCCCAGGGTCCCCGGATGGTGAGGACCTGGGTGAGGAAGCAGAGCCAACCAACAGCTCCATTTCAGGGCCCCGAGGCGGCCCTGACAACCAGCAGCCACCAGAGGGCAGTGTTGGCCAATGAGCTACAACGCGCCGCCTGCGGGAGGTGGGGCGGGGGTGCCTCCCCCTCCAAATCCACAAGCTTGGTCCCTCCTCGGGGCCTTGCTGTCCTGTGGGCCCCAACTTCTCACCTTCTGACCCCCACACCATCCCTGCCGGGAGGGCCTGGCAAGAGGGCCGAGGCTCCCCAGAGAAAACCCCTCCTCCTCCTGGGAGGTAGCTGCCTCCTCCTCCTCCTCCTCCTCCTCCCCCTCCTTCTCCTCCTCCTCCTCCCCCCCCTCCTCCCCCTCCTCCTCCTCCCCCTCCTCTTCCTCCTCCTCCTCCTCCTCTTCCTCCTCCTAGGAGGCAGCTGGGAAGAGACAGGCCGGCAGGCGTCCTGGAGGGAGCACTGAGCTCGGAGTCCGGAGGCTGCGTCCGCCTATGGGAGCAGAGCACGGGGCCCAGCTCCCGGGAGGGGGGACGAGGCCCAGGACGCTCCCTCCGGCCCTCGGCGGCTCTGGCTTTGGAGTCTGAGTCAGCAGCACCTCCAGTGGCTTCTCTCTCCAGGGTGCCGACAGGGTGACAGTTTCAGGCCGGGGGAGGGCGGCATGGGCGGGGGGCGGGGGGGACAGAGCAGTGGGCACCTCTGCTCGCACAAACCGGGCCATCCTCCGGGGACCGCCCTCAGGAGGAAATCCGGCCTGAGGACCCAGAAGGATGACCGGGTCGGATGGGCCCCACACAGACCCCTTCAGGGGCTCCGTCTGGTTGGCTCATGGGTGACGGTGGCTGGGAGGCTGGAGGAAGAAGGTGCCCCCAGGGCCAGGCGGGGCTGTCCTAGACCCCTCCCTCCAGCCCGTTCCCTCCAGAGCCCCCAGCAGTCACCCCTCTTCTCCCCGCATCGCCCTGGCTCCTGCTTCTGGCTCCCTGCCGGCTCCCTCTCCCCAGAGAGGCTGGACCCCAGGGGAGGGTCCCTGCCTGGCCTCCCCATCTCTAGACTCCACACCCCCTCCTCGTCCCTCCAGTCAGCTCTGGTCCCTGTCCTGTGACCCAGCGTCCTCCCCTGACTCCTGGAATCCCACCCAGGCCTCTGGGCACTGTGCCCAGCACCTCGGCTTCCTCCCAGGGGCATCGATAGGGCACCTGGGGCCTGACCCCGCCCAGTACCCGGCGTCCTCCTCCTCACGTCCCACCTCCTCTTTCCTCCCTGATGGCTCCCTGTCTCGCTTTTTCTGCCTCTCAGTGGGCGTCGCTTTTTGGTCTCTCATCTGCTCACCGGTCCTGGTCTCAGAACTCTCAGTCTCCTGGCCTGGGCCTCTGCTCCCTGCCCCTCCGTCTCTGCCCAGCGGACACCGTCCCCTCTCCATCTCTCTCCACCCTCACTTCCTCCGCTGCAGTGAGCACGCTGAGGATCCAGTCCCCCCCTCCCTGGACTGAGGGTAAAAATAGCAGAGGGAGGCCGGGCTGGGAGCCAAACGGGCTCCCGGCCCCTTCCCTGCCCCCGGGGACCCGGGGGGGCCTGGGAGGCTGGGAGCTGAGGGTGGGGACTGAAGGCCGAGGGCAGAGTGACAGACCCAGGCAGAGAGAGGATGTGGCAGCAAGCTGGGGGTACGGAGCTCCCCACCAGCCTGTCCGCCCCCACGTGACATGGTCACGGAGTCCCTTCTCCCGCTGCTGAGACGGGCCCTGCGTCAGAAGACTTCCCGGGGCCCTCCCGGGCCTGCCCCCTCCTCCTGGCACAGATGCCAGCCCAGGTGGCTGCCAGCAGACGGCAGCTGGGGACCGGCGCCCTCAGGACAGGCCGCACTCACCCCGCCCGCCCCCAGGCCTAATGGGAGGCCGGAAGGGGCATCGATCGTCCCCGAGCTCGTTAAGTCACAGCCGAGGAACAGCTGGCCAGTTTTTTCCGGGCCATTAGCTGCAACGCGAAGTGGAGCAAGGGAGGGGCGTGAGGGATCGATACCCGCCTGTCTGCGGGGCAGGGCCTGGCGGCTGCCGCCTAGACTGGGGCTGCGCTCCTGTCCTCTGCTCCGGGGATGCCGCCTGGCGTTCACCCCTGAGAGCTCAGCTCCTGTTCCGCAGCCTGGCCAGCCAGCCGCGGCCCGGCTCCCGGGCTGACCCTGACCCGGCCCACTCAGACCCTCGGGATCTTCTCCCTGGGGAGTCAGAAGGACAGAGAGAGGTTCAGGTTTCCCGCCTGGTCTCAGAGGAGGCCTCACCGGGCCGGCTCCTCCCCACCCCCACGGCAAGATGACACCTCCGGCAGCTGCTCTGCTGGCCCCCAGCCCACCGCGCTGCCCCCGCGGCCCAGCCTGGGTTTGGTTTCCTGAGCGTGGGGAGAGGGCAGGGGATGCCGTGACCCGTGGGGCATGGCCGGGGTGGGAGGAGGGAGGAGAGAGATGACAGTGCTCACTCTTTCTCCCTCTCCCTGGCCCGGGAAGCAGATCAGCTGGGCAGCACCGAGCAGGGAACACTGTCCGCACGGCCGACCCCAGGAGGCCCACTACAGCGCTAACGGGTGAATGGGCTCTTTACTAATAAAGCGTCAAGGCCGGCGTGGCTCAGGGGATGAGCATCAACCTATGAGCAGGAGGCCATGGTCACGGTTGGATTCCCAGTCAGGGCACAGGCCTGGGTTGCGGGCTCCATCCCCAGTAGGGGGCGTGCAGGAGGCGGCCCACCAATGATTCTCTCATCATTGATGTTTCTCTCTCTCTCTCCCTCCCTCTTTGAAACCAACCAGAATATATTTTAAAAGACAAAAGCAAAGAAGAAATGTCCACCCGGACTAGGTGAGACGGCAGCGGGCCTGGGAATCGGAGGCCGTACACGATTCCTGGGCCAGCTCCTCCCTCCCCCTCCCTGTCCCCTCTCTCAGCTCCAGGGCAGCAGCCGGGGCTCGGACGCTGATTCCTGGGGGTGCGGGCAGAGTGTGGGGGGAGCGAGGTAGCCAGACAGCCGGAGAGGGAGCCCAGCAGAAGGGCCTTCAGCGGGGATGCCCTTGAGAAGCCAGGGCCCCGGGGAGCAGCGCCCCCTGGAGGCAGGAAAGGGAAGAGCGTGGCACTCCTGGGAGTGCTGCTGGCCCAGCTGGGGACCATGGGGCCCTTCACAGGCCCTGTGCCCGGGCCAGGCCTGTCCCCGCTGCCAGGCCATCTGAGCCATGAGGAGACGTCGGAGTGGCAGCTGCTGTGGTGTCAGGGAGGGATGTCCGGAAAGGGCGCAAAGCCGCAGCCATGGTTCTGATTCCCTCGCCCTGTTCATCAGCTCATCTGCGCCCTGTGGCGCGAGGACCCCAAGTTGCCTGAGGACAGTTGGGAGCTGCAGGGCACCCCCTCCCCTCGCACACACAGGGCTGCTCCAGGAGGACACGGCGAAGGGGCTCCCCCTAAGGCCCCGCCAAGCAGGAGGTCATGGATTTGCAGCCACAGCCGCCCCCTTCCGCCCCCAGGGGTCTCGCTGTTCACAGAGTCAGCGCCTGAAATCGAGGCTTCCAGGACATGTGTGTACGGACACACACGGGCACACATGAGCACACACGGGCACACACGGGCACACAAAGACACACACAAGCACACATGAGCACACAGGCACACACAGGCATACACAGGCACACACTGACACACACGGGCACACACAAGCACACACAAGCACACATAGGCACACAGGAGCACACATAGGCACACAAGCACACAGGAGCACACAGGGATGCAGGTCTGGCCAACTCCCGTTTCCGGCAAGGGCCTCGGGGTTCCCAGTCCTTAAAGGGGACCGCCTCTCTGAGAACAACCACGTCCCATGAGACTAGACGGAGAATCAAGAGGAATGCCAGGCCCGGAGTGGCGGTCTGGCGTTCACTGGTTATAGTTGCAGTGCCAGGAAGAAGGAGAAAGGATGAGTGATTCTATTCAGCTTCCAAAGAGCCGTCACCTGCGTGGTTATCTGAGCCACGTGACTCTGATGAGCTCACTGAGACGCGGAGCCCCAAAACTGATTGGGGCGTTCAGCCCCAACCCCGAGCCTCCCTGACCTGTCTCTCGCCTCTCCTTACCTTCCAGCGCCCGCCCTGTCCGAAGGCACCGCTGTTCTGCACGCTGTAATAATACAGCAGCTGTACAATCTATGGCCTTTTAGAACGTTTTCTCTTGCAGTAATTTCAGATTTAGAGAAAAATTGCAAGAAGGGTACAAAGAGCTCCTGAGTACCTTTCACCGAGTTCCCCAACGTCTCACAGACATGGAACACACCTGCCTCCTGGCGACCCCTCGTCCCCCCTCGCCCTTCGCGCCCCCCCTCCCCCCCCGCCCACCATGTACCCTATGTGTAATTTCTGGTCCATTCAGGAGGGATGCCCCATTAGCTTTTGACTCTTCAGTGTGTGTTTCCTAAAAGCAAGGGTGTTCTTCCACTCAACCACAGAGCAGCATGTCAGCCAGGAAGCTGACACCGATACAAAGCTACCGTCCTGCCCACAGACCCCGTCCACACGCCACCGGTGACTCTAACAGCGCCACTGGCGGCCGGGGGCCGGTCCAGGACCAGGGGTCACGTTTACTTGCCCTGTCTTTTCAGTCTCTGAATCTGGAGCCGCCTCGGTCTCCCTGGCTTCTGTGGTCTTGGTGTTTGGAAGAGGAGAGCCAAGTTACTTTGTAGAATATTCCTTGTTGGGCTTGGCTGCTGTTTTGTTATAAGAGAATCCAGGTTCTGTGTATGTGTGTGTGGGGGGGGGTGGGGGGGTGTTGCAGGTTGTTTTTAGATATATATATTTTTTTATTGATTTGAGAGAGGAAAGGAGAGAGAGAGAAAGAGAGAAAGAAACATCAATAAAGAGAGAGACTCATTGATTGGCTGCCTCCTGCCCACCCCACACTGGGGACGGAGCCCACAGCCAGGCATGTGCCCTGACGGGGAGAGAGCTATGACCTCCGGGTTCCTAGGTCGATGCTTAGCCACTGAGCCACGCCCGCCGGGCCGGGTTCTGGCGTTTGCCAGGAGTCCTACAGAAGGGAAGCCCAAGGTTTGCCGAACCTTTGGCTTGTAGAGAGGGAATCGAGGACCAGAGCGACGAAAGGGTGCGGCCAAGGTCATGGAGGTCGAGGGGAAGGACTGGAAGCCAGACCCGCTGAGTCCAATGCCCGGGCTCTGCACTTCTCCCCTCCGCTTGCACGTCTGAGGGGAGCCTCTCCGCCGGCAGCTGGGCAGCAGATGCAATTAGGACAGTGAGTGTTGGCGAACGCGGTCCCTGCAGACCCATCTCCCCATGACCTTGGCCAACCCCGGCCTCCAGGAAAGCCTTTCCCTGCTTCTCCCAGAAGCCCACGCCCACGGCCCACGAAGGCCTGATACAAACAGCGTCCGGGTGAGTCTCCGAACTCCCAGGGGAAGCGGGAGGGGGAGCGCCTCCACGCAGACCCCGGGCGGCGGGGAAGGGAGGCATGGAAATTTCCCCCGAACCCTGACGCATGCCCGCATGCCCGGAGCAGGATCAGCTGCAGCATCTCCACTCCAGCCCAGCCTCGGCCTCGTTAGCGCGCGGCAATCAGGAGGTAATTAGCTGGCTGTTATTTATTCCCGCACTCATCAGCAGCCCACGGAGGCGCTGCGGGGGCTCTGGGGGGCCTTGAGCTACCAGCCAGGAACCAGGAAACCAGGAGCAGAAGACGAGGCCGGGAGAGGAGAAGAGCGGGGAGGAGACCCAACCCCAGGCCCACACGGGTCCCGGGGGAGGAGGCCGGTCACCGGGAGCCCCCGGCCGCTCCCACTCCTCTCGGCTTTGTTCTCGGGATTGGGCTCCGGTCAATAAAGGGCCGCCCTTCCGCTCCCTGGTTCTGCCTGACTGCAGCCAAATTGCCTTTTTCCGAGGCGACTTTGGAAAAAAGATGACATTTATCAAAGCCCGCGGAGCATTGACCTTGGTGGGAGGAAGCGAGGGCAGGTGCGCTGTCTGTGGAAGCCGGGGAAGAAAACAAGGAAAACCTGCGATGCTGTCAGGCGTCAGGGCTGTCAGGACGGCCGTGGGGAGACAGCTCTGGGTTTGAGGACCCGCCCCGTGCTTTCCCGCCTGCCCCCTTCCTCCTCCTCCTCCTCACCAGTACTCCCACTGGCAACACCACCTCTCCTGCCCGACAGGAGACTGCACGTGGTCCATTCTGAGAAGGGCTCGGACCTGGGACTTGGTACCTTTGCAAAGTACAGCACCTCAGCATGAGCAGCAGCTGCAGAATTGCTCTGTAGAACAAACGGAGACCGCCATGTGGCTGGAAGGCAGGGAGTGAGGGGAATGGGAGACTGGTCCTCAAAATATTTGCATAGCAAGTACATTGTGTGCGTGCGTGTGTGTTTTGTTTGTTTTTTAGCGAGAGGAAGGGAGAGGGATAGAGAGAGAGAAAGATCGATGAGAGAGGAACATCACCCATTGGCTGCCTCCTGCACGCCCCCTACTGAGGATCGAGCCCCCAACCCGGGCATGTGCCCCGACTGGGAATGGACCAGCGACCTCTTGGTTCCTGGGTCGACGCTCAACCGCTGAGCCACACCTGCGAACAGAGACGGTTTCCTGAGTGTCTGTCTCTGCATTTCATTCCTAAACACTCACAGACGTTCTTCTTCTATGGGAATGGAGGTTGGGGAATGTGATATAGAATGAATGAACAAATGGAGGGGCATCTGTGCAGGGTGCCACCCGCCTCTGTTTGAATGCTCCCGGTAACGGGGAATTCATGATGTCAAGGCGAGAAACATGCTGTGACTGGTGTGGCTCAGTGAATAGAGCATCGGCTGCGGATTGAAGGGTCCCTGGTTTGATTCCAGTTCAAGGGCATGTACCTTTGTTGCAGGCACATCCCCAGTAGGGGGTGTGTAGGAGGCCGCTGATCGATGTTTTTCTCTCTCATCGATGTTTCTAGCTCTCTATCCCTGTCCCTTCCTCTCTGTAAAAAATCAATAAAATATATATTAAAAAAAAAGATGAGAAAAATCCATGATTGGACTGACAGTTGGAATGCCCATTTTATAGGTTAAGTAACTGGCTTGCGTCCCCAAAGGAGCGGCACAAGCAGGATTCGGTTCCCACTAGCCTGGGTGCCGCGCCGCACTGCGGGAGCCGCAGGGAGTGGTGCTGGGTGCAGGGCCTGGGAACCAGCCTTCCCCTCTGGGGTGTCTGTAGGCTGCAGGCTGACTGTGACGTTGGAACCCCGCCCCCAAAGGCAGAAAGAACATTGTGAACCAGGCATTCGTCAGCAGCATTTCCAGGGAGCATCTACTTGATGAACTCAGGAAAGGAGAACTTAAACAATATGTGGATGAATTTTCCAAATGAGCAAAAGACACCCTAGAATGTGGGAGCAAGACGTAAAGTCTGTACACACGTGGATATGGAGACCGGGCCCTCCTAACTGATGGAGAAAGGGTAATGCTGATGCGTGACGAGGCACTTTCACACCTGTTAGCTCACTTGATCCCCCCCCAAATAGCCCCGGGAGACCCAGGTGCCAGTCTTGTTCCCACTGGGCAGGTGATGGAATGAGGTTTAGTGGAACCACGTGCAATCCCCAGAGTCACCAAGCCCGCGTGCAGCTGCGACTCGTCCACGCCCAGACCCTACCCAGGGGTCCTCAAACTTTTTAAAGTGGGGGCCAGATCACGGTCCCTCAGAGAGCTGGAGGGCCGGACTATAAGAACTACTAATTCCTACTGTAACACCTCGGCTGCGCTCACTGCCCAAAAAACCTGGCGGGCCGGATCAGACTCCTCTGCGGGCCGCATGTGGCCCGCGGGCCGTAGTTTGAAGACGCCTGCTACGCTCTGCCCTTCCTCCTACACTAGACATGGAGGCTAACGTGTAATAAACATGTTGATTTAGTGCCATTATTAATTAATGAATTAATTCAACGAACGTTGTGCCTTTAATCCTCACCAGAGAGATATTTTTTCCCCACGGCTTTATAGAGAGAGTGGAAGGGGGCGGGGGGAGATCCATTGGTTGCTTCCCTCAAGCACCTAATTGGGGAATTGAACTGGGAATTGAACCCATGACCCTTTGGTGCTTGGCCAGCACTCTAACCATCAAGCCACACTGGTCAGGGTAAACAACATATATTTTGAATGCCGATTAAGAGCCAGACCTAGGGCCAATCAGTGCTTTGGAGGACATACAGCCTAATGGGGACATGCACACGTAAACAGACAGAATAGCCAAAGTTTCGTCAGGATGTATGTTCGATGTGAAGTGGACCCTCAGTGGCCTACACTTTAGGACTACTTTGCCCTAAAGAAGGGCGGCCAGCCACATGGAGTCTTTGAAAAGGAGCCCACAGGGAGCTTTTTAAGGGGGTGTCTTCCCACAGTCTCCGAAAATATTCCAAGTAGAGAGAAAAGCAGCTCACCTGGTCTCAGACACGGCCAGCCTCCTGGGCTCACATGCTGAGGTAACCGGACGACCTTCCAAATGGAACGTGGGAACCCCGGGCCGATCCACTCCAGCGAGAGGAAATCAATGCCCTCGGCAAACAGCCTGTCGCCGTTCACCCTGCTGAGGTTCTCTTTCTGTCGTGAATTAGTAGGTGGTTGTTCTGGGCGAGGGGCAGCTGTGGGCATGTCATTGGGAGTCTGTGTCCTACACGCTGCCACCCAGTGGGACGTTCCGTGACCGTGTTCCACGGCGCAGCCCGTCACGTGTGGCTATTGAAGGTGGGAACGGAAGACGTGATTGATAATGTTATTTCATGGTGATCGATGTGAACAGCCACGGGGAGTGAGGGGCTGGGCCTGCCTGTGGGCCTGCAGCGTCTGCATCGCCAAACTGATCAGAAATGCAGAACCTCAGGCGCCACCCTATCCCCGTGGTCGGCAAACCGCGGCTCGCGAGCCACATGCTGCCTTTGGCCCCTTGAGTGTGGCTCTTCCACAAAATACCACGGCCTGGGCAAGTCTATGTTGAAGAAGTGGCATTAGGAGAAGTTTAAGTTTAAAAAAATTGGCTCTCCAAAGAAATGTTAATCGTTGTGCTGTTGATATCTGGCTCCGTGGACTAATGAGTTTGCCGACCACTGCCCTACACCCACGGCTTCAGAATCCTCGGGTTACAAGATCCCCAGGTGATCTGACTGCACATTAACATTTGAAAATGGCCGAAACCAGTTTGGCTCAGTGGATAGAGCATCAGCCTGCAGATTGAAGGGTCCCAGGTTCGATTTCGGTCAAGGGCATGTACCTTGATTGTGGGCACATCTCAGTAGGGGGTGTGCAAGAGGCAGCTGGTCGAAGTTTCTAACTCTCTATCCCTCTCCCTTCCTCTTTGTAAAAAAATCAATAAAATATATTTAAAAATAAATATATAAAATAAATAATTAAAAAAACATTTGAAAATGGCACGGTTACTGCTTTTTTTTCTTCTAGGGGGTCAGGGACTGGGAGCAGAAAGTAAAGGGTTCCTGGCAAGGTTACTTCAGAATGAGCTGGTGCGGGGTGGGGGATGGGTGCGGGGGGTGAGGACCAGGGAGGACCACACCTGTGGTGGCCTCTCCCAGCTGCAGACACCTGAGGCTGGTGCCCGGCATAAGGGGCCTCTTTCCTGTGTCTGTCTCTCCTCCATCCCTTACACACAGCAGAAAGGGCGAGCAAGAGAGAGCCTGGCCACTGCGTCTGAGGCGGTGCTCGGCAAACTCACGAGTCCACAGAGCCAAATACCAACAGCCCAACGACTGAAATTCCTTTGGAGAGCCACACTTTTTTAAACTTAAACTTCTTCTAATGCCACTTCAACATAGACTCTCCCAGGCCGTGGTATTTTGTGGAAGAGCCACATTCAAGAGGCCGAAGAGCTGCATGTGGCTCGAGAGCCGCCGTTTGCCGACCACGGGTCTAAGGAAAGTTGTGGGGGTGAGGGTTTGGGGGAAGGACATGTGTTTCCCCGGGGCCCGTTACAAAAGAAAACGATGGAATTTCCTTACTGAGAACTGAATGGGAATGGTCCCTACATGGGAGTTGGTTGCATTCTTCCCTCCACTTCTGTGTAGGTTTGAATTCCTTCAAAATCATAAAAACAGATGTGACTTCCGTGACGATGTGTGTGAGAGCCAGCCCCGCCCCTGCACCCCTCGTGCGCTCTCCTTCCTTCCACGCTGAGTCAGGGTGGTCCATGCAACTCCCAACATGGAGGTGACAGGTGTGGCCTCGGAGAGCCGGCTCGGTGTGACTCCTGCCTGGCTGGCTCTTGGCGATCTTGCTCCGGAGGAAGCTGGCCACCGGGCTGCGAGGACACTCCTGCGGTCTCGTGGAGAGACCTCCAGGGAGAGGAGCCAAGGCCGCCCGCCCACAGCCAGCCTCACGAGTGAGTCAGGGAAAGAAGTCCGTTCTCCAGCCCCAGCCTCGCCTTCCAGTGATCCACCCACCGTACTCCATCTGATGTGTGATGGTAGCTGCCTAGAGACCCCTGCCCCCAAGCCCACAGCCCGCCAAAGCACCCCTGAATCTCTGACCAACAGAAACTGCCTGTGACAGGCATGGAGTGTCTGTATCATCCTATGAAACCACTGTGTTAAAGTCTGGGGGTTGTTATGCAGCAATAGGAAAGGATACAAGGTCATTTCGGGGTTTCTCACTCCCTCATGCCCTCCCGACTCACCACGGAGGCCAGGGCGGGCAGGAAGAAGACACACCACGCCGCAGGAGGCTGCCATGCTGATATCCCTCGGAGAGATCCTGCGCTCACTTAAGTCCTGGGCAGACACCCGTGAGGGACAGACGTTCTCTGTAAAACCCTCAGCAGGCTAATGGACTGCGCTATTCGTCTCAGTGTGCTCCTGCTGCCCTCAGAGACGAGAAAGAATAAAAAGGGAACTTCTTCCTCGGGGGCCACCACCCCATAGCTAGAGTCTGGATCATAAGGTCTCCACTCTCCCTACCCGCCCCTGGCCCAGCCCTAACCCCTAACACACTTCCTGAGAACAGCTTCTTCTGTTTCAGTGCTGCACCCGCCCCCAACAAGACCCCCGGCCCTTCATCTTTAGGGTTTGGTGACAGAGCATGGCTCCAGAAGGAGGGGCGTGTGTGGCAGGGGGAGGTGGAAAAGGGCTGGCATTGGGGCAGAAAGGGCGCTGGTGGCCAGGCCCAAAGGAAGAACGACCCCCCAGGCTGGGAGGGTTTTAAAGTTTCCAGGAAGAGAAAGAAGCCTGTGGCTGGTTTGTCTGCAGCCCGTGTGTGTTTGTGTTTGTGTGTGTGTGTGTGTGTGTGTGTGTGTGTGAGGGATGGGGTGGGAATTGCCGAAAAGGGTGTCTAAAGAGTGGGATCTGGGGCCTGCACATGCGCCACAGCCCCCCCCCCCCTTACCCCCTCTCCTGCCCATCTGCCTCGCAGGCTGGGGCGCTGAGCCTTCCTTGGCACCCAAGGGCGGGGGTGGAGTGAGTGGTGGCATCAAGGAGGGGTCAGGGGCCGGGGAAGGCGCTTCCCCAAATTTTTGGGGACTTCGCAGCCGTAGAGAGAGGGGGGAGGGGGAACCTAATGAATTTCCCGCCAACCCTGAGCTTAGATTGCTTTAATTTGCAAAATCAAAAGACGTGCGGCGCCGGTTGCAGCAGCAAATTCACTCCGAGCTACTCCTCCGGAGATCTGTTTGGGGGCGCCGGGACGGGGATGGGGGAGGCGGAGCGAGCAGCAGAGCCCCCTCCCCGACAATCCCCGCCGCCGGTGGGTCCCGGGCCCGGACGCTCCCGGGAGCCGCTGCCCGGCGCGGGGCTCCCCGCAAACGCCGCACGTGCGCCCCGCCCCGCGCGCGCGCCCGGCTCCGGCGGCCACGGGCGCGCGCGCGGTGCCGCTGCCCCCACGCCGCCCCGGCGCTCCGATCGCGCCGCTCCGCCGGGCCCACCGCGCTCCGCAGGCGGCAGGCGGCCGGGGTCGCGGGCCCCGCGGGCGGAGGCGCCGGGAGGAGCCCGGGAGGCGGGCCATGTCGCCGGGCGCGGGCCGCTGCGTAAGGCGGGCGCCGCCGCCACAGGCCGGCCGGTGAGGCGCCGCCGCCGCGGAGGCCGCGACCGGAGCGCCGGACCCGCCATGGGCTGAGACCGTCCTCGCCGCCGAGCAGGTGCAGTGACCCGAGGCCCCGGAGGGGGGAGCCCGCCCCAGGCCCGGGGCCCAGCCCCGGGGCGCGCCCGCCCTGCCCTGCGAGCCGGTGCCCCTGACCTCCCCCCTGGCCGCCCCGGAGGCCCTGGGACCCCCCTGCACGGCGGCCCGGGCGGCTGGGAAACCACAGCAACCTGAGGTCTCCGCACGTCCCCCGCCCGCCTGCCACCCGGCCCGGCCAGCCCCGTGTCCACCTCCTCTGGCCCCGCATTTAAAAAATATATATTTTATTGATTTTTCACAGAGAGGAAGGGAGAGGGATAGAGAGTTAGAAACATCAATGAGAGAGAAACATCGATCAGCTGCCTCCTGCACACCCCCCACCGGAGATGTGACCGCAACCAAGGTACATGCCCTTGAGCAGAATTGAACCTGGGACCTTCCAGTCCGCAGGCTGACGCTCTATCCACTGAGCCAAACCGGTTTCGGCTGGCCCCGCGTTTTGAGGCACTGCCTGCAGCCGGGGAGCTGGCCGGCATCTCTGCCTTTGACTTCTAGTCCAATGGCGCAGGGGGGTAAGGTGGGGGGAGGATGGGGGGGTTCGGGGGGTGGGTCCTTCCCTCCTTGGTCCTAGCCCATCCTCTCTCCCTCATGCCTGTGCTGAAAGACCCTTCTTTGTCCCTCCAGATCACGCTGGGGTGACCCCCTCCCGGACCTTCCTGGCGGCCTTCCTCGCTCCCCGGTGACACTATGCAACCCCCGCGGGACCTGCGAGGCCTCTGGCTGCTGCCGCTGCCCTGGTTCCTGCTCCTGGGCGGCGGCGGCGAGGTGGCCGGAGCCGGCCGGCTGGCGGTCAGCTGCCCGGCCGCCTGCCTGTGCGCCAGCAACATCCTCAGCTGCTCCAAGCAGCAGCTGCCCAACGTGCCCCACGCCCTGCCCAGCTACACGGCGCAGCTGGACCTCAGCCACAACAACCTGAGCCGCCTGCGGGCCGAGTGGACCCCCACGCGCCTCCCCCACCTGCACTCCCTGCTGCTGAGCCACAACCACCTGCACTTCATCTCCTCCGAGGCCTTCTCCCCGGTCCCCAACCTGCGCTACCTGGACCTGTCCTCCAACCAGCTGCGCACGCTGGAGGAGGCGCTGTTCAGCGAGCTGCAGGCCCTGGAGGTGCTGCTGCTCTACAACAACCGCATCGTGGCCGTGGACCGCGCTGCCTTCGAGGATGTGGCCCAGCTGCAGAAGCTCTACCTGAGCCAGAACCAGATCGCCCGCTTCCCCCTGGAGCTGGTGCGGCTCCCCAAGCTGGCGCTGCTGGACCTCTCGGGCAACAGGCTCAAGAGCCTGCCCGTGGCCGAGCTGCAGAAGCTGCCCGCCTGGGTCAAGAACGGGCTGTACCTGCACAACAACCCGCTGCACTGCAGCTGCGAGCTCTACCAGCTCTTCGCCCACTGGCAGCGCCGGCGGCTCAGCCCCGCCGTGGACTTCCAGGAGGACCTGCGCTGCCTGAGCGCCAAGAAGCCCTACAGCGTCTTCGGCCTCAACTGCAGCGAGTACAAGGAGCGGGCCTGGGAGGCGCACCTGGGCGACAGCCTCACGCTCCACTGCGACACCAAGCAGCAGGGCACGACGAAGACGTGGGTGACGCCGGGCCTCGAGCGGGTGCCGGACGCGGCCGCGGCGCCGGCCAACGGCACGGCGCGGGTGCTGGGGAACGGCAGCCTGCACCTGCAGCGGGTGCAGCCGGAGGACGGCGGCGTGTACACCTGCTTCGCCGTCGGCGAGGCGTTCAACGAGACGCTGTCGGTGGAGCTGAAGGTGCACAACTTCACGCTGCACGGCCACCACGACACCCTCAACACGGCCTACACCACGCTGGTGGGCTGCATCCTCAGCGTGGTGCTGGTCCTCATCTACCTGTACCTCACGCCCTGCCGCTGCTGGTGCCGGGGTGTGGACAAGCCGGCCAGCCCCCAGGGGGACAGCCTCAGCTCCTCCATGCTCAGCACCACGCCCAACCACGACCCCGTGGCCGGAGGCGGGGGGGACAAGCAGGAGGAGGAGGAGGAGGAGGAGGAGGACTTTGACCGGCGGGTGGCCTTCCTGGAGCCTGCGGGGCCCGGGCAGGACCAAAACGGCAAGCTCAAGCCGGGCAACACCCTGCCGGTGCCCGAGGCCGCGAGCAAGGGGCAGCGGAGGATGTCGGACCCGGAGTCGGTCAGCTCGGTCTTCTCGGACACGCCCATCGTGGTGTGAGCGGGACGGGGTGTGGTGGGGGGGTTCCGCCCCAGGAGAGGTACGGCGCCCCTGGAGGATGGGAGGGGGCAGAGCAGAGAGAGGGCTGGCTGGCTGGCTGGCTGGCTGGCTGGCTGCCCAGGGGCGTGGGGCCCCCCTGATCTCGAGAGGATGGGTCACGGGTACAACAGGAGCAAGGGCCCGCCCCACCAGGGTGCGGTGGCCACAGTTTTCACTTACGGATCTATGGGCCCTCAGGCCAACGCCACACCCTCCCCGAGCACCCGCACCTGTCCAGGCAGCGAAGGAGGGGTGGGAGTGAGGAAGGGGTGGGGGGAAAGAGTGAATCCCTAAACCTGTTCGAGGTCATCCCTAGCTCCCTAAGAGAAACTCGTTTGGGGGGGATCTTCCTCTCTCTCTCTGCCCACCCACCCCTGCGAGGTGGAGGGAGCTTCTGAAGGAGCCACATGGGGACTCCGTAGTGTCACCTCCGGCCGGGAAGTCACCCTCCGCGGCCAGCTGGGGGGGAATCGGAAGTTTTGGGAGAATGAGTCGGGAAAAGGCGGGGACTAGCTCTCCCCCAGCGCTGAGACTTCCCCAACGCCTTCGTGTCTCCCAAGGAGCCCGGCTGGCCGCCCGGCAGCGAGGGCAGCGATGGGCGGTGTGGTGTCTGTGCCCTGTCCCGGGGCCAGGGGCACCGAGGGGTCCCCCCCAGAGCCCAGGGGCAGCACAAAACCGGCAGCAGCTGGGGCGAGGACTCCGGCACCTGCCTGTCAGGCCGGGCGGGGGCTGCTGAAGGCAGAGCGCTTCTGGCTGGATGCCCGCCCCCCAGGGGGGCCGGGGCCACGTCGCGCAGGGCCGGGAGGCCACAGCCTCTCAGCACCACTGGTCCCACCGGACTTCCTGTGACACCGTCTGCACGCAGGCTCCTCGGCTCAGGCGGGACTCTGGTTCCCCAGGGTCCTGGGTCGCCTGGTCCCGGCTGGGTGAGTGGGTGGGGGGACACGGGCGGACCAGGCGTGTATCTCCTGTGTCACCCAGGCTGCCTTGCTCCCCTCAGAGGGCCTCCCCGGCTGCAGGGCCCCGTGTGGGATTCCGTGGCGGACGGGCTGGGATTGGGTGGCCGTGGCCCCAGGAGGGCCGTTCGGAGTGTGGCTTAGGCTCTGTGTCTCCGCCAGGCTCCAGGCAGCCTCGTGGCGGACGGAGGCGGTGATGGGGACAGGCGGTGGCACAGGCTCCGGAAGGGGGCTCTGTCGCCCCCTGCGCGGTCAGGGGTCTGTGTGGGGCAGGGGGGAGGGGGGAGGCCAGCCGGGAAGGCAGGCCGGCATCCCATCCCATCCACGGCCACGCCCGCTCTGATCGGGGAGCCCGGGAGGGGGCCGCTCTGAGCTTGGTCAAGGGCGTGGCCGGGCAGAGGTGAGGATGTTGGCCTTTCGCCGTCCGTCCCCTCTCGCACCACGTTCCCTGCCAGACCTTCCGACTGGCGCCTGAGGTTCCACGGGGTGTGGTCGGCCTGCGGGCGAGGCTCTCGAGGAGGGAACGCCCCGCGGCCCGAGAAGATGGGGGGCGGATGGGCCCTGGGAGGTCAAGGCTGCCGGTCACACTTGCTTAGTGCCCAGCGTTGTCGAGAGGGACAGCGTCTCCCTCACGTCCTTGCATGCTCGTAGACACGCACACTCCCAGGCACGCATGCACGCGGCACCCTGCCCGCCACCGGCACCCTGCCCGCCACCGGCACCCTGCCCGCCACCGGCACCCTGCCTGCCATCGCACCGGGACCCTGCCCGCCACCGGCACCCTGCCCGCCATCGGGACCCTGCCCACCACCGGCACCCTGCCCGCCATCGCACCGGGACCCTGCCCGCCACCGGGACCCTGCCCGCCATCGCACCGGGACCCTGCCCGCCATCGCACCGGGACCCTGCCCGCCATCGCACCGGGACCCCATCGCACCGGGACCCTGCCCGCCATCGGCACCCTGCCCGCCATCGGCACCCTGCCCGCCACCGGCACCCTGCCCACCACGGACCCACACCGGCACCCTGCCCGCCACCGGCACCCTGCCCACCACCGGGACCCTGCCCACCACCGGGACCCTGCCCACCACCGGCACCCTGACCACCACCGCACCGGCACCCTGCCCGCCACCGGCACCCTGCCCGCCACCAGCACCCTGCCCGCCACCGGCACCCTGCCCGCCACCGGCACCGGCACCCTGCCCACCACCGGCACCCTGCCCGCTACCGGCACCCTGCCCACCACCGGCACCCTGCCCGCCACCGGGACCCTGCCCGCCACCGGCACCCTGCCCGCCACCGGGACCCTGCCCGCCACCGGCACCCTGCCCGCCACCGGCACCGGCACCCTGCCCACCACCGGCACCCTGCCCGCCACCGGCACCCTGCCCGCCACCGGGACCCTGCCCACCACCGGGACCGCGACCCTCCCGTCCCCGCCGAGCACTTCCGAGTGGCCTCCGCCTGCGGGCACCAGCCACACGCACCTCCCCTTCCCTGCAGCGACGGTGACCGCGCCGGGCCCCCCAGATCCCCTCTGTGCTGTACATCCTGAACTCGGAAGCGCCCCCCACACCTCATGGCGCCCAGTAACTCCTCCGCGAGGCCTGGAGTTCGGGAGCCCCGGGCCAAGGACCTGGGAGGAGGGGTGATGAGGAGGGAGCCGGGTCCCCAGACCCTCAGACCCTCCCCGGGGGTGGGCGGCGGCAGGTGGCATGGGGTGCTCAGCGAGGCCAAGGGCGACCCGCAGACGCCGGCTCTCAGCGGCCCGGGAGGCAGGCGGGCAGGAGGGCCGGTTGCCCCATGAGGTTCTGAGACCCTGGGGGGCATTTGGTGCTGGGGCTGGAGGAACCGGGTCTCCCGCTTGCTTCCCGGGGAGCCTGGGAAGTCTCACCTCCACCGGCAGCCACCCGCCCCTCCGCAGCCGCCGGGCGCTGACGGCCTCTGAGCGGAGCTCGGATGGAGCGGGCCTCCGGGGCCTTCTGGCGAGGCCCTGAGGGCGAGGAGGGCGTCTTCAGAGGCCCTGCCGAGGCGGGAGCGGGAAAGGCCCACGGCTGTGGTCTCCCTGCTCTGCCGCCCTGTGAGAGCCCCGCCAGGTGTGCCTGGCCTCCCCTCACTGCACCACCAGCCCCTCCGCCGTTTCAGCTGGGGGAGCCCCGGGGCGGGACCGAGCGCTCAGCAGACGAGCTCCCCGCACCCCGGGGAGGATGCTGCCAGGTCCGGCTGCAAGGCCCCCTCCACCGCCACCCCCCTCCCCACACACCAGGCGCGGCCCCAGGAAGCGGGGTCCCTGGAGGCAGCACGGCAGGGCTCTCCGGTCTGTCCGTCCGACCGTGTTTGGGGGGCTTCTCGGGAGGGGCCGGGGAGGCCGGGCGGAGGATTCGTTCTCTCTGTGTTCTCACCTCCGCTTCCTCGCAGCCGCGCTGGCGGAGCAGGCCGCACCCCGCGTCCAGCACCCCGTCTCCCCGCCCCCCCCCGCCCCCGCCGTGTACGCCCAGGCTGGCACACCTCGGAGCCTGTGGGCTCTGACAGCTAGACAACGACCATTAAACCTGGCTTGAGTCTCCCTCTGTGACTGGTTCGTCTCTCCGCTCGGCCTGCGGGTGGGGCCGCTGGGCTCGGAGGGTGCGGCCTGTGCAGGGAGAGGGTGTTTCGGGGCCGGGTCACGCCCGTAGCATCCGCATCCCGGCATCGAGGCAGGCAGGACCCCGTGAGGAGCCGGAGTGCAGGCTGGGCCGGCCGTGCAGTCCCAGTGACAGCTCCTCCCCCTGCCCGGGCTAGGGGCGTCATGTGGGCGGACAGAGGCGTGTGAAGCAGGTTCCAGGCTTCCTTCGTGGACGTGCACATGTGGAGTTCCCTCAACCATTCGTTTACTTTTTGATTCACTTATTTGTTAATCCTTCCCCAAGGATGTTTTTTCCAATGATTCTTAGAGAGAGCAGAGGGGCAGCGAGAGGGAGGAGCAGAGAGAGTGAGAGAGACACACGGATTGGTTCCCTCCCTCCCTCGTCCCCACGGGGGCCAGGGATGGAGCCTGCGGCCGAGGGAAGTGCCCCTGACCGGAATCGAACCCGAGACCCTTCAGTCCATGGGCTGACACTCTGATCGCTGAGCCGCCCAGCCTAGGGCTTCAACGATACAAACCTGTGAAGACGTTTATTGGCTCATGGGCTCTTCCAGGGGGCTGGTGTGGGCCGGCAGACCATCACCTAGGTCAGTGTTTCCCAAACTTCTCCTGATGAGAATCACCCGGTGGAGTTGTTAAGCTACAGATTCCTGAATCCCAACTAAGAAGCGCTAAGCTAGAATTTTTGGGAACATACAGGTAAACTTAACTTAGTGCTCTGTCTTAGTTAAGTATACAATTTTACCTGTATGTTCCCAAAACTCCACCGGGTGATTCTCATCACGAGAGAAGTTTGGGAAACACTGACCTAGATCGATTCTCAGAAGAAACGTCACAGGTGCCTTCGCCGGGGAGCGTGGCGAGTCCGCTGGGCAGGGGGCACCTGCGGGCAGAGAAGGCGGCTGGAGCCCCGGGGCGGAGGCTGTCCGTCCGCAGAGCTGGGTCCCGGTCTGGCACACGCCTTCGAAAGGCGGGCGCGGTGGGAAAGCCTGGGCTGGGCTGAGTGAGCCGCTGTGGATAGCTGTCACACCGCTTTACCACTGGTGCGTCTCCACGTTGTGAATGGCGACTGCCTGGTCTGGGTGAAGGTCTGCTCGGCTCCCGGGCAGTTACCGATCCTGGACGGTTCACAGGCCCTCCCTCCGCCCTGCACCGAGCAGGGACCTCCCTCCCCACGTCCTCGGCACAGACCGGGCCCACCGAGCTGGGACTGGCTCTGCTGAGCTCTGAGCTGTGCCTCCTGCGGCCATTCTCTCCGCACGTCTGGGAGGGGCCTGCCGTACCGGGTTCCAGAGGGGAGAGGAAATGGCGGAAGGAAAGAATGACATGAAAGAGAATCCGAGTTGGGAAAACAACCCCGTTTCTTCTGTGGATCAAAGCTTGACCAGAGGGCAGCCCTCCTCCGTGTCAGCGAGCAGCACGCCCAGCGAGGAGTGGAGACCCACAGCCACCCCCGGCAGGCAGCCAGGGAGGTGGCCGCTGTGGACGTCAGAGCCCCCCGCCCCCCCCATCTTCCTCCCCCGAGCAGCTCTGCTCTGGCCGAGTTTGGTCAGGAGGATGAGGCTGGTAGACAGCAGGTCTGGGCAGACTCCTGGGGGAGGGGGGCCCCTCTTTTTGGCTTGTGCACAGCCCTGTCTCTGAGCCTGAGGAGTCAGTATGTGTGTGTGTGTGTGTGTGTGTGTGTGTGTGTGTGTTAATATATTTTTATTGATTTCATAGAGGAATGGAGAGGGAGAGAGAAACATCAGTGATGAGAATCGTTGATTGGCTGCCCCCTGCACGCCCGACACTGGGAATTGAGCCCGGAACCTGTGCCCTGACCGGGAATCAAACCGTGACCTCCTGGTTCTTAGGTCGATGCTCAACCACTGAGCAACACTGGCTGGGCCTGAGAAGTTTTTGTGTTTTTTTAAAATAAATTTTATTGATTTCAGAGAGGAAGGGAGAGGAAGAGAGAGACAGAAACATCAGTGATGAGAAAGAACCATCCATCCGCTGCCTCCTGCACGCCCCCCCACTGGGGGACGAGCCCACAACCCGGGGACGCGCCCTTGGCTGGAATCGACCAGCACAGACCTGTTCTCGACCAGCACGTGGACCGCTCAGTCCCAGGCCTACACTCCAGCCGCTGAGCCACACCAGCCTGGGCCTGAGAGATGTGGAAGCTCCTTCCTCCATCATCCCACGAAAAGCCTGCGGCTGCATCTCCACCGCCTCCCAGCCACGAGCTCCTGGCGAGTGCCAGTCCATCTGCCACGCCTGCAGCCCTTCCTCCGGCTCCATCCAGGCGGCCCCTGGGGGAGTGGACGAGGCTAAGGCGACAGCCTCGCCTCCCTCGTCCGGGTTTCTCAGCTCCCTCCCTGTCTGCTGTGGTCGTTCTTGGGCGGCTTGTCTTGTCTCCTAGGAAACCGATGGCGATGGCGAGGCTTCGTGTCCCGCCCCCACTGCAGAAAGGCCTGGCCTGAGCGGGAGGCTGAGGGGCTCTCTGCCTGGCTGGTGCCCGCGGGGCTGAGAGAAGGAGGCAAAAGCAGCCACCACACAGCTCTCCCTCCTTCGGGCTTATCCAGGGCCGGGTGGACGACGCCGTGATAAAGACACTGAGACCTGCCGAGGCCTTCCAGCCAGTGACTGTCCCCGGCAGCGTGGGGGCCCGGCCTCGGCGAGCCAGGCCGTGGAGCCCTGCAGGGGCCCGGCGCCCCACAGCGCAGGCGCAGACGGTCAGACGGTGACCCCAGGGTCAGGGTGGCATGTTTGCAGGAGCCCGTCGGGGTACCACAGGCGTGCCGGTTGGGGGCATGGTATCTGAATGGAACTCTGAGCAGAAGGCCAGGGGTTAATGGCTGAGCCTGGCACAGAACACAGAGACGCCTCCCCACGTTCCTGGCACAGACCCAGCCCGCCAGGGGCAGGGCTGGATTCTCAGCTCCCGATTCCACTGGGGAAGAACCAGGCCAGGCCGCTTACAGGAGGTGATGTGTGTGCTGTAAGCTTAGCCGGGTGCTGGGTGCTAGAGGCGGTTCACTTCAAACCACCCCCAGGGCCCTGTCCCATGTCTGTCAGCTCCTCGTCTCCCCCGCACCCTCCGGCCATGCCCACAGGGCCCACCCCGTGCCCCATCCCCCGGGCAGAAAGCAGCTCAGATAAAAGCGCGCGGCTGTGGATCCTGCACTGCGGGCAGGCAGGCTGCTGGCCGGGCTCAGAGAAATGGAATGGCAAGTATCTTTCCCCTGATTTAAAATTTAAACACAGCTGCGTTCACGTTCCCGGGGTGAGGGTGTGTTTTAATTCCAGTGAAACGGCTCCGAGGAGGAGGGGGCTGTGGCTCCCGGGGTTTGAAACGAGGAGAGAGAAACCTGTGGACAGCCAGGGGCCGTGTCTGCAGCTCTGAGTCTCCAGCGCCTGGTCTGGGGGTCAGGACAGGGGCGGGGGGGGGGGGGGGGACACGATGAGCTGGGAGGATGAGGGCAGTGCTGTGTCTGTTATTGCTGCTCCTCCCTCCCACCGGGGCTTGTCTGCTCCGGTTCCCCCAGAAGAGCTGCAGTGACAGGAGACCCACCAGCCCCAGGAGCCCGGCCGGCCCAGGGGAACCGGCTCCCGGTTTCCCATCGGCGCCCGGACTCGGAACCGCCAGGCGGGCGGCGGGGCCGGCGCTGAGTCACAGCCCTGGTGGTGCTCCCCCCAGGAGGGTGAGCGCTGACCTTGCATCCGGGAGGAGACGTCCGTGCTTCTGTGTGCCCTCACGGTGGCCGGCGTGACAGCCCTTCGGAGGCCGGGTTCCGAGTGCCACGACCCGTGACCGCTGACTGCCTCCCTCCGCGGGCAGAGCCGGGCCCGGCAGGGAGAGGGGAGGACGGACGGAGAAGTCCCACCTGTTCACACGTGTTTAATGCTTTGAACCTTCAGCGTCTCTTAACACGCATGCCTCCTGCCCTGGCTGCGTGGCCGAGGGAGTGATTAGCACAGGCCAGGGGCGTGTTCGGAGGAAACCAGGGCGGCAGGCGTGTTCGTCCCCGGCCAGCCCACTGCTCACCTCGGACCCATGCACCCTGCCAACCAGCCGCGCCGTGGGAGCCTCCTGCTCCCCCACCTGCAGGGCCGCCGGGAAGGCTGAGGTCGGGGGTCAGGACCAGGGCGTCCTCCGAGGCTGGGGACACAGAGGGAAGGGGAGGACTAGCCGGTGAGGGTCAGCAGCCGCCAACACCCTACCTCCCAGGGGGCACGCACGCGGTCCCCGCGTCTGGACCCTGGTCAGGCGAGAGGCCATACCGGCTACTCAGAGGACCTGGGGGTCCTGACTCCGCTCCCTGCTCCTTGGGGACACTCTGAGGTGCCCCCCGCGGGCAGGAAGCCGGGAAGGGGGACACTGGCTGCCGCAGCCTCAGTGCTTGGAGGTCTGGAGCCGAGCGCCCCGCACGCTCAGCTAATGATCACTGTTAACTCGGAACAGATCCCGGCTCGGCTGCCAGCTGGCTCTCCAGCCGGGCGGCTGGGAAACAAGCCCGGCGGCAGCCCTGTGGGGGGCGGGGGTGGGGAAGAGGAGGAAGGAGGGACAGGCCAGGGGCAGGGCGTGGGGCGGGTGGTCTGCCCGAGAGGGGAGGGGAGCGCAGGCCCGGGCTGGCAGGAGGTGCCGGCCCTCCCATCGCGGATGCAGCTGCAGAGCCGGTTCACGGGCACCCCCACCTGCCCCGCCCCGCCCCGCCCCGGAGCGGCTCCGGGAGGGGGGCCCCGGGAAAGATGGGGGCGGGGGCACCTGAACCCAGAATGGCAATCCATGGAACACAAACACTCCGCTATTTCTAACGTCCTCGAGGCCGAGTTTGAACGTCGTCATCGTATTTGGAATCAGGACTCAGTGAGCTGATCGGCAAATCTGTGCAGATGACATGCTTCTTCGCTTCTTTTAAGTTGAGCACCCTGACTTTTTTTTTAAAGGGTGGCCAGGCTGACTACCAGCTTTCCTTAGTCAGGGGCCGAGGACAAAGGACCCGAGGCCGTGCCTCTTCCCCAGGTGCCCGGCTCGGTGGGGGCAGAGCCGTGGGGAGGAGGCACACGGGGCCGGCAGCCGCCGAGCTCCCAGCGGGAGGCTGGGCGCCTGGCACCGAGGGCTGAGGGCTGCCCCGCTGCTGCCCAGGATGTGAGGGCAGGTGGTGGAGGAGTGAGAAAGGCGGTGGGGAGGGGAGAGGACAGGAGGGGCGGGGTGGGGGAGGGAGGGAGGCCCCGCACAAGCTGGCCAGCAGGGAACAAAGGCTCCTCCTGGCGACCTGCTCCCGGCACTGCAGTCCCACCCGCCCCACAGGCCACCTGCGCCTCCTCGCCCCGGCCCTGCCCTCCTGGCCTCGGGCGGAGAGGCGACAGCTGCGGGCCCTTCTCCGCACAGAATGTAAGCGACGCCCCCTTCCTCCGGGGCTGGGAATAGACATCAGCTGGCGCGGCCCCCGCAACTGCCGCTGGCAGCCGCCTGCCCCCCGCCCGGAGCCCCCTGGGAGGAGGGACACCTCAGCAGGCGCCGCTCTCCTGGCGGGGGGGGGGGGGGGGGCTCTCAGACGAAGCGGGAACGCAGGGCCCTCCCCCCGCTGCAGACGGGGACTGACTCCGCGCTGGCTGTGTGGGAGGAGAGGCCGTGGGGAGCCTGATCGAGGTGACCCCGCCTGCTCAGGTCCGCAGGGCTCCCGGGAGGGGCCCAGCGACCAGGAGGCGCCCGGGGAGCCCCCATGTGGTCCCATCCTGTTCTGCGGAGTCACCCCACGTCCCTGCTTCTGAGCCGCCCAGAGAGGCGGGACCCCCAATGCTGCCGCCTAGGAACACCTCCCTGGTCCCGGGACCTGGGGCCCCAGCTCCCGTCCCCCAGGCCTCCCGGGGCCCCACAAGCAGTTACCACCGGCTCGACACCAGCTCTCCTGGGCCAGCCCCCTGCGCTCCAAGCCATGACCTAGCAGTGTTTCCCAGAGTGCGGTACGCGCACCCCCAGGGGTACGGGAAGAGTTCGGTGGGGGTACGCGTTGCACCGGAGTTTGGTGGGGATATGCCCTGCACCGTGCTTAGCTGCGCCTAATTCTACGTTCTCATGAGGACGAGGGGTACTCAGCGTTACGAAAATCATAGAAGGGGTACACATAGGTCAGAAGTTTGGGAAACACTGATCTAGGGGGATACCCTCTCCCTAACGGGGCGGGAGGGCGGTTCGCTGGCCTGGCGCCTGCACCGGACGGCAGCCTGCAGAGCTGCTTCCCACTCGGAACAAGGGGGGTCGCTGCAGGGACGAGGGGGCCTGCCCTCCCGCGCCAGCTGGCACCAGACTCAGCCCTGATCCCCCGCTGGACAGAGAGGAAGACGTGGGCGATGAGGAGGGGCCTATCCGAGGTCACAGGAGCCCCGCCCCGCACCCCGGCTCCCGCCTTACTGGGGTCCTCAAACTTTTTAAAGTGGGGGCCAGATCACGGTCCCTCAGAGAGCTGGAGGGCCGGACTATATGAACTACTAATTCCTACTGTAACACCTCGGCTGCGCTCACTGCCCAAAAAGCCTGGCGGGCCGGATCAGACTCCTCTGCGGGCCGCATGTGGCCCGCGGGCCGTAGTGTGAAGACGCCTGTAAGAGCTTCGGGACAGCTGCCCAGCGCTAGGTGCTAAGGCGCGAAGCTGAGCCCGAGGAGGGCAAAACGCGGGGTGCCCAGGGCGACGTGGCCACCAAGACTGGGCATCCGGGGAGGAGCACAGCCCTCTCCTCAGCCCTCGAGCCCGAGGGGACCCCGCGGCCCAGCAGGAGCCCGAGGCGGGGGCACAGCAGCGCCTGTCCACGCTCCCACGGCTTTGTGCGGTTTGTTTTTATTTTTGGTCATCTTCGCCCGAGGACAGCTTCCCATTGGTTTTTAGAGAGAGAGGAAGGGAGGGGGAGAGACACACGGAGAGAAACGTCGATGTGCGAGAGACACATTGGCTGGCTGCTTCCCGCACGTGCCCCACCCAGGGCTGGGGGATCAAGCCTGCAACTGAGGTATGTGACCCTGATTGGAATCGAACCCCTGACCCTTCAGTCCACTGGCAGGTGCTCTATCCATTGAGCCACACGGGCAGGGCTCTCCCCGTGGCTTTAAAGTGACGTTAGTGTCTTTGCTGTGTCGGAGTTCCAGAGATCCCCACCCGGGACCCTTCCCTCCACAGCACCGGACCCCTTGTGGCCTGGTCTGGGGCCCAATCGGCAGAGATTCCCGCCAGGCCCCGGGGGCAGGTCTGTCCCTCCGGGGTGGAAAGGGGATCACAGAGGTAAGAATGGCATCCTGAGTCTCCTAAGGGGTCCAGCGCAGGAGGGGGTGCTGTGCGGTCAGCCTCACCGACAAGGGGTGTCAGAGGCCACTCGGAAACACTCCTCACACAGACACGGACGCCGAGCTCCTGAGACATGAGACTTGCATAAGGTCACCCAGCAGAGCCTACGAGGACCTCAGCCCACAGACAAGCCCGTGGGCTCTGTCCGCCCCACCAGGAGCTTCCTCAGGAGCGACTCCAGGGGCCACAGCTGCCTTCCTACCGGCAGGAACCCAACCCTCCAGCAGACACGCCCCCGCCATCGATCACCACCATCACCACCATCAACACCAGCACCCAGCCCTCCTGGCTCCCGTCCGGCATGGAGGCTCAGGACCCAGCGCCCCATCACCTGTTACTTGCACCCAGGACGTCTCCCCATTTCGATCCGCCGAGTCCCCCGTCAGCCCAGCCAGAGGTTATAAAAACCCTACCCTTCAGGGCCACCAGACAGACCCCTGAAGCCCAAGGCCAGGGTGCCGGCCGGAGTCACAGTATCTCCGTCTTCTTCCTGGGCAGGTAGGAGCTGGAGATCTGGTGCATGATCACCAGGGCGGGGTAGAGGGGCAGCGCCAGGCACAGGTACCAGGCCGCGCCTTTGATCTGGGCCTGGAACCACACCGAGTACATGCCCAGGAGCACCGTCACCGTGGCCATCAGGTAGACCACCAGCCCGCCCGTCAGGTGGTAGAGCTTGAGGCGGGCGACCCTGGAGACCCGGGCGGCCCGGGGGCAGAGCAGGCAGAGCCCGCACAGCGCCTGGCCGCCCGTGGCCAGCAGCGTCAGGGCCCCCGCCCAGCTGTGCCAGGACGCCAGGTGGGGCAGCTCGCTGCGGGTCCGGCTGGCCGCGATGAAGCCCAGGCCCAGGGCCGCGCAGAGGAGGGCCAGGGCCTGCCCCGCCCAGTGCAGTCCGATCCGGGCCTTCCGGGAGCAGCAGGAGAACAGGGAGTGGTCAGGCGAGAAGAGGAGGATGGCCTCGGCCATGCAGACGCAGAACTGCGAACGAGAGAGGGCCGGTGAGCCCCGAGGCCGGCGGGGGCGTCTGAGGAGGGGCCGGTGCTCCCTCCTCTGTCCAGGCCGGGACATGGGTGGGGGCTGAAGAACTCCCACCGGGACCTGCCCCACGGGCCCACACGGCTGGGCACCGTCCGGAGTCCACACTTGAGCGAAAGTCACTTGTCATTGGGGCTGATGTGCAAGTCCCCGCTCCCCCCGCCTGCCCTCAGGCAGTGACTCCGGTTTCTGGGCCAATGGAAACAACCAATGTCAAAAAACTTCCTCCTGAATGTGGGGGAGGAGTGACTGGATATTCCCCCTCCCACGTCCTCCTCCCAGGCCACGCGGTGGAGAAATACCTCCCATGCCTGCCCGCCCCCACGGACTACCTGGCCCGGCCCAGCCCTCTCACTCCCAAAGGCTGCAGGGAAGGCTGGAGGCGGCCTGCTTCCCCGCCCGGGAGCCTGAGCAAGGCTGGGCCCTCTGTGGGC
Organism: Pipistrellus kuhlii; assembly: GCF_014108245.1. NCBI lineage: Eukaryota > Metazoa > Chordata > Mammalia > Chiroptera > Vespertilionidae > Pipistrellus > Pipistrellus kuhlii. Next base: position 4,937,683 of record NW_023425523.1, read on the forward strand.
TGGACGTTCCCCTGGGGACAGAGCCAAAACAATCAGCTGCGTAAGGAAGCCCAAACTCACCGCCAAGGCCATGAAAACAGGGTGCCAGGAGAAAAGACCTAGGATCCAAAGAGAACAGACTGACGCGGGCACCATTGTTTCTGCCCCTGAGGCTGGCCGGAGCCCAGGGCACCTGCCTACGGGGACAGGTCAGGGTGCTATCCCGCTCTGACTGGGAATCAGGGCACAATGGAGCAGCCAAGGTGAGAGTGAGCCACCACGAGGCTGAACCCACACCGGTTCCCCTGGCTTCCCACTGGGCACCTCGCAGCTGTCCGCCCAGTGCCCCCCAGACTGGACCCTCCACGAAGGCTCTGCTTATGAGGAACCAGGGAGCTCGCTGCCACCGTTTGCATCTCCTCCCCAGCACCCAGGGCTCTGCCCCACCGGCCACGACTAACCCTCCCCAGTCCATCCCTCCATAGTGGTCCCCACTCCGAGGCTCCCTCCCAGCATCTCGGCCCCGCCCCCTACAGCCCCCGCCCCGCACTCACTGGTTCCCGGCCCCGCCCATCTCCCGGCCCCGCCCCGCCCGCACTCACTGGTTCCCGGCCCCGCCCATCTCCCGGCCCCGCCCCGCCCGCACTCACTGGTTCCCGGCCCCGCCCATCTCCCAGCCCCGCCCCGCCCCGCCCGCACTCACTGGTTCCCGGCCGGGACAGCACCGTCAGGAAGATGGTGAAGACCAAAGCCAGCAGGTGCGCCAAGACCCCGCTGCCTCTCCGCAGCCAGCGGTTCAGTCTCGGCTCCCTCGCTGGAGCGGGAACCAAACCCAACTCCAGGCTCTGCATGGCCGGGCCGGACCGGCGCGCAACTCCCGGCCTCCCGAGCGCGTCTTCCGGGTTTGCGAGCTCCCGGCGCCGCGGCCGCGGGAGGCTCCGCCCCGGACGCCCGGCGGGCGGCGCGGCGGGCGCGCCCACAGCGCCCTCTGGGGGCCGGGGGGAAAGCGAGCCGCACAGAGGAGCCCGAGGGCGCAGGGCACTGGACAGCTCCCGGCGCGCCGCGCGGGGTGTCTAAGCCAGCCTCACAGGACCTTTGTCTCCAAGGGCTGGTGTCTCCGGTGGCGGCGGGGACTTCACCCAAACCCCAAGTTGGCTACACTGAACCACGAACCTGGAGCCAGTCAACACTGGAACTCCCTGGCTGCCCACCTTCTCCATCCATCCTTCCTCTGTCACATTAAGCCTTAACGGTTAAGGGAATAAGATCCCTGCCTGCCTGACGGCAGCGAAGGAGAGGAAAAGGAAAGGACGAGGGGAACACGGTGCCCTGCACCCAAGTGAGCTCAGGCGTGAGGGCTGACAGCCGATGATCCTCGATCTGCACAATCGCTGTCCCCAGCGAGGCGAGCGGAACTAGGGCACCCGCAGCGCCAGCCGCCTCCACACCATCTGCTCGGCCCCGGGGAGCCAGGCGATCCTAAGGGACCGGGCCTCCCACACCGCGGGAGTCCTGTGATCACACCACTCCCCTGCCTGCCTCCCAGAAAGGTGCGGTTCGGCTGGAGGAGGCGTCCCTGGGAGAGCTATCCCCTTTCCTTAAGGGCAAACCCGATGGCCGGGGAGAGGCCCAGACAGACAGGGACGTTCTCAGAAGTGACCAACTCGATTTGAGCTCCCGCAGTGAAGAGGGGCTGCTGGTCAGAGGCGGGCACGGCTGAAGGAAGGAAGCGGTAATTCGGAGGCGCGATGGAGGCCCAGGCTTGCAGAGAGACCACAAAAGGGCCGCAGGCCGACCCCACAGACCCTCACTCAGGGCAGTGACCGGAGAGCAGAACCAGAGGTGTGGCTCCCCTCCCCACGAGCTCCCTGCCCACCAGGACTGGTGGCAGCTCTGGGATCAGGGTTCAGGGTTCTGCTGGCTCAGAGCCATGCCTCATCCCCCAGCCTGGAAAGCAGACTCCCCAGGGACGCACACCCCGGCCATTTCCACGTTGTTCCAGGGGACGGAGAGAGGGAAGCTGTCTCTCTGTCATGTCAGCTTCCTGGGGGAGAGCTGGGGACAGGAAGGACACTCGTTTTGTTATACATTTTCCCCTCCCTTTTCTAGGTTTCTGTTTTTATATTTTTCTTAGCAACAGAACAGGGAGACAGTCTTGAGGTATTTTAAAGAGGTTTTTTTTTTTTTTTCTTTTCTTAAAAAAAATAATATAAAGTTATAAAAAGCGGCAGCAGCCGGGGGCCCGGATCTGGAGGGGAGGAGGTGCTGGCGGCTCCGTCGGTGGCAGGCACTTTCTCGTTAATGGGCTTTTGACTGCAGGGAGACAAGAGGCGAGAGACAGGGTCAGGCCACCTGCATGGAGCACAGAGCTGAGGTTTCGCTTCCTCCCTCCGGCCTGGTGGGCAGAGCTGGGTCCGGAGGAGGCGGAGAGCCAGCCCGCAGGGCCGGCCTGCAGAGCAGCCACACACACTCAGGTCCCGGGCAGGTCACACACACACACACACGGGTACCAGAGGTGTTGGTATGCATCTGGCCTGTGCCTAAACCACGAGGCCACCCTCTTCCCATTCCAGTAACTCCTGCTGGCTGAGGACTTATGGGCAGTTCCATGCCAACGCCAGGGCTCCATCCTCAGAGGGGGGGGGAATAAGAGACCTGGCTGCTGGCTTCCCCAGAAACCCCGGAACACTTGCCTGGCACCCGAAAACCTGGAAGTGGGTATGTGTGCAAGTAGGCACCCGTGCTCTCTGCCCCTCCATGCTCATGCCCAGAGGCTAAAGCCGTGAGCGAGATGGGCCCAGCACCCGCTGTGCAGCGTGGAGGCCACAGTTCCGGGCCCAAGCTCAACCTCGCGCCCAGACCTCTCTCAGAGCTCCTGGAGACAAACGTCCTTTCCTTCGGGGGCAGAGGGAGCTCAGAGAGGGGCCCTCTGAGGACAGCCCAAGGGGGTGCGGGAGGGGGAGGCAGAGGCAGCAGCTCCTCGGCCTCGGGGACTGGGCTGAGACAGGGAGAGGCTCCTGAAGGGAACGCCGGGGTCGCCCAGCAGTGAGCTGACCCCCCTCTCGCTGGCGATGGCCTCCTGTGCTCCCTCCCTGCACGCTCACTCGCTCAGCACCGTCCGGGTCCGGCTCCCGCTGCGCCCTCCGCCCTCCCCCGCGCTGCCCGCGCCCTGCCCTGCGGGGACGGGGCGGGTACCTTCAGTGCAGAAACCTCCTCGAAGGCCAGGGCCTTCTTGCGGCGCACGGGGCAGGCCGCGTCGGCGGGGGCGCCCGCCGGGCAGTGCCTGGCCTTCACCGGCCGGCAGTACGTGGCCAGGTTTTTCCGCTTCTTGGCCGCCTCCTCCTCGGAGAGGCAGCCGCCCGGCAGGGCCGTGGCTGGGTGTCCGGCCGGGCCCTGGCTGTCCGGCGTGGGGGGCTGGTGAGGGGGGCCCCGGCAGTCCGGGGGCCCCGCCCGCTTCACCCTCGGCACCACCGTCCCGTTGAGCCCCGCGCCCAGCGCGGTCTTGGTCTTGGCCGAGAGGCCCCGGCAGCCGGCGGGCTTGCCCTTGCCCGCGGGCTCCAGGACGCAGGTCCGTTTGAAAGTCGTGGGGCCGGGGGACAGCTTCCGCTTCCGGGAGGGCGCCTCCGCCTCGGCCCCGTCCTTGCCTTTGGACGACTTGCTGGCCTTGGTCGGCGGGAGCTTGCTGAAGGACGGCGAGGGCGTGTTGGCAGGCAGCGGCGAGGTGATGGCCTGGCTGCCGCCCGTGCACTCCGCCTGGCTGCAGGCGGCTGCCACGCTGGGGGAGCCGGCAGGGTAGCTGGGGACCAGGCTGTCCTTGGTGAGGGGCGTGGACGCCGGGCAAGCAGGTCTGGGGGGCGGGCCTGGAAGGTGGGGGCAGCTGCCCATAGAGGCGGGGCTCGGGGGAGCCGGGAGGGGGGCGCTGGCCAGGTGGGATGGAGGCTCGGCTGCTGGCGGGATCTTCCTGCAGCAGAAAGAGAACGGGCACCATGGTCATGTCCAGCAAACCAGAGGGCCTCTCCCCCAGCACACACCAGCCTCTGCCCCTCCCGTCCTGCGAGAAATGGCCCAGAGCCCCGGCAGTGCTGCCATCTGCTGGCAGACGCTGGAACTGAGGGTTAGGGAGAAGGCACAGGGATAGACAGCAGGAATGAGCAGGGATAGAGAGACCCATTAAGAACATCCTTTTCCATGTTTGAGCGTCCCCTAATCCAAGTTTCCCAAAAGGTGCTAGAAGTATGGCTGAGAGTGAGTCACTCCCAGACCACCATTCACGCCCTGCGTCAGTCCGGCTCCTGGCTGCCACGTGCCCCCACCCCTTCCCTGCAGCCGGGTCTTCCTGGCCAGCGGCCGAGCCACATCTTATGTGAAGAGCCGGGGCTTCAGAGGCGCACGCAGGCCGGGGCCTGGGAGGAGGTTCCGAGCCGGGACACTCACTTCCACATGTGTGAGCTGAGGTGCTGCTCCAGCATGGAGCTCAGCGCCGAGCAGAAGCGGTCCAGCCTGCGGCTGAACACGTAGCAGCCCGGACTCACCAGCCGGCTCCCGAAGGTGCAGAACTGGAGACGGAGGGAAGGCACGGATCAGTGGGCCTGAGCTGCAGGGGGCGGGCACCTACCTGCACACACCATCTGACCCCCCTGCACACGTGAGCAGGGAGGGCTGGGCCACCCCCACCCGGCCCCACCCCGGGTCCTTACCGCCTGTGGCCTGGGGGGCCGGGTTGCATAATGGCAGTCAGGGGGGAGGTGGAGGTCATCGGATGGCCCCTCCTCCTCACTCTCCTCGCTGGAGGCCTGGGCCCCACCCCGGGGCAGGGGGAAGGGGAACAGGCCTGGGTCCCCATCACCACCACAGGGGCCTTCATCGTCCACCTCACTCTCAGAGGAGGCCCGGGACCTGGAAGGGCCAAAGGGGATGTGAGGGCGACGGGACGGCCGGCCGTGGGTCAGGGTGGGGGCATCCCTGAGCCCGCCCAGCTCCACAAGCCAGGGCGGACGCCCTGCGGAGCCGCCAGACAAAGAGGAAGGGAGGAGAGGAAGGGAGGGAACGACAGAGCTCACAGGGCGAGGCAGAGATCAGGGGCTGCGGCTCCGGCTCCCGGGGGATTCTCTCCCCAGCCCTTCACTTCCCAGGCCCTGCCTCCTTGGGGGAAATCTGCTCCAGATTCGCCTCCTCCAGAAAATCTTCTGAGCTTAACTGCACCCAGCTCGGGTCCGCCCCGTCCATTCTCTCAACCCCCTTCTCGCATCACACATTCCTGTGAGCCTGTCTGGGAGCTGAGCCTGCGTCTCGTGTCTGCCCGCGTTACAGGCAGAGAGGCGTGTGTGTCTCCTTCCGCAAGGCGGGCTCTCCCCAGGGTCCGGCGCAGCCTCTGCACACGAAGGGGCCAGCGAATGAATACACAGTAGGACCGCCTCGCCCAGGGCCCTGACCCTTTCAGCTCCCGGACCCTGCCGGCTCCCCCGTTCCGAGTGCTGGCCCGTCGGAAGCAGCTGGGACACCGTTTTCATCCTGGCTGTTGGAACTGGCACGCCGGAGGCAGGGGCACCGGGGGGAGGCTTGTTAGAAACGGGGAGTCTCCTACTTCCGCACCCACTGGGGCTCCCTCCCCCCCTCTCGGGGCGTGATGAGGTGCACCTGTCTCCAGGGGTCCCTGGTGGCTCGGGGCCGCGTGTCCCCGGGGGAGGTGCGGCGGGCTCCCGGACGTACCTGGGCAGCGCACAGTAGGGATAGGTCTGCTTGGCGCGCGCAGGGAAGGTGCTGCTGGGAGCAGCCGCTGCTGCCGCCACCGGGGCTGAGGGCGGGGGCTCCTGGGAGGGGCGCTCGGGAGCCGGCTCCTTGCGCCCCGGGCTCTTCTCCTTCGGGGACTCCCCTTTGCGGGAGCTGGCCTTCAGCTCTGCCACCAGCACGTCGAAGTCCTTGGCCCGGCCCTGGACCTCCCGGCGCTGGTGCACCGAGTGGATCTAGAACACAGCAGGATGGAGGGGTGGGGAGGGGGTGTGAGCTGAGCAGGGGTGAGGGGCAGCGGTGTGCTCTGGCCTGGGCAAGCGGAGAGAGAGGGGATGTGAGTGTGCTTGCGGGGGTGTCTGCGTGTCTTCGTTTCACTCCCCCGCGGGGCCAGAACCCTCCTCGGAATCGGGGGGACCTGGAAGCCACCCCCTGCCCGCTGCCCCCACGCCAGGCCCACTGCGGGCAGCCGCCCCTCCCCCTGTCTGGCCTGGGCTTCACCCCCATCCCTGGAGCTGGGTCTTGGGGAACAGCTCCATTCCTCTCCCTGCCCAGGGCCCAGGGCTGTGCCGCCCGCCCTCCCTGGGTGGCGGGAGGGTTACCTTGCAGGTGAGCAGGCGGGTGCAGATCTTTTTGGTCTCCGGGTTTAGGACCCCACACTGCCTGTTGAGGTCGCACTCCTTCCCTGTGGGGAGAGTGGTTTCCGGGAGTCTCAGGGGCACGTCCAGGAGGCCCTCAGGAGGCCGGAGGCCAGCTGGGCCTCGGCCGAAGAGCCCCCCGGCCCCCATCTCCACCCCTCAGTGCAGGACGGCAACGCCTTGAGAAACACCTCCGGCACCAGCTGCTCTCCGCTGGCCCCGTTCGCAGCCCAGGCCCGCCCTCCTTTTTGGGGACTCCAAGCCCAAACAGGGCAGCACATATCCACACACAGAAGCCGCCACAGACATCCGGGGGCCAGGGGCCGGCTGTGGAGGTGCCCGGTGCCTGGCCTGGGTGGGGACAGGCGGGCAGAGCCCAGGTGAGGAAGTCAGTTCCCCAGCGGGCACGGCCTCCTGCAGCCTCGGTCGGGAGACCCGGCTGGAGGGGAGCTTCCCGCAGAGCAGGCAGGTCACACGTGCCCATGTCAGGAGGTGGCGAGGGGTTCGGGCCGCCTGTGATGGCGGGCCCCCTCCTTTCTGCCCCTCCTCCATCAGGACCCCCCAAACCACGGCTACTCACGAGCCACTTTCCGGTGGGTCTTGGGGGGCAGCCTGGCCCCAGCAGGCTCCTTTTCGGGGGGGCTGCCTTCCGCCCGGTGACCGGGGCCCTCGCCGGGGGTCATCCTGCTGCTCTCTCTGCCCGGAGGCTCCTTCGGAGGGGGCGCCACGGGGGGCTTCCCGGGGGCGTCCTTGGGGAGGCCGCTGGGCGGGCTGAGGAAGGCGGGGGGCGGGGCCACCCTGACTCCGGGGCCGTCGGGCTTGGGGAGGCCAGACATCTTCTCCAGATTCACCACCGGCACGAACAGGCTGCGGGGAGGGGGTGGACGGGGCCGGGCTGGGCCTGGGTGCACGGCATGGGAGGGGGGACCCCTAGCCCCTGGAGCACCCGGGAGGGGCTGCCGATGGAGCTGGCTGCCTCCTGCTGCAAGCGGTGCCCGGCGAGTGCCCCCCTCCCCCGTCCGTGTCCCCCCCCCACCCCTGCCCCCTCTGGCAGCCCCTCCCTCCCCGGACCCGGCCAGGGTCTCTGGGCGCCTCCAGCCTCTCCTTACCAGAGATTGTCCTTCTGGCTCTTCTCAGGAGGTGGGTGGCCACGGCTCCGGGACCCCTGGCCCTTCTCCCTGGAGGAGGTTTTGGTGGAACCTGGGGCCCTACAAGCTGGGCCCTGCCCATTCACTACATGGCATTTCTGAGAGCTGGCGGGGGCTGGAGGTGGGGGTGGGGCCCGGGCGTAAAGCTTGCTGAGGGGCCCATGTCTTCTTTCTGTCACCAGGAGGCGGAGAGAGCAACGGAGGTGAGTAGCCGGCTGCCTCCTTCCCGCCCTGCTCACCCTGCTCACAGACTCGGCTCAGAGAACCCGGAGTTTAGATCCCAAACGGGCCTCCTTCCCCTCGGAACCTGAGCCTTCGGGACTCAAAATTCTAGGGCCCGGCTCTTCCCTGAACTCCACTGGGAAGAACTGTTGGGAGTTTGCTCAAACGCTAACCCCGACCTGCCTCCCTCCATCTATGCAGCCACCCCCAGGTCCTCCCTGCCCCCAAGGCCGCCCACCCTTACACAGGCCTCCCAGCTGACCCTGTCCTGGGGGGTCCCTCCTGCCCCCACCCCCACCCCCACCCCCACCCCCACCCCGGCCCGCTGCTCCGCCCCCACTCCCCACCCCCACCCCTCACCCCCACCCCACCCCCACCCCGGCCCGCAGCTCGGCCCCCACTCCCCACCTCCACCCGCACCCCTCACCCCCACCCCCACCGCCACCCCCACCCCCACCCCCACCCCCACCCCGGCCCGCTGCTCCGCCCGCCCGGGCTCCTCACCGCAGTGCTTCTGGAAGGCCTGGGGCTTCACCACTTGGCTGCAGTGGTTACACACAACCAGGTAGAAGTCGTCGTAGGCGGGGCAGTGCCCGAAGATGGACATGTCTGCAATGACAGGAGCCCTGGTCACCCGGGCTGGGGACCCCCGGGCTCCCCTGTGAGGTCGGGGAGCACTTCCCCTCCCTTCCTGCTGGAGGCTCCCTAAGAACGTGGGCTTTCGGGGGAGTGGGTCTCCTACAGGCCGATGGGCCGACTCAGACCTGTCAAAGAGAGGATCCCAGACCTGCCTGCCCCCCGCCTCCCGCCACCAAACAGCCACCTCCCGGAGGTGGGGGAAGAGGGGCACGTGGTCCTGACTCCCACCTTCTTTAATGAGGGTCATGGCATCCAGCTTCTTGGTGCTTTTGTTGGTCTCCTCCAGCTCAGCCCCTGGAGGAGAAACGCAGCTCAGAAGGACCATCTCCTCCCCAGAAGCCCATCTACCTCCTACCCGCCCAGGGCCTGCAGACATGGGCCCCTCAGCAAGCTTTAAGCCCACACTCCCTGATCCTGATGCTCAGCACCACCTGGGGAACCTTTGGTGGCTCATTCTTCCCCCATCTGCTACTTCCAGAAGGAACTGGTGCCCTTGGGAGGGAACCTGCCACCTTTCCTAGAGACCCCGAGGTGAGGGTCAGGGTCCACGGCCAAGTACTTGAGTGACTGTGAGTCACTATCTCCCCCGCGTAAGTGGGAAACATTTAAGGGGGGAAGGTATTTTACTGTAGGTCCTGGAGTCCCTTCTTGAATTTGGGTCCTCTCTGCTACGCCCTGGCATCCCAAACAGAAACTCTCCCAGGTCCCCATCCCCATGAACTCCATCTTGCTCCACCTGGGTTGCCATGGCATTGTCAGAGTTACACCCCGCTTCCCGGTCCCGCACTGGGAGGCTGGCCACAGGGCAGAGCAGCTGCTGTCTCGGGGCCCTCTGGCACCTCCCAAGTCCCCTTGGTCAGGGGTGCGAGCCCCGTCCCTCTATAGGGGGGTCTTGGGCAAGGGCTGCCCTGGTACTTCTCACTTTCTGGGCGGATTCCGGGCGGATGACAAAAACATCTTAGCTCTGCAAAGCAGCTCCGGCCCCATCCCCCTACCTGACTCCTCTCCCCTCCCTCCATGACGCCCCCTCCCTGTCCCTTGGGAGGGGAAAAAAAAATCAATTCTGAGTCACCAAACCCGGCTGATTCCATTTCCGGTTCTCAATGCACCCAGACCCTGACAATGGCCCCATCCTCGCCCACCCCGCATGGGGCAGTCCCGGTGGCCAGGGCTCCCCGGAGGTCTGTGTCTGACGCCTGCTAACAGACTTGCCCCTTGCGAGGCGGAGAAGACGGGTGACAGTCTTATGTCACCTCCAGATGTGAGGGGTGGCGGGTGAGGAGACAGGGGCCGCTCCCACGCTCAAGTGGGTGAGAATGCAGTGACGGACAGAACTGAGCAGGGAGGGAGTCCAGGCTCGGAGGAGGACAAGTGTCATCAGAGACCGCATGGAGCGGTCCTCCTCCGCTGCCTCTTCTCACTTGCAAACTTCTTCAGGGGCGTGATGCCCGCGGTCACCTAAAAAGGCCGCGAGGCCAGGTGCTCCCTGGGGCCCAGGACACAAAGATCAGGAGAGGGGGGCAGCCAGCCCCATCGCCAAAGGCACCAGGGTCCTGGAGAAGGTGGGGTTTAGGGAAGAGGCCCAGAAAGGACGGAGGGTTGGAGGCATGGGTGGATGGACAGGAGGAGGAAGGCAAGGAGGATGGATGGATGGATGGATGGACCCGTGAACGAATGCGGAGAAGGCAGGGGTCCAGTAGCATCCAAGCGGCAGGCAAAAGCCGAGAAGGAGCTGGAGGCGTGGGGCAGAAGGCGAAAGAACAAGGGGGAAGGGGAGGAGGGCACAGAAATGGGGTGCGTGGGAAACACGTGGAGGGGACTGTTGCGGATGGGGAAAGCCCGAGGCAGGTGCAGGAGGGGCGGAAAGTGGGGGCAGCAAGCAAGGAGAAAAGGAAAAGCAAGCACACGAGGGGACAGGCATCGGGCACCGGCAGAGGCAGAGGTGGGCAGGGTGGGCTGCGGGCGGAGGCCCGGCGCTAGGACCCGGGGGCGCGGAGGAGGAGGAGCAGGCGGGCACTAGGACCCGGTGGGTCCTTTGTTTGGGGGGCCGGGGAGCCGGACGGCGGCTCCCGTCGGCAGCTCCCCTCAGCTGGCGGGGACCCGGAGGGGGGAGGGGAGACAGGGATGGGGTCCCCGGACTCTAGGGGAGCTTCGCTCACCGTCGGCCGCGGGCAGGTCGGCCCGTTCCACCCACGAGCTCCAGCTCTGTCCCGCGAAGTCATCGAGACTCGGCACCCGCCGCTCCAGAGCGGCCATTGCTGCCGCCGCGCGTTCACGCACCGCCATCACCGCCGCGGACGCGCGCCCGCCCGGCGCCGCCGCCGCGCGGCCCCCTCCCCCGCCCCGCCGCGGGCACGCCTCCCCCCTCTCCGGTCCCAGCTCCCTCTCCGCACAGGCGCCGCGCGGGCCGCCCGCCCCGCGCCCTCGCTGCCTCAGAGCCTTCTGGGAAATGTAGTCCTGCGGGAGGTGCCGCTGCCCACCGAATTTGCAGCGAGAGCTCCTCGGAAATGCACAATGATGGGGGGGAAAAGAGACGAAAGCCCTAGGACCTCCTCCCCAGACCCCTGTGCACACATTCTTCCTGCTGCCGCCCCACTCTCTCAAGTTCACCGCACACGCGCCCCAGCTCCCCACCCCACCCCCGACCCTCGAGCCGCGCCCCCGCCCCCCGCGGGCTGGCGCCTCTGCTCCGGCAGGCGGCTGCGGAGCAACTCCGCTCCCCTGTAGATCGAGCTGGGTAGGTGCAGGGAGGTGGGCGCTGCGAATCAGAAGGGCAAGGGGAGGGGGGAGCCTGCAGGATGCGCTGAAGGACACAGGGGTTGGCGTGGGGGAGGGTCCTTCTCTGTGGGAACCCCACGCGGCCCCGGCGCGGAGCAGAGGGTTGGAGTGGCGAGGTCCGGGCTGGAGCGGACCTGGCGGAGCTGACCGTGATCACCTGTCAGGATGACAGAAGGCTGTCTCGGAGCCAGAGCTAGCCCCGGAACTGGGTTTGCAGCTTCTCTGCTGATCGTCTCTCTCTCCTCCTGAGCGATCGATACCCTGGACTGCCTCTTCCCAAACCCCGGCTGGACCCTCACTCCATCCATCACTTTGGCTTCTTTCCCTGAAGAATATTTTTCTCTGCGGGAAGGGCTTCTACCAGAGCCTCGGCATGGGGAGATTTCTCATCAGATCTGTCCTTTCCCTTGCTACGCCTGGGAAAGACCTTCATTATCCACCTCTCTCTTTTTCTCAGCTGATAACGTTTCTTTCCACCCTCACACAGTCAAGAGACAAAAGCCTGCCCTTCCCCATCACATCAGAAGAAAGCTGTGAATTCTCCTATTCCTCCTCAGCCCCTCACAGGTCACCCCATATTCCTGCCTTCCGCTAAGGGGGAATAGCATCGGAGGCAAATAAGTCCAAGACTTCAGGACCTCTCAGATTCCTTCTCACTTTCCCCTCCAGAATGATCTCTGAGGACAGGGAATCTTAGCTGGAGAACCCGAGAGGACCCCCTAGGGTGTCCAGGATCCTGGTGAGGTTGAACGTAATATTGTGCCCAGGTGTATTTCTCTAGGGAAGGTAAATGCAGCCTGTGACGGTCAGCGGGGAGAGAGGTGCGAATGGGTTCAGCAAGAACCTTTCTGGTGAAGAGGGCAAGCATATGGCCCCCCTCGACTCCGGCAGGAAGCTTGTCTGGGTCACAGATGGTAGGAGAACAAATGAAGACGGCATGTGGAGGCCCCTCTCTCTCTCTCTCTCTCTCTCTCTCTCTCTCTCTCTCTCTCTCACACACACACACACCTTTTGAGTTGTCTCTAAATTTGCTAATGAGCCTCGGTCTCTTTGGACCAATTGATGTTACCAAGAGCGATGTCACCAGGAGCCGCTCTTCAGTCTGCAGATTCTACAGCGTGGGGTGCCGAGGGGAGAGGGGCAGAAGGATGTGTTGGTGGGAATGCAGGTATTTGTCCAAACACGGAAAGCGAGGGGAGGGAGAAGGAGAAAGAATCCTCGGCGGGGCTCCAGGCTCGGCTCCTTCGTGGCAAATGCTGGAAGCACGGTTTATTCCAATGTGTGGTAACAAGCACCAGAAAACAACACACAGTGTTCTCCTCCCGCCCACGCAGGCGATCAGAGACGGGAAACCTGGGGCCACGATGGTGAGGAGAGGTCCTGGGTGGGCAGCCGGCGGGGTCAGGGTTTACTAGGGCAAAGGGCCTGCCTGGGAGCCTCCTGCAGCAGCTGGAGAAACCAGACACCTCCTTCTACCTCTGGCCCCACTAGGCAGCACGGTGCTGCCAGCCCTGGTTGGAGGGGACATGGATCCTGTGAGGACAGCCCTGCCCTTGGGCACCCGGCCTGGCCCTGCCTTTCCTCTTAGGCGGGGGAGAGAGGCCGTGACCTAAATCAAGGTCTCCTGGCTGACCGGAAGCCAGCCTTTGGAGGGGAAGTGCTGAGCTAGGCGTCCTTGGCAGGAGGGCACCCACCCTCTCCCCGCGGACGGGCTGGTGGCTAACTTCGGCCCCCAAAGGAGAGCACTGTATCCATCACATTTTAAGTAAATTAAAAACACGTACACAGAATCCAAACAAAAGTTCCAATAGAAGCTGCTCGCAGACACCCCCACCAGGGGCCGGCTTGAAGAAAATGAGGGTCACCCCTTTGTTCTCTGTGTCTCTGGGGCTGCAGGCAAAACTGTGTCCCTCCTTGTCCTCGAGTGCCCGTGGGGGGTGGGCACCTCAGGGCAGAGAGAGGTTCAGACTTAGACACACTCTCATCCCCGTAACCTCTCTTCTTTCCTCAAATCCCTTTCCCCGAATCTAAACGCAATGGCCTAAGTCTTATACCCAAGGGCTCTGCGGGATTTGAGGGTATAAATCTACCCCCTTCAAGTGAGGGAGGGGGACTGTCCCCAGAGAAGAAATGGTTGGCACCCCAGGAATGCGCATGCTCCTGTGAATGGCGTTTAGGGGGCTGAGGAGGTTGGAAGGGTTGGCTCAGTCCTAAGCAGACACTGGCACAGGGCACATTCGCCTCTGAGATGATAATGGGGTAACTGGCACTGGGGTTGGAAAGTGGCTGGACTCATCCTTCTTCATCCTTCTCTGGGCAACAGCCCTATGGCCAGGGCGAACTGGGAAGAAGCCGGGTGGGGCACAGATGGCCCTTTCCCTGTGGGCACTGGCTCTTAGGCTCTGGGGTTCAGAGAGGAACTGAAGGAGGTACCAGGAAGAGGAGACACACCAAAGACAAATATGGAGCTGGGTCCCGAAATGAAGAAGCACCAATAGCATCGGCCTGCCTGGACGGGGTGGGGCTGGAGGGCCTGGGAGAGGTGAGGCGGGAGGGCAAAGGGCGAGGGCACCGTCCATTTGTGAGGTGAGAAGGGGAAGTGTGAAAAGGGGGGGGCAAGGACGAGGGGGGTGGGACAGAGAATGAAGAAGTGGGCCCATCCATCCATGTCCTGGGTCCGGGGCAATGTGGCCTCATGAATGGTCCTTTGGGCCTTTCCAGAGCCCTTGTCTGGCCCCACAGGAATGAAAGGAAGGCCTGGCCAGGCTTGGGAAGGACCTTGAATGCCTCAGACCCAGGGGGTAGGGGGATGGGCAAGAGAGGTTGAGGGAAGGGCTGTGTCCCAAGTGTGAGGCCACGCCCAGGAGGGAGGGCAGGGCGGGAGGTGAGGCGCTGAGGGCCAGTGTGAGTTTAGGGGGCTGGTAGGAAGAGCCCCCGGCTTGGAGGGGCAGGAGAGAGGGCAGGGCGGGAGGTGAGGCACTGAGGGCCAGTGTGAGTTAGGGGGCTGGTAGGAAGAGCCCCCGGCTTGGAGGGGCAGGAGGGAGGGCAGGGCGGGAGGTGAGGCGCTGAGGGCCAGTGTGAGTTAGGGGGCTGGTAGGAAGAGGGCGGGAGGGAGGGCTGGGGGAATAGAAGAAACTGACTCCCCGCACGTTTCCTGGCTTTAGTTGCTTGAATTTCAATGCAGTCGCAGTGTGTCTGCTCCCCACTGAGTCTAAGGCATCCGGACCCTCTGAAGGCCCTTTGGCTCCCACCCGGCGGGCTCAGTGGGCGGCAGAGGCCAGAGGAGAGCGGGCAGCACGCTGAGCCAGGGCTCTGTGGCGAGCAGTGCAGGCACGAGGCCCAGATGGCAGCCATTGAAGAGGGGTCTCTACAGCACTGGTGGGCCCTCCATGCGAGGGGCCAGGGAGAAGGCTGCCCGCCAGTTTCCCCTCCCCTCGCTTTTATTGCAGCCGGACAGGTGGAGAGAGGTGGCTGCTGGGAACCAGTCTCAGGGCTCTGGTCTCCTGCCTCCAGCCCTCGCCTGCAGCAGAGGCCGTGAGGGTCCCTACGCCCCTGGGTGAGGTGTCCAGGTCCCGGCAGCAGACAAGAAGCACTGCGTCCCTGCCACGGGAGGGGCTCCGGCAGAGGAGGGACAGGAAGCCACCGGGAGGGAGGGCTGCCCACCCGTGGGTGACTTCTCAGAGCCCGGAGCCCGGAGGGGCGGGGGAGGGGGTTGGAGGAGCAGGAAGAGGGAGGTCCTGGGAGCCGAGGTGGTTGAAGAGGTGCGTCCTGTTCGGGAGTGGCCAGGCGGGGGCTGCTTACTGCTTCTCCACAGCGCCCTGCTCGGCTGCGCCCTCCGGGCCGGGGCCCTGGCCCTGGTCCTGGGCCTGCCCGTGCCACGGCGTCTCCTTGAACACGAACCAGCAGTTCCCGGCCCACAGGAAGAAGTTGATGAAGCCGAAGAGCTGCAAGGACATCGGGGGAGTTTATGAGAAGAGGGAGGAACCAGGAGGGGAGTCCCTGGGGTGGGGCAGGCGGGGAGGGGTACAGAGGGCCACAAAAGCTAACAGAAAGCTGGATATTGAGACAGAGTTCAAGGCCATCACTCACTAAGGGGTTCTCGGGCGAACGTGGCTAACTCTGTGCACACATGGCCCGGCTGTGGCTCGGTCCCTAGGATACTCTGGGCCCTGGGGTGGAGCACCCTGTGCAGAGCTCAGCAAGGAGCACGGTCCTCGTGGCTCTTCCCGCCGCACACGGACACGCGGGACCCAGGGCCCAGGGCCTTCCGTGGGGCGGGTGTGGCCAGAGCTGTCCAAGGTGCTCCTTGCTGAGGGCGGGAAGCCGGGCCAGGGGCCCGGCCAGGGCTCCATTCCAACACTCACTCACAAAATGTAAAACCTGCCAGCAGGAAGCGTTTAGGGGGAAGTGTACTGACGCCTGCAATTAGCTCTGAAATGCATTACAAGTAAGACGGGTTGATCGATGGAGAGAGGCGGGCAGAGATGTGAGAGAGCGAGTCTAGTAAAACGTTCCTGGTGCAGGCGAGGTGATGGGTACGTGGGCGTTCATTGTACACGTCTCTCGGTCTGCTGTGTGCAGGAGGGTTTTTACAATAACGTGTCAGCGCGGGGTGAAACCTATCCGCGGGGTTCCAGCAACGTCTAGAAGACTCCCTGTCATGCCAGACGTTAAACCCTGCCTCACCTTGCTGGCCTCCCTCCGGGCGGTTCGGGCCATTGTCAGGGGAGGGCTGAGGCGGCTGGGATGGCAGGGACATTGGAAAAGCTTGAGGCCTCAGCTGTTTACCAGCTGATGTGAAAATATGTCCACATTGTAAAAGCTGGGATGGCCCAAAATATGCATGCCAGCTGGGCCCGCCAGTGCCCAAAGCCCTTCTCCAGCCTGGAGGTCTGAGTCGCTCATGCTGGGTCTGGGCTTCCCTTCACACACACACACACACACACACACACTCACAGATACACACACACACACTCACACTCACACACTCACACACTCACACACACTAACACACACTCACACACACACACACTCACACACACACACACACACACTCACACACACTCACACACACACACACACATACAGACTCACACACACACACACTCACACACACACATACACACACTCACACACACACACTCACACACACACACTCACACTCACACACACACACACTCACACACACACACACACTGCAAAGAGGCAGGAGAGACGGGGCATGCGAGCCTGGAGGTGGGGTGAGGGCGGGGAACGGGAAGGCAGCAGCCGCAGGGGGAGGGACAGGAGGCTAAGGGCTCTCGGTCCTCCCCATCCCGGGACATCTTCCCACAGTCAGCTCTGAGCCAGCAGCCAGCGTTAGGCGCAGCGGCACTGCCTCCGGGGGTAGGGGTGCCAGCCGTGGGGACACCCTCTGTCCTCAGAACGTGCTCTTAGGGCGGCCGGCAGAGGGAGAGTCCCGCCTCCCCCAGCCCCCGGGGCGCAGGTCTCACCACCGAGAGGTTGGCCAGCCCCATGGAGGGCGTGGCACCGTCACTGCACACGGCGTCCTCCCCGTGGCACACGGTCATGGCCTGGGTCAGACTGGAGGGCAGCGTGGCCCCCTTCACGTCCGTCAGGCCCTTGCCCCAGGCGGCGGCGGCCACCAGCCAGAAGAAGGTGAAGGAGACGGTCACACAGAAGTCCTGGAGGGGCAGAGGGAAGGACACGCAGTCAGACCCTGGGGCTCTTTCACTGTCACCAACAGAAGGAATCCGGCCGCCAGAACCACTGCCCGTGCCCTCACACCGAGCTCAGGGGACAGCGTATCGAGGCATCCGCGGGTCAGGGTCACCCCGAAACCCACACGTCTTCAACCCCCCCTTCTCCCTTCCCTGCATTTCCTTAACATTTTTTTCAAAAACATTTTCCCCTTTTTAAACTTATTTTCAGTCACGGTTGGCATACAACATCACATTAGCTTCCGGAGTACAATGAGCGATTGGACAGCCTAGCTTCGTGGCCGGCAAACTGCGGCTCGCGAGCCACGTGCAGCTCTGGCCCCTTGAGGGTGGCTCTTCCACAAAACGCCACGGCCTGGGCGAGTCTACTTTGAAGAAGTGGCGTTAGAAGAAGCTTAAGTTTAAAAAATTTGGCTCTCCAAAGAAATGTCAGTCGTCGTGCTGTTGATATTTGGCTCTGTGGACTAATGAGTTTGCCGACCACTGGCCTAACTGTTCCATCCATCAACCTCTGCTCAGCTGCGGCTGGCGGCAGTGGGGGCGCCCCTACACCTGCACCCCTGGGCTGGAGAAAAAGTGAAGGGGGAGAATATTAATACTAGCTAACACTTAGCTAATTATATACCAGACGCTTATTTTAAAGTGCTCATCCTTTTTTAAATTTATTTTATTTATATTTTCTTTATTGATTGAAGGGAAAGGGAGAGAGAGATAGAAACATCAATGATGAGAGACAATCATTGATTGGAGGCCTTCCACACACCCCATACCAAGGACAGAGCCCACAACCCAGGAATCGTGTGCCCTGACCAGGAATCGAACTGTGACCTCCTGGTTCATAGGTCACCACTCAACCACTGAGCCAGGCCGGCCGGGCCAGAGCCGCTCCCTGATGCCATTGAGCCTCCGGGGAGGAGACCAGGCGAGGCTGGGAGGCTGGCAGGAGCCTCCGTACCTAAAGGAGACAACAGCCAACAGCTGGCCGGTGGGTGCCAGGGTCCCAGGGAGCCAGCAGCTCCCCCCCAGCCTCCACGCCAGCCCCAGCCCCCGCCCCGCCCCGGCCGGCCCCTCACCGCCAGCGGGAAGCGCTTGTCCTGGGCGTAGAGGCCGTGGAAGCGCAGGTAGAGGACGAGAGCGGCCATGGTGTAGAAGAAGGAGAAGATGCCCAGCGTCACGAAGAACTCGGCGGGGGCCGAGAAGTCCCCCAGCAGGCTCATGGTCTTGGAGGTGGAGTCGGGGTCACAGAGCGGCATCTCATACTGGGCTTGGTTCAGCCTGCAGCGGGGGAAATGGGGAGCTCCTGAGCTGGCCATCCCGCCGGGGTGTGTGTGTGTGTGTGTGTGTGTGTGTGTGTGTGTGTCTGTGCTCTCCTCACCCTCCACTCCTCCGGAGCCAAGAAGCGGCTGTGGCGGGAGGGATACCATCCAACCTTGCCTGCCCTCCCCCCCCACCCCCCCACCAGCTCAGCCACAGTCACACTCTGACACGCAGCCCAAATGTGGTGGTGACTGCGCCTCCAGAGTCTCCAGGCCCCTTCAGGCCTCGACCCCGGTATATATAGTCCATCTGCTTCTGGGAGCCAGGCCCCATTCAGCTTCTCGCTGCCCCGGGGAAGGCAGAGGCCACGGAGGCACCTGACGCCCAATTCCCCCATGCCCAGGCCCCCTGTGGGCCCCAGCGAGACAGACAAAGCGGAAAACGCACATCCCAGTACAGACAGGAGGCCGTTCACCTAACGCGGCTGCTGCTGCTGCTAGAAACGCCCGGAAAGGTGGCCCTGGCCCCACTGTCCTCCGGACACCAGGCTCCCCTTCCTCAGGAAGACTGTCCCTCTCCCTCCCGGGCCCGGGGGCTCCTCGTGAGCTCCCACACCCGCTCTTCGGGGTCTAAGTGCTAACACGCTCCCTTCCCTTCCCGCTGGGAGGAGGCTCTGAGGGCGGGGAGACGCGCCCCGGCTCCTGTCACCTCCACCCCAGGCTGAGGGGGTCCTTGCGGTGGCTGTCGTAACACCCAGTGGTTATCTGTGGGCGAGGACGGGGTTACAACCCTGGTCTGGCTGACCCGCCTGGCGTTTGCCTCTGGTCGGTGGGTCTGGAATCCCTAAAGGGCAGGAAGGACCCCGGTCTGGAGTGGCAGCCCACGGGATGGGAGGGGAAGAGGCCCAGCCGGTCAGGGACGGGGGTGCGGCCCCCCGCGCTGCTCACCTGAAGGGATAGCCGAACAAGACGATGATGGCGCTCACGTCCTTGGCGTCGTTGTTGCAGCGGACCATGGCTCCTGTCTCCCCGCTGTAGGAGCCGCAGCACCCGAAGGCGAAAATAGCAAAAAGCTGAGGGAGAGGGAGCCTTTGAGTCCGAGGCCTCCGCCGGCCGAGGTCCAGCCCTCCCAAACCACCTCTGTCCAAGCGGCGCAGATATGGGGTGTGTGTGTGTGTATATGTGTGTGTGTGTGTGTGTGTGTGTGTGTGTGTGTGTGTCGGGGGGTTCCCTTTAATGAAATCCCTCCTGGGGAGACCAGGTCTTCCGTTGGTCTTGCAGCCTCTGGTGCTGTGTGCACAGAACAGGGTGCCGGGCCCAACAGCCAAATGCATACGGCTGCCTGCGAGTGGCGTCCGGGAGGGAAGAGAGAAGCAGCGAGGGTTCCCACATCTCCCCATTGGCTGTGCGTTGGGGGGCCGGCCACCTGTAGCCTTCTCACGATGATGGCGAGCACAGAGCGAGTGAGGCTTTTGGAAACTTGTGGCTCAGAGCTGGCCTTGACTTTCCTCCAGGAGACGCACCTGGAACTAGATTCCCCTGCTCTCACCACCAGGGGGCCTGCTCGGACTTCCTTCCATTTCTTCTTTGAAGCCGTCGCTGCATCTTTACCTCAAGGCTAACTTCCTGCCTCAGTGGAGGCGAAGCTGAAGGGGACAACCCTGCCGTGGCCTTCCCCAGGGGCCAGGAGGGCAGGGTGGTGCTGCTGCCCCCCCCCCCCCCCCACGGCCCCGCAGCAGAGCTGGCTCCTTCCAGCCCCGAGAAAAGCAGCTTCCACTTGTCCTCCCAGCCTCCTCCTCCCCGGTGGTGGTGTCTCCGTGGTAAGTGGTGGATGCTGCCATTTCTCAGGGTTAAGAACCGGAGGTGTTTCAGGCAACGTGAACTGTTTTCTTCTCACTGCACTGAACCTCCGAGTCTTAAGTGAAATGAAATGACCTCATCCCATGATTTTGTTTTTCCTTTTTTAAAATTTCTTGATTTGAGAGGAGAGAGAGAGAGAGAAACCTATTTGTTGTGTCACTTACTTATCCATTCATTGGTTGCTTCTTGTACGGGCCCTGACTGGGAATTGAACACAACCTTGGCATATCTGGATGACACTAACCAACTGAGCTACTCGGCCAGGGCTGTGGTTTTATTTTTTTAAATTTATCCCTTATTTTTAAAAAATATATTTCTTTATTGATTTCAGAGAGGAAGGAAGGGAGGAGAGAGACAGAAACATCAATGACTAGAGAGAATCATTGATTGGCTGCCTCCTGGATGTCCCCCACTGGGGATCGAGCCCACAACCCAGGCATGTGCCCTTGGCTGGAATTGAATCTGGGACCCTTCAATCTGCAGGCCAACACTCTACCCACTGAGCCAAACCAGCCAGGGCGAGGCGTGGTTTTAGAATCTCCTTCTGGAGAAACAAACTTCGATTGGAAAAGGTGAGGAATTGGAGCCTCATCCTCCCACATCCTTGGCTCAGCCCCGTGTCCTTGGCTTGTTCTCCTTACGCAGGGAGCTCCTTCTGCTGATTGTCCGTGTTCTGTAAGTTTCTCTCTGACTCGCCAGGGACGTGAAGCACCTAGAACACAGCCAGTCTGCGTTGGAAACAGTGACGTGCACACTGTCTGGCTAAGGCCCCGACGGCATGGCAGCGAAGAGGCCTGGACTCGGAGACTCGAACCCCGGCCCTGTCACACATTAGCTGGTGGCCTCGCTCTGCTCTCCGAGCCTCAGGGTCCTCACCTGCGAAGGGAGGGGCTTGGAGGAGGTCGGCTGGAGGCCTGTCCCACTCTGCCGTCCTCTCCCTTGCTGAGGGGAAGGCTGTCACCAGCAGCAGCTGCGCCCGGCCCCAGGGCAGTGACTGGTGCCAGGGCCTCGCTCTGTCCCGCCTGGCCTGGCCCAGCCCCTCCAAATGGAACCATGGACCCCCCTTTTATATGTCATGGTGGGCACCTCTCTTTCTAGGAGGTTTAGTTCAGACAAACAAGACCTGTCTCCACTTCAGAAACAACACCACCAGGGCAGGAGGCAGCACAGCCCCTCCCCCCGATGCCTGAGCAGCCTCCTCCGGATGGAACTTCCGGCGGCTGCAGAGCCTGGTGCCATCTTTCTGCCTCTGTGTCATCCCCCGTCACTTCCTCCAAGTCCCGCACGGTGTCCCCGCAGACCTTGTCTCAGAGGCATTCTCCAACCTCTGTCAGCTCGGTGGCTCCCCAAGTCCTCTAAGCAGTCTCTTTATGCCTCTTGGCTTCTGATGTCCAGCTGGACACCTTAGGGCATCATGTTCGAGAAAGCGCAGCACAGATGGATGTGTTTTTGCCCACTGGCTCTTCCGTCCTCAAAGGGCCCCTGTGGGTTCCCTGGGAGGGTAGGTCCGGTCTTCCGAACGTGGGCAGTGGAATGGGCAGGTATGAAACCTCCTCTTCACCAGCATTCCCTTGGAGGGCCCTCCATCGTCAGAGAGGCGATGTTTATTGAGCATCTACTATCTACCAGGAATTGCTCTGGGCACTAACACTCAGAAAGTGAGCAAACAGCAGCTGCTATCCCAGTATGCCTGTTTCAATGAAAGTGAATGAAAATGAAATAAAATTTAAAACAGCTGCTCAGTCGTACTGGCCACACCTCAAGTTCGCAGGAGCCACTTATGACTCGCAGGTGCCACACTGGACGGCACGTCGTCGAACGCTTCCATTGTCATCGGAAGGTCTGCTGTGTCGAGGTGACAGCCTTGAGGTCCTGACGGCCCCGAACACTGACATACGATTCTTTGCTGAGCGAAACATGCCCACAATACCTTTCACCTTAGCCGAATTCTCTTCTCTGCAGATTCTCTGACAGTCGGGAATCTAAACACCTTCTATACCCCTTTGTTAACCAGAACGTGGGATTAAGTCTGCTCCTCGCAGTCCGTGGTGCCAGCTGACGGACGGTTTGCTGCAGAGGGAGGGAGACCCTGCAGGAGAATCGCACAGGTTCGCAGAGCAGAAGAGCAATAAGGATCTCGGAGGTTATCGGGCGCCACGGTCGCATTTCACGGAGGTGGAAGCTCAGTTCCCGGGAGATTAAGTGACTTGCCCAAGGTCACATTTAGCCGACGCAAAAGCCGGGCTCAGAACTCACATATCCTGCTTCTCCGGCCAGTGCTCTTCCTATTGATGCCATCCATTTATCGGCAAGTAATCACGGAGCATCTGCCTGGGGCCAGGTGCCTGAGACTTAAAGGTGAATGAGACTCTGCCTGCTCGCAGGAGTTCACACCAGAAAGGGGAGTGACACACAGACACACCCCAGCATCGCAGTGACTGAGGCTGGGAAAGAGGCCTGGGCTACGCAGGGAGGATGGCAGGGAGCAGAGAGAGATGCCCCTTCCCTCTTTCGGCGCCTGTGCAGCATTCTGCCCTAACTGTGCCCGGTGCCTGAGCCACAGGGATGGCGGGGAAGGACTGAAAACGAGGCTCTGCATTGAGCCGATGGGTCATAAGGACCAGGAAGCAAGGAGAGATGGCGTTCCTGAGACAAGGGGTGGGGGGCGGGTCTCTGGAGTTCTGGTGCCAGCCATACACTGCCCACCACTCCCCCTCCTCCGGCCGCTGCCTCTCCTTTGGGGCGATGCGGAGGGACCTGCCAGTTTAAGGAGGAGGCTCCCCTTTGGTGCTCACGTGCTTGTGGGCATGCTCCCGGGCCCGTCCTGAGAACACGGACATTACTCCTCCCCCAAACCCTACTCCCACCATCATCTTCTCGGCGGCATGGACTCAGGCGGGTGGCTCTCACATTTCCCGCACTCACTGAAGTCAGAGACCCCAGAGCCAAGTAAGTGCCTTTGGCACCTCAAAGGTGAAGTACAGACCCGGGCACACCCCGCTGACAATAATGTGGCTTCTTACGGCAATGTGACTCAGTGATCCAGGAAATCCTTTTGTACCTTCCCCACGAAGCGAGGATTCGGCAGTGACGTTTGAGTAGTCTCCCCAAAGGACAGGGCTAGCTGACCGTGTGCTTCAGGGGGGAAGTTAGGGGACAGGGGAGGTCGGGAAGAGGAGGGAAGGGAACACCCCTCAGACTGCCAGGCTCACGCGGTCTTCTGAATGCTCGATGCTTTACAGATACTGCCTCCTGCAGCCCTCCCTGCCAGCCCACAGGAGACCTCGCCTTCCTCCACAGATGGGAAACCAAGGCCCCTAAGGTTTTACCACTCACCCCACGTCCCACAGCAAGAAAGCAGAGGAGTCTGGATTTAAACCAAAGCCCATCTAACATCAAAGTCTGCCTTATTTTATTTTTGCCCTTTTCTTTACAAACAAACAAACAAAACTAGTTCTCCAACAATTGGTCTGTGCCCATATTATTTCATTATTTTAGTATAGACTTAGGGAGACCAGAATTGGAATTGAGGTGAGATCAGTTAATTTTTGAATTTTCAAGACACACTAATAAAAAAAAAATACTTCTTCTCACCAGGATGACGACAGTAAAACCTTTGCTTTTTATAGTAATGACAATAAAAGTTTTCAATTATCAAGATTTGTGGCAGTTGTTTGTACCCCCCCCCCCCCTTTCTAGTTAGGGGCATTTGATCCCTCCAAGCAGGAACTGAGTGAAAACCCCCAAATGACATTGTCACTGTCATTTTTGGTGCTGGCTCCTCAGTGCTTTTACGTTGGCTCATCCGCAGAGGCTCAAGGCAACGAAACGCATGCTCTGAGGACGGCAGTAAAAGCAAGTCAAGTCTCCTTAAGACGCTGCTTAAGGCCGAGTTCCAAGTCCGGCCTTGGGCCCCTGGAGCTAGCAGGACGGGAGAAAGGTGTATCCCCCTCTCTGAGAGATTGGGGAGTCATCAAAGGGTCATCACAGTAGGGCAACTCTTAGGGGTCAGTGCAGCCTTTATGGGAATGTTGCGGGTGTTGGGGGCAAGGGGAGGGGAAAGGCTGGGGGCAAGGAGAGAAGGTTGAAGGAGGGTGCTTTGCAGAAACCCCCCTTGGAAGATGCTTCCATTGTCTGGTGACCTCACTGTGTCCCCCGTGTCTTGACAGTCTCTCTCACATCCCCTTAGACCCATGTGTCTAGTTCGGTGATAAAATGGTGCTCTTCCGTGCCAGGCTGTGCTCCTCTGGATCACAGAGATTACGGAGGCTGGATGGCCCCCTCGCTCTGGACGGCAGCCACCCAGAGCCCTGATAGCATGCTTGTGTGGCCCCCTCCCGTACGTGAGAGGGGCGTCTGCACAGGAAGGGAGGAGGTGAAGCGCTCAGTCAGCAGTCTGTCCAGTTGCTCCTGAGACAGCAGGCAGAGTGGAAAGTCCCCACCGGGGCCCAGAGTTTGCACTTGGAAGCTCCCCAGGCTGGCCCGGAGCCCCAGTCAGGGTCTCAGATATCCACCGATAACCCCGGACGCACCAGTGCCCCTGACTTCCAGCTTGGATGCTTCTCGTCCAAACGGTGGCTTAGGAATTGGTGACATGGCGCTAGCTATCTCCCGTCTTCCGTGAGTTAAAAGCCCCTTAGAACTCAGTCCTCCCCGGGTTAACAGCAACGCGCTCCCTAGCGGACTTCTGTGCTGAAAGCACATTGACACGTGTCTCACACGCCATGTGGTGTGTGGATCGTCCAGCTAAGATCTCCCCTGTGACAGAACACCAAATGCTCCCAGCAAGCCTCCATGATTGGAGAGAGTGCCTGCACCTGTCCGCATTCCTCACTTAGACCCAGCAGGCCTTGGGCGCCGGGAAGGACAGAGAGCACAGCGGTGCCTCCAAGGATCAGGGAAGCAGGGCGATTGTATTTGCCCTGGACTGTTACGGGGGAAACTGAGGCCCACGGGGTAGGGCTAAGGAAGGGCACCATTCCAGCACGCGGACCCACTGGGAGCAGAAGGGGACTCTAGGGCTGTTGGGATCAGCATCGGATGAGTGTTGGAAACTGAAGTCCAAGGTCATTTGGCTGAAAAGGCAGGTCTGGGTCTGGAAAGCAGGGCCCCAGCTTCCCAGCGTAATGGATTATATTATTCTACAAGCTACGTTTTAGCCACACTGAGGTTTTTATTCTATCTTATTTTTTCTTTTATTTAGTCCTGGAGTCATAAACTCCATTCATTCATTCATTCATTCATCCACTCCCTCACTCGGTTACAGGAACCCAGATTACCCTTGTGATCTCAACAGGGCACCGGCCAGCCGGGACCCTGTCCCCCGAGTGCACCTGCAGGCCCAGCCAGGTCCCGGTGGGTTTGGGTGCGGATGGTTTCCATCCTCTGCCTTCCCTCCCTCCTCTGGCATTCCTCCTCTCATCCCCCTTGCCCTCCCCCGCTCCTGCCACGGAGGAGTGGTATGTGCAGGATCAGAGTTCTGGAAAGGTTACACTCGGGTCCTCTTGCCCCGGTGAAATGTGAGCGCCCTGGGCACAGGCTCCTTGCACATAGAAGGACCGAATCCCAGGCTCCGCATGCCTCGCTGCCCAGCCAGCCCCAGCCCGCCCCTCCCCCGCCCACCTGTCGCTGTCCCCTCCCGTCCGAGGCTGCTGGCCGCTGGACCTCCCCGCGGCCCCCGCCGCCCCCGCTCCGGCCCCATTGCTTCGGGTCAGCGTCACGGCCCCAGGCGCCCGAAATAGCCCGCGGCTTGGGCGGCCACTCACCCACTGGAGAACTTTGATGAAGCCCAGCGGCTCCTCCAGCCGCCGCCAGCGCAGCCCCGCGATCAGCTGGTCCACCTGCCAAGAGAGGGAGGGAGGTCCCGGCTCAGGGCATGGGGGACCCCGGGAAAGCGCTGCCTCCCCCTCTCCTACCCACGTCCAGGAGAAGGGACAGAGAAGGGTCCCAACACACAGGTGGAGGGGGGCGGTGCGAGCCTCAGGGGCGCGCGGAGTTACCTGCTGGCGCCGCGACTTGCCCGCCGGGCCGCTCGCCGCCGCGGTCTCCGTGGAGGACATGCTGGCGCCGCGGGGCCCGGGCGCTGCGCGGGGGCTCGGCTCGCTGGCCCGGGGGCTGCGGGGTCCGCGGGCGGGCGGGGGACGCGGGCGGTGGCGGGGGGCGCGCAGTCCGCGGCGGCCCGGGATCCAGGCTGGCGGGGTGGGTCGCAGGCGCTCGCCGGGGCCGCGGCCGCCGCGCTGCCCCTCCGGCTGCAGAAAGCCCCCGAGGCCGGTGCAAACTCCTGTCAAACTCGCCAGCGCACTCGGCCGCCCAGTCACGTGGCGCGCTGGGGCACCCTCCTCCCGCCCCCCGCGCCCCTTTTGCAGCCCGCAGGGCGCCTTAAAGGGACCTGTGGCTCCTGCGGGCGGTTTGGCTGAAAGGGGCGCAAGGTCTTTGGCAGAAACTCAGCGCCGGACGCGAGGGAGACACCGCCCAATCGGAAACTGTTTGGAGCTCTGGGGCGCACAGACTCCTCTCCTCGCTCATCTTTCTGTTTCCCTGAATTTGGAGCCTTTTTTTCCCCTCTTCTTTTTTTCTTTTTCTACATCACCGTACCCAGAACCTCAGGGACTTCGAGAAGGCATTACCAAAGCTGCAATATAAACCTAAGGGTCTTCTAAGCCTTGCGCTTAGCAAATCGCTCGCTTCCAAAATCTTGGAGAGCCAGAGCAGACGACAAGGGCAATCGGATACAAATGGCTCATTTTTCCCCCTTCATTCTGTCTAGTTAGACGTTGCTTTAAATTTTCTTTTTAAGCAACAAAATGCATTTGTATGCCATGATTTGAAAGTGATGAATCTTTTAAAAATATAAACTCAGTCTCCTTTAAAATAGCCATCTCGATTTGCATGAGAGTGAAAATCAAGTCTGAGGACCAGGGGGCTCAAAGAATGTCCTTGGTGCTGAAAAGCTGGCGTTCTTGCATCCTGTCCGACCTTAACCCGGCCCCTGGCTTTCGGAAAGGATGGGGCTTCTGCCGGATCGTAGAGGGAGGAAGTGAAAGGGTAAGTGACCTGTCCGAGGTCACTGAGTGAGCCGGCGGGTGGTGCCAGCGCCTCACAGTCATTCTTGAGGTTCCCTCGGGTCCCCGCAGGATAACTGCTTTTTGAACAAACATTTAGCTACTCATCAATGCCTGCCCCTCCGAGTGAGTGCCTTCTCAGGGCTGGGTTAGGAGGGAGTGGCCGGGATTAGGTTGCCTGGACTTGAAGGAAACTTCCCCAGATTGCCAGGCAAATCTAGGCTAGATAAGGAACAGCTGAGTCCCCCATGCAGTTTTTTTATTTTTAATTTTTATTGATGAGAGAGAGAGAGAGAGAGAGAGAGAGAGAGAGAGAGAGAGAGAGAGAGAGAGAGAGAGGAGCATCAGTGATGAGAATCATTGACTGCCTCCTACATGCTCCCTACTGGGGATTGAGCTAGAAACCCTGGCATGTGCCCTGGAGCAGGAGTCAAACCATGATCTCCTGGTTCATAGGTCGACACTCAACCACCAGCCAGGCCCAATCCAGTTTTTAATAAATTGTGCCACAATCTTAGGTTTCTTTTCCACGGAATAGGGATAATCATTTCTGTCCTACTTTCTTGCACAAGGTCATCATGAGGACTAAGTGTAAATGCCCACACCACACAATATGAAATAGCATTCATTCCAGGTGTCCATGACAATGTGCATACAGAATGTAACACAAGCAGAAAAACGCAGATTGTTTGGACAGTAATGAAGTTCTGTATTCACCCACAGAATAAGAGCTCTCAGATGACTTGTTACTTTTTTTTGCACATTTTTTTTTCAAGAGGAAACAGTCCTTTAAAAAAAAAAAGTCTTTATTGATTTCAGAGAGAAAAGGACGGGGATAGAGAGATAGAAACATCAATGATGAGAATCATTGATGGGCTACCTCCTGTACGCCCCCCATGGGGTTCAAGCCCACAATCCGGGCATGTGCCCTTGGCTGGAATCAAATCTGGTTCCCTTCAGTCTGCAGGCCAATGCTCTATCCACTGAGCCAATCTGGCCAGGGCAGAAACAGTCCTTCTTACCTCTCAGTATTGTAAACAAGAGATTGTAAACAAGAAGGTTCTATGTTACAAAGATAAAAAAACAAACCCACAAAGGAGATAAAAGAAAATGAAAAAATATTAGTTTTAAAGTAAATTTCAAGAAAGTCTTCAATTAGGAATATTGAATTTTCTAATGACACTTGTATTAATCTCTATGGCTCGTATGTTTATAGCAATCAAAAAATACTTGTTTATTTACTCAACGAATATTCTTAAAGCATCTACTATATATCAGCTGTTAGGATGGATAAGACACAGCACTGGTCCTCAAAGAACTCACATGTTAATCACTTTGTTTTAAAAAAAATATTTCTTTTTATTGTCATAAAATGTGCATAACATAAAATTTACCATATTAATCATAGTGTACAGTTCAGTAGCATTAAGTACATTAACATTGTTGTGCAACCACCACCACATGCCATCTCCAGAACTTTGTCATCATCCCCATACTGAGATTTGTACCCATTAATCCCCCACCCCTTCTTCCCTTAGCCCAGGTAACCACCATTCTACTTTCTGTCTCTATAAATCTGACTAGTTTAGGTAATTCCTATAAATACAACCATATAGTAGTTGTCCTTTGTGTCTGGCTTCTTTGACTTAGCATAATGTCTTCAAGCTTCATCCAAGTTGTAGCATGTATCAGAAATTCATTCCTTTTTAAGGCTGAGCAAGTATAGAAAACTGAACTACATAACATTTTCCCTTGTATGTGCATACCATATTTTCCTTATCACCAATTACTTTACTTTTTTATTTTTTATTATAATTAATTTCTTTATTGATTAAGGTATCACATATTTTTCCTCAACCCCCCATTCCAATCCCCCCCACGCATGCCCCCATCTCCCTATTGTCCTTGACCACTGGTTAGGCTCATATGTATGCACATAAGTCCTTTGGTTGATCTCTCCCTTTTATCTCCACCCTCCCTTTGAGGTCCAACAGACTGACCCATGGCTCCTCGTCTCTGGGACTGTTCTTGTTCATCAGTCTATGTTGTTCACCATTTCCCCTAGATGAGTGAGATCATGTCCTACTGGAAATATACTTATAAGAATAAAAAATGAAACAAGCAATAATTGTTATGCTGAAAGGTATATGAATCCGTCTGTAGTGAGCTTCTTTCTGGGCCACCAGTTCTTTTGAGAACCAATTTCAATGCCAAACAGTTCCTTATGTGTACATGTCAGCAATGATATTTCAGTTCTGGATGGTGTACTTTACTTTTTTTTTTTTTTTTTTAACAATTCACCTTTCATTTTATTTCTTTCAAAGAGATACCAGGAGGTTTTCAAAATTACTTTAAAAATATATTTTATTGATTTCAGAGAGGAAGCGAGGGGGAAAGAGAAAGAAACATTAGTGATGAAAGAGAATCATTGATCTGCTGCCTCCTGCAGGCCCTCTACTGAGGATCGAGCAGAAACCCAGGCAGGTGCCTTGACTGGGAATCAAACCGTGATCTCCTGGCTCATGGGTCAAAACTCAACACCTGAGCCATGCCAGCAGGCCTTACTGGTTTCTATATTTGGATAGTGTCTCCAGTCCACCCTGGCTATTCTGCCACAATGTATTTTGCTCCAGGATCTATGTGTTTAGTTCTCCAGGATGTTTGTATTCCTTTCTCAGTTTCTGAATTTAGCTAATATTTTACTACATTCCTTTCCTTTCTGTCTTCTGTGGCTCCTATATTATTTTTTCAGAGGGATACCTGGTCAAACTCTATTTAAAAAAAAAAAAAAGAGAGATCTATTCTCCTTTCTAAAAATGTTATCCTACATAATAAAAGGGTGATATGCAAATTAAGACCAGAATGACAGGTCGCTATGATGCACACTGACCACCAGGGGGCAGACACTCAACGCAGGAGCTGACCCTGGTGGTCAGTGCGCTCTCACAGGGGGAGCTCTGCTCAGCTACTAGCCTGTCTCATGGCTGCAAGTGCAGCGCTGGTGGAGGGAGCCTCTCCTGCATCCTTAGCAGCGTTAAGGGTCCGACTGATGGCTTAGGCCTGCCACCACGTGCACGAATTTTTGTGTAAAGTCAACCGAAAATCGGGGGCAAAAGACCAAAATTGCACAAAAATTACCTGCAGATCTTGACGGCAAAGTAAGTCTTTTCTTTGAAGTGGGGGGGTAGTCTTAACTGTAAAATTAGGGGGTCGTCTTATACACCGGAAAATACGGTACCTGATCTCTAGTTTATTTATATTTTTAATCTTCACAGGAAGATATTTTCCTCATTGATTTCTAGAAAGAATGGAAGGGAGGGAGGAGAGAGGAGAGACATCAATTGGTTGCCTCCCTACTGAGGATGGGAAATCTGCAACAGAGGGATGTACCCTTTACCAGGAATCTAACCTGTGAACCTTTGGTCCATGGGTGATGCTCTAATCACTATCAGAATGGCCCGGGCCGGTCCAACTCTTAATGAAGCAATTATTTATTGAATTGAATATAGACAAGATACTAAACGACGTGCTGGATTTTTATGTCATAAAGTTCCACTTTCTTGGGGGAGAAAACGATATCTCTTCTTACCCAAAATCAACTACCTGCAGCTCCCCTTCCAAGTCCAGAGGATACCCTCAGAAATCTAACATCTCTGACAAGTGCTATTGGAATTTCTCCTCATTTTTTTTTTTTTTCATTAAGGCATCAAACCTCTGGCGAGGGACCACAAAACGAAATTTTCATTGAATTCATGAGGGCAGGACATAAATGGTGGCAAAAACAGATGTCAATACCCAAAAGGCATATTTCTAAATTTCCCCAATCACTGAAATGCCCTGGTCATTTACAAACCTAATCTAGGGCTAAGTAGGAACCTTTGAGACACAGACCTGAGAGGTATCCTATTAATGGGAACTGGACCCTGGCATTTCCCTTTCAGACATACACTGCTGCCCATGAAATGACTTCTTAACTGGTTACCTTTCGTGAACAAATTAATTCATTTACGGTCTTCCTGTGAAGTTGCTCTCCTACCCCAGGGAAGGGAAACGAGGGGCATACATTCGGCCCCGTGGGCTGATTCTTCATGAATAACAGAAAAGGCAGTGAGGCCTCTGATTCCGGATCCGGAGCTGAAATCAGCAGGTCTGAAACCGGCACTAGGGGAGGAGTGGGAGCGGTATGGGGCGCAGGCGGACAAAAGGAAATGCTGGTAAAGTTACCATGACCGCGCCGACACCTGAAGACTCTCGGACAGACTGAAACCCACCCCTTTTCTCAACAGCCACGGTAGCGAGGCTGAAGCGAGAGGACTCGCTCGCTCGGGCCGCTCCGACCGCCTGCAGCGCCCCGCTTCGCGGCCCAAGTCCAGCGCCAGAGCCCCGCACACAGCCCCTGGCGGAGGACCGCGCCAGAGCCGCAGGAGCGGGGATCCAAGGGCGGCTGAGAGCTTGGAGAAAATGGAGCTAACGTGCTCAGGGAGCTGGCGCGGGAAACATATACTCGGGGTTCAGACCCCCAACTCCCACACCTTCTCTAGACGCAGAACTCGCACCGCACGCCAGCGGTTCCGCGCCCCTAGCAACCACCTGCGATTTAAAACGGAAGAACGACCTTTGTCCCGCCCTCCCCGGACCAACCACAGCCTGGCGAGGACAGCTCGTTGGACCAATCAGCTCGGCGGGAACTACCAACAACCAATAGGAGGCAGGCGCAGGGGGGGCGGGCCGAAGGGGTCGCGCGCGCACGCGCAGTCGGGAGCAGGGCCTCGGTTCGGCGGCGGTGTGCGGCTGCGAGGCGCCGGTGAACTCGTGTTGGCCCTGCAAGTCCCCGCGTAGCCGCTGCCGCCTTCGCCTGCCCTCGCCATGTTCCTCACCCGGTCTGAGTACGACAGGTCTGTACAGCGGGGAGAAACGGGGCTGGGATGAGGGGTGGGCAGGCCAGGGGCCCGGCCTCGGCCTGGGTTCTGCCGTGTCATGGGGCGCCCCGGGAACCCGCGTGGGGCCCAGCGTGGGCATCTGCCCACCCCGCCGCCCGCTGTGATTCCCCGGGCGAGGCGTATGCCCAGGCGGCCGCCCTTGCCTCCCGCTGAGTCACTGCTGGATCCTCACCGGGTGCGGAAGCGAGGAGCTCCGCTTTGTGCTCCGGGAAGAGGCTGAGGGGCGGTGCTCCGACCTTTAACCCCGAGGAGGCCAGGGGTCACCCTCTCCCTTCTCAGTTCATCTTTTCGCGCTGCCTACTTAAAAAATGTGAACGTGCTGCCCGGAAGAAAAAGCAGCTAGAGACTATTTCCTGGGTCTGATCGTTTCAGCTCCTTTCTTCTTCCAGGAGAGCCTCGTTTTCGATTTCTTAGTCGTGGGCATAGAGCAGCCTTTCCTCCGATTCCGGGGACGTGTAGTTTCTCAGAAGTTCGAAGGCAGGTGTTGGCTGTGCCCGGATAGTGTCTGGAGTCTGATTTTATCGAGACGGGTGTTTAGAGTGGTTCTCAAAGTTTCCTCCTCATGCTGTTCCCACTAGCCCTAGGCTTTTCTTACTTTTTAACGAGTTTAAGGCAAGTTCGTGTAGAAGGCTGGTTTCTAAATCAAAATCGAGATTGTTGTAGTTATTTAAAAGAAAAAAAGAACTTGCAGGGCTTGGGAAATGTTAAGTCATGTTACATTGCACATATGCTGCAGACACTTTTACTTTCAGTTTCTGTTTTGATCAGTTGAGTTCAAACATAACTTCCCCCTCAGCCCCCAGCCTTTTTCTTTCTTTAAGGCTAGGCAGATGTTTTCTTTGTCCTAGGCTGGAGAAGCTGCCTTTATCAGTTATTCGTAGACCCTGTCAAAAGTTTTATCACCCAGAACTACATTATCCTTTTACTGACTCAGAAGATGTATGAGAATTTTTAAAACTGACATCTTTTCCTCCTGTCCTGTAAAATGACTCTGTTAATCAACATTTCTCTTCCAGAGCACTGAAGGTTTACTTAACATCTTTATTGCTGCTTTATGTTATTCATTTTTGTATCTTCCCAAGAAGAGCTAAAGTATAGTCAGTTTTGTTTAAAACTTAGCTAATGTATTTGGGTGTTTGCTGTGTATAAGGCACTGTTGTAGTTGCTGGTCATGTAGCAATGAACAGAGTCAACATCGTTGCCCCATATGGAAGATTGTCTTTTAAAGAACTACTAGAGGCCTGGTGCACGAAATTTGTGTACAGGTAGGGTCCTTAGGCCTGGCTGCTGATCAGGGCTGATTGGGGGCTTATAGCTGCCGGCTGGGGCCTTCCGTCATTCCATGCTGCCCCTGGTGATCAATGCACATTATAGCAAGCAATCAAACCCCTCCTCCCCTTCCTGGTCAAACTCCCGAGGGACACTTTGCATATTAGCATTTTGTGTGTGTGTGTGTGTGTGTGTGTGTGTGTGTGTGTGTGTGTGTGTATATATATATATATATATATATATATATATTGACAAAAGTAACTACAGGATGAATCAGAAATGTATTCATGTCGTTAGAGAAATTTGAATCAACACTGGGAATTCAGTATTAGGGAATTGGAAAACTTCACAAAAGAACTGGTATTTAAAATCTTGAAAAACCAAGATTTTAATAAATATGACAATAGTTTTGAGGTATAGAATATAGGGTGTACAAAGAAGAGGTAATGGGCAAGCAAAGTGCATATTTGGGAAATTCCAGTCTGTCTGGTATGTAATACATGTATGGTAATGGAGATATGAGGAACATAGGATGGTACTAGATAGTGCATGGTTTTTAATATGAAGTTAAGGAGTTTGGGTCTTACTCTGTAGATAACTGTGCCATAATTTTTGTTTTAAGAAGTTACACAGTCATAATTGTTTAATAGAGATTAAATGACTGGATTAGGGGAAAGAGTGAGTCAGTACCAGTTAGAACACTATTGTACAATAATAGGTGAAAGGTAATGAGGACATTGAGAATGGAAGAGAGTGTTGAGTTACTGTGTAGGAGGAATTGATATACATTG
The DNA here is from genome assembly GCF_014108245.1 of Pipistrellus kuhlii. Taxonomy (NCBI): domain Eukaryota; kingdom Metazoa; phylum Chordata; class Mammalia; order Chiroptera; family Vespertilionidae; genus Pipistrellus; species Pipistrellus kuhlii. The sequence continues at coordinate 4,971,711 of NW_023425523.1, forward strand.
ATATTTCTTGGCATATGGTTGATACTAAAGGCCTGGTGCATGAATTTGTGCATGGGTGAGGTCTCTTGGTATGGCCTGCAGAGATTGGCTCCCAGCTCATGCCCCCAACCCTGCAGCCAGGTTGCCCTGCCTGGCACCCCACCCTGGCCCCTCACCTGTTCCACCATCCCGCCTGTGGTGCTGGGCACCCCGCCTTGGCACCATCCCACCTGTGGTGCTGGGCCCCTCACCCAGTTTACCCGCTCCCTGCTGCTGCCACTGGTCTCTGCCTGCCTAAGAGTGATCGGGCATCCACCATGACCTGGCGCAGCCTGCTCACCATAGGATTGTTTTTGAGGATTAAGTGAGTTAAATCATTTAAAGGTTTGTAACAGTGCCAGGCATATAGAAGTTATGTAGTAAATATTATCCAATTCAACCTACATTATCTGTTTTATATTTTGAGGATTGCAGTTTGTGCATGGGTAGGGTCCCTAGGCCTAGTCAGCAATCAGGGCTGATGGGGGCCTCCTGCCTGCCAGCCAAGGCCTTCCTTTGCTCCGTGACGCCCCCTGGTGGTCAGCGCACATCATAGCAAGAGATTGAACTGGTCGAACTCCCAAGGGGGTACTTTGCATATTAGCCTTTAATGTATATAGATTTCTTTTAAAAGAGGAGTTTTTGATAAATTTAAAAACACTATCCTATCCTATCCTATCCTATCCTATCCTATCCTATCCTATCCACATCAAACCACATGTCCAGACTCCATAAACCAAAGATCATAACTATTTTCATTCATTAAAATTTTTAAAGTGCCCATTGTGTGCAGCTAAGACCATTATTGATGCCTCTTCTCCATAGGAATTTCCAGCAGACTGGAGCAAGGAAAGGTGTGGAAGTGTTTTAGAGAAAAGCAATTTGGCATGTAATTGGTATAAATACATATTGAATGACTGAACTAGGTTTAGAAACTACACAGATCTCACTCAGTCTGCTTTTAAGGTAGCAATACTAATTCATACAAATAAAGACAGAAAACCTGTGACTGACTTTTACTAAGAAGTAAGATACTAACATCAAATGTATGCACTGGGAAGAGAATAAGGATAAATGCTCATTTTCTTGGGAATTGCCTGATAGTTTGGGGGCGTGAGTTTTTTAAAGGAGTTCCAGGTTGATTCAGGATTGAGGCAGAAGATCTGTGCTCTCCTTGGATCAGTTTGAAGACTGGGAGTGGACAGAAGTGTTCTCTATATAGTAGGGGTGAGGAACCTTTTTTCTGCCAGGGCCATTTGGATATTTATAACATCATTCACGGGCCTTTCAGAATGATCAATTTAAAAATTAACCTGCTATATTTGGTCAAACATTTAATTTACTCACCCCTAATGCCTTTGCAGGGCCAGACCCAGTAACTCTGCAGGCCTTACACAGTCCACAGGCCAGACATTCCCCACCTCTGCTATATGGGCTTCATTCCTTGAAAAGCTGTTAATGTACCAAAAATAAAAAAGCGAAAAACAACTGCAGATCGTGTGGGAAAGGAGAATAATGATGGCGTGCACATCTTGTAGCCATTTGAACTAGATGCCAAGGAATTTGGGTCTAGCGTCTCTTTGCTTATTCTGATAAATTTCTAATACTTTTTTTTCTTAACTATAGGGGTGTGAATACTTTTTCTCCTGAAGGAAGATTATTTCAAGTGGAATATGCTATTGAGGCTATAAAGGTATAGTATCAAATGGCATGGCTTTTGAAATTTCATGGCAATGTAACCCATGCTGGCAGACCATTTAGAGTAAATGTGTTTTCTGTATTTCTTTAGAAAATTTTCTTTATTTCCCTGTTAATCATTTTAATAATAGTTTCAATCCCATTCCTAAAACCTATTTTAAAACATTTTGAATAGGTCACTGCTTCATAATCAAATAAGTAACCTTTTCTCAGTGGGTTGGAGGCATATGTGTGTTGAGAATCTTATCTATAAAGAGGACCTAGAAGTCCAGAGTTAGCTCCTGGGAGGTATTTCTTAACAAATAGTTTAACTAACCACCTGTATTATTGGTAAGACTGTAAATTTATATCAGACTGAACAAGAGATGTGTAACAAAATCGAATAGTTCAAACCCAGTATTCGAAAAATTAGTTAGAAAACAAGCTGAAGTTCTCATGGGGTACCTATATTTGTTGGGCTCTGGATGATCTAAATTCTGATTTCGGTTTTCCACAATAAGGCCCAGGCGTCAGTATTTGTAAGAACTCTACAAATGGCTAGCAAGGGTTGAGAATCACTGGACTAGTCCAGCCCCTCACTTTGTGCATCAGTCACCTCTGTATCCCTGCAAACAGCTTCTGTTTGTGCAGGCTAGCAACAAAATATTTTCTCACTATATAAATCATTCTGTTTGAAAATAGTTTGTAGTATTTTAGAAATTTATCCTTGTATTGAATTACAAGTCTAACTTCCTGAGATTTCCTTTAATTGGTTCTAATTTTGCTCTTGAACCACACAGGATGTTTTAACCTCTTCCACAGACATTTCCTCACGTGATTGAAGAGAGCTAGTGTGTTTCCTTCCAAGCTATCTCTTCTACAGTGTGTTGGCAGAAACGATTGTCTAAGGATCTGGAAAAGGGGGTTCTGATGAGTCAGAGACGTACAAGTGAAGGAGGAAGCATTGTGATAGATAGTGGACAGAAAACGATGGGCCAGCTTCAGGTGCCTGTTTCTGTATCTGATCATCTCAGCCCTATATTGAAATCACACCTTACTGTGACGTACAAAGACTCTCGGAATTCCACGCTGTGGCATTTATTTCGAGCCTCAGCTAAGACAACCGTTCTGCCCAGATGTGCAAAATTGAGTAAGCCTCAGTTGTGGGGTTCTCCTTTTAGCTCCTCACCGCTAGTAATTTCTAGATTAGTTAGCGATAACGAGATGGCACCTGATCTCCCTGGTCCTAGGTTGGGCTAGGATAGGTATAGTGCTGTGGCCCTTACTGGGTGTAATTTAACCTTTGTGAAATTCAGGCTCTTTGGTGCTTAAATTAGCCTGGCTGTTGCCTTGACAACTTATGAGTAGCTGATGAGAAAGTAGTTTGATAACTGTAAGGGTTTAGTAGTATGAAAGGAGCTGGAGAAACGGTCACTTGGAGGTACTGTACGGATGGCATGGTGAGACATAGCTAACTGGAATGGGGAATGCCTTTAGAGTAGGTTTCTTTGGGGAAGGAGTGGAAATCTGTCAGTGTCAAAAGTATATTACACTGAGCACCTGGACATCGGTTACTGCTATTCGAATGAGTTACATTAAATTACAGAGAGTCAGTTTAGATGTTCCCTCTTGCCCCCCCCCCCCCCCCCCCCCACGGGGAGGGCTTGAAGTTAGGCAGAATTGTAATATAGACACATCTGGAGGTAAATGTAAGTGCGTGAAAGAAAACTATCTTGATTTTGATATATTTTATAAAATAGCCTGTTTATGTAGGCATGTTAAGCATGTTATGCATAATAATTCATGGAATCCTTTGCAATAACAGGCTCCAGGCAGTCATTGCTTTGTAGACCTAACTAAAGATAATGGTAGTTCATTCCAAAGTGTTGAGTTCAGTTCAGGGCAACTTCCCTGTTCTGTTAATTAAACTTTGGGACAATGAAACACAGGCCAGGGGAGATGACCGGATAGAAAACATTGTTCTATTCACTTACCTCCCAGCCTACAAAAATGAAAAAAAAAAAAAAAATAATAATAATAATAAAAATATTTTTTTTAAAAAAATAAAGATAATGGTAGTTCAGAGGAGAAGCACATAGTATTGGAAGGCTTTATGCATGATGGGTGGATTTGGATAGGCAGGGAGACAGCATGGGCAGAGATGCAAGGGTAGAGGGATAACACAGCATGAGAAAATGGCTTGGGCTGTACTTGAGGGTGTTTGTTGGAAAATAATGAGTAATAAAGTTGGGAGAGAGAAGTGGGGTTAGGTTTTGAGAGCTCTGAAAACTTATTTGAATTTGATGTTACAAGCAATATAGGGAGATATTAGTTCTTCAGAGAAGCAGTGTAATAAAAATAGCATTTTACTGGGTCTGTCAGGCCATCAGAGGAATGATAGATAGGGGGAGAGAAATTAAAGATGGGAGACTGAGTAGGAGGCAATTGAAGTAAGGTAGGCAAGTAAGAATAATTAGCATTTGTTGCTTGTTTATTATGTGCTAAATTTTATTTTAAGCATTTTAATGTATTATTTTACCTTCCTTGATGTATTGTTATTATCTCCATTTTGCAGACAAGGAAACTGAGGGGTAGGTAACTAGGAGGGTGGCATGGAGATGGAGAGACGAAATTAAGCTATATTGACTGCTAGTGACCTCGAAAAATTAATATTTTACCTTGGTGGTGTTATTTCTTTTTTCTTTCTTTAAAAGTAAGTTATTTATTTGGAGGTCACATAGATTTGAGGAATATCCCCTTTTGGAACAGATCAGGATAGCAAAGGTGAAAAGAAACCAGGTCCAGAGAAAAGATTAGAGTTTTATTACTTATTTGCCCACTATGTATAGAATTTTAGGATCTGCCCATCTCCAAAATATTGGCATTCATGTTGATAGTTTTTTAGATACTATCAAGACCTTATTGAACTTCCCCTCAAGAATTCTGTAAATCCGTGCTCTTGCCATCAACAGGAGCAATACATTACTGACTAAGGGGGCTCCTTTTAGGTGGACCAGCTATGGCTGATTGAAGGTCTGTCTTGTGAAGAGACACAGACAGATTCCTGGTGAGTATGTGAGACTGCTCTTTGACCGGGACATGTTAACCATAATGTGTTTCTCTCTAGCTTGGTTCTACAGCCATTGGGATCCAGACATCAGAGGGGGTGTGCCTAGCCGTGGAGAAGAGAATTACCTCCCCACTCATGGAGCCGAGCAGCATCGAGAAAATTGTAGAGATTGATGCTCACATAGGTAAGGAGCAGGGACAGCTCTCTGTAGGATCTGGCCTGGTTCATTAGTCTTCTTTGATGTTCCAAGGGGGGTTCATTAGATGAAGGTCTTATTCCCTTGTTAGCCGTCAGTTTCCAGGCAGTAGGCCAGTGTGCATAATATAGGAGTAGGAAGCAATTGTAACGCCCCCTTGCTCCCAGAAGTTCCTTTCCCCCTCACATTTAGACTGCAAATGTGATGGCTGGTGAAACACGTGAAGGTTGAATTCTAGGCCAGCCCCCTATGGCCGCTGGGTCTTTACTGATGCACAGCATTAGCTCAGGTAGAGGCCACCAGGAGCCCAGGATTCTGGTGAAGCAGAGGATGGTGTAGGAAGCTAAGGTGTTCACTAAGAAGAGAGGAATGCTAAGGATCTTCAGTGACTAAGCTTCAGAGAGTATAAGAATAATAGACTTTGACCAGATCAAATAGACTTTGACCAGAAGTCCTCGGCTTCTGTTTTCCAATTTCTTTCTTTCCTCCTTTTTCTTGGTTTCTGTTATAATTCCCTTTCCTTAGCTTCAACATCATTATAGGGAGTAATTCTACTTATTTATAGCATGCCGTTTTAGTTGGCTGTCTAAATTTTCTTAACCTATTTAGTCATCTAATAAAACATTGGTAAAATAATTAATTGCTGGGAGGCATCAGAACCAATGGCGGGACCACTCTGGGAGCTTGACATTCTCTTTCATAGACACAGAAACTGAGATTCAGTTTTTTAAGATTAGAGCATTGTGACAGCTTCACCTCAGGGCACCTGTCTTTTGTAGGCAGGCCAGTGTCATTTCAGTCAACGGATTTAGAGCCTGCTTTGTGCCATCCATCGTGTTAGCCACCAGGGATACAGAGAGGAATGAGACATGGTCCTGTGTTCTGGAAGCATACAGTCTACTCCTGAGCGTTGACACACAAATAAGTAAATGCAGTTAAGCGCCCTAGGTATTAAGAAAGGCTGTCTATGTGCTCAATAGGGGGACAGAGGTGGAAATAATTAGTTTTGCTGAGGCCATTGGTAGTGGGGCTTTCAGAAAAGGTGAGGCCTGAGTGGACAAACGCCCAGTATAGCAGAGCATTCTAGTTAGAGGGAATAGAAACGAGCAGAGCCTTGTGTGAAGGGAAAATGCCCTGGCACAGCAGTTTGATATGACCGGGAGGTGGATGGGCTTGGCTAGCGATGAGTCTGGGATCTGACGACGGAAGTCCTTACCATGCAAAAAAGCTTAAACTCGATCCTTTTGCTTTAAGCCCTGAGGTAATATCCCAGTAGGGTTTTAGAAAGACCCTTCTGGTGACAATGTTGAAGGGAGAGTGAAGGGGGCTGAGAGGAGGCAGGGCGAGCAGGTAAGAAATTTTTAATCCAAAAAGATGAAGGATTTAACCAAGGCCGAGGCCAAGAACGGAGAGGGAAGGACTAATGCCAGAGGGGTTATCACAGAGAGATTGGAAGAATTGGAAATGTGACTGCTTGTGGAGGCCAAGGAAGCAGATGGAGTCTGATTGGAGTCTGCGGTACATCCAAGGAGATGTATCAAGGGAGTCATTGTCTTTATGGGTGTGAAGCCTGGGCGTTTGGAGATTTGCGTCATGGCATGTGAAGTAACAGCCACAAGCTCGTTACCTGGGAACATCAGGTAAACTTCCCCTCCAGTATACTAGATGGCTTGGGTTTGGCCAGGAAAATGAGCTCTGATTTTATTCTAGGGTCTTTCACCGAAGCTCACTGTAAGGTGGCCATTTGTGTCTGTATTTCTCTTGTTGGAGTGTTGGTGTTTGCTTAGTTTGAAAGTGCATCATGGTCTACAAAGAGTGCTGAGGGAAAGCTTTCAGACGTAATGTGTGGAAATTGATGTGTGATTAGCTGTTCCTCTCTGTCTTCTACCTTAATAGCTGGACTTCTGTGCCATTGTGGATGGCTTTTTATTTGTTTGTAATACAATTATACGTGGAGTGCAGAGCAGGTAATTTCCCATCTGATCTCGTGGGTATATTGCTGTGGTTGCTGAATGGCGCCATGGTTCCACTCCAGGATCTCGGGATTTCCTGAGTGGACGAAAGAGCTCTACGTGGATTGGCCGCTGGGTCACTGTTGGCTTTTACATTACAGGTTGTGCCATGAGTGGGCTAATTGCTGATGCTAAGACTTTAATTGATAAAGCCAGAGTGGAGACACAGGTAAAATTAGCATCATCTCTTCTTTTTACCGTGGTGCTTGAGTTCCTGTTTAGAATTGCTATAGCTGTGTGGGCTGCATTGCAGGTATCTGTGTTAACAGCAGATATAGCTCCTGGGCATTGATTTGGGTAGAATCCCTTGTTACAACTTTCAGTGGCTTGGAGACTAGTCACCCAGCCCTCGCAGCTGTAAGGAAGCCCTGGTACAGAGTGCTGACAGTCTCTTGCTGCTTTTTGGTGTGCCTTCTCTAACGCAAGCACCACACTGCCTTCTGTTCCCTAATTGCCTTTCTGTGGGAGCACCACAGCAGGCGTAAGCACAGCTAAAGGACATTCTCCCAGCTGCCTTTGCTGCTGGGCTTGCACATGGCAGCTCTCCTGTGGTGAGCAATGAGAGGTACCAGGTGACAAATGCTGGTGAGGAACATTGATTTATTTTTTAACTGAGCACCTGCTGCCTGGAGAACAGACTAGGAAGAAAAAATACGTGATGGGGAAATTTTTTGCACTTATTTGCAAATTTGCTGTCAGTACTTATGTGAGAATAATCTAAACACCGACAGAACGATAAGATAGGCAAAGTGGCCCTCAGCTGTTAGCGTTCACTTTGTGAAAAGACTAACTTGGTGCTGTGAGGGGTTAACTGTTATTCAGGGAACAGTCCTCCAGTCCAGCATTACTTGGAATCCTTTTGGTTAAAGCTTCTCCAGAGCTATTTCTCCTCCTCTCATCTTGTCCCAAGCATTCGAGTTTAGTGCTAAGGAAAAAGCCCTGGAGCTTGAAGCTTCCGTTTCCAAGTGCAGTTCGGGGGAGGGGCGGAGGGCGTGTGTAGTGGGCTGGTGGGCTGCGCTACTGCCCTGCTTGTTTGGAAGATAGACCATGCTTTGCTCTTCTTCCAGAACCATTGGTTCACCTACAATGAGACCATGACGGTGGAGAGTGTGACCCAGGCTGTGTCCAATCTGGCTCTGCAGTTTGGAGAGGAAGATGCAGATCCGGGTGCCATGGTGGGTGTGAAGCTGGGGCAAGTTTTCTTGCTGTTCTTGGGGATTAATTATCTTAATACCTTTTTTTGTTTGTTTGTTTTGTTCTAGTCTCGTCCCTTTGGAGTAGCACTGTTATTTGGAGGAGTTGATGAGAAAGGACCTCAGCTGTAAGAACCATTTTGCCATATTTTTCCTGCTGCTTTTCTGGGAGAATTATTTTACTTTGGGGTGGAGACTGGTAGTTTAAATCAACTGAGAAAATTATTGTAGAGTTATAAAAAGTGAAGAGCTTTTAACTCTATAAAGTTCAGTGTTTCTGTGCTGTTTATACAAAGACAGATTTGGGGACCCTCTGGAGAACTCCCCTATTGGATCCACTGCTAATTCTTTGTTACTATAGTCGGAGGGCGGGCTTTGGAGCTTTGCTTTGGAATTTTGACCCAATCCCTGTCCTCAAATATTAAAATAGACATATCCAAGTGCCAAATTTACATATACTGTACTTCCTTCTAACCCCCCCCCCCCTTTTAAGAGGCTCTTAGTATTCTTTTTTATTTTTTTTATTTTATTGATTTTTTTACAGAGAGGAAGGGAGAGAAATAGAGAGCTAGAAACGTCGATGAGAGAGAAACATCGACCAGCTGCCTTTTGCACACCCCCCACTGGGGATGTGCCTGCAACCAACGTACATGGCCTTGACCAGAATCGAACCCAGGACCTTTCAGTCCGCAGACTGACGCTCCACCACTGAGCCAAACCGGCTTCGGCAGTATTCTTAAACACTTTTTTTTTTTTTTTAAATATATTTTATTGATTTTTTTACAGAGAGGAGGAGAGAGGGATAGAGAGCTAGAAACGTCGATGAGAGAGAAACATCGACCAGCTGCCTCTTACACACCCCCCTACTGGAGATGTGCCCGCAACCAAGGTACATGCCCTTGACCGGAATCGAACTTGGGACCCTTCAGTCCGCAGACCGACGCTCTACCACTGAGCCTAACTGGTTTCGGCTAGAGCCAGCTCTTTCTTAAACACTTTTTAAAAGATTCGGTTTCTCCAGGCATAGAACATCTTTTTTATCTGTGCCTCCATATTCCGGTGGAATTTTCTGACTGCAGGCCAAGCATTTATATTTTTTAGGACATGTTTATTACATAAAATGCCACCACTCTTAAGCATTTTAATCCTCTTCCTTTGGGGCATTTTGCAGGTTTCATATGGACCCATCTGGGACCTTTGTACAGTGTGATGCTCGAGCAATCGGCTCTGCTTCAGAGGGTGCCCAGAGCTCCTTGCAAGAAGTTTACCATAAGGTAAGTAAGCAGTCCCACTGTGGACGTACCACGTCTATTCTGGTAACAATTCTCACCTTTACTATTTTTTAAATCAAGGCTGGTTCATACTGGGATCCCTGCTCATATCAACCCTGAATAGTATTGGTTTCACATTTGTAGGAAATAAGGTACAAAAAGTAATGAAAAAGAGCAGATTTTCTAAACCATCAGGCTCTAGATCATTTAGGAATTATTATTTATAGGATATCACCAATATTATCTTGCTTCTAAATTAAAAGAAGAAAACTAGAGAAGCATAGTCCTTTCCCCTTCTTCAAAGACGAAAGTTGGTGACTTTGTTCTGATTTAAAATAAGACTTTTTCTTTGAGTAAATGTATTCTATTGATTTACCACTAACTTGAATTCTGGAGAAGCTTGTAATGCGCTGTACTTATTGATGTTTGATTTATTAATATTTGCTAAATCGTTTCTTCAGGGAGGCATGGGTGGGCTCTGAAGGAAGGAGGGATTATGTACAATTAATGGCTACTCTTCCTGCCCTCTTTGTTTCAAGTCTATGACTCTGAAAGAAGCCATCAAGTCCTCGCTCATCATCCTCAAACAAGTAATGGAGGAGAAGCTGAATGCAACTAACATAGAGGTATTTTCGGTTTTACTGTCTTTTGTTCAGTATCTTAGCTCCTGTTGCTGAAGGTTGAATAGATCAAGAAAAGTACAGTTTTGCCTTCACTGGTTTGGCTCAGTGGATAGAGCGTCGGCCTGTGGACTGAAAGGTCCTGGGTCCGATTCCGGTCAAGGGCATGTACCTTGGTTGCAGGCACATTCCCAGTAGGGGGTGTGCAAGAGGCAGCTGATCGATGTTTCTTACTCTATCCCTCTCTCTTCCTCTCTGCAAAAAATCAATGAAATACTAAAAGAAAAGAAAAGTACAGTTTTGTATGCTCAGGTCTTAAAAAGTTACTGATATCTTTTGAATAAGTAACTTTAGTAAAGCAGTAATGATAAAAGCCAGAAGTCGATGAGTTACAGAGTGAAAGGGAGCAGATGAAATGGACCAAACAAGATCTGCTGATTCCTCAAGACATATTGACAGCAGAGGGTAGCATTAAAGAAAAGGACTTCAGTCTCTTTAAGGATGGGGAAGAACTTGAAAATACTTTCTGGACTGAGAAGAAACTAGTGGGTAGAAATATGTTAAATAAAAAAACAGGTTAGCCGGGACCGGTTTGGCTCAGTGGATAGAGCGTCGGCCTGCGGACTGAAAGGTCCCGGGTTCGATTCCGGGTAGGGGCATGTACCTTGGTTGCGGGCACATCCTGAGGGGGGTTGTGCGGGAGGTGGCTGGTGGATGTTTCTCTCCCATGGGTGTTTCTAACTCTCTATTTCTCTCCCTTCCTCTCTGTAAAAAAATAATAAAATATATTAAAAAAAAAACACAAAACAGGTTAGATAGTGATGGAAAAGTTCTGGAAGAGGGACGGCATGGTACACGAGAAGGAGTTGGTTCTGAAAAGTAGAATTCATTCAGCTTTGTATGTATGCCATGTACAACGATAGATACCAGGGATACAGACACAGAAAATCCAATGGCCATGCAAGTTGTGTACTGTGTAGTGTAGAGGATATACAGATAATAACAGCTTGGGGTGACAGCAGTAAGAATGTATTGTCACAAGAACATATAACTTAACACTGGGGCATTGGACAAGCTCCTGAAAGAGGTGATGCCTGGAGAATGGATGAGAAGGGTATTCCAGGAAGAGGGATCAGCCATGTGCAAAGGCCTTAAGATCCTATATAATAAAAGCCTAACATGCTAAGTGTCCAGTTGTCTGGTCAACCAATCAAAAGGTAATATGCTAATGACATTTTAAGGCCATTCAACCACTCGCTATGACATGCACTGACCCCCTGAGGCATACAGTTGACTGGTTGACCAGACCACCAGAGGGCAGATGCTATGACCAGTAGGTTAGCTTGCTGCTGTCCAACCGATCGGGGACTGAGCTATAAGGGCTAGACACGCCCTAGAGCCCTCCCATAGTCCCTCCCCGACTGGCCAACCTCCCACATCCCTTCCTGGCCTTGTTTGTGCACTGGTGGGGTCCCTCAGCCTGGCCTGTGCCTTCTTGCAATCTAGAAATGCCCTCGGGGATTCCAGAGAGCTGGTTTTAGCCTTATCCCGCTCAACACAGGAGCTGCCTCCTGGTGGTCAGTGCTGATTATTACTAATAACTTAAGTCACATCTAAATTCCTGTCATATTCATATATATGATGCACATTGACCTCCAGGAGGCAGATGCTCAATGCAGGAGCTGCTGAGCTGTAGTGACTTGCAGCTTTGTTCTTGGATGACGCACCTGGAACCAGAGAGGAGGGAGCCCAATTCTGGGGTGCTTAAATGGAGAACCTCTTTTCACAATCCGGGACTCCTTGGGATGTTGGAGAGCCGGTTTTGCCCTGATCCCTACAGGCCAGGCCGAGGAACCCCCCCTGGGGCACGAATCTGCACCTGGCCTCTAGTTGTTAATAAAATCTTTTCATGGCCAGTCTGCTTTAAAAAAACATAACATTTTTATTAAGTTGCCATATGGACAATTTTAAAGAGAATACCTAACAATGATAATTAACCATTAGTTATTTGGTGCTTATTATAATGTTCTAGGCACTTAAGCACTTTGCATATATTAACTTTTTTAACCATGGATTTAAAAAAAAATGTTTTTACTGATTTTAGAGAGAGGGAGGGAAGGGGCAGGGAGAGAGAGAGAAACATCAATGTGAAAAAAACATTGATCAGTTGCCCCCCATATGTGCCCTGACTGGGGTCCAAACCCCTAGCCTGGATATGTGCCCTGCCTGGGAATTGAAATGACAACCTTACGGTGCATGGCAACACTCAACCAACTGAACTACACTGGCAGACTATTAACACTTAATCATCATAATTATTCCATGAAGTAGGTGCTATTATTACCCCCATTTTACCGATGAAAATTGAGGCATAAAGTGGCCAAGTCATCTGAGGTCACATACACAAACTCAGCTTGCATGTGTGTAAATATGCTTTTCTAAAGGAACCTTTAACAGAAAAATATACTGACTCCATGTAAGTGGCTGCTACTTTTTGTGATCCTTGTTGAAGTAATTTCAAGAAGTGACCATGACACCAGGCATTTGGTTAACTAAGATGTGTGGGTTAACCTCAAAATAGAAAATTTGGTCAATGAGAATTTATTTTGTAGCCAGAAAACTATTTTCGGAAACAGCCGCCGGATAGGATATCCCTGGGACAGCAGATCCCTGAGGTCCTAGTGACCAGCTGCATCCCCAGCACAGCGTCTCAGGGCCATCAGCAGGCTGGCCGAGCCCCGCTTATTAACCCTTCACTGTTTTCTTTCCAGCTAGCCACCGTGCAGCCTGGCCAGAATTTCCACATGTTCACAAAGGAAGAACTTGAAGAGGTGATCAAGGACATTTAAGGAATGTGATCCTCAGAGCTTCTCTGAGACAATTTCAGTAATCCTGGTTGCCCTTAACTTTTATTTCCAACTTCTAGTCCTTGGAAAATCTGCAGCATATGTGCTTTTTTTTTTTTTTTATGATGTCTGTACATAAAGGCAGTTCCAAAATAAAGAAAAACTTAAAATATTTGTTAATAGAGTATTCTCTTCTAATGCAGTCTTTTGTTCACAATGCTTATGTTAAGGATCAAAAATGATAGTGGTATTCATATCCCTATCCTCTCAGAACATCTATTCACAACAGAGTAACTGGATCATGAGTCCTTGGGTGCTAGCAATGAACTCAAAACTAATCCAGATCTTCCCAGTGGCTTAAGGTATTAATACCACTGTAAACCCATTTCGGTCCTGTAGTTAATCTTAAATAAATAGGTATTTTTTGTTGCTTTCCTCATGAGGGAGATGCTACTAATTGACCATCAAAAGAACACGTTTTGAGGTCCTCCCCAAACACTGATGGGTTGGAATAAGCCAGCAACAGTGTTGTTACAGTGTTGTAACTGTTGTTTTGGGATCTTAACAGACAATTGGGAAATACATATATATATATATATATATATATATCCTATATAATAAAAGCCTAATATGCTAAGTGTTGACCAGTTGGCCATTCAACCAATCTCAGCACAATATGCTAAGGCTGGTCAACTGCTTGCTATGACATGCACTGACTACCAGGGGGCAGAGGTTCCAACCAGTAGGTTAGCTTGCTGCTGGGGTCTGGCCAATCAGGACTGAGAGGCCAGACACAACCTGAAGCCCTCCCACATCCCCTCCCTGGCTGGCCAACCTCTGGTGTCTCTCCCTAGCCGGGATCATGCACCGGTGGACCCACAGCCTGGCCTGCAGCCTCTCACAACCTAGGACCTCTTGGGATGTCAGAGAGTTGGTTTCTGTCCCATCCTACAGGCCAGGCCAAGGGACTGCCCCCCCCCCCCATGCACAAATTTGTGCACTGGGTCTCTGGTATGTATATATAAGACTAAAAGAATTGAATTAAAAAGTAAAATGGAAAAGAAAGAAACAAGAATTGAATTCATGATCTTGGACTCACTGGCAATCAATTAGAAATCAGGAAGAGAGAATGACATAATTCAGAATTAGTTTACATTACACTTTGGAATGTACTATGAACTTCCTCCCCAGTAGAGCTGCCGTTATATGAGACTGGTTGAGATTATTTAAAGAACTGGTCTATGGGAACCTCAAAAATGGCCATATGAAGTAGGTGTTACTGTACTTAACATGAAGAATCTAAGGCTGTGGGACTGGAAACAAAAGCAAGCTGTTGGGAATTGATTTGAACTCAGATTTTCTGGTTTTAAATAACCAATTTGATTTTATAACACAAGTCCCTTGCAACCTAGACATCTGCTCGATTGTAGGGAAATCTCATTGAGACTTGAAATGGACTTGCACTGCCCAGAACATGTGGAAATGGACTAAACATGCTTTAGGGAGAAGTGAAAGTATGTAGGGGAAAAATACTAAGGAGTAACTCTTAGTGTGTCTCTTAGCTTCAGCCTGCAGTGCCTGAGCAGGGTATTTGTACCTTAACACAACTGCTGAAACAATAAATTTCACACCTTTTACAATTCTAATAGAATTCTTGAAATAATAGAATTGTAGCATTCTCAAAAGAGATACAACTTAGCGTTTTTGTAGTGTTTTAAAATGTTCTACAAAGTTTCTTATGTCCAGTTTACAAAGAAATTACCTTAGTAGTACTGGGAAAAGTAATGGTTTTGATACTTAACTGCTTTCTGTTCATCTTTCTGTAATAAAGTTTGGGAGAAACTTTGCATATTTTAATCCTGCAAGTCGGATAAGATTTCATGTGCCTGAGAGGGCAACTTTTGTATTTAGTGCCTGTGTTGGACTGAAATACTAAAACAACATTCACTCATTTTCTCAGTGCTGCATACAAGATACCATGTCCTTAGCAGCTGATAAGTTTTGAGGAAGGAACTATATGTTCTGGAAGCATATAATGATAAGTAAAAGCTACATATTAAAAAGTGAAGGTATAGATAATTGTAACAACTTAATATTTGTTACAAAGTGTAAATGTATTTAGCAATTTCTCCAGAAGATGGCATCGTTGAGTTGGCTTTTTTTCTTCTCAGACTGTAAGACAATAGACCATTCATCTTTGTGTCACTAAACAAAGAAATATTCTTGTATAGCCCCTCTTCTCCCCACAGCTAATCACATGCTGCTGGAACCGACTGTCTTGTGATCTACTCCATCAGTTGTCATAGATTAAAAGTAATCAGTGTTATGAAAAGTAACGTGACTCAGGGTCGTGGATGGAAAGGAACATGTTCACGTTTTTGGTGAGCTTTGTCTTGTCATTTCAGTAACTGAGAACCTGGAAGATATTCTAGTGACTTCTCATCCTGCTCAGATGTCATCCAAAAATATTTTGGTTCTGGGGGGGGGGGAATGTAAATTTGTAAATCTCTGTCCTCAAATTAATGTGACTAGAAGGATTTTACTGTAAACATTGGGTTGGGTGCAGTGCACCATTTTGTCCTACAATGATTAGATTCTCATTTGTGTTTGCCTACAGTTTATAGTTAAAAGTAATTTTTAGCAGCTTTCTCTATCTGGGGTAACGTTTTGCATATTTGGTATCTTTCTATTTGCTGCCTTTTTAAAACAACTTCTAGCAAACATTCTGAAGAGATGGAATCAGTGAAGGTTAAGGTTCAGAACTGGTTTCACCCGGACTGCATGTTATAGAAGTTATGTGTGCCGTTCCTGCAATAAAGGGGCCAGCATAAGGGTTTTGTTTTACTTATTGTGGGCGGGGTGCTAGTTTAGGGCACATTATCTACTGAAAAACCGAAGTTGTGCAAGTAAACTCTGCAGGGTTAGGCGCTTTGGCGGAGATAAACATGCATCCATGAAACGATCCTGCCTGAAGCTGGCCCTGGACAGGCGTCTTGGCCGCTTTGACCTGCCCCTACAGTCTGAGCTACTTTCCACCTCCAGGGAGATCAATAAGCAGCCCCTCCTCTGGCCGAACTCCGTGCAGAAGAGGGAGGTAAGCGGGAGGCCATGCGTGGTGGAGGTACTCTGAGTTCGCATGAGTCAGGAACGCCCTGATTCTATCTTCTCCCTAGGCCCTAGCCCACACAGTTTGCCTTCACCTTCTTGGCAACGAGGCGGCTGCTTCGGTAGACAATGCTTAAAACCTGAAGCACCGGTTCGTGGTCAAACCTCGTTTTCCAGCTGAGCCAGCTCAGGGGTTCCCTGGGGAGATTTTCCCGGCGCTGCCACAACCCAAAGAATCTGGGGGTGTCTCTGGGGGAGAGGCGACGAACCCGGCCCAAGTGGAGGGGGCCGCGAGGGGTCGGGCGTCCCGGGCGTGGAGCCTCGCGGGTGGGGGAGAGGCTGCTGCCAACTCTGGAAGTGGGGCCCGGAGCCGCGGGCGAGGCGGGCGGGGGATGACCTCAGCCGTCTCTGCCACGTTCCAGCCAATCAGTCCCGCATCTTGGCATCCGAATGCAGGACCCCGAAGCGGAGGCGACGCGAGCCAATGGGGAGCGCGCGGGGAAGAAGGACAGGCGCGCGGCCTATGGGCGGAGGGGCCCGCCGTATCCAGGCAGCGCCCGCGCCGGGGGTGTGGCGGCGCCGGCGGGGGTGGGCGGGCGCCGGGCGGCAGGTGTCGGCGGCGTCGGCATTCGGCGGCGATGGAGCGGTCCCGAGCAGCTGCGGACGGCCTCTCGCGCTGGCCCTACGGCCTCGGCCTCCTCCTCCTCCTCGGCCTCCCGCTGCTGCCGCGGGCCGCGCTGGGCCAGGACCGGCTGGACGCCCCGCCGCCGCCCGCCGCGCCGCTGTCGCGCTGGGGGGGCCCCGTCGGGGTGAGCTGGGGGCTGCGCGCGGCCGCGCCCGGGGGCCCGGCCCCCCGCGGCCGTTGGCGCCGCAGCGCGCAGGACCCGGACCGGGACTGCGGCCGGATCCCGGACTTCGTCTCCAGGCTGGTCAACAACACGCACCAGGTGAGGGGCGCCGGGCAGGGGCGCCGCCGGGACTGGGAGGGGCCGCCCCCGCCCCCATTCCCCCCGCACCGGGCATCTCCGCCGAGGGGACCCCGATCGCGGCCCCGAAGCAGCGGCGGGCGGGGGCGGCCCCAGAGCAGCCCGGGGACGCGGCTGTGTTTCGTCACAGGGGAGGCCGCCGAGCCTTCACGGCATTCTTTCCCCCAAGTTGTCAAACCTCCGGACGGGGCGGGCTTCCGTCCTGTAAACAGCCGGCGCCCGGTCGCGCTGTGCGGGGAGGGCGGGGGACAGGGGCCCCTGAAGAGCTTGCAGGAAAGTTGGGCTGCGCAGAACCCAAGCTGTGTCCTCTGGGCCAGCACTCTGAGGTGGCACGGTGTTCAGAAATCCCAGAGCAGAGGTTAGGCAACCGAGCTTGTTTGCAGAGGGCAAGGAATGGGGTGATCGCATGTATGTCACCTCTCTTCCAAACGCCTCAGTTTGACCTTCCATGGTGGCATTGGGCTCTGACCAGGAAGTCTGTGCACTGTAACACGGTTTTCAGCAGCAGAGAAACACGTCGTAGATCTGCCTTGAGCTCGGTCCTAGTGGAAAACTTAAAAAAATTGTGGCAGTCCTGTCCCTGGAGACAAGCAGCTCAACCCTTGTGCCCACTGGATTGACAAAGCCAGTTGTTAGGAATGTCCTGGCTCCTTGTTCCTGTGCAACTTGGGCATCTTCCTCGTGTTTTTTCCAGAAACAATAATTGAATTGTTGCTACCCACATTTGCATAACATATTTTCAATTTAATGTATTTTCTCAGTTATATCCCTTCCTCTTACAAAGAGGTGCATGGGGCAGAGTTTTTTTTTTTTTTTTAAATATTTTATTGATTTTTTACAGAGAGGAAGAGAGAGGAATAGAGAGCTCGAAAGAAACATCGATGAGAGAGAATCATCGATCAGCTGCCTCTTGCACACCCCCTACTGGGGATGTGCCCGCAACCAAGGTACATGCCCTTGACCGGAATCGAACCTGGGACCTTTCAGTCCGCAGGCTGATGCTCTATCCACTGAGCCAAACCGGTTTCGGCCATGGGGCAGAGTTGAGTGGCTAGTTACCTATCCTTGGATAGCCACATGCATATTAGTGGAATCTCTACTTCCCCTTGAACCGTCTCCTCCTGCCAGGCTCTGCTCGCTACCTGCGCAGCATTCTCAGACCTGAGACCCAGGGCAGGTGCAGTCAAGGCCCAGGCAGGCAGGGGTCAGCCCGCTTACTGCGGGCCATGCAGCAGCTGCGGGAAGTGGCCAGCTAGTGCTGACGGGTGGGACTGGTTGGGTGTGGATAGGATGGAATGAGTACTAGAAAGTCTTCCTGTTTGATGAGGGGCCAAGAGGAGAATGTGCAGACTTCCACCTCAATGCAGTGGCTTTGCAACACAGATGCTTCATATACAACGGGACCACTTCCTTCCTGAGCCACCTGGACACGGTCTTCTCACCCCATGTTTCAGATTCTTTTCCTGGTTGACAGGATCTGCTGCTGCTTCTGGGTTCATTCCTTTAGTGGAAGTCTTCCCTCATTAGTCGGAATTGATATGTCATTTGTAGTGCATTGATTTCTGTAGCAAGAGGTTGATAAAACTGGGTTGGGGTGTTCTTAGGCCAAATCAAGAGCAGATGTGAAACCCTATTCTTTGAAGTCTGGTAAGTAAAGAAACTTTAGTTTTCATTTTATTTGGCTACTATTGCCAGTGATTTTTTTTAGCTTTTTTTTTTTCAGTCTTTTTCCAGTGACCTAATTTTAAATTTTATTTTTGCAATTGTTAATCAGTCATGGTCTTACAAAAAAAAAGGAGGAGGAGGAGGAAGAAGAGGAGAAGGAGAAAAAGGAAAGAAAGAAAGAAAAAAGTAAATAAAAGCAAAACAAAACAAAAATACTGTGGTCTCCTCAGAGAGCCTGTCCTCGTTGGAACATGCATACAGAAGAGGAGGAGCGAAGCAGTTCTTAGCGAGCCTCTTCCTTTTCCAGGAGTTGTCATGCAGTGCTCTGTTCTGTATTTTTAACTCACGATAAATCATCCCAAACTGTATTGAAGAGATTTAGTATTTTAGGACCTTTATAAACAGAGTGAGATAAAAATACCAGCATGCCAGAACTGCTTTTTTATTAGCGACGTCGTGGAGTCACTTTTTTATGAGATGAGAGGATTCACTTCCCAAGAAAAATCAAAAGTTCTTGGTTCTCTTCTTTCGTGTTGTAACTGTTGTTCGTGTCAAGCCCGTCAATGCATAATGTATGGGAAGTCCCTCCAGCTGTTCGGACACACTGGATGCTGGGGTCCCGAGACCCAAAGGAGAGGTGCTCAGCCTGGAGAACGAAAAGCCTCAAGGTTTAGCGAATCCCCAGGACCTGTTTCTGTGGCTTACCTGGCTCGTGAGATAGATCAGCATTTAATCCAACAAGTGTGCACGTTTCTTACACTCGATAAATAACCTTCCTCCTGCTTTTAACCCCAAACTCTTCATGCCTCACTTTTAACTGATTCTTTCTTTTGCGTGCTTGGAGCGCTCACACCATGTAAGTTGTACATGAGACAAATTGAGCGTGCCTAGATGATTTTATTAACGTTGGTTGCTGAGTTGGTTGTCTTTAAAACATCCTCCCTATAAGCACCCCTTTGTGGTTAGGCATGAAACTCTGCCTTAAAGAAACAGATGCAGTACTTTGGCCAGAGTTTCAGTGATGGCTGACAATCTCCTTGTTTCTCATTCCTGTGTGCAGACCACTTGACAGTGTCTTTAAAACTGATGATTAATAGTCAGAAATTGTTCCTTCTCTGTCCTCCCTCTGCTCCTGTCATTAACTGCTTCTTTACATATTACTTCCAACTTGTACCCAACATCAAAGCATCCGATGCTTAAATAAACAGGCCGGTGGAGAGGCCGCGTGCACTGGGTGCCTAGAAGGCTGTGTGTGTGTCTGCGGTGCTGGCAGGGCTGCGTCCAGGCTGACAGCACTGATGTGCCTCAGGGAGGCTCCAGAGGCTGCCACTCTGAGCCCTTGTGGATCTTGGTCCCTGGGAACCTGAAGGTCATCTTGAGCTCCCAAAACGTTCTAACTGTTTCATTCATTCCAGTACTCAGCCTCTCTTTATCCTACCTTTCCCAGCACCACCCTCACCCTTCAGTTCTCCTGAGTCCTATTTCGTCCATTGGATATGGGGCCAAGGAACAGGAATTCTGCAGGCTCTCCTTGGTCCTGGTGGATCCTACTTCCTGTGCAGTACAGTGATCAGACCTTTGACCCAGAGGGATGTTAAAATGACTTAGGCTCTAGGGATCTCAGTTAGAAGTACCAGCACGTTTGATGAAGCATATTTATCCGGGCAAAGGTTCGCCTTCAGCTGAGGTTTGGTTGGGATGAAGGTAGAGAGCTAGCCAGATGGGACAAACGCCTCAGAGGAAAGCTCAGAGGAAAGCAGTGTAACCACTGGGTGACTTCTCTGCTGATGCAAACATTTGACTCTGTGCCTAGTGATATTTAATTAGGAATCTGAGTCTCCTTTCTGTTTGTGGAAATAATTGGAAGAAGGCTTATTCTTCTGGCCAATCACTAATGCCAATTTTCTTTTCGTAATGATCCAATAATAATAGGCTCTCCATCCTG
This sequence comes from Pipistrellus kuhlii, assembly GCF_014108245.1. NCBI lineage: Eukaryota > Metazoa > Chordata > Mammalia > Chiroptera > Vespertilionidae > Pipistrellus > Pipistrellus kuhlii. Next base: position 4,992,315 of record NW_023425523.1, read on the forward strand.
CTGTTTGATCTGGTCTTTCACATCAGATTCACAGAGGGTATTACCAGCTCCTTCTCAGCTCTGCCTGTTTCCAGTCAGCTCTTGCCAGAAAGCTTTGGCTTCTCGGGCGGCGGCTGCAGACACTGGTCCTAAGTGGCCTGTTACCCTGGTGTGATCGTCACGTGACGGCCTCTGCTTAACCCCAAGGTGTAGTGGTCAGAGCAGGAGGGTAATGCTACCTCCTCTCCCTCCCTTCCCAGCCACCCTATCCTCAAGTTCTGTCTTTAAGAGAGTGAACTGAGTTTTGAGGCTGGAGAAAAGACACTCAGATGGTTTATATGATTAGAAGCTAATGTTATGGCACGTGATTAAAAATACAGCTTTTCTCACAAAGGACTGTGTGGCAATGGCTCCAAAGATATTACTAAACAGATATTGCATTTGTGTATTTCCAGGCGTTTGTAGTTCCCTTTCTGTAACCATTGTTTCTACTGCACATTTTACTCTTTTTTTGTGTTCCCCCCACCCCCCCAAAAAACTTGGTGAAAACTTGTTCTTCCCGTTAGCTGTGGCCTCACTGATCTGCCTGTAGATGGCTTTGGGGACTAATGGGGCTTAAGGAACAAGCTGCTCAGTTTGAGTCAGTTCTAGGCGAGGTTTTTACTGCCGTGATGCTGACCCCAGTCAGAGTGGGGGCAGTGATGTGTGGCTTTGAGCCAGCTGGGTTGAATGACTTCATGACAGACCCTTCAAACCTATGGAGGTTGTTAGTGAATCCTGGACACGTGGGGGTGTTTTGTTTTGTTTTGTTCTGTTTTGTTTAAGGATTGAGGCTATTTTCCCCCTCTCTACCTTCAACCCTAACCTCAGGAAACCACAGTAAAAAAACAACATCTTCGTTTCAGAGCCTGTGGAGTTTTGCTGATAAGTTTTTCTGTGAATGAAATTTTCTGTTTTGCATTTCAGTATCTGGCCTTCAATTCTTCGTCTACAACATGAGAAATTTTGGGCTAGATTTTTTAATGCTTAAAATAATTCTATGATTCATAAGGAAGAAGAGGAGGCCAGAGGTTGTGATCACAAATGTTTATTGGTTGAATCCAAATTTAGAAGCAAATTGGGGCTGTTCTGCTTCCCAGTTGAACTTGACCATAGCCTGGATTTCACATCTGGTGGTAATTTGTTACCACCTCCAGAGCTTGCTTCAGGGAAATACTAGTGTTCTTAAAGATAGCAGGAGTATTTTTTTCTCATATAATTATGAAAGACATCTGACTTTTTTTTTGGGGGGGGGAGAGGGCGAGTAATATTTTATCGTTTCTTGTCAGCTGAAAAATCTAATCTAATCAACGCCACTAGCTTGGGTAGTCCAAAAACAAACCCAGTAGATATACAGCAGTAAAATTGTTCTTTTCTTTCCTGCAAGTACTTTGCTCAAACTGGGACTGTTGTTTTTTGTTTTGTTTTCTTTACTGGGGGGCTGGAGGGGAGGAGTTCTGGCTGCTTGTGTGTTTGAAAGTAGATGATCATCTTACCATTAGTAGAATCAGCCCTGTGTGGTTAGAACTTACATGAGTCACTGGCTTGTTTTACTTTCATCAGGAGAAAATGAATGTTCTTTTCCTTCTAGGGTTTTGTGAGTACTATCTCTCTTATATTTGCTTTTGTTGAGAGCTTTGTTCTTTTCTTCCTGTATGTTCTAAAAAAACGAAGTGCTAATACTGTACTTGAGCCAGCTGGCAAGTCTGGTTCAACAGTAAGATCACCCTGAAGGGCCAACAGAAATTGAACGGGAAGACATTTTTAATTAACTTCAGTACTTTCCAGACAAGATAGTGCAAATCAAATGTTTATCTGGTACCTGCTGTTTGTCCAAGGGACTCAAATCACAGACACGCTGTTTACAAAACGGCTCAAAGGAGATGCTCAGTAAACACATTGAGTCCTGGCTCTGCTGCTTCACAGCTCTGTGATCATGGACAGTCACTTAACTCCTCTCACCTTCATAGTGGTTATTTTTAATATGTTCAACTGTATTTACGAGAAGCAGCTTTAGGATTATTTGGAGGAACAAAAGAGTTTTGTCAAAATGTTTTGTTAATTGTAAAGTCTTTTCATTCATTTAAAGCAGATGTTGTTCATTGAAACACCTACGGAACGACGTTGGGTGGAGTCCAGGCTGTGCACAAGCAAAGTTAAATAAACAAAGATATCCGCACCGGTGCCCTGGAAGGATTTCGGTGTTCACTGGATGCTTGCTGGGAGTTGGGAAGAATTTGCGGAGAAGGCATGACCCAGTCAGTGTGCTGTCTAGGAAGGCTCGGGGGTGAAGCGGGGATGGAGGTGTGGAGAGTTCCCAGGGAGAGCTGTCATGGCATGGGGATAGGGAGCCCAGGCACGCTCAGGCAAGGTCAAGGGAAGTTTTCTGTGGGAGAGAAGGGTGATGAGTATGATTAAGGTTTCTAAGAAAACATAGAGAGAGGTTAAAAAAAAAAGACAACTCTTTTGGGGGGTGGGTGGGAAGAGGGGGTACATGTGGGGAGCTTGGCATTCAGACTCACTGGGGAAAGTGTTATAACAGATAGTGCTAGACGTGAGGCTGGAGCTGAAGCAGCCAGAGGTGGAGATGGGGAGCCAAAAGGAGTGATCTTCCCAGAGGTGGCCATTGCTGAGGTCCTGGGAGAGGAGAGCGGGATGGAGGGCAGGGCGGCGCCTTCTCCACTTCCAGTGCGGAGAGTGTGAGCCACGGCGAGAGAAACCAGAGCTACAGGATGGGAAGCCCCTGAACAGACTTCTGCTTTCTGCATATTTGTGAGCAAGGATACGCTTGAACTCTTGCTGAGAATGTGCTTAAAGTTGGAATCATGGATTCCTAGGCTGGTTAGCTGGTCAGGTCTCTAACGGATGAGGTTAAAAAACTTGCTTATGGGCCAAGGGCTGGGGGTAGAGCACATGTCCCAAGATGGTGTGCCTCCATGTGGGAGTGGTTCATAGAGGGGTTTTTTGTTTTTATATAAGAAGTTGATTTTTTAATGGAATTTACTGTGGTGACATTGGTTAACAAAATGATAGGTTTCAGGGGTACAATTCTAAAATAGATGATCTGTGTATTGTACTGTATGCTCACCACCCCAAGTCAGGTTTCCTTCCAGCTCCATTCATACTCCCCTTACCCTCTCCTACCTAATAGCGGTGTTTTAAATCAGTGTGTTTGCCTTAGAGATAAGCAAAGTTACAGACCTGTGTAAGGCATACCCTTGTGAATTCTCCTCTGCTCGTCCAAGGTCATAGTACCCTCAACAGAGCTCAATTAGCTTTTCCATGCCTCACGTTCCCATCATATAAAATGATGTACGATCATGAGACTTGGAAGAGGAAATGTTTTGAAAACCATATACATGTTATTTATGTCATTTCTTAATAAGCCTGTTGATCGTTACTGTGTCCATGGGGCCCAACTGTCAGGCAAATGATCCTGCGAAATACCAACTCCGGAGGAACGTGTGCATTAAAGGGCACAGATGAGGCAAAAATGTATTTGGCTTTATCACTTGGCAGGATCGGATGACAGGCTTGGGCAGGGGTGGCAAGAATGAGAGTGAGCCAAGATTGGCAGAAATGTCAGAAGCGGATGTGTTCTTTTTTAAAATCTTTACATCAACATTTTAACTTGTTCACATGATGGGAGTTCTGGGAGGCCGTGGTTAGGAGGGAACATGGTCTCAGATTGGACCCGCATTCACATGTCCGCAGTGGCCATGGACAGATTAACGGCAGGGAACCTTACATTGTTCATCTACCAAATGAGTCATTGTGAAGATTAAATGAGATAGTGTGGGACTCAGTGTGCACTTAGTTGTCGAGGATATCTTACAGTGGTTATCACCATTAAGCTGATGCATTATCAGTGAGACACTCAAATATCTGCATGATGTGCTTACATTTTTTTCCTTAGCTATATTTCTGGAGAATTGTTATGGGTGTTATAGGAACCAAATCTGGATTAAGGAACATATACTACTTATGTCTTTGGACTTAGGGGTTAAGAAAAAGGGGGCCCGGAGAAGGGGAGAGATCATCTACACAAAGTGAGTTTCCTGAAGCTGCAGGAGATGGAGGAGGAAATACTAATTCCCTTGTCAGCAGTGCCTGGGCATCTGGTTATGGTAGTTATATATTTATAAAAATATTAAATAAACCATATTAAAAAATATATTACACGGACTGCTCTGAAACGGCACTTTGCTGATTTCACCCTCGTTCCTGACCTGAGCAGCCGCAAGCTGGCTTTGCGTTCTACTGGCCTCTGTGAAGTTTTAAGAAATAGTAATGAGATGTGGTAGCTACTTCTCAGGATCTTTGGAAGCATAGAAGACCAGAATGTTAGCCTAATCACTTTTCCATGCTTATCTCCTAAACATTTCACCCCTTCCTGGCCAGTGGTAATCCTGTCCCAGGTACAGTGACCTTCTCACCAGCCCCTTTGCTCTCTAGGTGCTTGTGTTGCTTCTCCATCTTTGTTCAGAGGGTGTTCCTCCTCTGGCTGGCTTGTTTTTCTCTTCTCTCCTACGGCATTTAACTATACCACGTAATCCAGCACTTACCTATGTAGTATTCTGTCCTGTATTCGCTGTCATCTATTCAGTGTCTCTCCCGCCACCCCCCCACCCCACCCCCAGCTTATAAACTCCTTTAAGTTAGGGGCTCTGCGTGCTCTAGGAGTCCTTCATCACCTTTATCGCACACAGTGATTGGAAAAGAGTAGTTATCAAGTGTGCAGCCTGGAGTCAGACAGACCTGAGTCTGAATTGTTGCTCTGCGACTGACCAGCTGTGTGACTTTGGGCAAATTACTTACCCTCTCTGAGCCTGCTTCTTCATCTGCAAAGTAGCAGTGGTGTCTTATATATCATAAGTGCCCAGTAAAAGTTCAAGACTACTATTGTTAGTCTTCAATTCAACAATGAATTATTGAGTACCTACCACGTGTTAGGCATCGTACTGGCTGCTGGTCCCAGGAACTGACGTTGAACACAGCAGACAAGATCCCTGTAGGGAGAACAGACATTATGCAGATATGTAATTATCAACGCAAGTACCAAGAAGGAATAATGTAGCTACAGGAGAATAATTGAGGGAGGTCTTTTCAATCTGGGATGTTAGGAAGAACTTGCTGAGAAATTATTTTAAATGATACTTAAACATAAGTAGACATTTTGCCAGTAGGAGTATCCCAAGCAGAGAGAACAGCATGTCCGGAGGCCTGAGGCTAGCGAGTGCTTGGTGTGTGCCCAGAGGTTTGGCAGCCAGCCAGCCTGGTGGTGGAGAGAGTGAGGGGTTAGTCCTCAACCCAGTGGGTAAGTAGTGAACCTTTATGGTTCAGGTAGCTGGTGATTGGGGCACATCCCTTCCCTCATCACCTCCTTTTCTCTGAAATGGGAGTAAGAGGTAATAATTACATGTTAACAGTTTTGCAGTTCAGCTCGTTTATTGGCCATGATTTGAAATGAATTATCCTATGAAAGTGAATTTTTCAGAAACTAAGCCTACCCTTTTAAGTGCCAAAGGTTTTGTTGTTGTTCCAGTGGAAATTTTTCTAAAACACTTCACTGTCTTCTTAGTCAACTGAATGAGCCTGGATCATTGAGATGACATTATGCTACACTGCGATTCACATTAATATGGCACTAATGCCCTCAGGATGAGATATGCGGGATCATATCCTCCCATTCCGGGCAGCCCAGACTTATAAGTCTAGTGCATTGTCTTCTTGTTGAAAAAAAAATTCCCCTGCAGAAATGATAGTCCCATTGCGATATCTGGTTCCTGTAGCTGCTGCCCCGTCCCCAGATTTGATTTGCTGCTTCTAATGTAAGCTAGGAAAACAGATGACTAATTTTAGGCAATTCTAACAAGCTTAGCAAATTGATTTAGAGTGCTGGCCTGCAAGTTTCTCTTAGAGGTCAAATGCATGGATTTTTATTGTACGGATTGCGGCACCAGAGGTCTCCTCCGCTTCCTCTCAGTGAGCAGCCAGGTTGTGGAGTTTGTCGATGATGGAGGTGGCTGTCACCTCTGCTCTTAACACTAGAGTGTTGTCCAGCAGGGAGCCGATTTTTATTTTTATTTTTATGAAGACAGAGCAGTGGAAAAGTAAACAGAGAGGTTAAATTAATGATGAGTCAGTCATAGACTTTCAAAGCTTCTAGGGACCAGAAATGTTGTCATTCCAGCCTCCCCTCGCCTTGGTGGTGGAGTAAGGTGGAGCTGCTCAAGTTCACCAGGCTTTAGGCACGGCTGGAAATAAAATTCAAGTTCCCTGCTAGCCCAGTGCCCACCTCTGTATCATCCTACCTTGCAGGCAAGTCTGAAAGCTTGAATAAGAGTTTCTGTTTAGCCTTTTCTTTTCTAAGAATAGTCTCCCTGAGAACTGAACATTTGTGGTCTGGTTTTTGGCTCATTTTTATGATCCTAGCAGTGCCGGTGGCACACTTAGCAGAGCGGTACTCTAATCAGACATCACCCAGGTCCTGCCCAGGCCTCCCTCGGACATCACTGTGCCTGTCCACCCTGTGCTCCCCGGTAGGGCTGAGAAGCCTACATCTTAAATTCCCATTCTTGGGGAGGAGGAAGGAAGGGGAATCACCAATGCCTTATCTTTGTTTTTCATTTGATTTTTCCAGTGAGTGAAGGAGCATCACTCAGTTTTTAGCAGAGGAAATGGATTCCCAGGAGAGAAAACGATGTGTGCCTGGTTCTTCAGTCAGTTAGGCACTGCAGTAGGCTTTAACACACCTTTGTAGTTCTGTTTTCATGGGACAGGCTGTCTTCTGTAGATTAAATGTCTAGCATGTCTGGGCTTCGTTTTTAGACTTCTGTAAGAAGCATGTTGAAAGCTCCACGAGCACAGAAAGTGGATGATTGCTGTGTTCTCAGCATCCCAAGTAGGGTCTGGCACATGGTAGGTACCGCCTTATGCCATGGATTTGTTGAAAGTAGGAGTGTGTGTGAGGGATATCATCATTGAATTCACTCCCTTATTTACTTGCCAGAGAGGTTGTTCCCGATGACAAGATGGTTGGTCGTCTGCACGTGTCTTTTTTTTTTTTAGTTTATTGGGGTGACGTTAGTTAACAAAATCATGCAGGTTTCAAGTGTGTCACTCAATGAAACATAATCTGCATCTGTGTTGTGCGCCCACTGCCCAAGGTAAAGTTCGTTTCCATCTCCATCCCTTTTCCTTTTCCACCTTTCTCCACCCCCTTCCCCCGGCTGTCACCATACTGTTGTCTGATTAGTGTTTCGGGTTTCTTCAGATATATTCCCAAAAGTGGGATCACTGGGTCAAAAGGTAGATCCATTTTTAAATTTTTGGAGGTAACTCCATACTATTTTCCATAGTTGCTGCATCAGTCTGCATTCCCACCAACAGTGCACAAGGGTTCCCCTTTCTTGTCTGTTGATTTATTACTGGTGGCCATCCTGGCAGGTGTGAGGTGATATCTCAGTGTCGTTTTAATTTGCATCTCTCTGATGATTAGTGATGTTGAGCATCTTTTCATATGTCTATGACCATCTGTATATCATTTTTGGAGAGGTGTCTATTCAGTTCCTTTGCCTGTTTTTAAATTGGGTCGCTTGTCTCCTTGGTGTTGAATTATGTAAGTTCTTCATCTATTTTGGACATTAACCCCTCATCAGATGTGTCACTGGTGAATATGTTCTCCCATTCAGGGGTTGTCTTTTCATTTTGCTGAAGGCTTCTTTTGCTTGCTCCATGTGTCTTTAACGGGGCCTGCCATGTGACACTGACCGGCTCGGGTGTGTCGGAGGCAGTTCTTTCAGTGTTTTACTTTTGATCAGGTGTGTAACTAAAGCTAGGCAGAAGTTTCTCATTACCTAGTTTTTTTTCCAAGCCGCACTGACTCTCGGGACCAACTTTAAGTTCTCCAAGCTATAGTAACAGTAATTTAATGAGGCTTCAGGTTTAATTAGATAATGAAGACAGAGTTATTTCCATGAAAGATGTTGTGTTTTAGGCTTTGAATGATAGACGGTAAACTTGTGGATGAGTCTTGCAGTAGCTGTCAAGGTGGCCTTATTTCAGAGACGGCAGTACAAGTTGTCCCCCTACTTTCTATTACAATGACTTCCTGAAAACCAGTTTAGTTATAAATGTCCGTCAGTGAATCCCTGCTGCCCAGCGCTTCCCTAATGGGGGTAGTAAATGGCTGTCCATGTCATCGGGGACACTAGAAATCCCTGTTCAACAGGTGATGAAAAAAAGACGGAACAGTGTGTCAGCGAATAATGATGTTCAAGACCACTGGTGTTAGTGTGGCTCGGGGGAGTAGGGGCTCTCTGATCCAGTCTGTAACTGTCTGTTACATCTGTTAGCCAATGTAACAGAAGAATAAGTCAATGAGTACCTCTATTTTTAATATATATATACATATATATATATATATATATATATATATATATTTCTTTATTGATTTCAGAAAGGAAGGAAGAGGGAGAGAGAGATAGAAACATCAATATGAGAATCACTGATTGGCTCCCTCCTGCATGCCCCTACTGGGGATTGAGCCCACAACCCGGGATGTGTCCCGGTGGAAATGGAACCTGGGACCCTTCAATCCACAGGCCGACACTCTATCCACTGAGCAAAACAGGCTAGAACATCAATGAGTACTTCTTATAGCAGCCTTTCATATATCCTTTAAAAAAAATTATATAATTTTATTTTTATTATTTTTTTAAATCCTCACCCAAGGATATTTTTTCCATTGATTTCTAGAGAATGTAGACAGGAGGGAGGAGGATTTTTATTACTTAACTTTTTACATTTAAATCTCTGTTCTGTGTAGAATCTCTTTGGGAGTGGGGATAAGAAGGGAATTAGAAATCTATCTTTATATATTTTTCCTAAATAGCTAGTTTTTCCCAGCTGTTTGACCACTAACTTGCATTGTTAGCTTTATCATACACTAGTGATTTTCAAGTGGTGTGCTGAGGTGCAGAAAGAATTTTTAAAATATTCAATACCTGACTATTTAGTCAGGGGCACTGTTCTCTTTTTCAAATTAAAAAAAAAAAAGTAGCCAACACAGCAATAGCCACTTGGTGTGAATGAATCTAAATTACACCCTTTTTTGTCAGATTGGCAAAAATATACATTTTTCTTGGCGTGCTGCAGAATTTTAGTAATTTAGTTTATGTGTGCCATGAGATGAAAAGGGTTGAAAGTCGTTGTCATACACTAAAAGAAACCTCACCCAGTCTTGGACTTTGCCTGTCACTTCCTGTGCCAGTAAATGCTAGCGGATTAATCAATCTCTCTAGATGTGCGTAAGCTTCCTGATAGATCAGGTGACATGTTACATAGCTAGTCTTCAACTTCCTGGTTTCTGAGCTTCCTTCCCTAGGATGTGATTAAGTAATCTAAATTATGTGTTTACCATGTGTCCCCTCTGAGTACTGGCTTTAGGCTTGTTAGTCACACAAATAGCATATTTACATGTGTGTATGGTTTTTTAATTTTGACCTTCTAAATATACATTTGGCTGACTCTTAGCAATATGTAGTGGTCAGATCATGTTCTCTTTATGCTAAATAATCTGTCCCTTTTGCAATTCAGCTATTGTTCCCAGAAATAAAACATGCTGCAAACCTCCCCACCTTCTCTATTACAGCTAAAGCATTACATCATTCTGCAACAGTGCTTGAGGCAGACATCACTGCCTTCTGTGGGCTGGCCTTGACTCCTGAATGTTTTTATATGTTCAGTATTTTAGCATGTTTTATATGTTCTGGATTGTAATAGTATAGGATATTCATTGGTTGTATTGTGTTAGAGATTTGGAGTTTTCTCTTCCTGGAGAGATTAATCTGCCTTTCAGTTCTCTGGAGCCATAAGCTTTGTCCTTTGTTCATATTCCTTTTATTCCTCTTACTTTGCCTTGATTAGAGCAATAGAGCCATAACTTATTGGGTGATTATGTTCAACTGTATCGACCACTGGAAACCATGCCTGTTTGAGTCAGTGATCCTGTGGCCTCATCTCAGCTTTCTTGGGTATTTCTAACAGAAGTACTTTTTTCCTCACACACATTTTTCTCTATTTTTATTTCTATTTTCCCCCCCTTTGGTTCCCAACTTAACTTTGTTTATCCTGATTTGAAATTCTTACTTAACAAGTACTTAATAGCATCTACTGTATACTCAACACTTTACTAGTTGGCAATATTAATATAGTTTATTTGTAACTCTTTGAAAATTTTCAAAATCCTTACATATGTTTGTGCTTCCTGCACAACTGCCTTCCACCCGCCATCTTGCTCTTGCTTCTGTATGCTCCAACCTCTGCAATCCCTGCTTACACCTCGGTGTGCAGACAGACCTTTATTCTTCTTTCTCATCTATGTAGTCCACTCCCAACCAGTGCCTCTAAATGCTTTGATGGGTCCGGAGCATCTTCACCAATTTCTGACTGTGTGTAAGGAGTTGGTGGTAACTACAGGTGATGGTGGCGATAGCCTCCATGTCCTCCCCAGACCACCAGCTCATTTCTTCAACATCTGGGCTCTCCCCTTCCCAGCACTGTGTCCTGGACACTCTCCAGACAGTCCCCTAGGGCAGAGGGAGCCCTTGTTTTGTCAGGGATTATTGTATTTTGTTGCCTCGAAGTCCAGTGTCTTGAAAACGGTGATTTCATATAGTTTGTGTTTTCAGTTGTTTCCGGTGGGAAGTTTAATCGGATCCCTGCTGGTCTCTCTTGGCCAGAAGCAGAAGTCTTCTTAGAATAGAACTTTTCGTATTTAGACTCGTTTCTGTCGTGGAGAAATTAAGTGGTCTGGCTTTATCTTTTCATCCTCCTCCTTTTCAGAGCTGCACATTTTCTTAAAGAAAATGAATTTAATATTTATTGAATGCCTTTTATGTGCTACCTTATATATTCCTGCTAAAATGAACAGGCTTAGCCCCTGTACTGGGTGCTCTTTTTCAGGTCTAGTGAGGGAGCGAACAACGTTCTTATGCTATAATTAAAAGTAATACATGTTTTGAAATATCTATGATGCCACCACAATGTAGTATGTATAGTATGTTAAATATGATAAATGATGTCCATTAGAATTGATGGCCTTGTGCTGACACTTGTGAATTCTGTGCCCTAACCATGACCAGGACTGTTCACCCTTTCCTGGACACCTGTGACCCTCCCATGGACGGGGTAAAATTGTATCTGTGCTCTTGGTCTCCCAATTCTGCTGGATTTGTCTCCTGTCCACATGACCTTTTCTCTCTACCTGAGTTTTGGTCTGTTGTTAAATCTGATTTCTTTTTCTTTTACTTTCACCATAAGAATGTTAAAGACTGAAATATAAAAAATTAGCTGCATTTGCTGTAGATGGATGAGCTTTTTTAATGAGTTTATTTTCAAAAGTGAAATGTAACTGGCTATTGGGAAGGGAAGGGAGAAAGGGTTAAGAATAGAAGACCACAATTATAGCTAACTAGAGGCCCGGTGCACGAAATGTATGCACTGAAGTGGGGAGGGTGGGTGAGAGGGTACCTCAGCCCAGCTTGTGCCTTCTCACAGTCTGGGAGCCCCGCCATCAATCATCCCCCATCCCTCCACCCTGCAAAGGGAGGCTCCGCCCACCTGCCTTAGTGCCACCACCAGATAGCCTGGGCCTCCCTCTGCAGGGTGGTCATGGGGCGATGGCCTGGCCTCTGACCAATTGCATTGCACCTGCCTTGGCTGGCCTTTTGCCAGTGGGTGTCATAGTGTGGTCATCTGGTAGGTCATCTGGATGGTCATTTTGCTGTTTGGACTTTTGGTTGCTTTGCATGTTATGCTTTTATTATTATAGATAAGTCTGGCCTACTTTTCCGGTACTCTTTGGATGATGAATTAGGTCAACTGTCCTTTGAGTTGTTTAGGAGAAGTTGCAGGTTGCTAGTGGCAACTAAGAATCTTCCCCCTCTGTGATTGGGCAGCAGGAGAGGGGAGTATAAAGGTGAGAGGTTCAGGCTCTGATTGGCTCCAGACAAGCCATGTTGTTGCCTGAGCAAGACGACAGGACTCCAATGGTGGATTTGTCTTTTCTCCTGGTCAGCTGCTGTGACCAGAGCCTTCCTTGGAGAGAGAGCCTCTGTTTAGGTGACAGCCCGTGGGGTCTGTCTCATGCTTGTGGTAGCTCTGGATCTTTCTACTTCTCCTCAAGGAGCTCATTGATGTGATTTCAGACGCTATCCTCACTCCAAAGAACATGCCATCTTGCTCTGTGCGGACTATCTTGCAAGACACAGTGCTGTGTCCGTTTTTACGCTGCTGGTTCCAGATGTCTCTAGCAGTTCTGCTTTTCCGCAGATGCTTGGCTAGTGTGGGAGCATGAATAGCCTTTCTGTCCTGCAGAGGCTGTGAGCAGCTCTGCCTGAGCGTTTGAGAGTTAACCAGCATTCACTGAGCAAGCCCTCTGTGCAGCACTGAATGTGCCACTTGCAGAGACCGTAGAAGAGATTCTGCTGACCTCAGATGTACTCACAGTCCGGAGGGGAAATAGCAGAGGTGAATTCAGAGGCCCGTTCAGGAAGACCACCAAAGAAAATTAGGAGATAAGCAAAACAGTGTTTTGAGTTCTGTTTCTTCAGACGTCTCTGTTGAGATTGGCAGCTTGAGTGACCCGGAGACTGCCATCACCATTTACAGACATGTGCTATTTTGAGACTGAGCTTGTGGTTTGGGAAGGCTGTAGAACCATTTTCAACAAATGCTCATTGAGTGTGCAAAGTACCGTGGCAGGCACAGGGAACACCAAAGAGTACACAGTGATACCCTCTGCTTCTAAGGAACCGCTCCTTAATGTTCAGAAAGGCAGAGCATGCTTAAGGTTTTAAAAATCTTAAGATATATGTCTTCCTAAGAGGAAAGTGGAGTTGTCCGCGCAGTAGAAATGCATACTAAACTGTTAACCCTCTGAGGAGTGGGGATTTGGTGGTGGTGGTGGGGGACTTGGCAGACAAAGAGGAAGGATCTTCACCTTTTCTGTATATATTTCTGTGTGGTTGGACATATTTACCAAGTGCCAGTGTAGTCTTTTTGGAATTATTTATTAGCCAACAACAACAACAATAGAAACTAGAAAATTATAAATATAGTGTTTGCCTTGAATATCTCTGTGTGATAGGATTATAAAAGATTTATATTCATTATACCTCCCTATTGTCTACATTTTCTGTAATGGATATATATTATTTTATAGATAGAGAAAGAAAGAGTTTGAAACCTAAAATGCAAAAGCACCTACAATGATTACTAATACTGTGTGTTAGCCCTGGCTGGTGTGGCTCAGTGGTTGGAGTGTTGGCTGAGCACCAAAGGGTCTCCAGTTCAATTCTCAGTCAAGGGCATGAATCTGGGTTGTAGGTTCAGTCCGTGGCCCTGGTATAAGCAGAAGGCAACCAATTAATATATCTCTCTCACATAGATGTTTCTCCCTTTCTTTCTCTTCCTCTTTCTCTCCCCCCCTTCTACTCTCTCTAAAAACCAATAGAAAAATATCCTCGGGAGAGGATTAACAAAAAATATCTAACTGCATTTTAATATGTTTACCATATTTTGGATACACTTACACCAGCTTTCCTTTTTTTTGTCTCCTCACTCTCACAACTCTATTAAGGTTGTATTATTATTATTATTGTTGTTGTTTTATTTACTACTATCATTATCTACTATTATTACATTATCTACTACTATCTACTATTATCATTATCTACTAATATCTACTATTATTACTACTATTATCATTATCAAGTACTATTTTAAATGTGAAAAAAGGGCATTTGCTCACGCTTCTGACCCTTGTCATTTTGTGAGAGCCTAGAAGCAAAAGGAATCTAGTTATTAACCATGCACCTGTACTGCGAAGGCTGCTGAGAAAAATATGTTATGCTGATTGGTTACAGTTATAGCTGTCAGTGTGGGCTGTGATCCCTTGTTTTAAAGCAACCTAAGAATACTTTTGACATATTTATATTTAGTTCTGTTGGAAGCAATGAGATTACTCCATCTCCCCATCTGGCGCAGTGAAGAAAACTCATCTGCTTGGCTTACTTTGTGTGAGAAAGAATTAAAATCTCCAAGTTATTTGTAATTTAAGTAGTTAAATCCTGTCCTGCAAATTTTGCTCTGGGAATCCAAGTCCCCTTATACTTATGAATTTAATTACTTTGAAAGTAATAGTGTTCTGAATTATTTAAGGGAGTCAATGACTGAAGGAAAGATGCCATTTGTAAATGAATTTCTCTTTCCCCCCCTTACAGCATGTATTTGATGATCTCAGTGGCACAGTATCCCTGTCTTGGGTTGGAGATAGCACCGGGGTAAGTAATATTTTGAGACTGTGAATTCAGCTCAGCAAGAAGAAGATGCAGATGTGGGGAGTTAAGCACTAAATGTTGTTACTTTCTGAAACTGTCCAACCTCAGACACAGAAATACATGTTTCCAGGACAAACTCTCAGGAAACTGTGGTTGGTTTGGTGTTGCTGTAGAACGGGAAACATCCTGTTAACACCCTCTTCCATAATGGGAAGATGGACACCTTTTCAGTCCTTAGTGGCTGCGTGGCATCAAGATGACAAGAAGCAGGAAGAGGGAAGCATGTGCTGGATGCTGAGAAACGAGCTTCATACACATGGAGAGACCAGTGTGGAAACTGAAGCCTGTGCATCTCACGTCTTGGCATCTTTCCTCCAAAATGTGTTTTCCCACAGTTAGTGGTGAAGGACTGTGGCCCCGTGGGCTCATAGCTGTTTAGTTCCATCTGTGTCCCTTTCCCTACAACAAAGGAGGTGCTGCCAGGATGGGAGAGTGGAAGGAGCGTCAGTCAGCTCCTTATTCTCCAATGTGTAGCCAGTCTCCCAGTAGGAGGGTGCACTCTGGATGCTTCGGCCCCAGCTCTTGAATCTGGGCGTGGTGTTAGCTGCTCTGTTATTATCCAGCCTGAACAAGGGCAGGGCCTCAGAGCATACCCTCTGGTATTCCATGAATGTATGCATCACAGCACTGAGGCACACGATGGCCATGTCAGGAATCCAAAGAAATATAATATTGGAGCTGAAGAGCAAGTTATAAATTTATTATTTTAATTAATTTTTAAATTTCAGGTAGAATGCCTTTAAGCATGTCTCAGTTTCTTCTAAAATTTGAGTTGTGCTCTAATTTCCATGATTTATACATTTATTTAAGATAGTTGGTATCGCAAGATTCTTGTTACATTGCTATTTGAGACTCCCTCTTGTACTAATCTATCAGAATTTGTCCTCATGCATATTTTTATCTAGAAAAATATTTAAGAAGTTAATTTCATGGAGAACTGAGAACAGGGAGGAGAAAAGGAAGGAAATATGTGACACAGTGACCTTTGAGCACCCATAGTGCTCTTGCTTCCTGTACATAGAAAGAGAACTGATTCTTGCCTGAGAATATGTTATAATAATACTAGAGGCCTGTTGCACAAAATTTGTGCATGGGGGGGGGGGGGGGGGGGGGGGGGGGGGGGGGGGTGGTCCTTAGTCCAGACTGTGAAAGGGCGCAGGCTGGGAGCCCTTGGGGATGTCCAACTGATGGCTTGGGCCTAAGCTGTCAGTCATACATCCTTACACTACCATGGAGGCGGGAGAGGCTCCTGCCATCTCCACTGCGCTTGCCAACCATGAGCCCAGCTTCTGGCTGAGCCACGGGCCCCCTGTCACTGATCCCCCTGTGGGAGCACACATTGAGCATCTGCCCCCTGGTGGTCAGTGCGTGTCATAGTGACCATTTGTTCTGGTTGTTCCACTGTAAAGTACGCTGGACTTTTATTATATAGATGGATACAAAGTAGTTAAATCCTTCCTTTATTGTAATGGGTAGTTGATTAGCTCTGTCTCACTGTAGGTGATGAGACCATCTCAACCAAGAGTTGAGACCTTGAATCACTGCAAGCCTTAGTAACCTCTTGGTTTTCTGACTACAGTATAGGCTACTGCAAAGCAGGGCTTTCAGATGTTGGTTTAATCACATCACAGGTAAGCATGTGATTGGGCTATCTTCCTTTTTAACTGTGTGCTTTTGTTTCTCTCCAGATCATTCTAGTCTTGACTACCTTCCATGTACCACTGGTAATTATGACTTTTGGACAGTCCAAGCTATATCGAAGGTGAGATGCATATGGTTGGGGCACTGACTGAATACATGGTGAATGTAAGTTCCCCACTTTTCTAGGCATGATGGAGTCTAACAGTTGATTTAAAAGATCTTTCAGCCATTTTAAATTTTCAACAAACTGTCACATTCAGCACATGTAATATTTACTTAACCTGAAGAAGTATGAAAAGCGATCTAGTTCCAAGAAGATTAGGTTGACCTGACTGAATGGGAAAGCAGTAAAGGCAGATGGAGAGTGTATAGGGGTGTGTGTTTTATTAATTTAAATGGATATTTATTTTTGGGAAAGTAGCATGGAGTTCAGCAATCTTTCTACTTATAAGCACAAAATGGTATTTATATCCCTGGAGTAACAATCCTCACTATACTTTCCAAGTAAATATATTTATGTAACACTTTGTACCTTCCAAGTAAATATATTTATCTAACCCTCTGAGCCCTGATTTATCTAGATTGTTTCTAGATCTGCTGCTGTGATAATTATGACACATATATGTGCCAGAGGATGCTAATTTCCATTTCATTTTTTAGTAGCAAATGAAAACCCCTTTTCTTATTGATGTTTTTTAATCATTACCTGAGGATTTCCATTAGTCTTTAGAGAGAGAGAGTAGAAGAGAGCAAGGAAAGAGGGAAAGAGAGAGAAAAACATCAATGTGAGAGAGGCACGTGAGAGCTAAAACTCTAAACTAGGGGTGTCGAACTCAATCAGAGAAGGGGCCAAAATCTAAAATCCAGCCTAAATCGCGGGCCGAATGGTTTACTGAACAGTCATAAACTGTCATTGTGATGGAAACGCAGCGGAGTGCAGTGATGACAGCGCGGTGTGGGCCACATTGCAAGGCCTGGCGGGACGGATTTGGCCCGCGGGCCTTGTGTTTGACACATGTGCTCTAAACACTGAGCTAAACCGGCCAGGGCAACCCCTAGATGTTTTGAAGGCTATTTATAATATTAAGCTCCTACACTTCCCCAGGTTGAACTATCTCCTGAGTCGTTGCTTTAGTCATTTCAATGCTTGTCTTCTGAATTCTCTACGTTGCTGTTTAAATGGGTGACCAGCACTGGGCCTTGACAGGTTCCCAGTCAGACCCATAGGGAGCACAATGTATTTTCATGACTTTTTTCCATCCTTTTGCTTTTCAATATTGTGTTTACTTTAGGACTGCCCCAAACAAAACCCAAATGGTTTAAATACCATCTGACTCAGCCCTTTTCATCCTAAATCTGTCTGGCCTGTGAGAAACCCCTAGCACACACTGGACCGGGGAGCAGTTCTCTGTGTGTCTGGCAGAGTATGTATTCACGGGGAGGTGCTTTTTCTGCAGGGCACGAGCAGTTTGGTTGTTTGTTTCTGCCGAGGTCGTTTTGAATATGAATTCTTTCCTCCTGGTGTGAAGGGAAAAGTCTTCCAGAGGTTAGTGGAAACTGTAAACATGCCAGTCTCCATCTGGCCTGGCCTGCCTGATGTGACTCATTTCATTGAACACACCAGCCAAGAGGCACATGTTCCTTCAGACACAGGAAAGGCAGGGAGCAGTTTGATCACAATGTCTATGCTGAGGTTGCCCAAGTGAGAAATAAAGGAAAAGCCTGCTGAATCCACTCTGAAAACTCTGGCTTCTCACAGCTTTAATGATTAGACTATTTATTGGACTGTCTCCCTCCACTAAATCGCATATGGTCAAAGGTTTATTTGAGATTCAAATAAAGGCAGCTGGTCACATGCCACCTGCTCTGAGCTGTGCTGCATGGAAGCTCCAGAGAATAGCAGGAAGCTGTCTTCTGTTACTCTTGCCAAGTTCATAGACCTTGACCTTTAGGGTGTGAAAAAGAATTATTGAAAGATTTGGGAAATAATAACTGAAGTTCCTAGGCATTTATGATTAGATTAAAATGAATAGTATGTTAATGTCTTCAATTTAAAGGACTTACGTTTGAATGGTATAAATTTGATTCTCTGTTAAAGAATATTAATAGATTGTAAAGTGCATTTGCCTCTCACTTTGCAGATACTAATCTAAAAAGGAAATAGGCCACCTAGTTAGGGTGATAATTTGGTTTACGGCAATAGATGTTTTGTACCTTTTTGTTCTATGGCCCCTTGAGTGTAACTTCACTGTGAGATCAAGTTGGTGAAGCACATGTACACACTATTCGACACCAGAATCCTATACCTAATTACTACAACTACTGGGCCATTTTATTTGTGATTTTTCTTTCCTATTGAGAGTTGTTCAAATTTGGAAATTATTAAGAGGATCTCTAAAAGATTTCACATTGAAGTTTATTCCATAGTGTATTTAAGTTTTTCAGGTTACTGAGAATTTTTTTAAAAAAGGATACCTTAAAGGTATACAACCGATATTGAAGGAAAGTATAGTAACCAGCTCCTTCAGGGCATCTTGTAGGACAGCTTTTTCAGTGATGTGCTGGTTCAGTTTTCACTGCTTTAGACAGCTGGGGTGAAAAGAAAGACTGCACTATAATTGGGAATTCAGTTTACCTATGGATTGAAAATCTGCCAGTTTTGTCTGTCGCTAGTTTTAGTTCTATGTCCTTTGGCACATTTTAATAAGCTAATTCTCCCTACCTGATCTTTCAGCTGGAAATCTCAATGCAGTCAGTTCTCACTCTTCACAAATAGTTATGCTCTCCATAGTCCCCATAGTGAATCCTGAACCATTGTTCCTAGAGGGAAATTCTGGGGTAGGTTCTTATAAACCTCTGATCACAACATTAACTGTCATCAATTGAATAGCACATCACTTTGTTTTTTTGTTGCTGTTGTTTTGTTTTGTTTTGAAATATATTTCTTTATTGATTTCATAGAGGAAGGGAGAAGGAGATAGAAACATCAATGATGAGAGAGAATCATTGATTGGTTGCCTCCTGCACACCCCCTACTGGGGATCGAGCCCACAACCCGGGCATGTGCCTTGACAGGGAATTCCACCGGTGACCTCTTGGTTCTGGGTCAGTGCTCATTGCTGAGCCATACCAGCCAGCCTAGTATACATTGCTGATTCATTAACATCGAGCTCACAACCAATTCATGTCTGAAAGAAGCTTATCTAATAGCATATTTTCTCCGAAAGGACATCAAAGCCTTCTTGTGTTCAGGGAATCTGGACAGCACTTCAACACTGTGCTTGGGGGCCATTTTAAACAGCAAAATCACCCACTAAAAACACAAAAATACAAAATGTGAGGTACTAAATAGACCATGGTGAAGACCTCATTTACAGTCTAAGAGCTGGAATGAGACAGCAGCTCATCCCCTTGTTGGACCTCAGCTGGGAACGTGTGCACTGGTGACCCTGCAAATCACTGTGGGAGGGCCACAAATATTGATGTGGGTTACAAAGAAATTTTAGTGAAGAGGCATATTCACAAATACAGAATCTGAGAATAAGAGAAGCAACTATATACACTTTCCCAATTAGTGAAAACTACAAAATTATAATTTCTTTAGAGTTTTTTTTGTCATACTTGTTGTTTTTATATTGTAATTTATAGCAACTTAATCATGGCAAAAATGAACTAAAAGAATGGAGAAATGGTTAGGCTTGAAAGCTGACCAAATAGGGTTATCTGGGTTGGTTTGATTGTTGAGAAAAGTAACATGTAAGATTCTCTGAGATATTGTAGGACTCTCTTACTGTGACTTCTCATTAAATGTCTGCAGGTCAAATGCTTGATGTCATAAGTTCTTATATATGAAAAGTGCAGAAACAAGGGTGTAATTCTAGGCTCTGGGTGTTTGGGTTGAGTGTCAACATGTGAGTCTTCTGGTAAAACCCCATTTCCAGTGCTTCATCTCATTAAGAATGTTGATTGCAACTTACCAAAAGTCCATGTGATGATTATTTTTTCATTTATTTTAATGGTTTCTAGGTTTTTCTTGTCCTTTGGGGGTATTAGGTTCTATTCCAAAAATATTTATATTCTGCCACGATTTTCTTGAGTTATAGACAGGTGCATATTCTTATTCATGTTTATACCACAGATATATGCAAAAGTGATCCTTTATTTTGGTAACCAGAAAGAGCAGAGATTAGGGTTAAAATATAGAACTATTATTAAAAAGACTAGTTTCTAAAGCAGATGGTTTCCTAGGGTTTTATTAACTTTTCATCTGACTTCTGCTCATTGCTCTGTTAATTATCATCTGGAATTTGAAAAGTAGAATTATTTTTTAAGGTTTTTTATTGATTTCCTCTTCATGATATATGTTGTATGCTGATAGAAAAACACCTATAAATGTTAAAATATAGGAGTGGGCAAAATTAGATTTACAGTTGTTCAAATGAAAAAAATACAGTAATTAATAAATAACAATACAAGAATTAACTAGGTGTTTCCCACACTCAACTGTAGACCTACTTTTGCCCAGCCCTGTTTATCCCTGAGCCCAGCCAGGCGGCCTCACCAGAACCTCACTCCATGCCAGCAGATTGATCCCTTGTGCTCCGTTTGCTTAACTGGCTACAGTACCGAAGCGGATGACTCTTTGCTTTTGTTCACGTTGCTTTCTTTCTCTGAAGGGAGGGATGTGCTTGTTGTGCCAAGTTCTTAAAAAGCCAACAGACTTGCCAACAGGTTTGTGGAGGTTCCTTGGGGGATATGGGGCAGGAGGGGAGAATTGTTAAGCTGGCGATAATCAAGCTGTTGCTAGCTCCTTTGAAGGTTGTCTGAGCTGCTGCTGACATTTGCACTGCAGAGCAGGAATTGTTTATACATCTCTTGGCCTTCTGTCAGGAAGATAGGAACTCCTCTTGTATTTCAAAGCCAAAAGAAGGTGGGGAGGAGATGGAGGAATCAATGGATAAGTGGTGCCTTGTCCCTCTTTTATTTATCTAGAATTTTCTGTGTGCTTGCTAAGAGATAGGAAGTTACTCAGACAATGTCACGTCACACGTAGTTTGCTTTAGCATACGGTCAGGGACCTGAACAAACGCTCCGAGAGAATTCCCTCTGTGTCTCCAGTTTCCTCTGAGTGATCTGTGCTGCCAGGCCACCAGCCCTGGCAAAACAGAGGAAGACTGCAGTCTGCAAGGGAACATTCCTCACACATGATTGCAAGTTGTCTCTAGTTTGGAGCTGAGAGTTAAGAGAATTAGATTATAGCTTCAATTTTGCCCTTAATTAACTGGTTGGCTTTTGATAAATTGTCTCCCCTGAACCTCCTCGTCTGTGAAATGAGGGAGTTGGACAAGATGTTCCTTTCAGTCCCTCACATTTTTCATGTTCTCTGCTTCTGTGATTATTTGTGGCGGCTGCTACCAGATTGTACCATCTTTTAAGTCATCTTCTACAATGAAGACCACTGCACATCAAATTTATCTTTGGCAGCTAACTTGCAATACACAGTGGTCTTCACTGAGGGACATTCAAATATGATGAATATTAAGATTTTGCATTCTACCACTTTTTTCTCTATTGCTTTTTAAGAGAATGTCACATAGTATTAATCCTGCCACAGTTAGACACTAGTGATTTTTATGCTTGTATTTTTCAAAATCTCAACATGGACTCGAATACCTCTCAGAGATATTGTTGAAATGAACTTCTGGGAAAATCTCTAACAACCCGAGAACTGGCGTTAAGTCGGTTTGCTCCCCTACCTGCGTTTCGTGTGCTGTATGCAGTAGACACTTGTGCCCAGGGATGGTGTCCTCTGGGAGAAACTTGAAGGCTCCTGATACTCAATTTAGCTTTATCATGAGGACTCTGCATTAATAGATCAGTTAGGAGACCGTTGGCTACACTTAGCAGAGATCCCAGATCTCCTAGCTTAGTCAGGGAATTAATGACTCATAACTAAATGCAGAGGAAGGACAGGCTTCAGGGTCAGCACAGTCCAGTAGGTGCTGCTGCTCCACTTATGTTGGCTTTATGTTCAAGTTGTGCCCATGGTGTCAGGACCCTATGGCAACCTTTTGCTTTGCATTAACACACAACAACTTTGGGGACTCGGTCTGAGCACTATGGACATTTGGGGCCAGATCATTCTGTGTCATTGTGGAACTGTCCTGTGCATTGCAGGGTGTTTAGCAGCATCCCTGGCCTCATCCCATGAGATGCCGCTGGCATTTGTGATAATAAAAAATGCCTCCAGACACTACCAAATGGTTGCTTGGAGGGTTTTTGTGCAAAAACATCTTTGTTGAGAGCCACTGGCTAAGGAAATTTGTTTCCTAAAAGAGCCCAAGTCCCCCCTCCCGCTTTGTCTCACTGCCTCAGTCTGGGCCATTCGCCAATTCACAGTGGAGTGAGGGATGGCAGTCTACACTGGAGTGAGGGATGGCATCAGCTTCCCTGAGGCATGAAGCTCGTCAGGGGAGGGGGAGTGCCTCAGTGAAGTCAGGGAAGGGGGATGGGAGCTGGGTAGGAACCCAATTGTCCATGACCACTGCACCCTAAATGCGTCTTTTTTCTCTTCCTCTCAGTGAGGACTATGGAAAGAACTTTAAGGATATTACAAATCTCATCAATAACACCTTCATTCGGACTGAATTTGGCATGGCTATTGGTCCTGAGAACTCTGGAAAGGTGAGACTCATTCGTGCATGTGTAGAGCTGTGCTTGATGCCACACTTGGGCACTTGGGTTTTAATATTGGAATGATCCAGAGAGACACAGCAATGTATTTAGTTTGCTATTCCTGTGCTTTAAAATTAAAACCCAATTTAATACTGATCACAAAAGAACTGGATTGGTTCCTTTTTGGCCTCTGTCCACGATGCACCCAAACTCCTAGGTGGCAGCTGGTTAGCATTACAGTGTGCACTCATAAGACACACTCGTATTTTAGTCTTTGGCAAACTGGCTGATCTCAAACTGACCGGCTCGCATCCATAGACATGATGCACTAGCTCAATTCAGGATAATATTATTTGATAAGACGAACACTTGAGGAGTGGGGTGCACCAACTAATCTGTCTTTATAATTCTCACTTTTGGAACTGAAATTTCCTTAGCTGATGTCTTGTGGAAATGGTATAGGTCTGTCTCCTGAGCTTTCACAGTGTCACACCCTGAATCTGAATTGCCTTCTTCCTAACCAGGTGATTTTAACAGCAGAGGTGTCTGGAGGAAGTCCTGGAGGAAGAATCTTCAGATCATCAGATTTTGCAAAGAACTTTGTTCAGACCAATCTCCCATTTCATCCTCTGACTCAGATGATGTATAGCCCTCAGAATTCCAATTATCTTTTAGCCCTCAGCACTGAAGTAAGTCTCCTTGAAGAACTTGTCTTGCCCTTTGCATTTTTATCCTCTAACATCTAGTCTTGAAAAGCCCCTGTAGCTAATACTTTTATGAAGTATCGGCCTGCTTTCTGGTGACTTTGTTTGTATGTCATGAAATGTATATATATTTTTGTGTTTTTTCCTATTTGGTAAAAGGCACAATTACCTTGTACTATCTATTCCAGATAAGTATGATATTTAGTTGTCATTACAGTTTTTAAAATATTTACTACATTGATTGGGGTGATAGTGATCAACATAATCATATAGGGTTCAGGTGTGCGTTTGTTACAAGGCCTTATATTGCACTGTGTGCCCACCACCCGCAGCCAGATCTTCTCCCATTACCTTTAGTACAGTTTATAAAAGTAAATAGATGTGTACTGTTGGAAAACTGAACTAGAACACAGTTTAATGTAACCATTCTTGTTCTGCAAGGGACACGTATAGATTGTCACAGTCCTGATATTATTGTTTCTTTCCTATGGCCAAACCACATATTTCTAATTTTTCTTTTTTGTTCGCTGCATAGTATATCCAGCATGATGATTTCTGTCTTCAGCACTCATGTATTAGTATCCAGACTCTTAATAAATCCCTGCACCTCACCACAGTCCTGTGCTCTTCCCAGAAGCCAGTGACACGCCCTTTCTCCTGAAACCCCGAGGCGCTCCTGCAGCTTTCCTTCCCAGGGACCAGTGTCCTTTATTGTGGATATTAAGGGCCCAAAGTGGCTGAGTTGCTAGACAATTACACTGCATATTTATATGGCTCTCTCTCCTTATTTCTTAGAGTGTGGTCCACTGACCAAAAACATCAGAAACCCCGGAAAGCTGGTTTAAATGCAGATCCTAGGCCCCATCCCCATACAGTACATCATTGACTTTTGGTGGCGAGGTTTTTACAAGCTCCCCAGCTGAGCCTGCCCACTAAAATTTGAGAACCATTGCTATGATGACAATTCTGGGGACAGAAACAGGATTGTCAGATGTGGCTGAGCAAAGGGGTGGCAAAGGGAAAGTGAAGGGCACTGGAAGACAGCTCTGGCTCTGGGCAGATTTGAGCAGAGGTAAGGCTGGAGGGCTCAAGGAAGGCCAGAGTTAAGCTTAGCCCAAGGAGGCCAGAGGAAGGAAACTAGCCTGCTGGGTATGCTTCAGATCTTCAAGAA
The DNA here is from genome assembly GCF_014108245.1 of Pipistrellus kuhlii. Lineage (NCBI taxonomy): Eukaryota > Metazoa > Chordata > Mammalia > Chiroptera > Vespertilionidae > Pipistrellus > Pipistrellus kuhlii. The sequence goes on from NW_023425523.1 coordinate 5,016,929, forward strand.
ACAATTCCTGAAAAGTCCTCCCACCAGCTTAAACTGAAAGCCCTTCAGCGAGCAAAGAGACCTATTAGGAATGGACAGAACCATCCATCTCCCCTTGACCATCCCATTGCCATTACCAAGTTATCTTTTTTTTTAGAAAATATATTTTATTGATTTTTACAGAGAGGAAGGGAGAAGGATAAAGAGCCAGAAACATCGATGAGAGAGAAACATCGACCAGCTGCCTCCTGCACACCCCATACCAGGAATGTGCCTGCAACCAATGTACATGCCCTTTTCTGGAATCGAACCTGGGACCCTTCAGTCCACAGACCGATGCTCTATCCACTGAGCCAACCCAGTTTTGGCCCATGTTATCTTAAGGTTGTTAAAACAGGCTGTCCTCGGCAAGAGTTTGGCACAACTTGCTTTTATATCTAAAATTTCTTCCACTTGAGGAAGTACAGATAGTTGGGGTAGAGAAGATGTGCCAATTTATACTCAAGTACAAAGAGGTGATACCAGACTCCTTCCTGTTTCTAAGTACAATTAGGTAAATTAGAAATGCTGAGCAATATCAGAGGAAGAGAATGAAAAGAAACAAGAATGGTGGGTGGGGAGCACTGAAAGGAAATTCTGCCTCGACCATTTAATCCCAGCTGTACAGGACATGTCTGTCCCCCTCCACTGAATCCACATGGTCAGTCTTCATCCTACTGTCTCTGCACATCTTACAGTCCCTCCTTTTGGGAACTCTGCTTGCTTGGCTTCAGTGATATCACTCCCTTTAGTTCTTTCTTATGTTCTGACCATTCCTTCTTGGTCTTTCTCTTCAACTCCTTTCAACCAATCTTAAATCACTACTGCCCATTCCACTCAGTAATCTCCCACCATTTAACTGCCACTGTGATGCGTCCTCGTGGGGTCTCTGATTCCTGCTTGCTGCCCCCCTGGGAACCTCTAGCTGGATGTCCCATAGGCACCTCAGACTCAGTTAAATAGACTTCTCTCTGCTCTTTTCTCAGACACACTCTTCTCTTAATCCTTGTACTAGCTAAAGATTCCACAGTGCCTCTTATCCCTGAACCAGAATCCCAGAGTGATCAACTGCCCCCACATCCGCCCATCCACATACACAACCCATCCTGCCCTATAGGAAAAGTCCAGTTCTTCTGAAACCAGCTTCTAAATTCTCCCTGAGCCTGTTCCTCACAGCCACCGGTTAGGACCTCACTAACTCTTCAGGAGTGAAATGTGGCAGTTACTCACTGCTGTTCCTGCTTCTGGTTTAGACACTCTACAGCCCACCTTTCCCATTGTCATCCCAGGGTTCCCCCTCCCTTTCTCCTCCGTTAAATGCTCCTTCCCTCACAGGGAACTGTGTGCTCCCCGCACACACCACATGCCCATCACCTCCCTGCCTCTGCCAGTTCTAACATCCCCTCTCCCCACTTGCCTTCTTTTGGTTACAGTGCTCATCATTCAACTGTCTTCTTCACAAACCGTCCTTGAGGCAATGTTTTTCTTTTCCCTGCTCTTACCGGGGAGACCATGTTTCCGTAACACTTAATCCATTGAATCACATTTTCTTATCTGGGCCCCTAGTTAACTGTTTGCTCCTTGAGAGCGAGGAGTGTGTCTTTCTCGTCTTTGTATCCCCAAGTGCAACGTCTGGAACAGTGCCTGGCACATAGTAGGCACTTCTTAAGCATTTGTTATTCAGAACTTCCCAGCCTCCCAAGAGGCCCCTGTGAACCATGTGTCTCTGGAGCTCAGGCAGCTCAGATGGAACGTCAGTGTGTGTTTACTGTCCCAGATGATTAGATATGAATTATTAAAGGTCATACAAGCAGCTGCACAGGATAAAGCTGGAATTTTGATAAGTCATTTATAATCTTTCAGAATGGCCTGTGGGTGTCCAAGAATTTTGGGGAAAAATGGGAAGAAATCCACAAAGCAGTGTGTTTGGCCAAATGGTGAGTAACAGAAGACTCCGTCTGTGCAGAGCCCTAAACCGTTCCTGTCAGCGCTGCCGAAAGTCACATGAGTAAACGTTGAGCACTTACTGTGTGCCAGATACTCTCAGGGTGCCACAAGGGATACGAGAGGGGGTACGACACAGGCCTCAGCCTGGAGGAGCCTCTCAGTCTGCCAGGAGAGAAGACATGGCCTCACTAAACGTTACAACATAAAGTAGGAAACAAGGCTCTCGACTGGGTAGCTGCTACTGATAAAAGGTTTATTCTCCATCAGTGGTGACTGCAGTTGGAATAGCATAAAACACAGCTTTGACTTGGGGACTTACGTACTTTTCTGCGCCGCTCCCCCAGTCTGACACCCCTCATCTAGAGACGCCTTTCAGTGATGAGGAATCAGGAAGAAAGCCCAGAGAGCTTCCCAAAGCCAGTCACACCGCCTGTGCACCAAAACTCATTCGCTTTTCGGGGACCCCCTCAGGCGCCTGCTTAAAGGGTTGTAGAGGAGTCTAGTCACCTTTGTCCTAACCTGTCTCTGCTGCTGTCACTGGCTTAACCCCTCTGGGCTTTAGTTTTCCCCTTCTATCTATAAGCAGAGATTTGTTTGAGGAATTTGGGAGATGTTTGGACAAGAATTAAGAGCCTTTCTACCTCTGAAATTCTTGATTAGGCTCAGACCCTTGCTTAGAGCCTCTTTGTTCTTTCTCTTTGGCTAATTTCAGCAAATTTGTTCATCTGGTTTCCCAGTTAATAGCAAATTGTTACCGGAGGTGGGTACATGAGTACTGACAGCGAGCGCACGCCAGGAGAATTGCAGCGCGAAGACTGAGAACATAACAGGCTGAAATTATTCAGTGCCAGATCCTGAACGCATACACTTCAGTAACTTCTAACGAGCACACCATGTTCTAGTTTCATAGGGTTGATGCTCAGTGACCCACAATCCCAAGGGAGAGTTTCATATTTAATGTCCTCTACTTAGGGAGTCAGGAAAATTTGTGATATAGACATTGGCAAATATATCTACCAAAATTCACTAAAATACTAAAAAATATTGCTGGAAAATGCTGGTTAGGTGAGGTTTTTGTAGCACCACTCTAGTACCCATGCCATAGCTGTTTTCATTTTATGGGCCTTACTTATAAGGCCTTTTATGGAAGGAAGTAGTCTTTAACGTAACTAAGTTAAATTGTTTCACTGTAGGATATAATCAAGACTGTAGGAATTTTGATCACTAAAACTGGCCTTTATGTACACATCACCACAAGGTACACTTAAAATATCTTACAATTTCGCTTGTCAATTATACTTTAATAAAGCTAAAATAAACAAACAGGTCATCTTTAAAACTAAAGGCTTATTTTAAAATGGTATTTTTAAAAAATAGTCTTTATTGCTTTCAGAGAGGGAGAGGGAGAGAGAGAAACATCAATGATGAGAGAAATCATTGATCGGCTGCACACCCCCTACTGGGGATTGAGCCCGCAACCCAGGCATATGTCCTTGATCTGAATGGAACCCAGAATCTTTCAGTCCACAGGCCAATGCTCTATCCACTGAGCCAAACCGGTTAGGGCTTAAAATGGAATTTTATATTCTATATAAGATGTTTTACTTTTGTAACTCATTTGATCAGTATCTAAGTATAAGCTAACTGGGTTGCTGATAACTGTTTACTCACCTTTTAGATCTTTGATCTCTAGGAGCTGACAACTAGTTCTGAAAGAACATGCGCAGAGCCAGCTCCTTTTGCTGGGGCTAATCTATAAGTACTATCAGGGTCTGAATCGAGTTCCCTACTCACTCCCTTTCCAAGTTAGAGTTTAAATAATTCAACCTCTGACCTAGTTGTCTATTTGAGATGAAAGAACTAAATTATTTAGCTCATGCAAAGCATTAAGCTAGGTTCTTAGGGGGAACAACAAAGCATAAAACTTAGTACCTGACCAACAGTGTGATGGAAGAGACACGCACACACTAGTGATTAGCATAGCTAAGTGGGAGGCTGAGGAATGCACGTGCTTTCCAGCAGTGCCCCGTCTCAGCACTATGGACATTCTGGACCGGACAGTTCTTTGCTGTGGGGGTGGCCTGGGCCTTGTAGGATGTTTAGAAGCATCTCTGGCCTCTACCCACTATATACTAGTAACAACTTCCCTTTCCCCGCAAGTGACAACCAGAAATGTCCCTTGGGGGGCAAAATCATCCCTGGTTGAGAACCCCTGGTCTAGAAGTTTACAGCAAAGAAGCTGAAGTGACATGGAAAGCTTCCCGGAAGAGCTAGATGGTAAGCTGCAGGCTGGCGATTGCGAGGGTAAGATGTGGTTACACAAGAGAAAAGCATTTCGGAAGGAAGCAGTATGAGCAAATGCTAGAGGCAGATCTGGAGAGGGTAGGTAGACCAGTTAGACAAGCTGGAAGAGACGTTCAGTGGACTGTGGCAGATGCCTGGGGCCAGGCTCTGGGGAACCCTGACAATGAGCTGCCAAAAAGAGTCCAGAGTTGCTGCTTTCACTGGTACCTATGGAGGAGGCTTACTAGACTTGCTTGGAGCTTTGTGACTAATGTTGACGTTGCGTTAACACCTGGAACCATGTCTTTTCCCTGTCTTTGCCTCATTGCAGGGGATCGGAAAACACCATCTTCTTTACTACCCATGTGAATGGCTCCTGCAGTAAGTATATTTTAGTCCCAGAAGCGTATCCTATCCATTCATGGTAGAATATTTGGGGTTATAAGAGGTAGAAATATCAAAGTTCCTTCCATTCTTCTATAATTTTAATTTTAAAATAGCTGTTAATTATTTTTTAAAACCTTAAAAGTACAACCTAATTGCTATACTGTGCCTAGATCAGATAAAACTGCAGGCTGTACACAGAGACGCTATACTTAATTTCAGCAGTGTATTTACATAAAGTAAACATTAAGCTACAAACAGTAACAGATCGAAATGCCTCGTTATTTCTGCAAAAGAACATGGATTGTGTTTATCAATGGAAGCCAGTGGCTTTCCAATCAGTGGCAGTTTCAAAGCAGACAGCATAATTTTTTATTTATTTATTAGACAAATGCATTCATTTATTCATTTGAGCACTTGCAGTAGTATGCTAACCACTATCTAAGGATGAAGAGAACAAGAGACCAAAGGCTACTCTTATGGAGTTAAATTCAAATAGATGATCAACAAGAAAACCAAAACTCAAACAACTTAAAATAGAATAAGATAATTTTAAATTATGTCATGAAGAAAGTAAACAGGATGCTGTGGCTATGATGTTTTTATGTAACATTGTATGGAATTAACTCAATCTATCCAAGGAATAACCTCACATGTACAAAAATAAAACCCACATGTGAATTCCCTGTGCCTAATGCCACATCAATTTATATCCTCATTTGACTAATATGCATAGGATTAGAAATCCTGTAGTTGCAAAATACAGAACAATTCTAAAACAGCTCTCTGAACTAGAGGCTCACTAGCAAGTGACATTCTAATTACTACATCTTGTTTAAGAAGCTGACCTTGGGGCACTGGAATTATGGAGGACTTCAGACTTGGGAAAAAGCTTCAAAACCATTGGTGTGAAAATCTACTCATTTGGTCTTGGGGGACGTTTCCTTTTTGCCTCTGTGATGGCTGACAAGGTGGGTATTTGCCTCTTCTCTTTGGGTTCTAATGTTCATGTAAAGATGCTTCCTATAGATCCCTTTTATTCCTTGTACTGACAGAGTTGTTTGCCTTTTTGCAATCTACACTAATAAAAGAGAAAGATGCAAATTGACCATACCTTTGCAACGCCCACCAGCCAATCAGGAGTGAGTATGCGAATTAACCCAACAAAGATGGCTAGTTAATTTGCATACACAGGCCGAGCAGCCGGGGGCGTTCCATACCATCCCAGCCTTTCCAGGCCTCTGGGCAGCATGGGAAGGCAGAAAGGTGGCTCCGGCCTGAGCGAAGGCGTTGCCGGCAGACGGGGAAGAAAGGCCCATTCTTGCACAAATCTTTGTGCATTGGGCCTCTAATATATATGAAATGCTAAGTGACAGACCATACTGACTGGCTGGTACATATGAGCACACTGGCAATTTAAAAATAAATGTTGACTCACACATGTGCAATACATGTAAAGTTCTCACTGGCACCAATCACTCACATGTGTTTCAATCTGTCGTTGTTGATCGCGAATTTGGTTGTTTTTGTTGACACTATGAAGCTGAAAGAAAGTGGTGGCATTGACAGAGTATGTCTGAATACTAACTATTGGCACAACTGTCCCCTTCTGACACTGGCCTCCCATTTAAATTAATCTGAAGACAGTTTTCTGTGATGCCAGCATTTGTGATGACTATTAATAAATCACAAGGACAAACTCTAGGCAGAATAGGAATATTCCTACCTGAACCCGTTTTTAGACATGGTCAGTTATATGTTGCTTTCTCTTGAGTTTGAAGGGCATGTGATGTTAAAGTTGTATTGTAAATATTCATCACAGGAAGTTAGTCAAGCACTCTGAAAGTGTTTTGCTCTTAATGTGGTATACAGGGAGATAGTAGAATAAGTTTAATCAATTTATCAGTCATTGTTTTTATCAATGTTTTTATATTATGTCTGTTGTTATATCATGTTGTTTATTAATCAATTTATATATTATTTTCATATACATTTCACTAATTTTCTTTCTGACACTTCTATTATAGAGAAAGGGCAGATAGCGATATTAAAATATTTCTTCTAATTAATTTCCTTTCAATGTGCATAAATCTGTGTACTGGGCCACTGGTATTTAATATCACTCTAAGATTTGCAGGCAATTTTTTTAGAGACTGATTGACTCTTCTGGGCTATTCTGGCACTTCAACCTGTCACCCTACACGAATTCTGTTATCTCTTTTGGGATATCTAGGTGCAGTTTTGGGGCTTTACTTGGATATATGAAAAGAGCAATCCATTTGTTTCAGTAATAATAATAGAAATAGGTAACATTCATTGAGTATGTAACAGTGAACAAAACAAATAAATGTCCTGTTCACTGACTTTATAGTTAAGTAGGGGAGATAGATACTAAGCTAATAAATATGATGTAATGTCAGGTCAGGATTAAAGCTACAATGAAATGTAATGCAGCATAAGGAAATAGAAGGTGACAGGAATTGGAGCAGGGCTGTTTTAGGTGGGGCGGTTTGTACGTGCTCTCTGAGACCTGACTGGGGTGAGAGCACAGCTATGTGGACATCTAGGCTCAGGGAGCAGTACGTGCACAGACTCAGGCTGGAGCATGCCTGACATATCGAAAAGTGACAAGGGCGGTCCAAAGAGGGGGAACCAGCAGCTAGATCATGCAGGGCCTTTGTAGGTGGTGATTAAGACCTTGGCTTTTATTCTTGTTAGGAAGCTGGGAAAGAGTTGTGAGCAGGGTGTGGTCAATCTGACTTCTTTGACAGAATAAGTATGGGCAGAGTAGTCTGCCGGGGCAGGAACAGCAGAGCCAGAGCAGCTGGAAGGCTGTTAGAGCAGTGTGAGGCGGGAGAAGCGGCAAGTGGTGAAATGGTGGGTGTGTTTTTCAGTGTATTGCCAATAGGATTTGCTGATGGATTAATGTGGATTGTAAGAGAATGAGAGAAACTGAAGATAACTTCAGAGTCTTGGGCCTGAGCAACTGGCTGAATGGTGGTACCATTTACTAAAATGGCAAAGTCTGTAGGAGAAGCAAGTTTAGGGGAGGAAGATCAAGAATTCCGTTTTGGATGTGAGTAACTTGCCTGGAGTCACCCTGAGGTGGAATCCTGGTGGAAATCAGACTGATTCCAGACATAGCATCTTACACTGTACTACAATTATACAAAACTAAAATTCCACGGTGTGCTTTTGAACTTTAACTTCTAACTATAACAATGAGAGTAAGATTCAAAGTGAACATCTAAGTATAAGTTTTAGAAAAATACATAACTGTACTTGTCACTGAACTTTAAAGAGTATTTAAAATAAAGAGGCCCTGGAAGTCAGTCTCATGCCCTGTCTAGTTGTATCTAGTTGCATTTTAAAGTAGCTATTTATCAGGAAGTAGGTGTTAATTACATTCTTAACAGACTCCTTTTAACAGCTAAAGCCCTAATGAGATTCCTTTTATTAATTTCTTATACTCCTTGGCCTCTTCCCAGCTGGTGCACATTCCCCTCCTATGGCTGTTCTGAGAGAATTCCATAAAGAGATGTCACATGTTGACTTCCTTGTGATCGCCCAAGCATGGCTTTCATCTCCATTTTCTAGACCCTTCGTTATCTACTTCTTTGGATTAGGCCGAGACTGTGTCAAAGAGACCAAATCTTTATGCAGCAATCCTCACTTAAGAATTATCTGAACACGTATATGTGAATGGCTATAAAGCCAAATCAGGAAATTGCTAGGTAGTTGATACTGGGACCTTCATTTATATAAATTATACCCAGTGAGGAAATGGATAATGATACTTATAATCTACACTAATAAAAGAGAAACATGCAAATTGACTGTACGTCTGCTACACCCACAAGCCATGCCCACCAGCCAATCAGGAGTGAGCATGCAAATTAACCCAGCCAAGATGGTGGCAGCAATGGAGCTGGAGCAAGCAGGAGGCTTGGGTTGCCCTGGTGATAGAGAAAGCCAAGCTTCCCACCCACCCTGGCTGGTCCTGGCCTCCGCCCAAGGCAACAAAGTTTTAATTATAGAAGATAGATAAATCCCAGATACTTGCTTCCAGCCAGCCCTGGCCTCTGCTCAAGGAGGTGCTGGAAAAAAATTATAAAAGGAGGAGCTGAGAACTTGGGTCACCAGGGGATGATCAGGCCAGGTTGGGATGGCAGTTGTGGGTGATCAGGCTTGTGTGTGTGTGTGGGGGGGGGGGGGGGGGGGCATTGGTAAGCAGACCAGCAGGGAGGCCAGTTGCGGGGGGAAGAGCAGGCCATTAGTGGAGGTCAGTTGGAGGTGATCAGGACAGTGCAGGGTGAACAGGTCAGCAGGGGGGCAGTTGGGGGTGAGCAGGCTGGTGGGGGTGGGCATTTGGCGGCAAGCAGGCCAGTAGGCAGAGTAGTTAGGGGCAATCAGGCAGGCAGGCAGGCAGGTGAGTGGCTAGAGCCAGCAGTCCCAGATTGTGAAAGGGATGTCCGAATGCCAGTTTAGGCCCGATCCCTGTAAACTGGCAGAAGGACATCCTTCGAGGGGTCCCAGATTGGAAAGGATGCAGGCCAGGCTGAGGAACACCTGCCCCCATGACGAATTTCGTGCACCAAGCCATAGTTATTAATAATGTACCTAGGATGTCCCTGTACATGGTACCTTGGAAGAAAACTAAAAAGATATATGTTGGCATTTGTTCCAGGATACAACAAGAAGGATTCATGTGTCAACTGATCAAGGAGACTCATGGAGCATGGCCCAGCTGCCCTCTGTGGGGCAGGAGCAATTCTACTCTATTCTGGCAGCCAGTGATGACATGGTGTTCATGCACGTAGACGAGCCTGGGGGTAAGAGCGTTGCAGTTCCACAGAGATCGAAGCTGTGAGCCCTGTTTTTAGCAGCTGTTTTTCCTGCCCCTAGGAATTTACTAGTGCCCTACTGAGTATTTTGTCTTAGAAAGTGTAACCTCTGTTAAAAGGGCCACTTGTTTTGACATGATCTTGTTTGTGAGCATATCCAATGGTCTACAACAATGCTACTCAAAGAATGCTCAGAGGATGGGTACTAATTTGCAAACTCTGTTACCAAATAAGATTTACAGAAGTGTAAGCTATGAATCTAAATACAGCCTCTGCCACCAAAATATATCTAGGAAGAGCTTTTCTGTAGCATCTGATTAACTCATTCAACAAACTCAGCATCTGCACTAAGTAACAGGGATACTAGAATTAAAGATGGGCACGAATATCAAAAATCTTGAGTATCAAAATAAAATAAAATAAAAAGATCTTGAGTATCAAACCTTGATTGAATCTCTGGTCTGTGTCTACATCATGAAGAGAAATGGTTGGCTAAGGTGCAATGATTCAGTCATGTGTATGGTTAGACTTTTATTGCATCTCTGTTCCCTCCCAAGACATAGTGTTTTTGTTTGTTTGCCTATTTCAGATACTGGGTTTGGCACAATCTTTACCTCGGACGATAGAGGCATTATCTATTCCAAATCCTTGGACCGACATCTCTACACCACCACTGGTGGCGAGACTGACTTCACCAATGTGACTTCCCTCCGTGGGGTCTACATAACAAGTGTGCTCTCTGAAGGTGAGTCTTGCTTAGCACAGCTGTCCTTGGGGCTGAACATGTGAGAGTTGAGGCCTTTGGGGAGACTGATGGCCCTGTTCCCCAGTAAGATTGCTCATCTTAGGCAGCAGCCTACCTGTGTAACTTCTGGCTGTACTTTAAGTAAGTTATGGTAAACAGAACTAAGAAAGAGAGGGCACAGCAATAGCCAGCCAATTTCTTGCGTTGTGCTCAGTGCTTTGCAGTGCTCACCTTTATTAAAGCTTACTTACGCAAACTCACACATTTCTCTAGCCTAGAGCACAGAGATTGACCACCCCAGTGAGTCTCTGAAGGTTTTATTTATTTACATTTTTTTGTTTTTTATAGGAGGTGGGCTGTTTGTTTTTGTAAAGATCTTGCAATGGTCCACAAAGCCAAGTGATGTTGGCCCCTTTTCCTCCCTGACCTCCTCTCTCCCTCCCCTCTCCCTTCTCCCTCTACTTTAGTCACTCCAGCTCCGAGTTCTCTGCCAGTCTCCTTAAATCCACCAGGTTCACACGCTGGTAGTTTGGAAATGTGCATGGACTGTTCTCTGTTTTCCAGATGCCTGCTGGGCTGACACCTTCTTCCTTCCCATCTCTGCTCATATTTACTTCTGAATGAGACCTGCCATTGACTATCCTATTTGAAATTTCAGACTGCCCTCCCCCACTCAGACACACTGTCAGTCCCCCTCTAGGTTTTTCCATTTTCTAACATACTATGTAATTTACCTGTTTACCATCTCTAGTATTTGTCTCAGCCTACTAAAATGTAGTGTCACAAGATGTGGTGTTTTGTTGTGTGTGGTTTTGTTTGTTTTGTTTTGTTTTGTTTCTTTTTCAGTTTTGTTTGACATGGTGGGCACACAAAAATATTTATTGAGCCCTGGCTGGTGTGGCTCAGTTGGTTGGAGTATCCTCCATGCACTAAAAGGTTACAGATTCCATTGCCAGTCAGGGCACATACTTAGATTGTGGGTTCAATTCCTGTTGGGGACACATACCTGGGTTGCAAGTTTGACCCCCTGGTCAGGGCACATACAGGAGGCCACCAATCAATGTTTCCCTCTCACAATGATGCTTCTCTACCTTCCTCCCTCTCCTTTCTCCTCTCTCTAAAAAAATCAATAAACATATCTGCAGATGAGGATTAAAATACATACATATAGTAAATAAATGAGTTTGCCTTGATTTGCTTGTTTATTTGATTTTACTTGGAATGTCAAAGCATATTATCTCTGAATTACAGCCTAAAACAGTTTATATCATTGAAAATAGAGAATGGGGAAGAGACATGGAGAGAGAAAAAAAGAAAAGATGTATGAGGGATAGGATAGGGGTATTGGAGAAGCAAACATTAAGAACTATTAATTCACACTTATGCACATAACATTCAAATCTTGAGATTCCTTAAAACTAGCCGAGTACATTGGCCTTTTCTGTAAAGTTAAGACCAGGATGCCTTCTGATTGTAGAGTTTACTTCCAAGACAAGCAAAGAAGGAAAGAGAATGGAAATTAGCCTGCTTGCATTGGTAAGGAGATAAAAAATCCTTTTTCAAGTGTCAGTCTAGATGATTTCTGATATCTGCCGGGTCCTGTTCAGGTGAGAAGCTTTCTTCAGATACCATGTGTAGAGTGCTGCTCAGATACTCACCAACACTGAGTCGCTTTGCTGAGTGTTATAAGCTTATGGGACTCCTGGGTTATAATGGAGCTATATGATCTTAGTTAGGAGTGAGTTGTGCAATGAGATACAGAACTTACTAGGGTTCTTCCAGCGTATAGGGCTTAATATTATTCTCTTCTCATTCAGATAATTCTATCCAGACTATGATCACTTTTGACCAAGGAGGAAGGTGGAAGCACCTGAGGAAGCCTGAGAACAGTGAATGTGATGCTACAGCAAAAAATAAGAATGAGGTTTGTTTTACTCCAATTGTCTTATGTATTTAGAGCAGAGCAGCCACTCTGTTCTGCTCTTACTGTATCAGGCCTTTGAATAGTGAAGTTTAGTATTTGATTAGGGTTATAGGTAAGGTGGAAAGCTTGAAAATGAGAGTAATGAAATTAACTTAGAACGTAGAAACTAGGAACTGCAAAGAAAGGCCAACATACTGTGGATTATCTTCTAAAGAAAAAGAAAACAGGGCTAACCATTTGTGTTTTGCAAAACTGCTGAATGGAAACAGAATGGACATATGGGTTGGGGATTAGTTAGGAGTCAGCACAGCAGCTATGAGACATCAGGAATTCTGCAAAAGCCATAGGCCAGCCATTCATGAGCAGGGCAAAGCCAAGCTAGCCAGAAACAAGAGAAGAGAACTTGGCCTTGTCTTCCCCTTTGCCTTGGGTGCCTTCCCCTCTGCCTTCCCCTAGCTGGTGGGTGCATGTGGTCCCTAGGAGAGACCAAAAACTAGAAACACGAAGGCGTTGCTTGGGATATCCCAGATTCCAAGTGACAGGTCTTGACAGGCAAGAGATAGAAAAAAGAAAAACAAGCTCTTTCAGAATTTGAGAGGTGCTTAGGGAAGCACTAGGAGAGTTTTCTTTAAAAAATGACAGTTTGAGTAGTTCTAAGCTCTCCTCAATACCTCTGGCTAACAGGAACTCTACTCTTCTAGGCTGGGTTTTCAGTTCTGTTTCCAGAGCCTCACAGTGTGAGATTAAGTGTACCTTCCCCACCCACAATGCTCACTCTCCCTTCTACTCAGAGTACTATGGAGTCTTCCCCTTCTGCTCCCTTTTCCCCATCCCCCTGTATGCCCTAGGAGGGCAGGCCTCCAGTGGCCTCTGCTTGCCTGGCTCTCCTCCCGCTCCCATGCCCCTCCCTCCTCAATACTTCCTGGCTCCCTTTGCCTGTGAGTGAAGGCTTCCACCTGGTGACTGAAGGGCATCTCCTCTCCGGCAGACTGTCTTCCGCCTTTTCAATGTCACTTCCCATTGCATCGCTGTCACACACACCCCTTGTTATCATCCTCCGCTGCTCTGGCAACCCCCACTTCCCATTTCATCACTGCCCCTGCCCCTGTGGCCTTGCCCTCTTGTTCCTGGGAAAGCTGGCCTGTCTCCCCACTCAGATTATTAGAACTTGTGACATCCTCACCACCCTCACTGCCCATCTTCAGTTAGAATCAACCATTCCTCCTGGTTTATTAATGGTTTGTCTGAACCTCTTTTTTTTTTTTGTAGTAAAATATAAATGACACAAAATTAACATTTTAACAATTTTGAACCTCTTTAAAGCAATAACTTATGCTCTGCTTTATACCTCATCTAGTTTTAGAGAAATATTTCTTTTTTTTAAATATATATTTTTACTGATTTTTAAGAGGAAGGGAGAGGGAGAGAAAGATAGAACACATCAATATGAGAGAGAATCATTGATTGGCTGCCTCCTACACGCCTCCTACTGGGGATCGAGCCCACAACCCAGGCATGTGCCCTTGACTGGAATCGAACCTGGGACCCTTCAGTCCACAGGTCAGCGCTCTATCCACTGAGCCAAACCATCTAGGGCGGGAAATATTTCTTAATGACAAGGCTGGATCCTGGCAAGATGGCTCAGTTGGTTGGAGCATCATCCTGTACACCAAAAGGTTGTAGTTTTGATTCCTGGTCAAGTCAGGTCACATACCAAGGTTGTGGGTAATATCCCTGGTTGGGGTATGTATGGGAGGCAACTGATTGATGTCTCTCTCTCCTCTCTTTCTCCCTCTCTGCCGCTCCTCCTCTTTCTCTAAACATATCCTTGGATGAGGATTAAAACACACACACACACACACACACACACACACACACACACACACAGAACTGGGTCTTATTTCTAATCACCACCACGTCTTATATAGTATCTGAAATACATCAGGCATTCATCAGGTTTATCTGTGTGAAATGGAGAGTTATTGTTTCAGTTTTGCAGGATGAAACAGTTCCAGAGAAGGGTGGTAGTGCACAATAGTGTGAATGTACTTAACACTTATCGAATTGCATACTTAAAGATGGTTAAAATGGTAATTGTCATGGTATGTGTATTTTACCATAATTTTTTTAAAAAAGAGTATCCCACTGAAGTCTGGGTTAGAAGTTATTAGAAGGCTAATAGATGAGCAAAAAATTCTGCCTTTGGTTTTAATCTAAGCTTTTGGTTTCTTTTCACAGTGCAGCCTTCATATTCATGCTTCCTACAGCATCTCCCAAAAACTAAACGTTCCAATGGCCCCGCTCTCAGAGCCAAATGCCGTGGGCATAGTCATCGCACATGGTAAGGAGCCTCCCTTCCCCTCCTCGGGAAGTCGCTGAGCACACCGACACTCAGACCTCATTCCCCTGTAAGAAAACCACCGAACATGGCTTTTACCATCCTCTGTAGGATTTCTTGCATGATAATGGTACTAAGGGTTATTTCAGACTCCCATTAGAGAGAGTAACATGATGTTCCCCTTTCCCACATTTCAGTGGCCTTTTTTCTATCACAAGAGGCACGATGGGAAGAAATCAGAATAAATTTACTCAAAATTAGCCTCTTGGCAGTAAGTCCTGTCTGTTTTGTTGCCACTCTGTGCTGAGGAGATGATGGATTGTGTTGCAGGTAGCGTGGGAGATGCCATCTCAGTCATGATCCCGGACGTGTACATCTCAGATGATGGGGGTTACTCTTGGACGAAGATGCTGGAAGGACCCCACTATTACACCATCCTGGATTCCGGAGGCATCATCGTGGCCATTGAGCAAACCAACCATCCTATCAATGTGATTAAGTATGCATGAGCTCAGCTCCACCCACACTTTCTGCAGAAAGGGCAATGTGGGAAGTGTTCCAGTTCACTGGGGGGGAGCTGCAGGCCCTCATTTAAATCTGTGCTGTCTGCAGAACTGTAGGAAAGGTTCTGAAAGGGATTGCATTTAGAGCAACTCTGATTAAATGGCTTGCTTTTTCCTCTGACTTCCTCAAGTTAGCACTTTTTTGTCACTTAAAAAATATTATTCTTTCCACAAGATTATTATGGAAGTGTCTGAGCATTCTGGATGGGAATGACTCCTTAAGTTAAAAGCTCATAATAGATCATTTATGTCTGTTGATTTGGAAGCCCATACTTACATGGATCATTACTTTCTCTTTCCTTGGAAAGAAATTTTGTAAATGCATTTTCTTCCATACACTCTGAATGAATCCCTTTTCTTACCTTGTTAACTAAGCCATCAGCTAACAGCAAATGATTTGGACCTAACAGCAAAGTGGTTTCCTGATAGTCCCATAAATGTTGATCCTCTGTTGTGATCTTTCTCTGATTGGGGTTTCAGGTTCTCCACAGACGAAGGTCAGTGCTGGCAAACCTATACGTTCACCAGGAAGCCCATGTACTTTACCGGCCTGGCTTCAGAACCTGGAGCAAGGTCCATGAATATCAGCATCTGGGGCTTCACTGAATCCTTCCTGACACGCCAGTGGGTCTCCTACACTATTGATTTTAAAGATATCCTTGAAAGGAACTGTGAGTGTCTTCTTTGACCTTTTCTACCGAAAACTTGTAAGCCCATTTTTCTAAATAGCCAATTCAGTTTAATTTCTTTTCACTGGAAGAAGAAAATGCATAGTTTAACGTTATGAAAAGATTTGTTAAGCACCTGCTCTTTAACGGGCTCTGTGCTGGTCTTCATATTCCGAAGGATAAAAACCTGATCCATAGGCCCTGGCTGGTTTGGCTCTGTGGATAAAGCATTGGCCTGTGGACTGAAGAGTCCCGGGTTCAATTCCAGTCAAGGACACATGCCTGGGTTGTAGGCTCAATCCCCAGTAGGAGGTGTGCAGGAGGTGGCCAATGATTCTCTCTCATCATAGATGTTTCTGTCTCAGTCTCACTCACTGAAATCAATAAAAAAATATATATATATTTAAAATCACCTGATCCATAGGTTTTTAGACCTTAGCCTCTAACTCCTTTTTCTAAGAGTGGATGATATTACAGGTTAACTGTCATCCACAGTCTTCATTTGACATCCAGTCGACTAGAGTTAGAAGTCTAGAGACAGAATGTTTCCCCTCCTGTTTGAAGCAAAAGAACCCATAGTGAAATCGAACCCATGCTTTTGGCTCATTGGCATCTTGTCCTAAAGGAAAGTATCTGGTTGCTGAGCTCTGACAGCTCCTGCTGACCAAGGGCACCAGTGACAAGACATCTAGCCAGCAGCCTCTCAGTTTGGAAGGAACCCTAGAGATCCTCATCCAGCTTCCCATTTTGAAACAAATAAGAGTTTTCCTGATACTCAAATGAGTGGTGAGATGCAAATAATCCGGAAATAACCATTGCTAGTAGGCTTCAACTAATGTAACGTTGGTTCACAATTCCAAAATGAAGCAATGGGTTCAGTGAGACACCCCCACTCTTCCTCTCCTTGTTCTTCCTGTCGCCCGGCAGCTGCCTCATTAGGTGAGCTCTGGGCCAGGCAGTTTCCTGAAAAACCTGTCTTTCCTTTAGGTGAAGAGAGGGACTATATGATATGGCTGGCTCACTCCACAGACCCTGGAGATTATGGAGATGGCTGCATTTTAGGCTATAAAGAACAGTTCCTGCGGCTACGCAAGTCATCCGTCTGTCAGAACGGCCGGGACTATGCAGTGACCAAGCAGCCATCCGTCTGTCTCTGCTCCCTGGAGGACTTCCTCTGGTACCGGCTTCCCTCAGCCCCTTTCCCGTGCTAGAGGAGGGAGAACACCATTGTCTTATAGGACTGAACAATATTTCAATCCTTTCCTTTCCCTCCTTCCCCAAGAGCAGAGAACTGCTGCTTCTTATTAAGGAAATTTAGGCACAGAGGAAGGGAACCAAAGTCATTAATAACTGGACAGATGGTATTATCATATCGGACAGTTAATTATTGGCCAGAGCCAGCCGCAGCCCCCAGAAATCCTGACTTGGCAATAGCAGTAAGGAGGGAGGAATATAAGGAGGACGAGATTAAAAATAGAGAAGGCGATGAGATAAAAACACCAAGGGAAGTGGCACAGGAGCTAAGAGGACATAGGACTTGAGCAGAGAGCCGGAAAGCCTGAGTTCAGCAGGAGGTACTTCGGTTTTGGGTCATCCTCAGGACTGAAGGCAGAAAGAGTGTTCTGTCCTGAGACACCAGGTGACGGCGGTATAGTTAGGTCCCTGTGTCCCATCAAGGTTTAGAAGCCATCAAGGTGAACTCCCAGACTCAGGACCATCCAGGCTTAAGGATCAGTGATGTGGTTGGCAGGGGGTTAGTTGATGATATAAAGGTGAGGGAGTCGCTAGGTAGTCTAAGGAAGGTAACTTAGGGCAAATAAGAGGGACTGATTCACATCATAGGTAGTAATCTTATGGAACTTGTCACATTCTCTCAAACCACAGGTGACAGAATATGGGACCAAGCAAAAGTCTGACCCTGTGGGGGTCCTCCTGTGTGGCTCCTATCTGTCTGTGCAACGGCCAGAGGTCCTCCTCCCTGTTTGCACAGGGGAAGTGCCGCTCCGATCAGTTGTTTTGTTACAGCAGGGCTAGAGATACTGGGAAACTCGAAGGGCTGTCCCCAGCCCTGACTGCACCTGGGCTGGCTCTTCATTGCTGAGCTGGTTTCCGACATGCTGTGCTTCTCCAGAGCCCCTAGCCATTGGACACGCTGCTCCACAGCCTGCAAAGTATCCCACGTCCCTGCCTGACCCCATGCCTGGTGGATTCCTTTAGTGCTTAGTTCAGATAGCACCTCTTTAACGCCTTCCAGTTTCCCCTCCTCTAGGCTCCCCCAGAACCCCTGACACAGCTCTTACCGTGTTTTAATCACTGTGTACGGGTTTGCCTCCACCATAAAGCCTAGGCTCCGGGAGGGCATGTTAGATTTGATCACCGGGTAGCAGTAATGACAGCAGCTGCATTTTTTGAGCACTGACTGTATCGGCACTGTCCTGAGCAATTTACACTTAATCTCAGCAGCCTGTGCGAGGGCATTGTTGTCCCTTCCCTTTCACAGAGGGAAGAAGTAACGAAGTACAGAGAGATTATGACTAACTTGCCCACAGCCATTCATCCAGGTAGTGGCAGAGCTGGGACATGAACCTGCAGTGGAGTCCTGGAGCCCACGCTATGCCACACGTGCTTGGGAAATGTGCATGTGTGAGTGGGAAGGGTACTCTCCCTGAAATCTTGACTACCTAAAAGTTTCCCCAGAAGTTTCCCCTGCTCTTGGAAGAGTGGTGCCCTCTACATCTTTTGTCCTCCCTACCCTCCCCCCGAAATATTTGTCAGAAAAATCTTGAAGTACAAGCAGCAATTTTATATTCCTCAAAATATCCACTAAATACTTGCTGAGCAAGGGCAGTGCAAAGTGGAAACAGGTTTCTTGCGGACTCTCTGGACGAGATACACATAATCATGTTGTGAAACAGAAGGTGGCAAATGCCCCAGGGATTTAGGGCGAGAAGACACTATTCCAGCTAGTGCTGAAGGAGTGGGTCAGAGGCTTTGCTGAGGAGGTGGCATTTGAGCTGAGCCCTGACAAGTGGTAGGGTTTGACCCTGTGCATCCGGGAAGAAGCAGGTCATTAAAGCCAGTGCACGGGTGAGTGAGCAGGAAGGATGTGCTGGAAGATAGGTCGTGAGGGGAAGCCACAGTAGCAATGATAAAAAATACTAGGGTCCAAATGGGGGATGGAAGGCAGTGTCATGGACAAACCTAAGGAAATGATAGGCGAAGACAGAGAAAGGGGGTATTTGGAATATTTTCTTTATTTGAGGTTCTTCTGGCAGATGATTTAATTGGTGAATGTCCAGCAGGTATTTGGAACTGGAGGATTAGAGCTCCAGAGAGGTAAAACCTGGAAGCTTTTGTTGTAACAAACAGTTAAGCTCACAAAGGGAAAGCAGATACAAAATAAGAGAATGAGTTGCAGAACCCTGTAAGACACCTGCATTTACCGGTTAGGAAGAGAGAAGCCACCAGATGAGTGGGACTGATGGTCCCTCCCACGCTGTCAGTGAAGCTAGGCCCCAGGGCAGTGGGAAGGATGGGCCATGGTTGCTCATGCAGGGGTCAGCTCGGAGAGGAGGCAGTGTTATTTATTTGTGGAAAACAGAAAGGAAAGCCGATGGGGGTGCTATGGAGAGTTGGCATAGATTGGAGGGCCGTACTGGGCATTCATGCTGGTGGTAAGGACCATCTAAGAAGCTAAGCGGGTCAGAAGTGGAGAAGGCAGAAAAGGTTTGCAAATATCCCATAGTATACATCCATATAACATAATAAGGAGTAATTTGGAGGTGAATAAAAGAATTGCTACGTTTAGATCTGTGGCTGTTGTCACTGTTTCTCTGTCTTAGTTGCATGAGTCCCCACCCCATGCAGGCGGCAGGCATTCCCTTCCCAGAGCCTGAGCAATCTGTGCAGGACTCCCTACCTCAGTCCTAAGTCCACCAGGCCCGATCCACAGCTGTTTTCCCCAATTAAGCCCTTTCCGTGTCTGTTTTCCTAAAAGGACCTTCTGTATAGATGCCACAGGCCTTCCTGAGCTACTTTCTGGCAACCCAGGACTGGAACATTAACCATCCACTGCCCCACAAAACCCTCATTGCTCGTCAGTTACTGTCTTTCAGCAAATGTAAAGGATACTTTATTTGTGGACTCTTGCAGTGATTTTGGCTACTTCCGTCCAGAAAATGACTCCAAGTGTGTGGAACAGCCAGAGCTGAAGGGCCACGACCTGGAGTTTTGTCTGTATGGCAGAGAGGAGCAGCTGACCACAAATGGGTAAGCTGTGACAAATGAGTACACCTGTTCAGACCAAAAGGCTGCTTTTCTCCTCACAGAGATGTGCAGGGCTTTAGGATGCTCTAGAAACACTGTCTAATAGAACTTCCTGTGATGATGGAAATGTTCTGTATTCTCCTGTGTCTGGTAGAGTAGCCACCAACTCTGTGTGGCTATTGGCACTAGTGTGACTAAGAAATTGAATTAATGTCTTTTCATTTAAATTTAAATCTAAATAGCCATCATATTAGACAGAGCCTCATTGCCTCCCCCCCATTTCCGAACTGGGTGTTAACGTGCTCTCCTGGATCACAGTGCTTTGGCACAGTCTGGTAAAGCAAAAAGGCAGGCATGTCCCTGTAGCCAGGTCTGAAAATACACAAAATACCCCCAAAACATCCCTGTGGATCTCCCCCTAGGCCTGAAAGACATTGTAAGGATGAGGAGCTTTTCAGATCTTGTTTTCAGGAAATAGACAAGAATTCAGTAATGCATCCTTGTATTCTGTTAACAGATTTTCTCTGCCTTTCAGATACCGGAAAATTCCAGGAGACAAATGCCAGGGCGGAGTGAATCCAGTTCGAGAAGTGAAAGATTTGAAAAAGAAATGCACAAGCAACTTATTGAGCCCAGAAAAGCAGGTATGTCCAAGCAGACGTGGATGAGGTTCAAGCACGGTTTCATGATCCGGCAGGCTTCCCTTTGCACAGGGAACTGTCAGGAAGAAGGATGAGCATATAACCCAGTGAGCTCATCTACTGAGAGCTTTTTTGTTGGGGAAAAATAGTATGTCATAAAGTGGTTCCAAGTCTTAGAAGCATAGCGTTGAGGACATTCTGAGGCTCAGGGTTATTTGAGGAAAAGACTCAAGAAGTTTGGCTGTAAAAGGCTGGACGTGTGTGAAAGTTTGGCTGTAAAGGGCTGGACCATAGGTAGGGTAGATCTCTGAGCCAAGTCATGCCAGGTGTGTTCACAATGAAAATCTGAACGATGGTAACAATGGGCTAGTTTTGATAATAGAAGCAAATTCCAGGGCTGACTACAGATCTATAGTACTGGACTATCTGCTGGAATTGAGGGGGGTGGTAAAGAAGAGACCCCGATGAAGAAGCACTACACCAGCAGCGTGACTTGGGGCAGGCCCCTCCTCTAACTTCTGAGGGATGCGGGCCTGACAAGGGTCAAGGAGAAGAAGGCAGTGGAAGAAGACTGCGTGGGTATGTGTACTTGTTAGGGAGCAGGGTCCTCCTCTGCACCCCATCTGCACTCCCGGTGGCTGTCTTCAGGGTGTTTGTGTGTGTGATTGCACAGGACTCCCACCCACAAGAATCCAGCTCAGCCTCCTCTTAGATAGAATGAAAACACACACTCCCAATTTCCCCACCCAGAAGTAAGCAGATGACACTCAAATAATGATATGAGAAGGCTTATTTGTAAAAAACATACCGAAATTAAATTTAAAAAATAAATCTTGGTGTTGTGTGATATAGTATTTGCACAACTTCTTTCCAGCTGATGGCCCTGTTGTAGACCTGTTTAGCCCACTGTTACCGTCATCTCCCTTTCTGGATCCATCCTTAAAAGCTCTAAGACTTATTAACAGCGATAATAGGAAACAGTCATATTACCATTTGATCTAGGAAATTGCCAAGGCTTCCAGTGTAATTCTGACATTGACACCACTGAGATTGCACCATTCTGATAGCTTCAAGATAGCTGAAGTTCTGGTGACCCTCTGCCAGGTGTGATTCTCCTGGTTCATCCTCCTGAGATGATTCACATGGGGCTAAAAGAGTAGCATCCTGAAATGCCTAAAGACTGAGGATCACTCAGAGAAATGAGGGGGATCAGCAGCATCTTTGAATTCTGTCCTAAATATGCATGCCTGAAATTTTTTTGTTTTGTGTTTTCATTTATCAAGAATACCAAGTCAAATTCTATTCCAATTATCCTGGCCACTGTGGGATTGATGCTAATCACAATTGTAGCAGGAGTGCTCATTGTGAAGAAATACGTCTGCGGGGGAAGGTAAGGAACATGGAAGTCAATCAAAGGTACTGCAGTCAAACCAGAAAGTCAGCCAAGGGCACATGGTTGAGTCTGCCCTTAGCAAAAGAAGTGACGTTTCTGACACGTCAGGCCCAAGTCTTCTCAGATCTTTTATTTTCTATAAGCCAACTATGGCTCTGCTTCCTGTATGCGTGACTTACTCTCTGAGTGTGTAAAACTCAGAAAAGCTGGTGCTATAATAAACACACCCTCCTCGGCACATTGGGATTCATGGAGGGTTCTGTTCGCAGGTTCCTGGTGCATCGGTACTCGGTGCTGCGGCAGCATGCAGAGGCTAACGGAGTGGATGGTGTGGATGCTTTGGACACAGCCTCCCACACCAATAAAAGTGGTTATCATGATGACTCAGATGAGGTGAGACTATTTCTTCTTGAGGGTGATCCAGAAGTACAAAAAAAAAAAAGAGTGATTCTTTTCCTGTGCATGATCGAGATGTGATTGAGGCAAATGAGGGTCTAGGCTAGAAGCAGAAACTTAATGACTAAGACTCGATCAGCCAGAAACGAGATAATTGCTTTCAAAATAGGAATTTTTAAGTCTGTTAAATAATACAATCTATGTCTTTTCAGGACCTCCTGGAATAGCTCCTCAAAGGAAATGCAGTACCTCTTACACTCCCTGTGGCTCCGACTTGGGGAAATAAATTTCCCATTGCGAGGGATCCAGCTCTGTTTCTGCTGCTTCCGTCCAAGCCAGAAGGACCTCTTCTAAAGACATGCAGGGAGTGGGAGGGGGCAAAACCCTAAACACTTACAACTGGCTCTGAGAAGAGGAGGAGACATTTTTAAATCTTTAGCCTCTTATTTTAAGTTCTGTCTTTTTGCAAAGTATGGGTTCTTTTGGGTTTGTTTTTGTTTTTTAAGGGAAATGAAATGGAATTTGAAGGGAACATTTCACTAACTGTACTCCTGCATGTTTTGCATGGCACCTGCCCCAGGGTACCTGCCAACTCCAGCACCAACCCTCACAAGTAGTTGGTGCAGTCCCTAGACTCTGCTGGTGACACAAAGCAGCTGCAGAGATGAACACAGAGGCTCTGGTGACTGGCATGACCTGGGCAGCCTTTCTGCCTCTAGGAACAGCCCTTCTCGGAGAACGTTGCACACCCGATCCTTGTTTATTTTTTCCAGGGACCATAGATCAGTGATTTTCCTTTTCCTGCTTAATTAGGCAACACCCTTGTTAATTGCCCTTTGGTGACTAACTTAACCATGTGCTTCCAAGACACTCTATCAGGAGAACTTAAAGGGCAATATTAACTAGGGGCAGGAAGAAGGGAGCAGCAGAGAACTGACTAGATAGAATTTCTCCTATGGAAGGAGAAATTCTTCCTTCCTCCAAGATCTTTCAAAGCCATGCTGTATGTGTGCCAGCAGACTTGCTCAAGGACAGGGCGAAGGGCTTGCCCGGTGTGTCTGCCCAGGCAGTGCAGCCCCTGAGGATGGACCATGGACTTCCACGGGCCCTGCTACCTGTTGTGTGGGCTCAGTGGTGAATCATTCAATTGGCTGCTTACGTGCTTCCTCTTGTACGTGGAGCCAGGACTAGACATGTTTTCAGATTTATAGGCTTTATTTTTAAAATCAGAATTTTATTACCAGCTCTCTTCCTTACCCCTTTCCCCCAGCTTTGCCAAGTAATTTATTGGCATGAATCTTTTGGCTGAACCAACTGAAAACGCTTCCAGTGTAAGATGCTATTTTGTGTGATGCATTAAGTTCATATTTTAAATTTAAGAGAGTTTTCCACTTGACATATTTTCAAATTAAATCAATTATAGAATGTAGTGAGGTGGATTTTTGGGTGACCATCTAGTCATGGAAAGCTGCAATGATTAATTTTAATACAGCTTGAATATTTGCTATACAGGAATATAGTATGGTATGCTTTTGGTCTTGGGTACCTGCTGTGCTGGTCACGGTTTCTCCCAATAAATATGATTGGGACATTCTCTGGTAACTGCCATTTTGCTGCTAGGTCATTTTATGGCCAGAAAGTCCATAAAAAGTAAATGTGCCAAATTAACTTTTGTCAGAATGTGTGAGCAGATGGCTAAAGTTCTCTCCTCACCAGAATGGAATAACAGCAGCAGGGAAAGTGGGGGAGGGAGTGGACAGAGAATTGTAGAGACTTGGAAACTGCATAAAATAAAATGAGTCAGTGAGCTTCAGTTAGAAAATAACGTTAGGTAAAGCGTTTTTGTGAAGAGATTTAATATTTGTTAGAGCCAGAGAGCACTCATCTTTTAGGAAAAGCTTGTTCATTTTGCAGGTTTTTAAATTTAAAATAATTCCAAAGATAAACCAGTTCACAAAGGATACAGTGTCAGCCTTTGTCCCAGACATCCTCACCTCCTGCCCAAAGTGAATTTTTTAACTTTTTTTTCCCAGAGAGAAAGGGGGATAGAGGGATAGAAACATGAATGAGAGGTTCTATGTGATAACTAACCGCCTCCTGCATGCCCCTAATGGAGATCGAGCCCACAACCCCAGCACGTGTTCTGAACAGGAATCAAACTCTGACCTCCTGGTTCATGGGGCGATGCTCAGCCACTGAGCTGGGCCTGCCAAAGTAAATTTGATGTCCAGGAAAGATCTACTTCACCTACACCTTTCCTCCTAGCATATACTCACTGGGGTAGATGTGCTGAGATGTGGTGATTCGCTAATCAGCTTTAAGATATAGGAAAGTTAATATTCTTCTCTAAGCATATGAGTAAGGCTCTTTGCTTACCTGGGATGCCTATAGAAATTAACAGTTTTCAGAGCAGCTTCACTTGCAATATGTCATCTGAACCTCAACATTCTTGTGAAATAAAGAAAAGACAGGGTTGTAATTACCACCTTTAGGAGATAGAGCTGAGGTACAAAAACTGAATTAACTGTCCGGGGCCCCCATGTATCACAAGCAATGTGGGCTGGAACATGAACTCTGGAACTTGTGTGTGTGCAGGTCTGCCTCCCTGAACAGGCTCTTCTTCCTTGCAGACTGGCTGTTCTGTGGGGCAGGAATCAGTGTCATTTCTTTCAGAGCAGTGTTTAGTGCCCTTTTGCCACCTTGATAAAAATTTTATTCTGTTTTTCCTGGCTAAAAACAATGGTAGCTTTTATAGTAGTATGTTTAGAAACTGCTTCTCATCTCATCAAGAGTGCAAGAATGAACTCTCCGCTGTGAGTCACTTTCTCCATTCTCCTCATTTCCCATCCCTAGCTGGCTAGCTGGCTCAGTTGGTTTGAGGACTGCTAAGAAGCCTGGTGTATTCCCTTTATCAGCTAGTTAGTGTTCTACATCAGCCTGCTCACTCACAAGTATATGTCCTCAGCCAGTGATCAAAACAGCCTAAATCCATGACTGCATCTAAGAAAAACAGATCTCTAATTTGTCCTACTGATGTTGGGTTAGGAGCATTATCTTTGAAAGTCAAGTATAGCATATCATTGTAGAATGTCCCGGGCTTGATAGTAGCAGAAGAGATGATTTCTAGTGGCTTCAGCAATAAAATTTAGCATCATAAGAGAGATTGGACATATCAGACCATCCAAAGTGGGTCTGGGCTCTTAAATCCAGGTGGAGAACTTGCCATCTCTCCTGCTCTGTGGTCAGGTATCTTAGACCTGAGGGGGCTTCTGGTTTCCAGTGAGACCAGAGACCAGGGATGCATACACCTGGGCTGACATTTGGACGGAAACACACTTAGAAGAATAAAGTGTGTAGAGGGTGTGGCTGTTCTAGGTTGGGCTCAGGAGACTCAATAGGTTAGTTATCACATAGAACCTGCCAGATCTGCCTCTGGGCCTCTACATGCCCAAGCTGGCTTTTCACCCCTGACATTTTAGTAATTCACTGGCCATCTCCAGCTCCTGCTGGTTCTCTCGAGGCCTTTGTCACGATACCAGGGATACAGAGAGGAGTGTTGGCTTGTCCAGACCCAACCCAGGTGCAGGGCTGGCCTGCCTTTAGTCAGTTCTTTATTTTCCAGGAAAATCATCCAGGTAGATTCTCTCCCCTTTTAGGAGAGCTCTGAAGAGCCTGCCCCTATGTACATTGGCTCAGAACTCATCCTCCTAATTGTCTGTACAGTTCCCTCATCCCACTTGAAGCCAGGAGACTTGGAACTACTCAAATAGGAAGAGATTCAGCTTTTCAACTTTGCTACTACCTTCTCTCAAGCAGGAAAATAAGCATAGACTAATGTCCCTTGAACAAAACCAAAGTTCAGATTTGCCACATGATGGAGTGATGGGAAGGGCCAGACTTTCAGCCCTGGCAGTCAGCAGGTGCCAGGCTTTCTGTCCCATCTGCCACCGTTTGCCCAGCTCAGGAGGCTCTGGGAGCACCATCCTGCCCAGCAGAGCCCAGGCCTCACCCTCATGAAGGGTGATTGAAATCGCAGCAGCATGTTGATTTTCTGGTTACATCACAATATAATAAGAATCGGAACATGAATTTGAAATTGTCTTCAACTTGCTGTATGCATTTTTTCACACCAGTGCATTCTTAAGTGTTCTTGTTTATAGAAAATAACACACTAATCTGTACCTTTATATATATATGTACATATATACATGTATAAACTGTATAGTGTACATGCTAATGATTTATTGATGTGTCCCAGGTTCTACTGCAGTTCTCTTCTGCATGCCCTCCGTTTGTGGTCAGGTGACGGAATGTTCCCTGATAGTCTGCCCACCTCCTGTGTTTGGACATCTAGGGAAGAGGGTTTAGTCGTACCCTCCTCCTAATCCTCGTGCACAGAAATGCTCAGGGTTCCCATGTGCCTGTTGTTCAACCCCCTCTTGTCTCTTCCTCCCTTTCTGTGCATGTAGTCCCTCTTGTTCTTTATCTCTGCCTCTTCCCCAGACTAGGGGAGAGCTGCCTTCCTACTAAAGTGTAAAGCAGTTATTAAGATCATTACTGCATGTGCGCTAAAAACAAACCAGTCTTCTGTTCCTTGGAACAGAAAATTGCATGTGAGGTGGGATAATCAAGTCTCAACAACCCATGTCATTTACACAACAAAGCCAGACCCCATAATAAAATTCCACAAAATGGAAACAAAACTCAAATTTCTTTAGCATTGTGTAAATAAATCTGGGTGTGTTTAACTTTGTACTGGTAATTTTCTGTATATTTGCAATATTTGGGTTAGAAATAAAACAGACTGGGACTTTGTTACCTGATCTACTGAAATGACTAAACTACAATTTGTTACTGTGATAGCTTTTCCAGATTCTAGGTTCAGCAATCAAACCAAACCAGCACATAAGCCAATTAAAGTGCCAGGAACTGTGCATTTATAGCATGAAAGGTATTAAGATAATTTATGAGGGAAACTACCTCCTTTTTTACTTCATCTTTTCCCCCAGAAAGTCTAACTGACCCACCCCGCACACCTTCTCCGGTTTCAATTGTTATATTCTTCCTCTGGACACAGAAACATACAATTACTCTCCTGAATTATATGTTCCTTATAGCAGGTTTGACAAATGACAACACTGAAGTTTAACTTTGGTATCTTTCCATGTGCCCCTCATACATTTCTCCTGCTGCTCTTATTCAAAGTTCTTCCTGATCCATTTCATTTAAGGCCTTTCAAAGAGTTGCCCCTTCTCATCCAAAATATTTCTTTTAGGAGAGGTTCCTGCTGACCCCCCCTTTCCCCCCCCCCCAACATGATAAACAGGTTCCTGCACCCCAAAGTGTGTGTACAGTGTGTCCTGGTCCTGAGCCCCTATATAATTCGCAAAGAGGGATTCTGTCTCACACCCCAAGACTAACACAGACTATTGGGATCCTACTGACTGCCCCCAAATTGAGAGCTAAAAGGTAATCATGAGTAAGGAGCCTAGTCATTCAACCACACTCATTTTTCCTTAAAAAAATAAGGACCTAGTAGAGAGGGGTATATGGGAACTCCATATTTCCACTTTGCGGTGAACCTAAACCTGCTCTAAAAATAAAGTCTATATAGAAATAGAGATGTATATACCAAGGGGATACACGGTCTGGCTTCTGGGAATAAAGAGCACAACGGGAAACCAGATCATTTGGATGGAATATATAGATATAGGATGATGGTTTGGTAAAACTGGAAATCATAGGATCTTTAGTATGTAACTTGATACCTACTGTGGGTTGGCCACTTCCCTACATTTTTAATCACTTTATCCTCAACCCAACCCTAGCCTCATTATTTTTGTTTCATAGACCAAAGACCCGTAGATCAGAGTCAGTGATTGGCTCAGAGTCACCTAGCTGATGAGTGAGCGGCATAACCAAAAGTCACACTCAAGTCTTCTGACCTTATGCCCCTGGCTCTCCTCCCACCCCTGCTGCCCCTCACTTTGTACTTTATCTCCCAGACGAGGGAGCTTTCAAAGGGGCAAGTGCCCTGACCTAAAAATAGCTCATTTATCGAGCACTTAGTCAGCTGTACTCTGCTAAGCACTTTACACAGATTGCCTCTTAATCCTCACAGCAACCCTATGGTTACTATCATATCTACTTTTCAGATGAGGAAACAACTAAGACAGACTGTGATGTGTCGCAAGTCACACAACTAGTTGGTGATGGCGCCAACATGAGCCCTAGTAGTCTGGCTCCAGAGTGCAGACTAACTTCCACTGTCAGTAGGGGGATGGGGAGAGAATGCGGACATACCCTTAAAGGTCAAGTTGACAAGCCCTTGCCCACGCACCTGAAGGCACACTGAAGGGTGGTGGGTTCAATTCCTGGTCAAGGACACACACCTGGGTTGGGGGTTCAAGCTCCCACTCCTGTTGGGGGGTGTGCAAGAGGCAGCTAATTGATGTTTCTCTCTCATTGACGTTTCTAGCTATCTCCCTTTCTCTCTGTTAAAAATCAATAAAATATATTTTTAAAAAATCAAGTTAAAAATTTACACCTCATTGAATATAGGAGTAGAGAGAGAAAGAGCAGTTCAAGGTATGACTATCACTAAGCTAATTCTGGGGCCCCTTTCTTTGGACCTGAACTCCATGTCGGATGAGCTGGAGGTCAGGAGTCAAGATGTCACCCAATCCCACAGGAGCCATTGGCCCTGTCTGGATGGTCTTTGCATGGGGAAGAAGGGGGAGCTATCTGAAGTTCAAGCTCTCTCCTCCCTCCCCGGTGCTGCATGAGGGGTGTCATCTCACTCCCAAGATAACAGGGCCACCTCAACCCTCCTCCTGTGGCTATTCTGGGCTGTTGTCTGATCTCCCTTTCTTCCCCCAGCCCTGCTTCAGCCCTTCTTCTGGGAGTAGCGGGGTGGGGAGAAGCCCTGGAGAGGCTGAAAAGCAGGTGCTCGCTCCTCCCTCAGCACCAACAGTGAAAATCTGCCGCTGGAGCCCAGCCTTGGGTGGCCCAGCATGGAGGCAGTCACGGCACCGGAGGTGGCCCCAGGACCCACTCTGAAGGTGAAAGAAGCCAGCCCAGCAGATGCGAAAGAACCCCAGACTTCACCTCGACAGGGGGCCAGCAGCCCTATTCCTCAGCTCCTGGCCCCTCTAGAAGGTGACCGTGGGGTTAGGGAGGGTGGTGGGAGATGGGAGGATATTCCGACTCCCTGATGGCACCTCCTTAGGTTTATGCAGAGCTGATGATCTCAAGGGATGGGGACTTAGGACAGAGGAGCATTGGTTGGAGCTCTGCACCCCCTTCCTTGGTGGACTCTGACTTGATATTCATATGTCTCTGCTGGGTGTTTGATTTTTTTAGCTGAGAATTTGATAAATGGTGTGTGAGGCACTTAACAATGACTAATAATCTGCTAATGCTTTTACCTTTAAGAAATATCTATCACGGGGACTAGGAGGACCTGCTATACTAATGCCAGTCAGAAAGGGAATGAGGGTGAGATCGTGACTTAAAAGAGGGAAATGAAAAAGCTATAGTGACTGGAAGACTAAGTAGTGAATAATCCATGACACTCTGCCTTTCCCTGGGCAGTGCTGTGAGTCCAGAGCCTCACCCCCTCTGGCTCCCATAGGAAACCCCACTTCTCAGAATCTGAGCCCCATGGAAGCAGAGCCCTCCTGGGAGAAGCATGTGACTTCTTCTCCATGGTGGTCTCCCTGAGCCTCTTGGCAAAGAGGCATTTTTGAGCTAGGAGGTGGTGGGTACCCCTTCCAGTCCCTGATTCTCACCCCCTCTGCCGACAGCTCCGTGCTGCTCACCTGAGCCTAGCTGAGCTGACCAGAGGTGGAAGGAGAAATAGGGTACTAATTTCTTAAAAGCCATGGTTCAGGAGTGATTCTCATCAGTTTTACTCACATATCACTGGCAAGGGGCAGCCCCTTCTCAGAGATCATGATACTGTGGAAGAGATCATATAAATCTGTCACAGAGGTAGGGATGAGAGAATGGGATGTTTGAAATTCAGATTGTAGAGGGGCTGTAGTTACTGATCTAGACAATGACCAAGGAACAAAGGTAAAGCAGGGGAGGACAAAATTCCTGGAGGAGTAGCAGACGTGGTGTAAGGCCCGGTTGGAAAGATGGCTGTGGAAATCACCGGGAATCAGGACTGAAGCAGCGCTGGAGAGAATAACAGTGAGCCAGGGCGAAAGCCACCAGCAGAGAGGAAGACTACCGCAGGGAGGAGTGTAGTGCCTGAGATCTCTAAACAAGTCTCAGAAAAGTGTTGCCTATGTCTATGTCCTTTTATTTTTTTTCTGACCTTAATTTCATGGTCTTGTCCTTTACAAGATGTCCCTGAGGTCACATATGCCTTTCCCATCACACTCCTCCAGACAGGTTTCTGATAAGTCCAAGGCCACATTCTAAGCATCTGCTAATGTTTCTCTAAGAAATGCTGGTACTTTTGGGATCCCTGAAAATCTCTGGTTATGTTTCAAAGCCACGGTTCATCTTGTGCATTCGCCATCTTCTGGTAACCATTCACTGACACACACACTCAACACACACACACACACACACACACACACACACACACACACAGGCACATACCCCCTTCACTCTGCAAATGTGTCCATCTTGTTTCTTCGCTCTCCAGGCCATAATTCACAACATCAATTTGGACTACACAGCCCTTAGGGAACTGCTGGGGGAAAATTTTTTTAACCATGTGAAAGGAAATTATGAGAGGATATGAACAAATTTTCCCATGAGCAAAGAATAAGGAAATGGACATCAACTTCAGTGGGATGAAATTAGGGTGAACTAGAAGGAATTTTCTAATCAAGAAGAGTCAAGATTTTTAGACTTTAGATGGTCTTCACTACTAATTTCTAAGAAAAGAATTAGATAACGTCCTGTCTGAGAGAAACACAGCACTGAGAAAGACACAGCTCAGAGCCAATGGCTCTCAAAGGACTTTCAAAATGTCTTTCCCCCAAAATTCTATAAAGGGAGGAAACCAAACTGTGGCTGTCTCACATCTCATCTTAGAAAACCTCAGAAAACCTCGCTTCTGTTTTAGGGCTCTAGTCTTTGGTTCACATCCCTCCTGGCATCTGAGGAGGAGAAAGCCATGTTTCCTCAAGGTCAGTACAATTCACACCTCACTGGGCTATGGAGGTGTGAAGAGAGATGCCCTGAATAAGCCCTCCTATTAACATTCTCAGCAAAGGGTCAGATTGCTCTTGTTTGCAGGGAAGACAAGAAGGCTGGGTTGAGCTGGGGAAGTGCCTGTTGCTTGCTGCCCAGGCACCTGGAGCTGTCAAACACTCTTCTGCCACCTCCCACACTCTGTCAGCTGCTTTAGCCATCCTTTGCCCTGCAATGGGGACCTGGGAGCCTGCTGAAAGCCACATTCTCTCCTACTGAACCTCAGTTGGAGCATTCTAGTAACTTCAGTTTGTCCCCTGTCTACTTATCATTGTGTCAGGGAGTCTCACTTATAGGCAAAGAACTTCACAGGAGACCTGTGGGGAGGAGAAGACCACCATCCTGGCTGACAGCCTTTCTTCTCTCTCTGCCCCTGTTGGGATCCCCTCTGGATCTCAGGGCCATTCTGCTCCTCCTCCTCCTAATTCCCGTCTTAGCTTATGTGCCACACATAAACCCATTGCTTTAATGTTTCTCTGTATTTCCAGTGAAACTAAGCTAACACTTACCAAGGTATTTTTTTAAGAAACACCCGTGGGAACAGATACATGAGCACGCGCCCATCTACAGAAGCCTGTTTCTTCCCTGAAGTCTGAGCAGAGCAGAGCTCAGCAAGCACATCTTCTAGGCCTGACAGCTTGGGTTTTTTTTTCTTGTCTCAACCTTTTCAATTATTGAGGGTGTCCCTTATTTGCCACCTCCCTCCAAGGGCAAGATCACAGTCAGAGCCTTGACTTTGGTGCTCAGTCTCAGGTGGACGCTGGAGGACAGAAGTGTGGAGAGGTTTGCCATGTCAGATGGAGAAGCAGGAATCCCAGTCCAGCATAACTTCCCGACTAGACATGATACTCTCAGCAAATCTGTTTCTGTCTCCAAGCCCTTTCCTTCCAGTCTGCTCCTTGTGCTCAGCTAGGCTTTTCATAACACAGACATTCTGGAGGCTCCTCTCCAGCCCTCTCCCCAGCAAGTGTGAAGGGTGATTTCCCTACTCAACAGTGGGGAACCAAGCCCAACAAGATGAGGTTTTGAACCTTCTTTTTCAATTGCTGCCCTCTTTTTTCAGAAAACCCTTAAGTCATATCCGCCTGTTCTCAACTCCTTGGTGGCTTGCCAAGATGGCCCCAGGAGAGTAACAGATCGCACAAACACTTCTTCTGTTCTTCATGCTCCACCCCCTCCCAAACCGTCAAAGTCAAACAGAGGGCAAGCAGAGCAGGGTCATTCAGCTGCTTGGGCTCTGAGGCTGTCCTATTCCTACTGAGGCTAGCAGACCCTGAGCAGCTCAGGGAACGGGTACTCAGAGCACTGGAGGCCCTGACCCCCTTTGTTCCTGCAGGAGTGAAATGCAGTCTGAGACAGCACAACCCAAGTGAAAACATAAGGCACACAGCAGAAAAGGAAACTAGGTAAATAAAATGGACAGCGCGTGCTGAATGTCTGTGGTTATGTTCGTTTACAAAGGCCAGATGATCTTGAGATCGTAATGGGGGGAACTGTGGGAGTGAAATTGTTGGTCTCTAGACAACGATCTAAAGATTGAGGGGTAGCTGGGACCAGTTTGGCTCAGTGGATAGAGCGGCGGCCTGGGGACTGAAAGGTCCTGGGTTCGATTCTGGTCAAGGGCATGTACCTTGGTTGTGGGCACATCCCCAGTAGGGGGTGTGCAAGAGGCAGCTGATCGATGATTCTCTCTCATCGATATTTCTAACTCTCTATCCTTCTCTCTTCCTCTCTGTGAAAAATCAATAAAATATATTTTTTTAAAAATTTAAAGATTGAGGGGTAGAAAGAACAGAGCAGAACCACTATTTTATTTTAAATTTTGCAGTATATAATGTATATATTTAAACAGTTCAATTTATAGGTAAATGTACATTGGGGTGAATGCTTAGGAATGTATTAATAGAGAAATAAGTATTATAAAGAATTTGGAATCCCAATTGTGCTATGTGTGTGGAAGGGTAGGCTAGGGTGCCGGAGTGAATGTCCAACTGCTAGGAATGAATCGTTAGGGGAGGCTGGGAAGTTGGTGGAAACTGAGGCACTGCCACATTCCATTTAAGAGGATAGCAGCAGGGGGACTATATGTGCCTGGAAAAGGAGGAGACAGGAGCCCCCAAAAGGCTGGAAAATGGTGTCTGTCTTAGCTGGGCCCCCAAGGGAACACAGGTGGGATGTTTGCATTTTCTCAGTCAAGGCAGCCTGAGGCCAAGGAGAGAAATTACACCTGGTCATTTTCCAAACCTTACACTCAGCACTTTCCTGAGCATCTCCTGTCTTCATTCTAGAAGCCAATAAACATGATCTAATCTCTCTTTTCACTGGGAGACCAAGGGTAAGTAAGCAGTGGATCTAGTATGTCCCAGATTCTGTTTGTACAAAGTGATCCTCCACACTGTGGAAGATCACTGTGCAGGCACTGAGCCGGGCATCCATGCAGAGGACTGCACCCAGACGCTAGCAACCTGTGCAATGACACCAGTGCTGTCTGAGTGGGTCTAGGGAGCTGCCTTTGCCTCAGGAAGGGAAAGCTTTCTCCTCGGGTCTGGCACCAACCTGGGGGGCAGGGCTGACACTTGGAGGTCAGGATTAACATTGAAAGTGGCCTTGACAAAAGGAGTGCTGTTAAGGATAAATGTAGCAAAAGGGTGGAAAGACAAACCACACAGACTGGACTTGTCTGTACACAGACAGAAAAAAGAAATCTTAGTTGATGGAAAGTCAGGAGTTGCTAGTTATAAATTAACAGAAGCATCAGGTTCCACTCAGGGGCTCTTGCTGCCAAGACTGGCGCTCTCTAGAGCAGTGGTCGGCAAACTCCTTAGTCACAGAGCCAAATATCAACAGTACAACAGTTGACATTTGAGAGCCAAATTTTTTTAACTTAAACTTCTTCTAATGCCACTTCTTATCCAGGCTCTGGTATTTTGTGGAAGAGCCACACTGAAGGGGCCAAAGAGCCGATTGTGGCTTGCGAGCTGCAATTTGCCGACCACGGCTCTACAGCAGTGTTTCCCAAAGTGTGGTATGCGTACCCCCAGGGGTATGGGAAGAGATTGGTGGCAGTAAACGTTGCACCAGAGTTTGGTGGAGGTATGCACTGCACCGTGCTATCAAAAGTTTGGGAAACACTGCTCTAGAGGATCCTTTAGCCAGTTGTTTGTCCCTACACCCCAGCAAGATGATAGGAGCAATCTTCCCATTCCCTATGCGAGAACTTAATTTGCTAAGCCTGGGTCACCTACCCATGGAGCACAGCTGAAGGCAGTACCCACTCCCTCTGAGCACCACTCTTCCCACCAGAAGAGGCTCACCACCCCATTCTCTCTTTCCATCACTCAGAGCAACCTAAGATCTGGTTACCTCGGGCGCTGAGGCAGACCTACATCCGCAAGGTTGGGGACACTGTGAACCTACGAATTCCATTCCAGGTGATCATACCCCAGCCCCACGCGGGGTCCATGGCTGATTTGGAAACAGATACCAAGAGTCCTACTAGCAGTAGGGCAGTTGCCCTGGTCTTGAATGAAGGGAGCCATATCACCAGAAGTCTGAGGCCAAATGGGCCTTCCATCTGCACTCCTGGGGGTGGGATGGGTTGGGCCCCATGTGATGAGGTGAGTCTAATCCAAGTCCTTTGGTCTGCAGAGGTCTAGGAGCTCTCAGCTGGGAGGGCTCGTGGGAGTTTGGGCAGCTATTGTTAGTCCCAGCTGCCCTGCATGTCCATGACCTAAACTCACAGAGGGTGGGAGACTCAAAGCTCCCCTTTTTCCCATGATCCTTAGGCTGTTGCTGAAAGACGGAAGTCTCCTGGGAGAGCCCACCAATCTCTAACTCAAGGAATTTATAGCTGCAAATCAAGTCACCATGTGGAACTGGGGGGAGGGCCAAGAGGCCTCCTGGGGCTGCTCACAGCCTTATCCCTATTTCTCAGGGCAAACCCAAACCTCGAGCCACCTGGACACATAACAGCTGTGCCTTGGATGCCAGTCGTGTGAGTGTGCGGAATGGGGAGCAGGACTCCATCCTCTTCATCCGAGAAGCCCAACGTGCTGACTCAGGTCGCTACCAGCTCAGTGTGCAGCTGGGCGGGCTAGAGGCCACTGCCACCATTGACCTCTTGGTGATCGGTACGTTGGGGAGAGCACCAGATGGGGTGGTCCTCAGGGGCTCCCTCTCCAGGCATCATAGAGAGCTGGGGACACGCTGAGTGTGGGACACAAGTAGATGGAGGGAGGAGTAGCTGAGCAGAGGAGAAGGGGCACTCCTGAAGCCATTTCCACGCATGCGAGTTGTACCATGCCCTGTGCCATGCTTGGCCCTTTCAGAGAGGCCAGGCCCTCCTCAGAGTATCAAGTTGGTGGACGTTTGGGACTCCAATGCTACCCTGGAGTGGACACCTCCCGGAGACACAGGCAATGCGGAACTCCTGGGATACACGGTGCAGAAGGCTGACACAAAATCTGGGGTGAGGCCCAGCGGGGAGGGAGGAGGGGAAGGAGGCATAGCATATTCTGGAATGGGGCTCTGATAGCTCCACATGGTGGGCTAAAGTGGATTGAGTTCACAAAACAGGTGTCTCACTCACGGCATCTTCTTGGGACCCCAAAGCTGTGGTTCACAGTGCTGGAGCGTTATCACCGCACCAGCTTCACAGTCTCCAACCTTATCATCGGCAACTCCTATGTATTTCGAGTCTTTGCTGAGAACCAGTGTGGGCTCAGTGAGACAGCCCCCATCACTGCCGACCTTGCCCACATCCAGAAAGCAGGTAAGGTGCAAAGACCCTGAGCTGGGAAGTGAAGGATAAAGACTTGCAGGAGGATGGAGATCTCAGGCACTACATCAGGGCCTTTCTTGGTCACCCTAGTTACTGTTTACAAGACAAAGGGGTTTGCCCAGCGAGATTTCTCTGAAGCTCCAAAGTTCACCCAGCCTCTCGTGAACTGCACTACAGTCACCGGCTACGACACCCAGCTCTTCTGCAGTGTCCGTGCCTCTCCCAAGGTGAATGGGGAGTTTTATGGGTGGCTTTGCCATGCTGCTTCCTGTGCCTGCTCTAACCATAGCTATATCAAAGAGCATTCCAACCAGAACGTTTGTTCCAATCTGCCTCTTCCAAAACAGGTCCCATAGGAACAGTAAGGGCACTTGGAGTCCAAAATAGGCCAATGTGGAAAATATTCCCAGTATTCCTTTTAGTGTTTGTTCCTCATGTATGGAGATGTCACTTTCTGACTGGCTGGCAATTGGGAATTAGCTCCAAAGCTGTGTGTCTCTCTGGCAGGGGTCATGGAGTCCCATTGGTTTCTCCTTACTCCCCCACTGCATCTCTTCTGATCAGGGCCATGCACATTTGAGCTGCCTAAAATTGAGCCTTTGGCCACAACTCTGAGCAAGGTTCTCTATTTGCAACCTACTCACTCCATATGTGGCATAGAAGCCTTTACCAAGTACCCTTTGTGTACTAGTACTGCGTCAGATTATGTGGCCATAAGACCTCAGAAAGAAAAAACCAGTAAGTCAACTTTAGAAACTAGTTTCTAACCAGAGGGACAAATGTAATCCCCGAGTCAACAGTGGGAAAGAATATGAATGACTCAATAATGTATATGCAAAGAAGAGGCAAATCTGACACCCAGTTCTTCTGATCCATAAAGGGGCTGCTTGAGCAGGATAGAAGAGAAGTGATCACTTTTCTTTTAGTCAGGAATACTTGATGAGCAAGGCAATGTTTAAGGTGCTCTTTTCAACCAAGAGAAGGAGTGTGGAGGCTGTTGAGGATACTGGAGGGGGAACCCATTCCTAAATATAAGGGATAGAGACTACCCAGAGGCCATTATCTCTTCTAGATCCCTGTACCATCTGTTCCTAAACGCTACTCTGGCCGGCATGTCCCCAAATATTGTAGGCAGTGTCTCAGAGACTGAGCACAGAAAGAACAATTGGTTCTTACCACCCCTTGATACACCCTCATCCTTATCTTCTAGCCGAAGATTATCTGGCTGAGGAACAACATGGATATCCAAGGCAACCCCAAGTACAGAGCCCTCACTTATTTGGGAATCTGCTCACTGGAAATCCGCAAGCCTGGTCCTTTTGATGGGGGCATCTACACCTGCAAGGCGGTTAACCCCCTAGGGGAGGCGTCCGTGGACTGTCGGGTGGATGTGATGAGTAAGGGCAGTACTGATGCCTTCGGGTGCAGTCATTTCCTTTCTCCACAGATAAAAAAGTTGAGGCAGAGACACAAGCCTAGATGGAAAAGGGCTTAATTTGCTTCCCCATTCAGGCCCTTTCATCAAAGTCAACATCAGGATGTATATAATTCTACAATTAGAAAGAGTTGCTATTTCAATTTTGCAAAAGAGAAACTAAATGTACAAGGAGGTGATTGATTACTCAAGATTTCCAATGTTGGTTAATTGAGGAGTTGGCACTATGGTGGAAAGAGCCCAAGTTTCCTGGTCCTCACCCAGATCACTTTAAACACACACATACACACACACACACACACACACACACACACACACACACACACATCAATC
Source organism: Pipistrellus kuhlii (assembly GCF_014108245.1). Classification (NCBI taxonomy): domain Eukaryota; kingdom Metazoa; phylum Chordata; class Mammalia; order Chiroptera; family Vespertilionidae; genus Pipistrellus; species Pipistrellus kuhlii. The sequence goes on from NW_023425523.1 coordinate 5,055,100, forward strand.
TTCTGACCCCATCCAAGAAACCTGCAACTGTTTATTGGGCTTTTAAACAAACCAGAGAACTTTGCCCGCTGGTTTGCTAAAAGAAAATATTGTACATCTCTCTACCTCTCTTCTACTGCCACCTTGTTCAGATCTCCATCATTGCATTTAGCACTTTTTTATAATTATCAATTTACTGATCTGTTTCCCCCTTAAACTATGAGCACTATGAGGGTGGACAATTTTATCTGCCTTTGTCTCCTCCACTGCCACCCCAGCATTGAGCCCCGTTTCTGACACACAACAGACACTCTTTAACTGTGTGTAGGATGAATTACATATCCTATTCTTCTCTATGCATAAACTACTCATTAGCATCGTGGACTCCCCCAAAAAACAGAGAAGCATTCCCCTTCCCAGGACTCTGAGAGAAGGTTTCCCAGAGATTTCTGAGATATTGACATTGGAAAATGTCTGAATTCTTGCAGCTCCTCTTTGAGACTCCCTAAGAGGACATGGACAACCCCTGAGGAAGGTAAGGAGAGAGAAACAGGTGTCTGAATGTTTCATGTTTCTGGCTAGTGTTGTTGAGACATGGGCAGATGTGAATTTCTGAGCTTTCAATTCTATCATTCTCATGGAGGAAATTTATCATAGATGAGATCTATTTTTGCCACATGCTTTATCTATACTACTCAAGTTCATGATGGGAATTTATGCTCCTCTGAAGAAGAGTGATAGCATCTGCCTAATTGTCAGAGGGATCTGTGGGAGGGAGGTGGGCAGATGCTGTAAGAAAAGATGTCAAAGGAATAATCAGGAATAGAGGATGGGCAAGGGTCACCACCACCACATGGTGGCAGCAAGGGAAAGGAGAAGGAAGCTGCTCTTCGGTATCATAAGCATGGTGAAAAACAGATCCAGTGCCTGTTTTTTTTGTTGTTCTTGTTTTTTTACTTTGAAGTTTATGAATTCCTTCTCCTGCAAGAGGATAATTAAAAATATGGGTATGTGATTCTAAGCAGCACATTACAAGCAAATGGCAACTCAGATCATTGTTTAGAATTTGATAGCACCTTCAGATTCTAAACCATTCACAGTAGAAATGTTGTGTACAAACTAATGAGTGAGGTGAAAGAGAAGCTCATGAGAGAATTAAAGAGAATGGGTTCCCAATGTCTCTGCTGACTTGCAGCTCCTGGCTGATAAAAATTGAGAATGAATTCAATCCCAAGAGCTTATCATTGATAAATAGCAAATGAAAACCCTTAGGGATGCATTAAAGTACAAACTTCTCAGAAGAACTCTCTCTGCCAGTTGGCTTGCAAACACAGTTTTCTTGCTATCCCTCGGGTCCCTCTCGGTGTCAGTATTGTGTTGGGTTAGTGTTAGTCTTCTTAGTGTTGTTTGTCCTTTTACCTGTCTCCCAGCCAGTGCCCAGCAATGAGGCAGGGTAAGTAGAGAATTCATACCACCCTGTATGTGCTCTGGCTGCTGGCTGTTATGGCATAACAAACTCTCTCTTTTCTGTGCCTCCAGGAAGCCTGACTGTGCCAAGATTGTGTTCTTAAGGAGCTTCAGTACAGCATCTGGTTTGCACCGATCTAAATAAATGGGAGGCTCCTCAGTGCATAAGTGTCCATCTGTTTGTGCCTTCCCATGTAGAAAAACCATTTAGAAAGTTGGAGTTCTTTAGCAAGACTATTTGCAATTTCAAAAAACCTCAGATTCCTCATTCTCTTCTGATATCCACTTTTGCTTCTGATATCCACTTTCTCTTCCACATAGGTTTCTAATATTGTCCTTGTTCCTAGACAGTGTATGACAGAACTCAGTTCAACTCTATACAGTACCAGGTACTGAAGAGATGCTGAAGATCACTTGCCTTTTCCTCTCTGGGCTTTCCAGTACAAGTTGGATAACTACAGAAGGCACAGCCAGACAGCAGGACACGTAAATACATAGCTAGCTAATTAGGACAGAACATTAAAACTTGAGGGCTTGGAGATACTGAAGAAATTGTAGTGTATTCTTATTAAGCCCCAGGGAAAGAATTAAGGTGAGGTGTTCTTGCTTACATTTGTTTTTATTCTTATAACAAATAACATATTAAATGCATTCTCTGATGGAATCTGCAAAAGATAGCAACAATCCCTCCCATCCTAGGTTGGGCATGGTGATCTTCTTATCAAGAGTTAGCATTGCTGCCGAAACCGATTTGGCTCAGTGGTAGAGCGTTGGCCTGCAGACTGAAAGGTCCCGGGTTTGATTCCGGTCAAGGGCATGTACCTGGGTTGCGGGCACATCCCCAGTAGGGGGTGTGCAAGAGGCAACTGGTCGATGTTTCTCTCTCATCGACGTTTCTAGCTCTCTATCTCTCTCCCTTCCTCTCTGTGAAAAATCAATAAAATATATATTAAAAAAAAAAAAAAAAGAGTTAGTATTGCCCTGTTTGGGTAGCTCAGTTGGTTAGAGCATCATCCTGATTCCAAGGTTATGGGTTCGATCCCCAGACAAGATACACACAAGAATCACCAATGAATGCCTAAGTGGAACAGATTCCTCTTTCAACAACAAATCGTTGTTTCTCTGTTTCTTTCTTTCTCTATCTCTCTGCTCTCCCTCCTGCTCCTTCACTCTCACCTTCTTATCTCCTCCCTACTTCCATTCCTCTCTCTTTTTCTAAAATCATTTTTTTTTTTTAAAAAGAGTTGGCATCTATTTCTCTTCCTCATGAATCTGGGCTGACTATGCAACCTGCTTTGACTAAAAGGATGTAGCAGAAATGATGCTGGAACAGTTCTAGACCTTAAGGAGTCTAGTAGTTTCTGCTTGTTTTTGCAAGTTGGCTCTCATGTGAAGAATTTCAGGATAGATTACTGAATTATTAGAGGCCACATCCAGGACATCCCAACCCTAGCTGACTGACAGTACCAAGGCTCTAGACACCAGGACTCTTGGACATTTCAGCTATAGTCAAGCCCAGTCTACTCCTTGTAGAGTAGAGACTAATTGTCCCTGCAGAGCCCTGCCCAAATTATAAATAATGAGATCAATGGGTGCTTTTTTCAAGCCACTGAATATTGGGGTGATTTGTTACACACCGTAATAGGGTGGGGCAAAAGTGGCTTTGTCATTGTGAGTAGGCAAAAACAGTTTATTCTTGTATTGTTATTATTGTATTTTTTCCATATGAATAACTGTAAATCTACATTTGTCCCACTCTGTATATAACGCAAACAGCCTTCTATGTAGCAGTCATTGAACTAAGAGCTTTGTCTCTTTCATATTCATTTTATAAATGAGTAAACTGAAGCTCATAAGTTATTCCAAGTATGCAGGTGGTAGTAACAGAGCTAGCATTTGACCAGGTGGTAGTAACAGAGCTAGCATTTGAACCAGGTGGTAGTAACAGAGCTAGGATTTGAATACCTCACACAACCTGCAGCCTTCTTTATTTTCTTTCCTCTCTTTCACTCAGTGATCCTCACTGTAATACATATAGGCTTAAGAAAGAGCCGGGACCGGTTTGGCTCAATGGATAGAGCGTCGGCTTGGGGACTGAAGGGTCCCGGGTTCGATTCCGGTCAGGGGCATGTACCTTGGTTGCAGGCATATCTCCAGCAGGGGCTGTGCGAGAGGCAGCTGATCGATGACTCTCTCTCATCGATGTTTCTAACTCTCTATCTCTCCCTTCCTCTCTGTACAAAATCAATATTCGATAAAATATATTAAAAAAAAAAAAAAAGAAAGAAAAGATTTCCAGGATCTAGTAAATATTAGGCAAGGTTTTGAGTAGGAAGGAGCTGTATTGCTGAGAAGAGTCTGTTCAGAACAAAGGCCTATTTTAAATTGAGGCAAAGTATCTATTCCAGCCTCTCTCAACTGAAGTTCTATGAGAATTAAGTGCTAATGCCCCAAGGCATCCATTGTATCTCATAAAGTAACTTCTTCCTATGCATCTAGAACATGACTAGTTATGTACCATCCTTGAGAAAATTGAGAAAAGTCACATAAATCATTTGTAGGGTGTAATGCACGTAACCCCTTCTGAGACTGAGGGGCAGAGACCAGAGACAACCAGTCATGTACACAATGGCCAAGAGGGAGCTCCAACCAAGCAGGGCCTACGTCAGGAGGGAGTGAATGCCCATCAATGATACCCTCAGGATCCCAGCCAGACCTCTGGCCTTAGCCCACAGTCCCATGCTGCTGCTGTTTGTTAAAATGCTCAAGGGCCATCCCTTAAAGTTCATACATTCTTAACCTTCATGGGGAAGGAATAAAATATGCACACTGAACAAGAATCGCAGTCATAGTTACTCTTTCTGCATTCAAGGAGAACTGCAATGGAATCCTTAATTTCTTCATTTATGCATTCAACACTGTGGAGTGTCTTCTGATTTAAGACCTACCATGTGCCTGGAAGGGGGTGTAATTTCTTCATTAATTCACTTATTTATCATTTATCCACCTGTTCATAAGTATACACCATTTGGGGTTGAGTTGAGGGGGACCAATAGTTCCCAGATTAGCAGCTATAATATGCCGAGTGAAGAATTATTGTACCTAAAAATCTGTTTTTCTGACCTTGTTGTCATTTGAAAGAGAAAGTAGTTCCATTGTTTCTGTTTTGTTTTAAATAAGAGAACACTTATTTGTAAAATCACAGAGCTAGAAAAAGTAATTCCTAGAAGAAATGGGCTTAGGAACCAAGTTATAGAGATAAAGGAAGGGCTCTTGGAGCTTGGGAGCGAGGAAGGTAATGGTACGCATGGGGGGAGGGAAAGGCAGGCATGCTCCAGGGAGAGCTTTCAAAATCATCATTTGGCGATAAAAATTTGAAGATGAGTTTCCTTAGGATAAACTAACTTCCAATTTTCTAAAACTGCTTCCCCTGCCTACCTGAAGGTGGGTGAAGAAGTAAGTGCAGCGTTTCCCCTCTCAGCTGTTCCTAGGGGAAGAAAAAAGTACAGTTAATTAACAGCTTCTTTCCCCCAAATCTCCACTTTGCCACGGAGGGAGGGAGGCATCTGGCTCTGGCTTCCCCACCTCCACAGAACCTGAGTCCTACAGGCAACTAAAATTCCACATTCACCCACAAACCTGGGGAAAAGAAGCCATCCTTCTCGCTCAGGTCTTCCTCACCTAAGCTTGTGGGTTCTGAGCCTCCCCACCCTTTCCCCGATCACTCCATTAAATTCCAAGGCTCCTTTGCTCCCTGGGGCATTTTTTTACAGCAACAGCTTATTCTTGCAAACCTCACCATCTCAACTGTACCATTGAAAACCAGGAAGCAGACAAAAAAAAAAAAAAAAAAAAAAAAAAAAAAAAAAAAAAAAAAAAAAAAAAAAAAAAAAAAAAAAAAGCCCACAAATGGCCCAAATAATAGTCACAAGTGCTGGAGTCTCAAGTTCAGCAGGGGTGGGGAACGCGGCCCGCATAAGACCCCTGAAATCATTTGGTCTGGCCCTGCCAAGGCATTAAGGGCAAGTTAATTAAATATTTGACCAAATACACCAGGCTAGTTTTTAAGTGGGTAATTTTGCATGGCCCGGGAATGATGTTATAAATATCAACTGGCCCTTGGTTGAAAAAAAAGGTTCCCCACCCCTGGTTTACAGGAAAACTTTTTGGCCACTTTTAGGACAAAAATCTTTAGAACATTTCTGAGAAGCTCTGTTGACTTGTGGCCCCGTTTATTCCCAGACAACATCTGGGAACAACAGAGAGAAGATCCCAAATAAGGAGGCTTCAGGGGTTTCTGAACACAGCTTTGAGTTTAGAGGGAGTAAGTTACAACCCCCCCCCCCCCCAAAAAAAAAAGCTCCTAGGCACACGGAATAAAACGTGATATTCATAAGTATGCTCTGAATCATATCACTGCCAGGATCTTCCCTTCATAGAAAACCCAGGGGCCAAATATAAAAATAGGTTCAAGCCTGCCTCCCAGGTACACCCAGGAGTCAGGGCTGGATTTGAACCCAATTCTCCCTGTCCTTAAAGCCCCCCACCCTTTTTTTTTTTCTTTTCCATCACATTTACTTTATTTTTTGAGTTATTTTATTTTTCAATCACAATGGAAATTTAATATTATTAGTTTCAGGTATATAGCATGGTGGTTAGATATTTATATAACTTACTAGAGGCCTGGAGCACAGATTTGTGCAGGGTCCCTCAGCCTGGCCTGTGCCCTCTCACAACCTGGGAGATGTCCAGCTGCTGATTTATTTATACACACACACACACACACACACACACACACAGGATCAGGCCTAAACGGGCAGTGGGACATCCTCCAAAGGATGTAGCAGTGCACCAAACAGCAGGCAGCCAGGGAGGAGCCTGAGCCAGCTGTGCCTGCCCACTGGTTAACTGCCCCCTTAGCTACACTTGGCAGCAGTGAGCCTGGCTTCTGGCTGAGCGGTGCTCCCCCTGTGGGAGCACACTGACCACCAGGGGGCAGCTCCTGTGTTGAGCTTCTGCCCCCTAGTGGTCAGTGCGCATCACAGCGACGGGTCGTTGGGTCGGAATTGTCTCTTAAGCTTTTCTGTATCTATAGATGAGGTGAGCGCCCCCTAAGTCTAGTCCCACCTGGCCCCCTGCATAGCTATACCACGGCCTCGCTCCCTGTGCTGCAGTTCACACGCGGTGGCTATCCTGTAACTGCCACCTGGCCGTTGCTGTCTTCACACCTTGGCTGCCTCGGGTTCTGAACATTCTGCTTCAAAAGCCGTGGGAGCTGTCTTGTCCTCCTCAGACAACCTCAACATACCTAACTTGCGCATGTTTAGGTGTTTCTGTACCAGGAAAGTCACCCATGAGGCAATCTGGCAAAAGCGGCGCGGGCACGAGGCGGGAGCCCACGGAAACGGATTTCCTCAGGCGGAGCGTTCGTTCCAGGGCCCGCAGCCGCGAGGGGCGGCAGGTGACCGCGGGGGTCCCGGAGCCACAACCCGGGCTCCTCCAAGCAAAACGAGGAGACGGAAAAGAGGGGGCGACCGGGACCAAACCCTACAGTCCTCGTCGCGGGAGACCCCCGGCGCACGCGCGCGCGCCCCCGGCGCCCCCGCGGCAGACCCCCGGATGCAGTCTTTCTCGGAACCGCTCTCCAGCCCGCCCCCACGGGCAGACTTCCGGCCAGCTGCCCGCCGCCGCCCCGCCCCCCGAGGGCTGAGGACGCCGGGACCCGCCAATCACCGCGCGCGTGTGGCCGGAGTGGGTGGGGCCTGAGAGATTCGAAAGGAGCCCCGCCCCCGCGGAGCAGATTCCCGGGACGAAGTTGTGGGAGGAAAGCTCTGTCCGCGAGAGGGAGATGCGGCGGGGCGGGAAGTGAAAACTCGCGGTAGGCTGGAGGTGTGCTCCCGGGAGGAGTGGGAAGGTGGCTTGGGGAGAGGATGGGGGGAATATGGGGCGCGTAGAGCGCCCCCAATGCGGAGAGGCGGGCTCGCAGGGGGGCGGGAGGGCAGTCTGCGGCGGGCGATAAGGGTGTAGGGGGAGCTCTCCGCACCGTCCCCGGAGGTAACGGCAGTGAACCGGAGCCGGCGCTACTCCTAGGGCGCTTGCTTGACTGCAGCGTGACCCCTGGCTTGCGCTCCGAGTCTAGCTGGGAGCCTTGGACAGCATGGAGACCCGAGGAAAGGTATGCTTTGTCTCCAGTTCAGGTCCAAGCTGAGTCCTGCTCCTGCTGGCTGGAACATGGGCGATTTGCAGGAAGGTAAGGAAATCCTCAAGGGAGGGTTGAGTCCCTGCAATTGAGAGCACCTTAGGGACCCACAACGGGCATTCCTTCCTCCCTCCCCTACAGATGTGAAGTTTATAGTGGATGAGACCTTGGACTTTGGAGGGCTGTCACCATCGGACAGGTAGGAGCCTCTTTCTGCTTCTTACTTTCCTCCAGCGATGCCTCTGTCTCTAACCCCTTACTGCTGAAGTTTTGGCCTCTGAGGCTTGGGCTGATAATTTAGCAAATTGGGATGCACTGGGGTGACTGGTGGCTGATTTGCTTGCGCCCCTAAGATAACCATTACTGGGCAAGGAGAGAAGGGAGAAGCTGGAATGAGATTGCAGGGTGTTACAAATGGTACGCGGGGGGAGAGATCAATCAAAGGACTTGTATGCATGCATATAAGCCTAACCAAAGGATACAGACAGGGGGGTGAGGCGTGAACGGGGGCTGTGGAGCTTGTGGGAACACATGTATTACCTTAATCAGTAAAATAAAAATAAAAAAAAAGAATGGTAAGTGGATTAGCTGCATCTTCATCCCCACCTAATCTCCAGTGCCAGTAAATGCTAACGGCCTATCGGGCTTCATGGAAGCAGGTTTCTCGTCACCTGGAGGCCAGCCTGGGCATTGGGGTTTGGGGTTGTGTCTCCTGCTCTCTTCCGTGTGGACACCGGTGTGTTTTCTGTCTCAGTCGTGAGGAGGAAGACCTACCGGTGTTGGCAACTCCAGAGAAACCCGTTCGCCGGGGCCTCTCCCACCGGGGCGACCTGAATGCAGGGGCCCCCACCCCCCAGGGTGTGAGGTTCAGCTTAGGCCGCCTCAGCCCCGCCAAGATGGAGGAGGTCCTGGACGAGGCCAACAGGCTGGCGGCGCAGCTGGAGCAGTGCGCCCTGCGGGAGCGCGAGAGGGCGGGCGAGAGCCCGGGGCCGCGCAGGGTGAAGCCCAGCCCTCGGAGGGAGACCTTCGTGCTGAAGGACAGTCCTGTCCGAGACCTGCTGCCCACTGTGGGCTCTACCGCGCGGAGCACCCCCTCTCCAAACAGCCTGACACCCCGACTCCGGAGCAGCGACAGGAAGGGGTCTGTCAGGGCTCTTCGGGCAACATCTGGGAAGAAGCCCCCCAGCGGGAAGAGGGTGAGTCTAGCGGCTCTGGGTTGGATGTGTGGCCCCGGACACAGGACAGTAGTTCCTTGTTGGTAAAATGGGGAGAGTGAGATTCTGCCTCACAGGATTGTGGGGGTTAAATGAAATTCCATAAGCCATGCCCCTTCCGCTGTGTCTGTGCAGAGCTCTGTAACGTCTATACCACCAGTAAGCTCTCAATAAATGGTGTTGGTGGTGACGATGAAGTTGGCAGCTAGCTGCTGCCCTTCCTCACTGGGATCTAGGCAACTCTCCGCCTCTATCCCTCAGCCAGCAGAACAGATTCTTTTTCCATTTTAGCTCTTTATTTTTCTCTCTCTCTGTGTGTGTGTTTCAGGAGTCGCCCACTTGCAATCTGTTCCCCACATCCAAAAGCCCAGCATCCTCTCCTCTTGTCCGATCGACTCCTCCAACCCGATCAACTCCAACCCGATCGACGCCTCCAACCCGATCAACGCCTCCAACCCGATCGATACCTCCAACCCGATCAACTCCAACCCGATCGACACCTCCAACCCGATCGACTCCTCCAGCCCGATCGACGCCTCCAAGCCGGGGGAAAGCTGGGCCCAGTGGGAGAGCAACTGCAAGTGAGAGGACCCAGGCAGCAAAGCTGGGGGTGAACAGGAAGAGGGAGGATGTGGAGCTTACCCCAAAATTCCTCTGCCCCAGGCCCGCCTGTTCCCGCCAGACCTGTCTTGGCCCCACAACCTCCTACCAGCAACTGTCAGCGCCTGTCTCGGCCGCAGGGAGCAGCTGCTAAACCTTCCAGCCGACTGCCTGTCCCCTCAGCCATCCCCAAGCCTGTCAGCCGAGTGCCGCTCAGCAGCCGGAGTGTCCCCCCCGGCAGAGGCGCCCTAGATTCAACGTCAACTCGGAAAGGACTTCCAAGACCCGGTGCTGCCGGGCACAGAGGTAAGGAAGAATGGACGTAGGACAGGGAGTTAGGAGTCAGATTGCCTACCCACGCCCAGCTTGACTGCACTCTCCCTGAGCTAGTGACAAGGACCACTTTCTCCATCTTCTTTACAACTCAGTTTGAAGATGGTGAGTTATGGAGAGGATGTGGGGCTGGACCAAGCGTTTGAGCCTGGCTCTCCAATACCTTCCCAATACGTGTACCTTGGGTGAGCAGGAAAGCACTGCCGCCACACGCACCCGCCTTCATCCAGTATTTATCTTGGTGAGGCGGTCGCTTGACCTTTCATAACCCATTTCTTCTGTGGGCCCCCATCCAGGTCCTGTTGCCCAGCGACCGCATCCTCCTGGCACCACGCGCAGCCATCTGCAGCCCCCCAGGAAAGCGGCAGCCCCAGGACCTACCAGGTAAGCCTGGGTACGGTGCTCTCTTCCCTCTCCCCTGTCTTCTGGGCTGTTGGGCATATCAGCCCTGAATCCTGTGGGGCAAGATGGGGGAGAGGTGGGGAGCCTGGAAGTTAGGGTGCCCCATTTCTTCCTGAGAAACTTGAACTCAGCTGGGTGACATGGGCTGGAGGAAGAAGGGCTTCAAGCACTTCCTTCTTCGGGCTCTTTGTTTTTTATTTATTTTTTATTTTTTATTTTTTTTACAGAGAGGAAGGGAGAGGGATAGAGAGTTAGAAACATTGATCAGCTGCCTCCTACACACTCCCCACTGGGTCTGTGCCCCCAACCAAGGTACATGCCCTTGACCAGAATCAAACCTTCCTTCTGTCTCTTTAGGTAAAGAGATCAGGACAGCAAGCAAGAATTCAGTCACCAACCATTACCGTCGCTGCCTGGACTCACTTCTCTCCAGCCTCCTAAGCCCTTCCGGACTCCTGCAGATCCTGGCTCAGGGGCGAGAGGAGGAGATGGCACCGGGACTGGTGCCCCAGGGAGATGGGGTGGCTTAGGGTTGAGCTGGAGGGATTCAGACTCTCCGGATTGGAATGTGAGGGAAAAGAGGTCCCCTCCCAGCAGTGAAATGAACGCACAGATGAGAAATGCAGGGGAGTGGGTTGTCCTCATCCACCCCTCCCCCCCCCCGACTCTGTGTCCATCCCCAGGCCGAGGGTCATGGGCATTTACATGGGAGTGGCCTCTGTAGCTGACCTCCCTGCTCTCCCGGGAGCAGCCCTCCTGAAGCACATCCCCTACTGGACTCCGGCCTGTGGCAAAGCAGAGGCAGGCACCTGGCCTCCAGAACGTGCTTCCTGTGAATTGTAACAGGCGAGTTTATAAGCCGATTCCTTTGGTCTATACTTTTCTAAAATAAAGTGAGTGTATTTTTATATTCTCTGCATGTGTGAAAGCAAATCCTGCTGCGGTTCCTAACACATGGAGTGAACGCCTGTGTGATTCCAAAGAGGGAGCCAGGATGGACTTCCCAGGCGGAGGAGCCTGAATAGGCCCCAGGGCCTCGAGCTTCCAGCGAATGGGGCTGGAACTACCCCCTTGTGGTATTAGATGGGAGCAGGCTGCCTTTTCCCAGGGTTTGAATGTTATTAAAAGGTCCCGGTCAAGTTAAGTATAGCTTAACTCACAGTGTGTGAGGCTGTCAAGTCAGGGTCTTGGTAAAGTACTTATATTTTAAATATATTTGTATTGATTTCAAGAAGAAAGAAGAGGAGAGAGAGAAACATCAATGATGAGAATTGATGTCCTCCTGCACACTTTCCACTGGGGATTGAGCCCACAACTCAGGCACGTGCCCTTGTCCGGAATCGAACCAGGGACCCTTCAGTCCACAGGCTGACACTCTGTCCACTGAGCCAAACCAGCTAGGGCAAGTATTTATATGTTAGACTTGGGAGTCCCTTCACGGCAAGAGAATGGAGCAGAATCTTGTCTGCTGTACTTAGGGATTGAGGGGCACTTAGGAGTCTTCAGCCTCCCTGCCTGCTCAGGCAGCAGATACCAGGGACACTTCACGACCTCCTTTACTTCATTAGGATTGTTGGTCTCCTCTTATCTCTACGAGACTCCAGGGCTGGCACAAGAATGTATAAGCCCCTACAGCCCCCAGTGTTGTGAGTTGTCTGTGGCGGAGAATTTCATTCCTTTACTGAAAAAGATATCTGAGAGCAAGAGGGGCAGTAGTTCCATAAAGGACAAAGACTCATTTGTAGCAGATTTAATAGTCTCCCTCTTCTCACAGCCTTTGATTTTGCAACCAGAAGCAACTCCATTCCTTGTGAGTTTTGAGAGAATGCCCCTTCTTGAAGGCTAGGCCATGACTTGAAGCAACAAGCAATTGGGTGAAGGAAGTGGATGCCACCTGGTGCCCACCCCACCCAAGCTTATATGCACATTAAGTGCCCAACTGAGGTGTTGAAATGCCCTTTTTCTGTTCCCAGGCCAGGGGCCCTCCGCTGCTTGCTTCTCCTTTTTTATGGCTGGTCTTCAGGCTCTTTTCACACATTGACCTCTGTCACAGTGACAGCTGTCCAGACATTCACCTTTCCCTCAGCCTCTTGCAACAACTCTTGCAACTCTAGGATTCCCAGAATTGAGTTGGGGGAGGAGACGTGGAGACACGCTGAGCCTTTGACTCTGGGGAAATTTGGTCAAGGCCGGAACACCACGTGTGTTTCCCAGCTGGGTCCCGCAGGGTGTAAGCAGGGTGTGTTCCTCACTACCTGCTCTGACGAAAGCACTGGAAGATTGCAAGCCTAGGCCCACACATAGGTGTACTTGTGGACAGCAAAGGGCAGGCGTGACCAGGGTGTGGGCCAGCCATGGTGGGTTCTCAGAAGCAAAAGCAGCAGCAAACCCATGTGCTGTTGCCACCTGGTGGTCAGAGAGGACACAGCATGCTCCTCTGGCCCTCTTGGTCAGTTCTGAGTTTTATACCCACCCACACCCCCACTCCCTCCAAACTTGAACAACATGCAGTAGGCAGTGCCAACTAGGGAGGAGGCCTGCCTGCCACAGCAGTCCTTGGTCAGCTACCTGCTTACTTCCTCCCCTTTGGTCTGACTTTCTATTTTTCTCTGTGCATCCACCCCTGCCCCCACCCAGTGGTAACAAGGGAAACCGTTTATGGGCCTCTTGCTATGCACTGGGAACTGTTCTAAGCACTTTATGTTAACTCATTTAATTCTCATAAAAGCTCAACTAGGCAAAGGTGATTATCATCCTCATTTTGCAGGCAGAGAAACTAAGGCTGAGAGATGAAGTCACTCAATTCAGTTCTTAGGTTTGTGTTCTTTAAAAAAAAATTTTTTTTTATTTTATTTATTGACTTGAGAGAAAGGAGAGAAACACTGATCTGTTGTATCCATGCATTCATTAGTTGCTTCTTGTATGTGCTCTGACCGGGGGTCGAACCTACAATCTTGGCATATCAGGCAATGCTCTAACCAAGGGAGCTACCCCATCAGGGCCTAGGATTGTGTTCTTGATCACTACCCTTAATTGCCCCCTACCTAGTTTGTTAAACCTCTAAAAAACACAAAGTTGGAGACAGAAGACATGTTGGCAGAGGACATAGTTGGCTTGAAGTGTGAGTAGCTGCTTCATTCCCATTGGGAAATATACACACAAAATGGCCCAGAGAAGCAGCATTAGGAGGTACTCAGTCACTAAGCACCTGGAAATTCCCACCACCCTCCCTGCCTCCTGAATTCTGCCCACAGGATGCAGCCCTGGGGGTGGGGGTTGGGCTGGAAGCCTGCCCGCTGGGTGCAGCCTCCTCTCTAGCTACAAAAGTCCCTTCTCGAGAAAATGGTACTTTCCCGCCACATCCTCCTTGGGAATGCCGGGACATGAGTTTTGTGATGATGAGGCTATTTGGAGAGCATGATGGGACATGGGTAGCTAATCTAGCTCACCCCAGCCACTTGTTATCCGATTCCTGACCTCCTGGTCCTGCCTGCTCTTATTCTTAAAGGCCAGAAGGATGAGCATCACACCGAAGCAATAATGACAGTGCTCAACCCGCACAGAACTAGTTTATTCAGTAGTATGGGAAAATGGAAAAAAAAACACAAAAAAACAATCACAAAACCCTACAATATTTACAGTAACAAACTGTACAATCTGATGGTTAATGTCAAGTTAGCATCCAGCATCTTTGTATTTTTTTAAGTCAAGTCATCAGTAGTGAAAACCAGTGACATGTTGAACCCTTTGCGGGAATTTCTGAGGGGAGAGGGGAGAAACCGGGGCGGGAAAGCCAGAGACCAGCCTTACACATGGGAAACGGGAGCTTTTTCACCTGCTCCAGAGGCAAGTCCATGACGAGTCTGGATTACATGCTTAGCGTAAACGGTGACTCACGTGAGTAGCAGTTGGCAAAACTGAGGATCGGGAGGAGGGGCAGGGAGGTGACAGCCTGGAGCGAGGGGAAGGGCCTCGGGCCCCGTGCCAGGACTGCTGGGTACACACCCAACCTGTAACAGCCACATCAGACCCCCTGGGACCGGACACAAACCCATCCCAGCACACACCAAAAAAAAAAAGCAAATAAATAAAAATATATATATATTAACTCTCTCTTCGCAGGGAGCTGGGGTGGGGGGGGGGGGTTTGGGAGGGAGGAGGAGGAGAAAGAGGAACAGGACCTGGTCCTTTGAAGAAGAGAGCCAATTCCCAGAAGGGGTTAAAACTAGAGCATGTCTCAGAGGCCACAGCAGCTGAGGGGGGTCCTCTGTCTGATCTTGGAAGGACCCCGGTTCCCTCTTCCTCCCCGTCCCACCCACACAACAGCAAAGAAGCGCAACTGAACGTGACTGGCCTTCCCCGCGGGCTGCGGGGCTGGCAGGGAAATGAAGCACTTTTGGGTCAGCGAACTGAGCAAAGCCCGGGCTGCAGCGCGTGGCCAGAGTCCAGGACAAGGAGAGGAGCAGGGGTGGCCCGGCCGCCGCCCGGGGCACGGGTTCCCCTCAGAACGTGTTCATGCAGCATTTGGGGGTCTGGGGGCGCGGAGTCCTTCGGCTCCCTCTCCAGACGGGCTTCTTCAGTTCCTGGGAGGGGCGGCACGGGGGTGAGGCGCCCTCGCCAGCCTGGGGCCCGCCCGCCTGCCCGCCCAGGGCAGCCGCCGGGCTTGGCGCCCTGGGTGTGGCTTCGTCCTTTCCTTTTGGTGATGGCGATCGAGGGGCAGGCCCCCCGAGTCCCTCTCCTCCCAGAGGCACAGCAGATGGGAGACCGAGGAGAGGCTGGGGCGCCTCCTGGAGGTCCTATCCTCTTTGGGAAGGGAACAAGGGAGTCAGTTTCCAGCGTATAAAAAAAAATGAATCCCTGAAGTCATGAGAGTGGAGATCCTTTTTAAATTTTTTTTTTTTTCCTCTTTTCTGAAAAACTTTGTCTTGGAGATGTTGGCCCCAGGGGTCCAAAGTGCAGTGAGGGAGCGGGTGGGAGAGGGAGTTGGCACTAGGTGGCCTTGGGTGGGGTGGGCGCCCTCCCGGCAAGGCCCAGGCTCCTCAGATGGACGTTTCGTCGCTGCTGCGGGCGGGCGGGCGGGCGGGCGGGCGGCGGCAGGGAGCGGGCAGGATAAAGCACAAGACAGGAGTGGGCATGAGTGCCGCTGGGGGAGGCAAGGGAGCCTCGGGGCGTAGGAACCACCGGCCCAGGGTTAATGCAGGAAGTTAAAGAAGAGAAATCTGGAGAGGCAGGAGAGGAAGCGACAGAGAAGGCAGACGGAGGGTTAGTCGGAGCAGAGGAGACAGCGAGAAGCTTCCACCAGAAGGAGGAAACGGAAAAGCAACCCAGCTCCCCACCTCCCGCTCTGCCCGCTGCCCATGGGGCGCTGTGGTGCGTGGGCCTGTCGCCGTGAGGGAGCCGCCCCGTCGTCCTCTGCCAGCCAGCCAGACCGGCTGGGGAGGCCTCGCTGGGGAGCTCCGAGCCCAGCCGGGGCCTCTGTACCCCGTCCCGCTCACCCGGCCACACTCACTCGGAGCCTGACGAGTCCTCGTCCACCGTGCCTGCCTTGATGCTCATGGCGATGGGCATGACCCCGTTCAGCTGCTCCTGGAGGCTCTGGCGGGGCGGGGGGCGGGGAGGGGGCCCGGCCCGGCTGCCCTCGCTGGCGGTGGAGCCCCGAGAAGACGCGGTGCCCTGCTCCAGGGGGAGCCGCAGGAGGCTGCTCTTCTCGCTGATGGTGGGCAGACACTTCTTCTTGAGGATGCCTGTGGGCCAGGAGGGCAGGTGCCATGAGGAAGGAGCGGGTGGTGAGAGCACGGGGCTGCCCTAGAGCGCCCGGCTGGCACAGGGCCAGGGTGGGGGTGACTGCCCACTCACCTTTGTGAGGTTGGGCAGAAAGGCCTGGAAGGGGGCCCAGGGACCCCTCCCACGGCAGGGCATCTCCGTTCTCCCGCGGGCGCTCCTCACGGGCCCCGCTGCCACCGCTCTCCTTCGCGGTGGTCCCAAAGTCCGGCCAGGGGACCTTCCCGGGCCCCGAGACCCCGTCTGCTGGAGGGAGGGAGTAGATGAGTCCCAGAGAAGGCAGACAGCTGCGTCGCCACCCTCGTGCTGCCTCCCAGGCATGCCAGGCCCTTCGCCCATCCCCTTTCCCCCAAATGCCACGGCCCTGGCACCACCCACCCTTGGGGGTGCTGTGCAGGGGCAGTCTCTCGGCCCCGGGCCCCAGCAGGCTGTCCCAGCCCGGCTCTCCGGGGAAGGCGGCCGCCGCTGCCTCCTCCTCCTCCTCCTCCTCCTCCTCCTCGCTGTCCGATGAGTGGGTCGAGGCATAGGAGCCGCTCTGGTCATCTTCCAGGGACAGGTCACTGTCAGAGTCTGTGTCGGGGTCTGGGAGGGGGAGAGAGCTCAGAGCTGGCCCGCTCTCAGCGAAACCCAGGCAGCTGCACCCTCACCCGGCCAGCCGTCAGAGCACCCATCCTCACCATGCTGCTGGTCTTGACCTTCCAGGAACAGGCCGCCGGGGTCCCCCAGGCCAGGGGGCGCTTGCCCAGGATTCAGTGTGGACTCCTCCCTAAGAAGACAAGGCCGTGCCGGCAGGGTCAGCCTGTCCCTTGCCCAGTGTCCCGTTCTGGTTCCCAGGGCCTGCCCTGTGACCCTTACCGCGAACTCAAGCTGCCACCGGGGTCGGCCTCAGAGCGCATTCCCAGCATGCACAGGGCTCTTCTCCCCTCCCTGGCCGCTCCCCCCCTCCCCCACCGGTCACTGGGGCTCTCACCTCAGCAAGAAGGGGATGTAGCTGGGCTGACTCTTGCCCGAGCGGCTGGCGCTGTGCAGAGAGCCAACCGAGTCTCCGTAGGGCTGGTACAGCCGCCCATCTGCATACGGGCTGGGGCAGTTGTAGGACTGGATGGGGGACACAGAGGTCAGTAAGTGCAGGAGCAAGAAAGAGGGGGGTCTAGGTTAGGAGCAGAAGGGCTGGGGGAGCCTGCCCCAAGCTGGAAGAGAGGCCCACATCTCCACTGCTGGTACAGGACCGGCTCTGTCCCCACTGTGCCGGTCCTGTGACCACGAGCGCCTGGACCTGGCGTGTACGGGCATGTTGGTAAGAGACGGCACTGGGAACTGTCTCCTCAGAGCCTGCTGGGGGCCTGGGAGAATTCACCTCCAGACCGGGGGTTCTCAGGTGCTGGGGCATTCATGACCTGATTACCTGTCTGGGCCACTTCCTCACCTGATTCTCCCAAACTCCAGGCCCTCTCCCCCAAGTCAAAGCCCCTCCCCCACCCCTCAGGGCCCCCTCTTCCCAGGCCACACGTACCACTCTACCACCCCCTCCTCCTTCCAGGAAAGAATGCAGGGATGGAGAGAAAGTGGGACCTAAGCGCAGAGAGCAGGCTGCTTGGGCCTCGCGCCTCTCCCCGGACTCCCCGACAGCCCTCCTCCTCCCTGCGCCCGGGGCCCCTCACCGAGGTCAGGGTAGACTTGGTGGTCAGAGCAGGGTCAGGGCTGGGCTTACGGCTGCAGGCAAACTTGAGTGCTTTCCGGACCTCCTTGCTAAGCACCACGTAGGAGAGGAAGATGAGGGGGCCCTGGCAGGCAGGAGGCAGCAGCGGGTCAGCGCCCATCGGAGCACCCACAGCCGCGCGCCCCCTCCCGTCTCCGTGGGGCCCCCAGGCCTGGGCCGGCCGGGTACCTGGACGCAGTTGCAGGCAGCAAAGAGGTAGTGGAAGAGCAGAGTGTCGCTGTTGACGGACAGCAGGGCCAGCAGCCAGGCGGCACTCAGCAGCAGCAGGACAGCGAAGGAGGGCCTCAGGCCCGAGCTGGGGGGCGGGGAGGACTGTGAACGGGGCCCTGCGGCCTCCCACACGCTGCCCGCCCCTGCCCGGCGCCCACCCCCGTACTCACACGGGGCCCTTCTTCTCAAAGCCCTGCCGACGGGCAGCACAGGAGGCCCGGGCCGCCAGGATGTACAGGAAGACACTCATCTGGCGGGGGAGGGGGCGGCACGAGGGGAGCGTCAGGGAACAGCCAGCTTCCACCCCACGGGCCCTGCAGCCTCAGCTGTTCTCAACGAGGATCTGAGGCCTCAACTCACCCCCCTCGTCCCCCCCTCACACACACCCCAGCCCACGTTCTAGCGCTCACCGAGACAGCGAAGGCCACAGGGCCAGCGAAACTCCAAATGAGGGTGTCGTAGATGGAGAGCCAGCAGAAGTCGGGGTTCCCGTAGCCCTCGGGGTCCAGGCCCACGGCTAGACCTGGCACACGGGGACAGCAGCAGGGGAAGGGGTGGTCAGCGCCGGAAGCCGTCAGGGGCCGTCAAGTGGGCTCACAAGGCCGGGCACAGAAAACGACGGTGCGGCCCCATCTGTCCACGCCGTCCTCTCCCCACGGGGACCCAGCCCCTGCGTGGGGGCTTCAGGGACCCGGCTCGACCAGAGGGACAGGATGCCCCTGGTCTGGGGCATCGGGATTGGCGCCTCTGGGCCTGGGATACGGTGGGAGAGCGCAGTGAAGGGGGCCATGCGGGATGTCGGACCTCAGTCCCGGGCGAGCGGGCGGGCGGGTACCTGTGATGAAGGCGGGCACGCCCCAGCCCAGCATGTAGTAGAAGCGCATGGGGCCGGCGTTGACGTCGCGCACCTCGGTGAGCGCCCGGTACAGGTGCAGGGCCTCCAGCAGCGCCCAGGAGAAGGTGCAGAGGAACAGGAAGTGCAGCAGGATGGCGATGACTGTGCAAGCAAACTGAGGGCCGGGCCGGGTCAGGCCGGGCACCCCAGGCACCCCCAGAGCGCGGCTTCCACAGGGGGTGACAGCCTGGGTGTCGGGGGTGCTTCAGGGGGGGAAGGTGTTTCTAGGGTGCTGGGAAAGTAAGGGAGCTAGAGAAGAGGAAACCTGGGCCAGGCCCCGGGCTGGGCTCTTGGACAGCGACTGCTGCAGGAGCAGGTTGAGGGGGGCGGAGAGCTGAGAGCTCAGGAGGGGGAGGGGCCTGGGTGAGAAGGGACAGCTTACTGGGAGGTCAGCCTGGTTGATTCCCAGGAGGAAGACCAGCTGAGCCAGGCCCAGGGCGGCCGTCAGGTTCCGGCGGATGCCGTGCTGGTTGGAGCGCAGGGCACGCAGGAGGGTGAGGAAGAGGAAGGTGAGCAGCAGGGCGGCCAAGGTGACCCCTAGGGCCACGTACGTCAGGGTCTTCAGCGGCAGGATCTCCCCGTTCTGCGGGGCGGGTGGCAAGGGGCAAAGGGCGGAAGGGGGGCGGGGAGGGCGTTAGGAAGAGCAGGGCCTGAGCCCCCAGCCCCGAGCCCCGAGCCCGGCTCACACCCCGGCTCTGGGGGCGTCCCTGCGGGCCCACCTCCCGCCGGGACACGTCCATGAGCACGGCGAAGCTCGTCATGTGGTTGCACTGGCAGCTGACGTGGCTCTCGTTGCGGAAGACGACCTCGCAGCCTCGAGCCGACCAGCCACCTGTGCCGCTGACCCTGCGGGGAGGAGGCAGGGTCAGGAGCCGGAGGGGGGGGTGCCCAGGGGCCCCAAGCCTCAGGGGGGGTGGGGGGCAGGGCAGGCTCACAGGATCGAGTGGTTCCAGAAGACACAGATGGGCTTGGTCCGCTCCTCCGTCTCCAGCAGCCGGAACTGCACGGTGACGGGCTTGTCCAGGGCGCGGGGCAGCCGCTCTTCGTCGTCATGGACGCTGATGCTCACCACGGGTGTGTTGATGACGGGGCGCTTGGGAACCCTGATGCGGGGCGAGCGGGTCCCCCATCACCACGGTCCCGCTGAGTCTCAGCACTCCTCCACCAGCCTGCACCCAGCCCCCTCCCCCCCCCCCCCCCCCCCCCCCCCGCCTCCCTGGCCGCTCACCGCAGGCTGCGCTTGTCCGGGTCGTAGTTGTGGGGCAGCAGCCCGGCCAGGGTGCGGTAGATGATGACGCTGGCCACGGCCTCGCCCTGGCTCAGCTCCGGGTGCCGCCGCTGCCGCCGGGCCAGCTCCTCGGGCTCCTGGGCCTCTCCGGGGCCCCCGGGCCTGACCACGGCGGGTGCTTCTGGGAGAGGAACACTGTTCACTCCGAGGGACCCTGCACAGACACCTCAGCCTGGCCCCGGCCCCGCCCCAAAGCCCCCACTGACCTCTGAAGACAGACTCCGGCAGGATGACCGTGGTCTCAAGGTCCGGGGGCCGCTCCCCCCTCAGCGCCTCGTAGCGGGGCAGCTTGGCCCCGGCGAAGTTCCCCTTGTCCAGGCGAACCACAGAGATGACTGGGGAGGGGGCGCAGGTCAGACGGCGGTGAGGCTGGCAGGGCCCCCCTCCCCAGGAACTCTCTCGGCAACCCCTCCCCCCCCCCGGGCAGCGGTCTGTCTCACCGATGTTGGGCGTGACGATGGTGAAGGGGCTGAGGTAGGTGTGCCGCATGTTCTGGGCCAGCGCGCTGGCGTAGGCCTCGTAGTGCTGCAGCAGCCAGGCCGTGCCGCCCTCCGTCTGCTGGATCAGCTCCCAGTGCCGCTTGTTGGCCGCGTCCAGGAGGGCACTGCCCACCCGCAGCAGATTCTGGGGGTGGGCATGGTCACGGTGTGCTGTGCCCACAGCCCCCCACCTCTCATCCCAATACCAGGCGCCAGCCTGTGCCTAGACCAGCCCTGGCTCCCCACCCTCCCTCTAACCCTTCCTCCTCATCTCTCAGCTGGCCAGGCCCTGTGCCTGGACCCGCTCCCTACCCTGGCACTGTGGGCAGAGAAGCCTGGTCAGACCAACCTCCAATACAAACGTTATTTTTTATGGGCAAACTTGCTATGGAAAGCATTGGGGCCCGGCCGGCGCGGCTCAGTGGTTGAGCATCAGACTACGAACCAGGAGCTCATGGTCCAATTTCCGATCACGGCACAGGCCCAGGTTGCAGGCTCCAACCCCAGTAGGGGTGTGCAGGAGGCAGCCGATTGATGATTCTCTCTCATCACTGATGTTTCTCTCTCTCTCCCCCTCTCCTTTCCTCTCTGAAATCAACAAAAACGTATTTTAAAAAATAAAGAAAAGGAAAGCATTGGGAAGAGGAGTTCTCGGTTACCCAGGTGCCGGGCCATGGCTCAGGGGATCGCACGGAAGTCTCATGCCCGCTGGGAGCTGCCCAAAGGCAGGGGCGGGGAGTGCTCCGGACTCTGCCCTCAGGAGCAGACTCGCTCAGAGACCCCTCCTCACCATGAGCCCCCTGACCCCCCGGCCCCCTCTGAGCCCCACCTCAGTGAAGTGCACGTCCTGTGTGGCCGACAGCCCGAAGCCCCGCTGGGCGCTCTCGTGGGCCAGCAGCCGTGTGGCCAGCTGGTAGGCCACCTTGACGTCACTGCCGAAGTAGCCAGCCGTGTGCTGGGTGGCATTGCGCAGAAGCAGCGCCAGCCGCTGGGAGCGCCCGGAGTCCAGGCCTGACTCGTTTCGCTGCAGCCGCTCAGCCTAGGATGGAACCAGAGGGAGAGGAGGGTAGGGGGTCAGCGCAGGGCGGTGGCAGAGAGGTCCCTAGAGGCCAGAACTGGTGTGCAGGGGCCTCAGCCACAGGGAGAAACGGCCTCTCCAAGCCGGGGCCTCAGGAGGCAGGAGGTGGAATCCCAGAATCCCTTTCTCCAAGTTGGGTGGGCCTGGTGAGACTGGGCAGGGGACGGGGAGGGAGGAGGTGCCATGGGGAGGTTCACTTACAAAGCCCTTCAGCTCGGAGAAGGTGAGTGACGTGCAGTTGAAGAGGTTTGGGGGGAGCCACCCCCTGTGCTCGTCACAGTGGCGCACAGCGGTCCCTGGGGAAGGAAGCCAAGAGGGCTGCCTCAGAGGAGAGCCCGGGAGGCAACTGGACCTCGTGGGCTAGAGACGGGAGACGGGCAGACGAGGGCCCTGCCCTCCTGTAGCCCAGGTGAAAATGGGAGCACAGGTGTGCACAACACTCCAGCCAGAGGCTTGGCCAGACGAGCCTAAAGAAGGGCTAAGGAGCACAGGCGCATGGTCTCCTTGAGCCCCCCCCCTCCCCCCCCCACCTCGTCCCTGCCCCCCTCCAGCCACCACCTTCTGCTCTCAGCCATTCTCGGGAACTCCGCTCTTCGTCAATCTGAGGACCAGCACCAAACCCCATCCCGGGCTGGGTCCCCTGGGACAGCGCCCAACATCCCCTGCTCCGCAGACTATGTCTAGTGGCATAACTCCAAGACCAGGTGGTGAACTCAGGCTGAGACCCCTGTGGGGTTCCTCTTTGAATCGCCAGCACCCAACCCCGTGCTGGGCGCCCTGTAGGTCTCTCAGCACTTTTTAGTTAAGAGTCCAAGATGGAGGTGCTATTCCTCTGGGCACCCTCGGGGACAGAGGAACCATGACCCCGGGAAGGATGGGACATGGAGCCTGTAGGACCTGCAAGCCAGAGAGGGGGTCCCGGGGTCTGCAGCCAGGGGCTTTCCGCCCTCACCCCACCTATGAGAGGCTAAGTCCTCCACATCCCGTTCTAGGCCTCTCGGCCTTCAGCACGTACCAAAGGAGCCTTTGGGGCAGGGGGCGGCAGCAGGCAGCCCGAAGCGGGTACGGGGCCACCAGATCCCAGCCTCGATGGCCCGTGGGCAGCTGTCGTAATTCACTGCGGGGAAGCACACACGGTCACCCGGGAGCAGGTCTCCCCTGCGGCTCTGCCCAGGCCCCCAGCCCTCCCTCAGCATCCTCGGGTCTATCACCAGCGTCTGCTCCTGGGACAGCAGGGGACCTGGCACACCGCGAGGGGGGCCACCCACCTTCGCAGCCGTTGGTGGTGACCTCGGCAAAAGGGTTGTCACAGCGGTCGCACTGGCGCCCGATGACCCCCGGCTTGCATGGACACTGGCCGTCCTCGGGGTCACAGACCCGGGACAGGGAGCCCGTGGGGTAGCAGTCGCACAGGAGGCAGGTGGGGCTGCCAGGGGGCCGGTAGTGGTTCTCCTGGGAGGGGAGAGGGTTTCTGGCTCAGGCACTTTGCTGGACTAGGGACGGGGCGCACCCTTTCAGCTGAGGCCCCTTGGAGAGACGCCCCCTGACCTCAGGTTCCCCCCGCCCCACGAACAGTATTCAAAATATTTCACAAGTAACAATGATCGGGTGTTTGGCCCATCAGCAGCACACGGCCCGTCCCTCGTGAAGCACTGGTCTGGGTCCCCCAACCTCCCAGACACATGAGGACTAAGAGCCACTTGCCCACCGCATTAGAGCAAACCGCAGGCCGCAGCCTCTGCAGGAAGTCCTCCCCCATGGTCCCCTCAAGGGCCCAGGAGGCGGAGAGCAGAGGTCAAGGTCTAGGTCGGGGCTGTCACCTTGCAGTGGCACTCGCCGCTTGTCTTGTTGCAGTCTGGGTCGAAGCCCTTGCTGGCATCACAGTTGCATGGGCCGCATGTGGGGTGCCCCCACCAGCCTCGGGGGCAAGGCTGGTCAATCCTGCAGAGAGGGGCGCAGGCAGGCATGAGCTCCCTCTGCCATTCTTGCCCGGTGTGGCCCTGGGTGGCCCTTCTGACCCTGGTGCCACTTCACCAGGCGCCCGGTGCTCTGAGGGACGCCCCAGAGGGAGGTGGTAGCCACGGGGACCCGCTACTGGGTGCCCGGCCCTCTCACCTGGTCTCACAGTACGGCCCAAGGTAATTTGGGGGACACTCGCAGGTGTAGCCGTGGGGGGCGCTGGGCTTTCGGGTGCACGTGGACTGGTGCTCACAGGGGTTCAGGTTACACACGTTCGTACAGTTGTCACCATAGTAACCTGGGACCAGAAGGACGGGCGAGGCTCAGTTCCCGCCCTCCCCCAGGACTTTCTTCATCCGTCTCCTTCCACTGAGAGCACCATGCCAGCTGGCTGCGGCGGTGCAGGGCAGGCGGCTGAGGCTCAGAGACGTGATGCGATTGGCCCCAGGTCACACAGCAGAGCCAGTCTGAGGCCTCGGGTGCCCGCTCACCTGCCCCGTTTCCCCGGATCCCTGGCTCACCTGGATCGCAGCTGCAGGAGTAGCTGTCCCAGTCATCGCTGCAATAGCTGTTGGCAGGACACGGGTTCGAGTCACAGGGATCGGGCAGGCTACAGCCTGGCTCCACGTTGATGCTTTCCCCGCGGCTGGGATCCAGGCTGCTAACACCCTTGGGCGTCTCGCTCACCCGCACGCCCTGGGAAGGACAGGGGCCGTGTTGGGCCTCCGTGGAGCAGGCCTCCCGGTGGCGGGGGGGAGCGTGGGGGGAGGTGGGAGTCATGGCTGGGAAGGTCGGGGGAAGATGCTCACCTGCAAACAGCCCCGGAAGCCTCGGGCCACACTGCCGGCGGGCCCCGGCACTCCGCCCACCGTAATGTTGCTCAGGTGCAGCCCGTGCAGCCGCGGGCCCAGGTTCCCCTCTGCCCGCTGCTGCCCATAGTCGAAGGACAGGATGGCATGGCCTGGGCCCCCACTGGCTCCGAGGGCCAGCTGCGCATGGTGCCAGTCGCCGTCATTGGCCCGGCCTGTCTCCAGGCGGAGCGAGGAGGCCTGGAGCCCCGTACCCTCCACACTCAGCACGACGTGGCCCTCCCGCAGCTGGCACAGGGAGGAAAGAAAGGAGGGTCATCAGACCACCTGGACTGGCTCTTCTTCCAGCCCGCTGTCCCCTTCCCGACTGGCAAACCCATCTTGCTGCCCCTCTGAGGCCAGAGGACAAGGTGTTATTTCCTTCAGGCCCAACAGGTGGCGGCAGTGACCACCAAACTGATCATCTGCCTCTTCATTCCCAGGAAAGACCCATCTCAGACCAGCCCCCTGGAGGCTGCTGCAGCCCTGGCCAGGGATCACCTATCCCCTGCCCTCCCCAACCCTCATCCCCCCACCCCCAGTGCATCACCTGCAGGGTGATGGTGCTTCGCCCCCTGGTGACAGCCTGCAGTAGGACACCATCGGCCTGGCGTGTGCGGAACATGAGGCTGAGGTGCCAGGGCTGGGAGATGGGCAGTGAGAGGCCATGCCAGGCCACCAGACTGGTGCCCAGGAAGCGCTGGGGGTTGGCCATTTCTGGGGAGCAGATAAAGGCAGGCTGAGGGGCGGAGCAGACGGGCGCCTCAGGAGACACGGTGCTGAGCGGGGGTGGCCCCGTGGGAGGCAGGTCAGGCACTGCCTCTCCTAGCGCCCCCTCCCTCACCGGGCCCGCCCCCAGAGCATTTACCTGCCCTGGGCCCGCCCCACGCTGTGCCCACGCCTGTCTATCACTGGGCCCTTTGTCTCCTGTGCTACCCTCTCCGGCTCTGCCCAGACACGCTTTTCCACCCGCAGCCCCGGCTCGACGGGCCCTGCCCAGCGCCTGTCCCTGCCAGGGTTCCCGGCACTGCTGACAGCGCGGGGCCCGGCCTCTCCGCCTACCCTGGGCACAGCTTTTGCCCCCGAAGCCCAGGGGGCACTCGCAGCTGAACGCGTCCCACTGGTTCACACAGGTGCCCCCGTTGTGGCAAGTGTTGCTGTCACACACGTTCTTCTTGGGAGGGCAGCCTGGGCGGAGAGAAGGGGGCTCAGGCAGGGTCTGGGCCAGGGGCTGGAGGGGTTTGAGACCCCCTCCCCCCCACCCCGCCTGCGGGTGTCCCCGGACCGGGATCTCCCCCCTGTGCACTGGGCCCGGCCCCGCCCCGCCCCGGGCTCCGTACCAGGCACGGTGCCGTTGTTGGCGATGAAGTCGGCCATGTCCACGTGCCGGCTGTCCACCTGCAGGTCCCTCATGCAGCCCACGAAGTGCCGATTGCGGACGGGGAAGCTCTCTGGCAGGTCCGGCACCCCCCCCAGCAGCAGGGGCCCCGTCAGATCCAGAGACCTGGGGGCGCGACAGCGAGGATGCCTCCTCCTTCTCCCCACTCCCTGCCACCGGGCCCGAGAGGAAGGGCCTCGGGGCCCAAGGCGCCCTACAGAGCAGCGCCAGGAGGAGGGAGGGAGGCACCCCAGACCCACCTCCTCTCCTCACCGATCCACAAGGCCCTGCTCTCATCTCCCGATCTCGCCTGCTCCTACCCCCGAGGCTGAGCAGGCTCGGGGACATAAGGTGAGGGTGGCCCCCCGTCTGGATCGGTTCCCTTTTCAAGGCCCCAAAGGCCTCCTCTCGACCGTCCTCCCTGCCCAGCCTCTCCCCGCAGCCTCTCCCTGCCCAGGGCTCTCTCCCCGCTTACTTCTTGCTGCCGCCCTGGGTGCCCTGGGCAGCACAGGAGTAGTTGCCCAGCACGGCTCCGAAGCGCAGGGCCACGCCCGTGTCACAGCCGTCCACGCTCACCACGGCCACCTTCTGCTCCGACGGGCCCTGGGGGAGCCCTGTCTGGCCCAACAGGGGCTGCGGATGGGGAAGGGCAGAGAAGGGTTCGTGGGCCAGGCACAAAGACACGGGTGCACACAGACACCCTGTGGTGTCCACACGTGGGCACGTACGTGCAGTCCCGTGACCTGTGAGCTTAAAGCAGTGGTCGGCAAACTCGTTAGTCCTCAGAGCCAAATATCAACAGTACAACGATGGACATTTCTTTGGAGAGTCACATTTTTTAAACTTAAACTTCTTCTAACGCCAATTCTTCAGCATAGACTCGCCCGGGCCGTGGTGTTTTGTGGAAGAGCCACACTCAAGGGGCCAAAGAGCCGCGTGTGGATCGCGAGCCGCAGTTTGCCGACCACTGGCTTAAAGCAACGTCCACTTGCGTTTGGCGAGCGGAACAGAACAGGGAGCATCTGGCACTGCCCACCGGAACGGAAATGCCCCAGCAAGGTGACAAACGCCCACCCCTCCCTCCCTTTCAGGCAGCCGTGCCATGGCCCGCCCCCTGGAGGCAGTGCCACCAGGTCTGGGTGAGCACCTGAGCCAAGGGCAGGGCCCGCCCACTCCCTCACCCCGCCCACACCCACCTTATTGTAGTACTTCAGCTGAACTGTGTGCCACTGGCCATCGCTGACTCCCCCGGGCACAAACGGGGACACAGTGGTGGTGGACTCCCCTAGGGAAAGGAGACAGGTGGGCTGGGACGCCAGGCGAGGGCTGGGAAGGGGGTGGGGGTGCCCATGCTTGGTCCCGGGCCCAGGCCTGTCTGCCTGGGAGAGAGTCTGACTTGGGGTCGGGGGCGGAGAGGCATGGCGCCCCTGGGGGACAGGCGAGGACAGGGGGCACCGGGGCACCTGCGGAGAAGGTGAGCTGGACCTGCTCCTGGATCACCTCGAGGGCCACAAAGTCGTGCTTCTCGTTGAAGCGGCCGTTGTACAGCAGCAGCCCGTCGCGCTCCTTGGTGGCGAACCTGTGCGAGAGCCGGGCACGGGGGCAGGGAATGGGGCACCCATGGGCACAGCCAGCTCACCCAGCCACCCACCTAGCCCTGGATCCTATTCGGTACCATCCAGACGGCTGGCACCTCGGTCAAGGCCATGGGCCAGGGGTCTAGAATGTGGAAGATGAGCCCAAACCAGAACCGAAACCCTGGCCTGCTGGCTCCCACCCCCGCGGGCTGGGGGGAGAGGGGGAGGAGGGACAGGTGGGCCCTGGTGGGTGAGGAAGGGCGGCTGGCAAAGTGCACAGGCCTGGTTCTGCCAACATCCTGCACCCAGAACCCTCCCCTTGTCTGCAGAACAGGAGGCACCGGACTCCCACCATCCCCCCGCCCCCGCCCTGGCCCGGCCACTCACGAGAGGGCCAGCGTGAAGTGGAAGCGCTGGCGCAGGCCTCGGAAGGTGACGAAGGAGCGTGCAGGGAAGCTGCGGGTGGTCACCTGGCAGAAGGGCTTCTGGAAGTCCCCGGAGGGGCAGTCGCACTTGAAGCCGCCCACCAGCAGGTTGACGCAGGTGCCCCCGTTCCTGCAGACGCCGGGGCTGCAGCGGCCTGAGCGGGCACTCACCTCGCAGTGCTCGCCTGGGCAGGAGGGACGGACGGCAGGGTGAGGGCCAGGTCCCTGAGAGGAGGTGGGGGACCGGGGCTCCTCCCCGCCAGGCGAGACCGCCCACGGTCTCCGGTGACCCCACAGCACTCCCCAACTCTCCCAGCACCCCTCTTCTTCCTCCATCTCCTCTGCTATATCTCAATGGACCGTCCTCACCACCATCCCCTATAGTTATCCCCCTCTCCTGCACGGTCCTGAAGCTCCCAGGCCTGCTACACGCCCTCTGGGCCTGTGAGCTCCCCGATCACAAGGCCCAGGTCCCTAGCAGCCTTTGGTACCAAGCAAGCTGGGGTGCTCTGGCCCCTGCAGGGGTGAATGTGCAGGGAAGGAAGAGCTGCAGGGCAGCACGAAGCTGGTGCCAAACGCCTGCCTCCCTCTCGCCCTCCCTCTGTCCGTCCGTCCCTCCCTCCCTCCCTCCCTCCCTCCCTTCCTCCCACTGGTGCTTTTGTCCCATCAGGCGCCAAGATCAGTTTCCCTCCCTGGGGATGAGACCAGGCTTCCACTTGGATTCCTAGGAGTTGGAGGGGGGGGGGCCTGGGGGGAGGGGTGGTGCGGACTCCCCAGACCTCCCACCCTGAGCCCTGGGGTCCAGCCTGGGACCTCTGTGCACGTGGGAGATGCTAAGTTGGGCACTGAGCGCCAGGCGCAGACCAGGATTCAATGGAGGAGCTGAAAATTCCAATGGGAAAACCCACCCCCTTCTCTCCCTCCCCATTCCCAGATTCTAGAGATAGGTTCTCAGCTCCTGTGCCTAGTGACTGGCTCTTGTTTCCATGGAAACTGTTGTTCGCCTACTCTAAGCCCCCCCCTGTCATCCTCCTGGACAAAGACTCCCCTCCCCTCCCTGAAGCCCACCCCTCCCCTCCCCCCACCCACCCCCACCCACAGCAGCAGCTGAGAGGAGTCAAGTCTGGGAAGTTCTGGGCAGGAGGATGCGGCGGGGGAGGCGGTGGCGCCACTGCGGGACGAGCCGCGGGCACGGCTCTGGGGGGGAGGGAGCCAGGCCTGAGGCATGGGGCAGGAGGGCCACGGGAGAGGGGAAGGGGTGTCCAGATGAAGAGCGAGGGCCTGCAGGGAGGGGTCAGGAGCACAGAGCAGAGGCAGCCAGCAAGAGCCCGACGGGGTCACAGGCCAACAGGGAGGCCTCCTGGGCGGGACCCTCTTTTTTATGCACCTGTCAGGGTCGCACGGGTGCAGTGATCTGAAACATCCTTGTGTGTCCCCCCTCCCCCCCAGCCCCTCCGGTGTTCCCAGCTCTCCCAGCCTTCCCCTCAAGGCCTGGGAGAAAAGCACTTTGGCAGCACAGACAGTAACTTACACTGTGTCTAGGGCAGGGCGGGGGGGGGTGGTGGTGGTGGTGGTGGTGGTGGTGGTGTAGATCAGGGTGGAGGCCCAGCCTCACCTCTAATCAAGCTTCGAGGTGAGACCTGGAGCCACTATTTCCCATAGGCCACGTCTTTCCACGTATTAAGTGAATTAAATGAATCCTCAGGACTGCCCGTGAGATTAATACTCACGGCTGCCACAGGATGTGATCATTTCCATTTAAAATACGGAGGCACAGAGAGGTTAAGGAACTTGCTTAAGGACACAGGAGGAGGGGGGGGAGGAGGAGGAGGAGGAGGGGGAGGGGGAGGAAGAGGAGCCTTGCTCACCGGTAGGACAGGAGGAGGAGGAGGGGAGGAGGGAGAGGAGGGAGAGGGGAGGAGGGGAGGAGGGAGGAGGAGAGGAGGAGGAGGAGGAGGAGGGGGAGGAGGGAGGGGAGGAGGGGAGGGGAGGAGGAGGAGGGGGAGGAGGAGGGGGAGGGGGAGGGGGGGGAGGAGGGGAGGAGGGGAGGGGGAGGAGGAGGGGAGGAGGGAGGGGGAGGAGGAGAGGAGGAGGAGGGGGGAGGAGGAGGGAGGAGGAGGGGGGGAGGAGGGGGGAGGAGGAGGGGAGGGGGGGGAGGGAGGAGGAGGGGGGGAGGAGGAGGAGGGGAGGGAGGGGGGAGGAGGAGGGAAGAGAGGAGGTAGGAGGAGGAGGAGGGAGGAGGAGGAGGGGGAGGAGGAGGAGGGGGAGGAGGGGGAGGAGGGGAGGAGGGGGAGGAGGGGGAGGAGGAGGAGGGGGAGGAGGGAGGAGGGGGCGGGGGGGAGGAGGGAGGAGGGAGGAGGGGGAGGAGGGGGAGGAGGGGGAGGAGGGAGGAGGAGGGGAGGGGGAGGAGGGGGAGGGAGGAGGGGGAGGGGGAGGAGGAGGAGGAGGGGGAGGGGAGGGGGAGGAGGGGGGGAGGAGGAGGGGGAGGAGGAGGAGGGGAGGAGGGGGAGGAGGAGGAGGAGAGGGAGTGAGGAGGAGGAGGGGAGGGAGGAAGAGGAGGGGGAGGAGAGGGGGAGGAGGGGGAGGAGGGGGGGGAGGAGGGGGGGGAGGAGGAGGGGGGGAGGAGGAGGGGGAGGAGGAGGAGGGGGGAGGAGGAGGGAGGAGGGGGGGAGGAGGAGGGGAGGAGGAGGAGGGGGGGGAGGAGGAGGAGGAGAGGAGGAGGAGGGGGAGGGAGGAGGAGGGGGAGGAGGAGGAGGAGGAGGGGGGAGGAGGAGGAGGAGGGGGAGGAGGAGGAGGAGGGGAGGAGGAGAGGAGGGGGGAGAGGAGGAGGGGGAGGAGGAGGAGGAGGAGGGGGGAGGAGGAGGAGGAGGGGGGAGGAGGAGGAGGGGGAGGAGGAGGGGGGAGGAGGAGGAGGGGAGGAGGGGGAGGAGGAGGAGGAGGAGGTAACAAGACCCCCCTCGGCTCACCCGTGTAGCCGTCGCGGCAGAGGCAGGTGTAGCCGCCCTCGCGGCTGCGGCAGCGGCCGTGGGGCCCGCAGGGCCGCGAGTAGCACAGGTCCACCTCGGTCTCGCAGTAGTCGCCCGTGAAGCCGGGCGGGCAGCGGCAGCGCAGGCCCCCGACGGGGTGGATGGGCCGGAAGAGCACGGAGGAGGAGGCGATGAAGGGCGCGGAGGAGTCGAAGCGCAGCACGGACACGCAGCGCATGTAGTTCTCGCAGGGCTCGCGCAGGCAGATGTTGTCGTCGAAGGGCAGCACGCGCTGCGCCGAGATGGCGGCCAGCAGGCTGCGGTTGAGGTACAGGCGCTCCTGCAGGTCCTCGGAGGGCAGGAAGGGCGGCCCGCCCCCGGGCCCGGGCGGCTGGCCCACCGACAGGCTGACGTTGAGGATGCGGCTGCCGGGCGCGTCCGTGTCCCGCTGCACGTTGAAGACCACCACGTGGTCGGGCGGCGTGGCCAGCGTGGCGGCCACCGCCTGGATGAAGAGGCCCAGCAGCGGGGACAGGAAGCGCTCCGGGGACATGTCCTCCAGGCGCAGGGTGATGCTGTGTGTGAGCATCTCGTCCGTGATGATGGTGACGCGCAGGGCGCACTGGGCCGTCACGCTGTGCACGCCGTCTGCGGAGGGAGGGAGGGGCGGCCGTGGGGTCAGGACTGAGAGCCAGAGGGCCGGGCCTGCATGGGGCTGAGACCCCCGAGCTCGCTCTTGCACTGCTCAGCTGCCAGGAAGGGTCTCACTTTATTTATTTTTTTAATATATATTTTTACAGAGAGGAAGAGAGAGGGATACAGAGCTACCGTGTTTCCCCGAAAATAAGACATCCTCCGAAAATTAAGACCTAGCACATGGAAAGATAAGATATCCCCTGAAAATAAGACCTAGCTCAACTTTGGGAGAAAAAAATTAATATAAGACACTGTCTTATTTTCGGGGAAACAGGGTAGAAACATCGATGAGAGAGAATCATCAACCAGCTGCCTCCTGCACACCCCCTACTGGGGATGTGCCCACAACCAAGGTACATGCCCTTGACCGGAATCGAACCCAGGACCCCTCAGTCTGCAGGCCGACGCTCTATCCACTGAGTCAAACTGGTTTCAGCAAGGGTCTCACTTTAGAGAAACATCCATGTGAGAGGCACATCCACCGGTCGCCTCCCTCATGGGCCCTGATCAGGGCCAGGGATTGCACCTGCAATCAAGGGTAGGTGCCCTTGACCTGAATTCAACGGGCACCCTTCAGTCCACAGGCCTACTCGGAGCCAAACCGCCTGGGAGAGGCGCTCTTTTCGAACGGGCATAAGGGTGCCAAGGAGATGTGCCACCTGTGGGCAAGTCACTCCTTGAGGACCAGCCCCCATGCCTAGGGGATTCAATATGCAGAAGTCCTCTCTCACCCGCGCTGGATAGAGAGCGTCGGCCTGCGAACTGAAGGGTCCCAAATTCGATTCCAGCCAAGGGCACGTGCCTGGGTTGCAGGCTCGATCCCCAGTGTAGGGCAGTGCAGGAGGCAACCAACCAATGATTCTCTCTCATCATTGATTTTTCTATCTCTCTCTTCCTCTCCCTTTCTCTTTGAAATCAATAAAAAATATTCTTCTTTTAAAAAAGTGCTCTCTCCCCCAAACCCTTTGGTGTGTGAAGCCTGGTGCATCTTTTAATATCTGTACACCTTCCTCTGCCCAAGCCATGGGTCCTTGCAGGAGAATTGTATTCTGCCTTTTTCTTACCTCTCCACCGGACCAGAGCACCATGAGAGACCCACAGATCCAATCCTCCTGCCCCCTCCGCCTCTCTAGCTCAACACTCCCACAGCCCTGCCCCTGGCTGTGCTCCCCCCTCCGCCACCACAGCAGAGAGTGGGGGATGAACTGGGTCAGTGTGCCACCCGGTCCTCCTCCCGCTGAGCCCCATGGCTGCTTGGGCGCAGGCCACTATTCCCATAGCAACGCCCCACACAAAGCATTCTTCCCATCCGATTCTCCGGGCTGCTAAGGACAGCCTGGGGGGCTCCAGCCCAGGACACCCAGCCGAGCCACCTAGCCAGTGGCGACAGCACCCACTGCTCTGGTGCTCAGGGGTCTTGGGGGGGTGGGGGGTGGGGCCTGGGCAGCTGAGACCCTAGACAGAGCCCCCCTGGGCTGAAGTCTTCTCTGGCCCCAGGGCCTCTAACCACGCATCGCCCACTTGGCTCCTCCCGGCATCACACCAGGATGCCTGCCACACACTCACCAGCGGCCGCCCACTCACACACTCTGCGGTCTCACTCCGCCCACGCGCCCGAGCCCAGCAACGCCATCCACACCGGATACACGGAAACGGAGCTCGGAACGCACGCTGCGGGTCCCGGGGAGGGGGAAATGGCTCCGCAGGACTCTAAGGAGCGTTCACATTTTCAATTACGACAGCGGCCTGCACATAGCGGGTGTTCCGTAAACGTAAGGGGTGGATTGGAATCTCTAGTCAGTCTCTGTCGTGAAGAAATCGTTTTTAAAACACGGCAGGAGGGGCCTGAGATATAAAAAAGAACACACACACACACACACACACCCCGCCCCCCGCAGGAATGGGGCAGGAGATGGCGCCTCTGGGGCCGGGGGGGAGTCACAGAGGGGTCTACAAATGGACTCTGCTTTCCTGCCGTACCTGCTGGAGGCGGCTGACTGCCCGGGAGAGCTGGGAAGGCCATCTCAGCCATGTCTCGGCTCACTGGCCACCTGTCCTCCAGCATCGCGGCCTGAGGTTGCAAGGCCTGCCCCCTCTCTCAGCACCTCTGCGCGTCATCACCCGTGTCAGCTTCCCCCACTCTTGTCTCACAGCCTGTGCTTCCTACCTGGCCTACTACCCAGCCGCCTGCCTAAACGCACCTATTCCGGGAAGCCTGCCCAGATCTACTGGCCTCCGGCTCTGCTTTGCTCCCTCTTTCAGACCCGGCTGCACTCGGGTAGGGTGCTGGCACAGGACTCGTGTACCGGGGGCCTCTGCCTGATGACTCCTTGAGGGGAGAGGCCCTTCGGGCAGAAAGCAGAGTCTACGCAGAGTGCTCCTAACTGATCAGGGCGGGGAGGGGACAGCCAAGGCCAAGGAGCGAGAGAGACCTCACCAGCACGCGGCCCTGGACACAAGCACTCCTTCCCCGGTTCCCCACCGCCACCATCCAGGTCCCGCCCAGGCCCCTCGCCCACTGCGGCTCTGTTGCTTCCCATCTGGTCCGCCATCTGTGGCCACCTGCCCCCTCTGCCGTTGTCCCCCTCCCCAGCAGTTAGCCTACTGCTCTCGCCTTCCTTTCTGTTCCTCTCCCCTGCCTTGACCTGGGCCGCCCCTCCGGTGCGCAGGCCGTGTGGGAACAGGGGCGGGAGGTGCACCTCCTGGGCACGGCCTCTGACCCCGGGACACACAACCTGCGCCCAGAGCCCAGCCAGCCACATCTGGAAAAGTGCCAAGCCCCGGACCCTGGCAGAATCAGACTCCCAGCCTCCCTGCTCCTGGCAGATGTGCCAGCGGCGTTTGCAGGCCTTGGACAGGAGCTCCTGTGTGCCCGGCAGAGGGAGAAAGGCGAGGAGAATGCAGGTCCGGGGCAGCCAGCGGCCCGGGCTGGGGCAGCTGCAGCCAGTGGGCACAGGAGAAAGGAAACCAGAGAGGCAGCAGCACCGAGACCAAACAGGGGAAGACAAAGGCCCAGGAGAAGAGCCAGCGACAGAGAAAGTGGGAAAGGAGGAGAGACCAACACAGGAGAAGGCGAGAGGGCACTGCCGAGGGCCAGTGCAGAAGGGCCCCCACGGGCAGGGGCGGGAAGAGAGGAGAGACAAAGAACAAGGGCAGGAAAACAAAGGGGCAGTGGGAATCAATCCCCCCTTACCCCAACCTCCATGAACTTTGGGGTTGCCGTGGTGACTGCCTCCAAGGGTCAGAGCGGAGGAGAGGGTGGGGCGAGGGCTGGAGGGCCAGGGAGGCCTTCCCCTCTCTCTATCAGCGGGGAGTCGAGGTCTGGGGCTCGGCCCTGAGTGGGGTCCTTCTCCTCCGTGTCCTGCCACACTCGCTGAGGGCAGGCTGGGGCGAGGACAAGAGGGAGCGGCCGTCCTTCCCACTGCCCGGCCTCCCAGCAGAGAGAAGAACACGGGAGAGAGGAACTCCAGCCTCCCACCCCCTCCTCCTGGAGGGGAAACGGAAGCTTCGAAGGCACGGAGCCTTATTCCTGACCCCGAAAAGCCCCCACACCCTGGCCGCCAGAGGAACGGGCAGGGAAGGTCTGTCCAGGAAGGACCACGATTGGGGAGGAGCTAAAGCCATGCCTGCACCTCTCTCCTGCCTCTTCCTCCCTCCCTCAGGCCCAAACGCCCCTCCCTGATAGGTGTGGAACAGGGATCCAGGGCCAACCGTCCCCAGGGTGCAGACTGGTAACAAGGGGTCCTCACAGGGTCCCAGTGGTTCCCAGGCTTGGGGAAGGGCTCTGCACCCTGGGGCCGGCCCCTCCTCACGGGCGGCGCTCACTCCCCGTAGCTGATAGAAAAGGTACAAGGCCACCCCCACCCCAGCCCGCCTCCCCCTCTCCTTCAGGCCAGGGAGTCTGCAGGCTGAGCGCTTGGCCAAGCAGCAGGAATGCCCCGTCTGGTCCTGGCCAGGCTCCCACACTCAGAGGACTCTGTTCTCTCCCCCACCGGTGGGCTCAGGGGCCTCTGCCCTCCGAGGCCCTCAGTCCCCTGGCTCATCCTGGTCCCCACACCCCATTCCCGGAGCCCAGGCTGGTCCCAGGCAGCTGGGAAGGCCCGGGGTCCTCAGAACAGCCTCTCGGGTGGCAAGGGGGCCCAGGAGGTCTCGGCCTGCCCCGGGGAATCCCTGCAGCCCCTCCCCCTAGCCGGACCGAACCAGGGCCTCGGACAGTGGGGTCTGTTCGGACACAGACAATGAGCTCTGGCCTGACTTCCTGTGGGAGCTCTGAAGGGGGAGCCAGGCCAGGCCTT
Source organism: Pipistrellus kuhlii (assembly GCF_014108245.1). Taxonomy (NCBI): domain Eukaryota; kingdom Metazoa; phylum Chordata; class Mammalia; order Chiroptera; family Vespertilionidae; genus Pipistrellus; species Pipistrellus kuhlii. The sequence continues at coordinate 5,090,889 of NW_023425523.1, forward strand.
TCTGCCCGGAGGGGAAAAAGCGCTGGAGACAAAGTCCCCCTCAGCTGGTGTGCGGCTCAGCTGGGAGCCAGAAGGGGCCCCAGAGGCCCGACGGCAGGGTCCTGACCCCGCGGCGGCAGCCCTGTGCCCCACAGCCTCAGCTCCGCGTGAGATCACAGGAGAGCCCTGCTGGGTGAGGGGTGCTGACGGGGCCCACTGGCCTCCCTCCCCCTCCCCCAGCTCTGTGGGCCCCCACCCCGTCTTGCACCCGCCCTTTTCCACAATTCCTGGCAGCTACAGCCGGGGCAGCAGCCTCACAAGACTTCCTCCAGCACGTCACAGGCTGGTGGGCAGGGGCAGCCAAGCGAAGTGGCCCAGCTCAGCCTGCCGCTCTGGCAGCCAGGGCTCCCGGGGCTCCTTTCCCAACTGGCGTCTGCCCCTCCACCTCCGTGCCAGGCACCAGGCAAAACGGGCAGAGGGGCGGGCGGGCGGGGGGCTGGGGGGGTTCCCTCAGGAGTTCCACCCAGGCCAGCCGCCCAGGCCCGCCCCCGCCCCAGCGTCAGCCGGGCCCCTCCTTACCGGACACCAGCACGCTCATGATGGCCTCCAGAGGCCGGTTGTTGTCCAGGGCCCGGCTCAGCCTCAGCTCCCCGGTGGAGGCGTTGAGCAGGACCAGGCTGAGCTCGTTTCCCCGCTCGAAGCTGTAGGTCAGGCTGTCGGAGACGTCGGGGTCGTGGGCGGGCACACGGCCGATGGCGCCCCCGGGGAAGCTGCTGGAGCGGTTGGTGACGTAGTTGTTGAAGAGGATCTCGAAGTTGCCCAGCACCGGGGGGTTGTCGTTGCGGTCGAGCAGGCGGACGTGGACGGTGGCCCGGCTCACCAGGGGCGCCGAGGTGGCCTGGATGACCAGGACGTACTCGGGCCGGTCCTCGTAGTCCAGGTCCACCAGGGCGGTGAGCTCCCCCGAGAAGATGTCCAGCTGGAACACCTCGGGGATGTTGCCCTCCACGATCTGGTACATGATCTGGGCATTGGTGCCCTCGTCGGGGTCGGTGGCAGTGACCCTGGCCACGGCCAGCCCGATGGGGCTGTTCTCCTCCACGAACACGTCGAACTCGTCGTGCGCGAAGACGGGCGGGTTGTCGTTCACGTCCAGCACGGCGACCGTGACGTCCATGGGCGTGCGGGCGGGGGGCATGCCCTTGTCCACCGCGTAGGCCCGCAGGACGTACTGCGCCACGTTCTCGCGGTCCAGCCGCCGGAGCGTCCGCACGATGCCCGACGTGGACTCGACGATGAAGTCGCCGTCGCCGTCGTCGCCGCCCTGGAAGGTGTAGAAGACCCTGCCGTTGAGGCCGGAGTCGCGGTCGGTGGCCGAGATCTGCAGGACGCTGGTGAAGGGGGGCGCGTCCTCGTAGATGCTGCCCTGGTAGGAGTCCCGCAGGAACTGGGGGGCGTTGTCGTTCACGTCGTTCACCAGGATCTCCAGGTAGGTGGTGTCGGACTTCTGCGGGATGCCGTTGTCCCGGGCGGTGATGGCCAGGGTGTAGGACACCTGGTCCTCGTAGTCCAGCTCGGCCTGCGTGGTGACGGCCCCGGTGTCTGCGTCGATGCGGAACTGGGGGATGCTGTCCTCCATGAAGTAGGTGATGCGGGCGTTCTCGCCCGTGTCCTCGTCCGTGGCGCTGATCAGCACCACCGTGGTGCCCGCCGGCCGGTCCTCGTTCACGTTCACCGTGTAGTGGGAGCTCTGGAAGACGGGCCGGTGGGTGTTGGCGTCCGTGACGTTCACCACCACCTGCGCCGTGTCCTGCCGCGTGCCGTCGGAGGCGGTGACGGCCAGCACGTACTGCCGCTCCAGCTTGTAGTCCAGCGGCAGGGCGAGGGACACCAGCCCACCGCCGCTCTGGCTGGTGATGGAGAAGCGGTTGCGGGTGTTGCCGCTGGCGATCTGGTAGGTGATGACGCTGTGGGCGTCGCGGTCCACGGCCGACACGGTCACCACGCTGGTGCCCACGGCGGCGTCCTCGTTGAGCCGCACCGCGTACTCCGGCTGAGTGAAGGCCGGGTTGTTGTCGTTCACGTCCAGGACGGTCACGCTCACGCTGGCCGAGGCGGTGAGCGCCGGCGAGCCGTGGTCCCGGGCCTCCACCCCGAAGCTGTAGAAGTCCACCTCCTCCCGGTCCAGCTCGGCCGCCACGGAGATCCAGCCCGTGCCGTTGTTGATGGCGAAGGGGAAGTCGTGGCCGACGCCGGCGAGGCGGTACTCCAGGCGGGCGTTGTCGCCGGCGTCGGCGTCGATGGCCTGGACGTGCAGGACCAGGTAGCCTAAGGGCACGCTCTCCAGGACGGTGGCCTGGAAGGGCGTGCTGACGAAGATGGGGGCGTTGTCGTTGATGTCGAGCACCTGCACGGTCACCAGGCCGGAGACGTTGGACAGCGGGGGGCGGCCGCCGTCCTGGGCCCGGACCCGCAGGGTGTACTCCTTGGTCGTCTCGTAGTCGAGGGGGCTCACCACGTCCAGAGCGCCCGTCTGGGCGTCCAGGTAGAACTGGCCCCGCGCGTTGCCGCTCATGATGCTGTAATGCACCAGGGCGTTGCTGCCCTTGTCCCGGTCGGAGGCGGTGACCCTGAGCACGGGGCCCCCCGGCGTCACGTCCTCCCGCACCTGCACCACGTAGCGCTTCTCGCTGAACTGGGGGGCGTTGTCGTTGTCATCCTCCACGGACAGGAACACGGAGGCCGTGGCGCTGCGCGGGCCAGGGTCCCGGCCCTGGTCGCTGGCCTCCACCGTCAGCTGGTAGGATTCCACCTCCTCCCTGTCCACGGGGCCGCGGGTTCGGATCACCCCGGAGCGGGGGTCGATCTCAAAGACGTCCGAGGGGCCCGGCCCCTCGAGCAGGCGGTACAGAATGTTGGCGTTGGGAGGGGCGTCGCCGTCGGTGGCTCGGACGGTGAGCACCTCGTAGCCCACCTCCAGGTTCTCCCGGAGGCTCTCCTTGTACTCCTGCTGCTCGAACACGGGGTCGTGGTCGTTGGTGTCCGTCACCAAGATGGTGAGCGTGGCCAGGGCGCTGCGCCGGGGCATGCCGTGGTCCTGCGCCGTGACCCGGAACACGTGGGTGCTCTTGGTCTCCCGGTCCAGCTCCTCGGCCGTGGTGACGGCGCCCGTGACGGGGTCCAGGGAGAAGAAGTGGTTGGAGCGGCTGTCGAAGAGGGCGTCCATGGTGTACTCCAGCCGCCCCGCCTCGCCCTCATCCGGGTCGATGGCCCGCAGGGAGGCCACCGCGGTACCTGCCGGCTGGTTCTCGGGCACCGTGGCCTGGTAGCTGGGCGGCTGGAACTGGGGAGCCGTGTTCACGTTCCTTTTCCGACGCCCACCCGTGGGCTCTTCCGCCGTCTGCTCCCCTGCCCCCCCGAGCCCCGGGGTCTGCACCAGCTGGCAGGACTGGCATCTCAGCCGCGGGGCCTTCAGGCACGGGTGCTCGTCGGGCAGGGTGAGCTTGCCTTGCAGGGAGAGGTGGCCTCTGATGCCCAGGAGGCGACAGCTCCAGGGGCAGCCTTCCGGGGCGGGCGGCAGGGGGATGTGGGCCCCGGGTTCTGGACACCAGACCCTCAGCCCATCGTGGTGTGGCACCAGATGGCCGGTCAGCTCCGTCCCCGCATCCCTGCAGCGGCTGGTGTAGAGCCAGAGGTTGGAGGCTGAGGCCGGGCAGAGCCAGCCAGCGGGGGCGCAGGCCCCGGGGGAGCCGCGTCCTCCGGTCCCCAGGGAACGACAGGGCCCCACTTGGTCCCCCAGGAGTGGCGGAAGCAGCAGCAGCAGCAGCAGTAACAGCAGCGGCGGCGGCGGCGGTGGCGTGGGAAGGGGGGCGCGGGCCGCCCGGCTCCGCATCTCTCCCTGCTCCCGGCCCCGGCCGGCCGGGTCAACCGCGGCGGCGGATCCTCCTCCGGCTCCTGCCGGCCCCGCCGCGCCTCATGCCCGGGCCGGGGCGCGGGTCCCCGGGGGCCACTCGTGCGCCCCGCGGGGCCTGCGCCTGGTGCCTCGGCGGGGCCGGCGCTGCGCCCTCCGATGCGCTCGGGCTCCCACCTCTCCCCGAGCCGGGCCCGCGCCCGGTCACCGCGCCCACCCCGGGCTGGCGCTGCGTCCCCACTCGCGCGCCCCGCTCTCCCCACCTGCGCTCGCGGCCCCCGCGCGCCCCAGGCCCCGCCGGCCCCTCCGATCCCCGCGGCGGCCCCTCCGCCTCGGCGGGATCGCCCACCTGCGCCCACGGGAGCTGGTCACCCGGACGCGGCCGCCCCCGACGGCCCCGCGCCGCCCGCTCGCGCCCCGCGTCCCCGCCGCGGCTGCTGCTGTGGCCGCGGCGCCCGGCCTAGCCCCGCGCTCCCTCGCCTCCGCGGCGGGCCGGCGAGGTCTGCAGCGCGGCGGCGGCGGCGGCTCATTACCATAGACCTGCTCGCGCCGCCGCCGCCTTAAAGTGGCGACGCCAGCCGCACCGAAGGAGGTGGGCCCCACCCAGTGCCCTCCTCCGCATGGATGCTCTGAGCTTCCTCTTGTCCAGAACCCACCCAACCACCCGCCCCCAGCCCCGTATCCTCCCACCGCCTGGAGAGGAATCCACGATCAGAAGCCAGAGAGGGAGTAATGGTAACAGTGGCCCTACCCTAAGTGTGCTCAGAGGTTTTCCAAACATTTTGAAGGAATCTCGGAAGCCAAGTGCCCACCGCACACCACCTATAACTGCTGGCTGCTCGGAGCCCTCCCACAGGTCTAAGCTAAAATGGCCTTATCAAGCCTCCCCCATTTCCCAGAGACCCCAGGGCCCTGGGAATGCACGGTGGGGCCCTGAGCCCCTCCCCTCATCGAGCTGTGATCCAACCAGGCTGTCCCTCGGGATCCCACTGCTGGGCAGAATGTCCTTGTGGCTGGGACACCACCTGGGCTTTTCGCAGGGAGGGGAGCCGGGAGTGTTAGGGCAGAAGCCAGCTGGTGTAAACACGTTAAGATTGGCCAGTTCTGCAGCCGAGCGAGGGAGAAACTTGTCCAGGGTCCCGAGGCTGGCTGAGGGTGGAGCCGAGCTGAAAACAGGCTTCCTGGGGTCTGGACCAATGGGCCTCTGTCTGCAGAGAGGGCCTCTTCTCTTTCCTTCACCATCGATGTCCAGCTGTCACGCCCCTCCTCCTACCCTCGGCTTCGTGACTCGCACCCGGCCCTGCCCCGTGCTCAGGGCTCCGGGGCCTCTTCACCTGCTGGCCCATGGCCCGGACCTCCCACCGGAAAGGGGTGAGCGGGTTCCAGGAGCTCTGGTGTGGACGCTGACCGCGAAGAAGAGGGGGATCCCCTCTCTGCTACCCCAACCAGGGCCACCATCCGGGGACTGCAGGGCCAACTGGGTGAGGGGAGAGCTGGCTCGGGCAGGGGCCTGGCTGTGGGGAGAGCTGGCTCGGGGAGGAGGCCAGGGCTTTAGTCCGCCCCACCGCCCTCTAGCTGTGCAACCGTGGTCCAGTTCCTGCGCCTGAACCTCCCTTTTCTAGATAGAGGGGTTTGGATAAGGTCAATGGTTTTCAAAAGTCTATTTAGCAGTGGAATCGTAGTGTGTGTGTGTGTGTGTGTGTGTGTGCGTGTGTGTGTGTCGTTGTTACTCAAATAAAATATAAAGTAGAAGCTCCAAATATGAAATGGGTAAAGGTAGAGTGGCAGGGTGGAAGAGGAGGTCAGGGACTTGCTCCAACATCACTGCTCCCCCGACCAAGAGATCCCTCGGCCACCAAGTGGAACCGGAGGGTCTGGAAGAACCCAGTTTGAAAAAGCATGGGCCCACCTGCCACTACTGTGCTCTGATCACAAAAGAGGAGCCAAGAATCCCCTCCAGGGGCCCCCAGGCTCAAGGACCTTCTGTGTGGCCCACCCAGGGATGCCAGGAATGAGGAATCAGCTTTCCTCTCTCTCGCCAGGGGGAGGGAAAGGAGCCAGGCCTGGAGACTGGGAGAGGGCTAGACCACATCCCCGGCAATGGCGATGGACCCGATGGACGGGGGAATCTCCTCCCCTTTAACCAAGATGACTTTTTTCTTCTAGTCAAGGCCAAGGGCAGCTCCCCAGACAGAGGTGGCTCTGCCTCCTGGGACTGCCTTTGACTCTGTGGTTTGGGTGGATCCAGGGGCTGCGTGGGCATTTTGCTCTCGCCCTAATAGCCATGTGGTGCGGAGAATGCTCGGAAATTATACCATCTGTTAATTATCCTTTGAACCGGGGTTGGGTAATGAGACTCTCGTTTCTGCCGAAGGCTCAAGCCAGCACAGGGAGAAACTCAGCTCTCGTTTAACTCTCTGCTTTCGTACTAAAACGCGCTCCTGAGTGCGAGGGAGCAGCGGCCTCGGCTCTGATCACGGAATATTGTTCTGGAGCCGAGCACCAAGGCAGGGGGTGCCTGGGAAGGCAGGACGGGGCGGGAGGGGGGCCCTCCAGGTGAGTGGCCTTCCCGCCTGAGGGCAGACAGGTTGAGGGATGCAAGGAACCCCTCCCTTCAGCTCCAAGCAAGCTGGGCAAATAGTCCTTAATCCTCTCCCCGCCCTGTCCCCAGGGCCGCAGGACAGAGTTGCCTCCTCCATCCACGCCCACCTGCTCAGCTATTTCCACTTCTCAGAAGCAGGAAGGAAACTCCCAAGGCTTCTTCCTATGCTTCGCAGAGTCTCAAACTAGGGCATGCCCTCGTGGTGTCCTCCTTGACCCCTATGGGAAGGGCTGCCCACTTCATGGAACTTTCAGCTGTAAGGACCATATCTATATTAATAAAAGGGACATATGCTAATTAGATCGGACATCTAATTAAATATTCTGGACATCCGACTTCCTTCCAGACAAAGCATGGTGGTGGGGGCTGAGGCAGAGGCAGTTAGGGGCGATCAGGATGTCAGGGCAGGGCAGTTGGAGGCCATCAGGCGGGCAGGGAAGGACAGTTGGGGACTATTGGGCTGGCAGGGGAGGGCAGTTGGGGGCAAATGGACCAGCAAGGGAGCAGTTAGGCATCAATCAGGCTGGCAGGGGAGTGGTTAGGGGGTGATCAGGCTGGCAGGGAAAGGCAGTTGGGGGCCATCAGGCAGGCAAGGAGTTAGGAACCAGCAGTCCGATTTCGAGAGGGATGTCCAACTGCTGCCACGCTGCGGGATGGGGCCTAAAATGGCAGTCAGACATCCCCCGAAGGGTCCCGGATTGGAGAGGGTGCAGGCCGGGCTGACAGGCCCCCCACTCACCCCATGCATGAATTTCATGCAACGGGCCCCTAATATATATATAATCTCAAAGAGGAAGGGAGAGGAGGAGAGATAGAAACATCAGTGATGACAGAGAATCATTGAAAGGCTGCCTCCTGAATCCATCCCACTGGGGATCAAGCCCGCAACCCAGGCATGCGCCCTGACCTGGAATCAAACTGAACTATGACCTCCTGGTTCCTAGGTCAAGGCTCAACCACTGAGCCACATGGTCGGGCGATAGCTGCTACTTTTAAACCAAAAGTTTATTCATTACCTTTGGTCATTTGGTTTCCTCCCTCCCTCCCTCCTATGGGCTGTTTGAAGAGTCCAGCAGTTTTCTTGTTGAATGTGCTGCAGTCCGGATTTACCTGATTGAAGATCCCCTTCAGAGAGGAAGGCTATGGTGTCGGCATCCAAGCATGAAAACTTTCCCTGGGCCTTTCTCTCGAGCCTTGAATAAAAGCCAACTTCCTCATATGAGGCCACAGAGCCTGGTGGGGAGGGGCCCAGCCTCTTCTCACTCCTCCCCCTCCCTTCACTCTGATCTGGGCATCCTGGCTCCCTTCCAGCTGTTGAACTTGGCAGTCTTAAAGGTTCCCTTCTTCGTGGTAGGTGCAGCAATTTGTAGGAACGTAAAGTATTTATTTGTTCATTTACTTGGATAACATCTGCTTCACCCACCAGCCAGCAGGAAGGTCCAGGAGCAGGGACAATGCATGCACCTTGAAATCCCAGCACCTGGCCCCCAGGAGACCCTCATAAACATTAGTCAGGTGGATGAGTGGATGAATGGGGGGATGGCAGAGAGGAGGGATCCGGTGTCCCTCCATTCCTGGAGCCACCATCCCGGCAGTCAGGCCACTAGGCTCCTGTGTGGACAGTCCTGCAGACACTGACTTTGCCCACAGAACTTCATTCCCAACACAGCTGCAGCCACGAGTCCTGGGCCTGATGTCCCAGCCACGTTACATTGACTTTCTCTGAGGCTGGTGCTGGTGCCCTAACCGGTTTGGCTCAGTGGATAGAGCGTCGGCCTGCAGACTGAAGGGTCCCAGGTTCGATTCCAGTCAAGGGCATGTACCTTGGTTGCGGGCACATTCCCGGTAGGGGGTGTGCAGGAAGCAGCTGATCGATGTTTCTCTCTCATCGGTGTTTCTAACTCTCTATCCCTCTCCCTTCCTCTCTGTAAAAAATCAATTAGGAAAAAAAAAAAAAAAAAAAAAGATGGCGCTGGATGCCTTAACCCAATGATAGTTTCAACCCACAATGCCAGTCCTGTTTGCCGAGGGTAGCTCAACAGGCCAGCATTCCACACAGATGTATGGTTTGCCTAAGACATTGCTGAGATCATCTTTGGCTCCTAAGCACAGAGGGGAAGAGATGGAGCCTGGGGCTGAGCCATGAGTAGCAAATCCCAAAGCAACACCTTCAATAACTTGGTTGTTCCGTTCATCAGAGCAGCCGAGGGGAGAGCCCCAGCCATGCTCCAGGCACCAGGTGAGGTGGGAGAGGGACGCACAGGAGCAAGACTCCAGCTCTGGCCTCAAGGGACAAACGCGCTGGTAGAGTTGTATTCGTTGATATTTCTATGCGGGGTGAGAAGGGTCAGGGAAGGCTCTGGAAAGGAGGTGGCCTTTGGAGGCCCTGAAGGGGAAGGAGGAAGTCCTCAGGCAGGCGGCAGGAATGGCATCCAGGCAGAGGGAGCAGCATGAACAAATATGGAGGGCTGCCGGGCTGGTCCGGGCCGGGGAGGTACGCAGTCTGGGGCTGGGGACAAACAGAGCAGGAGGGCCCGTTCATCTGAACTGTGGCCACAGAGGGTGGGTCTGGACTGTGACTGAGAAGTCTGAGTCTGGGTTGTACTATATATATATATCACACAAATTTATATATATCGTAGAGGCCCGTATACCGAGCCTCTAGTACACATGTAAGATCTTTGGTTAATCTCTTCCCGCCCTCCCTCCTCCCCCTTCCCTCTGAGATTCATCAGTCTGTTGCATGTTTACATGCCTGTGCGTTGAACATCTGCTCCCTGGTGGTCAATGTGCATCATAGCTACTGGTCAAAGGGTTGAAAGGTCGAAAAGTCAGATGGTCGCTTAGGCTTCTATACATATAGATATAGATGGATATGTATATATCAATATATTGATCTCAGAGAGGAAGGGAGCAGAGAGAGGTAGAAACATCCATGATGAGAGAGAACCACTGATTGGCTGCTTTTAGCATGCCCCACACTGGGGATCAAGCCCACAACCCGGGCATGTGCTTTGTCTGGGAATTGAACTGTGATCTCTTGGTCATAGGTTGAGGCTCAACCACTAAGCTATGCCAGCTGGGCCGAAGACTGGGTTTTAATTGATATGTGGAGGCAGCCATTGGAAGCACTTTGGCAGGGGAGGCACGGTCAAGACTGTGGCACCCACAGACTACTTGGCACAAAGAGCAGTCCCACGGGAGGAGGGCCTGGGGTCTGACAGCCCAGGACGGGGACCAGGCTGGTTGCGGAAGGAGCAGATCTGAGTGAGGGAGGGACTCAGGGGGACTCTGAGGCTGTGAGGACTCAGTGGGACTGGTGAAGCTGGCTGCTGAGGATGCAGAGGGGTGGTCCAGGGTGGCTCCAGGGAGCTTGTTTTGGGTGCCTGAATAACCAGGGGAGAGTGGGCCAGGTAAGAAGATAGACTCGGACTTTTGGTTTTGCCATCCTGGTGGTGGAAAGGCTCGGGTGTATATTGGGAGGTGGGGGGCTGGAGCCAGGGGTGCATGATCTCCTGGATTTGGGATCAGAGATAGAGAGTATGCAGAGAAAGCACAGGGAGAGGCCAGCACCCAGGAGCCTGGAAACGCACTTAGGGGCGGCACTAACTCCTCCTGCCGCTTCTCCAGCCCCCACTCGGCCTGCCCCCTCTCTGCACACCAGTCCTCAGGCCTCCCCTGCTCCCTCCTGCTGTTCCCGGTGCGGAACATTCCTCCCTCCCTGAGAGGGTGGAGCCCAGAATGTCCAGGAGGTGGCCGAGCCTGGGTGCCCACTGTTTACCTAGGAGGGCATGGAGCCAGCTGGGCTCAGAACTGCAGGCAGGGCCAGGCGGGCGGAGGGACGGCTGCCTGGAGGTGGGGCATGCCGGCAGGTTGGTGTGCTGTGGGGACGGGTGGGGAGGGAGTCCTGGGAGAGCTGGCTGAGGACCCGGGTCTCAGGGGCACTGAGGGAGGGCGGAGAAACCCAGGGCACAAGTAGACAAGGGCTGCTTGGGAGAGAGAGGAGAAACATCATTTCCTCTTTCTCAGAGAAGATGGGAGGAGAAGAGGATCGAACGCTATTCTAGGTGGGTGCTAAAGCTGAGACCATCTTATCAGCCGTTTACATCCCAGGAAAACCATGTTCCAGACCATTTCTGCCAGCAGGTCCTTGGTGGGGAGGGAAGCCCCGGGCCGACAGGGGGACCAGGGCTGTTCCCCTAAATGCAGGGCTTGTCAGCCAACCAATCAGAGCAGCGGAGGAGGAAATTCCCTTCTAGAAAAGGGGGCTTTCTCAGGATCCGAGGCCGCCGGGACCCCCTACCTCTTTGCGGCAGGGCCGGGCCGGGCGGGGACCCAGAGGAGGAGGACTGGCAGGGTGGGTGGCTGGGTCTCCTTCCCGCAGGTAGCAGGGGAGTTCTGCCCGGGTTTCTGCAACAAGAACCTGCCTGCAGCACCCCGCCCCGTGGGTGGGGGGGCTCTTAAAAGGGCAATGTCAGAGGCCGCGGTGCCAGCCCCAGTCAGGCTCCCCCAGTGGAGAGGCAGGGCTGGGCCCCTCCTTTTGTGTGCAACTAGGAGGAGCTTTGGGGAACCCCACGCTGGGAGGCGAGGGGGGTGGGGCAGGCCCCTCTCCTGGCGCAGGCTGTGACATGCAGCGCATTTCTCTGGGCCCATCCCAGCTCCGCCTGTCAGGCTCTTCCCGGGAGCCTGGCCAGGGAGGCTGGGGGTGGGAGGAGAGCAGGCTGTCTGGGGACCTGGGAGAAGGAGAGGGGACCTTCAGGAAAGGAAAAGCAGGACAGGTCCGTGGCAAGCTCCCAGGAGAGACCTCACCACTGGGGGTGTGGGCCCCTGGGCAGCTAAGGCTAAGTGACCCTCCCTGCAGGCAGAGTGCAGGCCGGTTCCTTGGTCTCACTTCGGATGCCCACAGTTGCCAGCTTCAGCATTTCTTCCTGGAAGTCTGGCTCCTGGGAGTCCCTGTCTCCTGGTAGAGAGAGGCCTGGCGTCTCCTCTCTTGCCTGAAGCACCCAGGACTGCATCTTGGGCCCTCAATTCCTGGGTGTGGGAACTGAGGGTTGCCGAGGGACCCAGGGCCGTGACTCACTCCACTCAGCCCGTGGGGGTTGTTTGCTCACTTAAGTAACTTGGGCAGCTGGGGCTGGAGATGGGGCAGGTCAAGGTGCCAGGGATGAGGGCATCAGCCGTGGGTTGCGGAGGCAACAACTGCCAGGGCGGAGCCCAGGTTAGCTGGGCTCGGTCCCAAGTGCTCGGCTTCCAGGCCAGGCGGCCGTTCCTAAACACAACACTGGCATCAGCCGGCCCAGGGCTGCAGGGAGAGAAGGAGGGGGTGTGCAGCTCACCCTGGAGGCAGCAGGCCGCACCTTCCCAACGACGGTGAGTTCTTTGAGAGCAAGGCCTGTGTCCCTTCCTTCTGTGACCCCTGCTCTAAATGGTGCTGGCACAGGGACAGCGATGGTAGAGGTGTCTGTCCATGTGTGCGCCAGCCTGTGTTCTTGTGACCTGCAGGGCAGGACCTCAGCCACAGGGTCATCCTTTCCTTCACAACTTACAGCTGTTTTTCTCCTCTGGCTTCTGGGAGGGGGGTACTTTCTAAGGCTGGTGAGCCCATGCAACACCTGTATTCCGAGCTCCCATGCATTCCTGTTCGCTAGGCACGCTCCCAGTCCAGTCCACGCCCTGACCCAGCCGTGGGGCAGGTAGGGGAAGATTGGCATGAGGAGCTGGGCTGCCAACAGCATAAGGCAGGAGGCTCTCTGCATAAAGCAGCAGGGAGTTCTGGGTGCAACCAGCCCCAGAAAACCAGTCAGGTGAGAGGTGGCCAGCCAGTGCAGGGGAGCTGAGAGGTGGGCCCATGCGCCCCTGGCCTCAGGGCCCTGGCTTCTACCTTCCTTCACAGGCCCAGGAGCTGGAGGGTAGAAGTGGGGAGTGCAGGGGCTGTATGGCTAGACGGGGATGCTCAAGGCCATCGGAAAGTTTCCATCTCCAAAGCCCAGTGGGCTTCTGGAATAGGGCTGGGTGGTGGTGCGCAAACCCAGCCTCTTGCCCCGTGTAAATGCCTTTCTCTAAACCCACTAGCCAAGGTTACAGCAAGGTGAATCTCTGGTCCTTCTGAGTAAGTGTGAGCGGCTTTCTCTTTTGTCTCCTGGCCCCGGCTGTGATCCCAGAGCTGAGGGCAAGGGGTTACGGCAGAGACGGGCTGGCTGGCCCTGCCTGTGGCGAGAGCCCCTGTGGCCCCCCTTTTTGGGTGTCCCAGTTCTGACAGGATTCCAGCAGCAAAATTAATAGGACCAGCCCCAAGTTCCCAGTGGGAAACCAAGCACATGAGCTGGGTGCCAACCTCCAGCCGCAGCCAAGGGAGATGGCTGCTGGGGACTAGGGATGCGGAGATGACTTAAAGGCTCCTAAGGGACAGGCCAGCTCAGAGTCCTCCCCGCACACACAGCAGGCACCAGGAGTCCTGGCTTCCACCTGGCCGTGTCTCCTCTCCCTCACCCATGTGAAGGAAGGGGTATAATCACGTCCCCACCCTCCCTTCGGGGACTGTCACAAAGATAAAAGGGACCATCTATAGGAAGCGTTTCAGGCTCCTAGAAGAGAAGCACCCGACCGACAAGAGGTGTTATTACAGCAGAGTGTTTGGAGATTGCAGATGAAAGGCAGCGGGTAAATAAGGAGCCTAAACATCACTCTCCCCAGAGCAAGGGTGCGCTGGCTACTGGGCCACAGAGAGGGAGTAAAATGCCCCCAGTCCCCCCACCCCCCCTGCTGGCTACCTCCATCCTTCCGGCAGCAGCAACAGGCTGCTGAGCACTTGGTCTCCCATTTTGGAACGACTGCGAAGAGAAGCAGCTGTTAGTAAAGCCCTGCCTTATGCTCTCGAATCTAGGACCTCTTTTGGATTAAATATAGTCGCATCTCCCTAAGACATCACAGCCTCCCTCCCTTTCCAAAGAGCCCTTCCCACGGAACAGAAGTGTGGGAGGCTTTTTATACCGGCTGGTCTCTAAGCTAGGCCCGCTTCACTGCGTGGACACAGGAGCAGGCTTAGAGGAGGATCCTGGCCCTTGTTCCACAGGCTGATGTGGCTAAGGCTCAACATTCTGCCTTCGCACTGGAGCCTTCACCAGATCTACCCCAGCCCTCGCCTGCCTTTTCCAAGGCTCTCTGACTTGCTACATGGAACAGCTTTATTTAGGAGGAAAAGCACAGATGAGTGTGGTTCCAGGGAGAGCTGCGAGCCAGGGTTTGAGCCCCAGGCGGAGGACCGAGTCTCCGCCTCCGCTGGGGAGCTCCATGGCACGGCCTCCTGGTCCTCAGTGGTTGCATCCTAGGCCCATGCGAGCAGACAGGAGCTCTGCGGTGTGGAAGCAGAGGGTTCCCGTTCCAGCAATGCAGTCAGACGGTGCAAGCGATCAGTGGGTAGGTATATCTGGCTTCTCCGCCCTCGGGCAGGCTCCAGGATTCCAGCTGACAGGACTGGGGGGACGGAATGTTCAGGAATCGGTGACCGTCAGGCTCTGCAGCTGGCTCTCCAGGCTGACGTCCGCTGCCCCTTTGTTTTTGCTGCCCTCCTGCTGCTTCTTCTGCTTCTTCGATGGCTCCTGGTCAATGGGCGCAGGCTTCACAAAGGGAATCAGCTCTTGGAGACCTGGAGAGGAAGAGTCAACCGAATCACCCATCGTTTCTCAGAGCTAGAGCCCTCAGACCTCTGCCTTTGAACACAAGGGCACCCGTGATGGTTCCACTCAGTCTTCCCTTCCCGTCGGAATCTCAGCGGCATCTCAACGGAACGGCAGGCCTATCCTGGCTACTTTCTCGCTCTTCCCTGCAGTGCCCAGCACCAGAGACAGGCAGAGTTTGGGCGACTGTGTGTGAACAGGAAGACCGGGTCCATTCGGAAAGGGGCCACTATTCAGGAGTGTGAAGACCGAGGAGGAGGAGGAGGGGCTGGGCCTCACCTGGCGGCATGAACTCCTTCAGCTTCTCAGGCACGAGGATGCCCTTCTCCGTCTGGTAGTTCTCCAGGATGGCGCAGATGGTGCGGGTGGTGGCACACATGGTGGCGTTGAGCATATGGACAAACTCCACCTGAGCAGAGGGAGCACTTCAACTCCACCCTTAGCTGGTCTAACTGCCCCCTGGGAGCCACCACGCCGGAAGCCGGACTCCCCCACTGCAACTAGCCAGTTCGGAACCATGGCTTCCACCTGTTCCTGAGCCTTTGCTAAGCCTGGATTCTGTTTGGGATTGACTGCCTATCAATCCCAAGGTGAAAGTCCAGGAAGACCCCTCATGTCTCCGGGAGTGGCAAACGAGGCTGATGTAGGTCTCAGTGTGGTTTTTTTTTTAATTAAATGCCTCAGTGTTTTGAGGAGAGTTGGGTGCTTTGAGGGGAAAAGAAAACACTGCCGCAGGGGCCTCCTCTCTCAACCCCCTTCAAGCCCCTGACGTGGAAAAGTAGGGCCTGGAAGTTGGGTTTGAAGAGAGAAGCTTACAACCTAGACCTCCTTGGGTGAGAAGAGGGCAGGCATGGCCTAGGCCTCTATTTGGAGCGACAGAAAGCAAAGCCCCAAGGAGAAACGTCACATGTTTTTGCAGAATGGCCAGAGCCCGGTTTCCACCTAAAAGAACTCAGTCCTGACTCGGAAGAAGTCATGTTCAGGCTCCCTTTCTGATCTAGCCTGAAACGCGCAGGTTTTCCCGCGATGCCGGGGAGTAATGCTCTCCGAGGGCCGAGAAGTAAGACCACCCCCCTCTGCACCGCCGAAGGCCCCGCGGCCCGCCTCCCCAGGGCCCTCTACCTTGTCCATCATCTTCTTGGTTTGCCCGTATCGGATTCGGAGGCGGCGGGCCTGGTAGTCTGTGCAGTTAGAACAGGAGACCAGCTCACGGAAGGCTCCCGAGCCCGGAAACCAGGCCTCCAGGTCAAGCTTCTTACTGGCAGCGTGATTCAGAGAACCTGTAAGGAAACACCCGCACAATTCAGGGAGGAGGGATGGTATTTCAGAAGGCTAACCTTTAGCAAACCCGAAGAATTCTGTAATTCACATGCCGGCCCCAGAAGTGAAATCACGCCCAGATATTCTTATCGGCAAGCGCTCCCGAGGGAGGAGAGTGCGATCTTTTAATTAATGTGGCCGTTAATTGGATCCCGAGCTGCTTCGCTGTGCGGGGCGGGTGAGAACCGTGGGCTGCGGGCGGGGGAGGCTGGTACCTGAGACGATATTCACGATGTGGTATGGGATCCCCAGGGCCTGGTAGAACTCCTCCGCGGTGGCGATCATCTCCTCAAACATCTCCCACGACTTGTTGTCGTGTGGCGACGCGTAGACAAACTGTTCGATCTGCAAAGAGGGGCCAGGGAGACGGTGACAACGGGACAGGGCAGATCCACCAAAGAACCAAAGATCCTCTGGCCGCTAAGACCTGTTCCTATACCGCTGGGAGTCAGGCGACACTAAAGGGTACACCACAGAGGCTGGGTCCCAGCAAAAGAGATGGGTGCTGCCCTGGGCCGGCTGTGCAACAGGAACACGTGTTTCTGCAGAGAGCTTACCGCGCATGTGCCGGGCGCTGTTCTAAGTGCCTCTCCTATTAACTAATTTAATCCTTTCGGTGGGCTAGTGAGGTGGGTACTAGTATTATCCTCCTTTATAGCAGAGAGTGGTGGAGCAAGCTGCCCGAGGTGACACAGTGGGTAGGTGGTGGGGTTGGCATTTGGACTCGGGCAGCCTGGTTCCAGGGATGGTGCTGGCAGCTACTCCACACCACGTGCTGCTCAGGCTCTTCCCCAAAACACAGACGTAGGCAACAGGAGGCAAGACTGGACCCTTAGCTCCTGCCTCTCCTCTCACTTCCAAGGACAGACAGGTAGAAGGGGCCTGCTCCTCACCCCGACTTCCCTACTAACCTTCTCAAACTGATGCACTCGGAAGATGCCGCGGGTGTCGCGGCCGTGGGAGCCCACCTCCTGGCGGAAGCAGGTGGACAGGCCAGCATACTTGATGGGCAAATCCTCTGGCCGTAGCCACTCATCCCGGTGGAGAGCAGCGATGGGCTGCTCGGAGGTGGCAATCAGGTATTTCTCATCATAGGAGTTGTCGTCAGACTTTTCACTGCCTTTGCCAATCACCTGAAGGAGGAGGGAGCTTTACTGGTTAAGAGGGAGGGAGGAGGACCTCAGCTAGAGCAGAGACAACAGGGGAGATGTGAGCGATGGGACTTGGGGAGGGGGAAAGTTTCTTTAACCCCTGCCTGGGACTGAGGAGGGGACACTAAAGACAGGGGAGGGAATGGGTCTGTTCCAGTCCCAAATGGGGTCCCTGATAAAGATCGGAGAAAAGCAAATTAAAAGGAGATTAAAAAAATTGTGCTACTTGTACTTATCTAATAAATAAATATATTTGTAAATGATGTGGAATGGCCAATGGTGGCAGGTGTACCATAAAACCTGAACTGGTAGCAATATAATGTAACCCACTCAACAAATATCTGTGAGACACACAAGGCTGGGCCAAAGGAGACCTGGTCTCCGCTTTCTTGGTGCTTATGGGTCAGTCCAGAGGGTATAATCCTCAGCCACTTTGGTGGCCAGTTGACAAGAATGACCTTCTGAAGCTGGACTTGAATCCTCTGGCTCTCCCTGAGATGGCCCAGGGCTGAGAGGAGCCACAAGCAGGAAGCCACATCTATGCCAAGAAAAGCATGGCTTGACCTATGGAAGCTTCCAGTCTGGGGTCAGGAGTGGGAGGACACGAGAAGGCTGTCCACTTCTATAGTGTCCTTTTGTCCGGCCACTCAATAAATACACTTCTTTTCTAGCTCATGAAGCTAAACCATGCTTATTTGTTTATTTGTTTGTTTGTTTGCTTATTATTTATTTATTTTTAATGCCCTGATCGGGAATCGAACCATGACCTCCTGGTTCATAGGTCGACACTCAACCATTGAGCCATGCCAGCTGGGCAAAGCATGCGCATTTAGACACATCACACAGATGAGCTGGAGGAAGAGATCAAACAGGCCCTAGGTTTGCACTCACTGTCCAGCACAGCAGCCACTGGCCACATAGAGCTACTTACGTGGAAATTTTACTTCCTCAGTTGCATTAGCCACTCTAGGTGCTCAACAGCCACAGATCTAGACCACCTCCATCACGGCAGGAAGTCTACCGGACAGCACTGCTCTGTATCTGTGAAGTTCAACTTCCCAACGAAAGAAGTTTTTCTGCCCCTCTGCCCAGCTACTCACCTTGTAAAGCTCTTCATCAAACTGGCTGAGCTGTGCCACCTCCTGCATGACCTCCTTCCTCATGAAAAACGGGGTATAAATGGGAATGTAGCCTCGATTTCCCAAAGTGCGAAGGGCGTACTGGATGAGTGCCTGTTCCAGGAACACCAGGGGCCCCTGAGGAGAGACACAGCCTGGGTGATTGGGTTCTGTCGCCATCAAGTTCAATTGCTAGAATTCCCTCCGAGGCAAAGGGGCCAGTAGAATGTGACTACCCAAGGGCACACAGGAGGCCAGGAGAGACAGTGCACCCCAACAACCAACTCAGGAGGTTCGCGAGTCCTGAGCAGACCCCCCAGGCAAATTGCAAAGAGAATTCTCTTTCAGATACCAAGCGAGAGGAAAGGAGTAGTGGCCCCGCATACATGGGAATGTTTTCTTGTGCTAATTCTCATAACACTGGACTCATTTGCATAGAGCAGAGCATACCTATGCATGTGTGTATACGGAGAGCATAGTTGGCCATTGAAAGGTTAGAGGCACTGACCACAGTTGAAAATCCACCTATAATTTTTGACTCCCCGCCCCCAAATTAACTATTAACTACTAATAGCCTACTGTTGACCAGAAACCTTACTAATAACATAGTCAACATGTGTTTTGTGTATCATATACTGTGTCCTTACAGTAAACTAGAGAAAAGAAAATGTTATTTTACAAAATCACAATGAAATAAAATCAATTTAAAAGTCATAAGGAAAATACATTTACAGCACTTATAGGGGGGGAAAAAAACCACATATTATATAATGAATGGGACCAGCAGTTGAAACTGTAGTTCCAAAATTATTTTACCATGTCTTTCTAGAAGCCTCTCTGAGTGCACCTGCCCTCTGTCCCAGCTAGCCTGGGTTTGCCTCTGCCTGGCGGCCTCCCAGCACTCCGGGCCTGCCTACCCCACAGTTCTGTGCACCAAACAGAGCCATGGACCGAACCTGACAAGCTCAGGGAGGCCAGCATGGTAGGCCCTACAGGCTCAAGAGACTGAAAACAGCCACGGAGGATGGCCTGGCCATCAACATTTCCAACTAAAAGCCCATCTTGGCAAATAGGTGGTCCTATCAATCTTTTTTTTTTTTTTAATATTTTATTAATTTTTTTTACAGAGAGGAAGGTAGAGGGATAGAGAGTTAGAAACATTGATGAGAGAGAAACATCGATCAGCTGCCTCCTGCACGCCCCCTACTGGGGATGTGCCCGCAACAAAGGTATTATACATGCCCTTGACCAGAATCGAACCTGGGACCTTTCAGTCCGAAGGCCAATGCTCTCTCTATCCACTGAGCCAAACTGGTTAGAGTGACAAAGGTCAATCTTTACCTTACCTGAGCCCGTCTGCAGCCTTTCTGAATCTAAGCTGTCATACCTTTGAAATGTCAGCCGCATCTCCTTTTCCAGTCCCCTCAGGGCCCACCCACCAGGGACAGACCACAGAGCCCTCACTGTCCCCTTGTCTCCCAGCTTCCTCTCTCTGTACTGGAAATGTTCACGGTTAACCGTCCCGTACTCACCAGCGTAAAAGACGTCCGTGTCTCTCCGGTTTACTTTCTAACCAATCCCAGAGATTACACCGCTTTGCTTTCTCCCACCTCCCAGATCTACCACCGGTGGATTCCACGCACCCACCCTCTTCCCCACGGAAGCCTCTTCCTTCGATTCTAATGTAGAAAGTAAGTTGCAAAACTGCCCTTCCTCAGAGCATTTTCTAATTCCCTTGAGATTTTGCTTCCTGGCAATTGTCATCCGTTTGTTTCAAGTCAACTCGTAAAAAAAATTCTTTATAGTTTTGGACGTTTCTTAGGTCGACAGTACTTGTCACGGTGGCTTTTGACTGTTACTTGTCTGACTGTCAGATTACACGGAGCTCGACAAAGGAGAGACTGTTCTGACTCAGTGGGCAAACATACGCTCCCTGCGGGGCACTGAGCAGCGGCTTTTGTCTGGGGACCCCGAATGGGTGCGCTCTCCTGCCTAGAAGGCAGGGCATCTAATTGTGGTAGAAAGGCAAAAACAAGTGTGGATTTGGGGGCCTCCTTGAGTGGGTTATGTTTTCTGCACCGTGTTTTATAAATTCCTTCTTTTTAAAAAAAATGTATATTTTATTGATTCTTTACAGAAAGGAAGGGAGAGGAATAGAGAGCTAGAAACATCGATGAGAGAGAAACATCGATTAGTTGCCTCCGGCACACATCCCTCTGGGTATGTGCCCGCAACTAAGGTACATGCCCTTGACCGGAATCGAACTTGGGACTCTTGAGTCGGAAGAACGCTCTATCCACTGAGCCAAACCGGTTAGGGCTTAAATTCCTTCTTTAGAATCCCACCCCCACTGGTTCCTGACTCACCTTCAGGAAGTACCCTCGGCTCCCAGCCACCACGACCCCTTTTTCGCCTTCAAAGCCATCGACCATCACCACCAGGTCCACGTGCGAGTACTTCTTCCTGACAGCGCAGTCACCCCAGGTCCTCTCCACTTTGTTGTCCGCGTCCTAAGGAAACAGGACCGGGATAGAAAGATGCACGGCCTCTGAATTCCACAGCCTCCATCTTCCCAAACCCGGAGCTAAGAACCACCTGGAGCTTTGTGAAGCCACGGCTTAACTCAAACTCAAACATGAGGTTTTGGTCATCGTGTCCAGAGACTAGGGAAGGGAATTTGCTAGAGAATTTGTGCTCAGTAGAGAAATAATCATTTTTAGATTCCTAAAAGTTATTCTAGCCATGAAACTCAAAGCATGATTGTCCAAAAGATCTCTCTCTCTCTTTTTTCTTTTACCCCTTTAAATGCTTTGTACAAGGATACCTCAACCCTAGACAATCAACACTGCCTGGGATGCAGAGGAGAATGTAGTGTTTTGTTTTTTCTCCAGGCTCTCATTGGTCCCAGGGCCATAGGAGGGTGGGCTCAGGGCCCCGGACCTCCCTAGTCTGCCACCCCAGCCAGCAGAGAGTTTAACATTCCGTTCACCAGGGAATGAATGAAAGAGGCACAGATGGGCCCCGCTCTGGCTGGGGTGTCAGGGAACAAAGGCTGGGCTCAGAGCAGCTTTGTGCTGGGGAAGCTCCCACTCAGCAGGAAACTTTTATCATGCAGATTCCCCTTCGACCTGCAGCTTCTCAGCAGCTTCTCAGCGGGGGTGTGGGTGAGGGGTGAGGTTGATTTAGCAGATCCCTCCCACGAGACTGGCTGCTACCAGGGGCAACAGTGGCGGACAGCAGCCAGATGCAGAAGAGATTTCTGAGCCCGGGAGTCTGCTACCTGTGGTCTCTGCCACTTCCCAATCAGGCAAGGATCTGACGCTTTCAATTCTCAACTGGTGGGCAGGGCGAATGCACAAAGGACCTGCTTCTGACACAGGGCCCTCAGTGTGGCCTTGTCCTCCTTCCACGAAAGGAGCGATGTCAGCTGTGGCACCTCCACGCCTACCTCATCATTACTGATGGGCACCGAGGGATGCAGAAGGTTCCCGATCTCTCGGAGGTTCTCAAACCGCTCTTCCTCCAGCTTTATCCGCTGGGTGTCACAGTTGAGGATGGCTTCATCGATGAGGAGTCGGAGTTTTTTGATCTGTGACACTTTCAGGTTCTGTGGACGAACAAGCCAGGCCCGCAGCCAGGCCACAGGGCATCAAGGACAGAGCAGGGAGGCGACTCTGTCGCCCTAACCCAGCTGCGCTCTGCCGACAACCCTTGGGATAGCCTTTGAAAAACTGACAATGGAGACTTTCAAAGCGACCTTGCCCTTACAGACCCACTGGCCTTTCCTTCTGGGGTGCCTTCGGCAGAGAGGAATCCACTCTGGCCACTCCTCTGGTTCCTGTATATCTCAGGAATTTCAACATTAGCCCTCTGCAGGGCTCTTTCTTCCAGAACCAACGGATTTAGCACCCTGTTACGCACTGCACTTGGCTTTCTTCAGGAAGGTTATACATTTATCAGGAGCAAGAGACTTTGTCTTAAGCTAACTTTGTATCCCTCTTTGCAGATATTTCAAACTGCACTGATTTCTTGTGGGGAGCCCTGAGCAGGTAGGCTCAGACAGGAAGAGCGCCCCCAACCTAGCTCTTTAAGCACAGCAACAGCTTTTAAAATTTTTATTTACTTATTTAACACGGCTTTTTTTGTGTTTATGCTCTTTAAAAAAAAAAAAAAAAAATATATATATATATATATATATATATATATATATTTCTTTATTGATTTCAGAGAGGAAGGAAGGAGAGAGAGATAGAAACATCAATGATGAGACAGAATCATTGATCCGCTGCCTCCTGCACACCCCCCTTCTGGGGCATCGAGCCCACAACCCAGGCATGTGCCCTTGGCCAGAATCGAACCTGGGACCCTTCAGTCCGTAGGCTGATGCTCTATCCACTGAGCCATGCCGGCTAGGGCTGTGTTTATAAGCTCTTGCTATGCTTTTGTATTATGGGTTTTCAGAAAGGGTTTAGCGACTAAAAATCTGAAAATTACTGCTCTAGGCCCTTTATAGAGTGACTGTTCACTGAATTACAATAAATTAAAAATTATCTGACTCTGGGAAAAGAGAATATAAGCTAACCATAGTTCCTTTTTTCTCTTCTTCCTCCCTCGACTCTTCCACTCCATCTGTCTCCCGCTCTGCTGTCCCATAAAAAGTACAAAATATATAACAAGAGGAACAGGGACCTGTCCCAGCTGCAAGGACAATGCCGTATGCAGCAGAGTTTGAGCATTTACTTTTCTTGGAAGATAAAAGTAAATGCTCAAAGATAAAAGAAGAGAGACCCCAACCTAGAAAAGGACAATAACTTACAGCTAAAGTGTCTGGAGTGATGTCATGGAGATTTATCAAGTTCTCCGGAACGGACTCATCATTTCCCACTGGCTCTTTTTTCTGCAAGAAAAACAAAGAAACAAACAACACTCTTAAATTAAAAAAGTTCTGACATCGTAAGTGCACATCAAATTAACATCACAGAAACTAATCCCAGAACTTCCTGCACAACTGTCTCTGAAAGAGGCAACACTTGGGAGAAAGAGTAGCAAATTGGACGTGAGAACTTAAAAGTTTCAAGTCTCTATTCTGCCGCTTTCTAGCTTTTTGATCCTGGACAGACTGATTAACCCATCAAGGTCAGAGGGCTGACATCATCGGGAACATGCGAAGGTTTGCCCTGGATGTAGAAGAGTGTGGGCACCAAAAATGGGTGAGCACAGCCAGTGAGGCTCAGTGATTGAGCATCAGCCTATGAACCAGGAGGGCACGTTCGATTCAGGTCAGGGCACAGGCCTGGATTCTAGGATCGATCCCCAGTAGGGGGCTTGCAAGAGGCAGATTCTCTCATCATTGATGTTTCTATTTCTCTCCTCCTCTCCCTTCCTCTCTCTGAAATCAATTTAAAAGTATGTATATATGTATATGTGTATATATAGAGAGAGAATGGGTAAGGATGCTCATGTGCTGGGTGCTCAGTGCTTGGGCAGAGGCCTGGGTGTGAATCTGTGAATCCCTGTCTACCTGCTAAGAACAGTCCCAGTGCTGAGGCTATTGGGGGGTGGGGGTGGGAATGGATGGGATGATGGGATGTTAGAGAGGCAAGGGAAACTTTTTGAGGGAAAAGTCACAAAATCTGGACCTAAGTTTAGAGCAGTCAATGCAAGCTGGCAAAGAGCAGGGATGTACCCAGAGCTCGTTTTCTCCCCCTTCTGATTTCTGGCCTCACCCTTCTTTATGATATTCTGCCAAATCATTTCTAATCCTTGTCCACAGCCATGGGGAAGATAATTTTAATTAATAAATTAAATTATCAAGGGCCATTATAACAAGACCTGAGCCCTGGCCAGTTTGGCTCAGTGGATAGTGTGGGCTTGAGGAGTAAAGGGTCCCAGGTTCCATTCCAGTCAAGGGCAAGTATCTTGATTCGGGCTCCTCCCCTCCTCCCCATCCTGGGCCCTGGTTGGGGCGAGGTTGGGGCCTGTGCAGGAGGCAACCAATTGATGTGTCTTTCTCACATCGATGTTTCTCTCTGTCTTTCCCTCTCTTCCACTCTAAAAGATCAATGGGAAAATATCCTCAGATGAGGATTAACAACAACAACAAAAACCCAAGGTGAGATTTAGGGTCTGTTTTGCAAGTATAAATAAAATGTGTAGGAAGCATACTCAATGTCCTTAAAAGTCTTAAAAAAAAGTCTATATATACAATAGGCAATTATACCTATACAACCTCATATCCACTGTGCAAAACTGAATCATGAGGAAGGATAATATCTTTTAAGGACAAAAACGTGGAAATCCTTTAGACTCATTACACAGTCCCACCCACCAAAGCGAGAAGTCAGGATTCCAACCATAACCCAACTCACATCCTTCCATGACCCAAGCAAAATCATCTCGAAAAGTTGGGAAAGTCTGAAAATATCACAGTCTTGACAAGAACAAGCATAGACTACTGAGGCCGAAAAAAGTGGCCCAAACCACAATATTTCCCAAGGAAGCTGAGGCTCCCTTGCTATCTGCAAATCCCTCGGAACAGAAAGTTCTGCGTTCAAGTTCTGACTCTGCAGCTAGCGTAATTTAGGAAAGCCCCTTCATTTCCTAAGGTTATTTCCTTGCCCTTTCTTTATTTTCTCTTTTCCTTGCCCTTTAAAGAAAGCTGATAATTGTACCACCCACATTTGAGGTTTAGAACAAAGATCAAAATCAAAATGAGATGTATACAAAAAGGTTTGTAATACTTTCAAGTGCTATACAAGTGAAAGCTAGCACCATTCCCATGGACAGCAAAGGAGAACACTCCTTACAGGGTTAGCAGTAAAGGGACCCAAGAACCTATAATAACAAAAGTGTAATATGCTAATTAGATCGGACGTCATTCAGGACAACCTTCAGGACAAAGTCGGGGCTGTGAGGGAAACCTGGGTACCGGGTGCCTGCCAGCGGTTCCTGGTGCCAGAGGGAAGCAGCCAGGGGAAGGAAAGCCTACTTTTTGCACGAATTTCGTGCACTGGGCCTCTAGTGTTAAATAAAAACACTTAGTCCTATCATATTCTTCTTTTTTAAATTTCAGAGAGAAGGAGAGAGGGAGAGATCAGAACTTCAATGATGAGAGAGAATCATCAATTGGCTGCCCCCTATTGGGGGATCGAGCCTGAAAACTGGGCATTTGTCCTGACAGGGAATAGAACCGTAACCTCCCAGTTCACAGGTCAAAGCTCAACCACTGAGCCACACCAGCCAGGCTAGCGGAATCTTTTTGTTAAGTTCTTTACTGGGCCAGGTTCCTAATGTTTAATTTTTTGGTTTAGTTTAGGGGTTTACAACTTAAAAATTAGACAGGGTATAGGGTGGATTTTATATGTTTTTTAAAAAGTGATTAAGGGGATATTTTATTTTATTTTATTTAAAAAAATATATATATATTTTATTGATTTTGTACAGAGAGGAAGGGAGAGAGATAGTTAGAAACATTGATGAGAGAGAGTCATCGATCAGCTGCCTCTTGCACACCCCCTACTGGGGATATGCTCGCAACCAAGGTACATGCCCTTGACTGGAATCGAACCCGGGACCTTTCAGTCTCCAAGCCAACGCTCTATCCATTGAGCCAAACCGGTTTCGGCGATTAAGGGGATATTTTAAAAGAAAGATTAAAAACATGTACTCTTGCCGAAACCGGTTTGGCTCAGTGGATAGAGCGTTGGTCTGCGGACTGAGGGGTCCAAGGTTCGATTCCGGTCAAGGGCATGTACATTGGTTACGTGCACATCCCTGGTGGGGGGTGTGCAGGAGGCAGCTGGTCGGTGTTTCTCTCTCATCAATGTTTCTAGCTCTCTATCCTCTCTGTGAAAAATCAATATATTAAAAAAATAAACAAACATGTACTCTTTTGAATACCAAAGGAAGGGCAGAACTAAAACTTAACATTCTTCAAGCATGGGAGGGTTTTTGGATGAAGGCCACCCATTGTTACTTATAACTGATAAGAATTCCAGGTTCTCGGTATCGGGCCAGGTCCTCTACATGTAAACAATTTCGTTCTCATAATTCTGTTCTAGAGGTGAATGTTCGCACTATCATTTCAGATGAGAATAACTGAGGCTGAGAAGTTAACTTGCCAAAAGTTGCCTCAACTTTTCAGGTCGAGAAAGAACTCGACAGAACTAAACAAAGAACCTGAACTCTGCCGCAGAAAATCCTTCTGGCACTGGAGGCTGAACTCAAGAAATAACTGGGGGGGGGGGGGGGGGGGGGCCCGCAATGGTATATGTACAAAGATAATAATTTAATAAAAAAATTAATAAAAGAAAAAGAAATAACTGGGAAAGATTACTGGTGGCATCTATGTTCTTATAAAAACAGCATAAACAACGGAGGACTTAGTATGGCAGGACTCTGACCTTGCTATAGACTGAAGGTCAAAAGTCAACAGATTCCCATGTTGAAACCTACCCTCCAATGTGATGGGATGTGGAGTTGGTATCTTTCATAGGTGATTAGGTGACCAGGGCAACCTCATCAGAGACCCCACAGAGCTCCCTGGCTCCTTCCGCCCTGTGAGGACACAGCAAGGAGGCTGCCTATGAGCCAGGAAGTGGAAGGGGCCCTCACCAGAGACCAAATCTGCCTGGGCCTCGAACACGGACTTCCCAGCCTCCAGGACTGTGAGAAATAAATTCTGTTGTTTAGAGCCACCCAGTCCATGGCAGCCAAACAGACTAAGACATATCTGAATACAGAAGATGGACTCGCCCCCTTAGTTCCTTTTCTTTAAAACATGTACTATTTTCAATATCAAAGGAAGGACAGAACTGAAACTTGACATTCTTCAAGCACAGAAAGATTTCCCCTGGCTGGTATGGTTCAGTTGGTTGGGCGTCCTGTGAAACAAGTCGATGGTTTGATTCCTGGTCAGGGCACATGCCCAGGTTTTGGGCTCCATCCCCAGTATGGGGCATGCAGGAGGCAGCCGCTGGATGTTTCTCTATTGTTGATGTTTCTCTCTCTCCTCCTCTCCGTCCCTTTTTCTAAAATCAATAAAAACATATTTTTAAATAAAATAATTCCCCCATAAGGGTAAGAAATTTGGTATCCCATAGACTCAGACACTAAACTAGAAATTATTAATAAGATTCAGCACCTCGGCGGATAGTTCTCTTACCTTCATTTTCTCTCCGATTGTCTTGCTGCACAGGTTCTTCAGCTTGTTCAAGTTGTCGGCCCGAAATCTGCCTGAAGGATAAAGAACCCAAGAATATTCCAAAGATATGCAGGTAGTTAAGATTCCTCCCTCTCCTAATCATGGCTCCTTTGGACGGATCTCAGCCCAAGGGCAGAGAGCAGGCGGAGCTACAGCTTCTGTCTCAAGAAGCTGTGAAATCTTGTAGCTTTAGAGCCCCACATTTATTGGCATAAATTGTGACAATAGGGTCCCCCAGCATTTGGTGACAAGGAAAGGGCCGCTCTGAGGCCGAAATGAAAATGTATCGGAACCTGGATGACACGGTTGTAGAGTAATACATCTGAGGAATTAATCAAGTAATGACAAACTGTTCGATTTCCTTAAAATTTATTTAAGAAACAACGTAGTGTGCAGGGGGATCTAGAAAGCGGGCAGTCAGATGTCTTTTCCCATGAACTTGGTTGCTACATCTCTATGCTAGAAATGGTCAATGTTATTCCCTTTGCTTTGACATAATGCTCATCCTACAGCCTTCAGATTAATTTTACTTTTTACATATTGATTTCTTTTGGGGAAAACAGGGTACTAGTCAGCCTGCTTAGGTATTCTGGCCCAAATTAACTGGTATTGTGGTTCATTAGTCCAACTTTTGCTTCTAAGCTTTTGGAGCAATTTGGTAAAAATCAAGCTTTTAACAAGTGAAATGATGACTAGAAATGCAATAGCATCTAGACGTAGTTACTGTTAAAGCCTTTGCCAAACTTTACATTTAAACTGAACGTTAGCTCAGCTGGCGTGGCTCAGTGGTTGCGCATTGACCTGTGAACTAGGAGATAATGGTTAGATTCCTGGTCAGGGCACATGCCCTGATGGTGGGCTCGATCCCCAGTGTGTTAATAATATAAATTTCGGATCATGGGTTAAATAAAACATGTTCCTAAAATTAACTTTACCTGTTTTCCTTTACATTTTTTAAGTGGCTACAAGAAGATTCATAATTATACCAGTAGCTCACATTGTATTTCTATCAGACAAATTTAAGGTATGTAGATCACTGTAAGACTTAAGCCTGGAGGCAAAAATGACTAGATTTTCATTCCAAAAAGATCACACGTCCTGGGTGTGGCAGGGTGGGTGAGACTGGGATGAAACCGAAAGCAGACAGTGGTCCCAATGACAAAGGCCTGACTGGAATCGGCAGTCAAGGTTAAGAGGAAATAACAACTTCAATTTATAATAAAGAGAAATCTCATTCAGAATGGCACTTTTGGGGGGATGATAGGATTCTGGTGATGACCAGATTGCAAGATAGATGGATCTTATATGCCCAGATGTGTCCTCAGAAAACACAGTTGGAATCCTTGAAGTTATAAGGATGCTAAAATCTGTGGTGCTAGGGCTCCACGTTTTATCCAATTCCTTTGAAAGCCCTAGTGACACCTTGGAAGTGTAGAGGCAGACAAATCGGTACTGCTGTCATGGAGGGCCTTCTGAGGCTCGCTGTGTCCTCAGTCAGGGAACACAAGGAGTTCTTAGTGTGGCTCAGGGTTTCAAGTCCTTGTTGCAGCCAATGACAGGAGAGCCCCAACTTCTGATCTGAGGTTTGGGTATAAAAGAACTTTGATACAAGATCTGTCAATGTCCTACGCGGGCAGCTAGCGACTTGGGAAAACTCATTAACTCCTGGAAAACTGGAAAGGGGCAAGAAGTAAAAAAAAATCAAATCATAGATGTGTTGAAAATAAATGAAAAACTGCTTTTCATACAGAAGGGCAAAGGCCCTGAACACAGAAGATATTCATATATATTATAAAAAGCTTTATCGCCCTGGCCGGTGTGGCTCAGTGGATAGAGCATCAGCCTGCGCACTGAAGGGTCCCAGGTTCAGTTCTGGTCAAGGGCATGTACCTGGGTTGCAGGCTCGATCCCCAGTGGGGGGCATGCGGGAGGCAGCAGATCGATGACTCGCTCTCATCATTGATGTTTCTATCTCTCTCTCCCTCTCTGAAATCAATAAAAAATATTTTAAAAACAAACAAACAAAACCTTTGTCGAACCCTTACCTAGGAGCAGGTACAGTGCTAAGTACGGGGAATATATGTATACGTGTGTACATGTATAACCTGTATGCATATGTATACCGTAGGTACTGGGACATACAGGTGCATAAACCACAGCCCTGTCCCTGAAGAACTCACCCCCCTCACCATATATGCATTCATTACAAAAGGGATAAAACTTCCTGGAGATGTGTGCATTGTATACAAGAAAAGAGCTCACACATTCAAAGGAATTTACTGCTGAGCAATGGGTAACTGGATAACAAAAATCTGATAATTCTAATTTGGTAAAACAGTGTTCAGTCAAGTTTTTTTCCTTCCAATTAATTTAATTCCATTACAATTCAGGTTCAGGTGGTAGGATCTCACAGTCACAAACTACCACCTTAGAGTGACCGAGAGACATGGAATTAACAGGCAGCCCGAGTTAAACAAATACTCTCTTGGTACCCAATACCCTTATAAATTCAGGAAAAGCAGTGTTCCCACTAGAAAGCCACCACTGTGCTGGACACTGACTGCCTTTGCAGTGTGCTGTCATAAACCTGGCTCTCAGCTGGTTGCAGACTTATTGCATCAGACAGAAATCCCATGTGCTTGACAGCATCCGGTCAATCAGTGGCTACGCCAGTTCATTGTAGGCAAAGGATTCTATTATTTTAGTTTCGTTTCCAAACTCTACCAAGATCTTTCCCGGAATAGCTCCACAGATCACAATGACACAGCCTCAATAATCACACGCCTTTTTCTTGCCTCGCCTCCCCATGCCTGATCTACCACGGAACAGACTTTTCGCGATTTTGAAAGGTCTTGATCACAACCCCGGGGACGATTTTCCCCACAGCTCCCGGGATCACTGCTTCTAGGCAGAAGCGGGCTCCAAGGACCCCAAATGCTTCCAATGTGGGTGGAGTGACCCTATCACGCTGCAGATGAGCTCGGGCCGCAGCCTTTCGTCCTATCCAAGTAGGAGATCACTCTGGCCTTGCGGACGAGGAGAAAAAGGCCAGAGGTGACCAAAGATGAGCGTTGGGAAAGGGGAAACCTCCCACCCGGGCTTTCTGGGGGCTCCCCTGCAGCGGGAAAGCCCTGACAGCTCTTGATGAGCATGCGCCCTGCTCCTTCCCTGACCGATGACCCACACCGGGCGCGCACGGGAGAGAGCACGCACCGACCCGCCGACGCGAGCTGTGGGACGGTCCCGGCTACCCAAGCGGTTTTGGGGGATAAGGAACGCCTCGGAGCC
Organism: Pipistrellus kuhlii; assembly: GCF_014108245.1. Taxonomy (NCBI): domain Eukaryota; kingdom Metazoa; phylum Chordata; class Mammalia; order Chiroptera; family Vespertilionidae; genus Pipistrellus; species Pipistrellus kuhlii. The sequence continues at coordinate 5,121,135 of NW_023425523.1, forward strand.
ACCGCAACCTGGGAGGGGGGGTCACACGAGGGGCGGAAGCTGTGGCTTCAGGAGCGGGAACGAGGTCCGAGAGCTGAAGTTGGGCTTATATGGGGGGACATCCGGGACTCACATTTTCGCCACTCGCCGTCCGCCTTCACCAGCCGATCCACCAGTCCCGGGTCCTTGAAGCGGTTCTTCTGCGTCTCTCGGATGCGGTCTGGGTCCCCTCCTTTGTCCTCCCGAAACAGGTCCAGGTCCAACACCATCTTTCCTCCTTCCCCGGTCAACAATGAGGAGAAATGAAGCTCAGGAGCCAGGGAGTCAACCAGGGAGTCAACCAGGGACCAACGCACTGCGCCTGCGCGCGGGCTTCCCCTCTACGCCGGAAGCGGCTGGTGGGAGGCGGGGCCTCGGGGGAAGGCGGGGCCTCGAGGGAAGGCGGGGCCTCGGGGAAGGCGGGGCCTCGGGGAAGGCGGGGCCTCGGGGAAGGCGGGGCCTCGGGGGAAGGCGGGGCCTCGGGGGAAGGCGGGGCCTCGGGGGAAGGCGGGGCCTCGGGGGAAGGCGGGGCCTCGGGAGGCGGGGCCTCGGGAGGCGGGGCCTCGGGAGGAAGGCGGGCCGCTGAGGAGAAGACGGGGCGCACGGGCGTGGGCTCCTCTGGCACTGTCTCCTCGGCTAGGGCTCTGTCCCCCGCTAGGGCTCTCCCCCCAGCTCTGCCCCCTCTCTGTAGGGGCCCTCACTGCCCCGTGAAGGTGAGTGCCTCAGTTTCCCCCTCACGTAAAGGACGTACCTCAGGCTGGACGCGGGCGTTTCCGGGTCCCAGGCTTGGGTCCTCACCTCACCGGACCCTCGCGCCTTATTTTGTATTTATTTTTTTATTATTATTATTTCCCCCCTCCCCCCCCCCGCTTGGCTTCATTTTTTAGAACCTGGGTTACCTCAACTCAAGATTCCTGTTCTGCCTCACAGCCCTTAGAACTAGGGTTCTTTCCTTTCTCTTCTTTAATTAATTAATTAATTAATTAATTGTGTTCATCCTCACCAGAGGATGTTTTTTCCATTGGTCTTTAGAGAGAGCCGAAGGGAGGGAGGGGGGAGAGCAACATCATGTGAGAGAGACAAGTTGACTGGTTGCCTCCCGCGCGCCCACATCCCCAGTGGGGCTTGGAACCTGCAACCCAGGTACATGCCCTGACAGGGACTCCAACCGGAGACCCTTTGGTGCGAGAGCCGACACTCTATCCAGGGCGCCACAGCGGCCAGGGCTAAGGATGCAGTTCTTATTCTAATTACTGGGTAAACCACATTGTCCCTTTACCAGCCCTTAGAAGCATGGGGTCAGAAAAAAAGAAAATTCATGTAAAAGAAGAAAGAAACACACACAGAACAAAACAAAAAGGAAAAGGAAGAAGAACGTAGGGTCATCTTTTGGAGAGAGACACAGGGACACGAAGAGACTTTTCCCAGCGGGACACGTTTGCCAGCTTTGAAGGCCGCGCAAGGTGCTGAGGTCATCCCTTTGGATATTTGAAAACTTGAGCCAAGGTTCAGGCCTTTACAGTAAAAGTTCTGGTTGCCGGTGGAGCCGAAGTTATCGAAGAATCTCCCTGGTAACGAGAGAGATGAGTAGGCATTCTGTTTTCCCCATCCTCCCACCTTATAGACTTGGGAGCCCCACCCCCCATGCCCCCAAACTAGCTGTGCGGACCCTGGTCTTACCCACCTGCATGGGCTGCCATGAGGCTGCCCCACAGCTGCCCTCTCTCCCCAAGGCGCCTCTGCCCAGCTAACTGAGATGGAGGCCGGGGCTCATGGCAGTGGGGGAGCAGACACGTAGAGATCCCGAGGAAGGCTTAGGAAAGGGGGTTTCTGGGTTTGCCTCCCTAGATTCAGTTTGCTGAGGATGTTAGGTTTAAAACCAGTGGAAAGGAAGCTTAGGGAGCTGCAGTCTCTGAAGAGAGCAATTGAACTCTCTGCACTCTGAAGGTGGGGTCTCCTTGGAGGAATGGCTGCTGCTGTATCAGCGAAGGCAAGGTGCTGCCAAAGTGTGTCGTTTGCCTAGTTTCTGGACAAAACTGCGAGTTCCCCAAGACTGCCCTGGGACCCACGCCCAGGACAGGATGGTCACTGTGCCAATGCTTTAAGGAGGACATTAATATAATTGAAAGGATGGCCCTAATGTTCTGGCCTCTCCAGAGATAGATGATAGATAGATAGATAGATATTTTTTTTTTAACTAGAGGCCTGGTGCATGACTCATGGACTGAGGAGGGGGGAAGGGGAGGTTCCCTCAGCCTGGCCGTCACCCTCTCAAAGTCCAGGACCCCTCAGGGAGTAGGCCAAAGTGGGCAGGAGGACATGCCCCGAGGGTCCTTAACACTCCTGCCACCACCACAGCCATGAGCCTGGCTTCTAGCTAAGCGTTGCTCCCCCTGTGAGAGTGCACTGACCATCAGGGGGCAGCTCCTGCGTTGAGCGACTGACCCCGGTGGTCAGTGCTTGTCATAGTGACCAGTCGTTCCTCCATTCAGTTGATTTGCATATTAGCCTTTATATTATATAGGAAGGGAGGGAGAGGGAGAGAGGGATAGAAACATCAATGATGAGAGAGAATCATTGATGGGCTGCCTCTTGCACACCCCACGCTGGGATCAAGCCTGCAATCTGGGCATGTGCCCTGATCAGGAATTGAACCATGGCCTCTTAGTTCATAGATCAATCCTTAACCACTGAGGCACACCAGCCAGCCTCCCTGTTAGTCTTATCATTAGATTACAAACATCTTCCTTTAAAATGCTCGTGTTACCTGATAAATATAGAAATGAATATAATGGCATACTTCATTTATCAGGTCAGAATCCCAGGATTTTTAGAGCTGGAGGGAAAGCTTAGCTATCTGCTATCTTATTAATTCCTAATATTTTCATTTCCTTGTCCCTCGTGTTTTGAAATACCTTTGTCTAACAAACAGGATTTAGAAAACAATAATTCATTTCCCCTTCTTATTATAACACATATGGCTGCCAACTAGAATTTCTGATTAGCAGGGAATAACCAGTGTTACTACACTGAGCAATTCCTGCCAGAAGCTAACACACACACACAGAAAAGACACATAATACTTTAGACATGGAGAGATGGCATGAATCCATACCACCTTTGGATGTGTGGTTTCTGTTAGCCTTTCTTATTGCGAAGAGCACTTGGGTGCTGTATCTGAGAACTCAGGGATTCAACGATCCCTAACTGGGAAACGGATCAGCCTCTTTTTTAATGAGGAAACTGAGGCCCAGGGAAGCTAAGTAATGGAGCTAAAACCTGAATGCTGGTAAATGCAAAATGAGACTCTCATTTTGGGCTTATACTTTTGTTAACATTCTTTAGCAGAACACAGGGTCTTGAGGAATTTTTTAAAGAAAAAAGTGGCTTTTTTTTTTTTTTTATAAGGCAGATACCATTGGATACTTGTATCTTTTTCTCCACAGGACCTAGCACAGAATCTGACATCTCCAAGATGCTTATTACATTCACATTGGGTGAGAGACTTGCAGGGAGTGGCCGAGGGTAGAAGCTTGTTGTAGGTTTAGGGAACAGAATCCTAGGTGAGCGACTGCCTTGGAAATACTGGGCAACTAGTGGGTGTTAGGGTTGCCGAGAGAGGAATGGACGAGGCCAAAAGGGGTAAAGAATTATGAATTTACTAGAGGCTTGATGCATGAAAATTCATGCAAAAATAGGCCTTCGTTTCCCTGGCTGCTGGCACCACCTTTACTCCCACCCGGAGCCGCTTTTGCTTCGGCCTGGAGCTGCCTTCGCCTCTCACCTTGTCATGTCAGTTTGTATGCTCCTTATTGGCTGTGGAGCTGCCATCTTTTGTTGTGGAGTTACGGTCAATTTGCATATCCTATCTTTATTAGATAGGATTAGGTCATCTGAAAAACCAAATGGGCTGAGCCCCAGGGATGGGGAGTCAGAGGTTTTAAAGGACTTTAGAGGGGCTTTTTCTGGGCCGAGAATTCTCTGGGCTGCTCCGGATTCTGGGAAATTCCAGAGGGGAGAGATAATGGTGGAATGTGGTTTAAGCGGAAAGGAATGTCTGTTGTGAAGTGGACTAAAGGCCAGTTCCCAGGGGAGGGGTATTGATTCAATTATTTGATCAAACCTAACAGTGGGCAGCTCAGGGGAAATGAGTACCTATATGGAGGGAACAAGTAAAAGGGTGGGGCCCTACCCGGCTAGGCATCAATTCTGGCCAAGGACACATGCCTGGGTTGCAGGCTTGATTCCCATTTGAGGATGTGCAGGAGGCAGCCGATCAATGATTCTTATCATTGATGTTTCTGTCTTTCCTTCTCCCTTCTCTGAAGTCAATAAAGATTTATATATATATATTGAGTTTTTACAGAGAGGAAGAGAGAGGGATATAAAGCTAGAAACATTCATCAGCTGCCTCCTGCACACCCCCTACTGGGGATGTGCCCGCAACCAAGGTACATGCCCTTGACCGGAATCGAACCCGGGACCCTTCAGTCCACAGGCCGACACTCTATCCACTGAGCCAAACCGGTTTCGGCAAGAAATATATATATATTTTTTAAAGTAAAAGGGTAGGGAGCCCAGACATATTGTAGATGTCATCCTCAGTGTCTCCCCCCCCCCCCCCCCCCCCCCCCGCCCCCAACCTGGATCTTCCAGAGCTGGCTAATTTGGAAGGGCTCTCTCTGGCCTCACTTTAACACACTCTTTGCTCTTTCTGTTCCTTTTTTTTTTTTTTTTTAATTGAAATAGGATTTCTCAGTATTTGACAAGCCCTAACCTCGCACTCCCCTGCCTGAAGCCTTCAGTGACTACGTGCTACTCTCAGGAGAATTTTCAAACATGGCTTGCAAAGTCCTTCATGCACGCTCCCCATCTCTTGGCATTCCCCCCCTGAGCTTCTTGTGGCTCTTCTTTCTTGCCTCTGAGCCTTCGTACAAGCTCTTTCTGCCTGAATCTCTGTTTCTCTCTCCTTTTCCTTCAAACTGGCTAATCTCTTCTTCCCCCAGGAAGTCTTTTCTGATGCTCTCTTCACCCCTTGATTGATTTTAGGTTCTCACAGTACAGTGACATGTATCCCATTGTTTTAGGCAAAACTGACTGATAGATCTTCACTTCCTCCAACTGGTGGGCGGAGTATGACATAACCTGCATCCTGGAAATACCTGAGTACCTAACCAGGCACCTTGTATGGACATATACATTGACTAACCAATCAGCACCTGCCAAATACCCCAAACCCTTGCCCTAGGCCTGAGTGACTAACTGTGTACTTTATATGGACCGTATTCTAAGAGCCCACTCCTTCCCATTCCTCCCCTCAAAAGGTGTGCTCACCTCTGCACAGGTTGCTGCTCTCCCCTTACGAGACAGCCCGGCAGGTTTTCCCCCTAATAAAGCCTGTATTCCTGGTTTTTGGCTCCCCACTGGTCTTTCTCTGACGACCTAACCTCCAGTTCTCGGTGCTCACTCTCTTCTCTCAGAGAGTCATGTCAACAAAAGAGGGTGGTGTTGCTGTCCTTGGATAACCAAGGAGGAACCATTTAAAAATAGCATGGTTCAGGGAACGCTGCCAGGACCTTGGTGACTTTGACCCCGCCTTTTCCTCTCTTAGAATTGGAATGAGGTATCAGTTATCCTACCACGTGGTATTGTTCAAAAAGTTGCACTTAATGTGGGATTAACTTTAACAATAAAAATGAAAGTATTTATATTTCAGGCTCTCCTTGAATAACTTCCATAAAGTTTTGTATATGCAACCCTCCATTTTTTAAAACTTATTGAGAAAGAGACATTGATTTGTTGTTCCATTTATTTATGCATTCATTGGGGATCGAACCTGCAATCTTGGCATATCAGGACAATACTGCAATTTGACCAAGGCCTCCATCTATTTCTATATTTCTGCAATAGCCATTGTTGCTCTGTGGTTTTCAGTCAATTAAATGTCTAAGTTTTAGACCAACTCATTAGTATTTTCTTGCATGGTCACCTGACAATGTGTTTCACTTCTTTGGTCAGTGATTGGGAAGCCCTTAAAATCTTTTACACATCCAACCCGCGTCCCCCCAAACCACCATCACACACACACACACACACACACACACACTTTCAAGTGGGTCATGTCTGTTTCTTGTTTGATGCATTGAGACACTGTACAATATATGGTTGAATTAGTAAAAATTAACTGCAATTTGCCCATATAATTGTTTCTTTCCTATTGTATCCCCAGTAGGTGAACCAGAAAAGGTTTCACAGTGGGATGGCTTTGAAGACGGGGTGGGGTCTATCAGGTGGAAAGGAAGGGGAGGAGCAGAGGCATATGCCAGCAGGAAGGTGTGAAATGGCCTCTGACTGAGGGGCAGTCTAAAGTTCAGTATGGTTAGAGTGTCAGGGTAGGCTGCTGGGGACCTTACATGCCACATGACTAAACCCATTGGAGATGCAGTTCTTCTGTTAGAATGGGAACAGTACCCGCTGTTAAGGGCTGTTCTGAGAACTAGGTGGGCATTTAGTTCAGGCTTGACACAGCCTTTTCTACTTTCCTTTTAATTTTTATTTTTTTAAATTAAATTATTATCTGTGTACATATCTTATCATTCCCTCCCCCCCATACATACCCTCCCTCCCCAGAGTTTTGTGTCTATTGGTTGTACTTATATGCATGTTTAAGAGGAAGGTAAATATCACCTCAGCTTACAGATTTTACCCTAAAAGCAAGGGTTATATTTAAAATATTTAACCACCAGTACAACCCAGGTTCCACTCAGTCAAAACAGATGTGGCTCATGACCAACCAGCTGCAGAAGTTCTTTTGAGGAGATTAAGTGCCCTCAGCTAGAATGAAGGAAAAACAGAAACAGGATAACCCAGCTATTCTGGGAAATGGTTCCTGACTCCGTCTAGGATTTTATCTAGTCCATAATAACCCATCTTTTAGGTCCAAACAATCTAATTTAACTTGTATTTGTGGACACTTTTATGTGGCTGGCCTCAATTCCATCCGAGAGAAAGCTCACCTGGCAAGGAAGGGGACTAACAGGCTTAGTCTTTGATGTGTCCTCTCGTTTGGACTTCACCCAATCTTGGGAGGTGAGGCATCATTAAATGCATTTTATATGGTGGAAACTGACGCTTCGGTTGGTGGCTGATTCCTCAACAGGTGTACGAGGCTGCTAGCCCAGGGCATGTTGCTTCAGAGAATGCTCCTTTCTCTGAAGGATCCAGAACGCTTCTCTTCTGCAGTTTAAGATACAAGGACATTCACCATTTCCCACTTGCCCATCATGCCATCCAGCCCACGCTCAAGAAAAACAACTTGAAAGGTATGTTTTTATTTCACACAAAAAATGTGACATGCAATATTCATCCCCTAATAAACTACAAACTCTTGGAATACAGAATAAAAAAGGAAATTCATCCAGTCTTGATGAGACAAAAAGATTTGGTTTCACAAAGCTGAAAAAATTCATTATAAAGTCTCTGTTGTATAAATATAGTCAGTCATATATTTAATGTAGAGTCAGACAAAAAATAAATTAAAAAAAGCTTTTGTTGGCATAAGAAATCCCCTGGTCCTTGACTATGCCACTATAGCCTTAGCTTAAAGGCATAAGGCTTTTCCCATATACCATCTAACATGTGTCTATTCTAAAGTTGATTGTGGTGATACACGCACAATTCTGAGCATTTTAATTGAGAGAATTGTGTGGTATTTGAATTACAGCTCCAAAGAGCTATTAAAAAGTATCTAACATGTGTCTAAGTTGCCAGGGGGGCTACAGGTAGACCTGATAGTATAACTCAGGCATTCCTGACAGGACACAGGGAAGATCCACAGTAGTCAGTATACTGAGGGATGGTGCAAAGGAGATCCTTAAAGTACTATGACTACCTCAGTGGGGTTTGAGGTTGCTCTGGGGACATTCAGTTTCAGGATGTCAAAATACATTAGTCACTGGGGGTCTGTATTTTGTCCTACAGCTCCTAGAATAGTCTAAGCATATCCTGTGGCCCCTGTCCCAAAAGCAAGTGATTCAATGGGCAAGCAGATGTCCAGGGTGTTGCTGAGGCTGCAGAAAACCTTGGGCTGGAGCTCAGGAGCTGGCTGTCTGCATCCTTTTGGAGAAATTCCAACCAGGCCACAGTGTCTCTGAGCCTGACTCCCACAAGAGGGGGGGAATTTGGATACCCAAAGAAAAGCTTCTAGTGTATTGAGTCAAAGGGCTGTTGTTTGCCAGAGTCACGCAGGGCTCCAGTTCTTGCGGACCCTTTTAGAAGACCATTTCTGGGACGGCAATGGCTAATAAAGACCAGCAAACCATTTTGTGGCAGAAGAACCACTTAGAAACGCCACCTGCGTTCTGTTCCTACCATCTGGTCACCAATGACCACTTAAGAAGGGAGACGGGCACAGACCATGGGCATCTGGGCCCTTGACCAAGGGATGGTCATTCTAGTCTGATAATGATGGAGGGAGAATGGTCGGTGGTAGAAAAAAGGAAAGTTAAGCCCTTGCTCTGGTCCTGCCATTCTAAAGTTCATCCTTATAGGTGGTGTAAGAGTGGAGAAAAGGGCCACAGAGGACACTCACTTTACTCACCTTTCAAAAGGGATGCTGCCGGAAATCGGAGCCAGACGTCTTTTTAGTGGGCTGGCACACAAAGAAGATGAGAACAGGAAAAAGGGAGGACAGGGGCTTGAAAGTGTGAAGTGTCCTAGTTGGGTGAACTCCTTGCTCAACTTCTTTTGTTTTTCCTCCTTAAACACTGATCTGGTTCTGCTGCTGAGTTTGGGGCCTGGGAGTCGATTGCTTTTCTGGCCAGCCTAGAAGTTAAATACTCTGTGGCTGAGTAGAATTACGCTTAGAAGCTGACATCACCACCTCAGGTCCCTCCCACAGTGGGCTGGATCCTCTAGTATGGCCCTGTTAAAACCATGGCCCCCTTATGTTCTTTCAAAATAAGATACCCCTGTAGCATGATACGGCCCAAACCTCTAGGAATGGGGCATTCAAGGATTGGGAATTGTCCTCACTGACAGGATTTGTTATCTCTCCGGGTAAAAAGAAGTAGGACATCGGGGTTTGGGGCTTACCTAGTTTTCTTCAGTGTCATAGGGAGATTTAAAAAAAAAAAAAAAAAAAAAAAAAAAAAAAAAAAAAAAAAAAAAAAAAAAAAAAAAAAAAAAGCGCGGGGGGAGTAGATCCACTAGGGCCTTGGACAATTTCTCAGGAACTTTTTTCTTTGGCTCCAGTGAGAATATTTCTCTCTTACTTAAGAAAAGCAAGGAAGTACCTAGTTTAAAGTACAAAACCAAACCTTCCTTATTGCCTCTTTGTGCTTATAAGCCTTCTTACCCAGGCCTTACTCACCCAGCCCTCAGCCTATCCGTTACACTTAGAGCGAGCTATTTAACCAGGAGAGATGAAGCCAGGCCACCATGAAGATGGCACACCAGGGACACCAAAACCCTCCTCACCCAGCCTCTCTCCTAAGGAGATCAAGAGCGAGGGTCCATGGTCAGGGAAACTCCCAGCTGCTTTCACCCTTTAATAAGAGGACAGAAAAGAGAATGCTTTTCATTCTAGGGCTGTAAGAGTTATGAGCAGGTGAAGCTATGGCTCTGATGGCTGGCCCATTTTGGGAAACAAGATGCAAGCAAGGGAGTAATATACAAAGTTGGGTATATTTGGCAGGTTTGAGGCAAGCATAAAGGAGAGTTTGGATACTCTATAAAAAACACACAGAGGATCTAAAGTTCAAATTTCTGATAAGGCCACAATAAAGATATTTCCAGCAGTGGATGTTGCAGGAAGCTGGCACCAAATCGCCACAGGCTTGCAAGGTGGTGTGCCAAGGTGAGGAGGCAGGAGAGGCAGGGCAGTGCCTCTCACAGGTCCATGTCTGGGCCTCCTGAGGATGTCTTCAGTGGCACCGAGTCAAATCCATCAGGAGTCCTCTGAAAGAGAGATGGTGACAGGAGCTGGCTGCTGCACAGGGGCAAGTTTGGGGAACAAAGGAGAGAAATGGAAAAGAGGTGACAGAAGGAACCCTTATGGAATTCCTGCTTTCAGTGGCTCCGTGGAAACATAGACATAAGGTTCCCTCTATTCTTGCTCCCTTCAGTTAGCCAGAGGATAAGAGAAATATTAAAATCCCTCTGCTTTACATCTTTATGGGAGTTCCAGAAAGACTCTAGCGTCCCAGGGTAAATTGTTCCCCCACCAATAAAAAATAAATTTAAAAAAAATCAAGGCCTAAGGAGGCCAAGGAGCCACCCTGGTAGGTCAGCACAAAGGATATGAGATTTGGCTGTCTGAGGCCCCCAGCCCCTTTCTTTGCTCCCGACCCCTCCTGACCTTTCCTACTGTCTTACTCACCACCCTACCCACACCTGTTGGGCTGAGTGGGGCTGCTGTGGCCCTGGAGGAGTTGCTTGGATGCTCACCGCTGGCCTCACGCCCAGTGACAGTGCTGTCTGACTTGTATTAATGAGCTTCCAACTCACTCACCCACCCACGGAAACCAGCACTCCCAGGTCAGAATTGCTCAGTGCTGAGCAGCTTAGACTTAGCTATGACTCAGCCCCCAGGGGGCGAAGGCCAAACATTTGGGGAACAGCACCCGCCACTGGCCAGCAGAGATCACCTTCTAGCAGAAGTTGATCTCGAGATCACCTCTTCCCCTCCTTCCAAAAGAAAAGAAAGGGGGGAAATGATTCTTACAACATGGATGGTTCACTACTCCTCCTGGAAGTTGAAAGGCCCAAACAGTTCATCAACTGGAGTTGGGAGAGAAGGAGCCTGGTCAAGAGCAGCCTTGGGCCCCAGGGAAAAGAGTATTGGTGTGAAAATACAGAAGGCAGAAGCCAGGATTTTCAGGGTGGGGGGAACAGAGAGTGTGGCGGGTGAGGAACAAAGCAGTGCTCCCGGAACAACATGGGGCCATTCAGCGCCCATGGACTGGTGTCTTCTCCAGCCCTCCAGGCGGACCTCGGTGCGCTGGCCAGGCTCCCTACCTTGGAGGCAAATGATTTGATCTTTCCAAAGAGGGTCCTCTTGCTGGTATAGAGGAGGTCATCCTCCACGTCTTCGCCTTCCATGATGGCACAGCTGTCGGCTGCTGGCAGGTCATAGTCTTTGAGGGAAGCGTTCATCACCAGCCTGGAGTACTTGTACTCTAGTCTGTGAAACGAGAAGGGGAAAGACAAGACACCAAAATGTGGAATAAGCAGAAAGAGGGAGAGAAAATGGGATATGAGCAGATCTTCCCATTCCATGGGTAAGGAAACTCAAGCATAGAAAGTGGTGTTAGGCTGGGCATATAGCGAAGCAATCTTGGCCCCCGGGTCAGCGACCTCTTTTCCTTAAGGCTGGCTGTTTCTTTGATCTAAAAGCTTAATAGAAATATTGGAATTATAAGGTCACTTTTATTATTAACAACAAATTAAGGATGCCCTTTGCTTTGCTTTGGAAACTCTAACAGCTATTTATAGACTGCCAAGTGGTACAATCCCTCTTCAGGAGTCAGGACAACCAAGGCGTACCCGGAATAAGTGGCTCAGCAAGCCTCTGGCCAGGGTCACGGAGTCTGTGGGCTGACTCCAGAAAAAAGCTCCATGAATTTACTCGTAGATGATCTCCCAGCCCTGTCCATCCCCAAACTCCAATACCCATCATCATGTACTTTTGATTCTTTTTCCAAAAGTAGCAGGTCAAGACGGTGAGCAGGATGGCAGTACAGGTGCCCGCAGAGATGCCCACTTTCAGCCAGAAATCGATAGTTTTGCAGATGGTGATTCTCTGCTCAGGCAGGGAGTTGCCGCCCACGCAGAGCTTTGGTTCTCTCCACACATAGGTAGTCTTCTGTTGGGGAGAAAAACAAGCAACTCAGATATCGCATTCCCTTCTCTCCAGGGAAGTCTCCAAGCAGAGAAACCTACCTGGACCCCAGCCACGCAGCTGCTGGTGATAGCATGGTAGTCATTGGCCGAGCAGAGCGGACAAGCGGCTGCGCTCTCCCACAGGAAGTGGAAGGTACAGCCGTCACAGGTCCCGTCAGGGCACGTTCTAGAAAGCAAAGAGGAGACTTGCGCTCACTCGCCGGATCGGTGGAGAAAATCTGCTTGGAGTCTATCATCGCAGAGCTTGCCTGCTCCATCTTCTTGCCAAACTGTTAGCCTTATCAGGATCCTTCCAACTAGGCCTTCACTCAGGTTTTGCTCTCTAATTTCCCTGATGACAAGATGCCTCCCTGACCTCCACCCTCCCCACCCTGTGCATTTCTGCTGACACCACATGAGAGCCAATGGAAGGTGTGTGGGCTCTCGCATGCTGCCCAGCCAATGCCTCAGAGGCTCCTGTTCTCCCCGGGGATGTGTGTCATTTTGCAAAAGCCACTTGGATGCAGCTTCCGGGCGATGGGAGTCAAGAATGGACTTTAGGTCATGGATATTTAGTTCTTCCTGTGATGCTGACAACAAGAACAGGGATCTGACATTGTTGAGCCAAATGTCCTGTCTTGCTCCCCATCTCCCTGCTCAGTTGTTTAGGAACAGAGTTTCCCAAACTGTCTCCCCCAAGACACTAGTGCCCCTTGATGTTAGCTGGTGTTATATGAAAAAGAAGAAGGGAGGCAGAAATGAGGGGTGCTGTAATTAAATTAGTTTGGGAATTGTCCATTTATTGCACTCAGCTCTTGAACTCAGAATTGGATCTTTTAGTCATGGAGGGATTTCTATGATTCCCTAAACCCTTATTAATCCTAATTCTAGATAGTATACACCAGGCACCCTGAGAAGTCATCAAGTCTCAGTGTCTTATTTCATTCTCACAAGAACCCTCCCGAGGGAACTTCTTATCCCCGAGTTATAAATAGGGAGAAGAAGCCTATGGAAGAGGAGAAATGTACCCACGACAACAGGGCTTGTGAGCTGGAGAGATGAATGACACCTGGCTCTCAGCCCCTGCAGTTTGCCACTTTGCTCTGCAGCTGCCCCCATTAACGGTCTGGAAATGTGAGGGCAGCTTTGCCTCTTCCCTCTGCTCCATTCTCAACATCTGAAGATGGAGGGTTCCCAAGAGCCCAGTAATGGGTCTCAGACTGTTTTTCTTGTTTGCTCTTTTTTGGTGATCTTTTCCTCTTGGATGGAACAAGTCCAAGGAGGGGAGACCTTGTTACCCCTTTACCTGGGCAGGGACAGACTTCCCGGGGCAGGCTTCAGCGGACTGCATCTGACTCGGATGGTGGTGGCCCTCCCAGAACTGCAGGACTGAGTCACCTCATTGGACCTGCAGAGAAAGCCAGCTCCCATGGGGGAAACGAGTCACTCACCTGTGCCACTGGAGAGCCACTAAGGGAAGTGAACCTGGGGAAGTCAGAACTTGGGCTGTAGCCTGACACTCAGGGAGTGTACAGGATGTGTTTACTTGGAGCAAGTAGGGATCTGGAAGATGTGGTCAAGGGGAAATGTGCTGGTCTGGGAAAGGTCAGCGTGTGCAGAGCACTGAGTGTCTTTAGATGAGAAGAGAAGTCTACAGACCATCCAATGCTACTCCCTGTCTCCAAGGCAGACCTGCCCAGGAATACCAAGAAGCTGGGATCAGGGGACTCCCAGCCATCAATTATCATTGCCAGGCAGACCCGTTAGACCTTGGGCATGGTCTGGCTTGATAAGTATTAAGTGGCTAGAAGGGGGTGGGATGCAACAGAAATTGTGGAGGAGCCCTAAGTTTCACTTGCATTAGTCCGGCCTCCCATCATCACCTATAAAAGAAGATCACGTCCGGTATTCCCAAGGATTCTGGGTGGAACAGATCAGCTGGAGAAGTGATTCCATCCACAGTCATGTATGTTGCCACCCCTGCCAAATCAGAGATCCTGATTAGTTCTCACTGGCAGCCACTTCAATTCTTTCACTCCTGTCAACGTCCAGCCTTCCTTCATCTCATCACATCCCCTAGTGGCTCATGAAAGGGTGAACCGCCGGCTTGTCAGAAGCCCCCGGGGGGCAGTAGGCACCCCGGGATGAATAGGAAACAGGTCAGAGGTTGAGCCCTTCACCTCAGAGCCTGGTAGCCTCACTCTCTCTTTCAGGCCTCCCAGGCGTACACACACAAACAGGCTGGAGCAGCTGGGCTACTCACCCACAAGCCGGTCAGCGAGGCTGACAGGCTGCGAGGACACGCCGGCCTTGTAGCCTGTCACCTCTGGAGGAATGATGAGCGCCTGGCAGACGTAGGCCTTGATGGATTTGGAGAAACCAGCCTCCCCCTCAGGAATCCGGAGGTCAGTGACATTCTCGGTGCACACAGCCCTTTTCTTACCCTGGGAAGGGGGGTGTGGGGAGGAAGAAATAGGAAGGAGAGAATGGTCACAGAGCTTTCAGAAGGAATGGGAACATTTTTTTTTGTCTAAAATATTTAGCCTTCTAATGGCATGTTGCAGTGGAATGATTCATCCCAGATCTAATTATAAGGAGCTTAAAAAAAAAAAAAAAAAAAGCTAAAAATAAGGTCTAGGTGTCCTAGTTTCTAGAACTCTGGCCCAGGGGATCCCAGTCGTTTTGTTTCATTGGAGTCATGTGGGGACCCTATAGGAGCACAGTTGTAATGGTGGAAACTGATTGGGAGATCTCATCTATCCATTAAGGGCTTTCCTTGCCCTTAATGTCAGTTTTCTGGGCAGATACTGAAATATGTAACTGATCCCACGGAAGGTTTCTGAACATCTGGCCTGGGTCCCATTCCTTCTCTGTGTCTCCCTTGGTGCAGTGATTCCGCCATGATGGTCTCTGAAGCATTTCCCAGACAGCAGTTCCCAGACCCCATCACTAGCCCCTTCCCTGCCTTGAGATAGGTCATCTTAGGACCAAGTGGAACCTGTTCCATTTTTTAAAAAATCATTAGGAGAGCCCTTGCCAGTTTGGCTCAGAGGATAGAGCGTTGGCCTGCAGACTGAAGGTTTCTGGTTTGATCCCGGTCAAGGGCGTATGCCCGGGTTGTGGGCTCGATCCCACTGTAGGGCATGCAAGAGGCAGCCCATCAATGATTCTCTCTCATCATTGATGTTTCTATCTCTCTCTTTCCCTCCTGCATAGTTTTTATATACTCATGAGGGAATGGAGGTCAGGGAGGAGTAAATGGACAACTTACTTAAAACACTTTTATTTTCCTAAATTTTTATAATTCAAATGACTTAATTTTAAAGGAGGGAGTCCTCAAAGAGAGTAGTAATCATTTGCCAGCCTTTGATCTCCTCAATCTCCTGCCTGAAGGTTTGCTAGCTTTCCTTCTGTGTCCATCTCTTGGCTCTGGTAACCCCTTTCTGTTCTCACACCGTCGGCTCTCGCACAACTTACCTCATTTCCACAGAGACTGAAGGTAAAGTAATGGAAGTATTTCAGCCCTTTGGAAGTGAAGCTTGGCCCTCCAGCCAGAGAGACAGGGTCTGCCAGAGCCGAGAAGTTGTAGTCTAACAACCGGCTCCCAGAGCTGACTGAGAAGGTGCAGTCGTTGTAGCACAGAGAGTGGATCTGAGGGGAAAGGGGCAGTCAGGCAGGCTGGGGCAGGGCCTCTGAGGGGACTGCAGCAGAGACCCAGCCTGGGGCAGCCCACGTGGGCAGAAGAAGCAGCGAGGAGTGCGGGAAGGCACAAAAGAAGTGAAGCAGCAGCTGGTGGGGCTTATGTACATCTTGCCATTCAATCACTAGCACATGTATGATGCACGAACCCAAACCCGTTATTTTCTAGTAAGTAGTTGGATCAGATTCCATAACTTTGTCCCTATGCTTAGATTATAGAACTCTCAAGGCACAAGATAGCTGTTCTTACTTTCAGGCAGAAGGCAACAAACGAGGTGCTAACTCGAAAAAGGGAGTCCAGATGGCAGGAGAGAAATTACAAGCCTTGACTCTCCCTCCCTCCATTTAAAACCAATTAAACCCCAATTCCTCTTTCCCAGCGTCTCTGTAGGAAACTGAACTTCAAAGGGGGCTTTATTCCCCATAAACCCCTTCCTTACTCCGCTTTAGGGTCCTCATTCAGCCCTGCCTTACACAGCTGTCATTCCCTCCCTTGGCAGCAGAGGGAGCCCGAGGAGAACAAGTGTGTGGCAGAAGTCCAGGAAGCCCCAAAGAGGTTGCCAGGATCTGCAGAAGGTTGCACTTACTGCACAGCTAAACTGAGCAACGTTTGCAGACTGTACATAATGCCTTACAGATGTATGCCCATGTGGTTGTGGTCAGTAAAATACAAATTCACTTAAAAGCATTAATGAACGCTTAAGAGCTTTTAGCCGTAGTACTTTCCTAGATTCAGACAGTATGTGGCCAACTGCACTGCTTTATAAGAAACCACTTGGATAGAGGATAGCAATGCCAGTTAACCCTATGTCCCAGCAAAGGTGGGTTACCTTCCCAAAGGAGAGGGGGCAGATTCCCATGATAATAGGCTAGAGTGAAGTAGGTCTGAATTGGAGCCACAGGTTCCACTATTTCTTCCCGTCAGACCTCTGCTCAGATGCCAAATAACTCTCTGGACCAGATGGTCACAGATCTCCCTTACCCATCTCTTGAAGATGAGACTTGTCCACGACTGAGGCCTAGCCCCTGACTGCCAACTTATGCAGGTAAGTTGGTCACAGCCTGGATGGGTGTCCTCTAGGATGCCACCCTGGGAGTAGGCCATGGGGAACACTTGGGGGTCAGCCCCTCCAGAACCCCATTTGGACCTGGCACCCTCTGAGGCTGGGGTGAGGATGCATGACACGCTGCTGGCACCTTATTGCTCTGGGTCCCCGAGCCACAGGGCTTGCAGGCCTGGACTCCATAGGGCTGGTGGGCTTTCAGGATGGTGTTAGGGGGGCAGGAGTGGCAGGTTCCTGAATCCCGGTTGATGTAGTGGCCAGCAGGACAAGATGTACAGGAGGAGCCCATGTCAGAGGCTTCCAGGGCGCAGGGCCGACAGTAGGAGGCCACCCCATTCATGACATTGGTGACGTTGATGGAATAGATCTTGGCGATATCGCTGGTGTACTTTCTGCCCTGGAAACAAGGAAACAAGAGGAGAGCGGGCAGAGGCGTGGGACACCAGCAGCAATTGAGTTCTCTGGAAATAGTAAATTACTGCTTGGTCTTTTTTATCCTATAATACTTGAGAAAAATCTGATAAGCACCTAATTCTTCTTCACTTAACAGTTGCCCTTTATGTACATTTAGTGTCATTTTTAAAGCAAATCTGAACCATTTAAAAATGATGTCTAAAAATATTAAGTGCCATGGGGGAATATGCAGTAGATACTGTTATATGAAAAAAGCAAGTCTTGCCCATGGCCAGTGTGGCTCAGCTCCAATAGCAGGTGTTGCCCATGGTCTGTGTGGTCCAGTTCATTGGAATTGCATTCCACGCACAGAGGGTCACTGTTAGGGCATATACCCAGGGTTAATCCCCGGTTAGGGCATGTGTGGGAAACGACTGATTAATGTTTTCTCTCTCACATGGATGTTTCTCTCTCACCCTCTCCCTTCCTCTCTCTCTAAAATAAATTTTTTTAAAAAGAAAGAAAGAAAAGAAAAAGGCAGGTCTTTAATTTGCATTACGTTGAGTGAAAAAAATAAAACCAGAGTTGTTATTACTAAAAACAACAACGGGGATGAATAGGTGTACCAGGTGAGACATGCACTCGTCCTCAGGGCAGGGCTGCTGTAGGGACAAAGTAAGGCATTAGGACAAGGCTAGATGCTTTTTAGGGGCCTGGGATAGGCAGTTCTCTGCTTGACCCCTTAAGATCCTTCTAATCCTTGGGGTCAGACCCTCTCACTCCCACTCAAACTAATGCTAAGGATCCTCCTGGGCTCAGAGGTCTCTCTGGGAGCCCGGGGTCTGAAGAAGGGGAGGCGCTTACAATCTCGTGGAAAGTGGTCCGCTGGAAGGCCCAGGTGAAGCTCACGGAAGCGTTCTTCTCAACGATGTAGGTGAAGGACTGCTTGCCTTTAGAGCCTTTCCACGTCTCCACGGGAGCGTTGGCCCTAGAATTCACACCCTGAACCCAAGACAGACAAGTGAAGAAGGCACGATGGCCGGGTGGCTGCTGGGGAAGAGGCCACTCATGCTGTTGCCATCCCCGGGGCCATCACAGTTGGCCAGACCCATGTTAAACGAGGAAGCCCCTGACAGACAGTCTGGGCCCCTCCCCTGTGAAATCACTACGAGCAGAGGTGTCAGTTATGTTGATGCACCAGTGGGGCGGAGGAGGAGGCCAGCCCTCCCAATAGCCCTTCCTGGGGACCCCATCGCAAACAAAGAAAGGAAAACATACCACCATGAAGTAGAGCTCACAGTTCACAGAACAGATGGTCTCGAAGACAAATGTGATCCTGGCCACCTCTTTGTTCTCTGTGTCTGCCATCACCGACTGTGGAGGTCTGCGGGCCAGAAGTTAAAAGTCAGTTCAGAGGCCAGGCAGTGCTTATTGCAGAGCCCAGAGAGCAGCAAAGGTCTGCTGGGGGGCGCGATGGGGGGCGGCGGGATTAAGCTCCTGGTATGTTGGAAAGAGCATGTACAAAGTCCAATCCTGCCCCTTAACTATGTGCCCTTGATGTAGCCAAACTATAGTTTTCTCATCTGTAAAACGGAGGTCATAATATCTTTCTTATTTACCTCCCATCACTGTGGTGAGATCCACAGTCATACCAGATGTGGAGGTGCCGTGCAAAATGCCGTGTAGCCTCACAAGTAGAGTGCAGTCCCCAGACCAGCAGCATCGCGTAACTTAGAGCTCATTAGAGATGCAGAACTTGGGCCCCTCTTAGACCCCCCCGAGTCAGAATCGCACATTGACGTGACCCCCAGGTGATGAACGTGGCATTAACGCCGTAGAAGCACCGCGATCATGAGATGCACACTGCCTACATTCACTTAGCAGCTCTCTCTCGGGGATGGCGAGAGCTTTGCCTAGGTTGAATGAGCAGAGAGTTCCGCTTGCAATCTCTCCAGCCAAGTTCTCAGGCTGCTCCTTCCTTTGGGGAAGAGAGAGCCATCTACAAAGCCAGAGCGGGGAGGGAGTGGGAGAGGTGCAGAAGCCTTTACTATGGTGATCAGATTTACAAATCGAAACATGCCCCCATAAAAGCCTAAAGAGTTTCCTTATTTCTCAAACATGAACTGTATCTGCTCAGCCCTGAGTAATGTGAGTTAAGGGAAACAAATACTTTCCGAGCCCCACCGTGGACCGAGCCCCGGGGCAGGGATGGGAAGGAGGGAGCTTGGAGGAGGGAATGGAGAGGCCAGCCTGGCAATCAGGAAGCCCAGTCATTGGTTCCCCCTCATCTTTCAAGTGCACAAGAGTTCACTTGGGCTTTGAAAATCCACTCAGGGCCTTTCCCTGGCTTGGGCCATTTGCTTGAATTTTGAGGACCGGCAGGCCCAAGCTCACAGTTGTGCTAACAAGTGGACTGAAGAGTCATCTCAGCCTGAGTTAGTCCACATTCACACTGTCAATCCCCCTGGTTTACAGACCAGGGCCTAACGCCTATAGGGGCACGATGACTCCCAAGTCCAGGAAGCCAGTAGGAGTAAGTAGCAACGTTCAAGTGCCCTGTCTTCCAGTCCAGTGCTCATTCCATGGTCACACACTGCCTATAGTGTGTGTGTTTTTAATAGCTAACAAATTGCTTTTTGTCCTAAGTCTTCTTGAGTCAGTGGATAAATATGATAAGAACAATCCCTCCCAAACTACTTGCTCCAAATAAAAATGAACTGTCTATGGGCACTTCTGGTCCTATTAAAAAAAAAAAAGTTAATTGTATCTGATGCTGTGAGGAGGAAGACTTTAAGTAGCATGGGGCCAGTGAATGGAAGGAGCTAGATGGGATTGGAAACTGGTAGGTAGGTTAGACTGTGGGTCAGGTTCAGGTTCACACTGTCGGACCATTGTCGTGCTTCCTCTGTCTGAACTGCTTCGTCAGCAAGCAGAGCCTCTCCCTACCGCATTCCAAGATATGTGGGACATGCATGTAGCCAAGGTGGTGCTGGCTTCCCCTTAGTTTGGCATTCCTCACCTAAATCCTGGCACAACCAGAGTGAGGATCATGAAGTCATTGTCCGAGGCTCCAGCTGCCGTGTAAATGTAGTCCCCGGCCACCTCCCAGCCTGGAAAGGACAGCAGAGAGTTAACGCCCCGGTGGTGTTGGGTGCAGGGCATACGTGTGCCTAGATGACACTCTGGAACCACTGCTGGACACAACCATGTTACACCTGCCCCACGACTTCGGTCAGAGACTGGAGCTCTCAGAGAAAGATCTCTGGGGCATGTGCATGCTATTTCTAGTTCAGTTTTTATCTCTGAAAGGGGATTTGGCAGAATATATGCCCATGAGGAGTGGAACTTTCCAGTGAATACATGGCCCGGTTAGCTCATTTCCTCCTAGATATCATGAGTGTGAAAACAAGTGACATAGGAAGAGCCCCCGTGCGTGGGGTGTGCAGGGAGTGTGTGGCAAGGGGAGAGACCCTTACCTGTCATGCCTTTGTACTCAAAGTTGGTCCCACTGAGAACGGTCGTTTCCATGTTAGTGGGCAATGTGTTCCACCATTTATATTCGAATCCCAAGACAGGCTCAGTCCCAGCTGGGCAGTGGCTACAATCTGGGGGGACCACAGATCCATGTATTCAGCAAGAAGGCTGCAGCCACCCCGACCGGGGCTGCTGTCACACAGACAATCAAGGGAATGCTGAGTACTGCTGCACAGTGATATGAAGTTGACCCAAAACATTCAAGCAAAAAGCTGCACAGGCTGACCCTTCCTTCCCATGTCCCAGCCATCCTCCTCGCCCATCTAATTTTTCCTTTCCAAACGTAGACGTATCTTCTGGTCTGATCCAAATGCTTCATGTTATTTGTCACGTTATGAGCAGTACATGCATTCACATGAATAGGGACACAAATTCCCCCAACTCCTCTCTGCAGCATGGCTCACAGGTCCACACGTATCCAGCTGGTCATCCCAGCTCCCAGGCCATCCTGTTAGCGCCCTGCCACCAGCTAGGAGCCTCTGGGGGGAGGATGGGGCCCCTGCAGGTCCGAGTCGCAGTCACAGTTGGAATGAGAAGAGCAGGCAGTTCATTCTCAAGTGTGACTGTGACCACAGACAGAGCCCACCCTGACTGCTCGTCTCCTGAACTTAGTCCGCCGGGCTGTGCTGACCACCTCGGAAGGACAGCTGACCACCCTGGGGGTGCTGTGCAAATGGGTGAGATGCAGGACGAGGCAGGAAAGGGGGTTACCGGAGCCGTTGGAGTATGAGCCATAAGGGCAGGGCTCGCAGGTGCTGTTGTCGGTTTTGAAGAAGCCTGGGTTGCACGGTGGGCAGCGGGTCTTCACGCCGGAGGCAGGCAGCTTCACCGCCCCCTCGAGATCCTCATTACAGATTTTCGGCTGGGCCCATTTGTACATGAGCTGTGTCTGCAGAGATGGATCAAGGATGGCTCAGCCTGTACATAGCTTAGCACATCTTTAGGAAAATTGACTTGGAGGATGGGGAGATTCTGGGCTGTAGTGCAAACTCCACCAGGGCGGGGATCTTTATTTTGGTCATTGATGTATCCCAAGCACCTAGCCCAGCTCAGTAAATGCATTTGAATGCATGTTGACTGGGTGAAGGGGGATATACCTAATGGCGACTTGTGTGACATGGGGTTGGGGGACCAGCTGTCTTCAGAGAAAGCTCGGGTTCCAATGTAGAATCTTACTACTACCAAGGTCACAGGACAAGCGGATGGTAAATCCCAGAGCACAGAAAGGCATGGATGGGATTCCCAGTTTGTCCCCTGGGTGCTGTCTTTGCTTTTGCATTTATTCAGAAAGCTAATACATCTATATGTCAGACCTGGAGACTTAGAGATGGTGAGAGAGACAGAACAGCAGTCACATGATGGCCATTTTTACGCGATCAGACAGAACACCAGATGCTGCGGAACTGAGTCTGGGGTGCAGCTGATAAGATACACGGCCATACCCACTCGCTGCTGGGGAAGGAGATGATGCTCCAAACACGAGAGCTGGGGCGGGGGGAGGGGGGGAAGGGGGGATGAAGGATGACTGGGATAAACAGTCGCTGCTAAGACCAGCCTTTATCCTGTGCTTAATAGGCAGAATTCAGCCAGCCAGCAAACATGCATGCTAACAGCCAAGCACATGCTCAGTGAATGCAGCTTTCCTGACTCCTGATTCTGTCTCCTCGGGAGGCTCTGCTTTAGAGAGGCAGACAGTACATCCAGAGCGTCTGATCTAAGACAGACCCTTCAGGCCTGGAGCCACCCCTGAAGCTGGCTGCTGTTCCTCGCACTCAGCAGGCTCACCAGTCACAAGCCCGCCTCCTCTACAGCTGCTGCGCCCTGGGCCTGGACAGGACTATGGCTCCCCTCACCTCACTCAGGTCCCTGCCCTCTCTGCAATAGCTCTCCACTCTGTCACTCTCTATCTTCTAATTCCCTTCTATCTTTTCTTCCTCCCACTTATTACCATCCGGTGTATTTGTCACATTATGACAGTAAATGTTCGCACCCTGCCACCTGCTGGGAGCCTCTGGACGGAGGATGGGCCCCTGCAGGCCTGAGTCACAGTTGCAGTTGGAATGAGAAGAGCAGGCAGTTCTCAGGGGTGGCTGTGACCTGCAGACCCGTTTGTTATTTATCTGTTGTCTCTCCACTTGCTCCCCAACAAGAATTAACTCCCTGAGAGTAGACGTTCCGTGGTTTTGTAGCTGCTGTGTACCTGGTGCTAGCACAGTGGCTGACTGTTGGAATGAACAAATGACCTCCTCAGAGAGGCCTTCCCTGGGGAGTCAGTCCTGCCAGCTCGGGGTCCCCAGGACCCTGCACATCTTGTTGCCTCGGTCAGGCCCGTCTTTCTGCTGTCTCCACGCTCCCTGAGGGTCTTAGACTCTCTGATTCCCTCTGGAGCACAGGGCCTAGCACAGCAGACTGCAAAGGAAGGTTTCTGAAGCAGAGAGCTGGAGGGGGGAGGGGAGTAAAGATGCGAAGGAACCAGCAGGGCCAAGCCAGGCTGTTCTCCCGTGAG
Source organism: Pipistrellus kuhlii (assembly GCF_014108245.1). NCBI lineage: Eukaryota > Metazoa > Chordata > Mammalia > Chiroptera > Vespertilionidae > Pipistrellus > Pipistrellus kuhlii. The sequence goes on from NW_023425523.1 coordinate 5,144,229, forward strand.
CCAAGAAGAGGGGACGAATCTGACGAGTGTGTGAGGAAATAGTGTGCACAGGAGACAGGCAACTATTGTGCAGAGGGGCTAAGCGAAGGGAGAAACGGAAAGAAATTGAATGGCTCTCTGAAACAGAGCCTAGGAACCGACGGGGGACAGATGGCAAAACCAGTCTCTGGTCTGAGAGTGAGTGAGGCCATCTCCTTTGCCCCCGCTGGCCCCACGTCACTCTGCAGGCCTCTGTGGTTTTCTCTGGTGCAGCCTCAGTGGCCGCGGGAACTTTGAACGTGACGCAGCCCAGGGAGTGGGAAGAGGGGCCCCCAGACGGCGCTACCCACCTCTCCGTTGGCATCGCAGGCCGTGTGCGTGTAGAAGTAATCTTTGTCGGTGCAGGCTGGGCGCATTTTGCAGGAAGAGGATCCTTTTTCTAAATGGAAAAAGCGAGGACAAATACTCGGGTCACATAAGAAAGCAGAGCTCATGACCCTGTGGACCCCAAGATCAGATACTGCAGAAGAAAGTAGAAAAGCCTGCACACCAGCCCTTCCCGGGCGGCCTCAGTGGCAGAAGTCACAGTCCCCAGGGCCCTGCTCAGACGCCCCTGTGCACCGTTCCTGGTGCTGTGGGAAACCCCAGCCACGATGTGGGGCAGGGCGGGGAGAAGTGGACAGGCCGGAGGACCCGCAATGAGGGCGGGTAGCTAGAAAGAGCATCTCACAGGTTCACCACCACCAACCAAGTTCCCTGAAACCCGCCATCTTCCAGGTCAGAATCCTGACTGGGTATAGTTCCTACTCCTGAGGGACTGACGTGAAACAGAAAAGCTTAGGACAGTGCCTTCATGCTCTTATTCTAATTCTTTCTCTGAATTTTCTTATTTTCTTCCCACACTCCCCACCCCAGCCTCCCAGCATTCTCTGAACCTAATGAAAAATGTCAGCTATCGTTTCATTTATTCTGCTCTCTGCATGTTCTCCTCATGTGCCTGTTAGTTCTGCTTTAACCCTCTGAACTCCTGGATAGCAAGAATTGTTTCAGTTAACCCCTCTTTAAAACAGATCTCACCTGTTAAACATTATGCTCCCTTTTTAGAATTTGAAAAAGAGACCTGTTTTCTCTATCCAAAAATATACATAACCCATGCATTAAATTTCCAAGAAATTAATTTTCCCCAGAATAAGAATCACTGCTGTATAGACTGTGCGTGCAACACTAGTAGCACTGCTGTCACTGCTATTTCTAACATGATTACAGCATCACCTGCAGGCAGGCCTTTGATCACGTGAGACTGCCTCACTGATACCTGACAGGCAGCGCGGTGGAGTGGAATGAGCTACTAACTCAGACAGGCCTGGGTCTGGATCCTACTCACCATTTCGTAGCTGGGTCACTTTAGGCAAGTTACTTGACCTCCTGAACCTGAGTGCTCACATATGTAGAAGAGGAATAACAGTAGTATCTATTTGGCAGCGCCAGCACAATGATGCATTGTAAGGAGGGACTCACTAAATTCTGGTAACTCTTATGACCTGGGTTTGTAGGGTTTATTTTATTTGGTAACTGTGACAGGTTTTTAATAAGGATTAAAAGTCTCTTTCTCTCCCTTCCAGTGAAGGGCTTGTTTCTCATTTGAGCTCTTCTTCTTCCCAAGGCACCAAATGAGTTCCTAGATCAGGAAATTTCCCCATTGCTGCCTTGTTGGCCTGCACCGGGGAGTTCCCACAACAATGCGCCTCCGCGCCTCTTCTGTCCCCGTCTCTTCTGTCCCCGTCTTGTTAGCTTGGGCAAGAGGGAACTACTGGCTGAGAAACAGCTGGGGCCTTCTTAGCTCATTTATTTGGTTAACAAGCAGAAGGCCTAATTCAGCACAGAGGGATCAGGGACTCCTGTTTTTGACCGACTTGGCCAGGAGAAATTGGGGGCAGATGCTGAAAACACACCAATTCCCAGGGCCCTTATGTGTTGCGTTTAGCAAATTGCAAGCTGCTTGTTAGAAAGTGCATTCCAGCCCAGTGCATCAACCTATGAACCGGGAGATCACAGTTGGATTCTCGTCAGGGCACATGCCCAGGATGCAGGCTGAATCCCCAATGGGGGGCGTGCAGCAGGCAACCCATCAATGAGTCTCTCTTGTCATTAATGTTTCTATCTCTCTCTCCATCCCTCTCTAAAATCAATAAAATATACATACTTACATATATATTTTAAAAATGAAAAGATAAGAAAAAGAAAGTGCATTCCACACTAGGGCCTTCCTCTGCTTGTCAAATATTTGCTCAGCCTGACATGCTAGCTCCAGGATTCAGCAAAAATAGGCCAGCTGTTTACACATGGACAACTGCTAAGGTAGTGTTAATAAATGATTAACCCAAATGCTGCGACAGACCTCATTCTCCTGGCAAGGTTTCATCGTGGTGTTTAAGTTGGGTGCTAGTCAAATTGGAAACATTGGCCTAGATGTTTGAGAAAATGAAAAGTGACTCCTATAGTTCCGCGGCCTGTTCCTCCCTGTGCTTGTTGGTATCGCCCTCCAAACCCTCCCTGCCCTCAGAAACATCACCTGAGTATTTGTCGGCATCACACTGGTGGCACGAAGTTTCTTCTTTGTTCGAATAAGAATTTTCTGGACAAAGTTTGCAGAAAGAGGAGCCCTGCACGTCTGCATAGGTGCCAGGTTTGCAGGGGAAGCATTCCGAAGTGTAGGCCACCCCTGGGAAGGAAGAACATAGCAAAGCAAAACTTGAGCCCAGAGCCTGAGCCCCTGGGGACCGGCCCCCACTTTCCTCCTACAGAGTCTCAGGGCCAGAAGCCCAGGCCCCGCCCCCTGTCCATACCTGTGATGACGATGTTTCTCACGAGCACAGGCTTGGAGACTTTGGACCACACTGAGAAGGCTGTGGTTTTCCAAAAGAGGACGTTATTGCCTCGGTTTAGCTTTACCTACAACCACAGACAAGAGGCATTAGCGCAGTCTCTTGCCGGGACCCCTCCTCTTACAATCCAATGGCAGTGCCTGTTCTGATCCTCCCCACTTCCTCAGCTTTGCACTTGCCCTTGTCTTGGCCTTCCTCCTCTGTCTTCTGAGCTTCCTCTACAACCATTTCCCACCCTCAGCCACATACATCGAGAGCAACTCTACAGCGAGACTGATGAAGGGGTCTGACGGTAGGGTGAATGGAATTCCCGCTTCTTCTCTGATTCCACTTATCCATCTCCTGTCCCTAGAAGACCTAGCCTTTAAAAAGGCTGCTGATCCTGGGGTCAAGCCACTGGTACAGCAAGACAACCCACACCCATATTTTGTCAACTCAAGAGAAACTGCAGCATCCTCATCATGTCAGCCCCTTGCCCTCTAGGGAAAGAGGGGTGGAGGCCTGGGCTGGGAGGAAGCACTCCTTGGAGGAAAGGCCCTTGGTCCCTTTTCTGGGATTTCTAGGAGCGGCTGCATCTCCAGCAGAGGCTGCAGGAAAGCTGGCTTGATGCTCACAGTGTGGAATTCCCATCCTTTCTCTGTGGTCCTCATCCACCGGGAATCGTCTGCATTGGGCTGGCACTGGTCATTCTGGACCTGAGGCAGCAGGAGTTTGGGATCAGAGTCTTCGAAGGAAATGGGTTCCTTCCCCCACGCTGTGGCAGCCTTCCCAAGGCCCCTTCTTTAAAAATTTTCTTTAGGAACAGAGCTCAGAACGTAGGAGTCTTGAAGTAGGGTAGGAGCGAGTCACACACACAAAACATCAGGCACTGACAGCAAACACATAACCAGTAACTCAGAAAAGCCATTACATGCTGTGTGCGCATCTGAGCAAGGCGAAACCCCCAGGATTCCCAGACTTCCTCCTTCCCTCAGTTTCCCTCGCCTCTTGAAGCCTCAGCTCCTTTGCCCACAGTTCTCTCCAGAGGATAACCACTGTGGCAATTTCCCAAGCCGGACTGGGCTTGTGATTCCTGCAGGTGCATCTGAGCCATGGAAGAGCTTCTGCTGCCCACCCTCCCCCTTGGCCAACGGCTTACAAAAAACTCAAAGATGATGTTGGAGTCTGCGTAGTAGTATTCGAAGTTGACAGTGCCCGACTTCTTCAGGTTGACGGCATACATCAGTGTGGCCGTGCACTCGTCCGTGTTGGAGGCGATGTAGTCGCCCAGGGGAACCCACTTGGACCTGTGGGTTGAAACAGGGGCCAAGTTCACTGTCAGGGGCACGGCCCACCAGCTTCATGTGACCTTCTAGGTGTCTGGGGTATTCTTGATTTGTGATTCACACGCGAAAGCTTAGACCTGAAAATGCTCAGTAACGGATGACTTCTGAGCCTGGCCAGCATGGCTGAGTGGTTGAGCATTGACCTGTGAACCAGGAGATCACAATTTGATTCCTGGTCAGAGCACATGCCTGCCTTATAGGCTCAATCCCTAGTGTGGAGCTGATTTGAGGCAGCTAATCGATGATTCTCATAGTTGATGTTTGTATCTCTCTCTCTCTTCCTATTTGAAAGCAATTATATATATATATATAGATATATAGATATATAGATATATACATATATAGATATATATGTATATGTATATGTATATATAAAATGTTTTTTTTAAGAGAACGACCTTTGGATCAAGGAACCAAGAGGTGGCCCCACTATTTCACTATTTTGCTTGAAACCAGCTCAGGTCTCCAATGACTAATAATGTCCCATTAAGGGGACCTCAGCTTAGTCCCCTAGTTCCCTCCTGTGTTTGTCAGAGAAAAATGGTGATTCCAGCTCTTCAACAGTTACTATTATTCTCGCATGGAAGTGAGAATAGTATCCAAAGGACCTATGCTGAGTTCGTGCAAGATTCCCGCACTCACCTAATGGTATTGATTTCTCCTGTGAAAAGAGACAACACTGCATGCTGATGTGCTCCCTGGCATCAGCTATAAATAACTGCTCAAGTTGGATGAATAATTAAAAGGGTGCCATAATGGGTTACATTTGCAAAATGATTCACAATTCTGGTATTTGTCAGAGCTGTGCCTGGCGAAAATCACTTCACACTGAATCAGAACAGCATGTCTTCACCGATGTCTAATGCCAGGCATTGCTCCAAATTCTTACTCCTATCAGCTCATTTAATTCTTACTGCTACCTATAAGAGGAATACTGTTTTTAGGATGAAGAAGTGGAGGCACCGGAGTAAGAAGGAAATTTGCTCACGGTCATTTAGCTGTGATTTGCTTATACTAGGACCTGCTTTGTTTCCCCGTGGCCCTGGGCAAAGAGAGGCATGCACTCTAAGAAGAATTCTCACATGGTGGCCACCCAGGCACTGCCTGGCTCACACTGTGTGGCATTATTTTATAAGTTTAAGTTAGAAAGAAGAAACTGCACAGGAAAATTAAGAGGCTGCCCATGTTTGAAACCCTTTTTAATATTTACATAGATCTTGCTCTCATTCTTGTTTCACCTTCATAGTGCTTGGCTTCTGTCCTTTCTTCTCCTCTCACATACAACATCCTTTCTATATTACTCCTCCTTCACTCCTGTTCCCTCTTGCTTATCCCAGTCTTGGATCTAAGGGTTGTTTCCAGCACCTTGGTCATGGGACATTTAGCCAGGAACCAAGAAGGAGCCCCTGAAGGATTGTCCTATTTTGTTCCCAATGATTTATTTCATGTTGACTTTGTGCCAGATGTTAGATGCTGGATATAAACACACACACACACACACACACACACACACACACACACACACAGATCTGGTCCCCTCCCTCTTGAAGCTTGCATTCTACTTACAGTTGCAGAGACAGAAGCTTGGCTAATCACACAATTAATCCCATAGTAATAACTGATAAGTGCCATAGGAAAAGACGAAGCAGGAGTGTGTAACAGGAGCCTGTGGTGTCAGGAGTGACTTCTTTGAGGAAGTCACTCTTAAGGCCCCAAGGAGGGAGGGAGCGTGGTGGCCAGCCTGCCTAGAGCATATTAAACAAGAGGGAAGGTGCTTGAGAGAGGCTGGAGAAAGGGGCAGAGAGCAGAGGCCAGTCGGGGCAGATACTGGATTTTATTCCAAGAGCAATAAGAGTCCCTAGCATCCAGAATTTTCAGCAGGCAAGTTCTGTGGTTATATTTGTGTTTTAAGAAGATCAATCTGGCCACTGAGTGGACAGTGGCCTGGAGAAGGCTGGGAGTGGAAGGAGGTACCAGCTGGGAGGTGTTAGAGGCAAAACCGGCAGGAGGTAGTGCTGGCTGTGGTTAGTTTGGAGGCGGTGGACATGGATTCAGGTAAACACCAGCTCAACTATTGCCTTTCTGTGGGGCAGTGAGGAAATCACAAAGCCCCTCTGGGTGGCCATCTGCTCTCCATTTCGAGAGAAGAAACCTCCTTCCCCCGCCCAGAGATGTCCTGGACGCTTTGAGAACCAGGCTCTTCAGGATCTGCATCCTGGAAACACAGGCTGTTTTATTAGCCAGCCCACACCCTGCCCTGCTGAGAGATAATGATTTCTGGACTTCAGGGCAGTCCCCAGAGAGAAACCCTTTCTCGCTCGAGTAGGAATTGATTGAGTGAGCCAGGCCTGCACCTGGGTCTGCTCAGTGGCGTTCTCTGTTAGGACACAGATGGGGTTGGTTGTCTTAACCTACGTTCCCTCTCCTCCCAGCTTTAACCCTCTCGAGCTCTCTCGGAGGCAGTGTTGTCATGCTGATGATTTTGACACATAGTCTGAACTCTAAAAGTGGACTCTGAAATGCCTGCTGCCTGGCTCTGCCAAGGGTACTTCTAGGAGGTTAAAGTATAAGAATGGGAGACATTGCTCCCATTTCAGAAATCCATGTGTAATATACCTCAATAGTTCTTAACTCCTTTTTGTCCTTTTGATTGCTTGGGCATGAGAGACCCTTTCATGGATGTACTTTTCTCCCATGTTCTTTGCCAATACTTAACAAAGAGCAGTGGACGATTGTCTTTTACATCCGTGAATCCCCCCACTTTCTTCCCTAGGACCCAGCGTTGCCTCGCACACACTGAATCACTTGAAGGTGGCAGCTTGGGGCAGTAGAAAGCTTGGTCCTGGGTGCGAGTTCCAGGCTCACCAGCTCTAAGCTGGGTAACAAAGGACGAGTCACTGAACCTCACTCTCTGAGTCTCCAGTTCCTCACCTGTGAAATGGAACAGTCATACCTATTCCACAGGGTTCTCGTGAGGAATAAGGCATCCGGGATAGTGCTGAACAACAGAAGGCACATCACTCATTCCTACCCCTGGCATTATGTAGTATTCAAAGATTCTGACAAGGAAAGCTCACCAGTTCTACAAGCACCTTGAAATGAGATTTTCAATTACTAAAAATATCTCTGTTTGAGCTGGAGAATTTTCACTCACTGGAGTCTCAAAGTTTTTGAAAGCCACCATAGACTGAAGCTCTGGTCCTGCTCTATGCCCCCCAAACCTCGGGGTTGGCAGTCCGGTTTATATAGAAGTTAGCACTGAAGCTAGGAAGATGCCCAGTGCTTTACACATTATGTTGCTATCAAGGTGAGGATGTGTATTGGCTGGCCCAGAATTCCATGGTAGAAATACAATTGGATTTTGTTTTAAATGGACTAGGCCATTGAACCTGTGGCCATCTTACCTACCTCTCTCTATTTCCCCATGTTTTTCTCCTGCCACAAATGCTTGTCCATCACTAGGAAGCTTATGTCAGTGAATGGGCTAAGGTGGACGATCATCCCACTTAACAGTGCTGTGGGCACCTGCTTCAGGCCTCACCCTGGGCTCCCTCCTCTCCACCCTGCCTGCCCGCCTGCAGAACAGAAGAGGAGTGCTCCCTGAACCCCTTCCCAGCACGGGGAGGAGGGAGCTGGGCGTGGGAGGTGACTCACGAAGTGCAGTTCTCGGTGGACTCGTTGGTGCTGTCATTGATCTCCACATTGGATGAGAGACTGGCAAAGCCATGAGGCAGCTCATCCCACTCATCGAACCGGATGCCCGTGCCCAGAGAGTAGCGGCCCTCGGTGCAGGGCTTACAGGACTGGTCCTTCATGTCCAGAAACTCCCCAGCTTTGCAAGAAAAGGCTGGAACACAAAGCAAGGACAAGGGTGGGGTGATGAGGCCACTGCTGCCCCAGAAGAAGTGGGCAGGTTCTGGGCATCCTAACGGGAGGAGCTGAGGGTGGAGGTCTAGGCATTGGGCCCACTAAGCATTAGAGCCATGCACGTCTTGTCCAAGTCCATTAACATGGAAGGTCCAGACAGGCAAATCCACAGGGACACATGGTGAATTTGTGGGGCCAGGGACTTGGGGAGAGATTGCTGGTGGATTTGATGTCTCTTTGTGGGGTGATGATAGTTCTGAGATTAAATATTGGTGATTGTTATGCTACTCTGAATATTCTAAAAACTAAGTGAACCTTACACTTAGAGGTGAATTTTATGACATGAAAATTTATATATCAATAAAGTTGTAATTTAAAAAAGAGACTTGTGGCTGTGGAAGCTCTGCCTTGCTGAAGGATTTGGGCTAATCCCGGTCAATCTTGTTTCCTAAGGGCGTAGTCGTGGTCATGCCGATACCTCTCCAGGGAAGGGACACCATGGTCTCTCACACCAACCCCTCTGAAGGGCACCAGGTCTCCCAGCCTTGAATATCCCCTTGAGTCTCTGTCTCCTTTCCGGTTCCACTGACCATGCTGGTTGGGATTCTAGAACATGATCTTTAGCTCACCCTCTGCAGTGTCCTCCTAACTAGTGCCCTGCTTCTTGTTTCTGCTCATTCTGTGGTCGCCACTGTCATTCTAAAACATTGAGCTAATTAAAAAGTAATCAGGTGCTCCTCTTTGGTTACAGAATTGAGCTCTCAGCCAATCTTTCCAGCTCATCTCCCACTGCAGACCTTTCTCCAGCCCAGCCTCATTCTTGCCTTGCCTGTGTTGTCTTCATCCCAGATCACGTGTTCTTCTGCCTCCAAATTTTTGCTCAAGTGGTTCTGGTCCCTAATAAGTATCCATAGCTCCCATTCCTTCTTACCTCGTATTAACACATCATATGGATGGGAGCCTGCCACCAGCTCTGAGCTCCAGGGCCCATGGCTCAGTGACTGACACAGGAGCTCTCCATAAAGCTTTTGCTGACAAATGAATGGATACATAGGAGGAGCTGATAACGTTGGTCCGGTTAACAGAAGATGGCTCGTTTGTTTCCATTATTCACACTTCATTCTGATCGGGTCCTAGCAATATTCATTCACTAATTTAATAAGTATTTATTTGCCCACTTACTGAACCAGGCACTATATGCTAAGCTTAATTTAGAATTTAAATGCCCTCAATTTCCTTTCCGAATTTTTAAGTGTTCCTTGATTCTAGTCCCTGGTTTGTATTGTTACTCCCTTTGCACATCTCAGAAGAACAGTGCAGGGGAAGGAGCTGCCAACTGAAGCAAAGCTCTGACTAAGAGACACAGAGGTGGGAGGCAGGAGGTGCAGGCAAGCCATCGCCTGGCTGATTGCGCAGTCAGCTCCCGTCGGGAAGGTTCTTGTTTCCTGAAGTGATGCCCAGTGTGTTTTAAATTCATCTTCCCTGGCTTCCTTTTCAAGGACGAAAGCAAATTGCAGCCTTTCTAATGACCGATTGTGGCTGGTGAGTGTAGATTGGAGGCGTGCACAGGCAAAGAGGGAAATGTATGCACACTGAGAAAAGAATCTGCGTAGCACACAGCTGGAATTACTTAAACTTTATACCCTAATGGGATTTAAATTTTTTTAAAAAAAGCAAATTCAGATACCCAGTTTGCATCTGTGAGATAGTTTTAAAAGGGTTAAGGATGGGAACGAAGTGGGGAAAAGGTCTGATTCCTTAAGGCAGCTGCACTGTCAGGGAGGGCCTCACTTGTATGCTGAGTCTTAGGGCAGTGGCTAAAGCTGAGTGTCAGGAGGCCTGAAGCAGGATGGCTGCTTACAGCACTCGGTGCCCCTGACGGGGTCCGGGAGGCTGGTGCAGAGGCCCGGGGTGTGCGGCACAGCAACCCTCCACCTGGAACTCGTGCTGTCACATGCGGTGTACTCGTAGTGGTACTCAGACTGCAAGGGAGAGAACAGTGGGCAAAATGCGAGTTGGTATTGATCAAACCATCCCAGCTTCTCGCCCTCTTCTTCACCAGTACCAGGGCTATTGACCCTCATGGACACAATAACACCCTGAGACCCTGGTGGGGAGCAAGGCATCGCGGGAGCTATCATTCTTTAGACCACTGCTCTCCACCCAGTCCTGGTCTAGCCTTTAGAAATCCTTTCTTTTCTTTTGGGGGTGACTGTCTTTGCTGTTATGTATAAGTAATGTCCTGATAGTACTGAGCAGACTAGAAACAGGTGGAGTTTTTCTTATCCCAAACTGAAGAATTTATGAGCAAGGACTATCCATTAAAAATTTCCCAAGGATTGTAACAGAAGCTGTATTTCTCTTACTCTGTATTCCTCAGGCTCCCTTCTGCCCAGAAAGACGGTGCATGCCCACGTCCCATTTTAAAAACGTCATATTTAGCCCACGCAGGCGGTGTGCTCTCATCCTGTGGGTCTGCTCCTGCCTGATTTCTCCGTGCAGTGGGAAATGCACAGTTCAGTTGCTTTACTTGAACCAAGAATAAGCTAAATAACAGCAGCAAAACAGCCAAATCAACCACTGAGTAGGACAACAAAAACCATTTATTGGGAGAGAGAAGACAGAATGAATGTTTATTCCTTTAAGTCCTGTCATGAATAATAGAGCGCAGAATTCATTTGATTTTGGCTCTGACAAGTATTTTACAATCTGCACTAAAACTGTATTAAAACACAGAACTACTTTGTATTATTGGGTCCATAAGAAAAATAGATATAATGTCGCCTCTCAACCCTGATGAAAGCATGATTGCGTAACATGTGTGAATGCAAGGAGCTGAGCCTGCAAACAAGACAGCTAATCTCAGCATGCGTCAGGACCCCGAGGGGCAAGCTTTTCCTCTGGAAGAGGGGGCTGTCCTGCGTTTGCTCTATTCCAAGATGCCCTCTATTCCAAGATGTCGTGGCTTATAACTGACACAACAAGGAAGCATCGTGCCATGTTTTAATTCTTTGTGGTGCATAATAAATGGTGTGTCTGAGAAGCAGCGGCACCCAGACTTGTGGAAATAAGCGAAACGTGTTTCTGTCGTTTAAGACACTTAAGGTGATAAGAGAACAATTGTAGAGCTCCTCTCTGGTAAATATTTACCAAATATGTATTGTTCACCCACCAGTTGTAGGTACCAGATAGCATGCCCGGTGGGGATCAGAGCCGCCGCACACAAACCCAGCACTTACATCCTGAGGGAACAGATGCAGAAGACCAGGGGACAATGTGAGGACTGTGAGGCTAACTTTTGATGAGAATCTTCGGCTTTGCATTTAGATGTCGCTGTCAGCCTGGGAAGGAAGGACACCAGGATGGCAATTCTCTGCACCTTTGGCTAATATCTCTCGAGGTCTGTTTTTCCTCCTAATTCCAGTCTTTTCCTTATCTCAGAGGACTCTCAATAAATAGGGCAGGCAGTTCCACATGTATCAGTTCCAGGTCTAAAAATGATGTGTTCCAAAGGGTTTTGCTGCAAGAGTGAGGGGTAAAACCCACGGTATGTAAATGCAATGGGGAACTGAGCGGAGCAGGCAGAGAGGATTGAGCTTGTGAACATAATCATGCCGATCATTAGCATAGCGCTTTCACAGTTCCCTCAAACCCCTGCTCCTTTGCTCTTCGGTCTGCCTTCAACCAAACAAGCAGAGCAGGGTTGTTCCCTTCCTTGTACAGATGAGGAAACACTCCCAACGGGGTGAGAGGCCTTGTCCAAGGTCACACAGCTGGAAGGTCACAGAGCCAGAACCCAGGCCTTCCTACCAGGAATCCTCCACCCTCGAACCAAACACAGACTCACGCTGGGCCAAATTGAACAGCAAAATCTAAAAATTAAACAAGACAGTGTTGGCTGTCTGCCATCAGCCAGACTCTCTCTGAGGCCTGCACATTGGTGCTGAAGTACAAATCTGTGCGAGCAGGTATCTCAGCCCACTCTGATTGCATTTGGTCTTTTGGAGACACACAAATTTTTGTTTATTATGGTAAATTTCAAATATATATTTATTTTCCTCTCAAATATATATGTTTTAGTAAACAGAATATAATGCCCTCATGTACCTATCACCCAGCATCAGTGCTTACCAATTTCTGCCATTCTTGCTTATTCACCTCCACCCACGCCTCCCCAGTTGAAGTTATTTTTTATAGGTTGAAACCCACATATCTTAGCTGTACAAGATGGATTAATAGGACACTTGGGTAAAGGTCTGACAGGACTGAGAATCACTGTCCCCTGCCACCTCCACTGCCAGCAGAGTAGACAGTCAAGCAGGTGTCTCACGTCCTGAGGCTTAGAACCACAGAGCCACCGCCGTAGACAGTCACACACACCCCAGGAAGCAGGGGATTGGCACGACTTGGGTTTGTCTTGGCTGGGACAGGGCTGCTTCAAGAAACAGGTTCTTAAGTAAACCCAGATTCTGACTAGAGGCCTTGGGGTCTGGAGGAGGTTGTGTCCTGCTCCTCCCCCATCCCCCATCCCCCTCTTGCCACCTGCTGGCTAGTTCCCATCTCCTCACTGTCCCTGAAAATCAGATCCTTTGGGGAGAAGGTCAAGATGGGGCAGGGTAGGCAAGGCAAGCGCCCCAAGCTTGGAACAGTGGGGTCAGCAGGTGTTTGCTGACTCAGGTATAAACCCTCTGCCTGGAAAGCACCTGACCCAGACAAGAGCAGGTCCCATTCAACAGGCCTGTCTGTCAAGGAGAGGCTGGCCCTTTGCTGGGAGGGAAAAATGAGCTAGGTGACTTAACACAGAACATGGGAAACCACGAACAAGCCTCAGAATTTGAACGTTAGACTTTCTCTTAGGCCCAGCCCTAGCTGGATGGTTTCCTGGTCTCCTCTTTGTTGTTGTTGTCGTCGTTTTGCTTCTGGTGTGCATGGTGGGTGTTTGTTTTGGTTGAGGCTCAGGGCATCGTGGCCTTGCTTTGTCCCCTGTGAAGAGTAGGGTGGAAGGCACTGGACCTTTTCTATTGTTCTCCAGCAGGTTGGATGGGGGCGCACAGTAGGCCTTCTCCCTCTCTCCCACCTCCTTCCCACCCTCTTTAGGACTGCCTACTGAGCAGCAGGGTCTCCTGAGCCCCTCAGCCTAGCCATTGCAGCTCCAGAGCTCTAGTGCCTAAACCTGCATCTGTCAGATCATCACAACTGCCTGGAGAGCAGGTGAAAAACACATTCCCGGGCTCTGCCCCCAAGATTCTGCTTCTCCTCTAGATCTCTTTCTGTTTCCTCCTCCTTCAAAACTCTGTCTTCTGCCAAGACCAGTTTGGCTCAGTGGATAGAGTGTCGGCCTGCGGACTGGGGGGTTCCCGGGTTCGATTCCGGTCAAGGGCATGTGCCTTGGTTGCAGGTGCATCCCCGGGGGGGAGGGAGGGGGTGTAGAAGGTAGCTGATCGATGATTCTCTCTCATCAATGTTTCTAGTTCTCTAGCCCTCTCTCTTCCTCTCTGTGAAAAAATCAATAAAATATATATTTTTAAAAACAAAAAACAAAAAAACTCTCTTTTCTAAGCCTCAGGATTTCAGTATTTATCTCATAAACCAGTCTCTCACAAATCAGGGTTCCTAATCACAAATCAGGCCTTGGACCACTTCCTGCATATAACCCTGTGCAGAATTTAGGTCTGTGGGGGAAAAGAATTTTAGGTATGCGCATTTTTCTGGGCAAAGGGTCTCAAGTTTTCATCAGTGTCTCAGGAGTCTGTTACCCACCTTCCTTCAGAAAAACATTAAACTCTGTCATAAAGTAATTTAAAAATAGCTTACTGTTTTACCAGCCAAAGGCTCTTCACTTTTTAAAAATATATATATTTTATTGATTTTTTACAGAGAGGAAGGGAGAGGGATAGAGAGTTAGAGACATCGATGAGAGAGAAACATCCATCAGCTGTCTCCAGCACACCTCCCACTAGGGATGTGCCCTCAACCAAGGTACATGCCCTGGACTGGAACCAAACCTGGGACCCTTCAGTCCGCAGGCCGACACTCTATCCACTGAGCCAAACTGGTTAGGGTAAGGCTGTTCACTTTTTAACAGGGGGCTGGAATACTTTAATGCAAGGATTATCAAATTGTGCTCCTGAGGCCCGAAGTTTAGAAAGTTAATCCCTTCTATGGGGGGTGAGGAAGGTGAGGATTCCCCCCTCTTTTAATGGAGCCACATTGTTTTTTGTTTAAACCAAAAGTTTCACAGGCACAAAGTTGAACACCGCAGTCTTAAGAACAAATCGCTCTAAAGTGGCATTGTAGGCGCTGAGGCAGACTCAGGGTGAAGGATGCCTTTGGCTTTCACCTCACCAATCATTTGCTTTACCCACAAGCAACACTGCCTCTCCCCGGAGCAGACACCAGACCCAGCACAACCAAAGCAAACAGACCTCAGGCAGGCGGGCCTCTGCTGATGGTCCTCAGCCTGGGGGTTGCCTAGCAACACAGTGCCAGGAGCCCCAGGGCTCCTGGTCTGAAGGAGTGTGGGAGAGCCCGGCCTCACACCACCCTTTTTTCAACATTTGTTAGTCTACTCTGGGTTCCCAGCTCCCATTTTGATCAAAAACAGCAGGGACAGTGCTTGGTCAGGCCAACAAGGCCTGCCCCTCTGGTTTGGCCGTGGACCCGTAACACAAAGCAGAGTCTGGGTCTCAGCACCCAGTTGAGGCCATCCATGTCACCATGCTCTGGGCCAGCCTGTCCATAACTTGAGCTGCCTGTCCCTTTGGGGCGCAGCCTTGGCCTGGGGGCTCCTGGAAGACACTGACAGGCTAATGATCACAGCCATTTGTGAGCACATGTGACCATCTGTGCCCCCCCCCCCCCAGTTTTTCCCCTTCAACCCCCCACAACCCTTCCTGATAGGATCCCTACTGCACAACCTCCCAGTTTAAAACTGTAATCTGCTCCCCTCTGTCCCAGTGACCCCGACATCCTCAATGACTTTTTTCCGTAGCACTTACCACCTACGACACACGTTAGCACGCAGTTACTCATTACGTGTGTCACTGATTTCTGACCGGAGGTAAGCTCCGTGAGAACAGGGAGCTTTGTTTTCCTTCACTGCGGCAGCCCAAGAGCCCGCAGCACTGCCTGACACCTAGCAGATATCAGTAAGGAGTTGTGAGTGACTGCATGGCGGGTTACCAGTTTAGAGCAGCTCTGGAGCTATGCCAGGGGCTCTGGACTAGAGCAAAGATCTGGCCTCTCCTCTGTCCTGCCACCCCAAAACTGCACGATCATGGACCAGTTATTCAATCACCCCATGCTCGGTTCCCTCGCCCATAAAATGGGGATGCTAACACTCTGCTAAGAAGATTAGATAGATTACCCCAAAAAAACAATAACAACTGACTGATATCAACCTCTTGGGACAAGAGGAGATCATGTTCAGGAAAGCTTTGTAAACTGGTTTAAAAAAATAGCATCCAGCTACTGCTAGGACCCTGCCCTGGGACGGCTCACGGAGGGCGCCCAGGCCTTTTCTCCTCTCTCTGGCAACAGGGCTGGGATGAGGGAGCCTGGCGACTCTCTGGCCTAACAGCCATGGTGACAGCAGCAGCGAGACCCTCCCCAGTCCCCCTGTTGTTTACTGCCTGCCCTGACTCACCCTCCTCTCTGGTGCGTCTTCTCATGCATATGAAACAACATCTGTCCTTTTCCCTCTTCCTCTCCCCTAGCAACTCCCCCAGATCTAATCTCTCCGAAACAGGCTGGCCGCTGACATTGGTGACACCAGGAGCTGGCCAGTCCGTCAAGGGCAGAGGGCTTTTCAGTGTGGCTTGTAAATATCCTGAGGCTCGAAATGGCTTTGTCGCTAGGAAACAAAAGGTCCCTTTATAAATCCCAATGCCTTTCTGATAGGTGAGAGATGGCACACACAGCTGTCCACGAGGCAGAGCTTTATGATATTATATTTCAGAAATGTACTTCTCTTGTTTTGTTTTAATGAGATCAAAATGTTCCATTAAAGTTTTCCACCCCAGCTTTTTAATCATCCATGAAAGAAACAGATCAACTAGGTCCTGGCCTATGCAACACTCTCCAAGGACAGCTAGCGTTTTGATGTGCTAGCTGCTTGTGATGGAGACCGTGAACCTGGCGGACAGACTCCCTGCCTTTGCTACCTCCTCTCCTCCAAGCCTCTCTCCAGGCTGCAGCCAGAGTGACCCAGCTGAGCTGCAAGCAGAACGTACCACTGCCCCGCTAGTGCCCTCAGAGCCAGCACCGGCCTCCCTGCAAAGTTTACAAGGAAGGCCCTTCGCCCCCTGACCCCTGCTTATTTCTCCATGTGGGTCTCTCTCTATTCCGACTCTATGCCCACCCCACCCCCACAATAACACTTTGAGATGTTGCCCACTTTACATCAAAGTAATTCAGCTAAAAGCATCGCCTGGGTAAATGGTGAGGGGATACAAATCTGATCAAGGCAGCCCTAGCATACACAGGGACCGCTCGCTGTAAGCTGTAGAGGTTGCACACTGCCAGTTCCCGGGCATGCTAGTCACCTGTGGTACGCAAGGTACTACCCTGAGAGAGACACGCCATAGAAGGAGAATGCTGCAGATGTATGCATGAACACGGCACCCGGTAGAAAGCGACAGTGAGAAATAACATGCTTTAAGAAGTTTTAAAAAGAAGCTACTTAATGCCTCCTAGTTTTTTGTTTTGTTTTTCTTTTGCCTCTAGTTCATATTTATAATCTGGCTTAAAATTCAACTCCTCTAATCCCGATCTGAATAATTAAAATTAATTTAAAGGAACTCCTCATAACTTGTCTGCTATACTTTGATTTTGTGGGCATAGCATGGGTGAAGAGTGGAGAGTTTTCATCCTGACTAGGAGGAAGGGAAGCAGCTGATAAGGATTTAGAACAAGAATGGTGGATAGGACCCAGCTGGTGTGGCTCAGTTATTGAGCATCAAACTCTGGGCCAGGAGGTCATGGTTCAATTCCTGGTCGGGGCACATACTCGGGTTGCAGGCTCAATCCCATTGTGGAGCGTGTGGTCCTCTCTCATCATTGATGTTTCTCTCTCTCCCTCTCCCTTAGCCTCTGAAATCAATAAAAATACAGATTAAAAAAAGAGTAATGTATAAGGATTATTTAATGTTGTTTACTGTAGAAATAGCTTCCAGAAATGCTCTGAGG
This sequence comes from Pipistrellus kuhlii, assembly GCF_014108245.1. NCBI lineage: Eukaryota > Metazoa > Chordata > Mammalia > Chiroptera > Vespertilionidae > Pipistrellus > Pipistrellus kuhlii. Next base: position 5,161,471 of record NW_023425523.1, read on the forward strand.
TCTCTTGGGAGCTTTAGTTGGGGTCCTTCTTGAAATAGGTGGAGTTCTTCAGCTATGGACCAAGCAAGAATTGTGTGTGTGTGTGTGTGTGTGTGTGCGTGTGTGTATGTACACGCACGCGTGAGCATTACTTACTGACTTAAGGTTTGAAAGGACTGATAGCATAAGAAAAGGTGAAAGCATAAGCATAAGGGCAGAGGGGTGGGGGGAGAGAACCAAAGTTAAGGGGAAGTAAAATTGGTGCAATTGGTGCAAAGAAGAAATTGGATAATATGGATAATATACTTTATATTTGATCAAGAAATCGCCCTTTCTAGGAACATAACTTAAGGAGTTAACAGAATGACAATTGAGCAGGTGTTTATAAGTATATGTGCAAAGGCATTCAGTTCAGTATGTGTCTACTAATGAAACTTAGAAGCTATCTGAATTGGTTGGTTAAATAATTTACATACATGCTACAAAACTCTGTGCAGCCTTGAAAATGATGGAGGAGACCTGTATTTATTAAAAGGTAGAGGTGTCCTCTGCATGTTACAGAATGAAAAAAATATGAAACACATGTAATATGATCCCATTATGGAAAATTATGTGGTTGTATCTATACATATATATATATATATATATATATATATATATATATATATATATATAATAACAGAAAATCTGTAAGTATAGGAAGATGTAGCAAAATATTTATAGTGATTTTAACCAGTTATGAAATTTTAGTAAGTTTTGTTGGGTATTTTTTTTTTCATATATATTTCTTGTTTTTAAAATGAGAATCTATCGTTGTTATAAAAACAAAAACAAAAAACCTATTTAAAAATAGTATTCAATAGGTCAAAATGTGGCAATCTGTAGGTCAGTCCCATTCCAAAATCAATACTTTGTATGCTTTGCCTTGAGCATGATATTTCTATACTGGGCTCCATTTTCTTGCTGTATTCCTGAAGCAGTGATCTATACCAGCAGATAGTGATGCAAAATTCCCAGCTGTTTTCTTTCCAGCAATATGCTGAAACTATTGTAGTATTGTGATACACTGTAAATTAGTTCTCATTATAATCATCTCTCATCAGATCTTTTACTTTTTCTGTCACAGCAATTAGCCAAGTTTATAACTGTAAGTCCGTTGGAGTGGTTATTTGTATCAACTCTGCTTTTCACAGGGGTGTACTGTAAAAATGGCAACAAAGTCTTCCCATCCCTATCTGTATGCCCCTTTGAATGTGACTGCAGGCCCTTCCATCAAGAAATGGAGTCTATTTCATGGCATGACCATGTGACTTACTTTGACCAATAGGACATTAGCAAACATGACAGAAGCAGAGTATTGAAAAGAGCTTTCCCATTGGGGCTAAATGAGTCTAAGCTGCTGGAGAATGAGGAGCCACCTGGAAGAGAACCCAGGGACCCCAGCCAGCTATCACACATGTGAGCAAGGCCATGCTGGATTACCTCATTTGTAGTCGGCCCACTAGCTGATCACAGTCACATAAGGCGGCCCAGCAAAGATCAGCCAAGCTGCCCCAGACCCGAAGAACCACCCCTTTGACCTACAGAATTGTGGGCTAAAAATAGTTGTTTTGAGCCACCAAGTCTTGTGGTGGTTTGTTACTCAGCAAATGCTAGCTGATGCAGATTACCTTTTTTTATTGAAAGGTTATTTTGGGGCAGAGAAGCCACATCTACTTAATTAAGAATGTAAGATTTTGTAGCTAACAATCTTCTTTAAAGTAAGGAGTACACAGGCAAGGAAGACCTCTGCTATTGGACAATCAGAGTAGGAACAAGCTCTATATTGGCAGAAATTATCTAAATTCCGTAGGGTTAGACAGTGTGGTAATGTCCCTTTCTCAGAAGTTAGTTCCTCCAGTGTCTAGGCAGCATAAAGTCCCTCATTTTAGGATCCATCCTGACTGTAAATGGAAACTCTAAAAGGTAACTGAAGCCCAGCCAGTGTGGCTCAGTGGTTGAGCAACTCATGAACCAGGTCATGTTTCAATTCCAAGTCAGGCCTCATACCTGGGTTGCAGGGTCGATCCCCAATGTGGGGCATATAGGAGGCAGCTGATCAATTATTCTCTCTCATCATTGATGTTTCTGTCTCTCTCTCCATTGCCCTTCCTCTCTGACATCAATAAAAACATTAAAAAATAAATAAATGAAAGGTAACTGAATCCACCAAGTCTGGATATGGGGTTAGATGGCCCAGAGGGCATTTCCCTGAGAGCCCTTACCATGTCCTCAGCTGCACTAGCCACGTTTCAAGTGCTAGCAGCCACAGGTGGCTGGGGGCAACCACACCCGAACAGCACAATTCAGGACTCTTGTGCTATGTCTATGTCTCCTTCATCTCCTTCATCTCTTTAGCAAATTCCATCAACCTTTTCCTCCAAATATCTTTCACCATCTACTCTTTGTTCCTTTCCAATTCAACCAACTTTTTACCACCATTAAATTTTTAATTTTTTACCACTGTAAGATCATGTAAATTATACTCCCACTAAAAATTGAATTCTAACAGCCAACATTTACTGAGTATTTACCATGCACCAGGAACTATTCTAAGCAATATACATGTGTTAATTCATTTAATGGTTATAGTAAAATCATAAGTGGACTCTATTAATATACCCATTTTAATAATGAAGATACTGTGGCAGGAGGAGATTAAATAAATTTCCCAAGGTCATAGTAACCGAGTGGAAGAGCTAGAAATTGAACTGAACTAGTTTTATCCAGATCCCACACTGTACCACTATTCTGTTTCTCTCTCACAAATATAACCATAAAAATGATAGAGTGAAAAAAATAATAATTAAAAAAAAATGATAGAGTGGCCCTGTCCAGGTGGCTCAGTTAGTTGGAGCATTGTCCCATGCACCAAAAGGTTGTGGGTTTGATTCCCAGTCAGGGTACAAACCTAGGTTTTAGGTTCCATCCCCAATGAGGGTACATATAGGAGGCAACCAGTCAATGTTTCTCTCTCTCCCCATCTCTCTCTCTTAAAAAAAAAAAATAGTCTACGATAATTCATTTTTTTAAAAAAAATTCTAGATAAGATTATAGGTGATTTTTACTATCTTCTTTTTATTTACCTATATTTTCCAATTTTTCTGCAAATGAAAGCTGTCACTTTTGTTATTTAAAAAAATTTTTTTTACGTAAAGTCAGATAATTATCAGAGTTTTAGTATACTCTTACATTGAGCCAAGAGAATAGACAAAATGCCTCCTTAAATGCCTTCAGAACTCAAGAAGCTGTTCTTTAACCCTGTTAGTAGTAAACAAAAACATTCCATCTTGCCAATTGGAGTAAGTTCTTCATGACAATTGGAGATTTTTAATTTTCTCGCTTCACCAAATATGGCAAGATGTCTTAAACATCCAACCTTGATGGTTCCAGAGGAGTCTGCTCTCAGTTTCCGGCCTGCCTCAGCCGTGTTTACTTCGTGCTCATGCTAACCCACTCTCAGCAGGACTCTCCACTTCGTTCTGACCCTCCAACCTTGATTTCTGGTGGACCCCACACCCACTCCACATTCCAGCCACCGGTCTTCTTGCAGTTCTCAGGCTCTTGTATACACCGAGTGGCCAGATTATTATGATCTCTGAACGCATAATAATCTGGCCCAATGCATTAATTCATGCATGGGTGGAGTCCAGCCAGCCTGGCCAGGGGGAGGGGACATGGGTGGTTGGCCGGCCTGCCTGTTGGTCGAACTCCTGGTTAAGGGGACAATTTGCATATTAGCCTTTTATTATATAGGATATACACTGAGTGGTCATATTATTATGTGTTCAGAGATCACAATAATCTGGCCACTCAGTGTATTTCCTACCTGTGGACCTTTCCTCAGGCTCCTCCTTCTGTCTAGAAAGCACCTTTCCTCCATCTCTACCCTTTGAAATTCCAGATTATTCCAGGTCAAGTACCAGCTGCTTAAATAAGTCTTCTTTTCCTAGCAACCTCTATCGTGCCACTCCTGCATTGTTTGCCATCAGTTAACCTTATCTCGTCACTTGTATGTCATTATTTGCTTATTTATCTTTTCTTCCTACCATTATTTCTTATGCACCTATGGCATGTCAAGACTATGTGCTAGGCACTTAACATGTGTTATCTAATTTAATCCTCACAACAGCCTCTGAGATGGGTATTACCATCCCCATTTTACAGATTGGTAATCTGAGGCTGTCAGAAATTGATTTACTTGCTCATCTAGCATCCTTACGAAGTGGGATCACTCAACTAATTTTATTCCAATCTACGTCTGCCGGATTCCTCAGCTCTCCGGGCTTTTCCATGTAGACTGGGAAGGCCATTTGGAGACAGTTAGCACTGGAGCCTCAGGACCAGGCAGATCTGTTAAAAGCCATGTTCTGCTTCTGGCATTTGATTTGGGTTCATCGCGCTATAGGAAATGGTCGGCCCTTGAGCTCTCAATCAGCACTTAGCCTGGGCAACACAGGACTAAAGAAATGACTCATGAAGACAAACTCCATTCAGGATGTTTAGCTCCACTGGTGGCCCTGATGATTGGAAAACTGTGGAAGGTATGCCAAGCCCCAGCTCAGGGTTAGAAATCTAGAACTTCCCTGTTGAAGGTATTATAAGAAAAGCATGTGGGTTGCCAGCCAAACCTCTCTGTTCCCTGACAAGATCCAGAGCGATACCTCAGGTTTCAGAAACAAGGCTGGAGCAGCACTGTTATCATTAGGGCCAGCCTTGGCCTGAGAAGAGTCCCAACACAGTCTCACAAAATTCATATGCAGATTCAGCACAGAGAAGGACTAGTCTACCCTGCACTGGTTTTTCACCATTCTGGGTTGGAAGCCCCGAAACTAGTTGGGTCAGTTAGTATTGCCAAACGAGGACTGTTAGGCTAATAAGTTTATCCGCTTCCTTATTTTGGAGTTGAAGGTGTTCTGCCGCCACTGTTTGCTCAGGGAGTGCAAACAGGACCTGCCGACTCCCGTGACTAATGAGCCTGAGCCCTGAGCCACTTCCACTCCGGCCTGGGTGGGGATTGAACTGTAAAGCAGCTGACTGGGAAAGGGGGTTCGGTAACTCCAATGTGTGCTTTATGTACGTTTTCCTTTCAACCCTCAAAGAATCCTTTCTGAGGTGGGTGTTACTGAAACACCCATTCTGCAGATCCAAAACCTGGGTGGGAAGTCACGGGCAGGGGCTGGAGCACTGAAATATTGAGTCCCACAACTTTGCCCTAAGCTCACTCTCTGTGGCAAGATCTTTCGCTTAGACAAATGTCAATCATTCAAAAGGACTAAAGGCCAAATGTGTAACCGCAGTTAGAGTTCTCAAGCATCAGTATTCGTCCCTGCCTCCAAACCAGAATGATACAAAATGTTAAACCTCTTAAATGTCTGCAATTTGCACAGTTGGCAAGGATCTCAACAAGCAGTGGCAGTTGAACTGTAAGATTCTTACCTTCCACTCAGGAGACTCCCATGTTGGATTCTTAGGCAAGTGGGCTTGTTGGATCTGTTTAACTTAGCTGGTTCAAGACCATAAGCCACCACGGCCAGTAAGCCACAGTCACGGACAAAATCATCCCACTGTATCTTAAACAGGAGAGAAAGTGGCTGGGTGGACATGGGATGGCCCAGGGCTGGAAGTCCTTGGGATTGATAAACATTTTCAAAAATCCCACTCACTTGTGTCGTATTCATCTGTACTCATACAGAAATGCTCTCCTCTCTCCCTCCTTACTTTTTCACGATCTGTTATGTTGTAGACTGTCTATAGTTAGAACATCATAAATACTATATTTCCATAGGTGGTGGGGTTGTGGTTGCTAACCAATTCATACTGATAACTTTTTAAAAAAATGTTTCAACTTCTCTTCCTGATACGCCAAGGTAGCAGGTTTGATCCCCGCTCAGAGCATATACAAGACGCAACCAATAAATGCATAAATAAGTGGAACAGCAACAACAACATTTCAACTTCTCAGAACCTTAGCCACGGGTGACATCTTGGATTATTTTTGCATAGATATATTATGAAGTCTTTCACATTTCTCAGAAATTAAGGGACGACGTTTGTTTTGCCTTCCCCAATGCAGTTCTTATAAATATTTGTTGCTGCCTCTGCCATATGGTTAAAAAAAAAAAAAGTTACTCAGAGCACAACCAAATATTGTTTCAATATTATAGAAATGACTGGGTTTGATTACTCCTTAACATCTTTTTGCACCTATCCAAACAAATATTCAAAAGGCACCTTTGGCAGAAAGGCATTCACTACCTATTGTCTGAAATAGGTTGACAACATTTTGGAAGCACCTTGGCGTATGACCTGTCAGGCAAGTCGGAGAAGGACAGTGGAGATTAGCGGAAAGTGAGATGTCACAGAACTCAGTCTGGCCACAGGCGGGCCATGTGCGGCCAGGTACACTAAGCCATGTGCAGGGGGAAGCAAAGCTACAAAGAGGCTCTACCTCCAGCAGCCAGCAAGGTGACTGGGTTCCGGATAGGAGCGGGGAGAGGGGACGAGACCTGTGAGTGCCGCTCGCATGTCTCCGCTTTCCACACACCCTCTGAGGCCACGGTAGAAGCCCAAGGACTCCCATCCGCTCCTTACCTGCGGCCTTCCTAACTTCCTCCCCACCCCACTTCTCCCCTTGCCCACTTTCTATGTCACCACTCAGTACATACATCATCTTTTATTCTCAATCACTTCTAAGGTCATTTCATCCCAGAAGAAAACAGCTCAGGTCCTCTCCCTGTAATCCAGAGTCCGGAGCCCAGGAGCCCAGGTCCCAGATGGTGGACCTTTCTCCCCAGCTCCCTGCCCAGACTGTGAGCCCTCCAGTGGGCTGGCCTCTCCATCAGCCGGTCTGCTCCTCTTCCTTCCTCCCCCATCTTCACCCAAAAAAACTAAACTCCGTGGCCTCTGAAACTGTGCCTAGGTCCCCAAGGTCTCCACCAGGGTCCAAGCTGTTTCTGACCAAAGTGGGGTCGGGTCCGGGAGGACAGTACCTCTTTGCAGGCGTGGAGCTCCGGTTCGCCTCCCTGGGTCACCTGGAAGGCGGTCCCGACCCAGAGCAGCAGCCGCAGGAGCCGGAGCGTGCGCCGCCCCGCTCTTCCCCTGCCCCCGGCAGAGGGATGGAGGCTGCGCCCCGCATCGGCCATAGCGTCGTCCTGAGCTGGCGGCGGCCGCGACTCAGGTGCTGCGGCTACGGCTCCCGCTGGCAGAAGGCGGAATAAAAGGGGAGGGAGGATCCTAGGGGGAGGATGCGAGGGGCTGGGCTCACTCCAGTCACCTCCGGGCCGCCACGCCAAAGCTGCCCATCCTTCCTCCTCCCTCCTTCCTCGTCTCCTCCTACCCACGTCGCCTTGTCAACCGCCTTCTCTTTCCCCCGCGCGTGTCGGGTAGGGACCGCGCGATGCGCCGCCGCTCACCTGCCGGTCGCCATGGCAGCCGTCGCTGCCGGCGCGCGCCGCGTGGAAGTGCGCGCGCGCCGGGGACCAGGGGCGAGTAAAGAACGCGGCGGAAGCATCTCCCAGCCGTCGCCACCGAGTTCAGGTTTCCCTCTGCCCTTCCGTGCACTGTGAGCACCTCTGATTCTGCAGACGTGGCTGAGGACAAATACTGAGCCCTTCCCGAGTGTAAAAAGCGCTAGGAAGAAGATGGAGACGTCGTCCCTCTTCTAGAAGTGACAGAAGGTGTCACCTACTGCAAAGGCAGCCAGCCGCTCCGCATCCATCCCTCCACATCCGTCTGGGCCTTCACGACCGGCTTGATGCGAAGCCTTGAGACTCATATAGTTAAACCGGGTTGAAGCAAGGAGTGTTTGCTTAAGGCGGCAGTTTTCCAAGCGCGACACGTGTGCTCTTCCGTCTCTGGGACATCCCCGTTCTCTTGCTGCTTTGAAAAATCCTTTTGTTAGATGCGGGGGAGAAGAGAATCTCTGGGTCGTCTTTCAGGATTCTGTTTGCCAGCTGAGGTCTTTTTGCATTCATCCTGCGTGCCAGGAGGCCTCTTTTCTCCACCTGAGGTTCAGGAGGGCAAATCCAGGGCTCCTGGGGGTAGGGTCAGCGGCTCTTTGCCTCTGTGTTCCCAGTAGCTCCCTCCTATGGGCCCTCCCACGTTGGACCTCCAGGTGGCGCCTTTCTTGATAGGCATTCACCTGTCATAGATGGTGGGGCAGTTGCCTGGCAACCGAAGGTGGGCCTTCCAAACAATTGGGACCCCGAGCCTCTGCGTACAGGGTTGTGTGCGACTGCGCCGGCCACCCGTTCCTCCCAGGAGCTTCTCATTTTACCATGCCTCCCACCCGAGACCCTTTCCAGCAGCCTATGCTGAACAACGATGATTCCCTCCCGGGGAAAGCCGGGGCTCCTAAGGTACTGGGGCTTCTTGTGCAGGCCTCGTGGGGCCGCTGGCACTCTTTCTGTCATGAGGGGGGACTTGAAGGGCCCTGCTGAGGACCGGAGGTCCTGGATAAGTTGGTTTCCTGCCTGCGTCCATGCCCCCATGTTCGGGTCGGCTAACGTTTCAGGGGTGCTTTTGAGCAAAGAGAGGAGAGCTCTAGACCAGAGAAACCAGGGGCTCTCCCCGAAGCACACTGGTGTAATGGGGCTGAAGCGGGCCCAGGGGTCGCCCACCCTTTGCATCTGTGGGAAGACGGTCCTCTAAGAGGCTGTGCAATACGGAGGGGGAGGAAGCCCTCTGAAAGCCACCGGGTCATGTGTTTTCACACCGTCTCTGTTCCCTGGTTGATACTGGAATGTGTGTATGATCCTCTTTCTAATAGAAGTGGCCGCAATGTCTGAAGTGGCGCAAACTAAGGAGAATTCAATAGCCATTGTGGCTTAATAATACAATCAGAGAGCTTCTTTGGGTTTAATTTATCATTTATTATTTACTCTATGCCAGGTACCACTAAACACTGAGGAGCTATAGATTAGCAGCTGTAGATATAGACGTATTACGAATAGCACCTGCTCTAAAGAAACTATGCTGCACAGTAGCGTGTGTGTTGTGAGTTATACGGAGTGTGTCAGGAGCACTGGGAGCTAAAAAGGAAGCGGGGGAGTTTTGACATCAAAATATGAGTGAGCTGGGCCAGGGGAGGGAGGAGGTGAAATGTGAGTTGGGAAGAAAGAAACAGGAGCCAGACATTGGTCACCAGCAAGACAAAGGAAGCATGAGGTGCTCATACCCCTGAAAAGGGGAGAAAGTGTGACCTGTTTGGGGCCAAGGAGGTGGAGGAGCGGAGAGAGCAGAAGCTGGAGAGGGATCTCCCGGGGCTGGGTGTGCTGTGTACACCATGCCCCTGAGCTAGGATTCCATCCTGGAGGTTCTGGGAATCACCTCAGGGTTGTAAGCACTAGAGCGACACAGCGGATGGTGTTTCAGAAAGCACGGGCGGCAGTGGATTGGACAGGGTGGGAGTGAGACAGGAGGGATCAGCTAGGAGGTGGGAGTCTCCAGAGGCAGCAACCTCCAGGAGGAAGAATAATGGGCCTAAGGCAGTGATGCAGGGGGTGGCAATAAGGTGCAGATAAGAGGGATGCAGAGGGCAGGACTGATGGGACTCTGTGGCTGACTGGATATGAGCCTGAGAGAGCGGATGAGTCTGTGGTGACTCCTGGGTTCCTGAGGGCTTAATGGGTACCATTTACTGAATGAGGCATCCAGGGTTAGCTGGGTTGGGGAGAGAGATTCCGATCAATCATGTAGACGTCGCTTTTGTGGTGCCTGTGGGACATGTAAGTGTGGTTGAGAGTCCTGAGTTGAAGATGTACATCTGGAAACCACAATGCCCATCTGGTGGCTGGAGCCACGGGGAGGAATGAGCTCATCCAGCAAATGTGAGAGTAAGGGGAGCAGAAACGAAACGCCCTGGGAATGCCACACAGAGCTGAGAAGCAACAGTTCAAGACAGGAGGAGATTCGGAGAAGCCGGACCCACAGAGGGTTGAGAGAACGTTTCAGAGTGTCAGCATCATGGTGCCAGAAAACTGCAGAGGTCAGATAAGATCAGGTCTGGAAAGGATCTACTCCACCTAGCCTCAAAAACCATTGATCACCAGCAAGAGTGGTTTCAGGGGGTGCTTGAGGCAGAGGCCAGGCTGAAAAGGGGATGGGGAGGGGGAGAAGGAAGAAGTAAAGATAGTAAATGTGACTCTTTTTTTTTAAATATATTTTATTGATTTTGTACAGAGAGGAAGGGAGAGAGATAGAGAGTTAGAAACATTGATGAGAGAGAGAGTCATCGATCAGCTGCCTCTTGCACACCCCCTACTGGGGATATGCCCGCAACCAAGGTACATGCCCTTGACCGGAATCGAACCCGGGACCCTTCAGTCCCCAAGCCGACGCTCTATCCATTGAGCCAAACCGGTCTCGGCTAAATGTGACTCTTGAAGAGTCTGGCTCGGTAGACTCTTTCTGTCAATTCTAAGATTGAAGACTTAGGAGGATCAAAAGCCCGGGGCGTGTTGCCCGATATTGCTCCTCTCTTGACTGATGTTGCTTTGAGATTCAATTAAAATAGGATGAAGGGGTGAATGTCACTGAAGCTACCATAGCAGCAAGGACCTGTATCCAGGTAACCAGTTCCTTGGGCGGTTTTCCTTTTGCAGATCCTGACGCATAAGAACCCAGCTCACCTTGATCAGCAGCGGGGACCCTGGAATCGGCTCAACTCAGTTCCCACCATCACCTCCATTAGGCGGAATACTTTTTTTTTTGACTCTGAGGTACCTGCTATTGAAATACTATTTCTCTACGTCCAATTAGAACTCATCAGTATCCTCTTTGAAAGGAAGTCCGTTCCTGACTTCTTTAGTATCTTTCCTTTGTCCTCAATCCAAGTTCCTACCAAATTGAAAACTAAATTCCAATTTACCTGGGCTCTGGGAAGTCAGAGGCCTGCGTTCTGCTCTAGTCAGTTATCTGAAGCAAGTCATTTTCACCCCGGACTTCTCACTCTTCCGATTAAAACAAAGATTGAATATAACCATGAACAAAGTTAAGGCTTGGTGAGCCCAAATTGGGGACAGTATAGTGATTTCCATATTTACAAGGGGAGCTCACTACTCCTTGAGAGACAATTCCTTATTGACAAGAGTCACCATGTACAAGTTGGTGTAAGGAATTGGTGGCTCCAGGCCCAAAAGGGATTCACTCTGCGTATGGGGAAGAGTAGAGCCCAACAGAACTTGACTAGAGGAAGGCGGGAAAGGGAGTAGAGGTGGTGCATTAACCCTGGGGGGCTTAACTTCCTCTGTAGGTTATCCCGAAGGATAATCTGGATTTCCGCTTAGCTGCCTTGTACAACCACCACACGGGGGCGTTCAAGAACATAAACGAGGCCCTGATCCACAGGGAGACCTCTAAGGACATCCACCGGTAAGTGGTGGAGGCAGGGCCTCCCCATCCCAAGGGTAATGCCATCCATTAAGTAAGGTAAAGGCCACGTGGGAAATAACTGCCAACAGGTACTTACCTTTTTCTATCTTGTTTCACCTAGCATAATGTCCTCCAGATCCATCCATCCATGCAGTCCAAAAAAATACAAACTTTTCTTCCTTTTTATGGCCGGGAAGTATTCTATTTTGTGAATGTACCGTAGCTGTTTTATGCATTTATCTTCTGATGGACACGGGCTGCTTCCAAATCTTGGCTATTGTAAATAATGCTGCGGTGAAGATAGGGGAGCATTCTTTTGAATTAGTGTTTTGGGTTTCTTCAGACAAATTCCCAGAAGTGGAATTGCCGGGTGGTAAGACAGTTCTCTTTTAACTTTTTGAGGTAACTCTCATACCGCTTTCCACAGTGGCTATATCAGCCTACATTCCTACCAACAGTGAACAAGGGTTCCTTCCCTTTTCTCCACATCCTCACCAACACTTGTTTGTTTGCTTTTTCTGTATTTTTATTATCTGAAATGAACAGAGAACTTCCTGTTTTTATCTGTATAAACTAGGGGTGTCGAACTCAATCAGAGAAGGGGCCAAAATCTAAAATCCAGCCTAAATCGCGGGCCGAATGGTTTACTGAACAGTCATAAACTGTCATTGTGATGGAAACGCAGCGGAGTGCAGTGATGACAGCGTGGTGCGGGCCACATTGCAAGGCCTGGCAGGACGGATTTGGCCCGCGGGCCTTGTGTTTGACACATGTGGTATAAACCATCAAAATCTTCGGTTCATTCCAGAGTGTAAAAAGGGCCTTGGGCTGTTTTATTTTGGAGGCTGAATGTAATTCTTTCCCTCCGCACCTTTCTCCTGCTGGGCTTCATTCTCCCCGTTCTTCCCCACACCCATCCTCTAGGATCATCAAAATCCAACCCCCTGGAGAACACTTACCCCCTGCCCCGCCACCGCCCATCACTTCCCGAGCTGACATCAGACAGTGGATCAGCCCTAAGCGGGAGTCCATCTACAGCATCCAGGGCTCCATAGGTAAGTGACAGTACAAGTTCTAAATGGACCAGGACTCAGGGATGGAGGTGATGGGCTAGGAGGGACTGGGGGGGTGGGGGGCGGTGGGCCTGAGGGTCTGGTAACAGCAGTGATTAAGTTGTCACATATCAGACACATCAGGGGACATGCGTGCTGACTATGGAATGAATTCCATTTTTCCGAGCCTCTAACTCAGCCTTGGGTCTAGTGCACAAATTTCCAGCAGAAACCTGGGTGTGGAAGACCTATAGCTACCTCCTGTCTGTGTTCTATATGCCAGTTCCCCGGCTGTCATAGAGCCTTCTCTAGCCCCCGTAAGTGGATGGGTGGCTACAGGTTCCCAGTGAAATTCACAGCCGGCTCCCTTTTCTCCAGTGTCCCCTCACTCTGCAGCCACCAACGGAGGCTACTCCCGCAAGACGGACGGTGGCTTCTTCTCCACCTGATGCTGACAGGCCCCCGGATTGATTAATCGATGGGACAGCCTGCTGCCCACCTCCATTAAAAACATTTGTGCACGGTGAAGCCTGAAGTGTCTGTTACCCATAGAGTTGCCGCTAGACTACTTTTTTTTTATATATATATATTTTATTGGTATTTTACAGAGAGGAAGAGAGAGGGATAGAGAGTTAGAAACATCGACGAGAGAGAATCATCGATCAGCTGCCTCCTGCACACCCCCTACTGGCGTTGCCACTGCAACCAAGGTACATGCCCTTGATCGGAATCAAACCTGGGACCTTTCAGTCCGCAGACCGATGCTCTATCCAGAGCCAAACCGGTTTTGGCTATACCATCTTCTTGTTGGGAGTCAGTTCCCTTGCCTGTGTATGTGTGTGCTGATATCTACCCCTAATCCTTATAAACATTGGTTCAAAAAAAATCTGGTGCTTGAGCCCTAACCAGGGTGGCTCAGTGGATAGAACATCAGCTGGGGACTCACGGGTCTCAGGTTTGATTCTGGTCAAGGGCATATGCCTGGGTTGCAGGCTCAGTCCAACATGCAGGAGGCAACCAATCAATGATTCCCTCTCATCATTGCTGTTTTTTTCTCTCTCTCCCCCTCCTCTCCTTTCTGAAATCAATAAAAATATACTTTAAAAAATTTGGTGCTTGGGTTTGAAGCAACCTAAAAACAGTGCACTGTGGTCTCTAAAGTTACAAGTCACAGGAACCTGCTGTTAGATTGGGCAAGAAATGGCAGACCTGGACTATGGTACAGAAGTTTGGCATTGTTTTTGTGTGTGTGTTTTTTTAGGCGCGGTGGGGGGGGGGGGGGGGCATTTTACAGCTTCCTTTCCTGTGCTTTTATTTTTGGCCTTGTTGAACAGCAAATAGGAAAAGGCTTCTTCCTGATACTCAAGTGCATGGTCCTTAAAATACCACCAATCACAGCCTTTCTTCCACTATTTTTAAAAAGTGTTTACTGCTTTCAGAGAAAGGGCAGATTCCTGCACGCCCCTTACTGGGGATGGAGCAACTGGAGCATGTGCTCTGACCAAGAATCCAAGCGTGACCTCCTGGTGCTTGGGTCCATGCTCAACCACCTTGCCACACAGGCTGGGCACCTCTTCCACTATTGAGATCGTGTATCTGGTGCAAAGTGCCAGTTATTTAGAATGGCTGAAAATGGTTAGTCACCTCATGCAGGTTGATACTGATCATTGAAAAATTGATTACTGTATCCGGGACCGGTTTGGCTAAGTGGATAGAGCGTTGGCCTGTGGACTGAAAGGTCCCAGGTACGATTCCGGTCAAGGGCATGTACCTTGGTTTCAGGCACATCCCCACTGGGGGATGTGCAAGAGGCAGCTGGTCGGTGTTTCTCTCTCATCGACGTTTCTAACTCTCTGTCCCTCTCAATTCCTCTGTGTAAAATCAATAAAATATATATAAAAAATTGATTACTGTAATCCATGCATAGAGGCTTTTAGCTCTCCCTGGTTTGGCTCAGTGGAGTGTCGGCCCTTGGACTGAAGGGTCCCAGGTTCAATTCTGGTCAAGAGCACATACCTCAGTTGCAGGCTCAATCATAGTGTGAGCAGGAGACAACCAATCAATGTGTACATATTGATATTTCTCTCCCTCCCTTCCATCTCCCCCAAAATCGTAGGGAAATACCCTCCACTGAGAATTAAAAAAAAAAAAAAAAAAAAAAAAAAAAAATATATATATATATATATATATATATATATATATATATATATATATATATATATATAAATATATATATATATATATATATTTCTAGCCCTGCCCGGTGGCTCAGCTAGCTGATCGGAACAGTTCCCTACACCAAAAGGTCTCAGGCTCCAAGTCAGGGCACATACTTAGATTGTGGGTTTCATCCTGGGTTGGGGCACATACAGGAGGCAACTCATCGGTATTTTTCTCCCTTTCTCTCTCCAAATCATTAAAAAAAGATCAAGTGAGGATATATTCTGGTTAAGTAAACCTGGGGCGGGTCCCTGGGATCTGTGTAAGTCCAAGTTCTTATGGAGCCGTATGTGCATACAGATATGTATGTATCAACCTCCGCCTGAGCAGCAGGCTCTGTGGGGCGCAGTCATGATGACGAGGCGCTCCGGGGAGGCGGCTCACACCCTCGCCCTCCCGTCGGGGCCCGGGCCCGCCGCCCACCACCTCGGCGTCGGCCACACCGCGGGCGGCCGCCCCGGGGCCGGGCTCAGATCAGAATCGCCTCGATAATCAGCGGCCGGGACAAGCCCGGCCTCGTCTATCTGATCAATTCATCATTTCTGAGCGCCGGGCCCGCGGATCGGCTCCGGGGCCGCGGCGCCGCCGCCGCCCGGGGGCCTCGCTGCACAGCGCCCGCGCGGGCTTCGCAGGAGGGGGGCTTTTCATCTCGGGCCGGCCCGGCGGGGCGGGGGTCACGACCCGATCAAATAAGATCAACGTGTAGACGGGGGGAGGGCCGTAGGGGGGTGTCACGCACTCGCCTTGCACGCCCCACGCACGCTCACACCCACACACCCACACACATCCTCGGCCCGCTCGCGCCATCCACGCGACACCGCAGCACCACGCACGGCAACCTCACCCCAGGCCGCTCTCCCTCCCGTGAGGGGCCGGAAGTCCGCACCCCCTTTTAAACGCCTCTGCCCCTCCCCCCAACCCCTCCGCGGAGAATTCTGGGAGGAACCACCGAGCACGGGCCCTCCTCGAGAGCGTGCTTTGCTGCCCTCTGGCGGCTCGGAGGGGAAGCCAGGTCGCAGGGACAGGCGGGACAAATGCTCATAATACTGAGTTTTGATCTTTGTGCAGCTACATATTTATATTCATATCTGTAGTTTTTCTTTGACCTTTGATCCCCAGTTATGGATATAGGACGATTCAATCTCAGAAATAGGTGAATGATTCCTTTCCCAGGGAGAAGGCAAATCCTGGTTTGACCCTCAGCTTCCCCAGGAGTGCCTTCTCCCTTCACATCCTTCTACCAAAGGGAGAGACTGGATTAGGTATCAGAATACCTGTGAAATGAGTGAAGGGAGGAAGGCATATCTTTGTCCTCGGAGCCTCTTGCTCCCCAGCACTTGATGCTGTGACAGTCATATTGTTGAACGTGTTTACTTTCATATCCATTAAAACACATCAGACCTTCAAACTTCAGAATGATTAAAGTGAAAAACACACGATTATGAGTAGAATTAGTTCCTTTTACAATCAGAGCACCTAGGTATGTGCCCTTGACCGGGAATCGAACTCATGACTCCTGGTTCACCGGTCAATCCTTGACCATAGAGCCATGCCAGCCAGGCTCTTCTTCCTTTTCAGTAAAATAGGTATGGGGGCGGGGGGAAGAAGATAGGGGTGATGCAAATCAGATTTCTGGACACTGGTAGAAATGATTAGTGAAGTTATAATTTATACTTTTGCCAGCCTTACCATGCAGTTGGGATAAACACATAGGGGAAGGCATCTAACGAATGTGTCGGAATCCCATTGGCTCAAGGGTTTTCTATGTGTGTGGCTGGTTAACCTGATAATATCATTTGAATGAAGTTTATGGCTGGTAAGGGCAGATGATACTTATATTTTATTTTATTATTTTTTAAAATATATTTCTACAGAGAGGATGGGAAAGGGTTAGAAACATCGATGAGAAACATCAATACTTATATTTTAATAGCAGTAGTAGGTAAAATGTATTGGGGAGAATAATCTACCTTGATACACCTCAAAATTTACATATATATATAATATATATTCATATATATGTTGATATATACAATATAAGCTGGTATATACTGTATATCAGCTTCCCCCAAAGGAGTTCTCATAGACCCTGAACTATGATACATTCATAGGGGTCAACACAAATGATGGTATCAATTTATTTAAAGTAGAAAGGTATACTAAGGGAATATGGAACAAAGTTCAATAACTTCAGCGTGTGACAAATAAAATGGACAAAAACGGTAGGGAAAGAAATTTTATTTTCAAGAATTTGTGCAGATAGTGGTGAATAAAAAATTGTATTTCAACTATAAAAAGCTGACTTCACGCCACCCTGGCATACAGAATTTATGATGATGCCAGTATGATGCTATCCCATTCTCCCGCCTCTAAAAGACCCTCTTAGAGGAACAACTTCTATTAATTTTCAGTCAAAAAATATGACACATCAAGCAAAGTAATGAGTTAAACAGGTTCCTGCTTATCTGTGTATATAAAGTCAAATGAAATAAGCTATTTATTTTTATTTTTGCTGTAAATTGCCTTCACCTGTGCACTTTTTGGTACATTCTGGAATGAAAACATCTCAAAATAGTACAATTCAAGAGTTAAGATGACCCACCCAGGAGGCTGTAAAAAAATGGTTTGAATAACTAGAACAGTGACATGGAACTAGTGTAAAATATGAAACAGCTCTAAGCACTAAGCTTAGAGACATTAGCCCTATTAGAAAAAAAAGTCATTAAAGCTACACAGTAACAAGTGCAAACATGCTGGACTTGTATTCCCAGGGAGTGACACCCCTGTTGGCCAACGGGTCCCAAACTCACACGCACGAGGTATAGCTCTTCTTTCCCTTTTCCTTTCTTCATGTGCCATCCTCAGAAATGACCATTGAAAGCATATGAACCACTGGAATTTTACCCGGTGGACCAATTCCCGAAGAGAGAACAGCCACAACTCTGAGATGATTCGACATGTAGTGTTTATGTGATGATTCCTGCACTTTGAGAAATCCTCAGACTAAACTGCCTATTTTAGAACCTAAACTTCTTAGCAGCTTCTGTCTTTCTGAAGAAAGACAAAAGACAACTTGCTGTCACACAGGGGCAACCACAGTTATTTGTTCACAGTCAAATTGCTCTCATGGACAATTCAACTGGTAGACCTATGTCCATGCCTGCTCTTAACAATTTTAGGTCAACTTTTTTTTTTTTTTTTTTTAATAAAGAAGTTCTAGGCTTCAAAAATAAAACACTGGATCCTTTTACTGATACAAGGAGGGAATGGAGAAATCTTCCCTTCAAATGTTGTCACCCTCATTTTATTCACGGATTCTATGAATTGTTCAAATATGCCTATGAATATCAGCAACTTCTCTCATTCATTTGAATTTCTCGTGTTCATATAATACAGAATTTACAAGGGACAGCTAAAGAGGGTTTTAATATGAATAAAATTAAGAGTTGGCCAAGAAAAACAAGTAATTGACTAAAAATTGCCATAATAAACCAAATTTAAACAAAGAATAAGCTTGGATCTTGGATAACATGATAAAACTTCCATTGAACATCATAATCAATGTATACTAGACAACTTTACTAGTAATATGAACTAATATACTAGATATATTTCTTCTACCCTAGCTGCAAATATATTAATTATTTCTTCAATCGTTTCTCTTTTCCCTAGTGGTGGCATTTAAAACTGAGTAACAGCATGTAGCAGTCAGTAATTTAGGAAATATAAAAGGGCTTTAGGAAAACAGACAGTGGATTCATTTTCATATAACATTTGTTGGGGTGAAGTCTCCTTTTGGGGATCCCGGTGAACAAAACCTTATTTCTTATGAGTTCCTACTTTCTGGTCTCACCACAGACAGGTAACTCCCAAGTCTTAATACGCCCCGATGATCTTGGCAACACTCCCCAGTACACAGCCCAGTGATTTCATCTCTTCTCTTGTGGCAGTGAGGACCATGTTCTCTTATGCTGCCAGATGGATACATGAAAGATAAATTTCCGAAGCCGAAACATTTCTTGGCATTGCACAACTCCTGTTTCCCACCCGGTCCCTCCACCTTCCTCCAACTTGCCAAATCTAAATCAAAACATAAAAATAAAAAATAAAAAGTCAAGTCTTGAAAAGCATCTCCTTCCAAGAGATCTTATTCCTTCCCTAATGAGCCTCTGCTTGAAAAGATCCTGACAAGGACTGAGGAACAGAACAGGTAACAGGATTTTAGGCAGGAGGTACGTAATGTTATCACGCAGGGTGCAATTGATCTGGACGTTATGTGCTGTCTGCCGAGGGCCGATGTAAGGATAATGGCTTTCTGGAGTCCCCCGAAGCATGACTAATGTTTGCAACCATGAGTTTAACCCCACGTGTGGGAGGGGCGGGTGCTGCGGCGTCATCCTGGTGACGTTGTTGATTTGCGCTGAGCTCCCCTATGCCGGGTCCCGGCGCAGACAGGCTCCTCACCCTGGTCCCCTGGGTTGGCAGTTGATGAGACGGAGGCTTTGGAATTCATTTTATAAACAGGACGTAAAAGGCCATGACGACGCAGGTGACTGCCACGGCAGCATGCAGCCTGGTTCCAATCACCGCAGCTGGCGGGCAAACGGAGAAAGAAAAGAGAAATCACAGCCTGTCCTTCATATTAGTCCTCCCTTTCAAGGTGATCTAGTTTTTCCCTCCAAAATATATTTTTATTGATTTCATAGAGGAAGGAGGGTGGGGGGGAAAGAGAACCATCAATGATGAGAGAGACTCATCAATAGACTGCTCCCGTACACCCCTCTGGGGATCAAGCCTGCAATAAGACATGTGCCCTTGACCAGAAATTGAACCATAATCTCCTGATTCATAGGTCTACACTCAACCACTGAGTCACATCAGCCAGGCTCAAGGTGATATTTTTTAAATTTCTAGTCACAGATGAAGAGAGCTACCAACGGTCTCAAGAATCCACTTGGGCCGAAACCGGTTTGGCTCAGTGGATAGAGCGTCAGCCTTCAGACTGTGGGGTCCCGGGTACGATTCCGGTTAAGGGCACGTACCTTGGTTGCAAGCACATCCCCAGTGGGGGCTGTGCAGGAGGCAGTTGATTGATGTTTCTAACTCTCTATCCCTCTCCCTTTCTCTCTGTAAAAAATCAATAAAATATATATATTTTTTTAAAAGAAAAAGAATCCATTTGGGAATGTATTTAAGTACTACCCTGGTTTCTAGATGAATATGCTGTTTGTTTACATTTTGCCCTAGTTTGCAAACATATTTAGGTAGTTAGGATTCCACATGAAGGTGCCCAGAATAAAATGTAAAAAAGCATTTGAGACTGGCCAGTGTTGCTCAGTGGTTGAGAATTGACCAATGAACCAGGAGTTCATGGTTGCATTCCTGGTCAGGCACATGCCTGGGTTAAGGGTTAGATCCCCAGTAGGAGGTGTGTAGGAGGCAGATGATTGATGATACTCTCTCATCAATGATATTTCTATCTTTCTCTCCCTCTCCCTTCCTCTTTGAAATCAATACACATGTATTTTTTTTAATTTTTAAAAGCATTTGAGTTTATGAAGACAAAACTTAAAAGACTCCAATATATTCTTTTTAAAAAAATATATTTTATTAATTTCAGAGACAAAAGGAGAGATAGAAACATCAATGATGAGAATCATTGGTCAGGTGCCTCCTACATGCCCCCTACTGGGGATCGAGCCCACAACCTGGGCATGTGCCCTTGACTGGAATCGAACCTGGGACCCTTTATCCACTGAGCCAAGCCAGGTAGGGCCCAATATATTCTTCCCAGAACTTCAGGAAAACTCCTCATTGGCAAAGTATTCTTCCCAACAATTCCAGTCCAGTCTAAAATTTTTAAATTTATATCCGTTTCTTCCGTGTAAAATACTAACATTACCTGGACGCTAAAATAAACAATTATGTAAGAGCGGAACGAAGTACAATCCCAGCCTATCTGACCCGCATTTTGTTGCACCCCAGTGTCCAGAGATGCAATCTCCCTTCCGGTGCAGACAGGCTCTTACCTTTGTAAAACACACCCCACACTCCCTTCTTCTCTGACAGCAGCCAGGTTTTGAGACGAGGAACCTTCTTGAAGTAGGCACAGGTGCACACAAAGAGCAAACCAAACACCAGAATCCCATCCAAGGAGTACACTGTCAGGGAAGGAAAGAAAACCTTTGGTGCTCAGCATTTGGGGGCAGGTGGTCCCGCTGGGGAACGCCAAGGAGCACAGTGATACACTATCAAGATGACAGCCTCGACACATGCCAACGGCTGACATGAGGGAGCCGAGGTCCTGGGGCCAGCAAGGTTAGCTTACTGTCCCCAAAGGCTGCAGGCACCCCCCTTACAGCAATGTCACTGAGCCCTGCTCTCCCCTCCCCTTTTAAGAACTAGAAATCCTGAGAAAAGGGCATCACTTTCTGTAGACTCGGCCTCCCAGGAATGGCCAGAGCTGGCAGGAGGTTGAGAGAGCCCTAAAAATCCTTGGAGTCTCTTTTGAGAGAATTAAACATATTATCAGTCACTCATGTGATAAAGAATGGCTAGGTAATTAGCCAAGTCCCTTAGGCCTGTATCTGTTGAAAAAAATGGTAAGGCAAAAAGAGAAACTTAAGGGAAATGGCAATAGTTAGACTCCGTATGATTACATCTTTCCTATGTTTATCTTACTCTTCATGCATGATCCTCCACTTACAAACCAAATTTCTGCCAGAATAGCAAGATTCTTGTAAAAGATGTATATCTTCCCGAGGCTTCGACAATTCAACACAGTCAAACAATTGTGGGGGAACCTTTGAAACACTTCTATGTCAACGTAGCTATTTCTTGGATATGTACAATAAATCACCTAACTGCAAAAAGAAAATAGGTGTCATCCACAAAACGGGGGGAGGGCAACTAAAGCTTATTCAGTAAATATCATGTGTCAGGCTGCTCCCTTATTTCCTGGCTCAGAGGATTTCTTGCTCTGGGTGATGTCCCTTCTCCTGTGCCTAGGAACCCCAGATCTCTGACTGCCAGGAAGCCCCAACAGGGTCATGTACAGCCGCTGCCAGTTCAGACCGGCTCCATCTCCCTGCCTCCTCCCGGTCAGTCTCACCCGAGAGGACTCACAAAGAGTTCAGTAAGTTAACACATCCACCAAGTCTTTACGGTGAATGAGACCTTCATGTGCTAGTCTTCTCCTCCCATGAGTTTTCGCGGACAATGCCAAAATCCACAAGGAGGTGAAATTTGAGTCTTGGGTGCTTTTGAGAAATGCTCTCCTGTGCTCCTCCAATCATACCACCTCAGAGGCTCTCTCCTTTCCTGTAAGGTTGACTCTACGGACTACAAAAGCCCCGCTTCCTGCCCTTCCCTGGAATTCAGAAATCGTGTCCACACACTGGGAAATTAGGTCAAATAAACAGGGTGGTAATGGACACAATCCTTCAGAAGAGGCAGTACCTTACTAACACATAACACAAGCTTGGAATGGGATCACCCAAACAGAGCACTTTTTTTTTTTTCAGAAGACACTTTTTTAGGCTCTCCATTCACCCCTCAAAAGTGTGGAGCTTGAGATCCTTTGTGATTTCTTGGCCCTCATAACGGGCCTCCTCTCAGCAAGTCTGAGAACGCGGGGGGCTGGGAGGAAAATCCTCTTTTCCCTGGTGCTGAACTTGAGCAGGTAAAGCCATAGTTCACCCTGAGTGGCCATTCCAAGAGGCTAGGAAGGGGAGAAGGGAAAGCACAGGGCAGGGCCCGAGGACAAGGGGTGCGGGTACGAGAGGCACTGGGGTGCTAGATGGTAACTGCACCAGGGACTCGGGGAGGGATCTAGAGGACGGGGTCAGGGCACCCAGAGAGGCCAAGAGGGCTGAGCGGGGAGGGGGCGGGGAGAGCGGCCACGTCAGTCCCGGCTCCGCCCGCCACGTTGCCCACCGTCTTCCCTTCACATCCTCCCCTCTGGGCGTTGGCTCTCACCGTTCGTCATGGCGGCTGAGCCCGGGCCTGGCTAGGGGGTCCGGGATCAGCGGTGGCAGGAGCGCAGGTCGGGGAACCCAGCTCCCGCTTGACACTTCCCGATCCCGGCCGCGGCGACGGGTAGGAGCCGTAGTGCGCAGACGCAAGGGCAGGGAGGCGAGCGCCGATTGCAATCAGGGGCGGCTAGCAGATTGCCGAGCGAGGGACCCTATGTGGGCGGGGCTTGCGTGCTTCCGCCGGAGAAGCGCGTGGTCCGGGAGGCGTCCTGCGTGGCCATGGTAACCAAATCTCTTCCGGGTGCCGGCGCGGAAGAGGTGTTGGGAGGTAACCTGACCTGTTGGCTTTGCGGGTGAAAAGGTAAGGACTTGCAGGTTGCG
This sequence comes from Pipistrellus kuhlii, assembly GCF_014108245.1. Taxonomy (NCBI): domain Eukaryota; kingdom Metazoa; phylum Chordata; class Mammalia; order Chiroptera; family Vespertilionidae; genus Pipistrellus; species Pipistrellus kuhlii. Next base: position 5,184,488 of record NW_023425523.1, read on the forward strand.
CTGTAGTTTGCGCTGTGGCAGCTGCTGTGGACGTTGGTGTGTCTGCAGCCCTCCTGCCACAGAGGAGGCTTGGTCGGTCCCGGGCTTCCCCTCAAGAGCCCTGGCCCCCGGGGTTCAGAGGGGGCCCCAGGGGCCTCCAGGGCTGCCCTTGCCGCTCGGCTCTTTGGAAAACTGGATAGCCAGGCTGCGTCTGAACTTTGGAAATGAAACAAGGAAATTATAACAAAAACGAGTCTCCTATTTCAGGCCACAAAACTCCACGCTGTCGGGAAACATTCAGATGACTGCCTGTTTGTTTCAGGAGAGTCTCGATTCTCTCCTGTATTTAGGTAATGTTGGGATCCCCTCGGCCACTGACACCAGAAATCGGATTATCTGGACAGCGCTTCCCACAACACTTACACAAGCTGTCGAGAGTTTTTAGTGAGGAGTTTTTAGTGAGGGTAGGGTGTGGGGTGGGGATGGGTGGAGACAAAGTCACAGATTACGTTTTGTACATTGAAGTACTTAATTACACACAACTTGACCTTCGAGAGAGTGACAGAGTCCCCCGGAGATCAAAGTGCAAGGTTAACGATCCCGCTGCGGTAGCCAAGCTGCTGAAGGGATTCACCGGCCCTGCCTGCCCCAGGCCCTCTGCTGGTTGTGGCCCGCTTGGTCACGCAGGAGAAAAGCCACCAGAGCCTCCTAGAGGCCAAACAAAAAAGTAGGATGCAGGACAGACTCTTTGAAATAATAAACATAAATGTAAGAATAAAAAACAGACAAAAAAAACCCAAATGGAAGATATTACATGCTGGGCACTTTGCTAGATTTGCAGAAATAAAGGTAAAAATGAGTCCCTACCCTCAGGGAACAAACTTTATAGGAGAACATATACAAATAAACACATTTTAGCAGAGCACAGGCATGTGTGTGTAAAGGACATTATCTTTGTTCCTCACTATTTTGCCGAATATTTTTTTAAATTTCTTTATTGATTAAGGTATCACATATTTGTCCTCAACCCCCCATTCCAATCCCTCACCACTCCCCATTCATGCCCTCCCCTCCCCATTGTCCTTGACCACTGGTTAGGCTCATATGTGTGCACGTAAGTCCTTTGGTTGATCTCTCCCTTTTATCCCCACCCTCCCTCTGAGGTCCAACAGTCTGACCCATGGCTCCTTATCTCTGGGTCTGTTCTTGTTCATCAGTCTATGTTGTTCACCATTTCCCCTAGATGAGTGAGATCATGTCCTACTGAAAACATAAGGATAAAAAATGAGACAAGCAATAATCGTTATGCTGAAAGGCATATGAATCAGTCTGTAGTGAGTTTCTTTCTGGGCCAACAGTTCTTTTGAGACCCAATTTCAATGTCAATCAGTTCCCCAAATATTTTTTTCAAGACGAAACCTGAGGCTCAAAGAAGGAACAGGAGTGAGATAACATTGCCAGCGAGGATCCAAACCTAGGTCTGTCTGACTTCAAAGCTCCCTCCTGTGATCACAGTCTCAGATTAGGATGCTGTCATGGACACAGATCTTTTGATGATTTTGTTTTCACCCATTCATGTTTCTTTCACCTCAGAGCCTCACATCAGGCCAGAACCTGGGTCACTAGCTCTTGCACCCTAACTGTGAGAAATAAGTAGAGCCGTGCCCCAACCCCCCCCCCTCCCCCCAAGCTGGGAACTCAATTCAGACAGTCCTCCTCATTTCATTTCAGCCTTCACTGGAGGAATGGCTGTTGTTGCCAAACTCCTGTCAGTCAAGAGCAATGGCCTGTTTGTTATGGTGGTTTCGGTCATTGTGACAAACACTCATCAGTCCTGGGGACCATGACGATGGCATTCTGGTTTAACCAAAGAGTAAGCCCAGTCCCCAAAGGCACAGCTCAGGACAAAAGCTTCATTTGAATTCCAACGTATTTGAAAAGGGATGTCAAACAGGCATTCATTTCTGCTGCAAATATTTGTTCCAGGACTTTGAAGTGTCAGGAATACACTAACCTTTGGGAGTTCAGAGATGCAAAGAGAAATAAGGAAGTGATAACAAAATCTTACAAGTTTAAGATTTTAAACAAAATTATAAACAAATCTTAATAAGTTTAAGATTTAGCAGACAAGATAAGGTGGGTGTATAAATAACCAGAAAAGACCGTGGAAAATGAGAGAAGTGTTACAGGAAAATGAAGCCAGGACTGTGGGAGTGTAAGGGAGAAAGGGCTTTGGGCTGAAAGCTCAGGGAAGGCCTGATGGAGGAGCAGACATTTTATTTTATTTATTTATTTAAAAAAATATATATATATTATTAATTTTTAATTTTAATTTATATATTTTTAAAATATATCTTATTGATTTTTTACAGAGAGGAAGAGAGAGGAAAGAGAGCTAAAAACATCGATGAGAGAGAGAATCATCAATCAACTGCCTCTTGCACCACCCTTACTGGGGATGTGCCAGCAACCAAGGTACGTGCCCTTGACCGGAATCGAACCTGGGACCTTTCAGTCCGCAGGCCGAGGCTCTATCCACTGAGCCAAACCGGTCTCGGCAGGAGCAGACATTTCAGCTGGGCCCGAAAGGCATTCAGCATTTCAATAGAAAGGAAAGGAGTAAAAGTGCTCAAAGACATGGGGATGGGAAAGGACAGGGTAAGTCTGGGGCACAGCACACTCTTTCCACCTCCTTCACTGGCTAACTCCGTTCACCACTCAGGCCTCAGTCCAAACCTCCCTTTCTCACAGGAGACCTTCTTGGAAGGATGCTCTTCCCCCATCACAAACTCCCAGAGCACATATCACCTCTGTAATTCATGTCCCCCTGCTACCGGCCCCCAGGATACCCACACCTTCTGCCCCACTGGCTACAAATTGGAGGTTCCTGTGCCCTTTTCTCCCTTGTATTCTATTATTTGCTAGAACATCTCACAGAACTCGGAAAAATACTTGTTTGCCAGTCTATTCAAGGATATGATCAAGGATACAAATGAACAGCCAGGTGAAGAGAGATATTAGGTGCGATTTGGGAGGTCCGAGTGAAGAGTGCCTGTCCTTGTGGGGTTGGGTACGGTCCCCTTCCAGTATGTGGGTGTTTCCCCACCCTGGAGGCTCTGAACCTCCTACTGTTGGGATTTTTATGCCTCATGTAAGTACAATCAACTCCATTCCCAGGCTTTCTCCCCTCTCTGGAGAAGGGCAGGTGGGGTTGAAAATTCGAAGCTTTACTAGTTAAAAAGAACAATATCCCCAGTAACCAGCACAAAGCTTGGCATGAATAACAGTGGAACTCTAAGTGGCTGAAATGGTTTACACACACACTTAGGGCAGCCCCATAACCATCCATCCATTGCTTGGCAGCCCCGAATCAGACATGGTGACCCCACGTGCAGAAGCACATTTAGGGTGCCAACCAGGTACACGCCGCCAGGGCTTCCGTTTCTTTGTCCTTTAATTCCTCCTTTCTGGTTCAGAGTCTGGAGCTCATTCCTAGGTCCCTAAAGAGCGTCTCGGCTCTGCCCTTAGGCCCCGCCCCTCCCCTGCGGGCCCCGCCCAACCAGACCGGCTCCGCCCATCTAGGCCCCGCCCACGCCTGAGCGTCACCGGAAGTGCGGCGGCGGAAGTAGTAAAAGCCGGCTCGGAGCGAGGCGGGCCGGGCGCCGTGGGCTGGCCCGTGGGATGGCGGATGAGGAAGAGGACCCCACTGTGAGTGACCGCCTCTGTGCCCACCCGCTCTTCTCCTCCCTCCCTCCCTCTCCCCCGGGGGCCGTGGCGGAGGCCGAGGTCGGAGTCGGGTCTGCTTTCCTGAGAGACTTAGGCCGGGAGAGCCGGGGGCTCGACGCGGTGCCATGCCTTTCCCTTCCCTTCCCTTTTTAGGACGTGAAGGGGAAGGGGAAGGCGGCCCCTTACCTCTGCGTTGGGTCCGCACCTGCCAGACTCCCCTCACCCCCTCATAAGGCCTAGAGAGCCCTCGGGGGTCAGAGCGGGGGGGTGTGAGCGCTCCCCGCGAGCCAGCGGCTCACTGTCCGCTTTCTGTCAAGTCCGGCCGGAAGTCGGAAGCTGGGGTTTCACAACTTCTGTCGCCCCTGAGCAAGTTACTTAATTTGGGTTCTCGGGGTTCATGGCACTAAGTGGGGCGGAGACTTACTCCAGGAGCGTTCCCAGCGCTGCAGTGTGTTCTCGCTCTGATTCAGCACCAGCTCTTGGACCAGTAAAACTGCCTAGCAGCAGGCCGCCATGGTTGGTTGGGGCGGGGCAGGGGGGAGGAAGAGTAGTGACTGGGATTCTTCCGGGAGAGGCAGTTGGATTATTTGTTAGGGACATTTTATTTATTTTTATTTTATTTTTTTTGTTAGGGACATTTTATTTTATTATTATTTTTCTTCTGTTAGGGACATTTTAAAAGCCGTTGCTTCCTGAGCGGGAGGCTGGGCTAACATGCTGTGGTTTCATGGGTGTTTGCTGCTTGATGTCAGTGTTGAAGATGGAGGGGAAATGTTAATTAGTATTAAAAAATCAGTGCGGTGCAATGACTTGACATTTCTCTATGCATTTTAACTTCTAGTTTGAGGAAGAAAATGAAGAAATTGGAGGAGGTGCAGAAGGTGGGCAAGGTAGAAGAAAGAGACTTTTTTCTAAAGAATGTAAGTAATGTTTACAAGTATTTTATTGTAGATGATGACACTTTTGGACATGTGTGTTCAAATTGGATTAATAAGTATTGTTCTGGCCTGGCCGATGTGGACCAGTGCTTGAGCATTGACCCATTCGATTCCCCGTCAGGGCACATGCCTGGGTTGTGGGCTCGATCCCCAGCAGGGGCCGTGCAGGAGTCAGGCAATCGGCTTCTCTCTAGTTGATGTTTCTATCTCTTTATCCCTCTCCTCTCTTTAAAATCAATAAAAATATATTTAAACAAAAGCAAATAGATTTATTGTTCTGAATTATTTCCCTATAGGGATATTATTCTCAGACTTGCCTGTACAGTTCTGTTTAACTTGTGAATCATAGCTAGTGATGATCCTAATCACAACTTACATACACACATATATAAATACTAGAGCACATGTGTCAAACACAAGGCCCGCGGGCCAAATCCGTCCCGCCAGGCCTTGCAATCTGGCCCGCACCGCGCTGTCATCACTGCACTCTGCTGCGTTTCCATCACAATGACAGTTTATGACTGTTCAGTAAACCATTTGGCCCGCGATTTAGGCTGGATTTTAGATTTTGGCCCCTTCTCTGATTGAGTTCGACACCCCTATACTAGAGGCTCGGTGCATGAATTTGTGCACCAGTAGGGTCTCTCAGGCGGCCTGCAGAGATCAGGCCCCAGCTCATGCACCCCAGCTTTGCAGCCCCACTTGGTACCCACCTTGGGCCTGGTGCCCCCCCTCACCTGTTCACCATCCTGTACAGGGTAATCGATAGGAGCAGGCCTCCTTCCTGGCTCCCTCAGTGTCTGGGAGCTGGGCAGCGGTCCCGCCCCCCCCTTCCCCGCCACTGCCACTCCTCACCATCAGTGGGGCAATTGGGCCCTTGCTCGCACTGCTTTGGCCTGGTGCTGCCCACTCACCTGCTCCACCATCCTGCTGCAGTTCCGTCCCTCTTGGTCCCACTCTCGTCAGGGACTATTGGGGCCAGCAGCGCCTCCATGATTGCATGCTGCCAGTGCCGCATTGGCTGATGCCCGCCACGTTATGCACTGCCCCCTGCTGGTCAGCATACAATATAGCGAATGACTGCCCGAGGGGGGATTTACATATTAGTCTTTTATTCTATAGAATGTATATACACACTTTTTTTTTTTTCAAGTGAGGAAATGTGATCAGTGTTTCAGCAAGACCTAAGAACATATCTCCATTTCTCCCCTTGTCCCACACCTTTGCAGCAATAGAAGCAGGGACTTTTGTTTTTTGTGGGGTTTTTTCTTTCTTTCTATTTTTATACTTGTCTTTATTAAATATATTGGGGTGACACTGGTATTAGGATTATATAGATTTCAGGTGATACAAGATACTGTGTGCCCACCACCTACAGTCAAATCCTTCACCCTTCAACCCCCCACCCTTCCCTCTGTCAACCACCATACTGCTGTTTGTGTTCACGAGTTTCAGTTTTATATCCCACATATGAATGCAATCGTATGGTTCTTAGCTTGTTCCGACTGACTTGTTTCACTTAGCATAATGTTCTCAAGGTCCATCCATGTTGCCGCAAACAGCAGTATTTTGTCTTTTCTAATGCTGAGTAGTACTCCATTGTGTATATGGACCACAGAGAAGTAGGGACTTTTGACCAAAGGTTAGGATGAATCCTGGAACATGCTGAGCCTGGAAATTAAATTGGAGCGCTGGACGAAGGCAGGAAGGTGGTGAACAGTGCAGGATCTTATAGTGGCATAGAGATTATAATGTATCCGCCCTCCATTCTACTCCCTCGGGCGACAGGTTTGACCCTTTTTGTCAGCAGCAGGAGGGAGTGAGCCAGGCCAGATTCTGAAAGGCACCATGAGAATTTGCTCTTCACCTCCCATTCCGGCTCCCTTAACGTATAGTTATGGCTGAGTATTGACAAATAGGGCAGCACTTGAAAAGCTGGTTCGTTGATGCTGAGTCAGATGTAAACAGTTCCCAAAGGCTCATGGAACTGCACGCCACTGTGTCTCTTTTTTTTTTTTACCATTCAAATTCCTCTCTCTCAGTTTGCCACCTAAAGCTGACTGCTCTTTATTCCATTTCTGATTTGTTTGTACTCCATTTGTTTGTGGTTTTACTTCTTTGATCAGTGTACGAAGGGGATTACTACATTAGGGCACTCCAGAGTGATGCTTGGGCAGTCGGTTCTTAGCAGAAAATTTTATTCTTCTTGGATTGCTTCATTTTTCTGATGACAAGAATTTGGAATCTTCACAACTTGTCTTACTAGAATATATCTTACTAAGACCTGTTTTCCTGATCCTTTACAAAAGAAAATTTTTTTTGCTAATGTAACAAACTTTCAAAGCATTCACAGGAATTTGTTTGTCTTCACAGACCCTTTAACCAAATACAGTTTACATACTTCCTATCTAATATGTTTTCCAGTGAAATATATTTCCCTACTAGTGAAGTCTACATCTTCAGGAAAAATAATAAGGGCATTATTATTTTTGGAGAATCCTGCCAGACATTACTTTAGCCATGTCATCAAAATTTTAATATTTTTATATTTTTTAAAAATTGATTTTAGCCGAAACCGGTTTGGCTCAGTGGTAGAGCGTCGGTCTGCGGACTGAAAGGTCCCAGGTTTGATTCTGGTCATGGGCATGTATGTTAGTTGCGGGCACATCCCTGGTAGGGTGTGTGCAAGAGGCAGCTGGTCGATGTTTCTCTCTCATCAACGTTTCTAGCTCTCTATCTCCTTTCCTCTCTGTAAAAAATCAATAAAATATATTTATAAAAAACAAATTTATTTTAGAGAGAGGAAGGGAGAGAGAGAGAGATCAATGATGAGAGAGAATCATTGATTGGCTGCCTCTTGCACAACCCCTACTGGGGATCAAGTCCACAACCCAGGCATGTGCCCTGACCTTGAATAGAATCGAACCTTAACCTCCTGGTTCAGCAGTTACCAACCTTTCAGACCTCACGGATCACCAGTGGTCCGCAGACCACCTGTTGTCCTGTTTCATAGGTGGACACTCAACCACTGAGCCTCACTGGCTGAGCTCTATAATTTTCATTTTAATTCCTCACCCGAGGATATGTTTTTATTGATTTTTAGAGAGAGAGTAAAGAGAGAAACGCTGATTGGTTGCCTCTTAAAAATATATATATGGTATGTGTGTGAGTATATATATGTTTTTATATATGTTTATATATGTGTTTATATGTATACAAATACATACATATGTTTTTATTTAAAAAAACATATATATATGATTTTGTTGTTGTTGTTGTTAATCCACACTCGAGGATATTTTTCCATTGATTTTAAGAGAGAGTAGAAGAGAGAGGGAAAGACAGAGAAACATCGATATGAAAGCAACACATTGACTGGTTGCCTCCTGCACGAGCCCTGACCAGGGCTGGGGCCAGGGAGGATCCTGCAACCAAAGTTTGTGCACTTGACTGGACCCGAACCCAGGACCTTTAACTATATAATTTCAGGCCAGACACTATCCATTGAGCTAAACTAGCGAGGCTTGGTTGCCTCTTGTATGCACCCTCGCTGGGTTTCAAACCCACAACTTAGGTGTGTGTCCTGACAGGACTTATACTCACAACCTTTTGGTGTATGGGATGTTTCACAACTGAGTCACCTGACCAGGGCAATTTGGTTCAATTCTAATTTGAAAAAAGTATTGATCAAGTGATTAAAGTTGTCCAATAAGAATGATTTTTCTTTTACAGTACGATGTATGATGTATGGGTTTGGGGATGACCAGAATCCTTATACTGAATCAGTAGATATTCTTGAAGACCTTGTTATAGAGTTCATCACTGAAATGGTAAGATATTTTTTTGTTATTGGTATTAGTTAATTGAAAAAAATATTTTAAATTCAAACTTATAGATAAGACTAGAACTATCGCACCCTTTAGAAATAAGATATCCATATGAGTGCCTGTTTTGTGGAAGTTACTGATTACTACTTATTAGGAATGGAGATTGTATATGTGTGTCTATGTACATACACATATATGAGACACCTACTATAGAGACAACTAATGCTAAGATTTTGGTGAATATTCTTTTGTCTTTATAAATTTTTAAGATTTTTTTTTGGAAATTCTGGCTTTATAATTTTTAAGATTTTGGTGAATATTCTTTTTTGTCTTTATACATTTTTAAAATTTATAAAATTGAAATTACAATATATAGTTATATACAGTCTTATAACCTGTTGTTGTTGTTTTTTTTCTATTTAAGTAAACCTAGGAAATTTTCCCCATGTCATTGCATAGCACTATATTTTCAATGGTTTCATAAAATTGAATGGTTGTGTTCAAATTTATTTAAAGCCTTAATATTTAGTTTCCCTTTCTTTAGTCATAGGAATAATGCTATGAGGAACCTTTGCTTTTGCACAGGATTAATATATAATGATAGGGGGTGAGATTTGATTTTAAGAAAGCCACCCATATTGAGATAGACACAAATTTTAAATTAAATGGGTGATTACAAAGAAATTACAAAATTATTTTACATATTGAAGGCAAAAACTACATATCAAAAATTAAACAAAGAAACATCAGTAAATTTGATAGTTTTTGTGTCCTTAAAATTAAAAAATATTAAAGCATTAAGAGAAACAGTGCTAATCACACAGTAGAAAGTGGGTAGAGGTATGAATAGAAGATAATTCACCAATGCATAGCAATAATAGAAGAGAAAAATCTTCAAACTCACCAGTATTAAAATGCAAATTTAAAAAAGAATGATAAATGCATGCAAATTAAAACAGTAAAATATTATATTTTAAAAGTCAATTGAATTTAATCTGCTTTTTTGAAATAGACTCACAAGGCCATGTCAATTGGAAGACAAGGGCGGGTCCAAGTTGAAGATATCGTCTTTTTGATTCGGAAGGACCCAAGGAAGTTTGCTAGAGTTAAAGATTTGCTCACTATGAATGAAGAATTGAAACGAGCTAGAAAAGCATTTGATGAAGCAAACTATGGATCTTGACAACTTCTAGACTTGCTGAAGCTTCCTTGTCTTCTGAGGAGACTGAATACATAACCATGTTTTCCATAGTAAGGTCCCGATCACTAGCGATGTAAGTGGAAGGTGGAGAAGCACAAAGTTTCCCACCTTTATTTTCATGTCTTCTGTTTAAGAGTGATATTTGAGCCCTAATTTGTTTGGCTCAGTAGATAGAGCAATGGCCTGCCGACTGAAGGGTCTCAGGTTCCATTCCAATTGAGGGCACATGCCTGGGTTGCGGGCTGGATCCCCAAGGCAGCCGATCAGTGATTTTTCTCTCATCATTGATATTTCTATCTCCCTCTCCCTTCCTCTCTTGAATCAATTAAAAAAATATATTTTTTTTTTTAATTAAAAAAAAAGTGTTATTGGAGCCTTTAACTACCTGCCATTATACAACCATACCTGAATTACTTATTGGGTTTTAATGACCATACATAAGTTAAAGGATTGCAAACCATGTAGTTAGTACCTTCTGACTTTTGACTATCTAAACCAGCAGTTGCCAGCCATTGGTCCTTGGACCACTGGTGGTCCATGAGGTCGGAAAGGTTGGCGATGGCTGAATTCTAAACAAGTATTTATGTATCAGGTGTATTTTGCCGTTGTAGGGCATGCTCTTTATTTTTTAAATAATTCTTTATTGTTGAAAGTATTACATATGTTCCCTTTATCTCCCCTTTGACCCCCTTCAACTTCCCTCTCCAGGGCATGCTCTTTAATATGTGACCTCTAAATGGCATCTTTGACTTTCTGATAGCTAAGACATGATAATTAAAAGTTAAAAGCTTTAAGACGGCAGTAATCTGAAAGGTTATTAAAAGATAGGGAAATGATTTGTGTTTCTTTTAAGGAGAAGATGTAGAAGAAAATACAGTCTTTTGTAGGAATGTTTATCTATCTTAAGGTAATACTCCGTTTTAATATTCTTTCCTTTGGATAGGATGCTTTTTTGGAGGGAGAAATTAAAAGGTTCATGTGAGTGCTTCATGTTGAAGACTTTTTTGATTTAAAACCTCTTGGGCTTATACTATTTTTCAAGTTTTAAGAAAACTAATTTTCCCAGGCCAGGTTTCCCTTCAGTATAAAAATAAATGCTTTCAGTAGCAGGAATGGCATTGTTAAAAAGCTAATGGCAAGACAAGCATTTAGGTGTTTTATTAACATTTGTTAGTACTTGTTCATTGTGGAAATGTGTATTTGTCTAAACTATGTGTGGCTATGGAAACTACTTTTGTAGATCAGGATATAGAGCTTTTGTGTGTATTTAGCTTATTGTATTAAATTATTGTACTTGGCTTAAATTCAGGATTACAATTGCATTTAGGGGATCACTGAATATTACTCTGAAACTGAATGTGTGCCACTTCTGAACACCTATGAATCAGTACTTAGGAGAATTTTACTTTCTTAACCTATTTTAAGTCTGAAAAATTAAAAAAGATCAATACTATAATTTGACACTGTGTCATTTATCAGCATTTTCTCCCATTTAAAATATAATTTTAGTTCCTTAATATCACTAAAATCTATACTATTAATATAATACACTTCAGTCGATAGTGAGATTCAAGATAGCTGGGCTGTTCTTTTTGTTATTTAAAAAAGTAAAAACCAGCCCTATCAGCGTGGTTCAGTGGTTGAGTGTTGACCTATGAACCAGGAGGTCACGCACGGTTCCACTCCTGGTCAGGCCACATGTCCAGTGGCGGGCTTAATCCCCCAGTGTGGGGTGTGCAGAAGGCAGCCAATCAATGATCCTCATCATTGATGTTTCTGTCTCTCTATCCCTCCCTTCTTCTCTGAAATGAATAAAAATATATTAAAGGAAAATTAAAATAAAAAGTAAAACCCAGTTGAAAAGTGACTCCAGACTAAGCTGAAATCAAGAATGGGAACAGATCCCTGGCTAGTTTGGGTCAATGGATGGAGCGTCGGCCTACGAACTGAAGGGTCCCAGGTTCGATTCTGGTCAGGGGCACATGCCTGAGTTTTGGGCTCGATCCCCAGTTGGGGTGTGTGGAAGAGCCGATTGGTAATTCTTTCTCATCTTTTAAATTTTTTTTTTATAATATATTTTATTGATTTTCCACAGAGAGGAAGGGAGAGAGAGATAGAGCTAGAAACATCGACATCGACCAGCTGCCTCTTACACCACCACCCCCATCCCACCCCCCACCCCCGGCATTGGGGATGTGCCCACAACCAACGTACATGCCCCTGACCGGGATCGAACCTGGGACCTTTCAGTCCGCAGACCGATGCTCTACCCACTGAGCCAAACCGGCTCCGGCTCTTTCTCATCTTTGATGTTTCTATCTCTCTCTTCCTCTCCCTTCCTCTTTGAAATCAATCTATATATATATATATATATATATATATATATATATATATACACACACACACACACACACACACACACACACACACACACACATATATATATACATATATATATATATATATATATATGTATATATATATATTAAAAAAAAAAGAAAAAGAATGGGAGCAGAATAAAAAAACATTAATACATCACAATTTTTTCTAATCAAGGTCCACTTCACCCTGAAGAAGGAACTGGTAGGGACGGCCCCTGGGCGGTTGTACTGGGTGCCTGTGTTAGTCTGCTCTCTGCCTTAGCAAATGCCATAGCCTGGGCGGCTTAACAACAGAGTCCTTTTCTCACAGCTCTGGAGGCTGCGTGTCCCAGAGCAGGGTGCCAGCATGGTCGGGTTCTGGCGAGGTTCTTCCTGGATTGCAGATAGCTGCCTTCTCACTGTCCTCACCTGGCTGAGAGCTCTGCTGTCCCTTCCTCTTCTCAAAAGGGCAGCACTCTGTAACATCAGGATTCAGCCCTTATGACCATATTCAACCTTAACCACATCCTTAAAAGCCCTGTCTCCAGTACAGTCAGATGGGGGGAGAGGGGAGTTGTTAGGGCTTCAATATACAAAATCTGGGGGACACAATTCAATCTAGATAGCAGTGCCATTAGTCTTATTATTTTGCTAATGACCCTCATATATAAGTTTTTGTGTTTTTTTTTCAGACAGAGAGGAAGAAAGAGGGAGAGAGAGAGAGAAACATCTATTTGAGAGTGGAACATTGATCAGCTGCCTCCTGCATACCTCACACCTCCTCTTGGGGATGGAGCCTGCAACCCTAGCATGTGCCCTGACCAAGAATCGAACCCACAACCTATCAGTGCACAAGTTGATGCCCTACCAATTGAGCCACACCAGCCAGAGCTAAGAAGTATTTTTATGGGAATTTATATTAAGACTTTTAGCCCTAACTGGTTTGGCTCAGTGGATAGAGCATCAGCCTGCAGACTCAAGGGTCCCAGGTTCCATTCTGGTCAAGGGCATGTACCTTAGTTGCAGGCACATCCCCAGTAGGGAGTGTGCTGTTTCTAACTCTCTATCCCTCTCCCTTCCTCTCTGTAGAAAATCAATAAAATATATTTTAAAATAAAGATAATAACAAAAAAAAGTATTCTGTTGCACTAGCTAGATTTCAGGTGCTCAATAGCTCCATGACGAGTAGCTACTGCACTGAACAGTGTTGATATATAACATTTTCATTATCACACAAGTGGTCTCTCTTAGGTTAGTTCATTTTTTTTTTAATCTACAGAAAATCTCAAGTGTACACAGAAAGAAGATAATATCATGAGCCCCACCTTCAACAATTAACCTTTTGCTAATTTAGCATCTTACCTATTCTCCCACTATTTTTTGAGGTGAGAAGGGCAGTATTTTAAAGCAAATGTCAGATACTGAATCATATCATCTCTAGAATACTTCAGTATGAAAATCTAACAAGAGTTTAAAAGGTAGTCCAAATACTATTATGCCCTAACAAAAATTAACATTAATTCCTTAATATTCCATCTAATAACCAACCCCAACTTAAAAAAAAAAAACAAAAAAAAAAAACTCGAGTATCTTTTTGAGTTTGTGTGTTAGTGTTTATTGCTGCTGTAACAAGTTATTGCAAATTTAACGACTTAGAACAAAATCAATATCTTACCATTGTACTAGGTTGAAAGTCTGACATGTTCCTCACTGGGCTACAATGAAGGGGCCAGCAGGGCATTCTTTTCTGGATGTTTTAGGGAGGAACCTGCTTGTTTGCCTCTTTCACCTTCTAGAGGCGACATTCTTTGGCTCATGGTCCACTCTCATCTTCGGAGCTAGCCCTGTTGCATCTCTGACCCTTCTTCTGTGGTCATCTCTCCCTCTGACCCGAGCCGGGAAAGGATCTCAGGTTTTAAGGACCCAGGTGATCATAAAGGACCCACCTGGATAACGCAGGCTAATCTCCCCAGTCCAGGCCCTTTATCTTAATCACACCAGCAAAGGCTCTTCAATGTAAGGTAATACGCAGGTCCCTGGGGTGAGAGGTGAGAGTGGGGGTTGTTATTCTGCCTAACACAGTTTGTTTGCAAAAGGCTCTAAAGCTGTCACCGAATTTGGTTGGTATGTGTAAATATTTTAAAACCCATAATAGCTCCCCTCCCCCACTTTAAGTGTAGTTCTGTCTTTAAAAAAGCCATCCTTTTTTTTTTTTTTTGAGAGAGAGAGCATGTTTGTTAGATACTCAAGCAGAATGTCTAATACACAGCAGTTATTCACTTGAAATGGTTGGTTTGACTGTATTTAAACTGGTCTTCTTAACTAAAAACTATAATAAAACTCCGACTAGAAATTTTTAAAAAGGGGAAATAGTTCCTTGGCCTCTCATCCATGGAGAAGGCGTTGTCTGGAGAGTCGCTTGGCTGCTTCCCAAGAGGCCTCCGGAGGTGGCATTACTTGGGAGAATGTAGTCTATAGTGATTCCCGGGATTGCAGGCTCAGAAACCAATTTCATCAGCATCTCTCGGGGCGGATCTCCGAAACCAAGCTCACCACACCAGGGTATGTATGGGGAAACAGATGCCAATTTACAAACGGAAAACTTGCAGCTGTGGCCAGCAGTCTTCCCTTCTCCAGGCAGACCCATGTGGGAAACGGAAACATAATTATGAAGGTGAATCAAAACGAGGGGAGTTAAACGCATTCATTGCCTAGGCTTCAGGCAGATAAGGATACAGTTAAAACAGAAATACCAGCTCTCAGGGCCTGGGGACCACCTGCGAAATGGCCTCGTTCCCGACACTGGAAATCGGGCTCGAGTTTTCGCTTCCCCGGATGACACCCACCCAAACACCGTCTGTTTGGAGGTGGTGACTGCATACTTCTACTCTAATTTATTGAAATGTTGATCTCAGCAGTAATTCAGAAAGGACAATTTTATTTCCAAGTTCTTCCAGGAAGCCTTATATCGATAGTTGCTTCTGAGAGCCGACAACACTGAGCATTGTGCCTGAAAACCAGGAACTTAAATTTTTTTTTTTTTAATAAGAAAATAAAGGAAAAAAACAAGAATGCATTTTCCCTTTTTTTGTGTGTAAAAAAGGAAGCAAGAATTTATTGACCGCAGCAGAAACACACTTAGGAGAGTGCAACAAGGAAGGGCATAGAAGCAACAGAGAGCCCAGGTGGGGCCGCGGTGGCTCACTGGGCAGGCAGAGAAAGGGGGGCCTTGGACACGGTTCAGGGGGTGAGCCCGGGACGAGCTGCCACTGCCCATTGCTCCCCTGGTTGCAATCACAGCAGGCCCCTAGAAGTTAGGGGATACGTGCCTGTGGGGGATGGCACAGGGAAGGGAATGGCACAGGTCTGTACCCTGGAGAGAGAAGGCCTATTTTTCTTTTTTCTTTTCTTTTTTGATTACAGAGAGGGAGGAGAGAAACATTAATGCACACCCCTCACTGGGGACTGAGCCCAGCAACCCGGGCATGTGCCCTGACCGGGAATCGAACTGTGAACTCCTGGTTCATAAGTAAATGCTCAACCACTGAGCCACACTATCCGGGCCGCCTATTTTTCTTTATGGGGTTTGCCTATTCACAACTAATGTAAGCTTTTGTTTAGGGGTCTGGTCTAGACAGGCACTCTGATAGAGTTGGTATTCTGCCTCCATGGTCCTTGAACCTGCTGGAAGGAGAAGCCCCAGAGGAGGTACTTTGTTCTCCCAGCACCGGGCACTGCTGGCTGGGAAGCATACAGCTCTTTGGTGTGCCTATTTATGAGTGTGCGTTCTAACGATGAGAGGAGAGCTTTTAAAACAAGTTCCCTCATCCCCGCTGAACTTCCCCTGAACAGCTTGAGGCAAGATTTCCTAACTTAGGCTGGTCCTCTGACTCTTCTCCTCTTTGGGGAAAACCAAAAACTTCTATTCCCCTTTTCAGAAGTGAGATTTGAGAATCCTATTAAAAGGGGTCCACCTTGGCCCGCAGGCATTTATGTCACAAGGCACCATGAGTCATCCTGTCAAGTTAGAACCTGCGTTTTCAAGCGATGCCTAACCTAGTTCCTGAGCCAGAGGAGGCCCTCAGATATTTGGCGGATGACTGAGGCAGAACTCCGGGATCTAAGGACAGTCATTCATCTGAGAAAGCCTTGTCCTTCCCCAACAATCCGGCCGCTTTGCAGCAACCAGAGTGAAAGACAAGCAGATCTAATCTCACCCAGCGCAGCCGAGTACAGGAGGAAAGCTGATACCTCAGGCTAACAGCTATTAAGGTTGTCGGGTAACACTTGATGTTACACTAGGAAGCAAATATACAATCAATGCATTTGTCGGAGTACAAGTGATAAGATGTACTAGATGTCTTGTATTTCAGTGCCTCGTCTTTCCTCCTCCCAGCCCCCCTTTCTGGAAATATAATGGTTATGTATTTGCTTCTAACAACTCTGACTGCTGTTTATTGAAAATTGAGATGCAGGTGACACTATGCTATAGAAGATGAGGGATATAAGACCTTTTATTCCCCCTACTCGACAGAATAAAGTCCATTATGTTGAAACTAATATTTCCAGTTGTTGCAGAGTGGAGTGGAAAAAGGAGATTTTAAGAGTCAGAATGGTTAGAATGTTGGCTCTGTAACATGTCAGCTGTTTGACTATGGGTAAGTTTTCCCCCTTAATCTCTAAATGGGCATAATTAACAGGCATTTTAAGAGCGATTGTAAGGTTTATATGAGAACATAGGCAAATGCTTTGTTCTGTGCTTAATGAATGCCAAAACCAACATAGTGCCATACGTCAGGTGCTTTTTTATAGCACCCTGACCCTAATAGCTGGTCGCATGTTTGTCAGTGTCCCTAATTAGTAACTCTAGATTCCGTTGAATATATAAATATTTAAAAGGTTCTGCATTGCCGAAACCTGTTTGGCTCAGTGGATAGAGCTTCTGCCTGCAGACTGAAAGGTCCCAGGTTCAATTCCGATCAAGGGCATGTACCTTGGTTGGGGCACATCCCCAGTGGGGGGTGTGCAGAAGGCAGCTGATCGATATTTCTCTCTCATCGATGTTTTTAACTCTCTACCCTTCTCCCTTCCTCTCTGTAAAAAAGAAAAAAAAATCAATAAAAAATATTTTTAAAAAAGGTTCTGCATCTTGCATCTACTACTATTTGAGACTCAAGATTGAGAAGTGGGTTTCCAGTTGAAATATACTGGCTAAGTAATTGACAAACTATTTCCAGGATATTTCATATCTGCCCACTTCAATATAAACATTTTGCAGTTTTTGTTTTGGTTTTAGAGATCAACCCCTTTTTTAAACATGAAATTGTGTTTATTTGTTGGTCACTTATCATTGAGAGGGTTCTTAACGATTTTTTTCCAGGAGTGCATCAGGACTAGACAATTGAAGTTTTACAGTTCCGCTTTTGTGCTTATAATTGTTTTCCTTGAATTTGGAAATATTTTCTTTCTTTTTTGTTAATCCTCACGTGAGGATATTTTTTACCATTGATTTTTAGAGAGAGTGAAAGGGAGATAAGGAGGGGGAGAAGAAGAGAGAATGGGAGATACACATCAATTGGTTGCCTCACACACTCCCCTGAGCAAACTGGGGATCAAACCTGCAACCCTTGGGTGGGTGGACCAATGCTCTAACCAGAGAACATAGATCACGGTTATCAATATTTTTCTTAAAACCTTTTCATCAAGCTAGCAATTCTTTTTGAATTGGATCAAATTCTCCCTTTCCAGAAATGTTTTTGATGTTTATTCTTTCTTAAAATTTTTTTGTTTTGAGAGAGAGACAGGGAGAGAAACATCAACTTGTTGTTCTACTTATTTATGCATTCATTGGTTGATTCTGGCATGCCCTGACTGGGAATTGCACCTGCAATCTTTGCATATCTGGGTGATGCTCTAATTAACTGAGCTACCCAGCGAGGGCCAGTTTGATGCTTATTCTTACTAGTCTCTTTACCACATTCCCCCCACTTTGAGAGGCCGCAGATCACTCTTGGCTAGTGCAGGTTTGTGTCACTGCATTCTTCCCTGGTTCTACATGGTTTTAACAACCCCCTGAATGCTTCATTCAGTTCATCTGAGCATCATGCATGTTTGTGGAATACTAGTTACACACCGAGTATACATGAATCTGAAGGCTCCGCCTGGAAACAAACGATAGACATTCAAAGGCCTTAGAGTTTGCAAACTGGGAACACAACTAGGCAATACCCAGAGTGTTTTGAAGAAGAAAAACTAAGAGTTCTTATCGTTAAAACAAGTTCATTCTTGAGACGAATCAACCCTGCATTCTTCGCTTCTGGATTGGTCCAGATGATACTCTTCCAGATGCAGCGTGGTTTGGGTAATGGATGCCCTCATACTGCACCGCAGGGGTGGGAAGCAGTAAGGTTTTGCTGCCAAGAAGCTTACACCCCATAGGGGTAATAAAAAAAACAAAAAGCTACCCATTCAAGGCAGGTCGTCACAAAATCCAGAAGGGACACCCTCCCCTGCCCAAGCTGCTGGCACTTTCAGGAAGGATGGGGCTTGGAAAAACAGCAGGAGGCCAGATTTATTTCATTCACCGGTATTCATACATTATCCAGGAGGCATATTAAGAGTCCATTCTAATGCGCAGAGGACTCCATGGGGAAACCACAACCCGCTACGCGCTATTTCGGGACACACGGTCGCGGGAGGCCAAGGGTCTGCGTCGGGGCTGCGGGTCTCCCGCAACCGCCACACCCGCCCTTCCTGGGGGTCCAGCCAGCCCTGAGCCTGCCGGTCCGGGCGGGTCCTCCCCTCGCCGGGCTCGGAGGGTCCTGCCCGGAGTTTGCTTTCCGCGCAGGCACCTGCCTGGCCGCCCCGCGCGGCGGGGTCCTGCGGCGCCTCGGGGAAGCGCGGCGATTGGCTGGCGGGGCCGGGACGGGCTCGGCACCGTTTGACAACCGCAGTCTGCGGGAGGCAGGGCTGAGGCCGCCGCGCTGGGAGGGGCCGCCCGGAGGAGGACGGACGGACGGACCGATGCTCTGACGCGCGGCGGAGGGAGGACCGACGCCAAGCCCAGACCGCCGCCCTTGCGTTCCCGCCCCACGCGGAGCCGGCCACTTCGGGCCCCGGCCGCCGGCCTCCCCGCCGCCCTCGCCGCCGCCGCCGCCGCCGCCTCCCCGGGCTCGCCCTCAGGTGAGTGACTCCCGGAGGCGGAGGCAGGCTCGGGCCGCGCCGCACACCTCACGTTGCCATGGTCACCCGTCGCCGCCTGTCAACACCTGCCGGGGCTGCGGGCCGGGCGACCCCAGGGCGGCGCTCGCGGCCGGGGTGGGGGGTCTGGGGTGCTGGCCGGGTGGGATGGGTGGCGGGCGAGGCCCCCGCGCCGCGAGGATGGGGACCTGGGGACAGCGAGGCCGATGCCAGGCTGCCGCCCCGGGACCACACCTTCCCCTCGCTGCCAGCCCGGCTCCGGGGGCACCGAGCGGCCGCCGAGAGGCGGGAGCGGGGCGGACG
This sequence comes from Pipistrellus kuhlii, assembly GCF_014108245.1. NCBI lineage: Eukaryota > Metazoa > Chordata > Mammalia > Chiroptera > Vespertilionidae > Pipistrellus > Pipistrellus kuhlii. The sequence continues at coordinate 5,204,022 of NW_023425523.1, forward strand.
GCGGGGTCTCTTCCTTCCTCGCTCCTTGGCCGGGCCCAGGGGTGCGGGGGGGCAGCCGCGGGGCTGGGAGCTGGGGGCGAGGGGCAGCCCCGCGAGGCCGGGTCTGGCCGTTCTCACGTCGGCCGACCACGGGAGCGGCCTCTGGGGATCTGGACGGGGGTCCGAGGGAAGGGCGGAGCCCGGGCGGGGGCGCCTGCCTGCGGGATGCGGGAGGCGGTCACGCCGCTCTCGGGGGTAACCTGGGTCCCTGTGCTGGAGAGAAAGGGCTTGGGGCTGTCGCTCCGGGGCCAGGCCTTGGCCAAAAGGGCCGGGGGCGGGGGCAGGCGGCAGCGGCGTTTGACCAGCATCTGATTTTCCTTCTCTGTACCCAGACTCGCTCACTCACCACGCGTGGTGTCTGAGCCGAGCTTTTTTTTTTTTTTTTTGGCAACTTGGTTCCCTGCATAATGAAGGAGAAGCCCTTTGTTCCACCCAGATTCATAGGTTGTGATCCCAGCACTGACTTCCCTCCCTTTGTTGTGGACTTCAGAGAACACTTCAAGAAGTTCATGGCTCAGACGTAAACATGTCGTTTTTCATGCGCTAGGAAATGTTTTTTTCACGGTAAATCCAAGTACATTTTTTTTTTTTTTTTGTCTCCAGCTTTGGCATGTGTTTGCATTGAAATTTTACTAGAAAGAAGCAATGCCTAAGGGCCCATTTTCCTTTATATGACATATTCTCGAGGTCTCATTTAGAAGGAAGATGTAATGAACCTTAGGCTTCAGGGGGATAGATTGCTTCCACCCAGGAAAGAAAAAAATACAAGGATGGAAAAGACAAATTGCGCATAACGGTATATGGTTAGCTTTAAAGTAACACCCCGAATTTAGATACCATTATATATGAATTTTAAATTTTTTTCAATTACAGTTGACAGTATCCTATCAGTTTTAGGTAAACTAATTATGTAATTTTTGTGTGAAGGGATTTTAAACTGTTTATCTTCCTCCCTCCAACTTCCCAGTTCTCTCTCCCCCGACCCCTTTTTTAAAGCTGGTAATGGGAATGTATCGTAGAGGAAAGGGGTATTAGCTTACGTACCTCCTATAACTGTGTTCAGCCTCTTCTGTTTGTGAAGTAGAATTTATTGAGTACTTACTGAATGGACAGCTTGGCATAGGCTTCGGTTTGAGAAACACTTCAAAATAAGTATGAAAAGATGCAGTTTTCCTTAGGTCAGTAACCCGGAAGTCAGACAGCCAGGATTTAAGTTTCCCTTTGCTGCTGATTACAATCTTGGAAGAGCTGCTTACCCTTCTAATGACTCTGATTTCTAGATCTGTAAAATGGGGATAACACCTGCTGTTGTTTTAGTCTGGAAATAAGCTCTGAAGTTGAACAAAATAATGTATTTGAAAGCACTCTGGAAAAAAAAATGTAAGGCACCAATTGATTACCTTTTAATATTACAGTGGAGCTTTGGCGGGGATAATTAACATTTTCTGCATCATCTATTGAGCATTTTCAGGGCCAGAACCTTATTTCTCACAATGGCCTTAAAAGGCTCCTGGGAACTATTAAGGTGCAGTTTTCCTCCCCCAAAGAGGTCCTGATTACTGTGTGACGTGGAGAAAAGGGGGTTTCTCCCTCTATGTGGGTCAGGGATGTGTTCCTGCTTTCTGTAGGAGGGTCTCAGGTTTAGAAAATAAGGCTATGGCGAATAACTGTGACTGGAGTTTCATTTGGTATTAAATAATCCTCAGTGTGGGTTATTGGCTCTTGATTTATAGAGAAATGGTTTATCTTGTCCTGTGGTTTTCATCAGGAGTATTTGCAGTGTGAGAGGTAAGCTGTTCTATGCAGGAGTATGATAAATCTGGGGTCAGATAACATGGCACTTACCGGTACTTATGGAGTTGCCATCAATTTCACTTGAAGACTTGGATGAGATATGTTGTTCCTTTTCTTTTTTTAAGTAACAGCATTATTGCCATACTATTTGTTTCTTAGTCCTCACCCAAGGACATGTATAGACAGAGGAAGGGGAGGGGAACATCGATGTGAGAGAGGAACATAAATCTGGGATCCATCTGGCAACCTTTGTTGCACAAGATAATGCTCAACTAACTAAACCACTCTGGGTGGGCAAAAAAAAAAAAAAAAAAAAAAAAAAAAATATATATATATATATATATATATATATATATATTAATATTTAAACAAAAAGATAATATGGACAATTTCTCACTAATTTCTAAGGTAAATTAGACTCAAGATTTCTTGAATCCTAATTATGTCCTCTTGTGTTTGTTTTTGTTTTAATTCTTTATTGTTTAAAGTATTTAATTCTTTATTGTTTAAAGTATTATTGTGTAAAGAATCTTTTTTACCCCATTAACCTCTCCCTTCTCCTTCCCACCCCTCTGTCCTCTTGTTTTTACCCCTGAAATATCACAATGTTGTAGTAGAAAGGAGACCTTTACATTGCATTTGTAAGTCTTTTATGGTACTCTTTATATTTTAGTTGTTTCGTTGTATTCATTGTATAGTGCCTGCATCATGGGAAGTGTTAGTTTCGCTGTATACAGTGGCTGACCAGACCACACCTGGTATGTTGTGTTCAATTTGAGATGTTTTAAGTGGGAGATTAACAAATGTTAAGAGAAGAACGACCAGAATGGTGGGAGACATAAAAGCTATTGAGAAATGGTTGAAGGAAGTAGGGGAATAAACACAATTATTGTCAGATTTAAATATGTGTACGTTTTTAACATAACAAACTTGTATTATGCTGACCCTGAAGACATAACTAGATGAAAGTCACAAATAGATCTCAGTTCGAAATTAGGAAGAAAATACATTCTTGTGGGGGGGAAAGTGGAGTTCTGTATCCTCTATTGTTGTGCAACAAATTTCCCCTAAAGTTAGTGGCTTAAAACAACAAATCGCGGCCTTTCTGAGGGTCTGGAATCTGGGCATAGACCAGCTGGGTGCCTCTGACTGGAGGTCTCCTAGGGTTGTAGTCAAAGCTGCCACAGGGCTGTGGTCTCATCTGAAGACTGGCCGGGGCCTGTTCCTTCTAGGCTGTTGGACTTTTACAATTACCATATTTTCCGGCGTATAAGACGACCTTTGAACTGAAAAAAAGTCAACCGAAAATCGGGGGCAAAAGACCAAAATTGCACAAAAATTACCTGCAGATCTTGACGGCAAAGTAAGTCTTTTCTTTGAAGTGGAGGGTAGTCTTATACAGTGAATATAGGCCTAAACCTGTGTTTTAACTGTAAAATTAGGGGGTCGTCTTATACGCCGGAAAATACGGGGTAAATGACCCGGCAGTAGCCTAAGTGTTTGAAGTGCTGTTTTGTTAAAAGAATAGCCAGCAGATTTCTTTTTTCATTTTTTAAAAGGAAAGGTGCGGTGGTCCTATGTTGTATTTGATTTTTTTTTTTTTCTTTAGTGGCTTCACAGGACTTCATTTACTTATCCACACTTTTTCTTGCAAACTGGAATTGTAAAGCACCAGAGTTCAGTATTAGGCATCCTGTAATAGTTGGAATTAAAAGAGAGTGCTTTTTATTGTGTAGGATAGAATTGTGGTCTAATGGAGCCTTTCTTAAGCACTTTTTTCTTGACTACAAAATTTATAGTGGCTGTACCCCAATATCTTTAATGTTATACTTCTGAATGATTTTTAGTTTTGTATGTTTTTCTTTCTCGTTAACGTGTATTATAAGTAAGTAAAGTAATCTCATCACAAAGGAACGTTTAAATCATATCTATTTATAATTGGTTAGAAAGCTACCATTGATATTTTTTTCATAAAATCTTTTCCATATCTATGTATGGAAATGCACATAGAAGTTGGTCTGCAGGCAGTCCCTGGGTTACTTTTTGCTGTCAGTCGGAACCCACCTACATAAGTCACGCACATGGAGCACAGACAGCAGCAATGAAGTGAAACAGTAAAAAAATTTAAAAGAAAGATAATAATCCCTGACCTTTACTTGTGGTAAATAAATAATAAAAAACATAAAGCACATGTGTACATACATCGAAATGACGGAATTTTTTTTAAATAAATAAATGGGAGATAGCAACATAACCATGAAACTACCTAAGTCAAGTCCGACATAACCAGAGGACTGCCTGTATTTCTGTTGTCATTATATCTTTTTTTCTTATTGTTAACATTTTATCTTTAATCTTAGATTTCTAAAAATAACTTTATTTCTGCTTCCTTAATACATTCTTCTAATCTTGCTTCACTAAGAATCAATAAGAATATACATATTGATTCAAAGAGTCCATCTGAAATTTAGTGCCTGTGGATATTGTTATTTAAGTACTGAAATATTAACCACCTTCCAGCTGGTTTCCAGATGAGCTTATTATTATTGTTTGGATCATTTGCCCTCCCCCCAACACATACTCCAATCAAGGATCAAACCCACAACCTGGGTATATGCCCTGACCAAGAATTGAACTGGCGACTTTTCAGTGCACGAGACAATCAACTGAACCACACTGGTCAGGGCCAGATGTACTTATTATTATTAAAATATATTTTCTAATATTTATTTATTTATTTATGTATGTATGTATGTATTTATTTTTTACAGAGAGGAAGGGAGAGGCATAGAGAATTAGATGTATGCCAAAATATGGAAATGATGAGAGAGAAACATTGATCAGCTGCCTCCTGCACACCCCCTACTGGGGATATACCCGCAACCAAGGTACATGCCCTTGAACAGAATCAAACCTGGGATCTTTCAGTCCGCAGGCCGATGCTCTATCCACTGAGCCAAATCAGTCAGGGTCAGATGTGCTTATTATTAAAGAAAACTCGGGTGGAAGCGCTGGAGAGAGGTCAATGGGGGAAAAAGGAGATATATGTAATACTTTAAACAATAAAGAATTTAAATTAACAAACTCTTGTTTCCTTACCTTACCTAGTCCAGGTATTGGATATAAGTAAAAATTTATTCCTTAAAGGAAAACGTTTTTGTGATATATTTTTACAGATAAATCTGCCATTTAATATGGAAATACTGAAACATCCTGAGTTTCCCCTTTTTTACTTTTGATTTTTAGTAGAATATACCCTATTTTTGGCTCTATACAAATTCTGGGTGGTGAGTCATTGTTCATGTGTACCATGAGCTGGCAGGTCCACCTAAGAGGCTGTCAGAGCTGACTTTGACTAAATAGTAGTTAGATTGAAGGGCCAGAGCTCCATTTTTTAATGGCTTTTAGAAATCGACTCTGTACTTTTCTTTAGACACTTCTTCATTGATTTTTAGTATTTTAAGTTAACATAACATTTTATACTATATACATCTCATTTTTAAAAAATTTATATATTTTTATTGATTTCAGAGAGGAAGGGAGAGGGAGAGAGAGAAACATCAATGATGAAAAAAAATCACTAATCTACTGCCTACTGCATGTCCCCACTCTGGGGATCGAGCCCGCCACCGCGGCATATGCCCTGACCAGGAATCACCCATGACCTCCTGGTTCATAGGTAGCTGCTCAACCACTGAGCCACACTGGCTGGCTATGCATCGCATTTAAAAGATAATTTTAGTTCCTAAGCTAGTTAATTCTTACTGATTTATAGTCTCTCTGAGGAGGCAGGAAGAAGCATTTATTATTGAGTTCTTTTTTAAAAAAATATATTTTTATTTATTTCAGAGAGGAAGGGAGAGGGAGAGAGAGAAAAACATCAATGATGAGAAAGAGAATCATTGATTGGCTGCCTCCTGCACGCCCTTTACTGGGGACTGAGCCCGCAACCCAGGCATGTGCCCTTGACTGGAATAGAAACCGGGGGACCCTTCATTCCACAGGCTAATGCGCTGTCCAAACTGCCTAGGGCTATTATTGAGTTATTTTCCTTCGAATTAGAGAAAAATTCTGGTTTTGTAATGATTAATAGTCTAAGGAGATTAAAATTGTTTATTAATTAAACAGTATTTTAAAAACTAAAAGCCCAGTGTGCGAAATCCCTCAGCCCCGCCTACCTGCACAGCCTCACCGGCTCACAGCCCAGCCACCTGTGTGCACCCCGCCCACCTGCACACGCAGCCTCCTGGTGAGCAGCCTTTGGTCGATCCACCGTGACAGCGGCATGACCAAGGGGTTTTTATAACAGAGATGTACAGTAGTCCCCCTTACCCATGGTTCCAGTTATCTGCAGTCAATCCCAGTCTGAAAATATTAAACGGAAAACTTGAACTAAATCATTCATAAGTGGTGAATTGGGCACTATTCTGAGTAGCATGCTGGAATCTCACACAGTCCCGCCTCGTCCTGCCCTACAGGAGTCATACTTTATCCACACTCACCGTGTGCGCTCCTCGGCCGTTGGCTACTTATTAGCTGTTTTGGTTATCAGATTGACTGTTGCAGTATGACTGCGCTTGTAGTTCAGGTAATCATTATTTTATTTAATAATGGCCCCACAACACGAGAGTGGTGCTGCTGGCAATTTAGATATGCCAAAGAGAAGCCATAACATGCTTCCTCTAAGTGAAAAGGTATGTCTATATAGGAAAAAACGTAGTATATAGGCTTCAGTACTATCCATATTTCAGGCATTCTCGGGGGGGATCTTGGAATGTATCCCCTGCAGATAAGGGGATATTTATATTTGTGTGTGTGTGCGTGTGCGTGTGTGTGTGTGTGTGTGTGTGTGTATGTTTAGTATCTAATTTCTAAATCATACCTAGGATTTTGGAGCCACTCAAATATTTAGTTGTAAGACACCACTGCACTCGGACCAGCCAAGCCACTCAAATATTTAAATAACACAGGGTGGTTAGAAAAGAATAATTCTGAGATATAGTCATCAAGCACATGCCTATGTTTTATATTGTATACAGCAACAGTGAAGTTTAAAAGAATTAAAATTATGGGTCGAGTGATTAAAATATAGTACATCTCTATTGGGAATATTAGAGTATAGAATTAAAACTTGTCTTTTTAAATTAATTTTTAAAAATCCTGACCAATTCTAGGTTAACTAGGATATGTTTTCTGTATCTATTCAAAATTTAAATGTAAACTCAATGTAAAATATATATTTGTAATAATGAGTTTCTTTTAGGTTTTATTGACTGAAATGATGGCAGCATTAAACCTGAAGTTATGATTGCAAATATGACTATTGCTATAAATTCATAGTAACTCCAGAGATACCTAATATTTAGACTGAATGTTGAATAATATGTAGCCTATAAAATGTTAAATATCATTGTGTGTATTGAACAACATCAGAAAATTGTAGTCTTTTTTTAAAAAAATATATTTTATTGATTTTTTACAGAGAGGAAGGGAGAGAGATAGAGAGCTAGAAATGTCAATGAGAGAGAAATATCGACCAGCTGCCTCTTGCACACCCCCTACCGGGGATGTGCCTGCAACCAATGTACATGCCCTTGACCGGAATCGAACCTGGGACCTTTCAGTCTGCAGATCGACGCTGTACCACTGAGCCAAACGGGTTTCGGCAGAAAATTGTAGTCTTAATTCTGCACGAAGTTGTATTGTTGGTACATAGTGCCCTTTAAGAGATGCAGTAGGGAAGTATGATTTTTTTTTTTTAAATGAGAGTTTAGTTAGTGAAAGTCATTCCTTTGCTAGGAATAATTATCTGAAGATTTGGGGAATGCTCAAATTGCTAATCATTGTGCACTAGGAGCAATCTCAGGGGGATAATTCTGAAATGTGGTTAGAATTCAGTGAGTGGAAATACCATTAAATTTACTGTCTTTTGGATAAAGTCTATGATCAGGAGGGTAAGCTCAGAAGACAGCAAAGGGAAACCCAAAGCATGAGGAGTCAGGTGGCAGGCTTGCTGGGAGAGAGGTTTGGGATTTGTCTGTTTCCTGAAGCAGGCATGTCTTTATTGATAAGTATTACAATTTCACTTCAAAATATCTGAACTAAATATCTCCAGGAAGCCTGTTATGCGTGCTTTCCAGACAGTTAGTAACACTTGGACATAAAGCAATAGGATTAATTTTTGTTTTTGTTCTGTTTAATGTTTAGGCTACCAACATGACGGCTGAAGAAACAGTGAATGTAAAAGAAGTCGAAATCATTAAGCTAATGTTAGACTTTTTGAACTCAAAGAAGCTGCACATTAGTATGTTGGCTCTTGAGAAGGAAAGTGGAGTCATAAATGGCCTGTTTTCAGATGATATGCTTTTCCTGAGGTATGAATTCATTAGCTGTGAGCTGTGTGGCTCCTTTAAAGCAATGTTAAGTATCAATAAGGTAGTACTTTATAGTCATGAAACGGCTATGTAAGTATAATTTGAAAAATGTTTGTGTTTATATTAAAACATTTACCAAACAATGTTTTCTGTAGAATGGTTTCAGAAGAAAGATCTAGAAGTCCATTAAAAAACCGGGAGTTATAGCTACATTGTGGTTGTGGCTTTGTTAAAATAAATAAATGACTAAGGAAGCAGGGACTCCAGAAAGAAAAAATATTTCTGAAATACCATTTTTTAGTCATAGAAATAAAACATTCTCATTATATAAACATATTCATTATAGAAAATATAGAAAAATAAGGAAGAAAAATCACTCTACCAGATTCTAGATACTCTACTAATAATTTTCTGTGCAGATTAAAAAATAACAGCAATTAAGAAAAAAATATTGCATTTATAATTTAGTATCCTGCTTTATCTATTAACATCATAAGGATTCTATGTGACTGCAGATTTATACTATACAAATTTTCAATTTTTATTAATTTCCTAATAGGCAATAAATTGTTTTCAAGTTTTCTTAAATAAATGCTCTACTGAGCATCTTTTTTTCTGTTTCTTGGATTAGAACAAGTTTCTTGGAAATGGAATTGCAGAGCAAAAGGGAATTAACGTTTGCCAAAATGGAAAGCTAAATATATCCTAACTTGAATTGGACAGAAAAAGAAAAGCCCACATTTCTGGACAGAAATGTATTTTATGCTTACGTGATAAAAATTACAAATATCCTTGACAAGTTGTACAGATTCTTGGACATGTGGCATTTTGTGATTTGGAAAGCCTTAAGAAATGAAGTGGTCCTAGTTCATAGGAAAGGAACTTAAAAAATTTATTTATTTGAGGGAGGAGGGGGGAAGGAGGGAAAAAAAAGAGGGAGGGAGGGAGAAAAAAAGGGAGAGAGAAAGGGAGAAACATCAATGATGAGAAAGAATCGTTGATTGGCTGCCTCCTGCACACCCACACTGGGGAGCTTAGTCCACAATATGTTAGGAACCGATCCTAAGGCCGCCTGTCTGGCCTGGTCTTTCAATCTAGCAGGGGCTCTCAAATACCCCCTTGAAACCTGTTGGTTTGTGAAGAAGTTTTACTGGTCTGAGGAAAAATGCATAGAATTAAGAAAGTTTTTCTTTAAACAAAACGGATTCATCTTAAAGGGCTGGCCTTTGAAATGGTCTCCTTCCTACATTTATTTATTAATAATTTTTCTTCTTAAAGTTTTATATTTTTATTGACTTCAGAGAGGAAAAGAGAGGGAGAGAGAGAGTTAAAAACATTAATGATGAGATCGGTTGCCTCCTGCATGCTACTTACTGGGGATGAAGCCCACAACCCGAGCATGTGCCCTGACCCAGAATCGAACGTGTGACCTCCTGTTTCATAGGTTGATGCTCAGCCACTGAGCCACACCGGCTGGGCTTTCCTACATTTTTAAATATTAAAATGCCCCTTTATAGAGTGATTATGATATTTATATTGCAATTGCTTTTTATTAATATTTCTTTGCAGAATCCAAAGTTGGCAATCCTGTGTAGATCCCCCATCCCTTTCTTTTTAAGTCTTACTGTTCAAAATATCCAAAAGGAGGGAAATTGCTGTTATAAAAGAGCAGCAGCAACAGGAATGTCCTGTAACTTAAAAGTTCCAATAGAACCTAAAGTAGAATGAAACCTGACCTTACTCCTTCCTGTTCTCATTCTCAGAGTGTAGACTTTAGTACTAACTGCCTCGGAGATGATTCACAATTTAGAGCAGGATTTTCCAACCTCTGCACTATTAACATTTTGTGTAAGATAATCCTTTGTTGTGCATGTCCTTGGGGGTGAGAGCATCCGATGCATTGTAGGATATTTACAGCATCTCTGACCTATGCCCAGTAGATGTCAGTAGCACCTCAGTTATGACAACCAAAAATATCTCCAGACATTGCAAATTGAGAAACACTGAGACAAGGACATATCACACACTAGCCCGTAAGTAATAGAGAATAATGAAAAAAACACACATATGTTAGAATGAGGAGTGGTTGTAGATTCACAAATTCTTCTCGTATAACATATGTTGTTACAAGTCAGTTGTAAAAAACATTTTTTTTTTATGATAGTGATTGAGGAACCAAGTAAACAGTTCATCCCATTACAAACTTCAGACTGAAGCTTTAATGCTATCTTGTCATCTCTTCTGCTTTTAATTAGTGTAACCCAGGTTTGATAAATGCATGGATTTTCCTTTATATAGGCAGCTAATCCTTGACGGTCAATGGGATGAAGTTCTTCAGTTCATTCAGCCTCTAGAATGTATGGAAAAATTTGACAAAAAGAGGTAAGATTTCATCTGAAGTTTAAAAAAAATTAATGTTTTATAACTTGCTATTTTTAAATGTATTTATTGATATTTTTTAGAGAGGAAGGGAGAGAGAGGGAGAAAAACATCAACGAGAGAGAAACATTGATGGGCTGCCTCCTGCACACCCTCTACTGAATTTTGTTTTCATATTATATTACATTTGACATCTTCCATGAAAACTTGATTTTTGTTTAGAATTAATTTTGGAAATAGAAATCCTTCCATCTTGTATTGAATTGTGTCTACTTGCTACTGAAATTATTTTAATTATGGTTTCAGTGTGATAAGCTTCATAAAATATTTTAAGAATGTCCTGAAAGCAAAGGTACTTACAGTAACTTACAATTGCATTTGATTTATGAGACATTGGAAAATTAAAAACTTTGAAGTTCTTTTTTAAAAATAAATAATTACTTCTTTAAGACACACTTAGCTTGTTTTAACAGCTTTAGGAACTTGAGTTCCATGTCCAGCCGTTGACATTGCTATAATTCAGCTTTTCAATCATCTTTATGCTTCACACTTTATTTTCCGCAGGTTCCGTTACATTATCCTGAAGCAGAAGTTTCTGGAAGCTTTATGTGTTAACAATGCAATGTCAGCAGAAGATGAGCCCCAGCATGTAAGATTTTTATTCCTGAAGGTTTGCGCCCTAGTCTTGTTTCAGTCATAAGTTCTTTTTATTCACTAAAACGAAAGATTAGTGTCATGAGTTTTTGAAATGTTTTTGAGCCACCGTCAGGTAAGCTCTGCTCCTTAGCAGTTGTAGTCCTTTCTGCCTGTAGTGAGGCTACAGTCTTCCCGTGACTTAGGCAGAGATGGTAACTGAATGGCTGGCTGGTGGGCGAGACGTGCGCCCGTCCTGTTCCTGTGGTTTAGGCAGCAATAGAGGCTTGACTTGGTGACTCGACATCAGTGCTTCTCTCGTCGCAGAAGTGGATTGTGTTTGCCTCTTCCTTCTGTCTGCTCATATTTCCTTTGATGCAGAAATGATGTTTTGGTAAAATGGTTATCTTTATGACAGTATAAGTTCAATGATACTAAATTCCTTTTGATTAGAGAATTACTATTCAAGTTTTAATATTAGTTATGGTTACATCTAAAACCAGTGAAACTGCCAAAACCGGTTTGGCTCAGTGGATAGAGCGTCGGCCTGCGGATGGAAGGGTCCTGGGTTCGATTCCGGTCAAGGGCACATACCTTGGTTGAGGGCACATCTCCCGTAGGGGGTGTGCAAGAGGCAGCTGATCGATGATTCTCTCTCATTGATGTTTCTAACTCTCTATCCCTCTCTCTTCCTCTCTGTGAAAAATCAATAAAATATATTTTAAAAATTAAAAATAAAACCAGTGAAATTTTTATTAAGTGCGAGTGAGTTTTCATTGAAATAAACTATAAAGAAATTACAGTGAGGACTTTTATATATAATAAATGTTTGTCAGATAATGATGTTTAAAAGTGAAAAAACAGGCTTGCTGAAGAAGCCAGGTTTGATCCCTAAAAGTGAAAAAACACTGGATTGTAAGTCACAGCCCTAATTTTTATTGTTTTCACCACTAATTGAATTACTTTGATTAAATATACATCCTACCTTTTCCTACATGTAAGATATAAAAGCTGGAGTACGTAAGCTGTGAGGTTCCTTACATCATTAAGAGCTTATGGAAAAAATAAAAATAAATAACAGCTTATGACAATATCACATTTACTATACAAATTACTGTAATTTGTCTCTCAGCTAAGCCTCCTCTTCTGTCTCTGCACGGTTCTTATAGCAAATGGACTGTCCGATATTCTTTCTCTTGATTCTTTCTTTCCCCACACAAATTTTCCTAAGCAGGTTTGAGAATGGCTCTTTTGCTTTTGAATAAGCTGGAGTGACAGTAAGTTATATAGACAATTGAATATTGGTTTGCATCAGTTTTCATTTTTAGAAAACTTAATTACCTTTAAAATTATACATTTGAAAATAATAGTCAAGCCTGAATTACAACACTGTTTTTATACTAGTAGATAAAAGCTTAATGTGCTAATTAATGAAATAATTTAATCTTTATTTTAGTAGTGAAAAATATTTTGGTCTCTGCTTTGAAATTTGTCAAATATCCTAAAAATCATAAGAATATTCTGTGACACTTGAGGTTATCCTTTTGCAATTGAATCGTTTGACAGTATGTGAAGTGTCTTTGTGTTTGAATGAAACACTCTCATTGCTTTCATATCTTATGTCTCTTTATAGTGATAACTTCTATTTTCTTACAGCTGGAATTTACCATGCAGGAAGCCGTGCAATGTTTACATGCCCTGGAGGAGTACTGCCCCTCTAAAGATGACTATAGCAAGCTCTGTTTGCTCTTGACTTTGCCTCGCCTGACCAATCACGCTGAATTTAAGGACTGGAATCCCAGCACTGCACGAGTTCACTGTTTCGAAGAGGCTTGTGTCATGGTTGCAGAATTCATTCCTGCTGATAGGAAGCTGAGTGAGGCAGGTTTCAAAGCAAGTAATAATCGTTTATTTCAGCTTGTCATGAAGGGCCTACTGTACGAGTGCTGCGTAGAATTTTGTCAAAGTAAAGCAACCGGAGAAGAAATCACAGAAAGTGAAGTCCTTCTTGGCATCGACCTCTTATGTGGCAATGGTTGTGACGATTTGGATCTGAGTTTGTTGTCATGGCTTCAGAACCTCCCCTCTTCGGTCTTCTCTTGTGCTTTTGAACAGAAAATGCTTAACATTCATGTCGATAAACTCCTGAAACCCACAAAAGCTGCATACGCTGATCTTTTGACTCCTCTTATCAGCAAACTTTCTCCCTACCCGTCATCTCCAATGAGAAGGCCTCAATCAGCTGATGCCTATATGACCCGCTCTCTGAATCCTGCCTTGGATGGCCTCACTTGTGGACTGACCAGTCACGATAAGAGGATCTCAGACATTGGGAACAAAACTTCTCCAATGTCACACTCCTTCGCTAACTTCCATTATCCAGGGGTACAGAACCTCAGCAGAAGTCTCATGCTTGAGAATACAGAATGTCACAGTATTTATGAGGAATCCCCTGAACGGTAAGATTTTGCTCATAAAATAATTAGGAAATTTCCACAAGTCTGAGATAATCTAATGGTTGTGTGTGGGTGTGAGTGGGTGTTTTCCTTAAAATTTTTTTTTTAATTGATTTGGAATGGGGGAAAGGGAGAAGGATTTGTTGTTCTACTCATTTATGCATTCATTGGTTGATTCTTGTATGTGCCTTGATTGGTGATCATAACATGCTAAAGGAGAGCTACTGTGCTCTGGATAAAGTATAAACATGTACTTTGGAAAAAGTTTACCTTGTTTTAAAGAATATTTGAGGTGTAAGTAAAACAATATTGGGAAGCTCAATTATGTTAAAGATACCACATGAAGAGGCTCCTACATGTTTGATGTCTGTATTCATTCAAAAATATTTGAATATCTACTATGTGCTAGCACCATGCTACATCCCGGGATCCAGTGACTGAGAAGATAAACAGGAAAGAGGGGTCTATAAAGGAGTGTGTAGTATTAATATTTTGAAGGTATCTTTTCACTTGAACACAAAATTCAAAACAAAAAGGAAGAAAAATCAGTTGAAATATGTAAGCTTTTGCTATTCAAAATATTAGTCTCAAAATTAAATGTTGTCCCCCTCCCCCCTACTCAGAAACACACAACAATCCTTAGGTGTGGGCCAGTGTTGGATTGAGAGTGTGAAGACCTGGACTCAAGTCTGAGCTTTATTTACTAGCTGTGCAATTTTAGAAAAATCACTTGTTTTTTAAATCTGTATCCTCATCTGTGAAATGGGAGTTCTAACCTATTTCACAGGTTATTATGAAAGTTAAATGTGATTATACATATGGAAGTGTTGTATAAATTTCAAAATTAAATCAGATGTTACTTTATGAAGGTCATTTGAGTCTATCTCTGTACAGTTAACAACTCCTACAAGTTCTATTTATCTTATGGTCATCACCAGTTTAAAGCCTAGTAGCTAAAACTCTTCCCAGGTCTTTCTACTTCCTCCTCTCTGTATATGTGTGTATGTATATTCAGGTACCTGTGAGTACAAGGCTCCTAACTAGTGATGCCTTTGTGCAGATGACTAGCTAGCTCTGCTTTCCTGAACCCTACGTTTTGATATATCTGGCATATCAAATGTTAGATATAAAATGTTAATTATTTTATTTTAAATATATTTTTATTGATTTCAGAGAGGAAGGGAGAGGGAGAGAGAGGTAGAAACATCACTGATGAGACAGAACCATTGATTGACTGCCCCTCCATGCCCCACACTAAGGACAGAGCCTGCAACCCAGACATGTACCCTGGCTGGAAATTGAATCTTCTGGTTCATAGGTTGACGCTCAACCACAGCCATGCCAGCTGGGCTGTTAATTATTTTAAATTAAAATTTCTCTAACTAAAATATATTTTCCTTCATCCCTACCTCTTCCCTTTTGTCTTCTTGCACGTTTCTGGAAGAAGTGATACACCTGTTGAGGCACAGCGACCTATCAACAGTGAAATCCTGGGCCAGAGTTCAGTTTCAGAAAAAGAGCCTGCAAATGGAGCACAGAATCCAGGACCAGAGAGGCAAGAAAAAAATGAGGTAATCCTTACTACCCCAGTGTCCTTTAGAGCGGCAGTCACCAACCGGTGGTCCGGGGGCCACTGGTGGCCCGAAAGGTTGGCAACTGCGGCTTTAGTGTGACTCGCTTGTAAGAAGTAATAGTATTCAGAGTGAAGTAGAAAAAGTACTATTGAAAATACAAATGCATATTTGTACCAAACAGTAGGACCCCAAAATATATGAAGCAAATATATGAAGAGAGAAGTAGACAGTTATGCAATAATATTTGGAGACTTAATACTCTACTTACAATAATGGATTAAACACCTAATCAAACTATCATTAAGGATATAGAAGACTTTAATAACAGTATAAACCATCTAGACCTAACAGACATCTATAAAAAAAAAACAACAATAGCAGAATGCATGTTCTTCTCAAGTATGTGTGCAGTGTTCTTCAGGATAAACCGTATGATAGGACACAAAACAAAGCTCAATAAATTTAAAAAGATTGAAATCATGCAAAGTATCTTCTCTGACCACAATGGAATGAAGCTAGAAATTAATAACAGAAGGAAAATGGGAAAATTCACATATTTGTCAAAATGCAATAACACTATTAACCAGTGGTCAAAGAAGAAATCACAAGGGAAATGAGAGTACCAAAACATACTAGTACAATAGTGCCAATATTGGAATTCAGTAAATATTTAAGTCCTGTGAGTTTGAGTGCTATACAGTTCTTTTAGAGGAGTGAAGTAGGAATGCTTGAGACTGCTAAATTGAACATACATCTATCCCATATGAAACCTAAAGTATTGTTTTTGAAGGAAATTTTATAAGTTTCTCTTTAGAATAACGTATTAAACAATTTTCTTGCTTAAATTAAGTGTGTTGGACAAGATTAATATTGTGTTTATTAAATATTACTCCCTCAGTAACTATTTTTTTCAAGTATTGTAGGTAGATTCTTACTCTTTATCTACATTTATATTCTCTAACCATGTTCCCCTTGTGACCACTATAATTTGTATTTTTATCTTAGATTAGTTAAGGACCCAGGATCTCCATTTGTTTTGGTCAGTCTCTTGCTGTGGAAAAAAGCAGTTTTTCAATGTGCAATATATTTAGTATTTTCTAATTGTTAAATATAGCTAATTGTATATTTTATTCAGCATTACAGAAGTTACTCTTGAGTAGGAACATATTCAATCACAGTCTGTTCAAATATATTTTTCTCAAATTTTTAAGCTTCGAGACTCAACAGAACAATTTCAAGAATATTACAGGCAAAGGTTACGCTATCAACAGCATTTAGAACAGAAGGAGCAACAGCGACAGATATACCAGCAGATGCTGCTTGAAGGAGGTGTCAATCAGGAGGATGGGCCGGACCAGCAGCAGAACCTCACGGAACAATTCCTTAATAGGTTGGTCTTTCAGTCATGTTTTTACACATGAGGAATTATTGAAAAGAAGTGTTTATTTTCCATGTAGGCTTTGCAATGTTAAGGTTTTTTAAGTGTTTTGAGTAATGTGGAGTTACATATCTTCAGACACATCATTCTGAGGACTCATCTAGTTGTGCCCATCCCTTTAAAGTCCTTTCACATCTAAGCAGCCAGAGCCTCAGAGTGTGTAGTTCAGCAGACAGGCCGGAAGCAGACTGCCAGGTGCATCCTGGGTAGCTGAGGACCGAGGGGAGGTTACTTAGCTTAGCTTCTTTTGCTTGTGTTCTCATCTACTTCACAGGTTGCCATGAAGATTATTATTATTTTTATTATTATTATTATTTTAAGTTAAATTATTATCTGTGTACATATTTTAACATTGCCCCCTCCCTCCCATACATACCCTCCCTCCCCAGAATTTTGTGTCCATTGGTTGTACTTATAAGCATGTATACAAGTCCTTCGGTTGATCTCTTATCTTCCCCAGATCTCCCTGCCACGAAGATTAAATGAGTTCACATATGTAAAGTGCTAAGAACAGTACAGTAAGCACTATATGAAGTGTAAGCTGTTGTTTTTATTGTTATTTTGAATGCTTACACATACAGATTCTTAATTCCGTGTTTTCAAATTCTTATAATTTCTGCCAAGAGTATGAACTTATATTATTTTTAATTATAGGAGATATATATATGTAAAACGTGTTTTAAAATTAATAAACCAGAATATGTATATTTAAATGAGCGAGGGTTGTTGGCAGGTTAAATGAGTTAATGTATAGACACTTATTTAGACTAATTCCTGGCAAATAGGAAGTGTGCCATTATTGTTGGCTATCATCAGGATTATGATTAGGCAGTACAGTGGTACCTGCCAGTTCTTTCCTTGGCCCAATAATATTGGAAGTAATCTGCTTGACACTCTGAGGTTTGCGCAAGTCAGTGAGCCTGAAATTGATCCTGTTTTCAAACCTTCACACAAGGAATGTTTATAATGGTAGCCTAGAGTCTAAGTAGGCCTCCAAAGTGCAATTTGAGGATTGTTTTCTTATCACCTCTGATCAAGTCAGTGGCTCTCAGAATTATCCTAATTTGATGAATTGCCACTTCTGGTTCTTGGATGTCCTCTTCATATTCATAAAAATTATGGTTGCAATTTGACTTCCAGACCATTTCATTTTCAGTGAAAGCAGATATTTAGATTGTCTGAAGATGAAGCAGCAAGGTAATCCCAGTTGTGGTGGGGAGTACTTCCTTAGAAAAAACAGTTAAACTATTCAAAATGGCCTTTCCTTTCTTTAAAGACAATTATAAATATAATTAAAATTATTTCTTATAACTTAGATGTAGTATAGAATATATTTATTGTTTAAAGCTATTCTCAATTACTTTAGAGGTCAGAATTTAAAATTACATTAAAAGGTATGTTAAAAAAATTTATAGATAACCAGTTCTATTATAAGTATGATGTTTATCCTAAGTTTTTGTAAATTAGCTTTACATAAATTCTCTGTTGTTCTCTTAACCTTTTCTTAACTATTCTGTTTTCTAACCTTTAATGTAATATTTTCATTCAATTTTTTTCTGGGTCCTTAGTTTTATATATCTGAGCCTGTACTGGGATTTTAAAAATCAGCCAAAGCTTGATAGGATTTTTATTAACAGTACTCTATCATTACTTTATACCTTTTGATATTTTGTTTCTATTAATACTAATAATTGGCACTATGATTTGGCACTTATTATAGGTATATTCTGCTTCTCCCTCATCCTCTCCACTTAAATTTTTATTTTTAAAATCCTCATCCAAGGATATGTTTTTATTGAGTTTTAGAGAGAAAAACCTCAATGTGAGAGAGATTCATCTATCAGCTCCTGTATGTGCCCCTACCAGGAATCAAGCCAGCAACCTTTTGATGTACAGGCCTGTGCTCCAACACACTAAGCCACATGGCCAAGGCCATTCTCTCTACTTTCAGAGACTCAAAAGTGATATGTTAACATTTTCAACTCTTTATACTTAGCACTTCCTAAATTTATTTGACCCAGACTCTTTTTTTTTTTTTTAAATGGGGAGCATTTCATAGGATTGGTTTCATAGAATATTTGGGAAATGCTAAAATTTTTTAACCAATAAATAGTAATGGCTACCATTACTATAATAATATTCAGTTGCTCTTTTAAAGTCTTGTTAAAGCCTTGCACATACACACGCACACACGCACACACACACATACACAATAATGTTAGAAAGTACAATGAATCACCCCTTGTGCATTCCTCTCTTATAGTGAATCTAGGCTGGAGAAAAGGACGCTGGCCAGTTGTGGGTCTAAATCTTAAGAAAGCCTGGCAGCTTCCTTTTTGTGCCCTCACGGGCTCTGAGTCCAGCATAAGGAGTCAGGTTTTCCTAACGCTGAGACTTGTGGTGTGGGAAAACCCTGAGGCTGACTTGTTTTGCTCCCTGGTTTATCTCCCCAGTTCCTGCATCAAAGTCTAGCAAGTAGTCTTTGTAGAATGAATGAATGAATGAATGTGTGACAAATAGGGTTGGCACTTGACTTTGTCCCATCGTGGCCTGATTCTAGTCATTTATTTCCTCGTTGGCCTGAGATTACTAGACAGAGAAAATTAAAATGGCTTGTTGTGTTGTATTGGTGATACATTTTGGAAGTGGCAATATTTTTTATTGACTTCTTTGTGAAACTAAGTTTAAAACTGAAAATTAAACCAAAATTATACCAGAAAAGAAACAGATTTTTGTTTCTGTTTTAATGGTAAAAGATACTTCTAAGAAGTTCATGATACCTATCTTAAAATATATCATGCCTATCTCCTTTAGAGTGGCATGCTGTAAAAAAGTGTGGGTCTTCTTTCAGTGTCTTGGCTATATCTTCAGCAGAAGATGCTAACTTTTTAGTACTAAACTTGCTAGAGATTATTTATTATTTGTGCATGATTTACTTTTCAAACTTTTAATCTTTTATATGTTAATGTTATTTAGTTTATATTTTAATATACTTATGTTTTTTATCTTATAGGTCCATTCAAAAGCTTGGTGAATTAAATATTGGAATGGATAGCCTTGGTAGTGAGGTATCCACACTCAACCAGCAATGTAATGGGAGCAAAGGCAGTGGATCTAATAATTCTTCTATCATCAGTTTTTCCACACCACCCCAGGATTCTAGCCAGAGATCAACACACGATGCTTCCAATATTTACACAAGCACTCCTCGTAATCCGGGATCCACAAATCACATACCTTTTCCGGAGGAACCCTCTTCTTGTGGAAACCAAGTGTAAGTGCTTTACTTTGTAAAATCCAGAAATATTAACTTCTACTAATAGAAGAATAGAAATTCATACTTCTTTTTGAAGCTCATTTACTTACCAAATTTTTTTCTAATCTACCTTCATTTATATATTCTCTTGTATTAACTTGTCTCTTAAGAGACTATATTCCCCTGTTTTATGTAGGAGGCTTTTTTCAAATGTTTGGGAAACCTTGAATATCTGTAAAAAGTGAGGCATTAAAAAGATGCTGTTTGGGAGGAAGATCTACATAGCTGAATGAATCTATCTATTGTTGACCTCACAAAGAAATGATTGAGTGGAAATATTATTTTATGGTGGGACCCTCAATGGTCAGTTTCTGTTAGTCATTCCTCTTGGGCCAGATAATTTTCATAAAGAGCAATTTAAGTTCCTGCCTGGGGTAGAATTTAATCATAGCAACCAGGATTCTGGAACTAAGCAGGGGAGAGGTACTTGACATTTCACAATAAAATTCGTGAACTTTGACTTAGTCTCCTTTCCAGAATGGTTCTCACTCCCTCCTTACAACTATGCTTGCTGTCAGTGAGTCCAGGGCCACTTAATAAATGGGTCCTGTGAGTAACTTCGGGGACAGTGAGGTTCATTTGCAAAAAAAATAAAAAATAAATAAATATTAAAGATCGAATGGACAGATATTTAGTTATGTTTCTGTTTTGATGTTCAGAGTAAACTTTATTTGAATTTCTATTCACACAGCTCATCAGAACATTTGGTCATTAAGCCTCCTCCTGGAGATTCTTCAGGGAATCTGTCAAGATCAAGAGGGGAAGAGGTAATAATTTAGGGAAGGAGGTTTCATTGTTTTTATATAAACTTGCAAAGTTTGCTAAGGAATTCTCAATTCAAAGAATGGACCGGTTAGAAATAATCATTATTGTTAATTCTAGGATTTATCTCAAGGTAGTTGAGCTTCCACTGGATTAAGTAAAAAGGTTGCCTCAGAAAGCATATTTGAGAATATTTATATTAGTGGCCCAATAGTGAGCTGTGCACTACTCTCTGAGAAGTATGGTTAATTTATTCAGAGACTGTTTATATGGCCCTGGGGCTTCTCATCATGCAGTTTTTTGTTTTGGAACCAGACATCCTTCCCTAACCATATACAGCTTCCTTCACTCTGTTTGTTTTCTATAGTTCACATTTTAACCCCATAGAAAAAGTCATGGTGTCAGATGCTAATGGGACAAAAACAGTTAACAAAAATGAATAAAATTGGCTGTTTTTGTGACAAGCACATAGGAATATTTGTCCCTTGCACAAAGATTTATGCTTGCTTAGTGTTTTCAGTCCTTTTGGTTTTCAAGAAAAGCTAGAAATGTAGATTTTTAGGTGAATTCTCTTTTCAAAATGGCAACGAATTTAAAAAGTTTAAAACACACTAGAGAAGAACAAATAAAAGTTATGGCTCTGCCATTTCTGCTAAAAAGCAAATATTAGTAATTATATTACTGTACATAGGCCATTTAACCAGTCATTCCCTTCCCTTTTTGTCTTATCTGCCCATGCTATTCATTGGCAAACAGTCACATTTCTTATATATATGGATTAATAGAAATTATAGCATTTCTAGTCAAATAAGTTCATATGACTAATATAAGAATTCATTCAATTATATAAGACAAACTTGTGACATATCAGACGTACCCTCTATTTTTGCATGAATATATAAAAGTTTGGATAGAGAGTGGCATAGTCTCTTCATTGATATAGTCACTATGGGTTCCAGAGCTTCATGCAAGCAGAGCTGGGCTGATTTACCTTTGTGTGTGCACTTGGTGTTCATTCTTCACAAAGACAGGATCGGGTTGGATTTGTTGACCACATCCAGTCTATGAGTCCCTGTTCCAGGTCCAGCCATCCCTGGTCAGGGTAGCAGGGTGCTGCAAATGCCACTGAGAGCTGCAGAACTGCTCCAACGTGCTTCTTCAGAACAGGCTGACAGTTGGAAATAAAAATGAGGCTCAAATAAAATGCTCTGATTAAAATCACTTTTATAATTTTAAGGGTTTTTTACAATTTCAGTTTGAAATATTAATGTATTCATTGCTGGAGATAATGGCAAACTTCTTTTGTTTTGCTTTTTTACCCTAAGTGCATTTAAGAATAGTCCTTTATATCCTGCTTTTAAAAACATAAATAATGTTCTGTTATTTTTGGAAGGCAGCTATGCTCACCACTATACCACCAACGCCTTATAATGTTCTGTTATTTTTGTAAGAACTATATATGTGTGCTATATTTTTTTCTTGACAGTTAAATGCAACTTAATATGGGAATGGTTATTGTTATATTTTATCATAGTAAGTGAAGAAAAACTTGAATTTCTGTAAGAGACCTGAGCTTAGTATAGCAATGAGTAGCAAAAAATGGAAAAATTGGGGTTAATTGGACTTGTCATTTAAAAGAATATATGATTGTAGATAGTGAACTATATAGTTCAAATGAATTGAAACTGGGATAAAGACGAATTCTTTCAAACTCATTTTTTTTTCATAGGATGACTTTCCTATTCATTCTTTCCATAGGATGACAAATCAAAAAAGCAGTTTGTTTGCATTAATACCCTGGAGGACACACAGGCTGTTAGAGCAGTGGCTTTCCATCCAGGTGGTGGTCTGTATGCTGTAGGTTCAAATTCAAAAACTCTGAGAGTGTGCGCCTATCCGGAGGCCATTGACCCAAGGTAAGGATAGACGGCTGGCTGTACTGCCGTTCTTTGTTTCAGTTTTTAATTTAATAGCTATCTTGGTCTCTTTTACAGAATTGTCATTCGGTAGTGTTTAATTTTTATTTCCTTTCGTTAAGTTTTAATTTTTATTTCTTAAAAAATACACTTTTATTGATTTCAAAGAGGAAGGGAAAGGGAGAAAGATAGAAACATCAACAATGAGAGAGAATCATTGGTCAGCTGTCTTCTGCATGTCCTCTGCTGGAGTTTGATTCTGCAACCCAGGCATGTGCCCTTGACTGAAATCCAGCCCAGGATCCTTCAGTCTGCAGGTCAACACTCTATCTACTCACTGTTTTCTATGTGGTCTGAAATAAGAGTTTAGATTATAATAGTATAATAATGGTTTGTAATTTTACTTTCGAATTTTAAATATGTTTTAACTTTATTTCTTCTAAGACTTTGAAAATTGTTATTAACATGTTGTCAGATACTTTTTGTGCTCCCTCCCTCAAGAACAACAGTAATATAGAACTTCATGCTCATTAATTCTAGCAACAGAACTTGAAATATCTTTCTTAATTTTTTTCTTTTTCTTTTTTTTTAGTGCACATGACATCCCTAAGCAGCCAGTGGTACGTTTTAAAAGGAATAAACATCATAAAGGATCCATTTACTGTGTGGCCTGGAGTCCTTGTGGACAGTTATTAGCAACAGGATCAAACGACAAATACGTCAAAGTACTGCCCTTCAATGCAGAGACTTGTAATGCAACAGGTAGGGCCCGAGTATGGGAGCAGTAGCTCTCCGGTGTGTTTTTATCTTTTGCCCATGTCGTAGCTCTCCTATATCACTCTGCTGTCTCTAGTAAAATCTAAGAAGATAGCCTTAAGGATTTTTTTACATTCTAATTGCTTGGCTGTATTTATCTGGCATTATTATTATTTTAATAAGTTCTTACAGGTGGCCAGGTGGTATCTAATCCTAGAAAATTATTGTTATTAGAAAAGTAACTTTTAAATAAATACAGTATTGTATATTTTTTAGAGAGTATCTGTCTTCTCTTTCATTTTCTTTGGAATAAAAATCAAGAAGGTAACTCTCCATATAGCTGTTTTATTTAATAAAAGTATTTTTTTAAATATATATATATATTTTATTTCAGAGAGGAAGGGAGAGGGAGAGAGAGAGATAGAAACATCAATGATGAGAGAGAATCATTGGTTGGCTGCCTCCAGCACCAGGGATTGAGCCAGCAACCCAGGCATGTGCCTTGAACGGAAAATTTAACCTGTAGCCTTTTGGTGCACAGGACACAACCAACCCACTAAGCCACTCTGGCCAGGGCTGAACCAGTATTTGGATTTCTTGAAGTTCTTTGCTCAGTAAAGTGAAATTGGTTACAATATCAACCCTTAAGTGCAAATATAAACCATTCCATTCTGCTGTTATTCTTGGTCAGTCTTGAGGCAGTTTTGTAATCTCAAATTGTCACAGTAAGTTGAGCAGCATCTTTTTGTTTTAATTCTTACTGCTGTTTCAGGACCAGATCTGGAATTTAGTATGCATGATGGGACGATTAGAGATTTGGCATTTATGGAAGGCCCGGAAAGTGGCGGAGCTATTTTGATAAGTGCTGGAGCAGGGGATTGTAACATCTACACAACCGATTGTCAAAGAGGACAGGGCCTGCATGCTCTGAGTGGACATACCGGTATGTGCTATCAGTCTCAACTCATCTTTTCCCACTTCTTTCATTTCATTAATGGGGTATATTTCATCAGAGCAGATTTCTCCAAGACAGAACATTTTCTTTCAAAAAGTTAAATTGTGAACACAGTTATGATAGCTAATTGTTCCCTGTGTGTTAAATTCTTTACTTATAGCTTAGTTCCTTCATTTAACCCTCACACCAATCTTATGAGGCAGGAAGTTTTATCTCTGCCTTAAACATGAAAAGGCAAATAACTTGCCCAATCTTACAGCTGAATGTGCAGAACTGAAATATGACCCCAGGTCTGTCACTTCCAAAGCTGGTGATCTAACCCCACAGTCCTGTGCTTCCTCTGGAAAATTTGCCATAATTTCAAATACAATTTTTTTTTTTTAAGAGAAAGGGAAGAAGGGAGAGAGAAAAAAACACTAAACACTGACTTGTTCCACTTAGGCAATCATTGGTTGATCCTGCATGTGCCCTGCCCAAGGACTGAACCCTCAGCCTTGGTGCAGCAGGACAATGCTGTCACCAATGAGCGAGCTACCTGGCCAGGGTTCCAAAATAAATTATTTTTTTAGTACTGATTATGATATCCTAAAGTACTGAATAACCAAAAAGGATTAAGATTTATTAATATGGTTTTGATGTGCATTTTACAGAGTTTTAATAGATATAGCCAATATATATGGAAAATCTCTACCACATTGTATATTTGATTAAGCAGACCATCATGTGCCCAGTAATAAGGAGTACTTAGCTCTGAATGTGTTATATATAGCAAAGTGCTGTTCCACAGTATAACTGAGTATATGATCTTTTCTAGGACATATTTTAGCACTTTATACTTGGAGTGGCTGGATGATTGCATCTGGTTCCCAAGATAAGACTGTTAGATTCTGGGATCTTCGAGTACCAAGCTGTGTTCGTGTTGTTGGTACGACATTACATGGAACTGGTAGGTTTTCCTGGAATTTATATGAATTTCTATGAGAGAGAAACTACAAATTGCACTGTGTACTTTCTCTCTGCAATATATATGTTAAAAAAGGAATAGAAACAAATGATGACTTTTAAAAAATATCTCCTGATTTCTATGTGGTCTGAAATAAAGAGTTTAGATTAGTATAATAATGGTTTATAATTTTACTTTAGGACTTTAAGTATGCTTTATTTCTTCTAAGGCTTTGAAAGCTGTTATTCGCATGTGGTCAGATACTTTTTTGCTCCCTCCCTCAAGAGCAATGGATAAACCACCATCCCTCAACTTCACTCTGCAAGAGCTGCCTTCCTCTGCTCTGCACTTGCCCTTGTGCCCTCCAGCCTGGTCCACAGAGCAGCCCCAGCACATCACACCTTCCTCACAGCAATCACACCTTCCTCACAGCACATCACAGCTCCTCATTGCCCTTAGCTCACCGTGCCTGTGAGACCCTACGTGGCTGGCATCATGGGCCCTTCGAGTGTGAGCTCCCATCACTTGCACCTTTCCTTCCAGTGCCTGGACCGGGCCACTCCTCCTTCCTGAGTGAACCCACCCGCTGTTTCCTTGGCCTGACATGTTCTTCCACGTGTCTTCTCACCGCCGGTCCTTCTCCTCTGTACTCTTAGCTTCAGTGGCACCTTGCCAGAGAGGCCTTCTTGGGACTTCATCATTCTTTTCTCTCACTGAACTCCATGGATTCCCTTCACAGCTCTTACCGCTATTTAAAATTATGTATTTGTTTATTGCTAGTCTCCGCCAATAGATTTTAAGTCTCACAATGACAACAGTTATATCTGTTGTAGTTCCCTGAGTAGATTTAGCACCTGTCCTAGTACATGGTCCAGGAGAGTCGTGATCTAATTACTCTGTTGAATAAATAAACCCGGATTTCTTTCTTTCTTTTTTTTAAATATATTTTATTGATTTTGTACAGAGAGGAAGGGAGAGAGATATGGAGCCAGAAACATCGATGAGAGAGAGTCATCGATCAGCTGCCTCTTGCACACCCCCTACTGGGGATATGCCCGCAACCAAGGTACATGCCCTTGACTGGAATCGAACCCGGGTCCCTTCAGTCCCCAAGCCGACGCTCTATCCATTGAGCCAAACTGGTTTCGGCTAAACCCAGATTTCTTTTGGCAGCGTGAACTTTGCATAAAAACTGAACTCCTGTGTTTCCCCTGCAAATCAGCTCTTTCCCCCATTTTTCCTGTTTTTGGTGGACATCGTTTCCCTTATTTCCTCATGCAGCTAGATTTGAACTCCAGGACTCACTTTCACTCCTCCTCCCCCTTCCCCATCCAAGCAGTTAATTGCCAAGTCTTTGGATTCTTTATTCATATATTTTCTGAAGTCTGTCTTTCCTCATGCAGGCCCTTATTCATTTATTACTCTTATTTATCTGTCTTCCACTGCCCTCGCTTCTGCAGTCTGTCTGTTTTAATCTAATGCACATTCACACAGGCTACTCTCCCCAAAGGCCTGCTTCCTCTTCCTTAAAAAGCTGCAGTGATGACTCACTGTGCCCAGGGACAGTTCGCACCCTGCACTGCGACATTCTCTCAACGCTCAGCTGTCTGTCCTAACCTGTCTGTGATGGCTTAGCTCCAAGCTCCTCTTATGTTAACTTGTTAAGCCAAGTCACTCAGGCCAAAGAAAGCTTCCTACCCTTAAACGTGTCTATGCTTTCTCTGTAAAGCTTTTCTTATTAATTCTTCATGACCATAGTAGCTCTCTTCACTTCTCTATCAAAATTTCAAACAATTACCCTATACGGATTAGCTACTAGAGCATCAGCCTGAAGACTGAAAGGTCCCGGGTTTGATTCTGGTCAAGGGCACATATCTTGGTTGTGGAAGGCAACCAATTAATGTGTCTCTCTCACATTGATTTTTCTTTCTCTCTCTCTCTCACCCTCCCTTCCACTTTGTCTAAAAATCAATGGAAAAATATCCTTGGTTGAGGATTAACAAAAAAAAACACCGAAATTTCAAGCAATGGATATTTTTTATTGCATGTGTATAATACATTTAAACACACATTTTTTTCTCTCTCTCCTTCTCTCCCTTTCCCTCTCCTTCTCTCTCTCTCTCCTCTCCTTCTCTCCCTTTCTCCTTCTCTCCTTCTCTCCCTCTCTCATTCCCTCCCTCTCCCTGCCTCTCTTTCTTCAAGATCTAACTTATATGCCTTTTTGGGTGAAGCCTTCCCAGGCCACTTTGGTCAAGAACATTGTTCTTCAACCTTGTTGTCATTATTTCCCCTGTGAAGGAGAAAAACTAAATCAATACTTTCCTAACAAGAGAAACGAAACACTAAGGAGTGAGATTCTGTTGGGCGGGCTGAGCTTTGAAGGCCATGAGCCATAGCTGATGTTGGTGCTTTTCATCCCTGCCAGTCATTTTCACCCCCTTGGGAGCATCACTGCCCTATCGGAGAGGCCTGGTCTAGAGAGAGGGCTCCCGCCTGTTGGCAGTCAGTCCTGTGTTGTTAGAGACATTTTCTGCACTGTGTCCTAAGACACATTTTATTATTTAATTTCTTGTTCTCCCAACTGGACTGTAAGCTGGCCCGGGACTATTTCTGGCCACTTACCCAGCGTTAGGGACAAGCGCATCTATCGTACTGTAGGCACTGCTGTCCCAGGGTTTCTCCCGGATGACAAAAGGGTGGACTGTCTCATTTCTCACAGAATCGGCTTCATACCTTGCCCCTAGAAAGGATGCAGTTATTATTGGCTGACTGTTAGTTTGTATTTCTCCAAAACCGAGCAGTGTGGCAAGCTGTATTACACTTGTAGTGTGTGGCTCAGCAACATAATTTGTTGTTGCAGTTTAGCTCTATTGATTTTCCCACATTGAACCTTCCGTTCCTCCCACCATGCAGGCAGTGCAGTGGCATCTGTAGCTGTAGATCCCAGCGGCCGTCTCTTAGCCACAGGCCAGGAAGATTCTAGCTGCATGTTGTACGACATCAGAGGAGGAAGGATGGTGCAGAGTTATCACCCTCATTCCAGTGACGTGCGCTCTGTCCGATTCTCTCCCGGAGCTCACTACTTGCTAACGGGATCCTACGATATGAAGATCAAGGTGACAGACCTACAAGGTGATGCAGATGAGTCTTTTCCTTTCTGTAGTCTCTTCTGTTCTATTTGGGATCTGTCTTTTTTGTTAATGTGGTGGGATTGACCCAAAAACATTTTCAGATTTTAGTTTTATAGTACTTAGCAAATTACTGGTATTGTATGGAGATGAATTATAGCAAATTATTAAATTTATGTACTCTTTGTTTCTATTTTTAAAAACTTAGTGTGTAATCTGTGTAATTATGTCTTCAGAAAATAGTTTTATTGCTAAACTATATTTTAAGGAAATCTGTGTACCAACTAGGGACAGAGAGGTGAGTAAGACATGTGACTTCCTTTTGATGGAGCTCACATTTTGGACATCAGTAAAAAGTAACTCAAATGATGTGATTTTGAGTACTGTTTAAGTGCTATTAAAAATTAGCCAGGGAGAAGAGAGACTGGGTGCTAGGGAATGCTAGTTTTGGTAGGATAGAGTGGGTCTCCCCGGGGAAGTGCCATTTGTGTAGAGACCTGAATGATGAGAAGGAATAAGCCATGCCAGGACCTGGGGGAAGACCACAGCGAGTGCACAGTCTGTGGAGGCAGGGACGGATTGGGCATGTTCGTGACACTGCAAGAAGCCAGTGTGGCTGGGGAACCGAGGGAGAGAGAGGGGAAGACATAAGGTGGGTTTTATAGGCATTAAGAAAACATAATGGAGTCCTGTGGAAGACTTAAAACAGGGAGTCATACGATCTAAATTACATTTTAAAAAGACAATATTGAGTCCTGTAGGGAGAAGGATTATAAGTATAAATGTCAGTGAGGAGCCTGTTGGAACCATTTAGGTGAAATATAATGGTGAGTGGTAGAGGCGGAGGTGGCAAGAAGTGACAATTTGGGATACACTTTTAATTTGTTTGGATTAAGTTTGAAAGTGAGGGGAAAGGAATCAGTGCTAATCCCTAGGTTTTTGGCATGGTGTCATTAATTGACGTGGGGTCAAGACAGGTGGGGCAGGAACAGGTTTAGGCAAGAAAATAGTTTGCTTTAAACAGGTTAAGTTTAAGATGTCAGGCAACCGAGTGAGATGTCGAATAGCTACTTGGATACTAGTCTGGAGCTCAGGTGAGAAGTCAAGGTTGGAGATGAAATATATGTGACTCGTATTAATGGTCATGGTGCCATGATACTAGATGAGATTTTCTAGGACGTGAGGGATAAAGGGAACAAGAAATCTGAAGGCTGACACCTGAGATTTACCAAACTTTAAATGAGGAAGAGAAGGGAAGCGCACAGAGGAGACCAAGAGGTGGTGGCACCGAGGTCAGGAGGAAGTGGCCTTGAGTTTCCAGGAGGCAGTGGCAGCTGTGTGTATGTTACCAAATACTAACAATTACATAGCCAGTAATCTAGCTCTGTTTAAATTTTTCAATATATTGTATTCATGTAGTTTAGGATTTTTATACAGTAATGTCCTAAAGGAACAGGAAGTCTGTGAAATCTAAACATAGACTTCCTTTGTATTGTCAGTCAACATCTCTTTTCTTTTTTAATTTAGGAGACCTCACGAAACAGCTTCCCATCATGGTGGTGGGGGAGCACAAGGATAAAGTGATTCAGTGCAGGTGGCACACCCAGGACCTGTCCTTCCTGTCGTCGTCTGCAGACAGAACTGTCACCCTCTGGACTTACCGCGGATAGAGCACACCCAGTGTCGT
Organism: Pipistrellus kuhlii; assembly: GCF_014108245.1. Taxonomy (NCBI): domain Eukaryota; kingdom Metazoa; phylum Chordata; class Mammalia; order Chiroptera; family Vespertilionidae; genus Pipistrellus; species Pipistrellus kuhlii. The sequence goes on from NW_023425523.1 coordinate 5,234,172, forward strand.
CTGGGCCGTGACAGCGCGGGGACTGAAGACTACTGATTGTGACAATTCCAGATTGAAGAACACGGGCTGACCAGGAAGGTGGCTTGGCATGAGGAGGCCCTTTGACCATGTACCCCTTTGGCAGGAGTGTGGGCGTGTGTTCTGCAGTGCTTTCGGTCTGCCACGTGAGCTCGTGCTGCTGTGACCTGCTGTGTGTCGTCTTGTTGCCAAAGTCTGCGGAAGAGCTGTGTTGTCAGTGTGCGCTCCAGTCAAGGTGGACGGTGTGTTTACGGTTTAGTATTAAAGCATTCCTTGGTCTTTGCCGAAATAACAGTTTTATATACACATGAGATGGAAGTGTACTTTTAAGCATATTATTACATGTAATGCAACCAAGTCCTACACAGATTAAACATAGGTGTTCAGAAGTTGTTTTGTTTTTCTCACGACCCCATGATATTGTATCACTTGCCAGCTAGAGGTCAGCATTTTATGTCTCTTGAAAGTGACATGGTTGTTTTCACTGAAGACCATTCTTGAGTTTAAAGATGGAGGGAAACTGCTTCTTAGATCATTATGTGGTATAGGCCTTTTCTTTTTTCTTAATCCAGGGATATAATTACTATTTTGTCACGTTACTTTGTTTCATGCTTAAAAGGTAAACGTGTTTGCTTCAGAAACTTGTTCATTTCAACTTTTTGAATGCAACAAGATACCTCCCTTCCAATCTGTACTGTGGGGCAGAGCAGCGGCAGGTGTGACACTACCCTTGATGGTGCAGTCAATTTACTGGCCAGCATTTTCCTCTAAGAATGAAAACTTTGCCATAGACTATAGCATGGCTTGAAATGCTATGTCTGCATGATAACCTGAAGATGGGAATTTTAAACTTTGCACTCCAAAAGCTTATTTGGGTTTCTTCTTGCACTGTTTTGTGTAATGCAGAATAATGATTTTATTTCTACGGCAACGTAGATCCTAACACTTACGTATCTTTATTTTCATATTGTACAGTAATTTTACTTTAAATTATTAAATAGGCTATTTTATTTATTTTAAATGCAGTTGAGTTGGTTCTAATTATTGAACTGTCTGTGCACTGTATGTAGCAAGCATTTTTAAACTATTGTATACAAGTGAGAAGGGTATTAGAAGTGTAACTGTGCTATTATTTCAATAAAGACCTCTTGACACCTAAAACTATTCTGTTTCTCAGTGTCTGTGGCTTTCAATTTAGAGGGTTATTTTCTCCAGTTTACTTGGAGGTAGTGTGTTCCAGTGATGAGCAATCCATTTCTTAAGTTTCTAAAGTTGTTTCACTAATTTACTTTTTAACCCTTCACAACTGCATAACTTTTGTGTATTCTACTTCTTTAATTCAAGATTTAGAGAACTTCCTATCATGAATATATTCTGAAAGTTGGTAATACAAACCTGGCAAAATGTATAAATTTTAAGTTAGACTACAAATGAAGTGAGTGCTCTTAGAAAGAAATGAAATCTAATTAGCTTGTACTCAATTTTGCTATCTCTTAGGCATGTAGAAGGGAACTCCACTAAAAATAGGCTACAGTCTCTAGTTTCATGCTTATTTTTTTTAAAATATGTATTTTATTGATTTTTTACAGAGAGTTAGGGAGAGAGAGATAGAGAGCTAGAAACGTTGATGAGAGAGAATCACCGACCAGCTGCCTCTTGCACAACCAATGTACACGCCCTTGACCGGAATCGAACCTGGGACCTTTCAGTCCGCAGACTGACGCTCTACTGCTGAGCCAAAACGGTTTTGGCTCATGCTTAATTTTACACATTTTAGATATAGAGGTCATTAATGTTACATTTAAAACTAGGAAAAATAACAGGGTTTTAAGCAGTTGTGTGTGTGTTTTTTTTAATATAGACAACTTTATGGTAAAAATGTTCATAAAATTTTGGATCCCACATTCATCATTATCAAGGAGTAGGCTTTAAGATCCTTCTATATGTGGAATATGGAACTTGTTTTGCAGTGTATTAGATAATCACTAGAAGTTGTCTTACTGCAATAAATATTTGGTTACATATGTCCTTCCCATGCCTCCACACTGTCTTCTGCATGGAGGTGAACAGATTTCGTTCATGTGAAAGAAAGAGAAAATAAGAGAACTTGAAGTATCTACATTCTCTGGCCCCTTCTCAGTGAGGAGTGCAGAAATTAACTCCTTGGTAAAAGCTTCAGAGGTCTGATTCAAATTTTACATTTTGAATGTTTATTTTTTTAATTGTAATAAACTAAAGATACAATCAACAGAGTAAAAAGGCAACCCATGAAATTGGAGAAAATATTTGCAAATCATATATCTGATAAAGGGTTAATATTCAGAATAAAGAATACCTATACCTCAATATCAATCCCCTTCCCCCAAATAACCTGGTAAAAAAAATGGCCAAAGGGCCCAGTTGGGGTGGCTCAGTGGATGAGCGTTGACCCATGAACCAAGAGGTCTCCAGTTCCATTCTTGGTCAAGGTACATGCTTGGGTTGCAGGCTCTATCCCCTGTAGTGTGACAGGGGAGGGTGCAGGAGATGGTGGATCTGACCGATGGTGGATTCTCTCTCACAGATGTTTCTATCTATCTCCCCGCCCTCTTTTAAATTTATTTTTTCTTCCCTTCTCAAATTAATAAGAACACTTAGAAAAGAATGTTCTTAAAAAAGATGGACAAAGGACTTGAATAGACATTTCTCTAAAGAAGACAAACAAATGGCTAATAATAAGCTCATGAAAGGAGGCCTAACACCACTGATCACTAGGGAAATGCAAATGAAACCATGAGATGCCACCTCCCATCCATTAGGACGGCCACTATAAAAAAGTGTTGGCAGGGATGTGGGGCAATTGGAACTCCTGTGCACTCTTGATGAGAATGTAAAGTGGTGCAGCCTCTGTGGAAAACAGTATGGTGGTTTCTCAAAAAATTAAAAATAGAACTATATATGATCCAGCATCCCCACTTCTGGGTATATACCAAAAAGAATTGAAAGCAGGGGCTTGAAGAGATATTTGTACACTCATGTTCATAGCAGCGCTACTCAAAATAGCCAAAAGGGGCAGGCAACCCAAGAGTACATAAACAGATAAATGGATTAATAAACTTTGGTATACAACACAATGGAATATTCAGCCATAAAAACAGAAGATTTTGACATGTTACAACATGGATGATCCTTGAGAATATTATGCTACGTGAAATAAGCCAGTCACAAAAAAGACACTATTGCTTCCACTTAGCTGACGTTCCTACGATAGTCAAATTCATAGAATTACAAGGTGGAATGGGGGTGTGGGGGGGAAGTGATGAGATGTATAATGGGCCCAGAATTTCAGTTTTGCAGGATGAAAAAGTGAAGGAGATGGGATGGTTGTACAACAATGTGAATTATTTTATAACAACGAACTATACACTGAAAAAGCGGCTAAGATGGTAAATTTTGTCAGGTGTATTTTAATTCTAAGCAACACCTTCGGTGATGTACTACTACATTATATACCAAAATTTAAGACCGTTTAAAATTTTCTGCCAATAACTTGTGCACCTCTCTCACTAATAGTGTGTAAAGCATATCCTTTTTTTTTTTGCAGAGTTCCCTGAGATTGCAAGGCCAGCAGTTAAAGGCAAAAACAAAACAATCCCTTTCATTCATCACAGTCCATTTAAAATATTATCCAACTTCCTATACCAACTTTAGGGATAAATCCCCCAGGACTTAAACCTAATCAAATCTGGCAAAATAAATGTCACTCAGTGGTAGAAAGAGCCATTAGTATGCTTAAGATCACTTTAAAAACAAAAAAGGAGGAGACAGATATTATGTGTCACCTCAAGAGAGGCTCAGTCATACTTTTTGAAATATGGTAGCACTCATACTTGGGTAAAAACTGCTGTCTGACTTCTACCTTCGATTGCTTGCTTGAACAATAGGGTAGTTACAGGAGATTGACTCCCACTGACTCAGTAGCTTCAGGGGTAGAAACTGTAGATAACCTTTAGTTCTGCTTTTGTATTATGGGCAAGATAAGGGCCACATCTAATGTCAAGCAGATGTGACTGGGAACCAACCCTGCAGGCCGTCCCCAGTCTTTAGAATTTAGTCCTGAGGGGCCAATCAGGGTTAGCCGAGGCAGTGACATCACCGACCTGAATAAAACTCCTGGACTGGGTGATATTCGCTCTCTTCCGCCATGCTGCCAGCATGAGTGGGATAGCCTATGCTAGCATAGAGATGGCTCTTTTGTTTATTGCATCGGACTCGGCTCCCTGGTGGTCCTTGGGGATCATGACTGGAATCCCCAGCCAGGACCATGAGGGACCCCCATTCCGAAGAGCCTGACTGGCCGCGGTAGGTGTGTGTTTGTCTGTGTTTTTGTGTGAGCGCTCTGGAGGGACTGCCCCTCCATCGGGGCTCTCACCTGGGTGTTTACCGGCTGCTGCGTCAGCCATGGTTTGAGTCCAGATTCGAATCTGTAATAAATTCTAGCATGCTTAATCAAATTGGCTCCGGTGGTCCATCTCTTGGGGACTCGCTTCGTAACATTTGGAGGCCCCAGCGAGATCCCACCAGGGGGCGCTTCTCAGTAAGCCCCTCTAAGAAATTTAAGAAATTTCACGTCCTCTGGAACATCGGACCACGCCCGGATCCGCCTGCTAGGTGCCGGTAAGTCAGGCCTGGTTTCTCTTTTAAGTTTCTTGAAGCTTCTTGTCCTGGTTTGGTACGTACCCTGTTATCGTGAACTCGGGAGGCGGGACGCCGCTAAACTCCCGGTTCGCAACCGAGGTGGTGACGACCACCGAGGCCTGGTTTTGGAGTCTGGAGACTCCCTGGTTCTGCCTGGTTTTGGAATGTGGAGACTCCCTGGTTCTGGTCTGAGTGAGTGTTGTTCTGGTCTGAATGAGTGTTGTGAGTGTTGAGAGAGTGCGGCCGCAATTGAGTGTGTGGGAATTGGTAAAAGTGTTTTCGTTTTTTCTCTTTTGGATTTGTTTTGGACTTATTTGTTGCCTAACTGTTTATAGATTGGGAAGAAAGAGAGAAATGGGGCAAGGAAACTCGAAGGAGAGTCACCTAAGTCCCCTTGAATGTATGATTAAAAATTTTTCTGACTTCAGAAAACGGGGTGAAGGCTATGGTGTTTCTGTAGATGCCTTCACTCTCCGGAGACTCTGTGAGTTGGAGTGGCCGACATTTGGGGTTGATCGGCCTTCAACAGGGACCCTAGACATGGGGCCCTGCACAGGAGTCCGGCGGATAGTCTATAGGAGCCCTGGGCATCCGGACCAAATTCCATACATTGATATCTGGATTGATGTTATTTTTGATAACCCCAAATGGCTGAAGGAGTGTGGTTGTCTCTTTGACAAAGGAAAATTGGGAAAGAGACCTCCCAGGTCCGTCTTAATCGCCCGGCCACAGGCGAGCAGAGAGAAAGAAAGAAACCTTTAATTTGTTTAAAGCTGAGTGCTCTGATGGCTAGCAAACCGCCCCGAGTGGCCACTGGGATTCCTTTTTCCCAGGGGTGCTTTGTTTTCTGTCAGAGGGGTATCAGCCCACCTAACAATATGTTAATTGATTTGAAGGTATAAAATTGTAACAATTATGGTACAAAAAATTAAAAGCAGAGACCAAATTCTAAAGTTAACTATTTACAAGAAAGAAGCTTGAACTGGCAAAGTCGCCAAGTCTGCCCAGCGAGCTCAGAAACTAAATGAATCTTTTTTCAGACACCTGCCTCCACGAGTCTTCATCAGTGCTGGAGGAACGGTCTCAGAACTGTTTGTTTCAATTAGTCATTTAAGTTTAATGTAATTAATGATTACAGTACATTGTAAAATCTTTAAAGGAAAAGGAAAATATTTTGTGGGCCATTTGGTCCTTGTGTGTGTGTCAACTCAAGTTATAATTTTAAAATCAGTAAGAGTTTGTCAGAAAGTTCAGGGAGTGTGATTGCAGTGGAGGGGTCACCGGTTCCCCCATTGCATCTTTGCTAGCAAGAGGCAAGCGAGGGACAGTCTGATGAAAACGCCCTGGTGGCAGCACCGCCTTCGCCACCTGGGACCCGCTTGCTCCCTGCCTCCATTCACCTCCAAGAGTTGTTTGAGTAGCTGGAGGCAGCAGATAAATTAAAACTGGTTTCCCAAGTCATTGTAAGCAGCTTTTAAAATTCCCCACCATGAGGCAGAAACTATGATCTGCAGGGAGTGGCAGGTGGTTCCATGGCCTTGCTTACAATGTTTAGTTTTTGTCATTGATATCAGCTAAGCAGAGTCATAGCTACTTAAGTATAAATTGAATTTAAAAAAAAAGTTAATTGCAGTAACTAAATGCCTGGAATATGGCAGGCTAAACTGTATTACATGTGTTAAGAATAAGCAGTAATGATCAAAGATTTCAAGGATTGATTTATTTTCATTTATCAGATGAGGAATCTATATGATGCTTGAGCCCTATCCAGATTGTTTCATACAGACCTAAGTAAATTTGTTGGGAATTTATAGTGTGCCTCTTGTGAAGAAGTAAGCCAAGTCATATATTTTTCTCTTAATGTAGAAAAAGTGATAGCCATATTAATTTGTTTTGTTTTGCTTTTCTCATATGCCATTGTTATCATTTCTAATTGCATTGTAAGCTTGAATTTGGGCTTGTACCTGCATCTTGTATTTTGTTTAAACTTTGGGAATCATTTTTGGTTTCAGTCATGTGTATCTACTTTATAGATTTAAGTAGACTTCATCACAAAGGTTTATAATTTATTTAGAATTGTGTTAAAACAATGTGAAAACATGGTTTAACCCCCCCTTGACTGCTTGGACACTTTTCACTGGTTCTATTAGGGGACTTAAAGGCACAGTTAGAAATTCTCCGGTTCCCCATTCCAGGCTTATCAGAATCTGAGATCTTTATCTGTAGGAAGAATGTGGCAGTTTAAAATTCAAGCGGCTACTGGGAACAGAGTGCTAGACCTGCTCTCTCTTACCTCTGCCTTTTCTAAATATTCTAAAATAATAGAAGATTTGAGGTATGGTTATAGATTTTTGAAGGACATAAAAAGAAGGTTTAAAAGCTAATGTAAAATAGTGGAAGTTTTTATGAAAGTTATGTATGTGATGAGAAGGAGAAACTGGGAGAAAGGGAAAGAACGAAACAGAGACTTAAGAAAGAGACTCTGGGAGTCCGAGAGGGAAGGATTTAGACAGAAGCGGAAACAAAGATTAGAAGAGAAAGTGATATGAATGTGTAAGTATAAGTATGTATGTGAGAAAGGGAGGGAGAGATATATGGGCAAGAGACAGGATAGGACAGAGATTAGATAGGGAGAGAGACAGAAGGTGAGGCCAGAAGAGACAGGGAAGGTCTGAAAGAAAGGGAGACTTAGACCCCAAGGGTTTTTAACCTCGAGGAAGAAGACTGATAGGACCAGGGTTCCTTTCAATTAAGCCCCCAAGGGTAACCTTACAAGTGAGAGGCAAAGCTATTAATTTCCTGGTGAGCACTGGGCAGTTTATTCAGTCTTGACAGAGCCAATGGGACCTTTAGGAAGATATCAGTCCAGGGAGCCACCAGACAAACTGACTGTTTTCCTTGGACATCAAGAAGGACTGTAGACCTAAGAAGGAACACGTACTGGAGGAACGCAGCCGCTGAACTGGACTGAAGTAGAACAACAGGCCTTTGAGGAGCTAAAGAAGGCTCTCGTCTCAGCACCTGCCCTAGCCTCGCCAGATGTCACGAAGCCCTTCCACCTTTACGTGAGTGAGGTAAGAGGCATTGCCAAAGGGGTTCTCACTCAGACTCTAGGTCCCTGGAAGAGACCTGTGGCCTATCTGTCTAAGAGACTGGACCCTGTGGCAGCAGAGTGGCCAGTGTGCCTCTGGGCAGTGGCCACCACAGCATTGCTGGTGAAAGCAGACTCTGGGCCAGGAGCTAGCCCTGACAACACCCCATGCCGCTGAGACCCCCCTTCGGGTGCTCCAGAGAGATGGATGTCAAACACCAGAATCACCCAGTGCCAAGCTCTTCTCCTGGACCAGACCTGCATCCGGTTCCATAAGACACTGGCCATCAACCCTGCCAGCCTGCTTCCAGATGATCCAGAGGAACCCATTCATGACTGCATACAGGTAACAGACGCAGTACTGACAGATGTCCTGCCGTCATCACCAGATGAGGTACTGTACACTGATGGGAGCAGTTATGTTCAGGATGGGATCTGATATACAGGAACAGCAGTAGTCACCCTGGACCATACCATTTGGGCACAGTTCCTGAACAGAGGAACATCAGTAAACCTTTGGCCCTAATTGAGGCCTTTGATGGGGACACTGTGCCATTCACTGGGAAAGAGGGTTACCAACTCCAGCCAGAAAGGACATTATTTTAGCCTTATTTGAGGCCATCTGACTCCCAAAAGCAGTTGCAATAGTGCACTGCAAAGGACATCAGAAAGGGGAGACAATTGAAGCCAGAGAAAATAGAGCCACAGACCAAACTGCAAAGGAAGATGCCCAAAAACCAGTGGGGCCTTTACAAGTCTTAGTAACCCTGCCGGATCCCAACCTCTACACCAAAGAAGAGGAGGAATTGGCTGAACAGAAGCAGGTCATCAAAGGACCAGATGGTTGGTGGACCCTACCAGATGACAGACTGTTGGCTCTAAGTCGAATGTTAGTTGCCCAGTCACGCCAGGTTACCCACTTAGGTATCATCAAGACTTCTGAACTTCTGTGAGGCAGATACTACGAAGCTTAAGTAAGGTAAAAGCATAGTCACTAGAAGTACTGTCTGTGTACAGGTAAATGCTAAGCAAGAATAGAGGGACCCTCTGGGAATTTGGGCCCCAAAGAAATTCCCTAGGAGAGCATTAGAAGGTTGGTTTCACAGAGATTAAGCCACCAGCATTAAGGTATAAGTACATGCTAGTTTTTATAGACACCTTCCCAGATTGGGTTGAAGCGTAGAATAGAAACTGCCTCTTTAGTAAAGAAATTACTCCAGGAGATTATACCTAGATTCGAGCTGCCAGTAGTCATAGGATCAGATGACAGCACAGTCTTTGTAGCAAGGTATCTCAAAGTATAGCTTAAGCCTTAGGACAGGCATGAGTGGAACTCTAAAAAGTTTAATTAAATTTGTCCTGAAAACCGGTGAAAATTGGACCAACCCCCTGCCCTTCACCCTCTTATGGGCCAGGTGTACCCTCTAACGGGAGAGGTTCCCCCCCTCTTTTTGAGATCATGTATGGTAGAGCTCCCTCCATCCTTCCTGGGTTCAGGGAGAAACTGAAAGCTAGAATTCATAACCATTCCCTTGCTCAAGTCCTTACAGGCTCTGCAATTTACCCAGAAGCCATGCATAAGCTTGTTCCAGATGCACTGCCAGTGCCCCCCACCCCGTGGACCCTGTACACCCCCTCCAGCCCTGAGACTCTGTGTGGGTAAAGAAGTTCACTGCCCAAGGACTTACCCCAACCTGAAAGGGAGCTACACTGTTATCCTGAGCACGCCCACAGCTGTTGAAGTAGACGGCACCCAGACCTGGCTACACCACTCCCAGCTCCTGCACAGAAAACAACCTGGATCCTGGCAACCAGCAGCCTCACCGTGAGATCCCTAACCTGGGCTCCATGCAGGCCAGGAGGAGACTTCATGCCTGTAGGAGGGAACTGGACTTCAGTGAGGACAGTACTGATGGGAACTGTGTTACTAGGGGTCTTGGTAACTGTAAAAACATTTTTTGCTAACCAGTGAGAAAGTCTGGGGCTAAGTAAGGCTAAATGTGCTAGGGGACTGGAAAGCAAGGAAGTAGGATGAGTCAATGATTTGACTCATGTACATAAAAACCAGTGGGGAATGAAATATGGTAGCACTCATACTTGGGTAAAAACTGCTGTCTGACTTCTACCTTCGATTGCTTGCTTGAACAATAGGGTAGTTACAGGAGATTGACTCCCACTGACTCAGTAGCTTCAGGGGTAGAAACTGTAGATAACCTTTAGTTCTGCTTTTGTATTATGGGCAAGATAAGGGCCACATCTAATGTCAAGCAGATGTGACTGGGAACCAACCCTGCAGGCCGTCCCCAGTCTTTAGAATTTAGTCCTGAGGGGCCAATCAGGGTTAGCCGAGGCAGTGACATCACCGACCTGAATAAAACTCCTGGACTGGGTGATATTCGCTCTCTTCCGCCATGCTGCCAGCATGAGTGGGATAGCCTATGCTAGCATAGAGATGGCTCTTTTGTTTATTGCATCGGACTCGGCTCCCTGGTGGTCCTTGGGGATCATGACTGGAATCCCCAGCCAGGACCATGAGGGACCCCCATTCCGAAGAGCCTGACTGGCCGCGGTAGGTGTGTGTTTGTCTGTGTTTTTGTGTGAGCGCTCTGGAGGGACTGCCCCTCCATCGGGGCTCTCACCTGGGTGTTTACCGGCTGCTGCGTCAGCCATGGTTTGAGTCCAGATTCGAATCTGTAATAAATTCTAGCATGCTTAATCAAATTGGCTCCGGTGGTCCATCTCTTGGGGACTCGCTTCGTAACACTTTTTATACTTTAAAAATTTTTAAATTGTGATGCAGAAGATCGTACAGCAGGCGAAAGGCATCAGGCCTCCTGTACAATAGCCTCCAAGTCAGCTAGGTGGAAGAAAGCATAAACCAAAAGAGTTTTATCAGATTCAGTAATAATGTGGGGCTAGGAGTGGTTGTACATTCTTATACTAAGTTATCTAATCAAGTAATCAATGATGTCCAAGCTCTCTCTAGTATCATTAATGATCTCCAAGACCAAATTTACTCCTTAGCTGAAGTTGTTCTACAAAATAGGAGAAGGTTAGACTTACTCAGAGCAGAGCAGGGAGGGATATGCTTAGCCCTACAGGAACGCTACTGTTTCTACGCCAACAAGGCCGGAATCGACCAAGACAAGAAAGTGGCGGAAAGAACTGTTCGAGAACCCTCTCTGGAGCGGACTAAACGGACTTCTCCCCTACCTTCTCCCCATCCTGGGCCCCCTCATAGGTTTCTTATTAATCCTATCCTTTGGCCCCTGGGCTTTTCGGAGGTTAACAGATTTTGTAAAACAACACATTGACAGCATCTTGGCCAAACCCATCCAGGTACATTACCACCGTTTAGCCGTAGCTGACCATGAGCAAGATTATGAACTTTACCATCGCTCCCTCCCTGCGGGGACAGCATGATGACCAGAGGAATGCTTACCTACTCCTCACTGGGAGAAAGGTATGGGTACCGATATGGGTGCAGAGCAAAGCATTGCAAGGGAAGGTCCAAAAAATTTTCCGACCCCCTCTTCCCAAGGGAAGGTCACGGGAAAATTTCGACCCCCTCTGGATTTCCCTGTGAGCATACCTGGTTTGCATAGAGGTTGGTATCAATACAAATCCAATTGGATCTGCCTCTCCTCCCCAAAAGATACCAAGAGCCACTAACACTGGTGGGCCTGGGAAGCCCACGGGAGGAACCAGGTCACTACTCCCCCAATCGGTTAAGGCCCACCTTCAATTAAGACAAAGGGAGGAGATGTTGGGAGCTAGCAGAGTTGAGGCAAGCAACTCAGTCTTAAGGAAATAGAATTAAGTTCCTTCTAGCAGAGGTTGTGTGGTGCCCTGAGGGCTTGGCCAGAAGATAAGATTAACTTGGGGCTTAGCATCTCCTGTCTTCCTGCCTCTTCCCCTTCCTGATCCTCCCCCCCCTAGATAGCCCAGCCTTTGAATATTGCACCTTGGAATGTCACACCGCCTCTGGCAATTAGTCCTGTGTTGCCATACCAAAGACCCCCCTACATGGGCAGCCCTGCCCCCCTTTGTCTCTGCTGTATAAATACAGCCATTTCAGAGAATAAAACTGAGGCTTGATCAGAACCTTGTCTTGCCTCCATTCTTTCGCGTTCCTTGTTTGATTCATTCTCTTAGGTGGTTCCTGCGTGCCCCCATTGTTGTCCCGCGGGTCGGGACAAAATATAATGCTTAAAATATTTTTCCGGGTTTTACTGAGTTACACTATTAGGAGTTATAAAATAAGTCAAGGTTTTAAAAAACACCCTTCATCTCCGTTTTATACGTTTGGCTTTGTAGGGAGTCACCTGCAGAGCGTTCTGCAGGTGAAAAATCTCCAAAAGTCCTTGCCGGAAAGCCCGCCCACAGGGCCTGGCCCCGCCCCCTCGGCGGGCCAATCAGCGGCGCGCCCGGACAGGACGCACAGCTGCGGGCCGAGCAGGTCGAGGAGGGCGCGCGGAGGCTCGGCGTCCACTGAAGCAGCTCGGCGGTTCGCGCAGGCGCTGGACTCCTCCTCCCGCCGTCCGGGCGGTAACTCGTCTTCCCGGAGCGGCCGCCGGCGACCCCAGGCGTGAGTGTCGCCGCCCGCGCGGCGGCCGGGCGGGCGGGCCTGCGGGCGGGGCCCGGCGGGGCCCCGGGCGGCGGGGAGGCCGAGGCGGCTGCCTCAGCGCGGGTGCTGCGCGTTGCTGCGGGCTCCCGGGTTCAAAGAGCGGCCTGGGGAAGCGGGGCGAGCGGGTGCGAAGCCGACCCGGATGGACGTTGAGTTTTGTTGCTTTGGGTTATCTCAGAAAACTTGAATAAATACCACTTCCCGACGAGCCGGGCTTTGGTGGATTTTGAAAAACTCCAAATCTGATTTGAATGTGAGAAGTTAGAGGCAAGTGTAGGAGCAGGTGGTGAAACAATGAGCCAGGTTTTCTGTGAGACGGAGGTGGTGGTGCTGTGGACCTCGGACTCGAACTCGCTGCATCATCGCCATCGCCTTCACCTGGGCGCCCGCTGGCCTCGCCCGGCTCAGCCCAGGGAGCCGGCCCGGGAGACTGCGCGTGCGCACGCGCCCGGAACTCCAAACACCTGGTCCTGCTCCGTTAATACGGAATTTGACTCTTCACATTAGCTTTGTCTTTCTCATTAAACGTGTACATTCATTGAGATCGGATACTTCTTTTTCTTTAATGAAAACTTTATTTTGGCCAAGTTTTTAAAACTTACCTTCACTGTGGAGAGTATTACGGATGCCTCCCATGGCCCCCTCCACCTGGTTCCCGGCCCCCTACTGCACTGTGGTCTGTGATCTTGGGCAATGCGTACTTCCATGCCTCTGCCTCTATTCAGTTGGTTTATGTTGTTCATTAAGATTCCACATATAAGTGAGATCATGCGATGTTTCCTTCTGTGACTGGCTTATTTCGCTTTAGCATCCCACTCTCCAGGGCCCTCCATGCTGTCTCAAAGGGTAAGACATCCTCCTTTTTTTACAGCTCAGAGTGTTCCATGGTGTAGCTGTACCACAGCTTTTCTCTCCACTCATCTGCTGATGGGCACTTGGGCTGTTTCCAGATCTTAGCTATGGTAAATAGTGCTGCTATGAACATGGTGCATACCTTCTTTCTCATTGGTGTTTCTGGATCCTTAGGAGATAGTCCCAGAAGTGGGATCACTGGGTCATAGGGCAGTTCCAGTTTTAAATTTTTGAGGATGCTCCATACTGATTTCCATAATGGCTGCATCAGTCTGCATTTCAGTCAGCAGTGTACTAGGGCTCCCTTTTCTCCACATCCTCGCCTGCACTTTTGATTTGTTGATGGAAGTCATTCTGGCAGGTGTGAGCTGATACCTCACTGTAGTTTTAATTTGCATCTCTCGGATGATGAGTGACATGGGGCGTTTTGTCATGTCGCTTGGAGAAGTGTCTGTTCAGGTCCTTTGCCCATCTTTAATTGGATTGTTTGTCTTCCTTTTGTTGAGTTTATCTATTTCCACTGAGTAGCTGGCAGTCTCTTTGGAGATCTCAAGTCTAGTTCCTCAGGTCCCAAGCCACTCAGAAAATTCCAGCTGTGTAGACATGCGGACCCAGCAGTGTCCTCCCCACCCTCTCTGGATAGCCCCTCAAGGCCACTGGCATCGTGCCCCTGGAGGGGCAGTTTACGGAGGCCAGCCTGGATTCCATCGTTTAGTAGCTGGGTCGGCTTGGGCACCTTACTTGGCTCCTAATCTTTAAAATGAAGATAACAGTATGACCTCCAAGAGTTTTTGTGAGGATTGAATGAATGTAAGCAGTGTTTGGCCCACCGAGGACTAGCTGCTGCTATAATATATTATAATGAGGGTGGACAGTGATAAAAAATAGGAACTGGTGTAGGGAGACTATTCACTAATAATTAGTAGAATGACAGGTGCCACCATTAAGCTAAACCAATGCATGATGGTTAGTAACTTGTCCTCAACATGTCTCAAAGCGGGGTCTGTGGGCAAGCACCTCTGCCGCCACTGGGAGCTTTTGGGAACGCAGACTCCCAGGCCACCGCAGACGTAACCAGAATCTGTTTGTGACACGGTACCCAGCAGGTGTAGATGCAGCTTTGCTGGAGTCAGTGTGAAACCAATGGTAAGTTCCAGCCTTAAATCACCGACCAGCTGACTCCACTAATGGGTCTTTCATCCTTTCTGCTTTGCCAATCCTAGCTCTGGTCATTATTGAAAAGGGAACATGGCTGTCAATAGTGTGACTTTGTGGGGCTTGTGGTCACAACTCAGGGGCTTGCCAGCCTCCTGAGTCCCCTCCCCGAATGTTAGGCCCACGATGGGGCTGTTTTTCCGAGTCGCCAGCCTCCTTCCACACGGACACTCCGGGCTTTCTACGCGGCTGTTTTACCGCCCTCTGATCCACAGAATGATGTGAACTCTGTCAGCTGTCCTTTTTCCATTTCTTGAAAACCTTTGTCAATGTATTGAAACTTGTTTTGTGGCCTGACATGGTCTATCCTGCAAAATGTCGTATGTATGTGCATTTGGCAAGAATGTGTATTTTGCTGCTTTTGGGTGATATGTGCCCAAAATGACAATGAGGTTCATCTGATCTAATGTGCCACCTAAAGTGTCCTTGTCGGTTTTTTCCGAGGTGACCTATGCATTGATGGCAACAGATTGTAAAGTCCCCTTCTGTTACTGCATTACTGTTGATCTCTCCCTTTATAGCTGCAGTATTTGCTGTGTATATTTAGATGCTCCTGTGTTGGGTGTGTAGATGTTTATAAGAGTTTTATACTCTTGTTAGCTTCATTTTTTAAAATCAGTATGAAACACCCTTCCTCATCTCTTGTTGTGTCTAGTTTGTCTGATATAAGTATTGCTATTTTAGGTTTTGATTTTGTTTCCATTTGCATGAAATATCTTTTCTTTTTAATATGTTTTTATTAATCAGAGAGGAAGGGAAAGGGAGAAGGAGAAACATCAATGACGAGAATCATTGATCAGCTGCCTCCTGCACACCCCCTATTGGGGATTCAGGCTGAAACCTGGAAATTGACCTGCCTCCTGGTTCACAGATCCACACTCAAACTCGGAGCCACACGGGCTGGGCCAGGGGGTCTGCAACCTTTAAGACATAAAGAGCCACTTGGACCCGTTTCCGAAGGAAAAAAAAACCTGGGAGCCGCAAAACCATTGCGACATTTAAAACAAATATGACATTGCATGTATTGTTTCTTACCTTAATGCTATATACCGGATCGTGCAGTTAGCTGTCAATCTGAAGAAAAAGAGGACTTTTTCATTTAACGATGTAAAATATATTTTTGCAAATTAATAGCTAATTAAAATATTTAATTTACCTGGTTAATGGGATTTTTGCTTCTGAACCTCAGTGCACAGTGTCAGCACATCAGGGCTGTAAGACTCATTTTCACACAGGCTTGCAAGTTGTCGGAGCCGCGGTAAAGCTTCAAAAGAGCCACATGCGGCTCTAGAGCCGTAGGTTGGCAACACCTGGCGCTGGGCTGAAATATCTTTTTTATCCCTTTACTTTCTATCTCTTTGATCTAAAGTGGGTCTGTTTTAGGCAGCATATGTAGGGGTCTTATTTTATTCATTCAGTCACCCTATGTCCATTTACATTTAATCCATTTACATTTATTCTTGATAGGTATGTAGTTATTGTCTGCATTTTATGAATTGTGTTTGTGGTTCTCTTTTTCCCCCTCTTAATTCTGTTGCTCTGTTCTCTTATATGTTAATGACTTTGTGTAGTGTCATGTTTGGTTTGCTTTATCATTTGTTGTATAGTAGTATCTTGTAGATTTTGGTTTGTGGTTACCATGTGCTTTATATATACACCAAGCTATGTTTATAAGCAGTCTGTTTAAAACAATTTAAAAAATTTATTGATTTGAGAGAGAAAGAGAAACATCATGCTTGATGTTTGTTTGTTGCTGTTATGGGCACAATATTTCAAGTACCCCTTCCCCCCTGCGTACATAGCTGTTACAATATTATTTTTGTAATAGGGGTACTTGAAATATTGTGCCCATAACAGCAACATTCCCACCAGCAGTGCAGGAGGGTTCCTTTTTCTCCGCATCCTCTCCAGCACTTGTCATTTGTTGACTTGTTGATGATAGCCATTCTGACAGGTGTGAGATGGTACCTCATTGTCATTTTGATCTGTGTCTCTCAATTGATTAGTGACTTTGAGCATGTTTTCATATGTCTCTTAATCTCTGTATGTCCTCTTTTGAAAGTGTCTATTTAGGTCCTTTACCCGTTTTTTGATTGGATTGTTTTTCTTCTTTTTGTTAAGTTGTATGAGTTCCCTGTAAATTTTGGAGATTAAACCCTTATCTGAGATAACATAAGCAAATATGTTCTCCCATGCAGTGAGTTTTCTTGTTTTGTTGATGGTTTCTTTTGCTGTGCAGAAGCTTTTTATTTTGATATAGTCCCATTTGTTTATCTTCTCCTTAATTTCCATTGCTGTAGGAGCTGTATTGATAAAGATATTGCTACAACATATGTCTGATATTTTGCTGCCTGTGGTTTCCTCAAAGATTTTTATGGTTTCCTGGCTTACATTTAAGTCCTTTATTCATTTTGGGTTTATTTTTATGTATGGTGTAAGTTGGTGGTCAAGTTTCATTTTTTTGCATGTATCTGTCCAATTTTCCCAACACTATTTATTGAAGAGATGTCTTGACTCCATTGTATGTTCATGCCTCCTTTGCCAAATATTAATTGAGAATACTGGCTTTGGTCAATTTCTGGGTTCTCCGTTCTGTTCCATTGGTCTATGTCCTTGGACGTGCCAGTACCATGCAGTTTTGAGGACAGTGGCTTTGTAATACAGCTTGATGTCTGGTATTGAGACCCCTCCTACTTAGCTCTTCTTTCTCAGGATTGCTGCAGCTATTCGGGTTTTTTTGTTTTTTGGGTTTTTTTTCCATATGAATTTTTGGAGAGTTTGTTCTATTATAAGTCTGTGAAATATGCCGTTGGTATTTTAAAGGGGATTGCATTGAATCTATAGATTGCTTTGGGTAGTATGGACATTTTAATAATGTTGATTCTACCAATCCATGAACACAGTATATTCCTCCATTTGTTTATATCTACCTCTATCTTTTTTCATTATAGCCATTATTTCTTAAAATGGGCTTTCAATTCCTTGATCTCTCTCTTCTTTTGGTTTGCTTGACATTGTCCCCAGAGCTTCCTAAAACTTTGTGTTTGTTTGTTTTTAATGTTCCAGTTGGTGTTTTCTCAGCCTTGTCTTTCAGATTACTATTTGATCTTCTGCCACATCTGCTCTTTTGTTGATTCCTCTAATGTAGTCTTCATTTCAGTTACTGTGTTTTACATTTCTTACTGGTTCTTTTTTACTGTTTCTCTCTGTGTGTTGAGGTTCTCACGGAGTTCATCTGTTCTCCTAGGCTCATTGAGCATCCTTATAACCAGTATGTTGAGCTCTGTGTCTGGTGGATTGTTCGTCTCATTTTGTTCAGTTCTTTTTCTGGCATTTTGTCCTATTCTTTCACTTGGGACATGTTTCTGTTTCCTCCTTTTGGCTGAATCCGTGTGTGTTTGCATGTGCTAGGTAGGTCTGCGGCGTCTCCCTGCCCTGGCGGGTGGCCTTGTGTCTTAGGTGTTCTCTGGGCCCACTGGTGCGGTCTCCTGGTCACCGGGGCCTGGTGCTCCCGAAGTGGCCTTTGCGTGGCTTGTGCGTGCTCGCCTGCTTTAGTTGAATTGAGTCTTGGTTGCTGTACATCAGTGGGTGTGATTGACCCTCAAGCTGAGTCAGCTGTGAGGGCTGCCATGACTACAGGGAGAAGTCGTTTGTAGAGCTGGCTGGATGCTAGCCGGGTGTGGGTTCTGCAGGCTCTGGGGAGGGGCTCTGGTGCAGGCCAAGGTCAGCCTCCAGCCTGGCCCCCTGTGGGAGCTCCAGTGTGACCTGGGCTTGGCTGCCGCTTGTGGGGGCCTGGAGGTGCTGCGGGAGGCTGTGCTGCAGGCTGAGCCCTGGGCCTTTGGTTGGCACCACTGTCTGCTGAGGCCGTCTGCCCGTGTGCCGTGCTTGTGGCCACTGAGTTCAAGTTACGTCCAGGCCAGCCCAGCTGAGCTGTGCCAGGCGTGGGGACACCTGATGGGAGTTACAATGCAAGGTGAGACTGGTTGCCGCTTGCGCTGAGTTTGGGGCCGTTCGGCAAGAGGTAGTTGGGCACAGAGAACAGTCAGTGATATTGCAGTAACCGTGTGTGGTGCCAGGTGGGTGCTGGCAATACCAGGTGAACCTGTGTAAAGTGCATAGTGGTCTGACCACTGCGCTATACCCCTGAAACTAATCTAACACCGAGGGGGAAAGGAGGGGAGGCCAGCCATTGCTTGCTTGGCGTTTGTGGACCTTTGAGAGATTTCAGGGAAGTCCACAGTGAGCCGAGCCGAGCCAGCCACCTGTGTGACGGGCTGGGCAGGAGTTGAGGGGGAGATCTCGGGAGTCACCAGGTGGGGCAGGTAGCCCGGTGAGCGCGCACTGTGCCCGCAGGCTGAGGACGGGGAGGGCTCAGCGGAGCAGTGGCCACACCTGCCAGCGCTTGGTCCCCCTCTCCCCCCAGCCCGCCCCCTGCAGCCAGTCGATTCAGTCTCTCCCCACGTGTTGCTGGGCTTCTTCCAGGTCTCTCCCCCGCCCCGCACTGGAAGCCAGGGCCAGTGAGTCTGAGCAGGGGAGTGTGTGCATGGCCCCTCAAGAGAAGTTTCTAGGCCTCCAGCAGCCCTGTCCACCTCAGACGCAGTCCCGCTGGTTTTTACAACCCGATGTTATGGGGGCTTCCCTTCCCAGCATGGTGCCGGCCTGGGGAGCCAGGTGTGGGCTGGGACTCCTCCTCCTCAGGGGCCCCGCTTCTTAGTGACCGACCAGGGTGTGGGAGCCCGCCCCCTGCTGGTTTCGATGTGCACCTTTTATCTTTAGTGATAGGCCCTCTCACCATCGTCTGCACCTGGCTCCCAGAAGGCTGCTCCATCATTTAGCTGCGAATTGGATGTGCTTGTGGGAGGAGGCAAGGGCAGTGTTTACTTACTCTGCCGTTCTGATGCGAGTCTGAATCTTAATTTTGAACCTTTATTTCCCATTTGTCAAAAAAAATTGGGGTGGATGGGACAATTTAGTTAAAATACCTGTGTGTTTTGTTCTTAAGCACTTTTACTGAGAAATGACTCACATACTATATAATTCATCCATTTAAAGTTTACAATTCAGTGGTTTTGAGAATTGTCATAGAGATATTTATCAGCTTTGTATAATTTTTTTAAAATTTTTAAAAATATATTTTATTGATTTTGTACAGAGAGAAAGGGAGAGAGATAGCAAGTTAGAAACATCGATGAGAGAGAGTCATCGATCAGCTGCCTCTTGCACACCCCCTACTGGGGATGTGCCCACAACCAAGGTACATGCTCTTGACCGGAATCAAACCCGGGACCCTTCAGTCCCCAAGCCGACGCTCTATCCACTGAGCCAAACCGGTCTCGGCCAGCTTTGTATAATTTTTACAAAAAAAAATCCGTGTACCACATAACTGCCACCCTTTGCCCCTTACTGCATCCCAGTCCTCAGTACCAGCCTTTGTGTCTGCAGATATGCCTGCTCCAGATATTTTGTGTCAGAGGAATCATATAACATATGGTTTAGGGTGACTGGCTTCTTTCACATGTTCAGCCACATCACAGCATGTATCAGTACTTTATTTTGTGGCCTAATGATACTTCTTGTCTAGATATCCGCCTCGGCAGCCTGGGCCCGGGCCTCACAGAGTCTGAGCCGCACTAATTGTCCGTTCACTGGTCCTTGGACGATTGGTTGTTTCATGACCAATGTGGCTATAAATATTTGCTTACAAGTTTTTGTGTGGACACACATTTTCATTTCTTCCGGGTGCATACCTAGGAATGGAATTACAGAATCATATGGGAAATCCCTATTTTTGTCTCAGAGAAAGAGTGTGTGTGTGTGTGTGTGTGTGTGTGTGTGTGTGAACTAGAGGCTCGGTGCATGAAATCTTGCATTGGTGGGGTCCAGCCGGCCTGCCTGATGGATCGGGCTGGGGAGGGGTCATTTGGGGGTAAGTCCGAATGGGGGAGGGGCTGTGGGCGGTTGGACATTTTGCATATTAGCCTTTTATTATATAGGACATCATTTTACTGTTTTATTTTAGTTCAGAAAGAAAGCATTATCTTGGCACTAGAAGGAAGTAGACAGTTATAATTTATTCTAAAAATAACTATTACACTTATTAAAACGTGTGTTTAGCCTCCCTGCAGGATGCTGTGTTCGCTGCTCCTTTGTGAATGCCTGTGGCTGGTAGCTGGCTTTGCTCATGATGACGACTGGATCGACCCCACGGACATGCTCAACTACGATGCCGCCTCCGGGACAATGAGGAAGTCGCAGGTGCGTG
The DNA here is from genome assembly GCF_014108245.1 of Pipistrellus kuhlii. Classification (NCBI taxonomy): domain Eukaryota; kingdom Metazoa; phylum Chordata; class Mammalia; order Chiroptera; family Vespertilionidae; genus Pipistrellus; species Pipistrellus kuhlii. The sequence continues at coordinate 5,254,914 of NW_023425523.1, forward strand.
GCAGGCCCATTGGCTCGGGGGGCATAGGCTGCCGGCGTGGGTTTACTCAGAGCTGGGAGGCCGTGGCCGTGACTGGCAGTCACACAGGCGCCCCATGACAGCAGCCTGGGATGTCTCACCCCACCTGCGTGATTCTGTTTGGAATGACTGTAAAGCCCATCAGGTGGCAAACTAATTAGATTTTCATTCTTGGCCGATATATGAATTTGAGACTCCTACTTTTTTGGTGGATTTCCAACTGTATTAGTTGGAAAATATAACAAGAAAAGTTATAAAATGGAGAAGTTAAAATTTTAATCTCCACTTACAGACTTTTTTACAAGTGAACTGTAAGGAAACAAATCTTTCTCTGTCTGCCGCAGGTGAGAAAGGAGCTCAGCGCTGGCTCGTCCGACGCCGATGAATTGTCGGGATGTTACAGCAGACTGGATTCTGTCCTTCAGAAGGTTAGATTTTTCCATTCATGGATTTTATATGTCAGATTTCTCTGTTTTCTGTGCTCGCTGGCATGGTTTTTGTTTCTATGCACTGTGCAATTTATGTATACAGCTGATGCCTGAACGGGAGGGTGCGGGGTCCGGGGGCACTAACCCCCCTACACAGTTGAAAATCCTTGTATAACATAACTATTAATATCTACTGTTGATCAGAGGCTTTACTGATAACATAAGCAGTTGATTAACACATACTGTGTGAGATATATTATACTGTATCCTTACAGTAAAGTAAGCTAGAGAAAATACATTTAGAGTACAGAATTCCTTTGTTGGAAAAAAAAAAAAAAAATCTACATAAGCCCTGAGCAGTTCAAACCATGTTATCCAAGGATCAGCTGTGTATTGTTTTTGTTGTTGTTGTCGTTGTTGTTTTTGCTTACTCTAGCCTTGGTTTTTTAAGCAGTTACTCTGGTCTTTCTGTTAAATAATGCTTTTATCTTCCTGTAATGACATATATCTCATTATATTATGATCATTTCTTTACCAGACTAAGAATTTCTTGGGACAAAGAATGTGTCTCACTCATTCTGGTTCGCTGCCACCTGTCACAGTGCTAGAGCAGAGTAGACTCACGGCAAATGTAGCAGATGGAGAAACGGGCTGCTCCCAGCTCAGAGGCGCAGGGCTCCTCCGGCAGACAGGGCGCGTGGAGTGGGTGTGTGGTAGCCGGTGCTTCGTTCCCTCCTGTTGGTGGCTGAGGCAGTGCTCGGAGAGGAGAGGAGTCAGGGTGGTCCCGGGGTTTGGGTGTAGTTGTGCTGTGGGAACCACCGCTGTGGTGAGGCCGGCTGAGCCGGGGCCAGCGTGTTCCCCATTTGTTGTCTACTTGACCTTTGCAAAGAGAGAGCCACAGGCAGCAGGCAAGCTCTCCATTGTACTGCGAGCTATTTTTATTTTTAATAAAAATAGGCAGCGCCTGCCCGGCTGCTGTGGCTCCCTCGGTTGGGTGTCGTCCTGTGCGCTGAAAGGTTGCCGGTTCCATTCCCAGGCAGGGCACATGCGCAGACTGCGGGCGTGATGTCATGCAGGAGGCAGCTGATCAGTGTTCAATCACACATTGATGTTTCTCTCCCTGCCTGCCTCTCTCTCAAAATCAGTAAAACGTGAAAAACCAAGTAGTGCTTTCCCTGGGTTTTGATGGGGCCACTAGCTTAGAAACTTGACTCATCCATTAAACTTGATGCTAACTGTTGCTTTTTTTGGTGTGTGATTACAGATTGATGAATGTGAAAAGAAAAAGAGGAAAGACTGTGAAAGTCAAAACAATCCTGTTTTTAGGAGATACCTCAATAAGGTTTTAATTGAAGCCAGAAAGCTTGGACTTGTGAGTATTGGTGGTGTGGTGCTAATCAGTGTAGTGGGTGTCTTCGGTGTTTATTAATTTCCGTATATAAAGCAGTGAGGGGGCCACTGTGCCGGAGCAGACACTTCCTGTTCGTGCAGAGGTTGAGGGAGGCAGTGCAGGCCGCTCCTCTCCCCTCTTCCTTCTCCTTCACGGGGGTTTCCTCACTCAGCCCTGTGCGCTGCCCAACTATTTCATTCAGTTGGGGGTGGGGGCTGTTTTAAATTTGCTGTTTGAACTTGACCAAACAGTTGGAAGCTTAAACTCCTGGCTTGGTGAGGAAATTCCGCCTGGCTTTTGCTGGTTCTGCCCCTTCCACACTGCTCATCTTGATGATGAGGAAGCGGACATGCGTCTAAGGAGTTCCCCCGGAGCTGTTCCTGTGCAGGTGCCGCCGTGGCGGGGTGGATGCTGTGCACGCTGTTCGCAGGGACCTGCCTGCCCGCCCCCCGGAGCCGGGCTCCGTACGGGCTCCTGGGTGTGTGGGTGACGTCACAGGCTAACTGCTGCGGAGGGCAAGAAGCCGCTTATCTTAGTAAAATGTACATGGTGTGCATGGCTTTACACTTTGATATTTCACATGTATCACCTTAGGTTTTCCTGTGGCCTGTGAGACAGACGGGTGGGCCTTGTTACCCTTACGCTACATGTGAAATATTGTGAACTCACTATATATTTACTTCCAAATTGGCTTTTGTCTCGAAACGTTTCACTGGATAATATAATAAAGTTCTCTTTCCTGTTTGTTTCTTTTTTTGGCAAATTTAACGCAGCCTGATGAAAACGGAGGAGACATGCATTACGATGCCGAGATTATCCTTAAAAGACAGACCTTGAGAGAAATAGAGAAGTTTCTCAGTGGGGAAGAGTCGCTGCCAGGCGCCCTGGATGATGCTCTCAGTGATATTTTAATTAATTTTAAATTTCATGATTTTGAAAGATGGAGGTGGCGATTTGAAGATTCCTTTGGTGTGGATCCATACGATGTGTTTATGGTAGGCTGCGTGAGGGGGGCACGGTTCACAGGTTTTGAAAAATACTGTTCAGACTTCACCATAATTGTGAGGAGAACCTGCACTGAGTCACTCGAACTTTCAGCAAAATGGTACAAATGACTGCACATTTTAAAAATATATTTTTATTGATTTTAGAGAGGGAGGGAGAGAGAGAGAAACATCAATGATGAGATTGAGTCATTGATTGGCTGTCTCCTGCATGCACCCTACTGGGGATTGAGCCTGCAACCCCCATGTGTCCTAACCAGGAATCGAACCCGGGACCCTACCCACTGAGCCAAACCAGTGAGGGCGATTTTGCACATTTGAGTCCAGTTTTTGTTGATGCTGTGGTTTGGAGGGGAGGACGGCTCGGCAGTGACCCCACTGTCTCTTCTTTGTTTGAGGTGCTTCTGTGTCTGCTCTGCATCGTGATGCTGGTAGCTACCGAGCTCTGGACGTATGTTCGTTGGTACACCCAGTTGAAGCGTGTTTTGCTCATCAGTTTCCTCATCAGTATGGGATGGAATTGGATGTATTTATACAAGGTATTAATTAGGTGGAAGTTTTAAAATTTAAAAGTGATATTTCTTGATAAAAGAAGAGATAACCCATGTACTGTAGTTAGTATGTAACTTTGCCTCAATGAGCCTGGGAGGCAGTGGTTGGGATGGGGCTGGGGTGCAGTTGGCAGGTGCTTGGCTGTGCCAGGTGTTTGGGTAATGGGGGCAAACGTTCCACTCTAATTTTAATAATCCAGCTCCTGACAGGTGGTCTGAACAGCTAAATGGGAATAGAGCGAGGTAGACACGTTTAAAAAAATCTTATTTTAGTGATTTGGGATATGTTTTATTCTTTGCTAGAAATGATATCAAAGTACTAGTTTTTAAAAGTTGGGTTGTTTCCTGAATGCAAACATAGTATGTTTAAGGTAGAGAATTTAAAGAAGTGCAGAGAAGTTTAACTTTGACACACACCTGTCTCTACACCTGGGGATCGTCATTACCAGGATTTTTCTAAGTTTTAAGTCTTTCAAACTTGAAATCATGCTGAACCCTAACCTGACTCTAATCCTAAGGGAAATGGGGACCATGCTGTGCTATGTATAGGAATTTAAAGACGTGCCGTTCCTGTCACAATGGCCTAATCGTTACAGGACAATTTCCGATCTGTCTAGCAGGGGAGTCAAACAGCCTGATATTGTTAATGAATTCATCGGATTAGACCATTGTGACTCTCTAAAGCCTTTTGCTGTAAGTTCCACAGCTTCTAGAACTTGTAATTCTTTAAACTTAAAGGAAGGAAGGCTGTTTGGTGAACATGTGCACCTCACTGACCTCCGTGGGGCTGTAATTCATAAAGGATGGTTACCGCGTACAGGCCAAAGCACACCCCGTCTGACCGGCACTGGGCAGCAGCATGAACATAAGCAGCGATATTTTGGGGTGTGGTGGGAGCCATATTTGAACTAATTTTTTAAAGTGAGTGACAAGGCTCTCCTTCCTCATCTTAAGTACTTCCGTAAGAAGCAGTGCTCCCAGTTCTTAATCGGCTCGAAGCACGGACACTGGCCGTGAGTGAAAGAGCCTCTTTAGAAACAAGAGGAGCACCTTTTGTGTTAAAATCTTCTGAACAACTGGTGTCTGGTCTGCGGGTTGGGTGTGGGCGTCGTCATTGCTGGCAGCGCTCACCGCCCCGGTGCTGGGCAGGTGTCTTTCGCGCAGCATCAGGCCGAAGTCGCCAAGATGGAGCCGTTCAACGACGTGTGTGCTGAGAAGATGGACTGGTCTGGGAGCCTCTGGGGTAAGTGCTGCTGGTCCCGGGGCCTTATTTTGAGTAGAATTTTTGAGAATGAGAAAACATATTAGAAATTACAGAGGAATGATAGAGTAGCAGAAGGAGGCTTTCCAGGGCTGACTCTTTAGCAGAAGAACCAGCAGGAAGACCGAGGTTTCCAAGGTGAATCCAGAAGAGGCAGTCCTGTTAATTATAAATTACTTTTTGATCCTTTGTTATGACTTTATTTTTAAAAATATATGTTTATTGATTTCAGAGAGAAAGGGAAAGGGGGAGAGAGAGAGAAACATCAGTAATGAGAGTCATTGCTTGGCTGCCTCCTGCACACTCCCTACTGGGGATTAAGCCCATAACCTGGGCATGTGCCCTTGACTGGAATTGAACCTGGGACCCTTCAGTCCACAGGCTGATGCTCTGTCCACTGAGCCAGACCGGCTAGGACATGACTTTATTTTTTAATTTGTTGTGGTGACATTGGTTAATAAAACTTTATAGGTTTCAAGTGTACAGTTCTGTGATGCATCATCTAAAGATTGCACTGTGTGTTTACCACCTGAAGTCAAATCTTCCGTCACCATATTTCTGACCCCTTGCACTCTTCACTACCCCCTAGTAAAGGGCCTTTATTATGGCAGTAGCTGATCATTTTCAAGCATAGATGGTAAGGAGAAGTAAATTGTCTTAAAATTGATAGCTTGAAACAGCAAGAATACTTAGAATTAACCCAAGTTTCTGACTTTTGTGTCTAATGTATATAAATCGATGATGTATCTTGGGATGTCATTTTTCTGCTTATCAGTATGATTACATAGACATATAAAAATGCAACTCTATGCATCGTCCACAATTTATCAAATGGCATCTTGAATTATTTATTTAGAATGTGCTAAATTATAAAAACAAAACAAAACACATTTACTACCGTGTTTCCCCGAAAATAAGACATCCTCCGAAAATAAGACCTAGCGCAACTTTGGGAGAAAAAATTAATATAAGATACTGTCTTATTTTGGGGGAAACAGGGTATATTTGTAGATAAAACTTAATTCTCACAATTCAGGTTTTCTGCTGGTCCTTGGTCTATAGGCTGGGCAAAAACAGTTGTAGTACAACGTAATAAAATAATCCTATGCAATAATATGCTAATTGACTGGATGGCAGAACAACCTTCCAGAATGACCTTCTGAAACAACAGTGGGTGGGCCCGAGGCAGCTGGGGCTGTGGGGGCCGAGCCCATTGCATGAATTTTGTGCATCGGGCCTCTAGTGAATAAATAATGATATAAGAACAAACTGCTTCGATTACTCAAAACTGTAAACCTACTTTTGCCCTTTCTTATATATCATGCGTTTTAATTATGTACTCTATGCTTTTACTCTATTTCCCTTATTTCATTCTTATGATTGGAAGAGGAAGAAAGAGGAGGGGCGAGATAAATGGGGATTTTTTTTAGAGTTATTGAACAAACAGGTGTATATATTTTTTCTTAAATAACAAGGAAATATTAAAAAATATTTGCCAGGGTTTTGATTTATAAAGTCAAGCTAATAAGCAGCATTTAAAAATATTCCTGTTAAAAAACAGAGTCTTATGTTTCCGACAGTGAGCTCTGTGTCCATGTGCCGTTACGGGGCAGGACCAGACGCTGTGCAGTCGCTGACAATCCGGCCTGTCTCCCTCCTTCCACCGAGGACACCGGGCCCCTGCCCCTCACAGGGTCCCACCCGCTCTGGGTCCTCAGCATCAGTTCATTAAAGAAGTGAATCTCTCACATAAATGAATACCCTCTTAGACTTCATCTCCTCACATTGACTTACGAATCTTATACTGTAGCTTTACTATTTTTTTTTTTAACTAGGGGAAGTTAGGTTTTTTTGTTCAGATATTTAATAAACATTTTCAGTAATGCTGACTGCCTGTAGTTATGTGTATCTAGCAGTGGGAATGGTTTAATGTTCAAAGATACTTTATACATAAATGCAAGTCCCTGACGACTGATCCAGAACAGAACCTGAGCAGATTCTATACTCAGGGCCCAAAATTAATGTTTCTTAAGACATTCTGGGAACTAACCCAGCCCAGCCTGCTTCGTGGACAAGCAGTCCGTACTGTGAGCCTGACTAAAAGAGCGGGGAGCACTAGAGAGAACTGACTTTTAGGCTGAGGTTATGGAGGGCGCACAGGCAGCTGGAAGCGGGAGCACGGGGGCCTGTGTGCCCTCTGCGGTGGAGGCATGACTTCACCGTCCAGGGGCTCGGCCCGGACAGGGACCTCCATACAGTCTCACTCAGTTCCCAGTTTTCAAATAGTCCCCTTTTAGAAATCTTTGTAACATAATCTGTTACCTGCATAGGATTATAGGATTTGAATGGATCTTTAAAAGAAACATTTTGGACATACAATGAAACACTTTGTAAATTGGCATCACAGGGAGTCTGTTTTGTAACACTGTAAAATCGATTGGTGGTGGCGGGGTAAAACCAAAATACTGTCTTATTCAGGAAGAGGAGCAGCTCTCTTCAAATGACTCCGTGTTTTGTCCGTTTCTCCAAATAGAATGGTTCAGAAGCACGTGGACCTATAAGGATGACCCGTGCCAGAAATACTACGAGCTCTTACTCGTCAACCCTGTTTTGTTGGTACCACCAACAAAGGTATGGGATATGTCTGTGAAAATTACATGTACAAAGTAAGTTCAAACACCCTTGCATATGTTAAACATTGCAGGTGTTTTTAATTTTTATTGATTTGAGAGAGGGAGCACAAGAGAAACATTGATTTGTTTTACTTATTTATGCACTCATTGGTTGATGCTTGTGTGTGTCCTAACTGGACACACGATCGAACCTGCAGCCTTTGTGTATCTAGGGTGACGCTTTAACCAGGTGAGCTACCTGGCCAGGGCAAAAATTGTTAGGTTTTTTTTTTTTTTTTTTAGTCTTTTGCTAATAACCTTTGTTCTAGAAAGAATATACTTCCATTGCAGTGATTTTTCACATTTTTCAAGGCATATGATAGCATTTTATTTTATTTTAAAAATATATCTTTATTGATTTCAGAAAGAAAGGGAGAGAGAAAGAGAGAAACATCAATGATGAGAGAGAATTACTGACCGGCTGCCTCCTGCACGTCTCCTACTGGGGATCAAGCCCACAAGCCAGGCCTGTGCCCTTGACCAGAATCGAACCTGGGACCCTTCAGTCTGCAGGCTGATGCTCTGTCCACTGAGCCAAACCAGCCAGGGCCTATGACAGCATTTTAACTTGTGTCACGTGGGTCTCTGCCCCGGGCGTTGGGCGCATTCTGTGTGCCTGTCGTGGGAGGGGAAATGAAGCTGCTTTTACATTTCTAGGCCCTGGCAGTGACGCTCACCAACTTCGTGGTGGAGCCGCTCAAGTACGTCGGGAAGGGGATGGGCGAGTTCATCAGAGCGCTCATGAAGGAGATCCCGGGGGTCCTGCACATCCCCGTGCTCATCGTCATGGCACTGGCAGCCGTGGTCAGTACAGAGCCTTACGGCCAAAGGCGTTGGGGGAATCCGGCCAGGTCACGCCTGCTGGCTGGAAAGGGGACTTCTGGGGGTACCGCTGTGTGCGTGCTTCCGCGTGTGGGCCTCTCAGCAGGATGGTGCTCAGCTTGGATTGTGGTGCCATGGCAGGGACTTAGAAAAGACCCTCCTTTCAGTTGGTTCTTTGCACCCGTGGTGTTACACACACAGTCAATTGTGTGTGTTTTTTATCCTCACCCGAGGATATTTTTCCATTGATTTTTAGAGAGAGTGGAAGGGAGGGAGAGTCAGAGAGAAACATCAATGTGAGAGAGAGACATGGTTGCCTCTTGCACAGGCCCGACCAGGCCCAGGGAACCTGCAACCAAGGTATGTGCCCTTCACCAGAATCGAACCCAGGACTCTTCAGTCCGAGAGCTGACACTCTTAACCACTGAGCTAAACTGGCTAGGGCCCAAATACAGGTTTTCATTGTTTTTTTTGTTTTGTTTTGTTTTTTCTTAGAAAAAGGGGGAAGAGAAACATTGATCAGTTGCCTTCCCTACATGCTTGCCTGGGAATCAAACCCAAGGCCCTTCAGTGCATGGGGCCACTTTAGAATGCCGCTCTGCGCACACACACGCCCAGGCGCCTTCAGCGAGGACGGCACTGAAGCCAGAGGCGCCAGTACACCCCACGGAGCGCTGGGAGGAGAGCCCGCCCGCGTCTCGGGCCTCCCCGCACTCCAGGGCCGGCGAACGGCTGCCTAGCGGGCCCACAGCCTGCCCCTCAGGGCCTGTGGGGCGGGAGCTAAGCCACATTTGTGTTGGGGGAAAAAACCTACTAAAGAATGTTTGCATGACCGTGCTCAGCTGAGCAGTCTCAGCATTTACCGTAGGCGATGGGTGAATGTAGCAGCAGCTGTGCAGTGATCAGTGTCTTCCCATGGAAATTCCTACGCAGCCAACTGCCGTTGTTATAATTCAATCAAACTCTAGCTGCTTGAGAAGTCTACTTAATACTGAGTGATTTCTCCATTTTTGTTGGCTCCTCTGGCCCCGTATTAAAGAAGAGCCTTGTAATGAAAAGAACAAACAGATCAATGAACATGGCTGTGTCTACAAATGCTGCAAGTTATGTAATCCTGTCCGCATTCGAAGGAACAGCCCCTCTAGTGTAAGTGAGCCTTCACGTCCTCAGAAACGCGCTGTCTCTTCCTTCCAGAGCTTCTGCTACGGTGCTGGACAGTCCATCTTTATGCTGCGACTCATCGGCGGTCCGGCCCGGGAGCCCGCCCCGGCTCTGCAGCCGGGTGACAAGCACCGGCAGCAGGAGCTTGGCTATGGAGCCCGTGGCGGAGCAGGTGATGCAGGTTTTGCTTCTCGGGGCCAGATCGGTGCCTCTGAGCAGGGCCCTCACGGAAGGCGGTGTGCGGGTGGAAGAGATGTTGGGAGAGAGCGAGCTGTGGACGGGAGCTTTCAGACTGGCCGCCAGAGCCCCGAAGTGCTCCGGGCGGCGGATATTCCAGACGCGGAGGCGCCGGAGCGGCCCGAGGCGCGCAGTGTAAGTCAGCGCGTTTCCTGTCCTCGCTCTAGGCCCGGCGCTGTGGCCGCGCTGCCCTCTGCTCTGTTCCAGCTGCATCCCACTGTGTCTTAGCCACTCTCCCCTCGCTGGTCAGTTAGTGCGTCTCCATAGAAGAGGTGAGATGGCTGTGAGTCTCTTCAGCAAGTTTGTTAGCACAGAGGGAGTTTCCTAGAGTTCCCGGGCCTGAGCATGGCCGACGCCTCCGCCTTGGGGGGAGAGGGAAGGCTCCCCGAGCGCCGGCGACCCACAGGAGCCGAGTCTTGGCTGGAAGAGGGGACGGGGATCAAGAACCTCGTCCTGCCGATTTGTCATTGGCTGGTGACTGCTTTTGACCTGCAGGATGATGAGGCCTTTTCCCCACCATTATTTAAAGGGACATTTCCTTTTGTGTGTGTGTGTTTATCCTAACCCAGGATATTTTTCCATTGATTTTTAGCGTGGAAGGGAGGGGGAGAGACAACCATCCATGTGAGAGAGACATGAATTGGTTGCCTCTTGCACATGCCCGACCAGGGCTGGGGGTTGAGCTCATAAACCAGGTATGGGCTCTTGACCGGAATCGATCCTGGGACCCTCCAGTCTGCAGGCTGATGCTCTGTCCACTGAGCCAAACCAGCGAAGGCGACATTTCCATTTTTGTTTGAGAGGAATTTGCATTGTCATTTACAAAGTTTAAGTTGCGAGTGTAAAGCTTTGGAAAATGGTAGGAACACAGGAGAGCTGAGGAATGTATAGATGTCCTCCCCACGCAGTTCCTTATAAGCAGGAATCTGCATGGAAACTGGAGGTGCTCCTCGGCTTTATAAGGCTTCCCTGTCACTCACCTTGAGAATCCTCCTGTGACTTCCCGTCACACCGCACGTGGAGTAGAAGCCCAAGTTGTCCCCGTGGCCCAGGGCCCCCTGCCCAGCCCACCTCTCCTGCTGCCGCCCAGCTCCCTCGCTGCACTCAGAGCCTCTGGGCCTGGTGCTCACCATCCGGAATCATCCCCCACAGCCTCTCCATTCCTTCACGCCTCTCCTCACTGAGCCCCTTTCAGCCCACTTCCAGGTGATGCTTTGCTAATGTGTTTGCTGCCGGTTCTCTCCCCAACCGAAACGGAAGTCCCGGTGAGGGAGGGTCCTCCTGGTCTGTCCCCGCAGTGCCCCCAGCATCAGGCACTGGTCTGTGCTCAGCACCTGCTTGTCAGGTGCTTCCTCTCACCAGGCACCAGGCCTGACGGCCCGTGTCCTCAGTGTCCCGCTCCCCCACGGGGTCCCTGAGGCTGAAGGTGTCATTGCAGCCCAGCATTAGGTTCAGATTTGCACAGAAACTCGTTAGACATGGTTACCAGCTTTTCTCATCGTTACGGAAACAGTTGGAACAAAATGTGCTTCTGTGCTTTCTAGGCCAGAGAGACTGAGGGAGCCCCGGGAGAGAGCGCGCCGGCACAGGGCAGCACCGAGAGCAGCCGGAGTCCTGAGCCCGGCCCTGGCCAGGGGGCGCCAGGGATGGCGGAAGGCCCTGCAGCGGGAAAGGCTCCCCTCAGGACTCAGGACACAGGCAGCCCTGAGGAGGGCGGCACGCCCCACCCAGCAAGCACGGCCACCGTGGGAGCAGGCGGGAGGGACCCGGCCGGCGGCCCATGAGGCCAGAGGAGCCCTGACTCGCACCACAGCTTGGAGGCCATCTTTCCGTCAAGAATCTTGTAATGTACACTCTTCACAGCTGTTCACTACAGGTTTCTGACATTTACTCCAAAAACGTGCCAACCTAAGCGTTAATATTTTTACTGACAGTCAGAATTAACAGACGTATTTCTGTTCATTTAACTTCTTTTATCTGTCTTATGTATTCTCTTTGATGTTAAGGTACATCCCATAGAGTTTTGAAGTATTAATTGTGGAACAAGGTCTCATAGGTGAGCCAGGATGGCAGGCAGTGCTGATGCCGAGTAATTAAGGAAGCCGATAGGAATGGGGGACATTGAACAGGAAGTGTTCTTGTTTACAGGCCTGTTCAGGGCCTGGGAACCAAAGCGTGTGCTGCCTGGTGAGTCCTGTGATACCTGCTTCAGTCTGGAGACTGATTTGTTCACTGCACGGCACCCCAGAGGGGTGGGCACTCACAAACCATTTTTAGAAAAATATATTTTATTGATTTTTTTACAGAGAGGAAAGGGAGGGATTGAGAGTTAGAAACATCCATGAGACAGAAACAATCAGCTGCCTCCTGCACACCCCCCACTGGGGATGTGCTCACAACGAAGGTACATGCCCTTGACCGGAATTGAACCCGGGACCCTTGAGTCTGTAGGCTGACGCTCTATCCACTGAGCCGAACAGGCTAGGGCTCACAAACCATTTTTAAGGAAAGTCCACTGGAGCCCAGTTCACTCTTCATGTCCTGCAGCATCTCCCAGGCCGTGGGCCTGCATCATCAGCACCCGTGTCTGCAGGCGGCGCCCCATCAGAGTGGCTTTGAGTCTCATGTTACATCTTAACTCACAGCTGCTGCTGGGGCTGCTGTCACCTCGGACAGGCTGGAGATCGCGGGGGACAGTGGGGGCAGCTTGTGCGGTAATCTCGGCTCAGGTAGGGAGTGGCGTCGGAGTGGCTCTGTTCTCCCCACGTGGTGAAGGGCGCTCAGAACGCCAGCAGCGCGGGCTGTTAGCTGTGACAGTATCTTACATCCCAGCAAACCATGTGGCCAGGGCGCACAGTCCTCATTTTTAGAGGCTGCACATGGAGGAGAATGCCGTGGGGAAAACGGAATGGGTGTTTTCCCTAACTACAGACAGGTGATACAGTCAACATTTTAAATTAGTTATTCTGATTTTTAAAACTATCCCTTACTTTAAACTGGGGGGGAGAGGGGAACTTATAAGTTTTGCTGGTTGGTAGCTAGAACATGTTTGCTGGTTGGAGCTAGCCAGAAAGCCAGTCTCACATACATTTAGGAGCCTTTGTTTATCACAGTAAAGGTGACGTTCAGCAGCTCCAAGAATGATGCCAGTCGGGAGTAGTCTTAAAGGTGCCCTCCAGGTGTGTGTTTCAGAAAAAAATTTATTCAAAGCATTTGCTTTCTGATGGCTTTGAACAATGTTTTCTTTTTTTCTTTTTTTAATATATTTTATTGATTTTTTACAGAGAGAAAGAGGGAGGGATAGAGAGAAACATCGATGACATCGATCAGCTGCCTCTTGCACATCCCCTGCTGGGGATGTGCCCACAACCAAGGTACATGCCCTTGACCGGAATCGAACCTGGGACCTTGCAGTCCGCAGGCCACGCTCTAGCCACTGAGCCAAACCAGTTTCCGTGAAAATGTTTATTTTTCAACTACAGCTTTCATTTAACATTGTTGTGTCAGTTTCAGGTGTACAGCATGATGCCCAGACAATCACACACTTTATGAAGTGGTCCCCCAATGTTTCTAGTGCCCACCTGGCACCGTACATGGTTATGGCCATATTATTGAGTGTTATTCCCTGTGCTGTCCGTCTGGTAAGCTTTTTACATGAAATCTAGTTTAATATTGCAAACATCATTAGTATTTCATCAGATGATTTTTTCCAAGAAACACACAAAGAATTGTGTACAAAGGTTTATAACACTAGGCATGTAGTGAACTAATGGCCAGGTGCCCGCGGTTTGACATAGATTTGGTGGTGGAACGAGACCTGTTGGCTAAGGGGACCTGCTCTGGGTGGAGCTGCCCTGAGCCCGGTGCATGCGGGGCAGCCAGACCAGACAGGGCGGAGCCGGGCCCTCTGCTCTCCTCGCTGCTGTACAATCCCACGCAACTCTGCCAGCAGCCTCCACGTAAGCTCCCCTTTGACTTTACCTGTCAGATGGCCATTTGGGATGAGATCTTCTGGGACCACCAGCAAGGCAGCCAGCCTGCCGTTGGTAGCAAGGCAGGGAAGACCCACGAGAGCAAGTGGAGCGTGCCCAGGCCAGTTTATGACAGGGAGGCCTGCGGAGGGCCAGCCAGTGTTATCACTGATAGGAAGGCTTAGAGACGCGCTTTGAGAATCCGAGTGGTGGTGGCCGTTTTTAAAAGCAGATTTTAAATGGAATAATGTTGAATGTTTACAGGGTCTAAGAAGTACCATATACACACAATAAACACTTATTTTTATATTACTCCGGTTGGTACGCTTATCTTTGCTCATTGAATATTCTTACAAGATAAAGCCCATGAAACTCGTGTGCACTTTTTAAACGGAGGCAACTCTAGGACCTTGTACCCGTAGAGAACACACACGCTGTGATACAATCCAGTGTTACCTGAGCACTTTCACCAAAACTTCTGACAAGAATGTGTGTGCACCCCCCCCCCCCCCCCCCCAAGAAGCGCTTAATGTAATTCCAGGTTGTGTAACCGTTTGGAGTCATCCTCACTGTTTGCCGGTCAGACCCACAGAGGACTTGTAGACAGCCGGGTCCCGATGTGCCGCACCGAGGTGAATGCGCTCCGTGCTCACTTGGCATCAGGTCAGGCTCTGCTCCGTCCTTCGTTTTGCTGAACGTTCCTGCGTCGTGTCCTGTTCCATGTCCTTGTGAACACCTTCCCGCTTCTGGGAAGAGGCTTCATGGCGAGGGAAGTAGGTCCTCGCCTCCGTCTGTCAGACTGAAATCTCAGTTTTTCTGTTCCCTGTTTCTGTGACACGACCACATTGTGGCTTCTAACGTTAGGTCCTAGGCAGTCTCACAGCAGTATTTTGCAATAAAGGATACAATTCTGAACCATGTATACATACATGTCTACATCTACATGGATCGTATGGTCACGTGCCACGTGAGGATGATGTGGTCCACAACAGACCACTTACATGGTGGTGGCCCCATCAGATTATGATGGAGCTGAAAACTCTGTCGCCAGTGACATCACAGCCATCCTGAGATCATGGCACACCCAGCCGCTCGCTGCTGGTCTGAACACCCACCCTCACAGCTGCCGCGCCGTCCAGGTCCGCCTCCTGAGGCTTTTCTCAAACGCCCCGTCAGTCAGTGGCACGTGACTGCTTAATTAAAAAGAAAATACAAAGAGCCCAAAACAAGCTAAAAGAAGTTTATTTCTTAAGAGTCTCATAATGGCTTTGGCCCAAAAACATATTGAAAATAGATTTGTTTTGAGGGGAGGAGGAGGGAAGGAGACCTAGATTTTTTATGGACTATTTTATATAACTAAACATTGGTCAAGCATGTTTTTCTAGACAACATGCTTGCTCTCTACATGTTAAGTAAAAAAAAAAAAAAGCCACTGTCAACGAAGTGCTTAAAAATAGGATCTCAGAAAGGGGACTGGGAGTCCGGTTTGTCTAACTTTCTACTTTACGCACCGAGGCCCAGGACTAGGGAGCTGGAGGACAGTCCCAGGCAGGATCACGGAAGCACCTTCTCAGCCGCATCCACAAAGCACGTGAGTGTCCATGTTCATAACACGGCATGATACACGCCAAGGTGTACGCCGCCCTCACAGCCTGAGCGCTGTTGTATGCCGTAAACCTCCTCCTCTCAAGGAAAAGGTGCAGCTCCTCGCAGCGTTCTTTAAGAAACACGCCCACCGTAACTAGTGGCTTATTTTCTTCCCGAGTTCTTAA
Source organism: Pipistrellus kuhlii (assembly GCF_014108245.1). Classification (NCBI taxonomy): domain Eukaryota; kingdom Metazoa; phylum Chordata; class Mammalia; order Chiroptera; family Vespertilionidae; genus Pipistrellus; species Pipistrellus kuhlii. The sequence continues at coordinate 5,270,201 of NW_023425523.1, forward strand.
ATTCCAACAGAGCATCGCTTTGCAAACAGCCCTTCAGCCCAAAAGCAGCGTCTCTGTTTTGATCTCTTTGTAAGAGAACTCTCTGTTCATCCATTCTTTTCGCCTGAGACCGTAAAATGAGGCTGAAAAAGTCCTCGTCGGGGACCGTCGGCCCCTTGGTGGCAGTGGGGGGCGGAGCACATCTCTGGTCGTCCAGCCTGGACCCCTGAAAGCAAGGAGAGCGGTTAGCACCACTGATGATGACAACCGTGGGTATTTCATAAATGACTTATATGTTGCAGTGGTTTCCTGATATTCTGAGTTTGAATGCGTTGAATTTTGTCAAATGCTTTTTATTCATTAATTGAGATGATTGTGTTATTTTCTCTACATTCTATTTGTGTGGTGTATTAGATCAAGTTCCACACAGTCTTGTATTCCAGGAATAAGTCTCAGCTGGTCATGGCATATAATCCTTTCAATATGCTGCTGAGTTCTGTTTGCTAGAATGTTGATGACTTCTGCCTCTGTATTCAAAAGGACATTGGTGTCCTGTTAGCTTTGGTATGAGGGCAATACACTGGCCTCAGAATGACTCCTAAAGCACAAGAAGGCTTCCCTTCAGTTTGGAGGAAGAGTTGAAGCAACATTGATGTTAATTCTTATATGTTTGGTAGGATTCACCTGTGCAGGCATCAGGTCTGACTTTCTGTCAGGTCTTTGATTACGGAAAGAATCTCCTTAGAAATTATGGATCTACTTTAAATGTCATTTTCTTGGTTGGACAAATAACTAGAAACACAATCTCATCCAGGTTACCCAACTTATTGGCATATTATATTCATAGTTTCCTGTAATTTTTATTTCTGTAGAAGCAGGAATAATGCCCACTTTCATTTCTGATTTTAGCAATTGAGGCCTCATCTTTTTCTTAGGCTAGCTAGAGGTCAGTCTTTTCAAAGAACCAGCATTTGATTTTGTTGACTTTCTCTATTTTCTGTTATATTTCTGCTCTCATCTTTATTATTTCTTTCCTTCTGCTAGGTTTGGGTTTAGTTTGTTCCTTTTAGCTCCTTAAGTCGTAAACATAGGTTGACTTGACATCTTTTCTTTTAATGTCAGCAGCATTTACAGCTGTAAATTTTCCCCAAGCCCTGCCTCCTGTAAGCTTTAGAACACTCTTAATTTTGTAATTTGTCCAATTCCTTGTTATTGCCTCTAACTTGATGCCATTGTGGTTGGAAAGACATTTGGTAGGGTGCCTATCTTAGATCCGGGTGCTTTCCTGGTTGGTTGGTCCACTATTGAGCGGTTGTACTGCAGGCTCCACCTACGGCTGTAGAAACGCCCCTCCCCTTTGAGCTCTGTCCGCGTTGGCTGCAGAATTTCCTGGGTCCCTGGGATCACGGTTCCTTTTCACGTCTAAACTACTACCTGGCATGTGCTTCTCCCCCTTCTCCCTGGTTTCCAGGCAAAACACCGGCCTTGGTTAGAGCTGCTCTCCTGCTATGACTGCAGAAGACGTCCAGCAGCCCCCAGTGTGACTAGTTACCTCGAGTGTCCTCAGCACAGGCAGTCTGTTCCTTTCATAAAGGGTCAGCTGTGCTCCACTTCCTTTCTTTTCCGTGTTTGGCCCTACCACTTCTTCTGCTGAGAACACAGAAGCACCCAGTGAACTCCTGCTTGCTCCCCCCTCCCGGTGTGTTCGCTCTGCCTCCTGCAGCTCCAGCTCTCCTACCTCCCCTTTCATGTCACTGGACAGTACCTCTCAGGATTACTAATCATCTCAGCCATCACCTAACAGGCTGTTAGCAGCACCTGGCACAGGTGAGCGTCCCTTGAACCCCTGCTGCACATGGCTCTCCCCTCTCGGGGCTCCGGCTGGTCCACACGTGCCTCTATCGGCTGGATCTGGAGCGCTGAGTCCTCTGCTTCCTCCTCTCCTGCTCAGGTGTCACCTTGTCCCAGGGCTTTGGTACCAGCTACCACTGCTGACTCCCAGTTACTGCTCTGTGGGTCACACTTTCACATCCGGTTGCCTTCTGAACGTGAATGTCTGGTTAGGGCCCTCGATTAACGTAAACGGCGTGGAACTCGCTGTTTCTCCCCAGTCAGGCTTCTCCTCTGCCTTCCCGTTGCATTAAATGGCACCGTTCACCCCACAAAGCTGAGCCATCCTTGACTCTGTCCTGCCCGCCATCTGACTGTCACTCTGCCCAATTCCCACGTTAGTTCCCACTGACAGCCAGGATGATCGTGCAGACCCTCCAGTATCTTCCCCTCACTCTGCCCACCTGGGACTTGCCTTCTCGTTGTGGAGGCCCTTTCACGGGCTGACTGCTTTGCCTCCGTCAGGCCTCTCTTCAGAAATGTCTTCCCAAACCACACCTACCGCAGACCCTCCTCCCACCAGCAGCCCTTTATCTTGCTGCCTGGCTTATACTAGTATCTATGCAAACTTAGCCAATGCCTCTCCCGTATCTAGAATAGGACCCAGAAAGAATGAGGGCCACCCAGAGGAAAGGCCTTAGTGAGAAGAAGCATTGTTTTCCATGAGCACACAGGCTGGTAATCATTAAAACCGCCAACACGTGAAAGCCGTTGTGCTCGGAGCATTTTCCCAAACGCTAACTGGCTAGGAAGGGCCTCCACTGCCTTAGCCACCAGCTGCTCCTGAGGCCGCTCCCAACCGAGGGCAGAGGGCTCTTCATCCTTTGAGTCTTCTCTCCACGTCGGCTCACCAGCCGAAAGAACTCCCAACAGCCCTCCCCTCCACAGTCCAAATCCAGCCAGACAGCATGACAAGCACCCACCTGGCACTTGACGAGGATGTCGAAGAAGTCGTCGTCAGGCTCCCTGTCACTCGTCACCAGGTGGCCCAGGACTGGCTGGTGGTGGTTCGGGGTCAGACGCAGCCCCGGCAGGTTGCTGACACTGGCCCTCTGGTCGTCCAGGCGGCGGCTCTGCGAGCTGGCCAGGAGGTCCAGAAACTCGTCCGTGTTGGGGGACACCACGGAGACAGACAGTGCTGCGAACAGGGAAACGGCCCGGACATCAGGCATACTAGTATGGACCGGCTCCTTCCTGCTTAGCTGTCTGGTGGACAGGGACGGGGAGTGGATCCAGAGAACCCTCACATCCGGTTGGGGGTGCTGCCCATGGTGCTGCATTTCCCTTTGTGCAGAGCTCCACTTTAGAAGGTAAATACGGTAGCTGTTTCTCTTCCTTAATGTGTCTGACGGGAAGTGTTTTTATTCCACGCCCTGGGAAGGAGCCTTCGCGCTAATAACTCAGTGAATGCTGAGGGCTGGCGCCCAGGGCAGCGGGAGTCACCTGATCAGTGTCGTCCCATACACCAAAAGGTGTGAGCTCCATCCCTGGTCTGGGTTCACATGGAGGCAACCAATGGAAGTTTCTCTCCTTCCCTTCCTCTCTATCCTCAGGTGAGGATTAAAAAAAAAAAGGTCTAAGCCTCACCCCCAGTACTAACTGAATGCGTTTTACATGAACTGTAGTTTATTCCCTCAGAGCAGAGGCAGAGGCACTGGGGAACTGACACTGCTCGTTCGGATGGTGTCTGGGCTCAGCTGCCGGGCCTCCCTGAGAGCCGAGTCCTTGGGACCCGAAGGGAGGGGGAGCACGGGGGCAGCGGTGACTCACGTCTCAGCTTCCCTCTCGGGGGGGTGGACGGCGCCGTGCCGGAAGCCGTCCCGCAGGTCTTGTCCCGGAGGCAGCACCGCTGGTCGTCCATCCGGTTGCTCTGAAACCGGCTCAGGAGGTCAAAAAAGCCTTCCTCTCCTGTCGTGTCCGCACTGAGTTTCTGAGACAGAGAGGAAAGCTGAGGATCCCAGCAGCATCCTCAGGCCATCAGTGGGACAACATGAGGGTTAAAAATGGGCCTTTTTTTAGTAAAAGGAATCCGTGATGTCAGTGCTGCTATTGAAAAGCATTTGTAGTGACTTTACTTTTTTAATCCTGTATTTCTGGGCTAATGTCAGGGGCCTCGGACGCTGCTTCAGGTCCTGAGTGAATCGTGCAAGTGTCAGTGACGGGCATCGCCTTGGGCATACCTCGTTGCCAGCTCCTCTGGCACTTTGGGGCCACCCTACAATAGGGTCACATGAACACAGCTCAGATACCTGGACAGGTGACCTGATAACCAGCTACTGAGTGACTAACAGGGAGCGCATGTACAGTGTGGAGGCAGGCACTGGGCTGACAGCGTGAGATCTCGTCACCCCACTCAGAACAGTGTGCAACTTAGACGTGCGTTTACTCTGGAGTTTCCAATGTAATATATTTGGACTGCGGTTGGTCACAGGTGACGGAAACCTTGGAGAGCAAACTCGGAGAAGAGAGAACTGTACTCACACCTTACTTCAAACACACGTACCCTCTGGGGATTGGGAACGCGGTGCTCAGTGGAGTTCCTGGTGTCTTGGAGGACTTTAGTGGAGGTACTGGTTTTGTATTTCTTCCCCTTCAATCTGTTGACAAAGAGTAGCTTTGCAGAAGGTTTGGCAATGAGGGGTTTTTGTTTAGCAAGAAGTTCACTGTTCCAGTTCTGTACCTGCCGAATGATAAAGGCGCATGTAAAGCAGAGCGAGAAGCAAACCCCTCTGGTTCCCTAGAATAGTAACCTGCCATCCTCTCAGTACTGGGGGTGAGTCTTATGCTTTTTAGAGAGGAAGGGAAGAGAAACTTTGGTTGGTTGCCTCCCATATGAACCCTGACCTGGGATGGAGCTCACAACCCTTTGGTGTATGGGACGACACTCCAGCCAACTGAACCGCCCCGCTGGGGCGAGGCTTACATCTTTAAACAAACCCCTTCTTGCCAGGTAGCTCACTATTTCAATAGCTTGAATCAAATATATAATACACACACTGTAGATTTCTCATTATCAAAACAATATGGTGGCTTTTAAAAACCTAAGAATAAGAAACAAAGTTTGCCAAAATTCCATAAAAATTAAATTTGAATAGTCAGAGAAAGAGCCAAGGTTTCATTCTGGGTGTTGGATATCTAAGAGCTTAACCGCAAAATTTAACACCTAAAACTTACACAGCATTTTTGGTCAAGAGAGCTGTGCTGCTTTCACTAACAATACTAAATTCTCAATAGGCAAAATCTAATCAAACTTATGTGACCTGGTTTAAACACAGGTAATAACCTTTTTAAAAAATGGTTAGATTTTCCTTTCTAAATTTCATTTTTCTATTAGAGTTGGCATACAATATTACCTTAGTTTCAGGTGTCCAACAGTGGTTAGACGTGTATGTAACTTGCAAAGTGACCCTGCCCCATTAAATCTGGTCCCACCTGGCACCATATGTAGTTACATTATTACCATATTCCATATTTAGTAATTGCCAATTTCTAAATCCTTTTCACCCAGCCCTCCATCCCCCTCCCATCTGGCAACCCTCAGTTTGCTCTCTGTGGTTTGAATGCACAGGAAAAATATATACTATTACACACCTGAAACCAATGCAACCTCAACAACAACAAAAAAAAGAGATCTTACATGAGGGAGGAAAGCACCATGTATATTTTTTGGAAGTTACAAATTTTGTGAGTAGCCAGCTCTGTAAATAGGAATCCATGAATAGTGAGAATCAACTGTACATTAAAAATAATTTTGTCATTTTATTAAAAAATTAATTAAAATAGCCCAGCGTGGCTCAGTAGTTGAGTGTCAATCTATGAACCAGGAGGTCACAGTTTGATTCCCCATCAGGGCATATGCCCGGGTTATGGGCTCAATCCCCTGTGTGGAGAGCAGGAAGCAGCTGATCAATGATTATCATCATTGATGTTTCTTCCTCTCTGAAGTAAAAAAATTTTCCAAGTTACTAAAATATTTTTATAACAGTTCAAGAAATTTAAAATATAAAAACTACCCACCTTTTCTGGTGTTAATTTCATAAGTTCCATGTTTTCCATACTGTGTCGGCGTCCAAACTTGGGGCGTGCACCTTTGTAAAAAAGCAATTTAAATAAACCAGGGAGACCTTACCACCACAAATTCAGCATCATTCTGGCATTTGTTATTGAATTTTAAAGTCTGTTACACAAACCCCTATGGAAGTAGGAAATCTGTACAAACATGTTCTTTTAAGAATAATTTTCTAGACCTAGCTGGTTTTGGCATCAGCCTGCGGACTGAAAGGTCCCAGGTTCTGTTGCAGGCTCGATCCCCACTAAGAGGCGTGCAGGAGGCAGCCAGTCAATGATTCTTTATCATTGATGTTTTGCTCCCTCTCTGAAATCAATAAAAAAATATATTTTTCAAAAAAGAAAATAACTCTCTATAGAAATAGACTATGCCCTCCCTCTCAAAGATTTTAATGTAAGAAAGTTACATTTTGGTTGGAAACTAATTTGGGTTACTAACATTAACTCTTAATTTAGAAAAAGCCTTTATAATAATTGTCTTCATACTATCTAATGTCTTAAAAATAAACCAAAACGAACTGGAGAGGGGTTTAAATAAGTAAAAACATAAGGAAAAGGCTTTAGACCTTCAATTTTGGGGTAAAAACCAAAATAACAGCCAAGCACTATAACTTCAGAGTTACCCATTTCATTTACGATCTCATTAGAGGACAGATTTACTGCCTGTCAGGAAATAGGTTAAAAAGTTCAAGTTTTTCATTAAATATAACTTTCATTTACCCTCAATCTTTTAAAAACAAGCAGTATTTTAAAAGGCATAATATAAAGAAAATTCAATACCTACACAGCTTAAAAAATAAACTGTTACCAACACATTAACTCCCCCAACACTGTCCCTTTTTCTTCCTATAATTTTTCATATTTTCATTACTTATTTATATAGCTAAGCAATAAAGCTTATTATATACATTATATAAATGGTCTCATACTGGACATACCCTCTAACTAGCGGTCGCCAACTTTCAGACCTCGAGGACCACTCCACCGGTTGGCGACTACTACTCTAACTTACTTCCTTGGAGCTCCCTTACATTTGAGAGATTCATCCAAGTTGATACGTATAACTTAGTTTAACTTTCATTGCCTTTCCAAGATAGGAAATTACTTACATATCCATTTTACTCAGATAGATATTTAGTTGCTCCCCTATTTTTTATTATAAGTGATACTACTCAGAAATTCCTGGACCTTAGTGTGCAAGTGCCTCTCCCAGTTTGGATGCTGGGGTTTGTAACGAGCAGAACTGCTGGACCATAAGGTTGGTACACCTTGAACTTTACCAGAGTGTTGCCAAGTTCAAAACAGACCAATTTCTATTCCAGTCAAGACTGCAGAAGATTCCATTTCCCACGTGGCTTCAATCCTGGTGTCACCAGGCCCTTCCCCTCTATGCACAGGTTTCAGTGTTGCCCACTGTGATTTTCCCCAATTCAGTGAAGTTAAAAATCTGAGTACCTCACCGTGGGCTGTTGGTTTCTTCTGTTCACCGCTTTTGCCCATTTTTTGGTTGGGTTATTTATCTTGGTCCTAATTCACAGGGGTTCTTACACAGTGAGAACACAAATCCCTTTTTAATCACACCGTGTGGCAATGTCCTGTCTGTTTTGCCTCTTCATGGTTTGTGTTAATGAAGTTCTTAATTTCAACGCCAATCTCTCCCTTGGGGGTTTGTTTTCCGCCTGAGACATCTTCCCCTCGGGCATCAGAGAGGTCCTCTCCCTGCAGAGGCAGCACCACACTCAGGAGACCGCCCCGCCCTCGGGCAGTTCCTCTGACCGGTGTTTGCATCATAGACACGGTGTGTGGGGTCACTGTCATTTTCTGTGAGGGGTCAAGTGCAGTGCCTGATAGTCAGCAATGTCAGCAGCCTCTCTGCTGCTCTGTTTTCCATATTTAAATCTTACCTCACAAAAATAAATCCTTGCTGGAGTGAACAGTTTCCATATATGCAAGGCATATAAATACAGGTTCTACCTTTCCTCCCTCGGGTCTGTCTCTATGCCTACATCACACAGTTTTAGTTGCTGTAGCTTTAAAATCTTTATACCTGTGGAGGATGTCAAGACATGATCCCATTTCTTGTTTTTCATGCTTTGCTTTCAGTTCTCAGGCCTTTTTTTTCATATACATTGAATGAAAGTGACCTCATCAAGTTTCCCAAAATAACTCACGAATAGCTTGGTAGTGCATTACATTTACATCAGTTGGGAAAACTGACATCCTTCTTTAGTGTTCCGACTTGAGTGATTACAGGGTTACAGGCTTGCTTCCCGGGGGGGGGGGGACGGACGGACACGACGACGACGACGACGACGACTTCAGCAGACAGCCCATCAATATTTCTCTTTCTCTCTTTCTCAAATCAATAAACTTTTAAAAACCACATTAAATTCACTGCTGGACCTGGTATGCTAATATCGTTTAGAATTTCTACATCTATGCTCAAGAGACTGGCCTATAATTTACCTTTCTTGTATTGTTCCTGTCTAGTCTGAAAATCAAGGTTATACTGTTCTCAGGAAGACAGATCTATACAATTCTATGGAAGGATGGAATCAGTTTTCTTCAGTGTTTGGTAGACCTCACTAGTGAAATCATCTGGGCCAGGCACTGTGTTAGTGGGAAGCTTATGTCCACTTCTTTTTTTCTCTCTTGAGTAATCTTGCTATAGATCTGTTAGGCTTTTTATAAAGAACCAAATTTCAGTTTTTGAAAATCTCCCAAATCCGTTTTAATGTCATTAACCTATGTTAATAAAATGTTTAACTTCCCATGTTATATTTTCTCTGGATTTGGTGAACATGTGATAACCAATTTAAATGTAAACCTTAAGGATGCAGTTGGGTTTTGAAGACCCATCACTTACCGTGCGAGCTGTTATCAATTTCAATGTTTTCAGACATCACGGAGTTGTTGGTGCTGTAGCTCAGCCCGAGAACCATCTGAAGGTCTGAGAGATTCAGCCGTGCTGTTAGCTCGCCGCTGCTGTCCCCGACCTACAATCACAGCGTGTGTGTTAGAGGGAGGACAGAGAACGGTGAAGACTAGCTGAAAATGTTGTAAGCTGAATGAAAATAGTTATATTGGAATTCTGAGACTATGAATTAAATGGGGTTTTTGTAGAAGAAAAGGAAAGTTTCTAAAACATGACAGTAGTATAGCTAATTTTATTTGATCAGCTCTTTAGTTCTCTAAATATTAGATTCCTCTTAATCTGCGATCATCCTATATAATAAAAGACTAATATGCAAATTGACTAAGTGGTGGAACAACTGGTCGCAATGACACACAATCACCTCCCGAGGACAGACACTCAATGCAGGAGCTGCCCTCTGGTGGTCAGTGCACTCCCACAGGGAGAGAACCGCTCAGCCAGAAGCTGGGCTCATGAGCTGGTGAGAACACCTCTGTAGCAACGCTAAGGATGTCCAACTGACGGTTTAGGCCCGCTCCCCTAAGCCAGCAGTTGGACATCCTGCAAGAGGGCACAGGCATGAATGTCGTGCATCAGGCCTCTAGTATTAAATAATAGTGTGCTTCTTCTGTGACACATTAACGTGGCATCATATGACTTAAATTTCCTTAGAATCTTTTATTTCCATACTACAGTAGTAGCTAACATTTACTTATTAAGTCAATACTAGAAATTACCTTAGGCATATTCTAGTATATATGTGCTTATGCATATATATATATATATATATATAATTTGGATGTTTTTCCCCACCGATTTTTAGAGAGAGTGGAAGGGGTGGAGACAGAAAACAGCGAGGTGAGACATTGGTTGGTTGCCTCCCACCCTCGCCCGGACCACCTGGGGCCCAGGGATTAAACCTGCAACCCTTTGGTGCATGGGGCAACATTCTGACCACAGACCACTGGCCAGGGCCACTTGACATATATTATCTCATCCTTTTGATGACTTGCAAGCTAGACATCCCCATTTTACAGAAGTGAGGCTCAGAAAGGTTTCTAAGCTCTAACAGGCAGAGATGGCAGGACTGTAAGAGCCAGTCCCCACACAGTGCTTGTCCGTGGAGAACGGGGTGGTGTGTGTGTAGTCACAGCAGCACAGACCAGCCTTCCAGCTCCTTACCTCTCTCGAAATCTCCAGGTGCTTTTCAGCAAAGTGCATGGCTTGCTCGTGGTTTCCTAGGGCTGTGTATGCGTTTCCTAAGCTCCAGCATGCTCTCCCTTCACCGATTCTAGGAAATGATCAAAGCAAATTTGCTGTTTCCCAGAGGGGTGAGCGTGGTCCCGGCTGCCCAGCAGTAACTGAGGTGCACACAGCGCTCTGCATTCACGTGGTATTTGATGTAAAAACACCATCTAAATATGGAGACACCTCGAATGCCCAGAAAACTCTGAAACCCAGAGTCCAGTGTTAAACACCTTTTAAACATGCACTATATGATAAACCAATCAAGTGGCAGGGGCGGGTCTATCCCCCACCCATGTTCTCTGCAGCCCCGGTGATCATGCAGTCCGTGCATGGGCACCATGGGGGGGGGGGGGGGGGCCGCGCTCTCGGGCAGTGAGAGGTTCTCCTCTGTCCTGAGGTGAAACCTACTTTCCTAACGTGCACACACAGGCCTGCACACAGATGCTGTCCATTCATTCATTCAGTGAAAAAAGGAATTAGTCACCAACATTAACAATCAGAAGGCTTCATATAAAACTTGGGACTTCTAGCTTCTCTTAAAAAGGGTGCGGGGTGGGGGGGGGGGAGACACAGGGAGAGACAGGGCATAAGGGACCTTCCTTCCTGCTGGCGACAATGAGCTGATGGAGGAGCAGCCATCCCTGCCACATGACCGGCCGTGCCGCCCTCAGTCCCAGCCCCACTGATCTGTCAGGAGGGCGGCTGCAGGTGGCAGGACGCTGACCCAGTTGCTGACCTGGGTTCAGGGCTCCCTAGGACCAGGCTAATCCCTAACACATGCGAGTCCTTCAGACACAACTGTACAGAGGATGCTACTGAAACAGGAACTTCCTTAAACAGAAATTTAAAAGGAAACAAGAGACAATTGACTGAAAATCCCTGTTTCGCCATCACCACAGGAGCAAGGGCACTCACCTGTCCTCCAGCTCCTGAGCGATGGCCAGGTGCTTCAGGTGGTAGTCGATGGCCTTGTCGTAGTCCTGGAGCAGCGTGTAGGTGTTCCCCAGGCTGTAGCAGGACTGCGCCTCCACTGCTCTGTCTTTAAGCTGCCGAGCCAACAGCAGCGTCTTTCTAAAGAAGGAATTAATGCTTACATAACCATCACTTTATTTTTGGCCATCATCATAATTAACACTCACTTTTCCACCTGCCTTTAAAGTGACTGTTTTAGAGCTTAAGATCCTGCACTTTCTCCAGAACTCGGAGACAAAAAGATGCCTTTGAAACAAACGCAAATCCAGACTTCTGGGAGAGGCGAGAGTCCTGTTACTTTTCCAGATAAAGGAGTAGTGACACAAGAGCAAGTTCTCTGAGTGTGAACCCAGCTTTGGTAACACTAAGAAAACCTTCCCTGTCGCATGCTTCATACTTAAATGGAGAGACATTCACGTCCCCTCTCTTCCAAGCATAGTATGTTGCCTTACATTTATTCGAAATTTAAATACTGAGTTAGGCCATTAGTCACCGACTCATGAAAAATATTTAGCGCATTTAAAGATTAACCGAACTCCACCCAATGCCTATGGGACCATCAACGAGAAGCCAGGGCAGCAGTCAGAGTGTGGGCCGCACGGCTAGACTTTCTGGGTGATCTATTTTATCTGGAAAGAGTGACTTATTTGGAAGGATATTTCACATCTAGTCGGCCAACAAATATTAACCATTAATTAGTATTTGTTTAAAGTAATGTGAGATGACATTCTAGCTCTTTAGATGGACCTAAAATAATTTTACCTTTTTAAAAAATAACAAAATATTCAGAGCTCTCTCACATTGGATTCTCTAACAATAAAATACAAATCAATCACTGAGTCTTTGGCTCATGCAAACTGGATTCTGCCAAGTCTGTACGGGCCTTAATCCCCACTAATTAGGGGAAACTCCAGACAACCAGAAGCACAGAGCAGGCCATCCATGGACAGATCAGAAAGGCCTGCCAAGAGGAGCTGGGGCTGCCCCTCAGGAGGGAGGTCCAAAGGCGGGCAGAGAGGTGCCATGGTGGGAAGAGCCCAGCGATCGTGGGAAAACCAAGGGCACATTTTTGTTACCAGCTTCTCTATTGGCCTTTCTGCAAATCAAGTGAAAAATGCATGTAAATATACATATCACACATGCTAATAAGCAAGTTAAGAGTTTCATTTGAAAAGGTTTAAGGTAAAAAGTAACCATAGAAAGGGCCATATCGCTGCTGTTAACCTCAGGCACAGCAGAACTCCTTGAGCACCGAGCAGGTACTATGCTAAGAAAGTACCTCACAGTCTCCCACTCAGTCCTCACAACAATCCAAAAGCAAGTGCTTCTGTCATTTCGGACGAGGACCCCGAGGCTTCGGAGCCCGGGTCCCACGGCCACGGGGCAGCCAGCGCAGGTTCTGAGCCTCCTGTGACCGCTCAGGGAGCACACCTGCTCATCTCACTAAGAAATACCACTCACTTGTAGTAGTCAGAGGCCATTTCAAATTCGCCAAGAAATATATACGCATTTCCCAAGTTGCTGTATGCTCTTCTTTCGGCTGCTTTATCCCCAAACTCTTTTGCTATAAGGAGGCGCTGAAAGGGAAAACTCTGATTAGACAGAGCCATACCAAGTAAGGAACAACCTCACCGCTGGGGGCACGGGGGAAGCTGGCTGCAGGGCCGCACTGTACCTGCTCGTGGGCGATGACGGCGTCCCTGAAGTTGCCCAGGAGGTAATGTGTGTTCCCCAGGTTTCCAAAGGCCCGTCCCTGGGCGGCGCGGTCACCCAGAGCGGTCACCAGCGACAGGTTTTCCCTGAGCGAGGGCAGCACGTTGTGAAAAGATAGCTTGGGGGGTTTATTAGATTTACAAATCTGAGTCTTTTTATCATAAAAGTTTTAAAGAAGCTTACAGCCACAGTGTGCCACATTTTAAAGGTGGGTCTATGGTGGAGGGTAGCTGTTAAGAACTGGCTGGGGACATTTTACTAAACCATCTGGGGGTTTCTGCCCAGATTCAAGAACGCAATGAGTCTTGAAACACCTAAGTTAGCAGTCCTATGAGATTCTACTTAGACTAACCAATGGTACTTCTTTTTCTGCCACTAGGTGGCACTGGTCTGCAGTTTAAACGAAAGCTTTTCTGGGAGACTAATACAACTGTAACCTTTCAGCAACAATTTGGGTTATTTTTCCTGGCTAGTCCATAATTTTAAACCTTTGCCAAACCTAAGGCTTCCTCTGGGGCAGAGAATGCCAGCAGATGCCCGGCGCGGGGCCCCGGCTGGCAGCATGACTCACTCGTAGAGATCCACGGCGGCCTGCAGAGCGCCGCGCACCTCCTCCGGGAAGTCGCCCGCGTCCTGGGGGCCGGGGCAGCCGAAGCTCTTGCCTTTGGCGTGGTACACGTTGCCCAGGTTGTAGAGGGCTCTCGCCTCGCCCACCTGTGGAGCGCAGTGTTACTTCCCTCCTGCACTCCGAGGGCAGGTGGCCCAGTGCCTATCACGTGCATTCATGGCCTGGGCGACACGGCCCAGAGGGGGTGTGCTGGGCGTCCACACAACCCAACAGCGGTTCCCTCGGAGAAGAGCCTCTCATTGTGCACTTTCCCCTCTGTTTAATGATTTGTGTGTTTCTTCTCCTTTCTATGGATCTTTTTTTTTTTTTGGCACTGACTTGACTAAATGATTAAACAGAAGTAAAACACAAACTGGTTTCAGTGAAAATGCTCCCTTTTTACCTTGTCGTTAAGTTCTCTGGAAATATCCAGGTGTCGCTGACAGCACACTACGGCTTCGTCAAAATTTCCAAGAACTTTCAAGGTGTTGCCCAGATTTCCACTCGCTTTGGCTTCCCCCAGCTGGTCTCCAATAGTCCTGGGTAGCGGGGAGGGGGAGGAGTAAAGCACTAAGATCTAACTTGGCCAGAGTACAGCTTCTCCAGAGGACAAGTAACATGCTCATGTGAGAAAGACCCATTAGCCTTGAAACCTACTTTGGATAAAAATTTAAAACTTACATTTCTGTACTTTAATTAATTTTCACTCATTTAATTAAACTCTAGGGTCATTTCACTATTATTCATTCATTTAATTAAACTGTGCCTAAAGATTCACTTCAAAACGCAATGCTATTTCATTAGATCTCACCACACGAATTCAATTGGTTTTTTAAATTGAATATCAATATCATGAAAGTGAGCATTTAGGGAGAAAGGCCACTGAAAAGCTTACATCAGTTACCTGGCAAGAGTGAGGTCATGATGGTGGTACTCCAGGGCTTTGGCGTAATCGTGCAGGTAGAAGTAGGCGTTGCCCAGCTGGCTGTAGATGGCGCTGAGGGTTTTCAGGTCCTCGGTTCCAACCTGGACGGCAGCTTCAAAGAAGGACACGCCAGCACGGCAGTCTCCAGCCTTACACAGGCGCTCCCCCTCCAAGGCCAGCTCCAGGCAAGAGGCTTCCATCCTACAAATCACACAGGACAGGCCACACCCTCACTGCATCAGGACCGCCACGGCTTCCCTTCCAGCGGCGCAATGCAAGCGTGGGTGGTGGCTGCCCCTGCTCAGAACAGCTGCCTCCATAACTAAAGTGTCTGTGCGTGACTGATAACACACTAAGCCGCTATTTATGCAAGAGGTCACCTGCCTATTCAGATGTCTGAGTCTCAGGTCTTTTACATAGAATAGCCAACTATTTCTAAATGCCCCCCTCTTCCCCCTCCCCCCTCCCGCCCCGAGACACACACACACACACACACACACACACACACACACAGCCATCTACTGTCCCAAGGAGAGAACCTAAGAGTTCCCTCACCGTGGGGAGTTGTGGCAGACTTAGGCTTCCGGAGGGAAATGGTGCCTGAGAAAAGTGAAGTCCTACAGTTCTATTCTTCTCAATCCAGGTTATCTGCTCACCTGTCCATCAACCCCTCCTCCCATCTGTCTTTCTCATATACTCACTCCTTCCTTTTCCCACCACCACATGATTACTTGTTCTTAGGAAAATAAAGGAGCAAAATACCTTCATCTACAAGGCACTCACACTGTCATAAGAGAACTAAGTGCCAAGAAGCTTTACATTAGAAAGCAAGGCTTAAATTAAAGATTCACAGAAATTCAGTTCACTGAATTTTAAGTCAGAAGAATTAAGTTAACTGTAACTATATCCAGGGAGAAAAAGCAACGATACTTTGGATTCTAATCCTAAACATGAATAGGCATGCTCACCATGTGTTTCTCCAACATCTGTGACTTCTGCTATGCCTACATACTACCTAATCATTCACTTAATGGCTTTCTGTAATTTGCCAATGTCCTTAAAAAGGCACACGTCATTAAAAAAGATCTGGCTCATCCAAAGCAGGGCTGTGAAACTGAGTCTGATGTGATACTAATGTTTATTTTCTCATGCACATTAAAACACATATGTAGCTACTAAAACAGAAAAGCAAATAAAACCCCCATGTCCTACAAGTGGCACACACGCCCCCTTTGAAAAACTGGTCCAGCTCCATTGAGTGAAAGCCACTGGAATTCGCTTTCAACAAGTCTAACCACGCGGTGGGCATGGCCCAAAAGGGACAAAAAACAAACAAAACAGGAGAAATAAACATCTGGACCAGGGCAACGACGCAAAGCCGGCCTCTGGCTCCGCCAGGTGGCCACCTGGGACAGGCGGTTTCCAGCTTTACATCGGGACCGTATTTGTCTTATGATCAGTGAGGCCTGGCTCTCCCTCATTCCTGGATCTCGGCCACAGGCAGGGAAACCTCTGCGGCCACTGTGCTCAGCAGCCGACCACGTCAGCCAGACAGGGACGGGTAGAGCACCCGGAGGCAGTGACAGCAGAAAGCTGACGTGTTACATTTATGCCATTTCAAATCACAGGTCTCTTCTTGTCATTCACAAGTGAAAACCGCCTGTCAGAACTATATTTTTGAAAATGAAAGAGTTCATAAAAGAAAAAGTATTTTTGTTTAAGGTTTAGGAGGTTACTGGTAGAGTATTGTGTGTGTGAAGAGAAGTGAGTCAGCAAAGGAGTAATGTGTAAAAATGTGATTTTTATTAAAGGTTCTTTCGCTAGACGAGGTACCTTAACTAGTTGTCTCTAAACACAAACCACTATTTTTCTAAGAATTATCACAGCGACACAATTAGAAAATATATTTTTACATATAAAAAATAATTTTTATCTTAAAATACATTTCATTTTCAAAACTGAGCTAGCAGCTGTTAAAGTGTGTATACGTTTTTAGGGACACTACACACACACAGCTATTTCACTCCTAGGAAATGTGTATATAGTAGCTCCATGCCTGCAAGAAAAAAGCTGTATGAGAAAAACACAGCCCACTTAGGGTGAATGGCCCACCGGCAGGTACTGGTTAAGAGTGCCTGCTATCAATCAATGGAATTCCAATGATGGCCCCTATTTCAGGGGGGAGGGGGAGCCCTCACAGCACATCAGCAGCTCAGGCGAGGAGGCTGCTGCCTGGGAAGTCAGGGAGAGGCAGGACCAGGCAGAACAGAAAAATTAGAAGCTCCTAACGGTGTCCATGTAAAACAGAAGTATTCCTCAAATCAGTGTCATCACCACAAATACTGACCTCCTGGACTTAAACTACAAACTGAACCGTCCGTCCAGCTGATGGTGAACAAGATGTGGCCAAGGCTGAGTGGTGTCACACGAGCTACACATTTTTAACAAGTGTTTTACGTGATTCCCACTGGAAACAGTGACAGCACACTGGCTGTGCAGAGCCCTACAGAACCTGCTCCGAGAGAAGGCACGCCTGACCCTGCGCCTGAGAGCAAGACCCAGACCCTAGGAGCTTCTGGATACATAGTTCCAAGAAACGTTATGGCTCATATATTGTATTAGAAAGAAGCCAATATTCTGACAAAATCTCCAAGACCTCAATGAAATATAGCTCAGTGCAAAATAGTCGGGGCAGGTCGGTTTATAAATATTTTAGAAGTTCATTAAATAGTAACAGAGAAAGTAATTTCATATCCTCTCGGTCTCTGTGAGAGAATAGAATTACTTCCTTTGTTTACTGGTTGGGTGGAAAACACCCAGAGTAGAAGGCAAACCAGGAAAGCGCCTCTCCATTCACACACGCCCGTTTCCTTTGTTCCTCCCGAAGCCCGAAGCCCGTCCAGTTGTGGAAGCACAGAAAGCGCGTTTCTAGTGACTATAAACAACCCCTGCTGCTGGCTGACCATCACAGCGCAGTCCTCACTGACTGCACAGCCTCACATCATTTTCATTCTTTCCATTTTAATATTATTTTTAACTTTGCTTCCATGCTAGGTTTTTTCTTTACCTCCTTAATTTTGGTTTCTTGAGTTCACAGTATATCAATGAAAGCCAAGAGATGAGATCACTGATGCTGCCTCATTTTAGAAGATTTAACGCCGACTATGTCCAAATCTGAGTCTCCCCGCCGAGGGCTGACATACTACTCAAGAAGAAAGAGCCAGACTTGAGACTCAGAGCCAGCAGCCTGCTCTGCAGCGGCTCCGGCTCAGTCTGTGGTTGTGAGTCTCTCCAGACCTCAGCCCCCCTCTGTGTGCTCACTGGGCACCAACATTTTCCATGGCCAGTCCTGGCTTGGCCCCACAATTTCCATCCAGTCCATTTGCCGCATATATCTAGTGATCTGTTTTGTAGAAGGGAAAAGCAGGGCAAAATCATTTAGTTTTAAAAGTGATTTTCCTACATATTATATCAAATTCAATTTTCAAATTAACCCTCTGAGCTAGGCCTTACAGAGGGAACTGCCAGTGTAAGTGAGCTGCTTAGGTGCATACAGAGGCAAAGCTAAGAAAGGAAATCCCATCTGTCTCCAAATCCAGCTCTTTCCACCACTCCACGTTACCACAAACTATTTTCAGAAAACTATTTTTTGTTAAAAAAAAATAAAAAAATCCGCACCTGAGGATATGCTTTTATTAATTTTAGACAGAAAAGGTGGAGGGAGGAAGGCAGGGAGGAGGATAGAAGAGATAGAGGAGGGAGGGAAAGAGGGAGAGAGAGAGAGAGAGAGAAAGAGACAGAGAGCGTGTGCGTGAGGGGAACATCAATGAATGAAAGACACATCCCTGTGAGAGAGAAACATTTATCAGCTGCCTCCTGCATAACCCCCTACCAGGGATGGAGCACAAAACAAGGCATGTGCCCTGATGGGAAAGTGAACCAGCCACCTTTCAATGCACAGGACACGCCCACCCAACTGAGCCACACCAGCCAAGATAGGAAAGAGTATTATTAATAAATACATTTATCCAGCAAAGTTGAAGGCTTCAACACCAAAAGTGTATTCTTTTACAACATACATGCAATAGTCTAACTTCTTACAATCCTAAAAAGTATTGAAATGCTTATGATTCCTAGTAACAAGTATAAACAAAGATTCTCAAAAAATACAAAACTAGAGAAACTAGCATGATGAACTGCTATACTCATCTTTCAACATCACTGATTACCAATACGTGACATATTATCCATATGTTTCACCTCTACTTCCATCCTCTCTCTCCAATCCCAGATGCTTTTGAAGTACATTCCAGAAAGCATGGATTTCATTTCTAAATATGTTGGTATTTATCTCTAAAAGATAAGGAGTCATTTTCAAAAAAATATAATCATAATACTACTTATCACGCCTAAAATATGAACAATAATTATTTAAGATTAAAGTTTAGAACTAATTCCATCTCAACTACCAACCTCCATTTCTCTCTGCCTTCACCATTCCATCATAAAGTATGTCATAAACCCTCTACTACCTCTCAGGAGGTTCCTCAGGGTCCACAGAACTAGTTCATGTCAAAGTGACAAACTCCAGGGGGAGATGACCCTCCACAACGAAAGACCCAGAGGGTAAAACGCTCCGCGGCGTAAGTGTTTAGGAGAGAAGAATAACACTAGGCCAGGACCCTAACGTAAGGGACACAAATCTCACCTGCAATCATACAATAATGCGAGTGACATACAGAATGCTGACCTAGAGCACTGATGAAGCTAGGGGTCTGCTCGGTACTTTCTTACTAAAAGCAGTTGCAGGGGTTTAGGTGTCTTTGGTGAAGTCCTATGCATAACCACATTTGACCTATGCTGTCATGGGAAAGGACAGACCAAGGCCCTCCCTACCAGCAGAGGCACATCCGCTCCTCACCCACTGCTCTTGTGGAGTGAAGGGGACACCGCTCTTTGAAACCTTTAGCAGACAGATGAACATCTATCTCACTACGTTCCATCAAGTGGACTGATCCTGAGGTGAGGCATGGCTGCCCCAGGGAGCTAATGGCCAAGGAAAAGAGTGGTCGGGGGACACAAACATGCTTATGGAAACAGACACATGGCATTTGGCACACAAGCCTTCCGTTTTCTTTTATTTGAAACTTTTATATTTTTAATAAAAATGCCCCCACACACACCAGTACGAACTTCCTTGCACCATGGCCTAGCACAGTGGCCGGCAAACGGCGGCTCGTGAGAGCTGCATGTGGCTCACGAGCCACAGTTTGCCGCTCTGTTGACTAATGAGTTTGCCGACCACTGGGATAGGGGCCTAATCACAAGGAACAACAACAGCCTATAATTATTGGAATCGAGTCTAGGTCAGTGGTCGGCAAACTCATAAGTGAACAGAGCAGCAAACCCCTGCTCTTGTTGCTTGCGAGCCGCAATGTGGCTTGCAAGCCGCAGTTTACTGACCATGGCCCTAGCATGAGCCATCTGCTCCAAGACCCCTGCTTCCTAACTGTGTGTTAACACAGCAGAGACCATCACTCACTAAGAGATTTTGAATGTTCATTGCTGTATGTTCTCGTAGTATTTAACATTAACTTGGAACCGTTTCTTTTTCTGTGTTTTTTAAAAATATATTTTCACTGATTTCAGAAAGAGGAAGGGATAGAGGCATAGGAACATCAGTGATGAGAGAGAATCATTGATCAGCCACCTCCTGCAAGTCTCCTACTGGGGATTGAGCCTGCAATCTGGGCATGTGCCCTGACCTGGAATCGAACCGTGACCTCCTGACTCATGGGTGAATGTTCAAACACTGAGCCACACTTGCTGAGCAACTTGGAACAGTTTTGATAGAGAAGTTATTAGTATCTAACCACCTTATTTAAAATTATGTCTTCCATTCTAATATTTATGTTTGTGTATATTTTATAGTTTAGTGCAATGACCAGAACTTCCAGAATAAATATTAAAAAATAATGAAGCAGGTATTCTTGCTTTGTTTCTAAATGTACAGAAATGCCATTAGTATTTTATCACAAAATATTAAACTGGCTACTAGCTTATCATGTTTAGAAAAGTACCCACACATTTCAATATTTAATTCCCATTTTTAAAAAAGCTCATTTAGAATGATCACCATTTAAAATTTGTAACACAAAATTAGGTCATTCAGCTGACCACATTACAAAATCCATCTTTTACTGCCAAAGATTTAGAAATATTTTTCAATTTTATATTTGCATCATTGAAAGAGTTATAGAAATATAAAGTAACTATTGATAAACTATTCCACAGAACAACAAAAATAAACTATATAGTATATAATTGGTCTCTATAACATTTTCCTACAGAAAGGAAGAAAAACAACCACCACAAAGAAAACTTTGTTTATAGGAGATACTAATTACGGCTGGTGTATTTTGAATATTTTCCAAGTTAAATCTGAAATGATCAGAGTTAAATGCATATTTAAATAAGGATTAAAAACCACCCAGGAAGAAAGCAGCAGTCTTACCTGTAACGAACATGAAAAGAATGGTCTTCCCTCATGCTCATCAAATTTTCCTCCATCGAGTCATATTATAAGCTGAGTACAATATGAAATTATCTTATTCTGTGCCAATTCGGTCCTGAACCATGGAGAACTGCTGCAGCACAGGGTCCGGTTAGCACAGGAATGACCTGGTGTTAATGCACACTAAGCTCCTGCTTCTTCTTTAGTGACAGTGAAAGGAGGTCAGTGTCAGGCAGCTTAAAGGTTCACTGTGTCCCAATCCTGGCATCTCTGGCCCTTTCAGCAGCACTTCAGCAACATTTCTGCAAAAGGAATACAAATGCTTTGCTGGAAGTCCTGTTTTCAAAGGGTAACTAACCTGCAGAGACCCCAAGCTGCACCTAGTCACACAGGGCAGGTCACACAGCGCCTGGCACAGCTGCCCTCAGGCCGAGAGAGCAGCAGCCACGTGACTGTCACCAGGAGCTTCTAAATAAGGGTGCGAGTGAGGCTTATTTCAGAGCTACTCTCAAGTTCAATTTTAAGTTGGTTTGAAATACAATTTTATGTCATATTTTCTTTTATAAATAAGTATAGGATATGTATGACACTATTATCTAAAAATAAAAGTATGGTATTTTAAGCGTTTAAAAACTGCTATTAACATGTAAATGAAAATTCAATAATTATTTGAACGAACTGATTCTAAACTCTGCAAATTTCTTTCTTCAAAGAAGATATTTGTGCTGACATTTAGGCTATACTTGTATTCATTTGCCCTCAAAGTATATTGTATTTGAACTCATTAAAGCCTTTAAAATGTTTTTATTACTAGTGAGTAGGTACAACGAAAGTTATGAACTATGTGTATGGTAGGATGACCCAATGAACACTTACATACCACCACTAGGATAAAGAACGGTATCACTGCCTTTTTCTTTTCTATTTCTTTCCCCTCTCAGGTGGTACTAGCATCAAAACGAACACTGAGAACAATGGAACAGGACAGAGAGCCCAGAAATAAATCCACGCCTATCTGCTCAACTAATCTATGACAAAGGAGGCAAGAATGTACAGTGGGGAAAGACAGTCTCTTCAATAAGTGGTGTTAGGAAAGCCAGACAGAAGCAAAAGAATAAAACTGGATCAGCTTCTTACACCACATACAAGAATAAACTCAAAACAGGTTAGAGACTTAAATGAAGACCCGCAACCCTGAAACTCCTAGAAGAAAACATAGAGGCAGTAAAGTCTGTGACATCATTCTTAGTGATTTTTTTTTTTTCTTCTTCAAAAATGTCTCCTTGGCCGACACCGGTTTGGCTCAGTGGATAGAGCGTAGGCCTGCGAACTGAAAGGTTCCAGGTTCGATTCTAGTCAAGGGCATGTACCTTGGTTGCAGGCACATCCCCAGTAGGGGGTGTGCAAGAGGCAGCTGATTGATGATTCTCATTGATGTTTCTAACTCTCTATCCCTCTTCCTCTATGTAAAAAAATCAATAAAATATATATATTTTTAAAAAGAGGTACATTAAAAAACATGTCTTCTTGGGCAAGGGAAACAACAGGAAAAATAAACAAATGAGGCTACATCAAAATAAAAGGTTTTACACAGCGTAGGAAACCATCAACAAAACAAGAAGACAACTTTCTGAAAGGGAGTAGATATTTGCCAGTGACACATCCAATAAGGGGTCAATATCCAAAAAGATAAGGAATCTCATACAACTTAAACACCAGAAAAATCAAACAATCCGATTTTAAAATGGGCAAAGGAACAGAATAGACATTTCTCCAGAGAGGACATACAGATACCAACAGACATGTGAAAAGATGCTCAACATCACTAATCATCAGAGAGATGTAATTTTGTTACTGTTAATCCTCATGCAAGGATATTTTTTCCATTGATTTTTAGAGAGAGTAGAAGGGAGAGGGAAGACAGGCAGAGAGAAGCATTGATATGGGAGACACACATCGATTAGTTATCTCTCACACACACACCAATTGAGGCAGAGATCAAGCCTGCAACCGAGGCATGTGCCCTTGATCAGAATCGAACCCAAGACCCTTCAGTCTGCAGGCTGAACAAAACGAGTTAGAGATGCAAATTAAAACTGCAATGAGATATCACCTCACACCTGTCAGAATGCTATCATCAATAAATCAATAAACAACAAGTGTTGGCAGGGATGTGGAGAAAAGGGAGCCCTCCTACACTGATGGTGGGAATGCAGACTGGTGCAGCCTCTGTGGAAAACATTGTTGATGGGATTGTAAATTGGTACAGCCATATGGAGATTCCTAAAATTATTAAAAATAGGGTGCAGCTGGTGGAGGGATCAATGAGTGAAAGGGGGGGACATCTGTAATACTTCCAACAATAAAGATAAATTTAAAAAAATTTAAAATAGAACTTCTATATGATGCAACAATTCTACTTCTAGGTATTTAACTGAAGAAATAAAAAACACTAATTAAGAAATATATACATGTATACACACACACATACATATACGGTACATGCACCCCTACATGCACTGCAGCATCACTAGTAACAGACAAGATATGGAACCTAGATATCCATCAATAAATGAATGGATAAAGAAGATATGGTATATATTCACAATGGAATATTATTCAGCCATTAAAAACAATAAAATGTTGCCATTTGGGACAAGAGGAGTAGACCTCCTAGAGGGTATTGTGCTAAATGCAATAAATTAGAGAAAGACAAATATCACATGATCTCCCTTATATGTGTAATCTAAAATAAATGAATAAAAGACTCATAGAGAAGATGATGGTTACCAAAGAGAAGGGAGTAAGGGGATGGGAATTTTAAATAAAAATAATAAAAATTAAAGAAAAAAAATCTGCATAAAGAACCATTTTAAAAATAAAACAAGCAAGAAGACAAGAATGCTATTCACCATTTTACTAAGACAATTTATAATATGGTTTAACTGTACTAAAAAAAATATCCTCAAAAAAATTCGCTCTTACATTACAGCCTCCATAATGAACAGTTCTTATCTTAAGTTACTCATTGAACAAACAAGCAATTCTTGATTCAATGATTAGTGTTTTAAGGACTTTGACCAATTTAGTAACAATGTGTTCATTCATTCTCTGCATTGCATGGAGTTAACAAATCCACCTCATACTTTAACACATACTTTTTATCTATGAGTGTTACTAGTTTAATACTAATAAAATGGGCAAAGATTATTAAATTATGAATGGTTCATCAGGATAAGAAAATGTAATGACACGACCAGGAAATGGATTGGAAATTAGAGTTTTGAAAGAATATTAAGAAACCATCAAGTTTAACCTCCAACCTCTATTAAGACTTAAACCCTGTAATTTGTAAGGAACACACAGATCTATAATAGCATCTCCCAGGTTTTAAAGAACAATGCTCCAAAACCTCACTGCTAACAAAACTGTTAGCTCGAAGCACTTTTGGTCTGACTGTAGAGAACTAAAGAGAAAGCAATAATCTCTTCCACGCCTTAGAAACGGACAGAACCACATAGAATGATCAACTGGTGCGTAACTCTGACCGCCTCACACGTAACTACCTGGTTAGAAATAAAAAAGGCAGACTCCTGTTCTCTGGCCAGCTGGACTTCCGGGCACTGTCCAAGGTACATATCCAGCGTCAACAAGTCTTAGGCCTGCTGTACTTCATGGACAATGATACATTTGCAAACTAGGCGATGGGGGAGAGGGAGGGGACAGTTACATTTGTATCTTTCGTACTACTTTCAACTCATCTACACTCCTTCTGATTGCAACTCCAATGTCCTTAACTTTTGTTTAGATTCTTTCATTTAAGTATGTACCTCTAAAAACTGGGAACACACATCAGACAAAAAATATGACTGACTTTTCTTGCCTTTAGGTGAGATCATTTAAATTCTTTTAAACTTCTCTTATCCTAATAATTCCTTCTAAGGTACAATACTCAAATTCTCCAAATCCCTTTCAGTTGTAATGTTTCAAGTCAGATAAAGTAGCTCTTTTTCAATGAGTGTGGCTAAATATTGAGAATCAAAAATATTCAGGGTGTCCCTCCAAAAAATGTATACACACTTTAACAGCCCATAACTCACTCAAATTTTTACTCCTTTTTAGGTTTAACTGATTTGAAATAATGAAGCCAGACTAAAATTTGAACAAAGGACATTTATCCTAAAGTGCCCCCTGGACATTTTTTATGGGTGATACAGAAAAAATAAAGTTTACAGTTCAAAACCAGCAACAGATGATGAATTGAAGCATTAATACTCAGGAAAATGATTCTTGATGTTTGCAATTCCATTGCTTTGTGTTATCAGCAGTGCCTGGACCAGAACAGTCACCAGTTTAAAAATAGGCATTTCAGTAGATTCTTTTACATTTTGAAAATGAACTGAATGTTAATAAACACAAATTTTATAATCATTAGAAGTGTGTATACATTTTTAGGGACACCCTGTATTTTAAAATGAAATTATTTTCTATTAGAATTCAGGGTACAGCATATAGTAACAAATGCACATCATAGTAAGAATAGAGTAATAAAGTAGGATGCTTAGGCCCTGGCTGGTTTGGCTCAGTGGATAGAGGGTCGGCCTGCAGACTGAAGGGTCCCAGGTTCGATTTTGGTCAGGGGCACATGCCTGGATTGCGGGCGTGGTCTCCAGTAGGGGGCATCAGAAAACAGCCAATCAATGATTCCCTCTCATCACTGATGTTTCTCTCCCTCTCTCCTCTCTCAATTCAATAAAAATATATATAAAAATAAATAAAATAAAGTAAGATGCCCAAATACCCACTTCTGAATTAACTCAAGTAACTACCCTAGCAGACTGGTTATCTTCTGTCAACTTACCTATCTATAAATAGACTTACTTTTAGATGGACTAAAAGATGGCCTGTTGCAGAATCCAAATCTCTATTTCTAGTTACATTTTATCTGAAAGACATAGTGGAAAGAGATGACAGTGTAAGAAACAGCCAGTGCAAAATCCAGAGCAGGAAGGTAAAAGCAGAAAGTTTACACAGAAATCTGAGAAGACACAGGAGAAAGCACAGGGGCAGTAAACAAAGTCCAACAAGGACAAAGTCAGATGTGATCTTAGTGTGGAGGCGACAAGGAGCCACTAAGAGGCAAGAAACTTTATTCTGACTCAGAACAGATGCCTGTGTGGGAAATCAGTCAGAAGAAAGCCAGGTCAGGCCCAAGAAGGGCTAGGTGATTGATTCCGTAGCTGACTAAGAGCACCTGGAGAACAGGGAAGCAGTGCCCATTGGGACGTGAGAGGCAAATGCAAGCAGTAGCGGAGAGCTCACAAGATTTCCAATTTTGAGCACAGACAATAAGAAGCTAAAGGAGTTTATCACTAGTATAGTTCATCACGAAACCAGTATTACAAGAAATGTTAAAGGATCTTCTTTAAGAATAGATAAAAAATATGAGTAAGAAAATATAAGAGCCCAGCCAGCATAGCTTAGTGGTTGAGTGTCAGCCTGTGAACCTGGAGGAGGTGGTTCAGGGCACAGGCCCCAGTTGTGGGCTTACTTCCCAGTGGAGGGCGTGCAGGAGGCAGCCTGCTCTGAAATCAATAAGAATATTGATTTCCTCTCTGAAATCAATAAGAATATTGATTTCCTCTCTGAAATCAATAAAAATATATTTTAAGGAATATATATATATATACATATATATATATATATATATATATATAGGAAAGAAGAAAAATCTCACAAAGGCAAACAATAAAAGCAGTGGATCAACCAACTATAAAGCTAGAACAGAGGGTTCTAGGTCAACACTCAATCACGGAGCCACACTGGCCAGGCAGGAAAGAGATTTCTAGTTAATTATTATAAACACAAAATTCTATGGATAAATAGAGGTATTATAATATCAAGGTTATAAAAGACACCAAGACAACTTAATAAAAGGCATTCTAGTTTTCATCAATGCCAATTACATGTCCAGTGCTTCCCACGTGGCTGATGGCCATGTAATTGCCATTCACACTAAGCCAATTTCCAAAACAACAACAAACACACAAAAGCACCCTACATATATTCTGCCCTTACCCTTTCTGGTGTGTATGTACTATATGTAATCTTTTGTTTATAAATAGAAATTTGTTTTTATCTTTTTAGGGCCCACACAAATTATCAGACAAATATGATGCTATTAATAGAAATTCAAAGAAGTAAAAATTTAAAAAGTCTTCTGAAGACATGACCAAGACAGAAAAAGAAAAATACTTATTAGTAAACAACAGGGAGAACACAACTTGAGAAAAATTGTTATCAAGTCATCAGAGCATATGGTAAGTCTGATGTTTCTCTCCCTCTCTCCTCAATTCAATAAAATATATATATATATATATATATATATATATATATATATATATATATATATATAAAATAAAGTAGGCCCATGCAGGTCAGCCATCAGCTTAAGTCAATTAATAAAATGCAGACGTGAAAAACTCAGCAGGGAAGTAGAAAAGTGGTCCTTTAAACTGAGCATTGTTCTTAAGTTAATAAGTGACAATAAATCAGTTCTCTTAACAGGACTTGAACAAAGCAAAACTGTCTTTCAAACACATTTTTAAGCAGAAATAAATCCCAAATGCTTAAACAGGATCCCTAAAGAGTTTGGATTTAGAAGTTTTCACAGGAAAATAGAACTCTCTTCTAATTCCAAATGTTACACCTTTCTCTGCAAAAACGATTCTATTATACAACTCAGTAATGTCATGAGGTGATATGGGAAGAATAATTCTGAGTAAAAAAGGACTAAGGAAAGCTTTTTGGAAAAAATAAAATCTGTACTGCACCTTGAAGGAGGACAGGCCTTATTAGGAAAATAGAGGAAACGGCTCCAAAAAAGCAAGGAGGAGGGAACACAGAATGTGTACCAGGACCAGCCCACTGGGTCAGGTGCAAGGCAAGAGAAGTCAGAGGACTTCTATGGATGTGGCTGACACACCTGTTTGGCCTTGCATTTACACAATGGGGAATCTTATACGGTAATTTTTTCGGCAAAGGAATAGCAAAGCTGGATTTGTGTGAGGAAGATAACCTGGCATCAATGTACAGGACAGAGAGACAGGCAAAAGACACTGCAAAGCCCTAGCCGGTGTTGCTCACTGAGTAGAATGTTAACCTGCAGACTGACGTCCGGGTTCGATTCCAGTCAAGCGCACATGCCTAGATTGCAGGCGCAATCCCCAGTAGGGGGTGTGCAGGAGGCAGCCAATCAATGATTCTCTCTCATCATCGAAGTTTATGTATCTATCCCTCTCCCTTCCTCTCTGAAATCAATAAAAAATAATAATTTAAAAGACACTTCAAAAACTCCAGAAGCAAATTGCTTTGCACAAAATTGATATCCTACATACTTTTTTTTCATTTCTTGCCTGGGAATAACTGAACTATAAAGCAGCAAAGAATCCGATAACATTGAGCAACTACACTTTAATATAGTTCGTCTCCACAGTGAGGAGTGCATTCATATTCATGTAAGTAACGTGGGAAAATCTTATATTTTTTTACTCTTTATAAAGATGATTAAGTGCTCACTTAGGCAGCGCATGCATAAAGATGATTAAAAAGGATACTGAAGATGTGTGGTGTAGAAGGTATTGAAAAAAAAAAAAAGACAGCAGTTCTAAAAAAAAGGACTGGACTATTTCTGCTCAGTTCACAACAAAACTCAGTACTTGCAGGCACCTTAAGCAGGATTCTGTCCCTCAGATGGAATCCAGAGACCATGCAGCCAGCGGGGAGAGGTGCGGGGAGAAGGGGGAAGGGGAGGGAGCCCTGGTCTGGATCCCAGCAGCGACTTAGTAGTTACGTGGCCTTCAACTGGTTCAACTCTCAGAGATGGTTTGAGCATAAAGATACTCAGGCAACATGTGTTGTGATGAGACGAGACTTACAAAGCATCTAACCCAGTCCCGGCTCTGGCGCTTAATAAAAGTACTCCATAGAGTACAGCGGCAATAATCAGTTACTGTTGTTAGCTGTTACTATTTTTAAAGGGCACGGCCATTAGACTAGATTTATAATCGTCAAAATCTATGGCAGGTTTTCAATCGTGAAGTTCCTGAGAACTAAATTACAAAAGTTCACCTTTTCAGTAAGTCTTAGAAACACTTGATGCTTGAGAACAAGTTCATTTTAAAAAGTCTGAGATTTATGTTAAAATATCTGTAGCACCGAATGCTGATATAATAACGTAAGAAAACACAACGGCATGTGTGGCGAAGAGGGCTCCGGGGGCGCCGCCAGGACCACGGGGTCCCACAGCGTGAGCTTTGTGTCCGCGGGGCGGAGAGGCGGCCCGGGGCCCGGGGAGGGAGAGGGGGAGGCACAGGTGTGACCGGCCCCCCTCCCGCCCCCCGCACACCCCGGGTCCCCGCGGCGAGCCTCCCTTTCTTATGTTTCTGACTCGATTCTGAACGATCCACCCGAGCTGCTTCCCCAACAGGAACCAGCTGAGCCGAGCGGTGAGGTCGGAGGCGATGGCCCGGCGGCTACGGAGCCTCCATCTTCCCCCCGCGGCGGCCGTGGCCCCTCAGCCGGGCGCCGGGCTCCCCTCACGGCGCCTCCCCCGCCCGCGACCGAGAGGCCGCCCGGAGCCCACGCCCGGCCTCCGCGAGGCTCCATAGGTCCGTCCTCACCCGTTTCCCCTCAGGTTTCCAGTGAGAACAGTTGGGAGGATCTGCCGTGAACAGAGGCTCCTCTCCGCTGCTCTCCGAGCCGCCGCGCACCGAGGCTCCCGGCGGCGGGGCCGGTCGGAGGGTCGGCAGGTGGCGTCCATTGTGAGGGGCGAGCGCAGGTGTCTGACCAGACCCGCCGGCGGGCGGCCCCGCGGCCACAGGTGAAGGCGGCCGCCGGGGTGCGGCGCCGCGGGGCCCGGGGTCCGTCCGCTCCTCACGCCCCGACCAGGGGGCTCACTGCACCCCGTCCCGCTTTTCCCTCCAAAACGCCGGCGGGCGCAGCGGGGACGCGTCACTCGCGCTTTAAAGTCTCCGAGTCCGCGGCGGGTGCCGTCCCGGGCTCCCCGCGGTCCGCCCCGGACAAAGGCGGTCGCCCCGGACCCGGACCCTGACCGGGACCCGGACCCCGGACACAGAACCCGCCGTCCGCGCACATACACTCCGGTCACCTCCCTCCGCGGGGCGCCCGCCCTCCGACACCCCCCGCCACTCACCTCCCGCGGACCGGCGAGTCCGGAGAGCGCGGAGCGCGCGGAGAACGCGGCGCTGCAGCGGCGGACGCCTCGGGCGACTGACGGGCGGCGTCCCCGCCCCCGGGCCGCGCCGCGCGCCGCGGGCACCAGGCCAGGCAGGGGCACTGGGGGAGGCCGGCGCGCGCCCCCCGCCCCGGGCCCCGCCCCCGGCCGGTCACGTGAGCCAGCGCTCCCAGGGCTCCCCTCGCCGCCCCGCCGCTCGCACGCCGCCGGGGGTCTCGCTGTGCCGCCCGCCCCTCCCGTTCCTTCTGCGCCTGCGCCGAGCGCCCGGCGCTCCCATTCAAACCGACAACGCCCCGCGTCTTTCGGACCAGCCAATGGCAGCCTCGGGGGGCGGGCGGGGGCGTGGCTGGAGCCGAACTGGGGAGAGGGCAGGGGGAATGGGGAGAGGGGCAAAGGGAGAGGGGACGGGGGAGAAGGGAGGGAGGGGTAGGGTAGCGGGGAAGGGGGACGTGGTCTTTCCCGCTCCAGGACCTGCCCGCGGCCACCCAGGCCAAGTTGCTTTCCCGTTTTCTTCTTCCAACACGAATGGGAGGGCGGGGCGACGAGCATGGTCCAGGAAGAGTTCAGAGCGGTCCGGCCAGACCCTTTAAAGTTTAAACGATGGGAGCCCCCAGCCAGTGCCTCCTGCCCCAGGCTCGTCCAGGCCCGAGAGGGAGCACCCAGCGGGCTCCCGGGTTAAGGAAGGGGCTCTGTGCGGGAACGGGGGGCCCAGGAGAGGACAGGGCGGCACCGGGAAGAACTCTTCTTCCAGAGCAAGTTTTTTTTAAAAGGTCTGTTTGTTCTCCATAAAAATACCAAGACTAAGGTTTCTCCTGCCAAAGAATCTATTTCTCATCTATTTCTCCACCGAAATGGCATTTAAATGTTCCTGCTGCTGAAGGATATGTTAAAGAAACCCCCGTTTCAGTCTCTCTTTGATTATGGTCAGAACCACTGATCCAAACACCATTTCTTTTTAGGGACGCCTTAGGGCAAATTACGTTAAAACAACTTTGGCATCAAACTAGACTTACATTTGAGGTCCACCTCGGCCACTTACTGGCTGACTGATCATGAACAAATCGTCACCTTTCCTCTTTAGCCTGTTTCCTCACCTGCAAAACACAAATAATCATTCTTCTTTCCGTAGGGTGGTTGCTCAATTATTACCAACAACTGCCTTTATTATCAGTCACTTAAAGGCTCCTGAATGAGCTGACTGTGCTGTCTCCGTAAGATTCCTTCTTACTCATACTTCTCTGCATGCTGATCCCAAAGCCATGAAGGAAGTGCACTCTGTCAAGTTCGGCATGTCCCTATGAATCAGGACTTGCCACTTACAAGTCTTCTCAGATGCATGTGGCTTCCTATCACTCATATTAGTTATCTCCATCTCAAGTTTAATTGCCTTTTAAATGATGTGTTTAAAGGTGCAAATCAGACCATGTCAATCGCCTACTGAAAAACCATAGCGGCCTTACCTTTGGTTGAAAATAAAATCCCAGTTCCCTCCCATGGCCCACCAAGCCCTCGGTGGCCTGGTCCTGCTCACCTGTCTCTGCTCCTGCATTTCCCTGTCCCCTCCACACACAGGACGTCACAGGCCCTAACAGACCGATCCTCGGGGTTCTTTCTCTCAGGGCCTCTTCCCTGGCAGCTCCCTCTGCCTAGATATTTCTCTCCCCTCCCTTCACCCCCCCACCCCCACCCCGGCCTCTTTCAATGGCTGGCTTCTTTTCAGCCCTCAGTTTTCGGCTTATTCATTACAATATCCAGCAAGTATTTAGAGGCTGCTGCGTGTCAGGAACTGTTCTGGGTGCTGGGAACATAGTAATGAGCCAGACGGAGCCCAGCCCTTGCGCTCATGGAGTTCAAGAAAAATAACAAGAAAAAATACCTGGCTGTGAGAGGTATCACGCGGAGAAGTCAGAGTAGGAGGAAGTGAGGTGACTGAGGGCCAAGGTGGGAAAGGCCTCTCTGAGAGGATGGGGCTCACACTGAGATTTGAAGTGTAAGAAGGCGCCAACTTCCAAGCGAGCACGTTAGGCAAAGGGCACGGCTGATGCGGACTCCTGTGGGGACATGCTCTGTGGGGCTGGGAACCTGGGCGGCAGCCATGTATTAAGTGAAGTGAGGGAGAGGAGAGCGCGCCCGGTAAGGTCACGCCAAATCCTCAGGCCTTCGCAAGCCAGGGTCGTGAGTTTGGGCTTTCTTTTCTAGATGTTATAGTTGCCAATGGAAGATTTTAAGCATGGGAATATCTCCATTTGTATACATTTTTTAAAAAGCACATTCTGAAACAAATCCAGAATTTGAGACAGTCTACGTGACAACTAGCCCAGGCTCACTCTTTGTAAACATTATTGTCATGAGAAGAAACAAACCAAAAAAGATGAATGTTGATGGAGTCCTCAATCAGAAAGAGAAAGCTAGAGGGGGGTGGGGCGGGGGGCTGGGGGCAAGGGGAGAGAGGGTGAGAAGGGGAACCATAAAAGTCATTTTAAGCCGAAACCGGTTTGGCTCAGCGGTAGAGCGTCGGTCTGTGGACTGAAAGGTCCCAGGTTCGATTCCGGCCAAGGGCATGTACGTTGGTTGCGGGCACATCCCCTGTAGGGGTGTGCAAGAGGCAGCTTGTCGACGTTTCTCTCTCATCGACGTTTCTAGCTCTCTCTCTCTCTCTCTCTTCCTCTCTGTAAAAAAAATCAATAAAAAAAAAAAAAAAAAAAAAAAGTCATTTTAAGAAACAATTGGGGAAGTTTGAATATAGACTGTATATTAGATGAGATTATGAAATCGCTGTTAGTTTTCTTACATGTGACACGGAATTATGTCTTTATTTTTAGGAAAGGCAAGCTGAAATATTTCAGGCAAGCTTAACATATAAAAAGATGAAATATTTCAGAAAGCACCGTGAATTGTGCAACTCACATTCAGATGGTTCAGCAAAAGTAAGAGAGAGAAATACTTAATAACAGAGTTTAGTTGAAGATGGATGCGGATCTAGAAAGAACATACTGCCGGTGGGACACCAGTCAGGCTGACAGGTGACGTTGCAGCTGCAAAACATTAAGCCAGAGAAGAAGATCTTCGATCTGGTCAGGGGAAAATTACTGTCAGCCTTGGATCATTTAACCAGTGGGAATATCTTTCAAAAACAAGAGTGAAAGAAAGCCATATTCAGGTCAACAAGAACTGTCATTAGGGAAATGGTTAACTACAGTACAGCCACGCAGTGGATATAGCTATGAAAACAGGTGTCTATTTCAACGTTCTTAATAACATGGGAAATGCTCTTGATGCTAAATTTTTTTAAAAGCATATTGCAAAAGCCCAGCTATGCAAAAACAAACAAAAAACAAAAAAAGTTTAACAAACACTAGAAAGAATTCTACTGAAGCATTCTGACCCTACACTTTACTCTCCACATTTTCTACAATAATCAGAAAAACAGAAAGCAGTAACAAGGTTTACAAACTAAAAAAAATGACTGTGGGTTTGTATACTCCCCATAAGTTTGCCTTCCTAGACAAACGACTGAGCTAGGAAACAGGACTAGGTGCCTCGGGGTGGGAGGTAACAGAGAGGGTAGGGGCCTGGCGGGGTGAGGGACTCCGTCCTACACTAGGGTGACTAACCATCCCTGACTGAGAGGGCCCCGGGATGCGGAAGGCCCACCTTAAATCCCGGACGGGAATTGGTAAAGGCAGGCGAGCAGGGCAACCCTTTAGGGCTTGTGGATCACAGGAGGAGGTGGACGAAGCTGATGAGAAAGAAGCAAGTGATTCGGGGCTTGGCCCGGGAAGCAGCCAGTGTCCTCCTCAGGTGGACACTCCCACTGCTGTCAGCAGGTCTGAGGCTGCCTGGTACCCGCGGTCCAGGGCTTCCCCTTCACGTGGGGTCACGCGGGAAAGAAATTGCGCAACGGGACCTGTTCCTGCCGCATCATTCCAAACACCACTTAGGAGGGCGGGATGCTGGGGAAGGAAGTGAGGCTCTCATGATTCCCCCCCTCCTTCCCCCGTCACTTCTGTCTGTCTGTCTGCCTTTAGGACAGGATGCGTGCTGGGACGCCCTCCTCTGAAGATAATAACTACCCACTGCTTTATGACGCTATTGTCAGTCCTAATTAAGGGATTGCAAGTGTGCCCAGAGGTGCCTTTTGATAGGCAGATCATACACATCACAATCGTATCCCTCAGAATTCCTTCGACCTGAGTGGGAGACTCCACCTCAGATGGAGGTCACTGGCCCTGCCCAAACCATTTTATTTATTTTTTGATCAGCGAAACTTGGGTAGGACCCTGACCTCAGAGGCATAAAGAACAAAGCAAGTGCTTTAGAGGGGCCTCACCTCCTAGTTAGTTCAAGGATTAGCTCAGGTTCCTTCCAAGAAGCCAGGGCAGCCCTACCGCATGGCACTTGCTAGCACGACAGGGGGGAGGGGGAGGGCACTGCAGAGAACAGTGGAGCTTTTAGGAATACTGAGTCACTCGACCATGTCAGTGTCTATAAATTCACTTCATTCTCCTCCTCAGCACCCTTTCCAACTGGCCACCCCCCAACCACAGGCATTCCTTAAGCCTTAAGGCATCCGTCTAGATGGTGTTTTTCCTAATGCAAGAATAGACTTTTTTCCCAAATCATAGCTTTTAGAAATCGTCTTGAGGAGCACAGATCAGGCATCGACATATATTATATGTTTGACATTTTATTCCTTGCATTTTTCTTATTTTATAATTTTAAGACAGTGCTCTTCCTTTCGGCTGGGGGTGGAAGGCAGGAGAGAGAAGGGTAAGTCTTTAGGTGAAGGAGAACATTCCTAAAAGAGCCTGCTCTTCTTAGCTCTAGGCACAGGTGGCCAACCTTAAGCTAGAAAGTTAGGGAAGGGACAAAGTCCCTTTAAAAATTACATTTCGCTAGCCGAAACTGGTTTGGCTCAGTGGATAGAGCATTGGCCTTCGAACTGATAGGTCCCAGGTTCCATTCCAGTCAAGGGCATGTACCTTGGTTGCAGGCACATCCCCGGTAGGGGGTGTGCAGGAGGCAGCTAATCGATGTTTCTCTAACTGATGTTTCTAACTCTCTATCCCTCTCTCTTTCTCTCTGTAAAAAATCAATAAAAAATATATTAAAATTTTAAAAAAAAGAAAGTTAGGGGAGGGACAAAGTCTCTTTAAAAATTACATTTCTTTAAAGCAGTGTTTTAAAATTTGTCATTAGAATTAGTCTTAGAAAATCAATTGGCAATTTTTATAACATTGACTTCTACTTGAAAGAAATGTAAAGATGGTTTAGATTAAAAAAGA
Source organism: Pipistrellus kuhlii (assembly GCF_014108245.1). Lineage (NCBI taxonomy): Eukaryota > Metazoa > Chordata > Mammalia > Chiroptera > Vespertilionidae > Pipistrellus > Pipistrellus kuhlii. The sequence goes on from NW_023425523.1 coordinate 5,305,572, forward strand.
AAGAGAGAAAAGAAAATCCATTGGCAAGAGTTTTCCAAATGTTCCCAAAGCTCAGCAAGGCCGTGGCTTCCATTCCAATGAGACAGGCACTTAGATTAGGGTGACTATGGGATGAGGTCAGTGGGAAAACTGGCCAGAAAGACAGCGCTGACCCCCAAAGGGCAAGAAAAACAAGCGAAGGCCGCTGGTCACACACCACCAAGAAGCTCCTCCAAATACTGGTTTGCTCACGTTTGGAAGATTCTTCTGTGCTGACTTGTAAAACAGTTTCTGGATAAATAATGTGTAACAGCTGGTCATCCAGCTCACACGCACTCCCAGAGGGCCCACCGCCGAGACCGGCGATAAATAATAGATCCCCATGTGCTGCCCGGCACAGTGTCTCCCTGCTGCCACTCGGCAGTCACAGGGGACGCCACCCTGCCTGGCGTGTGGTGACAGCCACAGACCTGCTGGGATGGGCGCCCCGTATTCCCGAGATAGAGTTCGCCGATAGGATTACGGAAACGTCGCCAAAGGCAGTCCCTGCACAGGGAGTCCGTATCACGTTACCCTTGGAAATATTTTAATCTAGAAACACCATCCACTGGATACAAAACCCACCGACACCTGGCCGCTGGGTGTGGCCTCACGCACACAATCCTGAGACGTCTCCTATTTGCTTTCATGGGTAAATGGGAATCCTGAGCTAGGAATAGAGGGGGAGAATTTGAAAATGAAAGCAGAGTCACACCAAGTATTGCTGAATGCTCTTTCAAGATAAAGGATGCGCCGGTCGCATCAGCAGTCCCCTCTGTGTCTCCAAAGCCGGGTCCTTGCAGGTGAGGGAAGGCAGGGGCAGACCCACGGGCTCTGCAGCTGAGTGTCTGTGCTCTTTTCCACCGCCGACCACCTCCCTCCCTGAGAGGAGGACCGTGGTTTGGAGTTGGGGGACTGCTCCTCTGTGTTGCAAGGCCCTGGGACGGGTTCCTTGGGGGTGAGCAGAGCCCCTAGGAGGTGAGTTTCTGCCATTGGTCTGCCCATCTGTGTTAACTGGGGGTGCCTGATGTCAGGCTGATTTGGGTTGTTGGCGCCTTGCCTCCAAAGTCAGCTCCCACTTTCCCTGTAGTCAGCGGGCTGGCGTTACATAGAAGAAGGGGGATCGGGACTAAGAGTGGTAGGTGGCTGGCACTTCGCTGGAGGGAGGCAGGGCAGGGCGGATGGGTACAATGCCTGCTTTCTCCTCTGTCTCTGGGTCCTATGCAGCCTGTCCGGAAGCTGGCAGCACACAGAGCAGAGGATATTGGGGAGGAGAGGAAGGCATTGTCACACGGCCCCACAGTTTACCTCTGAAGATGGAAACAGGTGGCCAATATAAAACACTTGTATTGATTGGGCTTAGTGACTAGAACAGACATCACCTGCCTTCCAGAGACAATGATTCACTGACCGTCTTTGGCCTCTGAGCACTGAGGATTTTTGGAATTCCCATCTATGGACATTCTCAACCGATTCCATCCGATTCCCAGTCATCCCAGCCATGGTCATCTTCTCTTACCCTGGCAGATGGGTCAGCACTTGGGCACCAAATCCAGACTTCATAATAAAGTGAGCCACGCACGCAGAGCACAGCGGGCAGCATGGTGAGCACCTGCGTTCATTCCTGGCTGGGCCGGTGGGGGAGCCGGCCTGTGTGCTCAGTGGTCGCGCTCACAGGGGTCTGTGAGCTACTGCTGAGCACACAATGGCCGTCTGGCTGCCTAAGCAGTCCCGACCCAGGTGTGTTCACCTGACTCAGTAAGTAAATTGGCTTCTGTTGGGTTCTGACCGGAACCTCTGACTGAACGTTGGGAGTCCAAGACGGAGCCTGGGAGCTTCGTGGGAAGATGTTCCAGTTCTTTCCAGCTACCTGTAAGGGGCCATTACAAGGCTATGAATGTAGGCTGTCCTTTACCAGGAAAAAACCTTTTGATATTTTATATGTGAACTAAAAGAAAATAACAACAATAATAATAATAACAGAAGCTGTTTTCCTGTATGCAACGGGAGAGTACCTTCGTGGTCTCTTTTTCTTAAGAATTCTAACAAAAGTTAAATGCCATCAGTTTCAAAGGAATGATATTTTAGGAACTAGGATCTGGTTAGAAGGGCTTGGAGCTCTGCCATTAGCACCCCAAGATACAAAGACGCATGAGGATGTGCTTGGGGCTGTAGCTTGCTTGTGTAATGAAAAGTCCTGAAAAACTAGGATTTGTTTTTCGCTCTTTTCTGTAGGCATTTAAAATACTCTTTTCCCCCTCAAAACAGACAATTTTTAAAAATTCAAATATACTGGACATGTAACTTTGTATAATTTTAAGATGAATACATTTATATTTATATATTGCAATATGATTGCCACCCTAGTCATAATTAGCACTTCTATCAAGTTACATAATTATTCCTTTTTGGTGAGCGGAATAATTAAGTTCTAGTCTCTTAAAAAGCTTGAATATAATGTTGCTGTTGTATTCATTACTCTGTGCATTAGATCCCTAGGGCTTATGTCGTTAAACTGGTAACTACTTGTTGTAAGTTTGTGCCCTTAAACCTCATCTGCTCTCCCCCCGCATCCCCAACCCCTGGTACCCACCATTTACTCTGTTTTTACTATTATTAGTTTGGCTTTTTTAGATTCCTCACAAAGGTGACATCAGACAGCCCTTGTCTTTCTCTGTCTTATTTCACGTAGCTTAATGTGCTCCAAGTCTCTCCATGTAGTTGCAAATGCCAGGATGTCCTTTCTCCTGTCTTAATAATATTTCATTGTAACATGCCACATCTTTTTTATCCATTCATCCGTCGATGGGCACTTAGGTTTCTTCCATCTCTTGGCTACTGTGAGTAATGTGAATAAACATGGGGTGCAGATATCGTGTGAGATCCTAATTTCCTTTCTTTTGGGAACACACCCCAAAGTGGAATTGCTGGGTGACATGGTAGACACATTTTTAATTCTGTCAGGACCCTCCTTACTGTTTTCCACAGCGGCTGAACCAACTTCCATTCCCACCAACAGGGCACAAAGGTCTCCTCCACATTCACCAGCACTTGTTACCTCTTCTCCATGACATCCATCCCACAGGTGTGAGGCGATATCTCAACATGGTTTTGATTTGATTTCCCTGGTGGTTAGTGATGTCCAGCATCTTTGAATGTACCTGTTGGCCATTTGGATGTCTTAGATAATGAATTCAAATTAGTTAGTGATAGTTTTCACCATCAAACAATATATTCATTTACAAGTAGATTTTAAAAATAGTTCCAAGGCTCTTACAGAGACCGTGACTCTTGCATGCCACTTCTTCCTTTGTCCTTTAACTGCCACCTTCTGCATTGGGCATCCTTTCAAAACCAGGACAGAGAGGTGGGAGGTCTTATGTTAGCCGAGCAAACACGTTTAATGTTATACAGCTGAGAGGCCCCGTCAGTGATGTGTGGACTAAGACAGATTGGTAAATAGGTGGTCATTAGCCAGATTTTTAAAAAAATATATTTTATTGATTTTTTACAGAGAGGAAGGGAAAGAGATAGAGAGCTAGGAACGTCGATGAGAGAGTCATCGACCAGTCACCTCTTGCACACCCGGGATGGGCCCGCAACCGATGTACATGCCCTTGATCGGAATCGAACCTGGGACCCGTCAGTCCGCAGGCCGATGCTCTACCACTGAGCCACACCGGTTTTGGCCATTAGCCAGATTTAATGAATAAAATGTTTACCACCACTACCACCACCTCTTTTCTCTTGTGTATAGACCACTGATTATATTTATGCAGCATTAGGATGGCTTAGCACCTGCTGAGCTTTCTGCCTTCACCATTATCACTGAGTTGCTCTAAGTGTCTGTCCTGCATACAGCTCAGACCCTGGGACAGCCCACTTCCACACATTATTCTAATATATTTAACAACCAGGCTCTTCTCCCTTTGCACCGAACAGGACAGACAATGAAGATGGTCACTGAAAACCAGGAGCGCTGCTGGCATAACTGAGAACATCAAGAACGAGCACAAGGACAAAGGCCGGCTGCCCATGGACAAGGCTGGTTTCTCAGGGCGGAAGGCTTCGAGGCAGCGGGAGGACTTCCCTGTCGATGGGGCTTTCTCCCAAACTAAGCTGCACGCCCATCACTATTTCTCCTCGGAAAACAACATCCTGGGTGTCTCGGGTCAAGCGATTCTGACAGCAGAGGACCCTCCAGAGAGGACCACACATGGAGGGTCGTGCAGAAAGGCAGGCGCGGTCTGGACTCTGGGTAAAATGACTGAACGCGCTGCCAAGGAAAACTCTGACGAGGAGCAATGCTGCCCCCATACTCTTCACGTCCCAGCGAAGAAGGGGGACCGCTCAAAGTCAGCCCTTTCTGATATTGTACAGCGTCATCTTTCCAAAGAGGAGCTTTTAAAAAGCCAAGGCAGTCCTTGGGAAACTCCCCCAGAGGTCTCCAAATCGGACAGTTTTGACGAAGCCATTGTTAAAAGTATCATCTTGCATTATGTTAACAGTTTTTGGCCAAAAGAACCGACCCCAGAATTCACTGACGAGCTCGACTCCCAGAAGGAGGATGACACGGGCAGTGAGCCCAGCTGTTGCCCGACCCCGACAGCAGGAAAGGCCGCTGAGAGAGAAGAGCCAGTGAGTGCTGGAGACGGCAGCCTTGCACAAAATTCCACTTTTCTAACTAAATCCAAGGGTCCAAGCAATAAACAGAAAGGCTGCCAAGAGCAGAAACTGCAGACGGAAAACACAAGATCAGGCCCTGGGTTCAAATATGGCCAAGTCTGTTACCGGTTGTCTGATCACTATAGTGTTGCTCCCCAAGTGAAAATCCCTAAAAATAATACGATCGATAAACCACTTACAACTGACAGACAAGCCAGCTTTTCTCCTGAACTGAGAGCTGGATTAGCTCTTGGGCAAGAAATTCCAGAAGGTACAGCTAGGCCAGACCGTGCTGAGAAGGAAGAGCAGGAAAGGAAGACTGGGGACCCCTCACAGCAGACAGAGGTAGGAGAAGCCGCTCCTCTGAGCCAGAGCAAGTCTCTGGAAGGTGACTGACACCTGTTCCAGTTCTGAGCAAGTTCTGGGACCTCTCAGCAGCCCAGTGAAAGCCTCATGACAAGAATCAGGAGCTGGAATAACAATAACACATCATAGAATCAAATCCAAGTTCTCCCACTTGGAATTGAGTTCCCCCATCTTTTTAAAAAAAAATATGTTTTCATTGATTTCAGAGAAGGGAGAGGGAGAGAGAGAGAAACATCAATGATGAGAGAGGATCTTTGATTGGCTGCCTCCTGCACACCCCTGTCTGGGGATCGAGCCTGCAACCCAGGCATGTGCCCTGACCTGGAATTGAACCATGACCTCTTGGTTCATAGGTCAACATTCAACCACTGAGCCACACTGGCTGGGCTTCTCTAATCCTTTCAGGTTGGAGAACTGGACTCTATAGGTTCCATACCCATCGTGTAGTGGAGAAATCCCTAACACTCAGTCTGGAGTGACCACACCGTTTAGCTCCTGCACTGGCCTGTTTCTGAGCTCCCTGTGCTGTGAGCCATGGGAAGCCCCTTAAGGCGAATCACGCTGGAATGTAAACTCCTGTCCAGCCTTAGTGAGAGCAACAGACCTGGTGAGAAGGCCTCATGGGGCTTGTGGTCTAGTCTTAGGAGAAATGTTTGCGTGTTCCATACAATAGCCTCAAACATGATAGTGTTAACAGCTAACATGTACTCGGTGCTCACCAGGTGCCTGAGTCTAAGTACTTAACATTTACTCCTCATAAGGACCCCAGGAATAGGTTCTATTACTGTCCCCATTTTCGGGGAGAACTTGAGGGTTACGGTGATAAGTAATGGCCCTGGGCCACCCACAGATCAGTGTCAGAGGTGACTCAGCCTTGATGCAACAGGGCTGCCTGGAGGACCAGAACCATCAGCCATTCTGAATAATGGCGTCCTTGATCACTATCAGCAGTAACACTTTCTTATCCTTTAATTATGCAGGTGCAGCCTGCAACACACAGCCACCAAGAACAGCTCACAGGTACGAGCGAGCGTTTTTCAACCTCTCTCATTCAGATCCAGGTTTAGGAGAAATTCTAAGTAGCAAATGGTGGTGATGGCCCCCGACGTCCATTTTCAGGACTTAATAAATCTGCGGTGAATGTGAGATGAACAGTAGCCCAGCTTATTCTCTCTTCTGTAGGAACAGAATCTGAGACCCGCCTCTGGAAGCTGTCACCGGCCTCTCAGAAAGACCCTTCCTCGACCTCTTCCATATTCCTCAAGATATCCCAAGGGAGAGAGATGTGCCAGAGGCTGAGAGAACAGACTGATCAGCTGAAGACTAAAGTAACACCTTTAAAGATTACGAAGTAGATGTGACCAAATTCAAATATAAGATACCATGCCACTCGTGAAATACTGCATTTTTTTCACTGCAGGTGCAAGAATTTTCCAGAAGCTTAGCACAGGACTCTCCTGGCCACGAGAAAGATGAGAGGCTGGTAATAAGTCCTTCCTGGGGAATCTGACCCGGGGAAAGTTCAAGGCCTCCCAGCGCCGGGCCTTCTCTGCAGGGGGCAGTGGAGGTGGAAGTTTTGTGGGGGGTGGGGGAGGTGGGGGGATAGGGGGGTTGGTTAAGGGCAGCAATCTTGTGTCCATAGCCAAACGGCCCCCAGAGGCCTGGCCTTGGTCAGACATGGATAACTCTCTAGAATGCTAAATCAAATTAAATTAAGGTCCTTAATAACATATTTCAAGCTTGTTATATGGAAACTTGTACAGAATGTTTACGTTTCATTTATGACATTTCCTCTGTTCCCTTCACCCATCTTCCCATCCCCCCACTCTCCTTCCCAAAGTGCTGAGGCTCAGGTCTCACGGAGTATTTGAGGTCTGGGGCTTCGTGTTACAGGAACTAAAAGAGCTTAGAATTTCTCTACGTGCTTAGGCCTCTCTCTTTCTCAGGGGATCTATGACGTAGGGATGCTTGCTGTTTTTCTTCACCAGTTGCCCCATCATAAATCTGGGACCAGGGCAGGTCCAAGAGACTAGCGCACCAGCTGCTCTAAAGGGTCACGAAGCCCATCCGGAGTTGACAGGCCCCAGGAGATAACGGTTATAAGAATTACCAGGATCTGGCAGCTCAATATAGAACACTTCAAACACTTAACATTGATCCTGAAGCTGTGCCTTCAGATAAAAATCTTGGGGTTCCACGTCCTTGCTGGTTGTAGTTAATCAAGTCCCTCATGTATGTTGTAACCACAACAGCCTTGCTCATCAGTGCCCAGGTCATGGGAAGTGGGGGTGGAGCCTGGCAGTGGGGCAGAAAGCTGAGATTGTGAGAGCCAGAAATGTGCAAAGTGGAAGATGTAATCTAGGCCACCGGGTCAACCGCAAGACATGGTTACAAGTCCTGAGGTAAAGGGCACAAGCAAAGCTCAGGCAGGCTGTGCTTCGGAGCCCAGACGGCACAAAAACCAGGAGGATCCAAACCTTAAGGGATGGTTCCTTATTCATTCATTCATAGTACTAATTAAATAACTCATTCATACAATCAACAAACACTTATTGGGTGCTTCCCACGTCTCAGACTCTCTACCAGGGATGTGGAGATGGTGAAACTATTTATTTTTCTAGCGGTGGAGAGTCTCCTAGGAACACAGGTTGGTAAACAGACAAGTGACTTGCAGCCTGAGAAAGGTTACAGGTGATGCTAAGGGCAGCTGAGAGGAGGCTCTGCCTTGTTAGTCAGAGCAAGGCACTTCAGAGGGCTTCCTAGGAGTGACTTCTGAGCCTGGTATTGTAGGAGGAATCTAGGTAAGCTTGGCAGGATAAGGAGCAAGGAGTGGTCCTGGAAAAGGAGCCAGCAGGTGCAGTGGCCCAGGGAAGAAAAGTGCTGAGCGGGTGAGGAACTGCATGGAGCCCAGGATACATGTGGTGAAGAGAGTGGACCAGACTATAAAGGCAGACAACAGCTACTTCATGAAAGCCCTTTAAACCATACTGAGGAGCTCAGATTTCACCCGGAGGTTGAGTGATGGGCAGCCCGGGGGGCTTAAAATCAAGTAAAAGTGAATACCAGGGGGGCAAGACTGCAGGGACAGAGACTGGCTAGGAAGCCATATCCAGGGAACACATGCCTGGGTTGCAGGCTTGATCCCCAGTACAGGGCGTGCAGGAGGCAGCCCATCAGTGATTCTTTCTCATCATTGATGTTCCTATCTCTCTCTCCTTCCTTCCTTCCTCTCTAAATTCAATAAAAATATATATTTTTAAAAAATCTAAGAGTCTAACGAAGTGGGGGCAGATTGAAAGGGGTGAGTAAAGGAAGGGAGGAGGCTTGGATGACTTTCAGATTTGTAGCTTGGACAATCAAGGTCAGGAATAAAAGTGGAGGATCCAGTTCAGAATGGGTGTGGGAGGCAGGCAGGAGGCCAGTTCCGTTTGTGACATTGTGAGCTCCCTGTAGGACTTCCAACTGGAGAGGTCCAGGAGGCAATTAGAACGATGGATATGCACCACATGAGGGCTTGTTTGGGCCAGAAATGTACATGTGAGTATAGTTGTGGCTTAAAGGTATGGGGTATAGGCAAAGACACAGAGTAAGCAGTGAATCCAAGGTTAGAATCATGGGAAACAGCAATCCAGGGCAGGTGAAAGAAGCGAGGTCCCCAAGGAGACCTATGAGGAGTGGCTCTAAAGTTCAAGGCAGACGTGGAAAGGGCAGAGCTGCAGAGGCCAAGAGAAAAGACGGAGTTAGGAAGCAGGGAGTGAGCCACACCCACACCCTCAAATGTTCAAGGAAGGAAGGAAGGAATGCACGAAGAGCCTTGGGTTTGGCAACCCGGAGGTCCTGAGGGACCTTGGCTGGCTCCATTTCAAAGCCAGATCCTCTAAGCTCAGTTCCCTTGTAAGATCTACGTGGCATCAGACGTACGCCCTAGAGCTCCGATTTCCTCCTCTATAAAACCGGGGTAATCCACTTTGCAACATGTACAATACGGATGAGCAGATTAAGTAAGAAAAGGAATGGAACGTGTTCTAGAAGCTAAAAATCATTCTGCAAACATGCAGGGTCACTGATGCCCCGGGGAGAGGCCCTGCGTGGGTTCTGGGAGAGACATCAGAACCACCGGGCTTTGCCGCGTGGTGCTGCGAGTGAGGGTGACTGTGGAGACGGCCCCTGTCTGAATTTTACTTGTCAGACTCCAGACTCCAGGGCAGAACAACGGCAAGGAGGACGGCCCCACTGGGCACTGCTGTAGGGCACACCTCATGGGTTTGGGGGAACAGCTCCCCACGCAGGGGTACATGTGAATGACGCCAGGGCCTTCTCTGCCACAGGAGCTGGAGAAGCTGCAGGCACACCTGGAACTGCTGAAGCAGGAGTTTGGGGCTGAGGAGCAGCTGGCTTTGGAGCAGCAAGTCCGCCAGCCTAAACCCCCAGCTGTCAGTGATTCTGACCCCAAAAGGTCAGGTTTAAACTGTGAGAGGTGGTGGTGGTGGGGGGGGGGTTCGAGAAGAGATCTCCTTCAGGTGGCGTAACCTGCCAATGAGCAGAACCACATGCTGTGGCTGCTGGTTCAGTGCCCGGGAGCCCCGAAAAGCCCCGAAAGGTCTAGGGCCAGTAAAGCCCCTGCCACCAACGAGTAGGTGTCACTGCATGCGCAGGACGAAGGGGAATTCCTGCTACGTGAAAGGTCCGTGCTAGGGGATGACCACATGGCGTGTCCAGAATGTGTCACCATCTTGCATTTCATGTGACGTCGTTATAGTCGGTGCCGAGACCCAGAAGGGCACAAGAGCACCGTGGAAGGGCTCCCAGTCTAACCCAGAGGTCCTCCACCTCTCCGTGCTCCTCCGTCCTCTCCCTCACCACCACCACCCCCTCCCCCGCCCTTATTTCTCCCTCCTGGTTCTTCTCTTCTGTCTCTCTTCCTCCCGCTCCCACCCCTGCCCCACTCCCTCTTCCTCCTTTTCTTTCTCATCCGCAGACCATTGCAAAGGGGCAGTGGGCAGGAGAGGATCGTTGTCAGGTTGGTTAATGTTGGGGTAAGGGACCCACAAATCCTGATAGAGGGGAAATGTTAAAACTTAAGTGATTCCTGAGCAAATCCACATCAGAACCTTGGGTGCGTACTTACACTGAAGTTTCCGACTGGCCATTTCTATGGCACCACAATCCTCGTTCCAATCCAAATAGCTTTAAGATGTGTTCCAGGAATCAAGGCCGGGCCTGTTTCCACGTAATTTCCTGCTATGAATTATAATAAAAGAATCCATTCACTGGGCTTAATATTCGTCAGGTCAGCTCTTTCTATTCATAGCATTTTAACACAAATCGTTCCTGGTGTCAAAATAGTTTAATGGTTTGTATTTTCGCACTTGCATCCTGAGGCTTTTTCCCCAGAGGACAACTTTACTTTTCCAAAATGAATGAAACCTCTGTCTACCGTTATTTCAATACCAACTAATTAGACTGCAAGGATGGGGTTTTACTATTGATTTTCCCCCAAAAGCCTTTTTTTTTCCCCTTCAAAATAAACAAACAAAAAGATCTCCATATGCCTTCTCTAATTATTTAAGAGTGAAAAGAGTAAGGATATTTATTTTCCAAGGAATCCCACTTGTTGGCAGGGGTTTAAAGACAGGCCTCTGTGCACACGAAGACCAGAGGTATGCAATCCAGGCCTTATTTATATCCCAGTTCCACCCACACTGCCTGGCCCTCGGCATAAGCCAACAGAGTTCCAACCGCAACTATATCCCGCACACAGGAGCAGCTCAGTAAACGAAGCTGCTCGGTGCCAGGCTGGTCCTGCTCTCACACGGGCGTAACCTGCCAATGAGCAGAACCCCATGCAACCCTGGAGGGGCTGGTATGCCAAGAACCTTCTAAGCCCCGAGACCAAAGGCCATTGCAGATAGCTTTTTCTGCAGGGGAAAGAATTCTGCAGATTCACTGGCTAATTGCTTGTTGAAGTTAACGGTTGCACTCTTACGATAACCTTATTATTATTGCCTTGAAAAGGTAAGATGCAAAAATAACTGTGGATTTCATGCATCTGGTTTGTTAGAATGTTGTCTGAATTTTTCACACACACACACACACACACACACACAACAACAACAACAACAACAACAAAAACACAAAAAAAAACAAGGGAATTAAAAAACCTGATGAACAATAGTAACTGTTGAATATAATAGAATCAGAGGTATGGAAGGGGAGTAGACTGATGATTCTCAGGGAAAAGAGTGGGGGGTGCCGGAAGAGACTGAACATAAATTGTGCACCTATGGATGAGGACAATGGGGGGTGGGGAAAGGGCAGAGGGTGGGGTGGAAACCTGGTGGAGGGGGGAAAAATGAGGAACTTTTGTAATAACAGGAACAATAAGGGTTTATTAAAAAAAAAAAAGAAAGAAAACGCCCCCCAAAAACACACACACAAAAAAACCACACCTTTATTACCAGCGCACCAGATGTCCTTAATAAAATTTCCATTAGAATTTTGTTCAGGATTGTGTTGAATTTACAGATTAGTTTGGGAGGAGTTAAAACCTTTGCAATGAGTATTTGGGTCCAGGAGCTTGTTTTCTTCATGTAGACTTGACACATTTATTTTGTTGTTGTTGTTAAAATTGAGACATTAGAAGCACCGAAAGATTAAGTGATTTGCCTGAGGACGCACAGCCAATGGATAGCAAAATAGGGATCAGAGCCCAGGCCTTTCGAGTGAAACGGAAACAGGATGCCCGTCAGGGCGGTTGTCCATTATGGGTCCTTTCCGAGGACAGACCACATACTAACACAGATCAATGCCATGTTCAAGACCTGCTGTTGCTAGTTAGAATGTTGACTGCATACCCTATGCGATGTCTTCTGTTTATTTAGAAAAGCGGAAGGTGAAGTCTCCAGGTTGGAGACTCTACTTGGAGACGTTGAAGGGAAGGCAGACGAAGGCAAACACACCTCAGCTGGCTCTCTTCCCGAGAGTTCGCCAACCCTCCGGGGTGACCTGCCCTCCGCCTCCTCTCCACCCTCAGATGAGGTAATGCATAGCCTACCGCCCAATTCCATGCCAGGAAACACGGTTCCTGTGCACTTATAGAACTCCCATTCATGGATTTACACAATTCTTCTTCTTATTTCATGAAAATTTAACTTCCCGAAGTGCCAGGAATCACATTATTTTCAATGGATCCAGCTTGCAAAAACTAGAAGCTATTTCACGTGTTCGTTTTTAAAATGTCTTATTGGTATAGGCTGCAGCAATGCAGTTGAAACCAATGAGCCGCTGAAGAGCTGTTTCTTCCGAACGGATAGTAACATTTCTGGGGATTGTGCTTGGAAGAAATAATTTTTCTTCTTAATGGTTTTGTACTCACTCTTCTAAATGACAATCACACTCTCAGTGCAAGAACTATTTCCATGAGTCCACATCTGCATTTTCTTTCTCTCAGCTAAATTCTTTTGGATTGTCTAAAGATGCAATATTAGGAATTCCAGTCCATCACCACTGTCTTTCTACACTTTTTGTTTTTTGTAGCCTCAACTATTAGACCATTTCAGACTAAATCCGGAGAAACTGAATTATCTGGATAATTGCGTTAATTTGATTCTTTGGTTTCAGTCGGTACGTGAAGTTACAGCCTGCAGCTGACATTCAAAAGTTGAATAGGTTTTTGTCAGAGTCAAGGACAACATGTTGAGCATTATACACAGTGGTGGGCAAAAGTAGTTGTAGTTTTGAGTACGTGAAACACAGATCTTTTTCTTTTATTATTATGTATTTTTTAATTGTTTTAATTTCCGAAGGAACTTTGTAAACTGTTTGCCCCACCCTCTATACATGTTAGCTTTTCCAACGAAGTATGTTCACATCCTCAAAACACCTAGCTTCCTGGCAAAATCTCATTCATTTTAAGGCCCAGCTTCAGAGTTAGGCCAGACAACTGGGAAAATATTAAGGGCAGACACAGTTCAGTATGGAGATTTTTAGCATACAAAGTGCTCTTGGAGCAGGACACAGCATACGGGGAAGGGGCAAGTCCCAGCCCTGTGTGTTGTTACTCTGGGTGACCTGGTCAGTTGTTTAAATTCTCTGAGCCTGAGGTTACTCGTCATTAAAATGGGAACAATGGCCCAGGATGGTGGAAGGAATCAGGAGGCCACGGGCAAAGCACCTGGCACAGGAGCAGTCAACAAATGCTTTAGTTTTAGTCATGAGAAAACACTGAACCCTTCCCCCAAATCAATGGGCAACAGATGTGAACTAAAAGGCCGCAAGTAGGAAATACAACCAATGAGCAAGCACCTGGGAAACGCTTATCTCTTTTAATAGCAGAGGAAATGCTCATGAACGCAAGGCGCCAACCCCTTATTAAATTAACAAAAGCATTTCCAACTGATCATTCCTGATGCAGAGGAAGGTGTGGCCGAGTGGCCCACATTGTTGGTGGCTGTGTAATTCCCACTGTTGTGGAAAGCCATTTGGCAGTTCCTGTCATCACACAAACATGTCCGTAGCCTTTGACCCAGACGTTTCCTAAGGAAGTCATTCACACGCGGAAGGAGCCTTCTGCACAATGCTGCTTGTGCCTGTGCTGTTTATCACCACGAGCAGAGGGCGCTTCTCCTCTGTTCACCTGGGGCGGGGCGGGGAGCGTCCAGCCCGCAGGCCGCAGGAGGCCCCGGAAACATTGGGTCTGGCCCTGCCAAGGCGTTAGGGTGAGCTAATTAAATGTTTGACCAGGTGTAGCAGGCTCATTTTTAAGCTCATAATTTTGTACGGCCCTCGGATGATGTTATAAATATCCAGAAAAAAAGGTTCCCCACCGCTGAAAAGGGTAAAACCACAATAAGAAACACAGGCTGGGTGGTGTCAGCCCTTTCAGGCCAGTTATGACGTGTTGTTGTTTTTTTGTTTGTTTGTTTGTTTGGGGGGGGGGGTTAATAGCCTAAACCTTGTTTTAATTCTTAGTGGATTGCATTTCTTTGGAAAAGCTTTCAGAGCTCTCCTAACTGATGGCCGGATGGATAGATTTAAAGTTAACTTCTAACATCTGTTCCTCCTCTGGTGGAGCTTGGGGTAATGTGAAACCAAAGGATAAGAAAAGGGGAGAATACCCTCTGTCTGTACAGGAGATTTAAACTCTGCTTGGGGAGGGAAGAAGACAGTATGTTGTGTTGAAGGTTCTTTCTCTGAGCCCTGGCCTCCAGCACAGACCACGGCGGGAGGAGTCAGAGCCGGGCAGTCTGCGGTGGAGAGCAGCGAGCCTGAGCTGCTTGCTGGGCGGAGCTGTGCATGAGGGTGAGCAGCCAGGGGGTGAGTTACTTCCTGGGTCACAGCCGCATCTGTGTGCTTTGTGGTGCAGGACCCCAGCCATGCCTCCGCCTCCGCCTCCTCCGGAAGGCAGCAACGTGCAGAGACAACCGGCTGGAGCTGTGCCCTCTGCCACCGGGTCCTCGAATGGTGAGGGCTTCTGGCTGCTAAGCCGCCGGGTGGGTGGGAGCCGGGCCTGGGATAATGCCTTCAGTGAGAGTGGGCGTCAACTAGCTGACCGGCTGCCAGAGCCACTGGCCCAGCTTCAGAACCGCAGACCTCGGGGCTGGGCACACAGCCCAGCCTCCCTCCCAGTTACAAGTCCCTGTGGCTGTGGTTCTCCTCTGGGGACAGCATCAAAGTCACCGGGCAGATGTTTAAATCATGCCCACGCCTCAGCCCCACCTACTGAGACATCCTTGCCAGGGTGGAGCCTGGGAGGAATTCTTGTTGACATTTCTTGGGTGATCCTGATGAGTCCCTGGGTGAGAATCTAGGCTACAGGGAGGGTGGCCTGTCCTGAGGGCTCCTCTGGACACTGCCAGGTGGGACAGTGTTACCCACCCCCGTCCACCAGCTCCCCCACCCCTCCCCTGGGGTGAGGGAAATTCCCTGTTGGGTCCCCCCTCTGCTCCCTGGTCCCACCAGAAATAAACCTTATCCCATATCTCAGGGCTTACTTCTCCCCATTACCCAGCATGAAATCTTCAAGTTAAAAATCGTGTGCACGGATATAAAACCCTACAGACCTCTGTAACGCTTTGGAAATGCTCCTTGGAGCAGCTGTTGGCCCATGGGAATTCATTTGAAGCTTCCATGGACCGGGCCAAAGCCTGGCTCATTTACCTGGGGAAGGTCGGGAGCAAGGAGGGCAGAGATGTTTGGCAGCCGCTGTTACATGCACGTCGTGGACTGATAGCAGCTGAGGAGGAGTCCAATGGCCTGGGGTTTCCTGAAAGAGAGCATTCCTCCACGGGAACCGCACTCAACACAAGTGTCCCATTGAGTTTGGGCCCTGCCTCCTGCCAGAGAAACACAGGGCGTTTGTGCTGACATTTACTGGTGTCACCTGGTATGGCTCAGGACTTTAAACCACCCTGTCTGTCCTCAGCTCTGACTCTAACCACAAGGGGCACTGCTGTGCTTCCTCCCGAGTCATCCCAGCCACTGTTTTCTATTTATTGAATTAAACCTAGATTCTGAATTTTTTTTTTTTTTAGGTTTTATTAAGTATAAAAAATTGTTATGCTTAAAGAACATTTTCATCAAGCATTCAAGGTACTAAATGTTTCTCTTCCAAATTCCTAGCGTAGACCTGGAAGGACCAGTGTTCTAGACTAAATAGACGTTTCTATGGTAGACAAGATGGAGAGAAAAGCACAACCAAGTATAAAAATCAGTCCTAAGAGTGAACCTACTGCTGGGGAGCGAGACAGACACGATTTACAAGCTGCAACCTTGGCCAGTGCCATATAGTCCCGGAGGAATGAACTGAGCACAGGGCTCGCAGGTGGTGTGGGTTCTTTGCAAAGCTCGCTGATGGACAGGACGCTTGCAGGGTATGTGCAGGGTGGTGTGTATGCACCGGGCAGATGGCATAGATGCTGCATGCAAATGCTTATCCCTTTGTGCTGTTTCTGTGGCGGGACTGGATGTAAGCCACTAAAACTATCTTCTCAGACCGAGCTGCTCTGAGCTGTTACATTTGGCAGGAAGATTTCAGCGCACAGAGACGCTTAAGAGGCAGAAAAAGAAAGTCGCGTTGGACTGAACTCACTTGAGTGAGATCCAAGTTTCCCACTTCGGAGAGCAGATGTTCAAAGGCCCCAGAGGAGGGAGTGGGGAGGGAAAATGGGGTGTGAGGAAGTGTGACTCAGGAGGACAGCGTGTTTTTCCAAGAGCAGGGGAAAGCCTTGGCTTCCCAGCCCTAGCCCCACAGGCACAGCGAGACCCGCATGCAGCACGGGCCAAGCAGCACCCTCCCCTGGGAATCGCTCTCAGTCTTGCCTCACCCTCTTTGTCCAGGATCCCTGGGGCTTCCACACAAAGAATGAGCACCTTCCCCCGGGGCTACTCCTGTGCCCAGGGGCTAAGTGAGAGCTTTAAGCCCTGTTAGTGGGATTCCTTTGGAGGAGTTAGGCTTTCTGTGCCCGAGGGAGACTGAAGCAACAGGTCAGAGGAGCAGCTGGTAAATGACCATTGTAGGGCATCTTTCTGATGCCCCCTGGTGGCCTGTACAGATAAAATTAAGCTCAGATGTTCCCCAGCCTGAGTCTAGACCAACCCATAAACTTGGGACAAAATCCCCTTTATGGACTCTTGGGATACAGTCAGTTGCACTTATAGAGTCAAAGCCATGGGACCCATAGTGGCATACAAAACTGATTTTGACACATGAATATGAAAAAAACCCTCCAAATTATTAAATTCCAAACTTAACATTTCTATAGTATGTATGATGATTAGATATTAGCCTCTGGGGAACAAACAGATTCACTTTTTTTTTTTTTTTTTTTTTAGTATTTCCTTTTTTAAAGAAAAATACATTGTTGATTTCAGAGATGAAGGTAAAGGAAAAGAGACAAACATCAATATGAGAATCATGGATCGGCTGCCTCCTGCAGGTCCCCTACTGGGGGGTTGAGCCTGCAACCTGGGCATGTGCCCTTGACCGGGACTGAACCCAGACCCTTCAGTCTGTTGATTGACGCTCTATCCACTGAGCCAAACCGGCTAAGGCCAAACAGATTCACTTTCAATGTTTGGAAACTCTGCCCTTATCTGGCTAAACCGCACTTCCCCAGGGGAAGGTACCACTTCTCCTGGGGAAGCTCACAGGCAGGGGGACCCCTGGGAGAATGACATGCTCCTGCTGTCCCGGCCAGGCTGACATAAGAAACGCAACGTGTCACCGTTACCACTACGCTCACTATCTCTATTCAGGGTCTACTGATGGTTCATGAGGTCTATGCGCCTTTTTAGGAAGCAAAACCTGGAGAAGAAAGGCCACAGAGGGACCCGCTGTGGAGGGCTTCCCACTGCCCGCCAGGAAAAGGCACCACATCCAGACACACTTCTCAGTAAGTGGAGGGGTCTGGGGCTGTGGGTGCTCAGTCTGCAAGGTCCCTCTCTGTGGGGTCGGCTCATGGTGGGCGCCAGCTTGCCATTGGCCACTCCAAACAGCATTGCCTAGGCTGCAGCGTTGCACGGTTTTTTTGTTTTTGTTTTTTAATATAAAGAATTAAAAACTAAATGATTTAAAAGATGTAGTCAAGAAGGTGAACGCGCCAACACCTATTTCTGGCCGGCACCGCAGGACTGCATGGACTCGGTCCCTGGGTGGCCTCAGGGGTGTGTCATCCTGTCCAGCATGACCCACGTGTGTACCTGTAAGCTTCCGGCCGCGCGGGAGCTGCTGCCCACTTGTCCGAGCATGTGTCGGGGAAACACAGTCAGAGCTGGGAGGAGGCCTAGAGAGCACAGTGCATGGAATTCAATCGTTTTAGTCCTAGGAGCCTTCCCCAATGTGAATGGATGCAGAAATACATCCTCTGGCAGCTCTGCCCTGGGCGGGGAAGAGGCAGGGCCGGGCCTGGCTGTTCAGGCAGCTCTTGAGTGTGACAATCACCCCGAGCCTCATCTACCCCATTTACCCACGAGGAACCAGAGCCAGAGAGCAAACTGGAGCCTTTGCGCTCAGAGTGCTTACCTTCATACAGCCTGTTAGCCAAGAGCCATTCCCCAGCTCACTGTTCTGTCACATGTAGTTCTACTGGTATTTGTTCTCTGTAGATGATACATTTTGTGACAATAGATATAGGTGTCACTGATTGAACACTTACTATACCACATGCTATAACAGAGCTTTTCAAAGTGTGGTTGAAGGCCTCTGGGCGTCCCTGAGACCCTTAAGGGACCACGAGGTCCTCTCCTTTCTAACCACTCTGTACCTGGTATATTGGTGCCAGGCCGATATTGCCACTGAATGAATGGCAATGCAGCTATGAAACCTAGCTGTCTTCTATTAACCCAGATATTCAGTATACTTCCCAAGACATAACATATGCCTTTCTCCTAACTTTTATTTTCAAAAAGTTAGCTTTTGTTAAAAGGATGCTCTGTTAATAAGAAATGGATTATTGTCATTTTAAATGATACCATCAGTAAAATATTTTTTAGATACTTCAGTTTAAAAACAATTTTTTTTTAAGCCTCAGGACTATCCATTCAGTCTGGAAAGATCTGAGTGATTCAAGCAAAAATTATTTAGTTTATCTATAGATATTTCTCTACCCCCCCATCTGCAGCTGACTGACTGCTAAGGATAGCTCTTCTCCAGTGCAGGGGCACAGAAAATGGTGTATATTGTGACAGGTGGCAGGACAAACTACATCAACGGAAGTACTCTAGGGCCCTCAATTTATTTGTGCAGAAGGGCTATGAAAGCAAAAGTTTGAGAACTGTTGACATAGTATATATAATTGAACTGTACACCACCCATGTAAGGTAGAAATTACCTTTAGAGATAAGGAAATGGTGGCTCAGAAAAATTAAGTGGCTTGCCAGGGTCAAAGAGGTGGTGTACCATTATCTACTGCTGGGTAGATAGGAGGACCCTGAAACAGACACACGCTCCCCACCACGGGCCTCGCGTGGCACTGGCGCAGGCACAGCAGATTCAGGTTCCTACATGGGCTTATGAACTGACGTGGGGAAAACCATCTTTCCAACCGCCTGAGTGACAAAACATGAGCTCCTGGCCACTGCAGGGCTGAGAAGAGAACGTGGATCTACTGGGGCAAATCTGGAAATATGAAGCTAAATGCAAGATCACCTGATAACTCAGCGGGCCAAATTCTCACAGGCCCACCTGCTCCGCAGACTTTACTAAGCACTCACGAGTGCTAGGCAAATGGAGGCTCTTATCAGAACACCTGTCGGCTGTCGGGAAGGGACCCTGACTGTCACTCCTGGGCTGGCAACTCCCCTTGGTAATCGCGGGGAAGTTAAGTACCGGGGTGTCTAGTGCAGACCTGATCAGTTAGAGCTCTGCTCCCCACCCCACATTGTAGAGCTACAATGAGACTCTCACCTCCTTTGTGTAACTTGGGTTTCTTCAGGTCCCGATACAGGACACAGCGGCTCTCCAGCTCCCGGCGCTGGGCTGCAGAGCAACCCATGTGAGACCTGCGGCACTAGGACTCCCAGCTGCCCCAGAGGTGGCCGTAAGCAACCACTCACAGGTCAGGGCGACCAGGGAGCCTCCAAAGAGGTCAGAAGTGGGGGCAGCTGTTGTTCCCAGGCAGTGGGTCATATCTGTCATCTTTCCTTTTCAGAATTTCATTATAGATACAACACCCCGGGACAGAATTACTCAAATCATAGCGAAGGAAGAGCCTCTGTCCAGCTCCGTTTTTTAAATGAAAATGAAAATTCTCCACCTTGTAAGTACGCCTCCTCCGTGATCCCATCTTTGTGAACCCACACTGCTCCTTCCTCTCCTGTCTGCTACTCCAGAGGGGGAGTGATGCCTCGCTCCTAGAGACTGGTGGGTAAGACCGGAGGCCTGGAAGGAGAAAGAGGGGAAGGTGGAGGACGGAGGAGAAGGAAGAGGAGTGACTTCTGTTTAGTCTCTGTTTTCTAGAATTGTCCTAGTGGCTTAATTTCTGACTCTTAGAACCCTGGCTCCTGAAGTCAGGGGGTTAGGGTGGAGGACACTTCAGGAATCCAAGTGGAAGATATTACCTCTTGGAAGATATTACCCCTCCACCTTCAGATGAAGTCACTGAGCCCGGAAAAGTTAGCCACGTGCCCAGTCGCACAGCTAACTCAGGGAACCTAGACTCCAGGTCTCTTGTCTGCTAATAACTCCTTTTAAAAATGGAATTTCTTTCCTGAATTCTCTGACTTCAGAATACTTGATACAAAGGTCTTTGTCTCCTATGTTCCCCAATTTTCTTATTTATTAAATTTTTATCAAATGTTTCATTCACAATAGAGAAGTTCAGAAAGTGATACCCACATAGCCACGATTTGGGGATCATTTCTGACGCGCAGAATTTAATTAAAACCAACATTTTCCAGCTTATTCAAAACCAAACTGGATCTGTTCCAGGAGAGCAAATTCAAAATCCTCTCAAGATGAGCATGAGCCCACCCCAGGAAAGTAAGTATCCCTTTCTCATTAGCAATGACGACAAGAATGGCCACCCATTGGTTGGGTGCATACAATGTGCCTAATGCACCCAATTACCTCCCCAAGAGCAGCTAGATCCTAAGTGGTAGAGCCGGGATTTGAACTGAAGCCTGGCTAAGACGTCAGTCTCTCATTTGTTCACTCACCACATTATCTGAGTGTCCACCGCAGGCGCGTGCTAGCTGCTGACCAGTGACAAAGGGGACTCGGTCCCTGCCCTCATGCGGGGAAGAGGAGGCTGTGTGTGTGAGTGCCGAGAAGGGGGTCACTCCAAGTGCTAGTATCTGATATAGGGGTTCAGGGAAGCTCAATTCCAAAGATTTAATACGATTGACCTAGCCAGGGGAAAAAGGGGGGAGAGAGAACCTTCCAGTCTAAGTGAGCTTCCGATGTGGGAAGGCCCTGATGTGGGAACCGCCTTTTTCTGAAGCTCAGCTGTGGTCACCCACAAGACACTGACAGCTGCAATTGTGGAGGGTGCCGGCCTCCCCACCAGCACACAGGGCGCCCTGCACCCCAGAGCCGAGGGCGGCGCTTCACACGAGTATCCATGTGCTTTTGCCTTCCAGAAAAAACCTTAAGGCTCCCATGACCTCCACTTCAGACCTGGCTACCTCCTCACCCCACTTCCACTCTGGCAGGGTTTCTGGAAGCAAATCCTTAAGCGAAGAAACAAAATCTGAGGTGAGGACTCAGAAAAACATTCTAGAATCCTTGCAGCTTGTAAGTATGGCCTTGCTGACCACAAAATTGATGGCTTCTAAATTATTACAGTATGGAGCACCCAAAACTGCTCTGCTAAACACGGTGTGTGCTCAGCACGAACACAGAGACACAGGGCCTGAGCAGCCACGTGGTGTGTGCTACTCCTAAACCGGTTCCCAGGGAATCTGTGGGCAGTGCCTCAACTACAGGACCCCTGGGCTGCTCACAGGACTGTCCCACCGACACTGGGCTTACAGCTGCGAGCCACTATTTTTTTCCAATCAGAAGCTCGAATCCCAGGCCACTTCCCAAGGCCTCTGCACATGTGTGATCATGTTCCCAAGTCCCCTTCAGTGGCCCCCAGAACTTTCCTTTTCTCAGCTCTTTCTCGAGAGCAGGGAAAGGGCCCAGCAGGTTTCTGACCTCACCCTCTGATTCATGCTCATCAGTCACGTGTCCGTCCTTTTTCTGTCCCTTGCCCTAAAAAATACCTTCCATCTCCCAACTGGTTTCCGAGGAAACCAACTCTCAAAAACAGAAACAGACCTGGTGGAAAAAACAGAAACAGAGCGGTGGAAAGAAGAGAAACAGACGGGGTGGAAAAAAGAGCACTCCTAAGTCCACCTGGCAGCGTGTGCTGAAAAAATTCAAACAGGGACAGTGGCAAATGTGTGACTAACACGTGCGCGCTCGTCCCCCGCAGGGTTTAACCGCGTCTCTGGACCATGCCCTGAGAACAGCAACCATTTTGAAAGAAACGACTGATCAAATGATCAGAACTATTGCAGAAGATCTCACCAAACTACAGAGATGGAGGAATCGAGTGAAATACTAGTTTGATGCAAGGTGTCTGGGGATTTGAGAAAAAAATAAATGCAAAGAAAACTTAATCTTCCCCTCAAAGTATTTTACTTATTACACAATTTAGAAGGATAAATTTCTACAGAAAACACCAAAACCGTAAGAAATGGGGAACACAAAAGTACTTAAATGAGAAAAAAGGGACGTCAATCTCATACTCAAATCAACACGTATTTATGTTAAAATAAATCTGTGATTCCTAACACATAGTAAGAGAAATCAAAACAATAAAACATACTTTTAGCTATTAGTATGGGGGAAAAAAAAAAAAAAAGTTGGAAAACCCATGGCGGTGAGGCTGGGGGAGACAGGAAGTATAAATTGGTGCAAATTCTATCAAATTGGACATGTACTTAACCTCGAGCAGCAATCCCACCACTAGCTGTTTACTTCACAGGTGACTCACCCAACAGGCCATGGTGTGTGAGGGAGGATAGCCATGTGGCACGGATGGGAAGAGCCCCAACTGGAACTAATCTGAACACCCAGCGTGGCCATTCGTAAACAAAGATGTCTGTCATACAATTTACACTCTGCAGCCAGGGAAAAGAATGAGGTGGGTTAACCTTCAAGATAGCGTGCAGGGGAAGCAAGATGCCTAATGACGCACAGGTGTGATCTTTTGTGCATGGTTTTCAAAGGGCACACACACTACTGGAAAGCACACAGAAACACCGAGTGGGCCTCTAGGAAGTGGAACCGGGGGACTTCACATTTACTTTCTGTAGTTCTTACAAAATGCTGATAAATCATTTGGTTAAAGATCACTTGAAGTCAGAAATACACAAAAATGACAGTCCTAGCTCTAGGTTCATGAAATTTGAGGCAAAAGTGAAGACAATTCATTGTAGCGGTGTACTCATTGGCTCTTTCCCGGGGCCTCCATTCGCTCCAAAGTCAGGAAAAGGCTTCCCGCTCCGGGGCTGTGCTCAGGGGGAGAGCTGGATCATTCCCACGGAGAGGGTTCTGTGGTGACCAGCAGCTGCTGTTTGTCCAGCTGGCTGGAGAGCGGGTTATTTTTAACTTTGGGGCTTGGAAATTAGTTTGGGTGCCTTGGGAGAGAGAGAGGGCAGAGGCCGGACTCAAGACTCCTCTGACTTTGTGGCCAAGTTCACTTTAGGCTGCGGCACTGAGAGGAAGAGTGAGGGCTATTGGTCATATTTTAAGAGGAAAAAAAAATGGGGTTTAAACGATGTATGAGCTGAGGGGCTTCTAGCTTCATCACAGACCTGAACTCATCACAGCCTGAGAACTTGTCTGTGTGCCACGCATCGCCATCCTGTCCCCAAGTTCAAAATCACACAAAACTCTGGCTTAAAGTGTTCTTAGGCCACACATTGGTTCTTGACCTTTCTGGGGTTCAAACCTCTTTGGGATCTGATGAAACCTGTGGTGTTTCCCTCCCTATGCGCCACTCCCCCATGAAAAAGCGATACATGAACAGGCACCCGATTTTTACAAGTCCATGGAACTGTGGTTAGAAAGCAGCACCATCAATGACCTTCCTGACCCCTCGGATTACCCTTTAGAGGAGCTTGCTGCTGCAATCATTTTTCATTTAAAAACACAACCCACCTCAGCCGTATTTAGCCGTATTCTAGATGCCATTTCCCATCTCCTTGATGCCTGAGGGCCTTAGGAACAGTCAGTGCAACATGACTCATGTGAGGAACAGAGAGAAGTAGGGCAGCCTCCTTCGGGCTTCTGCGGAAGTGCTACAGGCTCTGATTTACAGAGATAATGTGAGATTTACTGATGCTGCAGCTTTGGCTGTGGCCTTCCTCACGCAAGCTCTTTGTGCCAATGCTGATAGCCCTCTCTTCTAATTCTGCTGCAGGAATAAACCAGAAAAACAAGCTTGTTAAGCGAGTGATTGTATCTCCAAATGCTGAGTCACAGGCTCGGGACTGCCGGGGGCAAGGGTGTTGTAAAGACACTTGGCACCCTCCACAGCGCAGCCCTCTGTGCTCGCTTCCTGCTTGAGGTGCCAGGACCAAGACAGCGGGTGAGGGGTCAGCTTGTAGAATCATCCCCTCTTTAGGAGAAGTTCTAGCCATCCACTTTAACTACAGTACACAAATGAAAACTCATCCTTTCACTATCATTCCTATTCAATCTTATTAAGAATTACTTAAAATAGACCTAATACATACTAAATATGAATATGTATGTATCTATGTTTAATACCCAAATGTTTGGTAATAAAACTTTGTTTTGGCAGGCATTTCTTGCTCCTTTGATTTTAAAAGAAATCGGCTTGGCCCTAGCAAGTTTGGCTCAGTGCATAGAACACCGGCCTGCAGACTGAAGGGTCCTGGGTTTGATTCCCGTCAAGGGTACATGCCCAGGTTGCGAGCTCGGTCCCCAGTGGGGGCATGTGGGAGGCAGCTGATTGATGCTTCTTTCTCATCATTGATGTCCCTCTCTCTCCCCCTCTCCCTCTGAAATCAATAAAAATATGTTTAAAATTTAAATCGGCCTGCATCCGGATGGGATTTGAGGGGTACCAGACACCCACACCACAGCCGAGTTACAGAGGCATCACATCCAACAACATAAACTGCCAGGACCTGGGCCCTTTGGGCTTGAATCCAAATATTTTTGTGTCATGAACTACTGATATTTTTCTTCCTTCTTATGAATGTGGCTGAGCAATGTGAATCCACTATACTTTGCAGACCAAGCACACTTCAACAGGAAACAAAACCATGCTTCAGAGATTGTGTGATATCCACACAAGGACAAAATTCCCTAGTGCCACGTTCCTCAGAACATATCCCTGCTGTCAAGGAGTGCATGGCAACAGAACTACCAACCTTACACATATATTACATTCCTTTTTAAAAAGTTAATGGGTTGCCAAAACCGGTTTGGCTCAGTGGAGAGAGCGTCAGCCTGTGAACTGAAAAGTCCCAGGTTTGATTCCGGTCAAGGACATGTACCTTGGTTGCAGGCGCATCCCCAGTTGGGGGAGTGCAGGAGGCAGCTGATCGATGTTTCTCTGTCGATGTTTCTGACTATCTCTCTCCCTTCCTCTCTGTAAAAAATCAATAAAATATATTAAAAAGAAAAAAAAAACACTACCAAACTGTCATCCTTCAGAGTATTCAAAAAAAAAAAAAAAAAAAGGTTAATGGGTTACCTTGGTGGGACGATTCTGGTGCATTTCCTCTCTTCTAATTCCTTGACTTGGAACTTTCAGACTTCCTCTACCTCTCCCGACCCAACACAGAGATAATTCTGTAACTACATATTTATTTTTTCTTAGAATATTCGTGAGTATTTTTGTTTTTCCAATTTAAACATATATGATTTCAAAGTTATATAAAACTGTGTTCTTTAGAAGTATCTAGCAAGACAGTACATACTGTGAAATCTAATTTTACAACTGAATTATTTTACACATATAGGAAATTATAAATTTCAGTTGAAAGAAAAATCTCATGTATACATGTATAAATCTATATCATACAAACACATTTACAGTTTTTAATTTTATAACCTTTTCAATTTAAAATCATCCTTTCCCCAAAAACTATACTTCAGTATAAAACAGATAAGTATCTAACAAGTCATTAGTATGTACATAGGTGTCTGTAAAAAATTACCGACAACTCATATTCTATTCCAAAGCTGAAAACATGTCCTTTTAAAAGCATTTTAATATTTCTTCTTATCAGCAACAAAATATCAACAATGTTTAAATTAAAAGGGTCAAATCCAATTATATGTAACCATAAGCAGTCCTTTAAAGAAATATATTTGAAAAGTCATTATTCCATAAAATATTTACATTGTTGAAACTGTATAAAAGCAACACTGTCCTGATCTAGTTTAGTTGGAAGAATGAATAAGAACCACCCCATCCCAAATACTATTCATCCTTAATAATGGAGACTTTATCCTTGGATTTATTCAGCATCTTTATGTCATCCAACAGCTTTCTGGGTGTTAAAATATGGGTAGAACCTGGTAGGAAAAAAGGTAAATTTTCAGAGGCCAGCAGTTAAATCGATTTTCTTTGGCTAACTATATTGTCCTGTCTTTCAAATATACAAAGTTAGTATAACCTGGAGCATTTTAACAAAATTCCTATAGGACACCTTCCTGAAATCTGTCTATACTGCAGTATTTCAATCCTTCCTCTACATTAAACATGCTCAGTAAACCTTCAGAAATACTGCCCCCTCCTGGTGCTTTGTCTACCTTGTACTATCTATCGATTAAACTGGGGAGCAAAACTGGAGGTTATTCTACCCTCGTGACAAGAACAGTCACTGTTCAATCAGAGAACCATTAGGCAGTGCTGAGGACTGAGGCTGGGGTCAGGAGAGTTTGTATATCAGTGGCTTTGACTAAAATTCTTAAAACTAAATTCCATATACAGCCTTTGACAATGTCAAGTCCACATTCACAAAACAACTAAAAATATTTCTGTAGAAGTGTCTCCAAAATTATTTAACGATGAGAGCAAGAAAAATAAAGAACATACGCTTTAAAGGATATATGTACTAATATTTAAAGAATGTAATAATTTGAAGCTCATTCCCTCAAAAAACGAATATCCTAAAATATAAAAACCCAGGTTCTGCTCGACTGACCAGAAGTCAGTGCTGGGTCACCACAGCACTGGCTGCCACTGTTGAGGATGCAGCGACCCAGCACTGACTGCCGAGAGGGCTGCGGGTCAGGCCCGGAGAGAGGCCGGGAGAGAGAAGCAGAGTCTGATCCGTAGCCTCCACGGCAGCTGTTGATAAGCCCTTGCCTCTCACTTTCTCTCCAGGCCTGGCCAGCAGCCGTGCCTCTTTCTCTCCGGGGGTCCGTGGGGTCTGCTGATCAGCCCTGCCTCTGTGATCAGGCCCGGAGATACTTACTGGCATAGAAACCAACCAATCAGAACCTAATCTGGGTGAACTGCAAAGGCAGAACCTAAGGTGGGAACTGAGCAGGGTTTTAAGGGCAACAGCTGTTTGGTGTAAGGTGTAAGAAAGCGGTTCAATTTTTTAAAGACTAGTTTGGCATTATAGTGCATATGGCTGACTATCAGTCCAGATATAGGGATTATGTATTTTTGTCTGCCAAGAGCATCTCCTCCTGCTGAAAAAGGCTCCTCCCCCATTTAAGCAATCCTATCCTATATAATATATTTATACTAATAAAAGGGTAATATGCTAATTAGACTGGGAGACCTTCCAGACAAAGCCATGGTGGTGGGGCCAAGGCAGAGACGGTTAAGGGCAATCAGGCCAGCAGGGGAAGGCAGTTGGGGGTGAGCAGGCTGGCAGGGGGGCGGGGGAGAGTTGGGGCAGCTGGGGTTGATCAGGCCAGCAGGCAAAGTGGTTAGGGGTGACCAGGCAGGCAGGCAGAGGCTGTTAGGGGTGACCAGGCAGGCAGGCAGATGAGCGGTTAGGAGCCAGTGGTCCCAGATTGCAAGTGGATGCAGGCTGGGCTGAGGGATCTCCCCCCCAATCCCCGTGCACCGGGCCACTAGTTTAAAAATAAAATTACCCAAAGGACAACCAGGAAAAATCTCTAGTACATCAGATGAAATACACTATGATTAAAACAAGTTGTCCAGCTTTCAACAATTTAGTTCTAAATGTAAAGTACAGGATAAACTTTTACATATATATTTTTACATTTAGAGTTTGTTTAATGTAATAGAAAAGAGGCAAACAAGTCTTACCAATAATAACTCCACAGGATTTGTGTGCCTGAGAAACTTCGTAAGCACAACGCATTTCAGAGTACGTAATTCCTCCAATAACAAAAACAATCAGTGTGGACCCATTTTTTCGGTCTTCCAAATAATTAGTTCTGGGTTTCTGGCGAGCACTAAAAAATAAAAAAATAAAAACAATACAAATGCTCCCAAAGTCTTACTGCTTACAGACTTTTCAAAAAGCCTAACTCAAGCAAATTCAGATTTGGCACCGGTGACATAATTTTAAGTTATGACTTAACTATGTATGAAAGAACTTGGCACCAAGAATTGGCAGCACAGTCCCACTTCAAGATTAATTTTGATCTGATAGTTCGGACAAATCACTAATAATCTAGCTCAGCATGTTTACCTATAAAATAGAGCTAAGTCCCTCTCTTATTTATTTCCCTTGAAGAAGTAATATACCTGAAGTCTCTGGCTTCTTGAAGTTAAAGAAATAGGGAAATAGTGGTAAAACAATAGGATTTTAAAGATATGGTGGGGTGGGGAGTTCGCAGGAGCTGATGTGGTATTGGGACATCCCTTGCTAAAAGTCAGTCGAGTATGATGGTGGGAGGTACTAAAGACACCTTACTCCCATATTCACAGCAGCATTATTCACAATAGCCAAGACAAAAAATAGCCTAAATGTCTGTTGACAAGCAAGTGGATAAAAACCATGTGGTGTGTATGCATAACGGGATATTACTCAGCCTTACAAAAAGAAGGAATTCTGCCATTTGCAACTATATCATATAAATGGACCTAGAGGGCATTAGTTTAAGTGAAATAAAGACAAATACTGTATTATCTCACTTGTATGTGGAATCTAAGATAGTCAAACTCACAGATGCAGAGAACAGAATGTTAGCTGCCAGGGGCTGAGGGGAATGGGAAATGAGGCAATGTTGGTCAAAGGGAACACAGTGCAAGATGACTAAGTTCTAGAGAGCTAATGTACAGCAGGGTAACCAGAGTAATCAAAGCTGCATTGTATACTTGGAATTTGCTAAGAGGATAGATCTTAAGTTAAATCTTCTTACCACACACACACAAAAATATATAAAAGAACAATACTTATGTAAAGTGATTGGTACATTTGTAGTGATCTTTTTACAATATATACATATCAAAACATCAAGTTGGTTTTAAATGCATCAAAGCATATACAAAGTTATTAAGTCAATTATATATACTTCAATAAAGCTGTAAAAAAAAGAATTAGACCAGAGTTTCAACTCTGATTCTGCTTTCTAATTCAGTTATAACTTTCAGTAAGTTACTTAACTGCTCTCTAAACTGTAAGGGTTGTTTTCAGTTTAAATGAAATAACATAACAATAGAATACACGAAGTATGGAATCTGGTACCACAAAAACACTCAATAAATAATAGCTATTATTTCTACCATTTTCTCCCCCCAGATTGCTTTAGATATGCATTGTCCAATACAGCAGCCACTTTGCCACATGAAGCTACGCAAATTTATTAAAACTAAATAAAATAGAAATTTCAGTTCCTTAGTCACACTAGTCACATACAGTGCTCAGCAGCTCCACGTGGCTGACAGTGCGGCTATAGGACACTTCCCTCACTGCAGAAAGTGCTCCTGGAGCACTGTTTAGATCATGGGGACCACCATTTTTTGTTCCTATGCCCCACTAGTAAAAAGTTTGAGCTTTTATTTGAAAAGTAAATAAATATCTCAAAATATTTTATGCATCTATTAAAATATATATTAGTTTATAAGTTATATGTGTGCTAGAATATATGAATAAAACTTAATTTCTCCCTTTTTAAGTTTGTAAAAGTAAGTACCCAACAGTCATCTTAGAATCCATGCTCTAGTTGACCTCTAAGCCCTGCAGTGGCGGAGCCCACAGTACACTTTTTCAAATGCTCTCAGTCTGTCCAGCCTCGGGATGATGGTTTCCATCTTCCATCTTAAGGAACAACGAGGTAGTAACAGGAAAAGGGAAAGAATTCGTGGCTAGTTTTGAAAGATGGAACAGAAACTAGATACACTCTTGGTTCCCACACAAAATCTTTATAGGTTTTACCTTATAGCTCCTGAGCCATTCCACACTGCTGGGCACTGGGAACAATATGGCCATTCCTTTGAATCTAATCTATTATCAATGGCATCCTATGGAGGAAAAGAGTTAACAAAATCAAGAAAATGTAAATTCTAAGATATTTTTATTTACTTGTCTGTTTTGCATAAAACTTAAAAATTTGTATTTATAATTAAGAATCTTAAGGATATATAAATAATAATAAAGTTAGACAAACAAAACAAAAAAACCATAGTAATAAATTATATCCAACTACAATAGATACTAAAGGAAAGTAGAAATTGCAGTTTAAGTCAAAAGAAAATTGAAATAAATGAACTATGTACTAGTAATTTTGACTGAATAATCAATGTCGTGATTTGACTGAGTTCATAAAACAATTTTTATTAATTTATTTTCCAGTTTCCTATAATTGAATATTTTCTAAGTGAACAATACTAAAGGCACAAACCATCTGTTGAATATAACAGCAAACCATAGTGAGGTTTACATTTTAATCACAAATACATTTCCAAGAATATTGGAGTCTAACACTTTCTAGCAGTGGTTATATATAAATATTTATTTTTTTTTGGATTTTCGTTCAAATAAATTATTTGTATATCTGCTACATAAAGTTATTTAAAATAAGAGTTTTTCCCATAAAGCATGTGTGTTGATTTTATTTATTTGGAGGCAACCAGTAGTGTGTGTTTGAGGTCTTCAAGGAAAGAATCAAGAGCTTCCTCTCCTCCCTTGACCCCAGATACAGGCTTCTTTGGTGAACCTCCCAGGACTGCAGACAATTCCTAACTGTAGATACGCCCAGCCTGACAGGTAAACTATAAACAGTTAAGAATGCTCTACAGGAGGGCATTCAAGGAATAAGTAAAATTTAATGAATTTTACCTCCAAAATATCTTTGATATAAGGTGTCCATCGAGAGAGTTGAAAAGTTTCTTCTGCAGACCGATCCTTTCTTGACGGTTTGCCTTGTGGAGACTAATATAATTGGCGGGGGGGTTAAAAATCAACAATTTATTTAGTGGTATCCTTTTATTAAGTTTTCTAACAAAGATATTTAATTTACAGCAAATACTATGTTGTACTACTTAAAAGTAAGATTGGAAATGCCTATTATGAATAGTTGTGGACATATAATTTCACAGTATTTTTTGCTTTAAGGATAAAATTTATAATAGGACCAGAAAATACGTTTATTTGAAAGGGCTATAGAATTTAATGGGAAAAGAGATTCTAAATAGAGTTCTTTCAAAATTTGTTTTAAATTAATTATAAAGAGAAAAGCATCAATAGCAAATTACAAGAGAAGCTCTAAGAGACAAATTCACCAGGAAGATGTAATTGTCTAAATTACTCATATATGAAAAACAAAATGTTAATGTTTTATTTACCAAATCTTTGGAGTAAAATTTAGAAAACTATCCACGTGGATACCCATGTAAGATGACATTAAATGTAAATAACTGCACATGTACACATGTAAGTACATACAGAATGTAAGATTTCTTACCGGGGGGACAATGGGGACACCAAGGTAACTCCAGTTACGAATCATGTCACTCTCATCTTCTATTTTTACATTCTGGATCAATCTATCCAAATTTTCTTCTGTTGTTCCTTAGATAAGTAAAAATGTGAGTTATATAATTGCTACCACAATCACTTCTAGGTTTTAGGTAGTATCTATTAATAATGCTTTTTAAATAAAGAGCAAAGATTTAAATTATATATCCTTCAGTCTTCCCTAAACTTCATATTTCTCCCTTTCCTTATCTTAACCAACTTCAGCTACCACCATTAATTACCTTAGTAAACCACTTATTATAATGAATTTTAGAGCTGGGTACTCTAATATATTTATGAAAATGAACAAAGTCTCCATTACCATTATTACTGAAGATATAGAGCAGGATTGCTCGTATTTTATCATAATTGTCATGGTTTTTGCCGAGCAGAACTGGCAGGAGCACTCGCATGGAATCCTTCACCTTCTGTCCTTCGGCATCAGTTCCCAGTGCCAGGTCCTTATTGAAAATGACAGTCAGTGGTCTATAACCCAAGTTCATTTCAGTTAAAAATCTTGCTAAATTTTCAAAAAAAGATATTTTTATTGATTTCAGGGAGAGAAGAGGGAGAGATAGAAATATCGATGAGAGAGAACATCCATCGGCTGCCTCCTGCAGGACCCCCACTGGGGCCTAGCCCGCAACCCTGGCATGTGCCGAACCAGCTCTTCTTGGCGCATGGGTTGATGCCTAACCACCGAGCAATACCAGCTGGGCAAAATCTTGCTCTATTTTAATGGTATACTGATGACGTTTCACAGGAAAATGTGGGCATCACTTGCAAATTTCTGATTGCAGAAAGTGCAAAAAATCAAAAAATAATTCAGAGAAAAAGAAAACCATCACCATAAACCTGTGCAATGACCAGGGTGGCCTTGACCACATGCGGCTACTGGGCACTTGAAGTGTGCCTGGCGGGAATTAAGATGTGCACTACAAAGGAGCCTCCTTAACAGATTCAATGTGCCTGTGCAGTGCTCTGCAGGATGCCATGTTTGATACTGCGCCCTGAGGAAGGCCTGCCAACAATGCTACCTGGAGCAATGCTCCAAACACTCAAGTCATCCCATTCAATTGCAAGGGCATGATCACAGAGTAGGAGGGAGTTGCTTACTATTGATACCATATGTAGCTCCTTGTTAATTGGTGGGGCATGATGTATTCAGTATGGCCTAGGTGAGTCCCCTTCTAAGAGAGATTCTGTGATTCTGGACACACTGTTTTGAGCAAAGCTAGGTTTTATCTTAGGAAGCTCTCTCAGGAAATCTATTACGAACACAGGTATTTCTGACTGTACATACCTGTTCAGTTTTGCAGAGCTTTTCTATATTAGACTTGAATTTATTCATGCAATCTTCTGCTATGTTAAGATGGACAACTTGCTGAAAAACAAACAAAAAAATCAGTAATTTAAAGCAGTCATTTTCAATTGGTGTACCACAGAATGTTTAAAACATAGCAATACCTGATTATTTAATCAGGAGCACTGACCTCTTTTCCCTTAGATTGTCAAACAAAAAAGTGATTAAGAGCCTACACAACAATAGCCGTCTAGTGTGAATGAATCAAAATACCTTCCACACTTGCCCCTCAGATTTGTACCATGAGATGAAGAAGTTGAAAATCACTGATTTAAAGCATTTTCACCTTTTCTTGTGTGTGCAATGTTAAACTTTTGAGACTGGCCTGAAGGGAAGTATGGGTTTGGATGGAAAGGAAGTACCGTGTACATACACTCAGAATGGGGGGGAATGAGAATCAACATGACCTCCAGGGGACGATCAACAGACAGCAAGAAATGAAGCGAGGGGCCCGGCCGGGGGGCTCGGGGTGGAGCATCCCATGAACCAGGAGGTCCCAGCTCAATTCCCGGTCAGGGCACAGGCCAGCGTGTGGGCTCCAGCCGCAGCAGTGGGTGAGCAGGAAGCAGCTAGGGATGATCATCATCACTGATGTTTCCAACACTCTCTCCCTTTCCCTTCCTTTATGAAATCAATGAAAACGTATTTGAAAAGATTAAATAAAATGAAAGGAGCCGAGACCTGTTTGGCTCAATGGATAGAGCGTCGGCTTGGGGACTAAAGGGTCCCGGGTTCGATTCCAGTCAAGGGCATGTACCTCGGTTGCGGGCATATCCCCAGTAGGGGGTGTGCAAGAGGCAGCTGATGGATGACACTCTCTCATCGATGTATCTAACTCTCTATCTCTCTCCCTTCCTCTGTACAAAGTCAATAAAATATATTTAAAAAAATAATAATAAATAAATAAAATGAAAGGACTGGATTTGTGTTGGGTTTCTGAGTAATGAAAAATAAGGTGGAAAAAAAAGTCCAGTTCTTAAAAGCCCAGAAAAGTCTGAATTTATATTAGTTCTTAATTTGCGTGCAATATGATAAAAATATATAAAAATTATTCCAATAATAACTTGTAAGAATAACTGGGGCAGCAAACAGTTTATCTGCCCACATAGTTTAACCAATTTTAAATCTATTAATTTAAAGAACCAAGTAGAATAACAATCACAGTTGAACCAATTTTTAATTTTCTTATTAAGTTGATAAATGCTAAACATTCTCTGTATGGCTATTCAAGACAAAGATATAAAGAAGTCTAAGCTGGATATGGATAAATCTAGATTATATACAGAGAGAATACTATTGGAAAGCTTACTTAGGATATTTCTCAGAACTAGAATAAGGTTTTACAGGAAAACTAACACTAAGTGTTCATGACACCCACTGCTACACCTGACTACCAAACTAGGTAGACTAATAAATGATAAAGTATCTCACATACAGTACTGCTCACCTTAGTAATCTGTTTTCGGAAATGCGGCATCTTTTTCATTAGCTGGGCAAGAGCACTAAGTGATGGCTAGGAAAAAAAATCAAACATTTTAAAATTAAACTTATGATTCAGTTATTCTATGTAACAACTTAATCAACTTGAAAGTTAAATAAGATTCATTCTTACCTTTCCTTCTGTTGCTTTCTTTGTTGATGAAATTTCCTTCATAAGCTTGGGAATTTCCCTGTCAAATTGAGAGAATTCTTTAAATTACTAAGGTGTAATTCTTTACAGAGACATTTTAAGATTACAAACTGTACTTTCATGTATTTAATCCCCAAAAATATGAAATAAAAATTAAAATAGGTTCACATACTCTAATACAACTGCAATATGCCGGTGTCGAATTCTGACCCAGAGGTCATCATCTTCTTCAAGGATTGCCTCCTTTTCTTTCCCGTCAGTTTTATATCTACACGTAGACACAAGTATAAAACTTTTAATTATCCTCCCCCCCAAAAAAAGTTGAAGAAATATTTTTACACACAAAAATTTTAATACACAGTTCAAGAACTGAAGAGTACATATCCACTATTTTTTTGGGGAAAATGAATAGTAGTAAATACCTACTCAAAACTAAGGCTTATTGCAATCCTTACATTAAAAATCAAAGTGCTGCTTGGCTAGTGGTTGTGAGTCAACCTATAAACCAGGAGGTCAGGATTCGATTCCCAGTCAGGGCACACGCCCAGGCTGTGGGTCAGTTCCTGATAGGGGAATGCAGAAGGCAGTTGATCAATGATTCTCTCTCATCATTGATGTTTCTTTCTCTCTCTCTCTCTCTCTCTCTCTCTCTCTCTCTCTCTCTCTCTCTCTCTTTCCCTCCCTCCCTCCCTCCCTCCCTCCCTCCCTCCCTCCCTTTCCTCTTCTCTCTCTGAAATCAATGAAAATACATTTTTAAAAAGCCAAGGACTTAATCCTACTAAGACATTTTTACTGTCAAAAGTTAGAGTTAGCTGTCATTATTATAGACTTTTAGATTAGCAAAATGGTATTCTATAAAACAAAAATTCAATGTTCTACAATCAACTTTAAGAACAGGACTGTGGTGCTAGCTGGTTTGACTCATGGCTAGAGCATTGGCCTGCAGACTGAAGGGTCCTGGGTTCAATTCCGGTCAAGAACACATGCCCAGATTGTAGGCTCAATCCCCAGTTGGGGGTGTGCAGGAGGCAGCCAATCCATGATTCTCTCTCATCATTGATGTTTCTCTCTCTCTCTTTTTCTCTGAAATAAATAAAAAATGTATATATATTAAAAAAAAGACTATGTGCCATGGTTGGCTCAGTGTGGCTCCATTGGCTGGACGTCATCTGTGCCGGTTTGCTTCCCTGGCACATGCCCAGGTTATGGGCTCAAATTCCTGGTAGGAGGTGTGTGTGAGGCAGCGACTGTTATTTCCCTTTCTCAACAATATTTCTCTCTCTCTCCCTCCATTCCTCTTTCTCAAAATCAATAAAAAATACTTAAAAGAGCAAGACTGAATATATTAATAATTTTTATTCTAACTGCTTAAGCACGATTTTGATGTTCTGATAACCATTAGCACAACTATCAATCATCCACTAAATGAAGAATAGAAATGTTTGCGTTGTTTCAGAGTTGGTACAAAATTCACAAACATATATCATTTGTTTGTATATTCTTCTTCCCTAATCCTATAAAATCATCTCCTTTTAAGAATGAGAAAGGACCTGAAACCTATATAATTTTACTAACCATGTCACCCCAATAAATTCAACTTAAAAATGAAGAATGGGATAGGAGATGAGAGAAAAACAATGCAGTAAAAAAATTGTGATTGCTTTAATAAGTTCTACTGAAGCAAGCAGCAATTCAAGGGGTTCATGAAATTGCTTAAAATGGGCTTCCCGACTGCTTCCCCAAACGTTCTCCCTTCTTTTTATACAGATAGCCCCCTTCCCGGGGGAGCTGGGGAGGTTCCATCATCCTGGGGACTGTCAATACCCCGAGCCAAGATTAGGAAGAACAGCACTGAGCTCTCCCAGCTCTGGACTGTGGACAATAAATACAATATTAATTTCTGCTATATGAATACAATCATTTCCACCGCCCCAAATATTACAGGTCCCGCCTATAAAGGCATCTACCTATGCGGTCTTAATTACAGAGGCTCCAAGGTAGAATGCATGTGCTTAATTATAAGGCTGCACCTGGGGATAACAGCCCTTTTGTCATCAAAATGCCATTTGTAGTTACAGAATATCTTTAACCTTTGATTTGTAAACAAAAATTAAGATACTTAGCATTTCCTGCTTTGTTTTCTATTTCCATTAAAAATACTGAAATATCACAAACCACAGGGAGTTTATGCCTCCATCTAGTCTTACCCCTGGACTTCTTTGACTCATAAAAAAGGAATTATTGATTTTTAAAAAAAATAAATAAATCTCTCTTACTCTTAAAAAGATTAAACCTTGCTTTGCTTACTAGCAAACCTAGGAAGATAAGTATATTAAATACTTGGTTAAAATTAATATAATTTATGAAAAGTACCCATTACTTGATCTCTTTGTGCTACATACTGCTAATGTCTGAAATGTATGTCTAAAGTCTGAAACCAAATTCTTTAGTGTTCATCAGTTTAATCCTTTTGTAAATTTATTAGGCAATGCAGGTTTAGAGACCTAAAGGATGAGAGGTAATAATAATCTCTTTTGAAAATTCTGAATAAACTGCTTGATGCTACTTTTAAATTAGAAAAATAGCTATGATGATTTCTGTATGTCATCTAATAATACAAATAACACGGAGAAAGCCAGAGTTTGATCAATATGCAAATAAAAATGTAAGAAAGAAAAATACAAAATCAGTTTAATAATATTTGGTTTAAGAAAAAATACTAAGTATAATTATCATAAGTGTTTAGATAGTTTTAATCTATTAAAATTACTAAATTAAACCTAAAATTTCAAAAAACTAATTTTCACTTTTTTCTACTGTGCTCAAGCAAATACATCAAAAAAGTTTCAAAGCCATCAGATTACCCATTAACTTACAAGGTTAAGACACTAAATGTATTCTGATTATAGCAGCAAGAGGAGAAAGGCCCTAAATAAAAAAGGTTACAGAGACTTTAGATTTGTAGTGCCTTCAAGAATCATTAATTGCTCATATCTTATCCTGTTTGTTTATGCCCTTCTGATGCCCTTGGAGTTATACTTGCTTGTATGTATCATTCTCAATCGGCAGTAGATCATAAGCCATTGCCTGAAACGTCAGTTCATGCAGGACAGTGGACACAGGATCAAAGCCACGGTCAATTATTATGAGCTGGGAGTGAGTTTTACCCTGGAATAACAAGATAAAATTATCTTAAAAAAAACTTCCATTTCTTTATGTAACACATTTTTATACTATCTTAGAAAACAAAAGCAGATTTTTCCTAAGTTCTGTCATTTGAAAGAAAGAGTAGTTTTCAGGAAGGAAGAATGGAAAAGATGAGTTTTATTTATGTATTTTTGCGGATTTTGCCTTTTTTCACTGAAATCATTAAGGAACAAAGGATATTTACTAATATATTGATTGTGTATCTCTTCCCTCATTCAACAGACATTTACTGATTGCTGATTACTATGTGTACTGAGCCATTATCTTCATAACTACAACCAACAACAGCTTTTGCTAGGCCTCCAAAGCAAAAAATAGTAACTTTTAAATTTCTAAACTAACAGTATAACTAAGCTATAAACTCTCCATTCTAGCCAAGGTGTTTGTGAATTTTGCCTTTTCTCTAGGCCTCTGCCCAAAATATCCTGTTATCCAAGCAGTGCAATTCCTCTTCTATCACTTATACTCATTCTTCAAGCACAAGGGCCTATTGTTCCAGATGCCTTCCAGGACCCCAGTTAAAATGAGAGTGAGTCCCAACCCATGTTCCCGTTACATTCTCTGTATCCTTTCATTCCACTTATCACAAACCGTTATAATTGATGGTTTCCTTCACCATCTCCTCTTCTCAACAATCTAGTTATTCCTTTCATTCCTTAGCTACTGTAATATGGCTTCCCAGCCCAGTGGCACCACCTCTGTCAGGCTCTTCATTTTCCAACCCACGCCTAACTGCTGGGATTCCCCAGGTTTGGACCTCTGATTACTTTATACTCTCTTCATAAGATAGTAACAGCTGCCAATCATTAAACTACCATATATGCCAAACACATGATAACTCACCTAATCTTCATACCAACCAAGCAAGGCATACGTTATATTATCCATTTCACAGATAAAAAGGCAACTCAGAATAAATAATCTTGTCCAAGGTCACAGAGCTAGTAATAACAGGAGTAACTGTATTTATTAACTGTTTATTCTAAGAACTTTACATATATTAACTCAGTTAACCCTACTTTATAAAATAGGTATTATCTCATTATTCTTTTTAGATAAGAAATTTGTAGATAAGAAAAGCTACATAATGTCCCCAAATTGACATATCTATTAATTAAATGGCAGACCAGGATTTGAACACAGTACCTACAAAACCCCTATCTTCTCCCCTAAACCTCACTGTGTATTAGAGTTTCCACTACCATCTACAGAATATTAATGACTCTCAAATCAATATTGGGGATCTATGTTAATGGCTCCCAAATCAATATTGAAAAATAAACAATAGCTTCATTGGTTTATAAAGAAATAAGTCAGACTTTATGCATAATCACTATCTGCCTTATATACATTACCTTTATTAGGCTCTTTTCATCAGTCTTGTAGTAGTTTTCAAGTTTTTTTTCAACAAGTTGGGCAAGTTTACTGGCATTATCTAGAGGTTTACTAGAAATGGAAAAAATGTTCACTTATCTTTCTTTCAAGACACTTTACATATCATAAAATTGAATTTTAAAATGCAATTAATTTAATAAATTTTATAAAAGGGAAAACTTCAGATAATAATATGTCAAATATAATGTTATACCAATTTTGTCTGGATTTTATAAATATAAACCTTATTGTATGTACATAAGATTTTTTAATATAAAGAAAATTTTATAAATATAAGTACAGTTCCCTTTATTCCCCTTCCAATTCCTGGCCTTCTTCCCTACCTCTACTTCCCACCTCCCCACTCCCAAGGAAACCACTGTTATGAATTCGATGTGTGTTCTTCCTGCCAATACTGCTATTTATTTATATGTATATGTGCGTGTGTTTTGTTTTGGATTTTTGCAATACAAGGGGAGCAGACCTGACAATAAGCATCCTTCCCTCCCTCCCTGCCTCCCTGCCTCCCTGC
This sequence comes from Pipistrellus kuhlii, assembly GCF_014108245.1. Taxonomy (NCBI): domain Eukaryota; kingdom Metazoa; phylum Chordata; class Mammalia; order Chiroptera; family Vespertilionidae; genus Pipistrellus; species Pipistrellus kuhlii. The sequence goes on from NW_023425523.1 coordinate 5,345,145, forward strand.
CTCCCTGCCCTCCCGCCCTTCCTTTCTTTTTTTAAATATGTTTTTATTGATTTGTTTTAGAGAGACAGGAAGGGAGAGGGAAAGATACATTGATCAACTGCCTCCTGCACACTCCCTACTGGGGATCAAGCCTGCAACTCGGGCATGTGTCCTTACTGGGAATCGAACTGATAACCTTTTGGAGCATGGGATGAAGCTCAACACATTGAGCCACACCAGCTGGACTATGAATGTTTTATCAGTGTATGTTTTTACTGTTATATATAAGAGACCTATTTACGTTGTCACATACATCAAATTTATTCAAATTTAGTTCTCTCTATATATATGTCTATCAAATAATTATAATGGATGCTATATATTCATTCCCATTTCCCTAAAGATGGGTATTTAAATCATTCTCAATTCCATCCTATCCTATTGCAAACAACACTGAAATAAATATCTTTGTACATATAGCACCATGTGCATGTTTCTCTAGATATATTACATCTAAAAGTATAATTACTGGCCCTAGCTGGTGTGGCTCAGTTGGTTAGAATGTTGTCCCATGCAAGGTCACAGATTTGATTCCCCGTCAGGGCACATATGGGAGGACAGTGATGGATTTTTCTTTCTCACATCAACGTTTCTCTCTCCCTCTCCCTCCCTTCCTCTGAATCAATGAAAAACATATCCTTGGGTGAGAATTAAAAAAATTAATAAAAAATAATATATAAAAAAATGAATGTCAGACTATAGCTCCTATATAACAAAGACATTTCCTCTAAGCATTCCTTAAACTCACGGGAGGAAAAAAGCCTGTAAATCACACCAAATTTAAGCACTGAAATTCAGTAACAGAGGCTGTTCGTCACTCTGAAATTTAAACCTCACACTTTAAACCTATAATTACAGCCCTAGCCGGCTTGGCTCAGTGGATAGAGTGTCAGCCTGCGGACTGAAGGGTCCTGGGTTCGATTCTGGCCAAGGGCACATGCTTGGGTTTCAGGGGTATGCAGAAGGCAGCCAATCGATGATTCTCTCTCATCGTTGATGTTTCTGTCTCTCTCCCCCTCTCCCTTCCTCTCCGAAATCAATAAATAAATATATATTTAAAAATAAATAAATAAATAAATTTATAATTACAGCATAATCTTTCAAGGAAAATTCTGCAAACTAATCTACCTAGCACAGACATTACTTACCTCTATCCTGGAGAGAAAATAGAAAACATAACATGAACAGACTATTAAGTGCCTTACCTTTTATACCTTACTCCGGGATTTTCATCAAGGCTAGCACATACGGTAACTATCTGCTCAGCCATTGCTTCCATTACAGCATCTTTTCCGTGTGCATTACTAGGATCTGGACTGTAACAGTAATAGAATGCATCTGGTACATCAAGAGTGTATACCTAAATGAGGCCAAAAAAAAAAAAGTTACACTGTCAATGTGGAGACTTCATTTATAAAAATATATATATAAATGCGACTATTATTTGGGCCATTAAAAAAAAATACTTGCACTAAACATGCTGTTTTCTGAAACAACTGTGTCTTTACCATAATCAAATTTCATTTTCTCTGTCATTTGGATTTCACCCTTTCTTTTCTGACTTTCCTTTCCTGCTTAGTCTACTTCTTTCCTTCAGATCTTATTTCATAAACAGCTTTTCACTAACTGTGCAACAGCTGAAGGACTCTGAGGTAGTCAAATAAAAATCTAATAACTGGTCCACCAAATGTGGCTCAGTGGTTTAATGTCAACCCATGCACAAATATCTTTATATGTACAAAGATATTTGTGCATGGGTTTGATTCCGGTAAGGGGTGTGTAGGAGGCAACCTATCAATGATGCATTGATGTTTTTATCTCTCTCTCCCTTCTTCTCTCTCTAAAGTCAATTTTTAAAAAGATCTAATACCTAGCACAAAGAAATACAACAAAGCCAAAATTGGTCTATATATATGGTATACACTAATAATCTAGAACAGTTGACTAATGAGTTTGCCGACCACTACCTTAGGGAAAAACACTTAAAAAATGTTTTAATAATGTACTTATGTCTTTAACCTGCAGTGGTCAGCAAACTCATTAGTCAACAGAGCGGCAAACCGCTGTTCTAGAGAATAATCTAGAAATTTTCCATAGTTGATATATATATTTTTCTTACATTCTTCATGTCCTTAAAATAGAGATATACTTCCTAATAAGCCACAACAATGTGCCATTGGTCTTATCATATATACTCTGACCTCACAGTCATATTTATTCATCTAATGAAAGTATTTACTTATGTGCAAAGAATAGGGTTAGAGATTTACTATTATTGTATTTGAAGGATATGAAAGAAGCAGCTCTCTAACTAGGGTTGAGAGTTTATCAGTAGACTAATTTTTATTTTAGTTTTTTAAAAACTGTGATCCCTCCTGGCCTAAGATAATGAATTGAGTGTAAAAGTAGGTCTATAATAACCATTGTAGGTAAACTGATGAATTATCAACCAACTTCCTTGCATTTTCTTTCACACACAGGCATTCATTCCTCTGCACCTAAGCCATCACAACCAGCAGCAGCCTGAACATGGACTGAGATTCAGCTGTAGCTAAACCTTGTGTCTGTGCTGCTCAGCCATCTAATAAAGGTTGTACTCAAAATCGTTTGATCTTGCCGAAACCAGTTTAGCTCAGGGGATAGGGCGTCGGCCTGCGGACTGAAGGGTCCCAGGTTTGATTCTGGTCAGGGGCATGAACCTTGGTTGCAAGCACATCCCCAGTGGGAGGTGTGCAAGAGGCAGCTAATCGATGTCTCTCTCTCATCGATGTTTCTAGCTCTCTGTCCCTCTCTCTTCCTCTCTGTGAAAAATCAATAAAATATACTTTTTTTTAAAAATCATTTGATCTCATAATCTGTGCTATAAAACTTGACATACACAGGACCTAGTGGCAGATGTGAAATTTAAGCTCCACTTTCATTATTAATGTTATATTCTAATAAAGCACTTATGTTCTTCCCTTCATCATATAAAATGTTTATTTGTGGACTACTCAAAATTCACCTAATATCTAATAAGTAAAACATTACAAATATAGAAGTAAAATATACCTTATTAACAAATAAGCTCATAAAACAAAATTTTAAAATATATTATGAACAAAAATTTAAAAAATTAAAAAAACAGAAAGTACCCGAGATTCATGTGGAATGAAGGAAATATTTATTTCTTTACATCTTCTTATGGACTTGGAACAAGAAGACTTAATTTTGTTAAAGAGACTATCAGGGCAAACTAGAAGGAAAAAAAGAAAAAACATCAAAGCATATAACTCCAGGTAAATTTTTACTCATTTGGATAAATCATTCAACACCTAGGAATATTTATTTTACATATAAATTATTGACTTTTACAATGTAATTTGTCATAAGAACAGAAATAATACATAAAAATATTGTTCTTCACTTTATAGAGCATCTGTATTCTAGTCAAGAGGCGATTCCAGAAATTCTGTTTTCCCTATTTATGTCCACCATAACCTAAAATATATTTCCTTAAATAGCTGCTAACACAGCAAACTAAAACTGTCAGGAAGAAAAATAAAATCTTACTTCATGACAACAAAATTTTCTAGGATTTTTCAGAACTTCTTAGGAATTTGCACTACTTTTCTAAGTTGGCCACTAGGTGTAATCATACCATATAAACTGTTAATTCTTTTTTAATTATAAGAACTTCTCTGATGTTAGGAAATTCTAAACAAGTAAGTTCTGGACCTTAGAGCCCATTTTTTTTCTTCCCCTTTTTAACCTATCTATTTACAGTTCCATTAAATTTAGGTTAGAATATCAGCCATTGGCTCCTAACATGAAGTGGCTTTTAAATGGAGTTATTTAGCCTCAAGATTCCTTAAGTTAAAAGAGGCTTCACATTCATTAAAATTTACTAATTTTATAGACATGAATTTCTCTATAATAAGGCAATCTAAGTGACAAATACTTATGGGTAACATTTAAAAAAAATGCATACTAATAGTAGGCATGACATAAATAATAAGTAACAGGAATAATAATATACTACTAAAAATAATAGCAGAGACCAAGATCTAACTTAGATCAATGACATTTTTATTTTGCAATGTAATTATGTAATATAATAACATAAAACAGAATTATATGTGTCTCTGGACTTCTCTGATTCTTTCATTTAGGTGCTTCCTATCTGAACATATGGCCTGGTAAGATAAATGTGACTGATTTTCTCCTTTAATACTTGCTTAATAGGGGCAATTTCTCTAGTGCCCTCCCAAAGGATCTTATTTCTTATTATATAATCAAATCCCCAATTGAAACTTCAATTTAAAAAAGAATTCTTCTTGTCATTAGCACATAATTTGAGGGATGGCCTCTCCACCAGCCCCCACCTCTGTATACCAGCAAAAATGATTGTCTTTTGAAACTAGTTTGAGATGATTTATTTTAATTTTCTATCACTTTATCATGAATTAGAATATATATGATCATATATTTTTTATTCTTTGTAACCTAATTAGAATAAGTAGAAAGTCACTAGTATCGGCATATATAAGGATTTTAAATAATGAAGCAATGACTTTTACAAAGCTACTTACAGTCAGTGAAGTATATGTATGCCGCTTTATATTTACTCTCCGACTTACTTGGAAAGTCACGTAAAAGACAGTCTACAGACTTAAAAAAATTAGATGTCAATATATATTTTATTAAATACTAATCTAAGTATACTAGCTTTTAAGATAACTGAGATTATTTTGTTTCAATGATAAAATAAAACCTTAACTGTGTAGAAGTTTAATTTATAAACTTATTTAATAAGATGTTATGCTGTTTAGCCAGTGGCAGCTAGAAACGTACTAAGATGGAGGAGATCTAGGAATGATTGATCACAAGGCTGGGAAGCTGCAGCAACACAGAAGACAAGACCACTGAAAACAATAGATGAAGGAATGGGAAGTCAGCGAACGAACTTGAAGTATTATCCACACAGATACTGAAACCTCTGAGACTACCACTGGAGAAGTGTTGAGAGAGTGATAGTGAGCTAGGAGCTAAAACTCTCAAGAGATTAGTATGAAAACGAAGAAGAGGGTAGATGACTGCAAGAAGGAGGAATGGGAGTTAATACAGTGTGGTGGAATTTGACTTAACACTGCTAGCTGTAAAGACACAGTGGTCTGAAAGTAAAAAATAACCAAGATTTAATGCTCTCTCCTTCCTCTGTCCCTTTTCCTCCTCTGGAGCTCCTAGAACCATATTTCTGATAGATCTCATGGATCTATCCTCCAAGTCTCTTTCCCCCATTAGTTCAGGACTTTGTTTTATTTTTGCTTTGAGATAGTCATTCTGATATTCTAGGCTACTTATTCAAATTTCAATAGTAATTATTCTCTTCTTCAATTAACTATTTAACTGAGAAATCCTAAAAATATCTATAATAAAAAAGCTTCAGAAAGTTTTTTATGTGCTAACTAGAATCTCCTTCTGTGCCGTTTCTCTGTTCAGATTGTCAGCCTTCTCTCTAAGCAGCTACATTTCGCTAGATGCACATTTTCTCTATTATTGAACTTCCTCTCTCTAGCAGCTTCATCACTTACTAGTAGATAGGTGGTTGCTGAATTACAAACCAAAGAAATTTCTTTAACATAAAAAAAAATTACACCCACACATTCATACATCATGTATGAGAGAACTAAGATAAATTGATTAATCTAAGACTATTTCTTTAAAGTACATTTCCATAATGAACAACATAAACTGATGAACAAAAACAGATCCAGAGAAAGAGAAGCACCAATCAGACTGTCAAACCTCAGAGGGAAGGTAGGGGAGAGTGGGGCTAAGAGGGAGAGATCAACCAAAGGACTGGTGTGCATGCATATAAGCCTAACCAGTGGCCATGGAAAACAGGGGGGTGAGGGCATATGTAGGGAGGGGTTTGGGATGGGAATGGGAGGATGAGGACAATTATGTGATACCATAGTCAATAAAAAACAACAACACATCAATAAATAAATAAATAAAGTACATTTCCATCCTCTTAACAATTATGGCTGAATAGGATCTGTATAAGTAACAAGTAATTCAAAGGAACTCTAATAATTTATACAATTAAATTCTGCTTTCATATTTCATGAGGGAGATAGGAATTTTTTTACTTCAACATTCTTAGTGAGAAGAGTACAAATAAAACAATCTTTTAACAGAAAAGCTTTCCTAAGCAAACCAGTTATGTCACTATTTTTCTAATAAAGGGTATTTTATTACCTTGACTTTTTTATGAGAAAATCATATTAACAGTGAAAATATTAAAGAACATACTTTTTAAAGATACAAAATACTCACCTTTGATGTTGGAGAGATAAAATAAAGAGCTTTCATTTGTCTGACAGGTTCCCGAGTCTTATAAATATTCTCCACAACTAACAAAAAAGAAAATTATTTTATATAACCAAATATTTATACATTCAAAACATTTTTAAAGTAAACTTTATTATACTTCTTACTCATAATAATAGAGAAACAGATTTACATATCTTAGGTTTAAACTTTTCTTTGTCTTCATTTGATAAAGTATAGAAGTCTTAAAAATGTGTTTTCCTAAGGTTAAACTCTGGGCTAAGTGTTCATCATGAAAATAAAAAGATAAAGCAGCTATTTCATAGTTAGGTCTACCAGCATAAGCAATCAACAGGCCATGAAGAAATCAAGAAAATGCATTAAAAATTAAATTATGTATTTATTTTTTTAAACACTCTATTATAATAGCGAGTATGATACCGATACCAGGCTAAGCACTTCACATGAATTATCTGTTGAATCTCATAATAACCTTATAAGTATTTTACAAATGAAGAAACTGAAGTTAAGTAACTTGTCCAAGTGACATAGACAGAAAGGTGGACAGAATTCCCACACAGGTCTGTCCAACTCCAAAGCCCAAGTTTTTAACTACAGTTCTATAATATCCTTTAAATAGTTCCCTAATTAACTCTTATTCTTTTAAAACCATACATTAATATTATAAAGTATAAAAATAAAAACCCACCATAAACCTGGAGGACTCTGGAGGACATCGAGAACAGCCCAGAGGAATGTGCTCCATGGTTCCAGCCCTATGACATGCTCTTCAACAAAAGCTTTCTGTGGCCAAATACGTTTAGAAACTGAACACTGTACCTGTACCTGTACCCGAGGGCACATAAAAACTCCAAAAGTCCTGAAGAAACCTGGTTAGTTTTGTTTAATGCTACTTCCCAAACTTACTTGGCCACAGAATCCTTTCATTGAAAAGTATCTATAATAATAAAAGCGTGTCAGCCTGTGGACTCAAGGGTCCCAGCTTCGATTCCAGTCAAGGGCATGTACCTTGGTTATGGGCATATCCCCAGTGTGGGGTGTGCAAAAGGCAGCTGATTGATGTTTTTCTCTCATCAATGTTTCTAACTCTTTATCCCTCTTCCTTCCTCTCTATAAAAAATCAATAAAATATATTTAAAAAATAATAATAATAAAAGCGTAATAAGCAAATCGACTGAACAACGGAATGACCACGAGGATGACCACACAATGACACGCACTGCCGCCAGGTGGGTGCAATGCAGTTGGTTGGGGGGAGGCCCAGGCCACTGACCAGCGAGGTGATCAATCAAGGGGGGAGGGAGGGCTGGCAGTGGGACAAGGCCAGAGCCCAGGCCAAAGCCGGGTGGGCTGGGGGCAGGGCCAACTGCTGGCAGCTGAGGGAAGCTTGGGTGCGTAGCCAGAGGGAGGCCAGCACAAGCAGCGTGGGGAAAGAAGGCCTACCCTTGCATGAATTTCATGCATCGGGCCTCTAGTCTATCAATACTGAATAAATAGTGGGAAACAAATAGTCAACAAAAATTCAGTAAAACCTCCTTATAGTGCAAAATGGTTCTGAAGTTTCATAGTACTTTCACAATTATTACCAAATGGTTCTCACTCTAGTTTCACATGGGAATATCCTCTGGGAACTTAAAAAACTTAAGTTAGAGCTTTTCCCACTGAAGGTAATAAAGATTGCAAACTGAATATGTAACTGACAATAAAAGATTATTTTATATATAAAAATCAATAAGTAAATTTTATTGCCCTGGCCAGTGTGGCTCAGTTAGTTAGATCATTGCTCATACACCAAAAGGTTACGGGTTCTTTCCCAAGTTAGACTACCTGAAGGAGGCAACCGATCAATGTTTCTCTCCCACAATGATGTTTGCTTGTTTGGATGTTGTTTTTCTTTTTCATTCTCTCTCCCTTCCTCTAAAATCAATAAATATATCTTGGGGTGAGAATTTATTATAAAAGAAAATTTTGAGAACTAACTCAACAGGGAACTGACTTAGTCTTGGTTAGAAGCACTTAAATATATATCTCAACTGAGAGGGGAAAAAAACCTGACTTACATAGGTTATTTTAAAGATTCATAAAAAAAAGAAAGAAAAATGTCTAGTGTAATTATTAAGGCTACAGTTATTAAAAACAAAACCATAACCCCCTTAGAAACACAATTATTAACTAAAATGTATCAATACTTCAAGCTTTCCCAATCACAATAAAAATGTTTTCATGATGAGTATTGGTAACACTTACCAGTTATACCCTCTGCTAGAAGATCTGTCATTTTGCAACACGATGCCAAAAGCTTCGTGGTAAATTCATCTAAAAGCATTATCTTAAATTGAATAGAAATAAAAAAAATAGTATAAACATTTGATTGCTAAAAATTCACACAAAAATAACTTAATCCATTAAACATATTCAAACTTATACGTAATCCTTTTACAACATAAAATTAAAATATGAGGACAGTAGGCAAAATGATCTCAATTCATCTTCTAACAAGCATGATCCAGAGACTGTTTCTTTGTATATGCATGTAGTTTTATATACAAGTGAGCAAATGGAAATATTTCCACTTTGAAGCAGAGAACGTTCAATTTAAATGTATGCTATGTTTAATAAATTTTCTTAAAATTATAAAATGCCACTTTTTAAAAAAAATAATTAAAAGAATAATAATTGTTCCAGGCACTGTTCTAAGCATTTTACATAGATTAATTTATTTTAATATTAACAACTACTCTATGAGGTACTACCATCCCCATTTTATAGACAAGGAAACAGGTGCATGAAGAGATCAAATAATTTTCCCAGGAGGCCACAGCTATTAAGTGAAACTAAGATTTGAACAAAGTGGTATGGTTCCAGACTCTATAGCTGATAGAAGTACAATAAGGACAATATACTGAAGGTCAATCTAAGGGCCATAAAATATGCAAATTCTACCTTCCATTCGTCTTCTTTCTTGCAGTCATCAAACACTGTTGCTTTTATTTATAAAAAAAAAAAAAATTATATAGGAATCTTAACCAACAGTTAGAAATACAATAATAGGATAACTATTCAAAATGTCCAAGATGGCTGGGAAAACATCCAATATAAAATTCTGCTAAGCTACATAAAAAGCATAGATACTTGTTAAACTCTATGTAAAATTCCAGTTTATCTTTAATACCTAACCTATATAGTAACATTGAAACTACATTTTTAAACTTCTGAGAATAAGAGAATAATAAAAAAGGCTAACATATTAAGTACATAAACACCTGGAAAATATTTCCAAAAGTGTTATCTAATTTGTTTTTTCCTATTTACTTAAATCCCAAATAAACAAAGTAAAACAAAAAAACCCATAGGAAAATCCCTAACTAGCCCATTGCTGAATTACATCTGACAATCAAAACTGGGTAAGTGGCCTAGCCAGTTCGACTCCAGTCCCAGGGAAGATACTGGGTTGCAGGTCAGGGCTCATGCATGAGGCAACCAACCTACGGTATGTGTCTCTCTCACATTGATCATGTCACTCCCCTTCCTTTATACTCCCTCTAAGAATCAAATGGAAAAATATCCTCAGGTCAGGATTAATAAAAAAAAGTTTTTTAAAAAACTGGCTAAGTTTTTTCTTCCTAATTTACTATTAATTACAATTTTCAAGAACATGTATCACTTTATGATATAAATGAGTATTCAGTCTTGATCTATAATAATAAAAGCATAATATGCTAATTAGACCAGACGAAGCAGGGCTACAGCCGCAGGATAGAGGCTGCGAAGGCCTACTCTTGCACGAATTTCATGCATCAGGCCTCTAGTTATTAATTTGTTCCTTGAAATGGTTTTCAAAACTAATATAGGGTTTGAAAGCTATGTCTATAATAGCTGTCAGGTTTTTTAAATAGCTTTGTTGAGATAATTTGCATACCATATTATAGTTGACTTTTGAACAACTCAGGGAGTTAGAGGCACCACCTCTATGGAGTCAAAAATCTCTCTATAGCCAAAACTGGTTTGGCTCAGTGGATAGAGGGTCAGCCTGCGGACTCAAAGGTCCCAGGTTCGATTCCGGTCAAAAGGCTTGTACCTTGGTTGCAGGCACATCCCCTGTGGGGGATGTGCAGGAGGCAGCTGATCAATGTTTCTCTCTCATTGATGTTTCTAGCTCTCTATCCCTCTCCCTTCCTCTCTGTAAAAAATCAATAAAATAAAAATAAAAAGCTTAATAAAAAAAATCCCTCTATAGCCCCAGCTGGTGTGGCCCAGTGTCGAGAACAGGTTGTATGTATGGGGTTCAATCCAAGTTGCGACGCCTATGGAAGTTAATCAACTGATGTTTCTCTTTCACATCAATATTCCCCCCCCCCTTTTATTACCTAATGATATTCCATTGTGTGAACATATCACGTGTTATTTTTTGATGGACATTGGGTTGTTTTGACTTTTGACTATTTTGTATAGGGCAGCTATGATAACAGCTATGAATCAGATATTAAAATTTATTAGGTTTTAATATATGTTAAGAGTGCCTGGCACAGAGTAATTGTTCAAAACATTGTTCCCTTCTCCCTACCTGGTGGGTGAACTGAAGGGTATTTAACTTTTTGTACTATCTTCAAACTAGCAAAACCTTTTCCCAGTCAAATGTACGACTGCCTACCTCTAAGGAGATTCCTTCATCATTTCTTTCAGACCCTGTCGCCTCTTACTACGGGATCTCATAGGCATCCCCTTCTCTCCTTCTCTCTCTCCTCCCTAAATGGTGAATGAGCATCATCTTGAATTTCCGGTTATGTCCCTATTTACGCCAAGACTCTAAGAACTGCCCTGGCCAGTCTGCGTCACTTGGGTGAGCGTCCTCCTGTGCACTGAAAGGTCGCCAAAGGTCGCCGGCTCAACCGTCAGGTCAGGGCACATGCCCAGGTTGCAGGTTCAATCCCTGGGTTGGGTACGGGAAACAATGTTTCTCTCTCTATCTAAAATCAATAAAAACACATTTTTTTAAAAAAAAAGATCCTAAGGGCCCTAGCCGGTTCGGCTCAGTGGACAGAGCATTGGCCTTTGGACGGAAGGGTCCCAGGTTCAACTTCCGGTCAGGGCACATGCCTGGGTTGTGGACTCCATTCCCAGTGGTGTGGGGCGTGCAGGAGGCAGCCAATCAATGCTGTCTCTCATCACTGATGTTTCCTTCTCTCTCTACCTCTTCCTTCCTCTCTGAAATCAATAAAAACATATTTTTTTAAAAAAAATCCTAAGGGATCTTTTAACTATTTTAAACTATTATCTCTCTTTCTCCCATTCAGTCTCCTGTCTTATCTTACACTCCATCCGGACACCCTGGTGCCACCTCATGCTAACAGCTCAAGCTGGAACCTGTGTTACCTCTCAATGCTCCCTCTCTGGAATTACTCTCATTAACTTTTTCTTTATTTTCTTTCTGATAAATGCTGGTGCTAAGGACCATTCCATAGCTTAGAAATTACTTATACAGCACAACTCATCACCCTGTTTCTCATAGACATATTTAACTGCCCTTGCAACTTTAAGACATTACCATATCTTCAAAGCCAGCCTCACACATACTGAGAAACAAAATGCAACCTTATCATTATCCAATTTCCCAAAAGATGGTTTCATAGCTCTTTTTTCTTTTCCTTTCTCTTCGTACACTTGTTTTTCGTACCTGGTGTGTGAAGCACAAAGGCCAGTGACTGATTTGGAATTTCGGTTTCACACAAGGAATTCTGTGCAACTCCCAGAATTTTAACTCAGTCATAGGGGGTCTTTGCTAAACGAGCCGGGCGTCAGAAATCCTCGTTAGATAGATGCTGCTCCCTTCCCACTGCTGGACCCTCACTCTGCTCCCAGCCATGCCGGGCAAGGACGGTTTCCCACCTGACAGCCTACTGGGGGGACCACTTTTAGGAAAGTCCTCCTGGATGGCGACCCAGAAAGTGGTCCAGTCGCTCTAGCTGGTGTGGCTCAGTGGATAGAGCATCTTTCCTATGGACTGAAGGGTCTCAGGTTCGATTCCAGCCAAGGGCACATGCCTGGGTTGCGGGCTCGGTCCCCAGTAGGGGGCGTGCAGGAGGCAGCCGGTCCATGATTCTCTCTCATCATTGATGTTTGTTTCTGTTTCTCTCTCCCTCTCCCTTCCTCTCTGAAATCCATAAAGATATACATTTTAAAAGAGAGAGAGAGAAAAAAGAAAGTGGTCCAGCCCTAAGAGCCGGGAGCGGCCCAGAGCCCGTCATCCCAATGGCCCCGCCACTGCGGACAAGTGGGCGCCTCCGGGGACAGAGGGAGGAGGCGGTGTCCTGACCGTGCGTTTGTTTGTTTGTCTGTAAAGGACACTGCACACCGCGGCAGCAGGCTCCGAGGGCGGCCGGGGAGGGAGGGGAAGGGCGGGGCGGGAAACAGGGCTCCGACTGTCCGTCCGGCGGCGACATCGCCGCCTGGAGCGGCCCCGGGAGGCGGGGGCGCGGCCGGGGCCCGCGCAGGGGCCGGGCGCTCTCCCCGCGGGGCCGCGGGGGTGCCGGGCGCCCGCAGGAAGGCCGCCTCCGCCGCCCGCCCCGCCCCTCCCGGCGGAGCGGGGCCGGGAAGGAGGAAGAGGTCCTGACAGGGACGCGCGTCCCGAAGCAACAAGTGCCCGCGGCCGCTCCCCCGGAGGAAGCCGGTCCGGGGCGGGAAGGCCGGGCCGCCTCCCTCAGCCCCGGCCTCTCCGCACTCACTCTGCCACACGACGCTCTTCAGCCCCCGCTCCGGCTCCGGCGGCGCCATCTTCCCGTCGCTGCGGAGGAGCGGCCGCCGCCTCCCGCTGGCTCGCCACCGACTTCAGCTGGGCTCCGGGGCGCTCCCGTGGCCCCGCCCCCGCCGGCCGCGCCCGCCGTGACGTCACGTCGTCCGCACGGGAGCCACGCCCCCACCCCTGGACGGAGGCTGCGCGATGCGGGTGGAAGCCGGCAGCCGCGCGCCCCCTAGCGGGAGGCGGGGTCACGTCACCCTCGGGTGACGTCAGAAGCAAAACAAAAAACGTGCAGCTGGTAGCACCTGAGAGATTTTGGGATCCCTGGGTGCTAGACAAGAAGAAGGGAATTCTTCTCTTTGCGAAGCGATTCATACTAGACTTCGCTCAGTAGCCACTTCAACAACCGAATGGGAACCTTACCCCCCCCACCTCCAAAAGTTGATTTTATGCCGTTTTCAAGGACAGAATAACGGTGTAGAACAACTATAAGGTGTACCTCCAGTGTGCCCGGAACTAAACCCACTCCTGAAGAACTCATAGTCAAATTATAGAGCTCAATTCCTGGAATGCTGAAAGAGGTCAAAAGTTGGTTTCAAAAGCAAATGCTTTGATGATGATGATATACATAAGTGAACCAATAAAACAATGATTATTTATTTGCTAAACATAAATTCATGTGTCAAATTGTATGGGAGAGGCTTTAGAGTCCAGAAGAAGGGGATTACTGTTGAAAGCTGACTCCCAGAGGAGATAATCAGAGAGCTCAGACTTAAGCCGCCCAACTGTGACGTCATCCTCACACACGCTGGCTGAAAGAAAGTAGGCTTTCCTACAGAGATTTGCAAAGAACCAATGGCCTTAATTCAAGTTGGTCACACAGAGAAGTGGAAATTATTTCTACTGCTAATAATAGTAAATATTTACTGAGGGCTTACTAGATGCCAGGCACCCACGGTAAGTAGATTATCTCATTGGCCTTCAAAGTATTCGTTACCAAGGAAACGAAAGCTTAATGAAGTTAAGTCACTTAGCGGGGATGCACAGCCAGTGGTGAGTGGGAAAAAGACCAGGCTTGAGTTATACAGAAAGTTACAAATAGAGCAGTCTGTAAGATAACCTGCAATGTTTGCTCTTTAGTCATGAAAAGGAAATGTAAAATAAGCCATAATATAAGTTCAAGCACGCAAATGGCATTGTTAAAAAAAAATACACCTGGCCAAAAATGGAGTCACTTTATGTTAAGCCTTGAATGGCTAAAGGGCTCCACAGCCAGGGCTGGTGTCGATGAAGCACTCACGGAGCAGATGTGCTGAAGGCCGAGGAGCAGATGGGAAGGCCACGGCATGTCTGGATGTGAAATCTCAGAAGGAATCTCCCAAGCAGACCTTTCACGTGTCCAGGACTTGCCCAGGGCACGGCTCACGCTGGCAGCCTTCCAGAGGACTTGCTGGGTCTATCTCTCTCCCCAGTCCTCTCCGCAGTTTTCATATATTGATTTCAGAGAGGAAGGGAGAGAGAAAGAGATAGAAACATCAGGGATGAGAGAGAATCATGGATCAGCTGCCTTTGCGCGCCCCCTACTGGGGACCGAACCTGCAACCCGGGCCTGTGCCCGGACCGGGAGTGGAACCGTGACCTTCTGGTTCGTATAGGTCGACGCTCAACCACTGAGCCACGCTGATCAGGATCCTGACCTCGCCTTCCAGAAGTGGAGTCAGAGTTGTTCTTCTAAAGAGCTTGTGCTATGCTAGATGCGTTGTGTAGGCTAACAAAGCTTGTCCATCTCCCGTCACACTAGCGTTTGAGACAGCCCTGCAAAACAGGTGGGGGAGAACTTTGAAAAACAAAAGACAAAACACTGGGCCTTGGAATCACACCTCGCTGATTCACATTACTCACTCAGTCACGTCTCCGCTGTCATCGCCCCTCGCTCTGTCACTCCGCGTTTCTCTTCCCTCTGTAAATCACTGCGGGCGACAAGGGAGGGGAGGGGACACAGGCAGACACTTTCTTGCATTAAAAAGGCCTCAAACGGCTCTGAGGTTCAGATCAGCGTTTGGATCTGGCATGTTCTTTCACAGGGAGGAGGAACCAGCAATCAAAAAAAGGGCAAGAGCACTGACTGGTGTGGCTCAGTGGATAGAGTGTTGTCCTGAGGACTGAAAGGTCCCAGGTTTGATTCTGATCAAGGGCATGTACCTGGGTTGCAGGCACATCCCCAGTGGGGGGTGTGCAGGAGGCAGCTGATCGATGTTTCTCTTTCACATCTCTCTCTCTCTCTCTCTCTCTCTCTCTCTCTCTCTCTCTCTCTCTCCCCCCTCTTCCTTCCCTTTCACTCACTCTAAAAAATCAATGGAAAAATCCTCGGGTGAGGATTAACAGAAAAAAACAAAGCAAAGTGTAATCATGGAAATAGTCTCCAAGAATGCAGACCTAGGCCCGTAGACACTTCCCTGAAGACTAGGTCATGAGCACCTGGGGAGTTCTTTAAAAGTTGCTTTTTAATAATGTAGAAGCTTTTCACAGCTGGTTTTTAATAAGTCAGGCGTTCCCCTGCAGCCACCGGAAACAGAACCCCT
This sequence comes from Pipistrellus kuhlii, assembly GCF_014108245.1. NCBI lineage: Eukaryota > Metazoa > Chordata > Mammalia > Chiroptera > Vespertilionidae > Pipistrellus > Pipistrellus kuhlii. The sequence continues at coordinate 5,360,838 of NW_023425523.1, forward strand.
TTAAACATTCACAGGGGCTGTGCTTGTCTCAGGCCCGCAGGTTCCTGCTGAGCTCAGAGGAGCGCTGGGCTGGGAGCGGAGGCAGAGAGCAGGTGTCGGGGAGAGAGAGAGACTCAGCCCTGATCCCTGTCGGTGGATGGTGGTCGATGGGACGCTGGCCCAGACTGGGGGCAGCCGGGTGGGGCTTGCTGGTGGGAAGGCTTCATTTGCACACACATGCTCTGAAGTCACCCATGTCTGGCTGGGCATATGTGTACATGCACAGGGGCCTGCCTGCGGTCTGGGGTTTATATGACTTCCCTGGAAACAGGAGGCCCGAGGCCCCAAACCAAACCACCCTTCGTGGCAGGCATTTCTCTCGAAGCAGCACAGGCCACTGACTGGGTTGGCACACGTGACTGTGTGGTCATCCCCACGGCCTGGCCCAACGGTGGCCTCCGTGGGGCGCCCAGAATGGCCTCGCCGGGATCAGCCCAGAGCACACCCAAGGAGGCCGTGAGCGCCATCTTGATCCCAGTCTCCCCCTCAGCACCCCTTTTCCGCCCCGGGGCTCGTCCGTCCATGCACACCGGAAGCAGACACCCTAGCATTTGTCTCCCCGATTAACTGAAGAGTCAGCTTTGGTCCTGACTTCACTGTCACCCTAAAATGCAATGAGAAAGTCCCCTTCTATTTCATCCATGAGAAAAATGACTTACCCATTCCAAGGGTACTTCCGGAGCAGGTGACTGCAATAAATAAAAACACGGCATTTCACATATACTTATGGATATGTTTAAGGTGATACAACTTCAGAAAGAACAAAGGGGAAGTAAACCAAAGCATGAATGAGTGCCCAGCAGGCGTGGCTCAGTGGTTGAACATTGACCTATGGACCAGGAAGTCACAGTTCGATCCCTGGTTTAGCCCCATGCCCGGGTTGCAGGCTGGATTCCCAATAGGGGATGTGTAGGAGGCAACTGATCAATGATTCTCATCATTGATGTTTCTGTCTCTCTTTCTCCCTTCTGCTCTGAAATCAATAAAAATAAATATATTTTTAAAAAGAATAAATGAGAACCAATTTGGGTGATTGGAGAAGGAGATAACTACTAGCAGTCTGACCTCGGACAAGTCATTTAACTGCTCGGTGCCTCAGTTTACCTATAAGGGGTAAGAAGAAGATTTCGGACTTCATAGGATTATTATAAAGATCAATTAATTCATGTGAACCCTTATAATAGTTGCAGCACATAGGCAATAGCTGTTAGTCATTATTATAATTTACAATATTGTCCTAATTATCAGGGTAATGCATTGTTGACACTGAAGAAGAAAAAAAACAACAGCACAAAAAAACAACATTTCTAAAAACAACTCCAAGAAATGTCCCCCAGATGCATGGTTTTTACCAGGGAAACAGCATTGAGATATTGAATATGAAAATACTTGACACATTTTAAAACACATGGTAGAGCCCATAGCCAGTGTGGTTCAGTGGATAGAGCATCCGCCAGAGGACTGAAGGGTCCCAGTTTCAATTCTAGGTCAAGGACAGGGGCCTCAGGTGCAGGCTCCATCCCAATCCTGGTCGGGGCATGTGACTTCTCACAGCCCTGGTTCTCTCTGTCTCTCCCTTACCCTTCCACTCTCTCCAAAATTAATGGAAAAATATCCTCCGGTGAGGATTAACAGAAAATAATAAAATAATAATAAAGTAAAACACTTGATAGATTGTAAAACATGATGCAGCTCTAATGAAATCCTGTGATGCTCTTTTTCCTCCGAGCACACCCCCACCCCAGCAACCTAATCCTGTCACTCCCCAGAGGGCCCTGCTTCGGGCCAGCTCGTCCTGTGGACAAGATAATGAAGAAATAGGGAATCGGAGCGTGACAGCCAAGGTCAGGGAGCACGCCCCCGCCGGGGGCCTGGCCGCGCTCCATCCTCGGAGCCCTCCCGAATCTTCGTCACCTCCACGGAATGGATGTTTCAGGTTCTGCTTCTCAGCCAAGATCGCTGAGCCAAGCTTGCCTCCTCCTCCTCCTGGGTTCGAAGGCTTCATCGTCTCTTTTCTTTTTTGGAAGGTTATGAAAAGTATGTGAGCATGCCTGGGCACGGTAGTGGGCGGGGGGATGGCTGGAATACAGGGCAGGGAACTGTGAGGTGGCACTTGCCGACTGTTCTGATTGGGGATCACAGACTGCCAAGCCCAGCTTAGGATTTATGAATCCGTGTGTGTGTTTTTCTGATTCCCCCAACCCTTCCTCAGTCACAAGACTGAATCGGTACAAATAAAAATTCAAGTGTCTTAATTTCCAACGTTCCAGGGTGTCTATCATTATCTCTAAGACTGTGTTAAAAAAAAAAAAATCTGTCCCCAAATCTGAAAGCAGAAACTCATTTAAAAGTTGCCTTTACAATCTAAGCAGCGAACATCCGGTCCTCTTCCCAAAGGAGAGAGGAGGAGGGAGATGGAGCATCTCCAAATCAAGTCATAACGAAGCATCACGATTCCCATGAAGCCAGGGGTTCCCAGGTGCCAGCGCCTGCCTGCAGGGTGTGGAAATGTCGTACCTTCTTTTTTTTATTATGCTTCTAAATAAATTTTACAGAAAGAGGAAAGAGAGATCAATCGGCTGCCTCCTGCACGCCCCACCCTGGGGATCGAGCTTGCAACCTGGGTAGGTGCCCTGACCGGGGAGTCGAACCCTGACCTCCTGGTTCATGGGTCGATGCTCAGCCAAACTGAGCCACGCAGGCCCGGGCATCCTACCCTCTTTGACCTTCTCTCCCCCAGGTCAGGGCGAGTGGCCCCGAGTCTCCCTTCCCAGATGGTGCCGAGGGCTTGTTGTAAGCAGAGTCCTGCGTAACTCGCTCTACCTGAATATATCTTTTTGGGACAGAAGGTGAGCTTCAGGCCCGTCTCCGCCACCGGGGAGACCATCACGGTGTACACGTCCCCGCAGGGTATCCCCGTGACGTCACAGAAGCTGAGGCCGGCGCGGGGGGAGCAGGTGAACACGCCTTTGGAGCCGTGGAGGTCGGAGCTGTAGCTGGCGGAGCCCCGGGCGGCTCGCCAGTCCACCCGGATGCCATGGGGGCCCAGCCGGTACAGCTTCACTCCCAGGGGGCAGCAGACACCTGAAGGGTGACAGAGAGACGCACACACCGCTTAGTCCCCCCGTTGCACACACACGGCCCTTATTGCTACGGGGAGACAATACAAGCGACTCAGGCTAAGGGGTGTGTGTGAGGAGAGCAAGATCTGAAGAGGTACTGAGTTCTTCCCACCATGGGCCACGTGGTTAGAAATCCATGTGGAAAAAGTTAAGGAAATGCACTAGGCCCATGGTCGGCAAACCGCGGCTCCCGAGCCACGTGCGGCTCTTTGGCCCCTGGAGTGCGGCTCTTCCACAAAAATAGCACAGCCTGGGCGAGTCTATGTTAAAGAAGTGGCATTAGAAGAAGTTTAAGCTTAAAAGTTTTGGCTCTCCAAAGAAATGTCAATCATTGTCCTGTTGACGTTTGGCTCTGTGGACTAATGAGTTTGCCGACCACTGCACTAGACGGTAAGAGAGAAGAGAGAAAAACAGACAAGAGGAGAAATCCCTGTGTGTGGATTTTCTTTTCTTTCTTTTGTCCATAACCAGGGGCATGGCTCTTTAAGAGAGCACCATGGCGAGTCCAAAAGTCACACCTGGCCGATATGGAGTGTAGATGAGTCCAAAGTTCTAAGTCAAAGGCACAGAGTCCTTGTCAAGAGCCTTCCTACTGCCCTTGTCTCAGCTGCTTTCCGTGGGATTGGGTTTAACCTCATTGGCTACTGCGGCTCTAACGCAGAAGGCCTATGGTGCTGAACGCAGAGGGGCCAGCCAATGAGCCACTTTGTTCCTCTTTTCCTAACGCCTTGAGCGGATCACACATCGGGTGTCAGGCAGGGCACCAAATGGTAGATTCCTCCGTAACTAAAATAAAGATGTTGTTGTATGATAAGAAGAAGAATTCAGTTATAGATAATCAGGCTCATTGGATTTCTTTTTCTTCTTAAAAAAAATTTTTTTTTTTTTTTATTTCAAAGAGGAAGGGAGAGGGAAAGATAGAAACATCAATGATGTGAGAAAATCTTTGATCAGCTGCCTCCTGCATGCCCCCCACTGGGGATCGAATCCGCAACCCAGGCATGTGCCCTGATGGGGAATCAAACGGGACTTCTTGGTTCATAGGTCAATACTCAACCACTGAGCCAAACTGGTCAGGGCTGGATTTATTCTTTAGAAAAAAAATGTTGGGGTGGGGGGGGGTGGGGTGGAGTGTGAAGCTAAGCAAAGGGCCATATTCCCAGAAGTAGATATCAGGGTGAGAACTTAGGCAGCGAATCTAAGGAAAAGCAATGGGCCAGGAGACGGTACAAACCACCTTACGTATCTATAGCACGTTATATATGCTTTCTTGTCCTGATTATTCCTATTCCTCTTCCCAAGGTGGGAACAGAACCAGGGAAGATAAGGCAGCATAGCTTATATGAAGCCGTGGCGTTAGGCTCCCATCTGCAGACTTGTTCTCCGACCCCTGGACTGGTAAAACTGTCTTTCAACGCTCCTGTCCTAGGCCTTGTGGCAGACACGACTAGCTGGCCATGGAGCTCTTTCCCAGGAGAAACGGCGTCTTTCATCCATTATCCAGGCCCTTATAGATGCTGGAGAGCTGAGTTGAGGATCCACTTACTAGAGGCGTAGCGTTGGTAGGCGCAGTCTGCGGTCAGCCCGGTGGCGCTGATTGCTTTTAAGGCCACTGTGTAATTGACGCCACAAGTGACGCATCCCAGGAGGCAGTGGTTTTGATGGGTGTGACACTGAGACTGTCCAGTGCGGGACGCCAGGACGGTCACGTAGGTGAGGGCCCCGGTCCCAACAGTCCAGCTCACGTTGACCACTGACTGGGTGACCTGGGTCACTGTCAGGCCGGCTGGACAGCAGGGCACTGACACGAGAAGACAAAAAGAGAACGGAGGGTGATTTGTGAAAAATGACCAAGAATGGTATTCAGCCTGTGTTTCACTCACTAGTCTACATCCCTCAAACCTTCCATTTAATGAACATTTCCTTTTGTTAAGCAAACTCTCATGTCCTCTGATGCATCAGTTAACATCAACTGAATTTATACACTGAGTGGCCAGATGATGATGATCTCTGAACGCATTATAATCTGGCTACTCAGTGTCTATCCTATATAATAAAAGGCTAATATGCAAATTGTTCCCTCGACCAGGAGTTGGACCAGTAGGCAGGCCAGCCAACTGCCATGTCCCCTCCCCTTGGCCAGGCTGGCTGAACCCCACCCATGCACAAATTCATGCATCGGGCCTCTTAAAAAAAATTATATATTATACACACACACACACACACACACACACACTTAGTGGCCAGATTATTATGTGTCCAGAGATCATAATAATCTGGCCACTCAGTGTATAGTGGGTGCTTCCCCCAAGAACACAATGCATTAACCGGCTGTGGGTAACATGAGGTTGCCCCCATTTTTTTTTTTTCAGAATAAGAATAAACTTCGTTGTCCCCCAGCTTTAACAATTCCAGTTGCAAATTTCAAAGCAGCAGCTGCCTGCACCCCTCCTCCCAATATAACATTTCAGAGCATTTGTAATTAAATGCATTTTTCATTTACCATGCATTTCATATACCAGATATGAAAGCTTGAAATATTCCTAACAACCTAAGAATACCACAAGCCAAGTCTCCATTTTCACAGGGACCCCTTATATAGAACATAGAAACCTCTAGAAACTTCCCAGTGTACTTGGCATTGTCTCTATTCCACAGCTTTTTTCATTTCACCTTTTTATAGTCCAAAGTGCTGTTGGCCATTGTATATAAGAGAAAATAATGTCCAAAGGCTGTAAGCAGCTTGCTAAATTTTGCTCACACACAAGACTAAGAAGCAATAACCACTTTCTCTCATCCGGCTCTTACTGTGCAGCAGGTACTATGTGGAGAGCTTTGCCGGATTAATTAATATTCACGACCACTCCAGGAAGCCATTTCCCACCTTTACATGTTAGGAAAGGCAAAGACTCAAAAAGGCTGAGCCAAAGAGGTAAATAATAACCCAGCTCATCTGGCCACTTGTTAGTTGTTTTGGTAGATTGTGTCACGGGGGAATAGGACTTCAAATAAGTGTTCTTGCAGAGTCAGCATATTCCCCTCTGATGTCAATGCATGAGTGTATTTGAGTCTCGGATGTTTCTATAGAGCCTGTGTTCAAAGGAGGAAAGCTTTTTAAGACTTGGGCTTTTTTAATTGATTAGAGAGAGAGAGAGAAAGGAAGAAAGAGAAAGTGAGGGAAAGAGAGAGATCAGCTTGTTGATCCACTTATCTATCCATTCACTGATTGATTCCTGCCTGGGTCTTGATGGGGGATTGAACCCACAACCTTGGCCTATTTGGGACGATGCTCCAAGCAACTGAGCTACCCTGCCGCCAGGGCAAAGACTGGGGCTCCTGGAAAGGCCTCTGAGCTTCCTGTGCCTCTGTCACACGGAGGGTAGATCAGGTACAACAGTTCATGTCCTAAGACAGTTCCTCGGGCCCCCTCCGGGTGCCGGGTGCAGACCGGCGGCTGCCCGTACCTGTCTCCAGCGGGACGCTGTAGCTGGGCAGGCTCCGGCCCGCCTGCGTCTCGGCCACGGCGGTGACGGAGAACAGGGAGCCGCAGGGCAGGCCGCCCAGGGCGCAGGTCCGGCCGGAGCTGCTGCACCGGAACAGCCCCTCCTGGCCCCGCGCCGTCACGGTGTAGGTGGCGCCCCGGTTCCTGGAGGTCCAGTGCACGTGGGTCGCGGAGAGGGCGTCCTTCGAGAGGCTTTGTATCTCAGGGCTGCAAGGAGCTGGGAGAGTTCGGGTCATTCGCTGAGACAGGGACAGCCAGCAACATCGCCTGTGCCATTTGCTCTCAAGCCGACGTTCACCCCCCCCCCCCCCCCCCCCCCAATGAGATCAGCGCCCCTTTCAGCCATCCCCGGCGCGCAGGCCAAATCCATAGTCTTTGTGTGCAGACCTTGGCGCCACTGACACATGGTTTGGGGTTCCTAGAGCATCCGACTAACTGGGAAATGCTACACTTTGGACTCCAAAAGCAAAAGGAGTTGAGCGTGGCTGGTGTGGCCCAGTGGTTGAGCGTTGACCCATGAACCAGGAGGTCAGGGTTCGATTCCTGATTGTGCCCAGGTTGTGGGCTTGATCCCCAGCAGGGGGCATGCAGGAGGCAGCTGATGGACGATATTTCCATCACTTCCTCTCTATAATCGATAAAAACCTATTTTTAAAAAAGTGATTGGGGGGGGGGAAGTAATTGATTATCCTCATAACATAAACTTTAAGCTGTTTTTTATTTGTTGAAGTAAAAAAAATGAAGCTTGCATAACTTCTGCTGTTTGTGCTGTTGATGCTTCCTGTGGGGTTTTGTATATAACCACTCTGTAAGGTGGTCTGCGCTTCATGTAATAAAAACTTTCCAGATTATCAGAAGCAACACATGCATGCTCACAAACAGATACACAGTAAAATAGTTAAAATTCAGAAGAAATAAAAACAGAACTCATAATATAAATTTGAAGACATAATTACGCCTAAGCGTATTTGTCATGATAATTATTACAGGTGCACTAAGCTTGCTTAATTAAAAAATCAGCTCACGCTGAAACCGGTTTGGCTCAGTGGATAGAGCGTCGGTCTGCGGACTGAAAGGTCCCAGGTTCGATTCTGGTCAAGGGCATGTACCTTAGTTGCAGGCACATCCCCGGTGGGGGGTGTGCAGGAGGCAGCTGGTCGATGTTCTGTCTCATCAATGTTTCTAGCTCTCTATTCCTCTCTCTTTCTCTCTGTAGAAAATCAATAGTAATAATTTTAAAAAATCAGCTCACACACACACACACACACACACACAAAGTAATTGAGACAAACATGTGTGGCCTGAACCCTCATGATGCGAACACAGGCCGGAGCCCCGAAGGGAGGGGACGTGAGTGGCTGGCAGGCAGAACCTCCCATCACCCCCAGGGTCTCCTCTTTCCTTTTCTTTTTCTCCAGCTCCCCTCTCCCGCCCTCTCTCGGCCTCCCCTTGGTCAGACGAGCCCCACTGGTCCCACAGGAGCGGCGTGGGAGTCAGCCTCTCAGTGGCTCCCCCTGGCGGCCACCCTGGGGCTCACCGCCGGGGCGGGCGGGACGGCGGGGTCAGCGTGGCGGACGTACCGGTGGTGACGAAGCGGGACGCGCAGGAGGTGTTGCTGCCCCGGGCCTCGCTGAAGGAGTACACGGTGACATTGTACTTGGTGTCGCACTCCAGAGCGGAGAGGGTGCATGCGGGGGCCGTGTCGTTGCACTGCACCACGTTGAGCCCGTCGGCGGCCCTGGTTTCGTAGAGTTCGGCGCCCCGGACGGGAGACCAGACCATCTCCACTCTGTCGCTGGACACCAGCACGGGGTTAATGTCGCTGGGACAGCAGGGAGCTGGGCGCAGACACAGAGAGGGGGTGCGGGTCAGTGCGGGAGCAGACCCTGACCTCCCCGCGCACGAGTCTGTCACGGCCCTCAATTATGGCAAAACCCTCGTAGACCCGTGGTCAGCAAACCCATTAGTTAACAGAGCCAAATACCAACAGGACAACGATGGAAATTTCTTTGGAGAGCCAAATGTTTTAAACTTAAACTTCTTCTAACGCCACTTTTTCAAAATAGACTCGCCCAGGCCGTGGTATTTTGTGGAAGAGCCACACTCGAGAGGCCAAAGAACCACATAAATACTACCTTCTACATGTAGTATTCTTATCTGCAAATCTAGTTGACTAGTTTTAAGCCGCTCACTCCATTCATTCTTCAAAAATCAAGCATCTCCCATATGGAGCCAACCACACTCCGACAAGCACTGAGGATGAAGAGATAAACCAAGCACAGTCCCTGCCCCAGAAAAGATGCAAGCCTAGAGGAGGAGGCGAATGACAGTAACGGTAATAACGATGCTAATGAACATGCTTGCATTGTGCCTGGTCCCATGCAAAGACCTTTTCATATTTGTCTTTTCGTTACTTATTATTTGTTCCATGTGGCAGTGGGAGATACAGAGGAACTAGCAACGTCATGGTCCCCATTTTACAGATAAGCTGGGGGTCAAGTTAGGACCTGAACCCAGGTGTCCCTCTACAAAGCCCTCCACGCTATGTAGCATCTTTGCCTCTCTGTGTCCTGCTTTAGGGAGAGGAAGGAATTCCTGAGACATAAGGATGGCATCCCATTGAACGTCCAGGAACGTCCAGCACGACAGCTGAACACCTCGGTGGAGGGGTCCGATTTCAGAGCGGGGTTGAACAACTATATTCTTTCCTTTCTGTTCACTCCAAACCCTTGTGTTCTGGTTAAGCGTTGGTCCAGGAAACCAAAACTTGCTAGCCTGGAAAAATGTGAAAGGAGGGATTCCCTTCCCATTCTTGGCCCAAGCATAGCCCCCAAAGGGGCGAGGTCACAGGTGATCCATTTTACTGCTGCCTGTAGTGGGCTCTGATCCCCCCTTTACAGGCGTCAGGTGGGACTCACCTGTGGTGTAATTGAACACCTCACCCAGCGGGCTCTGGCCCGCCCTGTTGTAGGCAAAAACGCTGATGAAGTAGGTGAAGCCACACTCGGACGGGAAGGCGCACCGAGTGAGGGATGTGTTACAGTGAACCTCCAAGCCGTCATCGCTCTTCACGAAGGCCACGTAGTAATCCCCCAGGTCCACGTTGGACCAAGACACAGACAGGTGGCCAGGGGGGTCTTCCTGGATCGTCACTCCTCCAGGTGCACAAGCAACTAGGGAAGGATGAACCGTAAACAGGTGTGAGAAGTTTGCTTTGCTTCTTTGCAACTGTCCCCGATACCGGAGGCTGTTGAACAAGGAAATACTGTCCAACAGTAGGTGCAAGCCCACGAGACATTCTCAAACGGCCTAAAATGTATCTAGCCCATGCAGGCTAAGACTGTGTTGGAAACAGTCACGGGTTGTTCAGTATTGTTTCTGCGTTGAGGCAATGCCAGGATCGACACAGAATAAAGTCTTCTGAAGGAATGGATTCAACTGGAAGTTCATTCTTTCAAGCTCCAAGCTTTCAGCATTTTATTTTATTTAAAAAATACTTTTAATTATTTTCAGAGAGAGGATGGGAGAGGGAAAGAAAAACAGGAATATCAATGATGAGAGAGAATCGTCGATCAGCTTCCTCCTGCATGCCCTCTGCTGGGGAGGGAGGAGGCTGGCTTCCTTCTTTTTCTGATCATTGTCCTGTACACGTTTCCGGAAGCTGTCTCGGCTCTTCACGTGTGTCATACGCTCAATCCATGCCTTCATTCTCTTGGCTAGAATCTTGCCCTTCACTTGTTTGTTTACAACAATGCCTGCTGCGTGCCGGCTGACCCTGTAGTCTCTGCCAGTGTTTCCTGGTGGCATCTGTGGGGCGTTCCTTTCTGAATGGTGCCACATCAGCTTTCCTGTAGACTCACATATATGTGGCCAAAGGAACAGCTGTGTTTTCTAAAAGGCACCCAGCGAGGGGCCTCTCCCCATTCCCTCGGCGTTAGTCATTTTGGCCAAAAGGAAAGTGAAAGCGTATTTCCTCTCTCTCCCTCCCTTAGCTTCTCCTAATCGTTTCCAATGTGCCAACCACACTGAATTAGAGCTGTTCAACGAGAAGCCAAGTCACCAACTTGTTATCAGTGACTTTGACATCATTATGATTCTATTTTACACAATTTCATTATTATGTTATTTATTTGTGACCTGAAGGGTTGGCTGTATTTCCCCCCCTGAAAATGAGTGTGCCGGCTTGGTGACGGCTCTCTTCCTCCCTGTTCAGAAATCTTTCCATTTAGAGTGATGTAATTCTGAATTTGGGGGGTCAAGTGGACATTCTTGCAGTTAGCTACATTTTCTCTGGCTTAGAGAAGTCAAATCAGGCAAATTCAGGCTTGGATTCCAGATGGTGCCTGAAATGAACCTCACCGAGCCCTTGGAAAAATGATTTAACTTCTCCGCGCTCCCATTTTCTCATCTGAAAAGGAGATAACCTACCTCGTTGAGAATTAAATAAAAGGATGTGCCTAGAAGGCCTGGGACACTGTAGGTCTTCACCAGATGTCAGTTCCCTCCCCCAGACACGTATCTATTTCCCCATAGAGGGGCCAACCTCCGCATCTGTGTGCCTCATATCTTCAATCAGAATGAAAACGGGGGGTTAGCTGGACACCCATTCAGAATGACGGACAGCCCTTCTTCATCTTCAAAGAGGGCACCCCCCTGCCTGGGTCTGAGGAAGGTGATGCCAAGAAGAGGCCGCCCTCTGTGCGCATGGTTAGAGCTGAGCACGACTCACTGGTCATGGGAACTGTGAGCCTGGCAGGTGAGACGGGAACGAAGCGAGGAGCCATCTGGGCTCGGACCCGGAACCCGGCCGCCTCTCTTCACAGACGCGCTTCTCCTGATGCCCGGGAAGCATCTGGTTTCGCGTCCATGTTACTCAACCGCATCGGCACGTCCAGCCCCAGGCTTTCCTCTGGGCCCGGCTCTCCTGTCACTTCACCGGTGTCCGCATGGCGGTCACGTTGGCTCGCCAGCCCCACAGTGACCTCGCTCTTGGTTACATATCTTTTTGTTGTTGTTGTTTCTGGGTGTTTGTGTGTGTGTGTGTGTGTGTGTGTGTGTGTCTGTGTTTTTGTTGTTGTTGTTTGTTTTTGTTTTTTTTTTGGTTGTTATTGTTGTTAATCCTCACCCAAGAATATTTTCCCCATTGATTTATTAGAAAGAGTGGAAAGAGAGGGAGGGAAGAGAGGGAGAGAGAGAGAGAGAAACATCGATGTGAAAAAGACACATTGATGGGTTGCCTCCTGCACATGCCCCAACCTGGACCGGGATGGGGCCTGCAACCCAGGTACATGTCCTTGACCAGAATCCAAGCCGAGACCTTTGGTCTACGGGCCGATGCTCTAACTACTGAGCCAAACCGGCCAGGGCCGTGACGTACCGGTTGTCAGGGCCACCGCTGCCGCTGAGCTGCTGGACCCGGCATCGTTGCTGGCCGCCACGGAGATCAGGTACTCAGTACCGCAGCGGAGGCCGGCGATGGTGCAGCCGCTGGCGGCCGTGCTGCAGCTGCGCCGGGAGGAGGCGCTCCGGGCCAGCGCCGTGTAGTTGGACGCGCCTTCCGTGGGGGCCCAGGACACCGAGGCCGCCAGGGCCCCGCTGTCCAAAGAGACTTGGATGTCGGCAGGAGCCCGGGGACCTGTGTTTTTGAGAAACAGTGAAGATTCGGCAGAAGCTGCAAGAACCCGAGTAAGATGTGGCCCGTCAAGTGCTTAGATGGGAGGACGGGGAGCCAGAGAGTGGCAGGAGGGGTGTCTACACCAGGGTTAATCGTGCAGAATTACATCGTGGAGTGGGAAGCCGTGTACATGGCCACTGGGGGGTGTGGAGGGGGCAGGGAGAGACGTGTGTGAGGGGTGACTGGTTTCTCAAAGCCTTTCTCTTTGTTCATTTCCCCGGGTTTTAAGTTTTAGAGATTTCGGATGTGGCCTGACTTGGCTGGGGCTGCTGTAACCAAGTGGCTTAAACAGCCAGCCAGCATGGCTCAGTGGTTGAACATTGATCCATGAAGCAGGAGGTCATGGTTCAATTCCCAGTCAGGGCACTCGCCCAGGTTTCAGGCTCCATCCCCAGTGTGGGCGGTGCAGGAGGCAGCTGACCAATGATTCTCTCTCATCCCTGAGATTTCTCTCTCTCCCCTTTCTTCCTCTCTGAAGTCAATAAAAATATATATATTTTTTATTATTTATTTAAATATATTTTATTGATTTTCTAGAGAGAGGAAGGGAGAGGGATAGAGAGTTAAAAACATCGATGAGAGAGAAACTTTGATGAGCTGCCTCCTGCACGCCCCACACTGGGGATGTGCCCGCAACCCATACCTGCTCTTGACCGGAATCGAACCTGGAACCCTCAAGTCCGAAGGCCGACGCTCTATCCACTGAGCCAAACCGGTTAGGGCAAAAAATATATATATATATTTTAAAAAGTGGCTTAAATGACAGAGATGTTTTGCCTCGCAGTCCTGGCCACTAGAAGTCTGAAGTCAGGGTGTTGGCAGGGTGGGCTCCTTCCGGCAAAAAAGGCTGCATGCCAGGTCTTTCTCCTTGTCTACGGCGGCCCTGGGCTTCATACGGCATTCTCCCTGCATGTGTACGTCTGGGTCCAAATTTCCCTCTTTTTACAGGGACCTGAGTCATACTGGACTAGGGCCCACCCCATGATGTCATCTCAACTAGTTGCATCTGCTCTGAAATGAGCATTTCTTTGTTCATGCAGGAAGCATCTAAACTGCCCAGGGGGTCTGGCAGGGAGCTATAAATAAACTCATCATGCATTTGAATAGCTGCTGCCAGCTGCTCTCCGCTCATCTCGGAGCACAGCGCCGGATGGCTCCCGGCCCGGCCCCTCCGTTAGCCACCGAGGAGCTCGGGCGGGCTGGGCCGTCTCACCCGTCCTCTGGTTGCAGGTGGAGTCATCCCCGGGGGTCCCGTTGGCGTTCCACGCGTAGGCCTTGATGGTGTACAGCGTCCCGGCGTCCAGACTGGTGAATGTCAGGGTGGTGTTGGTGGTGTTCTCCTTCCACATCCTGCCCAGACCGTTGGCCCGCATGATGGACACGGAGAACCCGGTGGCCATGTACACGGCCCCCCACTGCACGAGGATGGAGTCTGAACTTGGAGAGCTCGCTTCCAGAACCGGCGCGGCCAGCACTGCAAATGGCAAAAACACGCGTGTTTGCATCACAAAGGTTTGGTCCTGGACCGTGTTCGGCAAACTGCGGGTCGCGAGGCACAGGCGGCTCTTTGGCCCTTTGAGGGTGGCTCTTCCACAAAATACCACGGCCCCGGGCGAGTCTATGTTGAAGAAGTGGCGTTAGAAGAAGTTTACGTTTAAAACATGTGGCTCTCCAAAGAAATGTCCACCGTTGTGCCGTTGGTGTTTGGCTCTGTGGACTAATGGGTTTGCCGGCCACTAGGCCAGGAGAATTCTGATTTAGGAGGAAGTAGTGTGAGGTGGGTTAGCCATGTTAGGAAAAAATGATTTACTCTTCCCAAAAGATTTAAGGCAGAGTTTCAGGAAGAACCACCGTTAAAAAAAGAATTGCCGTTTCCATGCAAACACAAGAATTGCTGTTTGAATGTGTATTCATGACAAATACCTCATCCCAGGGATGGGGAACAGAGAAATTCTAATATTCCGGCATTACTTGAGGCTGGAGGATGGTGAGAAATTAAATAAAACATCCCCGTAATCATCGCATACGTCTGTGGGGTATAGAATGATTCATTCTATTTTACTACCCCTGCAACCTGTCAGAAATATGCCTAGGTGCAACCTTACCAAATCTGTTTAAGTTAGGCCCTGACCAGTTTGGCTCAGTGGATAGAGCGTTGGCCTGCGGACTGATAATAGGTCCCAGGTTCAATTCCGGTCAAGGGCATGTACCTTGGTTGTGGGCACATCCCAGTGGGGGGTGTGCAGGAGGCAGCTGACCGATGTCTCTCTCTCATCGATATTTCTAACTCTCTCTCCTCCCTTCCTCTCTGGAAAAAAAAAAAAATCTATTTAAGTTATGCTGATGGCAAACTCCACAAATGCTGTTATTCTGAGTAAGTCCAAGTGTCCTTTGTTCTGCCCAATCTTGACAGATAACCGGTTAAAAATAGAAATCCCTTTTCCAGAGATTTGCAAGCAGGGGTGCTTTTCAAGATGCCCAGGAATGCTTATTTCCCAAAGCATCTGGGGTTTAAATGCCACCTTCCCCGCAGATAACCACATTCCCAAAAGACGCCATTTGGTGGCTTTTACTTCTGGGCCCTGAGTCATGGGCACTCACGCCACACAGAATTGCATCACGCCATCGCAGCGTCCAGCTACCTGTCTTTGCCTGCTTTGGAGGCGATGCCTGGCTTCTCCCAGCGGCACTGATGGACCTGACGGTGATCTGGTACAAGGTGGCAGCCTTCAGGCCCGTCACAGTGCCCGGGGAATTGGCCACTGTGGTTTCAATAACGGTGTCCCCATCTTGGGCCGTGAGGAGGTAGCTGGTGGCGCCTGGCACCGTAGCCCACTCCACGGTGATGCTGTTGCTGATTTTTGAGTAGGCCTGGTCGATGGTGGGTATTTCAGGAGCTGAAAGAGATTCTGAAGTTGACTGTTAGCTAGGGGACACCGATAAGAATGACTTCCGTCATCATTTGACTTGGCAAACTGCACCATTTTTACATCATCCTTCAGACACAGACTCTGCCTTGACTTCCCAGATTTAAAAAGAAGATGAAGGAGAAGAAGAAGGAGAAGGAGAAGGAGAAGGAGAAGGAGAAGGAGAAGGAGAAGGAGAAGGAGAAGGAGGAGAAGGAGAAACAGCCTGGCCCTTGTGGCTCAGTAGATAAGAGTCAACCTATGAACCAGGAGGTCACGGTTCAATTCCTGGTCAAGGGTACATGGGTTGCGGGCTTGATCCTCAGTGTGAGGCATGCAAGACGCAGGTGATCAATGATTCTCTCTCATCCTTGTGTTTCCATCTCTCTCTTCCTCTCCCTTCCTCTCTGAAAGCAATAAAATAAATATTATTTTTTTAAAAAAGAAGAAACAGAAAAATAAAGGCAAAGCTATGTTCCAGAAGAGATTCAGAAAGCTCAAACTGTCCAATCAGGAATGAAATTTCAAAGAGGTTTTTCTCACTTGCCTCTGGGATGGTTTCTGTATTTTTTTTTTTTTTTTAATATATTTTATTGATTTTGTACAGAGAGGAAGGAGAGGAATAGAGAGTTAGAAACATCGATGAGAGAGAGTCATCGATCAGCTGCCTCTTGCACACCCCCTACCGGGGATATGCCCGCAACCAAGGTACATGCCCTTGACTGGAATCGAACCCGGGACCTTTCAGTCCCCAAGCCGACGCTCTACCCATTGAGCCAAACCAGTCCCGGCGGTTTCTGTATTTTTTAAAAAATATATAGTTTATTGATTTTTTTAGAGAGTAAGGGAGAGAGATAGTAACATCGATGAGAGAGAAACATTGATCAGCTGCCTCCTACACATCCCCTACTGGAGATGTGCCCACAACCAAGGTACATGTCCTTAACTGGAATCAAACCTGGGACCCTTCAGTCCACAGGCCGATGCTATGCCAAACCAGTTAGGTATTTTTAAGAGTGAAATAAGAGTAGGGAATGATTGTGGGGAAAGATCTCTGAGAGGAGGGAGAGGGTCTTTGAGGGGCTTTATTCCAGAAGATTCTACTCTAGTTTGGCATCCTGGTAATTTCCCAGCCTGCTTTGCCACTATCTCCACCTCCAGCCCATGATTACTCTCCACTGAGTCCAGTGGCGAGAGTCCACCTCCCTCCCCACCTCTGCCGTGGCCGAGTCTTGACTCGTGCGTGTAGTCTAATGGAGGAAGCAGGGAAAATTGAGTTTGGTTGTATGACCATGCCATTGAATTTCCTTTCCTGTTATTAGAATGGACCATTTTCAGATTGTTTTATATAAAATAAAAATCAACTTGATTCCCCCTTTCTCTATCAAAATACCTGCCTCAGGCTGCTCTGGTCCCTCCTCCCTGAGGCCTGGCCATGGCTTGCCAGGGAGCTATGACTGCTTAAGTCACAAAATCATACAAGGCATTCCTAGACTTTCAGCACAGGGCGGAGACACAGCATGGTCATCAGATTTGCTACTTTTGCAGAAATCCCCACAGGCACAAAAATGCCCCGGATGTTGATCCAAGTGGAAGAAAAGGTCAAATAAAAATAGCTGGTTTGACACAGGTGCCTGGCCTGTTCCCTGTAACGTGGAGCAAATGTTTGTTGGTTAAAATCACGGCATGCCAGACTCCAAACGAAAAGGCAAAGCGTAGCTACAGGGCAGAGAGGAGGAGGAGCGGACACAGGCCAAATGTGTGACTTGCCAGTGCCCCCCCCCCCCCCCCGGCTGCCCCCACCTGCCAAGCCCGGTGTGCACAGCACAGACACCCCCTCTCTGCACCAGCAGCCAGGGAGCAGGCCTTGGCACGGCTCAGGAGCAGCCCTGCCGCCCGGAGGAACAAAGTGCGCACTGTGCGCGGGCCAGGCATTCCTTGACCGTCACCCAGGCCTGTCCCCTCTGCCATCGGCAGAAAATGATGATGGTTCTTCATGCCCAGATTGGGGGGGGGGGAGGGGGAGGGTTGGAAGGAGGGGGAAATTGCCTGCTCATCCCAGCCATTGGCCAGCAGAAGCTGACTCTGCAGGAAGCGCCATGTCCCCCGTTCCCATCCCCCCACCCCCCTGCAGCATAGAAAGTCCCAGCAGGGACTTCCTCTTTCTTTTTAAAAAAAAATTGATTTCAGAGAGGAAGCGAGGAGAGAGAGATAAAAATGTCAGTGATGAGAGAGAATCATGGATCGGCCTCCTCCTGCATGCCCCTACTGGAGATCCAGGCATGTGCCCTTGACTGGAATCTAACTTGGGACCCTTCAGTCCGCAGGTTGACGCTCTATCCACTGAGCCAAACCGTCTAGGGCTCTCTTTCTTTCTTTCTTTAAAGAAATATATGTTTGTTTTTTATGTCAGAGAAGAAGGGAAAGGGAGAGAGAGATAGAAACATCAGTGAGGAGAGAGAATCATGGATTGGCTGCCTCCTGCACATTCCCTACTGGGGATTGAGCCTGCAGCCCAGGCATGTGCCCTTGGCTGGAATCCAACCTGGGACCCTTCAGTCCACAGGCTGACGCTCTATCCACTGAGCCAAACCAGCCAGGGATTTTTACATCTTTATGGTGAAAGTACTACACACATCTCCTTTTTTCTCCCCATTAACCTCTTCTAGCCCACCCCTTCCCCCTGCCCAGGCCCTCACCATCCTATTGTCTGTGCCCATGGGTTATGCATCTGTGCACACAAGGTTTTCGGTTGATTCTTCCCACCCACTCCCCCTCCCCCACCTGCCCTCTGAGATTCCAGAGGGACTCGCCCTGTTTCATCCCTCCCAAACCCGCATCCCTTTCCTGCTCCCTGCGTTCCTGCTCCTGTGTAATCTGCTCTCTTTCCTCTGCGTGTGTGGTGTCCCTCAGCCCCTCCTGTTTCCTTTGCCCCCATAGTTTATCTTTCTCGTCAGCCAGCCTTGCTCATGGGGATGGGATAACTTCCTGGGAGGGGGAGCTGATGGGAGAGAGAGAGAAACATCGATGTGAGAGACACATTGACTGCTTGCCTCCTGCACGCATCCTGATCAGGGGCAGGGAGCGAACCACAACCCAGGTACCTGCCCTTGGCAGGGACTCGAACGTGAGACCCTTTGGTGCTTGGGCCGACGCTCTAACCACTGGGCACACCGCTTATGAACATGCATGAGTCATTTCACCTCTTCTAGTCTCCGTTTTCTCCCTGGAGAATGTGCAATATTAATAACGAGAGGCCCGATGCATAAGATTCGTGCAAGGGGCCTGGCCCTCGCAGCCGCTGCTTTGTCCAGAAGGTCATCCGGAATGACGTCCAGAAGGTCGTCCGGCTGTCTGGTCTAACTAGCATATTCCCCTTTGATTAGTATAGATACCTACATATTTAAATACCTGCATCTCATAACTGCTGTAAAGATGAAGGGAAAGAGTGTATGTAGGGGGACTTTGAAAGGTAGGAAGGGCTTGTATGTGTGTGTGTGTGTGTGTGTGTGTGTACCAGGGTGAGTCAATTCTGGGTTTGGAAAAGCCAGCCTGCATGGCAGTGCCATGGAGAGGTGCCAGGGAAGGCGCGATTCTGGGGAGTCTGGGGCCAGCACAGGCCGGAGACATAGGCTGCCTGATGCACCCATTTTTCACTTGGTTGTAGGGCAGGACCTGAACGGCACAGTCACAAAAGATCAACACCTCTGACCTGTCCGCTGAAAGAGAAAGGCAGCCGAAACCGGTTTGGCTCAGTGGACAGAGCATCGGTCTGTGGACTGAAAGGTCCCAGGTTCGATTCTGGTCGAGGGCATGTACATTGGTTGCAGGCACATCCCCAGTGGAGGGTGTGCAGGAGGCAGCTGGTTGATATTTCTCTCTCATCGGTGTTTCTAGCTCTCTGTCCCTCTCCCTTCCTCTCTGTTAAAAAAAAAAATCAATGAAATATATTTTTTTTAAAAGAGAGAGAGAAGGGCAGCCTGCATGGATGGCAGGTTCCACCCATTAGCACCCTTCCCTCTGTCTGGGTTCTGTGTTTGGCCCACGGGCGCGTTGATGGGAGAGAAGACGTGTGTCAGCCATTCCTGTGAGTCAGAAGCGGGACCCCGGATGCTGAGCCTCTGAGCGTTCTCTTCTCCTGGCTCAGGGCCTCCGTGAGCCCGCACGGCCCAGCGCCCAGACACAGATCACAGACAGCTGGTGCCAGAGCCCGAGGAGACTGCAAAGACACACATCCGAATGGAAACCTCCGCACAGCGGAGAACACACACCCGTCTGAAAAAAAGCCAGGACAAATCAACCGCCGCCAGCCGCCATTGGGACCTCAGCCGGCCCCCTAGTAGTGAGGGACCTAGAAAACTTCTCGTTCCGGAGTCTCTGAGTGTGCCCTGGGATCTCTGTTTGTCCACTCCAAGCGATTACAACACAATCACTCTGTCTATGGCGAGACAGTTCTTCTCATAACTTCCTGATCAATTCAGAAGGTTTCTCAAGAATGAGTGAAGAAGAAGAAAGCATAAATGATTTTTAAAAACCTATCGTATATGCATGCATTTTATGGCTCAGCCATATGTCTAATATCAACTTTGAAACTGCCTCATTTATACTTCCTTTACTGGGGTATAGATAAAACAGTAAGTTAACATTGTTCTTGCCTGGCCGGTGTGGCTCAATGGTTGAGTGTTGACCCACGAACCAGGGGATCCCCGGGTCAATTCCTGATCATGGCATCTGCCTGGGTTGTAGGCTGGCAGCTGATCGGTGGTTCTCTTTCGTCTATGTTCTATGTTTCTATCTCTCTCCTTTCCTCGTTCTCTAAAAGTCAATAAAAACATACTTTTTAAAAGAATAAGATAAAGTTATTCTTATGTTGAATTGGTGGGAGAGATTACTGGTGATATAATCAATATTTTAAGATCCCTCCAGATCTTCTAAATCCCACTGAATATAAACTTCCATTCTGGGGACTTAGATTTCTAGAATGTATGAGTGAGAAGAGTCCTTTAGGGAAATTATCTGTGCCTTCAGTCATTCATTTATTTTAAAAAAGGTAATAAAACAGTGGAGTGTTTTTTTTTAAAGCCTTTTTCCAGCTCCACATTACCATTATCTATATTTTAAGGATGCAATATTAGAAGTGTAAATTATTTTTTATTAAAGTGGAAAAAAATGGAGAATCTTAAGATTTTAATTAAAAAACATTTCTAGTTTTCTGCTCTAATTCCTCAGAAGAAAAATAAGAAGTTATATAAATTAGACCCCTCACTATTTATGACTGAAATTTTGTGTATGTGTGTTTGTTTTTTTACTGAAATGATGGTTTTGTAATATTTTACTGATGGCTACCTCTGTTTGAAAGGTGACTACATGACTCTATACCTCTTAGGACTCAATAAGAACATCTTAGGAGGACTTATCTTTGTTTGTTATTTTGTTGTTGTTTTTTGAGAACTTATTTTTAAAAAATATACTTTTAGCCAAAGTTGGTTTGGCTCAGTGATAGAGTGTTGGTCTGCGGACTGAAAGGTCCCAAGTTCGATTCCAGTCAAGGGCATGTACCTTGGTTGCTGGCACATCCCCGGTAGGGGGTGTGCAAGAGGCAGCTGGTTGATGTTTCTCTCTCATCGACGTTTCTAGCTCTCTATCTCTCTCCCTTTCTCCCTATTATCTTTCAATAAAATATATTAAAAAAATAAAAAAATATACTTTTATTAATTTCAGAGAGAAATGGGAGAGGGAGAGAGAGACAGAAACATCCTTGATAAAAGAGAACCATTGATTAGCTGCCTCCTGCACACCCCCTACTGGGGATCGAGCCCACAGTCTGGGCATGTGCCCTTGACAGGAGTCAAACCTAGAACCCTTCAGTCCTAAGGACAACGCTCTATCCACTGAGCCAAACGAGCCGGGGAGAGGACTTACTTTTTAAGCTTGATCCATGTATTTGCCTTACCAGCTCCGCCCACAGCCCGTGAAAGTGTTAAATACTTTTTTTTTTCTGGGAGAGCCTTTCCATTTCAGGGTAGCCAAGAATGCACAATGAAAAGTCACATCAAACACAGGGAGGGGGAGTTTGCATTTTAGAAAACTGTACCTGTTTCCGCTGAAGCAACCTGAAAAGGAAAGTTGGGAAAATTAGAACCAGAATGAAAAAACACCGTTTGGGGAGATGTAAAAACATCCATCAAAGGGGCAGTACGTTCATCACATTTTACACGTGATGGGAGCCGTCTTTCACTCCGGACAGCGTGTTCATTTTTGCACAAGTCCCTTCCGCACACTCAGACCTACCACAAAGCGATCCTAACTAGCATTTAGAGGCTGGAGTCGGTTCATGTTACTATTTCATTTTTCTCCCTGAATCTGCCTATTGAACTAAGTCCGTAGCCACTGACAGATTTTTTCAGAAATCTTTGTTCTTAAAATACAATGATAATTTTGTTTGCTCTCGCTAGTAAATGGCATCGCATTTCAAGCACTCAAACATACACAATCTTAGGATGGTTCAAGAGTATTTTGATTTCTTCCTCCTCACCCCCTGGGCCCTAAAAGAGACAGGTAATCAATGTTTTTCTCCTTCGCCCTCCTCCCCCCCTCCCCCCAAATAGTTGCAGGTAGCTCAGAATGATCAACTCACCATTTTAACGTAGAAAAGACTGAATCCAATCAAAACCAAACCTTTCTTGGGCCCACCATCCATGGTGTTGGACACGGCACTCACAGGGCACACGACCGAGTGATGGGGTCCTCTTTGGTCCCCAGGAGGCACTGTGGGTCCCTGGGATGGAGGGCCCCGAGGCTGGAACAGAACTTGGCAAGCAAGTAGCTCCTCCCCTTGGGCGTGCTGACCTGTAACTGGGGCCTGGAGCCCGGCCGGCACAGGCACTGCAAAGACTGAGAAAGAGAGTCGAAGAAAGCCACGCCAAGCCAGCCAAAAAACTGCTGTGACCTGGGTATGATTGAAGGTAATACGTAGAATGCTCTCCTTTTCTCTTAAAAAAACACACACAAACACATTTGCTTCTACATAAAAGCTGCGCAGAGAATCATGGAGATAGCAGGATGATCATTTCCAACGTGGGGCTCCTGACAGGTTTTATTTATCCCTTTTCATCTGGGCTGCTGCTCTGGTCTCTGTAAGGAGTGATCAGCCTGCTGTGCAGGGCAATTTGCTGCCAGACTTCACTATGGAAGACAACAGGGCAGGGGCTGGGCCGGGCACAGGGAGGGATTGCTGAGGGATATGAACTCACACGTGGCAGGTGAATAAGTCCTGACATCCAACGCAGGGCCCAGAGAGTTCACCCAGGACACCGCTTCATAGAGGGAGGAGGCTAGATCTTAGCCGGCCTCCACACAGAAATCATGATGCGGTGATGTGGAATGGTTTAGCTAACACCACTGTGGTGATCACATTGTCATATGTAAATGTGTCAAACAGACACAGAGTGCACCTCCGACTTACATGTATCGCATGTCATTTCTCTCTCAAGAAATAAACCCATAAAGATGAAAGGGCGGGAGCATGTGGCTGAGGTGGGAGAGCCGGCAGGAGGCACCTGATGAGCGGAGTACGTTCGTCCCTCCCCCGTTCCACCTTGCAGTTCCAACACCTGTTATTTCCAGAACCATCTTCCATACGTAGTTTAGGCTCTTTTAAAAATATATATGTTGCCGAAACCGGTTTGGCTCAGTGGTAAAGTGTCAGTCTGCGGACTGAAAGGTCCCAGGTTCAATTCCCGATCAAGGGCATGTACATTGGTTGCAGGCACATCCCCGGTAGGAGGTGTGCAAGAGGCAGCTGGTTGATGTTTCTCTCTCATCGAGGTTTCTAGCTCTCTCCTCCTCTCTGTAAAAAATCAATAAAAATGTATATATTAAAAATATATATGTTTTTATTGATTTTTGTTTTGAGACAGAGAGGGAGGGAGAGGGGGGAAGAGGAACATCAATGTGAGAATGGAACAGGGATGGGCCGCCTCCTCGGCCTCCCCTACAGGGGATCCAGTCTGCAACCTGGGCTTGTACCTCAACTGGGAACCGAACCGCGAACGTTTCAGTGAACAGGACGATGCTCAACCAACTGAGCCACACTGGACAGGGCCCTAGTTCAGCTCTTAATAATAATTAACATGTAATCCAAGCTCTATAACGTTTAATTTTAACAATAGACAAGTAAGCAGTATTAACTGACTTAGATGAAATCACGTAAATACTAAATGGTCTGATCTCTGCTTCCAATCAAGATGGGGTAAAGAAGGCTGGACTGACCTTCCCTGACGTTAAGACTTCTAAAGTTACAGTAATTAAGATTAAATATAAGAATTGGCATCAAGATAAGGTAAATAAATCAATGGAGCAGAGTAAAGTCCAAAAGTAGACCCACACATAGAAGGACAATTGATTTTCAGCAAAGGTGCAAAGGTAATCCGTGGATAAAGGATAGTTTCTTTCTGATATAAAATAGTGGAGGCCACTCTTTTCCCAGGAGTCCTCACAGACCCTGGCTCCTTTCGAATTTCCTAGTCTGCCTTAAAAAACAAAACAAAAACGTATTGTTTTATTTCAGAGAGGAAGGGAGAGGTAGAGACAGGAACATCGATGAGAGAACCATTGATCAGCTGTCTGCCTTTTGCACACCCCCTACTGGGGATCCAGCCCGAAACCGGGCATGTGCCCTTGACTGGGAATTGAACCATGACCTCCCAGCTCATAGGTCAATGCTCAACCAATGAGCATTGGGACAGACCATCCCAGCAAGGAAAAGCAACTGTATCTAGAATGTGTTTTTCCACCTCTTCGCCAAGTCCAATCCAGTTCAGTAGATGACATTTCCTTCGGTGCTGAGCACAGATAGATGAGTGAAGTTTCAAAAAAAATGGCAGGAAGACCTTCCCTGATCAGGAATCCCTGACGACTACAGTAAAAGAATCCAGTTAGACTTGTGGATTCCAAAGAGAAACACAGACCATCATAAAAAGAAACAAAGAAACTGAAGGGAGAATGGGCATCCTCAAACGTCAACTGTACAAGGGTAGCCCATTCTTTTGAGGACTGGACAATTTTTACTTAGTTGTCAGGCAAAATTCTAGGAGCCAGTCTGATTTGCTTACATCATTCTCAACCTATCTGGCTGAACCCTTTATACTAAACTACAGCAGGGGTTACCAACCAGTCCGAGGAGGGGCACCCATGTGACTGGTATCTTAATCCACTATAACAGCCAGGGGCCAGTCAGGAGACAGAAAACAGCAATTTGAACCTGGAAACTTGGATGTAAAGAATTACGAATCAGCTGAAACCGGTTTGGCTCAGTGGATAGAGCGACGACCTGCGGACTGAAAGGTCCCAGGTTCGATTCTGGTCAAGGGCATGTACCTGGATTGTGGGCACATCCCCAGTAGAGGGCGTGCAGGAGGCAGCTGATGGATGTTTCTCTCTCATCGATGTTTCTAACTATCTCTCTCCCTCTCTGTAAAAAAAAAAAAAAAAAAATCACTAAAATATATTTTAAAAAATTACTAATCAGTAACAGAGGATTAACTAAGGGTAGAGAATGCCTACGAATACAAGAATAGTGGCTGTAGGAGCAGCTACCACCTCTAGGCAGAGGATCCCAGGAGGAACCAATTTGGAAGAGATTCCCTTGCGAGACTCCCATTCAGACTTTGTCGGAGAGGGTGACCCACTCTTTGCTGAGGTACTGGAGTGTGGGGCTGGAGAGGAAGGGGTGTCAACAAAATTGGTTAGGCGGCCGCAACCGGTTTGGCTCAATGGATAGAGCGTCGGCTTGGGGACTGAAAGGTCCCGGGTTCGATTCTGGTCAAGGGCATGTACCTTGGTTGCGAGCATATCCCCAGTAGCGGGTGTGCAAGAGGCAGCTGATCGATGACTCTCTCTCATCGATGTTTCTAATTCTCTCTCTCTCTCCCTTCCTCTCTGTACAAAATCAATAAAATAAATATATATGTATATATAAAAACTGGTTAGGCGGCCACCCAGAGTGGTGCCATTGAACTCGCTAGAAAGCGCCAGGAAGACTTGCTGGGAAGCTGGAGGGGAAACCAGAGGACAGCTGGGAGGGGCCTCCGGACAGGCCAGGGTCCTATCCACTTCCAATGAGAAAGCCTCACCAGAACCCGGGCGCGGTTTCCTCCTGCGACCTCTGCCAACCCGTGCCATCCTGTGCCAGCAGGCAGGAGAAACAGTGAGGGCTCACTCCAGTACCTCAGTCTAGCAGGCGTCTTCAAACTACGGCCCGCGGGCCAAATCCGTCCCGCCAGGACTTGCAATGTGGCCCGCACCGCGCTGTCATCACTGCACTCCGATGCGTTTCCATCACAATGACAGTTTATGACTGTTCAGTAAACCATTCAGCCCGCGATTTAGGCTGGATTTTAGATTTTGGCCCCTTCTCTGATTTGAGTTCGACACCCCTACTCTAGAGCAATGAAGGGGGACTTGGGAGCCGAAGCCAGCTGTTTACCTTGAACAGGTAGAACTCGTTTGCAATAGGCTAAGCACCCCGGCCCCACACCCCACCCAACCTGAACACTTCACACCCCACCCAACCTGTGGTTATGTCACAGAAATGTAATCTCGACTATTGAAGTTGAGGAACAGAACAATGGGTTTGAAGTCAGCCATGATGCTGGCATTCTTTCAGCTGATTGTATTCATGCTGTCATGTTCCTACAGTAGCAAATGTTGACAGCCCGTGATCCTGAAATGAAAAATACCTCTTCGGAAGTCGAAGAGCTGGTGGCTCTTAGAACGGAATGGAGGGATTTCAGAGGCCGAATCGGCTCCACTGAATTAGTCCTGTAATTGGGTCAGTCATTCAAGGAATTCAGCGGGTTAGGACCGAATCCGATTAGGACCTGAACCAAGTTTAAGCTCATCAGTTGGCCAGTGTAACCTGAATGGTCAACGAGTTTAATCAAGGTCACACATTGGAATCAGTTAAAAAAAAAACACACTAACTGCCATTCTCTGGGCCTCATCTGTGTTCAAATAAACTACTTATATTCATAAAGGAAACTATTTTGCAGAAGGGAAGTGAATACCATTATCTTCCCCCCCCCCCCTAATTTCGTTTAAAAAACCCCACCCCCACCTTGTCTTTTGATTCTCCCAGTAACTTGCTATTCATTCGTAACTACTGGACACCTATCACAGGCTGGTAAAAATCAGTTAAGTAGCCCTGGCCCATTTGGCTCAGTGGATAGAGCGCCGGCTTGTGGACAGAAAGGTTCCAGGTTCTATTCCGGTCAGGGGCATGTACCTTGGTTGTGGGCACATCTCCAGTAGGTGGTGTGTGGGAGGCAGCAGATAGATTAACTCTCTAACCCTCTCCCTTCCTCTCTGTATAAAAAAATCAGTATTTTTTTTAAATCCGTAAATAAACAGCATAAAAGCCCGTTTAGTCCTTTTGAAATTTTGTGTGAATTTGAGCCCTTTTTAGTTTTGATCTGTTGCTTCATCTCATGCATTCATTGGTTGCTGATTGTATGTGCCCTGACCAGGGATCAAACCCCAACCTTGGCTTATCAGGACAACGCCTAACCAACTGAGGTATTCAAGAATGAACTTTTTTCTTTTCTAGACATGATCTGTAGTTTTCATTTGATTCCTAAAAAGGGACCCGTAACTCAAAATTTAAGAACTAAGGAACTAGATTTAACTAAAAGATTGAGCATTTATATGGATATTTTCAATTAAATTATCGAGTGATATTAGACTAACTCATGTATATAACTTAATTATAAACTTAACATTAGGAAACAGACAAAAGGTATAAATGGAAGTTTGAGACCATTTTAGTAAGTTGTGAAAACTGGGTGGAGGCTGCTAGTTACTTTCCAAGTTTCTTGTGTTGGAAGAATTAATCCTAAATATATTTGACATCATCTAGTATTATGGCATGTTCTATTAAAATGTTCCTCAAAAGCAAACTTAACTTTAATGTCACAGGAAATCAAACGCAGCTTGTGATATAAACTTTCACCTCCATTTGAAGTCCGTCCTTTCACATTTTACTTAAAATACACCATTGAATTAACATTTCATGTAGAACTATATTCCAAGGAGTAGTACCTTTAGTTTAGGTATACCAAAAGTATTTTCTATATGAGATGTATCTGCTTTTCATTACTCAGAAGTTTTCCCATTTCTGTGTTGTGTCAACTCACTTGATCTCAATTTAATGACAATCTTAAAAAAAAGAAAGAAAAAAAACATAGCATTTTCACAGAGAAATTTCTTCATTTAATGAGATATTTCTGGAGTTAGGTAGGTACAAATGTTAAGCCCACATACGAAGGGCTGGCTCTTCAAATATACTTGTTTGCTCCATTTAACACTTTTGCTAGGTGGCTTCTGAGTGCCCATCAGTTGGCCAATAAAAGGTGAGATCAAAATATATTATTTCAGGAACACTCATGTTAGTCCTGGCACTGACTGAACAAATCACTTTTGAGTTTCTCAGCTCTAAAAAAAATTGAGCTAACTTACAAAAATTCTTTTAAGTCCAATCATGTAATCCAAGTACAAAGTACCTCAATAAGCACCTTTGATGTGAAACTGAGTAATCACCCAATCCAAAAAATAATCCAGTAATGTAACACCCCTGAACAAAGGGAACTGCCATTAAGAACTCTAGAAAGTATAGAGTATTGACCTATGCCCAATTCTGGTCTACACACTTAAAATCCACTGAAATGTACCTTTTCACAGTGTGACTCTACCAACATTTTACCCATTTCCACAAAAATACTTTTTAAAAAATATTAACACATAGGGGAAAAGTCAACACCCAGGATAAAGGATTTAATCCAGTATTTATTCCACACTCATGATCCTTCTCTGTAATCAGAATACAAGTCATAAGAACAATCTATCAAATAATTTGCCAATAATCTTAAATAATGCAGCATAGCATTACTTTTAATACTTCTCTGTTCTACATTAAGTTTAAAAACTCAAACAGCAATCTTCATTATCAATAAAAAAGTTTTGAATTTTAAAAAAAGGACACTATATCAAGCTGTTTTATAATTTAAGTATTTTCCATTTATAAAAATGCTTTGGAAGCTTGAGGCTTGAATCTAGTTCTCTACTCCTTTGCCCCACCCTCTCCCAATTTCATGTTAGTATAGGGTTACTGCAAGAATGCTGGGCTTTAGACATTTTTTTCCCTTTAATATAGTACTTTAAAATTTGAGAAATTAAAAAAAAAATACGTCATGTATTTTTTCAATTAAAAAAACTAAGTGAATAAATTTTAGGCATACTAACAGTGTCCCTTTGAGGTAGAATGCTAAAAGGACATTTGATCAAATCACAGCCTAATTTAAACCTCTGTATCAGAAACTACTCATAAATTCTCTCTAAAGTTAACTGTGGAGAATATTAAGTATAACATATTAACAAGTCTTCCAAGATAATATACAGTGGACAAGAATGTTAATCCTACAACTGCTGCTGCCTTCATGTACATCGAAAGCATTTTCCTATAATAAACATCCAAGATCCATTGTCAAAGTCTTCAGCATTCTATTACGAAAAGCACAGCCATGCTAAACTTCAGTACACAAACCATAATCCCACACCTACAGAACAAAAATAGAATTAGTGGCAGTTTATTGCCTTATACAAATTTAACCAACATGGCGACCATGCCAAAGAAATTAAAACATTTTCAGGACATATGTACAGACTGTACATCTCAAAAACTAAACAGTAAAAATGCAAGAACAATCTGTGCATCATGTATCAAACTCAACAATTGGGTGAAAACATCAATGCAATAAATGGGATTACAAAGGCACTTCCCTACACAAAAGAGGAAATGAAAATGCAGCCTACAGGAGCTTAAAGAGTACGCACTACTGCAACAATCTCAACTCGGGAGGGGAAAAAGCAGATTTAATCAAAGATTTATAGGTTCAATGTGATCCACTTTCACAAAGCATGTTCACACAGTCTCATCTTTGCTTTTTTGTTTTTCTTGGCTCTCAGGTTCTGCGCTTTGGCTCCTTCGCTCATCCTGTTTGTCACACTGGTCCTTGCCTTCACTGTGATCCCGTTTGTGGGCACGTTCTTTGCTGCCGCTCCGCTTTCTAGATTTATCTTTGCTGGGGCTCCGCTCCCGTTTTCTCTTTTCCGCACTGTCAGTTCTTCCTTGGCTGCCACTCCGACTTCGCTTATTGGACTTCTCCTTGCTTTCGCTCTTGTGCTTACTGGATTTCTCTTTGCTCCTGCTTCTGCTCCGTTTCCCTGCATTCCTACTTCTACTCCTACTCCTATGCTTCCTTTCTCTGCTTCTGCTTCTACTGTGTTTTTTCTCTTTTTTGGAATCTTTTTTGTCATCCCTGTGCCGCCTATCATCTTTGTCTTCTTTATGTTTTTTTTCTTCCACCTCACCCCTACTTCTCCGCTCCTTGGACCGCTCCCTTGATCGCTCTCGCTCCTTTTCTCGGTCATTACCTCTTTCCTTGTCATAGTCACGATCTCGCCTTCTACCCCTCTCATTTTCTTTTTCTCTTTCCCGATCCCTGTCCCTTCTATCTCCTTTCCTATCACGACTCCGACTCCGAGTTCTATGCCTTTCCCTACTCCTGCTATGCCTTCGATCTAAGCCCCGATCAATACTCCGGGATCGCCGCCTTTCTTTCTCTCTTTCTTTGGCTTCGCGCTCCAGGCGCTGGCGTTCTTTCTCTCTCTCCAATTCTCGGTCGAAACTAGAACACCCATGGCCCTCCCGATGATGGCTTCGACTTCTCGATCTTCTCGGGGACCTCCGCGGGCTCAGTGATCTCCTTGGAGACCTAATATTTGAGAAAGAGGAAAGAAAAAAATCTGAATTAAACAGTATAAAAAATTTAACTTACACGAGTGTTACCAATTTAAATCTCTAGCTTACATGAACATATCAAGAATGATTAAAGCAAAAAATCTGCTTGTTCCCATTTATAGATACATGATTTTACCGAAGATGGCATGTAAGGCAGAAAATGACCTTTGGGGAGGGAAAGTGACAGACCATAAAATGAACACTATAAACAGAATTTGCCACTGCTTTTAAGGACCTTTGCATAAACCATGTTTTTAAAATAAGGTTAATTACCTTGAACGCCTGCGTTCAACATGTCTGTCTATTTCTTCAACGCCTTCTTTCCCATCTTTCTTGATTTTCCGAGGCCGGGTTTTAATCTGTTGATCAATATTCTTCTGAACTGGAACTGGGATTCTTGGAAACAAGGTAGAAAACCACTCCAGTTTTGTGAGAAAAGACCGCAGCATTTCTCCAATGGTCATTACACAGCCTCCGCCAGCCTTCACATCTAGGTCCTACAGAAACACAAAAGATACCCTAGCCGTCAAAAAATTATTTCAACATGTTCACAAATACTATTCAAAAATTTTAAAATTACCATCTTTGGATTCTCAAATACAAAAAAATAAAAAATAAAAAAATCTAACAGGACAATTTCAATGTGTACCCTTCTATTCTGGTAATGAATGAGAGAGAAATACTCGGGCTTAAGTGTGTGCATGCAGGTACAAACAAATCCTGCAGCCTCCTGGGCAGAGAACTGAGCTCAGTAAGAACATGAAACAGTCCCGTACATTACTTAACTACGTGGAACAATCAACTTAAAATTGCATTCCACATACCTACTAAGTATACATTGCTTCTGTGGGAGAAATGTTTGCACACATCACTCCTAGTGCTGAGACCTAGCTACATAGGAGCTATTCGGACAGTCCCTGTCTAGAGACTATCTTTCAATAGCCCTAATATAAAATGAAGCCCTAATAAAGCTGGAAGCAATAGCAAACCAACTGCCATGAAGCAGTGAGGTTTCTAATTTAGTCATGTAGAAAATAAATAAATGGACAAATAATTGGAAACGCATAATCCATGATGACCATTGTCTCTGAAAAGGGTCATTACCGCATGAAGGCCTTCTTGCTATGCCCTCTCACAGCTCAGGACATGTTAGTCAGCTATTGTCAGTCCCAAACCTATAGTGCAAGCACACAAGGAAAGTGAGATTTGTTATCTAAACAGGAAAACAAGAGCTACAGGTAAAACTGCTTGCACTCACACACATTTAAGTGTTCAGATATACAGAATTTCCAAATATAATCGCTGCAGATATCTAAGGAAGAAAACAATACGTTAGCTTAAATAGAGATCCTCAGATTTGTAAACACAATAAAAAAGATTATACAGAAGAATTCAGAAACATACCATTATGATACCAATTATGAAAAGGCACACGCTTTTTAAATATATAAAGTGTTTCAGCCTAAAAAAAATCTCATCTAAAAAGAAAAATAGTTTAAAATTATGGTTTATCACCTAACACACACAACTTTTGCTTCTTCTGAAATACTGAACCCCGTAAAAAGGCCCCCCCAAAATCCAAAAATTTTCCATGTTTATATGAGAATTTTTAAGGTGTGTATAACCACCACACTAGAAAGATTTTATCACACCTTTCCTTTATTTCAACAAATTCTTTAGCTAATCCATAAAAACAGGACCACTGACTTGTCCTGGCCTATGCTCTCTCTGCTCCCCTGTAAGAGGGAAGTCTGGCAGGACACACAGCATCCTCCCGCTCAGTGTAGGAGGGCTTTCCGGAGTATAGGCTGGCTCTTAAAGGCACATATATTAAAAAATATACTAGCCCTGACTGGTTTGGCTCAATGGATAGAGCGTTTGCCTGCAGAACGAAGGGTCCCAGGTTCAACTCTGGTCAAGGGCATGTACCTTGGTTGCAGGCACATTCACAGTAGGGGATGTACAGGAGGCAGCTGATCGATGTTTTTAACTCTATCCCTCTCCCTCTCTGTAAAGAATCAATAAAACATATTTTAAAAATATATATACCAATAATAAAATAAAATAAAATAAAAAGGACTACTAAAACATAAAGCAGTGGTAAGGATAGATATGTGGACAATAAAGCTCTGTTAAGTCTGCTTTGGGCTCTTGGGCTTCACTATGTAAGCATATTAATAAAGCATTTATTATTTAAATCTGACTAAGTTTCCTAAAGTAACTCTTTTCATATATAACAAGCTCAGTCTTGTTAAGCTTGAATGGCAAACTAGATTTATAATGAAGACAAAACCTAAAATAATTTTTAAAAAGATATACTAGCTTTGTAAGTATGTATAGTACAACAGGAGTCAGAAAACTAGAACTGAAATATTTTGGTCACCTTGAACAAGACATCTTAACTCTTGGCCTACTTAAGTTTCACCCAGCTCTTCACTTCTGTACTTCTATGCAAGTGGGAACATTAATATTTGAAAGAAGTTAGAAGGTAAGAACTATAAGTTTCAGGGAAAAAGCTCTGATTAGTATTCTATGAGCATGTCTTATTACTTTAATCTTGAGCATGGTCCACCTTAAAAGTCACTATCGACTGTACAAGTCAAGATCAATACCATAAACACAACATAATTAGAGAAAAGACTTAATAATCAAAGAACATTTAAATTTAAAAATGAGTAAAAGTTAAGAAAAATTAATATATATAAAAGCCAAGTCTTAGTAAAAGGACATTAATTCCTAAAGTATCTGAGTGAAATAAATTTAGCTACAGAAAATCCCAGAAGGCTTTAAACCTTCAATAAATAAAAAAGATTAAAAACATGAGAGTATAATCAGAGAAAAAAACTAATTATTACCCTTGTTGACATACCTCTTCGTCATCAAGGAAAGATTCAAACCAATCCCACAGATCTGTAGGGGGCTGTGTGTACCTAGAATTACAAAAGACAGATTAGGCTCATGTGAATTAAAATGAGATACTAATGAAAATGTAGATAAATACATGTTTACCTTATGTACATAAATCCGAGGGCTCTAATATATGGAGAGTCTGTGTGTGTGATGAGACCCATCACTTGCTTTCGAGTTAACTTCAGAGTAAATAATTTGTATAACAGGCAAAAAGCTGTAGAAACAATTCCTCCTGTTCCAACACCTCGAACCTTTAAAAGAAAGAGTTAAAAAAAAAAAAAAGGGAGTAAAATAATTAATAGAGTTACTTAACACCAATTGAGTAACCCTGATAGGTATTATTAACAAGATATAATCCAGAACTAAGAATCGAATGTTAAAAAAATAACTTTTCTAATTCTATTCATAGGACACTTGAATTTAGATTAAAAAAAAAAAAAACACACCAAAAAAAACAAACTTCTAACTAATTATCATTACAGGATATAACTGACTTAAGTATAAACTTAGTTTTCAGACACAGAAAAACTGAAAAATGCACGTACTTCTACTTACCCCTCCGCACATCCCTGTTTGGCCCGCTGTCTTCCTGCTTCCTTTCTCCCATGGTTCAACATGTGTGACCTGAAAATAGAAAAAAGGAACACAACAACCATTCATGCTTCACATTTTTTACATGTATAGTAATTAAAGTAAACCCAATTCACTGAGAGCAGCTCTTCCAAAAGCTCGGAATTGGGGGTTTTGATACGATGTACCTTTTTGTTTACACATGTTAAGCATGTAAACCAACTTTAAAAAACTCTTTATGATATAGAGAGCACCAGTAAGCTACAAGGTTTAAAAAACTACAGCTTTACAGAGGAGAGATCCATCGGTGGAGAGCTGGTGCACATGGAGCCAACATTTCTAGTCTCACATGGTTGTAAAAGATATTTGACAGAATACCAACTTTATAGCTTTTGAGTTGCTTAAAAAAAAAAATTCTCCTTTTAAAATGTATGTAAACTCCTAGTTAAAGCAAAAAGTATTATTAATGATTAAGTATTTCAAAATCCTTTAAAATACCTTTAATAGTTCAACTTTATGATGCTACTAAAATAAAGAAAAACGACTTGAAGGAAGTATGCTAAAACGGTAACAAGTTATTTCTGATGCAAAATTTTGGAATTTCATTCATTTTTAAAAACATGATCAGACATTACATTCATTCCTAATTAAAGATAAAATTACACCCACACCTACAGAGAACATTCTTGCTGGTTAGTGTATAATTTATTTTCAACTTAATTATGTGAACCAATTCAGCCGAATAAAAGTGATTAGTCATTACACTAAGTACACCCAAAGATTCAGTATCATCTTTGCTAAGGTGGGCACCCTATAAAAATCATACATTTTACCTAAAATATAACAAAGATAGATTATTAGCTCTATAAAAGATAGAACTCAGGAAGGCCCTTTAGGAAGGTAAGAACTACTGTTTCTTAAGTGCAAACTAAAACCCTGTTCTTTCACTGTGTGTTTCTAAAACTCTCTTCCCACCCACCTTAGTTACATGTTAGCCTCTCTCTGGCTTCTGACGAGAGCAGGCCTGTGAGTGTAAAGGTCTGCGCTATTTTGCTCAGCTGGGCCTGTGCTTCGCTGCTTCACTCCCCCAGCTTGTGGCATCAAAGAGGTTTCAATTCCTTAAAGGCCAGCAAAGCTGGAGGCAATACAAAACAGACTTACAAAATTGTGAGCCTATACATTTCCGTCATCATTGGACCTAATGTCTCGATAAGAAAGTGCGGGGCTTTAGTTTTGTAACGAAATTGAAATACTTTCTAGTAGAATCTTGATGTGTTTCAAAACACAGTATTTGAAAACAAGCTCTTTTTCTATCACCTTAACACTTGTCTGACATTAAACAGAACCTGCCACAAGAAGAGCAGGAACCCAATTTTCAACTGTTTGAAGTTTACTAGTAAGTAAAGCTGAGGGTTGAATAGTCACCACACTGTATCCATGCTGAAAAAGACCTTACCTTAAAAAAAAAAGAAGAAAAAAAACACACACACACCAAAAAACCTAATTGATAGTATTACAATACTCTGCAAAAGGGTATCAAAACTCCAGGGTACTTTTTAGACCCACAGTTGAACTGTATTCTCAAGATGATTTTTTCTATCGAAAGCAACCGATTAAAAAGAATCCTTCAATAACCTACTCAACTTAAGTGGGAAAAGATGGACAGAACAGCAAATTAAAGTTTTATCTTTTATTAACACCTCCACAGATATGTTCAGCTCCCAGAAAATACTTTATGTGGTCTGTCAGATGTTTTTAAGAGCTAATATAGACAAAACGGATTGTATTATATTAGATGCTCTAGCTAAAATATTGAAGGATTGTCAAGGCTGTTATAAGTACTCTTTAAACTATAACCTTAGGAGGCCCGGAAGATTAAAAAAACAAAACAAAACCCTACGTAATTTGCAGGTACGTGGAGAAAGCCTCATCTAGCTGGTAAAGAACGAAACCAATGGCCAAAATAATCTAACTAGCCGTCCATTTAACCCAGGGAAAAATGCATTTATGGCGATTGAGCATGATTAATAGTGCATACCTCTACCTGCGACCCTGGGCTGCTCCGAGCCTCGCTGCAAGACTGAGTCAATCCTGCTAACGAAACAAGAACTGAGACAAGAGTGCAGTGAGGAGGCGCCAGGTGAGCTCCCCAGCACAGCCAAGCCAGCACCGACCCTGCCAGGAGCCCAGGGCCCGGAGGGGTCCAGTAAGCCCAACGCACAGGTAAACAGAGACCACTCACTCCTGACTTCCTGCTGGGACGGCCTTCCGTCCACCCCCCTCCCGCCCCGCCCGCCCCGGCCATTTCCCTGTCTGGACGGTAAATACCAACAAACACGAGGCCAACACTGAAGTCACTACGCCGCCCTTGGCTCGGGGCGAGCGGGAGAAGCACCAACAAGTTGGCGCCGAGGAGAGAGATCACCATCAAAAGGAACAGTTTTAAAGCTGTGAACCGCAGAGGCGTCCGTTACGTTATCCTGCTCCCCCCACCCGTCTCGTCCAGCGCCCCCAGGGGTGGGCAGGAGGTGCGGGGGGACTGGAAGGCGGGGGGGTGTGTGTGAGCGATCACCGGCGGCGGCCTCTCCCGGCCCTAAACATCCGAAAAGGAAAAGAGGGCGGCCCCCGTCTGACCACCTCCCCACCGCTCCCCCCCACGCCCACCCTACCTTCCCCGGATC
The DNA here is from genome assembly GCF_014108245.1 of Pipistrellus kuhlii. Lineage (NCBI taxonomy): Eukaryota > Metazoa > Chordata > Mammalia > Chiroptera > Vespertilionidae > Pipistrellus > Pipistrellus kuhlii. The sequence goes on from NW_023425523.1 coordinate 5,397,096, forward strand.
CCCCCCAGAAGTCTTCAGACCTCGGGGGGCCGCCTCCGCCCGTTTCCTCCGGACGCCATTCTCCGAACTGAGCCCCGGCCCGGGCCTAGACGCTTCGTACCTTGAAGTAGATCTCGTCCACCACCTCGTGGTAGGTCTTGAGCTCGTAGAGCTGCACTTTGAAGTAAGGCGACGACAGGATGTTGGTTAAGATCATGGGGTTGAGGTTCATGGTCTTCTCGTTGCCCCACAGCGGCAGCACGTTGCCCTGCTTGCCCGACACCGCCGGCTTGGTGGCCCCGCCGCCGCCGCCGCCGCACGGCGGCTGCTGCTGGGCCGCGGCCGCGGCCGCCTGGTGCTGCGGCTGCGAGTTGCCTGTCAGCGCGGGGCTGTTGTTAGCCATGTTGCGGCGGAAGGAAGGAAGGAGGGAGGGACAAGGGGGGGAGGGGGGCCAAGCTCGATCGCTCTTCGGGACAACGGTCCGGGACCCTACTCCATGGAACGCCGTCGGGAGAGGGGGCCGCGTCGCTGTGCCCCCGGCCGGGTGACGGGAGGGCGACGAGGACGCCGACAAACGCACTCCGGGTCGAGAGCAGACGCCGAGAAGCTGGCCGCGAGAAACCCCGGCTGAAGGCGAGCCGGCGGCCGGGAGGGGAGCACGATCTCTTCCGCCAACTGCCCCTGGGAACAAGATGGCGGGCCGGCGGATGTGACGCCACAGGCCCCCAGAGTTCCAAGCGTCGCCGGCAGCCAATCAGGGGCGCCCGGGTGGGCGGGCCGGCCCTCTTCCGGCTTCCGCCGCGCGTTCGGTGCACGCTGTGAGCGCTGCGGGAGCCTCCCGTTCCTCCTGTTCCCCTCGCTCCCATTGCCTCTGGGGATCGGGGAGTCCGAGGGGGGCGCTGAGGGTCCAATTCGGATGTTTTAGTATTGGCACTGGGGTCCCGGCCTCCCCCGCTCGAAACCGGGCTTGCAAAGTCGCCCCAGAATCCTGTGGACTATGTATGTTGAGCCTCCCGCGGTCACAGTTGTAAGACTCTGGAAGGGATGGATGGTGGCCCTCACGCCTCCCTGAGATGACGATGCAAGGTCTTCTGCCCTCCCTCGGGCTGTGCTGTCCGACCAGAGGTCTTGCTTAAAACTAAATGTATTAAACTGTAAGATCGAGATGACGTATTGCCGGGCTAAGCATTAAAAGAGCTACTATACTTGGAGGGCCTAGTAGATGCGCCAGGCATTTTGTTAGATGTGTTTAAAAAAATTTTAAATTGATTTTTCACAGAGAGGAAGAGAGAAACATCGATGAGAGAGAAACATTGATCAGCTGCCTCTTGCACACCCCGCACTGGGGATGTGCCCGCAACCAAGCTACTTGCCCTTGACTGGAATCAAACCTGGGATCCTTCAGCCCGCCTGGAATCAAACCTGGGATCCTTCAGCCCGCAGGCCGTGGTTCTATCCACTGAGCCAAACCGGTTTTGGCTAGATCCGTTTTCGGTCCTTTCTCTCAGAGTTCTTAACGATCTTTGGAGGCATAACGAGTAGTAAACATTAGGCGAGGCACCGAAATGGGGCCAGAGAGGGCGGGAGGAGGTGGGGGAAGTGTGAAAATGAGTCAGAATCTGTCTTCCCTCAAAAGCTATTGTCAACCGAAAGAAGTCGCATGTGTTTGGGAGTTAAGGGAAGGCTACAAAAAGCACAAGTTTCCACAGGTGGTAATGGACAGAGAAGAGGCTGGAAGGAGGAGGGTAGATAAGGCTTATTAAAGAGTCCACGTTCCAGTTGACAAGAGCCAGGAAATAAGCTTAGAGGAGAGTGATGGCTGGATAGAAATTGGGCCACTGAAGCACCTAGAAATTTTACATGAAATCAGGTGCTATGTTCTCTTTTGCCTGGCTCCTTTGACTCAGAATCATTTTGAAATTCATCCTTACTGATTGTATAAACTGGTTATGTGGTATTTGTTTTTATTACAAAGTAGTATTACATCGTATGGTCTTACCACAAGTTGTGTATCCAATCATCTATTGAAGGCCATTCCTGTTTCTAATTTTGGGCTGTTACAAATGACAGCTGCTGAATTAGTCTTTATTCCCACATGCTTTTGTTTCTCTTAGCTAAATACCTAATCTTGCCGGGACCGGTTTAGCTCAATGGATAGAGCGTCGGCTTGGGGACTGAAGGGACCCGGGTTCGATTCCGGTCAAGGGCATGTACCTTGGTTGCGGGCATATCCCCAGTAGGGGGTGTGCAAGAGGCAACTGATCGATGACTCTCTCTCATCGATGTTCCTAACTCTCTATCTCTCTCCCTTCCTCTCTGTACAAAATCAATAAAATATATTTTAAATACCTAATCTTGGGCCCTGGCTGTTTAGCTCTCCTAGTTAGAACTTTGTCCAGATACCCCGGGATTGTGGGTTCCATCCCTAGTCAGGGCACATACAAGAATTAAGCAATGAATGCATAAATAAGTGGGGGGAAAATGAGAATTTTCTCCTCAGTAGCTTTTGATGGTGACTGCCTATCATGGGTATATAAAAACCAGCTCCCTTGCTTTAAGTTTGGAACAGCAATGGGGTGTAAGGTTACCCATACTACATCTGTCCTACTTGGATACAAATCGGGGGTTCCTGTGATCCCCTCTCTCTGCCCATCAGGCTAAATAATTTGCTGTCACAGCTCACAGAACTCAGGACAACACTTACCACAAGGAATAGTATAAAGGATATCCTTTCTTATAAAAATGTAAATTCCTCACCGGTTGGTTGGTCATCCTGTACATCAAAAGATTGCAGGTTCAGTTCCCAGTCGGTCCGATCAGCTGCCTCCTGCACACCCCCTACTGGGGATATGCCCGCAACCAAGGTACATGCCCTTGACCGGAATCGAACCTGGGACCCTTCAGTCCACAGGTCGACGCTCTATCCACTGAGCCAAACCGGTTTCAACATAAGAATACATTTTTAAAAAATGTTAGATATTGGGGAGAACTAGAGTTCAGGATCCAGTCCAATTTTTTCCTTTTTATTGAATTTATTGGGGTGATTATACAGGTTTCAGGTGCACAACTCCACATCATCTGGTCCCTGTATTGTGTGTTCATTACCACGTCAAGTCTCTCTCACCAGCTATCACCACCATACTCTCTTCCACCCCCCCCCCCCCCCCCCCCCCAGGCTCCTGTCCAGTTTTCAGGTAACAAAGCCTCAAAGGCAATGAACAGGACTAGAATCACATATCCACAAACGTGAGCTACTGACAATTATTTTTCCTACCGCCTCACTCCCATACAATATTTGCCTTTTTGTATCTGCCTTACTTCATTCAGCATAATATCCTCAAGGTTCACCCATATTGTAGGATGTCAGAATGTCACTACTTTATTGATTGATGAGAGAGAGGGAGGTAGAAAGAAAAACATCAATTTGTTGTTCCACGTATTCTTTGGTTGCTTCTTGTATGTGCCCTGACTAGGGACCAGCATTGAACAGGAAACCTTGGTGTATCTATACGACCCTCTCTACCCAACTGAGCAGCCCTTCCACCGCAGCTTTTCTTTTAAAACCGGACTAATAAGCCTGGCCAGCGGTGGCTCAGTGGTTGAGCATCAACCTATGAACCAGAAGGTCACGGTTTGATTCCCGGTCAGGGCACATGCCAGGAGTTGCAGGCTCCATTCCCAGTGTGGGGCGTGCAGGAGGCAGTGGATCAATGAGTCCTGTCATCATTGATGTTTCCTTTTCCTTCTCCCTTACCAATAAAAATATTTAAAAAATAAAACATAATAAAATAAAATAGGACTAAAAACATGTCCCACCCCCAAAGGCATCTTGACTTCTCTTCCCCTCCTCAAACTCTTCCATCCCAGACAGGAAAGCAGAGCAAACGATCTATAAAGGGTCAAGGTGCATCTCTGCAGGGGAAGAGGGTCCCCCTACAGTAACGCCTCCATGAGACCAGATAGCTGCGCCCCCAACCTGCGGAAGGTGCCCGCTGCAGTTTGAGGGCTGCAAGCTTTTCTGAGCTTAGCTGTTTTGGAGCGACTTGACCCAGCCCGGGCCCCCCGAAGGTCCCCCCGTGGACTGTGCCGGGGACCCGGGCGGCGGACACCTCGGGCTCCGCTGCCGGGGCCGTTTGCAGCTTTGGCCGCGCAGCCCCAACAGCTCGAGGCCCGCGGACGCGCCGGGGCGCCCACGCCTGCGTCCAACAGTCGCGGCCGGACATGGCCGCGGGCCATGCGCCGCTGCAGCCGTTGAGCCGCAAAACCGACGCCTGGCGCCCCGCGGAGGCCGGGGGCGCGCCGGGAGCGCGCACCGCCGAGGAGCGGACGGCGCAGGCGCGGCCGCGCGCGGGGACGTCACGCGGCGGGACTGCGCGTGCGCGGCCGTCGGGGCGGGGCCCGCGGGGGAGAAGCCGGGCTGCGCGGCGCTCCCTGCCAGCGGGCGGCTCTGCGCTTGGCCGGCGGCTGGCGCTTCTCAGTCGCAGGTAAGACAGCCGCCGGCTCCCTCCCAGGACTGTGAGGCTGGGTCCCTGGAGGGTTTCACGATTCGAGTTAGAGGATAACTCGAGAAGTTAGGCGATGGACGTGTTGCCTACATTTTATTTTATTCCCTCCCTCCCCCCCAGGTTAGTAAAAAGTGACACTGGTTAACCCCGAACAAGTATCTCTTCATTTCACTTCCTCTGCCCCGATATCATCTAGGTCCTTGGTAACCAAGAGAACAGACATGTCCCTTCGTATAAAAAAAGTGTTTATCACAAGGAAGATGGTTCAGTGTATCAGGTGTTCTCAACCTTGATTGGTTGAGATCTTAGAAAGTAGTACGGTCAAGCCTCCATCCGCCCTTAGCCTAGGCAACAAAATGAAATACTCCCTAAGATCAGTGCCTGGACATGGGTCATTATTATTTAAACTGGAGGCAGGGGTTCCTCAGCCCAGCCTGCGCCCTCTCATGGTCCAGGAGCCTCGGGGGATGTCCGTCCTACTGATCGCTTATGCCAGTGGTCCGCAAACTCATTAGTCCACAGAGCCAAATATCAACAGTACAACGATTGAAATTTCTTTTGAGAGCCACATTTTTTAAACTTAAACTACTTCTAACGCCACTTCTTCAACATAGACTCGCGCAGGCCGTGGTATTTTGTGGAAGAGCCACCGTCAAGGGCTTAGGCCCACCAGCTGTGAGCCTGGCTCAGGGCTTCTGGCTGAGTGGTGTTCCCCTGTGGGAGCGCCCTGACCCTGGTGGTTCTGCCTTTCGGTCAATTTGCATCTTAGACTTCTGTCATATAGGCTACCTGGGTGATTCTTAAGGTGCAGTCAGGGTTTTGAGACCATTGACAAACTCTGGACCGATGTGAACCAGGTGCAACCCACTTTTTTAGGATCGTTCAGCAGGATTCACCAAGTTAGCCTGAAAACACAAAGGCCAAGTACTTCCCGAGAGGCTCAAGCACAGCAGGAAATAGGGGAAAAAGCCAAGACTGGTTTGGCTCAATGGATAGAGCGTCAGCTTGGGGACTGAAGGGTCCCGGGTTTGATTCCGGTCAAGGGCATGTATCTTGGTTGTGGGCATATCCCCAGTAGGGGGTGTGCAAGAGGCAGCTGATTGATGACTCTCTCATCGATGTTTCTAACTATCTCTCTCCCTTTCTCTCTGTACAAAAATCAATAAAAAATATTTTTAAAAAAATAGGGGGAAAAAACAGAAAAACAAAACAAAACCCAGACCATTTTCCAAACGTTTTCATCTCCTTAAAGCTCTCCTACATTGAAATCACACCTGTAGCGAGGTTTCCTGTCAAACCCCACCAATTGGGCCAGCCATCCTCGCGGTGTTAGCGGAAAACGGGCCCCTCCTGTACACACCACCTACACCTGTGAGTCAGACCGTCGGCCACCTGCCTACATTTTAGCCTGAGTTGTCGTTGAGAGAGGCAGGCGCGCAGTCAGAACCAGACCTTCAAGTTCATGGTGAATTATTGGATAGATGTCGGAGCATCCATAGCTTAATACGTGAGACACTTTCTCCCCCTCGAAATTTCATTTTGACTGTGTGCGAATGGGTTCTTGCAAGCCACGTGAATGAGATTGAGGGCTTTAATGAAATGTCAGACTGCTAGGATCCTTTCATTTGTATCAAAGTAAAACAAGAGTCAAAGGAAAGAATGGTACCTGAGGGGTACCCGGGGCAGCGTTTAGCTGGGTTTGGCACAGTGCAATGACTTAGATTTCTGAGCTGCGGGCTGTTGTCCGAAATAAAACACACCGAGTAAATTCTGTGAATTAAACAGTCACACGGAAAGGGAATGGAGAAAGGCCACTTTCTCCTTTTCCTTCTGAACTAGGCAGCTATTTCGTTCCACTTCTTTTTAGAACTGATTTATTTATTTTTATCACTCCCCGTCCCCTCCAACTGATAATGTTTAACTTCCAGCCCAGTTGTTGCTGATTCCTGGAAGGATACATCTACATTTTTGTTTCAAGGAAATTTGGAGACACAAAATGGCACAGAGCAACAACAAAGAGGTAATTGTTGCCCTCCCTAACCTCCTTGTATGACTCTCAAGAGTTATTCTGGCAGCTTGAGATATATTGCATTAATAAAATACTACGACTACGCTTTAAAAAACAGGCTACAAGGAAGTTGCATATTTGGCTTGTATTTTATTTCTCTTGGACAGAAGTGCTTTCTGGACTGCATTCCTTTATAATGCTGGTTTTTAGGGGCAGGAGTAGCTGTTCAGGCTTAATCGTAGTTCCTTTTTCCTAATGGGGTCATGTTAAAGAAACGTTCCGGCACCATTGTTAGGATGGTTGCAGTAAGCGCATTGCTGTCAGGGGAGGGACCAGGCTTAACTCCATCTACAACAAAGACTAATGGATTGATAGCCTCTGAGCAAAGTGAGGGGCGGGGGTCAGCTGGTGGAAAAGAGAGGAGACATTAAGAGATTCTTGTTAAATGATTTACAGACTTAACAAGATCCTGGTTGAAGGCAGGCCACGGTGATCAGATATCCAGGGTGGGAAATGAAGAACTTAATAGGGTTTGGTCACATATGAAAGGTTGGGGATGCTCTCTAAAACAGACGTAGGAATCTTGCCAACACTGGGCTCCGCAAGTCAAGTCAGAAGAGGTGGCAAAGGAGCCTGCCTTAAGGTTAGCCAAGGAGAGACTGTCCATCATGAACAGCTTCCTGTCTGCCTGGACTCCAGGAGTTGGAAGTTCACGAAAGATCCCTTGGGGCCAGGAGGCTTATCGTAGTAATTACTTCATCAAATGCAGTTTTCCGTTCAGCTGACTCTGAGCAATATAAAGCATCAAGCCAGGTTCTTTTTCAAAAAAAATATATTTTTATTGATTTTTTACAGAGAGGAAGAGAGAGGGATAGAGAGTTAGAAACATTGATGAGAGAGAATCATCAATCTTCTGCCTCCTGCACACCCCCTACTGGGGATGTGCCCACAACCCAGGTACATGCCCTTGACCGGAATCGAACCTGGGACCTTTCAGTCTGCAGGCTGATGCTCTATCCACTGAGCCAAACCGGTTTCGGCAAGCCAGGTTCTTAATAAGGGAGGAGACTCAGACGGACTGTGGAGGAAATGCATGGCCACTTAATGCCTACAGTGAGAACAGAGGTGGTCCAAGGGCCATTCGGTTCTGCCAGTTAATTGGCAGAAATAAAGCTTTTTTTCTCACCGGATTCCCGAGGTCATGTATGACTTAAAACACTGTTTGTTTGTAAACTTTCAGGGCCACGGTGTGGTGGATGGTCATTTGGATCTTCCCGTCAAGAAGGTGATTAATTTTTCCCCTCCGCTGTACAGACAGCGCTACAGCTTCGTCAACGACCTAGTGAATCAGCACAAACCCAAGAAGGTAGGTCTCGGTTGCCAAACATTTCATTGAAACTGTGTTATAAAATGTTTTGTCGAGGAGAGGATGGGGGTAAGGGGGAGAGTTCAGCCAAAGGACTTGTACGCATGCGTATAAGCCTAACCAGTGGTCACGGACAACAGGATGGTGGGGGCATTCGTGGGGAGGTGTTTGGGATGGGAATGGGGGGGATGAGGACAATTATGTGATACCATAATCAATAAAGACATTTAAAAAATAAAAGAAAATGTTTTGTCGAATGCAGAAGTCTCAGTAAGTAACCAGAGACTGGAAATATCCTCGCCAGGAGGGAGAGGGTCATAGAAAACTAAGCTGGTAGGAGCTGGAGGAGCGAAGTGGAATGATTGAGCACTTGATTAACATGTGAAGTTAAACAGGACTTATTTCTCCCACTCCCCGGGCTTATAATGTCTCGCGAGATGAATTTCCTCTTGTGTACTTTTTTTTTTTTTCTGCCAAAGAGATCCTTTCCATACGCTGTTTTATTGTGGTTTCACTTCTGATAGCCACTCCCTGTCAAGAAGGTCTTTGGTCACACTGGACTTCTCTGGCTGTAAACGTCTTTGAAATAACCTTGGTCTCATCTGCAGGTGGCAGACTTGGGGTGCGGCAATGCTTCCCTCATACAGATGATTAAATCGCACAGTTGCTTGGAGCTGATTGTTGGCGTAGATATCAATAAGGATAAAATAGGATCGCAGAGGTAATGCCTGGTTTCTGGAGGAATTGCGCACTGATCTAAAACCAGTGGCGCTAGTACACAAGCTTAGAGGGAGTGTCCATCTTATGCAAGATTTTTAAAAAATATATATTTTATTGATTTTTTTTTGCCCCCCTCCCTCCCATCTTATGCAAGATTTTACAGTATGTTAAATGTTAAAATGTGTAGCACATTACACATCCAGAGAGCCTCAGGCTCTCTGCATAATGACTCTGCCCTCATGTTAATTAGCTGTATACGTTGGGAATATGGTTCCTACCAGTGTAGAAAGTAGAGTCTCAATTAAATAATTATAATATAGTCAGCGCATTGCAAACTCAGTTTCAAAGGGCAAGAATCTAATTAGGTGGATGCTGGATGCCATGGTAACGGTAGAGCCCCAGGCTGCCATCTCTAGTTTGAATATCCTGTATCTATTGGATTTCCATGGATTATTTCAAAAGGGTGTTTTTTTTAAAGGACCCAGAGTGGAAAATCACTGATCCAAAGTGAGCCGGGAGACTGAAAGTATTAAAAAAATGAGAGCAATGTCAAATATTCAGAACCTTGTTCTGATTGGCCAGTTCCTTCCCCCATGAAAGGAAGTCACTGGTGTCTGTGGTTGGGATAACTCGAAACAGCTCTGCTCAAACGTGCTCGCTGACATCTGCAATCACGCTTTTGCAGGTGTAGGTTGTCTCCGTTCTCGGGGGAGTATCTAAGCCCTCGGGATCTGAATTTGTCGATCATCTTGTACCACGGCTCTGCTGTGGAGAGGGATTCTCGTTTGCTTGGATTCGACTTAGTCACATGTATCGAGTTGTAAGTATTAAACGATTCCTTGTGTGTAATTAGAAAAATTTCACCGGATTGGTCTTAGTAAACTTGGTTCCCTCAATGTGATCTGGGTTTTTATTTGTAAAGAAAATTGCTTGCTGGTTCGGACTGGCCTGTTACCACCCCCGTCTCCTCCGGAACGGGGGGTGGGGGTGGGGGGAAGGCTGAGGCTGCTTCAGGTCCCTGTGGCACCCTCCAAGGGGGTTACGTCAACGGACAGACATCGTGTTGCTCAGTCAGTTAGGGAGATCGTGCAGGTGGAGCTTGATTTCACTTCACCTTTCCCCGCTGACCCTCCCAGAATAGAACACTTGGATTCCGAGGACCTGGCCAGGTTTCCCGAAGTCGTGTTTGGGTACCTGTCTCCGGCCATGGTCGTCATCAGCACACCCAACTCGGACTTCAACCCCCTGTTCCCGGCAGTGACCATGAGAGATTCCGATCACAAGTTTGAGTGGAACAGGAAGCAGTTTCAGACCTGGTGAGTGCAAAGGTGTTTTGGTTTCTCGGGACCCCCCACGGACGTTTAAAATCCTGGGGAGTGAATCTCGATGGGTCCGTGACTGACTGATTTGCTTCTGCAGAGCACATGCGCCAAGCCGGTGGGAAGTGTTTTCTCTCTCCCGTCTCAGGCGGGCGTGGGAAAGGTGTGCCCACCAGGTGTGAGGCGTCAGGAGTGTGGGTATGGAGGTCAGGAAACAAGACTGAGGGGAGGTGTGGCACTGAGAGGGGTGCCCTGGCCCAGGGGCATCTCCCAGGGGCTCCACGGGTTCTTGGCACGATCCCAAACCCAAACAGGAGTTGGGATGACAGCCTTTGTGGTGACCCTGTCCGTTCCTTTGCTCTGTCCCACAACACTCCTTGTCTCCATTTGCTTGTGGTTCATTGGCCTCGGCCATTGCCTGAATGCCCCTCAGAGGAGCAAGCAGAGCCCACACTGGGCATAGTGTGATGTGTGAGAATCTGCAACTCAGGAGCCTTCTGGTTGCTCGCACTGTTCGCGTTCTGTTCTCCCGGGAATCGCCATCTATGGAACGGTCAATCGAGTTTAGCAAAGACCCTGATCTCTCTCGTTCGGATTCCAGGGCCTCAGGGGTGGCGGATTTCTACAATTACTCCGTGGAGTTCACCGGCGTGGGGGAGCCGCCGGAAGGCGCTGGGAACGTCGGCTACTGCACCCAGATAGGGGTCTTCCGGAAAACGGGAGCGCCAGCCACGGAACCGTGCGTGGCAGAGCAGAGTGGTCAGCACGTTTATAAGATTGTGAGTGTTCTTTTATTTATTTTAAAAATGGATTTCAGAGAGGAAGGGAAGGGAGAGAGAAACATGCATGACGAGAGAATCACTGATTGGCTGCCTCCTGCACCTCCCCCCCCTCCCCCCCCCCCCCCCCCCGATCCCCCCAGACTGGGAACCAAGCCTGCAACCCAGGTACAGGCCCTGACCGGGAATCGAACCATGACCTTCTGGTTCATAGATCAATGCTCAATCATTGAGCCACGCCAGCCGTGTGGATTGTGAGAGTTCTTTGTGGGGCAGCTGTCGGGACAAGCAGTATATGTACCTCCGAGGGGAACTCTTCCTTATCAAGAGTCCCGCAGCAGAGTGTAATGAAGGCCTGAGGATGAGGGGGCCCTGGGAGAAGCCTACTTGCCCAAGCATGGTCAGAGCTCTGATGGATGGTCTTTTGAGCTGTTGGGCCAGCGGCCCCCCTCTGGACCGCGTCAGGGTCCTCGGCAGGAGGAGGACAGCCAGCAGACATGTCACTGCTGGGCTCAGGAAGTGATACGGAACTGAGCCTCCGAGCGTCTCTGACCCTTTGGTTTCAGGGAAGCAGAAGGGGGAAGAACAACACATCTCTCTTCTTAATTAGCAACACTTTGCCTTGTTGAGCCCATGTGTCCGTATTTATAATTAGGGTTTGACATTTGCATATGCAGTTCTTTTTTTTTTTTTTTTTTTTTATCCTCACCCAAGGATATTTTTCCGTTGATTTTTCAGGGAGAGAGAGAAAGACAGAGAAACATCGGTGTGAGAGAAACACATTGATTGGTTGCCTCCTGCACAAGCCCCAACCAGGGCTCGGGCCAGGGAGGAGCCTGCAACCGAGGTACGTGCCCTTGACCGGAACTGAACCCAGGACCCTTTGGACCGCAGGCTGATGCTCCATCCACTGAGCCAAACCAGCCACGGCCATACAGTTAATTCTTCACGTGGTATACAGTTACTACTCGCGGCCTGGAACATTTTCCTACATCCTAAGTGGGGGGTTTTCCCTCCCCCGGCTTCAGGTGTATTCCGTCTCCTATCCGAGTCTACAGCAAAAGGAAATCCGCAAACTCGCAGTAGCCAATGAGGTGTCGCGCCAGGTCCAGAGCCTGCGGCAGAGGTACGTGTCCAGCCTGCGGATCCTGCGGCGCGGCGACGGAGACGGCCACCGCGCCAGCGACCCCGGGCTCGTCCCCTTCTCCGGGCCAGTCTTCACAGAACTTGAAAAACGAAAGATCGAGAAGTCTCCCGAACCCTTCCGCTTTGGGAACAAGCTCTACGTCCCGCTGGAAAGGCTGCTTGCTTACCCCAAGGTGAACCGCCTGTGCGACAGCGTGGACACGATGAGGGCGCTCATCGCCGACTCGGTGAGGCTGAGCCGGGACGGGTCCGCCGTGAAGGTCGACCTGCGGGAGGCGAGTCCGTGAGCGGGGCCGTCCCGAGGGTCAGGGTCTCGCCAAGGCAGGGGAGCACTCCCCTAGGGTGCTCAGGTGTAGCCATTATCCCGGTAACATAACTTTGAGATGACTCACATGTTGTTGTTGTCTTAATAGGCTTGTTTTGTTTGGGAGTATTTGTAGAGACTTCCCGATATGCTTGGTTTTTGTTGTTGTTGGCATTAAAGAATGTTAAAGGAAATAGAGCGTTTACAACTTTTTCCCAGGGGGAAAGGGTAGCTCGAAAACATCTCTAGGATCCGCTCCCTCCTTTGGGCTAAATTCTGATCTCTCACAGTTGGAATAAAACAGTGGTCGGCAGCCGAAACTGGTTTGGCTCGGTGGATAGAGCATTGCCTGTGGACTGAAAGGTCCTGGGTTTTATTCCGGTCAAAGGCATGTACCTTAGTTGCAGGCACATCCCCATTAGGGGGTGTGCAGGAGCAGCTGATCGATGATTCTCCCTGGATGTTTCTAACTCTCTATCCCTCTCTCTTCTTCTCTGTAAAAAAAATCAATAAAATATATATTTTTTAAAAAACACCAAAAAACAAAAAAACAGTGGTCGGCAAACTCAATAGTCAACAGAGTGGCAAACCTCGGCTCATAAACCGCAGCTTGCCGACCCCTGGCCTAAAACATCATACAGCACAGGAGTGCGGGTGACGGGAGGAAAGGGAAGCTTCGCGATGTGAACACTGTCCGTGGGTTTCGAACGCCCCCTTTGGCAGCTTGCTGGCTGGAACTGGGGTGGAGATAGTGATGGAAGAGAGAGAAGCACCGCTTCATGTGATGGGGGAACAGTGGTTTCAATGCTCCGGCTAACATGTTTACCTCGAATGTTGTGCATGCCTTTGGGGGTATCCCCAAATAGGGAACACCTCGCATTGCTGAGATCCCACAAGCTGGGAGGGTCTCGAAGTCATACACTGGGCATTTCACCTTGCAAGTCGTCTTCAAAGCTAGCGGCATGCCAGGTAGGCACTGTTCTTGTCAGTGAGCTCAGTGCCCTGCCTGCATTGCTCCCTTCATCTCTCCCCTCTCCATCCCATCCTGTCCGATGGGACCCTGGCTCTGATCAGCTCGTCTTTCCCAGAAACGCGCACTGCTCCCGACTCCCACCCCGCTTTCGCTGAACAGACGGACATTCCACTGCTGTGTCTGTCCAGCCTTGTCCCTCTGTCTCTTTACTGATCACCCAGACCTTTCTAGGAGGAATCCTCATGAAAGTGAATTCACTGAATCTTCCATTAATCCCATACTAAAGGGAAAGGAAACACTTTAACCCTATTTAAGCAAAGTGTGAAAAATTGCTTCCAAGTATTTCAAATTACTTAAAATTAGTACTGACAAAATTTTCCTTTGGCCCAGCTGGTGCTGCTCAGTGGTTAAGCGTCAACCCATGAGCCAGGTTTGATTCCCGGTCAGTGTTGCAGGCTGGATCCTCAGTGAGGGTGTGGAGGAGGCAGCAGGTCAGTAATTCTCATTATAGAGGTTTCTGTCTCTCTCTCCCTTCCTCCCTCTTCCTCTCTCTCTCTCTCTCTCTCTCTCTCTCTCTCAAGTTGATGGAAATGCATTAAAAAATAAAAAAAAACAAACTTCCTTTGATCATCACAACATGGAAGGATCGTGTGGGAGAGGTATGTTTAAACTGAATCACTGGCGCTCAATACCAGAAGGTGGCACACTTTCCCACTTGAAGTAAATGCATTCTTTTGCTTTGAGGACTCCCGATGTAAGATGTAAAACAATAACAAACAAACAAAAAACCCACAAAAAAAAACAACCCCAAAACATAGTCATGCGAATTTTCCATCGCGGCTGGAAGCGTTTGCCGCACAGGAAAGCGCTGCTGAAACGATTTCCAGATCTAAGAGTGACATCAGAGTCTTCAGAGAAGTGGTTCAGGAGACAGCCCGGCCTGTCTGAACTGACTCAAACAGGAAGGCTGACCCTTGCTTAGTACCTGGGTCCATCTGGAAGAGACATCACCAACCCAGCGAATGTCTAAATTTAGGCCTTTCTCTCTCGCGTCTTGTGTAATGTGGGATGGACTGACTCACCAGAGATTTCCTATCAGGCACACGGAAAGATTTCATTTCTGTATGTGCTGTTACCAGGTGTGTGATGTACAGAGAGGAAGCGGTAAATTAAGGTGAAAGGGGAGGGGATGGGGGGAGAAAGAGAAAGAGAAGCACTAAGCTCTCCGTCATAATAAGAAAGCTGGGCCTGGGAGCTCATCAGTGTTTCTCTCTCTCTCCCTCTCCCTTCCTCTCTAAAATCAATAAAAATGTTAGAAAGAAAAAGGAAGACAATAGGTTCTGAAGGGCGTTTGGATTCAGACGCAGGTCACGTGTTGCAGGCTCATGTCTTTTGAAGGGAAACCCCCGGGGAAAGTTACACACCGGTCCTTTCACGTCTGTTTTCTGACCCTGGCAAGTGACAGAAGCTTTGACTGAAATTTTAAACTTTTAAGATATGATTTTTATTGAACATGTATAGGATTCACCTTTACATTATTACAAATACTTTACAATAAAAAATTAGTTTCTGTAAAAAAAAAAGGGGGGGGGGAACATTTCCTGGATTTATAGTTGTGCAGTTAAAACAAACGTATAAAAATGAAGGTCATTCTCCAAGTATTAGGACACAATACTAATGGAATCACTTCAATAAACATTTTTGCATAAACAATGACATGACTACTCCCACTGGATCAGCTTCCACAAGAAAAAATGAATGCACAGAACGAAGGTAACTCCCCAACAAAGATTAAAAAAAAAAAAAAAATGAATCAAACTGAATGTACCCGAAATGTCTTCCTGTGATGGGGTTTGGTCAATGATTATCATCAAGAGACAGACATACACATTGGGAAATGCAGAGCCCATCGCCTGTGGAAGTTACAGAATCTGCCAGCTGTGCCATGCGGAGGAGGAGGAGGAGCGGGAAACCACCTACACAGTGTGTCCAATACACTGTGTGGACACTGTGGGGCAAAAGTACGCAACTTACAGTTGTGAGTACTTGAAGCACAGGGTTTCTTCTTGTATTATTATTACGTTTATAATTTAAAACCTGTTATTGACTGGGAGAAGTGGGAGGAATTAGAATACCTATTTATTAATGCTTGTATAATATTTTCCAGATGAACAAGTGTAAACCTACTTTTGCCCCACACTGCTTATTATCTTATGAAAAGTCACACATGGAAAAGGAATGATAAGGCCTTTTTTCCAGAGCAGTCTTAAAACAGGGTTCATATAGGCATCCTTTATGTTTTTGGATTTCATATTCTTCAACATCTCGGCTCTTAGGAGTATGCACAGTACCTAAGCCAGCATGTAAAGAGTGATATGATGCAGTTGCAGTACCTGATCATAGTCACATGACGTACCAACTAGGAGAACTGACCGAGTAGGGTTTCTGAACCGCCCAGTTAAAGACCTGCCAAAATAAAACAACCCCATCACATGAGCCCAGTCTCTGGGGAACGTTATATGTCCTGGAAGCCTGAGTCTTCAGAGTAGCTCTTCAGTGAAGCGTTAAACAATACTGTCAGCCTGAGCTTGCAAAGTGGTAGTTAGCGAGGAAATCTTAAAGTCTACAATTAAGTCTGGCTGTTTTCCAGGTATTGAATCTCATTGCTACGTGAATATGTTTTGACTGGAGCCTAGTAGATAGTTGAAGTATCTTGGTCAAGACTTTGTCAGCCCGAAACCAGTTTGGCTCAGTGGTAGAGCGTCGGTCTGCGGACTGAAATGTCCCAGGTTCGATTCTGGTCAAGGGCATGTACCTTGGTTGTGGGCACATCCCCAGTGCGGGGTGTGCAGGAGGCAGAGCTGATCTATGTTTTTCTCTCATCGATGTTTCTAACTCTCTATCCCTCTCTCTTCCCCTCTGTAAAAAATCAATACATTTTAAAAAAAGAGACGCTGTCAGATTATAAAAACGAGTCCACATGAAGTGCTTGTGTACAGTGCCTTCAACGCCACCGCACAGGGGGAGCGGATGGCTCAAGCCTTCTCTGTCCTTGGCTGCCCTTCACATCCTCTCTGGTCTCCGTCACCAGCACAAGTCACAGGAAGTGGGCTCCTGACCTGCTTCTTCTGTAATTCCCCCAAACAAGGTATTTAAGACACTTATCAGAAATGTCACTTTAAAATCCCATTCATCTTTTTCTCTGGCACAGGGTTAGGAAATGTTACATATGTACAAATTCTCCAAGATGAGGGGACTTGAAGTATGAGTCTAATATTTAGAAGTCAATGTATTAAGATCTACTTTCCCAAATTCCATTTTCCAAACTCAAAACGAAACCAAAAGTAGTTAGTATTGAATAAGCAGATTTACAGGCTCCACGAAAAGAAGAACTTGGAAGTCAGGCAGCCACGTAGGCAAACTCTGACATATTTTTAGGGACTGGAATGAAACGTGATTGCAAAGTGTGCTGATGGGACACAAAACAGAATAAAATGGATGTAGACTTCACTGGCTACGAAGGACACTGCCGTCTCTTTTCTTCCTATGTTTCCATGGATTCAGATGCTCGTTATGTTGACTCATATAGAAAGCAAGATGTTCTCTGGTGGCTGCTAAATGTATACAGGCATGATTTTTATGCTCTTCAAAATTCACATTTTGCTTTCATAAAAGAATTTGGTGTCGTTTTCACATACCAAGAGTCCGTCTCGTATAAAGGTCTCGGACAAGGGCAGGCAAGGATGAGTAACAGGGCCGGTGTCCGAATGGCAGCTCCTTCGACAGCTGGGGCATGTCCTCACGGAGCCTGGCCTGCGGTCTAGTTGTGAGCATTTCACAACCGCAAAGCCATTTGCGGAAGTGCCAATCAAAAATATAGCTTAGGAATACTATTTTGAAAATAGAAAAATAGGTTTTTAAGATGTCATAATAAATATCTCTCTAAAGAATATCTTCATATTTCTATTGAAAACTTTCTTTGATTCTTTTCTGTAATATACAACAAGGAGGTCCTTCATTTGTTTCCTTCATAGACAACAAGTCTTTACCACTCGAGGTAACATTTTCCTTGGCTGAACTTACATCTTCAGGCCAATTTTCTTTTTCTTCAAAACAAATCTTAGAAAGGTAAGTGACTCAGAAAAAAGACCTATCTGGGTGTCATTGCTTTAAAAATCTCAGAATCTATTTGTTAAAGTAGTTTTGGGTTTGCTTGGAATACCCAATCCTTGAAATATTAAAAACCACACAAAAGCCCTAACATGAACTATTTAAAGTTTCTTTAACCTCTCAATTTGAATATTAAAATATTTTTTTAAAAATACACCCCCTATTTTGCTCACATGAAAATACATAGACCAAAGGAATTCTAACATGTTACTTGGACATGGTTTTAAAAGTAAAGAATGGAAATTACTGGTTTTATAGAATCTACATTTTTTTTCAACAGACTGGATGATTCCAAGGAAATTAAGATCTAGTCCTGGCCGGTTTAGACCAGTGGATAGAGCATCAGCCCACGGACTGAAGGGTTCCGGTTCGATTCCAGTCAAGGGCACATACCTTAGTTGCAGGCTCAATCCCATAGTCGGGGTGTGTGCAAGAGGCAACCAATCGATATTTCTCTCACATCCATGTTTCTCTGTCTCTCCCCCTCCAATTCTTTCTAAAAATCAATGGAAAAATATTCTAGGGTGAGAGTAAGAAAGTTAAGGTCTTTCCACACAGAAACGGTCTCATAAAACCAGAAAAAAACTCTATAGGTTTATTTGCTGTTAACCTGGATCCAGGTCAGATATTTATTTTTATTTTATTTTATTTTATTTTTTAATTTAAAGGGCTGGAGGGCATCCTTGGGTCTCAAACCACCCTTGCCAGCAGGAGTGGTTGGCAAGTGACTCAAAGGAACTGCTGAGCTAAAGCCAGCTCCAAATATTCTTACTTTTTAATTTGTATTGATTTCAGAGAGGAAGGGAGTGGAAAGAGAGAAACATCAATGATTCGAATCAGTGATCGGCTGCCTCTGGGATTGAGCCCTCAACCTGGGCATGTGCCCTAATGGGCAATTGAGCCGTGACCTCCTGGTTCATAGGTCGACGCTCAACCACTGAACCACACCGGCCAGGCCAGCTATGCTTGCTTCCAATGCTCTGTTTGATGTATGTTCTAGTTTAATCGTGCCTCAAAACAACCAATTCCTGATACAGTGAGAAGAGAGCACAGTATCTGATGTGGGGGAAAGCTGAGACAGAAGACCACAGGTCTCTGTCTTGCCCACTCCCTCCTTGGAATAATTTTCCATGTCAGAGAAGTGGGAACTTACAGAGGAAGGCTGCTCTGTGTCTCATCATATCCCAACTTTGCTCCAGTTGCTCTACCAACAGATACTGTTCAGAGCGTTAAAACAGCTCGTCTGGGAGGGTGTGCGCGGGCATGGCAGCCTGACATGGAACACGACATGACACAGTGCTAGGGGGTTCTGCAGCTTCTAAGACTAACAAGTAACAACACACACTGCCTAGTAAGAGCATTTCTCCCATTCATGGAGCTCAGACTCAAATACACTTGTTATTCGACTATGACTGATACGCTTACGCTAAGCATTTTACTGCAAGGTTCCAATTGTAGTATATAGAGCTTTTCCCCAAAGCATGAACACCCACACCTTTTTTTTTTTTTAATACCAATTATACCAACTGTATCAAAATGAGTTAAACTTAGTACAATACTCCAGGTAGTATAATATATGCAAGATTCCCTTAGCAGGAATTACAACTATCTTGACAGAATGTATAGTGTCTTTATCATGTATTGTCTTTCAAACATAACATGAAGTACTGAGAATCTGTTGTGCGCCCTCACTGCAGGTTTTATGCTTCAACATGAACCAAACCGGGGTGCACAGAGCCGTGTCCCCTCCAGGGGGGTTTGAAAGAAGAAGCAGTCTTTGCCTGATCCCGGGCAGTGACCACGGACGCTGTGGACTTCCACACACACACACAGACACACACATGACACGCAGGGCCCCGACACTCCCGTCCGATGGTCCCCCTGTGTGCGCTGGCTTTCCCGGGGACACACGGACACGCCGCCTTTTCCACACGGATCCACCTTCTCCCGGGAAAGCGCCTGCCGGCTCAGCCGCCGCTCGCCGGCCGGGCGTCTAGCGTTTGATCACAACTTGCTCGTAGGCTCCGGACACCACTCTACACAGCAGGGGAAAGAGGTCACCATTCTGAGCGGCAGCGTCTGAAACTGTCCCAGTGAACCTGGGCGCTCAGGGAGAGGGGTGTGTTGGGCATTTTCTACCAGATCCGATTTCCACAGGGTTAAAGGTTCCACGGATAGAAAATGCTTGAAATATTCACTGTTTGCCCTGACCGGTGTGGCTCAGTGGACAGAGCGTCGGCCTGTGGCCTGAAGGGTCCCAGGTTCGATTCCGGTCAAGGGCACGTGCCCTGGTTGCGGGCACATCCCCAGTAGGGGGCATGCAGAAGGCAGCTCACCGATGTTTCTCTCTCATCAGATGTTTCTCTCTATCCCTCTCCCTTCCTCTCTGTAAAAAAAAAAAAAATCAATAAAATACATTAAAAAAAAAAAAAGAATTTAGTGACATTCTCAAGATTATATAATTAGTAAATATCAAAGGTAGAAATTTATTTAAAAAAAGAAAAAGAAACAGTCACTATGTATAATGAAGACACTGGGTGGGTCCGGTGTCCGGTCCTCTCACACTAACTGCTGAGACCAGTGTTCCTCAGCCTGTGACCTTCCTCCTCTGCTCTCGGGGCTTAGAGGACGAGGCCCGTGTGCTCTGCACTCGAACGAGGCCCCGGGGCTCCTTACCGGCTGGGAGGATGGTGGCTGCCGAAGGTCGTCCTCCCTCCGGGGCCCACGAACAGCCGCAGTCCTTCCTCTGCAGGGACGGCACGGTGTGGGCGGTTAGCATAGGCCAGTGACATTCACGGAGCCATAGACCCAAGCTTTACTCTCCCGTTTTATTAAGAGAAATTAAAAACTTTAAAAAAAGCTATAGGCATGTTTTAAAATTAAGGTGACCAGACGTCCCGATTTTTAACAATTTGTCCCGCATCATTTTAAAAAAGTCCCTGGTCACCTTATTTAAAACAGACCATTGAAGACCCATCCGAATAGTCATTTCTCCTCAACTTCCCTAAAGCTGTTTTTCTTAAAACTGAATAAAGAAGACAGCTCGTCCTACGAATTCCCACAAGAGGCTTAATGATTTCTCTTCAGAACCAGTCATGCGAGGAAACCACGCCCTCTGTTAAGCCACTCTCTGCTCACACCAGCAGGAATAATGCCACTTCAGCCCGGTGGCATGGGCATTTTCGGTTTCAGTGGAAATGCTGAGGGAGTGAAGGATTCGTTATTCACTGTCATTTCTGGTTTACCACCCAACCTTCCCCACTGCAACAGAGCCTTGAAGCACTTATGTCCAGTTATGACAAAGCAGATGTAAATATCCATCATACGGTATATGAACATAGTAGACATGGATGCATAATTAAAAAATACAGTGAAGAGCTTTCTCTAAAATTGAGCTTTTAAAAGTCCATTCTTGCCCGGCCAGTGTGGCTCAGTGGACTTACAAACCAGGCGGTCATGGTTCTGTTCCCGGTCAGGGCACATGCCTGCATTGTGGGCTCGATCCCCAGTGGTGGGTGTGCAGGAGGCAGCCAATTAATGATTCTCATCACTGATGTCTCTCTCTCTCTCTCTCTCTCTCTCTCTCTCTCTCTCTCTCTCCTCCCTTCCTCTCTGAGATCAATAAGATATATTTAAAAAAAAATTTTTTTAAGTTTGTTCTTTATCGAATTTAATATCCTTTCTTAGAAACAAATGAGCTACAAGGTTATGTTTGGGTTTCTATGGGCATAAAGTGCATTTCACCAATGCGCTCAGACAGCGTGGTGATGCGAGCCCCTTCCCGGCCACACTGGCTGGCCCGGCCACACCGGCTGGCCCGGCCCACGGCCACATGCGCCCGGCGCCCACCACGCACCTTCCGCACTGGAGTCCAGGCTGAAGTCCTGGCTCTGCAGTATCTTCTCCACAATGTCGTCGGCGTCCACTCTGGTGTCATCGACTCGCTTCAGCTGAAATTCTACAGAATCTTGTTTCACCGGGCACCTTTGGAAAGAATGTTTAAAATGTCCTCTTTAGGCCGAGACCAGTTTGGCTCAGTGGTAGAGCGTCAGCCTGCGGACTGAAAGGTCCCGGGTTCGATTCCGGTTAAGGGCATGTACCTCGGTTGCAGGCACATCCCTAGTGGGGGGTGTGCAGGAGGCAGCTGATCCATGTTTCTCTCTCATCGATGTTTCTAACTCTCTATCCCTCTCCCTTCCTCTCTGTAAAAAAAATCAATAAAATATATTAATAAAATAAAATAAAATAAAAAATAAAAAGTCCTCCTTTACACTGTGTTGTGACTCCCCCCGGCTCCACGGAGCTGAGGCCTGAAGGGTACCTGGTGAGGGTCTCTGAGGCCGAGTCTTCTCTGTCAGCTGCATCGGGGTTTGGCTCGGCCCCTTTCTGCTCAGTTTCCTCGCTTGGCTCTAGAATGCTTTCCACGCCCGTCGATGTGCTTCCCACAGAGGTGTTTCTCCGGTGGCAGAGCTCAGAGAGACTGGACGACCGGGAGTGGCACGAGCTGTACCCTGTGGTCAGAGAAGCTCGCTCAGGACAGGACGCCCTCACCAGACACTCTGCGACCAACCCTCTCCTCCCGCACCGCACCACTTCGGGTGCCTTAGCAGGGGTGGGGAACATCTGGCCTGCGGGCCATATAAGGCCCCAGACAGCAACTGGTCTGGCCCTGCCAAGGCCTCAGGGGTGAGTTAAGTGTCTGACCAAATATGGCCCGCTAGTTTTTCAGTTGATAATTCTGGAAGGTCCAAGAATGATATAAATATGTGGCTCAGTGGGTGAGCATCGACCCATGAACCAGGACCAGGGCTCGATCCCCAGAGGGGAGCGTGCAGGAGGCAGCCAATCGGCGATTCTCTCTCTCCACTGATGTCTCTCTCCCTGTCTTCCTCTCTGAAATCAATAACAATATATTTTTAAAAGTAAGTAAACAGCCAAATGGCCCCTGGCAGGAGAAAGGCTCCTTGCTTTAGAGCAATAAAGGCCCGAGGAACGTCCCGTCCAGTCCTTACCTGATACTTTTGACTGCTGGCTCGCGTGGCTCGACGTTCTCGAATGTCCACAGGCTCCGAGCTCGTCCGGAACCGAGGCGCTCTTTGCTGAGAGATCTGCAATATGTCATAACATCGTGTTCCTGCCGCTGCGCACAAGACAACGGTCCACTGCATCCTAATCTGCGGGCTTTATCAACTGCCAAGCTCATGATCATGAAAAGCAGCGTGAAAGAGATTCCTTGAAATCAGTGCAATGTAACAACCCTATTGCAAGAAAATGACACTTAATTCTTTGGTTTACTGAAGAACTGTGGTATTTTTCATAAAAATTAACAGAACTCTACCTTAAATAATAAACGTCGTTTTTGTTGTTCAGTGTTTCTAATAAGTCACGTCCCCACAGGATTTTAAATGTGGGCGGATTATGCAAATCTCACCAGTTACAAACCCAGTGAACGGCACAGCCATACCTGCTATTCCAAGATGGATTTTGAGAGTTTCCCCTCCTTTTCTGTCTTCTTCCAGAGATTCGGATTCCCCGGCGATCGGTATTGACATGGACGTAGAAGGAGGCCTGGGAATAAGCATTCCTAAGGATCAGAACTTGGTTTACGGGGAGAGACTGGTTGGGTGGTCAGTAACCAGCCTCAGGCAGGTCCCTGCAATGTTATCTCTTTGAGGGTCAAAGTAATAAAAATCAACAAGTCACGTAGAAGCATCCTCAAGACCCGAATAAAATTCATGGCGGTAGGGAGAGGTTCCTTTTACACAATAAAAAACCTGAGACCTGTCTGGCCACGTGGCTCCGTGGTTGAGTGTTGACCTATGAACCAGGAGGTCAAAGTTTGATTCCTGGACAGGGCATATGCCCAGGTAACAGGCTTACCCTCAGCAGGGGGTTTGCAGGAGGCAGCCGATCAATGATTCTCTCATTGATATTTCTCTCTCTCTCTCTCCCTTCCTCTCTGAAATCAATAAAAAAATATATATATATTTAAAAAAAGAATGGAGTCTACAGTCATGAATCATGGATGGTGACTCAGGCCTTATGTCCATAAGCTTATCTTTCTCATGCCAGCTCCTTTGGTTTTCCTTTCTCGGACGGCCTGAAAACAGTGTCTCCAGCCCTCCACCTCGCAGACCTGCTCCCCAGCCCTGCGGCACTGCCAGCCCGAGGCCTCGACCCTTTCCATCGGCCTCCCTCAGGCTCCACTCTCTCCTGCCCGGTGTGGGGCCTGGCTTCAGAGCCACAAGCTTTCAGCAATGCCTTTGGTGTGGCACCCCTCCATTGAGTCTTTAACAAACTAGAAGAACTTGACCCTTGATAACTTCAGCCCCTGCACCAGCAGCTTTGATACTAGGGCCATGGAGCAGTAGGGAGGGAATTCATCCCCATGGGGATTGGTATGAAGGCGAGCAAAGGATCTAAATCTTAGCTGGGCCTTGGCAGCTCCCTAAACGACTCAGTGGTGGTGGATAACTAATCCCCGGTGCCTGTCACACGCCAGCTTTTACTCTATTACCTTGTGTTCTGAAATGTTTTGTATCCCTTATCAGAAACTGTTCAATATGGCTCCATCACAGAACAAAAGAGATGGGCTTGTTGTTTGTTTGTTTGTTTGTTTGTTTGTTTTTGTCGTTGTTAATTCCCACCAGAGGATATTTTTCCATTGATTTTTTTTTTTTAAGAGAGAGAGTGGGAGGGAGAGGGAGAGACAGAGAGAAACATTGATGTGAGATAGACCCGCCAACCGGCTGCTCTACATGCACCTGGCCCAGGGCCAGGGATGGAGCCTGCAGCTGAGGTACATGCCCTTGCCCGGAATTGAACCTGACCCTTCAGTCCACAGGCCAACACTCCATCCACTGAGCCAGATGGGCTACGGCAAGGGCTTGTTTTGATTTAGTTTGATAGTACTGTGAAAAGCACGTGACAAATAACCTCTAAAATGACAATTTCCCCTATCCAAAGAAAAGAGAAAACAAGTAGTTTTACATATCTTGTGACGAGGCATGCCTGTTTATTCTAATAAATTATAAAAGTCTCCACACGTATCAACTCGAGATGGTCAGAATTATATTTGTGGAGATAGCACAGGACATAAGGTGATCTATTTTTTGGCTTTTCAGTATCTGAGTTTCACAAGCAGGGAGAGGAAATGGCAGACAAAGGGCCAGGAAGACTATTCGTAAAAAGTTCACAAGAAGAAATGATTAATTCATTTTCTTCTACTAAGAAGAAAATGAATTGCCACTTTTGTTGCCACTTTTTTTTTTTTTTGACCCAACAAACCAAATATAGTCCAGTGAAAATGGTTTAGTCCCCGGAGAACAGGAAATGAAGAAAAAAGCCAGGAAATTACGGTCTGAGAGAAGACAGCACAGGAAGGCTGAGAAGAAAATGCATAGTTTTAATCAATAATTGATTTGTGTTCAAGTATGCAAAAACAATTTGTAAGGAGAAGAGTATAGAGATGCTGCTATTAAAAACAGGAATGATGCATAGGGTAGTAATTAATGTTTTCTTTACTTTTCTAAATAAATATGTTTCTCTCAGATATTTAAATAATGATTAATTAACTTTCAGGTTTAATTATTAAGTGTCTTCACATCGCTAACAGGCAATCCCCACTTCCTCCCAGCTGGTTCGCTCGTCCTCGCTCTGACGCCTTTTCCTCTTTCCCCAAACCCCCAGCTCTGCATTTCATGTACTCACTCCACAGGGATCACCTGGCTTCCTCGTTCCCTAAGAAACCAGGAGCAATTACAAAAAGTATATATGTATACGTATTGATTTCAGAGAGGAAGGGAGAGGGAGAGAAACATCAATGACGAGAGAGAATCACTGACTGGCTGCCTCCTGCACACCCCACAGCAGGGATTAAGCCTGCAACCTGGGCATGTGCCCTGATGGGACTCGAACCATGGAAACCAGGAGCAGTTTGAAAATAACTCCCACATGCTTCCACTTCTCCGACATCTGCACCTGCACCATGTTCTCTGCCTCACGCTTCATGTTTACCAGGGAGGACATCCCTGCCTGCTCCATGGAAAAGAGAAACTCCTCCTGCCGGGGTCCCCCACTTTGGTTTTCTCCAAGGCACTCCCTGCCATCTGCACATCATGCATTTCTTTGATAGTCTGCTGTTTCAGAAGATGAGCTCCGAGTTGTCGGGACCTGGTCTGTTTCTGCCTGCTACTGGTCACGTCCAGAACAGGGCCTGGTCCATGGTAAGGCACTTGCTGGGTATTTGCTGAAGACATGACTGAGCCCACAGAGGCCTCATTATATCATTTCACTCCAAACCTGAAGAGGACAGGAGCTGAAACACTTCAGGGTGTGGAGAACTCGTTGGGTGATAGGTCATGGTAACTCCCACGAGGGTCAGGTCAGCCAAAGGAGAGAAACTGACCCTTCCCTGGGGTTAGCCATAAACACTCTGAAACATGAGTGGGAAACCTGAAACCAATAAATGACTATTATACTGTCAGAGAAATAATGGATTGATTGAGCATCGACTTACGTTTTAAAACATGGGTCACCAGACATCAGCTGCATACTGATGAAAACCTACACATGAGCAAGAGGAAGACTGGTTATAACAGGTCAGGAAGGACGGGACAGAACAACTGCCGAGTTGGATTATGCACAGTATTGCAGTGCTGCTTCCTACAGGGGGCCGCTGAGTACTGTGGGGTGTGCTCAGCTTGCGATCTCAGGGTCGAGTCCCTCCTTGCCCTGGACAGTATGTCCCCCGCTTATTTGAAGGCAGAGGACCTCCTGAGTTGACATGTACATCGTGACCCAGCTTACTTTGAGGATGGAGTTATCCTGTCTTGTGTTTTTGGTGTTGTAGCCTTCCAGTAAACAGCGGCGAGTGGTATTTCCCGATCCAGCAAACTCTGCCAGGTTTAGATCTGCAAAGCCCAGCTAGGAAAAGGAGAAAAAGTATATGAGTAGAATATCGATTAAGCTTCCATCACGCTCTCCTTAAAATAAACATTCAACCGATGCTCTACAAACTTCAGTCAACTGCAATTTTTGCCATCTTAACAATACCGGTTGTATTATTTGCTTAATATGTCTTTAAATTGGCTCACTTTTGGTAAAAATTTTATTACCTATTGTTCTCTTATCTTTTTTTATTTTCTTATTTTTTAAAAGATTTGTTATTGATTTTCAGAGAGAGAGAGAGAAAGGAAGAGGGAGAGGGCGTGAGTGAGAAATATCGATGTGAAAGTGAAACATAGGTTGGTTGCAACCCAGGCAGGTGCCCTGACCCCTGACTGGGAATGGAACCAGCAACCTTTTGGTGCTTAACCAACTGAGCCACACCAGCCAGGGCTGTTCTCTTATCTTAAGCAATGCAATCTCAAGCAATGAAATCACAGATTTGACATGCTAAATATATTTGATCTGCTAAATATAAACTATTGGGTATATAACTGTTGAAATAAAAAGGAAGGATGCATATTAAGCAACTAAAATCACTGTGAGCAGAAGTACTTGCACTAAGGGAAATGCTAGTGGACCCAGGACCATCTGCATACACATTCGAACACTGACCGGACTTCCTCCTCCCTGTCCCTGGCTGCTGGCTCAGCTCCCAGTTAGCGTCTGCGGGCTGCAGGCAGCAGCAGGTTATCACAGTCACACTCTCCACACGGGAACGAGAAAGATGCGTGTGCCACTCACTTTTCTGGGCACAAGCCCCTTCTCCGCCAGCACCTTCCATAACCTGGCCTTGCTGATCACTCTTGAGCTGAATCTTTCTTTAAAAACCCTACTTCCTTCCTTCCCAAAGCTGAGCCCCACACCGATGCTCTCGCTGCCTCCAGAAGTGCAGCTCAAACCTAGTCCTTCTCCTTATCACCACCCAGGCCTGCTCCCCGTTTTCTGCAGTTACCAGATTGCCCTCCAGTCTTTCCTCTGGCACGCTCAACCCTATTTTTTTTGTTTCCAAGTGGTACAAGCTAACCCCATTATATCGTTTCTTTGTAATTAAAATTAAAAAAAAATTGACTTTTGAGAGAGAGAGGAAGATTATTGATTTGTTGTTCTACTTAACTGATGCATTCACTGGCTGATTAATTTTTTTTTTTTTATTGATTTCAGAGAGGAAGGGAGAGAGAGGGAGAAGATAGAAACATCAATGATGAGAGAGAAGCCACATCCAAGGGAACATCTGGGAACCCCTATGGCTGTCTGATCACGATCACCCACACGCCCTATTTCAGACCTTACCTTTCTCTCTGAACCTCCCACACCTCCTGCACATCTGGACTCTGTGCTAATGCCTTTCGTCTTACTTCACTCAAGAAGAGGAGAGCAATCAAAAGAGCACTTGTCTTGCCCTAGCCAGTTTTGCTCAGGGATAGAGAGAGCGTCAGCCTGCAGACGGAAGGGTCCTAGGCTCAATTCCGGTCAAGGGCACATGCTCAGGTTGTGGGCTTGATCCCCAGTAGGGGGCGCGCGCAGGAGGCAGCCAATCAATGATTCTCATCACCGATGTTTCTCTTTCTCTCCCTCCTCTCTGAACTTAATAAAAAATACATTATATATATAAAAAAAGAGCACTTAACTTTCATAAGCTCTTATCTCCAGCCACATCCACTCACCTGCCTGCATCTGTGCCCGCATGTTACACTTATGGGAAAGGAGCTGGCGGTGCTCAGACTCAAGTTCACGGCTCCAGGACCTCGGCCCTGTCTTGC
This sequence comes from Pipistrellus kuhlii, assembly GCF_014108245.1. Taxonomy (NCBI): domain Eukaryota; kingdom Metazoa; phylum Chordata; class Mammalia; order Chiroptera; family Vespertilionidae; genus Pipistrellus; species Pipistrellus kuhlii. Next base: position 5,425,074 of record NW_023425523.1, read on the forward strand.
ACTCTGCCTTTTCTACTGGGTCATTACCACCAGCACACAAACATGCTGATCTTCTCCGCCTTAATGGACAAAAGTAGCCCACACCTCAGCCCGCGTCTCCCTCTGTCTACTGAGCTGTTTTTCTGCTCCCCTGTTATTGCAAAGCTCCTTGCAAACGTCCACGCTGACTGTCTCTGGCCCCTTGGTCCTTGGCCATCTCTAGGCGAGGAGGCTTTTCTGTTATTTGTAGGAAAGAGCATCCTGACTGACATTGCAACCCACTAGTTTTAGGGAGTTAGGCAGATGTGCTGGCCGGGCCTAGTGCCCGGTTCTTGGCTCAGAGGACTGACTGGCTGATGGAGATACCATCACAGAGACTGGAAGTAAGAAGCATGTGGGTTTCTGGCACCACTTCCTTCTAGTCAGCAAAAAGGTGACCGCATTCTTCAGTAGTTCCATACAGGTAACAGAGAATAAAGGACGGCAGAGATCATGTCTATCAGAGGCTAAGAGGACACAGGGAGGGTCCTACTTTACTGGGGGAGGGGAGGGGGTGGGTGAGGATGGGGGGGGGGGCCCTGGGAGGTGGGACTGGGACTAGTTCCCGGGAAGAGTATTACTTCATAAAAACCAGAAATCACCTTCTAGTCCAGAACTGACACTGAAACCTAAGAACGCCCCACCATCAGCATTTAGAAAGAATGTGCCTATACTGTACTGCTGAAGCCAACGGTTCAACCTCCAAGCTGGGTTGTTTAAAATCAGCCCATGTGAGCGGCAATGAGAAGGGCACTCTAGTGAATGTTTAAGTTTTATAAATGACGCCCTCCAAAAGCGTTCAAGACCGTTCACTCACCTTTGCATAAGCTTTTCCACCTTTTAATTCCTGCCAAACACAGAAAACACGATTAAGTATCACATAATCAAAGGCTTAAAATGAAATATATGTCAAATAATTCTGAGTTAGACATGTTCACACTGTCAAAGATCTATACCAGTATATATAATCTGTAATAATAGAAGTGTAATATGCTAATTAGACCGGTCGTCCTTCCGGACAACCTTCCGGATGAAGCCGAGGCTGTGGGGGAAGCCAGTGTCCTGGATGCCAGAGGAAGCCGGTGCCGGCAGCCGGGGGAAGGAAGGCCTGCTCCTGCATGGCCTTCGTGCATCGGGCCTCTAATCTGTATATAAAAGGCTAACTTCAGATTCTCCACCCTGGTTGTCACGGTGATTTGAACTTCTGCTGCGAGTGTGAAGGGAAATGGCATGTAACAGTGCTAGGGACAAAGCAGAGCTAAATAAAGTGCGTCGGCAGGGAGGGGGCTAATTTTGGCTCCTGAAAGGGGAGACGGGCGGCTATTTCTGTACCTTGCGCACAGACACCCTGTAGATGCAGGGATCCAGGATGCCCGTGGCCGCGCTGGCGCTCATTTTGCACATAAACGAGAACTTCTTCCTCCAGTGAACACAGTTCGCTTGCACCACCTCCCTGAGGGGGGAAAGAAGAGCCAGTGAATGAACTATGATCCATGGCATGACAAGAAGGCACACATACGCTCTGCCACCCGGGTCTGCAATGCAAAAGCGCTACGTTAAATGGCAGTTTTTGGAAGCAAACACATTCCTAACAGTGGGCCCCGAAACATGTTTGAAGGTTTTAGTTATTCACAGGCACTGGGGAAGGGTGAGTTCACTTATTGATTCAGACTCTGAGTTGGAGCTTCGCTGTTCATTCATTCCACACACAACCGATCAGTGTCACGCCCGGCCACTGAGGCCCAGGCCCCGCTACCAAGTCTGTCTCTGCTACTTCACAGCTGTTCCTGAGTGAACCCCTTTCCTGTGTCTGGCCACCACCCTGAGCCTGTCAGTCCCTCAGCAGACACGTGGCAACAGTCTCCTACTTGGTCCTCGCTCAAACCCGCCTTCCTCTGTCTAAAACCCTTCACTGCTTCCCCACATCTGAGAGGATCCGGTCCAAGCTCCTGCCCTTCTCTAGTCTTGTCTCTCCACTCTTTTCTTTCTCATACTGCTGGCCATTCAGTCCCCAACAGATCATTTCTGTCATACTATTTCTCATTGGTATACCCTTGTTCATAATGTTTTCTCTCCCATTCCACTTCTCTTATTTATCAGTTTAGCTTTTTTTTTTTTTAAATCCTCACTGAGGATATTTTCCCACGGATTTCCAGAGAGAGTGGAAGAGAGAATGGGAAAGACAGAGAAACATCGATGTGAGAGAAACACATCCATCGGTTGCCTCCTGCATGCACCCTGACCAACCTTGGTACAGTCCCTTGACCGGAATTGAACCCAGGACCCTTCGGTCTGAAGGCCGACACTCTATCCACTGAGCCAGACAGGCTAGGGCCACCAGTTTTGCTTTCACTCCTTCAGTTTAGTCATCACTTCCTCTAAGAGTCTTTTCCAAATTGGCTGCAGGTGAAGGCCCAGTGTTCGGTGTGATCGATGGCCTGGGCTGCTCGGTCCTTGAATTCCTGTGTCTGCCACTCTCCAGCCTAGAACACTGGCCACCAGGAGGACTGGCATGAACCGGTTGAAGTGGCTTCCCCCTCATTCCCTAAGTCCAAATTCCTCGTTTCCTTTTCCCTGCCTGCTTGTGGCAGAGTCTCCTGTAATCACATAACATGTATTTCAAATGAACCAATCCTGTAAGTGGATTTTGTTGATGATGGCAACAAAGGAACTCAAGTAGAAATAGGCATGTTAATTTAAATAATCTTCCAGATTTTGTAATATCAAAACAATAGCTTCAGAGAATTAAACAGTATCTCTAAATAAATACATTTTTCTGTGTCTAAGGAAATTACTCAAAGTTTTTTGTGATAAAAATCTTTAAAACACACACACACACACACACACACACACACACAGAGCTATTAGAAGGCTGTCCAAAGTACATACACAAACAAAAAAAAAGTGGCAGTTAGTGCTTGACAATTTGTCATACTGATGGGTTACCATGGAAACAAACTCAGACTTCTTGGCAACTGAGACAAAAGTCACATTAGTAAATGCTTTCCGTTACATGAGTCATCAATTTCCTATGAGTTTTATACAGTTGCTTAACCACTTTCAAGAAACAAAGCGACAGAAGATGATTTGTGTTGATATTGTGGAAAGCTAAGTATTTCTAAGATAAAAATGACAAAGATTCGGGTTGTGACGTACGTAAGCAGAGGAATTAAAAGCAGCAAAATGTTGCTATGATTATTGTTTAAGCTTCAAAGGAGCAAAGGAAAATTTAAAGGTCTTTAGAAAATAAGAGTAATATAAAATAGAATAAAAATTATGTATCTATTTTTTGTGACGCCTTAGTTACTGTATTAGCAAACTGCATTACTTAGTGTAAGAATAACTTGCATATGTATACGTGAGGCATATATTTATTTTTTAGATATATTTTACTGATTTTTTTTTTTTACAGAGAGGAAAGGAGAGGGATAGAGTGTTAGAAACATCGATGAAAGAGAAATACCAATCAGCTGCCTCTTGCACAACCCCTACTGGGGATCTGCCCGCAACCAAGGTACATGCCCTTGACTGGAATCAAACCTGGGACCCTTCAGTCCACAGGCCAATGCTCTATCTGCTGAGCCAAACGGTCAGGGCGTGAGGCATATATTTAAAGTTCTGCCATGTCTTGGTAATTTGAATTATTTTTTAAATATATTTTTACTGTTGAAAGTATTCCAGATGTTCCCCTTTTTTCACCAATTGACCCCCTTCACCTCATCCTCACCCCCTCCCAGGCCTTCACCACACTATTGTCTGTGTCCATGGGTTATGCATACAGTCTATGCATGTAAGTTCTCTGGTCAGTCTTTTCTGGGGGGGACGGTGGCCCTTCTCCTGAGATTCGTCAGTCTGTTGCGTATTTTTAACGTTTTAGAAATGGTGATAAAGGGAAAACGCTGCTATGAGGAACGCAAGCTGTTCTGCCAGACATGATTGCCGGAGGTCAAGAGCTTGTGTCCGGAGCCAGTCATTTGGGTTCAAGTCTTGCCTCTGCTGCGTGGCGCTGTCCCCCTGCACACAGTCCCCACCAGCTCTGTGAGGCAGGGCGGGAACAGCACCCATGCCTCGCGGGGATTTCAGAAAACCAAGTGGATGATTATCCCGGGGTCTGGAGCAGCGCCTGGCTTACGGAGGATCTCCACAGTAAACGGTAGGAGTTGTTATCACCGAGGACCTACGCAGTTCTAAGGCCACTTACATCTGTCCTCCGGGGAGAAATAATGGCCACATTTACTAGTACAGACTCTGCTTCGTCCTTAACCTCTTTTATGAAAGATATAAATTCCCGAGAAAACAAGCCTGTGGGAAAGGAGGCAAGGGCAAATATTTTAAGGCTCCCAGGATAAATCAGATCCATGCAAGTGTGGCCTTGAGGACAGCACGGAGGACAAATGGATCTCACACCCAGAGGCACTGCTGGCTGGAGGAACTGGGGGAACTGGTACCATTCGACGGGAAACATCTCCTCCCTGCAATCTGCTGGTGGTGTCAGCGGGGGAGCCCACAGCCCCGGCTGGGGAACTTTCTGGTTGGGATACAGAGACCTGGAGCTCAGAGGGCGGGGCTGCAGACACCCTCAGCATGTGCCTGTGGATGGAGGCCCTGGGCACCGACAGGCCACTCGGGGAGGTGTGAGCAGAGCAGGGAGGGAGGAGGGCTGCATCTGAAACACCCTAAGGTGCTCGAGTGGAAGAGGCAGCACAGGAGACCCGTGGTCAACAGAGAGAGAAGCGGAGGAGTCCATGCTACCATGGCAACCAAACCAGGGGCAAAGCCTGCAAAGCGGATTAGCTCAGCAACCTGGAATGTGGCAGGGAGGGCAGGTGAGACAAAGACAGAAGAGAAGCGACCAGGAAGTCACTGCTAACAGTGGGAAGGTGGGGGTGGAAGGCAGATAACTATGGGACGTGAGACTGGGAACAAAGACCGCTGTTTTCTTTTCTTTTTCCCCCCCTAATATATTTTATTGATTTTTTACAGAGAGGAAGGGAGAGGGGGAGAGAGAAACGTCGATGAGAGAGAAACATCAACCAGCTGCCTCTTGCACACCCCCTACCGGGGATGTGCCTGCAGCCAAGGTACATGCCCTTGACCAGAATAGAACCTGGGACCTTTCAGTCCACAGGCCGACGCTCTATCCACTGAGCCAAACTAGTTTCGGCTAAACTGCTGTTTTCAAACATTTTAGTAATAAAGGGGAGAAGGTGAGGGTGGTGGCCGGGGGAGGGGGCATATGGTGGAGGGAGGATTTCATTTTAGCATGTGTTAGTGCGGACAGGAAGGAAGCAGGGAGGAGAAAAAGCCCAGATCTGACCGTGTGTGCATGTGGCGCCAGCGGGGACCCCCCTGAGAATGTCCCCAGACGGCAGGTGGGCCGGCCTGGCCCAGAGAGGGCGCTGCTGGAGGGGACAGGCTCTCACGTGGGCTCACGTGTCACCAGACCCTGCTCACTGCCTGCCTGCATCTCCCTTTTGTTGTTTTTTAAAAAATATTTTTATTGATTTTAGAGAAGGAGGGAGAGAGAGAAACAACATGATGAGAGAGAATCATGGATTGGCTGCCTCCTACAGGTCCCCACTGGGGACCGAGCCTGCAACCTGGGTGTGTGCCCTGGATGGGACCCTTCAGTCTGCAGGAGGACGCTCTATCTGCCAGGCCTTTTATGAAATGTTTTGTAGTCGGCTATGAATTGGTAAACATATGTTGCTGAGTCTATAAAAGGGTAGAAAAACTGACTTCAAAGGGCCGATGGAAAAGGAATATTGAAAGCACTGTGTAAACCGACAGGGTGCTATGAATCAACACTTCTCTGCAGAGCTTTTTCTGTGATACGTTCCCTGAGTCATGGCGCATAATAATTCCTTGTTCCCATAAAGTCCTGGGACATTTTCTTTCTTCCATCTGTTTGCGAATCCGCACCCAAGGATATTTTTTCCATTAATTTTTAGAGACAGCGGGAGGGAGGGAGGGTGCGGGAGAGAGAGAGAAGCATCGACGTAAGAGGCACATTGCTTGGTTGCCCCCCACGTGTACCCCCACTGGGGCCGGGGATGGGACCTGCAACCCAGTAGCTGCCCTTGACTGGGGATGGCAGCCTTAGATTCGTGGGCCGGCCCTCTAACCACTGAGCACACGGGCCCAGGCCTGGTCACTGGGAGATACAGGTAAGGCGGGGGGACTGAGAATGCTCCCATTCCTGAGCGGGGAGTGAAAGGAGTGGAACAGGACAAAGGTGCACGGAGAGGAAGAAAACACAAACAACAAACCAACCAAAAACACAAAAGAACAAAAGAGCACGAGGATCTTGATTACTCGCTCTCTGGTGAAGGCCCTACTCAGGCTGTCTGAATTATTAATTATCCTTAGAGTGATGGCAATGACATGACAATGAGGAAAAATGCATGCAAATGAGGTGCGTCACTGATCGGCTGCCTCCTGCACGCCCCCCACTGGAGATCGAGCCCGCAACCCGGGCCTGTGCCCTTGGCCAGAATCGAACCTTCCGTCCGCAGGCCGATGCTCTATCCGCTGAGCTAACCAGCTAGGCTGAACCATCTTTTCTAACTCCCTTCCTGGGGCTGTTATTTCCGAAACGTCTGCCTTGTACACAGAGGAATCGGTGGAGGCCACAGGATCGTCCCAGTGAGACACATGCTCATCTGAACTCCCAGGAAGTGGGAAGACCTTCGTAACCGGGGCAACGCCTTCAGAAACACACCACCTTAGCGGGTCCTGACGGGCCTCCAGAGGGAACCACTGGGATAACGTGTGAACAGCTTCGTATTTAGCCACCGGCCCCAGAGAATTCCCAGAAATCGCACTGAAACGTGGCTGCAGTCTGCGAGCAGGAAACAAAGTTCTGACTGGGAAGAGAACGCCGATAAATGAGTTCAGTTGAATGCTATGCCGCCGATGACTCACTAAACCGAAATGAAGCAAACACGTCGAGTCCACAATCGATACGATGGGCAGTTCCTGGTCTCGTGGAGATGGAATGAGCCGTGGGTGTACATGGTTTCTAAGCCACAATGCTTGGAAATGCCACTGGAGTGGGAAAAGCCTGAGGGATTTCTTCTAAAATAGTAAACAGGTTCTGGGACAGAAAAAGAATGTTTTTTCTCTGTAAGACAGAGTTCCAGGCATGCGTTGGTTGTAATATTCACACCCCTATTTTATCTTATACTATTCCTTCACCCCACCTTATAATCATGTTCAGGTTTCTATCCTGAAAATAAATATATGAAGTCAAATGGCTGTTTGTTCTGCTTCCCCACCTTTTACCTAATTCTATTTGGCCCCTTCTTTATCTTTTTCTTTTTGGTTAATCCTCGCCTGAGGATATTTTCCTATTGATTTTTAGGAAGAGTGGAGGAGAGAGGGAAAGACAGAGAGAAATATCGATGTGAGAGAAACTGGCCAGGACTACTCTGCTCCTTCTTTTCATGAACAAACTTCCCAAAACGAGGACAATACACTCAGTGCTTCAGCTACTCACTCCCTAACCACTTGAAACCTGGCTCTTTGCTCCTGAAAACAACCCTCTCAGGTCACCTCTGGACGGCCACACACAAATAAATAAAATAAAACTGGCTGGGCCTCCCGCTTAACCGCACACAAAGGCTAATCAACTTACACTCTTGAAACCATACAACTCCCAGACAACTGGATGCCAGGCTTGGTCAGTTGTTTGTTTTCTTTGACACCAAAGCAAAGGCTGGAGGCACCCGACCCTCTAGCTCTGTCATTCTCCCACTCCTAGTTAAGGTCACCCGGAAGTCCCTGTTCTTCTCTCTCTCTCTCTCTCTCTCTCTCTCTCTCTACCCCAACACCTGCAATCACACTGCGAGTAACTCATCACCCTGGACTCGGAGTTCTCTGTCCTCTGCTCCTTCCCGCCTCCAGGCACACCCACACCCTGGGCTTGGCAGCTCCCGCCTACTCTACTGAAGACTCCCAGTCCTCACATCCCCCTCCCTGAGCACATCTCCTATCCAGTGGTCAGCAAACTCATCAGTCCACAGAGCCAAATATCAACAGGACGACGATTGCAATTTATTTTGAGAGCCAACTTTTTTAAACTTAAACTTCTTCTAATGCCACTTCTTCAACATAGACTCGCCCAGGCCGTGGTATTTTGTGGAAGAGCCACTCTCCAGGGGCCAAAGAGCCGCATGTGGCTCTCGAGCTGCCGTTTGCCGATCACAGGCCTATCCCATCGAGGCTGTCACACGTTCCTCTCACGTGGGAGATTCCTTCCTCTCCCAACATTCTCTATGTCCCCACTTTGTCTTCCTGGCCTGGTTCTCCCATGACTGACTCCTTAAGTCTCTTTCTCATCGACGCTTCATTCCCTTGCCTCTTTGCCTCTCCCCTTACAAAGGCTAAGCCTGCAATGACCCACCACCCTTTCTCCCATCTCAGAGGAAAACGCATGAGCATGCTGGGGCTGGAATGGACTAAAAGGATGGCAGAGAGGCAGGAAAAGGAGGGAGGGCTGGGCAGACAGCGATGCACACACATTTGGCGGTGGGAGCTGACCGGGCGTGGCTGACACTGGAGGGTCAGGAAGAACAGTCTTAGGGAAATAAAACGTAAAGGCCTGACGAGTCATGTAAGGCACCTCTTCTGCTAAGGAAGAACATTCCGGACAAACGGACAAGGCACTGAGGCAGCCTATCCACTATTGCACTCTTCTCAACGGGAAACTGAACAGAATCGGGTTACTCTGCATGTGACAGCTCAATGCTGTCCTGAATAGAACATGTCTTCTTTAACATCTTCCCGAGCAGCATGTCTGTTCCCTCCTTATGGGACACATCTTGCATTGAACTGATGTATGACCTTGAACACATGATGTCCCTTTTCTGAGGATCGACTTTCTCATCTCCAAAAGAGGTGTGGCCCAGCTGGCGTGGCTCAGTGATCGGGCATCCACCTATGAACCGGGAAATCATGGTTCCATTCCCAGTGGGAGCACATGCCCGGGTTACGGGTTCGATCCCCAGTGTGGGGCGGGCAGGAGGCAGCCGATCAGTGATTCACTCATCATTGCTGTTTCTCTCTCCCTTCCCTTCCCCCTGCCTCTCTGCAACCAATAAAAATATATTAAGCCGAAGCCGGTTTGGCTCAGTGGTAGAGCGTCAGTCTGCGGACTGAAAGGTCCCAGGTTCGATTCCAGTCAAGGGCATGTACATTGGTTGCGGGCACATCCCTGGTAGGAGGTGTGCAAGAGGCAGCAGGTTGATGTTTCTCTCTCATCGACGTTTCTAGCTCTCTATCTCTCCCTTCCTCTCTGTAAAAAATCAATAAAATATATATTAAAAAATAAATAAAAATATATTAAAAAATAACACACTAATAAATAAGAGAGAGGTGTGGCAAAGGCCGAGTGCCCCCTGCTATCTGTCCTCCCCTTCTCTTGACTGTCCCCGATCTTTCTCTGAGCACATGGACATGCGGCACAGACGACACTCTCAGCCTTTCCTGGGGTGGATGTGGCCCCATGCTGGTGTTCCGGTCAATGAACTGTGAGCAAAAGGGACTTCCCCTTCCCCTCACCTCCTTCCCGGAGGCCGGATCAGATGTGGGGTGAGTCCCTGAAAGTGAGAACAATAAGCACCCTGGCAGGACAGAGCCACGGGATAAGGAGCCGGGCCCCTGACCACGTGACGGAGCACAGCCCTGCATCAGCTTGCACTTCATCCGAGAGAGAAATACACTCCTAACTCATTCAGGCCACTTATTTACTTCCATTTTTTATAATGTGTGTGTTACAGCGTGTGGCATATATCCTAACCCAATAGGAGGCAACATCTCTATAAAAGAGATTTTGTAAGAATTACATGAAATTAGGAATGTAAAACATACATATATACAAGCTCATCTTGTAGAATTTAAAAAACCGCTGTCTTCCCTCTTGAGACTCACCTTAGACCTTGTTACTGACATAATTCAGGATCCCCAGAATCTGAATGCAATGCCCTGGGCCTCTATCTGATAACTCCCCCCAAAGGCCGACACCCCAAATGGGAGACGGGGGAAGTGTACACAGTTCTATGTACACAGCTTATAAAGAACTGCAAACTGGATTCTTCTAAAATTGACTTTCAGCGATAATCTTACAAAGAATTATAAGTGTGCACAGAGCAGTATATATTCCTCGTATGGTTCCCATATAGCTGCCTGCTTTTGAGAAATATAAACTGCCTACTGTGCAAAGTTTAGTGACACAAAAACTTGCTGGTGTAAAATGGCATTCTTTTCCTATCATTTTCACCAAGTGGTTATCCAGGGATGGAGACTGCATTGTGAGTATAATACTATTGGGGAAAAAAAAAGTCTATGCCTGAGACTACTGTTTTTCTTATCTTTCACATACAATAACCTCAGAGGAAACTTAAAGGGGCCAGGTCTAGGGGTGTCTAGTGGTGCCAAATAACGGATGTGCATAAGACTTGGCTATAACGATGCTCACTGTAGCGTGTTTGTGAAACAAACATGCAAGTACAGTATGATTCCATTTTGGTTTCTGAAAAAAGTATATGGTGTGTGTGTGTGTGTGTGTGTGTGTGTGTGTGTGTGTATGTATATATGGATCAATAGAGACTCCTAAGTTAAATACCAAAATATTAATACTCGTTCTTCTCTACGTAATTTTTGTTCTTTTCGTTTTGCTTTCATATTTTCTAATTTCCTGCAGGAATCTATATTGCTCTTGCAGTAAGGAAACAGGTTATTAAAAGGAAGTACACGATGTGCAGTGAACTGAAATCTTGAAAACATGAGCACATGCTCTGGCCGAAGACAAGAAATCCCTTCGGCTTGTTTATAAAGTAAAGAGCCAACACACAGATGTACTCACTGGTTTCCCGGTCACGCCCTGGCTTCACATGGGCTTCTGCACGGCCCATGTGAAGCCTGGAAGAGTGTTCCATTGTGGGCACCGCAAAAGATGGAAAGCATACGGAGGACTGGGGAAGCCCCCAAAATTCAGAAAAATTTTCTTATTATTCCTTTAATTACAGCAGACCAGAAATAAAACCTGGTCTAGCAGGCTTAATAAACCTAACAATGAACTGGACACTTTTACAAAGCAAGCGTGCTCTGGAAAGATTTCAATAATGTAACATTCTGTCTTTGAAAGTTCTTCAAAACTTTTCATTAGGCAATCATCTGCCTTCAGTTTACTACAGCCGAACAACTGTTTTCTGAATGTTTTTGCTGTTGGGAAGCCTCACCCAAGGACATTTTCCCACTGAGCTTTAGGGAGAGTGGAGGAGAGAGGGAGAGACAGAAGCATCGATGTGAGAGAAACACGTCGACTGGCTGCCTCTGGCATGAGCCCCGAACAGGGCCTGGTTTGGGGAGGAGCCTGCAACCAAGGTACGTGCCCTTGGCCAGAATCGAACCCGGGTCCCTTTGGTCTGCAAGCCGACGGTCCATCCACTGTGCCAAACCAGCGAGGGCGTTTTCAGAATGTTTTATTAACTATGGTGAAATCTGATCCCATGAGCAACATTTATTACAAATAAATACCTTGGAGTCTTTATATTTTTTTCTAACCTCCTCCCTGGACATACCTTCCCAGGAGACCCTGGATCCTTCTAAAATTAGCGTTCACTAATAATCTTGAAAGAGGCAGAACAGGACACTGATGTGATATTGTATGCCGACTGTCATTGAACAATAAAATAAAATGTAAAATAAATAAATAAATAATAAAAAATAGAAGGGCAAAATGGTGCAAGGGAATTTGGAGGAAAAGTTGAGGAAGCAGGCTTACTTACACAATAACTTAATATACAGTAACTATTCTCGCCAGGCTGTCACCTCCACATAGTATGTTAAATACATAACTAACTGCCTCTTCTCCTCCCCAATATGTTACAGTCCCTCATCGAAGCAAAATCAAGCCAAGATGCTTCTGGACTTGGTGACTGTCATGTCATCAAGGCATTGGTCACGGCGTTATCATTTCATCGGCCACTTACAGAGAGACCTCCAAGTGCAGGCTCTTATGAGCTCCCGCCTGGGTTATTTTAAGACTCCTAATTTGTACGCCCGTTTTAATCTAGCCCCAATCGAATCCAGAGAACATCCGCACACAGGCCAGCTTAAGTGCCGCTCTGATGGATACCGCTGTAATTAACTAGCTATTAATAACAGGAAAGGGGCAGAGGGAAAGCCACACAATACAGGCATGTTCCCTGTAAAACACGTGGGAAGGGGATTGGACAAGGGAAGAGACACACAGGCCCAGGAAAGTTGGGGGAACTTGGATGGTGCTGCCTGCACAACTCAAAATTCCAGACCCCAAGAAAGTATCCAGGGTAAATCACCCTGAGTCTAGGCCAGCGAGGCTCTCTGAAGTTCAACACCAAATCAGTGCAGGGAACTGCTGTCCATCCACATTCCCAGGTGCCTGCAGACACAGTGCAAGCAGCCTTTTCTAAGGAAAGCGGTCTTGGGCCTGCTATGTAACTCATCTCCTATATTTGGGAGGAATATTACAGTTGTGAACTATATTCTATATAATAAAAGTCTAATATGCAAACTGACCGAATGGCAGAATGACCAGTCGCTATGATGAGCACTGACCACTAGGGGGCAGACGCTCAATGCAGGAGCTGCCCCCAGCCAGCAGGCCCCAGGCCAGCCAAGGTGGCTGCGAGCAGGGGGCCCCCCTAATCACCCGGCCGGTCGCCCCACAGAGGGAGGTGACTGGCAGTGGTGGTGGGAGGTGGGGCCAGTGAGCAGGTGGTGCCAAGCCTGCCAAGGCAGGAGCCAGTGGGGTCCCCGCTGGTCGCCCCACAGATCAGCCCTGATCGCCAGCCAGGCCTGGGGACCGTACTCGTGCATGAGAAAATCGCGCACCAGGCCTCTAGTTTGATTTATAAGAGACAAATAAAGTAATTTTTTAAAAAATTAAAATTATAGCTCTTAATTACAGATGCACTGCCTAGACGGGCACGTAGGGATGAAAATTATTCAATTCTTAAATCATGCACATCCTTTCGGCATTCTGGGCTTCCCTTTTCCCCTGTAAAACGAGGTACACTATTCAAACCTAAGCTTCCATTGCTGTCAGGATAAGGGGAGTAAGTGGAGCTTCTAGATTTGGAGACAAACCCTCTGGGAGAAGCTCCTGGTGTGCTCTGTGAGTGCTAACCGGGTGCCAGAGCACTGGGGGGGGCCGCTAGGGTACCTGATCTTACAAACCCCTCCACAGGCCCCTCCCGCCAGCGGTGGTTTCTAGTTTGCAAACCGGAGCTTCGGGAGACTAAGCAGCCACCCAGGTTTCCCCCGGCAGAGCTAGGTTTCAGGCGAACACCCACCTAATCCCAAACCTTCGCTCTTAGCTTTACACCAACCCCCTCTCCCTCACAAGGCACAGGCTCCTTATCGTGGATCGTTTCCCGCCAAACTAAACGGGGGTTTTTGTTTGGTCAGTTGGTTATACAGAGCACTTTTCTGAACCTTCCTGACTCTGATTAAAGTCAGAATTTCAGTTGGAAGAGGAAGGGGTTCAGCTGAACCCAGATCCTCGCCTTTTCCCTTTCCAACGGGTGCAAATTACACATAAAATTACACCCCTGGCTTGTTCGTACACCATCAGGAACCTCCCAGCTCAGCAGAGCACGCAATTTTCTCCTTTATCCGGCACAGATCTGTTTGAAGTCAGTATCAGCATCTCGGCATTTCACTTACCAGATGTGGGGACCTTGGGAAAGTTAGTTATGCTTTCTGAGCCTCAGTTTATTCGTCCACCAAGTGGGGAAATCCCTAGATCATGGGCTTGCTGTGAGAATGAAATAAGGTAACGTATTTAAAGGGCCCAGCCTATCCATGACTACCTACTACATCAGAATACCAACTGATTTGAGAGAAGCAGGCCAAATCAATAACCGGAGGGAGGAAGGAGGTGGTAGGGAAGGACCCTGACCACCAGGTGTCACCACTGGCCCAGAAGCCCTGGCCTCACAGCCAGAAGCGCTTAGGAGGTGGCGTCAGAGAAACAGGGTAAGGGTCAGGGTCAGGGGAGGACTACCACTTGCACCTACGGGACAGTCAAGAACTGACTTGGCTTTTCAACACCTTCACGGCTAAAAGCATTCTAAGTTACACTGTTCTCTTACCTGTGTTAAAAATTATTGCAGTGTAATTAATCAGCTGAATAGCCACAGGTTTGTCAGTACAGTTTAATTTTAAAAGTTACCCTCAGCTAACCATGGTTTTTTTTTTTTCCTTTGTTTTTTAGTTGATTTCAGAGAGGAAGGGAAAGGGAGAAGAGAGGTAAAAACATCAACGATGAGCCAAAACCGGTTTGGCTCAGTGGATAGAGCGTTGGCCTATGGACTGGGGGGGGGGGGGGGGGGGGGGGGGGGGAAGGTTCCAGGTTCAATTCCGGTCCAGGGCATGTGCCTTGGTTGCGGGTACATTCCAGTGGGGGGTGTGCAGGAGGCAGCTGATCGGTGTTTCTCTCTCATCGGTGTTTCTCTCTCATCGATGTTTCTAGCTCTCTGTCCCTCTCCCTTCCTCTCTGTAAAAAATCAATAAAAATAAAAAAAAACAACCCTCAGAGAATCAACAAACATACAGTAAAAACAAACAAACAAACAAACAACCACACACACACACAAACATCAACAATGAGAGAGAATCATGGATCGGCTGCCTCCTGCATGCCCCATCTTGGGGATGGAGCCCATAACCCAGGAATGTGCCCTTGACTGGATTCTAACTGGGACCCTTCAGGCCACAGGCTGACTGCTCCATCCACCGAGCCAAACCAGCCAGGGCTGACCCTGTTTTAATTCTGAGGCTCCACAGCGCTTCATCCTTGGCTTCGCCCAACGACACATTACCATTCCTGGCTTCCGAAGGCTCCGATATTGCCACGGCAGACACTTTTCTGGCCCCAATTCCACAACCTATTGACATTATGTCCTTTATGTTATTATTATTAATAGGATGGCAGATTAAAAGAGAAGCAGGGTGTTTTTAGGGCAAAAATAAAGTCTATGAACAGTTCGTTTAAGCAACAGAAGCATGAATTATTAACCTTTTTTTTTCTTTCTGGATTGCAGGAACTTCAAAAGTTCGTTGTTGTTTTTTAGATGCCGTACATGTTCTGTTTCCTTCAGGAACACTAGCTTGGGGTAAACCTGTTCGCTTAACGAGTAGCCCTGACATTACACAAGAGCGACTCCTAGGACTCGCTTCTGCAGCTGCCAACGCCTCGCCCCGCGGCCCAGGGGTTCGTTTCAAAGTGGGGGCAGGGGCTGGGCCCTCGCCCTGGCGCTGGGTCCTCACCCCGAGGGCACCGGGGGCCCCTGAGGGGGGCAGTCCTGCAGGGGCCCCTCAGAGCTGGAGGCACAGACCGCAGCCCCGGGCCCCGGGGACCGCGGGGCGGAGCCGGGCTCCGCACGGGCTTCGGTCGGGGCCGTTTCTGTGAGTGTTACCAGCAGCCCGAGTTCCACGCTGCATGTATTTCACAAACATGGAAACGTCTTAAGAGAAACCAGCCCGAGCTGGCTGGGCTCAGTGCATAGAGAGAACGTGGGCCTGCGAGCGGGCTGACAGGTCCTAGGTTCGATTCCGTTCAAGGGCACATGCCCGGGTTGCGGGATCGATCCCCAGGAAGCGGGGGGGAGAGGGGAGGGCGTGCAGGAGGCAGCCGATCAGTGGTTCTCTCTCATCGTTTATGTGTCTCTCTCTCCCTCTCCCTTCCTCTCTGAAATCAAGAGAGAGAGAGAGAGAGAGAGAGAGAGAGAGA
This sequence comes from Pipistrellus kuhlii, assembly GCF_014108245.1. Classification (NCBI taxonomy): domain Eukaryota; kingdom Metazoa; phylum Chordata; class Mammalia; order Chiroptera; family Vespertilionidae; genus Pipistrellus; species Pipistrellus kuhlii. Next base: position 5,440,870 of record NW_023425523.1, read on the forward strand.
GCGCAGAGCATCCTCTTCCTCGGGGAGCACCTGGCCTCGGGGGCCCAGAGGCGCCGGGCGGGCTCTGCAGACCGACGCCCGGGTGCCCGGGGGCTGGCGGGGCGCAGGCCGGTGCCCGCCCCGGAGGGGCGCTGCCCTGCCGGGGCCGCCGCGCTGGGGCGAGGCCGGGCGGGGGCGCGGGCCTCGGGGGCTCCGCGGGCTCCGGGGGCGCTCACCTGGGGGACTCGGCGCTGAAGCTGCCGCCGTCCAGCAGCCGCATCTTGCAGAAGAGGACGCCGTTGACGAAGGGCACGGAGGAGAGCTCGTCCAGCTCGAAGTCCACCTTGAACTTGAACTTCTTCCTCTTCATCATCATCCTGAGCGCCAGGCGCCGGCGGGCGGGGGGCGGGGGCGGCCCCGGGGGGCGCGCGAGCCGCCGGCGGGTCAGCTCGGCCGGACCCCAGGCCCGCGCCGCGCCATGGCCCGGGCGGCGGGCGGCGCGCGGGGGCGCGGCCAGCGGGCGCCGCGGGAGGGCGGGCAGCGGGGCCGGGGCCGGGGCCGGGGCCGGGGGCCGCAGTCCGGGCCGGGCCGCGCCGCGGGGCTTCGGGGCGGTGGGCGCCGTGTCGGTGCTCCGCTCGCCGCCGCGCGTCTGAGCCGCGGAGGGAGGCGCCGCTCCGGGAACCGCCGCTCCTCGGCCGCGGGCGCCCCCAGCGGCGGCGGCGAGCAGCGCAGCGCCCGGCGGAAGCGGGGGGCCGGGCGAGGAAGGGGGGGCGGGCGGCGCTCCGCAGGGGAAACGAGCTGCAAAAGCAGTTAGGGGTCACGTCGTCACGTCGCCCCGGGGTTCAAAAAAAGCGAACCAGACCCGAAGGAGCTCCGGCTCCCGCTTCCTCCCAGCCTTTTCCTGCAACGTAGCTCCGCCTCCCACCCGCCCGCCCGCCCGCCCCTCCGGCGGGGATTTCCCCTTGGGATGGGCAGTCCCGGGCGAATGGGAGTCATGAGCATCTCCGGGACGCTGTTTCCACCCAATGGAAACCCTAAACTAAAATTCGCTTTAAGTACTCAATCCATATAAAAGGAGGGCACCGGAGGGCAAGGCAAAAGCCTGAAGATGGGTTCGGGCCTACCACCGCCCAGGCGCTGGCCTGCTCCAGGCGGTGTCTCTGGTTTTTACTGGAAATCTGAAGGGCTTAAAAATAATAATTCTCTTTCTGGGTTTGGCTGTGCACACCGAGAACTAGAAAGTCTAAAAGCATGAAGGGCCAAAACCGTCAGCCTGTGGACTGAAAGGTCCCAGGTTCGATTCTGTCAGGGCATGTACCTTGGTTGCAGGCACATTCCCAGTAGGGGGTGTGAAAGAGGCAGCTGATCGATGATTCTCTCTCATTGATGTTTCTAACTCTCTATCCCTCTCTCTTCCTCTCTGTAAAAAAAAAGTCAATAAAATATATTTAAAAAGTAATAATAAAAGCATGAAGGCTCCCTAGCTGCACAGCAATTACCCGCCGTCTGTAGGCAGGTTACACGTGTTTTTCAATGTATGTTGCCTGCTTGGTAACACGTTCGTTTTCAAACCGAGTTATTACTGTTCTTCTAACTTCAGATTCCCTGTGAGTAATCTCTGAAGGGGACTAATTGAAGAGGTTCTCTTTCCCAAGTCAATCATTTATTAATGCATTCATTCATACTAAAAAAACATATATTTGTTAGTCCTCACCCGAGGTTACATTTATTGACTTTTAGAGAGAGAGGAAAAGAAGGGGGGGGGGGAGAGACTTTGATAGGCCATCTCCTGTGGGAGAGTGCTGACCACCAGGGGGCAGCTCCTATGTTGAGTGTTTGCCCCTGAGGTTTCAGTGTGCATCCTAGCGACTGTCCACTCTGGTCCTTTCACCATAATAGTCACTTAGGCTTTTATTATATAGACTTGTGCCCCGGTGCACAAAATTAGTGCACATTAAAAGGGAATTAATTAGAGAAAATATTTTAATATTGCTATTTGCCCTTTCTCTATACCAGAAGTGTCAGAGGTGAAAGAAAATTAGTAAAGTGTATATGAAAATCTCCCTCCTATCAGAGCCTGGGACATGCCTCGGGACCCAGAGTCAAGTTCCTGCTCACCTGCGCTCACCTCAAAATCTCGTGAGACCCAGACTCGGCCGGCCCCACCAGGCTGGCCCAGCCTTGCAGCCTCAGGTCCCCCGTCAAGGCCTGTCGGGCAGGGGGCATGGCCTCAAGTGGAAGAAATGGGAGAACCCAGAGGCAGAGTTAGGATTTGGGGTTGGGATTGGTAGGGGGTAAAGCTGGTTGCTTTGCAGGTCAAGGGGGAAGGCAGTAGGAAGAGTAAGCGGACATTAAGGTCTGTAACTTGGACTAGATGGTTGTGAATTCCATTGAATGAGCCTTGGAAGCTGGAGGGCAGGATGGAATGGAAGAGATAACAGCACTTGAACTGTCTGTCGGAGAGACACTTAGGGAGAGAAGGGCAGCCTTAGGTCAGGTGAAAGGTTAAGGCTGAAAATACACATTTGGGAATTAGAGTCTTTCCTGTTGGCTGAAGCCCCAAAGGTGGATAAAAATGAGTTACTCGGAAGAACTTTAAGGGGAAGACGGAGGAAGAGGAGCTTGTGAGAAAGAGGTTAAGGAAGATGGCCTGGAAGCCAAGAAAGAGTTTTCATCACTTAGTGTTCATGGTTACTAAGTCCTACTATGTGCCAGGCACTCAATGAACAAGACACGGGGGTGAGGTGGGGAGTGGGGGTGTTTATAAGTGAATGGAGGATAACATAGATGTGCAAACAGATCAGAGGGAGGGAAAGAGAGAGAGAGAGAAAGAGAAAGAGAGAGAGAGAGAGAGAGAGAGAGAGAGAGAGAGAGAGAGAGAGAGAGAGAGAGAGAGAGAAAGGAAGAGAGAATTTTCATGATCCATAGAGAGCAGAGGAAGGAGTTTCCAGAAAGTGCTGCAGAGAAATTCTGGAGGATTTGGACTGAGTGGAAGCAGAGTTTGCCACTCCAAATTATGCCACTTGGGATATTAATTATTTTAAGCTGGTTATTTTTTTTAAGAAACAAAAGACTCAGAAAGAACCATTGACCCATCTACCCCTTAACTGCCTAAGGGAATTCAGACAGAAAAGTCTAGTTTAAAGGAAGTGAGCTTATCACCTTATCTTAAACGAGTGTGACAGAAAGGGAGGTGCTTAGCAACCTCGGTGTCTCTGGTCTCTGGGTGGCCCAGCAGGAATTTCTTTACCAAAGGTTTGCTCTTTCTCACCTACCTTCCCTCTGAAGTCTCAGACCCCTGCCTCCCTCCTCCTAGTCTAGAACAGCATCTGTGCCTTAACTGCCCTAAATGTCCTCAGGGTCCTATATTCTATGAATCCGTCTGTATATATGTAATAAATTTTGTTATTTCTCCTGTTAATCTCTTGTGATATTTGATTATTAGACCAGCCAGAAGAATTGAGATGGGTAGAAGGAAAATTGTTTCCTATCTTACAACCGGAAAGAAGCTGTTAAATTGAAGATCTCGTTGGTCATTGATAAACGTGGCGGGAGAAGTCTCCATAAGAGGTGGTGGCAAAGTAAGAGCAAAGTGGTCTGGGAAGTAAATGGAAGGTAGTAATGAGGAGTGCATGGCTAAAAATTATTATTATTATTATTATTATTATTATTATTTAAAATATATTTTATTGATTTTTTTTTTTTACAGAGAGGAAGGGAGAGGGAAAGAGAGTTAGAAACATCATCGACCAGCTGCCTCCTGCATACCCCCTACTGGGGATGTGCCCGCAACCAAGGTACATGCCCTTGACCGGAGTTGAACCTGGGACTCTTCAGTCTGCAGGCCGATGCTCTATCCACTGAGCCAAACCGGTCAGGGCTAAAAATTATAGTTTTCTGCTTTTTGTCATTGAATGCAGAGAGAGGACGGTAGCTGGAGGAGGCGGGCTGGAGCCTCTTCAGCAGCATTCAGGAACTACCTGTCCAAGATTCACTGAGAGCCTGAGAGGGCCAAGCACCCTATAGTTTCGGGGATCGGAGACGCGGTGCCTGGAGGACTCTGGAGCCAACGGAGAGGAGCTGGCAGGCAGTTGCCGTCCGTGTATCCCAGAATCCTGCCTATGTGTGGTGGTAGAGGCTGCTGTGGGAGCGGATACTGACATCTAGCTGGGAAAGCAGGTTGTGGAACTTTCTGGGTGCGTGACATCTGAGCTGATGTCTGAACGATGAGAGTGGGGGAGGAGGCGGTTTCCAGGAAGAAGCTACGGCCTCTGCTAAGGCTCAGGGGAAGAGAGACCGTGTTGCAGGAGGAACTGAAAGCAGTTCAGGCTGCAACTTAGAATGGGGTGCAGTGACGGGGGTGTCATAGGGAGCCGCCGAGGTCTTAGAACAGAGGAATCATATATTCAGATTTGCTTTCTTTTTTTTTTTCTTTTTTAAATATATTTTTATTGATTTTTTACAGAGAGGAAGGGAGAGAGATAGAGAGTTAGAAACATCGATGAGAGAGAGTCATCGATCAGCTGCTTCTTGCACACCCCCCACCGGGGACGTGCCTGCAACCAAGGTACATGCCCTTGACCTGAATCGTATCTGGGACCCTTTAGTCCCCAGGCCGACGCTCTATCCACTGAGCCAAACCGGTTTCTGCTGCTTTCTTTTTTTAATCCTCACTGGAAGCTATGTTTTTTATTGATTTTATTTTATTTTATTTATTTATTTTTAAATATATTTTATTGATATTTTACAGAGAGGAGGAAGGGAGAGAGATAGAGAGCTAGAAATGTCAATGAGAGAGAAACATCGACCAGCTGCCTCTTGCACACCCCCTACCGGGGATGTGCCCGCAACCAATGTACATGCCCTTGACCGGAATTGAATCTGGGACCCTTCAGTCCGCAAACCGACGCTCTACCACTGAGCCAAACCGGTTTCGGCTGTTTTTTATTGATTTTAGACAGAGAGGAAGGGAAAGAGAGAAAGAGAAACATTGAGGGGAGATGGTTGCCTCCCCATCTGGGATCGAACCTGCAGCCTGGGTATGTGCCCTGATCAGGAATCGAACCCACAACCTTTTGGTGTACGGGATGACTCTCCACCCAATTGAGCCGTAGGGCCAGGACCAAATTTGCATTTTATAAAGATCTCAAGCTGCAGTGAAAGTAGATAGGAAAAGCCTAGTCCTCTTTTCGACTCATGTTTTGATTGTTAAACACCTTGTATGAGTCGAGGTCTAGGCAAAAAACAGACATCTTACTCAAAGTGTTGAATGAAATAAGAAAGCTGAACGAAATGACTCTTTACAGAGCAGGTAAGGGACCCACAGTCTGGTGGTGCCTCCTTTTATCCAGAACCAACGGAAGGCAGAGGGCAATGGAACCTGGAAGATGCAGTTGGTAGAGTTTGCCCTCCTGGGGCACGGAGGAGTGGAGAGTGGATGGAGGTGAGGGGACAGGGAACTACCAGCGCACACCTGATTCGGGCAGTGCTCACCCAAGGAACCCGAAACCATGAGCTATTTCAAAACACAGAAGGATTTCAGCCAGGCAAGCCAGAACTTCCGAAAGCCTTGGAAGGGCTGGAGGAGTGGCGCTCAGACTGCTGAGTTCAAGGTCACATCACTTGTGGCAAACAAGTTCACCGATGTCCGGTCCTCCTCTACTCCTAGGGCAGAGGGGAGTTTACATTTCTGGGTCCCCTCGTAGTTGGGTGGGGCCAATGACACGTGAGAAGTAATGAGTCACTTCCAGGAGACAGTGAAAGCCTTTGAGCAGTTCCCTAGACTTCCTCTTCCTTGTCACAATCGTCACGGAGGAAACCTTCATTAAGATGTAGGAGCCATAAGACCGAAGCAGCCCAGATCGCTGAGTCAGCACTCGGAGGACTGCCAACACCAGCAGTCTACTGCCCTGCTCCGTTTCATTGAGATACAATTGACATATAACCTTGTATTAGTCCAAGGTGTACAACGTAATAATTAGATACAGGTGTGGACTGTGAAATGATCGCAGTCATCACTTTACTTAACAGCAATCACCTCCCTCTGCTCTGGTTGGAATTGGATGTCTAGGGAAATAGTAGAAGTTACATGGAGAAGATGACAGAGGCTCTATGGACCTGGGTCCTTAGTGACTGTGTGGCTAGAGCGACTCCCTTGCATTACCTCAATGTATCGAATAGAAGTAGGGCGCTGTTGTAAAAATCTAAAGCTACTCAGGCAGGCAGTAGACAGCTAAGAACCATTATCAGCTGCTGGAAAATGGAAACTCGTGGCAAGATGTTTGGTACGAGTTGCCTGTGCCAATCAGAAGGCCAGTAAGCGCCTGCAAGGCCCATATCTCTAGAAGAGGTTGGAAAATAGCACATTAGTGGGTTATGCTGACTAGCTGCATTTAGCAAGATATTAGACAAATGAGGTGGAGCTCATGCAATAATAAGCAGGTTTGCATGCATAAATAAAAAGGAATATAGTGAGTACAGGGATTTGGAGCCTTGAGGGATTGGAAATACTGCAAAGTATCAGAAAGGGATTGGAAAAGCTTTGGGGCAACACGGTCCATTAAAGCTCAGAGATTATCGATTCGTTTTATGGTGTAGCCTTCCCACTTAAGTCTGATGGTCTTTTAAACTGAGAAGCAGAGGCGTGAACAAGCAGCAAAATAAATTAGGATGGAGAATCATCTCTAGGAAAGAACTTTAATGTGACTGGCATATGAAACGAACTGGATGCCAACAGATCAGTTTTTGAGGGGGTGGAATGCTAAAGAAATCACTGGCCTGTATTTAAAGCTTTGCTGTACACAAAGAAGCCATGATTCCCAACACCCACCTGATTGTGGGCTTAGAGGGAAAACGCCAGTGGCCACAGAGGACAATGGACCAGGGGGCTCCTGAGAGAAGCTAGCATCGGAGGCCCGTGCCATTTTTTTTCTATACAGTATTCATTTTTGAGAAACACTGCTATACTGACTTGTTTGGAAAAGCATATATTCTAAGAATGTTAAATCAAATACTTGCCTTAATTTTTTGTTGCCTGAAAGCAAACCAGACTAGAGCCACTGCGGAATGATTATAGGAGAATGACACAGGAGTTTGAATCATAACATTCCCAGGCAAGCAAAAGCTTTTGAATTCCACATCAAAGGAAATATGGCAGTAAAGACACACCCTCTTTCTTTGGTCCTGCGGTTAAATCAGGATGGTTCTCATACCTAAGCACAGACATTTAATTGCCTGATGGAAGAAGAAAGAATAAAAGGGAGGAATCAGATTACTGTCTGACATCCTTCTTTAATTCTAAAACGTGACCTCCCTCCTCATTAGTTCTGTTACTTTTTTTTTTTTTTCAAATTTATGTGGAAAGATGGTAGATTGCCTTTGTGCTTCTCAAAAACAAACACTAAACTGTATGCTCTTCTATCAGAAATTACAATGTTTATTCAACAACTTCATCCTAGTCTGGACACAGCGAGAGTGGATTGCAAAGGGCTCTTTCCTTTAGCAAATGTGACAGCCTCAGTAGCCTGGACCGAAAGCATTTGGGGGACCCTTCAATGCCCATCTGGTCCTGCCTTTCCTTTGCTTCTTGGACCCAATGTTAGGGTACCCCTGGGAATGATCACTTCCCTCACCTCTCTAAAACTATTCCCACCAGGCAGCACTACATAACTCTCTCCAGAGAACACTAAATATGAATTTCATAAAATGCATGGTGAAAGTTGTAGGAAAGAAAGCTCTCTTTGAGCATCTTAGACATTACTGATGCTCTCAAAAACAGCTGAGGAAATCTTTTAAAAAAACTGAAACCAGTCCTGTGACTGGGAGGCTCACTGGTTGATCATCAACCCATACACCAGGAGGTCATGGTATCATTCCCAGTCAGGCACATGACCAGGTTGTGGTCTCGATCCTCAGTGCAGGAAGCAGCCAATCAATGATTCTCTCTCATCACTGATGTTTCTATCTCTCTCCCCCTCTCCCTTCCTCTCTGAAATCAATAAAAATATATTTAAAAAAACTCAAACCAAACCAACCTTGAATCCCAAAACTGATGTGTTGATTTAGAACCAAATAATTTTTACAAGATCGTAAATCAAAAAAGAAGTGTTTTAAAGAAACCAAACCAAAGAGCAGCCACTAAACCAGAACCTCTGCTGGGCATTTGCTAAGTAAATTGGCACAAGACCAGAATACTATTGTATAATGTTTTGTATGGCTAGGCACCTGGAAAGCATTCTTAGAATGAGCATCATTTTCTCCTTTTCCTCCAGAGGTATAAAACTTTTGGGTACATTTTGAAATCTGTTCTATTTTTCCTTTGTAAAATAAGCAAGTTGATGGATTACAATACAAAAATCAAGTACGGTAGCTTCCATGGCAATCATGAGACAAAGACCATGCCTCCCATAACACCACGAGCTCTGTGTTAGGGCTACAAAGAGCTGGAATTCTGAAATGAATCAGTTAACAACAATGGACACATCTCGGTTCTGCTTCTGATGGTTTGATTTTGAGCAAGTGACAACTTGAGAAAAATAGTCCCAACCAGCACTGCCCAAACAGAACTTTCTGTAATGATGGAAATGTTCTCTGTTCTGCTCGATATGTTAGCCACATGTTGTTACTGCACATGTGAGATGTGGTTGGTGTGACAGATGAAGTGAACTTTAAATTTTAGTTTGAATTAATGTAAAGAGTCACATGTGGCCAATGGCTACCATATTGGGCAGCAAGCATTCCTCGCTCTCACTCTCAGGAGGCTCCTGAATGCCTGTCACCTGCCAAGCATCAGCCTGCATGGGAAAGGTGGGTCATCCAATGTCTTTGCTTTCAAGGAGTTAGCAAGGAGAAAAGCTAAACAGATATATGCTAATCCATGAGCTTCAATAAACGCAGAAAGCACACGAACACAGAGGAGAGGGCGTCACCGTAAAGTGAATCATCCATCTCTAAAACTCTGTGAATGGAACCCAGCAAACATGGACTGAGCACCTGTTTCCTGCCCAGCTCACTGTCCGCCTGCTGTCTGAGCACAGCATTATCACTCAGAGGCAGTAGCTGACAAGTACTACCAGTACTCTGATTCTGCAGGTTCGTCCATTCAATACTTAAGTGTTTATGTAGCAAGCACTTTAGTGTATGAAAAAAATTAATTTGAGATGGTTAAAGGATGATTTCAAAAGGATATGATGGGGAAAAAAAAGTGTATGGTGAGATGAAAAGACTTCTACTTTATTTTCCAATAACTAAAATTACCAGGAGAAGATTTTGGGTATATTTAGAATTGATAGTGTTTTAATTCAATTCAATTTTGTATTTATTGGTTTGACTTTGGTCAGTCATATTTAGAACGGATGGTGTTTCAAATAGTATTTCAGCTACCTGAAGCCAAGTCAGCAGCATTGACTAATAATAAAATGGAAATGAAAGAATTAGGCATGTTTGTCCACTTAAAACTACCCATAAAAAGACCAAATGAAAAAAACTACCTGTAAGTTCTGCATTCAAATATATTAGAATAAATACTTTGAGGAGCTATTTCTTAGAAAAGGTTATTCTATACTGTTAGCTAGATATAAATATATATTTCCCTTTCAATGTTCTTTTTTTTCTTGTTTACTGGTGTCTGGCTACAGTTTCAAGTCAGCATTTTTCTATGCATGAGGTCACGTCTTCTTTAACTCTTATTTGCCTTAAATGCCTCTAATTTATTGGATATATACATGTGTATTTTAAAAATGTATTCTTATTTTTTTTAAATGTATTTTATTGATTTTTTTAATAAAGAGGAAGGGAGAGATAGAGAGCTAGAAACATCGATGAGAGAGAAACATCGACCAGCTGCCTCTTGCACACCCCCCACTGGGGATGTGCCCGCAACCAAGGTACATGCCCTTGATAGAAATCGAACCCGGGACCTTTCAGTCCGCAGATCGACACTCTACCCACTGAGCCAAACCGGTTTCGGCAAAAATATGTTCTTATTGATTTTAGGAAAAAAGGGAAAGGTAGGAGGGAGGAAGGGAGACATTGATGTGAGAGAGAAACACTGCACGCTCCCTACCAGGGATCAAACCCCACACCTGGCTTGTGCCCTGACCAGGAATGGAACTGGTGATGTTTTGGTGCATAGGATGATGCTCATCTAACTGAGCCACACCGGCCAGGGCAACACATATATTTCCTCAACTATTATCTATTTAGTTGGCCAACATGCAAGTACACAATTAGAGGATAACAAAATCAAATAAGAGTTGGATCTCCTCCAGGAGTTGAGAGTAGGGAAGGTAAAACAGAAGAGAGTTGAGAAAGTGACATTTCCATAACAACCAGAGTACTTCAGAGGGAGAAACAATTACGTCCTGATGAGAACTTCAGAGAAGGTGCTGTGGAGGACGTGGCATTCAGCTAGACCTTGAGCCCCAGGGAAGCACAGGATCTGCAAATGCAGAGACGGAAGGAAAAACCATTTCTGACTTGAGCCAAAGCGGAGAGGCAGGAAAGCATAAAGTCAGGGAGGAGAAGAGTCTGGGTTGAAGCACAGGAAAAAATAGCTATAAAGATAGAGGAAGACCAGGTTAGAAACTGAATGTGGCCAGAGCCTGGTTTCCAGCGCCAGAATGAACAGTGGAGACTTTCTTTTGTAGGTTGTGGGGCAGGTGAGCCAGGGAATGAGAAATCAGAGCTGTCCATTAGGAACAATAACCCGATGGGAATATTTAAGATACATCGGGCTAGGAAGAGGCTACCGAGGGGCCAGTTCAAAGGTTAGCTATTACAGTTGTGCAGAGAACAGGTGATGAGGCTCTGAAACAGGCCCAGGCAAGGGACGTCACATGGGGATGGAATAAGGGGAAGAAGTAAAAAAAAAAAAAAAAAAAAACGACTTCAATTTTCTAAATCTCTGTGACAGAGAGGATGCTGGTACATCCAGCAAATGTAGGGGACGCAGGAGAAGAAACAGATTAGGACTGATTCAGAAAACATGCCCTTGTAAGGAAGAAATAAATTCACACTATATTCTGGAAATATGTATATTCGATTCACTGGGACTGATACCAGAGATGAAAATGGGTGATGCCCGCAGGACGTCTTGAGCTGGGTACTGCGATAATGAGTGTCCAGGTTACATGTGTGCAATGTTGCTTCATTATTCTCATATAGATACGCTCTCGGGCTGATGAGATGGAGAAGTGCCTCTTGTCACCTTCACCTAACCTCCTTGGTCAGCCCAGTGTCTGAGGTTTATAGATTTTTTTCTTTTTACTGCATTCAAATCTATAACGGAGATTCTTAAAATAGCACACAAGATATTTATCTTTCTTTTTTTTTTAAAAAAAAATATATTTTATTGATTTTTTACAAACAGGAAGGGAGAGAGATAGAGAGTTAGAAACATTGATCAGCTGCCTCCTACACGCCCCCCACTGGGGATGTGCCAGCAACCGAAGTATATGCCCTTGACCGGAATCGAACCTGGGACCCTTCAGTCCACAGGCCAATGCTCTATCCACTGAGCCAAACTGGTTTTGGCTGTTCTGGGATTTTTGTCCCTGTGTTGTCATTGGGCCTCAGGAGGTAGGGAAGTAGAGAAGACAAAGCGTTTTGCAGTGTTGACTGGATGGTCTTGAAGCCCTCAGAATGATTTCTTGTGGAAAGTTCTGAGTTTCCTTGTAGAAAATTTTAGAATATTTGTCCAGTGTTCTATTTGGGTTCTTTAATTTCCTTTGAGAATGTAACTCGACTGTCTGCTCACCTGTTTTTAAAGCACGTTCGGATCTAGCATCTCAGAATATTAGCTTTCTGTTTTCTTATCAGTGAGCACAAGCCTGAGAGTCCACACGGGAGGGTGACATTTTGGGAGGTGTGTTTGAGGACATTTGTTTCAGTGGCTCTTCCAGTGCCTTTAACTTCTGTCGTCGTTATCTTCGCCCGTCCATAACTACCTTGGTTGAGTTGTTTCAACATCATGGCCTCCACTTGAACAAAATAGTTGCAAAGAAGCAACCTTTCCTGTTAGTGCAACTGCTTTAGAGGTTTTTAAAGGACATGATCTTCTCCCTTTGTCACTCAATGAGATTTTTTTTTTTTTTTAAACAAGTCATCACTACAAAAAACTTGGGTTCTCCCGAAATGATGTTTCCTCCTTTCTGATGAGAATTGTGCAACTGGCCACATCTTCCTTTATCATATGTGTCTTAAGTGTTTCTGGTCTTGACTTTCTGTTCTTCCTTTAAACTGTGATGTCTTCGAGGCCATGTAAATTGAGACAGAACCCAGTTGGCAGTTGGCTCCCATCCTCCGCCCACCTGCAGTTCTCAGAGGGGCCAGTTTAAGGTGGTAACTTCTTCAGGGTAAAGGATCTGAAAATGACTACTTTGTGATAACTTGGGGCTTTCTCAGTTCATTGTATTGTGCACATTTGTAAAAATTCGTCTATTTATTGCATATTTCATAAGTGAACACAAATTAAATATATAATAACTGGGAGGCTAATTGAAAAGGGATGTTTTAACATTTTGATAATGTGAATTTCATATGATGGAACTTTTGGATTCCACTTATAGAGTTTTACTATAGCTTCCTTTATTATTAAATATTTGATTCCACTGGGTCTTAAAAAATCATATACTGTTTATTGAGAGAGAGCCACATACATTTTATTTTGTGAGCATTACTATCTAAATATTTTTATTGTGAGACATCTCAAAACCATTATGGCAAAGTATAAACACTTGATTATAAAAATAGAGTAAAAGTAAAACAAAGTAAGAAAATTAAGGAAAGTAAAAGACTCAATTGATTGTACTTTGGGATACGTCTATTCTGAATATAATAATTCAGTTTCCATATTATTTCCATAACAGGAAATAATATTTTATTTCTTTGAAGATTTATTTGAAGAAATACAAGCTAGCATACCACTTGTACTGGGTTGAATAGTGTTCTGCCAAAATTCATCTCCACCCACAACCTCAGAGTATGGTCTTATTGGAAAAGGGTTTTTGCAGATGTAATCAGCTAAAATGAGGTCACACTAGATTAGGGTGGGCCCTCAATCCAAGACTGGTTTTTTTGTAAGAAGACCGTGTGAAGACACAGAGAGACACACAGAAGAGGTCATGTGAAGAAGAAAGCAGAGATGGGAGGGATTCAGCTACAAGTCCAAGATTGCTGGCAACCACCAGAAACTAGGAGAGAGGCCAGGAAGATTCTCCATCAGAGCTTCCAGAAGAAGCCCACCTTGATTTCAGATTTCCTAAATTGATTGATTTAGGAGGCCTTGATTTCAGGCCTCCTAAATTGTGACAGAATAAATGTTTTTTGTTTTTATTTTAAGTCACCCAGTTTTTGTTAATTTGTTACAGCACATACATGGAGCATCTGGTAGGTACTCCATAAATGATGGCCAATTGATGCCCTTCAAAAGGGAGAATTGTCTATTGTAGTCTGAACAAGAGGCACTTTCATTTTAAACAAAATGCATTCTGATGAAGAAAAGCTTTTTTTCTCTTTCCTTCTTGCAGAAAGAATACAGTGGCTTAATACAAAATGCTTTTCTATTAGTTACATTTTAAAAAGTTTTGATCTCAATATTACATACATGAATTATAGCAAAAAAATTTACATAACTAAGAGGGATCAAATTTCAAGCTTCAAAATACTACTCACTGATAACATAAAGAGATTTTATCATTTATTTTCTGTCAACAACTATAGCTAGCTTGGCGCATACATTACATTGAGTTTCATTAACTTGACTATTTCTGAAAGATACCAATAAGACAGATAAACAGTATTTGTAACACATGATAAAAAGCAATGTATTTCTCTGGTTAGTGAGTTTTCATGATAGCATAGGACATAGAGGAAAAAAGTAAAACAATGATAAAATAGGAATAAATAAAATTTATTGTTTCATTGTATTTTTCTATATCATGAATGCATTTTATTTAGAGTGGATCTACTAGTATATACTTTTCATAGTATGTAATGAGCTTGGGGAAAAGTATTGGTTGAATAAATTATGTTTATAGAAAAATTATGTTTATATTAAATTATGTTTACATGGTCCATACATTCTTATGCTGTTATTCTGATGTTCTATCACCCTCTACTGGTCACTGAGCCAAATTACATTTAGTGGATTTCTTTCATAACTAAAGCATTTTTTGTTCATTTGCTAAATCTAAAAAATCTGTTCATGAATAAAAAATATATTGACAATAAGTTCTTCATAAATCATCTGCTTGTGTCTCTGTCAGTCTGCGAGTGCTTAATGTCAGTTAAAGACTCATTTATCTTTGTATCTCTAGCAGCCAGCATAGTGCTTAGCAGAGTATCTATATTCTGTAAATGGTGGATAAATGAAACAGAGGCAATTTGCATAATTATAACAGTCTTTATTTATCATTAGTTTGTAAAGTTCTTTGTTTCATAAATATCACCATGTGAATTCATAAAAAATTAAGTTATTTTCAAAATATTGACTTCATTTAGAATGCCCAAATTACTTTAATGACAAAATGTTTTAACAGTTTTAAACCTATGTTTATAGTAATTTTTAAAAAATATTTTTATTGATTTTTTACAGAGAGGAAAGGAGAGGGATAGAGAGTTAGAAACATTGATGAGAGAGAATCATCGATCAGCTACCTCTTGCACACCTCCTACTGGGGATGTGTCTGCAACCCAGGTACATGCCCTTGACCGGAATTGAACCCAGGACTTTCAGTCTGCAGGCTATGCTCTATCCACTGAGCTATATAGACGGTTTCGGCTATTTTTAAAAATATATTTTAAAATATATTTTTATTGATTTCAGAGAGGAAGCGAAGAGACAGAAACATCAATGATGAGAGAATCATTGATTGTCTCTTGCACGCCTCCTACTTGGGATCGAACCCCCAACCCAGGCATGTGCCCTGATGGGGAATTGAACACGGGACCCTTCAGTCCAACGCTCTATCCATAGTCATTTTGATTGTAATTTAAACTGGGTATTTTTCTGGTTACCTGTTATTCTGACTAATTGTGGCTTATTGAGGATGTTTATTAGTTAGATGGAAGACCAGAAAGAATGGTGGCTTCTGGCCTGGGTTTGTTTCTGTTGCACATAAACATGGTCCAGAGGCTGATGGCATCAGGATCCCAGTTCATCAGGATCCCACGTTCTGTCTTCCCGCTCCATCATGCCTAAGCTGTGCATACTAAGTGGAACCAACAGGTGCAGAGCCTTTTGGGGGAGTAGACTAGAATCAACTGTATGTCAAAGCTTCAGGTCAATAAATGTCAGTACTAGGTTTCTCCAGAACCCCTCAACCATGTCTCCTGCAATTCTCTAGTGCCTGGACTTTAGAAAACCCAGAGTCCTTAGCAGAGAGGCGCTGAGGCATTGTGGGAATGCATGCCATCTCAGAAGACAAAGGGAACTGTGTCAAGCTGGAAGGCCTGGGCATCAGTGTCTACACAGGACTGGGGTGAAAGGAGGCAAGGATTTCAAAGCGCCCTCTGGATGTTGCGACAAAGAAGTTCAGTGAGGTGGTGGTGGCTGAGATGAGGCTGCAGTGGTGCCAGGAGACAAGTGGGAGGCGAGGAAGCAGACGGGTTTTTGGAAACATCCAGGTTCGTAGAGGATGGATAAGACAGAGATGGGAATGGCGGGAAGGCTGTCCTGTCCAGAGCTCTCCTGCAGGGTCAGTGGGGCCCAACCGCAGGGCAATGACCTTCCCTGGGTGGAGCGGTGGCACCAGGTCAGACAACGAGTCAGCGCTGGGAGATGCTGGACACGGAACTGTGGATCCACACAGCCAGGGGAATGCACTTCCGGGCCCCATACAACCCTCTACTTCCGGGTCAACCTCTATTTCCGGGTTAACCGGAAGCACCTCCTGGTCGGCTCCTGCAGGACTCCCGTGAGGCCTCGTGCCCGAAGGTCCTGTCTGAGTGCGCCCACCAGAGAGCCCGGAGGCGCCCACTGTGGTTCCGGTGTCCTGGCCTCGGAAGGCTCGGAACCTGGAACCCGGAACCACAGGGGCTCTGCCAGGCGGTTGCCATGGCCGCACTGACGGCTTGGATCAGCCTCCTGGCGGCGGCCATGTCGTCTTGGTCTTCTTCGTGGAGGCGGCGGCAGGTGGCACAACCGAAGGGCGGGACAGCCTCGCTCGGGCCCAGAGGCCAGGGCAGCACCAGCGGGGCCATGCTGCGCTGGCTGCGGGGCTTCGTGCTGCCCATGGCCGCCTGCCAGGAGGACGATGACCCCTTCTCCTATGAGATCCTCTTCGAAGAGCTAGACCACAACGGGGACGGGGTGGTGGACATCATAGAGCTCCGAGAAGGGCTGAAAATCTGGAACTCCACGTTTGGCATAGATTCGGAGAAGGTGCTTGACTCTGAGAACGTGGCTCAGGCAGGCCAGGGGGACGTTGAGGAGAGGGGGAGGCCCTTTCTGGAGCTTCTTTCCGAGGCCCGCGCTGTAGGGGGTGGACCTCTCGTCTGTGAGCCCCTCCCGCACGAAGCCGTCTCCTGGGCATTTTGGGAAATGCCCGGTGGGGTTTCTGATGACTCAGTCACCATGTGCTGACCCTGCACAGAATCCTAGGAGCCTTTGTGAATGCGGGAGTAAAAGACATCTTTGATTAGGACAGTCCCACCTCAAGACAGGCACAGATGGGGCCCCAGAGCTGCTGTGTCTTTCTGACATCCACAGGGTTTGGGGAGAGGCAGACTCTGATCCAGGGGTTGACAGTACTGTAGCTGATGGTTTTTAGTTCACTGCCTGTTTTGAGTTCATTGCCCTAATTACTAGTAGGGGCGCTTTTCTTCTCTAGACGGGTCTTTGACTTGATTATTTAAAAATGGTTTAGATCAGCCATTCTCAGCCTGTGGGTCGTGACTCCTTTGGGGGTCGAATGACCCTTTCACAGGGGTCGCCTAAGACCATCGGAAAACACAGATATTTACATTACGATTCATAACAGTAGCAACATTACAGTTATGAAGTAGCAACAAAAATAATTTTATGGCTGGGGGTCACCACCACACGAGGAGCTGTATTCAAGGGTTGAGACATTAGGAAGGTTGAGAGCCACTGGTTTGGATGGAAGTGACAGCATGTCCAGAGAAAACAATTGTTCCATTTCCCCTCTTTCAATGCGGGACAGTCTTCAGGTACCACCCCACTTGTTGCACCAGTGAGATGTGTGTGCCTGTGTGTATGAAGTCCAAACGTCCCTGTGGCTTGGGGAGTTCCTTCAGTGCGCCCAAAACTGCTCCTTTGAATTAACTTTTATCTCCTTATCTCATACTTCTATCCTCCCACTCAGCTCAATCCCTTCAGATTAATGACTTAATCATTAATATGTTATCTTTAAGCATTTTAAAAAATGTGCTTTTATTGATTTTAGAGAGAGAAAGGGAGAGGGAGAAACATTGATGCGAGAAAAATATCAATTGGCTGCTTCCTGTCCACCAGCTACTGGGGATTGAGCCAGCAACCTGGCATGTACCCTGACCAGGGGTTGAATCTGGTGACCTCTTGGTTGATGGGCCGATGCTCAACCACTGAGCAACAGCGGCCCGGCTAGAATTTCACATATTTTATCTCATTTAATTAGTAGAGCGTGAGTTTCTGATGGCAAGAACTATGTATCTTGGTATCTTTATGCTTTCAGAGTATTTGGCATTCATTAATATCCACAGATCAATTCTTCTAAGAATCATAATTATTTGGAATGACGTGGCTATTGACTTTAGTGTTGCACACTTGTTTTTTTGTTTTTAAAGATTACTTACTTAGCTTTGTAGCTGTGATTGAAAAACTAGGCCAATGGCTTGGATGGAAATCATAATTAGCGTGATGAAACTCACCCATGTTGTATGATGAAACCCATGTTGGAATGGTGCAGGGGCTTCCCTTGCCATGTGTTTCTGCAATGGTTTCTGCTTTCCTGCAGGAAATTTTTAAAGCTGTAGATACCAATGCTGACTCAGGATTGGACTTCAAAGAGTTTTTGCGATACCTTAATGACCATGAGAAAAAAATGAGGCTGGCATTTAATAGTCTGGACTTAAATAAGGACGGTGTGTATGTGTATGTTTTATTCACAATTAGCTTAGCATGAATAGCAGTACCAAAGGATATGTTTACTAGCCTTTAACTAACTCCTGCTATCAAAGATTCAATTCTGTTACTTGTTTAGCAGCATTTTTTTTAATTTCTAAAAATAACATATAAACTGTATTTATTATTACAATTTCTGTGTGGTTACTATCTTTTTTAAAAATTAATTAATTAATTTTGGTTACCATCTTTTAATGAAATAGTTTTTGCCCTCTGTTATGCTACTTGGCTGAGTGGGTAGGTCTCTCCATTCATTTGCAGTATATGTCATGGTAGTTTAAAAAAATGATATTTGTTGTTTTCTTGTTTATTTTGAAAATATTTCAGTTGCAGGAAAGATAGGTAACACAGAAAACCTGTAAGAAAGTAAAAGTTACTTGTAATGCTGCTGTGTAGAGATCAGATTTAGCATTTTAATTTATTTTTATATTTCCTTTTAGACTTTTTGTTTGTTCTTTTTCCTTGGTTTCTTTTCTCTCTCTTTAGATACAATTGCAGTTACACTGATTTTTTAAAAATTATTTATTGATTTCAGAGAAGAAGGGAGAGGAAGAGAGAGATAGAAACATCAGTGATGAGAGAGAATCGTTGATCGGCTGTCTCCTGCACGCCCCACATTGGGGATTGAGCACATAACCTGGGCATGTGCCCTGACTGGGAATCGAACTGTGACCTTCTGGTTCATAGGTCAACGCTCAACCACTGAACCATACTGGCTGGGCTTACTTTTTTCTTTTAATGCTATCATGTAAGCATTTCTGCTTCATTTAATATTCTTCACATATATTTTTTAAACATATTTTTATTGATTTTAGAGAGGAAGAAGGAGTGAGAGATGGAAACATCAGTGATGAGATAGATCATTGATGGGCTGCCTCCTGCATGATTGGGGATCGAGCCTGCGACCTGGGCATGTACCCTTGGCTGGAATTGAACCCGGAACCCTTCAACTGCAGGCTAACTTGCTATCCACTGAGCCAAACCAGCTAGGGTGAAAAGAGTATTTTTTTTTTAAATATATTTTTATTGATTTCAGAGAGGAAGGGAGAGGGAGAGAGGGATAGAAACATCAATGATGAGAGAGAACACCATGGATCGGCTGCCTTCTGCACACCTCGCACTGGGGATGGAGCCCGCAACCTGGGCATGTGCCCTGACCTGGAATCGAACCCTGACCTCCTGGTTCCTAGGTCGATGCTCCACCCCTGAGCCACGCCCGCCAGGCTGAAAAGAGTATTTTTAATTTGTAGTTATACATAACCATGACTGGGAATTCGAAAATACTGTTTTTGGTAATAGATTGGTTGAATCTTAGAGGTTGGTTGAACTCCTGGGATGCAGAACTATTGGATGCAAATCCTCTATTGTATTTATTGTAAAAAAATCATGTAAAAGTGGACCCATACAGTTTAAGCATGTGTTGTTCCAATGTCAACTGTACATGAGTATTCTGTCAATGAAACAAATGCATAACAGTAAATAGATAAATAATCGATTAACATTAACTTCACATCAGTTTAAGACATGTTTTGCCAACAAATATTTTAGTGCCACATTTACTAAACATTTTTTATTTTTTAAAGTTCTGGAATGTAAAGCCCTTTTTAATGAAAGTGTAGTTGACAAAAATGTCTTTTACTTTTAGAGCTTTTTAGTCTTTAGGCTGTGAATATGAGATGAGAGGCCTATAAAAGAATGGGCTTTTTAAGACTGTTGTGTTCTAAGTATATTTTGCCTTGTTATCTTCTCAGAGACTTTAACTTGACCTTTTTTCACTTTTTAAAGGAGTAATAGAAACTTCAGAAATAATCGCTGGTTTGAAGTCATTGGGTATAGATATTACTGAAGCTCAGGCAAAAAAAATTCTCCAAAGGTCAGCCCTTCTTATTTTTAATAGTTTTCATTTTTGTTTAATATTCTAAGTTAGAAATGAATTTCTATAAATATAGCCCATAGCCCATTCTTCCCCCGTCCCTCTCTCCTTCTCTTCCTCTGTCTCTCCATCCCTCCCCCTCTCTTTCTCTTTCTCCCTTCCTTTATTTCAACATTGCTCACCTTCAGGATTTCCGTTAAGCTTTCAGCCCTCTAATAACTATGTTTGGTAGTCGGATGGAGTTATATAATTTAGTTATATATGTTGTGTTCAGTTTTGAAATGGTTCATAGTAAGAGGATAAATTCTACACCAATTATTTCATCTTGGCTAGGACTGGATATCATACTGATCCTTTTGTTGGTGGATGGAATTTGCTTTTTAGAATTTCCATTGAGAAAAATGCAACTTTTAGTGTTTTCTCCAATTTTCTCTCATTTAATTCCACCTTTAACTCAGATTTCAAAGAAACAACAGCTATTGTATTTTTTATTTTATTTTAAGATGCTTAAAAGTTGAGTAAGCCCTAAATTTCTCATGGTAAAAAGTGAGTCTTCTCTTTAAATTCATAAGTAAGAGGTTATTTTAAAGTTGATTTAAGAGCTATAAGTAGGGAAAAGAGGTTCAGAGGAAAAATATTAGAAGACTCATAAGGTATAAGGTTCATCCTTAGTCAATTTTATTCATTTATTCATTCAACAAACATTTATTGAGTGCTTAGTGCTAGCAATATAGAAGTGACTTTAAATAGCCTTTCCCTTTAAAAGAGCAAGGCACGTGTGAGAGAAATATAAGTAAATAATTAAAATTCTGTCAGCGAGGCATTCTACAAAATATCTGGTCAATACTTTTCAAAACTGTCAAAGTTACCAAAAACAAGGAATTTGAGAAACTCTCATAGTCAAGAGGAGCCTAAAGTGACATGATGACTACCTCAAAATCCTAAAACAAAAGAGGAACATTAGTTAAAAACAAAGGAACTCTGAGGATAGTGTGAACTTTAGTTAATGATGTATTAATATTAGTTCATTAATTGTAACATGTACCATAATAATGTAAGATGATACCATTAGAGGAAAATGGGTATAACTCTGTATTATATTCTCAGTTTAAAAAAAAATCCTCACTCAAGGATATGTTTTTATTGATTTTTAGAGAGAGAGAGAGAGGAAGGGATGGAGGGAGAGAGACAGACAGACAGACATTGATCAGTTGCTTTCTATATGTGCAACTGGGGTTCAAACCCCCAACCTAGGTATGTGTCTTGACTGGGAGTTGAACATGCAGTTTTTTCATGTACAGGACAATGCTCAACCAACTGAGCCACCCAGCCAGGGCTGTATTCTCAATTTTTATAAAAAATAAAGTATATCTATTTAAATATGAAAGTACAGCAATGTTCATGAAGTTCAAAGGAATGTTTTCTATCATAAATATGTAAGAAGCACTTAATTAACTTTTACCTTTGTTATAAGTGTTTAAGCATTCTTTGTTTTTTAAATTCTAGCATGGACAGTGATGGAACAATGACAGTAGACTGGGATGAATGGAAATACTACTTTTTACTTCATCCTGCAAAAAATATGGGTGAAATTGCTGGCTTCTGGAAGCATTCTGCTGTAAGATTAGTTTGTATTTTTTATATGTCATAAGTGTCATAGCTGTTATTGTGGTCAGTCACATAATCCCTATAATACTTTCAGCCTCAGTGGCTAATGAAACAGTAATCTCTCCTCATAGTGTTTTTTCCAATTCCCACCCCCACCCCCCAAAAAAAAGCCTTTCTCAACTGCATCCTAAAGAATATTATCTGAGTTTCTGAATCAGAAGAAATATGCATTTATAATATTTTTAGGGTACTGAGTCTCCATTTTCCAGAATGCCATCTAGCCATGTTATTTCCCAGAATGGCTTGCTACGCCAGCTCACTCCCACCAACAGTGCCAGAAGGTTCCTGCTTCTCTCTATATTACTGTGACTGGGTATTACCTAATTTTCCGATATTTGCCATTTTGTTGGACATAAAATGATATCTTGTTGGTTTAATGTGCATTTCATTGATCCCTACTGCATTTTATTTATTTATTTTTAAAAAAATATATATTTTATTGATTTTGTACAGAGAGGAAGGGAGAGAGATACAGAGTTAGAAACATCGATGAGAGAGTGTCATCGATCAGCTGCCTCCTGCACACCCCCTACTGGGGATATGCCCACAACCAAGGTACATGCCCTTGACCGGAATCAAACCCGGGACCTTTCAGTCCCCAAGCCGACACTCTATCCATTGAGCCAAACCGATTTTGGCAGATCCCTACTGCATTTAAATCTTGGTCTGTTTTTTCAAATGTATTGAGAAAGG
Organism: Pipistrellus kuhlii; assembly: GCF_014108245.1. Lineage (NCBI taxonomy): Eukaryota > Metazoa > Chordata > Mammalia > Chiroptera > Vespertilionidae > Pipistrellus > Pipistrellus kuhlii. Next base: position 5,463,204 of record NW_023425523.1, read on the forward strand.
ATCGGTAGATAACATTTGTAAGTTAAGGTGTATGACATGATATTGTGAAATGACTACCACAGGAGGGTTAGCGAAGACCTCCATCACCTCACATAAATTACTGTTTCTACTTTACCTGGGACCCCCAGAACACGGTCATCTCAGAACTGGAAGTTCGTCCCCTTTGGCCAGCACCTCCCCATTTCCTCACTCCCCAGCCCTTGGCAACTACCATTCTCTCTCCGCTCCTATGAACCTGTTTTTTTTAATTTGTTTTTATTGTGGTTAGGAAGTAGGGTTTCCTGGTGGCTGTAAGGAGCAGACAGCACTGAGACTCATGAGTGCAGGGCTCCCCATTTGTGCAGGGGACCACGATGATGGATGTATTTGACCCCACAGCTCTCTGGGATGAGCGGCTTTTCAGCCACCCTGTCTTCAAACTCATCCTCATTAAATGTAGTAAAACCCAACTTCTTGGAGTGGATCTTCTGGTGACCAGGGCACTTGAACTTGGCTCTGCGAAGGGCCTCAATCACATGCTCCTTGGTCTGCAGCTTGGTGCGGATGGACGTGATGACGTGGTCTGGGGCTTTCCAAAGGCACCTGTCTGGAGCCTCTCAGCTCCCACACAGGGCAACATCTTGTTGATGCGGATGATGTGGAAGGGGTGGAGCTGCGCTGGAGGTGAAAGCCATCTTTGCCAAGCTTTTGACTTTGTACTTGTTGGCACAAATACGGGCAGCTTCTGGGGCTTTGGAGGAGAGCTGCTCATATTCATCTGACACCATGTGGCCACAGAGTGGGAACTTGTCCACTTTTGCCTTCTTCCGCCCCATTTTGATGGGGATTATATTGAATCTATAGGTGGTTCTGGGTAGTGTGGACATTTTAACAATATTAACACTTCCTACCCATGAGCACCATATATCTTTCTATTTATTTGTGTCTTCAATTTCTTTCATCAGTGGGCATTGATTTTATAGTAAACCTATATCTGAATGCATTATTAAAAATTATTTGGTCTAGTACAGTGGTCGGCTAACCGAGGCTCGCAAGCCACGTGCGGCTCTTTGGCCCCTTGAGTGTGGCTCTTCCACAGAACACCACGGCCTGGGCAAGTCTATTTTGAAGTGGCGTTAGAAGAAGTTCAAGTTTAAAAAAATGTGGCTCTCCAAAGAAATTTCAATCGTTGTCCTGTTGCTATTTGGCTCTGTTGACTCATGAGTTTGCCGACCACTGACCTAGTACAAGTGCTAAGAACATCGTTAGTCTTCATTATCAGGGAGATGAGAGATGAAAAAAAAAACTTGTGATTTTTAATCTTTGTAAAAGAAAAGTATCCTCTTAATGTATCTAGTGTTTCCATTTTATTAGATGATTGACATAGGGGAGAGCATAGCTATTCCAGATGACTTCACTGAGCAAGAAAAGAGTTCTGGACGTTGGTGGCGGCGTTTGGTGGCAGGAGGAATAGCTAGCGCGTTTTCAAGGACGTGCACGGCCCCTTTTGACCGTCTGAGAGTCATGATGCAGGTGACGGCGTTAAAGTCATTTGAAAATTCCTTGATAATTTTCAAAAGAAATGTTTTGGCATTTTTCATACTAGTCGTTAAAGTTGTGCATTTTCTGAAAATGTAGAAGTGTTTACATTTTTAAATTCATTTAATTTATCAAGTGTTTATACTTTTCTCTATAAACTAGTTCTGTTTTTACGTTTTATCAGGTAATTGGCAGAGGAGACATCTTATTTTTGATATTAAAATATTTTTTAATTTCTTTTTTTTTAAATTAATATTTTACAGAGAGGAAGAGAGAGGGATAGAGAGTTAGAAACATCGATGAGAGAGAATCATCAATCAGCAGCCTCTTGAACACCCCCTACTGGAGATGTGCCCGCAACCAAGGTACATGCCCTTGGACCAAAATCGAACCTGGGACCTTTCGGTCCGCAGGCTGATGCTCTATCCACTGAACCAAACTGGTTTCAGCAGATTTCTTAATTTCTTAGAGGCTTATATGCTGTTTAAATGAATTTTTATTTGAAATAATAATAGAACCACTCTATTAGATCCCCCCCCCCCGAAATGTAGCTAAATCTATTAAAGAAGTGATAAGACACCATTAGTCTAGTTTATTATTAATAGTTATTTCTAGCTTCTGACACTGCCTGATAGCATGGTTCTACTCTACTATTTAAGTACTAAGAATCTACCTAAAAATGGAAATTAAGTTACTTGGAGTATATCATTAACTAATATCTCTTTAGAGTTAATGTTTAATTACTTTTTATTTTACTGAGTAATGAATTGTTAATGGTAGTTATGAAATACTGCATGATTTAATCTGTTAAATAATTAAAATTTAATTTGCTGAATATTTTCTTTTCAAGGATACAAAAATTAATAATATACAACATAGTGAATTTAATTTGTAATTAAATTTACACACCTTGGTATTTTATTGTCTTTTGGATTTTTGGTAACATCATGAAAATTAGTATTGGATTTTGAATAGGTTTTCTTTTGTTGTTTGTGGGTTTAAAAAAGTTATATATATGTTTTAAATATATTTTATTGATTTTTCAAAGAGAGGAAGGGAGAAGGATAGAAAGCTAGAAACATCAATGAGAGAGAATCATCGACCAGCTGCCTCCTGCACACCTGCCATCGGGGATGTGCCTGCAACCAATGTACATGCCCTTGATCGGAATCGAACCTAGGACCTTTCAGTCTGCAGACCGATGCTCTATCCACTGAGCCAAACCGGTTTTGGCTAAAAATATATTTTTATTGATTTTAAAGAGGAAGGAAGAGAGAGAGAGAGATAGAAACATCGATGATGAGAATCATTGATCTACTGCCTCCTACATGCCCCCTACTGGGGCTTGAGCCCGCAACCCGTTCATGTGCCCTTGACTGGAATCAAACCCAGGACCTTATTCACTGAGCCAAACTGGCTAGGGCTCTTTTGTTGTGATGTTTGATTTTATTTTCTAAGATCTTAGAGAATCTTATTTTGACTCAGATTTAGAGGGTGGAACTGAGCTGCCAAAGGTCATAGCCTCTGTCTCTTGGCGATCTGTTCCTGGTGTTTTTCTTTGTCTTCCTTCATTCTCCTGGCCCAGTGGTCGGCAAACTCATTAGTCAACAGAGCCAAATAGCAACAGGACGATTGAAATTTCTTTGGAGAGCCACATTTTTTAAACTTCTTCTAACGCCACTTCTTCAAAATAGACTCGCCCAAGCCATCGTATTTTGTGTAAGAGCCACATTCAAGGGACCAAAGAGCCGCATGTGGCTTGTGAGCCACAGTTTGCCGACCACTGTCCTGGCCCAGTTCTGCAGCCTCGGGACTCTGCACTTCTTCCTTAGTTTTATTACTGTGCTGCTGCTTCAGAGCAATAGCTGATGGGAGAGTTGCAGGACACGTGAAGCAGCAAGGTGCTGAATCTTGGGGACTTCAGTCCTGGGTTTCACACCTTCTGTGTTTTGGAGCTTTCTGACAACAGACTGATGGACATCATCATCTTTAGAGAAATTGGGAAGTTTGCAGATTCTCCCTGCTCTTCTGGGCCTCACACGATGAGGCACAGCCCTATTAGTTAGGCTAGAATATCTTCCTTCTCTTTGTTTTTATAGGTTCATAGTCAAGAGTTAAGGAGAATGAAGATAATTGGTGGGTTTGAGCTGATGATAAGAGAAGGAGGAATTCGTTCTCTTTGGCGAGGAAATGGTACAAATGTTTTCAAAATTGCGCCTGAGACGGCCATCAAGATCGGGGCCTATGAACAGGTAAAATGCTATCATCTGTGGGATTTTACAACAAAAATCAGCTTAAAAATTTAATGTTTTAAAAAGTCCAGATTTTCATGAGAGAAAACTGGAGTGTCAAGCAGTAGATGTTAACTTAAATATAAGTGGTTTTGTTCTCATTTGGTTACTTTCATTTTTATATTGCTTTTGTTTATAAGAAATGTTTCATGGCCTACCCATTTGGCTCAGTGGACAGAGCATCAGCCAGCAGACCAAGGGGCCCTGGGTTCAATTCCAGTCAAGGGCATGTAACTCAGTTTCAACCGGGCCCTGGTTAAGGTTGGTGCAGGAGGCAACCAACTGAGTGTTTCTCTCACGTCGATATTTGTCTCTGTCTTTCCCTCTCCCTTCCACTCTCTCTAAAAATCAATGGAAAAATATCCTTGGGTAAGGATAAAAGAAAGAAATGTTTCATAGATTATAGTATATTATCATAACTGATGTGTATTATTAGTTCTTTTAATTTCAGTATCACAGTGAAGGAAGCCCTCTAAAACATTTCAACATTGGTTTTCCCTTAAGCAATTTGAATGTTTTATTTTAGATTTGTTAATCTGATTTAAGATTTTAGTTGTACTTAATCAATTAATGTTAAGGTGAGCTATATATGTTTTTAAATAGTGTAATCTATTAGCATCACATGAGAGTCCAAGAGTGCTCTATGCACATCTCAAGGTTTCCATTTTCTGGGTTGGCCAGGCTCCGACAGCTTCAGAAAAGGCCCAGGAAAGAAAAGCAGAGAGATGCCATAGTCATGTCTCATGACCTCACTAAAAGCGGCAAGGAGTGGGCAACACTGACCAAAATTCTGAGATTTTACAATCCATTTTCCTAGAACTTCAGGCTCAGAAAGCACATGGTCTCCCTTCCAGGTTAACACAGGAGGCAACATTTCCACAAAGCTTTGGACTCAGATTGCAGTATCTGTGTCCTAACAGGGTCACATATTGTTGGTTTTAATTATGACAGCACCCCACAGCTAGTCACCAATTTCAGTACTTGTTAGGGTTCATTCTGAGATGTTGTATCAAAGAAATACCAAGATACATTAGCTTAAATGTGCTAGAGGCAAGTGGTCCAGGGCTAACGGTATAGCTCTGCCATCTTCAACACTCAGCTTCAAAAGTCACACCCCTCTGCCATTTCCCAAGTAGAGGAAAGAGCCATCCAAAAATCTTTAAGAAGACGTCTCATAATTTGCATACTCAATTTCCCCTCTTTCTCATTGGCCAAAATGAATCACTTAGCCACCCGACCTAGCTGCAAAAAAGATGAGGGAAATGTAGTTTATTGTTGAGTTGGCTGTTACTAAACAGAAGATAGTAATGAGTACTAGGAACAGACAGCAGTGTCTGCCATATCAACTGCACCAATCATACTTTCTGATGGGAAGTCACTGATTTGAGAACCGGAGAGTTAATTCTTAAGAGGAACTGAATTGCTTTGATGTGAGACCACTAGAAAAGGCAAACAGGAAAGCATCTTGCCTAGGATAGATAATCTGTTTGCTAAGCTTATCTTGGATTCTAAATTTGTTTCCAGTTTTAGTCTCAAGAAACTTGACTTATTTAGTTTATATGAAGCCTGACCTTTAGGCTGGTATTTCTGATTTTCTTATTTCTTTAAAAAATATTTTTATTGGTTTCAGAGAGGAAGAGAGAGGGAGAGAGATAGAAACATCAATGATGAGAGAGAATCATTGATTGGCTGCCTCCTGCCCGCCCCCCTCCCACTACTGGGGAATCAAGCATATGCTCTTGACTGGAATTGAACCTGGGACCTTTCAGTCTGCAGGCTGATGCTCTGTCCACTGAGCCAAACCAGCTAGGGTGCTTTCCTCATTTCCACTTGTGCTGTTGCAGTATCCTCCCTGTTTCTTGAGCTAACCAGAGCAAACTTGTTCCTTGTAACAAACGCAATTTACCTGGTTATGATTCCTGATTACCCAGTTACCAAGGAATATTTAGTACCTTCCACATGGAAGGTGAGAGGCTAAAAAGAGATAAAAGTTAGATTCCCTGCACCCTTTATGTCATTTGTATGCCTTTTATGAAAATGCTTACATATGACATTCATGGAAATGCTTAAGTGACTTAATATCGCTGACTTATTCTTCAGAAAAAATGGGAAGAGGCTCTTATTATCTTAGACAATTGCATAAAAATTGAAACAAGGTATTCTACTAGATGCTAATTCAGATATCTATAATACTTTTCCAAGTAATTTTATAGTACTAATTAATATTATAAACTTAGAAACAATATATAATCCATTTCAGTAACATTGTACATTTCAATACTTTTATTTATACAGTATAAGCAATGGCTTAGTTTTGATGATGCTAAAATAGAAATTACTCAGAGATTTATATCTGGTTCAATGGCTGGTGTAACTGCTCAGACCTGTATTTACCCCATAGAGGTATGTATTATTATAAATTTTTAATAAAGTAATACTTTCTAATTTTTTAAAGACACAAGTGAATCACAGATCAATTTTATAGCTACTGGATTTAAATCTCATATCAAGTATCAATTGGCCTTAGTGCAGTGGTTCCAAAGCAGGCTGGCCACAACCCCCAGCCACCCAAGCAGAGGCTGGGGTATCTGGAATATAGTTACTTTCTACAATTGAAACTTTGTAGCCTGGAGCAGAGCCAAGCCTCCTGCTCGCTCAGTGGTGGCAGCTGTTTCTGTTTGGATTTGTTTACCTTCTACAATTGAAACTTTATAGCCTTGAGTGGAGGCTTAGGCCAGCTAGGGCAGGCAGAAAGTTTGGCTTCTTCCATTGCCTAGGAAACCCAAGCCCAGTAAGGGGGTTTGATTGGATGTATCGATTAGAGCCATAGTGATGAGTTATATTCTCCTGTTTAAATTTTTTTTTTTTAAAGCTCATGCTTGAGTCAGTTAACAATGAATCAAAATTATGTTTAAGATTGCTTTCTTTTTTTATTTCTATGATAATTAGTAAACATGGTGATACACCATAGCTTTCTAGATTGCTAGGTGAGCTGAGTGACTCTGGTAATATGTTTTCAATATGTTCTTCCACATTTAGGTGATAAAGACCAGACTGACTGTAGGTAAAACTGGAGAGTACTCAGGGATTATTAATTGTGGCAAGAAGCTTCTGAAACAAGAAGGTGTTAGGACCTTTTACAAAGGCTATGTCCCTAACATGCTAAGCATTATACCTTATGCAGGCATAGAACTCAGTGTTTATGAGGTGAGTTTATCCCCATAATGTGACATTATGTGTTATGTTGGAAAATTTGGTGCAATAACAGTTTTTATCCTAAAAATTGGTAATAATTACTTTTCATGAAATAGCTTCTGACCTGAAAACACAAGTCTCTCTGAATGAGTTCCCTCATTTATGAAATTTATAAAATGGAGGCAACTCTACTGACTTGTCAGGTTTCTGAGGGATTAACTGAAAGTATCAAGAAGCTCCTCAGTAATGTTTCCTGTGTGAACAATGAATTTCTCCCGCTTTGATCTATACAGTAGTTAAAGGGTGTTTCCTGCTTTCTCCTCCTCCAGAGTTTGAAGAACTATTGGCTCGAACGTAATGCAGAAAGCTCTGTAGAACCTAGCTTAATGATTTTGCTGGGATTTACCACGTTATCCAACACCAGTGCTCAGGTAGCCAGCTTCCCTCTGACCCTTCTTAGAACACGCATGCAGGCTCAAGGTGAGTGTGTGGGTTTTTAAATGAAGTAAGAATAAATTAAAAAAGCTAATAAAATTGTCCTAGCTGATTTGGCTCAGTGGATAGAGCATAGGCCTGCAGACTGAGGGCTCCAGGTTTAATACCAAGGTTGCAGTTTGATCCTTGGCCCCTTGGTTGGGGTGAGTGCAGGAGGCAGCAATCAATGTCCCTCTTTCATCGATGTTTCTCTCTCTCTCTGCCTCTGCCCCTCCCTTCCACTCTCTCTAAAAATCAATGGAAAAATATCCTTAGGTGAGGATTAATAGCAACAAAAAACAAATTTTAAGAAGCTAATAAAATAAAGAAGTAATAAAAGTATCAATTCCATGAATTAAAAATAAAAAAACAAAGTTAAAAAGTTGAAACAGGTTGCTTTAATTGAGTAGAAATTGATTTCAAAGTCAGAAAAACTGTAGGACTGCTAAATAAAAAGCTAACTTTCTGATTGTTAAAGCATGACCTTGAATGATGGTAGAGCCTTTTGTGGAGTTTAGATCTCCTTTCCTTTACAAAGTTCTCTGTGGAACTCTCCACATTTGTCCTGGTGCTCGTTCTCCAGAGTTACGGCTAGGAAGCACCGAGCAGAGCAGTAGGAAAGGTTTTCCTTTCCTCAGATTGAATCAGCAGTAACTCAGTATGAACTTGGAATTTCTTTGCCACAATCTGCAGTGAGAACTTAATACCTTTGTGCAGTTGAACGCGTTGTTTTGTTCTCTTTGGCGAGGAAACATAAAACAGAAGGGAGGGCATCTGCTTGTTCCTCTTAGGTGCAAAGTCAGGAATTTAGGTTTTAAGAAAATACCCTTCAAGCTGAAAAAACAAAACAAAACAAACCTCTCACATAATCCTGTTAGTATCTTCCTGAGTAAATTCCTTGCAGGCGTCCTCAAACTTTTTAAAGTGGGGGCCAGATCACGGTCCCTCAGAGAGCTGGAGGGCCGGACTATATGAACTACTAATTCCTACTGTAACACCTCGGCTGCGATCACTGCCCAAAAAACCTGGCAGGCCGCATGTGGCCCGCGGGCCGTAGTTTGAAGACGCCTGCTTTAAGGGGTTCTGTGGTAAGCAATATTCGTTTACACTCTCCCCCCTCCTTCTTTTTGGGAAGATCTTGGGGTTTAATTTACATGGCATTCTGGGTGGGGAAACTCTCCATCCATCCCATCATCTGCCCATGCCTCAGCAGACTCTGGACGTCACACCCCATTCCCAGTCTCCTGTGATGTCCCTCACTGAAGACTTCCGGTGCGTTCAGCCAAGCTCCTGCAGGAGCGGAAGCCTTCATGTCTGCCGCAGCTGCACAGCGCACTGGCTGTCAGGCACTTGAAGTGTCGTACAACTGAGAAACTAAATTTTTAGTTTCACTTAATTTTAATTAATTTAGATTCAGATAGCCACATGTGTCTAGTGACTATGGTATTGGACCACATGGGACTATTCTCTAGGTAGGGAATCAGGTGTACTCTGAAGTAATTTCACCCCCTGTAAATTCTCGTTAATCACTGTACTATCTTACTATATGAAGATTAAATATTAAATTACACTGATTTCCCCCCCCCCCAATTTATAGCGCAGAAGGAAAAAACAACTACCATGATTCGTCTCGTTCAACATATATACAACAAAGAAGGAAAAATGGGCTTTTTCAGGGGCCTCACCCCAAATATCATAAAAGTGCTTCCTGCAACAATCATCAGCGCTACGGCTTTTGAACTAGCAAAAAGACGGTTGGAATTAGCTTAGAAGTGAAATATGAAATTGTTGTCATTACTGTATCACTTAATTGTAAGATAATACCTGGGTTATAAAGAGAAATGGATCTCTTCCTAAAAGGAAAGTATCAAATAATTGTTAAAACATTTTCTATTTACTTATTTTTTAGAATAAAATCTATAAATGAAATAATCATTTTGGTAAAGTAGACCCAATTATTGCATCAGAGGTCAAAGTCCCATGCTGCCTTTTTTAAAATTAAGAAATTAAAATTTATTAAGTGCCTGCTATGTGCCAGGTATTATTTCAAGACATTTTAAAAGGTCCTCTTGCTTAATTCTAATAACCATATTAGAAGATTGAGGAAGAGAGGGAGGGAGAGGGAGAGAAACATTGATGTTAGAGAAACATCAATCAGCTGCCTCCTGCATGCCCCCTACTGGGGATTTGGCCTACAACCTGGGCAACCTTTTAGTGCCCAGGATGACGCCCAACCAACTGAGCCACACCGGCCAAGGTTATCCCAATTTTCAGTTGAGGAACTAAGTTTAGAGAGGTCAGTGCTTTGGAAAGATCTTTTAACATTCTCTCCCTCATTAAGGATTGCTCTCGGCAGGGCCTCTGTTTCACACGAAGGCCTACTGTTTGCTGTAATCCCCGGTATAGCTTGGATATTTTGTAAAATCTCTTAAAGTGATGATTGGGCTGATTGCCCTTAGGGTACAGCTTCTCAGTTCTCTTAGACTGAGTCTTCCATACCACTTTCCAATAAAGGCACCGGGATTCCTTAGTAGAAATAGCCAATGGTAGGACTTGGGAAGGAAACATACATGAGGAGCATTTGGAGAACTTAGTACCAGAAAGAACTTAGCTAAGGAAGGTCATGTCTGCCGTATCCCACGTTATGTGGTAAGTCTGTCTTCCCTGTGCAGCGAACCTCGAGCCTGAATCTCCCTATTTGAGAGGGTGGGCCTGAGGCGTTGTAACAGGCGCTGCTGGCAGCCGCTGCCCACTGTCTCTCAGGCAGAGCCCACCACCCAGCTGTGGGGCAAGGTGGACCCTCTTTTGGCCACTGGCCGGGCTTGCTGTTTTCTGCAGAAGACCCGAGTTTCTCCATTTTTTGTTTTTTGCCCCCTCCCTCCCTTTTTTATTATCCCTATTTATTACTGTTACTTTTAGGTGCTACTTTAAAAAAAAATTCCTTTCCGATTTAATTCCTCTGCTTCTTAGGGCAGAGTTCTGATAACAAGGTGTGCATTTTTGTGCTTGGAAAACAGGCCCGACCCGCTGCTGTGGCTCAATGAGTTGAGCTTCCTCCCGAGCACCAAGAGGTGGCCCGCTCCACTGGGATGGGGGCATACCCCGGGGTTGGCAGCAGGATCCCAGGTAGGGGGCGTGCAGGAGGCAGCTGAAAGGTGCCTAACACCTCTCTCTCCCTCTCCCTTCCGCTCTCTCCAAAATCAATAAAAAAGAAAACAGGCCTGGAGATGTGCAGCGCCAGCGGAGTGCTAGGAAAAGTCAGAGATCTGTGCGAGTTCAGATCTAGACAAAGCCCAGGGCCCAGCTTCCGGGCGGCCAGCTCCTCCGGGCGGGGCGCAGGCCCCGCGGGAGGGGAGAGGTTTGCAGGGAAGGGACCTGCGCCCCAAACTGTCCCGCTCCCCGCGCTCATTAGTTGACTCTGAGGCCCACGATTTGTAGGGACCCGGTCCTTGTTCCTCGTACCCCGCCTCTGGCAGCGGGGACCCCGCGTACAGTCTCCCCGATGCCCCAGCCTCCGGGCGGCCCTTCCCCTTCCCGCCCGCCCTGGGCCGCCTGCTGGAGGCGGGCGCGGGGCCAGCTCCTCCCCGGCTCCCCAGCCCGGCCCCTCCCCGGCTTGGGTGGGGTCCCCGGCTGCGACCGGATCCCGGATCACGCCAGGCCCGGGCAGCCTGTGCGGGATCCCGGTGCCCTCGCTCGGCCGCCCGCGCCCCGGGGACCATGCTGGGCCGGCTGCGGGGCTGGGCGCTGCCCGCCGCCGCCTGCCAGGACGCGGGGCCGCCCGGGCGCTACGAGAGCCTGTTCCGGCAGCTGGACCGCAACGGGGACGGCGTGATCGACATCGGCGAGCTGCGCGAGGGGCTGCGGAGCCTGGGCATCCCCCTGGGCCCGGACGCCGAGGAGGTGGGTGGCGGCGGGGCGGCCCGAGGGCCCGGGGGCTGGGGGACTCGGGGCGCTGCCAGCTCGGCGGGCGCGGCCCGGGCTCGGCCAGGAAGGAGGAGGGGCCGGGGCGCCCGGCCGCCTGGGGGCTGAGACGCTCGGGAATGGGGCGCGGGGCCGGGCACCCCCCTGCAAAGACGAGCTGCAGGTTCTGAAAGGCTCCCGATAGTTTTCCAGATAAACTCAGGGCAGCGAACCCTCGCCCACGGGCCCGCAGTTCTTTCCGGGTTTCCCTGCCTTTCTGCGCCTTTGCAAACAGTGAATCAAACTTGAACTTGTGAGCGCTCAGGTGTCAGTGTGTCCCAGATCCTGTAAAAAGCTCACATTTTGTTATCTCTCTGAAGTTGCTTCCATCACCAGCTAGTTTTGCCTACAGTTTCCGATCGGTTTGAAAACAAATTGTAATCATAAAACCATTCCAACCTGTAAAGAATTTTTGTGAGTTTATTGAACCAAACTGTCGACAATTGCCGGGAAGCAGAATCTCAACGGATAGCGACTATCCGACTATCCGATAGTGCTTCAGAGAACGGCAGTCTCTCATCTGTTCTTATACATGGCAACCAAAGGAGGGGACATCGGTGAGTTACAAGAAATCCTTTGGAGATAAACTAGAGGGGTGGGAGAAAGCAAGGGGGGAGGGACCCCTGGGATTGGATAAGAAATAAAATGGTGGACACATACCTAGGTGGGTGCAGGGACAATGAATATGATAACAATGAAGGAATTTGTGGCATCAGTCCTGGCGCCCAGGCACTTTAGGTTGTGCCCCAAGGGGTCCAGAAAAAGGGAAGTTACAAGTTACCCAGACATTTCAAGGATATGTTATCATAGATGCAAAAAGACAGGCTCAGTTCAGGTAAAGGTGGACCTCCACAGTGAAGATATCGGCCTAGGAGGTGACTACCCGCCATAAACTGCGTTTAGTTCAAGTTTCATTTCAGACCATCTTCTGTGGTGACTGTAGGCCTCTGAGTCTGCAAGACCGCCATGCAGGCTGCCCCTGAGCCTGCCAAGTCAGCGTGTGGCCCCTCTCGTCCCCAAAGTCTTGGCCAAATATGGTGATGGAAGATGATTTGACTTCTGGTGGTAGGCATACATCATAGAAATGGACTCTTGAAACATATTTGATCTTATTAACCAATGTCACCCCAATACGTTTAATTTTAAAAAAGAAAAAACAAACAAACCCCAATCATGTTTCATCAACTTCCTGTTGAGGAGCGGAGGCGACATTCCATTGATTGGCACGGAGGGGCTGGCCTCTCTGAGTCATGTTAATTGTGTGGAAGTTCATCCCGCCCTTTAGCGGAGAGGAGGGGTTTGGACCCTCTCCAGCCCACCGTAACCTGAGAGGACACTTGGGTACCCGTGTCCCCAGGGGGGAAAGTGATTCAACCACAAGAGCCGACAGCTGTTGTATAGCTTTGTATTTTAAGCCACTCCTTCCATGTCTGTAGTGCTGACTGGCCTCTTCAGCTACTGTTTGGGCCTGAGTCAGATTCAGGTTACAGTTTTTAGGAAACAGCCCATTTTGTCCAAGGTTCATAATAGTCACTTATTCTTTTTAAAAAGTTCCAACTGTCTGTAGTTGTGTTCCTGATGTCATTGCTGGTCCCTTTTGCTGATTGTCTCTGGTTTTTATTTTCTTCCCTTAATTTCTGTTTATTTCCTTCTACTTTTTTTGGGGGGTTACTCATTTGCTCTTGTTTTCTCTCTCTCTTTCCCTCCCTCTCCTTCCCTCCCTCCCTCTCTCTCTCTCTCTCTCTCTCTCTCTCTCTCTTGTTAATCCTCACCCAAGGGTATTTTTCCATTAAATTTTTATTTTTATTTTTTTTAGAGTGAGTGGAAGGTTGGGGGAGAGACACAGAGAGAGAGAGAGGCATCAGTGTGAGAGAGACACATATTGTAGATTGGCTGCCTCCCGAAAGGCATCAGGGCTGAGATTGAACCTGCAATCGAGGTATGTGCCCTTGTTCAGGATTGAACTTGGGACCCTTTAGTCCCTGGTTCCATGCTCTAGCCACTGAGCCAAACTGGCTAGGGCTCATTTGCTTTTTTTCTAATTTCTTGCATTAAATGCTGAATTTATTAATTTTGAGCTACAATATCCCTTTAGTCACTTTAGCTGCATTCCCCAAGTGCCTTTATTGAAGTTAGTTCCAAGCATTTTCTAGGTTCTAATATGATTTCATCTTTGACCCACCAGTTATTTAACCATGTGCTTTACGTTTTTAAATATATGTTTTTTTTTGGGGGGGGGTTGAAAATATGCATAAAATAGACAAACCTCTGGCTAGATAGACTGAGAAAGAGAGATTAAAAATGTTTTCACTTTTTCAAAATTCAGATAAGGATACACATAAAATAAGTTGTATAAAACTGTATGTATGCAAACACATGGATCAGGATGGCATATGTTTATCACCATAACATATGTATTTTATACATATACATAAAATATACATTTATTATCCTAGCCAATTTGGCTCAGTAGATAGAGCATCAGCCTGTGGACTGAAGGGTCCCGGATTCAATTCTGGTCAAGAGCACAGGCCTGGGTTGCGGGCTCCATCCCCAGTAGGGGGTGTGCAGGAAGCAGCCAATCAATGATTTCCTCTCATCATTGATGCTTCTATTTCTCTCTTCCTCTCCCTTCCTCTCTGAAGTCAATAAAATATATATTTGCATGGAACATGGCTGGATCATCCTGGTGACTTGCTTCCTTGATCATGCTGCTTGCCTGCCTGACCTCATAGCACAGTGCCCTCATGTTTTTCAAATGCCCGACTCATTGCCGTGGTCAGGGTGTTCCCCTAAACCGGGCCATCTTCCCGGGTCACCAGCGGGACATCTTAGCGATGGGCTCCTGCGGTATGGGAGGCACATCCTTACCCATAAGCCACTGGGGCTCTTTGACTGCAGGGCGGTGCTGAGTCCCAAGCCCTATGTCCCCACCTGTTGGGTTGGGTCCCTCATGGTAGTAACTGTCAGTTCTGGGCCTCCGGGGGGCGGAATGCAAGATGGGGTTGGGTGTGCAAGAGATTTACTGGGGGGAGAGGCCCGGAGGGGTAGGGGAGAGGAAGCAGAAATGTGCCGAGGGGATCTTCGGACCAGGATGCAAGTTGAACCCCTGTGAGAAGAGTGCAAGAAGGCCCCTTCCTGATTTGGCTCAGTGGGTAGAGCATTGGCCTGGGGACTGGAGGGTCCCAGGTTCGATTCCAGTCAAGGGCACATGCCCAGGTTGCAGGCTCGATCCCCATTAAGGGGAGTACAGGAGGCAGCCGATCAATGATTCTCTCTCATTATTGATTTTTCTATTTCTCTGTCTCTCTCTCTCCCCGCCTTTCTCTCTGAAATAAATAAGAAGAGAAAAAGAGTGCAAGAAGGAAGGGTTGCCTTAGACAGAGCTGCAGAGAAGGTCCTAGGTAGTCTCCCCAAGGCTGGTGGGGAGTCTCCGAGGAAGTGCTGTCTGTTGGGGGGTCCTGTGTTGGGCCTGGCTGCCCAGGGCTAGTCCCTGCTGTGGTTAGTCATGGGTTCGAGCAGCCCCGGGCGACTGTGGACCCCTGTGAGGGCGGCAGTGGGTGCAATGGGGTAGGCAGCAGGCTCCCGCCCCGGCTCTCTCGCAGGCGGCCTGGCTCGGCCACCACAGATCTGCTCCTCTGCCTCGTCCCCAGCCTGTCTCCCTCAGGGAGGTCAGAGGGACAAACCGCAGTCCCCAGGGCTTCCCTTGGTCACCCCTGGGACTCATGATCTCCCTTCTTGACCTTCTTTGTTCAGTTGCACTCACGCCCGGCCATCCTCTCTGCAGGTCCTGGTGACTTACCTGGTGTGACACACACCTGCATTCCTGAGGGCTGAGCCACCGTTCACCTTGTATGTGGGTTACTGGCGTGGCCTGCATTTTTCTCCCTCTTCCTTGTGTCAAGAAGCCCTGCCTCCTGCTGGTCAGGGTCCATTCACGCCTCCTAGGATGGCGACTTCTCCTCCTCTCGCCTGGTGGTCCCTGACACAGGGAGCTCCAAATGCCCAGGTGGCGGCTGGAGCTTGCGCTAGTCCCTGGCAAGAGCATATCCTGTTTGGGGTCCAGAAACTAACCCTGCAGGGCCCAACGTTGTGGGAACGGGAAGTAAAAAGTCCCCCCCCCACCCCCATGGTCACTGGGAGTGACAGTCAGGGGACCACTCTTGCTTCCACTCTTGGTTCCTGGATTCCCATCCTGTTGGGGGCACATATTGTCTCCTCGGTGCTGCGTCAGCTGCCCTGTGGGACTCTCCAGCACCCTGTGCCTGGCTCTTCTGGATGGAGTGGCCTGGGGTCTGGGCAGTGGACGCCTTGGTCCTGGGCCCCCTCCCACACCCCTCTCACTGCGAAGTGGGCCCCTGGTGAGATGCTGTGGATGTGGGATTTTATGCCTGTAGATCGGGCATCCGTGAGCCTTTGATGGCAGGAATGGGAAACCCCTCCCAGGAAGAGGTATCAAATATAGTCTCAATGTTTGGATGCCATTGGAGGTACTCTCAGGGGAAAAAAAAAAAAATTTTTTTTTTCTTCATGTCATTAAAGAATAGAGGGAATAATCAGGATTCTAATAAACCAAAATGGAAATGATGAGGAAGATAAACTGACGGTGAGGAGTCTGCAGTTTTGGCTGGAAATGTGGTTATTTCATTTTAGTGTAGGCCTGGGAGAGTTTGGAACAGTGTAGGGCTCCAAAAAAAGTCTGACTATTGAATTAAGGCAATAAAATGAAAAGAGGGAAGCTTGCCCAATAGGGTTTTACCATTCCCCCCCCCCCTCTTCCTTCTCGATGAAAAACATTGTTTTAATGGCAACTCTTTTATTGATACGCAGAGCAGAAGAGACAGGTTCTGTAGAGCATGAAGGCATTACCGTACCCAAGCTCGGGGCTAGCTGATGTAACAAGCTAGCCTGAGAGATTACAGGCAACGTGAACATGATGTTTGCCATGTTCTCACCGGCACATCCTCTCACTGGAACTTTCTTTGGAAAGATGTAGGATCCTGAGGGGCACAGGACTGTTGCATGGAGAAAGGTAGCAAGAGCAAGGAGGGGAGCATCTCAAAGGGTCCAGAGGCTCATAGGAGGTGGTTGGGACTGTCAGTTCTCAGTTCTATAAAGTGCTGCCCGTCTGTTCCCTACGACCCTGGCCGTGACGTCTGTCTTCTCTCCTTGGTCCTCTGCACTCATGTGCCCTGGCTGGAGGCCCGACTTCTGTGAGTGCCTGTGACAGCTTCATGCTCTGCTGTGCCCAAGCAAGGATCATTCTTTGTGGATTGCAAATGTCTCTTTTGAGGGAGGACTCATTCCAGACTGGGCCACAGCATCTCTTGTGAAACAGCGTTAGACACTCGCCACTGCTCAACCACTTGGGGGTGGGCGGGCGGGGGGAGGACGTGGATTGCACAGCCTGCAGTACTGCTTATGTCTAACCATGGCGCAACCTCCTCCTGCAGGCACACCCATGGGTATTTCAAAGACGTGTCATGGTTCTCTTTGTATTGAACACTTGATATGGTGAGCCAGGAGAGCAAGAACGAACAGACAAGGGCTTGATTCCATTTTCTTGATGGATTAAAAATAATAATAATTTTACTTTTTTGGGGGAACAGTTTTAGGCTCACAGAAAAATTAAGAGGAAGGCAGAGAGATTTCCCATGTCCCTCCTGCCTCCACTTATACATGGACGCCCCCATGATCAACGTCTGGCACAGATGGGCACATTCGTTACAAATGCTGCACCTCATGTACACATCATTATCACCCAAAGCCCATAGCTCATGTGTCTTAGGGTTCACTCCTGGTGGGGTACATAATGACATGTGCCCACCTTTCCTGTATCATACAGAATACTGCCACTGGCCTAAGAAAATCCTCTGTGCTCTGCATGTTTACCATAGTCTTGCCAGGATGTCATAGAGTTGGGATCATACAGTAGATTAGGCTTTTCAGATTGGCTTCTTTCACTTAGTAATATGCATGTCAGGGTCCTCCATGTCTTTTTGTGGTTTGGTAGCGCATTTCTTTTTTATTTATTTATTTTTAAATATATTTGATTTTTTTTACAGAGAGGAAGGGAGACTTAGAAACATTGATCAGCTGCCAAGGTACAAAACCAAGGTACATGCCCTTACCTGGAATCGAACCTGGGACCCTTAAGTTTGCAGGCCAACGCTCTATCCACTGAGCCAAACCGGTTTAGGCAGGTAGTGCATTTCTTTTTAGTGCTGAATAATATTCCATCCTCAGGATATACCACAGTTTATGACATCTTGGTTGTTTCCAAGCTTTGCCGACTGTGAGTAAAGCTGCTACAAACATATGTGTGTCGGTTTTGTGTAAACATGTTACCTATGTTTTCAACTCCTTTGGGTGGATACCAAGCACTGGGATTGCCGGATTGTACTGTGCGTGTTTGGTTTTGTGAGAAATGCCAAAATGTCTTCCCCTTTTTCGTTGTTGTTTTTTCTTTCCCCCCCAAAAAAAATTTCTTCCAGAGTGGTTGTACCATTTTGCATCCCAGCCAGCCACGAATGTGTGTTCTGGTTGCTTTCCATGAATTTTAATACAACATTCTAAAGAGTGCGCCATGTTTAGAAGTACAGATTCCCTAAAAGGCAGAGTGCTTATTGTGAAACCACACTTCCCACTTCCGGTGGAGCAGGGTGAGGGCCCACAAGTATATGCATGGGGAGAGTTGGGGTTCAGAAGAGTCAGGGACATTGCTTCTGAGTATCTCCTGATTTCTCTCAGGGACCCCAGCTGCCTTGACTTCCCCCGCTTTGAGATCTCCCTCCCAGGGGTGCATCTGAGGCCAGAGCTGGGACCTGGCCGTAGGGCGGCCTTGTCCTGCAGCCACTGCGATGCCTGTTAGGATGAGGACCAGGGGTGGGGGGTGACTTGGGGGGGTGAGAGGGTGAGGGAGCATCGCAGAGGGAAAGGCCCAGGTGGGCAGACTTCCATTAGGTCCCCAATTCCCAATCCCCACGACAACCATTCTTAGGGAAGGCTTCTCAGAAAGGGGTGACCTTGCACATAATGGGCAGGGGGTGTGCAGGAGGCAGCTGGTCAATGTTTCTCTCTCATTGATGTTTCTAGCTCGCTCTCTCTCTCCCTTCCTTTCTGTAAAATATTAATATATTTTTTTTTAAAAAAAAGGGGTGACCAAACAGCTTTCAGAAACAGTTAGCTCTCCCCACCCATCCTTATGGCCCCGCAGCCAGGCTCCGGCCTCCGTTCCCCTCTCTTCTGGGAAAAGATGCTCTGCCTCCCCGGACACCCCCGCCCAGGTCTCGCCGGAAGTCCTGGGGGAAGGGCGTGAGTTGTAGAGCATCAGTCTCCAGGGAAACCGGGGTGTCTGATCAGCGGAACCGAACGGAGGCCCCTGACCCCAGCCCCCCGCCCCGCGCGCCTCCCCCGGAGCCGGAGCCGCCGGAGCCGCCGGAGCCGTTGCGGGTCGCCCTCCCCTCCCTGCGCTGCGTCTCGCGGACGGGCCTGGTCTTGGCTGTCCTAGCGGAGGCTGCTGCCTTAGGTCCCTGCAGTCTGGACCGGACCGGATCTGGCAGACCCCCCCCTTCCCCCTCTCCCCTCCACGTCTGGGAGGCTCGGAGGAGCCGTCGAGGACCAGCCCTGCCTCCCGCCGCCCCGATGGACTCCTTGTACCAGGACCTCTTCTGGTACCTGGACCACAATGAGGACGGCACCCTGGACATCCGGGAGCTGGAGGAGACCCTGGGCGACCTGGGCTTCAGCTCTTCCCTGCAGCCGGGGAAGGTGGGCCTGGGAGGGGGTGGGCGGGGGTGGGGAGGGGGGCGTAGAGATGTCGGGACTGGGGTTATTTGCTTTCTTGATGATTCCTTATTTACTCTTTATTTCAACATGAACATTTGTGTCCTAGTTCCTTGGGGTTGGGGTCAGCCTTTGATTCTTTGATTTCCAGCCGGTCCTCGTTTCTAACTCTGCGCTTTAGTCCGTTAGTTTCCCCTCTCAGCTTCCGTGGCATCCCCTGACGGTCAGGCCTTTTCCCTCCGATCCCAGAGCTGCAGGTCTGACCCTCATGCCGGCCGCCACCCCCAGGCATCGTCTTCCCAGGAGAGCAAGCGTGTGGGCTGGCCCTGGCCCGTGTGGCTCAGTGGATAGAGCGTCGGCCTGCGGACTGAAGGGTCCCAGGTTCTTTTCTGGTCAAGGGCATGTACCTTGGTTGTGGGCACATCCCCGGTCGGGGGTGTGCAGGAGGCAGTTGTGGACGTTTCTCTTTTATTGATGTTTCTCTTTATCCCTTTCCTCTCTGTAAAAAAAAAAAAATCAATAAAATATTTTTTAAAAAAAGAGTCTGTGAGCCTCGGGTGGGTGACTGTGAGGGTCTTCCCAGGCAGGAAGTGTACATTTTGGGTGGCAGTAAAAGAGGGCTTACATGACATATCAAACACCATATTTCCTATTGCTTTCTCTGCAGCAGTGATTTCTACTCCTAGAGATAATTTGTGACAGCTCTTTATAAGGAAAGTGTGATTTGATGTTGGAAATCCAAGGGGAAACATACTGTTTTAGACGTTTGAATCCCAAGTGTTTGTCTTATACCTGGGGACTTATGAAATGCATGTCTTATCGGAAAACAGCCAATCTACTTGAAGTGTGTGGGCAAATAATTTAGTATTTTAACCCATGTTAAAAGACTTCTATTTTCTTTTCTTTCTTTCTTTTTTATAGAAAATCTTTGTTACTGGTGATATCGACAAAGATGGGAAGCTGGATTTTCAAGAATTTATGCAGTACCTTAAAGACCATGAGAAAAAAATGAAATTGGCATTTAAGAGCTTGGACAAAAATAGTGATGGTGTGTGTTTTATTTTCTATTCATCATCAGCTCTGAGGAAGCATGTATACTCCCAAGAGTCTAAAACAATGTGTATTTTTTCCCCCTTAGGTGATAAATGGTAACTATTATTTTTAATCCTCACCTTAGGTATGTTTTTATTTATTTGAGAGAGAGAGAGAGAGCGACACAGAGAGAGAGAGATTGATCAGTTGCCTCCTTTATGCACCCCTATTGGGGATCGAACCTGCAACCCAGGTATGTGACCTGACCAGGAATTGAACCCTTTTGGTGTGCGGGACAGTGCTCCAACCAACTGAGCCACCTGGACGGGGTTCTCATTATTACTAGTGTTAATACCCTGTTTCCCCGAAAATAAGACAGTGTCTTATATTAATTTTTGCTCCCAAAGATGCGCTAGGTCTTATTTTCAGTGGACGTCTTATCTTTCCATGCGCTAGGTCTTATTTTCGGAGAATGTCTTGTTTTCGGGGAAACATGGGTACTTGTTTCTTAGTCATGTGATTTTTACATAGAATCCATGTTTTTCTGTGGTAAGAAAACTTATTATTTGTCCAATGAGTTAAGAAACTGTAAGTTTGGCCAAAACCAGTTTGGCTCAGTGGATAGAGCGTCTGCCTGCGGATTGAAAGGTCCCTCCCTGGTTCGATTCTGGTCAAGGGCATGTACCTTGGTTGTGGGCACATCTTCAGTAGGGGGGTGTGCAGGAGGCAGCTGATCGATGTCTCTCTCTCATCAATGTTTCTAACTCTCTATCGCTCTCTCTTCCTCTCTGTGAAAAATCAATAAAATAGATATTAAAAAAAAAAGAAACTGTAAGTTTGTAAAATGTGGACTATGGAACAATATTCTGATTTGACTTGAAGCTAGGGTTAAACGTAATTATGTTTCCTTGTTCTCTGGGCAAGAGAGGTTTATTTTTCTTTCATATTTAGGCATAAAAACATAATTTAAATGTTAAAAACTTGTCGTTTATTTGACAGGAGGAGGAGGAGGAGGAAGAGGAGCATTCACTTGAGCAGATACTCTCTGATTTTGAGAATTAGAAAGAAAAAAAAGCAGATAGACATTTAAGTGTGTGTGCTTGGACTGGAGTTATGGTTTCTCTATTTGGATTAACAGCTAGAAGGGAGTCCCATTTGTGTCAGGCAAAAAGCAGGAGTGAAATAATGTGTGTGTTTGTTTAATGTATTGATTAGTGTTTGAGTTGCACTATGTCCTTAAGCAAATCTAACCCTCCCCTACATTCTTAAGTTTACCTTAAGCCAGCCAAGGCCTTCCCTGATGAAACGAGGGCATTGCAAATCGTGATTTCTAAGGTCCTTACAGTTCTGACGCCGAGCTGATGCTGTTTTTATTTCTTTTAAAGGAAAAATCGAGGCTTCTGAAATTATCCAGTCTTTCCTGAATTTAGGGATAAAGATTTCTGAAAAACAAGCAAAGAAGATTCTTCAAAGGTAAGCTCTCCAGTGGGTTGGGAGTTGTTTGTTTTTCTTGGATGGTCACGCTCCTGTCCTGCTTCCGAGAGCGCCCGTGTCTGTGTGGGTGAGACCTGTGCTTGCCCCTCGCTGTTCCTCACTGCAGCCGCGTGATGACGTTCTC
The DNA here is from genome assembly GCF_014108245.1 of Pipistrellus kuhlii. Classification (NCBI taxonomy): domain Eukaryota; kingdom Metazoa; phylum Chordata; class Mammalia; order Chiroptera; family Vespertilionidae; genus Pipistrellus; species Pipistrellus kuhlii. The sequence goes on from NW_023425523.1 coordinate 5,485,077, forward strand.
TCCTGCTCCTTCCTTTTCATTTGTGTGCACACGTCTTTCTAAAGCATAGAGAGGGGGATGCACCCTCAGGCAGGGCTCGTTCTTCTCTTTAAAACTTGTCCTTTTGTTTAACTGCAGTTGGCATACGATCGTGTATTTGTTTCAGGTGTACATTGGAGCGAGGCAGTATTTTGAGGCCACACAGTATAACCACCCCACTCATTCGTGTCCTTGTCTGCCCGCGTGCAAACTCATCCCAGGAGGATTCCATCCATCCGCCGCCCGCTCCCTTCTGGGGACCATCCTTTTGGTCTCTGTTTTTATGAATCTGGTTGCTTTGTGTTTTTTATTTGAGATTCCACATATAAGAGAAAGACAGACAGGATTCTCTCTCTCTCTCTCTCTCTCTTTATTTATTTATTTATTTATTTATTTAATATTTTTTACTGTTTTCAGAGAGGAAGGGAGAGGGAGAGAGAGAGAAATATCAGGGATGAGAGAATCATTGATTGCCGTCTCACCCCTCCTGGGGATGGAGCCCACAACTTGGGCCTCAGCCCTGACCAGGAATCCAACCAGCGACTTCTTGGTGCATGGGACGGCGCTCCATCCACCGAGCCACACTGGCTGGGCTAGGATTTTAAAAAAATTTAATGAGACGATTAAGTTGGAAAAGAAATGGTCATTCTGTAAAAAAGCCAGCAGTGCTAGTTTTATTTGTAAGTTCTGTCTTGTTCCCCCCCCCCCCCCCCCCCCAGCATTGATAGTGATGGGACGATGACAGTGGACTGGGATGAATGGAGAGACTACTTCTTACTGAATCCTGTGACAAACATCGAGGAGATCGTCCGTTTCTGGAAGCATTCCACCGTGAGTACGCTGCGTGGGCCAATTTGTACGCGTTTGGAGCTGGAAGCCACTGGGATGGTCGCCGCCTGAGAACGCTGGGATGTTTACCGCACGGGTGGCAACCAGGCCCCGGGGGCTCCGGAAGCTGCATGTACATCCCAGGTTCTTACTGTGTCCTTGGAGAGAGCCGGTAACCGCGTCCCTGTGACTCACAGGCAAAGGAAGAGAGTTACAGCTATTGCATCGCTCCTTCCCGGACACTCTTACCCACAAAATCTTTTACACCAAAGTCATTTACATAATAAAGGTGTAAGAACAGTACCACTGGAGAGCTGAGTTTCTCTCAAGCTACCCTGGTCATCTCTAGCAAAGTTTAGAATAGATTGGTGCAATACCGCCTGTTAGCTGGATTTTTTTTTTTTATAGAATCTGTTGCATGCTTTAAAGGACAAGTCAGCTTTATAAAAATATTTAGAGATAGTCTGCATAGGAAATAGGTTTAGGGATATTCACATGCGTAGTTTGTATTTACATACTAGAGGCCCGGTGCATGGGTGGGGTCCCTCGGCCTGGCTGGTGAACAGGGCAGATTGGGGCTGTGGGAGGTTGGCTGGCCTGGTGGAAGGGCTATGGAGAGGTTGGTCTGCCAGCCTGATTGGGCCCGATGAGGGCTGGCCAGCCAGGGGGAGGGTGAGGAGGGGGAGGGAGGATGGCTGGCCATGGGAAGTTGGCTGTGGGTGTGAACTGACCATCAGGGGGCAGCTCCTGCATTGAGCATCTGCCCCCCTCGGTGGTCAATGCGCATCATAGCAACCGGTTGATGGGTCGTTTGGTCGCTCACTAGCTTAGGCTTTCATATACATCTATTTGAAGCCTATATCATGGTGCAAAGCATAACATAGACATAATTAAGAGCTAAAGGGTGCATTTTTGGAGAGCTGACAAGCTAATTTCTTTCTTTAGCTAAAAAGAAGTAAAATACTGCCCTTTCACTCTGACTTAGACACAGAGGAGAAAAATCTGCTCTGAGTCCATTAAGAAAACAAAGTGCGCCTGTTGGTTTTGTAAACTGGTGAACGCTGTCCATGTTCATTTCTGGTGGACTGACGCTCCACACACTCCGCCTAGCGAGAGGAAGCTACTGACCCTCATCTCTGCTCAGATTGGTCCGGTGACCCTCCCGGGGACCAGCCGACCTTCACTAAGAAATAACACCGGCGTCTTTAAAACAGAACTGCTGGGATGATCTGTGGTTAGTGGAAGGAGGCTGTAACCTCTGCCCGCCCCCCCCACCCTGACAGGGTATCGACATAGGCGATAGTTTAACCATCCCGGATGAATTCACGGAAGATGAGAAGACGTCGGGGCAGTGGTGGAGGCAGCTCCTGGCGGGCGGCATCGCCGGCGCCGTCTCCCGCACAAGCACCGCGCCCTTGGACCGTCTCAAAGTCATGATGCAGGTGAACCTCGTGACCTTGTGTCTGTCCGTCCCAAATCCCCACCAAACAACAGGGAATAGGGTGCTTTGGAAAAGGTTATAAGACTCTCCATAGCAGTCTTCTATACCTTTAAAAAAATACCTCTGCACTTTATCGCTGTTAATCCTAAATTCTGTCTGTGGAATGATTTCAGTGTTCTGCCCAACCTCAAATTACTGATACAGCTATGTGTGAACTCTTCATCGTTGGTGTGTCCTACGACTATTCAAGTGTTTAAATATTCAGTCATTACTGTAGGGGGTCTCCTTAAATTGTGTATATGTCATACATTTTCTTTCTTCTTTTTTTAAATTAGTAATTATTCTTTTCCCCTCCAAATACATTTTTATTGATTTCAAAGAGGAAGGGAGAGGGAGAGAGAGATAGAAATATCAATGATGAGAGAGAATCCTTGACCAGCTGCCTCCTGCATGCTCCCTACTGGGGATGGAGCCTGCAACCTGGGTATGTGCCCTTGACCGGAATTGAATCTGAGTCGCTTCCGTCTGCAGGCGATGCTCTATTCACCGAGCCAAACCAGCAAGGGCTGTATGTTATATGTTTTCTAAGCCTCCTATCTTCTGTTTTCATCTTCTTGCAGTATTGGAGAAGAGAGAGGGGTTCGGACTGTTACTACAGGAATAGTAACAACAACACGTCACCGGCATTTTGTAGCGTTTTACTTTTATTTTCAGGTCCACGGTTCACAATCCAAGAAAATGAACATATACAGCGGCTTCCGGCAGATGGTGAAAGAAGGAGGGATCCGCTCCCTCTGGAGGGGAAACGGCACAAATGTTCTTAAAATCGCCCCGGAGACGGCTCTCAAGTTCTCAGCCTACGAACAGGTCATTGTCAGCGCTGTCTTGTCAGGGACAGTGTAATTCTAGGCATTGCTTACACAAACTGATTTTTTTTTTTAATTTCTTTTTAAAAAAATATATTTTATTATTGATTTTTTTACAGAGAGGAAGGGAGAGGGATAGAGAACTAGAAACATTGATGAGAGAGAAACATCGACCAGCTGCCTATTGCACCCCCCCCCCCACTGGGGATGTGCCTGCAACCAATGTACATGCCCTTGACCAGAATCGAACCTGGGACCTTCCAGTTCGCAGGCCGATGCTCTATCCACTGAGCCAAACCGGTTTGGGCTAAAAACTGATTTCTAGGTTGCTAATATTTGCCACTTATGTAACAGTTTTATTTGTCCTAGTAAAAATAAACCCACCTTCAACACAGAAAAACTATGGGGTCACTTTTCAAAAACAGTGAACGCCATTAACTGTGCATCTGAGAAAGAAGGCTGAGATTCTGTCTGATCAAAGGAGCAGCCAGCTCCTCTCCGGGCAACATCTGTGTCCCGCGGGAATCTCCCTTGAAAGCTGCTGTCCAGCCAATGGAATGCACTGCCATTGAAGCCTTGCTTTCCTGCTAAGTATTGTGAATGCAGCGTTTGCATTTTGAAAAACATAACCACACAGTCTGTTCATTGCCTTCTAGAAGCTGATTTGTGTTTGGTATTGTCTTATTCAGCTTGTGCTGCTGTAATGAAGATCCATGTGGTGGGTGGGTCAAACAGCAGATATTTATTTCTCACAGTCTGGAGCTGGGAGTCCAAGAGCAAGGCGCTAACCAGTTTGGGTTCTGGTGAAGGTGCTCTGCCTGGCTTGCAGATGATGATCCTCTTGCCATGACAAAGCCTTTCCTTGGTGCATGCATGTGGGGGGAGAGAGAGAGAGAGGGAAAGAAGAAAAAGGAGAAGGAGGAGGAGGAAGAGGAGGAGGAGGAGAAAGACAGAAAGAAAACTCTCTGGTGTCTCTTCTGATAAGGATTTACCACCCTCATGACCTTGTCTGCCTCTACTGACCTCCCAAAGGTCCCATTTCCAAATACCATCCCAACGGGGGTTACAGCTCCCACACTGCATTTGTGGGGAGGGACACACAATTCCGTCTACAGCAGGTACTAATGTGCACTTACAATTGACTCCCACAGTACAAGAAGATGCTTACCAGGGAAGGACAGAACATAGGGACCTTTGAGAGATTTGTTTCCGGTTCCTTGGCTGGAGCAACCGCACAGACGTTTATTTATCCTATGGAGGTACGTGCTGTCGTGACGTCTGACAGCGTGCGCGGTTTCCGTATTCATGATCCGTGGCTGTGTAGCAGGTACTGCCCAGGTTTAACAGTTCCCAACAGCAAGCATGGCTCCCTCCCCAGCTCAGGGACCTGGGAGTAGCCGGGCGGGGTGCCTGTGGCCCGGGGCACCTCACAGGCTGCCGTCAGGGTGTTGGGCATGGATCTCTTCCAGACTCTCCTGTTTGTGGTCAGGCCTTGCTGGCTGCTGACCGGAGACTGCTGGCTTGTCCCCTCGGCCTTTGCACAGGATGCTTTAGCATCCACACAACGTGGCGGCTGGTGTCCCCAAACTGGTGGTCTCAGGGGTGGCAGAGCCCCCAGGAAGGAGAGTGCATTCTTCGGTCCCTGAGTAAACCGTTGGCCACACAGACTGCCCCTGGGGGAGTGAGGGAGGGGACCCCACAGGGGGTGAGTGTCAGGGAGCAGGCCTGGTGGGGGCTGCCTGGGGGCTGGCTGTCCCCGTGCTGATAGGAACGAGAACACTGTTCCTCTCCAGAGAGTTTCATGGCGGCAGGGGCCACACGACCAGCGTGTTTTGTGTATCCCTTTGCTACCAGGTTCTGAAGACCAGGCTGGCCGTGGCCAGAACGGGGCAGTACACCGGCCTATTCGACTGTGCCAGGAAGATTTTGAAGCATGAAGGCATGGGGGCTTTCTTCAAAGGTTATATCCCCAATATACTGGGCATCATACCTTACGCAGGTATAGACCTTGCTGTGTATGAGGTGAGTTTGTAGCAAACGTTTGGATCTGAAAATGTAGTTATGTAGTTCTTATTGTTTGAATTTGACTGTGTATGGAGAAGTACACGTATTCCAGGGAAGAGTTTGTGACCCAAAGTAGATTCAAGGGTGTTAAATTAAATCTATCTCTATATATCTACATCTATACCTATACCTATACCTATACCTATACATCTATATCTATCATATATCTATATCTATATCTATATCTATCTATATCTATGTCTATCTATATCTATGTCTATAAATATGTCTATATCTATGTCTATATCTATACATATGTCTATATCTATATTTATATCATCTATCAATATGTCTATATCTATATTTATATCTATACATATGTCTATATCTATATCTATAACTATAAATATGTCTATATACCCATATCTATATTTACATCTATAATTATGTCTATATCTATATATCTATAAATATGTCCACATCTATATCTATACCTACATCTATACCTATATCTATACTTATGTCTATGTATCTATACCTATACCTATACCTATACCTATACCTATACCTATACCTATACCTATACCTATACCTATATCTATATCTGTATCTATATCTATCTATCTAAATCTATAGGGATCAACCTCACAACTCTGGCATGTGCCCTGACTGGAAATTGAATCGTGACCTTAGGGTCCATAGTTTGATGCTCATCCACTGAGCCACACTGGCTGGGCATCATTTTCTTCATTTATCAAATCAGAAGGATAACTCTGCCTCAGAGCTTTGCAAAAAGGATTAAATGTGTCCAGTACAAACTGAGATGTAGTCGGTAGTGTTACATTATTTTTATCAACACTCACTGTAGGAAATGTCCTTTAGGTCCAGCAGTTGGTGTGCCACTGACCTTCACCGTTATTTAGCAGACCTCCGGGGTCCGGGTCCGAATCCTCGGTGGCTCCCCCGCCCGTGCAGAGCTGCCCTCCCGGGAGGGGTGGCCGTCTCCCGCGGGGCGAGAGCAGCTGTGAGGGACAGCGGCTATCTCCCCTCTTTTTTCTGTATCCCTCGCAGCTCTTGAAGTCCCACTGGCTGGAACACTTTGCCAAAGACACGGTGAACCCCGGAGTGGCAGTGTTGCTGGGGTGTGGGGCCTTGTCCAGCACCTGCGGGCAGCTGGCCAGCTACCCGCTGGCCTTGGTGAGAACACGCATGCAGGCTCAAGGTGGGTTTTTCCATGAAGATAGTATACCCCCACCTCCCGTTCTGTATTGCCTCCCTGAGGAACCTTCTCACAAAGCCTTTTCCCAACCACTCCCTCTTCGTGAAATTTTACCACCACAGACACAGGGCACATAACACTGTATGTGTATCCGTGTTTCATGTATCAACACTAAGGGTTTTTTTTGTTTTTTGTGTTTTTTTTTTAACTCGTGTTGAGAACACACATTTTAAGAATGTATAAGCTTTGCCCTAGCTGGTTTGGCTCAGTGGCTAAAGCATTGGCCTGTGGACCTGGAGGGTCCTGGGTTCGATTCCTGTCATGGGCACCTACCTTGATTGCAGGCATCTCCCTGGCCAGGCCCTGATCAGGGCATGTACAGGAGGTAGCTAATCGATGTGTCTCTCACATTGATGTTTCTCTCTTTCTTTCCCTCTCTCTTCCACTCTCTGTAAAAATCAATGTAAACATGTCCTCCGGTAAGAATTAAAAAAAACAACAACCCACGAATGTGTAAGTGTTAGTATCTAGGTAGACTTGGGCTCAGATCCTTGCATACAGCCTCTGTGGGTTTTCCTTTTCTCACCTGTAAATGGGCACAGAGACTGGCAGTGCTGTAAGAATCAGCAGCCATCTGTGTTACACACCGGGCGTTTGCCAGCTTCCGGGCCAGTGGTGGCTGCAATTGCTTATGACTGTGGCCGCCACAAAACGTGACCTGTGATCCTCCCCCACGTGACACTCTCTCCTCCCTCGACTTTAATCCCACTTGCCCTCCTGGCTTTTCGGTCACCTCGTGGATTATTCTGTTTTATTTTTATTTTTTAATTTTATTTATTTATTATTATTTTAAAAATATATTTTTTTGATTATTTTTACAGAGAGGAAGAGAGAGGGATAGAGAGTTAGAAACATTGATGAGAGAGAAACATTGATCAACTCCCTCTTGCACACCCCCTACTGGGGATGTGTTCGCAACCAAGGTATATGCCCTTGACTGGAATCGAACCAGAGATGTTTCAGTCCGCAGGCTGACGCTCTATCCACTGACCCAAACCGATTTCGGCTTCTGTTTCCTTATATATATTTTTAAATTTTTATTTGATTTGATTTCAGGGAGGAAGGGAGAGAGAGAAACATCAGTGATGAGAATCATTGATCAGTTGTCTCCTTCATGCCCCCTACTGGGGACTGAGCCTGCAACCTGGCCTGTGCCCTTGACGGGAACCGAACTGTGACCTCATGGTTCATAGGTCAACACTCAATCACTGAGCCACGCCAGCTGGGCGAATTCTCTTAGGATTCGCTGGCTTTTATTGCCCTCTTAGTAAGTTATGCTTTCTGTGCCTCTCTTTTCTCTTTTGCTCTTTCCCTGGCCTATTTCATCCTCCATCGTTTTCTTTATATGGTACCCCCTGGGCAACTACAGCTCGATCCGTAACCTCTCTGCCGAGTCTGGCCTCCGCTCCCCCTTCATATAGAGGGCACTTTCTGGGACTCCCTGGAATAAAACTGACCCTTCCTTCCGTGTCATTCTGAAGCATAACGATGCATACTAACAAGAATAAAGCAGACTTGAGTATTGAATCGGCCTCGTTTCCTTTTTTGTTTTCTAGCCATGATAGTAGGAAGCCCACAGCTGAACATGGTTGGCCTCTTTCGACACATCATTTCCAAAGAAGGGGTACCGGGAATGTACAGAGGCATCACCCCAAACTTCATGAAGGTGCTCCCGGCTGTAGGCATCAGCTACGCGGTTTATGAAAATATGAAACAAGCTTTAGGAGTCACCCAGAAATGACATGCTGAACGTTTTTTTTTTCTCTTTAGCACGATTACACTGAAATTCTCAATAATCTCTAAGAGGGACTTTTTCTCCTAGAATTGCAAGTTGATGGCAAAAGAAGTATTTTTTCCCCCCCACAAAAGGGAAGAGCTTATCAACGATCATTTAAACACTTGGTCTCAATTTTCTATATACAGAAATGTTTTTAAAAGAAAAATCATAGTTTTAATAAGCTCATCCAGTTTTGAAAAAGCCAGAAAATGAATTTTATCTCTTCTCCTTAGTCCTTTCTACAAATCTCTGCCCCGAGTCCTCAGTCTGAAACATGAACCTGCTTGAACTAACTGTGTTTTGCGTGGTGGAATCATAAATCATCCGTCGTTATTGTTGGGTGGTTCAAGTGTATGCCAGCTTGTCTTTTTCTTAAACGCCAAGATGATCAGAAAACCTCAACGTTTAAACTGTTTTATATATTTTGAATGTCTTTGTAGACTCCTTAACATTTCCTTATAGACCTGTTAATCAAAAGTCACCGTATGAAAGACATACCTTCCGGCAGCCAAGTAAGTATAGGATTTCTATCCTTACCTTCCTGTAAGCTGAGTGAGAATGAACGCACGTGGCTGGATTTCAAGGCATGGGGATACCCTCACCTATGGATATCATTTTTGTGATAAAATAATACTTATTCTGTGGCCCATTTTCTCTTTCCCTTGCACTGTAATTTAGTTTCCCTTACACTGACTGTCAGCATATTCCTGTTACGTTACCAACCCAAGACAACTTATTTGAAGGGTTCTGTTGCTATTCTCTCTTGGCTTTGCCAAGTACCAGGACACAAAGCATTTTTATGGAGACCAGCGTTTGAAGAGCCTCTCTCGATTTTTCGTCCTTGGTTTCCTAGGTGAATCAGATTTAACCAGGAAGGTTTCTGAGGACCATTCTTGGTCATCTGAAATGCCTTCATTGCATGAAGTGGGTTGATCCCGGGTGGGAGACAACCCCTGTCCTCCCTTCCTGTTGAATTTCTTTGAACCTGCAATTCTCCACTTGGGCAGCACAAACCTAAGAGAGTAGAACATATTATTAGTAGCAAATATCTTTTTTAAACAAAAGGCCCAATTTATGAACATACACTATCATAATATCTCTTGCCCCAAGTTTTAGAACATGTTATGATATAGAAAATAATTTTTAATATTGATAGCATGTTTTTTTATTTTATTAGAGCTTTTGGGTTTTTTTTTTTTTGGTAGAACTATCTTTTCTGATTTATGTGATTCGGGCCTAGTTTATTAGTTGGAGTTATTCTTACCATTTTTTAAAATTTAGTTTCTAAACTTGTTTGACTTCTAGTAATTGCTATTATAAATTGTCAACATTGTCGTGAAAATCTAGTGACATAATAGGCAATTTACTTTCTTTGAATCTACCTCTTATATTTTACGAACCAAAGAGAAATGTTGGACTTGTCTTTGTGAAACATATTCCAAAATGTAGTTTTCATTATATGAGTTATGACTGATACATGTCTCAGTATTTTTATACTACATATAAGCATGGGACTCTTATTCTTTTGGGTGGTTTGTACTTTGGAGTAATACATAATAATATTAAGGTACATGATTAGCTCTTTTTTTTTACTCATAAAAAATTATGGAATGGACAACTGACATTTCAAGCTACTGAAAAATTATCATTGTTCATGATGAATTTAAATTGTGTGCTATTTAACATTTGTAAGGAGTGAGTGTGATTCAGCTGTGCATCTTGTATCTTTTGAAACAGTGATTTTGTATCTTTTGAAAAGAGCCCCGAGTTGAAGATAGATTATTTCTGGCATTAGTGAATACTTAGTTTCCATTTATATTAAAAATATATATGTATTTGTTTTAAAAATGACTTGTTTCCTTATTTTTAAAAACAGTGTAACTGAAGCAAAAAACAATGGCTGTCTTTTCTGGCCCACGTGGCTCAGTTAGTTGAGTGTCATTCCATACACCAAAAGGTTGCCAGTTCGATTCCAGGTCAGGGTTTGATTCCCGGTTGTGGGCTTGATCCTGGTGGGAGCATGCAGGAGGCAGCCGGTCCGATGTCTCACTCTCACATTGATGTTTCTCTTTCTCTCTCCCTCTACCCTCCTGTCTAAAAAAGAAATCAATAAAAAGTCATTAAAAAAAAAAGGCTGTCTCACACAGCTTATATCACGGGCAGTGGTTTGAAAAATACATTTCATATGTCTTTCTGGAGTCTTAACAAATACTTAGGCCTTTCCTGAAGAGCCACAGTAGTTATTGTCTCTAGCATACATATTGATATAAATTATGTTTTTCTTGAACATAAATTATGTTCCACATTTACTGAGTAGGGTTCCACCCCTGTGGGTGCACAGTACCACCTCTTTGGTGGCTTATCAGTTTGTTCTTCGATCTTCATGTCAGGTCACATGAAAAGCATGTGGCATGTGCTGCATGGTATGGCTCAGCAGTTGAGAGTCTACCTATGAACCAGGAGATCATGGTTGGATTTTCACTCAGGGCACATGCTCAGGTTGTGGGCTCAGTCCCTAGAAGGGGGCGTGCAGGAGGCAGCTGATCAATGGTTCTCTCTGATCCTTGATGTTTCTCTCCCTCTCTGAACTCAATTAAGAAAATTATATATATATCCCTTTCCCTAAACAGGAATTTTGCCGTGGAATATCTTCTGTTCCCATGGAGTTTCTTGTTTGGAGGGAGCACCAAAGGAGTAATGCTATTTGCAGAGGGGAGCAACCAGCAAAAGGATTTGCTAAGTGAAACCGTACTTCATGAGGAGGGATTTGTGGGCGCAGCTGCATGGTTTTTATTTCCGGGAAGGCGCCTGCTGTGTCTGGGGTGTGGACACGGCGTGCTGGGTATTCTCCTGGGAGCACACCTCGTCCGGGATGCAGCCCGGGCCCTGGCCCGCCTTCGCAGGAGCAGGGCTGATGCCCATGAGGCCAGGCCCCAAACCTCCAGGATGGCGGCCTCCCTTATCCGCAGCTTCATGGGCCACGATTCCGGTACCCGCGGCCCATGGGGTAGGAAAACATTCAATGGAAAAGTTCCAGAAATAAGCCATAAATTTCACATCCACTTGGTGCGGGGGAGTGGGATGCAATCTCCCGCTTTCTCTGCAGGACCTGCAGCAGCCCCTGGTCAGCACCTCCGTCTGCGTACATGCCGCACGTTAGCTCCCTGCTCCCACGAGAGTTGCATTCTCCCACGTTAATTACGTGCCCACGTTAGTTGCGTGCCCACGTTAGTTACGTGCTCCCGTTAGTGTGTCCCCACGTTAGTTGCGTGCTCCCATTAATTGCGTACCCACGTTACTTGCATGTCCCGGTTGGTTGCGTGCCCACGTTAGTTGCGTGCCCACGTTATTGCGTGCTCCCATTAGCTGTGTGCTCCCATTAATTGCGTGCCCCCGTTAGCTGCGTGTCCCCGTTAGCTGCGTGCCCACGTTAGTTGCGTGCCCACGTTAGTTGCGTGCCCACGTTAGTTGCGTGCTCCTGCTAGTGCGTGCCCATGTTGGTTACGTGCTCATGTTGGTTACGTGCCCCCGTTAGTTACATGGCCCCGTGGTTGCGTGCCTCACGTTAGCTGCGTGGCTGTCTTGATGGTAAGACTGCCATCCCCAGCCCCCTTGTTTATTTAATAATGTCCCCAAAGTCCGGGCGGAGTGACGCCGGCCACGCGGAGACGCCACAGAGAAGCTGCCAAGCGCTTCCTTCCGTGGAAAGGTCAACGTCCCGATTTCGCGAGGCCTTTTGCCGTCTGGGGGCGCCGTGGTCCTCTGAGGGGTGAGTGCCTACAACACGCCCTTTGGAGAGGGAGCCCGTCCCCAGCGCTGCGGCCCAGGATGTTCCGTTCCTCTTGCTCCATTGTCCGCCCTGGGCCCCCTCTCCCTGTGCCGAGTGGAGAAGCGGGATGTGATCCCGGGCGTGATCCTGGGGGGACGTGATCCTCGGGGGACGTGATCCTGGGGGGACGTGATCCTGGGGGGACGTCCGGGACCCGGGTCCAGCCGTGCTTTCCCGCGCCCCCTGGAGTCCTGGCCGCGCCCCCTGCGCAGGGGACGCGCGGGCCGTGGCGCCCACCTGCCGCCAGGGGGCAGCCGTCCCCCGCGCTGCGGCTGCGGCCCGGGGCGGACACCGGCCTCCGGCCCGGCCTCCTCCTCCTGGAAAATCCCCGGCCGCCTCGCCGGGCTCTGTTCCCGCACACACCGCCGCTGCCCGGGTTCGAGGCGCGGAGCAGGGTGGCTGCTGCCCTCCAGGGGAGGCGGGACAGGCACACACGGTCCTTTCTGTGTCTCACCGAAGAGAAAGGCTTGTTTTTATTTGGGGGGACAACCTGTCAAAAATAGAAACATTCCGTTATTTTACAAGTCAAATTGGAAGCCAATTGAGAAGAAACCTGACTGCGCCCATACAGAGCTCCAGAGGGGAACAGGCGGACCACAGAGACACCGGAGGAGTTTGTTTGCAGAGGGAGGGTCACTGATATTTTTCATGCGCTGACACTATTTTGAGACGTGTACTCAGAATTCAAGCTTGAAGCCTGAGGGTGGGGAAATAAGTATAAAAATAAAAGGAAACCCCACAAGTCAGATGCCCCACAGGACTTGTTTGTGTCTTTCTCTTTTAGGAAATTTATTTTTTTTGAAGGTGTTTTCACTGGTTTGTGTGGCGCTCTCCTTGACATGTTTGTGTTTTAGAAGAATCCAATGTAGGTTTCAGAGGAAGCCAGCTTGCCTGCTTTCTGGAATAATAAACGGATTTAACAGGAAAGTCAGGCAACTCAGTCTGTGTTTTTGAGTTAAGCTGGAGCACCCTTTCGTTCCAGCGAACAAGGTGTTTGGTTTTTTGTGTTTTTTTCATTGCTAAGTTTTTATTTCCCGGCTATGCCGCCTCTTTGGGACAAATATTTCATCAGTGCGCAAGTATGACGTCTACAGGGAGCTCCTTGAGAAATAAGGGCAAGAGCTTCAATTGCGCAGACCCTAACGAATGTGTACATTCCGACCAGAGAGAAGCAGAAAGGGGGAGGGAGGAGAAACGGGCTCCCGCCCTCCTGCCTGCTCCTGGGTGTCTGTCCATCCTGCTGGGGGTGTCTGTCCATCCTGCTCCTGGGTGTCTGTCCATCCTGCTCCTGGGTGTCTGTCCATCCTGCTCCTGGGTGTCCGTCCATCCTGCTCCTGGGTGTCTGTCCATCCTGCTCCAGGGTGTCCGTTCATCCTGCTCCTGGGTGTCTGTCCATCCTGCTCCTGGGTGTCTGTCCATCCTGCTCCAGGGTGTCCGTCCATCCTGCTCCTGGGTGTCTGTCCATCCTGCTCCTGGGTGTCTGTCCATCCTGCTCCTGGGTGTCTGTCCATCCTGCTCCTGGGTGTCTGTCCATCCTGCTCCAGGGGTGTCTGTCCATCCTGCTGGGGGTGTCTGTCCATCCTGCTACTGGGTGTCTGTCCATCCTGCTCCTGGGTGTCTGTCCATTCTGCTCCGGGATTGTCTGTCCATCCTGCTCCTGGGTGTCTGTCCATCCTGCTGGGGGTGTCTGTCCATCCTGCTCCTGGGTGTCTGTCCATCCTGCTCCTGGGGTGTCTGTCCATCCTGCTCCTGGGTGTCTGTCCATCCTGCTCCGGGGTGTCTGTCTCTTCCCCATTGTTTGTTAACTTGTTAAAGGACTGCAAACCGGCCCCCTGTGCACCACAGTCTGGTGCCTTCGGGAGAAAACAAAAGAGAATGGAGGCGATGAAACTGGCCTTTAAAAACAGCTAAACCCCCAGCCCGGCCCCTCCTGGAGACAAGCTTTCAGCTCGCTTCCCTCCCAGATCACACAGAGCTGCTGCCCCGAAAGGAAACACAGAGGGAGGGCAGGCGGGCGCATGTTGGAGGTGGGTCCACCTCTCCCCAAGGCCGGGCTGCCCAGGGTCCAGGACGTTACTTGGCACGTGGTGCCCGGTAAATACTGGGTGACTACCGTCCGGAGGGAGCGAGGAGGAGGGAGCGATGGTGTCCTGGGTGGGCTGGTGACGCAGGATGCTGTAGGAGCGGGTCTGGGCAGCTCAGGCCTCTCTCCTGCCCCTGCCCCTGCCCCTGCCTGGTGAGGCTGAGTCATCACGGTGCCCGTTAGGGAGCGGAGAAGGAAGGAAGCTCGGAGCGCTGGCCTCACCATCGCCGAGGGCGTGGGCTTCAAAGGGGAAGGAATGGCAACCCGTCCAGCAAGGACAGCGCCCTGGGTGTCGCCAGGTCTGAGGTGGTGAGCGAGGTGAGCGCAGGTTCCTAGAGGGGCAGCCAGGGCTCTGGGCCCAGGGGTGGAGCAGGGAGGGGGAGGAGCAGGAGGGCAGGTGTGCCTTCAGAAAGCTGAGCTGGCAGGGAGGAGGGGAGGGGGAGAGCCTGGGGGCAGGCAGGGCCAAAGGCAGGCTGGGTGTTTTCGTTTTTTTTTAAGGGTGGTAGGTTTATTAAATTAAAAAAGAAAATCAGCACAGGGGAGAAGGTAATGCCAGGAGGTAGGGGTGGAATGAAGGAGGTGGGTGTGATTAGGGATAATTGAAATGTAGGTTTGGTGTTTTTTGTTTTTTTGTTGTTGTGTGTGTGTGTGTTTGAAAGTGTAAGGGAGGGAAGAAGAGAGGGGGGGAGGGGCAATGTGTGAATGTGTGAGAGAGACATTGATTGGTTGCCTTCCACTCTTCTCCCTCGGGGCACCCCCCCCCCCCATCTGGGCCAGGATTGAACTTGCCACCCAGGGACGAGCCCTTGACCAGGAGTCAAACCAGAAACCCTTTGGTGCAGAGATGGACACTCTAACCACTGGACACACTGGGTGGGGCTGTAGGTCTGTTTTAGTTTTAAATGTGAAACCTGAATTTAACGTGAATGACACTGTCGGTGAGGCGGGAATGAGGTGGAGGAGGGCGTGCTGGAGGGAGGATGGTTCCCCTTCGCTCTCCGACCCCCCACCTCGCGGGGAGCTCCGGGGCTCCTGATGGGCCCGTGCCTTCGTGCCTGCGTTTCCCCTCTCACAGCGCCACCGGTTGACTCTTCCCCCAATCCAGTTTGCTCCAAGTACGACTCCGGCATTTTGTTTTACACGATCATTGTGAGTAGTAAGTGAGGGGGTATGTGAGAAAGAGCTTTGGAGACTTAAGTAAAACAGCTAAATTTTTATTTCTAAAAACTCATGCTCATATTTGTTGTTGTTATTATTATTATTATTATTATTATTATTTGAAATCTTCACCCGAGGGTATTTTTCCATTGATTCTTAGGGAGAGTGGAAGAGAGAGGGAAAGACAGAGAGAAACAGCGATATGAGAGAGACACATGGATTGGTTGCTTCCTGCACAGGCCCGACAGGGTCCCGGGCCTTGGAGGATCCTGCAACCCACGTCCCTACCTTGGCTGGAATCGAACCCTGGACCCTCTGGTCTGTAGGCCGACGCCCTGTTGACTGAGCTAAACTGGCTAGAGCCATGCTAATATTCTTGGCTTAGAGACCTCACATGTCCACTTTTTTTTTTTATTACCCTAAGTATAAAATCTCAGCAGGAGGGGAAACAAAATTAAATTAGCTTCTTAGCAAAAGGTTTTGTTGCCCAGGTACACACCTCTCAGGGGTAATAAAGCAGTCATTTCCCTGCGGATGGGAAATTACGGTTCCATAATCATTTCCGCATGACATTGAAAGTAGCGGTTAAGCACACAGACACCGAGGACTCTAATGGAGGTGGCACCCCTCTCTCTTTTGTCTCTGCTGCTCTGGTGGCTGAGAAGGTTTAAATGAAAATGGAGCCCTAGCCGGTGTGCTCAGTGGAGACAGAGAGAGAGAGAGAGAGTGAGAGAGAGTGAGAGAGAGAGAGAGAGAGAGAGAGAGAGAGAGGAGCATCAATGATGAGAGTGAATCACTGACTGGCTGCCTCCTGCATGCCCACCACTGGGCGTCGAGCCCACAGTGGGGCCTGTGCCCTGACCAGGAATTGAACCATGACCTCCTGGTTCGTAGGTCGATGCTCAACCACTGAGCCACACCGCCCTGGCTCATCTGTTACTTTGGATTTTGTCACCTAAATAGCCTCTCTTCAGGCCTCATGACTGTGCTCATTGCTCTGACGGCAGCCACAGCCCCTCCTGTTCTTCCTGCTTCGCCGACCTGCCCCCTCCCGTCCTCCTCCCTGTGCTGGGCTCCCACGGGCATTCGCTCTCGGGCCTTCGGGCTCTTCCTCGGGCCTCTGCAGACTCCCCTCTCCCCTCCTAGGACTGTGTGACATCCCTCTCCCTGAGGCCGCCCTGTCCCCTCTGCCCTCACCACGGAGGACTCTGCCACTTCCTGCTCCTGCCGAGAGAGCAGAGGGCTTCGCGGACGGACGAGAGAGGGCCCATCAATGTCTCCACGGTCAGACTGAGCTCCTTCAGGGCGGGAGACGGGGTCTGAACTCAGGCCTGTCTAGGGTTCGAATCGCACTCTAACAAGTCTCCCCTGTGCATAACCGGGTTCCCTACCAGCTTTTATGAAACGGGGTGGTCTTTATTTTATTGTGTGTGTGAGTGTGTGTGTGTGAGAGTGTGTGTGTGTGTGTGTGTGTGTGTGTGTGAGAGTGTGAGTGTGTGTGTGAGTGTGTGTGTGTATGTGTGTGTGAGTGTGTGTGTGTGTGTGTGTGTGTGTGTGACCATGAGGATGGTTTTGCCAGCGCAGGGTCACCAAAATTGCAACTGAAAGGGGCAGAACCAGGGCCAGGTGAGGGCACCGAGGGACCCGTGGGTGCAGTTCTGGGGAGAGGGCACCAAGAAACGTAGTAATAAAGACGGACGCCCTTTTAACACAGTGTTTAAATCACATTCATGCCACAATACCTATGATGAGCAAAATGGCGAAATTTTAAATCAAGGCCGAGTCTGGTCTTGTACTTGCTGCCTCCCCCCCCCCCCCCCCGCCCCCCCCGGCCCTGCAGGGGGAGAAATGACCGCTCCTAACAAGGATCCAGGGCAGGCTCCTGGCTGGTTATAGTCATCCCGCTCAATTGCTCAATTCCCTCGGATTCCTTCACCCTCTTCTGCAGCTTCAGGTCAGCTCCAGCCCAAGGCGATTCGGATGGGATGGTAATTTGCTGTAGCATTCCAAGAATTCCATGCAGGGTGATTCCTGTGGGCAAAGGGGAAATTCTGGGGAAACTCTCAGTTGCTGTTTTGGACAAAAAAGGACAGGCGTTGTGTGGATTAATACAATGACATGTCCTTTTCCTTCCCCTGATGTCTGGTTTAGCTTTTCTGAGGGGGATTGGGTTTGGGGGTGGGAAGAATGGGAGGGAAAATGAAGACCTAAGTTTGTGATTTGGGGGACACCCAGGAAGGGCAGGTCTGGGCGGGCTCTGGGCAGCCAGAGGCAGTGAGGACGAGCCCGCTGGGAATGTGGGTGGGTTGAGCAGGTGCCAGAAGGAAGGGAGGGGAGAGGTGCTGGACAAGGAGGCGGGTAAGCCTGCCCTGCTCCCTCCCCCCCTTCAGGGGCCTTTGATAGGAGCCCCATTTCCAGACAGGGGACCTCGGGATGTGGCCATTCTCTCACCTGCTCCTGAGCGGCTCCATCACCATTCATCCTGGCCGGGCAGGGTCACAGGAGCTGCGTTAGAGAGAGTGTGTGTGTGTGTGTGTGTGTGTGTGTTTGGGGACGGGGTAGGGGTAGAGTCAGGAAAGAGATGACATCCAGTTTGTTTATTACAAAAGTGGAGGAATTTTCCTGTGGAAGGAGAGTGCCGTCAGAGTCCCTGCCCAGCCAGGTGAGCCCGCCCTGAGCCTGAGAGCTGCCCTCCCAGCAGGCACAGGGGTGCGGGCACAGGGGCCCCTGGCCATGCCCTGCATGTCTGGATACGCCGGTTACACTTAGAGTGGTTCTGATTACACAAGTATCCTTAATTAGAGGGTTATGTTGCCAAATTAAGAGAAGAGGGAACAGTTGCCAAAAAAAGTAGAAGAGAGGATTACATCAAGGAAATAATTGCTTAATCACCCCATGTTATTCTACTCTTTTAATAATGGGGATAAGAACACTTAAAAAAATATATATATATACATACATATATATATATATATATATATATATATATATATATATATATATATATTGATTTTTACAGAGAGGAAGGGAGAGAGATAGCTAGAAACGTCTATGAGAGAGAAACATCGACCAGCTGCCTCTTGCACACCCCCTACCGGGGATGTGCCCGCAACCAATGTACATGCCCTTGACCGGAATCGAACCTGGGACCCCTCAGTCCGTAGACCACTGCTCTACCACTGAGCCAACCCGGTTTTGGCAAGAACACTCTTTAAAAAAAACTTTTTATTGATTTCAGAGAAGAAAGGAGACAGGAGAGAGAGAGGGAAACATCAATGAGGAGAGGGAATCATTGATTGGCTGCCTCCTATTGTGCCCTGCACCAGGGATGGGACCTGAAACGGGGGCACGCGCCCTGAGCAGGCATTGAACTGCAGCCTCCTGCTTCATAGGTGGAGACTCGTTCAGGCAGGACACTTAGGATTCGGAGCAGGTGTGCTCGGCTCCTCTCTGAAGTCAGGGGCAGGTCTTAGGCTGAGGATATGGTTATGGAGAGCAGGACCGGAGAGACAGGGCGCTGACTATCCATCTAGAAGTTTCTTTCCAGTGTTCCCATGGATTAAAAACTCTTCTTAGTGAACAGATAACCTATTCTTAGGGTTAACTTACTTCCTAATTAAGATATTCTGTATTGAGACTCCAGGGAGTGTGAGTGGAGGAATTGAGGAAGTAATAATAATGGCTATTGTTTGCTGGGAACTGAGCTGACTGGTTCCCATGAATTATCCCATAAGGAGCTTTTGGCTATCTGGGGCTATTATTCCAATGGGTGTCCGGAAGGTGCCTTGCTCAAGGCTGGAACCCTGTTAATGGGCTGAGTCCAGATCGGAACCTAGGACCCTCTGACTTCAGAGCCAAGGCTTTAGTCTCCTGGAGCACCTCCGGGAAGGGGTGGCGGGGGAAGGGCGTCTGGAAGGCCAGAGGGCAGTGGGAGAAGGAAAGGGAATAATGCTGGTGACGCAGGGAGCTGCCGCTTATTGGGTGCCTATTCTGTGTGACCATCATAAATGTCACATCACTGACCCTCTCAACAAGCCTGCAAGGAGGGCCGGGGAACCCAATTCACAGATGGGAAAAGGGAGGCAGGGGGCGGTTACTTCAGATCCAAGTTGCATGTCCTCAGGGTCCAGAAAGCCGCTCGGAATTCCAGGCAGACCGATCCCACCCGAACTCCGCCACGGGGCCATGCAGTGCTGGGGGTGCCTAGGGAAGGGCGCGCTGCCGTGGCCTCACCGTCATGATTCTGCCAGAAACCGCCTTGGGAAGCAATGGGGACCCAGGGAGCAGGGTTCTATACAGTTCCTTGTTCTACTCTTTGTTGTATTTCTGTATCTAATTAGCCCAAGTCACACTTAGAGTCTAATCTACATATTGCAGGAACCCCTGGTGCAGAGGGGGCCCTGGGCCCTGGAGGGGCGGTGGAGGAGTAACCACAGGAGGAGCCCCTGGTAGTGGCTGCAGGAGAACGGGCTAGACCCGATGCCTGACAACGTTGCCTCGTCTTCCTCAGGCCCCCAGTGTCTCCCGAAACGGCGTGGACACCCCCAGGTTGCCTGGCGTTACTCTGTCTGGGTCATTGGAAGACACCCCGTCCCAAAGCCTCCTTCGCACCAGCTCCTGGGAAGCATGGAGGGTGCCATCGTCTCCTAAAACTCAGTAACCTCCCTGGAGAGAGAGGCTCTGGGCAGCGCAGCGCTTTGTGGG
This sequence comes from Pipistrellus kuhlii, assembly GCF_014108245.1. NCBI lineage: Eukaryota > Metazoa > Chordata > Mammalia > Chiroptera > Vespertilionidae > Pipistrellus > Pipistrellus kuhlii. Next base: position 5,505,064 of record NW_023425523.1, read on the forward strand.
GACTGGCCCAGAGCCCTGGGTCTCAGGAGCTTGTGGCCGGGCTGCAGCAAATAGGCTCCTCCGCAGCGGCTGTGACGGCTCAGCCCGCTCTGGCACAGCGCTCCGCCACCGCCAGGCCTTCCTCCGCTCCAGAGAAAGCCCAGGTGCTCTCGCTGTGCTCCTCGAGTCTCAGGAAGGGGGTGGGGTTCCCCGGCTTCCCCTGGTGTGGAAATGCACACTCAGAGCCAAGAGCGGTGCCAGGCCACACTCGCAGATTCGGTCGTTTAATTAAATGTGCTTTCGGGAAATAAAATTAGGCATGCTAATCAGGCCTTCAGTGCAACCCAAGCCAGGCCGCCTGATGAGAAGGACTCTGCTGACAACTTCATTAAACATGGATGAGGAAGTGAGTCAGGCATCGCAGGGGGAGGAAATCCTGGAGACGGTGGGCAGGAAATAATAGAAATACCAGCAGGGCTTAGAGCTGCGTGAGCGCGCAGCATAGTTCTGAGGACGCGAGTAATTGGCTTTGGCCTGGATGCATGCCATTATAGAGAGTTAACGAGGCCTTTTCAGTTCGCTCATTAAAAAATATTTATGGAGCGATTTTTCCATCCCAGGTACTGCACCAGACAATGGAAAATGGGATGGAAAACAAGATCTAGTGTTGACCCTCTTGGGACTTGCAGAGTCTAGTGGGTTAACATTATCAGGAATTTTTTAGAGAGTTATAAGTTAGTGGACGATTTGGACAAATTACTTGCTAATATTCCTATTTGTAAAATCTGTATTTGAAACACAAAGGCATAAAATGCAAATGTACAGTTTAATGAAAAATCCTATATAATAAAAGCCTAATATGCTAAGTATCTTCCTGTTCGTTTGACCTTTCACCTGGTTGCTACGATGCACACTGACCATCAGGGGGCAGGTGCTTTGACCAGTAGGTTAGCTTGCTGCTGGGGTCCAGCTGATCAGGACTGGGCAAGACTGGCCAGACATGCCCTGTAGCCCTCCTCCTTCCCCCTTCCCCCCTGCAGCCCTACCCCACCCCCATCATGCACTGGTGGGGTCCCTCGGCCTGGCCTGCGGGGATCAGGCCAAAATAAGCAATCTGACGTCCCCTGAGGGATCCCAGATCACAAGAGGGTTCAGTGTAGGCCAAGGAATTGAACCATGACCTCCTGGTTCATAGATTGATGCGCAACTGCTAAGCCATGCCAACTGAGCAGTGTAAGAATTTGTTGGTTAACTTTACTGCTAATGCCGTCTCTGCTGCCAGCCACCTTTGTGATTTTGAACGCACTGATTTCTGAATTCAGGAGGTCCATCACTTGACCATGAGCTTGCCCCAGAGCTGACTTTTAATTAACCTTTGCTATGCCAAACTCCCTCCGTGTTTCCTGCCCTGCATCCTCACTTCTGAACAACCCATTTCACACGGCCTCTCTGCTCCTCTGGTGGCCGTTCGTGTGTCCTCAGACAGTCATTGTCTTTGTACCTTTCCAGCTCCCCAGCATTATTGATGCAGCATTTCTTATGAGACAGTCAACTATTTGATTTTCCATTTTCCCTGGAAAAATATCAGCAGTTTAGGTAACTCTGGGTCTTGCAGGTACAAGTCTGAAGAAAAGCCACACCCCGGGGCGTGGTGGTGGGGCTGGGCAGCTCTCTGGGGGAAGGCTTGGGTTTCTTGGCGAGGAAAGCCCTGCTAGCCAGAGCCTGGGAGTGAATGACAGGCAGGTTGAGGGGAAAAAATCCAATTGTCATTGCCCAGTTATGCTGACCATTTAATTAATGGGTGAGACTTCTTCCCCTTTAAAAAAAAATCAATGGTGCAATGAAATATTGAAGATAGAACAATTCAGATTTCAGCCATGAGGAAATCATCAATAGTTATGGAATAATGGCATGTTGAGTTGAAAGAGACCTCAGAAGTAGTTTCATCTAACCTTCCACTCGGTGGAAACTCTCCTTTACATCATCCTCAACGTGGCCGATCTCTCACGAAACATGGGAAATGTGGACTAGCTCTGGGTCCAGGACGAAAGTGCAACAGAACTGGTAAACAACCACAGGTCTCTGCTATGATTAGTTACATTTATATCAGCATATAAACTATAATATTGGTTAAGAGTTTTGCCTTTTGTTTTAATTTTATTTTTTTTAAAAAATATATATTTTATTGATTTTGTACAGAGAGGAAGGAAGAGAGAGACAGAGTTAGAAACATGCCTGTGAAGGGGGGGATCACGGCTTCAGTAGAAAATTCAACCCCTGCTCGTTGCTACCCTTGACGGTTGTACATACTTTTCATTTTGGATCTTCTCACTGTAACGATGAAATCTTAACTCCCCACTGCGGTCCTTTCTTACATCGGTGGGAGTATCATGCAGGAAATGGAGAGGAAGCAGGAGAGAGACTGCAGGTAGAGAGGTGGCTTACCATTAATTTATACGTAAACACCCAACATTTGGGTTCCTCCATCCTCCCAGCTGCCCCTCTGGGCCACTGATCACCTAGCTGATGAGCAGAGGGTGCCCCTTGCCACTCACTATGCCTGAAAGTGGCTTTGATTTCATTCCAGTCTTCATTCTTTTCCCACAGGAACGTGCCAGATACTTTCAGCAGAAGGGGACTCTTATTTTTTACTTAAAACATTTTTATTAATTTCAGAGAGGAGGGGAGAGGGAGAGAGAGAAACATCAGTGATGAGAGAGAATCATTGATCAGCTTCCTTCTGCCCACCCCCTACTGGGGATTGGGAATCCAACAGTGAACTCCTGGTTCATAGGTCGATGCTCAACCATTGAGCACAATAGCCAGCTAGAAGGGGACTTTTAGAAGTTCTCAACATCATTAGTACCATTGAACTTGACCATGAATGTTTCCTGTCTGTTAAAAAAGCAGTGACTCCCATCCAGCGTGGTATTCCTGGAGCATACCCACAGCCATTTAATTTGTGTTCTTTCTCTTTTCAACTTCAGCTAAATGCGTTCCAATTTGCATGTATTATCAGAAACCTGGATTCCCAGCCAGGGCTTTCCTGATTTACTCTGGAGTGTTGCCACGTCTCTGCCTCATTTGCTTTTTATTAGTAAGATAAGCCCTTCCAATATTGTGTTATGAGTTCCATCTTTGCACGTCTGCTATTGTGTTTACTCTACTCTATTCAAATTCCCTGTTTACTTGACCTGTCTCCAGTTCCTCGTGCTTAGAAATGTAACAGTCCACCACTTTTCTTTGGTTAGGATATTACCAATCAGTAGACTTGCAGTGGCACAGTTGTCTTCTGTAGGGTAAGAAATGCCAGCTGTCAAGCAAACCGCCCAACCTCAGTGGCTTCATATAATAAAGATTCAGTTCTCGCTTCCACCAAGTCCTTAACAAGTGGTTCCACTTAGTGGGTAGCCTTCCCCTGGCCGTTTGGAGATCTAGTTTCCTTCACTTTGTGCCTCTGGCCTCCCCTCTGTCCTGGAATCCTGTCCATTCAGCTAGTAGATAAGGAAGACAGAGGGAGGACAGAGAATCAATCCCACAGGAAGCTTTTATGGGCCAGATCTAGAAGTGGAGTTGCATTGTTTTTGCCCTTGTCACATTGGCCAGAACACAGTCACATAGCTAAACTGAACTGCAAGGGAGTCTGGGAAATGTGGACTAGCTCTGGGTCCAGGACGAAAGTGCAACAGAACTGGTAAACAACCACAGGTCTCTGCTATGATTAGTTACATTTATATCAGCATATAAACTATAATATTGGTTAAGAGTTTTGCCTTTTGTTTTAATTTTCTTTTTAAAAAAAATATATTTTATTGATTTTGTACAGAGAGGAAGGAAGAGAGAGACAGAGTTAGAAACATCAATGAGAGAGAGTCATCGATCAGCTGCCTCTTGCACACCCCCTACTGGGGATATGCCCGCAACCAAGGTACATGCCCTTGACCAGAATCGAACCCGGGACCCTTCAGTCCCCAAGCCGATGCTCTATTCATTGAGCCAAACCGGTTTCGGCTGTTTTAATTTTCTAATGCTCCCACCCCCGCCCCCCGCCCCCCGCCCCGGCCTCCTGGCTGCTTCTTGAACTTCATGTGCTTGTTCTGGCCTTGGTCCTGTTGTGTCCCCATCTCCCCATGGCCCACTCCCTCCTGTCAGCCATATCTCAATTCAAACATCTCCTCAGAGAGTCTTCCCTGAACACCCACCCTGAGGGACTCTCTCAGCAGCTAGGATTGCATCGTCCTATGTTACTTCTTCATGGCACCAGATTTTCTGTTCATGTTTGAAATGCCATGTATACTGCCTGTCTCCCTGGACTGGGTATGGCATCCCCAAGAGCAGGTGCCGTCTGGGTCTTGTCCAGCAGTGGCCCCCAGTGGCCGGAGCTGAGCCAGCAGCTATGAGGAACTCAGGAAGCATTTGTAGAGTAAGCGAAGGGATGATTGAATGATGGTCTTGATAATGACACCTGATTCAGACAGAGATCAGGTTCCACCCGAGTTAAAAGCCCTTTGGTTGAGAAAGCACTCTACTTAGAGCACTGACGATGGAGTTGGGAATCGATAGAACCGTATGGCCTGGCCATTTCTGGGCTGATTTTCTTTGTACTGAAAGGATTGTAGAGTGACGGGTATTTTTCTCTTGGATCTATAGAGTCTGGAACAACTCAAAGGCTGCCGAAGCGCAGAGGGATGTCACAAATGACACCTCTGTGGAGTAAGACAGGCAGACTGAGGTGAGACCAGTTAGCCATGTGCCATAGGCAAACCACCCTGGAGAAAAGGACCCGCCCTCCTCCTCCCTCTTTCCGTGTCGCAGACACCTGGAATGTTATTTGTGAAACATGACATTTCAGAAGCTCTGGTCCTTCTTTCCCAGGAAGGCAGTCACCCCTTTCCTTCTGAAAGTCGCCTACCTCGGCGCTAATGAGCTGCTGAGCGGAGGAGAGCTCTTGTTTACAGAACACAGGGGCTGATGATGAGCCAGAATTAATCAGATTGCTCCTGCGGATCAGAAACCTGGATCTCCACCTCGAGAGCAGGCCCATTTTGGTGTTCAGACACCAGGACGCACTGGACCATCAACTTGGAGAGAGCCTGCTGTCTTTATTGCTAGGGAACAAGACCACTGTCTTTCCTTTCAGAGAGGAAAGGAGAGGAAGAGAGAGACAGAAACATCAATGATAAGAGAATCATTGATGGGCTGACTCCTGCATGCCCCCTACTGGGGATTGAGCCTGCAATCCCAGGCATGTGCCCTTGACTAGAATCGAACGTAGGACCTTTCAATCCGCAGGCGGATGCTCTATCCACTGAGCGAAACCAGCTAGGGCTCTCTCTTTCCTTTCTTCTGCTGGGCCATGTCAGTGCAGCCAATCACGAGGCACTACTCTTCTGGCTGTTGCCATGACTGAATTTTCTGAATAGACACAGGCAACCAAGTTTTAACCACAATGATAAAATACATATGCTTTTAAATTCTATAGGCAAGGGCACGGCAGTGGGAGGGCTTGACACACAGATCATGCTGACCCTTTGATCCTCTGTCATTCCGTTAGAAGAAAGCATATGCCCTCCTTTGCTGTTTCTAAAATAGATTCAGAGGAAGTGAGGAATTAATCTTAACCTTGAACACACTGAGCCCGTATTTCCTATCCAACTGGAGAATGCGCTATCTAGTTTCCTACACTTCGCCCTGGCTAAGTTTAGGTTCTTGGGGGCCAGCTGTTAAGAAGAAAAAGGAGGGGTAAGGGAGCCTGGCTGTCCATGGATGAAGCATTGCGCTGGCGGCCCTCACCAACGCTGGTGTTTCCTCCCAAACAGGATTGGCATAACTCGCTTTCTCGTGTTGCTCCACTTGGCTGTCATGTAGTATGAACACCGGAAGTCAGCCATCGGCAGTGCATGTCTTGCCCATCTTGGTTTTCTGCCGCAGAGCAACGTCTGCCTGGCTCTTTAGAAACTGTTGCTAAGGAAGGAGGCTAGCGTCCCGTCCACTCCCCTGCTTGGCTGCAGCAACATTTAGAGAATTTGTCTTTGAAGATTTCTCTTCATTAGATTAACACTTCTACAATGACTGACTTTGCAGACAAATTCAAATAGTCAATGCTCTTCAACTCTTATTTTTATTTATTTTTAAAGTAACCCTGGAGAAGAAACCTGGGTTCCCCAAGATATGTGATCAGTGCTGGGGCCCCGCCAGCAGGCGAGGGAATCCTAAGGCAGAAGCTGGACGTGGAGGCCACGGGGGCATAGGATACCAAGGAGACAGAACTAAACCTCACATCACCCTGTTTGGCCCCAGGAGATGGCTGGTTAGCCAGTGACGGGTAAGATTCCTCAGGGAAGGAACAACCTAAGACAGGCACAGTCGAAGAGGGGCCATAAGGAGAGAACTTGAGGGTCAACTGAGGTGGGGCACAGACCCTCACCCCCAAAACTTTGCAGGAGCCTGAAATCTCACCCCTGCTGAGGGAGTCTCCTGCCCCCATGGCTGCTTAACTTCCCATGCCTAGCTCAAATTGGGACCCTGGTAAAAGACAGAGTCTTGGCTGACAGCAGCTGCCCTCACACTACAACGAGACTTGTTTGAGTTGTCTTGTAAACATGCTGTGGGGAAGTGGGTTTTTGATATTTAAATCCAGCCTACCATCAGGAATGCTCAGGGCCTACTCAAGAAGGCAAATAATCCTTTCCCCTAATATTTACACGGTAAAATAAGATTGTTTTAGAGTAATAAATTTGACAGTAAAATAGTAGACAAGTTTTCAGGCTAATTTAAATTGGCTAATTAAGCAAATATCCTAGAAAAACTAATTGTACTTGACAAAAAGCTGTTCCTAAAGTGTTAACTAAAATTTTTATTGGCAGTTCATCTCAGGATAAAATCTCACAACAGGGAATGAACCTAAAGGAGTCATAGTGCAAAAAATTAAAATTTAAAAGCTATTAAGACTACATTATAAAATTTTTAAAAGCCCCCTAATATTTAAATCAAAAAAGGGGGAAAGTAGAAGAATATCATGTAAGGAAAAATATCCCAAAAGTAAATTACATCTAGAAAATTTGTACTTTAGAAAATTAATTGTAATGCTATCAGCAAGGCACTCATGAAAAAACACACATGGTGTCAAAACAAGCCAGAGGAAAATTATTTGGGCAAAAAATGAAAAAGGATCCCAAGTCAAATTTATAGAAAATATTTCTTTATTAATTTTTGGTCAAGAATATGTTTGTATATTTTCAGAAAACAACTCTGAGACCTTATGGATTCTGGTAACAGAGAGGAATTGACAGGACTACCCCAACCATGAAGACAGAAGAGAAGCAGTCCAGAGATGGAAGTCACTGACGACGCCTTGCCATACTAGCAGTCAGCAGCTGTGTATCACTGCAGGTTGCCTAGGACCAAACCAGAGAGGGTTGGACCTGCATTACCACCATTTGCCCACCACCCAGAACTGAAATATCATTGCTGACATGTACACATAAGGAACTGTTTGACATTGAAATTGGGTCTCAAAAGAACTGGTGGCCCAGAAAGAAACTCTCTATAGACTGATTCATATGCCTTTCAGCATAACGATATTGCTTGTCTCATTTTTGATTCTAGGACATGATCTCACTCATCTAGGAAAATGGTGAACAACATAGACTGATGAGCAAGAACAGACCCAGAGACAAGGAGCCATGGGTCAGACTGTTGGACCTCAAGGGATGGTGGGATAAAAGGGAGAGATCAACCAAAGGACTTATGTGCACACATATGAGCTTAACCAGTGGTCGAGGACAATAGAGGGGCGGGGGCAGGAGTTGGGGGGGGGATTGGAATAGGGGGTTGAGGACAAATATGTGATACCTTAATCAATAAAGAAATTTATTAAAAAAATTTTTTAAAGTTATTTTATTGATTTTGTACAGAGAGGAAGGGAGAGAGAGAGTTAGAAACATCAATGAGAGAGAGTCATCGATCAGCTGCCTCTTGCACACCCCCCACTGAGGATGTGCCCACAACCAAGGCACATGCCCTTGACCGGAATTGAACCCGGGACCTTTCAGTCCCCAAGCCGACGCTCTATCCATTGAGCCAAACCAGTTTCGGCTCAATAAAGAAATTTTAAAAATTAAAATAAAAATCAATGGAAAAATATTCTAAGATAAGGATTAACAAACAAACAAAACAAAACAAACAGGAGCCACTATGGATCGTTTTATAGTGATGCCCTATTTTTAGGTCCCGGGACTGGCAGTTCCAGAATGTTTCAGTTAAATGCGAGGAACGTAGCCAACAGCCTTTCTCCCAAGTCCTCGTGTCCCCCCATCAGTGGCTTGCGGCCACTTCCTTCTGCTTGACTGAATTGTTAAGCGTGTCCCCTCCTGGTGGGCCGCCCGTGGACTTGTGTGGCTTGGTCGGCCGGTGGCACACACACTCTGCAGCTACAAATTCCTTTGGGCATTTGAAACCAGCGGAGCTCCACCCTTCCTTAATTGCGGTGTTTGCAGTGAATGTCCTTTTGTCCCTCCCAGAGCAATGACCCATTTTCCCCCAGCCCCGGAGCCGATGGGGGTGGGCCGCCAGGTCACGGGGAGAATGGCGCAGAGGGGGGAGAGGTGGGCGCAGCCTGCACACCCGGTGGCCCCGGCAGAGCTCGGTTAATTTTTTTGGACTTTCATGTTACAGATTGCTTTCTGAGACTGGCGCTGCTTTTGAGAAAGATAAGCTGATGTCATCTGTTTCGATTTACATGCTAATAAAATAAACGAAATCAAGCGGAGTCCATAAACTTACCGGACCATCATGGAAATGACTCCTTGGCCAGATGTCGCTCGGCGGCTCGCATGAGTAATGATGAATGTGAATGAGCCGGGGAGGATGCGCCCTGTTTTTATTACTTGCACGTTCCTGGGGCTGCAGAGGGGTTCCCATGCCTGTCTTCTCCCCACTTAGACGAAAACAAACTTGACAGGAAGGGGTACATACCCCGGGTTTAACATGAAATTCATTCAGAAGAATGCGTTTCAGATGTGCATTCTAGCACGAGCTTCCCACGGGTGGGATTGCGTTGGCCCTTGGCACGTGTCCCCAGATCCTTGTCTCACCATCCCCCTGCTCTCCTCGCTTCTCTGCGGGGCTCAGCTAGCGAGGAGATGGAAGTGTGGGAAGCAGGGACAAGCCAAGGGTATCAGCTTCCTATCGCCGCGCTAAGAAATGACCACAAACTTGGTGACTTAAGCGACACCAACGTATTCTCTTACAATTCTGGAGGTCAGAAGCCTGAAATCAGTCTTACAGGACCAGAACCAAGGTGTGGGCAGGGTGGCATCCCTCCCAAAGGCTCCAGGGGGAACCTGCTTCCTTCTTAGTGGCTGCCTGCATTCCTTGGCTGGTGGTCCCATCACCCTGGCCACTGCTCTGTCGTCACTTTGCTTTCTCTGACTCAGACTCTCCTGCCTCCCTCTTCTAAGGACCCTTGAGATGGCACTGGCTCCATCTGAATAATCTAGGGCAGTGGTTGGCAAACTGCGGCTCGTGAGCCAAGCGCCGTTTGCCACTCTGTTGACTAATGAGTTTGCCGACCACTGACCATTAGACTCTCGATTCCAATAATTACAGGCTGTTGGTGTTCCTTGTGATGAAGCCCCTATCCCAGTCTGGAGCGGCAAACTCATTAGTCAACAGAGCGGCAAACAGCAGTTCGCCAGCCACATGTGGCTCTCGAGCCGCAGTTTGCCGACCACTGATCCAGGGTAATCTCTCCATCCTGAACCCAATCACTCCTGCAAAGTCCCCTTTGCCCTGGAAGGCAGCACAGTCACAGGTTGTGGGGATTAGCACGTGGGCCCCTCTGGGCCCATTCTCTGCCTCTAGGGCCTGGTGTGGCTCCTGCCCCCTTAGTCCTTGTGGTCGGGGGTGGCGGTGGCTCACTGTTGTTGCTAACTTCTGGGTGCCGCCGTGTCCGAAGCCTGATCAATCCGCCTCTTTTGTCAGCTGTGTAAGAAATCTGCATCAGGTTCCCTTCATGTGAAATACCAGACTGTGTGTCTTGTTTGCCAGGTTTGAGCCTGACTGATGAGGGGAAGTGCTATCTGGGGAAGATTAGGGAGGGGGGGCTGGGAAGTGGGATTCCCAGAGATCTGGGAGGGTATGTCAGGATCAGCCTAGACCTCATCATTCATTCGGCGAAGCTCTCTCCCTTCTGGGCCAGGATGTGCCAGCGTGGTGACGCTGACAGAAGAACCCCGGTGATTTGAGGTCCACGGGGCCTTGGTTAGTGCAGTTTAGCTCCTCAGGCAGGTGTGGGTAGCTCCCCCCCTCCCCGCTGAAGATTGTGGACTAGGAAAAGGGAATCTTTAAGAGAAGCTGTCACCCTAGCCAGTTTGCCTCAGTGGATAGAGCCCAGGTTCGATTCAGGTCAAGGGCATGTACCATGGTTTTGGGCACATCCCCAGTAGGGGGTGTGTAGGAGGCAGCTGATCGATGTTTCTAATTCTCTATCCCTTTCCCTTCCTCTCTAAAAAATAAAATAAAATAATAAAATAAAATAAATCAATAAAATGAAAAAGAGAGAAGCTGTCAAAAGCATACGTGGGCGTTTCTTGTAGTCTGAATGCTTAGCTTTACATTCTTCCACTTATTTCTGCATGGTCTCGAACAAATCACCTTGTTTCTCAGCCTCAGTTGAATTTACTTTTACAAAAATTTTTATTTACCATTTTTATTAGATTTGTTCCCATTACTGCAGCAGTCTATCTTCAATTATGAAAACTTGAAAGCTCATAGGGAAGAGAAGCCTCACAGCCCGCTTGCTCAGAGACCACTGTTAACATGGGGGATCTTTTCTGTCAGCCTGTCCTCTCTACGCATTTCAATGTCGCTTACATACGAGCCTAACCGATGGTCAAGGACAACAGGGGGTTGGGGGTATGAATAAAGGGGAATGGAGGAATGAGGACAAATATGTGATACCTTAATAAAGAAATTAAAACAAAATAAATACTTCAATGTCGTTGTGATTTTTATCTTTCCAATAACATTCCAACCCCAGTTTCCTGTTATTAAAAGCTCCATATTTTTGGAAATGGTTACTCTCTAATGGAGGTAGACTTGGCATTGTTAGCATACTTTTCTCTTTTGTCTTCCTGAGCCCTTGGCCTGCATCTCTTGGCCTGGGGATGGAAGGGGGTGGTTGTTTAGTGTTGAGAGTAAGACTGAAGTCTTCCTGAGTTTCTGGCGTGTGCGTAGAATGATGCTCAGGAAATAGCTGGAGGATGAGGCTGGAGGATCCAGGCTGGAGTGTTGTCCATGACGTGGCGAAGAGGCTCTTAAGGGCAACGATGAGGCTTGGTCATCTCTGGGGCATCCTCCAGTTTTATAACTAGAGGGAGTGAGAAGGCTCCGAAAAGCTCACTCTCTCCCTGCAGGGCCCTGGGCTCTGCTCACTGGCAGCGCAGAGAAGCCCACGTTTTATCTCTTCGGAGTGAAAACGGCCACAGTGCTTAGCACTCCAGTGTTTGGGCAGACGGGTTTTCCTTGAAGCATCCTGGACACTGAGAAGTCATCACATCACACAATTCATCCACCTCCGAGCAGGGCTGTCGACGTAGGCTGGAAGTATTGGCAAGAAGAGGAGAGTACAGACTAGCCCCCAAAGAGTGAGCTTAATTTAAAAAAGGCCTAAGCTTTGTAGACTGCTGACATCCCTTCCACTGACTTGCCCGAGCCAGAGTCAGTTTCAGATTCCTTGACTCTTGCCTTGAGCATCAGTGTCCTTGGCAGAGCAGCTTGGGAATGACAGGCCCAGCCCAGGCCCGCCAGCGGCCGTTAGCCGTCAGGAAGCCTGGAGCTGGATGTAGCTGCCTGTGGGCACCTTGGGGCCGGACTTATTGCCTCCCCCGAGGTTCCTGGGAGGCTGACGACACACCTTATTGGCAGACGCCCCTGCCTTCCTCGAGGTGCGGAGTGGAAACAGTGTGTGAAGGAAGGGAAAGCATAAGGCCTGGATGATTTCACTTTCAGAAATCAGAAGTTGGAGGAGATTGGAAGGGTGGGAGCATGAAGACGGACAGAAAAAACCACGATGACGCCGTAGAGCAAATATGCACAGGAAGTTTCCTTGTGCTGAGGCACCTCCGGTAGGTCAAGTTCACAGGCGTGTTTTTCAGCTCATGAGCTTCATTTTTCCTTCCCTCCTTCCTTTTATGACAGTGCCTCATGTTTAGTGGACGGATTGAATTCTTTATGCTTTCATGTTTGTTAATATTGGGATATTGAATCATAAGATCAAATGTTAGTATCCACCAGAATTACCCAGAAGGCTTGTTTAGACACAGATAGCTGGACCCCATCCCCGAATTTGGGGTTCAGTAGGGCTGAGGTGGGTGGGAGAATGTTCGGGACTAGCGAGTTCCCCGGTGACACGAAGGCTGCTGGCCCAGGATCCCATTCTGAGCGCTCCCCTTTGGGGGAAAGAAGGCTTCTTTGCTGGGAGAAAGCCTAGAAGAACGCTCTCATTAATAAACAAAAGCGAGACAAGATTTTGAAATGTATTCAGGCATTTAAGATACAATAACGATAAAACCTAAACCAGGCGTTTCCGTCGTCATCAGATACTATGAAGAATGGAGGCGGCACTGCTCTTCAATGCTCTTTATCTGAAGGACGCCCACCAGGCACCTCCTGATGCCCTCGGGGAAGGCGGCTGCCCATCCTTCAGCTTCCTTCTCTTGGCCTTCTGCTTTTATTCCAGAAAACTCTTAGAAAGCACATCTGAAGGCAAGCTGGAAGTGGTCAGACATTCTGAGGTTTTCACCAAAACTGTCCTGTCACATGGGTGGCATTTTGGGGCAGACGGAGGAAGTAGGCACCATCTTACCATGCCCCAAGCTGTCTCATGACAGAGTCACCTGACGATGAATCGGGTGGAAGTGGCGAGAGGACCCAGGGGCTGAGTAACAGCAGCAGCGCCGGGGGAGCTGCATCGTGTAACGAGTGTGAGAAATGACAGGGCTTTCTGTTCGTCCGGAAAGTAGACGCCTCTCCAGAATTCTTTCCTCAGACCCCTGCACTGAGCCCTGGCCTCCTCGTCTCGGTGACGGACAGCTGCCTCTGACCATGATGTCAGTGGATCTTAGACAAGCCTTCCAGCTTCGGAGCGACTAATCCTCTCTGACCTTCAGATTGCACCGTTCCTGCGGAGGCAGTTTCATGAAATATTGATAAAGACGATCGCCCCAGAGCCACGTGCACAGAATGAACGGTGCTTTTTCAATGCGTTAAGCCATCTTCCTGCCTTAAAGACGGTAGGCAGAAAATAGCCATTCCAAGAAACCATTCTTAGGAGGACCGACCGCTCACTTGGTTGGCACTCCCGCTTCAGTATGCGGGACGGATTGCAGACCTCTGTTCTCCGAAGCAGCACAAACCCAGCTCTCCCCCGTGGAACACCCCACAGCCCTGGCGCTGCTGGTGGCTCTGTCGGCTGTGAGCAAGGCGAACTCACCTGGATGACTGCAGTCCCTGGTACCTGATGCGTCTGCCTCTGGTCGTCCTTGTTCTCCACTCTCTTCAGATCAGCTCTTTTCACCTGCTGTCCCCAGGTGCAGAAGTGGACTTGAACCCATTATAGATAGCAAGCCAGATTTTTTCATATATGGGGGGTGGTGGGGACAGAAGTAGGTTCACCATTGTTTGCTTGGAAAATAATCCAATCATTAATAAATACTAATACAGGTACAAACTCTGTTCCACACACTTAGCTACGTACCTACTTTTATCCCACCCAGTATACTTTTTGAAGCCATTGTACATTTTATTTTAAATTGATTTCAGAGAGGAAGGGGGAGAGGGAGAGGGAGAGAGAGAGAGAGGGAGGGAGAAACATCAATGATGGGAGAGAATTCTTGATCGCCTACCTCTTGCACACTCGTATTGGGGATCAAGCCCACACCCAGGCATGCGCCCTGACCATCAGCGGAGCCTTGCTTGACCTGCTGGTTCATAGGCTGATGTTCAGCCCCTGAGCCGTGCTGGTTGGGCTGTGCATTTTATTTTTTAAAGAGTTTATAATTTTTGAACATTAAACATTTTATAACTGGCATCGTGCATCTTAATCCCTTCCGTCCTTTCACCCACCTTCCCAACACCCCCTCCCATCCGGCAACCATCAGGTTTTTCTCTGTATTTATGAATTTATTTCTATTTAGCCTGTTCACTTATTTTGTGTTTTAGATTCCACATCTGTCTTTCTCTGCCTGACTTATTTCATTTAGCACAATACCTCTAAGTCCATCCATGTTGACACATATGGCGACTTCATTATTTTTTATTTCTACATAATATTCCATTATATATATGTGTATATATATATATATATATATATATATATATATATATATATATACACACACACACACACACACACACACACACACACACACATATATGTATATCTGTGATACCTTTTGTATCCAATTTTCTATTGATGGGCACTGAAGTTGCTATAAAGCCAGATTTTGATTAGCAGGTGAAAAAAATTGGCTACCACTAAGTGTAACCATGGCAATAGCCTCACCAGCTAACATTATATAATCCTTACTAGGTGCCAGGACACCCAGGAGGTCCTGGCAGCCTGACAAGGCTGAGTCCACAGTGGGATCTTTTTTGCTGCTGTTGTTAATCCTTACTCAGGGATATTTTTTTTCCCATTGATTTTTTTAGAGAGAGTGGAAGGGAGGGGGAGAGATAGAGAGAAACATTGATGTGAGAGAGACACATTGACCGGCTCCCTCCCGCATGTACCCCAACCGGGGCCGGAGATCGAGCCTGCCGTGGAGCTACATGCCCTTGACCGGAATCAAACATGGGACCCTCAGTCCACAGGCCAACACTCTGTCCACTCAGCCACACCAGCTAGGGCCACAGTGGCGTCTTTGAGCTGATGTCCAATAGATAGCGGGCTGGTCTAGGATTGCTGTTATTTGGGAGCTGGGGGTTTAGCTTGTGACGGTTTTAAGCTAGAGATTGAAATAAAAACCACACGAGATGACATAATGAATTATAATATCCGCGTGAGGAAAAAAAAAAAAAATTCCTTGTTCACATTGTAATAAAAAGACTTGGGAGAACCCATAAGACATTCCATAGAACCTTGCAAATTTGTGGCAGGTTTATAATTAGGATCCTGTGCAGATGGCTCTCTGGTCTGTGTTCCAGCAAATAAAAGAGCATAATAACACGACTGTATTTTAATGAAATCTGTCACCTTTCTCTTCATCGTTGACTATTCTTTCTCATCTGATTACTCATTCATAAATGGACATTTATTGAATGTCTGCTTTGTGCTAGGCTCTACCTTTTACTGAGCAAATTATATTTTTATTGACCAACATAACAAAGACCCTAAAAGACAGAACAATTGCTACATGAGGAAATAACTAGCTGATTTAACTTATTTAAAAAAAAAAAAATCTTGGTCCTGCTTTCTCCTTAATTGCAAGAAAAAGTCTTTTTAAAAATAGTCATGGCATTGTGTGCATTTGTGCTTCTTACTGGATAGAAGCAAGGTCTGGGAAAAGCACAAGAAATAAACATTACATTGGATACAGCCAAGGCCTGGAGCCAGCGATGCCCTCTTTTCAGCCTGATTAGGTTTTCAAGACGACTTCTTACTGAGAAACTGTTCCACTAGGGATCCTGGTGTGTGAGTGTGTGTGTGAGTGTGTGTGTGAGTGTGTGTGTGTATGTGAGTGTGTGTGTGTGTGTGTGTTTGTGTGTGAGTGTGTGTGTATGTGAGTGTGTGTGTGTGTATGTGAGTGTGTGTGTGAGTGTGTGTATATCTGAGTGTGTGTGAGTGTGTGTGTGTGTGTGTGTGAGTGTGTGTGTGAGTGTGTGTGTATATCTGAGTGTGTGTGAGTTTGTGTATGTGAGTGTGTGTGTGTGTATGTGAGTGTGTGTGAGTGTGTGTATATCTGAGTGTGTGTGAGTGTGTGTGTGTGTGTGTGTGTGTGAGTGTGTGTGTGTGAGTGTGTGTGTGTATATCTGAGTGTGTGTGAGTTTGTGTGTGTGAGTGTGTGTGTGTGAGTGTGTGTGAGTTTGTGTGTGTGTGTGTGTATGTGTGTGTGTGTGTGAGTGTGTGTGAGTGTGTGTGTGTGTGTGTGTGTGAGGGGTGGGGGCCTATGTTCACAAGTCCATATCAAAGCCAAGATCTGAGCAATTTGTTTTTATTTCCATTTCTGTGGGAGAGGGACGTGAACCCAGAGCTGGCAGCAGGCACTCAGCAGTAGTTGTCTCTCCTGCGTTCAGTCTGTGAGGCTGAGAACTATCATCACGTTGAGCGGGCTGCGTGCATGGCCTCTGTGCCCAGTGCGGGGACGGCGGGCTTTCTGGCCACACCAGGGAGGCCCTGGGGCGCAGGCATCCCTTTAAAATTAGGTCGTGACTCACTCAAGAATCCCCCCTTTGGGGTGACTGTGACTTTTCCCCATCGGCTGAGGTGTGGCTCTGGGAAGGCAGGCAGCCCCGCGCACATCCTGCGGGCTGTTTGCAGAGAAAACAGCACACACGGGCCAGGACTGGCCGGCCGCCGGGTGTGCGGCATTGGCTGGGTTTTGCGTGTGTGCATCTCGTGTGCGTGCTGAGTGTGTGCAGTGTGCATTGGCTCAGAGGCCTGCTCTCCGAAGCTGTGTTTTCTAAGGACGAGGAGGCGGCTGCAGGCCCCCTGTGGCAGCCGGGTCCCCGAGGTGGGAGGCAGGACGGCAATCACGGCCGGAAAAGCCCAGCCATCCGGGGAGAGCCCCAAACAGGAAAACTGCTGCGTCCGTTCTTCGACATCTCCCCCGTTCTCCCTTTTGTTCCTCAGCGACGCAGACTCGGAGCGGAGCGCTGCTTCTCCCGCAGAGGAAGTCTCGGTCATATCCTGTGTGCCCAGGCGGCAGGCGCTCCCTCTCTCCCTCCCCTTAGCTCAGATCCTGCCGCGGCCTTCGCTGTTCCTGTTACCCCCTCATTTCACTGTCCTGCGGACATCTGCTAGGCCTGCAGGCATCGGCCATCATGGGCGGGGCTGACCTGGGGATGAATGAGCATCATCCCTGCCTTCAGGCAGCTCACCGCTCCATGGAGGAGACAGGCGGACAGGCCCTAGCCATCTAAGGAGGAACATGTCTCTATGGAGACACACTCACAGACTGTGGACAGCAGAGGGAGCAATCCCTGTATGTAGGAGGGTTGAGCCAGGCCCCGCCCAGAGCAGAGGAGCCTTTGAGCTGATGTTGGAGGAAGAGTTGAGATTGCCATCCAAGCAGAGTCCTCTCCTCCGCAGGTGACTCCACTCCGGCAGTCATCCCGTCACTCAGCATGTGGCAGGGCCAGGCTTTCTCTGTCTCTGAGCCAAGCATCTCTGGTTGTGGGATGGAGACCCCTGAAGCACAGGCCTTGGAGTCACAACCGGCACCATGGCTCTAGTTCCCAGACTCTAGGAAACGTGCTTGTGCGCAGCCTCTCTTCCTCCCTTCATAGAATGGGAGACATCTCATAGGATGGGCTGTGCTTTACTGAGATAATGACTGAAGAGGAGGTCGCACCTAGAAAGTCCTGCATACGGACCCCCTCCCTCCCTGCTTCTCTATCCATCAGACAGCGAGGCGGGGCCGCCTGCGGAGCAGTCTGTATTTGCCTCTGATGGCTGGACTCGGTGGCTTCTAATTTCAGTACCTCGTGAGAGACGTAAACTTTAGAGTTTTCACAAACTGGATTACTTCCCAGTAATTGAATTTATGCAACATGGACAAAAGCATAAATAGATTCACTAAGCAATCAAAACAAACATATGCAGCTCATTATAGTCTTATGTTACCATCAACAGGCTGTGTAGCCGTAAGCCGAGCTTTCACCAGTCCCGCCCCACTTGGGAGCTGGTAACTGATTAATGGCCAAGAGTGAGAGTCTGTGTTTCAGTCCAATTCTTTGGCCTCTTAGCCTTTGGTCATCTCCTCCTCCTCCTCCTCCTCCTCCTCCTCCTCCTCCTCCTCCTCCTCCTCCTCCTCCTTTCTCCTCCTCCTCCTTCTCTACCTGGCTCAGATATCTTCCCGGGATGTGTGAGCAAAGTGTGGCTGCTGAGTTTTTATAATCAGCTCCCCATGGCCACTCCTCCGCTGTTCCTCCATCAGCGCTGGGACAGTGAAGCCACCATCTTGGTCACAGTAAGGGGACCATTTTCTATTGGAAACAGCCCCACCATGTTCAGCATAGGCCAGGCGGATACTTCTGCAAGATGCTGTTTATTTTGGGCATTTATCAACTTCCAGAGCTCCGGGCCTCGAGGAT
Source organism: Pipistrellus kuhlii (assembly GCF_014108245.1). Lineage (NCBI taxonomy): Eukaryota > Metazoa > Chordata > Mammalia > Chiroptera > Vespertilionidae > Pipistrellus > Pipistrellus kuhlii. The sequence goes on from NW_023425523.1 coordinate 5,523,358, forward strand.
GTAGTGCTTCCGCCTGAGAAAGCAAACAGAGGAGTTGGCAGAGTTGCTTTGATCCTCACATGTCACCTTCCTTTTGGTTTTTCCCTTGAATCTCCTCAGCTCTCTTTCCTGCTGATGATACCTAAACCTGGCCAACCGTTTTCAGCACTGGATTACAAATGTGTACATACAAGTGCAGAATCTTTGGTATAGAAACTTTAGGTCAGGTTGCATATGTATGGTTTATCTTTGTAGCCATTTTCTTTGTGGAAGTAGTATATGTGATTTTTTTTTTTAACGCCCCTTAGAGTGAGAACAAGGGTGGAGTCTATTTGTAGGTTAATTACTTGTGTTTTTTAATTTAATTAATTAATTAATTTATTTTTTTAGGCATTCAATTAATGTTAATTTCTCTCCTTCTCATCTTTTTTTTTAAAAATAAATTTTTATTGTTCATATTATTAGAAATGTTCCTTCCCCCTCCCCTGCCCCCTCCCATTGCTCTCCTCCACCAGGTTCCCACCCCACCCTCTGCCCTTTCCCCACCCCCTATTGTCCTCATCAATAGGTGCACAGTTTATGTTCAGTCTCTTCCCACATCCCCCTCTCCTCTTTTCCCCAAGAATTGTCAGTTCACTCCCCTTCCATACCTCTGATTCTATTATATTCAATAGTTAATATTGTTCATCAGATTTTTTTTTTAATTTCCTTGGTTTTTAGGTTCACTTGTTGATAGTTACGTATTTGTTGTTCATAATTTTTATCTTTATTTACTTTCTCTTCTGAAAGAACCCCCTTCAGCAATTCATATAATTCTGGTTTGGTGGTGATGAACTCCTTTAGCTTTTTTTTTATTAGTGAAGCTCTTTATCTGGCCTTCGATTCTGAGTGATAGCTTTGCAGGATAGATTGTCTTTGGCTGTAGGTTCTTACTATTCATCACCTTGAATATTTCTTGCCATTCCTGTCAGGTCTGCATGGTTTCTGTTGAGAAATCAGTTGACAATAGTATAGGTGCTCCTTCATAGGTAACTACCTGATTTGCTCTTGCTGCTTTTAATATTCTCTCTTTGTCTTTTGCTCTTGGAATATTAATTATGATTAGTCTTGGTGTGGTCCTCTTTGGATTCCTTTTGTTTGGAGTTCTGTGCAGTTCCTGGACTTGTAAGTCTAATTCTTTCCCCAGGTGGGGGAAGTTTTCTGTCACTATTTCTTTCAGTATGTTTTCGATATCTTGCTCTCTCTCATCTTCTGGGACCCCCATAATTCTGATGTTGGTTCGCTTGAGGTTGTCCCAGAAGTTTCTTATATTATCTTCAATTTTCTGGATTCTTTTGCCTTCTTGCTTCTGCGGAGGAGTGTCTTCTGGCTCTTTATGTTCCAAATCTTTGACTTGATTCTTGTGATCTTCCATTCTGTTTTTAGGACTTTGTATAATATTTTTTATTTCAGACAATGTATTCTTTATTTCTTGTTGATCCCTTATCATTTCTTGTTGATTCCTTATTAATTCTAGTTGATCCCTTTTCATATCCTCATAGGTCTTATCGATCTTTTCTAGGAAATTCTTGAAAAACCTTATAAGCATAGATTTGAACTCTATATCCAGTCGTTTTTTTGTCCTCCATTTCTTTTGTTTGTGATCTATTTCATCTCGACATTTTTGCAGCTTCCATGATGGGGCAGGATTTTCCTGAGTCTCAGGGTCCTTCAGTACTCCTTGCAAGTGCCTCTGAGAGAAAGGTGCCCTCGATTTTCGCCTGCTACTAAACAGTCGAGGCTCTCCCCCAATGAGTCCGGTATTGGGGTTCAGTTCAGTTGGAAGTGGAGTTGGAGGTGGCGTTCAGAGCAGTCTGGAGCCCCTGTCTCCTTCCCGCCAGGGCAATCCTCTGGCACAGCCAACCGTCCCTTCCCTGCACACAATGTGCGCGCCGCCGGGACTTCCTTTCGCCGCTCCCCCGGGGTTTTGCCTTACAGCCCAGCTTGGGTCCCCGGGGTCTGGCCTAGAACTGGGGTTCAGAGCAGTCGGAACTGGGGCACAGCACAGTCGGAGCTTTTATCTCCTTCCTGCTAGGGAACACCAGCCAGGCATTCAGCCGTCCCACCTCTCCAGCTCTGTCCTCTCTGCGCGCACCGCGTGTCTCTGTACCTTAGGCTTTTACAGCTCCTCCACTCTTCCTTCTGGTTTTCTCCTTGTTTCTCGTTGTAGAATTTCCAGTCAGTCGACTTTCCTGTAGTTCTGGGTAATGTCCATTTTATATTTTAGTTGTATTTTATTGAAATTGTTGTGTGCGGCTGTGGCGAGGTATTTACCTGTGCAGCCATCTTGTATTCTCCTCTCAAAATAATCTAATTACTTGTGTTTTTAAAAATATATTTCTTTACTTATGAACCAGGAGGTCACAGTTCAGGCACACGCCCAGGTTGTGGGCTCGATCCCCAGCAGGGGGCATGCAGGAGGCAGCTGATCAATGGTTCTCTCTCATCATTGATGTGTCTATCTCTCCCTCTCTTCCTCTCTGAAATCAACAAAAACATACATATTTTAAAAAGTGAGCGCAGTGGGAATAGGAGGTGTGACTCAGAGCACTGAGGCTGCCTCCTGAAACCCGAGTGAACCACCTTTCCATGTCAAACAGCTCCTCTCTCTGATCAGCACCCACGTTAAGGAAGCGGCGAGATTTGTTTTACAAATGGTGGCTTTCTTTTTCCATGTGAGGGTTTGTTTCCTGACCCGAGCGTGCTCACACGTGGACGCCGCTGGCTGTGTCTGGGCTCATTGAACTGCTCCGTGTTACGTTTAAAGCGTTGTGCCGGTTTCCATGGAAATAAAGGTGAGGGGCTCCGAACCGGCTAGCTTTGGATTACATTATACTGCCATTAGGAAAGACCGCCCGAGAGGAGACTCCAAGCCCCGGGAAGATTAGGGCCTGTTTGTCGGGAAAGGAAAAACTGGCACTTGCTGGGCACCTGCTCTGTCCCCATGGGTTTCATCAGCGCTCTCTCCGATCACCTCACGTCTCCCCAGGGAGAGAGGAGGGACCCCAGGCCTGCACCTCTGCCTGGGTGTTAGGGAGCACAGAGGTACTGTGTGTGTGTGTGTGTGTGTGTGTGTGACAGTGGACGGAAAAAGACACACGTTTTCCTCTTAGTCTGATGTCCCTTCCTGCCCCATCTCAAGTCTCCTGGGGACAGGCTTCTCGCTGTCCTCATTTCAGCGCTTGGCAGAATCCCTACTCAGCACTGATGCCTGCAGGCATTTAATGTTGGTTTCGGGTCTACTTGGGCAAAGTGCCCGCATGTGGTTATTCAAGGCCCCGCCCACTCTACTTCTGCAGGTACAACGAGCTCTTAGTAAGTCTTAGGGGGCGATGTGTACTCTGAAGCTTCATGTTTTTATAGTCTTCTCCACTGCTCAGACAGTCTTAATAGCAGGCGTAACCACGTATTCTGCATTTCTGAGTCCGTCATCGATAAGGTTACTTCTCAGGCTCAGGTTCTGCTTGTTACATTATTCATGCACGCACATAATCCCGAGTTACGAAATACCCAGCACTAGTCAGTTCCTTACTTCTATAACCAAGTTTCTGGATGGTGGGGGTGGGCATGGGGTGTATGCACCTCTGCTGGTGTAACCCAACAGCTCTCTCTGTAGCCCTGGAAATCCAAGGTTAGACTTTTCCTGGCATTTCACCACGCACACCTGTTCCTTCCTGGGCACAAGCAATGCATAAAGTTATCCTACAAAGGGGAGAGGGTGCTATACGTGATCCTATAAAAGGGAAATCACTCCCTGATATGATGCCAGAAGAACAATCATGGATGTTGCTATATTTCACATTCTTGAGCACACAGTACCAGGAAGCTCCTGAGAGTGAACAACCTGCCCACCCCCTCCTCCGCCTCCTGGACGTGCAGCGTGGCAGATCCACGTCAGTAGCCCACGGTGTGGAACGGTCTCACATGTGGTGGAGAGACCAGCTCCGCCTCTGTGCTGCGGGATGAAGGAAGCATTGGGCAGCAGCTCTGTCCTTGCAGGAAATATCCTTCTTTCCAGAGGTCGGTCAGGACTGAGGTATACTCGTCTCTTTGTGGCTGATCCCAAAGGAAGCTGCTGGAGTCTCGTTTGGGGCGCTTCAGCAGGAAAAAGAAGCGAATTTTACTATCCGTTAGGCAGTGGGACCTGAGGGATCAAAGATGGCACTGAAGTAGAGTTAAACAATTATTCCATTGATTAAAAGAGAAGCCGGTTTGTAGCCCCTCCATCCGCACACTCCAAGTACATTAAAAAAAAAAAAATTTTTTTTATTGATTTTTTGCAGAGAGGAAGGGAGAGAGATAGAGAGTTAGAAACATCGATGAGAGAGAAACATTGATCAGCTGCCTCCTGCACACCCTCTACTGGGGATGTACCTGCAACCAAAGTACATGCCCTTGACCGGAATCAAACCTGGGACCTTTCAGACCAACAGGCCGACGCTCTATCCACTGAGACACACCGGTTTCGGCCTCCAAATACATTCTGGAGCCGCAGCCTCAGGAGCCAGTGCTGAGTCTAGTTCTGACTGTTTGCCGATGTCATAGGGCCCTTGGCCTGATTCATTCTGACCCTGAGCTGTGCCTGTTACTTTGGCTGCACTGCAAAGCTTGTTGAATTGTGTGGGTAGCCATAACTCTCCCTTTCTTTTCTCAGTAGAAAGCTCAAGTTTTTATTTAAAGCTTGCTTCCTGTATGTGTCAGAGACCACCTGCGGTATTCAGCCTCTTTTTATTTTTTACTGTGTCTTATCCAGTATTGCTTCTCTCGTTCTTTGAACAGCTGCAGAGTCAGACTGAGCCCCACACAAACCCTAATTCTTGCCCTTACAGGAAATAGTATATTAGGAGCCACTAGCCCGGAGGCCCTTTGCCCCGGTGTCAGGTGGGTCTAGATCTATCTTTAATATTTCACTTCCTGGATTCAGCCTCCCCACCTGTTCCTAACGTGGAAATCTGTGCCCCTGTTACTAAGAACTAGCTAGCTGCGCTGTTACCCATCCTATTTATAGCGCTGGAATCTGGTGGGCCAAGTTCTCCAGACAGTAAGAGAGATATTGCTTTTTTTTTTTGCCGGCTGCCATATAGAATAATTTCTTCATCTGCACACAAGGAAATTTTCCAGGAAGTTTCGTAACAGACGGAGTAAATATTGAATGCCAGATGATGGTACTTCCATCCAGTTGCAGCCACCACACAACTGGATCAGACATGGATAGGCAGAGCAGTGACTGTTTTATGTCTTCGTTTTCTCGGTGTCCTCTTGCTAGTCAGAGTTCCTTTGACTGTTTTCATTGAATGGTCCGTATGTTATGCTGGGGAATATATGCATGGTTGTTTCTGAAACCTACTTATTTCTATTTTGTTTTTTATTTTAACGGTTGACTCCCAGTAGAAATATGTAAGGAAAAAGCCAGGCCAGCCATATTGTAAAACATTTCTCACAGCCTCGCCAGGTGTTGAGGATGGGGAAGTCTCCCCCTTTCCCTCTTAGTCCTCCTGGCCGCTAAAATTACTAGACTGACACGAGGTGGATTAACCGGAGAAAACCAGGTTTTAATACGTAAACATGGGGACTTCACATGGGCATAACAATTTCCAAGATAGCTGAAGCCGGTTTGGCTCAGTGGATAGAGCATTGGTCTGGGGACTGAAAGGTCCCAGGTTCAATTCTGGTCAAGGACATGTACATTGGTTGCAAGCATATCCCCGGTGGGGGGGTGTGCAGGAGGCAGCTGGTCGACGATTCTCTCTCATCGATGTTTCTAGCTGTCTATCCCTTTCCCTTCCTCTCTGAAAAAAAAAAAAAATCAATAAAATATATTAAAAAAATAAATAAATACGTAAAATTTCACATAGATAGTAAGGCAAAATGAGGTGTGTATGTCATTCTGGACCAAGGGGGAGGAGGCAGGAACCTAGGTCCTCACTGGGAAGCCAGGCAAGTTTGCAAGGGGATAAAAATAGTTAATGTTTAGTAAACAAGTGTTTGCTGGGCCTCTTGAGACAAGGGGAACCAGGGAGGACGGTGACCCAAAGGGCCGCCCACCACACCTAGTTTAGATGAAGCTCTGGTTATGAGGGGTGATGCTTTTCGTTTTTCCCAGAGCAGGGCCCCTCTCGGCAGTTCTTTCAGGCAGTAAAGGGAAGGCCAGTTTCTCCCTGAGTTACGTGGGTATTGATTATTTCCAGCTTGAGATAATCTGAGTGGCAGTCTTCTTTAGGCCAGTGTTTCCCAACCTTCTCTCATGATGAGAATCACCTGGTGGAGTTGTTAAAACACAGATTCCTGAATCCCAACTGAGAAGTGCTAAACTAGAATTTTTGAGAACATATAGGTAAAGTTGCATACCTAACTTAGTGCTCTGTATATAAAATCTGTCTTAGAGCACTAGTTAAGTATACAATTTTACCTATATGTTCCCAAAAATTCTAGTTTAGCACTTCTCAGTTGGGATTCAGGAATCTATGTTTTAACAACTCCACCAGGTGATTCTCATCATGAGAGAAGGTTGGGAAACACTGCTTTAGGGAGACTCATCCTGAACCCCACCTCCCCAGCTCTCCATAATCAAGCATGATCTGACATCATATGAACCGGACAACCCATGGGTCTGGGCTGCCTATCACTACTTGAGCCAATTCAGCAGACAGCATTCATTTCAATACTGCCGGCAGTATGGGAGAGCAGCAGGTCATCCAAGAAAATCTGCTCTGCCCCCTCTCCCTCCCTTCACCCCCCCCCCCCCCCAATGTACCAGCTGTTTCTATTGGGTAGAAAGACAAAGATTACATGGGGAAGCAGGGTTTACAGGCATGGGGAAGTAGGCAAGGTGGGCTGGGTGGGACTCCATTGTTTGGGCAACAAGGCTGTTAATCTTTCCATGCTAATAGGCAGTTCTTGAATGAGAATGGACCGCATTCCAAGGTTGACCTACCGGGTCCCTGGGAGGGGTGGGGGTAGCAGAGGACTACCAGCCAGGTTAAATGTCCTTTTTTTATAACCAGAACAAGATGGTCACAGTTAACAGAGCGTGATTAGTATTTCCCATAACCATAGCCAGTCCCCAGTATTCTATTTCTGCCCCTAATACCTACCTATCAAACCCAAACCCAAACTGCAAAGCCTCAGTGTCACCGACGCTGTAAAATGTCATCTCCAGGAGAGAGGAGCCTCTGCTAAGGGGGCGGTCCTCAGAATGCCTCTTCATTGTGTAGTGCAGGAAGCTGGACGCTGCATTTCACATGCTTACCTCTTCGCATTGTATTTCTAACCAGCTGGTTTCTAAGAGGTAAAAGCAAAGGAACAGGAAGAAAAACAATAAACTCTGGTAACCTCTTGGCAGGTGAACTAAGTGCGAAAAGATGGCGCCTGCGCATGCTGGCAGCCAAGCGATGGCTTATGTAAACATAGGTGGTACATTTCCCTAGCCTTGTATTTCCCAGATGGGACTGCAGGCCAGGAAGGGACAGAGCCAGGACCCAGACCCAGATTCCCTACCACTCGCTGTCTCCGCTCATCTGTTCCCTCCTCTCCTTTGATGTTCTAGCTTCATCTGTTGTCCATCCATCCCTTCACTGCCGCGCGCTCTGTATGGCATCCTGAGCACGTGTGCCTCCGCATCCTGTAATTAATTATTGGTAAGCTGAGTGTGGCTTTGCAAAAATCTGTATAGCCTCGCAATGGGGCATTCTTCTGACTTGATACACGCCAGCCAAAAGACAGACATTCTTGTGTTACAGTAGGAATATGAAAAACTGACCTCTTTACCCCAGACAAGAAGGCTCCCACGTGATGCCTGACTTCCTTCGAAGCCAAGGTGTGGGCCCCATCATCCGGCTCAGCCACGAGGTCAACAGGTCAGGCCCTCCCTGCCTGTGTGTCTCCTGACCTGAGGGGCAGCGTGACTCAGCGCTGGCTGCCCTCCCTCTCCCCACCCCCCTCCTCCTCCGGGGCTTCCCCAGCCCGGGGCACCGCGCGGAGGCGGCTGCGACGGGGAAAAGCACAGTCTGCTGGGGCCGCTGCCAAGTCCACCGCCTGCATGCTCGTTCCTCCTGGCCGGTGTCCAGGCAACAGGAAAACACACAACAGAAGGGTTCCTCAGGCTCTCCGAGTTTGTCTGCAGACAGACGGGAAGGATCTGGTCTGGAGGGCTCACTGGGAGGCCCTGGGCTTCTTGGAGTTGGATCCGTTTCCTGGGCCACGTGGGACCCTAAGCAGGACTGCTTTATCGATTCCTGGTGGAATAGAGTTAATAAGGGGATTGCTTCACCCAGGCCCGTAAAGAACGGCCCAGGTCACTTCATGACTATTCAGCTGCAGTGTCCCAGGCCGGCTGGCTCTAGGCGGCGAAAAGGAACAGGAATTGGGGATGGCCAAAGAGGCAGGATGCCGTTGTTACTTTCCTTCCTGATGGCGGCAGCAGCAGCAGCAGCAATAGTAATACAGAGACGCAAGGCGGTGCACAGAGGAGGTGCCTGGGGAGAGGCTCCACCCAGAAATGCCCAGACCCACCTGCTCCGGATTGCAGCCCCTGCAGCCCCAGCGAGGCGAGCACGCAGCTGGCTGGCTTTTGCGTCCACCGCAAAGGAACTGCTCATGGGTTAGCACTAAGATGCCCGTACTCTCCTGTGCTCGCCCTCTGCTCACTGAAACGGAGCCTTCCAAAGCAGAGGTGGTTTGAGTGATACCCCGCGTGGCTGAGGCAGCGCAAGGAAAAGATGGGATGGGGTTTTAAGCCTGTGAGAGCTCTGGACTCAGCCTGGTGCTCAGACCGCCGGGCCTGTAGATGTGCGTTGTCAGGAGAGGGGACAAGGAAGCTTTCAGAGGAAGACTCGGAGAGGGACTCACTGAGGGAGAGACTCCCCCTGCTTGGAGGGCGCTGAAGGGGGTGGGGGTGAATGAACAAGCACAGGGAGGGGCAGGAGTGACAGGGGAGTGGAGGGCTTCCCTTAGACCAGCGGTGGGCAAACTCATTAGTTAACAGGGCGGCAAACCTCAGCTTGCGAGCTGCATGTGGCTCTCGAGCCGCAGTTTGCCGACCACTGCCTTAGACCTTTCTGAATGCCCTGGAGAGAGGAGCTTTTTCACAGTTTTGTAACTAAGGTGGAATACAGGAAATGGATGGGGGGCCCAGATAAGAAAGACTGTTTTCACAGTGACTGTGTGTATGTGTGTGTGTGTGTGTGTGTGTGTGTGGAGAGGGGAGTTAAATGAAATGTCCTGGCTTCAGCACGGAAATAACAGTAAAGGTAGATTCCTGAGGCTGGATCCTACCATCTCATCAGCACCCCTGTGGGGTAAACTGATCTTTCCTCAACATTTAGACAATAACATTGCATGGAGGAGGTGTGATTTTCAAACATCTCCAAAATGATGACATATGATATAATGATACCTATGATTATTGTAAAATATACCCTCATCGTAAATGTATACACACATATTCATACATTTATACCTAAGATCTAATATCTTCCTTTTTTTTTTTTTTTTTTTTTTTTTTTTTTAATAAAACAAAAAGTAGAGAGAGGGGGAGGGAGAGAGGGGAAGAGGGAGAGAGAGAGATACCCAGGGAAGTTAGCAAGTAAAGATGTGGCCCAGATAGCAAACCTGGCAGAGAACGCCAGGTGCCTACAATGAGGTCACGCTGCCTTGCCGCAGTTCCTGGAGTGATGGCTTTTTGGCTTCCTTTTCCAGGCCTCCTTCAAAGCATGGGACAGCAATGCTGATCTACTTTCCCCAGCCTGCAGGACCCTGAGCAGAGCCCGGCAGGAAAACTCAGCTTTTGCTGCAAATGCAGGATTGAGAGGGATGAGATGCTGATTTGAATTTTCTAAAGGAATCATCCTTATAAATGATAATACTTGGGTTTTTATCCCTCAAAGGAAAGACCTTAATATTTCTGGAGCCTTTCAAGACATTTCTAATTTTAACCTGTTTTCTTGCTGTTCAGAGCAATGACCTTTCTCCATAAGGATGGTCACCGGTGAGTAATAGGAAAAGGGAACAAAGAATTCTTAGAATTAATACGAACAGTCTCTAGAACCCACTTACGCCTGTTGCTCCCGGTTCTCCTGAGAGGAGAATGTCCTTGGCATCTCTTAAAAGAACCACGCCTGCCAATCTGGCTGGATCCTATGTCCTTGTCTATGAAAATCATCTCTGGATCCAAAATACTAGTATTTTCTAAGCAAGTCTAATAAAAATCACAAAAGGGTAAATAAGATATAGGACAATCATTTGATACTATTGTAAAATATGCACCTACTTGTCTTTCTTCTTGTTGTTAATCCTCCCAAAGATATTTTCCCATTGAATTTTAGAGAGAGTGGAAGGGAGAGGGAGAGACACAGAGAAACATGGATGTGAGAGAGACACATCGATTGGTTGCCTCCTTCATGCACTCCGACCAGGGCCGGAAAACCTGTAGCCAAGGTACCTGCCCTTGGCTGGAATTGAATCCTGGACCCTTCTGTCTACAGGTCGACGCTCTATTCACTGAGCCAAACAGGCTAGGACCCTACCTGACTGTTTGAATGAAGGGGAATGTCCCCTGTGAACCCAGGAGGTTCTGAGCCGTGAACTGTCTTCATGGTATGTCTTTGGGATCTGGACAAGCTAAGTGCTCCCAGGGCTGAAGGACTATCATTCCTAGTTATATGTGATGTATATATTCCTCTGAACTTTGCAACGCCATATAGGCACACTCTTTTAAGCTACCGCGTGGCCACTGCACACTAAGGCTAGCTATTATAACAGACCAGCCCATATGCTAACGTCATTACCGCCTGCAGTTCCCCATCGTATGCTGACTAGCAAGCATTTATATGGCTCTGACTAAAAGCCAAGCACTGTTGTAAGCATTTTCATGTTTGCACATTGAACACTTAACAACAGAAGGAAGAGGTAACTTGCCTAAAATCACGTGGAGCAGGATTCACACTCAGGAAGTCTGGCTCTTAATTGCTCTCAATATGGGTTGAAGCTCTGTGGGTCTGGTTCCTATTTCTAACCTTGACTTTTACTAAAGCCCTCGAGTACCTGTGCTTACATGGCCCAAACAGATCTTGGCACAGAGTTGGGGAGGGGGTAGGACTTTTTGCTTTTCTTTTCCCACTGGCACGCATGATGCTCTTCCACAGCCCTGTTCTTTCTTGAGAGCACAGATAAAGTCTCCTCTCTTCTTTTTTTTACATATATATATATATATATATATATATATATATGCTAATATACATATATACACACAAAAATATACATATGTATTTTTTATTGAGTTCAGAAAGGAAAGGAGAGGGAGAGAGAGACAGAATTATCAGTGATGAGAGAGAATCATTGATGGCTGCCCACCCCCGCACTGGGAATTGAGCCCACAACCTGGCCTGACATATGGCCTGACCGGAATTGCTCCCTGACCTCCTGGTTCATAGGCCAGTGCTCAACCACTGAGCCACACCAGCTGGCCAAGTTCTCTCTCTTCTGAGATGTCTTTCTGGATTCTTCAGGCACCATTAAATCTCTCCTTTTGATAGGCCAAAAGCATTGCCAGAACTGCCGCCATTGCACCCGTGGCAGTTGTTTATATTTCCGTCTTCCCGAGTAAGTGCGGTCAGTGGTGAGATGCTAGGGGACTGGGACCTTTCCTTTCTACCTCTGTAGTCCACTCACCACCAAGCACATAGTCGGCACCTGCCCTAACATGTTCTGTGGAGACTCTGTGTGCATGGAGCCGTTTGCCTCGGGTTTGTGTTTAAGTACTGTACTGGGTGTATGTGTGCTTTTCACAGCGAGGGTAGAAACGCAGAGGAAATAGCCAGTATAAGCCCATGTCCAGCGCGGAGGCCAAGGACTGCTCCATAGATTGTTACCGTGGTCTTCCTGTGACTGCTGAGAAAAAGGGAAGCAATTTAAAGAACTCTTGGGGAACCCTATAGGGCTTCCTGGCCATACCACTCCTGCTGCTGCTTTCCTCGGTTACCCTCTGTGGTTGCATATGTCACCCCCCTCGGGAGCGCCTTGGAAAGGCTGTTCCTTTGTGTTCACTGAGCCTCGTATGGTCAGGTGCTCAGAATAGCAATGCGTAATGTTGATGTTCTGTCGTGTCAAGATGGTATCATCAAACACTGGTGTTTATACAAATACTGATATTTATGGGAGGAGTGAGTGCTTGCATGCATACCCCATACATGGGGACTTTGAGATCGTCTGACTCCAACTCGTGATTTCATTGATGGGGAATCAGATATCCCAAGAGGTAAGGCCTGTCGCTGGTCAGTTGGAGCCAGGATTCAAACCTGGGCATTTTGCTTTATCACCCATTGCACTTGTTCTCAGCTACATGGTGAAATGTGGGCCTTTGGAAGGAAAGGAATGTTTCTTTAAAAACGTATTGAATTACATAGACTGTAACCTACACAGTCAAGGAATTCTACAATGGCGGTTTCTAGATAGGACCGGACTCCTGCCTGATCTCCCCCTCCCCCCAATTCTTCTAGCTTGCTGCCAAAAAACTTTGGGAAAATCACCAGTCCATTCCCTGCCTAAGCACTGTAGTCTGAATTTAACGTAATCTTTCTTCAATAATTTAGAGTCTGACAACTCTGTGGGCTCATGTCAGCAAGCCCTGCTGGCAGTGTAATGGGATAGGTTTTGGAAGTCGGGTTAAATACTATCTTGCCTCACAGCAGACCTCAATGATGAAGACAGAGGGCCCTGTCGAGCTTGTTCTGCCGAGTTTTCTGCATGTTGAGAAGGTGATGGCAGCAGAGTGGTGGGGATGGGAGAGAAAGACCCTATGATACAAAATACCGATGAATTGGGTTCTGACTAGTCTAAATTTTGGGTGTTTCTGTAATTATGTATGGCTGAATAATCCCAGCTGTAGATGTAAGGGATGTGACGTAAACATAAGTAGCATTTGGTGGTAGAAAGAATGGAGGTGTTGGAATCCCTGAGATGTAGGGCCGTTTTTTTCACTTCTCTGAATTTCGTTTTTCTTTCATAGAAGATGGAGATCATCAAAAATATCTCATATAGACTTGTGTAGGTTCCTTTCCCAAATCCTTTATAGCTTATCTGCCCAGCAAAAGAAAAGGTAGATTTGTGATGTAAATATACTACAAATCATGGTCAAAACAGAATATGAGTTTTATGGGTAACTGGTGGCTGAACTAGAGCGGTAATTAGATTAATATTGCTTGGTAAAAAAATCTCTTAAGGGAATTAGGACGACTCAGACATTTAGAGAAAAGACAAAATGTTAAGTTGATTCTACTTTATTTAATATCTCCCATTAAGTTTCCTTTTTAAAAATATTTTGATTGATTTCAGAAAGGAAGGGGGAGGGAGAGAGAGAGTATCCTTGGATCCAGCCCACAACCCAGGCAGGTGCCCTGACCGGGACTCAAACCGTGACCTCCTGGTTCATAGGTCCATACTCCGCCACTGAGCCACACCAGGCCGTGCTCTACTTAATTTTTGTTTAGTAAATTTGAGGAACTGCCCTTGGGGTCACGTGTCAGCTGCCAGCAGAGATTTAAGAGCAACTACATGAAATGGTAACCATGTATACATTTACTACCAGCACAGCCACCCCACCTTGCTGTGGCCCTCTGTCCGCTTCTCTTTGGAAAGACGTGGAAGGGGTAGGATTCCAGCGTGGGGCAGAAGGGGAGTCCTGGATCAGCCGAGTGCATTCCTCTGCGGGAGAGAGAGGAGTCCAGTTTCTATGACGATCCACAGCGGCTGTGCCAAGACTGCCAGCCGGAGTGCCCAGCAGCGCTAATTGCCATGCAGACATCCGCTCATTAGACTCTGACCTGGAATGACTGTCACCCTTCACAAGGTCAGCAACGAATCCTGGGCTGGGCCCCGGTGTGGTCTCCTTCATCCTGGCTTGATTTGGGTCAGACATGCAGCTTTGGCAGGTCATCACCCACCTTGGTCGCGAAGGGAAGGGTAACTGTGAAGCAGGAGAAGGTCTCATTGGAAACAGAACATTAGCTAACAGTCCAAGAGCTTGGAGGGAACTGGTTGTACTCCGCTCTGCCGGCTGCGGTGCTGTGATCTCGGGCAAAGTGTTTGACTCCCATGAGCCAGTGGCCACGTCAGTAAAATGAGGACGACGATATTCTCGCCCTCAGAGGTCACCCTGAGGGGTGGGCAGGAAGGAGGTGGGATGGATCTCTGACATCTGTGGCATCTGGAATGAGGAAGTGCAGCTCAATGAATGGAACCTCCTTGGCCAGCGCCTGAGTGCCCTTGACTGAGGCCAGCCACCACCTGGACCATTGGTTCCAGCCTCCCCATGGAGGCTGTATCCTTAGTAACTCAGTTTTTTTCCTTCATCCTTCGCCTTCCTCCGTAACCAGTGAAAAGGGCTCAGTTTATGTTTTTTTGTGTAACTCTCATTTTATATTCTCACCTTACTTCTAGGCTTGTAGACAGAGCGACAGAGATGGAGTCCTTTACTTTGGTTAGCTTGAGATGGAGCAGGCTTGGAGGAGGGATGTTTGGGTGGATCCTAGCTAAAGAACTAAACATGTTTAAAATCACTGATCATCTGCCTCCTGCACCCTTTCCTCCTCCCCTAGGGATTGAGCCTGCAACCTGGGCATGTGCCCTGACTGGGAATTGAACCGTGACCTCCTGGTTCATAGGTCGAAGCTCAACTACTGAGCCACATCAGCTGGGCAAGAACTAAGCATTTATGGAGCACCTAACATATGCCAGATTCTGATACTGGGGTTGTGAAACAGGACCTTCTATCAAGGTCACACAACAGTTGCCGAGTGAGGCCAGCTCTTCCACTCATCAGCCTGGCGCCGTCTCCTTTCCGGGCCTCCTGTGTGTAATTTGCAAAATCAGACAGGACTTGGCATCGGTGGTTCTGGGCCCCTAGAAAATCACAGCACGGTTTTCTGAGCCAGGCACCCAGCGGGGGTCAAGTATGAGGTCACAGGGAGTGAGGGCCGTAGGTCCTCCCGGGAGCGCCTCAGAGCGAGACGGGAATCAGCCCCACTCCCTTCCCGTGGACCCTTTCCAGGCGGCAGCGCGATGGCAGCGCGGTTTCCAAGTGGGATTTTATTGGTGTCAACACAACTGACAGCAAGCCTGGGAAAGATCTTAGGAAGCTTTTGTATTTTTAAAATTTGTGGTTCCAACGCCCACAGGAGTTTAATCCTCTCCCTGGGGTTGCACTGGGACTTTGAACGACATCAATGAATTCCCACTATGTCCGGCCTAGCACCCTGTGTCCCGGATGCTGCCGGGGGTGTGTGTGTGGGGGATGACTCACTGGGACCTCGTTGGGGAGGGATGATGCCTCCCTGCATTATTCGCTGTTGCAGACTCCGGTTTTGCTCTGTGAGCATGGCTCCTGGTCTCCTCTGAACAGGGCATGTCCTCCTCCTGCTGTACTCAGAACGCCTAAATGTCAAACGTATTCCCCCTCCCCACCTGCATTAAAAAAAACACAGTGATTGTCCAGCCGGGCGGGGCTCAGTGATTGAGCATCAACCTATGAACCAGGAGGCCACGGTGTGAGTCCCGGTCAGATCCATGTGCCTGGGCTGCCGGCTGGATCCCCAGTGGGGGACATGCAAGAGGCAGCCAATTCATGATTCTCTCTCATCATTGATGTTTCTTTCACTCTTTCCCTCTGCCTTCCTCTCTGAAGTTATATAAATATATTACAAAAAAACCCCCCAAAAAACAATGATTAACCCTCCCACCCCATTTTTCCTGAGGGTGCTGTCTGCCCCTTGAGGACTCAGCTCCCAGGAGCGCCGGCCAGGCCGTGAGGCCCGGGTGCTCCCGGTCTGGGAGGGGTTCCGTGAGAGCCTCGGGTTGCCACATCTGGGGGCGGCTGCGTGATAAAAGGTGGCAGCTGCAGTGGCAGGAGCGTTTCCGGGAGGCGGGGCCTCTCTCATTCCTCCCACCTCCATCCAGATGCCATGTGTGTGAATCAGCTGCCCCTGGGCCTCCAGGGGTGTTGCTGCCAGATGCTCCCCTCCCCCTCTCCTGACGTGAGAGCCAGCCCCCTCCGGCTCCTCCACCCCAGGGTCTTCTAGGGCCGCTGGGTGGCCACACGGCTGCACGCTGACGCAGAACCCGTGCAGGGCCATGACAGCGACCCTGAAGGGCTGGGAGCTGCTCCCGGGTCGTGCCAGTGAGCACCTGGGCTCTTCTTTCTTGTGTCGGGTCTCTCTGCTGAGTGCATGATCTGTGCCCCTGTGCTCCTGGACCCCGTCTGAGATCGATCCCAGTGTGCTCCTGTGGGTGTCACCGCTGGGGCGGAGGAGGCTGGCTTTCAGTCCGGGACCCCTGAGTCCTCTCCTGCGTAGACATAGACACTAGAATGGGGGGCACTGGGATCACACTCTTATAGGTCTGAGCGTGCAGGTGTAGAGGAGCCAAGTGTCCCAAGGTTGGGGTCTCTGCCTAGCGGTGGAGGTCAGCGATGGTGGGATGTGCTTCAGAAGGCTTCCATCATCTGGGAAGACTGCCGGGGTGGGGATGGGGGGCACCAAGTCTATCTACCTGGCCCGGCTGCCGTGGCCGCCGCTCAGGGCTCTCGGCCTCACCCATGGGCACCTTGAGTGACTCCAGAGGTGAGTGCACCTGGTGGGCGGACCCCACCTCATCGCTGCTCCCTCACCTGGTGCCAGTGGTGACTCAGCTGGTCCGCGGGACTGCCCTCGCTCACCGCCACGCCTGCCATGGTGCTTCTCCTACCCCGGACTGGCACCTGACAGTGTTAGTTTCAGGTATACAGCATCATGGTTAGACAGTTAAGTAATTTATAAAGCGATCCCTCTGATAATTCAAGTACCCACCTGACACCATGCTTAGTTATTACAATACATAGAGGCCCGGTACACGAAGTTCGTGCACTGGGGTGAAGGTGTCCCTCAGTCCAGCCTGAGCCCTCTCTCAGTTCGGGACCCCTCGGGGGATGTCTGCCTGCCAGCTTAGGCCCTATCCCCGAGGGATCTGAGATCCCTTGCTCTTTCCCACCCGCCTGCTCTTCCTTACTGCTCAGCTCGCCACTCCTTAGCTCTGCCACGGAGGCAGGAGAGGATCCCACCACCACCGCTGCACTTACCAGCTGTAGCCTGGCTTCGGCCGAGCGGCCACTCCACCTGTGGGAGCGCACTGGCCACCAGGGGGCAGCTCCCGCGCTGAGCGTCTGCCCTGGTGTCAGGGAGCATCAACTGTGCCATTTGTTCCCTCTTAACCATCGTTTAGGCTTTTATTTTACAGATTATCGACTATATTCCCTGTGCTGTACTTTACACCCCCGGGACTGTTTTGTGACTGCTAATCTGTCCTTCTCAATCCCTTCACCTTTTCCACCCAGCTCCCCAGTCCTTCTCCCTTTTGGCAACTACCACTCTGCTCTCTCTCTGTCTGCGTCTGCTTTGTTTCTGTTTGCTCATTTATGTTGCTCTTTCGATTCCACATTTAAGTGAAATCATATGGTGTTTGAAAAAAGACACTATCTTTAAACCCAGATTTCCTTTGGGTCAGTTTTCCCCAAACAGCAAAACATTATCTATGTCTTTAAATGCAGAGACACGGAAAGGAGTAGTTTCCCGCTGACTTCAAAAATCATTAGATTTTTAGAAGACATATAGATCCTTTTCTTCGCCGATGCTCGCTCTGGCTCTTCCGAGTTGAGAAATGCTTTTAAATCTATAACGAAACGATTGCCACCTTCATAGATAGTCCTCAAGACGTTATGAAAGGACAGTGTAAGTTTTCATCTCTGAATGTGAGAAGAGTGATTGATGAGCATGGGAAAAACAATGATGAGGCAGGTGTCTGCCCTACTATGTCCACACCGGAGGGGGCCCTGAAGCAAAGGCCTTTCCGGTCATCCTCACCCCGGGGCCCGGGACCACCGGCTTTGGTGGTCTTACGGGAGCGGGACGGGGTGGAGGGGAAGGGGGCACGGTGACCCGCCAATCACACACAGATCACAGCAAGCAGCTGTGAAGAGAAATCTCAGCCGGCCGCCACATCTTCCGAGGCACTTTGCACGTAAGAGATGGATCAGAACGAAAGGCCCTGATAGCCAGCAGCAGGGAAATCTTTCATTTTGATTCAAGTAACTCGATTCCCCGGCTTGGCGTTAGGCTGGGGGCCAGCAGCCTGGGCTCGTATTGATAACCTGTCTTCGCAGCAGCGGTGGCAGCCCCTCCCTCACCCATGGTGCTGTGAGGAAGCTGAACCACTCAGCAGGCGCAGGGGAGCTTGGGAGATCAGTGCCGATCCTGGGAGGGCTGGAATGGGGGTTCACTGTGAATTATGCAGATGAGTCAGGATTTTCAACATTCTGGAGTTCTTTTGAAAAAAAAAATTTTTTTTTATTACCCTAGCCAGTATGGCTCAGTGAATAGTGTCAACCCGTGGACAAGGTTTCTTGCTCTCTCTCTCTCTCTCATAGAGAGGGGAAGGTAGGGGAGAGGTAGAGAGTGAGAAACCTTGATGTGAGAGAAACACAGCAATTGGTTGCCTCTTGCACGCACCCCAACCTGGATGGGGGGATCCAGCCAGCAACTGAGGTACATGCCCCTGACCAGAACTGAACCGGGGACCCTTCAGTCCGTGGATGAACACTCAATCCCCTGAGCCAAACTGGCCAGGACAACTGTTTTTGTTTTATGATGCTTCTTTCCCAGTTTAATTCCTCTTTTTGCAGGACCTTGTGTTACAGGGTGGTTCCGATGTGTTGGATTTTGTTCCTAAAGATGAGCTGTAGAGTTTAGGGTGATGTGTTGGCCAGAATTCTAGTTTAGAAAACACCTTGTCACCTCAGTCTGGACTGAGCGCAAGCGGAAATGGATGGGGAAAGGTGCGGGGAGGACATCCTGGGGCTGACTGGCCCTTGAACACTGGGGGTCTCAGCGTGCTCCCTCATCACAGGCCCGTGGAGGAGGCAGTCCCTGCCCACAGACCAGCGACACTTTTTAAAAATAACTTTTGACCTGCTTATAAAATTCACGTTTTATCATAAAAAAAAAAATGGGGGCTGCAGAAATGTAATCCTAAAACATGATCTGAAAACCCAACTAGCAGGGTTTCCTATGTTACTTTTATTTTCACCTTTTAAAAAACCCTCACCTTTCAATGTAGAAGGCGGAGGACCACGTGCAGCCAGAAAGGCAGGAGTTCAACGTGGCGACTTCTTGCCATAAATAATGTAACCACTAGTTTTGGTTTTGAGGGGCAGCAACAGGAGCAAAAGGGGCAGCATGAAGCCTACCCCCCCCCCCCCCCCCCCCCCAAGACTTCAGAAATGCCGGTGTGCAGCTTCTGGAGGCTTGTTCCAACTTTCCCCGGGCGCCCCGCGGCTGGGCGGACCCCGGGGCTGGGCGCCGGTGCTAATTGCTCTCGAACCCGGGCCCTGTCACCGGTGCATGCGCAGTGGCCGCCGGGCTCGGGGGGCGTTCCCAGGCCTGTTTCTCCCGGGCAGGTTGTGTGCGGTTGGCCGGGGCCAGGACCGCGACAGCTCTGCACCTGAGCTGGGAAATAGAAAGCGTCTCTGTGACCTTCACCTCCAGCCCAACAGGCCCTGGGGCCGGGGGCGGGTCTTTGCGGGCGTGTGTGACACACACACTCACACACACACACTCAGATACACACCCACACCCACCCACACTCATATACACATACATACACACACACTCACACACACACACACTCTTTCTCACACACACACACTCACACACACACATACATACACTCACACACACTCACACACATACATACACACACATTCACACACACATTCACACACACACTCACACACACACTCACACACACACACACACACACACACACACACACACTCACATGCGCGTTCACTGTGCCAAAAACATCCTCGCGCGCTCGCAACTCCGAGGCAGAGCGATTCCCGGGCGGGAGCGGCGTTCAGGGACAGAGGGGGGGGCGGGGGGGGCCGCCCATCTCTCCAACTTCCAGCGCTGCGTCCTCCGGGTGCTCCGCGCCCCGTTTGCATGTCTCGGGTCCGGGCGCCCCATTCCTCCTCTGCCTTTACAGAACCGCAGCCGCCTTGGGGGTTCCCAGCAGGAAGCCCATCGCGCCGGGAAGCCGCCCCTAGACCCTCCCCCGGCGCCCGGGGCCGCGGTGGGGGGAGGGGGTGGCGGAGGCCCGGGCCGCCCCGGGCCGCCCCCGCGCGGCCGCGCCCCCGGGCCGGGCGGGCTCCCCCCGCGCCCCCGGGGCTCCGGCGGGCGGCGCGCTGGGCATGCTCAGTGGCCGGCGCCGGCTCGCGAGTCGGAAGCCCGTGCGCCGCCGCCGCCGCCGCCGAGCCGGCCGGGGAGCGCGGGACTCGCTGCAGCGGCGGCGGGCGCGGAGCGGGGAGCGAGCCGAGCCCCGCGCGGGGCCCCGACCCCCGGCCACCCCGCGGCGCCGGCCCGGATCGCGGGGAAGCGGCCGGCCCTGCGGGCGTCGGCGGGGCGCGCGGGAGCCAGAGCGGCGGCCGCCGCGTCCTCGCCGCCCGCCCCGGCCGGGCCGCGGCCCCCAGCCGCCGTCGGGCATGGAGCCGTGGCGGCAGTGTGCCCAGTGGCTCATCCACTGCAAGGTGCTGCCCGCCAACCACCGGGTCACCTGGGACTCGGCGCAGGTGTTCGACCTGGCGCAGACCCTGCGCGACGGGGTCCTCCTCTGCCAGCTGCTCAACAACCTCCGGCCCCGCGCCATCGACCTGAAGGAGATCAACCTTCGGCCGCAGATGTCCCAGGTGAGGAGGCCGGCGGCGCCCCAGCCCGGCCCCGGCCCCCGTGACCGCCCGGCGGATGCCTTTGTGTGGATGCACACCTCTCGGTGCGCCCGCCAGGCGCGCCCTGCCGCCCAGCCTCCTGCTTGGGGACCACCTTGCAGACCTCGGCTGGGGGAGGGTTGGCTCTTTGGCTGGAGGTGGCAGGAGGCTTTCTGGGCTGCGGGAAACAATGCTGCCGGGGGCCCCTCACCTACTTTTGTGCATGTGTGTGCGTGTGCGTGCGTGTGCGTGTGCAACAAAAGGATTCGGAGTCAGCCCCGTTACAATAGCGAAGGGGTGGGTTACACCGGGATGATGGGCTGAGTCTGCCTTTGGCTCGCGTCTCGTCCCCATGTTGTCTTGAAAGAGGAACCATGACTTCAGGGAGGACCCGAGGACGTGGAGGGCGTTCCGGGACCGTTATCTGCGCCGGGATGACCCCGCGCAGAGGGAGGCGAAGGGGGCGCCGCGGGGAGGCGCCCCGGGACCCCCCTGAGCGCCTGGGGCCGGCGGGCGAGCGGGCGGCTCTGTTTACAGTCCTGGCGGAGCCATGTGTGAGAGGGAACGGGGCCGGGCTCTCTCGGCCGCAGCGACAGGAAGCGAGAAGTTTCGCTCGAGATTCCGCTTTCCCTCGCTCAGGGCGCGCAGGGCCGCTCGCTCTGCTGCGGCTGCGGCTGCGGCGGCGCAGGCTGGGCTCCGCGGCTGCAGGCGCCTCTGAGGGTGCGTGTGTGTGAGGGTGCACCGCAGAGTCAGCTCAGAAGGAACAGTGCTGCTGGGTCCTGGCAGAAAGTGGCTGCACAGAAAGTTGGTGAGCCCGACTCAGCACACCCCTGTCCTCTCTCACAGTGCAAAAAACCACCCCACTTTCAACTTAAAAGGGAGGGGAAAGGGGCCTCCATGACACATCCTGAATGATAGGGAACCTTGGCTGCCTAGCAACCAGGGCCGTGCCTTTCACCACACATTGACTTTATACACTTTCCTAGTTATGTAGTCATCCCTTCTTCCGGACGGCGGTGTCTTATCAGGGCCCCCCAGCACCCGAATCCGGCTCCCTCGCCTGTGTGCCTTCAGCCTGCTGGCCAGCACTCCCCAGGCAAGGACAGGCTGGAGGTAGGGAGAGCCATGTGCTCTCAGAAGCCAGGCCAGTTGTTCCCCACTCTCCCCAGTCCTGGGTGGTGATTGCCGAGGCCTGGACCCCCTTTTGAGCCGCCCCGGTTCTGGCTGTGCTGTCCACGGGCTCAGCAGACATCTCCGTTACCCTGGGAGCCACCGGTGCCCACGCTCCCCTGGCCTCCGGCCTCCGAGGCAGAGCAGGTCAGGATGCTACGGCCCACCAGCAGGAAGAGCAGCGCTGAGTGCATTTCCTGAAACTCCGGTGTCCTGGGCGCGCCCCCCCCCCCCCAACTCCCCGGGGGCTGTTCTCTAAGCTGTTCTCTATAATCAGGTTTTCTGGACAGCTGCGGATCTCCCTCTCTCTCTTTAACTTTCTATCCCGTGTTCCAATGTCAACAACCATAGGAAATCCTTCCAAATGTGTTTTTGCTGTTCTCTTTGTAGCACATATTAGATATAATTGAATCCTTTTGAGGACTAATGACAGTCATTAGAAGCAGCAGTAATGAAAATTGAGCCCTTAGGATGTTCTACAAAATCTGTTCCCTACGGGGAAGTGTGTGTGTGTGTGTGTGTGTGTGGGGGGGGGGGGGGATGTATCACAGTGAGCACAGCTGATCCAAGCCCTGAAGGAATCATTGCTGTGCAATCAGATAAGCCACCAGGCTGTAATGAGCTAAACAGCCCACGGCCCTCCCTAGGCTGTTGTGCTTTTTGGTTCTTCCGTCTGACCCTGAACTTCCTGGTTCCAGCTTCAGTGCAGTTTCCTCTCTCATGTCTTCTGGGCAAGGGCTTCTCCCAAAAGTGAACCCTGGAAGGGGCTGGCCCCTGAATGTGAGGCTCAGTTTTCCTCTCGGTTCTTGGCCTCATTTCAGAGAGACGGTTTCTAAACAGCTGGACAGGCGAGTTGGATTATTCAGGTTGTTATTAAATCCTCCAATGAGACTTCATTGAGCAAGCTGACATATAACTAATACCTGCAGGTGTCCAGCATATACTGGGTAACTTAATAGATAGTCACTATTAGCAAAATTATTAGAAATATCTCCCCCTGCTAGTGTCATAGATTATAACATAAATCTTACCACACTTGCAAGGCTTACAGGTTTTTTCGAGGGATGACATCTCCAAATATCTGCCTTTAGCTACTCACATATATCTTTCTTGATAAAGGTTCTAGATGATTCTGTCATAAGGTTCTTACTCTATCGCACATGTGTCAAACACAAGGCCCGCGGGCCAAATCCGTCCCGCCAGGCCTTGCAATGTGGCCCGCACCGCGCTGTCATCACTGCACTCCGCTGCGTTTCCATCACAATGACAGTTTATGACTGTTCAGTAAACCATTCGGCCCGCGATTTAGGCTGGATTTTAGATTTTGGCCCCTTCTCTGATTGAGTTCGACACCCCTACTCTATCGGCTCTATTCATACTCCATAGTGAATAACCTAGAAACCCTGACATGAGCCCCAGCAGACTTCCCTTACCCTTCTGAATTTAGAGATGTCAATACTAGAACCCTAAGAGCCATCTGTCCACCTGATTGAGGCTCTGCTGAAGGTATCAATTTCAAATGGATAGAGCGCCCACGATCTTCTAAGCCAGGAACTACCTGGAAGCTCTCACTTTCTAGGTTTGTGGTATTTGAGGCTGCAATGAGCAAATGTTGACAAATGCAATTTTAGTTGATTTTTAATTTATTATTTTAATAGATTTTTTATTGATTTCAGAGAGGAAGGGAGAGGGAGAGAGAGATAGAAACATCAGATGAGAGAGAATCATTGATTGGTTGCCTCCTGCATGTCCTCCACCAGGGACTGAACCTGTAACCAAGGCATCTGCTCTTGACCAGAATCGAACCTGGGATCCTTCAGTCTGCGGGCTGATGCTCTATCTACTGAGCCAAACCAGCCAGGGCTGGAATTTTAGTTTATTGATGTTTGGCTTGCGCTATGGGACATGCCCATATGTCAAGGTTAGAGAGACAAGAACCTTGGAAAGGGGTGGCGACGGAGAGGGAGGAGGTAGGAAGGAAACCGGTAAAATGTGGTTCCAGGAATCCAAGTGAGGGAAGTGTTTGTAGAAGGACTGATCAGACATGTCAAATGCTGCCAATGGAGTGAGTAAAATGAATGGAGGATGGAGTATTGGATTAAGCAAAATAAAGTTCTTTGGTGACCTTGATAGACACAGATTGGTGAGTGCTGGTCAGACACCCAATTGGAGAAGAGAGCCCAGGAGGAGAGGATGGAGACAGCAAGCATAGGCTTCTCCCTGGAAGTAATTTGGCTGTAAATAGAGCAGAAAAATGGGGCCATGGCTAGTGAGGGAAGAGGGATCGAGAAAGCATTATTTTCTTGTCACATAGAATGCATATTTTATACCTATTAAAAGAGTTCTTTTAGGTTGAGACAGAGTTTTTCATGTCTACATGTATGTGTGGGAAAATATGTATGTATTCATATAAGAAAACATAGGGGACATAAACTGACTGTGTTCCTAAAACTTCCCTTCCCTTCCATGCTGTTCTTAAGACCATTTCCTCTCGGTCATCGATTTCCATTGACTATGTTTTTTTTCATGTAATCTTTTATTCTGAGGACCAAGGGTTGGTGATGTAGCATTTCTAACAGAATATGCTACTATTGTCCCCAAGATTCCCTTCCAAGATGGAGTTTGGTTTTGATGCTGTGACTGCTTAAGAAAAGTTAAAGAGAGCTGTATGTCTGCTCTTCTGGTGACCTTGCTCTCCTGCTTTCTTGCTACCGAGAAAGCAGACAGAGGAGGACTCCCCTCTTCCTGTGCCTGTGCCCACAGACCCTGCTTCCTCTCCTGTTCTGTGGGTGAAAGATCAGAGCTCCCCACTCCTTCCCGTGCTTCCTGCATTCTCAGCTCACCCCGGGATCTGCCCAGGTGCATGCAATTATGCTAGTAGTCCCCTCGTTTGATTCAGGAAATGTTTCCAGGGTAGAGTCACAGACTTGCCGAGCATTGGGTGTAATGGAGAGTGACTCCTAGGGTTTACCAGAACTCCCGGGGGGGTTGGTGGGTGTTGGATTCACCCTGCTTATAACTGTTTAATGGATGCCTGTGGGTCACAGGATGGGGTCCAGGCTCCTTCGCAAGCATGCAAGGGCCCCTGGTCTGGGCCGTTTGTCCTCGGAGCTCTGCTCCACGCTGTTCCCTGACCTCTTGGTGGCTCTCTGTGCTGTTAAAAGGCTCTGACTCTTTGCACAAGCCCATTTCTCTGCTTGAGACGCCCCTTCTCCTCATTCTTCTGGTTGAAGATTCTATTCAAGGGTCACCCCTTGCAGTGAGGGCTTCCAGACTTCTCCTGGAGGCGTGGTTGGCCTCGTGCTGCTTTGTCTGGGGCTGGTGGGTGGAGCCAGCACTTCCCTCCCTGTTGGGCAATATTTTCCCCACCTGTCTCCCTTCCAGGCTGTGACCTGCCTGAGGCCACCCCAGGCCTCCGAGTTTATATGCATCTGTAGACACTGACACAGGGACTCATCCGTAGTACCCCTGCGTAAGAAGGCATGTACGAATCCGTTGATAGTGGATCGCAGATGGAGACTGTATACTGCCTTTTCAAACGTACAAGGTCATTAACAGAAAAACCACCTGTTCACTACGTGGCATTGCTACACTGCTTACCGCCAGGGGAGCGACCGAACCTGTCTCAGAAATAGGCACGATAAGAGAACCTGCCTCCTAGAGTGCTCGTGAGGAATGAATCAGCCTGCGGCCCACACGTGCACATTTGCAATACAGGCAAACTATTTGTATATCGTTATGACTACAGCTGCCGCAGAATCAAGCGAGGTTGTGTGCTCACACCCACCGTGCCTGAGCTCATCGTCACACACGTGGACGGGCTTTGTTATCGATCCCCAGGCGTTAGATACTCTCCGGTTTGTGGTAACTTGTACGCACACACAGTTCTCAGTGGAGCCCAGATTAGAATCACAACATTCGAAGTGGAGTGCGTTCCCCTCAGGAAGGCCCTGGCACCTCTGAACGCAAACCGCAACGACATTCTCTTTCCTCGCCGCGTGGCTCTCTTGCCGTGCCCCCTCGGAGAACGTTCTGGTTGGCTTTGTGGCTGTCGGAAACAGCACCTCCATGCTGGTTGGATATTGGGTCATCATTTTGCTTCAGGGTATTGAATGGAGCAACGGGGTGATTATGTACACATCCTACTATTCCGTGTAAAGTGGGAGGTAGACCTTTGACACGCATATGATGGTTACAGGAAGTAAAACCACATAGAAAAACTCAGGAGAGTTAATGAGAGGGAAGGACAAAATGAGGGTAGCTGGTCCTCCTTTGGCCTTTGAACACGATGTCCCCGACAGCTGGCCTCTTTCTATTCTTCATTTAAAATTTTATTTTTCAACGACAGTTTACATTCAGTGTTATTTTGTATGAGTTTCAGGTGAACAGCATAGTTAGGCTGGACAATCATATACTTTATAAAATAATCCCCCGGATAATTTCAGCCCCACCTGGCTCCAAACTTAGTTATTACAATATTATTGGCTATGTTCCCTGTGCTATACTATATACCGAGACTGTTTTGTACCTACCGCTCTGTACTTCTTCATCCCTTCACCTTTTTTTTTTTTTTAAATAAATATATTTTATTGACTTTTTAGAGAGGAAGGGAGAGGGATAGAAAGCTAGAAACATTGACTAGCTGCCTCCTGCACAGCCCCTACTGGGGATGTGCCCACAACCAATGTACATGCCTTTGACTGGAATTGAACCTGGGACCTTTCAGTCCGCAGGCTGATGCTCTGTCCACTGAGCCAAACCGGTTTCGGCCCCTTCACGTTTTACACCCAGTTCTTCATCCCCCATTCCCTCTGACAGCCATCAATCCGATCTCCGGATTTATGAATCTGTTTTTGTCTGTTTGTTTGTTTGTTAATCCTCGCCATTGCTTTTCGGAGAGAGCGGAAGGGAGGGAGAGACAAGGGGGAGAGAGAGAAACAATGATATGCCAGAGACACATCTACTGGTTGCCTCCCGCATGCACCTTGAACCTGCTAACCAGGTTCACGCCCTTGACCGGATATCAATCTAACCACTAGCCACCCCAGCCAGGGCCGTCAGTCTGTTTCTATGTTGTTAGTCCGCTTATTTTGCTCTTTAGATTCCACAGATGAGTGAAATCATATGGTATTTGTCTTTCTCTGTCTGACTTATTTCACTTAGCATAATACCCTTCAGGTCCATTCCTGTTATTGCAAACGGTAAGTTTTCATTATTTTTTTATGGCTGACTACTATTGCATTGGGTATATACACCCCGGCTTTTTTATCCACTCGTCACTGATGGGCTCGTGGTTGCTTCTGGTGCGTGGTTGCTGTAAATAGCACGTGACAGCGGCCCTTGAGCACATGGTGAGTGTTCTCTTGAGCTGGCTGGGCAGTGCCTGCATTTTCCTGGGCAGCAGGGACACTGGTGTTTTAAATGATACCCTTCAGACAGTGGTCATTTTTCTTTTCTGTATTATAACCACTCTTGTAAGTTCACAGACACTTATTACTAGCTATTGTTTATTTACATATTTTAAACATTTTATCACGTTTATTGGGGCACCATTGGTTCCTAAGACTATCTACGTTCCAAGTGTGCAATTCTGTGTGTTCATCTGCATATTGCGTTGTGTTCTCACCACCCACAGACTAGTCTCCTTCCGTCATCACATACTTGACCCTCTTGACCCTCTTCTGCTCCTCCCTCACCTGACCCATTTCTTTCTGGTAGTCACCATACTGTTCTTCCTGTCTAAGTTTTTTCTTTGTTTTTGTTGGTTCATTTGTTGCTTTCAGTTTTATATTCCACATGTGAGTGACATCGTATGGTGCTTGTCTTTTTTCCGACTGACTTATTTCATGTAGCATGATGCTCTCCAGATCATCCATGTTGTCACAAATGGCAGTATGTCATGTTTTCTTGGGGCCGCGTAGTACTCCACAGTATATACCTATCACTCTTCTTTCTCCAGTCCTCTGTCACTTCGGTGTTTCCATGGCTTGACCGCGGGGAATGATGCTACGATGAACATAGAGGTACATGTCTTTATGAATAATGTCTTCAAATTTTTAGAGTAAGTACCCAGAAGAGGGATTGCTGGGTCGTAGGTATTATTAGCTGGCTGATTAGGATACTGTAGGTCCTCCCTTAAGGCTGCTGATTGGTTCTGTGACCTTAAGTGAAACAACATATAAGGAAACCAGTTTTACCGTAGGCCCACTGATAGAAATGAGCCGAGTTTTTTGAGGACCTGCTATATTATCATATCCCTTTCTACCACGTCAGCACAGACCCTGCGTGGTGGTAAGACCCATCACAAGTTTGCCTCCTGCCTCTCCACAGTCTTGAGCATTCAGTGAAAGAACATTGAGCGGCAAGAGAGCAGCCACTTTGGACTTTTCTGGAAAGATATTTAGAATCGGACCGTGTGCTGCTGTCAGACTGTGCTTTCAAAATCTGTGTTGCAAGAAGTGTAGTCAGCTTTCGAGCTGCTTGCTTAACAGGAAGTCGGCAGCACATGTCACTCACATGGGAGTTCTCTATCGGGTCAATTAATATGGAATATTTAATGAAACACTCGATACCCACCTCCCATGATTTTCAAAGTGCTTGTCTTAAAATAGATCTGAAACAGCTGCTCTAACAGACGCGCATCCCGCCCCTGCGCCGTGAATGGCAGGAGCCTTCCCCGCAGCGTGGGGCAGTGTGGGGCAGATTTAACCAAAGGCACCCAGCTCTGGTCCCAACTCTGAGTGACTCCGCTGATACTGCTTCTCTTTGTCTCCATCTTCCATACTTACAGCTGTACCAGCAAATACTTACATACAGAGACAGAGCCACATGCTAAGGAGCAGCTAATTTTTTTTTACACGTGTTTCGTTCTTACCTGGGAGGCCTGTGGTTCCTTGCAGAGAGCTTTTGGACAAGGCAGACGTGTTGGGTCCCCTTTTACTTGTGGCGTCTCGGTATCCCCACATCTCAGGCAGGAAACGGTCAAACCTTTGCAGCGTTGTGGGGAGAATGAGACAGTATCTGTAAAATGCCTGGGGTATAGTAGAAGTGACACAGGATTTTATTTTCTTCCTCCTCCCCCACTTCCTGGACCCTTACACGTCTAAGAGGCAGGAAAAACAAGATCTTATCGCCCCTGAACAGAGGGGGAAATTGAGATGTGCACTGGCCGGAGGGCGATTCTCAAGGTCACACAGACAGGATGTGGTGAGGACGGGACTTGAGCCCAGTTGTCCTAATTCCAAGTCCTGTGAGGTTCCTCGTTCCTGCCACCATGCTCAGGGGATAGATGGATGGTGAACAGCGTGAGCAAATGGCTGGGAAGAGGCTTGCAAAAAGCACGACCTGCTCATAGACTTTTTAACGTGCAGTGACCCTGCATTATTTTGCATTGAAATTTGCTGTGTTTAAAATAGAAACATTTGAAATAACAAAACCGGTTTTACTTACTATCTGGTCTGATGATCTAGTCAGTAGACGATTTGCTTTTTAGTAATCTCATAGTTGCTGTGCTTTCCGTGTGGTTCTGTCTTAATGGGAGTCCGTGCCCATGATGTGATGGATTGATTCAATCATCCATTTGTCTACTAAGTATTAGGTGTCATAATGGATGCTGAGGCTTCAAGGGTGGATCCCATGTTGCCTTAGTCCACACGGCATGGATTTTACCTCTGACACGTCCTGGCAGACGGAGCTGGGCAGGGAGATTTGAGTTGGTGGGTATTTGATAGGCGGGAGATGCTTCTTTGGATGCATTGTTCATTTTCTATATGGAAGGTATGACACTAATGTCACAAAATGGGCTCTGTGTGTTTGAACTGACAGAGGCGACTCAAGAGCTTCTGGTTTCTTGGTGGATGCTCGCTCAGGCGTGCCAGTGGCCTCTGGAGACCACAAACCAGAAGTAGTAACATCCAGTTTTCATGACATCTGGTCCTCTCTGGGACTCGAATGGACTCAGTATTTCCTTCAAGACCCAAAACTCTTACTTGGGGATGAGAAAGCAACCCCCCCCCCCCAAAACAAACAAACAAACAAACAACCCCAACAAAATCAAACAAATAAAAAAAAACACAACCCCAAAACAACAACAAAACACTCCCTATGCATTTCCCACCTGGGCTGGCTCCTTCATCTCGTCAGTTCACTTCTACATTGCACTCACCCAGAAGCAGGGTCCCTCCTGGCCCTCACTCACTCACTCAGCCGGTATTTATGGAAACACCACATCCAAGGCCCTGGCGAGGCCCTGAGGCGCAACGCGGGACCGGCCATCGGAGCAAGGTGAGGTGGGGGCTGACCTCCTCACCCTGCCCCGTGCTGCCTGCCGGAGAACTTCTGAGTGAAAGTCCTGGAGGTGACTCAGCCGCTTCCCGTCCTCTCTCAGACCTACCTGCTTGCCCAGTGGGGGTGGCTGTCTGGTCTCCATAAGGGAGGCACTGCAGAGTGGCTTCTGTCTTCAAGGAGGAGATTTACAGCTGATTGTTTATTTGTTTTGCTGGAGTGAGAACCTGCATCCTCTGAGCTACATGTGTTAACATATATTAGCTTTTATCGTTAAGAAGTTCCCACTTCCATCCGATTCCTGTACGTGTGGTACCTATTGCTCATTGGGTTTCTACCTCAGTAGGAAAGGGGTGTGTGTATTACTTTGACCTTGAGGGGCTGTGCAGCATCTGCGGCCTAGCCCACAGGCCAGCGGCTTACCCAGGCACAGCCGTCTGTGCTGCTGTCTAGGCCTGAGCGAGGGCAGGATGCACTGGTCCTGGCTGGGCTTCGTGGGTGGGCTGAGGCGCTGATAATTTGGGGTTTGTGGGTTCAGCTTGGACAGGTGCTGCAGGTGAGGCCGAGGGAGAGGCAGGCCCTCTTCAGGCATTTGTGAAGGAATAGCATTTGCTGCTTGGACTGTGTTTAAGCCAAAGCTGCAGGCCAAGACCTCAGACTGCAAAGTCACCAAGATTAAAGGATCTTGTGTGCGGTTCTTCCTTTATTTTATTTTTAAAAAAATATATTTTTTATTGATTTTTTTTACAGAGAGGAAGGGAGAGGGATAGAGCGTTAGAAACATCGATGAGAGAGAAACATCCATCAGCTGCCTCCTGCACACCCCCCACTGGGGATGTACCCGCAACCAAGGTACATGCCCTTGACTGGAATCGAACCTGGGACCCTTGTGTCCGCAGGCCGAAGCTCTAGCCACTGAGTCAAACCGGTTTTGGTGATTCTTCCTTTAAATCATGAGAAGGAGGCCACGGTGGGGAATGAAAAATTGGCTTCACCACATTCAGTTAATTTCAGTTCCAGGCCGAATGAAGGTCCTGGAGGGACTGACCCCTCGTGGCTTTGCAGTTTACCTAAGATTTTAATCGAACCCACATCCCAGGACCCACCTCCGTGGAGCCACTCTGAGCAGACGGAGACAGCTCCCTCCCTGCAGGTGGGTGGGGCTCTGACGGCCCGGCCCTGGGGACCGAGGCACAACTCGCTCTGCGGCTGAGTGTCCTCCACACTGAACATGAGTGATGTCTGCTCTGGATTTGTTGTCTATATCAGTTCCGCCCATCAGGCCATTGAACTGTGACCACCTACTGAAGAATTGTAGATTTAAAAACTATTTCCTTCTTCAATGACAATTCACATTCAGTAGTATTTTGTGTTCGCTTCAGGTGAAGAGTTGTAGATTTTCTTAGTAACCAAATAAAAGGGAACACAACTGTCCAGCCAGTGTGGCTCAGTGGTTGAGCATTAGCCTATGAATCAGGAGATCACAGTTCAATTCTCCATCTCCAGTGTAGGGTGTTCAGGCGGCAGCCAATCAGTAATTCTCTCTTATAATTGATGTTTCCATCTCTCCCTGCTTCCTTCCTCTCTGAAATCAATACAAAGATATGTTTTTTATTGATATTTTACAAGAGGAAGAGAGAGGGATAGAGAGTTAGAAACATCAATGAGAAAGAAACATTGATTAGCTGCCTCTTGCACACCCCCTAATGGGGATGGGTACATACCCTTGGCCGGAATCGAACCTGGGACCTTCCAGTCCGCAGGCAGACGCTCTATCCACTGAGCCAAACTGATTTCGGCCAAACATATATTTTTTAAAATAGGGAATGCAGCCATCCTCACCTTAAGCTGTATTCCCGGGTGGGGATAGACAGTCCCCATGAGCCAGTGAAATAAATGATTGCAAACCCGAACATGAAGGTGGTGGTTACAAAGGTCTGAGCCCGAAACCCTCTGATTAAGGAGAAACTACAGCGGTTGGAAACTTTGCCAGAGGGGACGGGCCTGGCGCTGCCGGGAACTGACAGAGGTGACTCAAGAGCTTCTGGCTTCTTGGCCTTATCTGCGAAAAGGAGCAGGGTTAGAAGAGAATGGAGTAGGCTAGGACAAAGGTTGACCTATCTGATGAGAGAAATGAAGGGGAAAATGAACTCAGGCCAGAATAGAGAGAGAGAGAGAGAGGCAGGGAGATCCCCTCCAGTGGTCCTGATGAGAGAGGGTCAGGGGCCTAGAGGTCAGGAGTGTGACGAGAGTCTGAAAGGCTTCCACAAGGATCCAGAAAGAGCTGGAAATTGGGTTTGCACAGCTCAGGGCCGTGTGTGGGTTTGCCTTTTGTGCCTTGCCTAACGGTTTTCGCTAGTACAGGTTGAAATGCAGTTGACTTGTTTTCCCACGATGGAAGCCAGCCAGGGCTTATGTGTGCCCGTGGGGGCACCTTCTCCCAGCACGGAGAAGCCCTCTCCTGCCCCGCGGGGCTGTGGCTGCCAGAGGTGGCCTTTTTAGCTGGGCACAGAACACTAGCATTTGAGAGGGAAAGCCCTGAGTTTATTGGGGTGACCTTGGTTAATAAGTGGATACAGGTTTCAGGGGCACAGTTCTGTAATACATCATGTATATCTCGTATTGCCAGATCACAAAGGGTCTTGTTCAGGATTTCGGATGCCACCCCCAAGTCACCATGGACTACGTTTGAAAAATGCTGTCCAACTGAGGCCTACCTACCTGTGTCAGTGTTACAACGATGCCTACGTTGTATGAAAGCCTCATCCTGAGTCTTTTCGAATTTAATGAGGATGTTGGATCTTCCTCTGAAAACCTTAACATGAGTGTTCAAAGCTTTTTGGCCAGTGGATCATTCTATACTTTCTTTTTTAAAAAAAATATTTTATTGATTTTGTTACAGAAAAGGGATAGAGTTAGAAACACCAATGAGAGAGAAAGATCGATCAGCTGCCTCCTGCACACCCCCTACTGGGGATGTGCCCGAAACCAAGGTACATGCCCTTGACCAGAATCGAACCTGGGACCTTTCAGTCCACAGGCCGATGCTCTATCCACTGAGCCACACTGGTCAGGGGCAGTATATACTTTCTTAGGCTTTGTGTGGACGTGGTGGTCGGGAGGTAAACAGTTGTTAGCATTCCCTACTCACTCGGCATTCAACATGCATTTCATGAGTGTGTTCCGTGTAAATGGTGGAGGACACCATCCGTGTCAGTCTAAGCATGACATACATGATCCGTGTCCCCGAGAAGGCATTGAAGTCCAGCAGGAAGGAAGTGACGTAGAGCTGTGTCGTCACTCCCCGCATTTTTTGTGCAAAGGCCTGGAGGGACCCAGTTAGTCACGCGCTGACTTCATCCCGGCCTCCAAAAGGAGGGACTCCTCCAACGTGGTGGTGGTGGTGGTGGTGTTTGCTTTTTTTATTTTTGGTAAATAATCACGTATATTTTGTGGTATCTGTCTTTCAAATCTCCAGACACTGTGATTGTGTGGTCACATGCCCACTATTTATGGAAATAGGATTGTAGTGTGCGTGATGGAGCAATCTGGGGAGGGGGGCAGGAGAATGGTGTGTACAGACTCTGTGCCACCCTCGCCGGGCAGCCTTTGCCCGCCCTCTTGTGAGGTGTGACCATCAGGGCTGCCCCCATGGTCCGCCTTCCCTTGCGTGACGGGTGGCATTCAGAAGGCAGTGAGAGGGATGCCCACTTGGCGTCCCTGCCTTTTAACGAATGACTGTGTACAGAGTCGCAGGATAGTTGAGGAGGGAATGCACTGGGAGGAGGTGTGTCTGATCTGGGTGGTTAGACAGGAGGTGCCAGCCCAGATTCCATCCTGGCAGGGCGGTGCAGGGAGGCCTGCTCCCAGGGCGCCCCCACTCGCCCGCCCATTGCTCTGGCACCCTCAGCAGCCCTTGGCCCTCTCACACCCAGCATTCTTCCTCAACTTGAAATTCAGGCTCCGTGCTCGTGGCTCCTCCAGGAGGTGGGCTGTGACTTATTCATGACTCAAGTGACCAGCTTCGGTTTCCTCCCAGTCAGTCCAGCAAATGGATGAAAGAATCAAAAGCCCCAAATGCAGAGTGAAGCAAAAGAAAAGGAGGATAGCGATTTGTGCACCATCTGCTGTTTCTCTAGATTGTCCTATTTTTTTAAAATCTGGCAGTGGTTCTCAACCTTTCTAATGCTGCGACCCTTTAATACAGCTCTTCGTGTTGTGGTGACCCCCCAACAAAATTATTTTTGTTGCTACCTCATAACTGTAATTTTGCTACTGTTAACTAATTGTCTTTTTGTAATACGAGATCACATCAGATGAATGTTGCGACCCACAGGTTGAGAACCGCTAGCAGGGTCGCCTAAGACCATCGGAAAACACAGATATTTACATTATGATTCATAACAGTAGCAACACTGCTCTAGACCATGACATCAGTAGGCCATGTTTTCTTTCTTCTCCTTGTTGTAAATGTTATTCCTTCTAACCTACTGTCCTTTTACACCTTTCCCTCTGGATTTGCTGGTTAACCTCCAGGTGTTTATTATATGGGGGTAAAGAATGGCAGACTATTCCACTCTGTTCTGAGGGTTTTGATCCAGATTCACATTTTCCATGATTATTTCTTAGCAGCTAAAGAACTTATGATTCTGAGCTAAGTAGAGGTGGATCTATTTTTTTTTTTTTGTCCTGGAGATGACATCCGAGAAAGTCTGGAGTTGTGCAAACTCTCTGAAGTTATCTTCTGGAAGGGCTAGATGCTTCAGAGAGTTTGCTCTTGCAAGTTTTAAAGGATATTCATATTTTTAAAATGAAGTACACCATAGAGTTCTTACAGCTCCAAGATAAGCATATAAGGCCCTTTGAACATTTCCTTGAATAAATCCAAATTTTTCTTGGACTGGAATGAAGAAATAGAGCCTTCTGAGTATGATCATAACGATAATGTCAAAAGCCATTTTGTACTCTCTGTCCAAACAAGGCTGCCCTGAGACCTGTGGTAGTGCTCTAGATTTTAATCAGATCGCTCTTGCGAGCCAAGCTCCACTAAGGCCAAAGAAGGAAATGGAACACGTGCCCGCTTACTTAGGACTGTGGGAACATTGCTTTAGCTACAGACCGTGTGCTTTATTTTTTCCACATTTTTTCAAGCAACAAGATTCCCACTTTATGTTTCAATTAAAATTTAAAGCATTTGCAAATACAATGGCAGGAAATGTGCAGAGGAGCCTTCACGTTTTTCTCCCTCTAGCCTCTGAACTTGGAAGTGAGCTAATGCATGTGAATCGATCCTGAGGACATTTGTATCCAGAATTTGACATGAACATATTTTGAGGAAAAAAGCGGGTCCAGGATATCCAAAACTACTCCCAGTGGAACCCTATTGCAAATGCAGGATGTTTATTTTATTTAAAATGTTTTTTTCCACTTACAGTTTACATTTAATATTAATTTGTATTAGTTTCAGGCATACAGCATCGTGATTAGACAATCATAACTTTACAAAGTGGTCCACCTGGCACCAGTATGCTTATTTTCAGAAGCCATCAAATGCAAACAAGAAGAGAAAGGTCACTTCCAATCTCGCCTGCTCCAGATCACCCCTGTTTCCTTTCAGGATAGAACAGGAAAGCAGAAAGCACTGTCAGTGTTTGAGCAGGAAGAGGGGTACGTGGGGGATGACACAGGGAGCGGGTATTGGAAATACCTGATGTATGACTGCTGGGGGAGGCCAGGAAGAGTGGAATCTCAGGAAGCCACCACCTAGGAGCTCAGCGACCTGCAGCCCCGGAGTGGATGATTGCCAAGCCTGTCTGACACCCGCAGCTGCGCACACAGCCTGACATTCATCCCCACTTCGTCTGCTGCTGCTTGGGGAGAACACTGCTCCTCCTTTCCAGCCTCTGGTCCACACCGAAATCCCGCCGGCACGGAACCTGGGAAATGTAGTTCCCAGGCTCCCAGCGCGGGGAAGAGTTGAAAGAGAGGCATGATAGTGAGGACTCGGCCAGGAAGTTGTCATGGAGACAGGGGTATCCAGGGCGGGTAGGCATGAGCCCTTTTCATTTTGGAGTTCAACCCCAAACCATGCGTTTATCCATGAACATCCACTAATGCTTCATGCATGTTCGATATCATTTTCTTTTTCTTTTAAAAAAAATATATTTTATTGATTTTTTACAGAGAGGAAGAGAGAGGGATAGAGAGTTAGAAACATCAGTGAGAGAGAATCATCAATTAGCTACCTCTTGCACACCCCCTATTAGGGATGTGCCTGTAACCAAGGTACATGCTCTTGACCGGGAATCGAACCTGGGACCTTTCAGTCTGCAGCCGCCGATGCTCTATTCACTGAGCCAAACACCGTTTCGGCTTGGTTCAATATCATTTTTGAGAGAGAAGGAACGTGGTGTGGTGGCAAAGAGCAAAATTAAGTGGAAGAGCGCTGTGAGATGGAAGATGACGTCCGTAATGTCATAGTCTTCGTACTGTGTTTAAAGCAACAGCAACGATAGAACTGCTAACGACATCAGAGGGCAGGCGCATATCTCAGCTTCTTTCTTGAAGCGACGTGACCTCAGGCCAGAGGCTTAGGTTCCCTTATCTGTAAAATGAGGAAGATGCTATCTTCCTCCTCCATGATTATCTGCTTAGGGAACCCGACAGAAGCACGTGGTACGCCCTCACTCAACCCAGTAGTTCTAGACTCCTGATTCTGATTTACGCTGGCACTCGCTGCATTCCCTGAGCGGGTTGGGGGTGGTGTGCTGTGTTCTGCCCAGTGCTAGGCCGGGGAGGTGGTCCAGGGTTGCTCTCTTCCTGCCCCAGAGATGGACCGAGGCTCCTGGAGTGGCGGCTCTCGTGTGGGATTCTGCGCTTGGTTGGGTGATAATGACAGCTTTCTGTTGTATGAGTTGCCCTTGAAGACTGAACTCACGAAAGTGTCTGAGGAATGGTAATTAGAGAGCATGAAACCAGAGTTTTCTCACCGTGAATTTCCTGAGAACCACGCTGATGTTGTTATCTCCCGACTTGGGCTAGAGGAAGCAGGCCTGAGCCCTGTGCGTGATGAGAGGGTGTGGAGACCCACACGGCCTGTTATTTGCTCATTTGGGAAGAGACAAAAGTATTGTTTAAGCTGTGGAGGGGAAGAAAAAAAAATCACATAACATCCTTTAAGAAGGTTGAAGCATAATACCTACGGACAATGAACAATGTCTCTCTGTCGCAGTGATGGAATAAGAAATCATTTTTTAACTGCGAAGACTTGAGCTAGGCTTTACCAGAGGAAGTTGCTAAAGTTCATTGAGTTAGGAGGGACCTCCGACATTTCAGGTAGTTTTTTGTTTAAGTAGCATGAGCCACAGAAGCAGCACCGGTGATTTTGAATAGGTTGATAGGCCTGCCCAGAGGTAGAAGGCAATGTTGATAGTTTCATTTCATTTTTTAGGTCTGTCTTTCTTCCTCCCTCCCTTTCTTTCTTTCTTTCTTTCTTTCTTTCTTTCTTTCTTTCAGACAGGGTGAGGTCTCTGGCTTGTCATGCAGCCTTTGCTACATACTAGGTTTTGTACAAATAAGAAACCCAAAAGGTGTTTCTTACGTATACAGATAAGGGGATATATAGGATGGTTTTCATTGAAATAGCAATTTTAAATTTAATTATAATAATTTCTATAATAATCACTGAGACTTACCTTAGGAATGTAATGAGAAGTTCTTGTAAGCAGTTCCTGGGACTATAGACAATATGCCATGTATTTGGTCTTTCTGTCTATATGTCTGTCTGTCTTTCTTCTTGCCTTCCTTTCCCTCCCTCCCTCTCTCCCTTCCTCTCTCTCTCCCTCCCTCCCTCCTTCCCTTCCTCTCTCTCTTCTTCCTTCCCTCTCTCCCTCCCTAAAAACAAACTAACAAAAGAAATTCCTTGAGAGTCCTGAGCCAGGTGCTCAGCATGGAGACATGGCCTCAGTCGGTGATAAGACTTCCCAGGGGTAGAGCTCACTTGGACCTGTGCCCTGTGCCCTGTGCCGCTGGCCATTTCCAGCAGCAAGAAGTGAGGCCTCAGGAAGCAACCTGTGGGGGAGACGCTCTCGCTCCGTCGTGGCTTGTGGCCACCACAACAAGTCTCCGCATTCCTGGAAGTGGCTGTGATGGGCTGCGACAATATTCTTTCTTAAAGGGTATTATTAAGTGGCTGCAAGATCCCTTCCTGCCTTGGAGCCACGTGGCTAGGCGATGAGAAACTTTGATCTGGGAGTTTTCCTTTTATGACGTAGGAACGATCCTTAGGCGATTTCAGCATCCCAGCTGCACTTTTGTCTTCAGTCAGCTCTTGACTTGTATAGGAAGCAGCTTTTGCAACACAAGTTTCTGTCTAGTGTTTACTTGGGTGGCCATGCTTGACTTTGAATATATTTGTTAGGTTTTGGATTCTTTAACCTTTCCTTACTAGGAGGCAAAAAAGCAAGCAAACAAACAAAGAAGCAAACAAAGAAAAAAAAAGAAAAAAGAAAAAAAAGGCAATACTTTATTATTATTATTTTTTTAAAAGAAGTGGCTTCCTTTTATTAAGAAGATTACATGAGTCATGCCAAAGGACACTGGAAGTAGTTTGAAGGCATCCCCGGTGGTCAAATTTGGGACAGTCTGAACATGGAAAAGAAGGATGGCAATTGGTTATTACACAAGGAAAAAAAAAGTGTATGGAGGAGTAGAGAGGGCGGAGAAGGAATGATAGAATTAGAAAAAGTGCTGTTTTGCAGTCCCAAATGGAATAATGGAGGCAAGAATCAACGAGTGCTATAAATCCACATGAAAAATAATTAGGAAATAGGACAGCCACCTGGTTCCAAATCCTCACCCCACGTGCTTTTGTTTGTTTTTTTTTACTGATATAAAGGGGGGCATGTCCCTTTACCACAGAGATGTGGCCGTTTCCATCTAAACCAAGTGATCCAGCGTGGCATCAGTCATAACGGGATAGCACAGCATTCCCTGTGCCCTGACGAGAGGGAAGAGGAAGTTCACAGTATGAGAGTATTTCTGCCAAAAAGTGTTCAACGTGTGTCTAGACTTAGCTTTTGGCCCACAGGAAATACAGGGATGGACGAACAGATTTTCATAATAAGACTGAAGAAGGATGTCGTCGATTCAGGGTGATCAAATTTGAGGAATGCCTCGAAAAGCGAGAGAGTACCAGTGACCTCTTCCAGACCCAGCACATGTTTGTGGGATGCAATAGCATCGAACTAGCTACGGGGCGAGTCAGGGGAAGGCTGCTTCTGGACAGAGGGGAAGGCCCGTTGTAAAGTCCTCGCTCGTGTATGCCTGCCGCAGTGGCTGCATTTCACATACACTGCATATAGTTTGCTTTCAGCGCTATGACTTGCTGAACGAAGGGCCAGAGCGCTGGGTGGCAGTCACGGTGGTCTTTCCCACTCGGGGGACGGCTGACTTGGGCGGGGACTCTTCGGGAGGGGCAGGGGCCATTACATTTGCTCCTGGGTGAGCGCTGAGTCGGCCACTTAATTATGTCAACAGAGCAATTGCAGAGGCCGCCAGAGAGTCATTATTGTCCGTCTTGGCGGAATGCACGGCTTTTAATCTGTGAGAAGCGCTTCTGTGCGGGACGGCTCCTTGCAGAACCACGCCGGGTCCTGCAGGTCCCCCCTGCATGTTTCAGAGAGAGCAGCTCCATTGTTTTTAAAAAGTCTTTCTCATTCTCCCTTTCCCTCTCCCTCTCCCTCTCCCTCTCCCTCTCCCTCTCCCTCTCCCTCTCCCTCTCTCTCAAGTCACATGTCCTATTGATCAAATACTTGTTTCTTGTTGAAATAGGACATGTGACTTAAGTAGCCTACATATCTCAATTATTTAGTTGAATTTCACATTGGTGGCTGAACCAATATCTATTATCTATAATCTATCTCAGTAGCATTGGTCTCAGTGACATCCCTCTCCCTCTCCCTCTCCCTCTCCCTCTCCCTCTCCCTCTCCCTCTCCCTCTCCCTCTCCCTCTCCCTCTCCCTCTTTCTCTGATTACCTCTTCAATCCTTTATTTCCTTTTGCAGCAAAATTTGAGAGTCTGTATTTCCACTTTTTCTCTTCCCATTGTCTCCTGGACCTGCTGCCATCCACCGCTCCTCCCTACCCCCATGTGGCACCTGCTTTTGTCTCGGGAGGCCGGGGCCTTCACACTGCCCAGCTTCGAATCCAGCGCGGGGCCGAAATCTTATCTGACCGTCAGCGGCTGCCGGCCCAGTCCATCACCTCTTCCTAGAAACACGCTCTTTCCTTGGCTTCAAGGTGGACTGGTCCCCAGGCTGGTCCCCTTTCTCCCTGGTCGCTCAGCTCACCTTCCTCCTCATCTCCTGGCCTCCTAGGCTTACCCGGCCCCAGGCCCTCTCCTCTCTGCCTTCTCCCAGGCTGTCAGACAACATCATGGTGAAAAC
Organism: Pipistrellus kuhlii; assembly: GCF_014108245.1. Classification (NCBI taxonomy): domain Eukaryota; kingdom Metazoa; phylum Chordata; class Mammalia; order Chiroptera; family Vespertilionidae; genus Pipistrellus; species Pipistrellus kuhlii. The sequence continues at coordinate 5,564,056 of NW_023425523.1, forward strand.
CACGGTTGTGTACACACTGTGTACACATACCCCAAAATCCTAGCTTTATTTCTATTTTTAAAAAAATACGTTTTCATTGATTTTAGAGAGAAAGGGAGAGGGAGAAAGAGACATCAGTGCTGAGAGAGAATCATCAATCGTTTGCCTCCTGCACGCCCCCTCCTGGGGATCAAGCCACAATCCGGGCATGTGCCCTTGACCAAGTATTGAAACTAGACCTCCTGGTTCATAGGTTGACACTCAACCACTGAGCCACTCGGGGTGGGCCTGGCTTTATTTTTTCTATCCCACTTATCACCACATGAAAAGAAAAACTAACTTTTTTTGTTGCCGAGTTTGTCTGGTCTGTCTGCATAGAACGTGGGTTTCACCAGGACAGACGTCTCGTCTTCCTTGGTCCCAGCACATCCCCTGTGCCCAGGAGGGGGGGTGGGCTGCTTGGTCAGTCCTGCTGCAGGGGCCACTGAGCAGCAGCCTCAGGGACGGAGGGCTTCCCCTCCTGGTCGCTTTTTACGGCATCCGGGTGTGACCGAGGGCAGGCAGTGTGTGCATTCACGGCATACTAATCGCCGTTTCTGTCCCTCAGTTTCTCTGTTTGAAGAACATACGGACCTTCCTCTCGGCCTGCTGCGAGACATTTGGGATGAGGAAGAGCGAGCTCTTCGAGGCTTTTGACCTGTTCGATGTCCGGGACTTTGGAAAGGTAATGCTGCATTTTATATTCTCATGTATTCTTTTTTTTTTTTTTTTAATTGGAGAACCTTTGATCAATTACTTGTTTCTTGTTGAAATAGGACATGTGAATTTCACATTGGTGACTGAACCAATATCTATTATCTATCTATCGATATCTATCCATCTAATCTATCTCAGTAGCACTGGTCTCAGTGACATTAGAATTGTTGCCTATTTCAAGCAGTGTCAGAGGAACCTTTGGTGCAGAGGTCAATAACCATTCTCCATCCTTTAGAGCTGTGGGGCCCTCATGTCTGGGGGCCAGCATTGTTTCCCTCCAGTCCTCGATATGCCCCAAAGACTCCCCATTTTTGAAAGCTGGGAATGTTCTGTCGCCCCTCTCTATTTGACCTGGGTGGGGGACTTGGGGAGAGGAGGACACGGATCACTGAAACGTTTGAGGTTGTGAAATAACTCCCTTACTAACAGCTATTTCCAAGGACATTTGTCACGTGGGAATATGTTAACGTTATAGTTCTCGTGTGTGCCCCAAACACGTGTGTGTGCTCGGTGACTGGAATCGCCCTTTCAAAAGGGATGGTCACTTATTTTGTAGTCTTTGGGCATAAGGTTACACTTCTTACGTGTAAGAAGCCGTAAAAGAGGTAATGACGTGAGTCTCCATGTCCCCATCCCCCGATTCCAGTCCTCCTGTGAGCTCTGACCCCCCCCAGCCCCCCTTCCCCCAAAGCCCCACATGAGTCCCAGCAGGACATGGGGCAACCTGTGCTGGTGTCCCACTACCTGCGTGTCTCCCGGGGACCCCGCCTGGCCTCCGGTCACAGGAAAACGCCCCCAGCCCAGGGCTCCTCGGCGGCGCTCGTGGCGGGTGCAGGTGCCTCGGGGACCGCCCTGGGCCTGGCTGGGACGATCCTCGTTGGCTAGTGCCCACGGATCAGCCACGAAGACAGTTCCTGTCTGTTTTCACAACCCAGGATGAAGCGTTTGACATGTAAATCTCTCTTCTTTCAATTATCTGTTTGAACTCCCACTCTTGTTAGAAGTTTGATGTTTCTCCCTCGGAGTATTTTCCATCCTGAATTACTCAAGAGTCCCCGGGGTGTCTGTGGTCCACGGGCCCTAATCAGCCTCACTGCCAAGCACCACGCAGCACTTCGTCTTCAGCCGTGGCCTGTCATTCGGGGTCCTGCGTGGTTCCGTGGATGGCTCTGACACCCCCAGCCTTCTGCTCCCCCCCCCCCCAGCCCCCGGCACTTCAGTTAGCCCCCATGGTGACCCCCAGCTCTGTGGCGAGTTCTCTTCAGGGGCCCCCGGGTTGCTTTCCTGCCAGCACACTTGGGTCAGGGCCTCCTTATTATTAACCGGCTGCCTCCTGCACACCCCCTGCTGGGGATCCAGCCTGCAACCCAGACATGTGCCCTTGACCAGAATTGAACCCAGGTCCCTTCTGTCCACAGGCTGATGCTCTATCCACTGAGCCAAACCAGCCAGGGCGAAGGGGTGGGGGGTCTCCTCGTCCAACCTCTATGGAGGTACCGACTCCCGCTCTCCGAGCAGCACTGGGGACCTCTGGTCTCCTTCCTTCCAGAAGGCCTGGACTTCCCTGCTCCTCAGCCAACTGCCAGCCTGCAGCAGCCCAGCCCTCAGGGTCCCGGGAGGCCACCTCTGTCCGCCCACAAAGGCCTCCTTCACGCGCTCCCCCTCAGCGGGAGGGGGCCTGTCTGTATTTACATAACTGAGAGCTCTCCAGTGATTCCTTCCGGACAAAGAGAGCTTGGTCCAAGGCCTCCTTTGTGTCTGTTTAGACGAGAAAGGGCAACGGCCTCTGGCCTCTGGAGCACTGTCTGGTTGGCTGACACCATGGCGGCATCCTTAGCAGATCCTCCTTTGTGTTTGCACAGAGCGGCCTTCTGAGGAACCTCTCCCTCTCTTTCTGTCACTGTCTTTGCTGCTATATTTCACCCGGGGAGTCAATGCCAGGCCGCTTTTCCCATTCGCACCGCGTCTCACAGAACCCTCGTGCCCGAGCCTCGCACGGGTCATTCTTCACACGCTGGTGATGACTCAAGTTCACGTTGGGTCTGCTCTCTAGCAGTTTTTGAGCCAGTTTACAAAACCCTTCACTGTTTTCGAGCCTTAATACAGTTGAAAACCTCTAGAAGGGCGTTGCCCAAGGAACCCCCTTGTCTTGAGAAATATGAATAGGACGCCTGGGAAAAAGCATCCTTGTTCACACAAGTTGGGTAAACGTGCAGGCGGGGTCCTCCCGCTGTGGGAGGGGCATGGCACGCTAAAGGCACTGACAAGTCCTGCTTCTGAGACGGAAGCAACGTGGTTGCAAACTGTGCAGCCCATTGCCAGAGCAGTGGCAAGAGGGGCCCAGAGTGAGCTCTCGTTAGGGTTGGATGTGACCTGTGAAAGGGGAGGAGAGAAAACAAGAGGAAGGAATGGAGCAGGGGCAACTTAGCGCACTTCTCCCCCCTTTTCAATGAATATAAGAAAAACCCAATGACTTTTACACTCACTTCCTGTAGATATATTTTGCATCCCAGTCAGTATTTTATGTCTCATTTTTTCCCAAAGGTTTTTACTATATTTGTCCATTCTTAATTTTCCCTGTATTTCATTTTTGGTGTTTTTGGCACTTGCTGGTTATCAGGTGGAGACTTGGTCTCTCTGGAACACTTAAAAGCTTTTCTGGGGTGTGTGTGTATGTGTGTGTGTATGTGTGAGTATGTGTGTGTGTGAGTGTGTGTATGTGTGTGTATGTGTGTGTGTGTGTGTGTGTGTGTGTGTGTGTGTGATTATTTCTTTTAAAAATGGAAATATTGATTGTTTTGTGCTAGGAAACTTTCTAGGAACAGGTTTCTGTGTTTTTGAGGTTACGCCAAACACATGCTGCTTAGCACACCTGTTCTTCTTCCCTCTCCGCTGTGTTCAGAGGCCCTCAGCCCTGTCCAGCCCTTGTAGTGTAGCTCACCCAGGGCACATGCATACGGGGTCACGGAGTCTCAGCTGCTGTCCCTTGGGGGTGAATGTGATGGCTGGGAAGTCTCCAGGCGACTGGGTTGACTCCATTAGGTGGCAGCACAGTGGCCCATGACTTGTCCGTCCAACAGCGGTGATGCGAACCCTCGGCCGTCAGGCCTTCAGCTGCTGTGCGTGCGTTATTTCCTATCCACGGGCTCCTGTGGAAAAGGAGGGCGGTGTTTTCCGTGTTTACTCGCCCTGTTATCTTTTGAATGGCTTATGCACATCTGTAGGGGCCCGGGAGCCCTGGCGCTTGCCCAGTGGGCAGAATGGAGGGGGGAGGGGCAGGGCTGGATGGAGCAGCAGGAAGCCAGCCTCAGGAGCACTCTGAGCACCAGGCAGCTGCAGGAAACAGTGTTGGCAGCGGTGCAGTGGTGGGTCAGCCATGCACGCTTCCTCCGGAGAGACGCCGGCTTCTGAGTCACTTGTTTTCTGCCTGCAGCCCCCGTGTCTTTGGAGGACTGCAGTGGAGACCCTGGGTTGGTTCTGGATCTTCCTCTGCTTAGACGGCCTCTGGGGCGTGAAAGGTCTCGCTGAGTCAGTGTGTTTTAGGACTAATGGTGTCAGGACCAGCTGGTGGATAGGGCCGTCAAAGTCATTAGGTTAGAACCATGGTCTGCAAATCGCCGCTCTTGAGCCACATGCGGCTCTTTGGCCCTGTGAGTGTGGCTCTTCCACAAAACACGATGGACTGGGAGAGTCTATGTTGAAGAAGTGGCGTTAGAAGAAGTTTAAGTTTAAAAAATGTGGCTCTCCAAAGAAATTTCAGTCGTTGTACTGTTGGTATTTGGCTCTGAGGACTAATGAGTTTGCCGACCACTGGGTTAGCAGGTGTTCTCCTGGGAACTGTGTGCACCCAGCTTCACACGGAATGTGCTGGGTGACCCCAGGCCTCTGCGTTCCCTCGCTGGTCTTCTTCTGTGTGTCTGTGCAAAGGAGCTGAGGGGGGATACTTGCTGCTTCTGAGTGGGCAGATGCCTTACAGATCGTTTCTGCTCTGTAGCTGCCTCTCAGAATGATCACCCTGGAGTGGTTGTGTGAGGGTAGAGTCTACCACTGTTACCGGTCAAGTCTAGGTTAGGTTTTTTTTGTGTGTGTTAATCCTCACCAGAGGATATTTTTCCATTAATTTTTTAAAGGGAGAGTGGAAGGGAGGGGGAGAGACAGAGAGAAACATCGATGTGAGGAGACGCATCTATTGGTTGCCTCCCACATGTGCCCTGATCAGGCCTGGGGATTGAGCCTGCAACCGAGGTACTGGATTCCTTGACTAGAATCGAACCCGAGACACTTCAGTCCACAGGCCAAAACTTCATCCACTGAGCAACCGGGCAGGTCAAGTTTTGAAGACGATTGATAGCACTGGGTATGAGTTGGGTAAAGTCACAAAAATGCCCTGAAGGCCAGATCCAGATGGGAACGAACTCTGCGTCTGCCCCTGATGTCTGTGAAGCCCAACGTCGCTTTAGCGAAACCACTGCTGACGGTTTTCTAGTGGCCTTTAGGTTTTCAGGAGGAAGCAGCAGAAAAACATGAATTTACTGACTGTCAGATGATAAAGTACAATTTCTCAGAGAGCTAGTCAAGTACACTTTCATGGCATTGTAGACAGTGAAACTGCTCTAGAAGGGGGATGGTATTAACGAGCATTGCTTTTCCAAAAATGTTGTTTTCACTTGGAATTTTCATAAGTAAGTAGATGTTTAGGTAGATAAGTAAAGCAATCCAGCACACACACCGTCCTTTCTACACTGTTCTGGGCTCCCAGTTGGACTCCCTTCTATAGTACTTGAAAGATTCTGAGTGATGGCACAGGATTTTCCTCTGCAGCAACAGTTCCAATTAGTGGATGGTGAATTATTTAGAAAATCATCACTAATCTAGTTTTCTACCCATTGACCCTGGTACAGCATAGAATTAATTCATAACTCTCCTCTGGGACAATCCCTCAAACACATGAAGATCGTTACCATGCTCCGCTAAGTCTCCTCTTAAATCTTTCCATTTTGTTTATAACCTGCCCAAATCTGAGAGTAACTTGAAATAGCTTATCAAGACAGCACATCTAACACAAGCAGTTAAAGGTTATAACATCTCAAGACGAGGAAGAGATGAGAAGCTAAGTGGAGGAAGAGGCACTGTCATCATACCCAGTCATCGGAGGACGAAATTTATCGCCCAGCTCGTCCTGATGAGTCAAGGGAAAAACATAATCCAGAAAGCGAGCTTTTGAACGAGCCGTAAAGCCTTTGTGTCCAGTAGAATTTGTACAGAACACAGTAAGAAGTCCCAGAATGAAAACAATGACAGAAAGAAACCTACAGAAATATAGAAAGATTACTATTCAAAATAGTTGTGAACATTAGACATTTGCTTTATCTGCCATTGTTTTATGCATATACTTTGCTAAGAGGATTGAAACAGATAACGTTGTATATAAGGTTTCCAGGGTCATGCCTGACACATGAGAAGGTGCTAGAAAAATGGGAGTTGATAAAATATATATTTAAACATTATTGGTCAGCCGAAACCGGTTTGGCTCAGTGGATAGAGCGTCGGCCTGTGGACTGGAAGGTCCCAGGTTGGATTCCGGTCAAGGGCATGTACCTTGGTTGCGGGCACATCCGCGGTTGGGGGTGTGCAGGAGGCAGCTGATCGATGCTTATCTCTCATCGAGAGTTTCTAACTCTCTATCCCTCTCCCATCCTCTCTGTAAAAAATCAATAATACATACATATATATATATATATATATATATATATATATATGTATATATATATATATATTAAACATTATTGGTCAGAGGCAGTGACTTCGTATAAACCTCCGGTTCCCCTTTCTTCACACGAAACCTCTCTTTTCATTACTGTTGGCATTGCATCCCTTTGCGGTCAGAGTATGAACTGAATTTCTCTGAGGAAGCAAACAAGAGCGAGATGAAAATGTAGAGAAAACAAAACGCACGAAACATTTACTACGGATGGCTCCGTAATCAACAGCAGCCTCGCTACCATGTGTGACCCGTTAGAATTCTATCACATGCAGGCTGAACCACATGACATTGCTAATATTTGACACACTTAGTCTTATGCAGTTTAACGAAATATTTTAGCTCTAGATGGCTTATGAAGAAGATAAATGTTTAAAAACAAGAAGAGCTGTCAGTGTGGATGATGGAATTGATACTTTCTGCATGCTTTTTTTTGGGGTGTGCGTGTGGTAAAACTAGAACCAAAGGAGCATACGTGGTAGGGAGTATGTTTTTCCTTCAACACAAAAGGGAACTTGGAAACAGCAGCGCACTACTTCTGTTTCTGTGATAGAAAAAGTTCTTGGAATTAGTCAGGGGACCTGGCTTTGTGTCAGGAAGAGCCCTCCAGCTCTGTCTCTTAGGATTGGTGACCCTGTCCTTTGTTAAATCATCTCTTGGCTAGTCAACCAAAATGGAGTGTTGACTATTTGAAAATCCAAATGGTCACAAATCTGGCTCACTTTTAGCAGGCTCTGTGTTAATTAACATAAGGTCCGTACTCATCTACCCAATTCTTTAAAAAAAATATATATTTTTTTTATTGATTTCAGAGAGGAAGGGAGAGGGAGAGAGAGATAGAAACATCAACGATGAGAATCATTGATTGGCTGCCTCCTGCACACCCTCTTCTGGGGATCGAGCCCACAATCTGGGCATGAGCCCTTGACCCAAATCAAACCTGGGACTCTTCAGTCCATTGAAGGCTCTATCCACGGAGCCAAACCAGGTAGGGCACATCTACCTGATTCTTTGTGAAGTTGTAATTCTATGTTGACAAATGAATACACGTTAGTACTTTTTGCTTTAAATTGTTAGGTCGGCCTTCCCAAATTTCAGTTTCCTTAAGAATAGTGAGTTGTCCGCCAAAACTGATTTGGCTCAGTGGATAGTGCATCTGATCTGGTCTGCGGACTGGAAGATCCCAGGTTCGATTCCAGTCAAGGGCATGTACCTTGGTTGCGGGCACATCCTCAGTAGGGGATGTGTACAGGAGGCAGCTGGTCGATGTTTCTCTTTCATCATTGTTTCTAGCTCTCTATCCCTTTCTCTTCCTCTCTGTAAAAAAATCAATAAAATATATTAAAAAAAGAAAAAGAATAGTGAGTTGTGGCATCCAAGGTAAACAGATTTAAGTTTATTTTCTAGACTTTACTTTTGTCTGGAAAGGAAAAAGCATCCTAAACTAGGGATTGGGCATCAGAGCATTGGAAAACTGTGTGCTGCTTCCATGTCCACCAATGGTGGGTACCAGGCACTCTTTTCAATAGTGCATTTGGGGATTTTGCCCTCTCCCCACCCCCTTTGCTTGATCCCTCCCCCCAGTTACCTGCGGGGAATGGACCCGTGGCTGCCTGAGGAGTGTGAAGGTGCAACTCCCCGGTGAAGCTGCCCAGATGACCACACTCACTCTGTCTGGCCTCCCCTTTGCCCTCTTCCTATTACCAATGCCAATAAACTAGCTCATTGCAATGATAACACAGTGAGGAAATGGAAGCAATTTCTCTATAGTTCTCAAAATATTCTGTAGCACAAGCACTGTATTGATATGGCCAGGCCTTTTGTAGGTGGGTAAATTCCTGTTAGTTGAAACACCTTTAAGATGATGCATGTGAAAAACACAACTTATTTATCACCTGCTTCTTTGCAGCCACACCCTGACTGTCAGGAGCTCTCTCCCGGGGCCTGCTCCCTTCAGGAGCAGCTTCCTGCGGGATCATCCCTTCTGGTTCCCTCCCGCTTCCTGTGCATTTAAAGAGCCCTCACCGAGCACAAGGATAGCATGTGGGGTGTCTTTTTTTTTCTCTCTCTCTCTCACAAATAAAGATGGAAACAGTCTCCTCCTGAGCCCAAGTCTCAAAACGAACACAATGCTTTCCATTTAGTTGGCAAGCACAGTTAACACGAAAGGTAACAAGCAGTTTATGATTGAAACATAAGATTTGCTTTTTTGTACCTTTTCTTAGTGTTTTCCTGGTGAAGATGGGGCTTGGGATTACAATCGGATTAAGATGGAATGGATGTGGGGGAGACAGTTTCAGAGAACGCCCTCTCAAGGCCAGGGGATGCCAACACAGAAAGTGCATCAGGCTGAGGGAGCCCTCCTCTCCCCTCCTCCTGCCTCCTGTCTCTGCCCCTGACTTTGGGAATGCAGGGCTGCTCAGTTTCGGTTGAGGAGGGGGGAGGGGGGGGGAGAAACAGTTGCTTCACCCCATCCCAGCTGCACCTGCGCTTTTCCTGCTTTTGCTGCGGGCACCGTCTGGAATCCTAGAGACACTCTTCTCCCCCAAGTTCTGAGGGGGATGCCAAGGGCACGCTTGCCTTGAGAAGCTCTTCATTTTCTATCACCCGGCCATCAGCCACCCGAAAGGAAGGGGTGTGATAGACTCCGTTAGATGTTTGGACGCTGCAGGGAGAGTTCATGGCGAGGAAGAAAACCCTCAACCATGGCTGGTCATTCTGAGAGTTTTCTACGTTCAAAGGAAGAAAACTTGTATAGACTTAACCCTGAAAGGCAGAAGTCAGTTGTGAGCAGGGAAGGCTGAAGAACCACTTCAGATGGTGGACAGAGAGAAATTGGATTTATTTAAGGAAAAGGGATGGAGATATTAAAAGTGAAGGGCTCCACAGCCCCGAGCCAAAAGGTCACTTGGGTCCATGATGGCAGCAAAACATGCTTAGGAGAGTGCAACAAGGAAGGGCTCAGATGCAATAGGGAGCCCAGGCGGGGCCGCGGTGGCTCACTGGGCGGTCAGAGGAAAGGGGGCCTTGGACACGGGTTCTGGGGACGAGCCTGGGACGAGCTGCCACTGCCCATCGCTCCCCTGGTTGCAAGCCTCGTGGGGTCCCTTGGAGGTTAGGGGATACATGCCTGAGGGGGAAGAGGGGAAAGGGAATGGCATTGGGCCCTTCGCCCTGAGAGCATCCCTTTCCTGCAGGTGGAAACCTTAGGGGCATGTCTCAACCGGAGCTTCCTGAGCTTTGCAGGTGAGCTCTCCCCTGATTGGTCAGGGCCAGGGCAGGGTCATTAGTGTAGCGTAATTTACTTTCCAATGATTTTTTTTTTTTAAAAAAGTTTAAATATGAACATTTTAATAGTGTTCATGGTTTAAATATGAACATGAAGCATAAAACAGCTTAGAAAACATAAGTCCGTTGGGAGGTCGAGAGGCGTTAAGACACCGATTGTGTTACATCCTGTGGTTGGTCAGTGGGAAGACTTCATACATGAGAAGAAACATTCTTAAGTTACTAAAGCTTTGCCTTTTACATTCTCTCACATAAAAATTCAGTTGACAGTGAAAGCTGGGGATTTGAAAACGCTGCGGGCGGGCGGGGGTCTGCGGGATGCCTGCTGGGATGGGAGCTCATTCCTGACCTCGGGCCGCCTGGGGGGGGTGGCTTCGCGTCAGGATCCCCTCTGCCCTGCGGACACTGTGGCAGATGCCCTGCCCGCGGAGCGTAGAAGCTGAAGGGGACCCGAGGCAGCTTCCGGTCTAACCTTTTCCTCTTCCAGAGGAGGACACGGAGGCCGAGAGGACCACTGACTTCTCCCTGGCCATACTCTGTGCTCTTTCGGAACCATTTTTGCTATTAGCACCTTCTGGCATCAACTATGAGCTATTCCCACCCCCTCTCCCCCCCCAACAAATTCTCCAACTTTCTGGACTCCAACAAGGTGTGGCATCTTCCATTCGGTTCCGACACTAACCACTTGGTGTCGTGTAACCCCCCGAGGTTCAGGGCTCAGTTCCACAGGATGCTCCCACCTCAGGTGACAGTCCTGAGTGTTGGAAGCTCAGGGTACCCACCCTCTGTCCGACGTGGCGGCAAAGTCGAGCGTTTGCACGACCCGCTCCTCAGAGTTGATCGTTTGCTGGAAGGCTCCCAGGACTCATGGAGGCACTTAAGTTCCTGGCATTAGTTTTGAGATAAACTGGCTTTGAATTAACACAGACCTGCCCTTCTATACAAAGCAAGCCTTCCTTACTTGGGCTTGTTGTTTTCTAAGAGCACTTAGCCGAGTGTTTATTTAACTTGATCTTTTTCACAAAACAGTGAACCATCTTGGGCTGTCCGACTTCTCCAGCCCTGTGTATAAAGCCCACTGACTGTCAAAAGCTAAAAGGAATGGGAGACCCGGAGTCCATCTTATTAGAGGAAAGAACATTTAATACTCAACATAACCACTCGAAAATAATGAACTTAGAGGACTGAACATCAAGATAAAATCTAGGAAGTTTCCAGAATTCTTAAATTCTAGGTGTTTTCTACCATCTCGCTTTTGGGAGAAAGCGCCTATTTTAACTTTTTCTAGATAGTCTTTGCTTCATCGTTTTGGTACTCGGATACCTCCCCTTTCTTGATATTTGGATATAGCGTTTCTCTCTCTTTTTAAGTCTATTACAGATGATCTATTCAATGATTCTCATCACCGATGTTTCTCTCTCTCTCTCTCCCTCTCCCTTCCTCTCTGAAATAAATAAAAATATATTTTAAAAAGTGACTTGACATAATAAAATTAGAAGCCGACAGCAGCCTGCTTCTAATGTGCCCGGTGTTTCCTTTGGACGTGAAGACTGGCTGGTTCCTCCTGGTTGTACCTTCCTGTCGTCTAGTGATGCCCTTGGCCTTGAGGGACACTCGTCCTGAAGCCCATCCCTGGCCCAAGAGGAAGTGTTCCTGAGTGGAGGCTGTGGTCTTCCGTGAGGGAGTGACAGGCAGTTTAGCTACTACGTTCACGTGGAGTGCGTAAATCTTAGTTCTTTCCACGAAATAAAACGTGTGTGTGTGTGGTGTGTGAACAGCAGACCTCCAACCGGAGAGGGTGCAGGCTCATTCGAAAGGGCCCTGGGGAAGGCCCCTCATTCGGAGGGAGAGATACAGTCCCCAGAGCCCAGTGGCCACGGTTGCCCGGGAAGGACTAGCCCCGCAGGGAGCACATTCCTGGCTGGACCTCATGATCGCACAGGAGGTGAAGTTTTTTAACTGTTAGCTCACCTAAATTCCTGTTCACAACACAGTGCTGTACACATACCAGTGCCAGAGATTCTATTAAACTTGTATTCACTGCATTCACCTATAAAAATACAGAGAAAGCCTGTCATCTGTTTTAACATTAAATACATTCCTTCATTATATTACAAAAGATTGTAAGCCATACATGGGCATTATAAAGATGTTTTTCAAGAGTTAAAAATCGAGGTTTAAAGTGTTTAATGTTGTGTTCGCGTGTGCAGTCGATGTCGCGGGGGATGTGCTGGGCTGAAGTCAGTGGAACTAACTTTGGTAGGTTACTTGCGACTTCAGCTGCCAAATGCCCCCACTTAGAGGACAAAAAAAGATGCGGTTCTTTCACAGGAAACGCTGTACAGGACTGTGGTTTATGTAAAGGAAATGCCCACCGAGAGACACAAATGCTGTTAGTAGTTAATGGTTCACTTGATGCTTGAAGTGGAGCTGAGTTGGTATAAATAACTCTCACCCCCAGCTTTTATGTTCTTAATTGATTCTAACCCTTTAGGGCTCGGTAGAGATAGTGACTCTGGATTTTCGCATGGCCTGCTAACGGGATGCGGGTAGGCGAGGGGACCGCGTTCAGGCCATGAAGACAACGCAGACAGGGGGTAAGGGGCTTTGGTTTGACTGGGACAGTGTCACATGACGAGTCAACCCAGATGGAAAGCCCCCATAGCGGTGTAGGAAGATTGGATAACGGCAGGGCCATGTCCCTTCGAAAACCTAAGCCAGGGACCTCCCATATGTGATATGTGTCATCTCATGTGCAAATCTGAGCCGCTGGTCAGGGCTCTCTGGACCACTGCTGAGAGGATTTAATGTCTGGGGTCAAACAAAAGGAGGGCGATTTGATCACGACTAATTTGGGACATTGGCACCACACTGATCAGACTTCCTAGAGATGCCTCTCCAGGTTTGTTCATCGTTATTTCTTGGGTATGATTTTTCAGCCAGGTCTGAATCCAGCGCAATGGCCTGCTTCCCTCTTGCGTTTCTTGGCTGTGTAGATGGGAGGACAGACCCGGCCAGTGTGATGGCAGTTGGAAAGTGCGATACACAGGGAATGCCGATTTCATGTGTAGGCTAGTTCCGTTCACTCACAACCCGGGGTTGGAGCGACAGAGGGACGAAGGCAGATGGTTACGTGTCAAATGGTGCTTTTCTTTCCACTCCAAGCAAGTCTCCCATGTTACCTCTGTCCGTCTGAGTCTCCGCAAAGTTGATTTTTGCTTAGAGAAGCCTTGACTGGTGGTCCCACAGATGGTTATGAGCAGAAAAGACCAGATAGAGCTAAACATATATTCCTATGAAAATACTGGAGACACGACAAGGAATTTATGGAAGGTGATCTATGAGAAGTAATTAACCATTAGGCCATGAATAGGTTAACTTCTACTAAAGATTTTTCTAAGATGAATAGAGCAAAGAGTTGCAATGAAAACGTTTTTAAGATGAAAACTAGCAAACAGCGATAGTATTTAGTGCTTAGACACAGTTGTCATCCGCTTTAAAAAATAGCAGCTCAGACTGTCATTGCACCCTTTCCTTTCCCTGTGTCTCCTCCCTGGTATTGATATTGCTTTCAGGTCCTCTCCAGACCATCGACTTGATTAAAGCAGATGCGATCTTAAACACTTGGCCTTTGCAGCCCCAGCCCCTCAGCCTTTTGTGAGCGCGCTTGGCGGTAACGAGCCGCTGACCTGTCAGTGGAGCTCCATGGAGCTCAGGTCCGCGAAGGCCCTTGGTTTCTCCCTGAGTCGGGAGTGAGGTTCTTTCTGAGAAGCGTCCCCTAGCATCCATCAGCCCCCCCTAACACCCATCAGCTGCTGTTTGAGAGTCGCAGCCCACAGGGGCAATCGTGAAAACGACCTTGTGAGGCGTTTTCAGTGTTTCTGCACATGCACACGCACATGCACATGCACACGCACACTCACACTCATGTTATTGTACTGAGCCACTGTGATGCCTAAGGGAGGGTGAGGGTTCTCATTCCCTCTGTTTACAGAGGAAGCCCAGGAGGGTTAGTGACTCCAAGGCTAACCAACAGTGGGGCCAGAAGAACAGCTGGCCTCACCCTTTGTGGACAGCCACCTGGGAAGCACTCCCGTTTCGCTGAAGGACGCTCCTTGGGTGAATCAAGAGAGAGAGCTCGGGAGCACCCCCTCCTCTTTCCTTAGACAGAGTTCTCATCTCTCGCTGATGCTGCAGCAGGAAGAGGACCAGAGGTTTGCCTGTTGTAAGCTGGTTGTGAGGCATAGGCATCGTTTTCAGCACCGGAGAGCAATGTTTGGTACGTGCCCTGAGAAAGGCACAGGTCACCAGGAGGAAGGGTCAGCCATGGCCGAGCACGGGGGGTGAGAGATTCAGATAGCAGATGACTTTTAAGTGAGCTTTGATCGACCGTGGCATTTGGTGAGAACCATTTCATTTTGATGTAGAATAAGAGCGTGCTCTTTGGGCAGAGGCATTGGGGTAGGGAAGGTCAGGATGTTTGTGGGTAGGACTGCAGGCCGTGTGACAGATTTCTGGGAGGAGAGTAGATATAATTATCCATGTGAGATGAAAAGGGCCTGATGGATCTCTATCAGAGTCCTTCCACATGCCCTCCCTCGCTCTGTTAGGGAGGGATAGGCTGCAGAATCTTCCCCTCCCCCTCTAGACCGTTGTCTTTGAAATGAATCGTAATATTTAGTAAAGGGTCATTATGTGTATTCTTATTTTCTTATCTGATATTTCATTGTTATTCCTCTCCACTTGCATAGTTTTTAAAATCCTCACCTGAGGATATGTTTTTATTGATTTTAGAGAGAGAGGAAGGGAGAGAGAGAAACATCAATGTGAGACAGAAACATTGATCAGTTGCCTCCCATACATGCCCCGACCAGGGATCGAACCCACATCCTTTCGGTGCACAACATGACGCTCCGACTAACTTAGCTACCCAGCCAGGGCCCATCATTTTAACATTTGTATTTCTCCTGAGGTGTCTGAAAACACTTTGTTTGCAGAACATTTTCTTCTAAGGACATAATGGCATGAATGGTTATTTTAGGAAACTTGAATTCTAAGACTAGCAGCAGTGCTTCTGTTGGGTCTTCATCTATAGTAAGTCTGAAATAGAAGATTGCTTCTTTATTTTTTATTTCTATCAGAGAGGAAAGGAGAGGGAGAGAGTGATAGAAATATCAATAAGAGAATAATTGATCGGCTGCCTCCTGCATGCTGCCTACTGGGGATTGATCTACAACCCAGGCATGTGCCCTACTGGGGAATCGAACTGTGATCTCCTGGTTCATAGGTTGATGCTCAACCACTGAGCCACGCTGGCCAGGTGAGAATTGCTTCTTTATATTGTACTAGAGGCCTGGTGCACTGGGGGGTGGGGTTCCTTAACCTGGCCTGTGCCCTCTTGCAATCTGGGAGACCTCGGGGGATGTCCAACTCCTAGAGCAGGCCTAAGCCATCAGTTGGACATCCTTAGCATTGCTGTGGAGGTGAGAGAGGCTCTTGCCAGCTGTGAGCCTGGCTCAGGGCTTCTGGCTCAGCGGTGCACTGACCCACCAGGGGCAGCTCCTGCATTTAGTGTCTGCCCCCTGGTGGTCAGTGTGCATCAAAATGACCGGTCGTTCCGTTGTTTGGTTGATTTGCATATTAGCCTTTTATTATATAGGATTTCTTCAGAGACAGCTACACCAGCCAGCGAGGCCACTCTCAGCATGACTTCCACAGATGGTGGCGTTATCCTCTCTGCCCTTTCAGGCATTGAAGTCGTCAGGCAGTTTGCCTTGTGTTCTTTCTGCTGATCAGCAGGAATGAACACTTGCCGTTCATTGTCAACGAAAAGGGACAGTGACTTCTGCTTCCTAAGTGTATTGGACTGGAAAGATTTTCGAGAATCGGTCGCCAGAAACATGAGGGTCAGCTATTTTTGTCTGGCAACCCCAGGCATGAGGAGAGGACCAGGCGTTGTTGTTCAGACTGTTGTCATAGAGTTTAATCCTGGTGTCATCACACTGCCCTGCCGATGCAGCCCGAGGAGGAAGTGCCGGGCAGCGCAGCGACTCTCACAGGCCCTGCAGAGAGCGTCGTAGCAAATCCCCCCACCCTCACTTTTTTCACTGAGAACTCAGCAGCGATATGTTTCTGTTATTCTGACAAGTACAGTGTGAGCAGCCACACACGCATCCCTAAGGTTTCAGAGATTGGCACTTAGATTTGTTTCATATAATTTTCTTTTTGTTGTTGTTATAAAAAAAATGTCTGTAGACAGCAAAAGCTTCCATGCTCCCCATGATTTTTGTTCTCCCTCTCCCCAGAGCTGAACAAGGGTGGATGTATATTCAGTCTGTGAGCTACCAAGAGAAAAAAAAATAGTCCCTATGTGTGAGAAGTTGCTAGTAATTACATTTTGAAGGAGAGCGTGAAGTTGTTAAAGACAAACTATTTGGTTTCTGTGAGGAAATATGTTTTGCTATTTCAACTCCAGCCCTGCGCCAAAGGTTCAGAAAATTTTGTAGCCTACTTTTCTCCCCACACTTGAGTGAAAAACACAAATCACTAATATTTAAGATAACAAACAGAAAAAAATGTCTACACAGTAATAGGTGACTTCTTTCTAGCGACTCTGGTGTCATGAAATCTAGTCCAACAAAAACTCTGTATATATTTTGATTAAAAGAATCAAACTCCTTGGGGAAGTCAGACACTTGAGTGGAGGCCTATAGAATAAACTTTTCATTTATTTTTTGCCCCAATGATGAGAATGAAATGGTAAGAGTGAGGGATCAAGAGGGAGATGAATAACAGCTTCCTGGAGTTCACCTGTGTGATTGTTTTGTGCTTTTATGAGTCACTAGAGGTGTGATGCACGAATTCGTGCATGGGTGGTGTCTAGCCAGCCTGCCCCGATGGGGGCCGATTGGGCCAGGCTGGCAGGAGGTTGGCCAGCTGGCCCTGCCCCCAGTTGGGGTTGGGGAGGATGATCAGGGCCAGGTGGCCAGTGGGGGAGTGAAGGGGAAGGGGCCACGGGTCGATGGCCTGCTGGCTTCACCCCTGATCAGGGCCCTGATCAGACTGGTTGGCTGCTGCAGTGCGCGTCACAGCAACTGGTTGTTCCATCGTTCCAGATGCTTGGCTTTCATATATACAGATAATTGTATTTGTAAATGTCATTTATACTGTTTGTGTCTTTTAAATATATATGTATTATTTGCAAAAAATGACATAATTCAGCTTATTTAAAAATTGTTTTTGAGATGAATGTGTATGTGTATGTGTGTGTGTGTGTGTATATAGTGCCCCCCTCCCAAATGGATGCACACATTTTGCATAATTATAAAGGCAGTGTTTATTAAAATACATTTTATTTTCAAAAGTGAGCCATCAGCTGTTACCGTGTGTATCCATTTTTTGGGGATACCCTGCAGTTTTAGTTCATTCTTTTCACTATTTTAGCCAATACCAAGATAGAATATATCATGTTTTGTGGATCCTAGTCTTCCTTCTGCAGAAGCAAATACCCTGGAGTCTGTGGGTTCTGAGTAGTTCTTGCTGAAAGCAGGACCAGCATCTTACGGTCAGACATGCTGGGGCTGCATCTCCACGGAGGCTAATTGAGGAAAATATGTCCTGGTTCCTGATTGATTGGTGTCGGCCAGCAGAGACTGAGATCAAACAGGGGGGTGGATAGTCTTTCCTTTGGGAGACTTGCCTCTGGGTGTGACCCTGAGCTGCTGACTCATCATCACATCCAGATCCTCTTTGAGGAGGGACCAGTCTGCTCCGCCCCCTCATGCCCTTGAACTTGACCCATGTGGCAACCTGGTCACAGCCCTTGCTCAGGTCACAGTCCCTCTGTGCCATTTAGTGACAAGTGTGGGCCTGTGACCCTTTCTGAATTAATTGCCTCCTCGGGAGTGGTGCACAGAGCTGTAGGGGTGGCCCTTGGGAATCCGGCCTCTGAAGCCTCTGGTTGCCTGGTGAGAGGGTGGACCTGAGTGCAGAGAGCGAGCTTGGAGCAGTACATTGCATGTTTCCCCTTCGAAAGCCATGCACGAATATATGTATCTCCCACCCTTCCCCCTGAATGTCTCTCCCTTCTTCTGTTTTTGGCCCTGGCATAACTGTAGACTTATGGTGTCTCTGTGAGGTTCTGTCCCGCCTGTGGCCACTGCCCTCTTGGGCTCTGCCAGCCACTTGAGAGCATCCTCCTCCCCTCTCCTCAGCCTCTGCCCATCATGGGCGTCCTCTCCTGCTCTGTGGGCCGCTGCCGTGGTCATTGCTGACCTGCCTCCTCCGTCCTCTTGTTTCCCCTCTGAACCGGCCTCCTCTGCTCTTCCTGTGCCTCCCCCGAAGCACTACCCTCCTTCACAGCCTGGCAGGCTCCTCGCCATCCGCCCTCACCAGCTCCGCCAGCTTCCTGCCTTGTCTCCTTTGCCCCAGGGGCCTCGCTGTGGCCACTGTTCCCTGTGGCCCAGATCTGCTGGTACTGGCATGCCCCCTGCCTCTCCTGCTGCCACCACCCTGGCTCCAGATGCCCTCCCTGCCGGTAGCACTTGGACAGCTGTCAGTGACCAGCGCTGCTGTGGGGCTGGGTGGGAGGGAGTTGACTCAGTCACTGGACGTGCAGTGGGGAGAATTTCTTTGTGTGGCCAAATGTTTGTTCAAGGGAAGAGACTGTTTCAGAAAATAAGGTCTTTGTACATCTTTAAACTTCTAGTGGCGTTTCATAATTGAAAATGTGTTGTTTTTATTACATCATGTCATTTTCTAGTACCAATAAATTGTGCTGCAGCCTGACTGCTAAACATTTCTCAAGTGCCCCGCTGGTATGGCTCATTGGTTGAATGTCGACCCATGAACCAGGAGGTCAAGGGTCGATTCCCAGGCAGAGCACATGCTTGATCCCCAGTAGGGGGCGTGCAGGAGGCAGCCCAGCAATGACTCTCTCTCATCATTGATGTTTCTATCTCTCTCTCTTCCCTTCCTCCCTCTGAAATCGATAAAAGCATATTAAAAAAAATTCGCAAGTATTTTTCTTCACTGTCACATACAAACATAAAACATAGCAAGGGATTTTATGAATGATTGCTATGATGCTCCCTCTCATACTGTCTGGGCCATTTGGGAAAGAAGTGTAATGAGAGCACAGGGCTGGTATTCTAAGGCGTGTGATAAAGCCGGACCTGGTCTATAAAAATGGGTTGTAACCTTGATTGGTTGCATAAGCTAGTGCTGCTGGGGACTGAGTTTGCTGTCATTGCTTTGGCATGTTGTTTAAGTATTTTCATTTCCAGTGCATTCTGAATGTATTTTCCTGGTTTCTTTCCCTAGTTGATAAGGCCTTTGGTTTATAAGGTTTCTTTGTTTTTCATAATAGTTAGATGGGGTCCTGTACGTTGCACAAGCTAATCCAGTGTGATTTGACTATAAATTAGAGGCGTAATGGGAACCCCTAGCCCAGATGCCACATGGCGGGTCCTGGGGGGATGGCTGGGTTGGGGGGACAGGGGAGGAGACACCCGGTGCTGACACAGCAACTTCCCTTCTCCCTAGAAATGGGATCCCATGGTGCGGTGCTAACTGCCAATTCATTCTGTGCTCTTCTTCTCACTGGGAGTTAGTAAGGTCGGTGTCCCAGGAAGCGGCTTGGGTTGAGTCTGAGCACAGTCACCTCAGCACGTTGCTGAGCTGGCAGAGCCGTTCTAAGAAGGACTGTCAGGCATTGCTGTAAGGGGCAGAAAAGCCACAGGGCCCCTCAGCCCCTCAGAGCCTGCGGAAGGATCACAGGCACAAGCTGACAGGGCAGCAGCCCCTCCTCCTGGGCAGGGTCCGCCCCGCCTCAGAGCCCTGGGAACAGCTGACTTATAGAGGAGCCCTACCCTTGGCAGCACACACGGGAACTTTAGCATTTCCCTGCCCTTTGGCCCAGAAACTTCTCTGTTAGGACCTTACCATCAGGAAATAAATAGACACATGGGCAGATACCTACTTATCTATTTGCTTGTTTACCCATTTACATGTTGATGGATATTGGGTTGTTTTCACCTCTTAGCCTTTGTGAGTAGTTCAGCTACGAACAGGTGTGTGCAGGTATTTGAGTACCTGTTTCCAATTCTTTTGTACATACTTAGCCGTGAGATTGCTGGGTCATAGGGTAATTCTGTGTAACTTTTTGAGGAACTGCCAAACTGCTTTCTTTCCACAGTGGCTGCATCCGGTCACACTCCCAGTGGCAACATACGGGGGTTCCTGTGTCTCTGCACCCTCCCTTTCCGAAGGGAAGGAATGACAGCCGTCCTCATGGGTGTGAAGTGTCTCGTTGGGGTTCTGATTGGCATCTCCCTGGTGACTAACGATGCTGAGCATCTTTCCCTGTGCCTAGCGGCCATTTGTACGCCTTGGGAACAGTCCCTATGTAAGGGCCTTTGCCCATTTTTTAATTGGGTGGCTTATCTCCTTGTTGTTGAGTTGTATGAGTTCTTTATCTATTCTGGAGCGTAGACCCTTATTGAATAGATATTTGCAAGAATTTTCTCCCATCTTTATTTTCGTTGTCCTTACAGTGTCATTTGAGAAAGGCCAATTTATTCTTTTTTTTGCTGCTCATGTGCGTTCGTGTCAAACTGCATGTCGTCTTCTTGGTCTTAGCTCTTCTATTGAGGTCCTGCTCCATTTGGAGCTCATTTTTGTGTATGGTGTGAGGTATATCCCAGCACCATTTATTGAAGAGCTTATTCTTTCCCCGTTGAATAGCCTTGGCGTCCTTACTGAAAATCAGTTCTCTGTGTCCTTAAAGGTTTATTTCTGGACTCTTAATGACATCCCAGTGGGTGTATATGTTTTATTCTGATGCCTTCACCAGTTTTGATGACTGCAGTGTTGCAGTAAGTGTTGAAATCAGGACTGTGTGTCCTCTACATTTGTTCTTCTTTAAACATTGTTTGGCTGGTTGGGACCCCTTAATTTCCATCTGAAGTTGAGGATCAGATTTTTTCCATTTTGTTCCATTTGGCTCCTTGTGTTCCCCACCCTGTCTCCACCCTCCCAAAGCCTGCTCTGCACTCCCACGTGGGCCAATATTTAGATACGAAAGTAATTCTTATCATTGGCATTGTGAGAAGCTGGGGAAAAGCTCGAGTGTTCAACAGTAGGGCATTCAAGGGAGCGCAGCCCCTAGCTCTGTGGAGGACCGTGAAGAGCTAGCCCTAAAAACCATGTGATATTGGGGAAAAATTAAAGTGCTTTGGGTCACTGGGACAGCATG
The DNA here is from genome assembly GCF_014108245.1 of Pipistrellus kuhlii. Classification (NCBI taxonomy): domain Eukaryota; kingdom Metazoa; phylum Chordata; class Mammalia; order Chiroptera; family Vespertilionidae; genus Pipistrellus; species Pipistrellus kuhlii. Next base: position 5,585,094 of record NW_023425523.1, read on the forward strand.
GCAGTCAGGAACAGATCCAGGGCCCCTTCTGGCCTGTCTCTAGTGTTTTGGAATGGGGGGCAGGTGGCCATTAATGGGGGTTTGCGTCATGATATGTGCTCACTGAAGGGATTGGAGAGCAAGGGCCAAAAGCGACCTCCAGCCAAAACCGGTTTGGCTCAGTGGATAGAGCGTCGGCTTGTGGACTAAAAGGTCCCAGGTTCGGTTCCGGCACATCCCCAGTAGAGGGTGTGCAGGAGGCAGCTGATTGATGATTCTCTCCCCAGTAGGGGGTGTGCAGGAGACAGCTGATCAATGATTCTCTCTCATCGATGTTTCTAACTCTCTATCCCTCTCTGTAAAAAATCAATTAAAAATATATATTGAGATATTAAAAAAAAGTGACCTCCAGCTGAATTAAAAGGACTGGCTATTTCTCACTTTGTACACTGAGTACCGCTTCCTTTCCCCACCTCGTAGCCACGAGAAAATTAGCTGCCAACAAAAATGTCGCACTGTCAGAAAAGAACACGTAGTGCTTTAGAAGCAGTTTGAACAAGGGTGCGGCTGTTTGGAAGTTTGCTATTTTTTGCACATTCCCTGCTTTTTCTTTTTTTTCTAATCACTTTTCCTAAGAGCACTTTCTCAGCCTGCCGCGTTCTCGTCATTCCTATCCGCTCCCCCTGCTCACTAATGGCCCTGGTTTGTGAGCGCTTTCTCAGCATTCACGTCACTCAGCCCGCACAGGCCCATGTTTCTACCAAAGATGCACGTTTGGCTTCACAGCTTTGAGAACTCCTGTGTCAGCCACGCCTCCCAGGATGGTGGGTAAAACATCGCTATTTGGAGAGCTGATTAAATATGTATGTTGAAAGCCTTTTTCTAAACCAGCCCATGGATTCTGAGATCAATCAGCATCGGCCAAGCGTGTGAAAATAGCTAAAATTGTGTCTTGGCTGATTGCGGGATCCCTGCCTGTTCTGTGAGCGATCGGAGTCCGGCCTGGCCCCTCATGCTTCTTCAGGGGAACAGAGACCTGGCCCAGCTCTGTTCCTGCTGCTCCCGGACCCCGACCCGCAACCCACTGGCCCCCTCACTACAGAGAGGAAAGAGAGAACCCCATGAGCACCTTCTGTTGCTTTTATTTTTATTTATTTATTTTTAATCCTCACCTGAGGATATTTTGCCACTGACTTTTAGAGAGAGTCGAAGGGAGAGGGAGAGACATCGAATTACTTGGTTCCTGAAGGCACTCCGACGAGGGCCAGGGAACTGCAATCAAGGCATGTGCCCTTTCCCGGAATCGAACCTGGGACCCTCCAGTCCTCGGGCTGATGCTCTGTCCACTGAGCAAAAACGGGTCAGGGCACCTTTAAAAGAAATATTTCTTTTAAAGAAACATTTCTCTAAAGTTTCACTTAGTGCTCCTTCAACGCAGGGAGAGCCAAAGGCCCAGGCAGTTTCTGGGCTGGCCCTGGCCAGTGGGTCCTGCCTGGACACAGGTCCAGACAGCAGCCCTGTGGGCGACACTGGTCACAGGGACCTTGTAGGCTCCTCAGAGTTCTGGGTCAGCTGTTGTCCCAGGGCTGCCTGTGGTCCCCTCTGGAACACAAGCACTTTCTAACTGACGCCTGGATGGCACCCTCTGGCAGCCTTCTGCTCCATGCGATGAGCTAGAGCCAATTCAGCAACTGAGGCAGGAGCTGGAGGGTGTGGCCTGAGGCAGAGGCGGAGGGAGAGCAGGAGGAGTGGGATCCGAGGTTTCTGAGGATGAGTTGGGAGGACTTAGACCTGGTGTGTAGGAGAAGTACAGGTCTAGGAAGTCTCCCAGCGTCTAGCTAGGTGAGGCAGAGGCAGACTGTGGGCATGGGAGGAGCAGGTGGGCAGGGAGATGCCCTGTGGGGTCTTCAGAGGCGGAGAGCAGGAAGGCAGGTGGGCAGGGGAGATGCCCTGTGGGGTCTTCAGAGGCGGAGAGCAGGGGCAGGAAGGCAGGTGGGCAGGGGAGATGCCCTGTGGGGTCTTCAGAGGCGGAGAGCAGGGGCAGGAAGGCAGGTGGGCAGGGGAGATGCCCTGTGGGGTCTTCAGAGGCGGAGAGCAGGGGCAGGAAGGCAGGTGGGCAGGGGAGATGCCCTGTGGGGTCTTCAGAGGCGGAGAGCAGGGGCAGGCAGACAGAGACAGCGAGATCTTGGTGCAGTGAAGATAAGTGCCCCTGAGACAAGGGCAGGTCTGTTTGGTTTAGAAAAAAACTTTGCTTCGTGACCTCATCTCTCAGAGCTGTAAACCAGGTCGGAAAAATATTACTCCAGAAATGGCCACTCTGAGGCTGCTCAGACTGAGCAGTGCCAGTAAGTCCGCACAGAGTGTTGGCGCCAGAGCCGGTGGGGCTGGGCCTGCAGGGGCCAGAGGCCGGCGTTCTGGCCCATCGGGCGTCTGTGGACAGTCAGACATGCGGACCCATGAAGGTCCGGGGAGTTCCCCGTCGCCCTGAGTGTGCAGCCAAGGTCACCGCTTCTAAGCAGCCATTGCAGCCTCCCCGCTCTGTCCCTCCGGCTGAGGGGACAGCGGGCCTTGCTCTCCCCTGGGCTGTGGGTGGACCTGGCGGTGCTGCCTACCACCCGCGGTCTTCCCAGTAGATGGGGGCGGGGAGGTTAGAGGATAGGAAGTATATCATCTCAGTGTTGTTACTTTACTGATGATGATGATGATGATTGATGATGGCATTAAAGGTTGTGGGCTCGATTCCCAGTCAGGCACATATAAGAATCAACCAATGAATGCATAAAGTGCAACCACAAATCAATGTCAGGAGAATGGTTGAATCGTGTTCTATACATGAAACCTTACACAACATTAAAATCAACAAAGGAGATCTGTGTGTGTGGACACAACTGTCTTTTTCTTGTTAAGGTTATTGTTTTAGAGAGAGGGAGGGAGAGAGAAACATTGATTTGTTGTTCTACTTACTTATGCATTCATAGGTTGATTCTTGTATGTGCCCTGACCGGGGTCGGACCTACAGCCTTGGTGTATGGGATAATGATGCTCTAACCTACTGAGCTACCCGGCCAGGGCTGTGATACGTTGTTAAATGACAAAAGCATTTCATGGAAAAATCTGTATAATAGGAACACATTGCCCCACTCCCTATCCCCCACCCCACCCCCTACCCTCAGTTGTCCTGGTCCTTCCCTCCCCTGGGCATCAGCCACTTGTCGCCTCTCGGTCTGTACTGCTGGGGCTCAGCTCAGACTCCCCGTTTCTCCCCTGGACGATGGCGAACACCCCCAGCGAGTCTCCCGGTGTCTTGTCTGTACCCCAGGTTCCCCTGCCCGAGTGCCTGCCCTCCACTTTGCGGAGGGATCTTCTCAGAGTGCAGCTTTTATCCCGCTGTCTTCCTTCTTAACCGTTTTCCTCCATCCTCCCCAGGCTCCGGGGTCTCACCCCCTCGCTGGAGCCCGGAGCAGCCTGCCTACCTCCCCTCCCGCCTGCCACACTGACTCTCAGGCATGTTTCCCGGAACTTTCGTTGTTTCTTTACAGATGCCACCGCGTTAACAAGCAAGGTGTAGACGGCGGTGCAGAAGGAGCATTGTGATGTGGGTTCGTGGTTGGTTGTGGGACTGGAATTACCTCGCACACGTTCTGACTAGCTACCCCCTTTTCTGGAGTTGAGGACCACAGTTTCATCTTGTTTTGAGGCGGCCTTTTGGAAGCGAATACATTTCAGGGACAGCACGGTCTTTCCTGCCTTGGGCGCTGTTTTGTTCTGTCCATATTCGGGGGTGGGCATCTCCAGCGCAGGGGCCTGAGGGTTCGATACTCGTTTGTCCCTGGTCACGCTGCCTGCACAGCGCACAGCTGTTCTGCAAACATGCCTCGGACTAAACAGTCTCTGCTTTGGCTGCACTTGGAGCTAACGGGGTGGTGTGTGTGTGTGTGTGTGTGTGTGTGTGTGGTGCTCCATGTATAATCAGAAGAACCCAGAATCGAGAGAGGGTGCCGGGAGGTGCTCTCTAAGGCATGCTGCATGGTCTCTTGTCATGCTCCTCTCCTCCGAATCTGTATCTTTATTTTTATAGCACCAACTAGTGGGAATGACAGGAGTTTGGTGCAGCTTGCTGATTTTCAGAAACACTTGTACTTTATAAACTCATTCATGGCAGGAGGAAAGTGATGTAGCACTGTTGTCTGGCTCCCTCTGGTGGGCAATCATATGGAAACATCAAACTCCAGTTTAGCGTGGGAGAGGGACGGGTTGTGAATAGTTCTGGTTATTGGTAGTAAAAGGAAGAGAAAATGCATCTTGTGGATGTAAGGTCATTCTCATGGGAAAGCTCCCCGATAATAGCAATAGTAACATGCTCAGCAATACTATTTTCCTTTTGATCGCGTCGCGACCCGGCTGAGACCACAGTGTCAAACAGGAAAATTGCAAGCTACTAATGCTGCAACCATGGCTGGGCAGGCCTTCTTAAGGGACCTTGAAACAGGTAGATGAGCAGGGTAATTAAAAAAACTTTTTATTGAAGCACACAGAATTAGAATAAGGTGATTTTCTTAAAGTTGGAGATTTTCAAGAATGGCTACCATTTCAATATTTTGCATGTGTTTCCTTTGCAGTCCTTACTATAATCTAATGATCATAATAATCTATTATTGGATGCCGTATCCTGATGAAAAAAACTGCACCCCAGAGACGTTAAGTAGTTTGTCCAAGGTTATCTGACTAACGAGTGGGAAGCCAGGATTTGAACCTGTGGGGCCTGGCTACATCACATTGCCACACGGCAGGCTGACTGGTGGAACCCGCTGTGATGATGGGAAGGTCTGATGTCTGTGTGGCTATTGAGCAGTTGAGGTGGGGCCACTTCAAGAAAAGGACAAAATTATACCGAAGGCGCTTTACTGTCACTCCCAGCTCTCCCACTCTGCACCTCTTTGGCGTCTGCAGAGTCACATGTCTGCTGTCATTGTTGTCAGATTGCTGAACTGCTCTTTGGGGAAAAGAACTTATCTTTCCGGAAACACGCTTTCAACGAACCTGTCCCTCTGTTCTCAGGTGATAGAAACGCTGTCGCGCCTCTCCCGAACGCCCATCGCGCTGGCCACAGGAATCAGGTAAGCTCGTTTCTCCGAGGCCCACGTTCAGGGTCATGGTGGCTCATTGAACGGTCACTGCCTGCAAAGCATGTTGCACGCGAGGACTGCTTCTCACTAGTGCAGGCTGTCCGGTTTGCAAGTGCCAACACACGTTTGACACTTTGTGACTAAGAACACATTCACAGAGCCAGATGAGATCTGTTGGCTAAACACGGTTCTCATTTTACTGGTGACTGTTGTTGATATGATTCTTCTTTTTTTTTTTTTCTTCCTTCAACCTTTCTACACATGTGATTCACCAAGGCAAACACAAATGCTGGTGGCATGGAAAAAAGAGTAAAGCGTTGTCTCTGTGGTCTGATTTCTGTGACTTGGTTAGACGTGGATTTAGAGCATCATGTGCGTGTTACCAGAAAGAAGGGTCCTAGAGGATGAGGCAGAAAGGATGCTCATGGCTAGGAGTAGGGGATCCATGGCAGTGATTGCCTTTGAACGGGAGGCAGAGAAAACATCTTGTTCTCCCTGAGGCCATTTACCCAATAATGGAACAAACACACACAAAGTCTAAGGAGAGGAATAGATCAGAGCCAGTAATCATTTACACAGGACGCAGTATTCTTTCTCCTAATCATTTTCATTATCAGCTTGTCACCCAGTTGTTTGTCAAGAGTGATTGTCACCCAGTTGTTTGTCAAGAGTGATTGTCGCCAGTTACTTGCGAAGGGTGATCGCTACCCAGTCATTTGTCAGTCACATCGGCATCCGATAAAGTGGGAAGAGCTGGTGTTGAAGGCAGGCCTGCTCTCTGCCGGGGAGCTGAGGGGGGGCTGAGGGGAGCTGAGGGGAGCTGAAGAGGGCTGAGGGGGGCTGAGGGGGGCTGAGGGGGGCTGAGGGGGGGCCAGGAGGTGAGCCTGCGGAGTTGTGGCTGGGGGAGGGGGGGTGTCACTAAGCACAGCAGCCTGTCTGTCCCCAGCTGCTCAGAGGATTGGGGTGACAGCACACCTGCTGCTGATGCCCTGGGGTAGCAGGCGCCTCGTCTCCCCGGGGACCCCCAGACCCAGCCGCACTGGAAGAAACCCCAGATGCTGTCTCAGATGTGGTGACTGACCGGCCCGCGCCGGCGGCAGGTGGGCTGACACGGGTCATGAGGCAATGCCCGCCTGGATGCCGCTTGCTCACTCACCTTGTTTCCTCTCCCTCCTTCTCTCCCGCCCTCCAGGCCCTTCCCAACAGAAGAGAGCGTCAACGATGAGGACATCTACAAAGCCCTCCCTGACCTGATAGAGTACGTGAGCTCCCGTGTCATCACTTCTGCGTCCTTTGCGGGTTGTAGCAGTGGGGGGTGGTGGTGGGGTGTTCACAGAGCTCTGTGCTGGGAAGGGGAAATGGCTGGCGGCTGAGGTGTAAGAATCAAACCCAGGCCCAGAAGGGAAAGCGTCCGAGAGAGTGACCTCCATGGGCTCCTGGCTGCCTCTGTGAGTCCCTCGCGTGCAGGGCTCTGAGGAGCAGAGAGGCAGGCCGCTGCTAGGTACAGTGGGAGCCCTTCCCAGGCGGGTGGAGACGGAGGAGGGAGGCAGTGAGGGGACACTGAGCTGACCCTGCACCCCTCTCCTGGGGAGGCAGCACAGACAGCCCGCCTGGCAGCTCCAGGAAGGTGCCCTCCGGCAGGAACGTGGTCTGAAGCCCACTCACTGCACGAGACCTTGGCAATGAAAAGCCTGCAGAGAGCGAGGCCTCTGAGAGACTGTCATGTCCTAGGTGCCCTTCAGCTCCCCATCTTCTCCGTGTCCTAGTCTTTCTTAGTGTGACCAGCGAGAGGCACACGGACTCAGTCCCGGCCCTGCACGCACCTGTGCTGTGGTGGGCAAGTCCAACACCTGGTTGTCCTCTTGACGTGAGGTCATTTACCTGCCTGACCACACCCCCGGGGCCGGGCCTGGGGGGCCGGGCTCCCACCGCAGAGGGGCCGTGGGTGCTGGACGCTGTCGGGTGCTGTTGTTGCCGTCATTGTCCCTGTTAGGAGGGACGGGCCATCCCCCCGGCCTTCGACGCCACACGTTCCACTTTATGTCCCCTCTGGATTTCCTACGGGAACCGGGAGGCTTCTCGTGCGTTTCCTGCCAGGCAGTGACCTTCCCCCTGTGCCCTCTGTTCCAGCGAGACGCGCGCGGAGGACGAGGAGGGCCTGTATGACTGTGTGTACGGCGAGGACGAAGGCGGCGAGGTCTACGAGGACTTGATGAAAGCGGAGGAGGCACAGCAACCCGTAGGCACTCACCTGTGTTTTTTTTTCTTTTTTCTTTTTCTTAGTTACTCTGGGTATTTTATTGGAAAAGTGACCATTTTAAAAACTCAATGTAATTGTTTATGTAACTTCCGCTGGGATGGCTTTCTTGTTTGTTTTTTTTCTTACCTTGGCCCGCTATGTGTATATTGGATGCTACGTCAAATCTAAAAGAATAGTTACCTGCTTTGTAACAAAAGATTTTCTTCCTTAACAATATAGTTCTGTGATTCCATGAGATTAAGTCCCATGGCTCCTCTGCTATGGTTTTGCTGGGTGACATGTCATTTGTTGCTCCGACTTGGTTTCCTTACCAGAAAAATGGAAGGATGAGACCCGAGACTCCCTATGGTTGTTTTGACCCGTAAAATGGCACGTGTCTATGGCTCTGGCTGCAGTGACAAGTCATGGTTACCTGGTTATAACCATGACGATTTTTTGGTTAGTGTTTTATTAGACATAGAAAGCGTCAGAAAACCAGCAATGGTTTTGATCTCTTTCTAGCTACTGCCAGAGAGATTAACACGTGAATTGGATTAATTTCAACGGGATCATTCTAATTGCAGAAATGTCCAGAGAATGACATACGAAGTTGCTGCCTCGCAGAGATTAAGCAGACGGAAGAAAAATACACAGAAACACTGGAGTCGATAGAGAAGGTAAGTAATCAGGTGTCACTCTTGAGGCCCCTCCTGCCTTACCTGGTGAATGTGTTGGGCTCAGCGTTTTCTCTCTCTCTCCCTCTCTCTCTCTCTCTCTCTCTCTCTCTGTATATGTGTGTATTCTAATTTTCAGTAGAACTTTGGATTTACAGATCTCAAAGTAGGTTTAATCCTTCCAGAACTATTTATTTGATTAGAGGGCCACTGCATGAAATTTGTGCAAGGGCCTTGGCTCCGGACCCCGCCTGCCACCGCTGCAGCTGGGGTCCTCTGCCTCCTCTGCCTCGACCCCCACCCGCTGCGGCTTTGTCCGGAAGGAAGGACACCCGGAAGGATGTCTGGTCTAATTAGCATATTACACTTTCATTATTATAGATTCATTTTAGTCTCTGTGTGCGGGGATTGAGAATATGGCAGTGAACACAATAGAACTCTGGTTCTCGGTCATGGAAGTTATAGAAGTTTATAATACATCATCTGTCTGTCCCATTGTGTGCTCACCGCCCTAAGTATTTTATGCTTTAAATGTATTAACTCGTATTTATGTCTTTCTATCTCTGTTCAAGTGTATAATTTGCAAGTCAGAGAAAAATAGCTTCTGCTGTTTCTTGGACATTCATAATACTGATAAACAACTGACTTTCAGTCAATATTCATTGTTTGTTGATGACAATTTGTTATCTAGATTAGGATGAGTTGTGCTTAATTCTCATTCTCTCTCCTCTCCCGGTAGTACTTCATGGCACCACTAAAACGGTTTCTGACAGCAGCAGAATTTGATTCTGTCTTCATCAACATTCCCGTAAGTGAAACTATGCTAGCTAAGCATGGGGTACTTCTCTAAAACCTTTATTGGGGTTCCAGATCCCTGTTTTAGCATTCTCTGGTATTCTTTAAGAATGTTGACTCCGTTTGCTGTCTCTAGAGTTCTTAAAGCTATATTCTCAAGAAATAACTAAGTCATACTCTTAACCAAAAGTCACTCAGAATTAAAATGACCAGATGTCCCGCTTTTGGCGGGACAGTCCCGATTATTAACAATTTTTCCCGAGTCCCTCGGCGTTTTAAAAAAGTCCTGATTTTTGGAAATAATTTTAACAAATTGTTAAAAATCGGGACTGTCCCGCCAAAAGCGGGACGTCTGGTTACCTTACTCAGAATACATGCACAAGACACGTGGCTAAGGTTCCTGTGGAGGGAGTCTCAGTTAAACAGTCCCCGGGCTCCTGACTTACTGTGTTTTTGAGTCCCCTTCCTGCCTCTCACTGCTCTGTGTTCCTCCAGCCCCTGGACCCCATCTTATGGACACCATCCTGACTCCTTCCGTCTCCTCTGCTTCCTGCCATTCCTCCATGTCGTGGTGTCTCTTTTCTGCTTCCAGTTCCTAGTATATCAACCTTAACTCCCAGGCATGTCCCCTGACTAGGAATCGAACCGAACTGTAACCTCCTGGTTCATAAGCCAATGCTCAACCATTGAGCCATGCCAGTGGGCTCAACAGTCTATTTTAATGGAAATCCCCCCCCCCCTTTTTTTTTTTTAAATAGGTTTATGTAAGCATTTCAAGTTTCAGAGCACCTTCCAATAGTGGTTTTTTTTAATTAATTTTTTTATTATTATTATTTTTTTATTCTAAGAGAATATTTACTTGGGAGCATGAAGCCAGCCAAACGCTATGCCAGCTGAGGTCATGCTGGGCCAGACTCATGTTCTGAGGCCTCTGGAGCTGGCTCTGTCTTATTGGACAGCTTTCATGTATAAAACGTCAGCCTTTATGTACAGGCGTGCCTGCATCACCTGACTGGCCCCTTTGGCCTGTTTGGTCTGTTTTGCTTCTGTTATGTACGCTGTGGATGTGCCCCAGTCGGCTAGCGGTGGCACATTGGTCTTGTCCTTCCTTTGGGCCCAGTGAAGACATTGACTGATTTGTGACTTTGCAGGAGGAAAGGTCACAACGTCAGGTGGATGGTTAAGATGTAACCTTGCGCACGTCTAGGAAGGTGAGGATCTGGAACCACCCAAATGTGGTCATTGTAACCGAGGACCCCATTGGAGAGGTCTTACTCTTACAGCCTTTTCATGAGCCTCAGCCAAAGACAGGCCTGCCCTGCCGACATGGCTCAGTGGTTGAGCGTTGACCTAAGAACCAGGAGGTCACGGTTCCATTCCTGGTCAGGGCACACGCCCAGGTTGGGAGCTCAGCTTCCCAGTGTGGAGTGTGGAGGAGGCAGTGATCCATGACTCTCATCATTGCTGTTTCTCTCTCCCCCTCTCCCTTTTCTCTGAAATCAATAAAAACATACAAACAAGTACTGCCTCCCTTCCTCCCCCTCCCTCCCAAGACAAATGACAGGCCCAACATGTTCCTGGTTCCTGTGGGCAGTGAGGTTGGCAGTGAGGTCGGAGGGATGCTCAGGGCACAGGGAAGGAGATAGTGGGGGGACAGCCCCCTTGGTTCCGTGTCCTCATTTCCTGGCTGTGACAGGCAGGACCCTCTGACTGGAAATTACTTGTTTGACATTCTGCACGAGAGGAGCTGGGTAAGCCTCCTCGTCCAGTGTATCTGCTCCTCATTTCTGCCCCAGTCAGTCGTCTGGTGATTTAGCCCGATGGTTGAGGCTCAGCCCTGGGACACCACTAATTGACCAAAGCTCAGATCTACATTTCCATGCCCCGAGGACACAATCCTCACTTATCTTGTCAATAAGACATTAAACACTGGGGCAGTTGAATTTAAACATTTAAATTACAAAATGAAAATGAGCTGTGCATATTTTTATACAAGGAATGAATTGCCCTTTAATAACCAGTGAAATAATGTCTTTTGCACAGGACATTGGCATTTCGAGTCAGATCTTTAACAGCTGTTTCCTGTGGCCAGTCACTCTCCCGTCCTCTTCCCTCCCCTTCCCTTTCCTCCTTCTCTCCACTTCCTCCCCCTCCTTCCCTTCCTCCCGTCCTCCCCTCCTCTCTCTCCCTCTTTAGGGGTGTGGATTCTAGCAGGTTTCTGTGCCGAGTGCCTTTAGTGTGTCCTCGGATGGCATTTCTAGCAGCATTAGGGGTTCTGGGTTCCGGTGATTTTTTTGTTTTTGTTTTGGTTCTGATTTCTAACTAACTTTGACCTTGCTTTCTTTTCTAAGGAACTCGTAAAAGTTCATCGGAACCTAATGCAAGAAATTCATGATTCCATCGTAAATAAGCACGACCAGAACTTGTATCAGATTTTCATTAACTACAAGGAAAGGTAACTTCTGAATTTACAATTTTGGGGCTGTTCGCTGGTAATCGTAGTGAGGGTCGGTGTGACGCCGCTCACAGGAATCACCACTGTTCGTGGGGACACTGGGGGGCAGCGGTTAGAACTCGGGACCGGGGGTCTCCGGGGGCAGTGAGCTCCCTGAGTGTGACAGGACAGTAAGAAAACAGGAAAAGGAGGAGAAGGAGGGACTCTCCCACTCTGTCACGGAGCCCTGGGCTTCAGGAAGTCTCGCTAACTTGCCCACCTCCTTTCCCCATCCGTATGTGTCAGCTGTGGGTGAGCTGCTACCCCGTGCTTTTTCCAACTCTAATATGTCACCATTCTCCACTGTGGGTGTTTGATTCACGCTAAAGTCAGTTTCCCTTTGTCAGTTAGAAAAAAAAAAAAAAAATCTTCCGAACAGCTCACGTGAGTTAGGGATTGAGCTTAACATTTTACACCAAGCACAAGAGTTCCTAGTGCTGACTCAGAAGTGGCTCAGCCATTGCTTTGCATCGATGACTAGACAAACACGAACTTTCATCAGTAGATTTAAAAGAAGCATTAAGTTTCCCAGCCTCTTTGGGAAACGGCTGTGTCCTCCCGGGACCCCTCTGGGAAGCAGGCCGAGTTCCTGCCGAGCGATACACTTTCTGCGCGCACAGCTCAGGCCCCTCGTCCCCGCTTCAGAGGATGCATTTTTCTAATTAAAAAGGAGGACGGAGAGGAGGCTTACGAATGAATGGAGTCACAGGTAAAGGTTATGGTACAATTTTAGCATTAGCAGCCTGTTTTCTGTGTGTGAGCACACAATAAAAAGGAAGCACCTTTGCAGCTGACATGCGATGGTACATTAGTTTCCGGTGGACAACATAGTGAGTGGACATTTATATAATAAGAGCTTAGCCAGGAATTTTAAATTTCGTTGGTGTGACTATTTGCACTCAGCATCTACAGTCCTCAAGCCAGTTTTTAAAACCCACCTGCTGTAAAAATGTCCGTGCGGTGAATGCCAGTCAGATGCAGAAATAACAGGAGTCGTTTTTAATCCATCATTGTGGCCATCCTCCTTCCATGGCTGGCTGGGCACCCCTTCTATAATATAATTTTTGTAACGCTGAGTACCCCTCGGACTCATGAGAACGTAGAATTAGGCGCAGCTAAGCACGGTGCAGTGCCTATCCCCACCAAACTACGGTGCAACGTGTACCCCCACCAGACTCTTCCCGTACCCCTGGGGGTATGCGCACCACACTTTGGGAAACACTGTCCTAGAGGTTTGCTCCTCTGCCTCGTTCCCTCCCCAGGCTGGTGATCTACGGGCAGTACTGCAGCGCCGTGGAGTCGGCCATCTCCAGCTTGGACTACATCTCTAAGACGAAAGAAGACGTCAAACTGAAATTAGAGGTGCCTGCAGTTTCGTCTCTTAGTTTATGAACTAACCTAAGGATATGTCTTTTGACGCTCAGTGTGACAGTTAACTTCCCCATGTGGTCTCCGTATAACATTCTCAGGATAATCTCACGGCCGCTCTGTAAAGCAAGTTAGTGGCTGCCTTACACGAGGGCCGTGCTGTGGGAGTGACAGCCGCGGGACCCCCTGAGGCCGTGGCCGCCCCAGGAGCCCATCTCATCAGAGCCTCCTGAGGGGGAGATGGATGTGGGCAATTTCCTCATGTTGGGGCTGAGAAAGCCTGTGACTTCGGACTGAAAGGAACTACAATAGCTTCCCCTGTCACCCTCTCCCCCCAGTTTTAAACTGACTTCCACCACATAACAGCGTGAATGGTAAGAGTATAATGCTTCTGCTCCTGGTGCCGTGTTCAGGTGTCATAGTACAGGAAGTGTCAGATGCGGCCTGTTTTAAGGAGCTGAACGTGCAGAGTATGGTCCCTGGGCGGGACTTTCCAGGGAGAGCAGACCCATCATTATCCCAGAATTAACCTCCCATGTGAGACCCATGACCCAGAACGCTCTCTGATGCATGGAAGCAAGCCATCAGCGCAGCAGTTACCTTTCCAGTGACCTGCGGCAATCGGCCAGGCTGAGCTGGCATTTGTTCTTGCTTAAGATCCTCCGTCAGACACTCATTAGGCACCACGGTCTTTAGAGCCGATGGAGCTTGCTTTACCGCTTCTGGTGATAATATTGTTTTATGTTCCAGAAGAGCTAAGTGTGGGCACAGGGAAACCAAGGCATGAGCTAAGGAGTGTTTCCTTGACCATAACTCCTTTCCTGAGCACCTCCCCAAGTCCTTGGTCTGGGATGTGCAGCTTAATAAAATATTATTATTAGTGGACTTACTGAGTTGCCCACTAATAATAGTATTTTTATGAGCTCTGTTTTTTAAATTTATTTCTAGAGAGAGAGGCAGAGAGGGAGAGAAACATCTACTGGCTGCCTTCTGCACGCCCCCTACTGGGGATCGAGGTCACATCCAGGGCATGTGCCCTGACCTGGAATCAAACCCGTGAGTGACCTTTTGGTGCACGCACTGGACGATGCTCAACCAACTGAGCCATTCTTTTTGAACTACACTGTAGATATGTGAGAAACAGTAAAGTACTAGTTTAAAATACATTTTTAAAAAAGAGTAGTGTGAGGTTAAAAAAAAAAAAAGAAACTTGAGGCTTTCGAAACATAGACTCCTGTAGTAGTTTTACACTTGAGCATATTCTTGGAGTCAATCATTTCATTTCACTCAGTTCAACAAACACATAAGCAAATCCTAGATTCTTAGAGGTAGGGGAGACATCTTGGGGAAGGGATTATGTACAATAAGAATGAAAAACCCGCAGGGCACACAGAGAGAGCACCATTTTGATTGGGGTTGTTACTAAAGACCTAGATGTGTAGTCCTTGCGGAGAATGCTGGGTTCTGGTGGGAACTGGGCCATGCACATGGCCGTTGGAGAGAACCGGGGTGTGCTGGTGGGGAGGCCCATGTGGGTGGGATGGGCCGGGGCGTGGGTGAGATTGGGGACAAGGCAGAGCCCTCAGCCTCGGAGGAGGAAGGCCCTGGAGGGCTCCACAGGAAAGACTCTTCATCTTCATACACAGAGTTTTTCTTACCGATTCATATTTAGAGCCGAAATGCCCCAAGTTTGGTTTGTTTTTTGGCTTTTAATTGTAGGTGCTTTCTATTTTTTTGAAAGAAGGCTTGTTAAGAAGGAAAAAATGTTTATCGTGCAGTCACAGTGTTGTGTATGGCCTTCGCATCTTCTTGTGTTGGCTTTATGACCCCCTTTGATAAAACTAACAGGATCTTTAAAAATATATATATTTTATTGATTTTTTTTACAGAGAGGAAAGGAGAGGGATAGAGAATTAGAAACATCGATCAGCTGCCTCCTGCACTGGGGATGTGCCCTGCAACCAAAGTACATGCCCTTGACCAGAATGGAACCTGGGACCTTTCAGTCCGCAGACTGACACTCTATCCACTGAGCCAAACCAGTCAGGGCACTAACAGGGTTTTTAACCCACATTTTAAAAACTACGTTTCACCAGGAATGTTCCAAACGGGCCAACAACGGGAAGTTCACTCTCCGAGACTTGCTCGTGGTCCCAATGCAGCGCGTGCTCAAGTACCACCTTCTCCTGCAGGTACGTCACTCACAGCCCCTGCTCATTCATTCCTTCCACAAAATGTTCACGAGGCATCACCATGTGCCCGATGCTCCTTGTCTGGGGCCCGATCCCCTCGCAGTTCTCAGTGATCAGTGGGGCGCGATGGGAAACAACGGCTGGAAGCTCGCCTTCCTTGAAACCACTGTGATTCTCCTTTCTCACAAGGTCACACTTCCTGTCCCTCAAACGTAGCTGGCTCCAGACACTATAAACATTAAATAATCAAGTCAGAACAAATATGAAGATCCCTCCCGCCAAGTCCTTTGTAGTCGGTACTGATCACTTACTAGATTCTCGATATTGCTATCCACCCGGATTCGGCAGGTGGATTCTGCGAGAACTTTGCCTGATGACCGTAACCTAGAGAAGCTGTGTCAGATTATGGGTTGCTTTCTGCTCTCGTAGATGATAATAAGGCTACCTGCATTTTGAAGGGATTCTCGTTATAACCCCGAAGCTTATGGTTTCCACCGTTAGTCCTCTAATGAGGGTGGAGAGTCTTA
This sequence comes from Pipistrellus kuhlii, assembly GCF_014108245.1. NCBI lineage: Eukaryota > Metazoa > Chordata > Mammalia > Chiroptera > Vespertilionidae > Pipistrellus > Pipistrellus kuhlii. Next base: position 5,600,488 of record NW_023425523.1, read on the forward strand.
TAAATTTAATCTGATGGCTGTACCAGGAGACTCATTAGTTCTGCTCCAAAGGAATGTCCTACCGCATTAGCCTGTCTGCTCTGCTGACGCTTGTGAAATGTTGTCTTAAACAGGTCTCCTACCTGCATGTGAAATATGATTTGGAGTCTTCTGTGCTTTGGACCTCCTGCATATTACATTTCTTGCACCGTAGCTGCAGAATGATTAGTCATCCCTATTTTTGTTCTACTGAGAAATCAGAGCAATTCAAACCCTGATTATTTCTTTAAAATGCATTAAAACATGTATGAGACCTAAACTCAGAGCAACTTTTACTCAAATTGGATTTTATGAAGAAATAATAAGGAAGACTAAGGCAATCAGTTTCTGAGACACCGTGGAACTAAAAACCTGTCCAATATAAGAGGATAATTTATTTAGGAACGTCGGTTACTAACTACCACTGGAAGAATTTAGAAGGTGCAGTTTTCAGGATACATTTGTTTGTATCACAGAGCTTTAGTCAGACTTCTCAAAGTATAAAATGTGACTATCCTTTTATGAAATTTAGCAAACGTTTTCCTAATTCTTCTTGGATTGTTTTGTACTTTAAATTTTGAAAGTATGTTAGTCCCATGATGATGGGCACTTGGGTTGCTTCCAGATATTGGCTATTGTAAATTACACTGTAACTGAGCATTGGGGAGCACATGTCCTTTCAAATGAGTGTTTGGGTTTCTTTGGATATATTTCCAGAATGGAATTGCTGAGTCTTATAAGGTAGTTCTACTTTTAATAGTTTGAGAACTTCTCTACTGTTTGTGGCTGCGCAAACCTACATAAAGAGTTCATTTTTAAATGTTTTCTTCCTTACATTTGGGTGTTAATTTGATGAGAACAGTACTAAACCGTGTCTTCCAAATAGGAACTGGTCAAGCATACCACCGACCCCATAGAGAAGGCGAATCTGAAACTGGCTCTGGATGCGATGAAGGTAAAGCGATGCGCTGTGACCTTGCTTGTGTTTGATATTCTTGCCTAAACAAGAGAATGCTTTCTGCTAATTCATATGTATGGCGTGCTCATGTATATATATATTGAATAAAAGCCTAAGCAGCCATTTGACATATAGCTATGATGCGAAATGACCAACAGGGAGCAGATGCTCCGACCGGTAGGTTAGGTTGCTATTGGGACCCTGTCAGCCCTGAATCTGCTTTACCCACACCCTGGACCCAGAGAGGAGGGAGAAGGGAACCCGGTTCCTCTTGGAATCAGCGGTGGGTTAGCTTACCACTGGAGCCCTGTTGGCCCCAAATCTGGTTCACCCACACCAGATTCCCTTCCAATGTACATGAATCCATGCACCGGGCCACTAGTATATTATAATATACATAAGTATTTGTATAGTGTTGTTTTTGGTGGGGAGAGTTGAATCGTTTTTAACTGAAATGCATACATCTGCATGAATTTAATTGTTAGACAAAAACACATAAAACCAACAGGTGAATTAAAATTACTTAAAACTATATATTTTTATTGATTTCAGAAAGGAAGGGAGAGGGAGAGCAAGAGACAGAAACATCAATGATGAGAGAAAACCATTGATCCGCTGCCTTCTGCACGCCCCCACACTAGGGATCAAGTCTACACGTGTCTCCACTGGGAATCGAACTGTGACTTCCTGGGTCATAGGTCGATGCTCAACCACTGAGCCACGCTGGCTGGGCAAAAATAGTTTTGTTACGTATGAATGTTATGACAACGTCCATAACCTTCCATAGCATGGTTGCCGTTAACATTCTCTGCGTGGTCACTGATAGGACATGGCCGGCTTGTTTAAGCATCAGCTGGGCGGGTGCCCGCGGAACACAGGGGTGACGCACTTGCTCAGCCGAGGCCTCTGCCAGGCTTTCTTTTGGGGGTGCTGAGCGTCCGTGCACGTGAGGTTCAGGTTGGGTTTCTGTGCTCAGGGAAGCCTGGAAGTCAGGAATGACCAGTAGACAGAAGCCCACTTCCTGAGCACCTGGGGGCTCTAAAAGACCCGACTTCCACGCCATGCTGGACTTTGAGAGAAATATTCGTCCCTAATTTATTTATTTCTATATATTTATTTTTAGAAATATTTTATTGATTTTTTTACAGAGAGGAAGAGAGAGGGATAGAGAGTTAGAAACATCGATGAGAGAGAATCATCGATCAGCTGCCTCCTGCACACCCCTTACTGGGGATGTGCCCGCAACCAAGGTACATGCCCTTGACCGGAATCGAACCTGGGACCCTTCAGTCCGCAGACCGACGCTCTATCCACTGAGCCAAACCGGTTTCGGCATTCATCCCTAATTTAAAACAGAAGCAAATGTGTCCTCAGAACAGCACGCAAGGTGGCAGTGAGACGGATACTTCTCCGTGTCTCTGGGCCGTTTCCCAGCTGGCCCCGCTGTTCCGCCGCTCTGTACCCGCCCCGTCAGGGCCCATCACCCGGTTCCTTATTGTTATAAAAAGTCATACCCAGGGTCTGATGTTAAAGTGATCATTTATAGATACAGGCTCTGAAAAGCCAGACTTTCATTTAGAACAAAGCTCAATGCTGCCTTTTGTCCGAGTTCTGTTCCCGCTGCTTCAGACGAACCGAAGGGAACAGAAATGATGAAAAAGACCCCAGAACATAGAATCGAGAGCGCGTACAATAAAAATAGCCGGTCGCCGCGTGGAAGATTCGCTCCTGTTTCCTCCGAAATGGGGGCAGCCGTTTAAAAATAGACCCAGTGTGAACGGTGCCCGTTTCACGGAGTTCTTTGCTCTCTTGCCTCTACCCCCTCTCCTTTCAAAGGAGACGGGATTGAAGGCTCCCAGGAACAAAGACATGAGCTGATGGCGGAAAGCGGGCCTGCCAGATTCCTTGTCTCACTTTCCGTTACCTTCCCCTCCCTCGCTGAGCCCTCCCCTCTGCCCTTATTCCAACCCGCATGGAATGTCCTTTGTTAATGTGTTTGGAAGGTACATTCTCCTGACCTATTCCCTTTCTGCTGTTCTGCGTGGGGTCACTTTGTTTTTATGCTGTTCTTCTCGAGGGTGAGGTAAGACCTCTTTGGTCTTCCCAGCTGTCCTCCAGAACATAAAAAAAAAATAAATACATTTCTATTGCTCTCTGAGAGGAAGGGAGAGGGAGAGAGAGAGAAACATCAGTGGTGAGAGGGAATCACGCATGGGCTGCCTCCTGCACACCCCACACTGGGGATCGAGCCCGCAGCCTGGGCACGTGCCCTGACCTGGAATTGAACTGTGACCTCCTGGTTCATCGGTCGATGCTCAGCCACCGAGCCACCCTGGCCTGGCTGTCCTCCAGACATTTTTAACTTGCTCTTGGTGATCAGCTTTGACGGATTCCATTGCCATCGAAAAGCCATGATCCTTTTTCTGCTCCCAAGGGTATGATGTGCTTTCTTTCCAACAGCTCTCACCTCTTCTCCCATCTCAGGGGCCTTCTTTTTGTCCCTTCTCGTTCTTCCGCAGGACTTGGCACAGTATGTGAACGAAGTGAAGAGGGACAACGAGACCTTGCGTGAAATCAGGCAGTTCCAGCTCTCCATAGAGAACCTGGTAAGTCAGGGTCATTCCGTCCGGCCCCCCCCCGCCCCGCCAAGTGGCGTTTTTGAAGAAAAGACACTTTACTTTCAGTGTTCCAATCCCAGTTTATTTTCCCTCTTCCTGTTTGGCCGCATCCACACAGAGGGCTGGGGGCACCTGCGACAGTGACTCTGCCCTCATGGTGCCCTCACCTTAATCACACAGCTCCTCCCCCCGCCGTCCACATCCTAGACTGGTGGTCAGCCAACTCATTAGTCCACAGAGCCAAATGTCAACAAGGACAACGACTGACATTTCTTCAGAGAGCCACATTTTTTAAACTTCTTCTAACACCACTTCTTCAACATAGACTTGCCCAGGCCGTGGTGTTCTGTGGAAGAGCCACCCTCAAGGGGCCAAAGAGCCGCATGTGGCTCGCGATCCGCAGTTTGCCGACCACCATCCTAGACCTTGGCGCCCTCACTGCCATACACACTTACGCTGATTCCCGTGCATTTACTCATTGTACGTGTATTTGCTGGGTGACTCTTACGCACCCAACCTTGAGCCTGGGGCTGGGGCTGGAACTCTGAGCCATGTCGTCTCATGGTGGAGGAGGCAGGGAAAAGAGAGTTTAAAGAAGCTGTTTTGAGATAGTGCTGTGAAGAGGGCGATCCAGTAGGATCAGAAGGGGAGGCCTCATTTCGATGGGATGATTCGAAAAAGCCCTTGTGAGGGAGTAGCCCCTGGAGCCTGAAGCATAAGAAGAAGCTGCAGCACAGGGATCGGGGGGAAGGATTCCAGGCAGAAGCCACAGTGTTACTGCTGGGGAGAGGCCCCCTACTGGGGATGGAGCCCGCAGCCCTGGACACGTGCCCTGACCGGGAATGGAACCGTGACCTCCTGGTCCTTGGGCCGACGCTCAGCCACGGAGCCGGCGGGCTAAGTGAGAACTGGTCATTCTGAGACCTCAGAGCAGGGACACCCTCCTTGGCTCTTTACACCAAAGGGGGTCTCCAGCCGTGCACGCCGCCCGTCATGGCAGTTGGGTATTTGTAAATGCAGACTTGCTTGTTTCCCTGATGGCCAGTAGCACCACGAGGGCCAGGTCTCTGTCATTTCACCTATGGCGGTGGCTGACACCATGGATACCCAAGAAACACTAGTTCCTGCAGCTTCCTGGTGACTTGGGTTCTTGTGAGGAATGCTCCTTTTGGGAGCTGCCTTCCTCGTTGGGGTTCTACATAAAATTAGTTCATGTCCTCGACCTGCCTCCCAGGAGGACCACGGACAGGCTGGTTTTGAAAGTGTATCATGTAGACCTGAGCTTTTTAGAGTAAGTGCACTGGATGTGAGATGATAAAAGTTGTAGTGTAACAGAGAGTTGTTCTTTTTTTTTTTTTTTTTAAATATATTTTATTGATTTTTTACAGAGAGGAAGAGAGAGGGATACAGAGTTAGAAACATCGATGAGAGAGAAACATCGATCAGCTGCCTCTTGCACACCCTCTACTGGGGACGTGCCCGCAACCAAGATACATGCCCTTGACTGGAATCGAACCTGGGACCTTTCAGTCCACAGGCCGACGCTCTATCCACTGAGCCAAACCGGTTTCGGCCAGAGAGTTGTTCTTAACATCCTCACTGACGTTTTCCCTGGGTTTTTATGTGACAATGAAACACTGAGACACGTACATTTTCTCTTTTAGAACCAGCCAGTGTTGCTTTTCGGACGGCCGCAGGGAGATGGCGAGATTCGAATCACCACTCTGGACAAGCACACAAAGCAAGAGAGGTGAGGCAGAGGAGGTGCGCTTTCCGAATAGGTCATTCGTGTCCGAGCCCAAGGAGACCTCAGACATGGCTCCTCCAGGCAGAGCGGGGACATGGAGGAGGAAGCCGAGGGGCAAGCCAGCTTCCGTGTCCTAAATGTTCCTCATGCACATCCACCATGGTGTCCCCTCTGCGTCTGTTGATTTGTCTAAGTTGTTAAGTAGGAAATGGCAGCCGGGGTAAAAGGACGCACACCTGACACTGAGAGGAGAGAGGAACCACAGCACAGATGTACCATCACACACAGTGGTTTCATTTGTTGGGTCTACATTTTAAAATAACAAAAAACAATACCTGATGTCCAAAGGAAGATGTTTGAGGAGGATCACTGCATGAGTGAGCCTTTCTGGAGGGGAATTCGTAGGTGGAGTCCTTGGAGATGAGTAAGCTTGGCATGGTGTCCCAGACTCTCTGTGATTTTCATCACTTGGTCGAAATGGCCCTTTCCTGGAACCTGTGCAGATGAGAAAGCCAGCCAGCAGGGGGCAGCATCAGCGCTTGCTTCCTCCTGATCCCAGGGCTCTACAGATAGCTTCCGGGAGACACACATCCTTTTAGCATCTCCAGGAAAATAGGCTTTGAAAGCACTGCAAGTGTTAACGCTGCATGAACGTATCATTATCATAGTTTCAAAAACGTGTGCGTATTAAACCACAGAGTTTTCGAAAGGTACAAGATTTGGTATTGGGTGATGGGATGATAGTTTTCTCCCCAGTTATGTTGTTTTTATTTTTTATTTGTTTTATTTATTTATTAAAATATATTTTATTGATTTTTCACATAGAGGAAGAGAGAGAGGGATAGAGAGCCAGAAACATTGATGAGAGAGAAACATCCATTAGCTGCCTCCTGCACACACCCCCCCCCCCTCCACGGGGAATGTGCCCACAACCAAGGTACATGCCCTTGCCTGGAATAGAACCTAAGACCTTTCAGTCCGCAGGTCGATGCTCTATCCACTGAGCCAAACCGGTTTCGGTTATGTTGTTTTTAAAAAGAAAAGAGGAACAGCAGCATGTAAACTTCACCATGTTTTCTCTAGTTTGCGCTTTGCTCCTGTGCCTCAGGCAGTAGTCCAGGCGGCTTCTGCCTGCAACCCCGAGGAGCAGCCTGCAGGGCAGGAGCGCGGGCCCACAGCTGGGCCAGGCGGGAGCCCGCTCGGCACCTCTCTAGTAGCATGACCTTCAGCCAATGAACTCACCGGTCCTCAGTTTCCTCCACAATAAATGACGGTACTCATACCTGGCTCCCCAGAAGGCCATGGGGGTTACATTGTGTCCATCATCTCGGTGAAAGGCTTTCGGGCTGCTCCTAATAACGTCAGGAGTTCATGGCCGTTGCTTTCATTCATATCATTCTGTAAATCGCTAGCTTTTAAACTAAAACAAAAGCAATTGTTCAAGGGCAACACTTTTTATGGCTAATCTCAATTGTTTCTTTTTTTAAAATATATTTTTACTGATTTCAGAGCGAGAAAAGGAAAAGGAGAGAGATAAAAACATCAGTAATTCATGAGTCATTGATCGGCTGCCTCCTGCACGCCCCCTACTGGGGATCGTGCCCGAAACCCCAGGCATGTGCCCTGACTGGGAATTGAACACTGACCTCCTGGTTCAGGGGTCAACGCTCAACCACTGGCCCACACTGACCTGGCTCAGTTGTTTCTTATAACTATGTTGATTGTGCCTGTTGTTCTTATTAAAAGTTTTCTTTTCTTTTTTTTCCCCTTTCCCTAGTTGGTTTGGCTCAGTGAATAGAGCCTTGGCCTGCGGACCAAGGGTCCCGGGTTCAATTCTGGTCAAGGGCAGGTATCTTGGTTGCAGGCTCCTCCCTGGCCCGGACCCTGGTCAGGGCTCGTGCAGGAGGCAACCAATCAATGTGTTCCACGTCGATGTTTCGCTCTGTCTTTCCCTCTCTCTTCCATTCTCCCTAAAAAGTCAATGGGAAAATATCCTCAGGTGAGGATTAAAAAACAAAACAAGAACATACAAAAACGGTTTTCCTGTTTTGTTTTTAAATAAGGAAACTGAGGTACAGTGAGGCCACTCGTTTAGTGAAGGGTAGTGAAGGGTACGATGCTCACGGTTCATCCTTTCCAAAGTGCGGCACTGCCTTGTCCTCAACTCAGAGGAGAAGTGTTTGTTTGGTTTAATTCTGTGCATAAGGGAAGAACTAACACGTGCTTCCAAACCATTTTAAATCAGCCCCTCTCTCTCTCTCTCTCTCTCTCTCTCTCTCTCTCTCTCAGGCACATCTTCTTATTCGACTTAGCAGTGATTGTCTGCAAAAGAAAAGGTGACAACTATGAAATGAAGGAAATAATAGATCTCCAGCAGTACAAAATAGCCAACAATCCTACAACGGATAAAGAAAACAAAAAGGTGAATTCTTGGAGATTCATAACTGTGGTTTACTCAGGACTTTGAACGTTCAAGGAAAACGGGCTCATCCATTCCCGGGAGCGGTAACTCATCAATTTAGGAGTTTCTGCTTTTGGAAATTGATCAGGGGAAAGAGTGGGACGGTGTCACAGCTGATAGGCTCATCCCAAATGCTGGTGACCAAGACAGTCCGACGCATTTGCGTAGAAATGGTTGTGGATGTGAGGTTGCCTACGAGGGTCTTGATGGGTCCCAGGTGAACGTTACGAGATGCCTGTGGATGGTGATGGTGGTGGTGCAGTGGATTTGGGAACGTGATGTTACTCATGCATGACCCGTATTAACCTGAGGAATATTGATTTTAACAGTGGTCTTATGGCTTCTACCTCATCCATACCCAAGGACACAATGGGTTAGAATTTTATTGCAAAACAAAAGATTTAAAGAAAAAATGGCTGGAACAGTTTGAAATGGCTTTGTGAGTATTTCTCCTTTTAAAAGTGCTTCTTCCCTTCTGCTTCCCTCTCTGATGGATAATATGTGTAGAGGCTGCGGTAATGCAGACAGGAGCCCGTGCTGCTGGCTCTCTGCTTGGCGACCTCGGTCTCTGAGGAGAGGTTTGGGTGAACTTCTCCAAGGAAAAGCAAGAGGGAGCTCTGGCCTTCTGTTTGGATTTTTCTCCTGGGCGTCTCTCAATTCTTCAGCTTCCAGCACCCACGGAAAGAATTATTCTAATGATCAACTTTTACTGTTATTACCATGTTTTTAATATATATGCATTTTAAAATGGGATAGAAATGACTCTCCCCCAAATACACGCACACACATACACCCCCATGCACACCCCCATGCACATACACACACACGCGCATGCACACCCCCCCACATGCATATAAACACATGCACACACATACACCCCCATGCACATGCACACACACACACGCACATGCATATACACACACACACCCACACCCACACGCATATATACACATGCACACACATACACCCCATATACACACACACACATGCACAGACACACATGCACGCACACACATATATACACACACGCGCACACCCATGTATACACACGAGCACACACATACACACCCATGTACACACATATACACTCATGCACAAATTTTGTTTTGAATAGAAAGGTTGATCCCCTCCCACCTGCTCGTTTTGAACTCATTTATTGTTCAGATCCTGGAGGAATTGCCGGGCGCCTTGAATGAAGGCTTTCAGAGCTCGGCTTCTTTCAGGGCTCTTTGCTTTGATTAAAGTCGCAGCTCAGCACAGAGGTGGGGATAATTCAGACCTGTTCCCAAAGGAAGGGCGTGGGGAGATGTAATTACATAAGAACCAGCCATTCGGGTGTGTGTGTGTGGGGGGCTCCTTTCCGTCTTGATGCTTATGGATTATGACCTGGCTGTGGAAACACCCAGAAATGGAAACTGTTAGCCAAGGTGGAACTAAGGAAAAAGGACACCCGTGCTTGTGTGATCTGCTTCATTTGTATTCTAACATTTCTTACCATTGCAGACAGAGTCCACCAGGGCCTTTTTCTGTGTTCTTTTTCTTTGCTTTGTTTTAAGAGACGCCCCTGTGTATATAAAATGGAGGTGGGATCAGATGGTTTTATTGTAGTTCTGCAGTGAGAAGCTATAACGGATAGGATGGTGCAGGTAAAATATTTTAAAGCTTATAGACTCTCCTGGACTCAGCGGCAATCACCACCACGAGCTGTCTCCAGAGTCTCAGCCCCGTTACCTAAGGCCTCAGAGCCTCAGTTTCCCCCTCGGTAAAACAGGGACGAGAGTAGTTTGACCTGCAGAGTGTATGGTCAGGCAGAGGGCTCTCCCACAGGAGCAGACCTGTTTGTTACCACCATCATGAACAAGGTTTTGTATTTAGGCTCCCAGGGTTCTACCGTGGGTACTTCTAACACGAGAGCGCACCCCCAGGGCACTCCTCTAGGCCTTGAGATTGACTGACCTTTATGGCACCAATGAAACAGAAGAGGGTAGAGCTGTGGGCATTCACGCAGTGGCTGTTCTACAGACCCCTTTGGTTCGGGGCACAAGTGGTGCCCTCAGGGACGTCTGCCCAGGCCTCCCAGGCCGAATCATAGAATCATAGACCTCATGTGCTTCCCTAGAGAGGTCTCAGGTGACAGAAGGCACCTGCGCCAGCCGGTGGGATGGGCGTGGTGGGATGCTGGGCTGACGGGCAGAGGCAGCGCTGAGCTTGCGCCTTTACTTCTGCGGGGAAGGCGTGCGGCTGTGTCTTCTCCTGGGTCTTGTGCAAACGTGGCATCGCTGGCGAGCAGAGGAATCTGTGCAGTGGGGGAAGTTACGTTGCTTGCCCAGAGCAGACATGGGGACTTGGCCTGTGTGCTAGGGCGGAGCCAAAGTAGGTTTACAGTTGTCCCTGTGGACAATAATACAGTAATTAATAAATAGTAATACAAGAAGAAATCCTGGGTTTGGGTACTCACTACCATAAGCCTCCTTTGGCCCCACCTGTATTTTGTCCAGTTGCCGTAGTTTCCATGACATTAGAAAAGGTGGCTTTGAGCACCTACAGCGATCAGCGTTCACCATATGGTTCGGAAGCTGTGAATGTGTGTCCCCGACCCCTCCTCGCCAGCGTGTTTTCATGAATTCTGTAAGATTTAAACCAGTGGACATTGTCTTACCCACATGATAGCTCGGGAAGCCAGACTTCACTGGAGCATTTCGGCAGACATGGCCAAGTTCAGGGCTGTGTCATTGGCAGTAGAGTTGGGGGTCTCAGGTCCCAGCCTTTTCTTTAGCCACGAAGGTGTTGGCATAAGCAGCTGGCCTCCAGCCCTTTGTCTAAAGCCGGAGTCAGTTTCCTTTTTCTTTTCATTGTGACGAGGAGCTAGAGCAGCGTGTCCAACCTTTCCATCTTGTGGCCCACACACACTGGCCACTGCGGTTCTGCGCACACCCAGATGCGTTCTTTGCAGATCTGACCAAAAGAGAGGTACAGCTTTGGTTCATTCAACTGGATGGCTATTGTTGTGTTGGCTGTTGTCATTTTTTTTTTACTTGACCACCTAAACCAGGGGTGGGAAGTATCTGGTCCGCTGGCCATATAAGGCCCGAGAGATTATATGGTCTGGTCCTGCCAAGGCATTAGGAGCCAGTTAATTAAATGTTTGACCAAATACAGCAGGCTAATTTTTCAGTGGATAATTTTGTATGGCCCGAGAACGATGTTATAAATATCCAATGGCCCTTGGCAGAAAGGTTTCCTACACTAGATTTAAGGGAAAAGAGGTCAGTGGCCCTGACTGAAGAATCTGATATTGCATGTTTTAAAAATTCTTGTGGCACACTGCTCTAAAATCGCTGACCTAGAGCATCAGACAGTTTCTTTAACTGTCCCAGAAATGAGGCAAAGTTGGGTAAAATATGAAATAAAGAAAGTGGATAATAGAATAAGACTTTTTAAATAAAGATTTTTTAATTGATTTTTTTTAGAAAGAGAGAGAGAGAAGCATTGATTGGCTGCCTCCTGCACACTCCCTACTGGGGATCAAGACCAACACCTGGACATGTGAATTGAACCGTGACCTCCTGGCTCATGGGTTGATACTCAGTCAGTGAGCCACACCATCTAGAATGTATGTAAGTACATTTAAATAGCAATTCAACAAATTCTCTAACAAAAGATTTTAATATTGTGCTGTCAATATCTCTATCTCAGACATCGATGATGATGATGATGGGTGGACAGCCTACCTTCAGGGCTGTGGGAAAAATCAATGGTCTTCTAAAAATTTGAGCTCTGATATTTGCCAAGTATTTCTGCTTCCAATAGAGGGAAAGCATAAGAAGACGATGCAAACAGAAAAAAAAAATCCATCAATCTATTTGTAAAAAGAAGTGGCTCCCACAAGATAAGTCACTACAAAGCAGAACTGGATTAAGTTAGACCCACACAGGCTACAAGAATTCAACCTGTGTGCTCTGGCCCCAAGGGGCATGTTTCTTGGAATAGTACTGCCCACTACTGGCCACTTGGCTCATTGCAGTTTCAGAACTGTCAGAGGAAGTCACTGATTTCAAACAGTGATTTTTCAGCCTTTTTCTTCTCCTGGCACAATTAACCAATTACTACAGTTCTTTGGCGCGCGCACACACAGACACACAGACACAGACACACACACACACACACACACACACACACTATATATATATATATATATATATATATATATATACACATATATATACATATATATATGTATATATATATATATATATATATATATATATATATATCCCAATATGACAAAAAATAGGTATAACTTTTTGCTTTGTTGGCTGTTGTGGTTATTCAATTTGACAATCAAAGGGAAAAGAGGTCAGTGCCCCTATCTAAGCGGACAGGGATTACGTGTTTTAAAAATTCTTGCTGCACACTGGGTGAAAATAGCTGGATTAAAGTAATCAATCCATTTTCTACATAATAATACTTTGGCTTATTAGGTGTTTAATATCGAAAAGCCCTCCTCGGTAAAAACCAGTCATCAGAGAGCCTCTTGGGTCCCCGTTATGTGTGCTTTTTGATCGAGGGTTCTCAGCCAATTCCTCTGGCTTTGCAAGACGGTATGTCCACAGATTATTCCAAAAATAAGCATTTGGTGGTGATAAGTCTTCGCTGGTCTGACACGGGAAGTATACTACGCAGTGACTGAGGCTGATTTTCTGCCTTTATCGCATTGTTTTTGGTCTCTAGGATGGCTTTGTGTATCTTTCGTTACTAAAGACTCAAATTACAACCCCCCCCCCCCAAAAGATGGTATGTTCGACGAGATGGGCATAGACTATCAATTTTATTTTTGTTATGATTTTGAATGTAAGGAATGCCTTCATTATAATTAAGCTAATTTTCTGTATTATTTAATCATCATTGTACTTCCACAGACGGATTAAGGCTTATTGAATTTTCCTGATGGTTTACAGAACAGGTCCACAGAATTCAAAGCGGAGCAATCACCTATAGGGCATAAAAGCCTTAATCTTCCCAGAGGGACCACACATAGCATTGCCTGGCCTGTACATCCACACACATTCTTATAAACACACACACACACACACACAGAGTAATAACTGTCTGATGTCCTTTTGAGAACCCAAAGAGAAAAGTGTCCTGACTGTTGTGTAGAGAGAAAGGAGAGTACACTTGCACCATTATTTTTGTATCAGAATTAGCTTCTGCACTTCCTCCGACTTCTGTTGCCATTCACAAGCCTTCTACACATTCAAGAAAGAGGCTGCAAGAAAAAAAAAGATCACCAACATTTTCCAACCCTCCGCCCTTTGGATCGGTGAATGGCTGCCAAGTCCTCAGACCCGCCTGGGTCGCATGTGCAGTCGGTGGTAGGACCGGGGCCCTTCCGCCTCTGGTTTCTCCTGCTCCCCCCCAACTTTGAACTCCATGGAAACGTCTCTTCCGTTTGGTTTCCTACTGTGTTTGTGGGATGATGTCTAAGGTCTACACAGGGACACCTCAGGCTCCTTAAGCTTTCGTTTCATCCTCGCTACCTTCCCTTTCCTCCAGACGATTCCAGTGATTACCAGCGCTTCCCTAATCAGTAGACACTTAACTCCAAACCCCTTTATGAAATCCGGCTTATTGGCAATTTTACGAAAGTGTGAATTCATAGGGGTGCATACGTTCTTTCTGATTGGTGTTTCAGGTTCCTAGAAGTGGGTGCACTGGGTCAAATGGCAGTTCCATATTTATTTTTATTTTTAATTTTTTGAGGAAACTCCACACTGTTTTCCACAGTGGCTGCACCAGTCAGCATTCCCACCAGCAGTGCACTAGTGTTCCCTTTTCTCCACATCCTCACCAGCACTTGTCACTTGTTGATTTGTTGATGGTAGCCATTCTGACAGGTGTGAGGTGATACCTCATTGTCGTTTTAATTTGTGTCTCTCTGATGATCAGTGACTTTGAGCATTCTTTTTATATGTCTCTTGGCCATCTGTATGTCCACTTTGGAGAAATATCTATTTAGGTCCTCTGCCCATTTTTAAATTGGATTGCTTGTCTTCTTTTGTTAAGTTGTATGAGTTCCTTACATATTTTGGAGATTAACCTTTTATCAGATGTGTCATTGTCCAATACATTCTCCAACCCAGTGAGGTCCCTTTTCGGTCTGTTGATGGTTTCCTTTGCTGGGCGGAAGCTTTTTATTTTGATGTAGTCCCATTTGTTTACTTCCTCCTTAGTTGCATCTGCCCTAGGAGATGTATCCTCAGACATATTGCTATGTGAGATGTCTGAGATTGCTCTGCCTATAGGATTTTTATGGTTTCACGACTTAATATTTAAGTCTTACTCATTTTGAGTATATTCTTGTGTGTGGCGTAAGTTGATGGCCTAGCTTCTTTTTCTTTCTTTTTTTTTTTTTTGCGTGTATCTGCCCAGTTTTCCCAACACCATCACTGTCACCTGGACACTCCTGGCGGGAAGGACTCCCAGTAGCGCCCAGTTCATTATCCCCAGCCTCTGTGGCGTGCGGACACCGCATGAGGTTGCTCCGTGGCATTTCTTCTAGTAAATCAACAGCCCAGCTCCTCCTCCGTCTGGAAGGTGGTCAGGTCACCTCGGCCCTTGAGAAACCGACCCGCCCTCACCACAATTAAACAGGCCGGAGGGCCCTGCCTCCTGGCCCTGACCTTGGGCTGTTTGTTATGCATGCAACCCTCCTCCCATGACGTCGGGCTTTTAAAATGCACCCGCAGCAGCCGCTTTAATTTAAAAAGCCAGGGTTCGATATGTCAAAGCTCAACTATTCTCCGAGAAGGAGCTTTAATGCGTATCTATTATTAATGCGCTATCAAAGCACAGAGCCCCGAGTTGATTCCCACCAGCGAGTCATTAGTCAGAGGCTGCGCGGAGCAGGCCCATGCGGTAACAGACGCATCTCATTTCGGGGAGCCTGGCTATCCGGGGAGAGCAAGGGAAGGAAGAGGCAGGAAGCCTGCCTGCCGTTTCCAGTTAGGAGAGAGAAAACCAGAGTTTCATAAAGCATCGGTCTTATTCCTTCCTGGCCACGGGGGCAAGAGACGCTTTGGAGGAAAGCTTAGGAAAGACAGGCCTTACCACGAGGCATCCGAAAGGGGCCTCGGCGGTGAGGGATGGGGGGCTCTCCAGCCCATTGGGAGCTGTGTGACCCCTTCTAAGCTTTGTGAAGATTTAATGAGACAAATATCCAAAGTGTAGCGCTGTGCTTAGACATAGGATGTTCACGTCCTCGAATGCTAATTCTCTTAGAGGACTGAGGCAAGGAATGACTTAAAGAATAATGAAGCTTGGCCAGTGTGGCTAAATGGTTGAGCATTGACCTATGAACCAGGAGGTCACAGTTCGATTCCTGGTGAGGGCACATGCCCAAGTTGTGGGCTCCGTCCCCAGTGGCAGCGGGGAGGGGGGTGGTGGTTGTGCAGAAGACAGTCAATCAGTGATTCTCATCACTGATGTTTCTATCTCTTCTGTTTCTCCCTCTCCCTTCTTCTCTGAAATAAAAAAAAATATACATATATTAAAAAGAAAAAAAAGGAAAACAATAGATTAAATGCTCTGTTATAAAAGCTGGGGGAGACCCACACTCATTCTGAGCCATTTTCTTTGCACCCGAGCAATGCTGACTAGTATTTGCTGATGGAAGCGGACAGGTGGCCATTCTCCCTCTTGCCTATGATTTCGCTTTCCTCATAAGCTTGCTTGGGGATGCCAGAAAAATGTCAAATAAGTATCAGCTAAAACCAGAGAGAGGACAGGCAACCACAGAACAAGAATACTGTGTGGTATTTGCTAATGCTTTGTCATGCACGGCCTGCTTTTGCATGTTTCTGGATCAAACCGGCGACTCGAAGGTTCCCTCTAATGACAGCTGAGCTTTTCTGAGCACTGTCCCGTGTCCTGCTTCTGTCAGTGCTGCCAACACAGGTCCAGCTCCCTACTCGACCCACACATGGGATGCGGGGGGAGGGTGGCCTGCTTCATGTGGGACCCTGGCCACTCGCAGAGCACAAGGCTGACAACATTGCTGCCGTGTGGGTTTGGAGTCAGCAGCTCACCAGTGCTAGCCGGTCCTCCGAGCACCAGGCCCGGGCACGTCCTGAGTGCTTTTTAATGCCTTCTCCCCATCGGGAGTGGGGGTTGGTGGGTATTCCTGGTGCTGCTCGCCCACGTGCCCGGGTCAGGTGTTGGGACTTCAGCCCAGGTGGAATCCAGCCTCTGGCCCTCAGCTCTGCTTCCGGATTCCGCTGTGCCCCAGAAGCCGTCCTGGCTCAGAGAGTTAACTTTCACTCTCTAGCGTTTGATTTTATTTATTTTTTAAAATAATTTAAAAAAATATATATTTTATTGATTTTTTTACAGAGAGGAAGGGAGAGGGATAGAGAGCTAGAAACGTCGATGAGAGAGAAACATCGACTAGTTGCCTCTTGCACCCCCCCCCCCACCGGGGATGTGCCCGCAACCAATGTACATGCCCTTGACCGGAATCGAACCTGGGACCTTTCAGTCTGCAGGCTGATGCTCTGTCCACTGAGCCAAACCGGTTTCGGCACTAGCGTTTGATTTTAAATGTTAAAAGCGACGTGCAGTTAGCGTTTCCTAGCATTTCAACCATCCCCCTGCTGTCCCACTTGCCACGTCTGGTCTCCTCTCCCCCGTGCCAACCACTCCGCAGGACACTTTCAGGATTATTTCCTCTCTTATCAGACGCTCCTTGTTAACCGCCCCGTGCCATTCTCCTCTCGGCTTTTTGCCTTCTGAAAAGTCAGCTTATATTCCTAGTTTGTTGGCAGAAGTGTTCAGTAGAAACAGTCCAATGTCAACTTGAAGTGACCCTAAGAGAAAGAGGCTTCACTGGTTTCTAAAATGAATCCAGTTCTTCCCTCTCTGGGACCCACTGGCATGAGTTTCTGCCTGAAGGAGACCTACTTGGAGTCCGAAGCTCCAGGCTGATGAATTTTTCAAGGTCCCAGGACCGCAGGTGTTATCTGACAGCTCATCTGTGACTCTTACCTTAATGCACACGGAGAATGAACAGCCAGCTCTTCCTGGCCAAGGACACGGGGTTCGATGCGCTTTTCACAGCTAACTCTATGGACTCAAGAATCAAGTGGTGCCCGGCTGGTGTGGCTCAGTGGTTGGGCGTTGACCTATGTATGAACCAGGAGGTCATGGTTTGATTCCGTGGTCGGGGCACATGCTCGGGTTGCAGGCTCCATCCCCAGTGGGGGGCGTGCAGCAGGCACCCGATCAGTGATTCTCTCTCATCATTCATGTTTCTCTCTCTCTCTAGTCTCTCTTCCTTCCTCTCTGAAATCAATGAGGAAAACATGTCTTTTTAAAAGGAGAATCCAGTGTTTTCTGAACCATGGGAAGAGAGCTTTGCTTCCAGATTCCCATCTTGTCTCTGCTCCCACTCCGTGAGGGAGGAGACTCTGATGTGTCAGCAGCAGCAGCAGCAGCAGCAGCAGCACACAGTGCCTCTGCGGAGGGGCTGAGCTGCTCAGCATGCACGGGCGTCCTCTCCTGCAGAGAGAGGTCACCTGCAGCCCGGAGCGGGGAGATCCCAGGTGGCACCGATGCGCGATTGCATTTGCAGCACGCGCTCCCGTTCAGCCCACGGGGCGGAGGGCTGACTTCTGACCCCGCTGCCCCCCTGCCCGCTGCTCCGAGCGCCTTGGCACATGTTTTTTCATGAGGCTCCTCCCGGGCCCTCGGAGCCTGCTGCCCGGCTGCCCGCCGGCGCTCCGCTTCCTTAGGCCGAGGCTCCGCGGGGCTGGGAGCTGCCGGGGCTGTGAGAGGGGCCATCCCAGCTCATCGGTGTCTCAAGCTGTCCCTGCAGCCCCCCAAATTGCCGTGACACCCCAGAGAGCATCGTTTTGGCTCTCTTAAGGGTAGCTCTGATTTGTTCCCATATGCAACGGACCCTTTTCTAATTTTTCTGCCTTGGTCTGGGAGCTGGATAAACTGCGAAGATGTAAAAAGTCCTCTAGAGACGGCCAGACTTAGCGGTTTCAATGGACCTACTGGTCACACAGGGGAAGGATATGAAGGTGAAACTGCCTGGAGCTGTAGGTTTGGTGGCGGGAAGCACAGACCGGGGGCTGGAGGCCTTGGCCCTGCCATTTTCTTTGCCTTCACAGAAGCAACTGTGTCCTAGGTCGGAAACGAGTGACATCATTAGTACCCCCAGCCTTGATTGGCATGAAGTAATGATCAAACAAAATAAAGATCAGCGTGTGTTTGTCACCGTGTCCATAAAAAGAAAAATGCCCTGTGTCAGTTGGCATTAGGCTTAGTGTATTTTTGTGTATGGGTAAATGAAATATAAAACAGCCTGGCCAGTGTGGCTCAGAGATTGAGTATCAACTCATGAACAAGGAGGTCACGGTTCGATTCCCAGTCAGGCCACATGCCTGGGTTGTGGGCTCGATCCTCGGTGGAGGGCGGGCAGGAGGCGGCCGATCGATGGCTCTCTCTCATCATTGATGGTTCTGTCTCTCTCTTCCTGTCCTTTCCTCTCTGAAATCAATAAAAATATATTAAAAATAACATAAATGATAGCATTTGTTTAGCTTTACCTGGATAGTAAGGAAAGTGAATTGTTTGCGGAGGAGGAAGCTTTTTGTTTTGTTTGTGTGTTTGGTTAAGCCTGCACTAGCTGCCTTCCTTCCTCACTGAGCTGCTTGGCTGCCCTTGGGGGAGTTGTTAGTGGTCAGACTGGCACCTTGTTCCAAACGTTTCATGAAATGATTTTGTTCACTTTTATAGACCCTCACAGCAGCCGCGTACCCGTGCGGAGGTGGGCTCAGTGGAGGGACCCTCTTCCCCGCCCTGCCCCCTCCAGCTAGCTCATAGCTCAGGGCTGTGGCCAGAGGCAAGAAATGACTGTTAGGCTTGTTTTGTGTTTTCCCCGAAAGGTTGGCTTCTGTGGCTATTCTGGAAAGTTCTCTGGGAACACTTGATTCTAAGGAGGATAGGTCCCTTAACGCCTCACAGGCTGCTGGCTCCGACACAGTGAGATTTCAGTGCATGTGTTAAGGCAAACAACACCCATGGCTCTTAGAAACATTGCTGTAGGGATATAGGAATAGCTTTTTTGCTCGAATCAGATCTCCACCCCTTGGGATGGTGATGAACTCACGTTTCCGATGACTGGACTGCTCCTTCCCTGTGAGACTTTCTTTAGGAAGATCCTTCTCTCCCTTCTTCTAGATCCAACATCAGGCCAGACCACGCCGACTCCAATTTCCACGAGTTTAAGATGCACACCTTCAGCCGGGTGACCTCCTGCAAGGCCTGCCAGATGCTGCTCAGGTGAGCTCCGCGCGGCCGGGCCCAGCCTCAGGGAGCCGGTCTTACTGCTGAGCGCGGCAGGCCCCTGACGCCCTAGCCCAATGTTCCCGGGGGAAGGGGGATGGAGATCTTATCTTTTTAAAAATATATATATTTTATTGATTTTTCACAGAGAGGAAGGGAGAGAGATAGAGAGCTAGAAACGTCGATGAGAGAGAAACATCGACCAGCTGCCTCTTGCACACCCCCTACCGGGGATGTGCCCGCAACCCAGGTACATGCCCTTGACCGGAATCAAACTCGGGACCTTTCAGTCTGCAGACCGACGCTCTACCACTGAGCCAAACCGGTTTTATCATGGGGATCTTATCTTAACACTGTGCACCCCACAGAGCCCTCCTGGGCCTTGAACTTGGGGTCCCCCAGGCCCTGGGCGGTCCCCTGCCTCGGCTTCGGCACACAGCACTGTGCTCCCCTGTTTTTCTCGCACTAATGATTGCATCAAGGCCGAGCTTGGCGCCTGCTCACCCTTCTGTCTCCCGCTTCTTCTTGCAGAGGGACCTTTTACCAGGGCTACCTATGCTTCAAGTGTGGCGCCAGGGCTCACAAAGAATGTCTGGGAAGAGTCGACAACTGTGGCCGAATGAATTCTGCGGGTAAGTCATGTTTCTAAATCTCGGGGTGATTCTGCTTCTCATTGGGACACAGAACTTGCTGACTGTAATTCAGGCCCCATTCACACGTGGGATGTGTTTATAGTAGCATCTTTACTTTGACACTCACAGGTTAGACTGCACATGTGTCAAACACAAGGCCCGCGGGCCAAATCCGTCCCGCCAGGCCTTGCAATGTGGCCCGCACCGCGCTGTCATCACTGCACTCCGCTGCGTTTCCATCACAATGACAGTTTATGACTGTTCAGTAAACCATTCGGCCCGCGATTTAGGCTGGATTTTAGATTTTGGCCCCTTCTCTGATTGAGTTCGACACCCCTAGGTTAGCGGATTGTTGAAAGTCATGTGACTTCTCTACACACGTGGCAGGCAGCGGGTTCAGTTTCCAGAGGAGTTAGGGCGGTTTCGTGTCCCCCATTTCACTCACCCCAACCCTAATCTCACTCAGGCTGGACCCATACCACCCAGACAGACATGTGGGGTAACAAAAACAAAACAAAAAGTTATTCTTCATTTCTGTCTTCAGGTCCTGAATTCCTCCCTTATTTTCTTAAAATACTCAGCTCAGAAATGCTAATGACTCCAGCAGTAAGCATCACGCAGAAAACTCACGAGTTAACGAATGGAATACATTGTCATTTTCCAGCATGGAACAAAGAGCAATATTCTTTGGATTTTGTGTAAATATTTCCCCCTGGTTTTTTAAAAATAGCACCCCACGATTGTCTCACGAACCCGTCGCTAGCCGTCGGCCATCGCACATTCAGGAGCCTTCCGCCTCTCCTCCTGGGCCCGCTCTTTCTTCTCTTTCTTTCCTGGCCTCTTTATTCTTTCCCTTTCTTCTCCTCTCTCTTTGTCCTGTTCCCCCGAGTTTCTCTGTCTGAGTTTTATCAATAAGACCTTTCAAAATCAGAGAAACTTTTTGAAGAGAAGAAAGGGATCTTGAACAGCTTGAGCTCAAAAGGCAGCCATGTCAACCTTTGATTTTCCCAAAGGGAAAGGTGGACATTGAATTATTTTGGATAATGCGAAGAAGAGGGAATGTGAAGAAGAGAATAATAGCTCGTTTCAGGGCTGGCTTCAGAAACCGGGCAATGTGGGAAACGGGCGAGTCCTATTAGAGGGCTGAGATCACAGCACACGGCTCTCCGGCTCCTTCGGCGGACACCCGGCCAGGCCAGGGCCCCGGGAGCCGCTCCAGGGCCGGAGCGGGGCAGCTGCTGGGAGGTCTGCCACTGGCTGAGCATGTGCACGGTGCCTGCCCCGGGGGCCTCTGTGTGTGGCGC
This sequence comes from Pipistrellus kuhlii, assembly GCF_014108245.1. Lineage (NCBI taxonomy): Eukaryota > Metazoa > Chordata > Mammalia > Chiroptera > Vespertilionidae > Pipistrellus > Pipistrellus kuhlii. Next base: position 5,621,575 of record NW_023425523.1, read on the forward strand.
CAGGGCACATACAGGATGTCTGGGCTCGGTCAGGGCGCTTCTGCACCTCACTCGAGCTCTGTCAGGTGAAGGCGACAAGATTAGCATCCACTCCTATGTCTGAAGGTCAACAGTAGACTACAGTCCGGCCTCCGCTGCCCGGTGCTGGTCTGATGTGAATTGTTCTCCCGTTAGTTTCTGTGTGGGTTTTATGTATTTGCCAAAGTTAGCCTGTGTTGTGGCAACTAAATGACCCCAGTTCCAATGGCTTTAACTCATCCCTGTTTATTTTACACACACACACACACACACACACACACACACACACACACACACACGGTGCTGCGGCCCTGGCCCTCCGGGACAGCTCCATTCCAGCTCATGGCTCAGGGATCCACACCAGTTCCCTCTTGTGACTCTGCCTCTTCCACACTCGGCCTCCAGGGTTGCTGCTCTTAAGCCTCAGGGATTGTACAATAAGTGAGCAATGCCATTTTGTTTGCTCACAGCCCATTGGGTAAAACTGGTCATGTGACCTCAACTGAATGACAAGGGCCGCTGGGCATTGTGGTGGAACTCACGGCCTGTGTGTGGTGAGCCATCCTCTCTGACGCTTTTCATTTCCTCTGGTCGATTACATGCTCCTTCACTACGGGAGTGTGTTCCTCATGTGTATCTCCCACTCAGTACCAAGCCCAAGGTTAGGATGCATAAGACCAAGTAGTTGGTCCTTTCCCCTCCAAGAGGAATGTTTCCGCCCCACTGCAATCCTTCATCTGTTGGACGTGGCTCATTACCAACCTTCCAGCATTGGAAGTAGCTGAGTCACCTGTTTTTGTGGATGTTAAGCCTTCTCTGAATGTTAAGTCTTCCCAGGGCTCAGAAACCCTTCATACTTCATGCTCCGTATCCCTTAAATCTACCCAGTCTTCATTCATCCTTGAAGTAATAATTATTTGGCAAAAAATGCCCCGCATTTCTGAGTGAAGGAAGGAATGGTTCTCATGAATATTCCACTCCGACAGATTACGAGCTCCAGTACAAGGGAATTATGGGAAAGGCGTTTTGATAAAGGCTGGCTGTTTATAAGACCCACTGCGCAGCTTGGAAACAGATTGGAAGGTTGGGGGTCAGTTTGTGTCTTCACATCTGGAACCTTGCAGGGGTGTAACGAGCAGGCCGTCCCACCCGACCCTCTGCATCACCGAACTTGAGCGGACGCCTCCCGCTCGCCATGGCAACCTCAGCGGTCAACGCGCAGGGACTTGGAGGTGGCTGCCAGCACTTCCATTTGCCCGTTTGGGTCCGTGGCATGATACAGTGATAATTATTAAAGGGAACTGGGGTCTGTTACATGGTTGGATTCCTCTTAGGGTCCGGAAAAGACTTGAACTCAAAGCCTCTTGCCAAGTATTGCTTATTGTTTTCCAAGATTTTGCTGTAGATCTGAGTGGTGAGCACAGGAGCCACACAATTTCCTCCAGAACTGGTTCAGCCCTCACTGTCTTCCCGAGTTACTGCTGCCCAGAAATGGCCTGTTTAGCCACTAGTAATGACTTGTCTGTGCCCCCCTTGGAGACCAGTGATAGTACTGGGTGTTGATTTGCTTGGTTTTAAGAAATAGAACTTCAGACGAGAGACCAAGCAGATTGCATCGTAATACTCACATCGGGAGCCACTCGTATGGGATGGACACCTATAATAGGGCCAGATTTTTGTTTAAGCAAATGAATCATGGGACGTGAGTGCACAGCCTCGGTGGAAACCATTTCTCTCTCACACCTGCCCGCAGCGCCCCGGGCTGGCTGCAGGTTGGAGCCCCGCTCGCCCCGCCCTTAGCTGCACCCCGGCTCTGAGCCGCACGAGCTAGTTGGGGCCTGATGAGAGAACCAGAGGTCTGAACGCCCCTCGGGCCCGTGAGTCACCACCTGGAAAGGTGCTTGAAAGGCCAAGAACATTTTACAGTTTGATCAACAGGAGCCCGACAAGTAGGCTGCAGGGGAAAGGTGCGTTGAGGATGAAAGACTTTCGGATAACGTTGGAGAATTGACTTGTTATCCTAAGGCAGCTTCCAGGAGAAAGAGACAGGGGGCCGTGTCTTCAGATCTCACCCAGCAGCCATCCCAGCAGGCCGGAGGTAGACTCAGTGATGATTGGCCCTCGCTCGGGGTGTTGGGCCTGACGTGGGACCGTGCCCCAGAGCCATGTAGGGGTCTGGGCGCCCGTGTTGGCATTTGGGTGCATGGCAGGAGGTAAAGGACGGCACAGCAGGCCAGAGAGTGGAGCCGCGACTCCCTAACAGGGGTCCTCAAACTTTTTAAAGTGGGGGCCAGATCACCGTCCCTCAGAGAGCTGGAGGGCCGGACTATATGAACTACTAATTCCTACTGTAACACCTCGGCTGCGCTCACTGCCCAAAAAACCTGGCGGGCCGGATCAGACTCCTCTGTGGGTCGCATGTGGCCCGAGGGTCGTAGTTTGAAGACGCCTCCTAGCACCTCATCTGGGAGCTCCTTCCCGGCCAGCGGGCACTCAGACCCGGGAACAGCCTTGCCGCTGGGCCCCCCCTCTTCTCCCTGTTATTTTAGTCGAAGTTAACACGCTGTGGTCAGGATTTAGCTTCTGCCTGTGAATGAGTCAATCTGCTCAGTCATTAGAAATGTGTCAGTACAGGGTCCTCGCTGAGAACTTGTGAACCCAGAACAGATTCTAAGAGTCATTTCCAGCCTGTTGGCTTTGGCCGTGCTCTCAGAAAATGCACAGAACCCTCCCACGAAATGATGAGTACAAGGTCTGACTCCCAAGAGCCATTGTTTACGTGATCCTCGCGGCCTGCGCAGGTCAGAGTGTGAGCGGCCTCCCGCCAGGGCCCGGGGGGCGGGGGGTGGGGAATGGGCCTCTTTCTCGGGGGGCAGAGTGCAGGGGAGGGTGGGGGCTGCGAGGACAGGACAGGGAGTGGCGGCCAGGGCCAGGGTCAGCCCCAGTGCAGGACCCTGGCCCTGGCCTTGGCCTGGCCCCCAGCCCAGAGCCCCTCTTCCATTTTCCTCTGCGGGTCACACGCGGAGGCCCCTGGAGAGCAGTGCCTAGCGCATCCCGGGAGGATGATAAGGAAAGCGGGTCCTCGAAGTGGGGGCGGCAGGAAGCGGGAGGAGCGAGGGAGGAGCAGTGTGTGGGGTGGCTCCCCGAGTCCGGTCTGTCCCCACTTGTGGCTGCCTGGACCTCACACCCTTTTTCTTCACTTTCATTTCAAAGAGAGGAAGGAAGACAAGGATAGAAACATCCAGGATGAGAATCATGGATCAGCTGCCTCCAGCACACCCCACACCCTGGGGATCGAGCCCTCAACCCGGGCATGTGCCCTGATTGGCACTCACACCGTGACCTCCCGGTTTATGGGTGAAGGCTCAGCCACGGAGCCATGCCAGCCGGGCCTCACACCCTCTTGACTTCCGTGAGAGGCTCCCTCATGCAGGCGACTGGCCAGGATGCAGAGAGCTTAAATAAGGATCTTTTTCCTGGACCCATTTTCAGGGTAAAGAGGTGCACACACAGCAACCTGCCACCTGGGAGACCATGGTCTCTTCCCGAGGCGCTCCCAGATGCCTGCTGGGACGTGGTGGGTTTAAAAAATTATATATAGTTTACTGATTTTTTACAGAGAGGAAGAGAGAGGAATAGAGAGTTAGAAACATTGATGAGGGAGAAGCATTGATCAGCTGCCTCCGGCACACCCCCTACTGGGGATGTGCCCGCAACCAAGGTACATGACCTTGACCGGAATCGAACCCGGGACCTTTCAGTTCGTAGGCCGATGCTCTATCCACTGAGCCAAACCGGTTTTGACGTACAGGTACATTTAATGCACATTGTAAAGGACCTGCTTCCCCATGACATGAGAACACCCCTGAGCAGAGCCAGGAGCAAAAGGCTCCTCTGGGATGGACACGAAGGCCACGCTTCTGTAGGAGCAGGCCTGGGGTGTGTGTGTGTGTGTGTGTGTGGGTTTTCCGACGGCAGAGGTCGTCTGGAAGTATGGAGCTCTACTCAGTCTCCGGGGCAGGCAGGCAGCCTCGGACTCCCCTCCCGCTGGCTCGCTCTGCCTCCCTCGTCAGAGGGGAAAGGAGCTCAGAGCTGTCGGGGCAGATGGGTCTTTTTGGTCGAACCAGTGAGGCAGGTATTACCACTGCTGTTAGGACCCGAGGTCACCTCGCCCTGGGCCCAGCACCCAGCCAGACCCTCTCCCCAGCCAGCCTCTCCCGGCCCGCCCTCTGCAGCCGGCCTGTGTCTAGACTAGAGGGAGGCCGAGGAGTGGAGTTGCTTCCCGCCCAGGAACCCTGGGCAGAGGCCTCCCCCCCCCCCCCCTGACCGCTGCCCATGAAGCCGGGGTGATGGGCTGGAAAGCACGTCCAGGAATGCAGACGCAGCTTTTCTCAGAAAGGTGACTTTTCGCCCGTGGGTTTTCTTTCCACGAATCAGGAGCAGCCAGTCCTTCAAATGAAAACAAAACCGGAGCAAACCTCCCGCTCCCTGCCCCAGGCGGTCACTCTGTGTGCACAACTGTGGCCGCTGGGCGGGCTCTGAAGGACGGGGCACCCCTGACCTCTGCTCCGGGGGCTTCCCCCTTCGCCCTGGCTTCCCCCTCGGTGTCTTTTTCTCTTCCCAGTCCTCCTTTAGAGGATCGTGTCGGGTGGGAAAAGCACAGGCAGAGGCGAGGACGGCGAGGTGTCTGCCTTTGCAGCAGAGGCGTTGGGACCTGCCCGGGCGCCCCTGGGGGTGGGGGAAGGAGCGAACAGCCCCACCGGCCTCCCTGTGCAGCCGGAGTCTCTGCTTCCCTTTGCTCTCCGCTCACCTGAAGCCCGGGCCCTGCGTACCTGCGGGTCGTTTTCAGGAACCAACATGGAGCGGACGCCATGGCTTTATACATAGGCAGGTCCCCTGCGGGGGAGAGGACAAGCCGATCAGAATCCAGCCCTCTGTTTTTTTTTATTTTTATTTATTTCCCTCTTTAAAGTGAAATTCGTTCCCCACCCCCTTGAAATGAAAAGTACATGTTGCAGCCACTTAATGCAAAAAAGAATGACACTCAGCATTGACCTGTGTTCAGTGTGCAATGCTTGCGAATAGCATAGCGCCTTTGTCACTTGGTGTGTGGAGCTTCTTAAAACCAGGCGTGTTGAAAGTTCCCACCCCGCTTTCTCTCCGCACGTAAATTTAGTGCGAGCCGCCGCTTCCAGGAGCTTTATGGGGCTGGACTGACATTGCTCCACAAGCAGTTGAAAAAGCCATGCGTAATGAGTCACCCTCCCGGCAGCCAATAGGGCCGGGGCACCGGTGTTGCAAAAACAATCCCCAGCCCAGCCCGAGGGACCCTGGAAAGTGATTGCAGGTACCGGGCAGGCTGCTGACCACACGGGACCCTGTGCACTGACAATGCCCATCTTTACCTTTCTTTCAGAACCCGGGACGCTGAAGGCGCCAGAGGTAAGAGGAACCTTTCCGCCTTCCCAGGTCACGTTTGCATGTGGGGTCGCTTGCTAACAGGCGTGGTGAGCTTTTTGGCCTGTTACGTGTGCCTCTGAGAGTGGAAGGCAACAGCCAGGGAGCAAGCCAGAGCGTGTGAGTGAAACTCGGGGTTCAGTCAGAGGTGTGTTCACAGTCACCCGCGGGAGGTCTCGTTGGAGGGAAAATGTGGATGGTTAGCTTAAGTCTGGTGTGAACTGGAGCTTGCAGAATCTTACTGGTCCAGGTGAATTTCAATGCTGTGGCATTAATGGGTGGGTGCATTCCCCGCCACGGAATGCCACAGCCCCGGAGGTTTAGGACAGGCAGTGCCCCCGGAGGCATTGCCTTGGCAGGAGGAGGCTGGCCCTGTCTGTACAGAAGGAAGGTGGCCTCCTGCCGGGTGTTCCCTGGCACGGAGGTTCCAGCGTTGGCCACTAGGGATGTGCTTGGACATTGGAGCACAGACATGGTTCATATGGATCCAGTCCAGATCTGGGAACCGTTTCCTTTGGGTTTAATGCACCCTCACGTTGGATGGCTTAGCACTGTGATCCCTGCCATCCCTTGGAATGAAGCCATTAAAAAAAAAAAAAAAAAAAAAAAAGGAAGAAAGATTGAAAAACATGGCCAGTTCCAGGCAGCCATGGCCGTGGCCTTCAACCCAAAGTAACCCATTTCTTACCCGACCTCCCCCAAATAAGGTCCTAGCAAAGGAAATTAAATAGGAACTGTGTGTGAGGGGATGTGAACCTGAAATATATGATTGGAGAATTTCAGAATAAAAGAATGACAGAAACATGCCATGCCAGATTATTTTAACACAGTTGCACCTCATTAGGAGTGCTGTCATAGTCGTATGCATTTAATAGGCTGGTGTTCATATGGTTGGTAAAAATAATGAAAAGCACCGCAAGATATCCATAGGAGGTAAGCTGTTTTCTGCTTTTCTTTTTTTGCAAAAGCTCGACCTTTTTTTTCATCCAGGATAACAAGAGTGTGATGTGGACGTTCAGGTGTGCCTCTTCCATGTTCACACGGTATTTTAGACTCTAGATGGAGGGGATGGGTTGAACAAGATAATACTGGTTCTGACATGAGCCACACGGGGTGCCCCAGGGGAAAACGAGTTACTGAGGAATTTAGTGTGTAGCCGACAGGCGAGATTGCCATCAGGACCGTGAGGATTGCTCCAGAGGCGCCATGCAGACCTAGGAGGTTGCCCCCTTCCCCCCCTCGCAGGCTGGTGCCAAGGCTGTCGGTACAGGTTTTGAAACCTTGAAGACCCTGGGCTTCCTTTCAGGGCTACTTTACCTCGATCCTGTTGGATACAGACGTTACTTTTCTTTCTCTGGGAAGGTCATTCCACTTGATTCAAGTTATGCCAAGAAAGGAAGTGTGCAGAGGAGAAGTGGTTCATAGTTTTCACAGGCTGCTAAACAGCTCTCTCTGGGCATTTGTTTGTTTGTTTGTTTTTGGTGTGTGTGTGTGTGTGTGTGTGTTCTTAAAAGTTACACATGAGGCTATCCTGAAAGGAATTCATGTTCATGTTGAGTTTTTGAAAATGTAGCGTCAGTGTTTTGGCAACTTGCTTATTAACTTTTGAATATAATACGAGCAATTTTTATTTCCTGTGTGAATATACTAGTCCCATCTCTACTTTGGATGGGTAATTACAGCAAGCTCTTATACTGGCTCATTTCTCTGGGAACTTGAGCTCAATTTAAGGGAGAATCGGATGGTAGGAAGTGTCTTTCACTCCGTCCTCCCCACGCTCACCCCTTTCCCCCCCCCACCGACTGCTCCTGAACGGAAGGATGAAGGCCTCTGTGAGCTCTGGGGCGCTTATTGCTTCCCCCCTCATGAAGTTCTCCTTTTCCTCCATGGACTTGCTTGTAGTCCTATGTGGTTTCCCTTTCCAGAGCCACGATCACACTGTCTACTGTTCATGTTCTCCCTCTTTGTCAAGGTGGGCCGGGTTCCAGTAGCCACAGGCCCCCTGGGCCTCCTCAGCCTCCCCTGGGACGTGCACCTCACGTCTCATTCCAGCATGGGCTCCAGAGGCCACCTCAGCCCCAGGAAGCGAGGCCGTCATTGCATACCTGCTTCACACTCACCTGCTTTCAATCTGTTCCCTCACGCAGGGCGTTCTACCTTCAACACTGAGGGCGGAACCAAAGCCAGTTCCTTAGAGCAAATGAACCCGTGCTTGTTTTGTTGGTAAAACCAACAGAATTAGGTGTGTCCAAAAAGAGGCAAGAAGAGAGAGTCTTAGAGGATCAAATTATTTCTTTAGAGAGAGAGACAAGGTAAAAGGTGATGCATCAAGAAATAAAAGGAGGTTCTTTGGTTGTTGTATCTCCCCCGCCCCTCCCAGGTAGATGGAAGGGGATGGAGGAGGCTCTGAAGGCGGCCCCTCCTGATCCCCTGGGGCCTTACCGAGCTCCGAGCCCACCAGGCCCTGCTGGGGACAAGGTCAACACCAGTGCGGTGCCAGGCTTTTAAGAATGCAGGCAGGGAGTGGAGTGTGCTTACATATGCTCTGCTAAACATTTCCCAACAAAAGACTTTTTAGGTGCTTTTCAAGTATAATAAATCTCAGCCTCTCTAAATGCACTTATTCTGAGCTGAAATTTCCTCTTTTTTTTTTTTTTTTTTTTTTTTTAAATTGGTCAGATCTGTTCTATTTCCCACTCTCGCTGTAGAGAAGTTTCTGTTCTCAAGGTCAGTGGTTTTTCAGTGATTTTCTGGAAGAAGAACCTAAAACCTAAGCAGTAGGGCAGTAAGTTTAGCAGAAGAATGTGTCCTTTATATGAATTTAAACATTCCAAACACCATTAAGTTAATAAGGACAATAATAATAATAATAATAATAAGCTTTCACTTAATAATCCTTGCTATGTGTCAGGAACTGTTCCAAGCACTTAACATAAATTAACTCACTTAATTTTCACCACACATGCTATGAAGCAGGCACTATTATTACCCTCCATGGAGGTACAATCCCCTTTGGAGATTAGGGATCCAGACAGGCACCAAGACGTTAACTAACTCATGATCTAACGGGTGGCTGGTGGTCTGAATTTGAACTTGAGCAGTCTGATTCTACAATTCATACTCTTAAAAATTGCCCTGTGTTCCAAATTTTCATCCTAATTTCTAAGGTAACGTGGAGTTACTCTTGAAATCGAATGTTCTTTTTCACATTCTAAGTGGCTAGTTTTTCAATAGTACTGGTTTAGGGATTCTAGAAGGAAGGCACAAAGGTTGAATTCCTTTTTTGTCTTCCAAGCCCTTTGAGAGTAGATGGTGTGAGAGCAGTAGGAAGACAGCTCCTGTTCTGCATGAAGAAGGAGGAGGTCTATGCAGGAAGTCACTGCCAACAAAATATCCATCGTTATAATGAACAACGAAATATCCATCATTATATAGAAAATATTGTCAGTTGAGCTCACTTACAGAGAGAACTCCAAAATGTTTAACATAAAATTTCAGGCAGAGAAGTGTCTTTCTTTTTGAAAGCAGCTTTCTTCCAAATGATTGCATGTGAACCTGTGACTCACCAAGCTTCTCCTCTGTGCCTGGTTGACCAGATGGCCAGGACTACACTGACTTCTCACGCCCAGTGGCTCTCTCCCTGACTCATCTGTCCAGTACAGATATCCATCTCATTGGCCCGGGCTTAAGTGCTGATGGTCACGATCCCATGGGCCTTTTCACAAACCCATTCTGAAAAAGTTATATGTAAAAGATTTCTCCAATCCGCGTTCCCCTGAGGACTCTGAATGTATGCTTACCATGGCATGGAGGCCCCCCTGGCATCTGTGGGGGCCCATTTCCCCCATTTAACTCATGAAAGGAAACAACAGGAGGAACCCAAGGAGAAACCCATGGCTGGTGTGTGCTGAGCAAAGCTGGGTGTGCCCCGAATGGAGCGCAGTCTACGCAGGCACAGTCCCCAGCACCCGGGGGAAGAACTGCAGCTTGAAAATCGAAGGACGTGGCCGTTACAGGCCCAGCCTTTCACCCAGATGTGTAATACAAAGCGAAACCGAGTCCTTCTTAATCCGAGGGGTTACCGTGGTTACTAGGTAGGAACAAGTTCAATATGGAATCGAATTTGTTCCTGTGCACTTTCAAAGCTTTCAGACCTTCCGTTTTGCATCTCATCTGTAATCTTTGCAACGCACAGTTTTTCTTATGGATTCCTTTTCTCTCATCAAAATGGGCTTTTCTGGTTCCCAGGCTGCATGCCTGTTTTGTTTCGTGAAGAATTAAGATATAGCTGACCCTCAGTTAAAATACCATCCTCGTTTAAGTGTTTGCTAAGGTCGGCACGTGAGATCTTTGGAGCTCTATCTTCTCCAGGTGCTGGTCTGTCGGGCCTCAGAAATCGCTGAATTAGCGTTTTGGGGATCACGTTTTTTGCTGGGAGCATGTTCCGACCACACTGGGCTGCCTAGGCTTCGTGCTCATCACTCCTGTAGGCATTCTGACTTCAAAAAAATGAGCGCTAACACCCAGAGGTGGCAAATGGAAGCATCCTTCTTTCCCTCAGTCTTACAAGTATTAACAAAGCCAGTGGAGGGGTGTTCAGGTGGAAACCTTGGAGAAACAAAAAGGTTAAACTATGAAAACAAGCTTTAGAACCCAATGTTTGCATTCAATTTAGTCACACCCTTTCCTGGAACAAGGACACCATTCATTGGCTTTCCAAAGTGTCAGAAAGTAGTACACTTTAAAAACCAATTTATTCAGTTAAATTTTTTGGATTAAACATTTTAAACATACGTTTGAGATAGTAGGATAACAAACCTGTAGATATCCATCATTGAAATGCAACGTAACACTTTTATTTATTTTGAGCAATTTACTTTTTAAGGCTTCACGTTCTATTAGATCCTTCTCAGAGGAGTACACTTCACTAATACACACTCTTCGTTTTGTCTTTCTGACAGAAACGGACCAATGGGCTGCGGAGAAACTCCCGGCAGGTGGACCCAGGTGCGTTTGGGTGCACGTGTCTGATGGTGATGCAGTGAGTGACTAGCAGCGTCTCTGGGGGTGGCGGTAGAAAGTCAGGCGGCGCGTTGGCCTCTGGTCCCCGCAGGTTGGTATGTAATGTGTGACCAGGAGTCAGCATTTCATGTGCCAATCATTCACCCGATGGTGCCAGGGTCCCGTGGTGAGTAACCTTCAGGAACACTCTTTCCCCGATCAGCACCCGAGCCAGTTATTCTCTTTACTGATCAGCCTCAGGGGGCCTGGTTAATGCCAGTGTATCCAGCACACCCCCTCCTTAACCACCCCCCCCCAAACCCCAATCAGGGAAGAAAACCAGCCAGTAAACAGGCTTTAAAATGAGCATTTTCTACTGGGATGGAGGGCTCATAAAATGGATGCTTCGGTACCCTCCCGGTTTGGAAACATGCTTTCCTTCGTCCTGCATGTTAACTCGTTTCCAAATGAAGAGAGAACGGAAGGACTCCGGCTGCAGGGAACACATGGTTGTTTTTCATGTCACATGGTGAGGTCAGCCTCGTCATTATTGTAGGGCAATTACTTCACCGTCCATTAAGCAACGCCTTCCACGGTTTACTTACCCGAGATCAGCCACCTGCGTGGCCACAGTGTGTTGTGGGGGAAAGGCGTTTGTGGCTCAAGGAGCCCAGCTCCATGAACTTGGTAATGAAACCAGGTGGGACATGAAAGGAGAGTCTTGCTGGGACAGAATCCAGATCATGGGTTTGGTTTTCGCCTCATCACCAGTGTTCGCCTCCTTGTCGAGTTTAGTTTTCAAAGCTTTCTAACTTTTAACTGCAGCCACACCCGTGGCAGCCACGCCAGCTTGTGAGCTGTGTGAAAGGATTTATGGGGCTTTGTTGCCTCCGGTTAGAAATTGCCTCACGGACTTGCCGAGATCCGTTCCAGTCGGTTTAACCTCAGAACACAATTGAGGCCATTAAAAAAAAAAAAAAATAGGGGTTCTGGTGGACTCTGAATAGTTTTAACTATCTCAGGATGTTACTACCCTTTCCAGAGGATTCTGCAGTCATATGTCCAGGTTACTTCTGTTTAGGAGGAGCGTATGACTGTGAGCAGAATATTTTCCTTATTTTGTGTGAATTGAAAAAATGTTTCAAAAAATTAACCTTTATAAATGTTATTTTAAAAATATTTTCTCTTCTGGATTTTTCATTTAGTCTCCCCCTCTCCCCCACAGAGAAATGTATTTTTTGTTTGTTTATTCTATTTGTAAGAATATGTTTGACTATTAACAATGTATAGCCTCAAATTTTAGGAGCCCTAAATTTTAAGGCTTAGATGATTTAAAGGGATGTCTAAAGTGAATTCACAGATGATAAATATGACAAAGTGGACTCATCATGAAATAGTTTATCCTCCTCTTTTCTAAAGGTGATGGCTTCGTAGAGGTTATCACTCTTCAGTTATTCCTGTTTGTCAAAAAATTTGTCCAAAGATCAAAGACTTGATGAAGATTAGACTTAGAAATACAAAAGCATATACGTTATGCTTGTAATTTTATATATCTATATGTCTGTCTATCTGAGATCTTTCCAGTAGGTGTAATAAATATATGAGTGTTTTCTCATTGTTTGACTTTTTTAAAAAGAGCAAGTAGTCGATGGCCTTTTGTGTTACAGCTCCTAATGTGATGGCAGCTACTTCTCCCCGAAGGTGGCTTCTGACATCAGCCTTGAATGTGTGTGCTAGAGTCTTTGCTGTCTTTGCTTCTTTCTGTCGCAAGTTGCAAAGCCTTGTTCAGAGCTAACCCTGCTCGCTAACTGCCTTGCTCTGCGTCAGTCACCATGTGACTGCTGCTTGGCATCCCTTCAGCTGTGACTCCCGAGATGTCTAAACGAGGGACCGGCAAACCAAGGGCATTATTTTCTGTGCCAGCCTTTCTTGGACATTCCTTTAAGCTATCGTCAGCTAATTCTGTGGTCTTCTCCAAGAGCGAATAGCCAGACTGCACGCTGGGGCCTCATGGGGGGTGTTGTAGAAAAGAGTGATGAGACAGGTTGGGGCTCAGATGGAACCACTGCACCAGATCGGTTTCAGGGCCGTTTCAAAGTTAAATGGCGGGTCTTCTCTGGGGACCTTTTGTGTGGACAAGAACTTGTTGTGTAGGAGGTGCCTAATACATATTCCCCACTGAGCGGAGGAGGAAGTAGAATCGTTCTGCATGCCTTGGCTCTTGGGCAACATGGAATAATCCAGTTGTAGGAAGCCTGGCTCCGAGCCACATTGCCTGGGCCGGCAACCCACCTTCACTGTTGATTGCAGTTGACCTTAAGCAACTTGTGTCATCTCTCTGCTGTAGTTTCCTCCTTTGTCAAAGGAGACTAACGACAGAACCTTCCTTACAGAGCTGTTGCGAGCATGACAGGAGCTAGTATGTGAAAGTACTGGCAACGGTGCCGCGTATGCAGTCAGTGCTAAAAGGTGACGATTCTTATAGGCGCTTTGAGGTAGAGCCGTGTTTCCCAAACTTTTGACACATGTGTACCCCTTCTATAATTTTCGTAACGCTGAGTACCCCTCGTCCTCATGAGAACGTAGAATTAGGCGCAGCTAAGCACGGTGCAGTGCCTATCCCCACCAAATCTGGTGCAACACGTACCCCCACCAAACTCTTCCCGTACCCCTGGGGGTACGCGTACCACACTTTGGGAAACACTGAGGTAGAGCATATTATTTCATACTGGACGCTCCGGCACGTGTAGGGGAACCAGTAACACTTGCCAGTTATTTCTTTTCAAACAGACCCAGATATCATGCTGCATTTCCATGGAAGCTCGAGGTTACACAATCACAGCATTTTCAGATTGGCCCTTTCTCTCTACTTGTCCTATGGCCTCTGTGGCATTTTTTTTTTTTTTTTTAATAGAGGAACCAGTAACATTGTTGGTCCGGAATTTTGGGTGAAGTTAGTGGTGTTTGTGATTGCAATAAAGAAGAAAAGGAAGGAAAACTGCTCAGTTAAAAAAGTTACAGTGCATTGTTGAGTTCTTTTCAAGTTGAGAAAGATATGAATTGTAGATTTGTAGTGTGTCTCATTAGCACATTTACATTTGCTCTTTATTAATAATGGTGGTTAATCATTATAAACAATATTTGCCAGTGGTTTTGCAGTTTGGTTCCCATTTCCTTGTCTTCTGTGCTAAGACATTTACCAGTTTATGATCTTAGCTGTTTTTTTTGTAAATGTAATAATGTGGTAGATGCAAATGCTGGTCGCTCTTTTGGATTTTTTAAATATAGCGAGGTATTTTCATCAGTTTGTACTTTTCTTCCTGAGACATCAGATGTTAGATTCAGGAAAATACCACTTAGAAGAGACAGATCAATTATTTCAGGAACACGGAGGTGCTGGGCCTTTTTCAAGAACATGAGATCATAAATCTCAAGGAAGTCTGAGTACCGGTATGATATTTTTCACCTAAAGTGGCACTCAAGGTCAGAGCGGCCAATTAAATTTTAACTGAGCTTTAAAAATGTCCTTCTGTCTAAGTGTAGGAGATGCAAGATTGAGTTCGCTTGTGGCACATCTGTATACCAGGAAATGTGTTCTTTTAATGAAATCCATGCCTTTAGACGTTTGCAAAATTACCTTATATTTGCAGGACGCATAGCATCTTGCATTCTAGTCCACGGTCACTAGCGTTTAAAAAATCCCAGCCATTGTTCTGCGTTGGGCTTCCTGGAGATGAGATGAAGCAGAGGAAATAAGTGTGCAGGTCCCTCATCTCCTTCTGATCGTAGGCTATGCATCAGATCGGGGATAACCTTGAACAGCAAACGGACAGATAATGGTTACATTGATAAGTGCTCTTTCTTGGGGTTCATCTTGATTGCGAGGCTACTGGCTTGGAAACACGGTCTCGTTCACAGAGATCTGATGTGTCTCAGCAGAGCCATCCGCACAGGTGGCTGCCTCTGTCAGGCGGAGAGCCTGCGCATGGGACGCGTGAGGGGCTCACAGCTGACCCAGAAGTGGGTTCTGTGTGAAACACTGCGGATGTCTTACTCGATCATCGCATGACGGAGACTGTTTCCCACCGAAGGCATCCCCGTGCCCGCGCCTCGGCCGCAGGGCCGGCTCCCGGAACCCCGCCAAGGACCCATTTGGAGGCCGTTGGCTGGGACAGGCGCTGTGTTTCTAGGAGGAGGGGACGCATCCCACTGTTGCCCACTCCCATGCTGGTGTAGATCATCCATCCAATTAGAGAACTGAGGGAACAGGAGCCGGCAGCATGTTTGGTGGAAGGAAATGGGGAGAAAGGTGCTCCCCCCCCCCCCTCCTTGCTGGAAGTGTCAGGGCGAGAATGTGGGCAAACGAGGGAAGGCAGCCCTTGAGGCATCAAGTTTAAGCCACAACCTGCCTCTGTGACAGGAAAGGAGTAACGAGGAGAGGGAGAGAAGGGAAGCTCTCCTGGATTTTTTGGTCTGTGTCAGGTACTTGCACTGATAGGGGACCCTTTTAACCTCAGAGGCAGCCCTGTGCAGTGGGGTCGCCGAAGGCTATGTAGGGGGTGTCGGGGTTTGTGCCCTGCCCCTCCACTTCCAAGATGTATAATCTCTTGCTCTATCGTCTCTGAAATGAGGGCCGTAGTAGCAGACATACCCCCTCCCATCACTGTGAAGGTTAAATGAGTTAATAGAGCATTTAGCAACAAGGTTTAGTTCGCCCTCCGTGAGTGATGGTTTTATTACTACTTCGTACACACTTCTGTGTTCATTTCCTTTTACTGTATAGCAAGTTACTGTAAACTTAGCAGCTTGAGGCAGCACACACTGATTATCTCCCAGTTTCTGTGGGTCGGAAACCTGGGCGTTGTATAGCTGGGTGCCCTGTTTCTGGGTTTCTCACAAGACCTCACAGAAGGTGTGAGCCAGGGCTGTGTCTCATCCGAAGGCTAAACTGGGGGAAGGATTCACTTCGAAAGTCATGCAAATACTTGTGGGCAGGATTCGGTTCCTTTGGGTTGTGACCTCTGTTCCAGCTCGCTGTTGGCCCGGGGCTGTCTTCAGTTCTCAGCCACATGGGCCTGCCCAGCCTGGCTACTTCTTCATCAAAGTGTGCCAGCCAAGAAGGTGACAGTCTCCTAGCCAGATGGAACTGAACATCTTTACAACACACTCATGGAATGACATCCCAACACCTTTCTGTTGACAAGAGGCAAGTCACAGGTCCCGCTCACATTCAGGGGAAGGGATCAAACAAGCTCTGAATGCCAGGAGGCAGAGATTGCTGGGGTTTATCTTGAGGTCTGTCTGCTACAAACCTCACAGGGGACACTGCTATTTTTCAGTTGTGAGAACCAAAGCTCGGAGAGGTGAGGTGACTTACCCAAGGTCACACAGCACCTGCCCGGTACCAGGACTTCATCGTGTGTTTGGCTCTCTGAATCTCATTCTTCTACAGGTCTTCTGAGTCCCCTTCTCAGGGCCCACCCTGAGGACAGAGGAAGGCTTATTTCCTGAAGCTTGTCTGTACAGTACAGTGCGAACAGCAGTGAGTCTGGCCTGTTTTGGAGGGTTCACTAGCGGCTGATGATAGGAAGCAGATTTATGGGCGATTTTATTTTATGCGTTCTTAATTTTGAAAATGTTCATCTGAAATTGCTACAGCATTTCAATTAATTTGGACGGGAAAAGCTGAGCACCAGGAGATTCCCCAGCAGAAGATGAGGCAGCTAATTAGAGGTTTGAAACAAGCAACTGTAGACACCGGCCCAGAGACACGCTGGGTGGTGACAGCCAGTGGAACGCGCTCTGCTGAACAGGCTTGAGATGGAGGGAATGATTCCTGGCAGTCACAGCACGAACTCCAGTGCCGCTGAGTAAAAAAAGCTGTGTTAGGGAGTTAACTGTCTGAATGAATGTACACTTTTTAGTGCTCATGCCGTTCTGGGAACCTGCTTTCTGATTATTTTGGAAGGTTTTCTTTTGGAAAACCAGAGGAGTGGCAACAGAAACACAGTAAATTGTCGTCAAAGTATTTTCATGTCATTTATGATATTTCATAAACTTTTAAAATATCATTTTTTTACTATTTTTTTCTGAGTTTAAAGGTAGGACAGCACATATTTCTTTTTTAAAAATAACTTTAGTGCCGAGACCGGTTTGGCTCAATGGATAGAGGGTCGGCTTGGGGACTGAAAGGTCCCGGGTTCGATTCCGGTCAAGGGCATGTATCTTGGTTGCGGGCATACCCCCGGTGGGGGGTGTGCAAGAGGCAGCTGGTCGATGACTCTCTCATCGATGTTTCTAGCTCTCTATATCTCTCCCTTCCTCTCTGTACAAAATCAATAAAATATATTTAAAAAAAAATAACTTTAGTGATAAGTTAGAACTTTGCAGTTTGAAAAAGTTATCCTAAAAAAAAAAATTCAGACTCTATAAGGAAGTCTAGAAAAGATTTCTGGACAATTTGCCTATCATCAGATCACTGATACACTCACCTTAACCCTTTTATTTTGTTGCATATTTCCCCCCTAGTACTGTGTGTGTGTGTGTGTGTGTGTGTGTGTGTGTGTGTAGGCACATGTTTATAAAACCTTGGTATTCTCTATGTGGTATCTGCTTGTATCACTTCATGTTGTCTCATGAGCATATTTATTTATTCAGTTGTTCACTCAGCCATTTGACAAGCCTGCAGGCTGCGTGCTAAGTTTACAAGGAGAAAGATGTGTTTTCCTTACACAGCACACAGGGACATGGAGCTGAGGTCAACTCAGAGAGCAAGGAAGACGTTCGGGGCTCTGCCTCAAAGGGCACAGCCTTTGGTGAAGTGACATCCGGAGGTGGTGTCCACACTGAGACCCTCGGTGTGAGCAGGGGACCCACAGGATATGAGTGGAGACCACGGTGTCAGGCAGAGGAAGCAGCCCAATAAGGCCCTGGTTTGAGAGGGAGAGCGATGTCAGATGAGAATTTAGGGGCAGCCACGCCAAGATCTTTATTCTTTCACATCAAGAAATTTGAGCTCTAGCCAGTTTGGCTCAGTGGATAGAGCCTTAGCCTGCGGACTGAAGAGTCCCAGGTTCAATTCCAGTCAAGGGCACATGCCCGGGTTGTGGGCTCGATCCCCAGTTAGGGAGCAGGCAGGAGGCAGCCAACCAATGATTCTCTCTCATCATTGGTGTTTCTGTCTCTCCCTCTCCCTTCCTCACTGAAATTATATATATATATATAGTGTGTGTATGTATATATATATATATATATATATATATATATATATATATATATATATATAAAAAGAGAAAAAGAAAAACCCTATTCTGTGCTCATGAGCAGAAGGTGCCTCTTCACCAGAGGAAGAACAAGGTCAGCCAGGAGGCCGCAGAGGTCATCTGAGCCACTCTGCGAAGGTACCTTCAAGTCTTCCACAAACAATGAAACCGTCTCAGCATCCTTTATTGTTGGGCGGGAGTCTTTCTAATTTTCATCATTATGAAGACCACTTTGAGGGATTTCTAGGCATGAATATCTTTGCTCAGATAGCTGGTTATTATATAAAATGGGGTCACAGAAGTAGAATTTCTGTCTATACATGAATTCCATGATTCTAGATATATATGTTGCAACATCACCTTTTATAAATATTACATTGAATTACACCCTCGCTATTAAGTGGTGCATGAGGCTGTCTTACTAGATGCTTACCAAGAGAGTATAATTTGTACTTCAAGTCATTCCATAAGTGAAGTATATTACTGTTCCTGTGGTGTCATAGAAGTTCATAACATAATATGAACTTGATTTCTAGAGATACAGATTCCTTTTAATGTCTATTGACTATTTTATTACTCAGTAAATTATCTGTTTATCCCTTACCCATTTTTTTTTTTTTCTGTTCAGGATTTAGTGGTTCTATAGGATGTCAACATTATATTTGTTGAAAAGTACTTCAACAAGTCAGGATAATGACTTGTTTCTATATAAAGTTTTAAATTTGCATATAGTCACATCTACTGGCATTTTATATATATGGTCATCCCCTCCTGCTTTTATGCTTAGAAAGTTCTCCCATTCTGAATTGTGTCAACTACTGACTCTTAGTCTTATTGCTTAACTTATGTGGCATATTATTGACCCATGCTGTCTAATTTATTTTTTACTTTAGTAGGTTAAAATTCTGGGAGCAGTTGCAACATGGACATCAAAGCATTCTTAAGAGTTTATAGTACAACATTCCACAAAGTGTAAATTTACCTTCTTATATGTTGTTTAACAACCTTATTCCATGCACACTTTTTACTTTGTGCTTTGTTGCATACATATTTGGCTCAGATCATAAGTTATTTTGTATAAAATACGTCACAATGTATGTTCTGTAGAGATAGAAAGGGAATACTGTTTTAAACAAACACAAGCATTTAATGTTGAGATTTCTGGGCCTTCCTGTTTGTAAATTATGACAAACTAAGATTACTTCTCCCAGGAGTAAGATTACTTACTCTTCCTCCTGAAGAAATATTTTGTGACTATTCATTTGAGTTCCAACTATCTCCATTGCTCTCTTTTCCCCTTGCAAATAGACATCATCCTTAATTTTACCAATCTCTTCTCATCTTAATGTATGCAACTACTCCTGGAGCCGAGACTAGACCTCTTATTTTAAAAGATCTATTGTTTTAACAATTTTTAAAAATCAAAATAAGAACATTTTAGCTTCTCCTTAAAAGATGTTGTATACGTATGTCCTCATTTCCAAATCAGGGTGGAAATTCTTCGTTTTACAGCTTTAATCCAGGAAGCTTTACATGTTGCCATGAAAACATTAGGTGTTCGCCCCGCCAGTATGGCGGTATGGCTCAGTTGATTGAGCGTCAACCCAAGTCCTATGCACCAGAAGGTTGCCTGTTTGATTCCAGGTCAGGAAACATGCCTGGGCAGTGGGCTCGAGTCCCAGTCGGGGGCATGCAGCAGGCGGCCAATGGATGTTTCTCTCACATGGATATTTTTATCTTTATTCCCCCTCCCTAACTCTCTCTGAAATAAATTTAAAAAATAGGTGTTTAATATATAGCCTTTCTTGGGGAAGACAGTTGCAAGCAGGTATAATAACGGCTTTGGTGTCTGTCACGTTGCTCCTGGTGATCTGTCCGGGGAACGTGCCTTCCCATGTCCAGATACCAGCAGTTTTGTCGGAGCTTCCTGTGACTTTATTTAATTAATTAATTTATTTTTAAAATATATTTTATTGATTTTTTACAGAGAGGAAGGGAGAGAGATAGAGAGCTAGAAACATCGATGAGAGAGAAACATTGACCAGCTGCCTCTTGCACACCCCCTACCGGGGATGTGCCCGCAACCAATGTACATGCCCCTGTCCGGAATCGAACCTGGGACCTTTCAGTCCGCAGACCGATGCTCTACCACTGAGCCAAACCGGTTTCGGGGCTTCCTGTGACTTTAAATGGCCCCAACATGTCTCGTGATCCCTTCCATTCAGAGCAGAACTTTCCTTCTTGAGCCTGAGAGTTCCCTTCCAGTCTGTTTAGAGCACATGGTTAGGATAAGAAGGATGAAGAATGAAAATATTCATAGGTTTCTCCACCGCCACCTGCTATTCTAGTGCTAATATTATAGCCTTGAACTCCCAGAGGAAGTCATTTGCCATTTAAAACCTGTAATGCTATGCATTGGGCATCCCATATTTTACAAGTTATGTATCTTCCATTTGAAATTTAAGCAGCATCCAAGAAAAGAATCCGGCCAATGGTTTTGAAAAAAAAAAAAAAATGAAATGGCAATACCTTCTTGGAATCTGACTGTTCAAGGATGTTTTTTTCCCTAGCAAAACAGGAAGAAATTGGGGAAAAGCATATGGACTCACATGGAGCATATGATGTATTTTCAACTTGAATTGGCACTTTACTCATATTTGTAGTGTGACCTAAAATTAATTCTGGTGGAGCAGCTAGGTTTGAGAGAGAAAAAAGATCTCTATCTGGGACTAAATCAACATTCGGGGCATCTCATTAATCACTGCCTTATGTAACTGCCTTTCCCACCCAACGAGAAGCTACTGGGATGAGAAAAGTTGGTGATATTAATGCCAAGTGCAGATCTTGCCTCCAAAAAAGAGTTCATTAATCATCATCGAAGCACAAGAACAAACATACTTCGTGCCTCTTGCCAATTTTTATCAATAACATTTCTGAAAGGCAAAAAACTCCCTTATTTTCCTATTTTTTTCTCTTCATCTGAAAAGGTTTTAATTTGGCTGTTATTTGATTTGGGATAATGTTATGTAAATTTAACAAGCTCTGAGAATGCCCAGGCATGCTATAATATGTTGCAGCAAAGGTATTCGTTGAGATTAGTGCCTGAACTGGAGACAACTGGATACCCAGGTCAGCTACTTCCTGCCTGTGTGGTCATCACATACTTTGTACAGGGTGACTGGCTAGCCCCAGGCATGGACAGAAATGGGTATCAATCAGGTAGAAAGCAGAGTGGGCTTCAAGGTAGAAGACATGGGTTTCAATCCAGGCTTCTGCATAAATAATTGGGCAAGTTAATAGCCTCGGTTTCCTCCCCTACAAAATGGAGGTAGACATGGTCGCCTGACCTTTATCATAAGATGACAATGATCATAAATGAAGTAATGCTCTCATTAAGATAGAAAACCACACCTCGTCATGACATACAAATCAGTGTAACAAGATAACCGTAAGTGCCAACTTGTGGATTCTTCATTCTTTTCATAAATCTCAGCCTCTCAAAGTTAGAATTATGTGGCAGACGAATTGTTTGGGTGAAATTTTAGGTCAGCTATATCGTTATTTCATTACCACTATTTACTGGCCATTTTACTGCATTTTTTTTTTTTTTGTGACTGAGTCTTTACATCTTTTTTTTTCTTCCTGATATTAAAAATTATTTACAAATGAGAAAAATGAATGAATAGCATGACACTTAACCATAGATGAAAGCAATGACAATCTAAAGAAAAAAGAAAGGAATAAAATAAACCACAGGAGAGAAAACAGGTGTGCTAACGGAAATGGTCATAAATAGAAAAGAAACGGATGGGCAAGAATAGTTGGCTTCTGTCTCCTTGGTCTGCTGGCTGCCAAGCATCACAGAGAGGGATGCATCCATGGTGAAATTTGCAGGCACTCTGGAAAACGTGTTGATTTCTTATCCCTATGAGAAGACACCCCTTTTTTGTTCACTTCTGTGGCCCCCCGTTAGAAGCATTGCTCAAAGCCAAAAAACAACAAAACATTTTAAGGTCACGGTGGAAGATGCAGCTGTGAGGTTTTGGAAAGTCACAGAAGATAGGTGACCAGCAACAGTAGTGGGAGGCTCTTTGTGTACCACGTAAAGGATTTGAGATGTAAAACACAAAGCAAAAAGAGATCAGCCAGGCTGGCATGGCTTAAGGGTTGAGTGTCAACCTATGAACCAGGAGGTCACGGTTCAGATTCCCGGTCAGGGCACAGGCCCGGGTTGTGGTCTCCATCCCCAGTGTGGGGCGTGCAGGAGGCAGCCGATCAGTGATTCTCTCTCATCCTTGATGTTTCAGTCTCTCTTTCCCTCTACCTACCTCTCTGAAATCAATAAAAATATATATTTAAAGAAGAAATCGTAAGGATGCAGAGCCAGGCTTAGTGCACTGTTAGGTCGAATGGTCCGGAAAGAAGAGGTTGGACCCAGTAGATGAGAAAGGGGCTTTTGTAAAGTGGAGGAGAACTAAAGAGCAAGCGAGACTTTTCCTGTCCTCAAGTTTAAATAACACTGACCCAACTCGCCTTTCTCTGTGCCCTGAGATCTTCCTGACCTTCTTATCAGCTCTTGACTTTCTCCCCTGGGGCTGTCCTCCGCAGAGTCAGCACTGGCTCCCTCAAAATCCCCGAGTCCCACCCCCGATTGCATAAGAGCGGGAGGGAGTTGGAAGGAGCACAGGGCGGTGAGTGGCTTGGGAACGAACTGTTCCAGGTGCTCCCGCAACTAGACCTGGCTAGCTTCACACGCAGCCACCCCAATGGCAGGCTTCCCTGAAGAACATGAAGCATTGGGAGCTCCTCCTGAGCCACCGACATGCCTTTGGGAGCAACCTTTTCTAGAACAGTCCCTTTTCCTCTCTCCAGTTTGCACAGCATCAATCCTGGGACCTTGCTCCAAGTGCCTCCTCTCACTGTAATAAGGGAGAAGGTAGTGGGTGGTTCCCTCAGCTCTTATGCTGTGCATTTCACGTGCATAGGCCACAACTTCCAATGCTTACAGATGACTTAATACATCCGTTGGCATGTTGAAGCAACCATGGGGCGAATACTCAGGGGTATTCATGATACTCATGGACTAGGGTGAATCCTTAAAAAAAAAAAAATTATATATATATATATATATATATATATATATATATATATATATATATATTGTTGATTTTTTTTACAGGGAGGAAGAAAGAGGGATAGAGAATTAGAAACATCGATGAGAGAGAATCATCGATCAGGTGCCTCTTGCACACCCCCTACTGGGGATGTGCCCGCAACCAAGGTATATACCTTTGACCGGAATCAAACCTGGGACCTTTCAGTCTGCAGACCGACGCTCTATCCACTGAGCCAAATCTATTTCGGCTGAATCCTGTCTTTAAATCTGAGTGAGAAGACCTGTGGGGTAGATATTATACCCACTGCACAGAGAAGCTTGCTGTCCAGAGAGTTTAAGGCAGGAACCGAGCTCACATACATTATGAACACAGAAGCTGAGCTTTTAACCACAGTTTCATAAAAAACTTACAAAAATTTAAAAATGTAACCAGCGCAAGCACGAGGCTTTTGACCTGGGGCCTTTTGGGGAGGGAGGGTGTATACTCACTAAACGGGCGCACTTTACCCAGAGCTTCCTGCTGGGACCAGGGTGGCCTCAGATGTGGACGGAGCCAGAGGCTCGGGGGGGGGGGGGGGGGGGCGTGAGTGGGGCGGGCTCCAGGGAGATGCTTCTGGGCCGTGGGCACGGGAAGAAGCAGGCTGAATGCTAATTCCCGAGGAAAGAGGCCTCTGACCTGCACGCCGGGCTCCTGGGCAGCGGGCGGCTTTGTAATTGCACGAACGTCCGGGTCCCGGAGCAGAGGGTGACCGGGAGGTGACCGGACAGCCCGGGATGGGCTTTTCTGATGGGCAGTCCTCCCCCGTCTGCCAGGGGGAGTCACAGGCAGGTCAGCGGCCCCTGGAGGACCTGCCGCCCGGGGTCACTGCGGGTCAGCAGGGGAGGAAGCTCCCTGGGCCGCCCATTAGTGCGTCTTCCTTTGATCTTAATAGGATTAGGTGAGACAGGCACGGCCAGCCGTCAGGAAGCGACCAGCTAATGGAGCCATGCCGCCCTGTGTATTCCTTATCCGCACGGCCCTTCCCCTAATGCCTTCGTGAGGATTCGTGTGGGAAGGGGTGTGGGCATGGCGATGGCATCTTAAGTAATTCATACACGTCAGTTATGTTTTCCCATCTCCTGCCTCCCTGCTGGTCCCGTCCGTGTGTGTCCAGTCGTAGCAAAAACCATCGCCAGCGAAGGGTCTGGGGCCTCAGGACGGGAGTGCCCCTTTAAGAACCCTGTCTGCACCATTTGGGTTCTCGCTGGCCTGTCTGTCCTGCATGGTGGCCCGGAGCAGGCCTGCCCATAGTGCAGAGTGCGGGCGGGGAGACCGAACAAGGAATGAAGGCTTTAGGCCATGCAGCTTCTGGTCCCGGTGGTGGAGTGCTCACCTCCTCCCATCGCCGCACAGAGCGGCAGCCATGTCATGGAGCAATGACCCCGAGAAGCATAGGAGGGCCGCTGGAGGAACTCTGAGAACTTAGGATAGAAAGGAGCAGCCTCACCGAGATTGCTTTTCAATGCACAGACGTGAGGCTGAGTGGTTGGCGTTGCCAGCTCAGTGCCGAGCTCTGCCTCTCCTCGGTGCAGCCCGGGGAGCTGCTCAGCCTGTGCCTCCCTCTGTCCTCGCCCGGGGAGGGGCTCCCTCGGGATCCACCTTCCAGAAGTGCTGGCCGAGGCTCCACGGGGAGAGGGCATCCGTAGAGCATGGGCCCAGGGTCTGGCTCCGTGTGTGCCCTGAAGAGACGCTCCCTGTCGTCATGGCCACCACCATCAGGACTGGGGATCTGGGCGGGTGCGGGAGGCGAGCCGGAACCCGCAGAGGCAGGGCCGGGGCTCCAGGCGCCCGAGGCCCACGGCGATGCTGTGGTCCGTGCACGCGGCTGGCTCCCACGGTCCTAGCTTGTAACGCTCTTAGGAAAGTTAATGGTGCGTGGATTCCAGCGCTCGGCTGCCCTGGATCTTGATCCGGGCTCTGCTGTTTACAGCGCTGGGACTTGGCACCAGTCACCTGGCCCCTCTGAGCCCTGACTTCCTGCTCTGGATCCACCGGAGAGGACTCGTGTGAGGCTTACATGAGTTAACACACAGGAAGCTCTCAGAACAGGGCCCGGCACATGGTAAGCGCTAGACTAGGTTTAGCTATCATTACTTATTTCTATTTTTTAAAAAATTTATTTACTGATCTCAGGGAGACAGGAAAGGAGAGAGAAACAGTGGATGTGAGAGCACAACACTGAGCAGCGGCCTCCTGCCCACCCCCACTGGGGATGGAGCCGCCCCTTCCCCGGGCAAGTGCCCTGACTGGGAATTGAACCGTGACCTCCTGGTTCATATAGGTCGACGCTCAACCAGTTGAGCCACACCAGCCAGGGCAAGCTAGCGTTGCTTTGTAAAGTGAAATCTTTTCAGTTACCCCGAGACAATGCTAGGAGAGTGTCCTCTGCAGAGATAATGACAGCATTGAAAAGGCCGTGGATAAATGTTGAAAGATGCTGACAGCGGGCGGGCGGGTGGCTCAGCAGCCGCAGGGGGAGAAGCCAGGCACAGCTGGGTGCCATCCAGCGCCTCTGAACCTGCTCACACTGCAGGAGGCAGCCAGCAAGATCTCTGCCCAGCAGTTTGGGAGTGAAAGCAAACAAGCCATTTACATTTGTTTTTATCCTTTGGAAATTAAGAAAATGGGTTGTTATTGAGGCTAGCAGACCTATTTTTTTTTTTTTTTAATGCTTACTTTTCAGATGAGTGTATCCAAACAATGAAAATCACCATCTGTAAATATTGGTGAGTCTACACCAGTGTTGTTAATTTTTCCCCCCAGACTTCAAGAACAATGAATAAGAGAGTCTCAACCCACAGCAACACAGAACACAGACATGTTTATAAGGTGATATCCTGATACGTTTGGCAAGAATCTTCAAGTGAAAATCGTTTGTCTCTCAGATCAGCTGCTCAGAGCAAAATAGAAACAATCGGAGATCCATTTAGGATCCGTGAGAGCTGAATTGGAGCATCAGTATTTGCTCGGATTCTGGAAGGGATTTTGCTGGGACAAGAAGGCAAGGCGATCCCAGTTTTCAGCCGAAGTAAAATACTAGCACATTGGCATTTTTCTGAAACAATTTTTTTTGAAAACACTCTTTTTTAGAAACACTTTTTTTGGGCAATTGCCTTGAATCATATTGCATGTAATTCTGTCACTTTCTAACTTGAATATCTTTGCTGAAGGAGCTTATACAGTCATGGTTTTGGTTTTGATTTTTACTTTTTTTTTTTTTTCCAATCCAAATCTAGAGTTCAAAAATCTAGAGAAAGTTCAAGCTTAGAGAGAGGTCCCCGAAGGCCCAGAGGTATTTTCAAAGCCTTTCCGATGGAATATTATGCACATTTATTTTATTGAGAGTGATATTTGTTTTCTGTCAGAAATACTTGAATTAGCACAATGTATTTAACTTTTTTATTAGTAGAGTTTTTTTTAATAAGCCAAATTTATACAATGCTGTTCAACCATGTAAAATTTACTATGTTAAAATTCCATTTGAGTAGTCACACATGGGAAGTATATTTTAACTTGGCATTGGTAATTGCCACCTCCCCACAGGTTTCCAATGAGTCTCCACTAACCAGATGCACTACAGTAACACATCTCAATGATAAATGCATCCATTGGCTTCATCAATAATTTAAAGCAGTGATTCTCAGCCGCAAGAATGTTTCAAACATTCGATACCTGATGATTTTTCCCTTAGATTGCCAAGTGAAAAAACGACAGCAGCCAACACCACAATAGCCATGCTGTGTGAATGAATCAAATCATATCTATTGTTTTGGTCAGATCGGCAAAAAAAAAAAAAAAAAAAAAAAAAAAAAAAAAATATATATATATATCATATATATATATATATATATATATATATATATATATATATTTTTTTTTTTTTTTTTTTTTTTTTTTTGGTGTGCTGCAGAATTTCAGTAATCTGTGTGCACCATGAGTTGAAGAAGGTTGAAAATCACTTGTTTGCACAGTGGCTACTGCAGGTATCTTTAAAAGATGAGCTCCCAGCACGTATCCAACATGATCAGGTTCATAGAGAACAAGAAGTGGGAACCCCGGGGAAGCTTCGGGAAGGCCCAGCAGCCTTCGCAGCCTGGGCAGCTGTGTGCGGTCCCTGCTGTACGTCCTGTCCTGGGGGTGGGGGGAGGGGGATGTCCCTGCAGCTGATTGGTGTCTGGCCGGTTCTGAGCTCACGGCTCCCTGACAGCATTTCAGCTGGTAGTCGGGTGGGTTAGAAACTTTCCGCTTCCTTTCCTGGCCCCTGGCTCACATGCTGCTCTGCCCTTCCCTACCCGTCAGGGGCACAGGTCACCCTCCTGCAGGCCCTTCTCTCTGCAGCGGAGGCTGATCTCAGAGCTTTATCTCTTAGTAAATGTGCCTGCGAGAACCTCATCACGGGACCTGTCAGTCCGGTGGATGTGGCCATAAGAAACGTTAACACCGGTGGCCTTGAGTAAGATCCCTTGAGCTCTCGGTGCCCGGAATAGCGTAGGAAAGATGACTCTTGGGTCCCCAAACCATGGATCATCGAGGAGCAGCCGCTCCTGGGCTCTGGGCGTGCTCAGTGGTAGCTGGTGCCCCGTGACCGCATCTCTCTGGTTCCTCTTTATCACCCTATCGGAATCCCTTAGGGAAAAATCCAAATTGCTGAGAATAAAAACTGAGACGGTATTAGTCTGTGCATGTTTTCTGAGCGACTCTAATGTCTCAGCCTTAACTATAACTTAAAAAAAAAGCACACAATTTGTCATATTTTAAAATATACTTTTATAATGTTTTATTGATTTTTAGAGAGAGGGGGAAGGAGAGGAATAGAAAGAAACATTGATGAGAGAGAAACATCATTCATTGGTTGCCTCCTGCCCGCCCACCCGCCATCTGGGGTCAAGCCTGCAGCCCAGGCAGGTGCCCTGGTTGGGAATTGAACTGGTGACCTCTTGGCTCATAGTCGAAGCTCAGCCCCGGAGCCGCACCGGCAGGGCACACTGTAACTGGAGGAAGGGGAGCAGGTGCATGTGGGGATATTAATTCGCGGGCAGCCTCATTTTGTTGAGGGGACTCGGTGTGCTGAAAACAGCAGCACATTTTTAAAGACAACAACACAATCACTTTAAATACTGGGCTCTGGTTTTAAAATTTCAGGGCTACGCCGTGGGGGCAGTTAGTCAGCTTATGAATTTAAATTTCCCTTGCTTTCCGAGCTGTTTAATTCTTTGCTTATGGGCGCATAATGACTTGAAAATCGAAACAATTATTGTTCATTTAGGAGGAAAAACACTTCTCGCAGCCTGTCTGGAGGCTGCCAACTTGACTCTTCTTGGCAGATGCGCGGGGAAGTGGGTTATTCCTGAGCCCCAGAGAGAGAGGCAGATCTGGGCAAGAACCGCAGTCCTCGGGGCCTGGAGGGGGTTGGCAGGCGGTACCTGTGCTCAGCAAACGGCCCTCACTGGCCACCAGATCGGTACCAGCAGAGTCAGTCAAGAAGTACATTTTTTGAAAACATGTTTATAAAATGATCTTTTAAGTCTTTGTTCTTTGATGAAGAGCATTGACACGGCCTTCCAAGTACCCACCAGGCATTTATTGAGACTGTTGGAGACCAAGCCCCCTAGGAACTCTGTCAGTGGCCTGACTCAAGCTTCTTGGCCTGTGAAGATTGCATTGGAGGGGGGAGGAGACAAAAGAACGACATCCGGTTTACATCCAGTGCAGTCATTGCTGTAACAGTCATTCAAAGGGTGGTGGAAGCCGGTGGAACTGGGAAGGCCAAAGCCCCCTTAGCTGTGGGCAGTGCCAGGGAAGGGTCCTCCAGCCAGCACCCCTCAGGGCCTGGCACAGAAAAGTGTCTTCCCAGGGGGAGGAGAGACAGCCTTTTTTTTTAATGCATTTTTTTTTTATTGATTTCAGAGAGGGAGAGAGAGATAGAAACGTCAGTGAAGAGAGAGAATCATTGATCGGCTGCCTCCTGCACGCCCCCGAGCCTGCAACCCCCCCAAGCTTGCAACCTGGGCATGTGCCCCGACCAGGAATGGAACTGTGACCACTGAGCCACACCGGCCAGGCAAAACAGCCTTTTCTTGCACACAAGTGCCACCTGCCCGCCAAGTGTGCCCAGAGGGGGCTCATTCTAAGTCGCATGCAGGTGCGGTTGATGAGGGGCAGGCTGGTGGCCGGTGACCTGTAACCGGAATGTCACGGTAGGTGACTGCCGCACCATGCCTGTGTTTAAGGTCAGGACAGGGAGTTGTGGACTGAATTTTGCAGAAAAACCAGGGTACCATTGAAGGTTTTGAGCAACAAGAACAAAAATACGGCCACTGAAAACTAGATAAAAGAAACATGTTAACTGTGTAAAATTTAGAGAAGCCGAACATTTTTCCAATGTTGCACACCTTCACAGAACTCCTGTTAACATGGGGGCAGGTGTCTTCACAGACTGGGAAAGAAAGAAAGAAGAAAGAAAGAAAGAAAGAAAGAAAGAAAGAAAGAAAGAAAGAAAGAAAGAAAGAACGAACGAAAGAAAGAAAGAAAGAAAGAAAGAACACTGCTTTGTAACCTGCTTCCCCCTTCACAACATGTTTGAACACGATTCTGCGTCGTTAGGCTGTCCCCTGTAACATTATTTTTAAGTTTCAGCTCACTGTGCAGGGATAAAGCAGTGCCCTCGATTTTATGTAGCCGATTCGCTATTGCTATGCATTTTGATCGTTTGCAGTGCTTTTCATATCATCAGCGACAGGCATGAATGTTTGAAGGATCATCCTAATTATGTTGTGTAAATTAACTTTTCATTGTTATTTAAAATTCCATGAATTTTTATAATTTTAATGAGAGCACGTTTTAAAGTCCCATTTTTTTTTTATAGAAAAAAAAACGATCTCGCCCACGTCATTACACAGATGGGAGTCATGTGACCAAGCTCGCTCTGTACCAGGGCTTTCTCCCCTGGAGGCTCCCTCCCCTGAGCCCCTGACAAGTTCTTCTTGCCTCATGCTCCCGTAGTTCTTACAGCGTTGGTACCATAACACTCATGATGCTTTGTAACAATTGCCCGTATATAATTTCCTTTTTCTCTGCTGGATTTTAAGGACACACTGAGTTGTTGACCACTTCCATTCTAAGCACAAAGTAAACATTTGCAAGATTAAAAAAAAAATATTTTTTATTGATTTCAGAGAGGAAGGAAGAGGGAGAGAGACAGAAACATCAATGATGAGAATCATGGATCGGCTGCCTCCTACACGCCCCACGCTGGAGATTGAGCCAGCAATCTGGGCATGTGCCCTGACTGGGAATGGAACTGTGACCTCCTGGTTCATAGGTCGACACTCCACCACTGAGCCATGCCAGCCAGGCCATTTGCAATATTAAAATAATAATAATAATAAATGCAGGGATATAAGGATGCCTTAGGAAAAGATGGAAGGTACAGAAGCTAAAAGTACTAACAAACAAATGACCTCCCAGGTGGCTTTGCAGCCCGTGTGGGGGGGTGTCTCCTGAGGGGTGGTGGGGTGGGGTGGGGAGAGGAGATAGATGCAGAGTGAGTTTTGGGGTCCGAGGGAAGCCCACGGGTCTCGTGCGTTTCTGTGTCTCTGCGAGGAGAGGCATGGCTGTCTAGGAGAACTGGCACACGAGTTCATTTCTTTCCTAGTTCCCTCGTTTCCAAGCCAAGGGAGCTGCCTCTTCCAAAGGCCTTCCCACTCGTCATCATTAAGATGAAATGACAGTTATGCAACTCAGCCCAGCAAAGGAGCCCGCACCACGTGTGGCCCCCAGAGAGAGGAGTCCCGGGCAGAGATCGCTGTGCCAAGAGGAAGAGCCACTCGGTGGATGAGAGAAAGGCACCCAGGGCCAGTCTCAGGACAAAGACGTCACAAAGAATTAAGTTCTCGTGCCTAAAACTTACTAGTATTATTACGTGTGATCACCAGAAAGGAGAAGGAAAGAAAACAGCCTAGGACAGTGGTCGGCAAACTCATTAGTCCACAGAGCCAAATATCAACAGTACAATGATTGACATTTCTTTGGAGAGCCACATTTTTAAAAATTAAACTTCTTCTAACGCCACTTCTTCAAAATAGGCTCGCCCAGGCTGTGGTATTTTGTGGAAGAGCCACCCTCAAGGGGCCAAAGAGCCGCAGTTTGCCGACCACAGGCCTAGGAAATTTGAAATTCTGCTCGGGGGGTAAAAAAAAAAAAAAAAGGATTCTTACTTTTCGGCCATGACCTGATAGATGTGGAATTTGCTCATGAATGTCACCTTCGTACATACCCACCTCGCCTTTGTCAGATGGCTTTGTTTCCTGAGCTGACCTCCTTTCATTACTTGGGATGTAGACATGACTGTCTTCCCTGAGAACGTGCGGTAGGAGAGGCTGAGGCTGAGGCTGGAGGTCAGGCCTGGCTGTGGGTGACACTGGCGCATGTCCCGCTCTCTGGGGACGGTCGCTGAGGGCATCAGAGCGGGACCGTGCCAGGTGGCGAGAGGAGAGGGACAAGGCACGTTCTCTGTCAGTGGGACTCCGTTCACTGCCACTCACGGCATTTCAGTCCGCAAATCCCGACGCCGTGCAGCCATGAGGATGGAAATGAAGTTCGGAGTGGCAACGGCACGCTTCAGGGAAAACAAGTTGTCTCTGCCAACTTACGTTCACCACAAACACTGCTTAGTGTGCGATTCTCACGGCCGGCTTGGTAAATCCAGGATACGCCTCTGTTTACGGTTGTTGGAAACCCTTCAAAGCAGGTATTTTCTTAGACAAAGAACCTTTAGATACAGTGGAACCATCCACTTGTGGAGCCTGAGCCTCCTCGCTTCACTGGCATTGACCTTTGCACCTGCGGTGACCTCTGCCCCTGGCTCCATGTCAGCCGCCCCTTGGGCCTCGTCACCTCCGGGAGAGGCTCCATGTCTACAACATCGCATCCTGAGATCCGGTTCTCTCAGCCGGCCTCACAGACCCTCTGCTGGTCATCCGCTCCCCTCTGTGCCCACTGACTTGTGGAATCAGCTTGGATTTGTGGCCCAACGCCTGAGTCACTCTATTGTCTGTGTCCGGACCCACCTGTCGGGGCGCAGCTGGCCGACCTGCAGAACCTGCTGGAGGAGGTCATTCAAGCACAAAGCTTTGTGCCTCTGACTCTGGGGACCTGGATGCCCCCTCCCCCTGCCTGGCCGATGCCTACTGAACCCTAGAGTCCATTTCCCACTAAGTCTTCCGAGCTCCCTGGTTTAGGAGCTAATGCTGAGCACTTTCCTAGCGACCTGTCTGTCACTGTCACCGCAGCGTCACCCTGGGCGAGAGGGCTGTTCCTCTCTGTCCCTGCCTCTGTCCCTGCTGATGCTCAGCTCTTTGAGGAAAGGCACCTTCCTCATCTCGTATCCATTCTTGCATCCTGTTTGCCTCTTGTATCTCATGACCCAGTGAAACAACCACCAACCTGTAGACAAATCCGTTTTAAGTGTCCGTGGACTCCACCAAGTGTCACACTCAAGGGAAAGGTTCTGTTCCTCGTCCTGGAGGATTCTGTCTTCATTCACGGGCAAGAAAGAGGCCAACGAAGCGATCAGACTCTGTCCAGGAGTCCAGGTTTTTCATGGTATGTAAAGTTCGTGAGGAGTCAACGCCTGGTTTTGGAATTCAGTGTCGTGTTAGCTTAGGATGCGTGGCCCGTGGGTGTTTTGTGATCCGTGATTGCATGTGAACCGTGCTAAGTGTCACTGTGAGAGGTGAGGCAGGACAAGAGTCAGGCTCGGGCGCTTTTTCCGTGGGCACTCCTGTGTTTACCAGGGACCCTGTCTTCCGGATGGTTCATGACTTCTTGGCACAATTTCTTATTATTTTAACATTTTCTATTTTTCTTTGTAGTCAGCAGTTTACATTTCAATAATCATCACTTTCATATTTTTTTATTATACCCGTGGGATGTAAGCTCCATTTCATTTTACTATTTTTCAGATAATTAGAAGCAACGGTATGTCGAACCATTTAAATAGCATTGGATACTAAATCTAAACATGTTGAAACCATAGCATAATTTTTATTTATTTATTTATTTATTTATTTATTTATTCATTCATTCATTTATTTATTTTTCCTTTTCATTACCATAGTTATTATTATTATTATTATTATTTTAATAAAACTTTTTAATTTGTCCATTACAGTTGGCATATAATGTGAGTTTCTGGCACAGACCTAGGGACCAGGCACCTATGTCACTTGGGAGGCAATGAGAGAGCGTGTGAAAGGAGCAGGGCAGCCGAGCAGATGTGGGGGGGAAGCTCTTTGGGCCTCTGCAGAGGGCAGGTCGGACCACACTCCACGGAGAAGAGCTGTCGACGGCTTTCTTTGGGCAAGACAGAGTCTGCTATTGGTGTAAGGGGCGCCATCTCGTAACACCTGGCGGGGCGATGTGCCAAGAAGGACAAGGACGTGGGTTTTCAGCCCCGCCCCCCCCCCCAGCACCTGAGGCCCCGGGCGGGCGGGTGTGGCAATGCAAACGTGTCCCAGCTGCTCCGGAGCTGAATGGGGCTGAAGGGCGCTGCTTCTCGGGCCGGCCTCACCCTGATCAGATGGATAAGAAGGCCTTGGCAAAGACTCGCTTTCTCCCCTGCGGGCCGATTGTTGGGAAGGGAGTCTGGAAGACTTCGTTAAATGTTTGCTGGAACCTTCCGTGGGGATGTGGGATCTTTTCTAGGTAACTGGGCCATCGGCAACTCAGTGTCAGGCATCTTCCTTTCTGTAGTCCATGCAGCCTTTTCTGCTGGGGACAGTTTTCCCACAGCCCAGCGTTAGAATAAGACATTCTGAAGTGTTTCCTGGCCGGTGTGCTTGGTGGTTGAGTGTCAACCTATGAACCAGGAGGTCATTGGTTTGATTCCCGGTCAGGGCATTTGCCCGGGTCTTGGGCTCCATCCCCAGTGTGGGGCGTACAGGAAGTAGCCGATCAGTGATTCTCCCTCATCATTTATGTTTCTATCTCTCCCTCTCCCTTCCTCTCTGAAATGTGTGTGTGTGTGTGTGTGTGTGTGTGTGTGTGTGTGTGTGTATTAATTTTGGAGTGTTGTTAGCAATGGCTAAGGTCCACGAAGGTCCCACAGCCACACGCTCATGGTCTTGTGCAGGGGGCAGCAGTTTCACTGCCAAATGAGAAGGCGGCTGTGCAGTGACATTGTTGGTGCCGTTAGGTCCTCCTGCGGTGGACGCTCTCAGCAGTGAAACGTCGCACCTTCAGGAACCACAGAGACCAGGAGGCAGCTGCATTCCTGGTCTTTTTGACGCCATTGTCTTCCACACGCCCCCTGTCCTGGCTCTGCTTTGCAAGCCTGCCTTTGAGCCGGAAGGATTTCTCTCCACGTAAATGTCTCAAGCGTGGCTCCGGCACATCCATCGCCGCTTTGCTTTTGAATTATGAAGTTCACCTTAAGACGCGGGCCTTATGTGGGCACCGCGCTGCCTGAAGATGGGGAGCCAGGGCGTGGGGGTGGGGGTGGGGGGAAGGTGATAGCAGAGAGGATGGAGGGGATGAAAAAATGGTTCTTTCCCATTAAACCGGACCTGATGTTGTTCTCTGTGAAGCAGGCAGCAGCTGGAAGAGAAATACCTTCTCGCCCACAGACAGGCTGATGGCGAGGGCAAGGGGAAGTGTGGAGGGGGTGGGGGTGTGCATACGGGTCCTATTGCATCCGCATCTCAGGTGGGACTCATGCCACGGTGATGGCTGCAGATGCTTACGCGGAAGCCCTTCTGTGGGTGATGGCTCTGTGAAACCGGTTTGGCTCAGTGGATAGAGCGTCGGTCTGCGGACTGGAAGGTACCAGGTTCAATTCTGGTCCAGGGCATGTACCTTGGTTGTGGACACATCCCTGGTGGGGGGTGTGCAGGAGGTAGCTGGTCGATGGTTCTCTCTCATCAATGTTTCTAGCTCTCTATCCCTCTCTCTTCCTCTCTGTAAAAGATCAATTATATATATATATATATATATATATATATATATATATATATATATATATCTATTTTTTTTTCCCCTTAAAAAAAATAAAACACACCTTGGACTTCCCGCGTCCTCCTCTCCTCCACTTCAGCGCTGTGCTCTTCCTTGCAGGGCTGCCGAAGATGCAGGTCATCAGGAACTACGCCGGGACGCCGCCCCCCGCGCCCCACGAGGGGCCCCCGCTCCACATCCAGGCCGGGGACACGGTGGAGCTCCTGCGCGGAGACGCGCACAGCCTGTTCTGGCAGGTACGGTCTCAGGGGCGCCCGTGGACGGGAGGGGCGGCCGGGCACCGCGTGGGGGGGAAGCTGGTCCTTACTAACCTTCCTCACGTGGACCGGTGCCTGGTGGCAGTGAACGTGAGCACACGCCGGCCGCGTTCCCAAGGTGAGGCTCCGGCTCCGGCTGTCCTGGCTGGCGGGGCGCTGGGTCTGCGGAGGGTCCCCGGTCAGTCCCTGCTCCGTGGGCCGTGACGCCGTGATGGCTGCCTCACGTGTCTCGGGGCCCAGGCGTGTCCCGTGCCCTCCCGGGAGGGTGCTGATTTTTCCACCTGTCCGGCTTCTTACTTGTTGGGGCGGAATGATGACTTCTGATCATCTCACACGCGGGCCTGGAGGCCGCAGCCTCTCCGTACCACGCAGTGCTGCCGCCTCCTCCTCCTTAGACATCATCGCTTGTCCTTCCGCTCAGCGGACGGGAGCGTGAAGCCTCTGAGGGCAGAATGATGGCTTGGGAGCTCTCAGGAGGACTGAGAACTGGTCGATGACAGCGCGTGCGTGTCCGATGGGGGAGGGTGTGTGGCAGGAACAGGGGCAGCTCATGTCAGGACAGAGAAACACAATTAGCACGTCTGTTTCAGGCTGGCGAGGGCGTATTGAGTGTCAGCCCCATCTCCGCCGCTCAGACACGGCTGGCACTCCGTTACCAACTCTGACACCAGGTCTCCCGTCTCTGGAAAGACCGTTCACGCGTGCTGGCGCTAGCGATGTGTTTGAGCGTTCAGAGGCATGTTAGAAGCTCATGTGCGTTTCCGGCAAAGAGGTGGCACGAGTGGGAATTGTCCCACGGTTCCCTCTAAGCCAGTCAGAGAGATCGGCGCAAACAGGTGCTCTTCTCTGCTCTTGATCGAAAGGAGCTGGGCACGAGGAAGGACGGCTGGTTCAGGCCAGGCTTAAATGTCAACACATAAGCCCCTTCCAGGGAGTGGGCTGCAGTTGGTCTGGCTGAACCCAGGCGGGATCATGTGTCTAGAACCCCAGACCCATTTACTGCGAGCCACTGACTAGCTGACAAACCCATTGGGAAGGTCCCATTGTAGTTATGGCCATTAGCCCAGCTCACCGGTTAGTCAGTCACTGGTAATAAACCATCTCATTAAGGGTAGCTACAAAACGTGGTGTTACAACAAGGGCAGTGCTTTGGCTCCGATAATTACCAGACAAAAGGTACGTTTTCAAAGAACTAGGATGCAATTAACGTGTACTTGGCCACAGCCTTGTACTGAACTTGACTGACTTGTTTTCTTGGGTTCACAAGGCACCTTGAGGCCTTGCAATGCCCCCGGGCTGTCATGATACAGAATCAGGTTTTGTTTTGTGGTCGGTACCTGTGGCAGGCCCCCTTAGGAAACTGGCCCGAGTGTGGTCTTACCAATGGAATGTTCTAGAACGACGGACTCTTTCCTCCTGTGTGGAGAATGCTGCTGGTTGGACCCCTTTGGAGTCAGTGAGTCTGCAGGACTTTGCCAGCTCGTGCTCACAGAAGACGGGTGCCTCATGGTCTGCATCCTGCAGGAGCGACTCCTGCGCTGAGCTTCTTAAAACTGGCTTTGGAGCAGGGAGTGCCTCAGCACTGCTCTCGCCTGCTGCCCCGATGGTTCATCCTCATTTGAGGTTGCCGAAATCTCCACCAGAAGAGCGGGGGAAGGGGGTGGGAGGGGGAAGGCTCGTCTTCCCTGGGCTGGGAGATCGGAGAGCTCAGCTCACTTTGCTGAGGGCCAGTCACCAACTCTGCCATCAACCAGCAGAATCAAGTTCAGGAGATGCTAAAACCCCTGGCGGCCTTGGCTTCATCCTCTGCAAAAGGCAGAATAAAATAAATACGTGCTCATTACTGCTATGGAACAAAAGCTGTCATGGACACAAGAGTTCGATCGCAGTGCTCTTAAACGAATCTTCTCTCTGTCAATCCACTTATCATCCATCCAAATACTAATAACATGCCTACTATGTGTCCAACTCTGTGTTTCATACTGGCAGGACCCCCAACAAGACCACTGGTATCCAACCTCTTGGTCTTCACCATTTGAGGAATGACCAGAGCTCACCAATGATGAGATTTGTTTCTGTTCTAAGTTTCTGGTAGGGCGTTTGTCAATCACATCGTCACCTGTATATCCAGCAGTAAACCTGTGGAGAAGAATCTAGATGAGTTATTGGGATGGTACAGTGGCTTGGTGTTGACATTTAAACATGGCTTTTGTCCTGGTCACGTGCTTCGTCTTATTTGGAAATGTTCAAGAAACGATGCTTTGCTAACTAAACTGTTCTCCCCTCTGTTTTTTTGTCAAGTGAGTCACTTCCCACATTAGTGTAGAAAGTCGGATATTGTTGTAGACGGACACGTTTTCTGAATACTCTGTCCAAAGAATGCAAATCCTCCTCCTCTGTCTATCAGGAACTTTCTCTGAATAGCTATCAATCTCGTCTTATTATTATAACCACAGTAATTTCCAGTGCTATTGAAGTGGTGGGCTCTCTGCGGTCTTATTGTAACTTCTTTCCAACAACGAGCTGCCAATTAGCTGTAAAACGGTCTCTGTCACATCTTTGCATTGAGGAGACTTATTTGGCAACGTTTTGTTTCTCCTTTGTTCTCTTCTCTCTCCTTGAAAGTTCTGTGACATTGTCTTCAAGTGAAGTGAGGAGAGGAGAGGAAACGGGCCAATTAGGGCAGTTGCCCAGTTCCCTCGTGAGGCCTCCTTTGGACTGAGTGTGAGAAGGTGTAGAACAATCCTGATCCTGTCGCTGACTGAGGATAAACCTGCTGCTTTCAGGTTGTTCACAAGGACTTAGTCATGAAGGAGAACATGCTTCATGATGAAAGAGATTGTTCAGATAAGAAGCTTCATTTTCCCAGGAAAAAAAATACAGATTATCAGGGGTGGGGGTAGGGGATAGGGGGGAGAGAATGAGGGAGGGAGGGAGGGAGGGAGAAAGGGAGAGAGAGAAGGAGAGAGAGAGGGAGAGAGAGAGAGAGAGAGAGAGAGAGAGAGAGAGAGAGAGAGAGAGACAGGCAAATGTAAAATCATGCCATGTCATGTATGGTTTCTATACAGTAGAGTGCTTCATATGTGTTTTCTTCTTAGAATTAAGCTTTGTAACAGTGAGGGGTTTTATTGGCTCCACTGTCATTGATGAATGCCCAGTGGCCCACGGGGAGGATTTTGTAAGCTAGTTGGGACCAAAAGGCAATTACAAGCAGTAGAACTGTAATCATGGTGTCAAAAAATGTATTTTTATCCACTGTGAGACTTCAGTAACCTAGAAAGTAGTCATGACTCTTCACACTTGCAGACCAGGCATCCACATGGCCTTGAATCCAAGAAGCGAACATGTGTCTGCACACATTCTGATGAGTGCACAGACAGCCACGCAGAGGGCAGATTCACTCCTGGTTTTAAGATGCCAAGTGCATCCATCTATAGGACGGCATTTGCGGAATTAAAATTAGGCTCTCCCCAGACTTCCGGTCCCTTCCCCTCATCCCAGGCATTAGGAGATCCTCCTGTGCTCCAGAGGGTTGTTCGTAACAGCTCCACCTCTGAGGGAAGCACACCTTTCCAGCAGTTTCATTCTGCTTTGGTAGAGCCACCAGGAATCAGAACCTGGCTTTGTGTAGCAGTGTGTTGTTGCTTTAAACATTTTTGTAAGTTTTTGCCTTAAAGAAAAGAATGGAAAGTCAGGAAACAGGCTGAGCTTCTGGAGAGTCTCAGGAGGAAGGACTCACCCTGCGTACACGGATTCCAGAGGCCAGGAGCCTGTGGGGGTGGCGCTTGCGTTGGCCCAGGCAACAAGGTGTTAAACTCCGCTCGCCCACGTCTTCGCCCACAAGACCCTGGTCCCCAGTGCGGCAAGGTGACCCCTGTCTCCCGGCACCTTGTCCAGGATTTCTGCTTCCCACGTGACTGCTGCATTTCGTGTTCAGACAAACAACAGCCTTTTTTTTTTTTTTTTTAATAGATGTGTTTTTCTCACTTTAACCCGGGGGTGGGGGGGTGGGGGTGGGGTGGGAAATGAAGGGTTCATGGGAGGAGTCTTTTCCAGAAGAGGCATGTTTTCTCAGTCCTCAGTCATGGATGTATGTTTTACCTCCTGCCTGAAACGTCTTTCCACCTGTATTCTCTCAGCTGCGTCCTTCTTGATCATGGAGACTCAGCTCAGTTCTGCACCTTCTTTGAGCCAGAGGGGCTTCCATCAGACCCCCCACCACGCTGTACCCCAGTGGCCTGTTCACCCTTCTTCCTGCCTGGTTAGAGGACTCGGGAGAGCTGAGACCCCAGCTTCCATCTCTCTATCCGTCCTTAGATGGAAATAGGGCTTAGAACTGATCACTGTTCAGAGCTGCTATTTTCAGAACATGTTCTTTACAGGTTTTCACATTCGCTGTTTATTAACTCAAGTTACTCTCCGTGTTGTTATTTGAGAGACCATTAAAATATTCATCTCATCAGATCTAAATGCATTTCTGTTCCCTCGGGATAGTCTGAAAGCCATTTAACCTTGTGGCCTCAAATTCCTCACCAATGAAATGGGGATTTGAACACGTAAATGACGCACAAGGGTGGGGTAAGAAATCATAGGACGTAAACCTGAAAGAAAATGGAAAAGGAGAAAGAGTAGATGTCTGTGTGATAGCTGGTGACTTTGAAAGCCATTCTTCCTTTTCCAGGGGTGGGAAAATGATTGCCAGGTTGGTTTTTAATTTTTTTTTTTTTAAATTTCATCTTTCCATTTATAATTCCAAGAGTTTCATACATAGAAGACCACTCTACCCCCCCACCCCTATCCCTGTACTCAATTCTTAAAATTCTTTGATCAAGTGTTAAACGTTCTTTTTTATAATTAGACATAAAAGCACAAGCGAGGCATTCTTAAGGAAATAGTTGTCAACGAACAGGCTGAAATCCTGAGCCCAGCCCTTCATGGACCGTGAAGGAGAAAGAGGGACAGAAGGACAGACAGGTTTACAAGAAGCAAACTGCCCAGGGACTGGTTTGATGACACCTGGACTCAACTGAAGTGTTGGTGTTTTGTGCAGGAGATTTAAGCAACCGGACCCTCCCTCGGGGGCCGGGAAGTGTGTGTGTGTGAGGGGTGAGTAGGTCCTTCCTCCCAGGACCTCTCTCTGCAACTTTCATAGTCAAGACACATCCAAGGATTCTTTGCTTTGCCCTTGATCCGGAGGAGACCTTTCTAGTCCCTTCTGGACCACGCAAGACTGTGAGCTACAATACAATCTTCTAAGACTACATCATTGTTTTCTCCTGATCTAAAAGCCAAGTGTCCGGCTGCACCAGAGTCAGCAGCCAGTAAAAACACGAGAGCAATAGCTTCACAAAGGTCAGAGCCCTCCTGAGGGAACGGCATTATCAGGGAGCGAGCATCTCTGGGAACCGGGCCTTCCCAGCTCGCATTCCTGCCCAGGGCATTTCTGTGTGAAATCCCGAACCTGGTTTTTGCTGGAGCACAGCTTCAAGGTGCTCCTCAGTTGACCTTGGCTCTGCTTCTCCACTGCCTCTCACCGCGTGCCTGCCTCCGGGGTGAACTGGGGGAGCCGGGCAGCGTGGGGTGGTGGCTGCGGGGTGAGCAGCTCTGGGAAAGGCTTCCGTGGCTTCGTAGGGGCTGTTCATCAGGAGACCTTGGTTTGACCAGGTGTGTACCTGAGACACACGCGTTCCATCAGGGCCCGGTTACAGGAAAGCAGGAGAGGGCAGAGGTGCCTGCTGGAGGACGAGGGCCGGGAGAGAGGCTCCGGGAGATGATGGACGGAAGGACAGGCTGGAGGGAACATCTCCCCGGGGTGATTGCCAGCTGGCCCTGACTGAACAGATCATCCATGGAGCTGGTGGGAATGCTTCCAAGTGGACAGACGGCATGCTTTCCGGGACTTGGCGAGGCTCCCGACAAAGTGGGCGAGGTCCTAATTGTTTACCCTCAAGACGGACATTCTGGTTAGCAGTTCTTACTGGTACTGTTCCTGTGCGTGGCCCAGGGCGCAAGTGCAGATCACCGTGTGTACCCAGAGGAGGACTCTGCCCTCTGCGTCAGACAGGGACTGTCACCTCTTCGTTTCCCAGTGGAGAGGAGCATTGTTGGGGGAAGTGCTGAGGAGTTCTGTGGCGGCCCCTTTTCTTCCGTTATCTTATCACCACGGATGCTAGGGTCTGCCGTGATTAAAAGTTTGTGGGAATCACAGGATCCCTCCACTGGGGCCATCGGCCTGCAGGTGCATCTAGCATGACGATTGATTCGATACCACAAGGGTTTCAGTAGAGTGTGCACCTGCCCCTAGAGGCATTGGACAAAATAATTGATCAAATGATAGCGTCCACTGAATTTTAGTGATTCGTGGTCATTTGATTTCCTGAAGAATGAAGGAATGGATGTAATTCCTACCAAGTCAAATCCTGTGTGTCCTGGAAAAGAGAGGACTTGACACAGAGCTAAAATGAAGGTCATCAGAGACCTGAAATGGCCTTATCTTCTATAAAGAAGTGCAACCAGATTAAGAGTGTGTGGGTCAGATGCTTCTTGGAAGCAGGAACTTACCTGTAGGGCTTGGGGAAGATGCTCAGGTGAGCAAAGAACTTTGGTGGTAAGGGAGACCTCAGAAATGCTTGGGTGTCCATCTGTTATTTCACAGCTGAGGAAGTGGAAGCCAAGAGGGTGAAGTGACTGTCCCCAGGCCAGAGGGCCAGGAGTAGAACCCCTGCTCCCTACTCGCCATCCACATCTGATGATTCCTCATCAGAATTTTCGGACCCCCCCAATTCTGCAACAATCTATGAAGATAACCAAAGCAAAAGCCAGTCAAGGACGTGGTATCGAGTGAGATCCTTCAAGATAGTAGCTAGATCTATTCATTTTTAATCCCCTGGTCTCCAGCTTAGTGCCTCAGCCATACTGGGAAGTCAGTACACTTTGCATGAAAGTACTAATTCTGTTCTTGGTAGAAGATCACATTTTTTAACCATGTCTGATGTTGCTTGAGCGTAATGTGTGTCGAGCTGTTCCTCAGAATATTTGCTCTGTGATCATGATGATTAAAACTACCAAATAGGTCTGTCTGGTGCGGCTCAGTGGCTGAGCGTCAGCCTATGAACCAGGAGGTCATGGTTTGATTCCCGGTCAGGGCACATGTCTGGGTTGTGGGCTCTGTACCTGGTGGGGGAAGAGGGTCATGCAGGAGGCAGTCATGGATGATTCTCTCTCATTATTGATTTTTCTGTATTTTTCTCCCTCTTCCTTCCTCTCTAAAAATATATTTTAAAAACAAACAAACAAACAAAAAACATACCTCCAAGTATAAGAAAACATTCATTAATTGTTTGCCAGGATTAGAATAACAAATTTCTAGGTTTCA
Source organism: Pipistrellus kuhlii (assembly GCF_014108245.1). Classification (NCBI taxonomy): domain Eukaryota; kingdom Metazoa; phylum Chordata; class Mammalia; order Chiroptera; family Vespertilionidae; genus Pipistrellus; species Pipistrellus kuhlii. The sequence continues at coordinate 5,664,113 of NW_023425523.1, forward strand.
GACTTTTTGGTGTTACATGGCTTCTCTCCAAACAGGATTTCTTCCAAGATGTGGTAGAACTTCACTCTGCTTCCAGATTGGTGTTAAGTAACCAGGTGGGCTTGGGGTTACCTACAGGCAGAGGGGCTTGCGCTTGCCGAGTTGTTGACCAAATGATAGCATCCACTGAAAAGGGGCCGCTGCAGAATTCATCAGCACTTGCCTCTGGTTAACAATCAAAGTTATTCTCACCAGGAAAAAAAAGTTATAAGATTGGGATTTAGGATTGCATCCTGGACAGTATCTTACCCAGCAAGCTCCTTCCCTGTGGGAGAAGTCCAGGGATACATGTTTGGATAATAAGGAGAATGCTCCACCGAGTTTCACTCTGCTGTGACATGCATCTCACAGCATGTACGTGTGGAAATACAGCTTATGGCTTTTTCGTGTTTTTCCCTTAGTGTGCATTTCACAACTTTACTTTTTGTGTGTGTGTGGAGTTTTTGACACTTTCGTCTGCCAAAACTTCAGAGATGCAATCAACACAAACAATTGTGTGTTCGTTGGAAGAACCTTCCACTATCCCTGAGGGATTAGTCCTATATTTCGATGACTTGATATAATTATTGTATAATCCCTTACAAATGAAAGATACGTTTCATTTCAAAGATGGTAGACGGAGGTGCAAGTGTCTTTTTGTCTTTGTCATTCAGAATTCTGAGCCATGGCAGCCCCTTAGCTACAAATGAACCAGGCTCGTGTTGGTTGATTGTTTTATGTATTGGACAAAAGTTAAAGATCCTATTCTCATCTGACTAAGAGACGACAAAAGCTCCTGGCTTATGGCTTTGTTCTGTGTGTGCGCAGGCATATTTTGGAATTCATTGTAATGACCATTCAGTGTAACCATATGCAATTGTGCTTGGCGAGTTCTCAAGGAAATCGCCAGTGGAAAAATGCACATCTCACTTATCACAGAGGAAGCAATTACGATGGAGGAATGGGCCTCCAAGCAAGGAAGCATTCGGGCATTTGAGATAAAGAAATGGCCTATTTGGAATGCAGTATTTCCTGCTCAGGAGAAAATTCTGGGTCTCTGTTACTTGTGGCTCAGCAAAGCTGCCTAAAAGTAAGGAAGATGGTGGGACTAGACACAGGACCCGGCATTTCTGGTTTAGTAACACGGACAGGCCACCTAATAAATGAGAATTCAGAAGTGAAGTGATCCATTGAGAGTGATTAATAAGTGTATTGTCGGCATCATGGGAAAGAGGTCTTTTTAGCGTTTATTGAATATTTTCACACCTGTTAACTCTTTGACGCTTGTTGCCCTGGTGAGGCACTCATGGCAGATCTTGTCATGACCCTTGCCTGAGGTGCACCATGTTTTAGGCGGAGCTGGGAGTAGAATGAGCAAATCTGATGGACCTCCCCACCGTCTGACACTGCCTTTCTAAGCTTTCCAGGACCCGGCACTGACAGACATCTGGCTGATGACAGTGGGGGTCACATGGCTGCAGCTATAGTCAGATCACTCTTTACCAACAACCGTACAGACAGGGACTATCCTGGTCCTCTCTCCTTTGCCTGTCCTTTGGTTCTGTCGCATTTACTCACAAAACCTATGAGAGTAATTCCAAAAATAGTGCTTGCTGTAAGCTATCCATCCATCTACCCACCCACCCATCCATCCTCCCTTCACCTCCTAACCCATCCCTCCACCAAATCTAATCTCTCTCTCTCTCTCTCTCTCTCTCTCTCTCTCTCTCTCTCTCTCTCTCTATCTCTCTAACTACCTATCCATCCAGTCAGTAAGCTCATTTGTATATCTGCCTCTATTCCCATCATTCAGGGCCATCCTGTATGTGTTGTTCCCTGCATGCTCCCACTGTGTCTTTCTGGCAGTCTGCTGAGAGTGACGGGCGGGGTGACAGTTGTTCTGGCCGTTACCCAGTGTGATCGATTGCCCAGTATTCTCCCCAGCGCCGTTGTGCATACGTTGAAAGTGTTTAGGGCATTGCAACTTGGGGGAATTTCCGATCTTTCATAAATAACCACGCATCTGTCCCTTTAATCATGCAGCTTCCCACGTCTGTTTCCAATTGCCCAGCGCCGTTCCAGGAGTGCGTTAGCGCCCGGCCCCAGTGGTATTATGGGGATAAATGAGCCGCGGGAAAAGCTGCTGTATTTTTCTTAAAGCAATTCTGTCCCCTTTCTACAAAGTCAGGAGCGAAGCAATTTGCAATGAAGATTTCTGTAGGATGTGCTCTGTCCCGGGAAGCCATCCCTGGCTACAGGTTTTAAGAATGCAGTTTTTGACCATCAATACTTTTTTCCGTACAGCTGGGTCGGAAATATCACTTCTGCCAGCAAATTCAGAATAGTGTTAATTCATTACGATTCACTGTGAGTCTTACAGAAGAAAAATAAAAAGTAATTATAACCTGAGTTCAGTTAGAAATAATTGTCTGGTGTGCATTTGTATTGATGAGGTTCAGGAATTCAGGGGGAAATCGTCAATAATTTTAGTTTGATATGCTTTCCTGCGGGGAAACAATTTCCTTTTTAGGGAAAAATAGCATTTTAAAAATAAATTCTAATTTAAGATTATTTTGTTCTGGTCTATTCCCATAATGAAGATTATGAAGTCACATCTTTTTTCTCATATACAGCCCATAACCCCATTTCTCAGGTTCTTTCTGAAAGAAAACACTTTCATAGGAATGACCCCACCCGTGCTGCTCCGTTTTACAAAAGCGCCATCACTGTAACCTAGAGAACGCCCCGCAGAACAAACACACACAAAGACAGCGCCTCGGGGGATATCAGATGACACGTCCTGTCAAGGACACATATGTTCAAGCCGACCTTGAAGTTGCTAAGGGGCTCGCAAGAACAAACGTCAGACGGGAGGGTAGCTGAGAGAGTCTCGGGGCATTTGGAGGAGGCGTAGAAGGGATGGAAAGTGGGTTATCGGACCCAGGACGAGATGCCCGCACAGGCGTGCCAAGGGGAGGGAGACGCAGCTGCCCGTCTCCCCCTGCACTCAGTGCCACGCCCCACGGGCACACAGGGATGCTGCTTCGAGAGGGAGATGGGCTCTGGGCACTTGGTCTTGCTTCTCTTTGTGAAAAGCCACAGAGCACGCAGCTCCAGCCATCACGTGTGACTCTTCCGAGGCTCTGAGAAACAGCAGTTGGTACGTAGCAAAGCCACATAAGCCCGGTTTCCTAAGAACTGTGTGATGACCCGTTCTGAGGGTGGCAGTCTGCTTTGAGGAGAGTTTGTATTTCTGGAAAAGAAAAACAATCTCGAGGTTAGTGCCATGAGATTATTTTTAAAAGAGGAATTTGGCCGAAACCGGTTTGACTCAGTGGATAGAGCATCGGCCTGCGGACTGAAGGGTACCGGGTTCAATTCTGGTCAAGGGCATGTATGTACCTTAGTTTCGGGCACATCCCCAGTTGGAAGTGTGCAGGAGGCAGCTGGTCGATGTTTCTCTCTCATCGATGTTTCTAGCTCTCTATCCCTCTCCCTTCCTCTCTGTGAAAAATCAATAAAATATTAAAAATAAAAGAGGAATTTTATCAATGATCTCCAAGAATAAATTCTGAGGTATTTTATTTTGTCCATTTTGTGCGTCAATTTTCCTTATTCTGCTGTTTCTTTCTTCTTTTCTCATTTACAGTGCTGTTTGGGGTTAAGATCCTCTCCTCCAAGGTCATCATTGTTCTCTTCCCTTAATTAGCATCCTACTCCTTTTCCCTAAATATGAAAGTCATCAGAAACATCACCTTATGCTGTGCTTTCCATTTCTGCATATCTTGAACTGTCCCTTGTCCTGGAGGAATGTGCTCACAAGTTCTGTTAGCCACACCCATGATAACCATGTAAATCGAGTCCCTCATTAATTATGGAGCCTGCCCAAGACCAATATGATCTGCTTGGATTAATGACCATGAAATTGAAAAACAGAGTATTGCTTATTGTCCCCCGGTAGGATTGAGGAATGTCAAGTTAACAAAACTGAATGGTGGTTTGGAGAGTCAAGCTTGAATTCTTAGTTTATAATCATGTTCTGAAACCACGTGTAGGGTTTAATGATCTTAAAAGCTCTCCGCTCTTTGCTTCCGTTCCTGAGCCGCGTGAGTTCCCTGGATCGGATGCGCCAGGCTTGAGGACCCCGAGTCACGGCCGTGTCCCTTGTGTTACGAAGTTATCATTTGTGTTAAATTTGTTCTAAATTGGGATTTTTTCCCCCCTAATTCAGGGTAGAAATTTAGCCACAGGAGAGGTTGGATTTTTTCCGAGTGACGCTGTCAAGCCTTGCCCATGTGTAAGTATGAGTATTTTATTTCTTCTGTGTTTTTTTGATGTTGTAATTCATTGTTCAAGGATGTGCAATCGATGCTGGCCTGGTTGCTCATTAATTTTGTCAATATTTCTGGAGCAATCATATTATTGTGTGTTTGAACGCTTTGGCCAGTGCTATTAAAATCCCCCAATTATTATGATTTGATTGTCAGAAAATATTTTTCAAAGGTAGAAGAGTATGGTAAGAAGAACATTTAACTTAGTAGAATTTATAAAATTAAATTGTCTACAGGTTTTAGGAGGATTCTCCAAAGCTACAGATCAGCTGAACTGTACCAATTTCTCTTCTCCCTTCCCTTCCCCCACTCCCTCCAGGTGAGATGGGGGTCTAATCTAGTCCCAGTCATGCTGAGTTACAGAGAGATGTTACACTTGAACTAGTGTGTTGGAAAGCATGCTTTAGCTTGTCACTGCTGTTTACTTAATGTTATAATGACATTTTACGAAATCATCAAGCACATTAGGTTGATACAAGGAGAATGCATGAGTATTTACTCAAATATTATTACAGACGACTATAAACCAATATGCACTGTCTAGTGCTTTATGAGATTTATAAATTTCTGTTTAGGGGTGACATTATTTTATCATCATAATTTGCTGTTTTGGGTGGATTTTTCTGAGGAACAATTAAGTTCTTGGCTCTCGGTAAATAAATGTTTTTACTAAAATAATGGAGTTGATAGTTTGGGAAAAACAAAACCACCCTTAATCTGTCGTAGTTGCTGTATTTCAGTCCTTCCTGATTCTATACTGGAGCATCTTTTTAAAATATATATATATCATATTTTTTATTGATTTTAGAGGGAAAGGGAGAGGGATAGAGAGCTAGAAACATCGATGAGAGAGAACCATCGACCAGCTGCCTCCTGCACAACCCCTACCAGGGATATGCCCGTAACCAATGTATATGCACTTGACTGGAATTGAACCTGGGACCCTTCAGTCCGCAGACCTATGCTCTATCCACTAAGCCAAACCAGTTTCAGCATGGGTCATAGTATTTAAATGTTGATAGTTTTAGAGATGTTTGACTCTTCATCTGAAAGGACAGAAGAGTAACTGCCTACTATGAAACCAGGCATGCTCACATTGGCCACACTTCTGAAATACGATCGCTTTTACTGTTAAAAATGATGCTAATACCATTTTCAATCATTGGAAATTAAAAGGCCCAGGAATATGCCTTTGTGCGTCCATATTACAGAGTCACATGATTTCATGAAAACTTTCTGAACAAGAGACAACTGTGCACTCCCGGGTTTATCAACTTTGCCCATCTACATAGCGTGTCTTTTATTTGTTATTCCATGAGTATTAGTATACCCGCATTGGCTTTGTTCATTGTCTAGATTCCATAAGCAATCGGAGGGATTTTTCTTCCTGTTTCTTTCGTTGGGAGCTTAGGAAATGTAATATCTTTTTTCTCTTTTTCAAAGAGAGAAAAAAATGAATCTTTTCCATGACTTTTTCCTGAAGATCAGAGTGTAGACTTTGTGTCACAAATGAAGAGGCCACCTGAAGGACATACTGTTCGCTGGGCCTGTTTGCCAGTGTCTGGAGGAAGCCGGGGTGCTATTCGGTTACCCTAACATTTTCCTTTTAATTTTCCACGAGAAGACTAAACTGCCTTGATTTAAAAAAATACCCTAAGTTTCCACTTCATATTTCTCCTGTTATCTCTCCCCTTGGAAGTACAGTGGCAGCAAAATGAAGGAAAGAATGGATGAAAGCCAGATGAATTATGCTCTATTTCCCTGACACAGACCGTGATTCACTGTGGACGAAATGGCGGGTGGACAGACCTGGGGCTGTTACTGAGGGGTTTCTCGCTGAGTCAGCTGAACGGAATTAGTGATTGATTTCTAAAAGCTTCCCTTAAGTAAACTTAATCTATTTTGGCTTTTTTTATATCCTAGGTGCCCAAACCAGTAGATTATTCTTGCCAGCCTTGGTAAGTATTAAAAATGTTTATGCAGCCGAGTTGAAATGCCAGACCCGTAGTTCAAGGGCTCCTGAAAGGAGGGGGTGCCAAAACACATTCCATGTCCATTAGATGGATGGGGGCGTGTTCAAAGGCAACAATAAAAAAAACTCTTAAAGACATGTTTTACTCAGTACTGCTAGTTGCTTGAGAAAATAGCTTTTAGCCAATATGTGGGCTAACAGAGTTCATCTTCTATCCAAAAATTAGTTTAAGAAATAACTTAAATTGTTACTGGAGTTTTCTTGAGAAAGATGCTCAAAGTAGATTTCATTTCATAGTGTACATAGGAGAGGTGAAGTGTTGGGGTTGTGTGGGTATACGTGTGTGTGTACGTGTGTAGTGTGTACATTTGTGTGTCTTACCTAAACTCCCTACAGCTCTCTTTAACCTGGTACCTATTGGCTCCTCTCCTTGTCTCAGTCAGCTATTTGATAAATATTTACTGTGTATTAAGCATGTCTCATTTTACTCCTGTTAGCTTTGTAGAGCACTTGTGTTTGGAAGAACCAGAGGAAGTCTCTTCCTTATTCCTTTTGAAGTGATAGAATTAGTTGGCACAGAAGTCAGGAGAGCTCAGACCTGCCACGGAGTTAAAATCCTGGCAGATACTTACCTGTGGCCTCTACTCTTTTCCGGGCACATGACACGGATGCCTCTCCTTGTCTCTTACAGGTACGCCGGGGCGATGGAGAGACTGCAGGCGGAGACCGAACTGATCAACAGGCTGAACAGCACTTACCTGGTGAGGCTCCGGACCAAAGAGTCGGGCGAATACGCGATTAGCATTAAGTAAGTAGGTCAAACACTTTTACAGAAATACAGCTCCTGTTGCAGAACTGCATAGACCCTCCGACACGTGGAGCCCTGCAGGGGAAAACCAAGGATCTAATTACAGCAGGAACGATGCTTCTGTCCAGACAGGTCATTGCCACTTGAAAACACCCGTTAGAAAAACACCGTCAAGTGGTAAAGGCTGCTAATTGGCATGTCCGCTCTCGTCATAACATTGTATTTGGGTGACTTGACGTGGATGTTTTTGGTAAATTCTAAGAGTATACATGACTCTATCTCGTTTTATTTTCTTTTCCTGTGTTCTCCAGTGGGACTTACTGAACATATTGAGCATAATGATTGGTCAAATTAGTTTCCCTTCTCCTTTCAAAGATTGGTTGTATCTCCAACCGACCTAGTAAATATATTTGGTAAATGAGTTGTCACCATTGTATTGGCACAGGTATATATTTTGTCTTCTGAATTAATTCCTATAGCGTTATGGGGGCATGCCCTCTGGCCATTATTGATTTCTTCTGATTAAAGCCACATTTATATTCATACGTTATTCATTGCCCACAGGTACAATAATGAAGCAAAGCATATCAAGATTGTAACAAGAGATGGCTTATTTCACATTGCAGAAAATAGAAAATTTAAAAGTTTAATGGTAAGCATTGATTAGTTCATTTCAATTTGTGGGCCTTATTTTTTCTCTTATTGGGAAGGTCAGTTTAATTCTATAGTTCCATGGAAATTCTGCTCACTGAGAAGTTGTGTGAAGAGAATAATTTTGCAGCAGATCCTGAGAATTCTAATTTTAAGAATTCTAGTTGTTTTATAGTGCTCTCCTTAGCCATGGTTTTCATTGTGAAGCAAGTTTTAGACAGCATTTCAGTGTCGACACTCCTTATGAGTCAGAGTAATAGACACATTCAAATATAGTGACCTTTCAGTTCTTGGTGTGACTTTTGTCTTGTGTTGGATGAAACCCAGCCAATGTTGAATACTCACCTCTGTCCTCCCCTTCCTTCCTCCACGTCTACCTCCTCATTCAGGTGGAAGAAGGTATTTTAAATTATAGTACAAAAAAATCGTCATTGTAATCGGTGAAGCAGTTCTCACATGCAGGCTCATTTCAGATAAAATGCAATATACTGTCACATAGAAACACTTTTTGTATTTTCTGCCATTTTAAAAAATATATTTTTATTAATTTCAGAGAGGAAGGGAGACGGAGAGATAGAAATATCACAGATGAGAGAGAACACTTGATTGGCTGCCTTTTTTACCCCCCCTACAAGAGTTGGAGCCCACAGCCCCAGCTTGTGCCCTGACCAGAATCAATCCGTGATCTCCGGGTTTATAGGTTGACACTCAACCCCGGGGCCATGCGGCTGGGCTGTTTTCTGCTATTTTAAATGGTCTGTGTTCTCCTTCATGACTTTGCACGATTATACATGAACAAGGTATCATTTTTACCTTATAAGATCTCATGGGACCTTTACATTGAAATTGAAATAGTATATATATATATATATATATATATATATATATATGCAAAAATTGCTTTATAAGAAAAAATATTATTTAATAAAATATATAATTTTAAATAATTTAATACAATCATTTAATAAAATATTCCATTTAAATAATTACAACCTAATAGTTGTATTAGTGGCTAAGAATGTTATGTATATGCCATATAGACAATGCCTGTACCTCCCTATCCTGCCTGTGCAGTGCTGATAGTAAAGGAGTTCCTGTTGCCTTAAGAGCGGTCTCAGGTTTGTTTCTCGGGTTGAGCGCATGTCCTGAGATGATGACAATTTGGACCCAGGATGTGGGATGTGTGGGGAGTGGCCTCCCGGGCACATTGAGGAGCATCAGGAAGGACATCTGACTGGCCGGGCCATCCATTTAGCGATCCAGGCTGCAGCCTTCCAGAAAACATCTCTCGACACTTTGCAGATGTGAACAGCAAAGCCAGAGCGGAGAGTAAGCGTCTCCGTGCAGGCAGCTGGCAGGCCTTCTCCAAAAACCTGGACCCGAGCCATGGCGGGAACGGGTTTCCAAGAAAGGGCGACATCCGAGTCAAAAGGAGAGTCAGAAACCTCTCTGCACGGAAATTGCGCCGTCCCCGTTCAAACACGAAGGCGGGCAGCAAGATCACATCCTGGGAAGAGGAAACGGCTCCAGGCTCAGGCCCCCGTGCGGGCTGTGACTCGCGTCCTCTTGGCCCAGCAGGCTGTGCGCAGAGAGGAGCGGGCCTGAGGAGCACCCTCCCGCCTGAGGACCTGGGATGCACAGATGCTGAGTGACGGCCCAGCCCAGACATGATCAAAGAGTGCAGAGCGTTCGGGCATCTTCTTGCCCCTGCAGAGCACACCAGCTCGAGTCTGCACCTGCAGGGCTCCTGGGGATGGGAACAAGGCGTCCACGTGTCACAGTTACTAGCAGGCATCAAGCTGCTGTGGGGCCAACGCTGAACTCCAGCCCTGCCAACTTGGAGAGTAACAGCAACGGCAAACCCCCTAGCAGAGGAGCTGAGGGGACCTGAGGGAAAGAAGGGTCTCTGGGAAGGGTTGAGCAGTGCAGCTCTGTGCCACCCAGTTCTGCTCCAGAAAGTTCTTCAGCAGCTGCGGTCCGATGGGAAAAGCCAGTGTGATACCACAGAGACTGGGTTAGGGACAGAGGTCCTTGGCTGGAGAAAAGCTAGAGACCCAGGACTCACAGTTTGCACAGAGAGCAATGCCCTCTTTCGCAGCGATCTTCTGGAAGCGAAGGTTAAGAGCCCCTGTCCCAGAGCTAACATGAGCAACCCTCATCTGACAGGTGAAATGCCACAGCCGGAGACACATGGGTATGATTTCCTCCATATCCGGGATCTTCTGTCAGGCAGACAGCACGGTCAATGTAAGGGAAGGGATTAAGAATTAATAGCAAAACTACACTGAAACTATAAAACGTGAGCAAAGGATATGTCAATGACCAACTGCATCTATAATGGAGATCCTATAAGATTAAAATGGAGCTGAAGCCCTGGCTGGTTTGGCTCTATGGTTAGAGCTTTGGCCCATGGACTGAAGAGTCTTGGGTTTGATTCCGGTCAAGGGCACATACCTCGGTTGTAGGCTTGATTCCCAGCCCTGGTTGGGGTGGGTGTGGGAGGCAACCAATCGATGTGCCTCTCTGTCATATCAATGCCTCTCTCCGCTTCTCTCTTTATCCCTCCTCTCCCTGTTTCACTCTAAAAATCAATAGAAAAGTCCTCCAGCGAGAATTAACAACAACAACAACAACAACAAAATGGTGCTGAAAGATTCCTATCGCCTGGTGACATGGTAGGACAACACCTGCCCCCGTGTCTGTGGTGGTGCTGGTGTGCAGACCTACTGCGCTCCAGCCTCTAAAAAAGCATAGGACATACGTAATACTTGATAAGGACAGTGAACAACTGTGTGACTAAGTTATGTATGGACTATACATTTTTTTAAACTATATTTTTATTGACTTGAGACAGGAAGGGAGAGGGAGAGAAAGAAACATCAATGATGAGAGAGAACATTGATCTGATGCCTTCTGCATGCCCCCCACCGGGGATCTAGCCTGCGACCCAGGCATGTGCCCTTGGCCAGAATTGAACCTGGGACCCTTCAATCCGCAGGCCGATGTTCTATCCACTGAGCCAAACTGAGTAGGGCTTGACTATACTTTTAATAATTATTTTAGGGTGTATTCTTTTGGCTTATAAAAAATAGTTGGCTGTAAAACTGTATGCTGGGTTACACCTTTATCCATTGAGTCTCCCTATGGCATTATCTCTTGTACTTGATTCAGTCTCATGTGAGATTTTGCTCACGGTGTCCCCTACACATTAGCATGATGCAATCGCCTAAGGATGCCTTTCTGAGAACCATCCCCATCATTACTCATGACGGTAATTGCATAAGGAATGAAAGATAAGGAGCTGATAAGTCTGAGGAAAACACTTTGGCCCGTTTAGCACCTGACTGTAACAAATGCCGATGAGATAGCTGAGCATGTCTGGAGCTGCCCCGCTCTGGGCTTCCATTCTTGTTGCACACATTCACATCGCGTCCTCACTGTGGAAACTGCCGTGTGTTTGCAGGATTTAGAAAGGATGCCACTGGGTTCTAAAGATGCTTTCAGGTCAGCACACCCTCCTGGTACCAGGACCTCAGCATGGTACTGTCCTTGGACCCTGACGTAGGAAATACTATGAGGACCTGCGATCAGTAGGGACAGCTCCTGCCAGGAACTGGTCCCGTGGGGAGGCGGGGGAGGCTCATAGGCACCATCACTGGGCATGTGGGGCCACACAGCTTCATAGCGTTTCCTTTTATCCTGTTGGTGTCCAGTAGCACAGCTCCCACGTGAGTGGGGTCTGTGGTTTTGACTTGTCTTCTTAAGAATAATTCATTATCCTCCCATCTTGGTGGCCAAGTTCTGTCCTCCTACCCCAGAAGCTGCTTGGGGCCTGGGAGGAGATTTTGATCTGGACCAGGATGTACAGCACCCCCAGCCTCCAGGACTGGTGTTCATCGAGCCAGTTCCCCAAAGAGAGGCTGGGCCTCCGGGGGCTGGGACCTCACTTGTTCCCCTCGGGCTTCCGTAACTCGGTGGATCAAGATTTTTGGTGTTTTCCTCCTCATTAAATGCAAATTCTAAATGAATCTCTGCCTCCAGATTACAAGGCATTAATTTTGTTCTAATTGTCATGTGTGCCAGACCATCCAGGGCCAAATGCTGTTTATAAATCATCCCCAGTGCCTGTTGCCTGGGTAACCGGAGTGACGGGGCTCATTATTTCTGAGAGAGACCGGTGTTGCCGACTCCTCAGTGTGAGTGCGAGATAAGGGAGGCTTAGCTGTTGCTTTTGTTTAGAGTCGTCTTATTTACTTGTAGTACCTGAAGGTCAATGACTGTAAGCAGGGGCGGATTAGACCGAAAGGCTGGAGGCAGAAAGGCATCCATGGGAGAGGATTCAGGCAGCATCGTTTAACTCTACCTGCTTAAGAACGTGTGGGAAGGCTCGCCCTCCTAAGACTGTAAAAATGGAGCCAGAATGTATCCCGTGCTTAGTGAAGTGATAAAAGAAGCGTTTTGCAGCTTACTCATTCGCATGACCCTAGGGCTTGGAGAATCTGTTTTTCTTCCATAAAATGTGGAGGTGGGTAATTATGAGATGGTCCCCAAGTCCTTCTCAGTATGATCACTGGAGCCAACTTCGCATAAACCTAAATGCATACTAATCTATAAAAGCCTAAGCTACTGTTATGACTGGATGACCGGTTGCTATGATGTGCACTGAACAGGCAGGCAGGCGAGCAGTTAGGGGCAAGCAGTCCCAAAACCGGCAGTCGGACATCCCCCAAGGAGTTCCGGATTGCGAGAGGGCGCAGGCTGGACTGATGGACCCCCCCCCCCCCCCCATGCACTGGGCCTCTATCCAGAATTTAATGCATTGGGCTTCTAGTTTATGATAAAATACATAAAAACTGTATTACTTGTAACCGAATCACCTTGAAATTCAAAGTTACTGACTTATTCTTTTCTGGTTTATTTTCGTATTTGTTACGTTTTACTCAGTTGAAATAAGGAGCCTGAAAGAACAGCCCTCTGGGGTCATTTGAATCATCCTCACAGTCTATGTGAGCACCGCTCTTTCAGAGCCCTGGCAGGCTTTCCCCTTTTTATGTAAAAAAGGTTACATAGTCATAGCCACCTCTAGAATTTAATCCCAGATTTGGCCTTTGCAGAACATGTTAAAAATCACTGTAATGCAAATGCCATATTCTGATCATTGAAACCATTTTGAGGATATAAATTTCTGTCTAATATTTTGTCGTTCCTCCTCCTCATCCTCCTCATCCTCCTCTTTCTTCTTGTCAGATTACAAATTCCTTTTCTTCATCAAGAATCCCTGTAATCTGCCGAAACCTGTTTGGCTCAGTGGATAGAGCGTCGGCCTGTGGACTGTAAGGTCCCAGGTTCAATTCTGGTCAAGGGCATGTACCTTGGTTGTGGGCACATCCCCAGTAGGGGGTGTGCAAGAGCAGCTGATCGATGATTCTCTCTCATCGATGTTTCTAACTATCTTTTTCTTCCTCTCTGTAAAAAATCAATAAAATGTATTAAAAAATTTTTTTAAAGAAATCCTGTAATCTGGATCCAAGAAAAAAAGAAAAGGTTTTATTGATTTCAGAGAGAGGAAGGGAGAGGGAGAGAGAGAGAGAGATACATCAACGATGAGAGAGAATCATTGATCGGTTGCCTCCTGCACACCCCACATAGGGATCAAGCCCACAATCCGGGCATGTGCTCTCACCAGATATTGAACCTTGACTTTCTGGCTCATAGGTTGATGCTCAACCCCTGAGTAACACCAACCGGGCAGATAGGTAGATATATATTACAGACAGAATGTGTGTAAGAGCCTAGCATCTCAGGTCTACGCACATAAAGTTCCTGGTCCATATCGGGCTCTTAGCAAGTGCTCCTTCCCCGTGGCCCTTTTTTGTGTGGGCTTACCTTTGCCAGGTGCTGCTTCCTCATAGCGTGATGCAGGTGGGAGCAGACACCAGCTCTGTGACCTCGCACATGGGGAAGAAGCTCACTGGACTTCCGCACCCCTGGGGACAAGGCCCACCTCTCCTGTCTTGTGTGAAGATTGTGAGAAACTATGTAACTGGTCAGGGCATGGTGGCAGCGGTCATGATCCTCACCTGTGCCTGGCACGTCACATACTCTTTACTATCCTCCATGAAATTGTCTCTCATCCCCATCTTACAGATGTGAGAGTTGGAAAATCTCCCTTTGCTTTATCCAGTGCTCAGCCCCGCCGCACTGCCTGTAGTCTGAGTGTGGTCTTTATCACCTCCTGTCTGTTCCCAGCCTGGAGGCTCTACTTAAAACAGTCCACTCGGCCGGCGTGGTCAGTGGTTGAGCATTAATCTATGAACCAGGAGGTCACGGTTGGATTCCCGCTCAGGGGACATGCGTGGTTGCAGCTTGTCTACCATTGTGGGGCGTCCTGGAGGCAGCTGATCTCTGATTCTCTTTCATCATTGATGTTTCTCTCCCTCTCTCTCTCTCTCTCTCTCTCTCTCTCTCTCCTCTTTGAAATCAATAAACATATATTAAAAAATAAAACAATTCTTTCCTCCTTCCTGGCTTTTGAAGTTGTACATGTTCTTCAATTTAAGCCAGGCTGTATCATGAACTTTCTTCTCTCATTCTTCAAAAAGTACTCACAAAAGGAAGTTCTCTGTGTTGCCTTTGGACTCCCATAATCCCTCACTTTCCTTCAAGGGTGAGAACCCCTAGAGGGCAGGGCCCGATCTCCATAATCTTTGTGACCCGGAAACTCTCCCCTCGGTGATTTTCCACAGGTCCTCGGAGTTAGGTGATAAATGATTCATAGAGCCTTGACCATTCTCCTTTTCTTCTTCCGGGTGATTTTTGGCCCTATTGACTTGTTTCGGGAACTTGGAACATAACCTACAGAATGGAGATACCGAGTTGACATCAGTGTGGTTTATAGAAGCCATGAGTAGGTTCTACACTGGTTTTCACCTACTGCGCTGCAGTCAAAGCAACAAATAATTGAGTTAAAAGGGATGTTGCTTTTATTTTCATTCCAGCTATTTGTAAGAAATGTTATAGCTCCGGTAGTCATCTGATCATCATATGCATTTTCCCATTATGAATTCATTACTATTTAATTTCTGTTTAAAGGCGGGGAGGATTTGGATATTTGTGTAGAATCCATGCAACCAGCATCTCGTAAGAAATTTCCTGAACTTCCAGTGCGAAAGTAGACGGGAGGTTATTACATTGGGCTTGGGTGTATATGAGGCCAATGAGTATTAGAGAAGATCGGAGGAGCCACGTCAGTGACCTGTATAAGTGCCAGAGGCCACACAGAGCTGAGACATGGGCATCTGTGGACACTTCATCATTTAACACATGCAACGCCATGCAGCACCCATGGCTTATCAGCACTGGCTCATCGTGGAGAAGTACATTGACAACCAAGTTTGCTCTTCGTGACGTCGGAAGGAAATGCAGGAAACTAGAAATTGCTCTGTATTCAGCAAGCAGCTGCTCCCTTTGTTTTTGTTTAGAAAAGCAAGTATCTCATAAATAGGAGCAATAATTGCTGTTCTGAGATTGACGTTCAGTTTGGTTTCTTTTCATGGAGTGCGGTCTCTCCTTAGTCTGACAGAAGACTCACAGGATGCGCTCCATCCATGAGTGACAATAGGGACAACTGCAATTACAAGGGGCAGAGAAACCAAGACAGTCCCTGAGCAGGTGTACCGTACAGGCAGATGGCAGGGAGTGACTGTTATTTATTGTCCCATAGGCTTATGGGAAATTGCATATCGAATGGCCCATCCTCATTCACGTATATGTGAAGGAGAACTGTGTATGCGTTTGAGAACTGGCCGGGCCTTCTTAACCATGACCTTCATTCTCTTTGCCCTCAGGAGCTGGTGGAGTATTACAAGCACCACTCCCTGAAGGAAGGCTTCCGGAGCCTGGATACCACCCTCCAGTTCCCATACAAGGAGCCGGAGCCTGTGGCTGGGCAGAGGGGCAGCCGGGTGGGCAGCAGCTGTGAGTACCGCCCTCCAATGGGTGGGGGCACAAGGACGTCCAGCTTCTTTCTCCTAGAGTCTGAGCTATAAAGCAGTTCACATGCTAATGCCTTTAGCCAGGGGGCGTTCCAGCTCAGCAGTCAGACGGCCCAGCAGGTTTATTAAGACGTTTCCACATACGGTTCTTTGTGCCAAGTTAAAAATCATGTTTGCATTCAGAGCTCCACAGAAAATGTAAAGGGTATGTTAATATGGAATTTTTGTACTTTTCAATGACTTTTACATCAGCCAAACTTTTTTTAATCCCTCAATAGAGAATATGTTTATTAATTAATTTATTTTTTTAGAGAGGGCGGAATGGGGGGAGAGAAAAGCAGGGAGAGAAAGAGAGAGAAACATCCATCGGCTGCCTCCCATAAATGCCTCAAGCTGGAATCGAACTTTCAACCTGGGTGGGTGCCGTGACCAGGAATGGAACCTGTGTCCCTTCAGGGTACAGGATGATGCTCCAACCAACTGAGCCACATGGGCCAGGGCAGCCAACCTCTTTTCATTTTACTCGTGTCTGCGGTCACAGTGCCATTTGGGTAGCAGTATTGAAGCAAGGCGCATGCCCAGCTCTCGCACATCCTGGGATCCTGTTTAAAGATGACTTCCGGGTCATGTTTCCTCTGTGGCCAGGACTGCTGAAAGCCACTGTCTTTTGGGTCAAGCACAGGTCATCAGAGATTAGCACTCAGACTGAAAGCAGGCTCTGGTTGGATGTGAGCTCAAGGCCGACACTTTGTCTCATCACCGCTTGGTCACGTGGTCTTCCTGCAGGTAGACAGAGCTGGGAGAGAGACCATCGTGATGGAAAACGTGAGGAGTAAAGCGTGATCCCATTCTCTTAGTTTGATATCTTAAAAATAAAACAAACAAAAAAAATTACAACAACCATAAAACTATTTTGAAGGCTAACTGAGTGCAATTTTATCACTCCCAGAATGTTATCCTAAGCAAAACTGGAATTTCCAGAGGTATTTCAAAAAGGAGTTTGCATCTGTGTAATAGAACTTCACCTCTCCCTCTCCCACCCCCAAAAGCAGAACCTGAAGGAGACATAGGTTACGTCAGGGCTCTGACAGCGTCTGCACAATGTCACATGCATCCGTAAGCAACCGCTGAAGTGATCTGTCACACCCACCAATAGGCTTGGTGTTTATCTGGATAACTTAACAGCTATTCTCTTTGGAAGGATTTCTGACAGATGGCCAGCCAAGGTAGTCACAGCACACTCGGAATTGCAACTTCACACACCCATTAGAAGTTATCTTTCTATTTTTCAGCCCAATGTTACCCAGGTATCTTAGATTCTCAGAGAGGTGGAGGAGTTTTGTATTTTTCTCTCAGGTGACCAGAAGGAAGCGAATTAGTACTTCATTCAGTAGGAATGCACCATGGTCTATCCTCCAAGACCATTGGATTGTTCTCATGTCACAGGATTATAATCTTCACGTAAATCTGTGACTCTGCCCCAATGCTTTGTTTATTTGTTTATTTGAATTTTTATTGTTGTTGTTAATCCTCACCCAAGGATATTTTCCCATTGATTTTTAGAGAAAGTGGAAGGGAGAGGGAGAAACAGAGAGAAACGTTACAGGCAACGGGGTGGTTGTGTCGAGATGTATTTTTTTCCTTTGCCGACACCTAAATGTTCTTTTTGCTTTTCTCTCTCTCTCTCTCAGCCCCCTCTCTGCTCTGTGGGTTTTCTCTTGTCCCTCCTCCAGACTTCAGCTTTGTCCCCCCTTCCTCCACTCCTTTCTGGTCAGGTACTGCTCCACTGCTCGTCCGTATCGTTTCCATTTGCTTCTGTTTGCAAAGAAGACAGTTTGCCTTCTCCGTGTGGCTGCTCATGTAGATGCATCTCCTCCCCCACAGCCCAGGTCACATCCGCACCCACACTCCCTCCCCTCTGTCGCAGTCACTGCTCACCATGGCCTTCACTCTTCTGGTGCGCACATGTGTGTGTGAGCCTGTGTGTGTGTGTGTGTATGTATGCCTGTGTTCCTGTGTGGCATTCCACTCCTTCGGTGCATGTGTGTGTGTGTGTGTGTGTGTGTGGCATTCCACTCTTCCGGTGCGTGCGTGTGTATCTGTGTGTGTGTGTTCGTGTTCACAAGCCCCCGTTCTGGTTCTGTATTTCAGCAAGACAGTTTTGATTCAACTTGTCGGAAGAGGTGAGGGAGGGATGAGAACCGAGAGTATAAAGGAGGGCGTGGAATACCCTGTAACACTGTCAGTTTCCTGAAGGGTGGACATTTTAGTTGAGAAAAGCCAGCGTTCAGGAAATAAATAGAACATACGTCCTAACAGGGTCTCCAAATGTAAGAGTGAAATTCAGCATGATGGCTCCAGGGAGGTCATGCCCATCGTTTCATTTCTGGGTATTTTTGTCTCGGTTTCTATCATTAGCCAGAGAATTGATTTGGTTATTTATGGGGCATTGAGGAGAGTACATTATGGCTAGAAAAAGGACCTTTCCTTACAGATTTTAAAAAATAAAATTCTAAGTCCCAGCAGAACCATTTAGAAGGAGGAGGGCCTCAGAAGTCAGCCATCTAGCACACACCTCTCATCTCACAGGCGGGAAAAATGTGGCCTCCGGAACCTCAGAGACCCAGGCCAGGCCTCCCGGCTCAGCCGATAATGGGCTTTTCCCGCCACGGGTATTTTTATGTGTGCCCATCGAGGCAAGGCGTGCCCTGTAACTCAATCGGAAAACGATTCAAGTGAGTTTTGTCCGAACAGTAAAATAAAATGACCCGTTTTCACTCCCTTTACACTTCTGAAGTCTGCAGCATTGCCATTTGTTTATCGTATGATTGACAGCTGGAGGCTAAAAACATTTCTGTCATTGCAAAGCCACGCGTACTGGGCCAGAGAGCCCGTGTCCACATGTGTGCGCAGGCTCTGCTGGCAGCACAGGTCGCCATGGTGGCTGCTGGGCTCTGCGCACTGTTGCCAACACGGATGGTGTTTCCTGTTTGTTTCTTTTTATTCTACTTTAGTTCCTTCCATCCCAGGTGAGTGATTCTCAGAATCACTGAACGTATAATTGAAACACTTTATAACCCCAAAGAGCAACAGGTAGGGAAGTGACTATATCAGCGTGTTATGCAGCACTCGCTGCAAGCAGCTGGAATGCGTTTTCCTTTCAAGGCAGGTTTGGGCAGGCAGTAAGGGAGCTCCTGATCAAACAACCCGTTAGTGTCAACCATTCCAACAATCTGAATATAGGAGATGAACACGATGAGATAGTCTTTAAAAGAAGTATGTTTTTATTGATTTTTTAGAGAGAGAGAGAGAGGAAAGGAGAGGGAACGAGAGAGAGAGAAACAGCAATAATGAGAGAGACTCCTTGATCGGCTGCCTCCTGCATGCTCCTCATGGGGGATCGAGCTCACAACTGGGCATGTGCCCTGAACAGGAATCGAACCGTGACCTCCTGGTTCATAGGTGGACACTCAAGCACTGAGCCACACCGACCTAACTGACACCATTTTTAATGACATACTTCAGTGAAGGTTTTCTGTGGGGCAGGATTCGTTGGAAATAAAAGATGAACTATGTTTGTGAAAACCTGATTGAAGCTTCTTCACATACGTGAGATGACATATAAAACAATAACTGAGTTTAGCCCCAAATACGTCTAGCAATAACAACAAAGAGGCCGGCTGGGGGAGGAAGTGCCATTTAACTGGAAGCGATGGACTGAAGAATTTCTGAGCAAAAACAAACTGGTGGTTTTGAGTCTTAGTCCTAAAAGGTTCCAGCTAAAATGGAAAGCTTTCTGCCTGCAGGTTCTAGTTAGAAGCAGAGTATGTGGCATCTGTAGGAAGTGTGTGCTAGTACTTTCTCTTTTGATAGGAACCTTTAAAAAAAAAAAACAAAAAAAAGACATGATACAAAAACATAAAAAACGAGTGCCTGTTTTGTCGTTTTGAAGAATATGAGGACAGAACTGTGGCCTTTAGACGTTAGGATGTGACCTTGACCCCCGATTGCCCCGAAAGCCATCCTGCTGCTCGCCCCGAGGCTGCCTGCCATTGTCGCTAGTCCATCTGAAGTCACACCTCCGCATGTGACAGCATCACCGACGCTCCCCCGCTTGGCCCCTCGGGTCCTCGCACCGCACGTCAGTGGCTCCCCGTCCTGTCTCCGCAGTGCTGAGCCCCAAGGTGCTGGGCATCGCCGTGGCGCGCTACGACTTCTGCGCGAGAGACATGCGCGAGCTGTCCCTGCTGAAGGGGGACGTGGTGAAGATCTACACCAAGATGAGCGGCAACGGCTGGTGGCGAGGAGAAGCCAACGGCAAGGTGAGCTCGCCCGCTCATGTGCTCTGCCCGTGAACGAAGGTCATGGCTGCTGTAGACCATCTCGAGCTGCTGGGGAGCAGCCCTCCAACCGGCAGCCCTCATCTCCCCAGACTCTGGCTCCAGGCCCTGCTGGTGTTTCTTACCCACAGTGGGCCCGCAAGGAGCATGCACCGAGGGAATGTGGTGGGGGCATAAGCCAAGGTCACCTGCACAAGGGTGTGGCTTCTCATTGGGAAGAGGGTTGAGCATTTCAGCATTAGTCCCTTGGCCTCAGAGCAGAAACCTGATGTGCAGACACACTGTCTCTCTGGGCTGCTAATCTCAGTTGGGAGGAAAGGGACCTAGGACCTCTGTCTTCTTACCCCGCTGATTCTGTGACAGAAAGAGGAATCATTCCATGCTAGAGCCACCCTTCCTTTGCATATTCATTTGTGTGCCAGCCAATGGGAACGCTGTCCCGCTCCAGGAGCCCATACTCCCGCCTTACTCACCTGCACTGGGTCTGTCACTCCAGCTCAATGGGGTGTTGGGGAACCCACATGCTGGATGGACCCCTCGAGGGGCAGGTGTGAAGTCACGTGGCTCAGTGGTTGCTTCTCTCCTGTAGGTGGGCTGGTTCCCGTCCACGTACGTGGAGATGGATGAGTAGGTGCCAGACCAGCAACGTCAGGCTGGACACTTCGAGACAGGACAGACGAAGCCTTCACAGCACTGCGAGTGAACCGATGTGTTTGAAAAGCTGCATTTCCAGCTATTTCACGCCCTCCCTCCTGAGTCTTAATCCTGAGGTCTGAAAAGGCCGGTGCTGACGAACAGCTGGGCAAAGGACAGCGACCAGTGGGTCATCGCCGAGGGCCAGGGCAAAGCCCGAGCTTGCTTTTCTCCCCCAGAGAGCCCGGCAAACACATGGTTCATCTTTCTACTTCCTTCATCCAGTCCGACCCCATGATGCCGCCAAAAGAAAACGCTTCCCGCTGGTTTCTTCTCACGTGCCATTCGCCAGAATCTTTCATGGTCCAAAGTTCTATGTTGCCCTTCCCAGCACAGAGCCCATGAGAGCTCTGCTGTCCGGCAGCTGATGGAGGGTCCAGTATGAGTCCTCGTCTTAAAGGGCCTCGCAGGGGGCTCGGGGCGAGCACTCTTATTCAGCTCCTCCTCTGTTGCTCTGGTCACAGTGGTGAGTCACTGTATACAGAGAAAGAAAGCACATAAAAGCAAGCATCTCCCTGTGAGACCCTCCGCCCCAGTGACCTCCTAGGGTTGTTGTGGAGATGTGGTCTCTTGCTTGGTAAAGCCACCTAGGCTGGTAGGGGACAGGCAGTCGTAAGGGACCTGAGTGAGGACGTATTGTTTACAGAAGCAGATTAAGGGCTATCAAGTCATTTGACAGGAACAACAACTATAACACGGGCCTTTTTTTCCTCCTCTACCCCCCCTTTTCCCCCCCTCCCCCCAAAAAAGACCTAGGTAGGACAGTCGCCAATTTCCCTCCTTCCCTGGAGCATTGACAGCAGCACAAGCACAAACCAGGCTGTGTAGGGTTTTGGAAGGAAAGCACAGCGGGGTCCTGCCTGCATTTCTGGGACCGGAGGGTCACTAGGCATTTCCGGGCTTCCTTAGCGTGGCCCCCAGTTTCTTACTGAGGGTCCCCCCCCACCCCATCAGCAGCCCCTTTTTGGGGGGTGTGACCCAGCGGGAAGAGCAGTTTCTGCAGCGGATTGATTTGACCAAACCTTTGCTTTTCTGGGACACGTTCCCTCTGCGATGCACAGGGGCCCGGCCAGGACGCCCGCTGAAGACACTAACGGCCCTCTCCCGACGGACCGGTCTCTCTGCAGCACGAAGGGACGTCCACGCGAGACCAGGGAGCGTACTGGGTTTGAAGCAAACCCAACCTGAGACGCATTAGCTCCGTGGTCGGCAAACTGCGGCTCGCGAGCCACAGGCGGCTCTTTGGCCCCTGGAGTGCGGCTCTTCCACAAAATACCATGGCCTGGGCGAGTCTATTTTGAAGAAGTGGCGTTAGGAGAAGTTTAAGTTTAAAAAAGTTGGCTCTCCAAAGAAATTTCAATCGTTGTACTGTTGATATTTGGCTCTGTGGACTAATGAGTTTGCCGACCACTGTCTTAGCTTAAGAAGCCAGGCTGGACGAGCTCAGTTGGAGGTTGTGGGTCATGTCTGACGTGAGGGAGGTGCCACCTGCTTGCTCCCCACCCCTCCTGAGTTCCAGAACCTAATGTTCAGTGACCGCCTCCCCCTGTAGCGACCCCCGGGGCTAGGCCTTCTCAGATAGGATAGATCGGGACCTTTACCTCAGAATTATGTAAACTGTGATTGTGTTTTTAGAGAAATTACTATTTGCGAAAACCAGTTCAAGTTGTGTGTGCGTGTGCGCGCGCGTGTGTATGTATGTGTCAGTGATCATGGAAACTAATTTTATGAGATGTCTGTACAGTAGAGGTGTACCCTCACGGTGTGTCCCCATCTTCCCTGCAGCTGTGAGTCAGAGAAGGTGTCACCTGTCGCTGTGACCACAGAAGCAGCAGCGTCACACATGCTGACATGCTCCTGGGCGGGGGTAGGAGCGGGTGTGTTTCCTGTGTTGTTACTTCAGCCACTCGACGGCCTTCCTCACCTGGGATGGTGGTCTTTCTATTGCATTTCACGGATCTGGGGGCGGTTCCTCGCAGAGGCGGCCGGAGCCCTTTTTCATGTTGTCACCCAGGCATCTTTGTCTCCGTGTGACCTCCGTATGGACACGGATTTGTTCAATGCCGCGGGTCTGTGTAGATTTCTAATGCCAAAGACAGAAGTCAGTGTTTTCCACGTACTTTGTCTTGCCTGTATGCGGCCTTGTGTAACGGTGGGTTAAAGTGCTATCTCATTTTGTAGTATTTTGTAAATATGTCAATACAATAAATAGTTACTACATGCAATAAATGGGTGTCTCGAGAGCTGAAGAGTCTTTCTGCTGAATGATTCTCTAATTCCAACATACAACAGCCCCACTTCTCCATGGGGGGATACATCTCAAGACCCCCAGCCCCAATATGTATTACCATTTCTTCCATACATACATTCCTATGATAAAGTTTAATGTGTGAATTAGGCACAGCAAGAGAAGGGCACTAACAATTAATAGTAAAACGGGACAATTAAAATGATATACCAAGGTAAACGTGACGTGACCGCAGCCTCATTGTGTGAAATCAGGGCGACTTGAACACCAGCTTTGTGATACTGTGGCAGGTGGTCTGGTCACCCCGGTGGCCGCTGGGAGATGGAGTGTTGACCGTGGGTGACACTGGGCAAAGGTCAGACAAGCAGAGCAGTGTGGGGTTCCCTCATGCTACACGGAATGGCGTGCACCCTAAAACCTATGAATTGATGACTTCTAGGCTTTTCCATCTATTTGCATACCTTGGGTGACTATGGGTGACTGCTGCCATGGAAAGCCGGGGGCTGTGGAATGCCAGCCTCATCGTGAACATGGAGTAGAAGCCCTGATTTTGACCAGGGAGCTCCTGGTTTGGGGCTGTCCCATTGCACTCTCCCTGTGTTTGTCCAGACTCCCTCTCTGTAAAGGTGCAGCCATATTGGATTAGGGTCCCATCCTTCTGCAGTATGATGGCATCTTAATGAGATCCACTTGCCACAACCCTATTTCCAAACACAATCACATTTTGAGGGACTGGCGGTAAGGATTTCAACTTTTGAATTTTAGGGGGACACACAACCTCTAACAGCTCTCTCCCTTATACTCTCAGATTATGAGAGAGCTTTTATAAAACACAACAGCTTCAGCAGAGTGGCTCAGTGGTTGAGCATTGCACCATGCACCAGAAGGTCACCGGTTTGATTCTCATGGCGTGTTCAGGCTGCGAGCTCAATCCCCATCAGGGGCTGTGCAGAAGGCAGCTGATTGATGCTTCTCTCTCATCATCGATGTTTCTATCTCTCCTCCCTCCTTCTTCCTTCATTTTCTGAAATCAATAAAAATATATCTAAACAAGCAAAAGCCCACCAAGGCCAGCAGAGTTGGGGCGCAGCGTGGGAAGAGAGATGCTTGCAAGGGAGAGGCTGAGCCACAGGTCTCCACAGACGTGCCCCGGGGTCTGTCCGCCTCGGGTGTGGGTCAAGGTCAGACTTCGGTAGAAAGGAAAGGAGTTGCCAACTGAAGCACTGCTCTTCTCCGCTGCATTTCTCAGCCCCCCCCGGGCTGTCAGCCCCATGTGAACTCCCCCCACCCCCTGCCCCCAGGCTTTTCTCACTGTGGGTGTCGGGATCACACATCTTCTCACCCGGAGAGCGAAGTGCTTAACCACCTTCCTGGGATGAGCTCATTAGGAACGAGCAACCTACTTACATGAATTAATGAAACGCTCCTGGGTTCTGTGCATCATACGGCGGAGGGAGGAGACTCGGGAAGAGGAGCGGTGCCCTTAGCATTTGTCACACTTGCTAGTGAGGTGTTCTTGCCTGGGTGGTTTCCATTTGTGGTGTGGGGATGCCACGAGTCTACCTTAGTTCAAGAGAAGTGGTTTTCTTGACCTTTATTCAGCCTGTCTTGTCTACGCATGTGACTCGGGTCATTTTGCATTTTTTCTATTGCAATAGGATAATTGGACATAATCCTATTTTTAAGTCTTACCACAAAGATGACACTGGGTAGACATGTTTGTGTGTGTGTGTGTGTGTGTGTGTGTGTGTGTTTGTGGGGGGGGGGTTATATGAAGGCAAGTGGAGGATCCACCCTAAATTAACAACCCCGGGTGCCAAGTTCAAAGCCATTGAACAGAAAGGCCCAAGCAAACATCTGATGTAACTCTCCCGGGACTTCTCAGCACAACCCCAAAGACAATTAAAATGGTGCAAGCAGCCAAACTTAAACTTGTAATCACATAGCAAGTTATTTTTAAGACAATTAGCAGCTTCAAAGTCCTTGCGATGCTAAAGCTCTTACGTTTTTTTCCCCGGGACCATTTTGCAGCACAGCCAGTGGGCCTGTGGAAAGAGCCCAGAAGTTGGAATAAGTCAGAGCAGATGCCGGTCTTGGCTGCTTCCATTTAGAAGCCAGGAGACTCTGAGGGGCCCCTCTGGTCTCCCCGAAGCTCAGTTTCCTCATAGGGAGGACGAAGGCATCAAAGTCCATCCCTTCTGGGCCTACTTCCGTTTGTCCTATTCTCTCGATCTGCATCAAGACACTAGTTGGCTAAGTATGTAGCTGGCAGATTGAGTTTGTAGACAGCACAGATAGAGAACTGAGGCTCAAGAAAAATTGGGGTGCACCCGTCTCTCCTTAACGTCTCCCCTCCCTCTGCCTGACTCCCAAGTCAGCTCATTGCACCTGGGCGAGAGCCCCGCCTGGCACCCCTGCCCCCAGGTTTGCTCCCGGCCACATTGTGATCCTGTCATTCCCCAGAATTCTGCAACAGCTTCTGTTGGTTCAGTGCGTGGATGGAGGGCTGACCCACAGGCTCGGGTGCTGGAGACACGTGGTGGACATGGCAGTTTCCTGCCCTGACAGAGCCTGCTTCACAGAGGGAGACAGGCAATATGTGATGCACATGGCAGGATACACGCAGGAAGTGAGAAGTGCACTGAGGGAAGTGAGAGCGAAGGAAGGAGACAGCGAGAGGACGGTGCTAGTTTAGACACCGTAGCCATGGCAGGCCTCTGTGGGGACTATTTGCACAGGGACAGGGGGAAGGGTGGGAAGCAATCATGTAACTAGTCATGTGACTAGTCACAAGACCTGCTGGTGGGGGGGAAGGGCTTGTGCAGAATCCCAGGGTGGGTGAGCTTGGCTTGGCTCTTTTGAGCATCAGCATGTGGGCCTGTGTTTGCAGAACAGAGCGAACAAGGCAACGGCTGGCAGCTGAGGAGGGAGAGAGCTAATTTTGGGATCAGAGCATGTAGGTCCTTGCAGGTAATGGCAAGGACCTTAGGTTTTATTTTTAGAAAAAACACTGGAGAGTTTTGAGCAGGGAAGTGACATCTCCAGACTGGCGTTTCCAAAGACTCATGTTGGCTTGTTGGTGGAGAGTCCCTGACGGAGGAGGAGACGGAGGCAGAGAAACTGGAAACGCACGGTGCGTGGTGCAGGCGAGGCGTGGAGGCGGCCCGCACTGCGATGCCATCACGGGGAGGGGTGGAAAGCACTGGGGTTCGGGGTGCATTCTGAAGTAGCTTGGCCTTGCTTATGGCTTGGGCTCACGTGCCTGCTCACCTTCCTGCTGGACCACAAGAGGGAGACACTGAGCATCATCTGTGCGGGAGGGAGGGATGGAGGACTGAGGCTCCTCTGTGATGTGTGACACCCTCGCTGCGAGACCAGAAAGCCAGGTGCGTGGCCACCATCTCGGGTGAGAAAAAAGGCGGGCTCGGCCCTCGGCACTGTCCGCAGGCTGCTTGGTGCTTCTGTTTTGTTTGTTTATTTGTTCATCCTCACCCGAGGATATTTCCCATTGATTTTTATTTTTAAAATATATTTTATTGATTTTTCACAGAGAGGAAGGGAGAGGGAGAGAGAGTTAGAAACATTGATGAGGATGAGAGAGAAACATCGATCAGCTGCCTCCTGCACCCCCCCATCCCCCCGTCCACTGGAGATGTGCCCTTGACCGGAATCGAACCTGGACCCTCTATCCACTGAGCAACACTGTCCAGGGCTGCTTCATGGTTCTTGCTATCTCTGTGTTTGTGTGTTTGTTTGTTTGTTTGTGTTTTCCCCTGTAATTTTCCATTCCTTTTGAGCTTTAGCTTTTTGGACCAGCGCGATGCTGAGCTCCTCGGACACAGTCATTCACCGGGACAAGCGGCGGCGGCAGCCCTGGGTCTCTGGGGACCCGGCGAGAATTCGGCCGGGCGCTGTCCGGAGCGGCTCCTCTGGGTGGCATGACGGCCCATTATGTCCGCGTAATGACGGCGACATGGTCATCGGCCGGGCAATTACACAGCGCTCCCGTTTTACGGCCTCTCGTAATGTCCCCCGTAACCCGCGGAGTAAATATTATCGCTGCTCGTTTACAGACGGAGAAGCCGAGGTTCAGGGGGGTTAACGATGCATTAAAGGACGCCCAGCTGCTCCGGCCGGCCCTTCCGCCTCGTGGCTCATCCTGCTCCCACCTCCCAGTGGTTTCCAGGGTCTTCCCTCCCCGGCCTGGGGTCTGGGAGACGTCCCCAGGGCCTGGGTGCTAGCCCCGTGGAGCTCACCCCCTCCCCGAGGCTGTCAGGCCCCCGTTTTCTTTTCTGTTCTACATGGACAGGATCCCTGCTCTGTGGCCTTGAACGAGCTGTGTCTAGGGCCCCACTGCCAAGGCCACGAGGCACCCCTCTCCACCGCGGGCGTGGGAATGACACCTCTACCCGTCCCCCGTGTAGTCCTCGGGGATTCTCGGCTCTCTGTTCCAACGATGCCAGCCTGACATTCCCTCTCCCAGGCAGCTGGCCGCAGGCACTCGGCCACGTCCAGAGAGCCAAGCGCCGAGCCGGTGGGTCTTCGCAGGAGGCGTGTCCGGCTGACACAGAGCCAGATGTGGTGCAGCTGGGACCGAGGTCCCGTCCATTCCCGCCCACCGTCCGCCCACCTCCGGAACATCCAGAGAAAAGGCCGGTTTCCCTTTTAACGCGATGAACTGATTGCACATCACACTTCCCCTGAGCAGGTTTGTATTTGCTGTCACTGTAACTAGGCCACACCAGCATCCAGGGAAGCCACAGGTGCTGGGGACAGAGGTTGGGTCTCAGAGACTGTCATGTGCTTGGTGGCCACCAGGTGTCAGCAAACCTGGCTCCAGGAGGCAGGTGCACCCAGGTGGCTGGGCTAGGAAAATGCCATTGATGAGTTCATTAGCAGATTCAAACCCTTCCAGCGAGCTTGTTAGAGGAGGGCTGGGGGAGGCTGTGAGGGGTGCCATCCTGTTAGCCTGCTGATGGAGGTGCCGGGCACTGGGGGTTGCAAATCAGATTAAGATGAGCCAATATTGATCGTCCATGCGGGTGCGATTAAGTCCTGAATAATTAAAGGCCGCCGTGTTTCCCAGCTCTGGCTCCATCCAGTGTGCGTGTGTTACCATCAGCAACGGGCGCTACACTGACAGAATCCCCAGAGGGACCGTGACGGAGAGAAGAAACAGGGTCGGGTAGGGAGGCCGTCTCCTCTGGGAAAACCCGAGGAGATCAAGGAATGGGTCTCGGCCCCGAGCCTGTAATTGTGACTCACGTCCTCACTAGAAATACGTTGCATTAGAGAAAGCCGTGTGTCTGAATGTGAGCACCCAGCTAATGCAGATTTGCTTACTCAACGCTGGATCTGAAGGATCAGTCGTCATTAGCAGCGAATCTGACCCTCCACCCTTACTGTTCTCTTGGTCTCCTGATGGCTTTCTTGGGATGGGACAGAAGCAAGCATCTGTAGGTGACTTTGTCCTTGTGTGGACATCACAGAACATACCTACCCAACCTACAAGGTATAGCCTGCCACTCCCAGGCCCTAGGCAGACAGATGTTCCAACAAAACCTTATTTGCAACAACAGGCAACAAGCTGGGTTTTGGCCCATGGGTCACATGTGGAAACCCCTTTCACATCCCGCGTGGTTCAGGGTTTCGGTTCAGGGTTCAGGTTCTGGAGAAGGCCGCACACAAATGAAAAGAGACTAGAAAAGCACTAACTTGGGAAATGGGGGCCAGGCGGAAGCCCAAGAGAGGACTGCTCCTCGCTCTGGCTTCTCCATCCCTTTTATTAAGATTATAGGATACACCCATGTCCCTCAGGCAGGAAATTCCAATATTGACCAATCCTAAGACTAACAGGTGGAGGCTGCTTCAACTACCAATGTCTCAACCAAGCAATGAGTGATTGGCCCTGACCTTTCAGAGCAATTAAGGTAGACCAGCCTCCCAGATTCCCCGTCCACACCTCTCTGCTAGTGAAAGCAGGATGGCGTCCGGCAGTCGCAGCTGGCTTGCACCCCTCCCTGCCTATCTTTGTCCACGAAATCTTTCTCCAAAGAGGAGTTGGTACTGTTGATGATTTTCCTACTAAATCTCGTGATGTTCAAGTTTGCCCGCCCTGAGTTTGCATCCCCCAGGCAAATCTAATTGGAATTTGGGATGTTTCTCAAGCTACAAGTCACAGGGCACCTCTTGGTTTGTTGCCAGGGGGGCCTGTCGCTCAGCTACGTGGAATTCCATGAGCGGTGTGTCCTCAGAAGCCAATCTTATTTCTCCCCCAATTCCGGAGCGGCAGCTCCGTCTGTATCCCTTCTCAACCCCCTTTTACAGGAGAGCGATCCAAGGTAAGTGACGCTGGCCAGCGGGACAGCGGAGATTGGAGGGCCACTGACCTGGGCTGATTCTAGCTCTCTCAGTGCACAGTGTGGGCAGGGAAGAAGTGGGAAGTGGTTTCAGCTCCGTGTCAGGACCACTGGGACACCGTGTGGCAATGTGGGTGTGGTGGAGAATGATCAGGATTCGGGGGCGACACAAACAACCCAAAACGGAACTCGAAGCCCAAGGTCGCTGCCCAACAACACTCTTCATGTGAGCAGCGAGCATGACCTTGTGGGGCAGGGAGAGGCGCTGATTTAGTCCCGGTGTGGAAGCTGAGTCTGTGTGGCTGAGTCTCCACGCCTCATTAAGCCCACGGTCGTGAGCAGTGTCTGCCTCTCAGCCGAGCGATGAGGGGGATGTGGCCAGAAATAGCCCTCCGACATCTGTGAGTGGCACCTGGCCCTGCCAGGCTTTGCAGGAAGACTCAGGGAAAGGTCGGCGCCGAGGTCCCTCGTTGGCACGACAGCTGTCTGACGCCTCGGAGGCCCTCCTGCAGCCGATGGCTTGCCTACGACATCCTTCTGTCCCCAAACCCCACCCCTGTGGGGGGCAACCACACCCTCTTCTCTGTAACTCTTGCTCTCATCATGGCCCATCCATTTATGCCTCATACTCAGTCTCTATTTTTTATTTTTTTAAAATATATTTTATTGATTTTTTACAGAGAGGAAGGGAGAGGGATAGAGAGCCAGAAACATCGTTGAGAGAGAAACATCGACCAGCCGCCTCCTGCATACCCCCTACCAGGGATGTGCCCGCAACCAATGTACATGCCCTTGACCGGAATCGAACCCGGGACCCTTCAGTCCTCAGACCGACGCTCTACCACTGAGCCAAACCAGTTTCAGCTCTCTTTATTTTTTAAAATATAGTTTTATTGATATCAGAGAGGAAGGGAGAGGGAGAGAGAAACATCAATGATGAGAATCATTGATCAGCTCCATCCTTCACGCCCCCTACTGGGGATCGATCCCAAAACCCAGACATGTGCTCTTGATCAGAATCGAACCCAGGACCCTTCAGTCCACAGTCTGAGGCTCTATCCACTGAGCCCAGCCGGCTAGGGCTGGTCCTCGGGCTCTTTTGATACAACAATGAATGTGAATCTTTCCACCGAGCACAGGGCCTGGCTCTTGGCAGTCTACAAACATTTGAAAAGGGAAAGAAAGCTTCTCAGGACAACTCTCTTGCCCCATCCTTGTTCTGTGTATACTCTCTCCGGGCAACACATGGGGGTAGACGTCGCCCCATCTTTCCCTCTGCCCACTTGGTCTGTGCCGTTGGTCCTCGGTGGGACGCCTGTCTCTGCAGAGAGTGTGCCATGTGCCAGACAGCGGGCATCAGCCCTCACCATCTTCTCAACCCGCTCTACACCCGACCGCTGTCTGAATTCTCCACGGCCACCTTCTTGGACGCTGGGGTCACTGGGGAAATGACAGTGTCCAGCTCACAGGCCTCGGAAGCTTTAAATGAGATGAGACGTGGGCGGTGCCCGGCACAGTCTGAGCTCCATGGATTGTCAGCTCCTCCTGCTCCGCGGGAGAGATGATGATGTTCGCAAACGAGGGTCTGTTCGCCTTTTGGAGGTTTCATGCGGGAGCATTGTTTATGCAGCACCCACTCCTGTCAATGGAGCCGGGAAAGCCCACCACAGACCTGTTCCAGGGGAGCCACGACTAGACGGACCGTGGGCCAGAGAGACCTCAAGGAAGACGGGGAGAGGGAGAACAGCAGGCCTCCCTGCGGACAGGAGAGAGAAAGATGCTGTTTGCACCATTCTCACCGCCAAGCGTGGTCATGACCAGCTAAGAGGGGGTGGGTCACATGACCTTCCAGAGGCACCGGTGGGGGAACAGAGATCTGAGGTGGCCAAGCAGCTGATGGGTAGTAATTTGTTGTGAGCCCAGCAAAGCGCCCTCCTGAGAACAGACGCCCCCTCCCCCCCAGAAAAGGGTCCCCCCCAGCTTTGTGGGAAAGCTGGCAAAGGCGGACAGGGACGTGACCTCCAGGCACCTCTGCAGGAGACAGGCTTCCGCCTGCGATGACCCCCAGGTGTAGTTCACGGCACGAGGCGGGCTGTGGAGAGAAGATGCTGACAAGGGTAAGACATGCCGCCACATGGAGGCCGCCTGACACCTACCGTTCAAATGGCAATGAAAACCATGACCAATGGAGAAAATGGAATCCTCCCCTTCTTCCTCTCCCCAGCAAGACCCGGGCCGAGGGTGCGGCCAGCAACGCTGGAAGTGATGGAGACCACCCAGCGCAAGACAGAGCCCAGCCCCCACCCCTCCTGCTCCCCATTGTCCTCATTAAAGAATTCACAGTCCTCAGCCTCCTCCAACGCATGCAGGAGGCCAGGTGGGGAGAAGGGCAGTAAAAGCACACAAGGCCTTTTTGATCAGGAATGAGAGAAAAATCTCACATGCCACACACACACACACACACATACACATGCATGCACACACCTATTGGACACACGCACATATGCACATGCACACACTCACATACACACACCTAATGGGCACACACACATGTGCGTGTGCACACAGACCTAATGTACACACCTACTGGACAGACACGCACACATGCATGTGCATACACTCACACACCTAATGGATACATACATGAAAAGTCTGTGCATTAACTGTGGTTGTTTCTCAGCAGGGGCATCTTGGGAGACTTTAACTTTCTACCTTTTAGTCCTTCAGTATTTTCTTTTTTCCCCCCTCCCGGGATATATATATGTATGAGGCCACTTAAATATATTTTTATTGATTTCAGAGAGGAAAGGAGAGGGGGAGAGATAGAAACATCAATGAGGAGAGAGCATCACTGATTGGCTGCCTCCTGCATGCCCCCTACTGGGGACGGAGTCCGCAACCGGGCATGTGCCCTGACCGGGAATTGAACTGTGACCTCCTGGTTCATGGGCCAGTGCTCAGCCACTGAGCCAGTTTCAACCTCTGTTGTTGTGTAATCACAAAGAATAACTAACGTCTCACACGTCCGAGGGACCCAAGCCATCGCCATGACTGCGATGAGCCTGCAGGATGCACTGTGTTCCCAGGCTAAGTGTATCGGCTCGAAGGTAATCTATGCGGTTCGAAGACATGGTGATTTATGGACTAATTAATGGCGCACAACAAAAATACTTAGAGAGACCGGCGCTGCCCCCAACCCAAAAAGCCTCCCAACGACAGGGAGATGGGTTTTGCACGTTAGCAAATTAAATTCCATATATATTTATGAGGCCATTCGAAACGCGGAGTCCTTTCCCTCACGTCCCGCGTAAGCAGAAATGTCCATGTATCAAAACCTAATTGTGCCAGGCCCCACGGCTTGGGGAATAAATTAAGTCTTAAGCTACCGAAGACATCGGACATTAATTTCCAGGCTTATTATAGCTCTGATGAGACGGGTGTTAATAAACGCAGCAGGGAGAAAAAGAAGGCCCACCGGACAAGGAAGACACACCTATTGGTGTTCCTCGGCCAGCTGTTGTGTGTTTTTTTTTTTTAAATAATCCTTTATTGATATTTTACAGAGAGGAATAGAGAGTTAGAAATATTTTTTACACAGAGGGATAGAGGGCCAGAAACATTGATGAGAGAGAGACATCGATCAGCTAACTCATGCACACCCCCTACTGGAGATGTGCCTTGATTACAAATCAAGGTACATGCCCTTGACCGGGATCGAACTTGGGACCCTTCAGTCCACAGGTCGACGCTCTATCATTGAGCCACACCGGTTCTGGCAGGTGTTGATTGTTGATAATTCATTTAGGGCGGCAGAGGGATGTCCACACGGAGGTGTCATTGCCGGCGCAGCTTGTTAACAAGCCCGAACAGGGTGCCGAGTATTTCAGAGGTTTGGAGGGGTTCGTGTCTTGTTTCTGAGGTGGGGAGGGAGTGGGAAGGATTTCATGGGATCCAGTAAAACAGTCAACGTTCACCCCACAAACCTCTCCTGGGCACTTTGTCAGATAAAATGGTGCTGTAGGCTGTGGGTGGAATTGGATGGGCCTTCAGAGGAGGGAGCCCGTATCGGGGCTGGCCTTTGAGATGTCGGTCAGACTGAAAAATACGAACGAGTGGTTAGGACATGGTAGCAGGAAGGCGAGGACTTGCAGGATACGGACAAGGACACAGGACGGGCCATGTGGGGCAGGCAGTGGAGAGCGTAAGTCACCTGATCATTTGGCAAAACAAGTTGGTGAGGGAACGTAATGGTCATAACAAGGGAGAGATCGCAGGGGCCAGGTGGTGGACGGACCAAAACGTGTGCTCCTCTGTGACAGACAGCGCCATGACGGACTGACTTCCACTGAGCACCTCCAGGTGGTGGCCCTGTGCATGGATGTGCTCCTCATTCTCCAGATTGCAGTGTTCGGGGGACAACGTCACAATGCAAGAGTAAACTTCAGTACAAGATGAAAACCGCTTGGTAATAAAATAAATGCAGGATCTATGCAGATACATGACCGGGGCAGCTACTGTAGTGATGGGGGGGGGGGGGAGGGGTGGTTCAGAAAAGGTTTATTGGACAGACGACCTGAACTCAGATGTAACTCCTGAACTCCTGATGTAAGCAAGCTTATGGGAAAGAAAGTCACCCTGGGCTTGGGAAAACCGGAATTATACCAGGAAGGCTGGGGCTTCCATTGCACTCATCAAGTAGTCCCTTCATGTTGAGTTTTCCACCCGACTACTTTTGCTGAGAACATCTGTGACGGGCTGGCGCGTGTTTTCCCCTGTTTGTCATTAAGCATCAGACGCTCTCTCAGAGCCCGTGATAGATCTCAGTTCAGCATCCACGAAGAGATGTCAGGTACACCTGCATCTCGAACAGCGTCACTCTGAATGGAAAACGGGCCGCTTTCTCGCTAACAGAGCGAAGAGTGACAGTTCTCCGGCGGGTGGCATCGATAACACCGTCCATGGCCGGATATGTCTCCTCTTCCTAGGTAGGTTTACGGCTCCATTAGGACTGAGAAATCATTTTTTCCCCCTGGGAGTAAATAAGAAATTCGGCAGCAACAATAACGTGTTTAAGTTGGCCTCTTAATATGTGACTACCTGCCACCTACCGACTCTAGTTCCATTAATTATTTATTCTAAAATTCAAGTGATTTGCATGATCCGTATTCATGCGCTACTATTCACAAGATTTCCCTTCAGCAGAATGTCTTGGGGGTGAAAGAAAGAGGATTGTACCTTTTTTATTTCATAGAGTTTTAAAGAGACTTGCACTTAAACTAATTGAACATTTCCATTGGCCTGGCTCATGCATTGTACATATGGCCTATTGGTAGGCTGGCACGCTTTTGCCGTGTCCTCATGTGCTGTTGTGTGTGTGTGTGTGTGTGTGTGTGTGTGCGCGCGCGTGTGATCCTGGTGTCTTTTTTCTCCTGAGGACAGGCCACAGGGAGTCTCCTGGGCCTGCAAACACCTCATCACGCTTGATTCCATTCAGGTTCATCTAAACTCGCCACCGTGCGGCCGTTCCT
Source organism: Pipistrellus kuhlii (assembly GCF_014108245.1). Taxonomy (NCBI): domain Eukaryota; kingdom Metazoa; phylum Chordata; class Mammalia; order Chiroptera; family Vespertilionidae; genus Pipistrellus; species Pipistrellus kuhlii. The sequence goes on from NW_023425523.1 coordinate 5,699,055, forward strand.
AATCAGTAGCTCCTGGCGTGATGCCTCAATCGTGACGGTAACTGTTACGAACTATCTGAGCTGCTGTCTGCAACACGCAGCCCCAGGAAGCTCTGTGCAGCCTGCGCCTCGGACCTCGGGCTTTTAATCCTGAGTGTAATGCCTCGTCCCCCAATGCCCATCCTATCGGCCGACCCAAAGCGGGGCAGGTGTGCGACTTCTGGAAGCCTCTCGCTTCTAGGGGACAGAGTGGCCTGGGGTTTGGGGTCTCCTAAGGGAACACATTTCCCCCCTGAATTTACCATCTCTCTCTTTAAAAAAAATAGGGAGGGTATGTACGGGAGGGGGGGCATTGGTATATGTACAAAAATAATAACTTAATAAAAAAATATTCAGATTTCAGAGAGGAAGGGAGAGGGAGAGAGTGATAGAAACATCAGTGATGAGAGAATCATGGACCTGCTGCCTCCTACAGGTAGAGGATGGAGCCTGCAACCTGGTGCCTTTGACTTGACTGGAACTCCGGACCCTTCACTCCGCAGGCCGATACTCTCCACTGAGCAAACTTGCTAGGGTGAGTTTACCATCTCTCTTTAAAAAAACACATTCATATTGATTTCAGAGAGGAAGGGAGAGGGAGAGAGTGATAGAAACATCATTGATGAGAGAATCATGGACCTGCTGCCTCCTACAGGTAGGGGATAGAACTTGCAACCTGGGCATGTGCCTTTGGCTTGACTCGAACTCGGGACCCTTCACTCCGCAGGCTGATGCTCTATCCACTGAGCCAACTGGCTAGGGTGAGTTTACCACCTCCATTTCCCTTTTCGGGGGCACAGAAGCCCTTCCCCGCCTTGGGGAGGAGACCCCCGGCCGGTATGCTTGTGGAGGCGATGCCAGGAGGGCCCCCGCCCTCCTCTGCTGCCGCCATCCATCCCAGCTCATTTAGGCCGATCCAACCCGGCCCTGAGCCATTTCCATGTTCCTGCTCCGCCCTAGGCATCACTCTGCACAGGCCAGGGTGTAGGCTGCCCACTGGGCCTGGGTAGTTAGCGACGGGCGCCCTTCTCCTGGGTGCATCCTGTGTGCCAAGCTCCGACCCCCAACTTCCAACAGCTCACGCTCTGCCTGCACCTGGGCCTCTCCCCACGGGGCTCTCCCCACGGGCTCCGCAGGTCATTTCTGATCCCAGATCCCGTGCATTGCCTCCCCCCCTTCCCCCAGCCCGTCTGGTGGGTTAGAGACAGCAGGAGCGAGGCCACAGGGCCCGTGGGCCGCGGGCAGTGAGAGAACGGGCTGGGCTTGAGGCGTGGGGAGGGTCTTTGCTTCTCCGCGTGGGAGCCGCTGGCAGAGCCGCGGAGACAGCCCACTCGCGGATGGATCTCTCTCTTCCTCGGGCGTCTGGATGCCGCTGGTGGCGGCCCAATGCCTCCTCTTCGGAAACCATATTTTCCAGGTGAGGGACACGTTCCAGGTGAGGGACACACAGGCGCCCCGGGCGCTCTGATGGCACCGCTGAGTGCTGGGAGGCAACGGGCCGGCAGCCCTGGCCCTGTGCGAGCTGAGGGCACCTGAGTGAGATGTGGGCACGGGGTCCTGAGACCTGGTCACATGGGGCTGAGATCTGGGCACGGGTCGGGAAAGCGCCGAGTGTGGAGACCAGCGTTTCTAAGCGGCCAGGATGCCCGGTGGGTGGGGATCTGATGAGCACGCGCCTGCGCCTTGGCCTCCGGCCTCATGGACCTGGGCTCTCCGCCATCTCTGGGTCGGGGCCCGGAGCGGACGGCCATGCATGGTCCCGTTCTGTTCTCCTCCAGCCCCGCAGGGGCAGCCCGGGCCCCCACCTCGTGTGGGGGTGCCTCAGGCAGGGGTTTGGGGAAGCCCGGAGGGTCTCCGCGGACGCAGGGAGGGTTTGAATGCGCCTGAGCCGAAGGCAGCATCGGCCTCACCTGGGAGCTAGTTGCAAACCCAACCCTCAGGCTCCACCCAGACCCACGGAGCCAGGAGCCCAGGGCGGGCCTCGGGCTGGGGTGCCCCTGGGTGCCTTTGGGGCCCGCTGGAGCCCCAAAAGCTCGCTCTCGGCCCAGCAGGACGGAGACAGAGGAACCGGACAGGCGGGACCTGCCGCGGGCACAGGTAAGCCGCGGCGTCGCTGACCTTATGGAGGTCTGTTCGCTCTGCAGGGAGCACACGCTCCCGCTTTCCTCCGAAGCGCCCCCTGCAGCATGGAACATGCGATTTCGCCTGTAAACCTCTCATGCACAAACGTGTTCCCTCCCGGGATCCAGGTTGTGGTAGTTCTTCTTTATTAATATTGCATTCTTTAGGTAGAATAAGAGGCACACACACCTGAACTTGCATTATACTCTGTTGCTCTGATTATTTAGAGCCCGAACTTAATGTGTGTTCAGTAAATATCGGAGCACGAATGTATAGGGCCCTGTTCTATGCAGGGTCCTGTGTGTGTGTGTGTGTGTGTGTGTGTGTGTGTGTGTGATGTTAGCATTAACAATAACCGATAGGAGAGATAACAGGTAAATCAAAATCAATCACACCCAGGGGTGAGGCTGCTGACCAGGATTCTTGGAGAGGCGCTGCATCCGGGTAAGGATTTTTTGTGAAGAATATTAAGAGGCACTCCAGATTTTAGGAAGACCGAACTAAAGCCAAGGCGATGGACCCCCGCAGGGCATTTTCGGGCTCCTTGGGGGGGAGAGCCGTTCGGGGCCAGCTTGACAGTGGGTCTTGCGTCCAGGGCTGCGGGGTGAGCGGTTCGCCTTGGCAGAGGGAAAACGGGACTGCTGGCTGGTGGAAGTTGCCCTTCAGCAGCTATGACCGAACGGCAGACGCCCGAACCCCTTCCCCACTGCATCACCATGCGGGGGTCACACGGCGGCCCCAGACTCGGCGCCCCACCTCTGGCTCTCCGCCGAATTGCTGCTGGCAGCCACCTTGGCCACCTTCCGCTCATTGTAGACACACGTGAGGTATCGGAAGCAGCCAAGCTCGTGCTCGGAGCTGCAGGGTGGCCCAGGAAAACCCGAACTAGCAGGCTCATTAGCGGGCTTCCTGAAGGTGTGCGTTCAGGAATGGACAAATGCGTGCACCTGTGTTGACGTGTGTAGACAGGGTTATAGACGTGAAAGTAGGGATGTCTCAGAAGTTTGATTTCACCAACAGCTGTCTAGAAGTACTGCATTTTAAATGGCTACTGAGCAGGTCTAGTCAATGCAGGCAGGCATTCACCCTCACCTGGAACGTAGAAGGGTGAGGGTGCGGGGCTTAGCGTAGGTGGGAACTCGGGCCGCACCTGTTCCACCTGCTGCAGAACCCCGCCACGTGACGGCAGGACCAATCAACCAATGATTGTTGGTGACTCGGCGAGGTCACGTGCTAATCATTCCCCAAGCATTGTTTACGAGCAGTGATTCTCGGATTTAAACGTGGACTAGCGTTGTAGGTATGGAACATTGAGTATATATGGAACTTGTAATATATATATATATATATATATATATATATATATATATATATATGTGTGTGTGTGTGTGTGTGTGTTAAAATACAGTTACAAGTGAAACGCTCTCTTATTTGGAAATGGTCAGAACTATCGCAGTATTGGTGCCGATGAACCCCGGGTACTTCTCAGGAAGAAAATTGAGTCCTGATTTCCGGAGACAAAGAATTGCTCACAACCAGATATTTGGGTCAGAACTCTGGGAGTGTTCCTTCTCTGTATTTTTCATCCCCAGGTGTGACGAAGGTGGTCCCATTGGATTTGTTGAAAACAAAACAAAACAAAACACCCTCGGGTTTTCCCTGGTGATTCAGATTGCGCTCGTTACCAGCTTCATCGCTGCCACTCTCGCCGTCCTTGTCGATAAAGCCGGGGGATAGAAACGGAGGGGAAAGAACTCGAGTTCGGTTTCAGGAACTGCAGCTTTAAGGTCACACACACAGTCCCGTCTGTAAGTACAAGGGACTCAGCGCTCGAAGCTCCACACAGTGTGTGCCATTCTGGGAGCAGAGAAACTGCCAAACGGGGATTTTATTTAGCAGCCGACAGCGGGCGAACACACCTGCCCTCTCCCATCTAACACAAAGCTTCCCCCTTCAGGATGTGGGGGCTGACACCCTAGTCACACTGGGTTATTGACTTGATGGTGGGGAGCGAAAGTGATGAGACGAAAGATCTGATTTCAGGGTTTCCTCCCACTGCCCCAGGCCACTCAGCAGTCCCCACATTCCACCCAGTGAGGCCCGCCTGCCTTCCCCCAGCCCGTAACTTTGTTGAAGTTTATTTTTATATGTTTTTATTGATTTCAGAGAGGGAGGGAGGGAGGGAGGGAGGGAGAAACATCAATGATGAGAGAGAATCATTGACCTGCTGCCTCCCGCACGCCCCCTACTGGGGAATTGAGCCTACAGCCCAGGAATGCCAGAAAGCAGCAAACAAATGAAACCCGTCGAGATGGGATTGCTTCAAGGGAGCACCCCCTTTAGACTCTCACGTTTAGAGGAACCTGAGGATCCAGATGACAAAGAGAGTTTCAAGTCACAAGGGCTCTATAGCCCAAAGGGAATTTTCGTTAAAAGCAGATCACATCGCTGCAGGAAATGCAGAAAGCTGCCCCTCAGTACAGGGACGCCAGCTATGCCTCCCCCAGTGAGATCCGTAGAGACTCCTGGAGGTAACATGCAGATGGAGTGATGCCCATTGGGCCTTCATTAAATTTTATTTTTATTTTTAAAATATATTTTATTGATTTTTTACAGAGAGGAAGCGAGAGTGATAGTTGGAAACATCTAGGAGAGTCATCTATCAGCTGCCTCTTGCACGCCCCCTACTGGGAATGTGCCCGCAACCAAGGTACATGCCCTTGACTGGGAATGGAACCCAGGACCCTTCAGTCCGCAGGCTGATGCTCTATCCACTGAGCCAAACCGGTTTCGGCATTCGAATTAGCTGTCGGCCTCCTGGGTACCGAAAGGTGCAGCCTGGCCCCTGGGCCTGTGACAAAGCCAGGAGCCAGTGATGACAAAGTGCGCCGTGTCCGGAAACAGGTCTGCCTACGGTTCGTGCTAATCACCTCGAAGGCACCGCACACCCCGATTTTAACCGGGAAACCCGCCGTCTCAGGAGGGATCTCCGAGTCTGGGCAGGTCAGGAGGGTTCCCGATCGAGAATTTGCTGCTGATGCTTCTCAGGTAAACGGCCAGGTTCTGACTGGCCACGCTGGCTCTGACTCATGTCCGTCTCCCCTGGTTCGTGCATCCGGAGAGGCTGTGGGTTCCAATAACAAACATTCAGTCGGCTTAGACGCCGGGCGGCAGGCAGGGCCTCCGTACCCTGTTTACCTTTGTGTGTGTGTGTGTGTGTGTGTTTAATAATGATTTTTTTTCATTGTCTATGAATAGAGAAAGGTTATGTACTTTATTTTTTAAAATATATTTTGATTTTTTTTTTATTTTTTTTTTACAGAGAGCAAGGGAGAGAGATAGTTAGAAATGTCGATGAGAGAGAAACATCGGCCAGCTGCCTCCTGCACACCCCCTACCAGGGACGTGCCCGCAACCAATGTACATGCCCTTGACCGGCATCGAAACTGGGACCTTTCAGTCCGCAGACCGACGCTCTACCACTGAGCCAAACCGGCTTCGGCCCTGTTTACCTTTGATTGCCTTCTTGGAATTGGCTTTTTCTGGGAACAAAACCAATAAGACACACCGTTCCCTCATCTCGGGGGTTGGCAAACCGCTGCTCGCGAGCCACATGTGGCTCTTTGGCCCCTCGAGTGTGACTCTTCCACAAAACACCACGGCCTGGGTGAGTCTATGTTGAAGAAGTGGCGTTAGAAGAAGTTTAAGTTAAAAAAAAAAATGTGGCTCTCCGAAGAAATGTCAACTGTTGTGTTGTTGGTATTTGGCTCTGTTGGCTAATGGGTTTGCCGGGCACTGCCTCACCTGGTGTTATTCATCAGCAGACGTCCTCCCTCTCCATTACCCCCCCTCCCCCCCAATGTCGCAGGGAGTGGGGGATTCGGGGTCAGGGATTCGAACAGAGGCCAGGCTTCCAACCCAGCACTGTCTTAGCTCATTGGGCCACCAAGTCACGGAGGACTTCGCTGTCGTGAAGTCTCGGGCTGGGGCTGATGTGGTTTCTGAGGGCAGTGGAGGCGGCTGCCGCCACATCTGCTACCTGTGCTGGGAGTGGCATGCACTGGTCCAGCCGTTGGGGGACCCCCCCCCCTCCGCCACCTTGCCCGGCAATCGGCCTAATCAGAGGCAGAAACAAGAATCAATCACACCTGGGGCGGTACTTAAAACGAACTTTATTCTCAGGCCCAGCAGTCACGTCTACTCGCTGCTGGGCAGTGGATAGTTCTTCTAGAGAGTTTGAATATAGTCAGAGTCCCATTGCGAACACTCCATTCCCTGCCACTGCCCAGAGTCCCCAGGCTGTTCTCCCCACGGCACTCCCTGTAAACACTGTGTTTGGAAAGACACATCCATCCGCATCGCTTCCCTGGGGTCGCACGGTCACATCCGTCTGTGACGATAGCATGGCTGAAAAATAAAAGCCTCTCCTTCGTACTCTGCCAGCAGGCTTTGGCATAAGCTTGGCAATCGCTTAGAGTTATTTATTTAATTTTTCCTGTGGTCGTTTTTTTTCCCCCCGAGCGGAAACAGTCTCGGGTTTCGCAGAAGGTGTCCAAGCTAGCGCGGATCCGCCGGCTGCCCGTGGCCAGGCCACGCCGAGGCCGGCAAAGCCCGCGTGGACGCTGCTCGGCAGCTGCTCCGGCCTCTCCGGAAAGCGCCCCACGGAGTCCTGGGCTCTCGTAGGCAGGAACGGTTTGACTCCTCGCCTCTCCCCGGATTAAAGCAAACAGGAAAACAGAATGTCCTTTGGTGGAGTCTTATGACACTCGCTATGTATATGTAAACGGATATTCTTTGATGCCGGCGGCGCGTCCGTCCGCCCTCACAGAGAAATCTCACAACAGAACGAACGGGAGAGGACAAAGCAAAGCGTGTCAGTCTGGGCCGCGCGTGGAACGAGGGGGAAACGCGAACAGATTGTCTGGTAACACAAATCATCGGCAAGAATACAAAAAATCTACATAGTACAGTATCTCAAGAAAAATAACTTCATTTGAATACAAAAGGATAGATACACTTTCTCCTTCCCCCGGAGGGGTGGTGACAGGTGCGCACAGACTGACATCAGACAGGAACCTTCCGACCAACGAGGGCGACAGAGCAACGTCCACTGAAGCTCGGGCGGGTGGGAGGGGGCTCGGGGGCCGAGGCGGATGCCCTGACACCCGCGGTCATGGTCATGGTCATGGTCACGGCGCCCCGCCCGCCAAGGTCGCTCCTGCGTGTTGGGGCCCTGCGCCCTAGGTGCAGCGATGTCGGCGCGCAGACGGGAGCGCACCCACCTTCCCAGGTCCGTTAGTTTGTTCCTTCTGTCTGTCCTGTGCGGAGGGGCCGCCCCAGCCTTCCCCACGGGCCCTGGGCCCTGCAGCTGGCACCGGCTCCCGAGCCAGGAGGAGCAGAGCAGAGCCGCCTCGGATGGGTGGGTGCGCTGTCCACGGCTGAGGACTATGGCTTCGTTCAGTCGGGCCTCCCGGGGCGGGCGCTGCGGGGCGCGGGGGTCGGAGTGTTTCTGGGTCCGGAGCGGGGGCGTGGGCGGCGGCGTGGGCTCCCCGGGCCTCGGCGCGGCCGGTGGTGCTGCGGGGCCGCCTAGATGGCGAGCAGCGCCTGGGTCGGGGTCGGGATCGGGGTCGCGGGGGGCGGCAGCAGCGGCAGCAGCGCCAGCAGCATCAGCAGCAGTAGCGCCGCGCGGCCGCGCGGGGGCGCCCCCTGGCCCGAGCGCGCCCCGCAGCCGCCCGCCTCCTCGCAGCGCCGCTTCTCGCACAGGACGCCGGTGTAGGCGGCGGGGCACTGGCAGCGCGCGTGGTTGTGGCAGGTGCCCCCGTTCTGGCAGTGCAGCAGCTCGTTGTCGCACACGTTGGCTGCAGGGCGAGGGGGAGGGGGAGGAGGGGGAGAAGCAGAATCAGTGTCAGTGCATCGGGTACAGCATGTTCGCAGCTTCAAACATGGCAATGGACAGGCGGATCCCGCGCTCCCCCGCCCCCTCCCGCCCCCATTCCCACCCCCACCCTCATCTGCATCCCCATTCCCATTCCTCCCCTCCCCCGCAAATGGAGCACGTGACTCCAATTTCCACACACAGGTAGTTTGCTGCCTCCCCTCCCCTCCCCCTTCCCCAATCCCATGGGTTCTCTTCCTATCCATATCTGCTGCAACCTGGGACAGTCTCCCTGGCATGTGAGGCTGTCCAGAGCTAGGGAGCATCATCCCCTTGGTCTCTCCAGGGGACCTGTGGTCCCCCAGGCTTTTAAAGGACCAGTATCGCATGCAAGAACGCGGAGCTTGGAAGGCAGGAGATGCCCATTGGAATGCAAAGCAGGGCTGCTAAGTGACCAGGAACCTCCAAGGGGGTGGCCTTCTCCCTGCAGGTGATGCCGGTGCCACATGCATGAGGACAGAAGCCAAGGGAAGGGGCCCTGGGGCTGGGGGAGGAGGGAGAGCAGGGGCAGGCGGCATGCAGGCAGGGCAGCCCCGTGGGGGGAGAGGAAGCTGTTCCATGGAGGAGTGTGAGGAAGAGCAGCCGATGGCGGCATTGACCCTCCTGTGATCGGAGGAAGGAGAGGCCAAGGTCGCTTTGGTTTCCCGGGATCATAAGGAATGCAGCGGTGAAACCCTGATTGGCAAAGATTCACCATGTTCATGGCTGGGTCACATCTGTGTGAGCCAGTCCAGACCAGCCAAAGCCGGAGACGGAAACGCATGGGCGGTCCCTGCCAGGCCACTTGCAGTCTCCAGTGGTTTATTTTCCTCGGCATGCTGGGTGTTCTCGTTAAGGCCACGTCCTGCTTATTCTTTTAGGTAATCAGGGTTTCACCGGTTCAGCAGGATGTTAACCAGAACCCGGGGAAATGGAGACAGCAACAGGCGCCAGGAGCGCTTCCCAGCAGCACATGCTGCCGGAGCGCTTCCTGTGTGGGAACTCTGGGATGGGCGTGGGGGCAGAGCAGAAAAAGGAGGTTTTGAAAATAAATTGTAGCATTTTCCTTTTTTTTTTTTTTAAAAAAATGGCATGGTTAAATTTCACCAGGGGTACCACGTGAATCTCTTTCTCTCTCTCTCTCTCTCACACACACACACACACACACACACTCAGTATCAACTGAAAAGTATGTAAAACATACGCCCTCTCCTCCCAGTACTAGTCACAGAGAAGGCTGCCTTGTCCTCACTCCTGGCAATGGCCGGTCACGTCCCTTTGCAGAGAAGCTTATTAGGGACACGGGAACGCTCGTGTGCAGGGGAGCCGAGAGCAGGGCTGCTGGGTGCCCTCAGGGGTGATCACGGGGCGGCCGTCACGGGGCCCCGGTTACCGCCGCCCGCAGCTCCCAGGCCACCACCCTGTGACGCTGGCATGAGGTTTGGGTGTCTGTAAGCCATACAGGGTGCTGGGCCTGCTGTCTGTAAGCCATACAGGGTGCTGGGCCTGCTGTCTGTCAGCCATACAGGGTGCTGGGCCTGCTGTCTGTCAGCCATACAGGGTGCTGGGCCTGCTGTCTGTCAGCCATACAGGCGATGCCTCCTGCCCTCTGACCCTTCAGCTCCAAGTCTTGGTAGACACGGGGGTGTTCCCGCTCTATCTACACCACACGGCCAAGGAGTGTCCGGGCAACCTCTCGTTGGGTGGCGTGGACTCCTGAGGGTCACCCCCAAATCATAGCGTTTTAGGGGTCACGAGGCCCAGCCTACCAGTGGTGAGAGATGAGGTCAGGGCCAACGCCTTCGCTTTTTTTTTTTTTGGTGGTGGTGCTGAGTTTGGAGAGCATGCATGGGTTTTGGGATTTCGTTTTGCTTCCGCTTCAGGAAATACTGTTTCGTTTGGGGAAACGTGAAATAAACAGACCCACGTGGCTGTTTCCACCTCCAGGTAAAGATGCTTAGCAGCTTTGCCCGGGAGCAGGTGGCTCAATGGGACACTTCCTCTCCCGGGGGCTCCGGAGCGAGGGGAATCATCTGTCCCCTCATTGTCGATAATTGCTTGCCTTGAGTAATGGAGGAGAGATCAATAGTTCATTAAATGTCACGCCCCCTTTAAAAAAAAAAAAAAAAAGGAAACGCAGTTTTGCTGCTTCTTGGGCCCTAATGTAGGTCAGCTGTTGGAGAGAGGTATCTTTTTTTTGGGAAGTTGGTGGTTACGTTAAAATTCAGTGCCTTCCCTATGTTTACCCAATCTACGGATGGATGGTGATCATTGGGAGGAATTTAATAAATAAGAGGAACAATGTAACCTCATGGGGGGGGGGTATGTTTTCTGTAGGAGAGACACAGGGGGAAAAAAAGAGACCTACGATATGTTCCATTGCTTTAGAATTCACTGCAAGACGTACGGCATTGGGCCTCTTGATTGGGCTATTTCAGCACAGACACAACCTGATGATCCGCACAGCACACTCTGTGGGGACCGTGTGCTGGAAGCTCATCCACACCTCCCTGCACATCTCGCCTGCTCATCACACGCTAATGCCCCGTCTCTGTGCCACACTGAATGGAAATCAAGGCGCTTAATGAATAAACTCACACTAAACGCCACCAGGAAAGCCAGGAAATCTAAAGCTCTGCTCTTGAGGCGCGTGTGTCCGTTTGGGAAGATACAATTTATACGCGGAGGGATCTCCTATTAAATTTGTGAAACGACCCTTCTCCATTCCAGCCAGCGTGTCTGCTGTGTGGTGTGCCTGGCATCCGGCTAGGTTTAAAAGTTGTTGCCAGCCCTAACCGGTTTGGCTCAGTGGATAGAGCATTGGCCTGTGGACTGAAAGGTCCCAGGTTCGATTCCGGGCAAGGGAATGTATCTTGGTTGTGGGCACATCTCTAGTGGGGAGTGTATAGGAGGCAGCTGGTTGATATTTCTCTCTCATCGATGTTTCTAGCTCTCTATCCCTCTCCCTTCCTCTCTGAAAAGAAACCAATGAAGTATATTAAAAAAAATAAAAAATAAAAACCTGTTGCTCTACCTGCCCTAAAGGAGCTTGCCTTTTGGCAGAAATCAAACGCATGAGCATACACGGAAATAATTATGATACAAAAAATATATCTATACAAATAACAGATTCTAAAGGAGGTATTTGCATATGGCAGGGGCCTTCAGCCGCTGGGGTGAAGGGTGATGTGGGAGACAGAGAAAAGGGAAGGAAGGAGATTGTGTTGGATCAAGGTGCGAACCAGGCAGCTGTGGGTGGGAAGAGCGTAATGGACGGGAAATGAGAAGTGAGGGCCGGACTGAGCCACTGTCTGGATTCTAAGCCCACCGCCCCTGCGAAGTTGAGGCTGGAACCCTGCGGGCTGTCTCCTGGCTCCCACCACGTGGGGGCGCTGGAGGAGGCAAGAAGGGAGGGAGATTTTCTTTTCCTGGGCCATAGCTCTTCCCAACAGGATCACCCCAGCAACACTCCCCCCCCCCCCCCCCCCCCGACCAACATTGGATTTCCGGGCTCAGCATTTTCATGTCCCTGAGAGGTTCCTGCCCGACCCGCAGCCTCCCTGCCCTGGAGGTTGAGCTCCCAGGGCCCCCACCCAGCCTGTGGGAGGCCCCTGCAGCAGTGGAGGTGGGGAGGTGAAGGGGTAGGGGTGGGGGTGGGGGTGGGGGGGTGTGGGGGGACTGCCGCCTGTCCTCAGCCTGCAGGTCCGGCTCTGGGGCCTCCTCCAGACTCCCAGCCGCTCAGAGCTGTCCTGTCTCCTGTGACCTCACCCAGGCGTGGGCGCTGCCTCCTGCGCACAAGTCACCCTCTTGGAGGGACGTCACTGTCTCCTCTTCATGTTTAAATCCTAAAACACCTGTGTGACCTCCACGGCCTTCTCCCTGCTAAACACCTGCTGCGGCCCCAGGGGGCCTGGGGAGCCACATGCGAGGAGTGAGAGAGTGATGGTGGGCAGGTGTGGCTGCAGAGACGATGGAGACGAGGAGAAGGTAAGCCGTGGCCCAGGGGCAGGTTGTGCGTGGAGCCCACAGAGGTCAGGTGACGGGCAGTGCGGGCGGGGACCTGTGTTTGAAAAGGGGGAGGAGGTGAGGCTGGACCAGGGCAAGGGCAGGCTGGAGGCCAGGAGCCCAGAGGCCGCCGTAGCCTGAGTGAGAGCAGCCGGCGCAGAGGAGGGACCGGTCCAGAGGCAGGTCCCTGAAACGCCGAGAGAGGTTTGAGGCTCCTGCCTTGGTCTCTGGGTGCGTCACCGTTTACCACTTAACTGAGGAGGAGGCAGAGTCGGTGAGGGAAGAAAGTGAACCTTTTTTTGGGGGGGAGACCTATGGACCTTGAGGGTATAGGCCAGTGGTCGGCAAACTGCGGCTCGTGAGCCACACGCAGCTCTTTGGCCCCTGGAGTGTGGCTCTTCCACAAAATACCACGGCCTGGGCGAGTCTATGTTGAAGAAGTGGCGTTAGAAGAAGTTTAAGTTTAAAAAATGTGGCTCTCCAGAGAAATGTCCATCGTTGTCCTGTTGCTATTTGGCTCTGTTGCAAATGAGTTTGCCGACCGCCGGTGTAGGTTCTTTGGCCAGGGTCTTGGTGTTAGTGGGACCGGCTGCTGAACGGCCCGGGAGGTGCCGGTGTGGAGCAGGCTGAGGGTGGTCCCCGGTGCGAGGGGTGAGGCTGGGGGAACAGAAGACCTCCTCCCGGTGGGACCGAGGTGATGTCGACATGAGGGCGCAGGCCGAACCCCGAAGAACAGCAGTGCTGAAGCCACAGGGAGAGAGAGAAACACGGCGATGGAGGATGCCGACGGGAACAGGTGTTAACACAATGCAGAGAGGGGCGCAGCCGGTGTGGCTCGGTGGTGGAGTGCCGATCTATAAATCAGGAGGTCGAGGTTCAATTCCTGGTCAGGAAGGCTCGATTCTGTGCATGCCCGGGTTGCAGCCTCCGTCCCCAGTGGGAGGCATGCGGGAGGCGGCCGGTAGATAATCCTCTCTCATCATTGATGTCTCTCTCCCCCTCCTCTCTGAAATCAAGAAAAATATGTTTTTTAAAAAACTCGGCGAGGGAATGAAATGGGCCATAGAAGGCCTCCTGCTGCTCTTGACTGTGTCTGGGGATAGATGGACGGACCGGTTCTTTAACTCGATTCTGGTGGGTTTCTTGACTGGTGTACCCATTTCCTCTCCCCTGACCTCAATCTATTGTCAGTCGTTGATGAGGAGACTCTGATTCGTTCTCCCTCTCCCAGCCCCTCGGGGGAGGAAGAGGAAAGCAGGCGGGAGGGCCGCAGCCGGGACTCGGCTGTTGCTGCTTGTCGTCTCCTTTCCCTCTGTGACCTGCGGGGTCACTGGTCCCCATGATGGCCACGACGCTCCGTTACGTCCCCGCGAGCTGGTTTTCTTTTCTTTTTTCTGTGTTGGTCTCGTTCTAAGCTATCCATTTCGGCCGGCCCTGCCAGGAGCCGTCTGCTGGAGCAATGCTGGCTCTGTATTTATAGACTTGAAAGTTTCTCTTTCCGGCTTTGTCTCCCGCGCTTCAAGGAGCCGATGCGATGCGTTGCCATGGCAGCCTTCCTTGATGGCCGTGTTAATAAAGTGACCTCGGCCTCCGGCACCTGAAACGGCCCGGGATTGCCGCGGGAGCCGGGCTCCAAATTGTTCCCCGGCCTTTCAGAGAGGCGTCGGAGGACGAGCGACCCCCGCCATGCAGGCTAATGACAAAGGCCCGGCCCGCGTTCGGCCCGATGGAGGTGTTGGAGGGAGCGGGGCTGCGGGGTAAAGAGCGGGGATGGTGACCCACTTACTGGGCCGTGGCGGCTGCTTCACCGAGTTCAGGGATGGAAGATGGAAAACGCAACCCACAGCCGAGCTCCTGGGGACGCGGAGGGACTTCACAGAACCGTGTCTCATGGCCGTGGTGTGTGCATTTCCCCAGCTTTTCTCACTCATGTCCCACCACGACTGGCGGGGATGTGGTGCCGTGGAAAAAAGGTAGAGCCGGGCCGGCGTGGCTCAGTGGTTGAGCATTGACCTATGAACCAGGAGGACACGGTTCCATGCCTGGTCGGGGCCCATGCCTGGGGTTGCGGGCTCAGTGCGCATGCAGGAGGCAGCCGATCCGTGATCCTCTCTCATCACTGATGTTTCTCTCTCTCCCTTCCTCTCCCTTCCTTTCTGAAATCAATAAAAAATACACATATATAAAAAAGGAGCCCTGACCGGTTTGGCTCAGTAGATAGAGGACAGACAAAAGCAAAGAGGAACTCAGTCTGCTGCTCTGCCTTCTCTCCTGGGCATCCGACCAGCTGGGGAGGGAAGTTGGTCTGAATGAGCGCCCCCTAGTGAGCCCACAGCCAGGCCTTCCTCAGGGAGCATCCCTGGGCTGCTTCCCCCCAGCCTCCCCCAGGGCGGGCCAGCTCCTCTGGGTTGGGTTTTGGGTTAAAGCTCTCCCTTTGGATGATGCTCTAACCCACTCACCCATACCTCTCGCCAGCCTCCTGCTGGCCTCCCACCGGCCTCGCTGCCCAATGGAAATGGGCTCGGGGTCAGGAGAAAGGAGGAAAGGGGAGGTGGGGTGCTCAGGCCTCTCCCGCCTGGAAGGAACCCTCACTCTTCACTGGGAATAATCCCAAAGGACTGCCTGAATAGGAATAACCTCACGATGGAAATGCAGGGTTTTTCTCCCTGTGACTTCTGCTCTACACCTGCTGTACTCTGCCCAGCCCCCTTCCCCCTAGCTCCCCACCTTTCCCTTCTGCAGGCTGACATCTCTGTGCCCCGGGGAGGGAGGCGCTTTCCAAGCCGCCCTAGCAGTGCCTGCGGAGGGTGGAAAGTGCGCGTTCTATTTTGAGGCGGAATGAACGCGTCACCCGGAGCCAGAGGCCTCGGTGCGAGAAAAACAAAACCCCACAGCACAGCACCTGGGTCTCACCAAGGACGCGGGAATAGAGTTATCAGAGGTTTAAGACGTGGGCACATGAATTCCATTCCTCTCTCTCTCTCCTCTTACATTCATATGGCTTTGCAAAGTTGCTGAAGGAAAAAAAAGCAATGAAGGAAAAAAAGCAATGAACCCTCTCATTTTTTTCCTCTTTGATATATTCCAGGTGATAATAAATAGGGTGAACCAATGCTATATAAAAACCCAATACCAACTTTTTCTTTTTTTGCAGAGGGAAAGGGATGAATACACGTTAATAAAACATTTCCTGTGCCTGGAAAAGGACTTTAAAAAACAGCAACCCGCCCAACTCCCTAAGCATTTTGGTTGGTGCCTGCTGAGGTGGAGGGAGCAGGACAAACCTCTGCAGACGCCGAATGACATTCTGCACCGGGGCCAGCACATGCAGCTTGAAAAGGACTTTATGGCCGAAGCCAGTTTGGCTCAGTGGTAGAGCGTTGGTCTGCGGACTGAAAGGTCCCAGGTTCGATTCCGGTCAAGGGCATGTACATTGGTTGCGGGCACATCCCCGGTGGGGGGTGTGCAGGAGGCAGCTGGTCGATGCTTCTCTCTCATCGACGTTTCTAGCTCTCTATCTCTCTTCCTTCCTCCTCTCTGTGAAATATCAATAAAATATTAAAAAAAATATTAAAAAAGAAAAGGACTTTATGGCCCACAGTCAGGGCTCCTCGCGTGGGGAAACTATGGGAATCGGAAGGGTTGGGCCCAGCGGTTGCTGGCATGCAAACATGTTACGCGAGGGGCCGGGTGGGCACTGGTCACGACCGCGGCGGGAACGGTGAGACATCCCACACTTCCTTCTGCTTCCCGGGTGACTCAGTGTCACCAAGGCCATTGGGCTGTCTTTCCAGTAAGTGTGTGGTGGAGATGGATAGCATGTGAATTAGCTGAGTTTGCAGGCCTTTGTGACGGAAGCTGGGAGCACAGGGCTTGTTTCTGCCCATGTCACTAACGATACTATTTTTTAGAGCCAGACGGTGGTGTGTGTGTGTGTGCGTGTGCGTGTGCGTGTGCGTGTGTGTGTGTGTGTGGGGGGTGGAGGGCAGGGTGTGTGTGAAGGCAGTGACCTGCATTACTGCCAGTGTAACAACCTACTTTTTTGTCCCTGACATGGAAGCTTCATGGGAAATAATTTTGTCTCTCGGTTTGTTTACGGCAAAAGGTGCTGTTGACCCTTTGAACGTAGACCGCTGGGCCGCACAGGGTGGCCGGGGGCTCCTGCCACGGCCTGGCGGCTTCGGAGGAGGCCGGTGCGACACTTGAAAGGATTCCGTCTGCTTCCTGGAGGGGCAGGGCCTGCTTTTAGGAGACTGTCACTAGACTGGGCCTGCAGTGGGACCCATGCCGCCCTGTGACTCTGACTGACGGCTGAGACGTGAAGGGATGTTAAGCACCTTTGTGTTGTGCTGTGTTCTTTGCTAGTTGGCATTAGACATGGCGGAGAGCACGCCCAAGCTTTCAGGTGAGACCGTGCGCTATCAGAGCACACGGTGTTCATTTTTAATGGAGAGCAGAGCCTTTCCCTAGAGCAGTGTTTCCCAAAGTGTGGTACGCGTACCCCCAGGGGTACGGGAAGAGTTTGGTGGGGGTATGATTTGCACCAGAGTTTGGTGGGGATAGGCACTGCACCGTGCTTAGCTGCACCTAATTCTACGCTCTCATGAGTACGAGGGGTACTGAGTGTTATGAAAATTATAGAAGGGGTAGACATATGTCAAAAGTTCAGGAAACACTGCCCTGGAATATTATGGGTAAAAAAGACCATCCCAAGGATGGGTTGATTTCTAATATCTCTGACTAAGGAGTCTGGGATATAGAAATTAAAAAAAAAGCTTCCTTATACTACTCTTAATACAAAACGCCAAGAAATGAATGTCCCGTTTCTTAGATACTCCGGCGAAGGATTACAGTCATCCTTTTCTGACACTTTAGGAGAGAAGCAGCCTCCTACTACAGACTCCTAAGTCTAAGGATATAAATAATGTATGTCTGACTCCAACGGTCATATTTATACAAGGACGTTGCAATTATCCTGCTATAAAGATATCTTAATAAAAAATAAGTTATTGTTGGATGAGCCACCAAACAGAAGATCTGTTTGCCACTGAGGACGCATTTCCTTCAGCTACAACGTGGGCCTGCCCGCCGCTGGATTCCCGCTGGAACCCAGAGAGCCCTCCCTGGCGTGGGGGTGGGGCTGTTCCTCCACCCGTACCCTCAGTTCACAGTGCTCCAGGTGCGTAATTCCCTGGCTCCGTGGTCGGCAAACCAAGGCTCTCGAGCCTCGTGCGGCTCTTTGGCCCCTTAAGTGTGGCTCTTCCACAAAATACCACGGCCTGGGCGAGTCTATTTGGAAGAAGTGGCGTTAGAAGAAGTTGTTTAAGTTTAAAAAATGTGTCTCTCCAAAGAAATGCCAATCATTGTCCTGTTGGTATTTGGCTCTAAATTGACGAAGGAGTTTGCCGACCACTGCCCTGGCTGCAGGGCCTCGCGCTTCGGTGTGGCCTCAGGGAGAATGGTGTCAGGGCGGCGTCTCTGAAAACAGCACAAAGGTCATGGTCGGGGGTGGGGGGGTGGGGGTGTTTGAAGTCATGCATCGTGTTACGTGAGCCATTGCATTGCAACGTGTAGCCAGACGGAGCTGTGTGCGGACCGATAGGAAACCACGTGGGCCCTCGAACCCTGGGTTACAGGACTTCCTGGTTGGTGCGAGACACAGGATTTGGGGCTGGCTTTGCATGCTCTGTCTCCTTCGAATGCTAACACCTCCTTCTCCCCACTAACACCCCGGGCTGACACAAGACGCCGCGTCTCCACGGTGCTTTCTGAGAGGCAGGCTGCTCCTAGGGGTGCACGGGAACCGTGACCTGGGAGCTGGGTCCAGGGAGCCTGGCTGGATGTGGTTAATGGAGGAATACATTCCATGTGTAGAGGCAGGGAGGAAGGTCGGCTCCTGGTGTCAGAGGGCGAGGGGGCAGGGAGAGGTCACTGGCCTCTGTCGTCAGTGCTGGTCTCCACCCGGAAGACCCTTTCTCCGGCGTGGGGGGCGTGTTTCTGTCCAGGAACATCCCGAGGAATGAGCGCTGAGCTCGCTTCCCTCTTGTCCAGAGCGAGCGGGCCCTGTGGCTGGGCTCGGCTCCGGGACTGGACACCGCAGGCTGCTCCTACCCACCGGGATCAGAGGATTGAGCCAAAGCGGGGCTAGCTGGACCCATGGCCGTGAGTTTGTGTGGCACCAGGGACTGAGAGGCAGATCTGTATCTTGGTCTCATAACAGCTCTGTCGCCTGCTGGCTGTTGGCTTTGAACCCATTATGAGTCCCAGGTTTCTCCTCTCTCAAATGGGGACAGCCCAGCTGGTGTGGCTCAGGGGTTGAGCATCAGCCTATGAACCAGGGAGGTCAGGGTTTGATTCCTGGTCAAGGCACATGCCCGGGTTGTGGGCTGGATCTCCAGGGTGGGGTGGTACAAGAGGCAGCCGATCAATGATTCTCTCTCATCATTGATGTTTCTCTCTCTCTCTCTCTCTCTCTCTCTCTCCCTCCCTCCCTCCCTCCCTCCCTCCCTCCCTCCCTCCCTCCCTCTCTCCCTCTCTCTTCCTCCCTGAAATCAGTAAAGATACATCTTACCTAATAATAGACAAACATGTAAATTGACTGTACCTCTGCTATGCCACCAGCCAATCAGGAGTGATATGCAAATTAACCCAACAAAGAGGGTGGTTAATTTGCATACACAGGCCCTGAGTGATGGGGGCGCGGCGGGATGCAGGTGTTCTGCCCCACCCCCTGTCTCTCAGGGCCTTGGGGCAGTGTGGGAAGTGGGGCCAGAGCAGAAAGGGGCTGGGCCAGAGTGGAAAGGCGGTACCAGCATCTAGGGAAAGGAAAGCCCATTCTAGCATGAATCTTCATGCATCGGGCTTCCAGTTTGAAAGTAAATAAGTAAAATAGGTATAGCAGCATTTATTTGCAGGGTCACTGGGAAGAATCAATGTAATAATACATGGGAAGCCCCCGAGCATGCTTATGGTGCCTGGCACATTTATTACTCAAATATGCTTGGATGCAGTTTGATTTAGTAAGCGTTGACGGCGTGGGCGTCTGTATCTGTAAGACACCAGCCCATTCCCCTCCATGGTATTCATCTTTCCTGCTTATGAAAGTCACGGCCGTTTGTAAAGAAAGACACAGTCAGCAGGAAAAGCTTAAGCCCATTGGAGGGAAAGAATTGGGCCGAGCCTGAACTGCAGGCACCCCTGGGGGCTTAGTCATGATCGCTGCTGTGTTTTCAAAAGCGTTTGCTGGAGAGGGATGTCGGCTTTTGTCCTGGGAACGAGGTGCCTGCTGAGGGGAAGAAAAGATCCCCGGGAAATGCCCGTCTTCTTTGCAGAGACGTGTTTTCCGTGTCTGTTTGGGCTCTCAGTACACGGATGATGCTTTTGTCACCCACGCTCTAAAGAAGCACTATTTTCTGTATTCCTGTGGCATTTGAAGCCAGGGACCGGCGGTGCCTCACCTTCTTCCTGACTGGGAATCGAACCATGACCTCCTGGTTCATAGGTCGATGCTCAACCACTGAGCCACACCGGCTGGGTGATTATTTATTTAATATATTTTATTGATTTTTTTACAGAGAGGAAGAGAGAGGGTTAGAGAGTTAGAAACATCGATGAGAGATAATCATCCATCAGCTGCCTCCTGCATACCCCCTACTGGGGATGTGCCCACAACCAGGGTACATGCCCTTGACTGGAGTCGAACCTGGGACCTTTCAGTCTGCAGGCCGATGCTCTATCCCACATGTGTCAAACACAAGGCCCGCGGGCCAAATCCGTCCCGCCAGGCCTTGCAATGTGGCCCGCACCGCGCTGTCATTACTGCACTCCGCTGCGTTTCCATCACAATGACAGTTTATGACTGTTCAGTAAACCATTCGGCCCGCGATTTAGGCTGGATTTTAGATTTTGGCCCCTTCTCTGATTGAGTTCGACACCCCTACTCTATCCACTGAGCCAAACTGGTTTCAGCTGGGTGGTTATTTATTAATGAGACCCTCAACCCAGGGTCTCTCGTTCTGCCCTGCTCCTTCTTACCCCGATTCTCCTATGATTCCTCACTCGATATGCAGTTATGACAACTTTCATGTTAGAACAGAGGATAACGTGCCACTATCATGTGCGGTGAGAAGGCACATGTCAAATGCACTGACTGAAGCGAGGCTGGTCGCCCGTGACCATGAACCCCACACCGGCCTGCGGCTGGTGGCGGTCACACTTCCCTCGCACTCTCCTCGCTCTTCACAGGGCCTGGCTCCTTCTCATCGTCACCGTTCGAGGTGACGAGGCTGGGCCTGCAGGAGGAGGAACGCCTCCTCTGGTGCTCGGTGCCCTCCAGTTCCCCCTGACCCTCAACCTCACGTCCGCCAGGGCAGCATGACGTGGGGTCCCACTGTTCTCCTCCTCCTCCCCTCATCTTCTGCAGGAAAACTCAACCTCATTCCATGCCACATGAGAATCTCTCTTCATTTGTCTCTCTTCATAAGAGGAGGAATCTGGACTGCGGAAACACAGCACCTAGCCTGAACTTGCTAAGGATAGCCAGATAACCCGTTGGAAAGGTTCCTGAGTTACACAAAAACAAAAATGAAAAGAGGGAGCTGAAGGTGTGTCTGACATCCCCATTCCTGAGGGTGTCCATAGTAGCCAAGCTGAAAATAGTCACCACCACTAGGGTCCGAGGGGGACGCGATGGGCGGGAGCTGTCCAGGGGTCACTTCCGGGGAGCGGCTCTATGCCCACATGGGGAACCCGGTCGGGCTGATGGTTTGTTAAGGGGTCACCGTAACTCCAGACCCAGCCAGCAGGCAGGGCTTTGAGTATTACAGGGTAATTTCCAAGATTTAAGATGACCCTAAAATTGATGAAGGAGGGCTGCTACGGGAGAAGCTCAGTGTAACAGCTTTATTTTCCTATTTGGAAGCTGGGAAGCTCAAAGGCACCAGTTTTAGAGACAAAATCTTAAATTTTGCAGTAACAGATCGCAATTACAACCAGGACTAACCAAACCTGGGCTGCAGTGAGTGCCAGAGCCCGTTTCTTTCCAAGTCATTCTCTCAGGAAGCGGCTCTGACTCGCACTGATCATGTCCTGCGTGTGGAAGCTGATTGCTTCCTTAAGTTCGTTGATACAGCCGCCACCATGTTCAGTGAAACGGTGAGGGCAGGAATCATTGCTTACGGTTGTATCTCATTTCTTGCCCTCACTGTGCGATAGGGACCGGGCTAAGGAACATATTATTATTTAATTCTCACAGATTAAAGGAGGTAGGTCTGATTCTTTTCATTTCACCTGAGCAAATTAAGGTGAAGAGGAACCATGGTACACTAAATATCTGATGGAGTCTATAAGGGTTACGGCACATGACGTAGGTTGCAAATATTATATTTTGCTCCATTTTCTTTAATTTTTTTGTCATTGTCCATCATGTTCTTTTTATCCCAAGATTCCAAAATGAACAGGTGTTCATGTTTTTTAATAACCCCATTTATTTCTAAAAATATAATTGAATATAAACATAGTTGTTTTTTTTGTTGTTGAGAGAAAGGAGGGTAAGGAGGATAAAGCTATGGACAGGAATAAAGCGGTCATATTTGTATCTTTATACATTTGTGTTCCCTCTTTCTTAGAAAAAATATTTTTAAAATATATTTTATTGAGTTGTTTTTTTTTTTAACAGAGAGGAAGGGAGAGGGATAGAAACATCAATGAGAGAGAAACATCAATGAGAGAGAAACATCGATCAGTCGCCTCCTGCATACCCCCTACTGGGGATGTGCCTGCAATCAAGGTACATGCCCTTGACTGGAATCGAACCTGGGACACTTCAGTCCGCAGGCCGATGTTCTATCCACTGAGCCAAACCTGTTAGGGCAAGAAAATATTTTATTAAGACAAGTGTGCAATGAGGACGTGGATTTTAAAATATGGTAATTGGGCACCTGGTGAAATACATTTTGCAGCAATGCTAATCATGTGTGTCAAGATAAAAGGAAATTAAGGAGGCTTAAGTTTCCACTTCTCTTCAGAAAAATCAATTACAAAGCATTTACGCTGCTGACACTAAACAACAAATCCTGGGATTTAGTTAATAAAAAAGCTTCCACGTTTTGAAGGTTTTTCCATCCAACAGAAGGAATGGGGAACATTGATTTTTCTGAGGAAGAAAGGGCTATTTACAGCAGGTAGTTTGAAATCCAGGTGGATTCTTGATCTTAGCATGTTTGGCTCAGAAATGGCTGGCCATCTTCATAAAGCTGTTCCTGGCCTGCGGTGCTACAGGCCTTGGCTGGGGCCCCCTGACCTCTGAGTCTAAGTAGGGGAGCCTCGCTGAAGCTCAGCTGGCATCTCACTTGGGGTTTATAACACCAGGACTCAAATTCATAGTTGGACGAAATCGCTCTGATGATGTACAATGTGGCCCTCAATTTTGACTGCGTATCATCATTGTCTGGGGAGTTTCTGTTGTCGTTGTTAATCCTCACCTGAGGATATTTTTTTCTTTTTTTAAATAAAATTTTTTTTAATTGATTTTAGAGAGAGAGGAAGGGAGAGGGATAGAGAGATAGGAACATTGATGAGAAACATCCACCGGCTGCCTCCTGCACGCCCCACGCTGGGGATCGAGCCCATGACTTGGAATCAATCTATGACCTCCTGGTTCCTGGGTTGACTCAGTTAATTGTTATAAATTATTGAGTCTATATAATTGAGAGTCAATTCCTGAGCCACACCAGCCAGGCCTGAGGATACTTTTTCCATTGAGTTTTAGAGATAGTGGAAGGAAGGGAGAGAGAGAGAAAAACATAGATGTGAGAAACTCATGGATGGGTTGCCTCCTACACATGCCCTTGACCAGGACCACGATTGACAATGCAAGCCAAGTACACGCCCTTGACCAGGAATCGAACCCGAGACCCTTCGGACCTTGGGGCCAACACTTTCACCTCAGAAACACCAGGTTGGGCTCCTGGGGAGTTTTATACCATGCAGATGCCCAGTCTGCCCTCAGAGAACTGACGGAAGTTAGGTGGAGTGGGCACAGCAACAACTATCCCATTGCAATCTCAGCTCACCTTTCCCTGAGACGCCCCATGAGGCCACTCCCTGCTTTTGGATGACCAGAACCTGGCTGACATCCTCTCTCCCTTTTGTCCTCGTGAAGCCAATGACACGGAGGCGACAGCCACCGAGGAAGACATCTTCCGACAAGCGCAGCGCCTGCTGCTCATCGCCTCTCCGATGAGCGGTTAATAATTCATAACAATTAACTGAGTTACGAGCTCCTCTCTTGATACGCTCGCAAACATGAATGAATTAAATGGTAATTGCCGTCAAAGTTTATGTTCCATTTCGTGTCCCCAGTAAAAGTTTATCTTGTGGAACTCACTTTGTATTTCCTTTTGATATATTCATCACTGAATGCAATGCACTACTATATTAAAATATTTATTATTCACCTATCAATTATTAACCACTCTTAAATGATAGGGATGAAAGAAAACAAACAGGCTCCTTGTTTAAGTTTGCATGATCCTCCTTCTTTTAATAGGATGTGGATTGGTAGACTACGTGCTGATAAAGAAAACCGGAAAAGGATGGTGTGGGAGTCGGTGCGGGATCCTGCCCCTTCCACAAATTTCTACAAGGTACATGCATGCCCTTGGCCTCCCACCACCGTTATTTTAACCCTAAGTCAGTGGTCGGTGAACTGCAGCTCGAGAGCCACATGCAGCTCTTTGGCCCCTTGAGTGTGGCTCTTCCACAAAACACCACGGCCTGGGCGAGTCTATTTTGAAAAAGTGGCATTAGAAGAAGTTTAAATTTAAAAAAATGTGGCTCTCAAAAGAAATTTTAATCATCGTACTGTGGATATTTGGCTCTGTGGACTAATGAGTTTGCCGACCACTGGCCTAAGTGATAAAGACATGCAACCCAGGAACTTCCCATCAGCCCTTCCTGGGTGGAAGGCCGCATGAGTTGCCTCCCACTTTAATGTGCTAGGAATCCCCTGGGGATCCTGTGAACACACAGGTTGGTCTGGGCTGGGGCAGGGGCTCTGCAGTGCCACCCATGGACAGGGCGTGCGGATGGACTGAGCCCAGGGGTAAGCTGCACTAGAGGAGGGTGTGCAGGTGACTTAGCCGCTCTCAGCCTTGGTTCGTGGACTGTAAAGTGGAGATACCTGCTAAAAGGGTTTGATGCAGGTTCAACAAGGCCTGTGGATGGCGAGCCACGATTCCTGACACACAGTAGGACTTCAGTTATTTTTTAAACGAATGATAGTGTGAATCATAAACGAGCGAATGAGTGAAGGAATGACTGCATGGACAGATGAATGGATCGGACAACTCTCTAGCCAGCCCATTCGCTGGGGAGATTGAATTCAACAGATTCAGCAAGACTCTTATGAAGTCCTTTGACCTCCTGACTGATTCAACCTTCGTGGCCGAAGGTAAAATGAAGGGCATCCATCTCCTCCTGAGTGTGGTGTGACCTGACCTCAGGTGTGTGAATGGAGGAATCCAATGAACATGATTGACTGATTCAGTCATGTTTGATTAGGTGCACCTGCCAATAGGCGACTCACAAACTCCCCCCTCCCACAACCTTGGACAGTCTTCATAACTTCAGAAATTTCCAGACCTGATAAAATCAGAAGTCATACGTCACCTCCATCGGTAGCTTAGCATCCTGGGTGCAAAATCATCAACTTCCATTTTTATTTTAATTAGAAAGGGGGTGCAATATTTCAGGAGAAGCCTTATCATCCACCCACATGCCGTCTAAGTGGAAACTGCTGGAAAGGAGCCAGCATAGGCATGGACAGTGCTGTGATTGCCACCTGTTATCCAGCCCCGAGAAAATGCCCGGTTACCCGGGTAACAGGCCCACCTGTACACTCCCAAACTTTGTGCACTCAGAATCTGTGTGGACAGTGCCCTTGTCCATATTATAGATTTTCATGATAAAGAATACAGATTAACATAAGACTGAGTCCATAGGGTCAATACCACTAATTAAAAAGAAGTCTTGCTGTGATTCCTAAAAATAATTACATCGATATTTCATTATTTCGTAGTGTTTTTGTCTCTGAGACATACGCCTGCTCCCCTAAAGGCGCTGTAGCTCAGAAGAAATAACTACACCACATGACACTAATCCTACAATGGGAAGGAATACTGTTAAAAATGCATCTTAGCAGTCATTTCTGTCCTAAAAGATCCAGCCATGTCTGGATGACTGCTGGCTACAGTGATGAGCTGGGATGGAGGCTGGACGCAGAGCAGACGAACTGTGCATGAATTTCTGTGTATGTGCCCGTTTCCGATGAAATCCAATTTTAATGAGTTCACACCAGTTACTGAGTATTTAATGCTGGCCTCTTCTCCCCACTAGCATCAATAGAAAACTGAAGGTTAACTATCTTTTTTTAAAAAATAGAGAATTTTCCCAATTGACGTGGCTCAGTGGTTGACCTTTGACCTATGAACCAGGAGGTCATGGTTCGATTCCTGGTCAGGGCACATGCCCGAGTTGTGGGCTCCATCCCCAGTGTGGGGCGTGTAGGAGGCAGCCCATCAATGATTCTCTCTCATCATTGATGCTTCCAACTCTCTCCCCCTTCTCCCTTCCCCTCTAAAATCAATAAAAAAAAATATTTGAACAAAATAGAGACATGGACAAAGATGGGACCAAAAGCAGATGCCACTTACATAGAGTTGGGCCATGGCATTCTATTCCTATGGGGGCAGAGCCACACGATCCAGAGTTTATGAGACTCATAGGCTCAGTCACGCTCAACAGGGCGTTGGGACAGAAAAGAAGTGGGTTCAAAGCCCGGGCCTGCCCTGGATGCAGAATGATTGCCTCTGCTATCAAAGGCGAGGGCAAGAAATACATCCTCCACAGGGTCTGTGTGTTTTCCCCGTGCCCTCGGCGTGGCCGCCTGATGTTACCGTAATTCTCTCTGCGTAAAGCTTTTTGCTGATATTTGAGACGGCAGGCTGCTGCTGCTCACGGAGAGAGACGATGCCTCACGCCAGCCTGAGCAGCCCGCCTGCACGGGGCACCCTCCCTGCTCTTCCATTAGCGGCTGATTGTCCCAAATTGATGCTAAATTGACTTGGCCGGCTCGGGCGCCTTTCAGTGGTTGGCACCGACCGTGGTCTCATCCTGGAAATTATATGGTCAAAGCCTTCATGTTTCTGGAAATCCTAACCATTTTGTTAATGTGAATTAGGGCCTGGTAAAGAGGAATTAGTTAGACACCTGCCCTGTGGTACCCAGACAGGGCATGCTTCAATGAAATGGTTTTTATTAAAAAAAAAAATAAAAAAAATATATATTTTCATTGATTTCAGAGAGGAAGGGAGAGAGAGATAGAAACATCAATGATGAGAGCAAAACAAACCAAGCTTGTGCCCTGACCTGGAATTGAACCGTGACCTCCTGGTTCATAGGTTGATGGTCAGCCACAGAGCTACAGTGGCTGGATTACAATATGTTGTTTTTTAAAATGGTTCTCTTCTGCCTTCTGCTTCGCACTCTCCCCTTTACTGAAAGGTCCCCTGCCTCTTCGTTTCTAACTGCTGTGCGAGTTTGAAATAAATCCGACCCTGACGTGCAGGCCGAGCCCAGCTTTTCTACATTTTCAAGTGACGGAGACAGAATCCAAAGGAGAAGATTTCACGGCACGCGAAAATCGGATGAAATTCAAATTTTCCAAAGATGTTACTGGGACGTAGACCACACCCGTTCATTCTGTGTGGCCCACGGCTTCGGGCACAGCGGCTGACAGAGGGGAGGGGCCGGGACAGAGGTGGCATGGTCCATGGAGCCTCAGCTAACGGCTCTGTCCCTTTACTGGGCGGGAGACGTTGGCCCGCCCCTGGGACAGATCACCAAAGCCTCTGTGGCTATCGCGGCAAAGCGGGAACCACAGCATCCTATACAATGCCGCTGCGAACCCCACGAGCCATCCTCACAAAAGCTCCGCTCGCCCCTTCCCCCGTATTGGAGTTGGGGGGCCTTGAAATCTCAGGTTTCCCATCTACTAGTATACATCGAGGAGAATGCTCTGACCTCCCTTGGGAAATAAGACGATGCACTCATCGACATCCCTGACACAATGGCAAATGCATCATCAAGAACTGTTGATAGCTTGAAAGGTATTATTATTCCCCAGAAATGCGTTCATATGCAAATAGGTCAGATCACTGGCATCTATCTTTAAAGGTATAGAGTCTACCTTCCGTTGTCCATTCTTGCAAGGCCCCTACTTACATGGACACCCAGCCATGGAGGCGAACTGCAACTGAAACAGGCACACACGCAGAATTTCAGACTGACCAGGAGCCCTAGACCATCGGGAACCACCTAGGGCCGTGGTCGGCAAACTGCGGCTAGAGAGCCACATACGGGCTCTTTGGCCCCTTGAGTGTGGCTCTTCCACAAAACACCAATGCCTGGGCCGGTCTATTTTGAAGAAGTGGCGTTAGAAGACGTTTAAGTTAAAAAACTGTGGCTCTCCAAAGAAATGTCAATCATTGTACTGTTGCTATTTGGCTCTGTGGACTAATGAGTTTGCCGACCACTGGCCAGGAGGAGGTGTAGAGAGAAGACCTTGGTGGCCGAGTCCACAGTCCTTGGGAAGGCGGTAGCTGCCACCCCCAGAAACAGGGGCCCTGGCTTCACTAGACTTTAGTGCCAGGTGCCCTCCCATCCAGCTCACCTGTGGCTCCTCTTGCCCAGAAGCCTGCTGTGCTGGCGGCCAGGACTGGCCCTTCACCGGATTCACCATTCTTCCCCTGCACCTTTCAGGTGTGGGGCCCTTCAGCACCTGGGCTGGTTTTCATACTTAGACGTTACATGTACGGTTAGAAGAGTGAGATTCTCTCTCTCTCACACACACACACATCCTCACTAGCAGGTAAAGGATGGCTAGAGGAGCACCTCCATCAATCGGTTGCCTCCTATAGGCATCCTGACTGGGGATTGAGCCCACAACAGCCACCTTTTCGGTAGACGGGATGACGCTCTAGCAACCAAGCCCCCGGCCAGGGCCAGGACTGCGCTGTCTGCTAATGCCACGCCCTCCGGCTCCTGGATCCCACCTCACCTTGGCCCACTTGCGGCCAACTTCCTGACTTCCGTGACATCGGAGCGGCGGGACATTCCACGCCCGTTACGTAGCCCCGCACCTGACAGGTGGCTACTGACTCTGCGAGCAGCCTCCCTCACCTCCCGGACGGCCCCGGAGCCACGAGCTTCCCGCAGGCCCCGCGTGCTGGCACCTTTCCCGAGCGCCAAGCAAGCAAAGAGCCCTCCCGAGCTGCGCAGTCCAATGTGGTAGACATATGTGGCCATCCCGCCTCGCAATATGGCCAGTCCTAATTGAGCTGTTCTGTGTAAGCACAGAACCCACGTCTGACTGCAGAGCCCGAGGGAGAAATGTAAACCGTCTCCTTGATCATTTTAATGCTCATTACGTGTTGCAATGATACCGGTTCAGATATTCCGGCTACGGTGAGTGGTCAGAATCAACTTACATTTATTTCCTTAAGTTTTTTTTTTGTTTGTTTGTTTGTTTTTTAATGTCGATAGCCAACCAAAGATGGTTCCCTATCTGGTTTGCATGGTTTTCTACTGGGCTGGGGGTTTGCCTGGTGTTCCTCAGAGCCGGCCGGCCGGCTGGGTACTGATGGATGAAGGTTGGTGCAGAGCTAAAATGCAGAGAACGCTACGCAGGACTCCAGGAAGCTTCTGTTCAGAATTTGAAATTCACATTCCTCCGACACACCACATGACACGCCACCTCCCCCAACAAGGCTTTCAAGAAGGTCTGAGGACCCCCCGAGTGATGAGGCTGGACTGGGTGACCCCAGCCTCCGCTCAGGGCTCCCTGGATGGTGCCCAACCGCAGAGGCGTGACATCTGCATTGGCGTTTGCCATGTATTCTCCCCTGGCATTTACGTGCCCCTTAGATGGATTACCGTTAGGTTTCTGGTTAAGATTCAGGGATGGGAATGATAGCCAGGCTAGCGATACGAGATGTAGATATTATCTAATTTATGGGCTCCGGGGCTGTAGGATCCCTTCTGGCTCAAGAAATATATGAACCACAGACACACCGGCCCTCGTTCCGCAGTGAGGGCTCTCAGGCCGGGTCCCTATTGTGCCGCTGGATTTACGGTCTGGCCAGGTACGCAGACCCACGTGCGATATTTCAACGCGAGTGGCTCCAGCCATCAGAGGGGCCCAAGCCAGGCCTCAGACACCCGCTGGGCGGCTGACGAATTGCTCTCTCTCCTCGCCATCGAGTGTGGCATTAGGTGGCGTCTACCTTTATTATTTTAAAGGAGAAACATGGATAGTCAATGCTACTAAGTGAAACCTAAGAAAGAAACGTCCACTCGGCGAATAGAACGTGACCAACAGGCTTCCTGTCTTTATCACAGTGGGTGAAGGTGAAGAGGAAGGAAGAAGAGCGAGTGGGAAAGGGAATGACAGAGAAAATAAAATCCCACGTCTTCCCTAGAGCAGACTTCGAAAAACATCCTGAGTTTATGAAGAATGGCTAAGATCGCCACTTCTGGAACTTGTTAGAAAAGTGGCATTTGGGCCCTGGCTGGTGTTGCTCAGTGGTTTGAGCGTCCGCCTACCCACTCAATGGTCTCAGGTCTGATTCCTAGTCAGCCAGTCCATGTGTTGCTCTCACATCAATGTTTCTTGCCCCCTCCTCCTCCCCCTCCTCTCTGTTTCTCCCTCTACTCCTCTATCCCTTCCACTCTTTAAAAATCAATGGAAAAGAATATCCTCAGTGAGGATTAAACAAAAATAATACAAACATGATCAAGACAATGGCATTTGGTTGGGAAGCAAAGGCATTCTTGAAATCCTTTCCCAACATCAGTGCCAGTTGGCACTTGCCCGGCAGTGGGAGATGCTCGGGTAGCTTCCCAGGCTCGGCAGGGGTCGGGCTGGGCCTTTTTCTGCTCTGAGAACCACAGGCACAGCCGGCCAGGCAAGCAGGGGGGCCATGCGGCAGCGGGCGAGGGCAGCGCCCGGTTACTTACGTCGGCAGCCGGCGTGCCAGGAGTTGCCCGGCAGACACTCATCACACTTGGGCCCTGTGGCTCCCGCCTTACACTCACAGAATCCCGAGTCATTACAGCGCTTGTGGACGGAGCCCAAGGGGTTACAGTAACACTCTGCAGAAACAGACAACACATGGGCTGGAGAGCCGGCCCGGGCCCGGGGGCCACCGAGACCCACGTGCCACGTCCATCACCACCTCGCTTCCTCGAGGAAAGACGCCGCGATCGAAATGATTTGGCAAGGCGGCCGCGGCAGGTCCATTGACTTCTCTGCTCGGCCTCCCAGGAAATCAACCAGAACCTTCCAGGGAGACAAGGCATCGTGCCCCCCCCCCACGAAGGGGGCCTGATGGAGGAGCCATTGCTGGGGGAGCTTACACAGTCTCATGGACGCCCCCAGCAATGGGGACAGCCAGGCTACATCGCCCACCATCAGGGCCAAGTCTGCACGGAATGACTCCAACGGGCTGACCTGCTGCATTCCGGATCCGAGAACTGCCGGACAGGACACTTTTAAAGTGGGACACGCATGCATGCACTCTGTCCGTTCCCAGGCAGCTTTCCTCTCTGACCCGGGACGACACCCAGGAGGGCCTGAGCTACGAGGCCAGTGCGGCTTTTCTGCCGCTGAGATGGATGCTTAGAAAGGAAAGATAAACGCTGAGCTCCCACGGAACTGTCTGTGCTGAGGCTTTCCTCACTGGATTGTCTGAGCTGTGGGTCATAAGCAGGAAACGGGATGTTTCCCTGACTCTGCCCACAGTCTCATGGGAGGCATTTTTAGGGCCTGAGCAGGGCTGGGCTTGAGGGCCGGATCTGGTCGCCTGGCCCTTAGGACCAGCTGGGTGGCAGCGTGTGGAGTCCGGGGACAAAGTTTCTTGCCTGATCACCCCACTGTGGGATCACGGGCAGGTTCTTGGGCCCCTCCGTCTTGCACGTTCCCTCTTGAACCAGGGTCCCAGGAAGAGGTTTTCTTCTTAACACACACACACACACACACACACACACACACAACAAACCCCAAATAAAATGATACCAAGAAAACAACTGAACCACCGCTGTAGCCAGCCCTGGGAGTTCCGGTTCAGTGTCACCCAGTAGAGCAGCCGTTAGCCACGGAGACTCAGGGTTTGACACTACGGAGGGCCACAGGCCGGCTCTCACTTTTTGTCCTGGGAACCAATGAGCTAACTTCTTCAAAGAACGTGGAAGGCCTTAGCACGGTGACTTATTTCATGGTGATTAAATCATTTTTTTTTCTTTTTATAGGCCAGCATTCTTCTGCTACAAACATGTAGAAGACGAACAGGTATACACAGGTAAAAATAAAACGAGGTTAACTCTAAAACGCTGTCTCCTGGACTGGCTTGCTTTGTCCTTAATAGCTAGTTTCATTTTAAATAGGCATTTTCTATCTTAACCTGTGTGTAGGGGGTTGTTGTTTAAATTTTTTTTTAAAAAAAGTTAATTCTGTTATGGCATTAAGATGTTTTTTTTCTGAGCCTATGTGTAAGTAGGTACCTATCTCCAAACTGTCATATGTGTTCTACTGTTTAATGTGTATACGTTGACTATAAACCACCAATATTTTGTTAGCCAGGTAGTAGAATTTTCTCTGGCCAGTGTGAATTCACGTACTACCCTAGTCAATTAGTCCATAAAAAGTTGATTAATAGAAGGTTTTAGATGCAAAAATTTGTAAACAAAGTTGTTTCCACCCCCACCCCAAAATGTGAAATGTCTGAACCCCGGTGTATGCCAGGGGTTGTCTTAGGAAAGGGGTGGGTGTAACGAACTTCCTCCAGCAGACATGAGAATAAGTGATAAGACGGAGTGCAGTCTACATTCCACCATCCACACAAATACTTTGGTTTACAGCGGTTCTCAGCCCTTCTAATGCCTCAACGCTTTAATACAGTTCTTTTTAAATATATATATATTATTGATTTTTTACAAAGAGGAAGGGAGAGAGAGAGTTAGAAACATCGATGAGAGAGAAACATTGATCAGCTGCCTCCTGCACACCCCCTACTGAGGATGTACCTGCAACCAAGGTACATGCCCTTGACTAGAATCAAACTTGGGACCCTCAGTCTGCTGGCCAACGCTCTATCCACTGAGCCAAACCGGTTTTGGCTTTAATACAGATCCTCATGTTGTGATGACTCCCAACCATAAAATTATTTTCGTTGCTACTTCGAAACTGTAATGTCACAACCTACAGTTTGAGAACCGCTGGCAGGGTCCCCCAAGACCATCGGAAAACACAGATATTTACGTTACGACTCATTAACAACAGGAAAATTACAGTTATGAAGTAGCAACGAAAATAATCTTATGGTTGGGGGTCACCACCTCATGAGGAACCGTATGAAAGGGCCGCGGCATTAGGAAGGCTGAGAACCACTGGTTGAGAAGTATCTGTGTTATGGATGGGACCATGCTGAGCGGCAGGTGCTGGGGGGAGGAGCACGGTCTTGGAGATTCTCTTTTCTTTTATGAAACTAGGAAGAACAGGCAGAGCTGCTGGACTAAAAAAAAAAAAAATGCCACAAAATACTTTTGGAGGTTTGACTGCATAGCTATCCTGGGATTGATTCATAGGGTCAAAGTGTCTTGCGTTTGTTTTGCTCTACAGAAGGGACCGCTGACGACCTGAACTTGGGTTTCCAGGGGAATAAAAAAATGACACAATATCAGCAGAGCTCCTGTTTGGTAGCAACGGCTGAGCCCCGCAGTGATAACCTAAGGTCCCCAACCAGGCATCCTCTAACTTCCTGCTTCCTGCTTCCTGCCGGAGGGTCTACGAGACAGAAGCATGGACGTCCTCTCCATGTAACTGCTGCTCACAGGAGGTAGTGCCATATATCTCTGGAGACATGGCTGTGCTGAGTTTGTGTGGAAATGGGTCAAATGCACCAGTGATCCCAAAGCAGCGATCACCGCGGCAACATGGACCAGCCTGCATTGGACATTTGCTGGGATATCAAATGATGCAAACAGTGTGCATCTACTTCAACAGCCTCCGTGTTTGGTCAGAGGTTAGGGGCTGTTCCCTGGTGGATTTGATGGCCAGGTGTTAAAGAATTGGGGTAGTGCCCTAATATATATATATATATATTTAGAGAAGATTTTGATAAAGTTCACATTTTTGTGAGATCCAACTTTCTAGTTCTGTGACAAGGCATTGGGTAGATCCCCATGCATTTCCATGGGTGCCTTCTGTAAAAAACAAACCCTCCCAGATTTAACCCTCAGTCCTGCCCTGAGCCTGGAGCCCTGTGGGGAGCGTAATTGTGGGGGATAGGGAGAAGGTGCATGTGGCTGACAGGGCTCACCGGGGGCCTTGGCCATGATCCACAGGCTCCCCAGGAGCAACCTTCCACCTCAGTCCCGATTTCCCTGCCCTTGGTCCCTCATGTGGGAAAACTGGTATCTCAATGTCACTGATTCATTGCACATGTGCATATATAGACTACAGACAAAAGACGGACCATGGCTTATACCAGCTGGCCACATTTTTCAGTTCATTCTCTAACCATCTCCCCCCCCCCCCCCCCCTTAGGAAAAGGCCACAGTGTAAGGAGTTGGTGTGTAAGGGGGACATTGTAGCTACTGGCTAATGTAGATAACGGTACCTCTCAACACCTGTCTCTGCTTACCAAGTCCTTTCCTAGGTTTGAAGAGTGAAAATACGTGCTTCCCAGATTTCTAATTTCTAACATTCCCCAAAGGTTTAGGATTTTAATGAATAGACTTTCTAGGAATGGAAAAACAACAACAACAACAAAAACCCCAAAACAACGGCTCTTGATTTTTTAAAAAAAGCATAAATAAATAAAAAAAAATGTCTACTTAAGCTTCCATATTTTATCAGCAGCTTATGTTTTAAAAGACAAAAGCAGAATGGGCTGGCTTCTTGTCTGTGGATAATCAAGCATAGATTTATGATACAACTATATCTCGGAATCGGAGGGGGAGCACAGATTTTGTCCTTCATAGGTTATTTTAAGGACTGGGAAAAGGCCCAGCTTCCTCTGAATAAAATATTACTTTAAATAAAACATATCAAGGTATTGTAACATTACCTGCGATGAGCAAGTCCCTGGGATACAAATCTTTTCTTTTGAGGCCTTTTTTCTTTAACTTATTTCAAGTAACGTGAAATTAAGTAAAACCTTTTAATCGTATATAAATAAAAATAGATTTCATCCCTGTGCTGTTTATTATTTTAACTTTTCTCTTGCTTCCATATTTATAGTGTGGCATTTATGTATTTTTACAGATGACATTCAGCAACATGGAACTCTGCATTCAAAATGCAGACAGCTACACTTCTTTGGGTTGTTAGTAATATTCTCAAATCTCCGTAACCCCGTTGTGTTAGAAAGGCAATTGAATTTCTGTTCCTAGGGTTGGAGTGAAATTGTGGCTCTCATTCAAAAAGCATTCCAGGCTGTGGAACCTCCAGGGAAGGCAGGAGAGGGTGGGTGGGAAGAGATCCACCAAAGACCTTGTATGGGTATATGCATAACCCATGGACACAGACAATAGGGAGGTGAAGGCCTGGGGCAGGGAGCGGGGATGGGCTAAAAGGGGTCAATGGGGGAAAAAGAGGACGTAGGTAATACTTTCAACAATAAAGATTAATAAAAAAATCCTATAAGTTAAGTCTGAGAAGCATAGCTTTGCTAATTGGGTCAGGCTGGGAGACCATGCTCAAGCTTTGAAGTCAGAAAAGGGACTCTGCTAACACTGCATGATGTGGGTCAACTCACCTTACTTTTCTCAACTAGAAATTGGGAAGTTATCAGTGGAAATTACCCCTGACCCCTTACTCCCCCTCCAGCTTTGTTTCTAAGGAGCAAGTGAAAAAAAAACACAGTCACATGTCAGCACACAGTTCACCGAGTGTTTGCCGTGAGTCCTGTAGGATCCCAATGTGACCGGGGGTCCTCAGATGACTTACGTACCTAAGGCACCCGGCCATTATATAGCACACTGGGACTTGAACCCAGGTCTCCGGCCTCTAAGTCCAGTGATTTCTCCACTAATTCACAAAAGATAAGTGAGGAAGGCTTTGAAAAATAGGACATACTGGAGATATACACAGTGGGATGTAAACTTGGCCCAATTGAGAGGATTCAAAGCAAGGTGCACAGCTATTTAAATGAGACACTTAGCAAATACCTATATTGAGAATGGAGAATGATGATCCCACAATTGCATATTGATTGGGTTCCTTTTTTTTATTTATGAAAAGACCATCGGTCATTTTTCACCTCCTGTATTCTGTTAAAATTAGTCTCTATGTGAAATATTCTACCTTTAAAATGGGTTGCCTATATGGTTAAACCTACTGGTGTGGTAATTGATTCACAGCCTGCACCATTTTGAATATATGCATCTCTCCCTAGATGACGTGAAATTCCATTTATTGGTTCTTACTTTCCCATCCGCTCCCTTTTCTTAAAGACAGGTCCCACTATGCACAGGCAGGGGGATGGGAAGGCCACCTGATTCTCTCCAGTTGACATGGTCCACCGTCACGGTGGGTGGGGACAGCGCCCCAGGGACCCAACCCCATGGACTCAATTTTCCAGGGCTCACGAAGCTAAGGGAATGAATCATCTAGAATAATTCTGAGAAATTGCTTCTCTTTTTTGGGGAGACTGTAGAAAAATCCAGTAAATGGAATTTCTTTTCTGTGGATGAAAAGGCAGGCAAGGCTTTTCTACATTACCAGCTGCATGTGGCTCTCGGTTGCAAATGACAATATAGATAACCAACCGATATTTGTTGATGAGCGATTATGGGCAAGAGGTTGCATCCTAACCTCGACAATTCAGGCCCCTACAATGAGACCCCATTCTTGAGGTTGAATGCATAGCTTCACTTTAAGGTTAGGTTGAAATGACCCGATTTGAGGAATTCATGCAAAAGAAAAATCAAAAATCCCTTTCTCTCTGAAACATTTTTTCCAGCTCATTATTGTTAAAGCAACAGCCATGTAAGGTTTCTCCATCTACCCTCCCCAACTACGATTTCACCCAGCACAGGTGAATGTTCAGTCTACCACAGGGATGCTTTCCCGGTAGAGAAAGTTCCTTCTGGCTTGGCCGTGGTGCACACCCCCAGCCTCTCCGCCTTCCACAGCTCCCCGTAGGCGCGGGTAAGGCACAGAACAGTAGCTTCTGAAAGGAGAAGGGGACTGACCTATGCACACATTCTCATCGTCCAGCTGTGCCGAAGCATTGCGGAAGTAGCCCAGCCTGCATAGCTCACAGTGCTGCCCTCTAGTGTTGTGCTTACAGCTCACGCAAATGACTGTGTTTAGTAGATCGATATAACTGCATCGATTGGAGTGGCCGAAGCATTCACAATCTTGCAAGGAAGAAGAGACATGTATACAGGGGTGTATACGCAGCGTCAGAGTCATCGCACACTACATGCTCAAGTAGGATGAAGGGTGGAGGGGGGATGGAGACATGGCATGACATCGAGGCGGTGCGACAGGACACATGGCGGCGGCGGGTGGCTGTGACGGGCATGGAGGGAGCATCTGTTTCGAGCGGGGGGTGGGGAGAGAGAGGCTGGACATTCAGGACATGACGGAGCTTGTCACGCCTTGGCAGACAAGACGAACAGAAGCATTGGCAGGTGCACACCTTTTAATATCCGGGAAGGCTTGGCTTCCGGAGATGCCAGAGCCTCATTTTTTTGCACCCCGAGAACTTTGCTGTCTGTATCCCTTCCCCGTCTTTGCAGACTTACAAGAGAATGGGTGGGTTGGGGGAGGGGAGGGTGCATGTGAGCATCTAAGGCCTGACTCTGTCATCACCCACAGCTCCTTGGATTAGAGTCTCTCACTATCCATGATGTCAAGAGAGGAACTCAGTCAGGAGTTCACAGAAGTCATGGCCAATGGAATAGGGATCCAGACAACTAGATATTCTTTGTTTTTGTGTTTGTTTTTTTTCTTCCCCCAAATGTCAAGAGGCAAGAGGGCCACCGAAAGCATTTTGCCAGGCCAGATCTGCATGTCTGCTATCATGTGAGAGAAAGTATAAAGAGCAGGGAGGTTATTCGTGTAAAAACAAGGGTTCTTGGTATTTCTTCTCCTTCCAAGTTTCAAGCTAAGTCCTTCTACAATAGAAAGATCAGGCAGTACTGTGTCCCCAGGTTTTTCCCCCCTTATCCCCTCAAAATGTTGGCGGCGCCTCTGATGCTTAGGGGTGACCATGATAAGAACTAGCCGAGGAAATGGGGCCGAGAGGAGGAGAACAGGTGGGGAAGGGGGGAGGGGACTGGATTGTTCTCTGTTGCATCTCAACCAAAGCAAGAGGTTGTTCATCGAATTCAACCTCTTTCAAAGAAGTGATGGAGACAAAGCCTCTATTGGTAGCCATAATGGTCCAATCAGACCCTTAAAAAAAAAAGGTGAGGGGTAACTAGATGGGGAATCTAATTTGTCTTCTCAAACTATGGGGGTGGACCTAGCTAGACATCTAAGAAAAAAGTCAACCATGGCACCGCAAACCTTGTTTACCTAAAAACACTCCTCTTACTAATGCCTGGCTTTCATGTTTTCTCACTATGAAGCCACAGACAGTCACCACTTGAACCCATCCATCCATCCATCCATCTATCCATGCATTCAATCAATACTTAATGGGCTTGTCTACCATATGCTAGGCATGATGGGAGGAGCTGAGTTAACCTTTTGGCCTAGATAAAATTTTGGAAGTATTGCCTTTGATGACCAAAATAAAAAATGAATAAGTATAATGACACATAAATAAAGAAGGAAGGACTAGCTGCCTTCTTCCTTCTTCTTCTTCTTCTTCTTCTTCTTCTTCTTCTTCTTCTTCTTCTTCCTCCTCCTCCTCCTCCTCTTCCTCCTCCTCCTCCTCCTCCTCTTCTTCTTTTTTTAAATTAACCTGCTTCTACCCATCAGAATGCTATGGATTTATGCAGTGGAGAGCCAGTTACTGCAGCAGAGCACTGAGATCAAGGTTCTAACAGAATGATGTAAAATTCAGACAGAAGCAGAGGAGGACACTGGATGCAGTGAAGAGTGAGTGGATGGTCCCAGGAACAGGGTCAGCATCTTGGGGACTCAGAGGCAGGAAGAAGGGGAGGTTCCTGCGGGCGAGCCGCTGCTCCTGTGGAAGGCTGTCTGTCTCACGGCAGGTGTGCTGGGTGGGGACGGAGATGGGCATCCGGGGACCCAGAGCGAGGAGAGCACAGGGAGGCACCATGTGGGAGGTGGGGTAAGAAGATACATGCATACGTTTAGTAGTTTTAGGGCATGTCAAGCTAAAAAAACAATACTAGAATGACAGGTCACCAAATTAAATTCTCTCAGGAAACAACAAGCATTTCGCCCCGATACACTAGATCTTTCTGAGTTACAATTTCCTTCAGGGGCATTTCTGACTCACAAGGGAACCAAGGCCTCGAAAGCTTTTCTTGTTGAGTGTTTGAAATGGGGAGAAACTTTCTGGCCTGGAGACACCTCAGAGAAGTGGTCACAGGGAGGAGAGCCAAGTCTGAAATCTCGTTCCCAAGGACTTTGTCCATCTGCCTGGCCTCCTGAGGAGGGGGCTGCCCCCTCTGGAAGGGGACTCAGCGGACATCCTTCATGGTCCCTACCCCAGGTTGGTCCTCGGTGCGCCAAATGCAACATCTTTTGTGTCAAAAGCATCCTTGATGTCAAACGTTCATCCTAGGAGCTTTTTGGAACGACGCAGGAGTCCCTGTTGTTAAGAAGCTAGTTGAGTGGGTAAGACAAGCAGGTGCTCAGATAGAAAACAGAATGGCTTGGCTCAGAACACCCAGGGTTCTGTGCACGGCCTTGGGAGAAACTAAGGAATTCCAGAGGAGCTAGGGAAAGTGACTTCACACTGGGCTTAGTATGAAACCTCTGATCGCAGGTCGAGTGTATTAAAATAAAGGAGGGGCTGAGCGTTCCAGGGGGAAGGAGTAAAGTGTGTGCAGAAGCAGGAAGTTGGAAAGTTTCATGCCCTGGTTCCTTTGTGGGTGTCTGAGGGTTCAGTAACATCTGCCCCATGGCCAGACCACATTTGAGCTCCTTCTGGCCAAGTTCATCCAAGAAAAAAAAAAAGGGTATCTGTAGATTTCCAAGTTCCACACTCTTGAACCCAGTCCGTGAATGTCAAACGGGACTGGCACTGATTTTTTGCATTTAAGGAATAGTTCACATTTCTGGGATAACATTCTATTTGTTTCTGGATCCTCTTTGGAAAGCCAATATATTACTTTGGATGAGAAGAGTTAAATAATATAAATTATATAAGTAATTATATAGCGATACAGGGAATCCTACATAGCTCAACACGCAACATTATAAACTTACTTCAGAAGGTAAGTGAATATTTTACATGCCTTACAATCTAGGAAATGGGCTAATGGTCACTTGATTCTTTTAACACTGCCAAGACTCTTCCCGGACTTTGATAAAGTTGCCTTCCTTGGCTGTGATGTATACTTGAGAATGTAAAATGAGAAGACGACCTTGGATAGGGATTTGAAAAGCACGAGGACACTAGATAAATGCAAGACATTTCAGATGTAATTCTGAGACTGCTGTGTTCCTTTTCAATGTTCTGTGAATTTACCACTTCCCAGCAACGACTCTTCCCACAATGGGCACAGAATCCATGAATGATCAATTCATGCTATCGTCTGAGATGCATCAGCATTTTAAGAGCCTGAAGGAATAGCTCAATGACTCTTGGAGGGTCCGGTTCACAGACCTACCATCTCCTCCCTTCCCTCTTCCCAAGAATGGAGTGCATGGTTTATCCTGGTAATTCCTTCCTTTCACATATCCTCACTCCCTGGTCCCCTGCCCACCTCACCCCAATCATCGTCTCCTGGGCAAATCTGGTCCTGGTTATAGCCAACTCTCCAGCTCTCTGTGCCTGGTTACAGCTAACTCTCCAGCTCTCTATGCCTATACACCTAGTGGCTGAATGCAGGGGGTTTATCCAACTGTTTTGAAACCAGTCTCACTTTAAGTTCATGACCATAACTCTTCATGGGGCCCTCGGAGCTGCCTGGCAACCCTTCTTGGCAACCTTCCTGAGCAGAGGGCTTCTCTCTCTCTTCTCCTCCTCCATGCCCACCACTGTTTCCCTCCCTCTCTGCCCAGTCTGCGCACACATCTCAGGGCACAGTCATTGGCCCTCTTTGCCCTTTAGGCTCACCCTGGAGCCAAGGCTGCTTTTGTTTTGTTTATTAATCAGCACCATGGATATATTTTCCCACTGAGTTTTAGAGAGAGTGGAAGGAAGAGGGAGAGACAGAAGGAGAGAAACATGGATGTGGGAGAGACACATCGATGGGCTGCCTCTTGGACTCACCTCAACCAGAACCAGGGATCAAGCCTGCAACTGAGGGACAAGCCCTTGACTGGGATGGAAGCTGGGACCCTGCAGTCTTTGGGCAGATGCTCTACCCACTGAGTCACACTGGCGAGGGCTATTGCTGTTTTTTAATCCAGCTTCGCAACTTTGTAAGCTCCCCAAAACACTGTGAACCCCTGATTTGGCAGACCGCCATTTAACAGACTCTGGATTTAACGGACAACATTTCTGGTCTGTATGTTTTTAACCAAGATTTGCTTAAATTAACAGGTTTTTTGTTATTAATTCACTGTTATTAACAAACGTTAGTGAATAGGCCCTTTGTGGGGGAAAAACATTGTAGTAATTTCACCAACATAGCTAAATATCACATACCTACACCTATTGTCCACATATTTAAACCCAAGGGTTCTGAGACCGATTAGCATGTGATTAGCTTCCTGGGGGCTCATTGCTGTCACCCTTTCCCTCACCGGCTGTAAAATGCCTCCATGTTGCTCAGCCCACATGCCAAGCCCAACCCCAGGGCCTTTGCATGTGCTGTTCACGCAGTCTGGAACACTCCACCTCTTTACACCCCTAGGACCTGCTTCCTCGATTTTAGTTCTCCGCTCGAAGAGAATTCTGGGACCGCTCTGTTTGTAGTAACAACCCTGGACCCAGACACAGGACTCCCTCCATTTCCTAAGCCGTGAACGAGGCCCCACCTGCCAGACCCAGGAGGGGTTCTCAGCCTTGGCATGATTGAGATTTTGGACCAAACACTTCTTTGTTGTCCTGTATGTTCTAGCATATCCTAAGCTGTGACCACCGGCATTCCCCTGGGGGCCAAAATCCCCAGAAGATATATATGAGGTCATAACAGGCTGTTATGAGAGGAGGTAGGAGCTCAGACACCGGCCAGCTTGGTGCAATGAGCTCGAGTATCTGGAAGGAGAGGCTGTTGTCTGACCTTGGCTTTCCAGGTCAGGACAGACCCACACCTGCGAGGCAAGGGCAGGGAGAGGCTCTCCCTGAGACTGGCCTGGAGAGAAGGCGGGTGGGAGGAGCAGGGGGCAGGAAGAGGAGGGGTTAAGTCTTTCTCACTGTCCCCCCAGGGCCTTACTGCTGTCAATATCAGAGCACTGCGAACGGGGTGCAGGCAGATTTCTTTTTCTGGCCTAATGAGGAAAACGTATTCAAGGGCAGAGCTGGAGGAAATTCATTTTGCCCAGAAAGGAAGGGTTTGGGAAAAGGACTGGAGATAGAGGGTAAATGAATCCGAGCTGTAGCAGGATGTCCCCTTCGCTGCATTAACAGGCACCCGCCTCCAAGGGGTGCCAGACAGACGTGTCCGCCTCCCCGGGGGTGGAGGGGAGCAGTGTCCTGGCCCTGACCCTCCCCAGCCCGGCTGTGGCTTTGCTCTGCCAGGCACCCCCTGAGGTGGCTTATTTCTGCCTCCACAGGGTCGTGTGGGCGGTGTTAGCGCTGTGACACCGAGAAACCAGGGATCCCATGGGGAGGGGGTGGTCCAAGACCAGGTCAGAGGCCTCCTGAGCACCCAGAGTGCTGACAGGACATGGAAGGCGTGGACTTGGCGAGAGGCCCCGTTGCTCCCTTTTCCGTCACCACCCTGCTTGCTCTGGGCAGGTCTGCCTATGGCAGAGGGAAAAGGACCTCATGACTGCCTGTGACACATACACACACACACACACACACACACACACACACACACGCGCATGACAACCAGCTCTGGGCTGCTCTGCTCCTAAAGGTAGAGTCCCTGGGCTTCCAATCCATTTGGAAACCCCTCAAGTTTGCTGCGTGAAAGCACACTGGGGGGGGGGGGGCGAGGGGGAAGGGGGAATGGGTGTAAGGCGTGGCGTCAGTCCTACTGTCTTTGCTTTCCCCATGTTCTGACCAGTTTCCCCTTTTCTCCAGGCGCCTCAGGAGGACCTGCTGGTGTTGATTAAACTCGGGAAGAGGATGTGGCTACATTGGCTGAGGAATGGGGAAGCGATTATGGCCATTTTCCCCAGGTGGGTCAAACAAAAATTAGATGTAGCTCATCAATCTATTTATGGGTAAGAACTGTTCACCCCAAAAACGAAAAACACATGCCCAGCAGCCAAGGATGGAAGACAGGACACACCTGTCCCATGAAACATTTAAAGAAAAAAGGCGAACCAAGAACAGGAGTCTTTAGGTTTCCTGGGAGAAAAAACACACACAACCACCACCACCACAGCAACAAAATATTCATTCAGAGGAGAGGCTACTGCCTCTCACTTAAAGAATGTGGCCCGATGATTACTTCTGGGTCCCAATCACTGCCTAGGCCAGGGCCGAGCATCCCTGATATTGGTTCAAATTCGTGCCAGATAAGGTTTGGAGGGAGAAATCCCAAGGGCTGTCATTTG
Organism: Pipistrellus kuhlii; assembly: GCF_014108245.1. NCBI lineage: Eukaryota > Metazoa > Chordata > Mammalia > Chiroptera > Vespertilionidae > Pipistrellus > Pipistrellus kuhlii. Next base: position 5,741,999 of record NW_023425523.1, read on the forward strand.
TCCCAATGCCAAGTGGGCACCACACACAGACCCTGCCCTTCTGTTCTCACGAAAAGCATCCCTGAAGCTCACACTCCGTGCACTTCCATGTTCTCAGCGCGAGTGGATAACCACGTTAAGACTCTCATGTTCGTGCTACACGGGCACCTAAGCTGTCCTGTTCATTCGCACACGAATCTCTCGGGAAACAAACGTTGCAGCGTTGCTGGTTTGCAGCCAATTTCTGGGTGAAGGTTTTTTTTTTCTTCCCCTCACTCCCTCCTACAGATGCCATTCCCGGGACGATCGGATGCATTGCTCAGTGTCAGTCCACATGCCTCACAAAGAAGCGGATGGGTACACGTCACAGGGATTCCAGATTCATACAGTGCAATGTTTCACAACACGGCGCGTGGGGGACCGCTGTATGAATCCCAGAATGCCTACCTCTCTTGTGGTTTGCAACTTGGACGGGAGGAACGGTTGGCAAAGCTACTTTGGGAGCCACTGGACGGGTTCAAAAGAATGAACAGCACGTTAGAAACCATCGCGACACGTTCCCACGCCACCGCTTACCACCAACCCATGGGGGAGGAGCCCTGCTCGTTCATGGCAACAACTTGTGTTTCTTCCATCACGAAGGGGAGTCTTATCTTTGGCTGAAGCTGGCTTAATGTTGTCTGAAATAAAGCTTAGAGGCTTCCTTTTCAGGGGTAAGAGTAACTACCACTTCCATCCAGAATCCCGTTAGGCAAGGTCAGTCCAGGAGCAATATGACTCCTGCGGCCCCTCTCTTAACACAGTAGTTTGCCTCGTGGGGTTGATCAGCTATATCCGTGGTTGGCAAGCTGTGGCTTGAGAGCCACATGTGGCTCTGTGGCCCCTTGAGTGTGGCCCTTCCACAAAATATCACGGCCTGAGCGACTCTATTTTGAAGATGTGGTGTTAGAGGAAGTTTAAGTTTAAAAAATTTGGCTCCAAAGAAATTTCAATTGTTGTACTCTTGATATTTGGCTCTGTTGACCAATGAGTTTGCTGACCACTGAGCTCTATCATTGCATACGTTGGCCATATCATCCTCCCTATGGGACCGCAAGCTACCTAGACACTGGTCACATGACCTTGTTGAACTGAGAAGGCATCACAGACCATGGTGACCACGGTCCCCCATTCAGCAAGCAGTACCTGGGCCTGGGTCTCAGGGTCACCTTGATCCTGTCTGCCTTTCCCCACGTGGATCACCTTGGCCATGAGATGGTTTGCTAATGGCAGGGGTTTTGCTCTACGTTTGCCCGCTGCTTCTTTTCCGATTACTCGCAGGGAGCTAGTTGCCTGTGGAAACAGCCCGAACAGCGGAGAGCTGGGTGCTCCCTGCGGATGTGGACAAGATAAATCACGGCCACACAGACCCGGCCTCCGCGGGGAAGCGCACCGTTAGCTAAAACTGCATGTTCAGGCATTTTATTCCACGGGGCTGCTTCCCAGATACGTTCACCTGAACTCTTTCCGCGTCCTCACTCGGGGCGGCCGGCAACGGCCGAGGACACTACTGAGGACACTACAGCGGGACAGTGACACGGCTCTGTCCCAGGGCCCGAGGGAGGCCCACGTCCGTCCATCTCCGCACTCATGGCGGAGTCCTCAGTGTCTTAGCCTGTCTGGTCTAATCTGCTGAGTCTGAAATTCAGGGGGCAGGACCTTCAACTCCTGCTGCAGCTGAGATTGAGCCGATTTCTCCCGTGGAGGAGCGCGGGAACTCGGGGAGACCCATTCGGGACATCTGATTACAGCAATTAGATTTCCTAGGGATGCCTTAGCCAGACAGTCTTCGTTTCAGCCCTGGGATGGAGGTCTCATAACACAGCCTTCCAAGTGGACTCCCCCAACCCTGCTATTTTATGTAGCAGCTATTTCGGGGTCCTCCCTTCCCCTACATCCCCCTGCACCTGTACTCACTGGAGTTTAAAAGGAACAGCCAGCAGGGAATGAAGGAAGGGGAAACCAAAGACATGCCCTTTTTTCTCCTGAGAAGGGAGGAGGTACAAGAGTGCAACTGCCTAGCCGTGGTCAGCAAACCGCAGCTCGCGAGCCACATGCGGCTCTTTGGCCCCTTGAGTGTGGCTCTTTCACAAAATACCACGGCCTGGGCGGGTCTATTTTGAAGAAGTAGCATTAGAAGAAGTTTAAGTTTAAAAAACGTGGCTCTCCAAAGAAATGCCAATTGTTGTGCTGTTGACATTTGGCTCTGTGGACCAAGGAGTTTGCCGACCTCTAGCGGAATAAAAGCCTCCCTATGTCCAGACCAAGCTACGGCCTCAGTGTTGGTGCGAGTGGAACGCTCCGCTGCGGCTCATGCGTTTTGGGGCCCAGTTTTTAAACATTCTGTTTCCTCCTGTGTCATCGCATGGCCGTCTGCCAGTCTCTCTTACATACGTTTGTCTGTCTGGTGCTGAGAGTCAGGAAGTAACGAGGGCCCCACGGGCAGACGAAACACAGGAGGGGGGGGGGGCTCTCGAGGCCAGCGGAAGTGGCTGTGGATTCACAGCAGGTTACAAGAGGGAGGGGAAGGCCCCCAGAGGGAATGCACCATGATCGATGGGGCGGGGAGATGGAGAGGGAGACAGCGATGGGTGGTGGAGAGATCTAAATGTCTATAAGAAAAAGAAAGCTGGTCTGCTGAGGGGCTGCCATCCCTCCTTGGCATTCACTGTCCCCCACCCTCAATGCAGCGAATGCAGAGTTTCCTGAACAAAAGTAAAGAGGAGGCAGGAGAGCGGTGCCAGAGCCACTCACAAGCCCTTAAGCCTCATTGCTGGAGCCCTTCACTGGGATGGCCACAGCACATGGGCTGGTCCTGGGACGGCCTGCCCGTCCGTGTAATACAGTGCCCACAGCTCCTCCTTATCGCATCCCCCCCGCTCTCTCTCCCTGGAGTATTTCTGGGACACTCTTCATAGCAGAGTGATTCTTTCATAGACATGGAGTTTATGACCATGTTCTTCTGTGGTGCTAAAATATTAGCCTATGGGTTTCCCCCCTCCGCAGGCAGGACTTTGATATCAGTCAGGATCGGACATGCTCCTACCTTGTTTGGGGTTAGAAACCTCAAGAGAAGAAATATTCGGCCACATCCTATTAAACTTGGAAGGATCTGCACACGTCGGGGAGAGATCAGGGCACGTTATTGTCAGCTCTCACGCCACGGGGTCGAAACAGAAAGACACACGCCACACGCCTGCCCTTCCCCTCGGCGTGACGCGCTCCACAGAACACAAGACAAGCCCCGGATGACTCCCCAAGCATTGAATGGACATTGGAGAGAGAGCCCCTTGCTGCCCGGCTCTGGCCATCTGCTCTCGCCTAGAATCTTCCTATGCAGACGGGGGACGGCAGCGATTCAGCCCCCGCAGGAGGTGGGTGCCTGGAGCCAGGAGATAACAAGGAAGAGTCATTTCTCCCTTGAGAATCCCAGACTCTGCAATTTATATTCACAGATACCAACTGGCTGCATTCGTCTTCCCGGAGAGATTCTTTGGGGTGTGTTTTAAGTGTGAGCCATTATCTCTGCGAAGCCACGGATTGATTTCCTCTTTTTACTCATGCAGTTTCTCAGAGAGAGGAAGAGAGGGGTGCCCGGTGGTTGTGGCTAAAGGAGAAGGGTCCGAGGTGCCTCTGATCTTATCTAAGGTGCGTGTGTTTGGGTGCGTCTATCTATTCTCACGATGTTTTTGACCTCAACATACGCGTCTGGAGTTATTGGTTCCAATGCAGAAATAATGGCAAGCATTGTTCACTTAAGAATCTAAGAAAGAATGCAATTTCTTTCTTAGATTCACCAGTATAAAAAACAATGACTCAGGCCCAGTGGGTGTGGTCCAGTGGTTGAGCATCTACCTATGAACTAGGAGGCCAGGGTTCAATTCCTGGTCAGGGCACACGCCTGGGTTGCAGGGGCGTGCAGAAGGCAGCCGATCCATGATGCTCTCTCATCATTGATGCTTCTATTTCCCTCTCCCCCTCCCTTCCTCTCTGAAATCAATAACAATAAATTTAAAAAAAACAATAAAAACAAACAAACAAAAAAACCCATTAAAAACAATGACTCAGGATCAGGACTGGATGCTTTGAAATGTTTGCTTAAGGAGTCTAGGCCAGTGGTCGGCAAACTGCGGCTCGCAAGCCACATGCGGCTCTTTGGCCCCTTGAGTGTGGCTCTTCCACAAAATACCATGACCTGGGCGAGTCTATTTTGAAGAAGTGGCGTTAGAAGATGGTTAAGTTAAAAAAATGTGGCTCTCCAGAGAAATTTCCGTCGTTGTGCTGTTGATATTTGGCTCTGTGGACTAATGAGTTTGCCTACCATTGGCCTAGGCCATTACAATGAGAGCAGTCATTTCATGAGTCAGACCTACCATCTGCTAAGCTCAGCTCCCAACTCCCTCCTGAGCGATCCTCTGGGCCCAGCTGCACCCACAGGAGAGCTCTCACCTCTGAACTCGGGGGGCTACTGTCGGTGCACCTGGCTGCTCCCTTCCACGTGAGAAACACACGTGTGTGTGTCGCTGGCTTACATCCCCTAGGTCTGTTTCTCATCCCCGTAATTCGATCGGATCTCTTTGAGGAAGGGCAGAGCCTGGCAGAAGGCCTCCGTAAGTATCTCATAACCGAGTAATTGATAGCAAGTGCCTCGGCGACTGTAAACAGGTATCATCCGCTTGTTTCCTCCATAATTAGATGAGAGCAAATAACGTTCGTGTAAGACATGGAACTTTCACTCTCATTTTGGTTCTTTAATATCTGTTAGAGAGCTGATATATTGTTGCTGTGAGCGTATGATACACACAAGAGCTAAGGAGATCTTAATGCGGGTACCGCTATAGCTGTCAGCATCTATGAACGGGAAAAGCACGTAATAATTTTCCACATGTGTCTCCGGGCGTTACTAAGGAGACATTTGGTAACAGGCAGGCAAAATATGCCAGTTGTTGCCTGCATGCTGCCTGTCCCCTGAGCACTCTGGTGAGGGAAAAGCATGAGTCCACTTGCACTGGGATGATCACTTAGGAAAAGTGAAAAATTTGCATTTCCCAGGAATTAGTGTGATTTCTAGAAATTGTTCAGAAAAAAACTCAAACCATTGTTGTGGCTCTAAATAAAAATGATTTGTATCACTAGCATCAAATCAAGAACATTTTAGTTTGTTGACATGGTTCTAACTTTTTCCTGCAGGAGAGGGAAAAAGAAGTGATATGTTCAGGCAGCCAGGGCTGTGAGGACCTAACCTTGCATGAATTTCGTGCATTGCACCTCTAGTTAATAGTATAATTGAGAGAAATTCTATATTATCCTATCCTATTCCAATAAAAGTTCTTTGCCTAACGAAGCTTTGAGAATTTCTACCCATGGGCCACTGGTTCGAGGAGTTAGAAATTACAAATAGGAAAAAATGGTAACACCTCGATTTGAATCCCAGCTCTACCACCTGGACATGTTCCTTACCTTCCCTGGGCCTCACCTCATCTGTGGGAGGGGGGTGATGATTCTCTCTGCGGGTCCCTGCCAGGGCTGCAGAGTTAGTATTTGTTTGTCCCTGCAGTGAGCTTTCAGTAAATGTCAGCTTTTGTTATTCTAATTGTGGGTGCCATTGTAATAGAAATCAGATAACTGTCACCTAAACAGTTCCTGCTGAGTGGAAAAAATAATGGTGTGCCTCCTGTGTTTTTTTTGTTGCAATTTTAGCTGTTCCTAAGCAAGCGATTCTCACGTGTTAAAAAAAAAAAAAAAAAAAACAAAAAAAAGCTTACTTTAGGGAGCAACCCAGTTCCAGGGCCAACATCCATGAATACTATTCAGAGAGCAATAGAAATTATTTTTGGAATATTGAGAAAAAGACTTGATTTTTAACATTTAAAGATAAAAATGCTAATTTCCAAGTTTCTTTCAAGTTTAGAAGCACTCCAGTTTAGACGTATCCTGCCCGATTTACTTTTTCATTCACGAGTAAACTCAGAAAACTGTGAGGTGACAATTTGGTTGTGGCACTCAAAGTTCATTTCCATGAATCAGAAAAATGGGGATTCTGGTTCTAAGCATGGGGCTCTAAGAGAATTTTTTTTTTCTCCTCTGCACCCCAAGGAAAACTCTGTGTGCTGCCAGTTGGGAGGAACTATGTTAGAATTGGGAAACCTGACTGTCCATTGCTGAGTCCATAGTGTAGCAAGCTGAAAGCAAGCTCGAACCTGAAGGCTAAGAAGGGTTGTTCTAGAGCAGTGGTTTGCTACACTAGCTCATGAGCCACATGTGGCTCTTTGATCCCTTGAGTGTGGCTCTTCCACAAACTACCACGGCATGGGCAAGTCTATTTTGAAGAAGTGGCGTTAGAAGATGTTTAATTTTAAAAACTTTGACTCTCAAAAGAAATTTCAATCGTTGTACTGTTGCTATTCGGCCCTGTTGACTAATGAGTTTGTCGACTGCGGTTCTAGAATATTAGCTTGTCTTCTATCTGTCTTACAAGGCATTCACTCAGCATGAACTGTAGGCGGCGTTCACCTCACTCTGTGGACACTATTTAAACACAGAGCAAATCCTGATCACCCTTCCCATGTTTGTTCTAGAACAGCCTAATCCATCCCTTTCCATACTTAATGAGAAGGCAACCACCCAATGTCATGGTGCCCTGTGAGGAGTCCTGGTTTAGACATGGACACGAGCTGAGAGGGGACGCAGCTGACCTTTCAGCCTCAGTGGCCTCCTCTGGGAAATGATGTTGGAACAGAGCTTTTGAAATTTCCTAAGAACATGAACTTTCAGGTGACGTTTGGGTTTTATGATAAGATGAAGCACGGGGAGCTACCCTGGGTGGAAAAAGCCACTGCAGAGAGGGGCCTGGTAAGCCCTCATTCAATGTGCCCCTTTGGGGAGCCTCTCGGGTGGAGGCAGATGCCTACAGCTCCTCGGGTTGATACAGTGACTGTGGCTGATCCTCGGGGGACCCCCAGATAGCATTATGGATTCCTAGAGAGGAATCCATACAAAGCTCCAAAGCTTTCCGGCAGAAATCCCCAGGCCGATGGGGTAATCTCCCATCTTCACAGCGTGCTGCCTGTTCTCGGAAACACAGCCTCCTTAAAGTGGTGGGGAGGATACTGGTCAGGTGACAGTGGTGGGTCTGTCCTTGAGACGACACACAATTTTATTTCGCTATAAGCAACTGTCTTGATTTAAAAAAATAAAATGTTTTTACTGTCACAGACCATGGGCAAGCACGTTTTCTAATCTGTGGAATTTTCTTCATGAAATGTTCTGTGTTCTACAATGTATCTGACATCTGTGCCGTCTCCCTCTTCCTTGGCGTGCTGGGGTGTCAGGTGCCAGAAGAACGGAGTCCCCTACCCCTCTCCTCAGACATGCTCCCAGTAACTTCTGCTGTAACAAAAATATGGCCCGACTGGCGTGGCTCAGTGGTTGAGCATCGAGCTATGAACAAGGAGGTCACAGTTTGATTCCCAGTCGGGGCTCATGCCCGGGTTGCAGGTTCAATACCCAGTAGGGAGTGTGCAGTAGGCAGCCAATCAATGATTTTCTCTAATCCCTGATGTCTCTCTCTCTCTCCCTTTCCCTTCCTCTCTAAAATCAATAAAACATATATTTAAAAAAATATGCATGTTTTCCTAGGTCATTGAAGTTCCCTGTCCAGAAATGGACAGTTCGGGGACCAAGAGGCCCAAGTGCAGTGGAAGGGGCAGGAAGGAGTCTGCGGCAGAAATCACTGAATCCTGATGTCTCTCTTCCACGGGGTCTAATGTTAGGAGCTTCAGCTGTAGGAGCCAGATGGCCTTCCTGGCTTTGCAACATTGGCCGAACCCCTCACTCCCTCTGAGCCTCACTTTCAACTCTCGTAATGGAGCTCTGTAGACTCGAGGGAATATCCCCCTCCTTCTACACAGCCACTCTGCCTCATGCTTCCCAGGAAGTGGAACTGTTCATTGGCCAGCTCACCACTGGCACCCCGGCTGGTCAATGACACCAACACTCTTAGCGTGGGGTTCACAGTTCCACGTTGGAAGGTGCATCCTAGGACCAATTCAGCAATCTTGGCAAATCTTGGTTTAAGCTAGAAATTTCCATGTTCCCCACTCCACAGAGGTAAAGTCCAGATATCAGCTCACACTTAAAAAGTGGCTCAACATTCTAAAATTGCCTGGGACAAGATGCATGCCAGAAACAAAGTCAATTGGCTCAAGGTGGGCAATTGTCAATAAAGTTTGCTAAACCTCTCGGAATTTTTTTTTTTTTTTTTTTTTTTTTTTTTTAAGGAAGGGAATACTTCCCCCATCCTTCATTGAAATAACTGATTTCATCTTCAGGATTAAGGAAGCAGCTGCGTCCTAATGTTCATTCAACTTTCGGGTAACCACCAAGGTTTCATGAGCGCGAGATGCTAGTTACACAGATATGGAATGGATCTGAGATGAGGATACTAGGCACACAAGAGATCCGAGTCCCTCAGCTTCCCTCCTAGAACATGCGCAAACAGCTCAAAATGAATGCAGCTTTGTCGCAAAAGCTACGCTGGCCTGAGCCTTCCCCCACCTCGTTATATAAAACCTAATTAGTTAAAGGGCAATTCAGATGAAACTTTTATTTGAGGGATTTAGGAGTATTAAAGCAAAGGGGGAAGGCAAACAAGGCTGCTCTCTGCGTAGCATGAACACGGCAGCTAATAACCTCGGGCAGGGACAGGGCTGACCTTGTGATTCTCCTCACGATCCAGGCTTCCTCTGTACATCGGTATCAAACAGAAATGTTTGGATGCTGCATGGAGAACAACTTTGACAAGGTCTCCAGCTCTAAGGCCTTCAAGTATGAAAACAGGTCTAGGCCAGTGGTCGGCAAACTGTGGCTCGAGAGCTACATGCCTCAATTAGATTGAGGACATTTTTAGCAAAGGCCAGCTTAGACGTACCCTAATTAAGTTAATAACAATGCACCTACCTATATAGTTTAAGTTTTAAAAAGTGTGTCTCTCAAAAGAAATTTCAATCGTTGCTCCATTGACTAATGAGTTTGCCGACCACTGGTCTAGGCTTTCCCAATCGGCTGACGGACCCCTATAGGTGACACTTCCCTTGTTTACTGGTCCTGCCGATTACATCAAATTATAGGTGGATGTTTGACTCTGTGATGAAGGCGATGCCCATTGTAAGAGCAAACAGGAAAATGGAACTATTTCCCTTACGTGAATGATTGTCTGGAATTGAAGGCCTTGGAGAGGAGGGGATGGCCAAACACCTGCACCCACATTCTATGCTTTTCATGCCAGGAATCTGAAAATAATTTAAGGCAATCGTGTTTACTTGGGTTCACAGAAAGTCCCCCTCTCTCTTCTTCTGTTGCTTTTCAAAGAAATACTTGGATTTATTAAAAAAAAAAAAATTCCAAGTTTTCTGAAATGGTGTTTTCGGACATGATCTTTCATTTCAACGGTTGGTCTAGCTTTAACCTCAGACTCATCTCATCCCTTTTTAAGGGTGATAATCACCCACACAAACCCATCTGCACCTGAGGCCAATGCTTGCTGCTCTAATTATGTTCTTTCTAAGAGCCGTTTCCACATAATTAGCGAAATCACTTACTTTTCAGGATGAAGGACCAGATAATATATGTTAGGAGGTAACAATTAGTTTGCCACCTTAACAGAGACGCCCACACCAAACCAACTATTAGTTTGGATCAACAGCATCAACAAATGTTCACTTGAATGAATCATGAGTTTGCTTATCCAGGCATAATACATGAAGAAAAAAAAATAAAAACCTGAATGAATTACTACCCCGTCAGGTAATCAGGGCTCCTGGGGATGATCTATTTTGGGATCCATTCATTGCTGACAACATCACCAGTGTTTTCTTCAGCGGTGGCCCAAGTACACGGAAATGACTGAGTTTTGAGAAATCAACAACCTTTGGGGATGACTGGACAACCTACTTGCTCATGGAGAGACAGCAGCAGCTACCAATGACCTTAATGGGAAATTTGTTTCAAACACGTTTAGCAGATGATCAGAAAGGATGACCACTCTGTCCATGCATTTGAACCTGACTTAATACAGGTATTGGTAGTTCGAGATCTATACTGACATCTATCAGGGCTCCCACATCTTCAGCCCTAGTATATATGTGAACTTACGGTTATATACATTAATAATTTACGTCGATAATACACATCATTCGTGTTCCTTGAGATGCACTTAGCTGAAGGGTCTCCTGAGAGTGAGGGCATCTTTCTGTATATACTTGGTGGAACTATGGTCATTGATTCCTTCTGTGGGATGAAGGGAACAGCCCTGGCCAAGGTTTGTACCTGGAACCCCCCTTCCTGTGCCCTCTCGAACGGGCAGTGAGTCATCTATCATGAAGTCCTGCCCCAGAGAGGAAAGGAATCCAGCAGAGTGCCTTCTGAGCCCACAAAGGAATCATGAGGATGCCACTAAAGCAGCCTGGAGTAGAGATATAATCATGTCTGATGGGCTATCATACGTCTCTGGACCTGAATGCCAGGCAACAAGCAAGCTAGTCCTGCATGATGTTGGGTGACCCCAGGAAGCTCTTACATCCTGTTTTCTGGAAAAAATCTAAGGAAACACCCACCGCACTCCACGGAGAACAGCCAGAGGCCCCGTGAAGGCAGGGCACAAGTGCCCACATTACCTGCTGGAGGGTTTCGGTTGGGGATGCAGGAGCTAGATGTTCCCAGTCAATAATAAAGCCGAACACATCTCCCCAAGGCACAACGCAGCATCCTTTCGGGCCACCAGCGATTTGAAATCAAAACAAAGCCCCACAGAACGGGGGTTCCCGATTGGGTGTGTAAAAGGTCAGCATCTGCTGATGCTCGGAAATGAGGCATGAGGTGAAGGCGGCGGGATGAGATGGCCCGTGGATGGCACAGTGACAGGTCCATGCAGCTCGTGCCCCACACGCCCCACACGCCCCACACAGAAACACTCCTGGCCCCAGAGACCCCCTTTCCGTCCGTCCATTTCTGACACGTCAGACCGGCCGATGGCCACGGCGGCCTCCACCATCTCCCTCCGCTCGCTTCCCCAGGGGTCCCTGTCTGCTCTCAAATGAGAGCCGCAAGGCCTGAAAGGAGCAGGTCGTGGGGCGTGGCTACCATCAGGCAGAAAAGGGGGACTCTGAGCGCTGTGGCCCCTGAACCCCTGGGTGGCCTCCCTCAAAAGGCCCCGTGGGCAGTGCAAATGTCAGGGGAAGCCACAGACTGGCTTATCTGATTCGTAGGATTCATGGCAAACGACGTAAGCAAGGCTGGGAGAGGAGGAGGAATTCCAAAGACATAAAGGGTATAGGAGTGCAATAGCGGACAGTTCTTTATCGTTGATGGAGCCATTTTCTAGATCCCGTGGTCTGCAAACTGCGGCTCTCGAGCCACATGCGGCTCTTTGGCCCCCTGAGGGTGGCTCTTCCACAAAATACCAAGGTCTGGGAGAGTCTATGTTGAAGAAGTGGCGTTAGAAGAAGACTAAATAATTTGGCTCTCAAAAGAAGTTTCAATTGTTGTTCTGTTGAATATTTGGCTCTGTGGACTAATGAGTTTGCCGACCCCTGTCCTAGATATTTCAGTAGGTGGAGAATCAGGTAGAAGCTGAAAAGGGAAATGGGGCTAGAAACCGGAGAACAGACTAGAACTCTGTGATTGGGCTTAATCCACCAGGCCTGGGAGGAGCACACGCGTGTCTGCTGACCCACCCGAGGGCCCGTCCCTGCCGCTGTACCTCAAGGCCTGCGTCTGTGACCTGTCCGCTCCTCTGCAAGGGGCAGCCCCGAGCGCTCTCCGCAAGGCCACGGGGAGGACGCTGCGTGTACGTGGCTGGGGGCCTCCCGTGGCTGAGAACACGCCTTCCCTCTGCACCCGGCACCGACCTTGCCACGGCTTAACCAATCCGCGCTGGGGCAGGCCCAGGCTGCAGCAAACGGGGATTTGTGTTGCGAGTGGGAACACCTGGCTGGTATTTAGAAGGCTCAGGAAGCTGTTTTACTTAAAAGCATGGTTGGCAAACTGCGGCTCGTGAGCCATAGGTGGCTCTTTGGCCCCTGGAGATTTTAGCAAAGGCCAGCTTAGGAGGACCCTAATTAAGTTAATAACAATGTACCTACCCGTATAGTTTAAGTTTAAAAAATTTGGCTCTCAAAAGAAATGTCAATCATTGTCCTGTTGATATTTGGCTCTGTGGACTAATGAGTTTGCCGACCACTGGCCTAAAGGATGGGATGCTGGATGGTCTCGCTGCAGCTGTCACCCTGCACCGCCCCAGGACAGGGAGGAGAGACAGCTGTGAGAATTCCTCCCTTGTTCTCTTCCTTGGGGCTTGCTTTCCCGTTACTCAGCAGCCACCAGGAAGGGTGCGATGGGTCAAGATGGGTGCGATTCTGCCAAGTTCTGAGTCCTTACTGCTTTTCAGGCAAATGTCAGGGGTCCTTGGCTCCTACACAATGAGAAAGCTCCCGCCCCATTCTCCCTGAACAGCTGGGAAGGGCTCTGGGCTGGGGCATCAGACCTACTTCCCCTGCGGGCACAAGGGGCATTTTCTTTTCGATTCCTTATATTTCCATGAAAAGATTTCTTGCAGAAATTTCTAGGAGCCACGCTCCTTTATGCTGCATGTATTTTTTGTTGTTTTGTTTTGTTTTAAATCCCTCTTCTTTAGCAAACTTAAAGCTAAGTCATCAGGAAAACCTGGACCTTGGTATTTTAGGAGGGAGAGACAGACAGACTGATTCGTTTTTCCCTCCAAAAAGATGAATCCTGATCAGAACCTGCTTCTTTCAGGCCTTCACCAAGACTGACGCTGCTGGGACAGCACAATTCCCTCCCCCTGGCTTCCGGGATTCTCTTTGGAGTCTAACGGACGCGCAAGCATTCACTGGCGTCTGTTCTGATTTTCTAAATCTGTGGTCGGCAAACTGCGGCTCGTGAGCCATATGCGGCCCTTTGGCCCCTTGAGTGTGGCTCTTCCACAAAGTACCATGGCCTGGGCGAGTCTATTTTGAAGAAGTGGTGTTAGAAGATGTTTAAGTTTAAAAAATGTGGCTCTCCAAAGAAATGTCAATCGTTGTACTGTTGCTATTCGGCTGTATTGATAATGAGTTTTGCCGACCACTGTGCTAAATGATGGTGGAAAGCTCGTCCAGGGGGAGCGTTCCATCGGATTGCTGGTGACTAAGTTGGGTCAATAGGACTGTTCCTCTTTTGGCCAAATGAGCTCTGGTAACTCCAGGAATTGCACCTGAGAAGCAGCCCTCACTGGTCAGACAGCAGGGCAGCTGGGCTGTGCCTGAGCCCCAGGGTCTGCCCAGGTAACCCTCTCACCCGTGGTCTCATCACATCTGGGCCGAGAACGAACCCAATCATTCAATCCACAGAGAAATTTTGTATCAGAAATGGAGGTGGGGAAAACAGATCTGAGGAGCAGAACAACAAAGCGAAGCTAGCTTCGACTGCTTGGTGATTTTTTTTTTTTTTTTTTTTTTTTTTTTTTTTTACTTACTACCGATACTGGAAATACTGGGGATACCTAGGGAAAGAGAAAAGAGAGAGAGAAAAGCTGTTAGATGTGTATTAGTTAGGCGTCGTGAACTCAATATAAAAATCTCAGAAACATAACAAGCGATAACATCCCGACCATGAGGGCATCGGCTCGGAGAAAGCAGTGTCTCCGTCCCTCTGCGGAAGCCACTTTGCTTTCGCTGTAGAATTCCAGAACTCATCGGAGTCAGGAAATCAAGGCTCGGCTCCCGCAGCTGGCTCGAGGCAGCTTCATATCAAATCACATGCTGTGTTGGCTTATAAGGTGAGCGACATGTGTATGTGGTTCAAAAAAGATATTAAAAACTCGGCTTCCGGGCACAGAGGACCAAACAGACCCAGCGTGGACCTCTGCAGAGAAACCCACATAACGGACTAGGTCTCTCTCAATGTGCTATGACTGTGGTCGGCAAACTGCGGCTCGGGAGCCACATGCGGCTCTTTGACCCCTTGAGTGTGGCTCTTCCACAAAATACCACTGCCTGGGCGAGTCTATGTTGAAGTGGCGTTAGAAGAAGTTTAAGTTTAAAAAATGTGGCTCTCCAAAGAAATTTCAATCATTGTACTGTTGATATTTAGCCCTGTTGATTAATGAGTTTGCCGACCACAGCCCTAGGTGGTTTGGCTCAGTGGGTAGAGCGTTAGCGTGTGGACTAAAAGGTTCCGAGTTCTGGGTTGTGGCTTGATACCTAGAGAGGGTCATGCAGGAGGCAGCTGATCCATGATTCTCTCTCATCATTGATGTTTCTCTCTCTCTCCCCCTCTCCCTTCCTCTCTGATGCCAATAAAAAATATTAATAAAAAGAGGAAGAAAAAAAAACCCCACAAAAAAGCCCTAGCCAAGAGCAAAGGCACAGGCTGTGAGTTGGGAGCTTTGCTCTTTCACCTGCTGCCTGTGTGACCTCGGGGTAAGCTGCTGAGTCTCCAGGAGGCTCAGCTTCCTGCCTCACAGTGTTGTTGCAAAGATGACAGAAACTGACTTATGGGAAGCACTCAGAACATGGCTTGGCAGGTGGTATGTGCTCTCGCCATCTCTGTTACGATGACCATTGTTGGTGTAGTTGTTCATCAAACAAACAGCCCCATGATAGATATCGCCAATGAGCAGGCAGAGATTTGCATCTTCTCCGCTAAATTTGGGGTGAGAGCATGAGATGGAAGTCGGACTGTGCTGAGGAACAGGGATGCTCTGCCGTGGACCAGCTGGGGGACTGGGGACAAGCTCCCCGCTCTACCCCGTCTCCTCCCTGGCTCGGGGCTAATACTCTCTCCCGTAGAGGGCTGCTGTGCGTGCTGACCGGGATAATCCATAAAAGTGTCTGACACGCGCACGCAGCGTGTACAGGACAGCTGTTAATGAGCCGTTCGGACGTGCTGGTTACATCGTGAAGTGGACCAGCAGGTGGTAACTGGAGGAATCATTAAACTTCTATTTTCGTATTTATTTTTGAACCACCACCCTCTGCTTATTTTAACGGATCCCTGTAGATTCCTAGCTTTGTCTTCTTTAAAACCATTTTTCTTTTCCTATTTCTTCAGAGGGAGCGGAGAAGGAGGAACAAAAGCTGGCCATTATTTTTTAACACCTGGGAGGACTGAAATCCTATGGTCCATTATTAGATATATTAAAATTCTCTAGATTTTATTTACTTTTATTTTTAAAATATATTTTCATTGGTTTCTGAGAAGGAAGGGAGAGATAGAAACATCAATGATGAGAGAGAATCATTGATTGGCTGCCTCTTGCATGCCCCACACTGCAGATTGAGCCTACAACCAGGGCATGTGTCCTGACCAGGAATTGAACCATGGCCTCCTAATTCATAGTCAACACTCAACCACTGATGCATGATGCATGCTGGCTGGGCCACAGTCTTTCAATTTTAAATGAACACAGTTTATGGAGCTTCTGCTCAATTACTGATCACTGATCAACACAAACCGGAGACTGCAGTTTCTATTTCCATGTTTCAGCGCCGTCCAGCGAGGCAGCTCAAGCTGACTGCGCCCTCTGCAGAGGGCGGCTGCACTCCTGACTCACATCCAGTAGGCTCCCTTGCCACAGCGCCTTGGTACTGAAATTTTTTTTCCTTTGCAAATCCCCTGTTGAGTGAGGAATGATGGCCGCATCATCATTTTAGTACCAATGGCAGGAGGCTCCAAATTTCCCCGTGATTGAAAACCCTGCTCCACTGGGGGAAGCCGCTCGCCTGTGTCATCCATCAGAGTGAGTGGAAGGTGGGCTGCAGGAAGAGACGTCTCATGTGCTTGCAAACGCACGGGGAGCTAGAGGGCCATGCATAATGCAGAGCGAAGTTCTCAGTTCTCGGGGTGCGTGGGCCCCCCACCATGGAGAGCCAATCCCCGAGGCTGATGAGGCCCTTGCTGCAGTAAAACACTTCAGACTCATGCAAAGCTGTCTCCATTCCTCCGGGGAGCCCAGGGCAGAGCACCGCCGTGTTCGCTGCAGCTGCAATCCTCCTGAAGGAAGGCTATTGTGAGATCCTGTTTTCCATCAGCTGACATTTGGATGCTTAAAATGCAGGCTCTTCCTCACGTGGCGGCTGGCCTTTTTTGGAGATGTCACCAGGTGAGCCACGGCCTACTCCATTGCTGTCAGATGGGAATTGCTTCGAAGAGATTTTTTTTCCCCGACTGCTCGTTGGAATAGAGATTTTTGAAGTTGAGAACAGCTGACTGCCAAGGGATGCCTGCTGGAATAGTTTCAAATGTTCTTCTTTCCCTCATGTTTCTTATTTAATGTCCAAACACCTGGGTTTTGGTTCTCTACAGACAGCTGGTGAAGAATTTAATAAACCCATTACACTTATTAAAAGAGCTTCGAGCACGGGAAGGGAGGCCCTGGCCGGCAGCCAGCAGCCTCCAAGGACTCTACCCGTGCACGAATTTCGTGCACTGGGCCTCTAGTATTCTTTTAGTGTTTATGGAATTAATTACCTGGTGAACAAATAAGTGAACTTAAAGAGCCCTATAATGCCCAGGTGGGTACATTGATCAGGGCTGCCCCTGCCCCCTAGTCAAACTCCTGGTCAAGGGACAATTTGCATATTAGGGTTTTATTATGTAAGATAGGTAACCCCATTCTTAAATGGCTAGCATTTTAGTTCTTGAAGTCAATCAGAGCTGAGTTTAAGTCTTGCTCTGTCATGCATTCGCTGTGGGACCTTGAGGCACCTAATTAACCTCTCTGTGCTTGTGTCTCCTTATTTTTAGAATGGGGGGAAACAGTGAGGATTAAAGGCAAGAAAGCACACAAAGCACTTTCCAAAGCCTAAAAGCCTCTGGAAAGCTTAATCAAGAGAAACTAGCATTATTGTTCAAATGTGGGTGACCAATAGTAAGTGTCCATACATTGCCAAGACTCCAGAGAGGACAGAGCAGTTGATGTGGCATGGGAGAGTCAGATAGGCTACACTGAGGAGCTGACATTGACGAGCAGTCCTGAAAATGAGCAGGACTTCCATTGAGAGCGAAGAGAATGGGATGACTTCAGTATCCAGCGTGTTGACTTTGAGATTTGCATAGCTGGCAAAATTGTCTGGATTCATTAGAAAAACTCAGACTATAATTGGTAGATTATTATTGAACCAATAATACTAAGAACTAAAACCCAGGTATAGAACCAATATTACCAAGAACTAAAACCCAGGTATAGATCGGAATATCAAGGAAATGAAAAACACCTGTAGATCGAGAAGAGGCAGAGGTGGGGAGTCAGAAAATGTAAAGCAAGGGCAGAAGGGGGTTCTTTGAAGACAAAGAAACAACAAGTAGAGATCCAGGGAGAGAAGCAGAGATGAGAGGAAGTCACTGAGGTCCCCGGAGAAGCAAGATGGGGTCAAGACACAGCAGGGTTCTGACCCTCTTTCTGAGCCCGACTCACTATGTGAACCTCCAAGGTTCCTTTCCCTCCACCCTCACCCCATTCCAACTACAGCGTGAACACAGTAGCATCTTCCTCATAAGGTGGTTGTGAGTTAAGAATAAGATAATGCACTTAGAGCTCGATGGCAATTGTCTGGATGATGACATATATGTGTTAACCTGGGAAAATATAAATCGATCAATGCAAATGCAATACCAGAGAAAAAAAGAGAACCACCGCCAATTACTTCCCCTCACTCCGAGGAGCCCTGGGTCGTGTGCAACAATTCAAGTTGGATTTCTGAGCAAACAAATAATGTCAGTGTCAGACCAATTTAATTTTCTTTCTTGGGAGAATATGAGACCGTGTCGGTAGAAGGAAAGTGGGAGATTGAATGCAGCTCAACTAGCTGGGCTTTCTGTCTGCCTCCATGACATTTCTGTCTGCAGCCTGAAGGAACTCATTAGAATAGCTTGTCCCCC
Source organism: Pipistrellus kuhlii (assembly GCF_014108245.1). Lineage (NCBI taxonomy): Eukaryota > Metazoa > Chordata > Mammalia > Chiroptera > Vespertilionidae > Pipistrellus > Pipistrellus kuhlii. The sequence continues at coordinate 5,759,954 of NW_023425523.1, forward strand.
AAAGAGTAATTTAGAAATAGAAAGTTATTAGTGTCCTACAAACAAGAAATCTGGGAAACAGATTAAATTGGCTACTTGACTACAGGATTCTCCAATTTTTAAAATAAGGTAACGTGAATAGCTAAGAGTTAGGATAGTGGACAGCATTTTTCAAAATTTCTTAGCCATTAAATTCTTTTAAGGATCATAGAATATGGTATGGAAAGCAGTTTGGTGATATTATATTACTAGAGGCCCGATGCACAAAATTCATACAAAGGGCTTGGCCCTCGCAGCCCCATTTTCGTCTGGAAGGTTGTTTGGCTGTCTGGTCTAATTAGCATATTACACTTTTATTATTATAGATCCTTCCTGGAGTGATAGTCTCTAAGGTTGATTATTACGTTTGCAGCATCTCCATATAGAACAATGTTGTGTGTTATTCTGTAGGGATCAGAATGGAAAGAGGTGTGGCTCAATGATTTTATTCATGAGCTGATCAGTGAGCATCAAGAGAATCCGGACAGCACTGCTGTGGACTCAGAAGCCGGAAGTAACATTCAAAATGGGATTCCCTCAGAAACAGCACAAGGATCAACAGGAAGAAGAAGAGAGACGTCTTACCGATAAAACGTCACTTCTACCCATTTCTGTAAAGAAAGAAGGAAAAGATTTCGATGCACACACCCAGGGATTACCCAGCATGGGTGTCGTTCCCAAATCACCGAGGAGTGGATGCTGAGCGGTCAGAGACTGCAGCCACAGCCTTTTTACTTCTTAGGTTTTCCATTTTTGAATTAGGATGTGGCATATCCAAGTGTCCCTCTTCGAGAACTGACTTGCAATTCACCAAATGGACTCACAGGTCTGAGTGTGTGTGGTGGGGTGCGGGGGAGAAGGGCTTGTACACGCAGGTGCCCGTGAGCTCATGAATGCACATGCATAGGAAAAAGCCTGTATACAATGAAAACCATAACAGCGCTATAAGTCCTGGGCTTGACTTTAAATTCCTACACTAAACAATGAGAGGGATTTCCTGGGCCAGCAACCAGGTAAGAGGCCTGCACATCTGAAAAAGGAGTTACTGATGCTGACCCGGTAGGAAAAGAAGCCGGGGCCAGTGTAATTCTTTCTCTATTTAAAAAGAAAAAAAAAAAATAGGCGGTTGGAAATGCAGAGACACTCACTACTGATGTTAAGGAATAAGTTTGATAACAAGGAAAACTGTCCTCCAACATGGGACAAGCCTGCCTGGGAAAAGAATCCCGAAGATGGACTTGGTTTGAATACTTAGTTGGTGGCAGGTGCCATGCCATGCACACTGCTGCACTAGCTCATTCTGTTCTCCCAGAATGCCCAGGGACACGCACTGCCGTGATCCTCACAGGACAGCTGGGGGCACGAGGGTTGGAGAGTGTCGTTGACTTCTTCTCAGTCACATGGCTAGTGAATGGACGGGGCGGTATGGGATCCTGGAGGCCGTGCGTGCTCCACCACTGATGCCAGGTAAGGGGTTGCTTCCATTGTGGGAAGTTCCCATGGCAAGATGGGACCATCGTAGGTAAGCTCTGGAGTCTTGAACCTCATTTCCTGATGCTGAGAATTGAAACATTAGCTCCAACCTCCTTGGCCACCGCGCCCACCTGTCACCTTCCTATTTTACAGAGATGGGGGAGAGTCCGACCGTCTATGGAAGGACAGGAAGAGGAAAGAGATGGATGGACGATGGAATCGAAGAGGACACCTGGAGGAGGGTGCGTTCCTGGGGCCAGGGAGTGGCCTGACGTTCATGTCCACGAAAGGTGTGGCTGGCACAGGGAGGTCTCCCCCGGGAGAATGTCTTGAAATAACCAGACGTGGGAGCATAGTTCCAGGTGGAAGAACAGGGTCCTGCTAGCATAGAAGCCAACGCCTTGGACGGCAGTGTGCCCAGCTGCCCCTCTGGTGGTCTGGACACGGCCTGCCCCGCGGCCCCGCGGGGATGCCAGCCAGTTATGGTGAACTTGACTTTCTCCCGTCCTGTCTCTCTAAAGACGCGGCAGACGCTGAGAATGAAATCGGAGCCATTTTCATGGTGGGGAACTTTTAAACTCAATTTGATGACCGTGGCGATGGCGATGCTCAGATAGCCGGCCACTGGGTAGCAGAATAAATAACCTCCGGGTTCCTTTGGAATTCGTGAGTGATGGCCCGCGGTGATCCGGGAAAGCCTGGGAGAGGCCCAGTTAATAAAATCTCCCCGAAAAACATCAACATTTCTGCCCAACAGGGCTTTGTGTATTAATTTCAGGAGGTGGATGGTCATTTTTCCCCTTTAGCACAGACAGAAGCCGAATCCCCTTACACTGAGCGATTTTTTCCCCTCTGCTTCACAGAAATGTCATCATCATCTCCTGCCCCCACACTCCACGGCTTGTCACTGGGCTCATTGCTCTTGTGTGTACCTTGATAAGGCCCTGGGGCCGGTGGCACTGGTTTTAGGTTTTGGCTTCTCCCAGCGGTGGCTTGGAGGCTCCTGGTGACATTCCCTGCCTTGCACGGAGCAGGTGGCTTTGTGAGTTTTCCTGCTCTAGTGGCTTCTTCTCGCCTGGGTGAGTGGAGGCACAACCTCACCCCTTCTCTGCGTCTGAAAGATGGCAGCGTGGGCTTGTGCCAGTGGCTAAGGGGCTCACCCCCGGGAGCGGGCGAATCATCTGGAAGTGGTGACTTCTCTCAGCGTGGTTTCATGGGGGGCACCTGAGAGTGGTCATGGGGCACCCCCAGGACTTCCTGTAAGCACAGGTAATGCCTCTTTTCACGGGGACACAAACGTACCTTTTCTCATGGTAGCCCTCGCATGCCTACAGTCACTCTCTTTGCCTAAACCAGGGGTGGGGAACCTTTTTGCTGCCAAGGGCCATTTGGATATTGATCTCATCATTCCCAGGCCATTCAAAAATCATCACCTTAAAAACTTAGCCTGTTCTATTTGGTCAAACGTTTCATTAACTCACCCCTACTGCCTGGGCAGGGCCAGATCAAAGGATTTCACCGGCCTCGTACGTCCCCCATCCCTGTTCTAAAGGGCGTCTCTGCTAACAGGCCCCAGGCCCCGCGTGACATTCTCAACCACGGGGGTTTGGAACAAGCCCATTCTTTCACTGGACAAAGTTAGGCCTAACCTTAGAGAGGGAAGCATTTCTGAACAAAGCCCTCTCGGGTCACCCGGTGTGAGACGTGGGACAGCAACTATTGAGAGACTCTCCCAGTGGAAGTTGTTGGTGGTTCACGTCGAGTTAGAGTTCTAACGTCTTTGTTAGTTTTATATAGGAAACTAATCTGGGGGAGGGAAGAGAGCACCTGTTTCACCCACCGAGAAAAACAAATTGCCATCGTCTCCCAGCCCACGTGATGGGAGCACCGGCAGATGGAAGCGAATGGGGTCCCTGTGCTGACTTGGGCTTGAAAGTGCTGAGACGGGGACTGGGGGCTTCAGCTGCCTTTCGGAGAGGGACCGGCGGCTGGGAAGAGGAGTCGGAGGAAGAGGCCGGTGCGGTGGGGAGGAACAGGCGGGCTCATCGCGCACAGAAGCCGGGTGGGCGGAGCTACTCACAGGTGTTGGCCGTGCCCTTGGGGATGGGGAGGTAGGAGCCCGGGCTCCACGGCCGGCCCTGGTAGTTCTTCTTGCACTTCCCGCAGTCGGGCCCCGTCGTGTTGTGCTCACACTCACAGGCCAGCTTGCTGTTGTCGTACACGCACACGGTGGCGTGGAGGTTACATTTGCACCTGGGCGGGAGAGACAAGAGGTCACGGTCAGGGAGGCCGGCCTGGGGGTCTGTCACGGGGTGGTGGCTCCAGGGCCACCCGGGAAAAGGCGGAGTTGCAGTCCCACCCTCAGAATCTTTCCAGCGAGTGCCCTGGGGGAGAGGGGGTGGCTGGGGTTCTGACACAGCCCGTCCTCACAGCCCACCGGGAGGAGTGCTGATCCCAGTGGGCCCGGGTCTGTTCTCTGGGGCCTGAAGCTCCCTGAGACAATCCTGCTCCGAAACCAAGGGGTTGCTCCCCTCCTTACTACCCCCCTCACCAGGCATCCACACCACAGCCACACCTGAGAGGTTCTGCTGGGATACCATCACATCTATGACAATTGCATGTGGGTTGGAACTAATGTTCGGCTCTGTTCTCCCTGAGACCAGAGGACAATGCTTTTTGTTTATTTTTATGTTTAAAAATATTTTTTATTGATTTCAGAGAGGAAGGGAGAGGGAGATAGAAACATCCATGATGACAGAGAATCATGGATCGGCTGCCTCCTGCACCACCTCAGAGCCCGAAACCGGGGCATGAGCCCTTGACCGGGATCAAAGCCGGGACCTTTCAGTCTGCAGGCTGATGCTTAATCCATTGAGCCAAACCAGCGAGGGCAATTCTTATGTGCTTAAGAAGAAAGATAGCCATAGGACAGTGTGCTATATCGATGTATTTCACGGAGCCTCTGTGGCTATATCAGCTGCTCTCATGCCTCAGCCCAGCCCGCATCTCCCATCAGAAGCGTTTCTCACTGAGACCCCTAACCAGCCCTCAGGTGCCCCCCTTACGGCCAATGCACTAGTCACCAGGGAATTTCAGAATTGGGTCACCTGGTGCAGGGAAAAGATGCTCTGTCTCCTAGCAAAGCAAAGCTTTTGGGGTCCTTAGCCCGGGCCTCACCTCCGGAGCCTTCCTGTGGAGCTATGATCTATGAGAGGCCACAGCAGAATCTGCAGTTTCCACAGAAACCATTCCAACATCCAGCGTCTTCGACTGCAGAATTGCAAAGGCCACCTGATGTGTGTGGAGGGAGCAGGCTATAAATTGTCACACCCCAGGCACGGGCCTCGTCCTCTCCATTAAAGCCTCGGTGGATGGAATGACCTGAGCAGAGGTCATTCGGGAAGGGGCGTGTCACTCAAAGGAGAGCCAGGACACTCTAAATAGGGGGGGGGGGGGGGGGGAGGTGAGAACCAAGATCTGCCACAGTCAGAACCTGAAAATGTTTCTCTGTGTGCATGTATTCTTATTTTTAAATATGTTTTTATTGATTTGAGAGAGGGGGGGGAGAGGGATAGAGATATAGCAACATGGATGAGAGAGAAACATCATCAATTGCCTGCCTCCTGCACCTTCCTCTCCCCTCACACTGGGAATCGAGTGTGAAACCTGGACCTGTACTCTGACCGGGAATCGAACCAGTGACCTCTTGGTTCATGGGTCGACACCCAACCACTGAGCAACACCGGCTGGACTGTGTGTGCGTTTTTAAACTAGTCTGGCCTCTTCCAGGATGCGGTTTGAAAACACAGAAAGAAAACCAAGTTTCATAAAGACAAAGAAATACGATGGCGTTTTCCATCGCTGTCCTCTGCGGCAGCTGGCATGAGTCGGGAAAAGAAGGCTCCTCAGCAAGGGCTGCTGGTTTCTCTCGTGTCTGTCAGTGACAGCTGAGCGCACGCCTGCGCGGATGACGCGTGGGGAACGCTGACCCACACTCACGGCAGGGAAGCAAAGGGATGGCTCCGACCAGTCCTGACAGCGGCCAGGCTCGCTTCTGCAGAACAGCCCAGGGCATCCATGTTCCCGGGGATAAGCCTCAGCTTGTGGCCTTTGTAGCTACACCCTGCCCTCAGCAGAGCCATCGGAAGTGATGAGCTCTAAGGCCACTAGGCCAACAACCCCGATTCCACACGGACACGGACACAGACACAGACACGGACACAGACACAGACACAGACACAGACACGGACACGGACACGGACACGGACACGGACACGGACACGGACCCGGACCCGGACACGGACACGGACACGGACACGGACCCGGACCCGGACCCGGACCCGGACCCGGACACGGACCCGGACCCGGACACGGACACGGACACGGACACGGACCCAGACCCAGACCCAGACCCAGACACAGACACAGACACAGACACAGACACCACAGACACAGACACGGACACAGACACGGACACGGACACAGACACAGACACAGACACAGACCCAGACCCAGACACAGACACAGACACAGACACAGACCCAGACCCAGACACGGACACAGACATGGACACGGACACAGACACAGACCCAGACACAGACACAGACACAGACACACAGAGCCTCCGGAAATGGACATGAGCGCCATCTCTGACAAAGAGAAACATGGTTCAGTGAAGAGAACTAGAGAGTGTTCCGTTAGGAGCGGGGTCTTGTAACAACCCTCTCCGGGCAGGGGGCGGCTCGTGCTAAGCTGCCTGTTGACAGGAGCTCTCTCCTTTCAGCAGCAGCGCCTTTAGTTATGGGTGTGTGTACACGTGGAAGATGTTAGGGACCTTCGTGGTAGAAGCACCCGTGTTCACTGACTCTGCACCCTCTCTGGTGTCAGAAATTCCAAATGAGGAAATGAACAATGGGACCTCCCCCCCCCCCCCCCCCCCCCCCCCCCGCCCGCCATCCTCCTCGGCAAAGAATAGCTGGTTTCATGTGTGAAGACCAAGAATGCAATAATAATACGTTGGCTGATATATCTTGTTACTCTTAATACTTTCATACATGCAGTCACTTCTGAGATGCAGGCAATTTCCATCCTAAAGACTTCATATTCACTGCGAAAATAGTCTCTGAATAACAAGAGGAGGTGATAGAAGAATAGATTAATGTTTAGTGGGTCATCTCCACCTGCCCAAAAGCTTATGAGTCATTCTGATCTCAACTCAATTCATGACTCTGCCTGGTCTTTTCTGCCTCCTCTTGACACCCCACTATCTACCTTTCTGATTTCCTAAATGCTTCTGTGTGTTTAGTCTGGTGGATGGCTGCTTAAGACTCTGTGCTTTTAAAATTTTTACTCATTGGCATAAATCTCTCCCATCTTAATGTGTGCGTGTCGGGTGAAATAGCTACTTTGCACCTGGTCTTTCCCATTTGCCTCTTCAACGTTTTCCTCTCTCTTCTTGAGTTTCCTATGCTGGCTGTCTCTGTGTTCTCATCTTCTCATCTCGCTCTTTCCAGCTACCATAGCTTCTCTTGCCAAGTTCATCCACAGCCCTGGCTGGGTAGCTAAGTTGGCTGGAGCATCGTCCCATATGCCAAAACATTTCAGGATCAATTCCCTATCAGAGCACATGCTTATGTTTCAGTTTGATCACCCATTGGGGCACAAACAGGAGACAACCGATTGATGTTTCTCTCCCCCCTCCCCCTGCCCCCTTTCTTCCTCTCTCTAAAAATCAATTTAAAAAACAGACATATCCTTGGGTGAGGATTTTTTAAAAAAAAGATCATCCACAACCTCCTTGTTGAAAAGCCAATGGATATTTTCCCTGCCTCAAGAGCATCTTACTCCGTAGACCATTCCCTTTCCCCTGCTGGATTCTCTCCCCTGTTTCCAGAACCTTCTTCTCCTGTGTGTTTTCTTCCGGGCTGTTGTGAGGGTTCTGGCCCAGCAAGGTCGGCCTAAGTGACTCTCCTTGGGCACCCATATCCCGGTTGTCCCTTAGGCTTCCTCTATGGTCCTTAACTGCCTTTGAGTTATCGGCAAGTGAAAGCAAACTTGCATCCACATTTGTTCCCAGAAAAAAAAAAAAAATAGACATATGCAAAGTAAGCTCATATGTTTGAAAACAGTTCAGGAGATCCAGGGGTTCTGTGTTACCTACAAAGATCCAGGGAGCCCCCTCCTCTCCCTCCATCATCACCAGGTGAGGATTATCTGATTGACGTGTTGGTAAGTCCTGGGTCTCCATCTGCGCTCTCACGCCTGGGCCTCCCAGACTCCACACAACCCCAAATGCACACTTTGGCTTCCCACTCCCACCGAGACCTCCTCCTGAGGGTTCCGTCTCAGCACACAGGGCCACCTTCCAGTCAGTTGGTCGAGAATGACTCCTTCTCTCCCTTTCCTACCACATCTCCTTGACATCACTCAGCCTCTGAAGGTTCTGAGACGCCTCCTCCTCACAGCTCTCAGATCCACCCAGTTCTGGCCACCGCCACTTCCCTCGCTGAGATCAGCATCATCATCTTGGGTCTGGTTTGTCGCGATGGCTTCTACACAGAGCTTACTACCGGTACCTCCAATCACACTACTCTCTCACCCAATTTCCACGCAACAGTCCAAACCATCGCTTACTCCAAAATATGTGGGCCTCCCTGGCTTAGAACCATAGGAAGATTTCCCATTATTCTCAGGAGAGGGTCTACACTCTATAACACAATCTATGAGTTCCCGGGAAGTCTACCTCTTCTTCCACCGGAATGCCTTTCCCACATGCTCCTCTGATGCAGGCAAGGCCGGTCACTGTCTCTACGACAGCCGTGGATTGTATTTTTTTAAAAAAATAAATATATTTTATTTATTTTTTAAGAGAGGAAGAGAGAGGGATAGAGAGTTAGAACCATCGATGAGAGAGAATTATTGATCAGCTGCCTCTTGCACACCTACTGGGAATGTGCCCGCAACCAATGTACTTGCCCTTGACCAGAATCAAACCTGGGACCTTCCAGTCCTCAAGCCAAAGCTCTATCCACTGAGCCAAACCGGTTTCGGCATGCCATGGGTTGTGTTGTCACTGTGCGCTCCTGGGAGTGGCAGTCCCATCTGCCTGATTTACCACAACATCCCTAGCATGTGTCAAGCGCTGGTGCATAAGCACTCAGAAAATATTTGACCAATAAGCAGCTGGACAGAGCCCTGCTTGGACATCAGTACAAACTGTGACTGCAGCCGCAGATCCTGGCCATCTGTCCCCGGGCTTTGTGTGGTCTGTGTCCTAGGGCTGGTCATGTGGAAGTGGACATCGAGGCGCCCCCGCATTGGCCCGTATTTGGAAATGGCTCCCTTTCATTTTTCTACAGCTCAGTGTGTTCTCATCATTTTCTACAGCTCAGTGTGTTCTCATCATTTTCTACAGCTCAGTGTATTCTCAGCCGTCAGACATGGAATCCTCCATGGGAACCCCTGCCCAGTGGCTGTTCCTCCCCCCGGGGGAAGATGGATTTCACAATGCCAGTGATGGCCCTCAATTCTCAGGGGTCATGACCTCCAGCCTTGTGATTTCCCAGATGCCTGCTGGTTTCTGACAGAGTCATTATCCACTTCCGCGTCCCCCCTCCTCCCCCAGCTCCCACCTCTAGCAGCACCTTAGGCAGGGAGGGATGCTACCAGTGGAGACTGGCGGACTTCGCTCATCTGTCCGATGCTCTGGAGCATAGCCTACGCACCAACTCCGGTTACACACACACCTTGCACCACGAAGTTGCCCACAGAACTCACTGCCTTGCTTGTCCCTGGGAGATCCACTCGTGTGTAAGTGACCAAGTGCACACATGCTGTCAAATACGGGCACTGCTGAGATGGACTTTTACACAAAGCGAGCCTGCCCTAACCCGTTTGGCTCAGTGGATAGAGCGTCAGCCTGTAGACTGAAGGGTCCCGGGTTCGATTCCAGTCAAGGGCACACGCCTGGGTTGCAGGCTTGATCCCCTGTGTGGGGCATGTAGGAGGCAGCTGATCCATGATTTCTCTCATCATTGATGTTTCTATCTCCCTCTGCCTCTCCCTTCCTCTCTGAAATTATATATATATATATATATATATATAGATATTTTGAACAAAGTAAGCACTAATCTGCAAATCGATGAGCTGCCGCGTGCTCCTGCTCTCACCCAGGTCCGCACCCCTGTGTTCCGGTGACCAGCTGCCACGTGTCCGTTTCATCTCGCTTGTAAGAAGGCTCCAGCACGGAGGTCTGTGCACCTGCCAGTCGGTATGAAATTAACCCATACAGCCTGCCTGTTTTTTTTTTTTTTTTTTTTTAAATTACGTAACTTAATATATTTATCCCGGGAAGCATGTGATCCACCCGCATCTCCTGGGAGTCCCAGGTGTGTGTACGGAACCTAGGAGCTGCCTTCCGGAGGCGCGGAGACAAAGGCGTTTGGAACGGGCTTTTTCCGAAGAGGCGGACGCGGAGGGCAGCCAGGCCTCTGCCGGTGGGTCCGGCTGGCGCTGCTCTGAGCCGGAGGAGGAGTGAACAGGCGGGGAGTGAAGGTCTAGCACCTCAGCCCTCCCCAGCCCTGGTGGAGCCCCAGCAGCGTGCTCCCGGGGCACATGCCCCTCTCTAACCTCGCAGAGGAGATCTCATTATACAGTTTTACTTAATGAAGGTTTGTCCTTAACGAGCTTCCCTCCACCCCCGTATTCATTTCAGGTGCTGCAGCACCTGAGTCAACCTCCCTCTGCCCCCATCTTTCCAGGATTCGACCCCCCTTTCCTTCATTAGCCGAACCCGGACTCTGACAGTAGGTGTCACTGGGAAGCAAACATTCTTTCAAGAGAAGTATTTTTATCAAGTCTGCAATGGCCTGAGTTCAAGGGCAAATATGTATCTGCTTATGGGGTAAGCCTTGGAAAGCAGCCACACACTGACAGACCAAGCAAGAGGCTGGATACCCTACGTATGCTGGGATTTCTGTCTTATGAGAAGCACTAGAGAGAGGAGGCCTGGGGGCGCTAGGAAGCCACCCCACAAATTGAGGGGCAGTGTGCCCACGCTCCTGAACCCACGTTTCCCTGGTATATGAACACACCTCCATGGACCCTGGCGGGCTGTCCTCTCCTGGACTCTGCTCTTGGAAGAACTATTTTTGAAAACTGGTCTAGGCCTATTTTTATTATTTTTTGAAGCAGAGAAATGTAGTTAGTTACACCGTTTTCTCTAAAAATAAAAACTGAGATCTTAATCAGTTCTCCACGGACACTGAGATCTTATGATCTTCTCTTAACTACAGAGGCTATGGGTTCGCTCCCAAAATTCATGGAACAAGGGCCACAAAGCCTTCTTGCACAGCTGAGCCGTAAATGACTTAGAGACCCTTATCACACCTTTAAAACCCTCTAAAAGGGCCATTTAAACTTTACTTGAAACCCTAAACTTACCCAGAGCGAAGAATCAGATGGCATGATTCACTAAATGGCTGGTTCTTTTAGGTAATATGAAACATAGCCCCTTTTCCATTGCTCGGGCCTGCCAGGGAGACGCGAGTGCCAGGACTATAAAACATATACGGGAGCGTATACATCTGAGAGGACGCACGTGCGAGACAGACGCAGGTACAGGATTGAGAGATCTGAACTGCTCCCCGTGCTCCCCAGGAGTCTGCTTAGCTAGGAGGTGCTGAGGGTGGAAGACAGCTTTAACGAGACAATTATCACACTCCGGACGGCCACTGTTCTCGGCGTAAGCAATCAATCTGAACACCGGGATGCAAAGAGCGTGTTGCATGAAAATTAAACCAATCCAAGGCCAATGAGCAGTGATAAGATGGCCCTCAATGCTTACTCTACAGGCACGGAGAACTTGTCTACTCTAGTTCTCTTTGAGGAGACAGGAAATTAAAGAGTTCCCAGTCCCAGAAATACTAATGATCGTAGTTCATGGTTCCAGGATCTATAAGAGAGATCTGTGGTGTTAGGAGTGTGGACCATATTCCTGATAGAAGAGGCAATCACAAGACTCATGGATGTATTCACGCTATGTTCACATGGACTCAGCCGTTCCGTGGTTTACCGCGTAACCAACGGCTAAGTTAAATTTCTCTCCTGGTTTTTCTTTTTATAGAGAAAAACAAACAAGCCCCACATAAGTAAAATATTTCTTTCATCTACTTTTCTTAAACTTTCCAGTTGGATGTGCACTCTACCATGATGCTTCATTGGGTACTTCGTTGGATTAAGAAATTCGCCTCCTGTCCTAACTGGTTTGGCTCGGTGGATAGAGCGTCGGCTTGCAGACTGAAAGGTCCCAGATTTGATTCCGGTCAAGGGCATGTACCTTGGTTGTGGGCACATCCCCAGTAGGAGGTGTGTAGGAGGCAGCTGATTGATGTTTTTTTCTCATCGATGTTTCTAACTCTCTATTTCTCTTTCTTCCCCTCTGTAAAACAATCAATAATATATATATATATATATTAAAAAAAATAAGTATACCTCCTTCGGTATTCTCTGAGAAACCAGGACAACAGAAACAGAGGGAGGGAACAGGCCTCAAGCTCTCTGTGCGGGAAGCCGGTCCCCCCAGGCTCGGGCTGCAGACCAGGGGAGGATATGACACTACAGAATTCCTTCTGTGGTGAGACTGGCGGGTGAGTTTCTGAGCTCCCATAAATATGCATTCCGGTCGTCTTTCACAAAGGTCCTATTTCCTCCAATGGTTGTATTAGAGTCCGATTAAAAATGAATCAGGCTGAAGGTACCGCTTTATGACTGGGCTGCGTGTTGAATCTGTACAAAAGAACACGCTACAGCAACCTTATTCTCTACTTTGACTTTTCACTACAAAATCTGAGAGAGACACTGAATTAGATTCCCCTGGGTGGTATGGAAAATGGGGGGAAATAGCTCCTCTCGAATTCTGCCTTCTCTGAGAAGTACAATAATACCTGAGAGAGAAGAGTGCACCCAGCAAAATCTTTGTGACTGCCCCCCTCCCCCCCAACCACCACTATTTGGTGGCCTGCTTTTGTTAACAAGCCTTGGAAAAGTTGCAATTTAGAGATGAGGGAGGGAGGGAGGGGGAGAGAGAGAGAGAGAGAGAGAGAGAGAGAGAGAGAGAGAGAGAGAGAAAGAAAAACCCACCCACTTGCCGAAACCACTTGGCTCAGTGGATAGAGTGTCCGCCTGAGGACTGAAGGGTCCCGGGTTCAATTCCGGTCAAGGGCATGTACATTGGTTGTGGGCACATCCCCGGTGGGGGGTGTGCAGGAGGCAGCTGGTCGATGTATCTCTCTCATTGATGTTTCTAGCTCTCTATCCCTCTCCCTTCCTCTCTGTAAAAATCAATAAAATATATTAAGAAAGAAAGAAAGAAAGAAAGAAAGAAAGACTCACTAAAAAAACTGGATCTCAACTTGCTGTGACCAGTAGACCAATGTCCTGAACTGTGTCATATAAGATGATGATTAGAAATAAAGGCTCTAAAGCAAAACACCAAGAACTCTGAGACTGGAAATAAAGAAAAGTAACAGCCCTGGCCGGTGTGGCTTGGCTGAGCATTGTCCCAAGCACCAAAACGTTGCCAATTAGATTCCCAGTCAGGGCACATGCCCAGGTTGTGGGTTTGATCCCTAGTCAGGGTGTGTAAAGGAGGCAGCCAGTAGATGAAATGTTTCTCTCCTTCCCTTCCTCTATCTCTAAATCAATAACAAAATATTTTTAAAAAAGAAACACAATGATTTCTGAAAAAGATCCAACAGATTGAATATGGTCAGGTAAATATAAGTACACTGAGTGGCCAGATTATTATGATCTCTGATCGCCTAATTATCTGCCCACTCAGTATACTTATCGGAGGCCCGGTGCATGAATTCGTGCATGGGTGGGGTACGGCCAGCCTGCTGGTTGAACTCCTGGCGTCCCCTCCCGGTGGCCCAGAGATGGCTCTGTGCCCACCCAGCGGAAAGGGCCGGGGCGGGCAGGGCTGCCAAGAGCAGATGCTGACTGCGCTGCGGCGTTTAATCCTCAGGCGGCGGGGAAAGGTCAATTACCGCACTTAGAGGAATGAAAGGCGCAGTAAAAGTCAAATAGATGCGCCATTAGACGGGTGTCTCAGGCATGAAAATGAGGCTTTCAAGGCGGCTTACATGAATGCCCCGGCAAACACGGGAGGGAGTGTGCTGACAAAGAGGAAGATGCGAGGCTGATAGTGAGGCTGCCCCTGACCCCCGAGGGGCCCGTGTGGGTCTGTGCAGTCCCCGCTGGTGGCTGTCAGGACCTGCACTAAGCCAGAGGTGCCAGGCGGAGCCGAGACACAGGTGCTGTGGCCAGTCCTGCTCCCAGGACCGGCAGCACCCTGGGCTTTTCTCCTTCCCTGGTAGCCCACTGTGCTCCTGACCTTGACCCTGGCTCGGCACCCAGCTTGGCTCTCCTGTCTGGGTACCTCCGGGGCCCCATGCTCATCCCATTTCCCGGGGCTGTGACTCTTCAGTCCAAAGCTGTCTGCCTGCTGCCCGTCCTTCAGACCCCGATCTCTACTTGTAACCAGACCGACCTGCAGGCACGTGGCTTCTGCGTGGTGGGTGGCTGGCTTAGGGGAGGCTGACCCTGGCTAGTTCGCCCCGGTCACTTCCAGCACCGGGTCCCGGGGGGGCACCCCCTCCTAAAGCAGCTGTGTGGCTGTGTCTCTGGATGTGTCTCCTCCCCGGGCCATGCCCCTGTCAGAACCATCCTGCAGGTGGAGGTGGAATGAAGGCAGCAGACGTGGGAAAAGGGGGCAAAAGCCAGAAGGAGACAGACCCTCTCTCCCCCCCCACCCCGAACCCTGGAAATCATGGGGATACGGTGACAGAATACAGGGCGTCATCCTACACTAGGTTGGGAAGATGATTCAGCCATTTTTATTTAAAGATCTAAGTAAGGGTAACGCCAGTAGGCTAGGGACTAGTGAAAGGCCTATCTACCTATCTATCTATCTATCTATCATCTACCTATTATCTATCTATCTATCTATCTATCTATCTATCTATCTATCATCGACCTATCATCTATCTATCTATCTATCTTATTGTCCCCAGCACAGGTCACTTCATCTCTGTGTTCATGGGTCATGCGCCATAAGACTTCCCATACCTTCTGCCTGAGTTTCAGTTCCCTACCTCTCTGGTAGTGTTTAGGCGTCAACAGTATTTTTCAAATTTGGTTTAAAATCTGAAAGTTTAAAATTTGGAAGTTTAAAATCAAGTCATTCATATGTACATATATACATATATGGCACCAATATATATATATTGGTGGTATAATTGCAAGTTTTACAAAAATGAGGAAAATTGCCATTCTCCAAGAATACCATTGCCTTTCCAGGCTTGATCCCGATGCAACAAAAAAATGGACACACACCCTAATAGTCCAGGTTTAAGGATCACACGGGAAGATGTTTCCAGGGGGTAAGTCTGCCCACAGGCACACACGGAGTTTGTTAGGCCATAGATGCCCGTTCACTCAGCCACAGCTCACTGGGCGTGTGAAGTGAACGAGGCCCGCTGGTGTCCGGCCCTCAGGAGGCTCAGCGCTCTTTCATGAGCCTCCAACCCATGTGTTTCTATGTCCCGTCTCCATCCTTAGGGTCCTATATGTGAAAAAAATCTATTTGGGGCAAATATGAGGATCTACACTTTGGTTAGGGGCAGATGCTGGGTTAGAATGCCCACGTCTCCATTCAGGATGCAGCCCATTTTCCAATTAGATCTGGAAGGAGCAGCGATTTATCATGCGGCTTTAATGCCATTAAACATTTATCGCGCTCCCCGAGTGTGCTAGGCATTGTTCCCGCTTAGCAGCCCCGCGTAAAGAAGACTAATGAATACGTGTGCGCTCCATAGATCACGCAGGCAATATACATTTTAAGAAATGTATAAATATTTAATCAAGATGTTCTACAGTCACTCTGACAGAGAAAACTCAGCTCTTTGCATTGCTAAAATAGGAGTCTACACAACAATGGAAAAGTCTATGGCTCTTGTGGGCAAAGTGAGCAGAAAACACCTCGAGATAAACATTTCAACGTGACTCCACGCCCTGCCTCCTAAGTTTCTCAGAACGGTACTGAAGATCCAAGAACATCTTACATCCCCAAGAGACAAGGTGATTGAATTCGGCGTCATTTAAAACTAGACCGAAAATGTGGGAGATTTCATAGGATCCCGGTAGCTTCTATGTTAATAACTTGGAAAGGATTTGGAGTCTGACTTTATCCTTTCATGCTGAATGCTTTTGAGTATGAACACACACACACACACACACACACACACACACACACACACAGAAATGGGAGCCTCTGTCTACAGCTCTATAAATTCTATTGGGTTGGCATTTTGTGGCTCCTTGAACATCATCCTTGACTCTAACCCCTTTTGTCCTAAAGTTAATTTTAGCTCCGCATTTCGAGGTCGCTGGGGAGACTGAGCCCAAAAGAAACGTCGCTTTGAGACAGATTTGGGGTCTACATCTAAGTGAAGGTGCCGTGACGTCTGCACAGGCGCCACCCTCAGGAAGTCCTTCTGTGATGGGCACAGTGAACCTCGACTTCCGGTCTCTCCAGCTGGTATGTCCTGCACCTGTCTCCCCACTGTGGGAGGGAACAATTTGGTATGTGGAACTGTGGCAGCATGGAGGGACCTGGAGAGCATTATGCTGAGTGAAGTAAGCCAGTTACAGAAAGACAAGTATCACATGATCTCACTCATATGTGCAATTGAATGAACCAAATAAACTGATGATCAAAAACAGATCCAGAAACATGGAAGCATGAATAGACTATTGAACCTCAGAGGGAAGCCAGGGGAGGGTGGGAAGGGGGTAGGAAGAGATCAACCAATGAACTCGTATGCATACCAATCTATGCATAACCCGTGGACACAGACAATGGGGTGGAGAGGGCCTGAGAGTTGAGGGACAGGATCAGGCTGGAAGAGGTTCATGGAAGGAAAAGGAGGACCTATGTAATACTTTCAAACAATAAAGATTAAAAAAAAAATTGCAGCCGAAACCGGTTTGGCTCAGTGGATAGAGCCTGTGGACTGAAGGGTCCCGGGTTCAATTCCAGTTAGGGAGTGTGTAGGAGGCAGCTGATCGATGATTCTCTCTCATCGATGTTTCTAACTCTCTATTCCTCTCTATTCCTCTCTGTAAAAAAATCAATACAATATATTAAAAAAAATGTTCAGAGCTTGAAATACCACCTGTGGACATGGGTACAATGCCATTCAAATCGGCCCCTTAACTCTCCACCACAACTACACTTCCCCACCAACAGAGCCACAGGCGAGCTGTGACAGACCTGTGCCAACCGCTGCCGTGGCAAGAAGCAGGCACACATGACAGAACGCTTATCTGTCACTAGCTTGCTGGCCGAGGCGACGTAGGCAAGGCACACGGACCCAGCGGGGAAGGTGGCACGTTTGTGAATGGAAAGAACACGGACTTTCTGTGGAGTTGCTAGCTGCCGCTGGAGGAACAAAGGAGGCTAATTTCACGCTGTTTAATAAAGCCTCGAACGAAGGTGACGCAGAATGAGGCTCGGGCCTGATCGCAGCGGTGTGCTGAGAACCCGCCCTCCGCCAGGCAAAACAAACGCGGTGCCGTTATAAGACCTTTAAAATAGATTTTAAATTCTTAGGCGTGCAGGTCCTGAGGGATTACGTTAAGTCGTTCTCACAAATCGTTTCTCGTGCCAAGTGGCATATAGAAAAAATATGCAAAAATATGATCCTGTTTCATTGAAGATTCGGTCTATTCCGTATGATGGCTGGATTTGAATTTTTATATTTGTAGATATCATCACATCGCATATGGTGAGCGACTGTAAAATAGGCATATGTAAAAAATTATACGGGTTTACCTATATGCAAATCAGTAAATAGACTCGTGTGTATAATTTCAAATTATCATTGAATGCCTCAGAAATGAGACTGGAATCCGGTTGCTTCTTTTGTTTATTATTGCTAATCCTCACCTGAGGACATTTTCCCCATTGATTTTTAGAGAGAGTGGAAGGGAGAGTAGGGGCTGGGGGAGAGGGAGAGAGAAAGAGAGAGATATTGATGTGTGAGAGAGAGACATCAATTGTTGCCTCCTGCATGTGTCCTGACTGGGGCCAGGGGTTGAACATGCAACCCAGAAAGTGCCCTTGACTGGGAATCAAACATGAGACCCTTTGGTGCTTGGGCCAGTGCTTTAATCACTGAGCTACACTGGCCAGGGGCAGTTGTTTCTATAAGCGCACCATCATTGGTGGCCTCTGGCTATGTTTTATTGGTAGGAATCATCACTTTTTTTTTTTTTTTTTTTTTTTTGACAATTCCTAATACAATTCCTATTGTGTTGCTGGCTCATGGAACCTTCTGGGGAGTGCGGGACTGTCTCTTTGTTCTTTATGGGTGCTTCCCTGTCACCAGCGAAGAAAAGAACAGAGAACAGATGCTGAAGACTTACTTGTGCTTGACTGAACAGCAAGAACATGGAAGTATTTCTGTCACAAACCGCTTAGATTGACTTGATTGAAAATAGGATGCAATGATAAGTAACCATCAGCCGTAACAGAAATGTTAAGAAGGATGGAGGAACTTAAAAAAAAAAAAAAAAAAAAATCTGAGAGATCTTGAAATCCTCAACTGCCCTGATTCTATTTCTGCTGGAAATGAGACTCGCACCGTTGCCTTGTGCTTGACAGTTTACGAAGTGTTTCCACAGCTATTCCACAGCGGCGCTTCTCGGCGACTGGGGATTTCACAGATGACGGAGGTGTCTCCCTGGGACCGCACCGCCCCTCTCCGAGCTGCGGGGAGGGCGCCACACCTGGGTCTGCAGCCTCCAAGAGTCCTCTCCCCCCCAGCACCACCGCACCCCGTGCTGTCAGCTTGGGCGGCGATGAGCTGGGGTAACAGCCATCAACAGCTCATCCTCCTGCTTAGATCCTAGTTGACCAGCAGGCCGGCTACAAGGAGAATGGACTCAGGATCACTGGCCTCCTGGGGTGGCAGCAGAATGGCATGGCGCCTGCCCTATCCAGCCAGGGGTTAGGCACTGACAGGTCCCAATGACCACATTACCTGGTCTGTGCCACCGAACACCAGATGGTGGCGCTCCAGGGGGAACAAAAGATCTCATATCCTAACTCTGTTATGCTGCCTGCGTGTACACCTGGGACCCTACCATTGTAGGTATCCCTTTGGGTGAGATATACCCTCCCCTTTTATTTATTTATTACCAGTGGCCTAGTGCACGAAATTCGTGTGTATTGGGGGGGAGTCCCTCAGCCTGGCCTGCACCTCTCCAATCTGGGACTCCTTAGGCCCTAAGGAGTCCTCAAACTTTTTAAAGTGGGGGCCAGATCACGGTCCCTCAGAGAGCTGGAGGGCCAGACTATATGAACTACTAATTCCTACTGTAACACCTCGGCTGCACTCACTGCCCAAAAAACCTGGCGGGCCGGATCAGACTCCTCTGCAGGCCGCATGTGGCCCGCGGGCCGTAGTTTGAAGACGCCTGATCCCCTAAGGCTTAGGGGATCAGGCCCAAACCAGCAGTCAGACATCCCTCTCACAAGCAGGGACTGCTGGCTCCTAACCGCTCACCTGCCTGCCAGCCTGCTTGCCCCCAACTGATCCCCACTGCCGGCTTGCTCACTCCCATCTGCCCTCCCCACCCTCCCCTGCCAGCCTGATCACCCCCAACTGCCCTCCCCTCCTGGCCTGATCGCCCCTAACTGCCTCTGCCTCAGCCCAGCCATCATGGCTTTGTCCAGAAGGTCTCCCGGTCTAATTAGCATATTGCCCTTTTATTAGTACAGATTATTTTTTTAAAAAAATATATCTTTTATTGATTTCAGAGAGGAAAAGTTAGAAACATCAATGACTATAGAGAATCATGGATCGGCTGCCTTCTGCACGCCCCACACTGGGGATCAAGCCTGCAACCCAGATGTGGCCCTTGACCAGAACCGAACCCAGGACCCTTCAGTCTACAGGCCGACGCTCTATCCACGGAGCCACATGGGCTAGCACCACCCGCCCCTTTAAAAAGCACTTACGTTACTGCGATGAAACATCACGGCGCACAGACTTGGGAAACTGTGTGGAAGAGAGTGCTGTGGAAAGGGGTTGGGGGTCCGAGCTCTTCTGATGGGGGTTTCGGGGCTGGGAGCCTGTGGGGTGCTTGTGGGGTGGATGGGTGTGAGAGGACCCTCCCTCTAACTGTGTTCAGGGCTCCCTCTGACCCTGTCGTTGGCTCTGTCATACTGAAGCAGGCTGCTCGGGCTGAGACCCTGTCAATCACCCTGGGGATCCCAGAAGCCACCAGCGATGCTAATTTGGGAAGACTCGCTGACACACAGCCCGTCTCTGGGTAACCGGGTACGACACAGACTTTCTCCCACGGAGGAATCAGGCCCCGAGTGTCAAAAGCGACACCAGCTTCGGCAGGAAGGGGTGGTGTGACACTGAAAAAAGGTTGGCTTTCTCAAACCATTTTGCCTTTTTTTTTTTTAGCTGTGAACTTACACATGGCCGCATGCTCTCCTTGAAAGTCATGTAACTCACAAGTTAAAAGAGTGACACAGGCATCCCATTAGCAGCAGTTTTGAAGGCAAAAGGCGGCCCAACGAAGCACTGACTGGGTGGTCATAATAATCTGGCCACTCAGTGTATGTATTTTTAAATGAAGGTATGGACATTGTTTTTCTTAGACATTATACTGTGGCATGCTCAACAGACTACAGTATTGTATAGACATCTCTTTAAATGGACCGGGAAACGGAAACCCGTGTGTGACTGGCATTATCGAGATATTCGCCTTAATGTGAAGGTCTGGAACGGACCCTGCGTTACCTCTGAGGTATTCCTGTAGCTCATATTGAGGAGCTCCAGGAATCAACAAAGTACATTTTTCTCCCAATCACCTTTCCCCCCCCACAAAGATGAAAGTACCCATACCCTTGATATTTACTTTCAGAGTTCACATATTCTTGTACTTAAAAAAAATCTCTCTATTGCATGCTTAGGACTAGTAAGATGTTCTCAGTATCTAAAATGGAGTCCACAATAATAGTTCATTTTAAATTCTATATATTCAAAAGCTTCATCGTGTATTTGAGTGGGAGGATGAATTATTTGAGAGCAGGCGGACACGACAAAGGCGTCATGGGGCTTACACAGTGGAGTAGGATGTAAGGCTATGGTTCTGTAGTTGGAGTTTTTAAATGTTCCTGAGTTATAGGAAGCAGATGAAACTCCAATATTCTATCTAACGAAATGACTTCATCTATATTTCAAATGTTTCTGATCAATATTCTCCTTTATTTTGTATCAACTCACCATTATAACCGCATGTAATTCAAAAGCTAAGGACTGGCTACCCCATTAAAAATCATTTACAGTTGCCACGGTGAAAAACAAATTGTTAAATACTGCCGAGAAAAGCAATGTGTATATATTTTTATGTTAAAAATACACATTCCCCCATGCCCTGTTTTTCTCCTTCTCTGTTAGCTTTTCTCCTTCTCTGCTTTCTTTCAACATGAACTTAGCGATTTAGGCTTTCTGGCCATTTCTCAACTCCTCCTATCAGATCTGTCAAGTAAAGAATGAAATGGCTTCAATTTTTAAGGGACTATGAAATGCCGGTGAAAGAAATAAAAATAGTAACAATGAACACCTGGCCAGGCTTATATGTCTGGATAGTGATTCTTCAGCTCATGGCTTTGCCAACCAGATATTAGGACAGAGGTGCCCAGAAAAGATGTTATAAACTCGGATCATTTTTAGCTTTTCGTTCCTTTCTCAGCTCACTGCAGGTCTGCCGTCTCTTCCGGCCCATGACAACATACACTTAGCAATTCGTTGTCGTTGCTATGATGGCTCAGTGAGGCCGGCCTGCGTCCTGGACCTGGCCAGCAGGGAAGAGCGCCCACCCTGTGCCCTCATACACTGTAGGTGGCACTCTCTTACTCAGAGGAGAAATCCACACCTGCATTGTGGGCTCCCATTCTGACTGGGGTGCGGTCCGCCAGCGAAGATATTTGCAAATCCTGACTGTTGGCCTGAGAAGTGTTGTTTAGTTTGGAACCACTGGTATTGGCCCAGATGGACTGAGGTTACACAAAACCCGCCCAGAACCAGCCTTTTCTATGTATTCCCAGAGACCCCACATATATTTCCTAATGACTTGACTCGCTTCACAAAACAACCCAACTTTTTCTGGGGAGGTTTCTGCCCAGGTCGTCAATTGTTCAAGAAGCCATTGCTGAGAGTACCCTCTCTACCAGGTCGAGTGTCCCCCAGTCTTGGCTGCTCATTTGCATTTCCGAAAGGGCTTGTAAAATACGCCCATGTCAGCCCCAGGCCAGGTATGCAGCCACGGGGTATGATCGTAAGTGGAACCAGGACTGGGAGGCACGTTCTAGGCACCGGAAGGTGAACAGAACAAAGGCGAGTAGAACAGACTCTATTTGTACTTCCGTGAAGGAAATGGCCCACAATATTTAACAGGACTTCAGTTTCTAGCGCTACGACAGTCCAGAACACACTAGGACCTTCTTACAATGCCAGAGCTAAGAATACTCCATAAACGCTTTGGAGATGGTGGAAGAAAGCTTATGGGCATCAGGAATAAACCCTCAAACCACGTGAACAATGAATCTGTGTGGGAATAGTGACTGAGTTCTGTGGCCTGGCACTTGAGGGTGTGTGTGTGTGTGTGGGGGGGTGGTGGTGGTGGTGGATTGATACCAAGATAAGACCATGAGCCAAGGAGGTCAAAGACTAACCTAATAAAGACGGAACGCAGGAGTGGTCAGGGTCTCATGTGAAAAGGTAAATGGATGTGTGCATGAATTATTCTCCCACACTGTTTCCCAGGGCCCGTCCACCCCCTAAAGACAGGAAACTTACTTTCTCAAGGAAAAAAAAAAAGAGACGATGGCGGGAATAGGGGGACTCAGAGTGAACGGCTGTGTTTTGAACTCCTACTATGTGCAGGTTCTGTGTAAGGGCAACCACAGGAAGATCCTGGCTGGATGGGCGTGAGACGAAAGGCTTAGGGAAGCAAAGTGGACGAAGGGTTAAATCAAGACTGTCTGGCAATAACTTGCAAATGCTATTCTGGTCCTCTAAGCCTGATCGAAGCTTCTTTTTAAGCCAGGCACTGAACATTTTATCTGGGATATACATTTTTCACTTGTTTTGACATGTCTGAAGATTCTTTTTCAAAATTTGCCAAAAAAAAAAATCTAAATATATATTTGTGAGTGCACCTTGAGAGAAATCTATTCTCGATCCTGAACAGCCATCCCAGCCCACGTGGTCAAGCTGTCACCCAGGGGAGGCGCCCTGGCAGGTGGCAGGCAGGGTCTGTACCCTGGAAACCTTTTGGGGGCGGGGGTCGGCCGGCATCTGGCTTGCTCTCCAACACGTGCTCGCTTGCTCCAGTCTTGCGATCCTAACGGATGCCAAAATGACTTACTCGGCCCTGTTTGGCTTCTGGCCGCCAGCGATGCTAAATTCACACTCTGAGCCAAAGCACTTGGTCTTGGGGCCGGTGTCTAGGGAGGGATCGTCCCTGAGGCTTGACCACTGCTGGAAGAAACCTTCGCTGCTGCAGGATGGCTGCCGCCCAGGGTTTCTGAGGCTCCAACACTTCTCCTTCTCGAAATCCACAGGAACTGCAAACCCCGGCAAGTCAGACCGCATCGCAGTGACTACAAAGGAACCCCCAGACTCCACCGAGTCCAGGCTTCTCGGCTCTGCTTCCCAGGTGGCTCCTGGTGGTTGTCTGAGCCCTGAGGACCCCCGGGGAACCCCCTTCTCAGAAAACAGATCAGTAACGTACATCGTCACTGCCAGGTGAACACTGAGCACCCCGGATCCTGGGAGGACTATTCCCAAGTACCCCTTCCTGTGCCAGATACATGGTCAAGGAATGAAGCGTGTTCAACCCAAACTTTTTTTTTTTTTTTTTTAAGATATATTTTTTATGGATTTCAGAGAGGAAGAGAGAGAGAGAGGGAGAGAGAAATATCAATGATAAGAGAGAATCATTGATTGGCTGTCTCCTGCATGCCCCACACTGGGGATCGAGCCAGCAACCTGGGCATGGGCCATGACTGGGAATTGAACTGTCCTAGTTCATAGGTTGATGCTCA
Organism: Pipistrellus kuhlii; assembly: GCF_014108245.1. Lineage (NCBI taxonomy): Eukaryota > Metazoa > Chordata > Mammalia > Chiroptera > Vespertilionidae > Pipistrellus > Pipistrellus kuhlii. Next base: position 5,783,637 of record NW_023425523.1, read on the forward strand.
ACCACTGAGCCACACCAGCTGGGCCAATTCAGAATGTTTTTAAAAGGAAAAGAAAGAAGAACTTAGATCTCAGGCAGGCAACAAGCACCCTTTTTATGTGGGGTTTACTTTGAAGGGGGGGGGGGCACGGGGAAGGGCAGGGAAGGAGGTTGGAAAGAGTTTCTCTCCAACGTGCTGAAAGACAACATTCAGACCACGGACAACGAGGGCAGTTCTGTCTGCGACTGGAGTTTCTAGGTCAGTGGTTCTGTGCTGCAGGGTGGCCATCACAGCTCAGAGGAAACGCCCTCTGACAATGCCATCCCGGAGAAAAGTGCTGCTGCGAAGGAGAAGGCCAGAGTTGCTCGCTTCCCTGGTGGCTGTGTCCGTGACTTCTATGCCACGGCCAACGGCAGCTGTCCAGTGAGCAGCTGGGCTCGCTGCCTCCCGGTGCCATGCTCAGAATCTTGAAGAGCCCCCTCTGGGCTCTGTCTTTGGGGGGTCACACCAGGAAGAAGAGTTCATGGTTCCAGACACTGCATAGCAGGAAGCGATGCTGGCTTCTAACCAGTTTGAAAGTGTGAGCTCTCCTGTATGTATGCCGATAACAGATTCTGGCACCAAGCAACGTGAAGACAGCTTATACCACCTAGACTTTCCGCATAGCTTTTGAACACTGGAAATGTGTGTGTGTGCGCGGGTGTGTGTATTTGTTGATTTCAGAGAGGAGGGGAGAGGGAGAGATAGAAACATCAATGATGAAAGAGAATCATTGATTGGCTGCCTCCTGCACACCCCCCACTGAGGGCTGAGTCTGCAACCTGGGCACGTGCCTTGACTGGAAATTGAACCGTGACCTCTTGGTTCATAGGAAGATAGATGCTCAGCCACTGAGCCAGACTGGCTGGGCTTGAACACTGGCTTTTAATGCCCAGGTTTGTCAATGAGACTACCTCAAACCTTGAGAAAGCTTTTCGTGATCAGAGCTACAACACTACGTGTGTGAACCCCATTCTCCCTTTGAACCACGGAGTCCTGCCTTTTGGAGGAAGACAGAGCTATTGTGGCATTTTGGAACCACTCCATGCATCTCCGTGTTCGAACGGCATGGGGCTGCTTTTTTTTTTTTTTTTTTTTTTTTAAACACGTGAGACATTTTACTCACAAATCAACCTCTTCTGCTGTTTTAAAGCAGGATATTGACTTCCGGAGGGGAAGGCCAGATTCGAGAAAAGGATCCTTATCATTGAGAGAAACCAACATCTGCCTTCGTCTAACCAGACAGGGTCAGTGTTGTGGTCCGGGGAGGTTTCAGAACAAACGTGAGATAGTGTATTGCAATGGAGGACCTTGCGTGTGTGTGTGTGTCTGTGTGTGTGTGTGTGTGTGTGTGTGTGTGTGTAGTATTAAGGAGAGGTGTGAAGTTCTGCTTTGCATCTCTGAAATATCTTCAGGCCCAAGAAGAGGGCGCGGACCTAAAAAACACAGCAGAGTGACACATTTGCAGACCAACACCTCACCAAGTGGATTTGGAAAAAAAAAGAAAAAAAAAGGAAAAGAAAAAGAAAACACCGACAGATGGGATGTGTCTGCTTGCCCTCCCTGCTGGGGTGCGTGTCACCGACTGCGGGCAGAGAGAGCGGGAAGCCCCGCAGGACCCGCCTGCTGGGCGGGAGGCGGCAATGACCCAGACGCACCTCTCTCTACAACAGACTCAAGGTTGATGAATGCCATGTCTTTGCAGCTGGCTTTTGTCGCCTCTTCCTCTTTCCCTAGGTGCCCTTGCCTCTCAAAAAAGAAAGGAAGAGAGAAGGAGAGAGAGAAAGAAAGAAAGGTCAGACCATAATTCTGCAGCACAGCTGCTCTCCATGTCTATTTCCATGAAAACGTTGGTGAGCCTCATCTGTGGGTTTAAAGAATCAAACCCTCCTGCTCCCGGTGATAAAGGAGTGACGGTCACCCACCATGAGCAGGCACATCAGGAGCCAGGCTTCCCGGTGAAGGTGAAGGTGAGGTCCCTTTGGGAGGGGAGACGTGATCGCGTCTAAATGAAATGAAAGTGGTGTCTGGCCCCCTCGTGGCCTGCAGCTCCGGGACCGGGAGCCTCAGACACCCTGCGGACCTTTCTTCCTGGGCTCCACCGCGGAGCCGGAGCTCTGTGCGGGCTCAGCATCGCTGTGCAAACCCAAGCCAAGAGCCCAGCTTCTCAGACACACAGCGGTGCCACGTGTCTGACGATCAGGCCCATCTCTCCGTCTCCGAAAGGCTCTGGGGCGCCTTCCAGGGCAGCGGCCGGTCTGGAGACAGACAGACATGCACTCGCTTTGGAAACGGGGGCATCGGATGCCTGCGGCCTTCGGGAGGCGCCTCTGTGGGTGAGAACAGACCCAGGGGGGTGTTTTTAGGACAAGATCCCCTTTTGCCTTTTAACAATAAAAAGCGTGTACGGCACCGCGGGGCTGCCCATCTCCCGGCAGCCCTGGCTCTGCACAGCGGCCCCGGGAAGCCAGCTCTTCATTGTCTAGCTCACCCGGGGACGGGCCGTCTGCTGGGCTAACGAGCTATCCAGCAGCCTCCTCTCCCGCTGGCAAGTCCCCCACAGCACAGTCTTCAATCAGATCCAGTTAAAGCAAAAGGGAGGAATGGAGGAACATTAAAAAAAAAAAAAAAAAAAAAAAAAAAAAGGAAGGCTGAAACTGGTTTGGCTCAGTGGATAGAGCGTTGGTCTGCGGACTGGGGGCGGGGAGAGTCCCAGGTTCAATTCCGGTCAAGGGCATGTACCTTGGTTGTGGGCACATCCCCGGTGGGGGGTGTACAGGAAGCAGCTGGTCGATGTTTCTCTCTCATCGATGTTTCTAACTCTCTATCCCTCTTCCTTCCTCTCTGTAAAAAAATCAATAAAATATATTTTAAAAAAAGAAAAAAAAAAAGAAAAAAGAAGGGTCCAGAAAGCCACGTGAGCAGTAGGCCCAGAGCCATCCTTCCATCCGGCGCAGTGAGGTCGGGCGCTTGAAGGTTCCCATCCACGCAGTTCATTTTGAAGCTTGCTCTCTCACGGCCAAGGTACTCTTCGGAGCGTCGCAGCGTCGCGCACACCTCCGGTGGATATTAATGTGATAGATCTTCGTGGCAGATGGCGCTTAGATAGACAGGTGGCGACCTTGATGGGGGACTGATGGGAAAGGCCGGGATGAAGGAGCACTCCGTCTCCGCGGAGCGCAGAGCACGCCATCGGAGACCTGGGGCCCTGCCGCCCGTCCTGGGACTGACTTCCTCATGCTTTCCCCCTGTCCCCTGGAGGCCGGCAGACGTTCCTGGGGCGCTCCGTGACAGCGTCTAATAGAGGGTGTCGGGGGAGAAATCATGGCCCCCCATCGCACACGGATGACCCTGTGAAGAAAGACGGTGACGTGGATGATGGAGGGGTGAAGGGGGCAATGCGGATGCCACTGGGGCCATTTGTCCAGGGCCCGCGCCTGGCTGGTGATGGACGGCTGAAGAGGAGTACTTGCAGGAGGGACAGATGGGAATGGAGAGTCTGTTCCATCCATGTGAGCAGAGGTGACCATCAGATTATTTCCTGGCTGCTCTCAATCTCTGAGCAGAATTTGAGGTCTCTGTGCAGAGGGAGATGCCTTTGCAGGGATTCTGCCTCCGAGAGCTGTCCAATGGCTGCATTAGAAGCAGCCCAGGCTGGCCCTGGCCAGTCGGGCTCAGTGGATAGGATGTCGGCTGATGGATTGAAGAGTCCTGGGTTGGATTCCAGTCAAGGGCACATAACTCGGTTGCAGGCTTGATCCCCAGCCCTGGTCAGGGTGCATATAGGAGGCAGCCAATCGATGTGTCTCTCTCACATCGATGTTTCTCTCAGTCTCTCCCTCTCCCACTCTCTTTAAAAATCAATGGAAATTCAGAAGGAAGGCAGAAGTGGATGGGTGGGTAGAGATCAACCCAAGAACTTGTATGCATACATACATAAGCCAAAGACACAGACAATGGGGTGGCGAAGGCCTGGGGTAGGGGGTGAGGGTGGGCTGGAAGAGGTTCAATGCGGGACATATGTAATACTTTCCACACTAAAGATTATTTTTAAAAAAAAATCAATGGAAAATATCCTCAGGTGATGATGAACAACAACAAAACAACACAGCTCAGGCTGTGTTCCCAGTGGTTGAACGAGGCGTGTGTAGAATTCCAAAGGCCAGGGGAGGATTCGTAATGTTGGGGTTCACAGAGGCAGCTCATTTTAGAAAGCTGGTATTTGAGTGGCTCAGCCACATTTCCTTCAGCAAACTCCCCAGCGTGGAGCAGATGGTCCCTCCATTAACAACCGTTTGCATTTAACTTACTGCAGGGATGCACGTACCACATGCCACTGAGCAAAGCGAAAGCACTCGGTGGCGACTAATTAAGTGTAAAGACACATCGCTTCACGCACACTTCTCGTAGCTCACTGTTTTAGTTGTGTCAAGCGCTTCTGTCTGAACTCTGGTGTCGGCCCTGCAATCGTGGGAATGCTGGAATTACGTTCCTATTAATACTTCTGTCACACGCCTCCCCCACCCCCAGGAGGTCAGCCTTTATATATCACCATTTCCCTGATCGGTCAGCCACATGTTGTTTTTAAAAGAGCTAGAATGCTTGTACCTTACTATCAAGCCCACCCAATGCTTATTTTAAGAAGCCGGGTTTGCCTGGAAAATAGAATATACTCAATAGAACATACTCAATACACATACTCAGAAAAGGCCGAAATCAGACAGAGTGACGGACGTTAATGGGGTTCTGAAAGTCCTTCCTGAATGTGGGATTCTTCTGTATCCTGCCTTCTCCTCCTCATGCCCCCCAGCCGCCAAGGGCCCCTGGGAGTGACCACACATAATTTTTCCTTCCCCTGCTCCGACTCCTTCCCAGCCCCTGGATGTGTCTCTGAACTCAATGTGCTTCTTGAGCCCGTGACCCTGACCTTGCTTTCCAGAGCAGGTTCCCTGGGGCCCGAGGAAAGACAGAGCTCAGAGTAGCAAGCAGGACTGCGAGCCACGGATAAGAAGGCCCACACTCCGCCCTGATCTCCGAGGACCCGGTGACATCTCTCTTTCTTTATGCTGACCACCAGGGTCAGCGGACATTGCCATTCTGTCACTGGGTGGCAAGGTGATGCGGGATAAAGCCATGAATCTTTCATAACAACGGTTGTCTTACTCAAGAGCCCTCTGTGCAAAATGTCAGAGCAGGCCAGCCATCATGGGGGCGAGGGGAGAGTAAGGAGGATGGCTGCCCATCTGTGGCCCAGGGGGCAGGGACAATAGACCTGCCTGTCTCCAGAAAATGCCCAGTTCTCATTCTCATGGAGATTTCTCCCCAAGAAGAACTCCTGGAATACGGGGACGACCAATGGGACCTGCTGGAGTCTTTAAAGGGGAAGGAAAGAATTCAGACGGATAACAAGAGTGCCTTAACAAGGATTGCTGGAGTGTGAATTCTGTACCAGTGTCCATATGAACGCAGCCCAGCCACGGGGAAAAGAGGAGTTCATAGAAGAAGACAACGTATTAATGGTTCATACTGAGCGGGCCAATAGGTTGCAGTGAGACGAATGCAAACATAATTGAAAACAAAGCAAAACTGCTTTGGAAGTTGCCATATTTCATTGTAGCCACTATTCCTGGGCCGATTATCATAACCACCATCAACTTAACACGTACTTGGGTTTTGGCGACATTAAGAATACTGAAAATAACTCATCCACGTGGTCCACGTGTTGCATTTTATAGACGAGGGGACTGAGACTGAGATAGTTTTAAGTCATGTCGTTTTTTCCAGTAGCAAGTGGAGGAGCTGGGATTTGAACTCAGGCCTACCTGCTCCAAGCCTTCCTGTTTTCATTAGATAGAAATGCTATTTGTTAACAAACCCAGGTCTCAACTTAATATTTTCTTAATTTCGTTTATAGCAAAGACTCAGGGAAAAGAATACTGGCATCTTTACAAATGCTGCTGCTAGCAGCGATATCTAACAGAACGGTCAATACCAAGGAAAGGAGCAAATAATCAAATTGCAAAGAAGCCTTGTGGTTTAGACTCATCAATGCTAGGCAAACATTGAATGTGTAACCCGGGGAGATACCCTTTTATCTCTGCAGGACTCTTGTTTTCCACAAATAGCATTTCTGTTTAATGAAAACAGGATTAACTTTTATTGAAAACTGAGCCTGCCTGTTCAGTCTGATTAAATACTGGGCCGTCTTGCAAACCCACATTGTTCTCGGTGTTTCTGTGTGTCTGGAACAGGCTCACCTGTGGACACATTTCCCGGATGTACCCACATCAGGGAAAAGAGTAAGACAAACGTTGTCTTTCTAAGTGAGCATGAGTATTGCAATAGGGCAGGAGATAGTTCCAATCATTAGATCGCATTCAACAATGTGAGCGGATTAATACAAACAATGCCATGTGGTTCAGCCTGAAACACGGAGGTAATCATTCAGGAAGAACCTTGATGAAGGAGAGGCCATCCGAAGGTCCTCCGGAAAGCATCCTGCATCCCAGAGGTCTTCCTCCTCCTGCACCTCCCACTGTTGCCATAGCAACCTTGTGCCTGTCCCCATCACTCCACAGATCCCATGGCTTTATGATTTAGCTTGTGACAGGCCTTCAATCCATCCAGACGGTAGCAACTCGAGGACGGGGGCTGTGGCTTCCCATCTCAGTAGCTCTAGCCACTGGCATACTGCCGGGAACTAGTAAGCACTAAATACTGGATGTCTTAAAAAATACATACACATACATTTTCCGAGCGCTCAATTGCTGTTTCTTCCTTTTCCGATTGAACCCATGGGGATGAATACTTATTCCAAGTGGGGATACGTTGCTTGGGACACCCTGTGTTTGCCTGCTTACAATTATTGGCATGGTATTTTGCATTTTTCACGGTTCTTGAAAGGGAGGTGAGGTAGGTACAGTAGCCTCCCCATGATCCATGGTTGTGCTTCCCACGTGGTCAACTGTGGTTGAAACTAGGAAAAGGCAGAGTCCAGAAAGACACATTTCAGAGGTTTTCAATAGCGTGCCGTGCCGAGCACCCTGCCCTGGTCAGCGGGACATGAATCTCTGCTCCGTGCAGTGTCTCCATGCTGTGCCCGGTCCCCACCCCTCAGCCACAGAGGAGCCAGTTCAGTTATCAAATGGGCTGCGGTGGTATCATGGTTCTTGTGTTCAAGTGACCCTCCTGCCCCCCTCAAATGGGCTTTGCCCTGTGACTCTAAGGGGTCTCCACCATCACAACTATAAGGAACTTTTTTTTTTCTTCTTGTTGTGCTCATTCTCTCAATCAATCTAATTGATTCCTACTATGTGCCAGGCCCTGTTCTAGGCACTGGGGGCAGATCAGTGAGGAAAACACAAGTTCCCGCTGGGTCCAAATTCTGCTTATGCAACAGTATCATCTTCGGCTAATTTATTAACCACGCTGTTTCACATTAAAAAAAAAAAAAAAAAAAAAAAAAAAAGAGGGAGTTCGACGAGATGTTTCCATGGTTTCTTTCAGTAATAAGAGAAATGATTCTGCAAAGCTACGCCACTCTGACTACTGGGCATACACCCTGTACATACAATCCCAACCCAGGCGCTCATGATGCTATCTATTTCTAACCTGCCAAATCACTGACCCCTTCCACGCCCCCTCCCACCATCTCCCGGCCCACCCCCTCCCCATCTGTTCCCTGTTCCCAGCAGCCCTGGAGGAGCTATAATTACACATGGATGTCACCCATATGTTGTAACAGCTTCACTTCCCTGATATTCTGGCGAGACCGAAGGAGGGAAAGCAGCCAGGGCAGCAGCACAATGCCTAGACGAGGCTACCCCCCTAGCCGCAGCCCCAGCTGAGTATTGCTGGGCTCTCCTTTGTCCGTTAACACCCCCGAAGAGCCAACGAGAAGGCAACGCGCCTTTAATGAAAACTGGCCCGTGGTTTCTATACAGCAAAAAAGAATGAATTAAATATTAGTCCATCTCATTTTCCTTTAAAGACATGATGTTAGTTTATTAGTGCCATTAGAGTTGGAAGAGATTACATTCCAGAGGAACAGAAATCCCCCAGCATCTCCATTTCTCTCTAAAACACACCAGATTGAGTCACTTGGCATTTCATTTTTTTACATCGTTGCTGTCTCTTCCATCACAATTTCTCCGGCTTAAAAACAAAACACAAAATATCCCCATCGTTGCCAATGCAGCATTCAATTTCCCATCATTCTTCCGTGCACAGGACTCCCAAAGATTCAGAATGTAAGAGTAAGAGTAAAAGAAAGAAAGAGAGAGAGAAAGAAAGAAAAGTGTTCCCTATTATGGCTAGCCTTTCTCCTGAGATGCTCTCATTTTTCTCACCCAATGAAGTAACAATATAGAAAGGATGATAGCAAAAATTAGACCTTGCTGTGGAATATCAATCTGTTCTTAAGTGCAAATAATAAAGATGCCAACCTCGGAATTCAGGTAAAACACAATGGCAGCCGTGAGGACCGATGTGCCCGTCTCCCCTCGCTTGTTCCCATGGCTGTCGCTGGACTCCAGCTTCCTCTATTCATGGGGAGTGAGGAAGGAAATGATTTCGCTTTTCTATGATGTGGCATTTTGCCCAAGGATCTGGATACTTCTTAAGAAGGAGACATCTTTCCTCTTTGATGACCCACTCGTTTAAAAATATCTATGGTATCAAGGAAGTGAGGATAGAGGGACAGGCTCTTAAAAATGGGTTGTTTTTCTGCACCCTAACCAAGTGCATAATTTAATTGGAGGGATTATTAGATGCATTCTCTCCTTGTAATGGTGCAAACCTCAGAGGAAAATGAGCTGCTTATGCATAGTTTCTCTTTTTAATTCAAGCAATCCTTAGGATGTAAAATATATGCTTCAAATCGGGATGGTACTTGGCTGTCCACTTAAAATGGGTCCCTGCCACCAATGTTTATGTTAAGTGTTTCCATTGGAGTTAAATAGCAATGTTGGTGTTTTCTAATTTTTATTTATGGTTACTAAGCTTTTCATTTGAATACTCTTATTTACTGAACTTCATTCCCCTCTTAAAAGAAGAGCAAATTAAATTGAAAAAAATCTTAGATGGTAGAAGAGTTAAATATTCATTTAACTTGGAAAGAAAAGACTTGGGGGATAGGATCATTGACTTCAAATTTACATAATTTTGTTGTATGAAGGAGGCAGGCACTTAGGTTCAATATGGTTTCAGAAAAGAGAATATAAGCTAATAGGTGGAAGCTAAAAGAAAAAGCAGGTTGTCTTCAATGAAAAGATACACTTCCTTAAAATAAACCAAGGTAGTTGGCCATTTCCAAGTAGATCCTGGAATATGTGCGGCTTATTTTACTATCTGATGATGCCCATGAAGTGAAAGTAGTTGTTGATATTAAACGTTTATGGGAAAATATGAGAACCAATTAATACTAAGAAAATGGAGCTCATTTCTTTTTCCCCTCTCCCCTTTTAAAGTGAGAAACTATCATCACAATTTTATTTTCACAGTAAGACACCAGGAGCTAACACAATAGGACAAATGAGCCCAATAATACATAGAGAGTAGATGAAAATGAGGGAAGGAGTTCTGATAAACACTCCCAGGACATTCTGAGGGGAACAGAGCCCCAAGGCCTAGGGGCTAAGGATGCGATGGAAAGATGGCTCGTTGGGGAATCTCCTGGGTCTCTTGCATCTACTGAGCGCACACCAGGCTGGGGTGGCTCACGCAATGAAAAAGCACACAGTTTCTAACTAGCAGCCTGATTTTGTCCTCTTCCTGCCTATGGGATGCTTTTAATGTCATGGAACATCTCGGGTCCTCAGTTTCCTCACCTGTAAAATGAGACTAAGCAACCCCTTCCTCCCGGGTCTCTAGTGAGGATTCCAGAGGAGAGGGTACCTGGCCAGAGCCTTGTAACCTGAGTGCTATTAAGATGTGAGGGATTTCTACGTAAATACTGACCTAGTGGGTAGATTTGGTAGAATGTCCTTAACTCATCCTCCTCTTGTTATGATTTCTCCCTCTTTCCCAGATTATATTTTCAATTTCCTTCAGAAATTACCACTTCAGTGACAGTATTCCACGGAGTTCTGCAAGTGTTCCATAGATGACCAGTCATTCATAATTACACCGGGAAAGAGCCCTCTCATTCCGATGTCACTCATTCTCTAAACTTCCACCATCACATGCAAGGAGATACTATCCAAACGTGTACATTTCCCGCTCAGAGCTCTTTCTGAAACACCAGAGGAGTGGTTTCAAATCCTTACATGGACCCTCCACTCGGATTCCTGCTAACGGCTTTCCGTCAGCCCTTCTCTCCTTCAAATCTGATGGATCCACCAAGTCCTATTGGCGAGGTGAGCAAATCTCAAACCCCAGTGTTATGATGGCTTCTGTAGGAATTGGGGAGCTTTTCTGGGCTCTCCATTTGAGCAACAGGACTTGGGGTTCCAGTTGCTCCACAACTAAGCAATGGCATAGTCCTCCTGGTCTCTCCCTGCATCTCCTTGCCCAACACAGCCATGTGGGAACAGCCTTTCACTCCATGGCTTTGGAGAGCTGACATATAGGAACCCACAGGAACGTTACATTTCTATGGCCTGAGGGACTCAAGGCCCAAGGTAAGAGTCCTTTAGAGCCGTGATTGGCAAACTGCGGCTCGAGAGCCACATGCGGCTCTTTGGCCCCTTGAGTGTGGCTCTTCCACAAAACACTATGACCTGGACGAGTTAATTTGGAAGTGGCGATAGAAGAAGTTGAAGTTTAAAAAATTTGGCTCTCAAAAGAAATTTTAATCGTTGTACTGTTGACATTTGGCTAATAACTTTGTTGACCACTGCTTTAGAGCATTTCCCATGATTTGTCCAAGTACATGGAGTTCCTTAGCAGGTGTGCTGTTCTGAAGCACAACGGGTCACCTAAAATATCCCTCGGGCCCTGGCTGCTCCACATTCTAAAGCGCATATTTCAAGACCCCGTGCAAATGTCACATCCTCATCCAAGCATTTGCGAAGCTTTCTGCATTCAATGAGCCACTTCTCTGTCGCCAGGGCACTTTCCCCACACCCATGTGGCAAAAGCACCGAACCCACATGGCCCTCCTTTTCTGTTTACATGTCTGTGCCCCTGTGGGCATCAGCTTCTTGTGAGCACTGACTATGCCTTGTGCTTCTCCAATATGTCTCCATATTGGCGAGGTGAGCAAATCTCAAACCCCAGTGTTATGATGGCTTCTGTAGGAATTGGGGAGCTTTTCTGGGCTCTCCATTTGAGCAACAGGACTTGGGGTTCCAGTTGCTCCACAACTAAGCAATGGCATAGTCCTCCTGGTCTCTCCCTGCATCTCCTTGCCCAACACAGCCATGTGGGAACAGCCTTTCACTCCATGGCTTTGGAGAGCTGACATATAGGAACCCACAGGAACATTACGTAGAAATCCCTCACATCTTAATAGCACTCAGGTTACAAGGCTCTGGCCAGGTACCCTCTCCTCTGGAATCCTCACTAGAGACCCGGGAGGAAGGGGTTGCTTAGCCTAACCCAGCGTCTGGCCTGGGGCGGAGGATGAATAGTTACTGGTGACGGAAGGAGGGTGTTATAAAAGCAGAGTCTGTCGGGTGGTGGTAAAAACCCAACTTCAATGATTAGGGCTCACTGGGAAGAAGGAAAAAGGCCAGGCCCCGTGCTTTGGCGCCTCTCACCTGACCGATGAAGAGTAGACATTTGGGTAATGAATTCACATTGCGGCTGAAAGACTCCGTGAACTTGCAGGATGACCGGAAGCCTTTTGTCTTCCGCACATCTCTTGTGTGCTACCTGGTTTCCCCTAAATTATCTGAGGAAGTATGGGGGTGCCCGACTGCTTTTATACTCTGCATCTCCCCGCGGTGTTCTTGCTTACTCGAGATCATACACTTTCCCGTGAAGCGTTTGAACGTCTTGAGTCAAGAAAGTGAATTTCCTGAGTGTAGCGAACACCTACGTGGTGACATTCACACAGGCAGGCTCTATGATCGTATCTGCTTCTTTCTGAGGGTGATGGTGCAGGGCCGTTCTCACTCCTGACACCGAGACCCAATGGCTCTGCCCCGGGGCCTTTCCCTGTCATGGGATTGGAGAGGGACAGTGGGTTCCCTCTGGGGCAGCACCAAACGGTGGGTAGAAGTGGCACTTCCATGCCAGCGGCGCCTGGCTCCTTTCTCAGAGATGAACAGCAGAGGCTCAGAAGGCAAAGCCATTTGTGCCAGGAGTAGCTGATGGCCAGCTACCTGCAAAGCGCTTGGGTAGGTACTGCCAAGGGTACGACATGGGTGAACGCCATGGAGGAAAATGATTGGCGATGATGTTGAGGGACACTGTCTAACAAGACAAGTAATGGAGATGCTGGTGAGAGTTCTCTAGGCCACTAAGGAGAGGTCTTACTATTTGATCCTAAAGATCTTGAGGTTGAAAAAAATTTTTCCATTATCTTGTGATTGAACCCAGTACCTTGAGCCATTGCTTACAGACAGAGGAGCGTATTATCAGATGTTCAAGTGTCTTTCCAGTTTGACAGTGATTACAATAAATCACATGACTTCCTTGACACTGTTCACCTCAAACAAACACTACATAAGGCTAAGTGTATGTTCTCTAAAAATCAATGCCTCCGAGAAATATAATGTCCAACTTTCCAATTGGATTAGGAAATGCCGAGGAGGAAACAAAACACTTCAAAATCAAAACTTTCCGTGTGTAGCTAAGAAAACATCTTGTACCTTAGATTTCACAGCCCGTGGGCTTAGCTCCCTGTCGGAATAAAGAGATGTTCGGAACAAACATCTCCTCACTGTCCCTCCTCTCACCTCTCATTTGGGTGGATTTTATTTATGCATTAGACGACCTTTTTTGGACATTAGAGCCATCTTGCTTCGGCAGTTAATTAACACAAGTACCATAATTTAATACAGTTAATGCTACTTGATGTCCTTTAATGTACCTTCCATTAGTGATATTATTGTAGTATTACCCTGTAAATTAAAACGAGATCAGGACGGAGAGAGGCACTCTTTAATTAAGGTGCTGGCACACCGCGCCCGTCTATTACTCATTAGGGAAAAGCAGCCTGATTTACGGAAGGAGGACATCCATAAGTCAGAATTAGTCCCTGGAGATCGCCAGCAGCCAGCTTCTGGCTCTGCGATGGGACTCAGCGCACAGCTAGAGGGAGGAAACGGCGGCGGAAGAAGCGTGTAGCCAAAGAGGGCCACGATGCTTACGATGGGACCTTAGGTTTTGTCACCAGTAGAATAGGTCTCAGGTGAGTCACACGCTGCAAAGAACCTAAATGTGACCTTCGTCTTATGACCATCAAAAAATCATTTTTTTTTTTACACCAAACGATACCCGCCAGGATGAAACATAACCACCAAGTGCATTTGGGCACAAGAAATAAAGACCTGGAGCTCATGGCCAGCCAACTTCAAGATCTCCCTCCTGCTCTTGTTGCCTCACTTAACATTTCAAGGTAAAAAAAAAAAAAATCTTGTATTCTCTGCCCACTATTCTGTGGCCATTTCCCTAACCCACGCCAGTTCCCACATTATTTGTGGAGTGACAGGCAAAAAAAATATCATTAGAATGGTCATAAACAGACATGGAAAGACACATTAAATGTCGCGATCATATCATGAACGGAGAAAGGAGGAGCGATGGAAACAACTCATTGGGGAAGTTTCCGTTGATGATATTCTTGAAAAGGAACCTTCAGAACTTTCTTTTCTAGATCGTCAATCTCCCTGCAGGGAACTGTTAGACGGCATGCTGAGGAAAAGACAGACGAGGCCACACCGTTCAAGGGTGAAACGTCTATCAGCTTCTAGGCTGACAGACCTGCCATCCGGGCTGCCGTTCCCTCGCGTGGCTCCACGTTCCTTACATAACTTAGGAGCTGGAGACACGCCCGCACCACGGGCCTTACTTCTGGAGTCCCTCCCCCAAGACTAAAAATACCCTGGCCATCTGGCGCCTGGCACAGCACGCGCCAACATCGGCTTTGCCCTGAGGAATTTGGACAGGAGTTTGGAGGTGACAGAAGGGGACCCGATGGGAGGGGCTCACCTCTATTGCACCTTTGTCTCCTGCCCAGCTGCTTCCTCACCAGCTTACAGGTGACTGGTGAACAGGAAAAGGAAGTGGGTGAGTCCCCGTGAAGGGAGGGGGGTCCTCCAAACTCCTTGGAACCATGGCAGTGTGTTGGAGGGTACCACCAGGGTGAGGGGTAAAAGGAAAGTAGTAAATCTGGTGGGATTTTGCCTGGCCTGTGACACACCTGAGAACAAGGTTCAATTCCTGGTAAGGGCATATACCTGGGTTGCAGGCTCAATGGGGGTCCTGGTTATAATGATGGAATCTTCCCATGTAAACATACTCAACGTTCTTGGTAAATTGCTCAATTGCTCAATTGTGTATCAGATATATTATCAAAAACTAAGGCCGTGGTTGGCAAACTGCGGCTCTCGAGCCACATGGAGCTCTTTGGCCCCTTGAGTGTGGCTCTTCCACAAAATACCACGGCCTGGGCAAGTCTATTTTGAAGAAGTGGCGTTAGAAGAAGTTCAAGTTTATAAAATTTGGCTCTCAAAAGAAATTTCAATCGTTGTCATGTTGATATTTGGCTCCGTTGACGAATGAATTTGCAGACCACTGCCCTAAGGTATGCCTGACCGTGTCAGATACTGCTTAAACTCTTCCACCTGTGCCTGCCCCACAGCAAGAAGAGAGCCTGACTCAGAGCCATATGGCAGCATATCTTTTTAAGACCATAGCATCAAAAAACAAACAAACAAACAAACAAAAAAACACACAAAAAAAACAAAAAACAAAAAACGGAAAAAACACAGCTTGCCCCTTTTAAACAAATGTGTTGTTTTCCCTAAATGCGTTTGGCTCTGATTGAACTCATTTAAAGAAATACAGCTTCCGTTTCAGAGATGTTTGCGCCAGAGAACAAAACCACAGAGAAGCCTGCCCTGGGGAAGGCCCTCACTTGCGTTAAGAAACAACAGGAAGATGTATGGCCGGTTTGCCAGTCCCCGTTCTAAGACGCGCTTCTCCCCATTTGCTTAAATTCTATGCAATCTGCCAAAACCGGTTTGGCTCAGTGGACAGAGCGTCAGCCTGAGGACTGAAGGGTCCTGGGTTTGATTCCTGTCAAGGGCATGTACCTTGGTTGCGGGCATATCCCCAGTAGGAGGTGTGCAAGAGGCAGCTGATGGATGATTCGTTCTCATCGATGTTTCTAACTCTCTATCCCTCTCCCTTTCTCTCTGTAAAAAATCAATAAAATATATATTTAAAAAAATTCTACGCGATCCTGCCAGGTTCTGGCCTACAGTCAGCAATTCTGGACACAGGAATCACTGCTGAGTGAGAAGGGTCTCAGGTGCCTCAGGACCGACCCCCAGGCTGGGGCCCCTGAGAATCGGCTGCGGTAGAAACTGACAAACATCCTCCAGGTGCAAGAACAACCCCTTCCCCTGCCCCCTGCACCCCTAATTTCCTGTGAACACACCCGGCCCCCCTCTGGGGAGGGATGCTCTCTCACCTGCCGTGCACCTTGATGTCCGAGATGGCGTAGAAGTAGCGCGTCAGGTGCAGCTCGTCCACGAAGATCTCCCCGACGGCCGGCCGCAGCAGCCGGATCCTCAGGTCTGTGACCGTGAAGAAGTCCCGGAGCTTCTTGGTGGTGTCCAGCTGGCCGTAGAGGGAGGCCATGTTGCGCAGCCAGGGCCCGGCGAAGAAGGCGAACCGGTCCTTGATCTCGAAGTGGATGATCTTGCTGTTGGTGGTGTAGCCCGTGGAGTACTCCTCGGTGCAGATGATCTCCAGCACCGTGTGCTGCGACAGGTCCTTCACGGACTTGGGGTCCATGTGGAAGGCGTCCAGGCAGTCCGTGGCGTAGTACTGGTAGGGCTGCCAGGTGCGCCCGTAGTCCAGGGACTTCTCCAGGATCATCTGGTCCGGCCGCCCCGACTCGAAGGTGATGACGATGTTGTCCGTGAGCTCGATGGTCTTGCTCCAGGACAGGGTGATGTTCACCTGCAGGGGCTTGGGGTAGTCCTTCCAGGTGGCCGACTGCCAGAAGGTGGACGGGTGCCTCCCCTCGAAGTCGAACATCAGCTCCGGGGGGTGCGCCAGCTCCGGGGTGCTGGCGTCGCACTCATTGTTGCACATGTAGGGGTTGCCCTGGGGAAGAAGAACACAGAGGGGGCGTCACACACGGGCTGGGCACAGGTAGGCCATCCTCCTCCTGCTAAGAGGCCGGGAGAGGAAGGAAGGAAGGAAGGAAGGAAGGAAGGAAGGAAGGAAGGAAGGAAGGAAGGAAGGGAGGGAGGGAGGGAGGGAAGGAGGGAGGGAGGGAGGGAGGGAAGATGGAAGGGAGGGAGGGATGGAGGGAGGAAGGGAAGATGGAAGGGAGGGAGGGAGGGAGGGAGGATGGAAGGGAGGGAGGGAGGGAGGGAGGGAGGATGGAAGGAAGGAGGGAGGAAGGAAGGAAGGAAGGAAGGAAAGAAGGGAGGGAGGGAAGGAGGAAGGAAGGATGGAAAGAAGGAAGGAAGAAAGGAAGGATGGAAGGGAGGGAGGAAGGAAAGAAGGGAGGAAGGGAGGAAGGGAAGAAGGAAGGGAGGGAGGAAGGGAGGGAGAAAAGCAAGAAAGAAAAGGAGAAAGAAAAGAAGGAAGAAAATAACCTGTTTGCATTCTTTTTTTTTTTTTTTTTTAGTATCTTTTTAATTTGAGAGAGGAAGGGAGATGGGGAGAGAGAAACACATATGATGAGAGAGAATCATGGATCGGCTGCCTCCTGCACTCCCCACCCTGGGAATCAAGCTGTAACCCGGGCACGTGCCCTGACCAGGAACTGAACTGTGTCCTCTAACTGTGACCTCCTGGTTCATAGGTTGACACTCAGCCACTGAGCCATGCCAGTTGGGTGGCAGTAATCATTGTTATTTGCCCTAACTGGAGTCTCCTATTTGATTGCCTGGAAAAAAAAAAAAAAAAGCTAATTTTCTTGCCTGGCTTCTTTCCAGGGGTACCAGGAAGTGGAAATGGTTTACATATCACGTAAGGGTCCCAGAAGCACCCGAGACACTGAGCGGCTGTCTGCCGGCCGGCCCCAAACCGCCGCGGCCACTCCCAGAGGCTTCTGGAAAAGCAGGGAGATTCCTCCAAGCCTCCAGCACCTGCCTCCGGAGCCCTGTGCCTCAAACAGCCAGGTTCCTGGTGGAGCTCTGGAAAGAGCAATGCACCACAGACACCTGCGTCCTGATTGGGCAGCCACACCCCGGGGGACACTCGCGGTCTATCCGCGTGGCCTCCAATCCATCATCCTTAGCGGGGTCCCCGCTCTGCAGAGCCCGCGATGAGAGCATTTACTTTGCTGGCCACAGATCATTAGAACGCGGGCTGCTCCGGGCTCTGGGACCTGGCCCACACATCTGTTGCCCCATTGGCCAGAGGCCGGGGGGTCTCTCAAGAACAAGGGGCGGGCCTGTGCTTCGACATATCAGACCAGCACATGCCAGTACTTAACTGGGAGGCTGTTGCAAAGAGCCAGAGGACCACTGCTATGCGCCCTGGGCCGGCCACCGTCAGCTGCCCATGGACGTGAATCGCTCCCATTGCTCTCCGCCTCACCAAGGCCCCTTCCCTCTATCAAACTAGAGGCTGAGCAGGCCCCTCCATGGCCACAGGTGCTAAACCCTCTCTGCTGCCCCCATGGCTGCTCTCGGCCCTCCCCTGCAGCCTCTCAGACAATCCACAGGCTTCCTGATTGCTGTTCACCTTGTGTCCAAGCAAACAAGGGGTGTCCTTGGCATCCAGCCCTGCAGGTGTTTTCGCCTGAGCCAGACCCGGAGAATGCTAAGCAGGGGCGGGAGGGAGAATCGCCCCGGGACCCTGCCCCAGGCCTCCTCTGGGGATTGCAATTAGGTTCTCTTTATTCCCCTTTTGTCACCATCAGACCTGCGGGCTGCAGGAGCCTGGTCTCACATGGTGAATTTCCAATCCAGACGTGGAGGCTCGGTTTCCGCTGACGCTGGTGAAATGTGAGGGGGGCATCGGAGACCCGCCCCGGCCCCAGAGGCCGCCTCTCCCACCCCGTCAGCGACTCCTGCCCCTCGCTTTCCCCATTAACGCAACCCGATCCCCACACCGCCACAGGTGCTGGACCCTGTGCATGCCGAGCCAGGGCAGGGGGAAGGGGAGAGGGCGGTGATGGGGGGACGGGACTGTTGCAGAGATACAGGCTGGGCACCCGAGATAATGGAGATGTTGCTGTACCTCCCTCTCGCGTTTCAATCCCCCCCCCCACCTCCTGATCCTGGCGTCTGCGGCGCTATTTATAGGGTCCCCTTCAGAACGAGCCAGGAGGGGAGGATACGTTTCTGTTCCAGGTGGAATAAATCACCAAATTTATTATTATTTAAACTCTCTTCAGCAGCCCGGGGAGCCAAATGCAAAACTCCGCGAAGCAGGCGCGGGCTTTTTTATGGAGGGCTATAAATACGGCGGAATCCGTCGGGATTTATAAATCCTAAATGCACAGAAATGCAGGTTGGACTGGAAGGGGTCAGATTTACACAGATCGCACCTTCCTGTGAGATGCGCTGAGACAAACACAGTCCCTACCGAACCCAGTGGCCCGCAGCCATCTGCACCATCATCAGCCTGGATGCCGCCCCCTCCTCCTGACACAGGTGGCTCCCTGGAGGTCACTGGCCGTGGTCGGCAAACTGCGGCTCGCAAGCCACAGGCGACTCTTTGGCCCCTTGAGTGTGGCTCTTCCACAAAACACCACGGCCTGGGCGAGTCTGTTTGGAAGAAGTGGCGTTAGAAGAAGTTGAAGTTGAAAAAATGTGGCTCTCCAAAGAAATGTCAACCGTTGTCCTGTGGATATTTGGCTCTGTGGACTAATGAGTTTGCCGACCCCTGGCCTAGGGGATGGGACACAGGATCGCGACTCAGCAGGGTGTTCTGAGGGAGCCCCATGCAGAATTTCCTCGACTTCAGCAGAGATTTCTCAGGGGGCCAGAGGGCGCCAGGCAGAGTGGTTTGGGAACGGGTCCATGCCAGCACCCCGGGCTTAGGAAACACCCACGAAGATGTCGGTCTAAATAGCATGCATTCCCATAGCCACTCAAAGGCGTCGCAGACTGTCACCGGGGAGGTAGCATGTGAGGGCCAGGCGCTTCACCTGCACTATCCTGGGTCATCCTTTCCAGCCCCGCCTTACACAACAGGAAACTGAGACACAGGGGTGACGGGGAAAGTGCCGAAGGTCACACAGCGAGGTCAGGGAGGTGGCAGAGCCGGCCCCCCTTCTCCTGCCCCTGCCCTGCTGGTCTGTTTAACTCCCAATGGACTTCCCATGATGCAACCGAGCCTTGGAGGAGGGCGGCCGGTACGAAGAAGGGTCTGAGGTCCAAGGAGTGTGGGGAATACAGCCTCACATAGTCTTGCGTTCGAGAGCTCTAATGAGCGTGATCACATGTGAAGATAAACTTTCTTTTTACTTATTTTTAAAAAATATTTTATTGATTTTTTTTTTTTTATAGAAAAAAAGGGAGAGGGATAGGAAGTTAGAAACATCAATGAGAGAGAAACATCAACCAACTGCTCCCTCTCCCCTAGCACCCCCCCCCCCCCCCGGGGATGTGTCCACAACCAAGGTACATGCCCTTGACCGGAATAGAACCTGGGACCTTTCAGTCCACAGGCCAACGCTCTATCCACTGAGCCAAACTGGCTTTGGCAAAGTTAAACTTTCTTTAGCTTCTTGTGATACTTAGTTCCAGAAGCTCATCAGACCATGGACCCCCTGTTTGTTTTAGGAGCCCCTGCTTCTATAGCCCATAGCTAGTGCACTGAAGAGCATCCTTGGAGAGTCTCTGCTCTGTATGACTCTTCTTATACATACCTACCTACCTACCTACCTACATACATACATATATTTATTGATTTCAGAGAGGAAGGGAGAGGAAGAGAGAGATAGAAACATCAATGATGAGAGAGAATCGTTGATCAGCTGCCTTCTGCACACCCCATACTGGGGATCGAGCCCACAACCCAGGCATGTGTCCTGACTGGGAATTGAACCGTGTCCACGCTCAACCACTGAGCCACACCGGCTGGGCTATACTGCTCTTAAAATGGTAAACAGGTGGATGCCACACAGGCACCGCACAACCCAAAGCCTGAGCCCTTCATTGAAGACACCCAGCCTCTGCTTCTGACCACAGGGCCATCCGCTGGGGCCTGGCAGGATGTGGGCTCAGGATAAACGCGCACATCCCCATCCCGCTGTCAGCCATCAAGACGCCTGCCGGGGCAAGGAGAACAGGTGCCTGCTCTGTACTGATCTGTGCTTTCGGCACCAAAAGCAAATGAGAAGAGCTTCATGCATTCGCTAAATGTCTGCTGTATTTGATAATCAGTGATTGCCTGTGATGTCACTATCGTTAAGGCCCTTGTCTTGGCTCCGGAGACACAGCAGTGAACATATCTGAGTCCTTGCTTTTGGCAGTGCGTCTCTCTTTGTTGTGGGGGGTGGGGAGATGCACCAAGGAAACAAATGTATAAAGTTTTAACACTTTATGTGCTCTGGGGAAGAAGGCAGCCTACTGCAGGGGGGAAGGGCAGTGGAAGAGGGATTCTGATGGGATTTTCCATTGGGAGGTCCCGGAAAGTCTCTCCTGGGTCATGTGACCTTTGAGCAGATTCAGAACAATCCCCCAGTTGACACTGGAGGTGATCAGAGGTTGACCAGAAGGACCATTTTGTCCTTCATCTACTTCTCTCTCCTTCATGGTAATGTTAACAGAACAGCAATTTATTGAAATTGATGGGTAGACAAATCATTTCACATGAGAGTTTAAACCAAATAACTGTAGATACCAAAATAAATAAATAAATCAATAAACAAAAACAAAAAGAAAAAGAAATCAATAGACCTGTTCTTGTTTCCTACTCTTTTTAGGAGATTAATGATTTGCTGGCCATTAACATAATGGCTGAGAGTCAATGACATTGTGAAAAAATTAGCAGGATTAAAAATATATATATTATTCTGGCCCACTGAGAAGAAAGCTCACATTTTAGATGATAAAGAAAGAAAAGAAGAAGGCCAGAGGGCTGAACATGTTACCATTCTATAGGAAAAGAGAGCTAGGGGAGAGATTTTTTATCCTAAAATATGTAGTGTCAATATTTCACAAGGTTGTGATCTGAAGTGCTGTTGTTACCGAGAATTATCAATATGAAAACAATTGCTGTTAAAGGGATTAGGTTAATTGCATTTTCAAGTACTTCAACCCCACCCTAATCCTCTCTAATACTACCAACAAAGAAATTTCTATAAGAAAAATAACTTCCCCCCTACTTGTGAAAACAAAGAACTTCTTGCTGCTAAATCCAACAGATTCCGGCATTAGCGAGAATCAGTAATTATTTTGTAGCCAGCAGGCATCCTAAAATAGATCTTAAGTACCACAAGCAGCAGATCCTCAACTGTCTATGGACGAAAATATTTTATGACTGTGCTGATAATACCGACACCCTTAAGAGAGGCCTACATCGTTAAGCCGACTCGCCTGCTAAATATTTTTATAACAATGAAAAGCGGAAGGAGGTTGTGATGCTTAATTTCATTTTAAAAATAACACTAATATTTTACCTCTGGGAGCACTGAAGTTCGTTTTTAATTAGCACTTTGCCGAGAAGTGGAATGTGTTGTTATTCTTCCCTAAAGTGCTTTCAGAACTTCCAGGGATAAGGACATTCCCAGACCTGCTTTTATTATTGTTCTATGGATGGGAGTGCCTCCTTCTGACAAGGAACACCTTTGAAAACAACCACCTTTCACCTAACCTCTGCTAGACCTTCAGAGTTAAAGAAGAAAGAAAGAAAGGAAGAACATCCTAGAGAAGCAGCATTCAGGCAAAGCCTGTGGTTCCTGCTATTTTGAACTTGCCTTTTCTCTCTTCACTGGCAAGCTATCGGGAAAAACAGCCTGAGATGTAGGGAATTCTCACTGTGAGTTGCATGCCAAGCAGGCACGTGTATACATACAAGTGTCTGTGCACAGCGCCCGGGGTCACACGTAGACGGGTTGTTTAGAACAGGGAGGCAGAGCCAGCTCACACCCACGTGTGTCTGGCGGGTCCTTGCCTGTTGGATTGGTGAGAGGCATGCTGGGATAGCACACTCACTGCTCTCAGTGTGGCCTGGAGGTAGACCCCACGAGGGCTGTGTCAGTTTCACCGACGTGGCCCTGCCCAGTGTGTTCCGCCTCAGGCCGGCCTGTAGAGGGTGTGTACTTGACTTCGTGTGGGAAAGATGTCACAGGACGAGCCCGGGTGATGTGGAGAGCATGCAAATTAAAGCTGGGGACAGTGACACAAAGGAAGGACTTCAGGTAGACAAAGCTCCCAGACAGAGCCTATGCTTTGGTGCCCTAGAAATGGTGTGGGGCACAGCCAGCATGGCTCAGTGGTTAAGCATCAACCTAGGAACCAAGTCATGGTTCGATTCCTGGTTAGGGCACCTGCCCGGGTGGTGGGCTTGATCCCCAGTGCAGGGCATGCAGAAGGCAGCCGATCAATGATTCTCTCTCATCCTTGATGCTTCTATCTCTCCCTCTCCCTTCCTCTCTGAAATAAATATAAACATAAAACACACACACACAAAACACAACATCACCTACATATTATGTCCCAGCTGTAGATATTCTAAACCTGCTATGAGAAAAGTACTTAAATGTTTGTCAGAGCGCAAATCCCAAACTTCCGTTTGGGAAATGTGGCCGCCCTGAGAGCCACGGAGGAGAGGAGCTCCGTCTTCTAATGAGACGCCTGCCCGGGCAGCCACGCTCCAGGCCCAAGGGCAGCCGCTGCTGGTCCTGTCTCCTGCCCGACGGTACTGACCCCACGTGGACCCGGTCCTCAGGAACGAAGACAGTCAGCGTGGGAGCCATGTCGCAGATTATGGCCCTGACCGACACCTGTGCGGGTCCCCCCGGGGGACCTCGGTTAGCACCTCCAAACCCCAGACAGCTTCCGAGGTCAAGACAGGCCAGGCTTCTGAGAAGGAGCCAAATCCATTCTCAAGCCACAAGCCACAGAAATGGATGCCACAGAACAGCCTCAGCCATGGCAGGAGAGAAAAAAGGAAATAGTAATGGAATCGAGGGGCTTTGAAAGTGAATGTCCACTGAAAAGCACCGGAGAAAGGTGACATTATGTACAATCGGTAGGGAAGTTGCTTTTTAAAATCTATGGTCTTAAAAACATAGCGCTTAAAAATCTTTGGTAGGAGATCTGGACTTCAGTCTCATAAGGGATGTGGAAACAAACCCTTGGGTTAATAAGGCACAGCTGAAGCGAGCTGACTGCGTTTAGGTTAAAGCCAGGGTGGGCAAACTCATTTGTCCACAGAGCCAAATATTAACAGTACGATTGACATTTCTCTGGAGAGCCAAATTTTTTAAACTTAAACTTTTTCTAATGCCACTTCTTCAAAATAGCCTTGCCCAGGCCGTGGTATTTTGTGGAAGAGCCACACTCCGGGGGCCAAAGAGTCGCATGTGGCTCGAGAGCCACAGTTTGTCAACCACTGGGTTAAAGTAACTCGAGGGGAGCGGCACTATCAGGAGGGTGGGGGTGGGGGTCCTGGACCGCCCTGAGGAGTGGGCCAGTGGGAGCATCCTGAATCCTGCAAGTTCTCATTCGAGTCCCAGAAACGGCTGCCTTCTTCTCTCTGGGGAGAAAGCGAGGCTGAGACCCTCCCACCTGAGGTCCATTTCCTGAAAGCCACCGGCCTCTGGAGAGGAGAGAGAAACAGCAGCATGGCCGCGCGGAGTGGCCACTTCATCAGCAGAAGCTCGAGGACCTAAGGTGACCGCATATGACCTTTTCTAAAGTGATGCTTTCTCCCTCATACTCTGCAGCTTCCCCCCTTCCACGCCCCCTCCCCCCCTCCCCTGTCCGACTCCTCCCTTCCCAGCTCACTGGCTGTTTCTCAGGCACCCACCACGTTCAAAAGTCATCGTGAAGAACTCAGAAATAGTCCAACCAGATGTCCCTAAGTCAGGAGTAGGGAGGAGACCCACACAGCAGCACCCTCACACTCCTCCAATTCGCTGCCTGTGCTGCTGGAGCGCGCCCTGGAGGTTCTCGTGGGTAAACAGAGTCACCAACCACACCATGCAACTGCCTGGCATGCCCTTCCACCCCTCGGCACATCATTAACCACACATTTACATTAAAACAGACACACTGCCTGCAGTGCAATGCCAAAAAAATAAAAATAAAAATGTGCAAGCCTTTTTAGGAGAAATCACAGAAGGGCGTTTCAGGCCTGGGCCAGGTTTGGAGGCACGTGTCAAAAGCCACTAAGGAGAGAATGAAGAAGCAGAGTCCGGGGGGCTCGGCTGGGTGATAATCCCCCTTCCTCCCCAGCCTTCCTGCTCAGCAGACTTCCCCCAGACCTCCCTGGGGTGGTGGAGCACCGCTGGCCGCACCACGAAGGAGCCTGAGTCACACCCTCCCAGCACCAAATTCAGCTGGAACATGTTTGCTGCCCTCACCCCTCTGTGGGGGCAACGTGGGTGGCATTCTCCATCCATGCACATCTCCTTTTTAAATAAGTGAATTTGGCCTGGCCAGCTCTGGCTCAGTGGTTGAGTGTCAACCTATGAACCAGGAGGTCACAGTTCGATTCTGGTCCGGGCACATGCCCATGTTGCATGCCCGATCCTCAGAAGGGGGCATGCAGGAGGCAGTGGATCCATGATTCTCTCTCATCATTGATACTTTTCTCTCTCTCCCTCTCCCTTCCTCTCTGAAATCAATAATTTTTTTTAAGTGAATTGGCCACCCTCCTGCCACTCAGTTTGATACAGGATATGTATTGCAGCAGTGTGTAAAGTTTAAGGTATATTGAGAAATATTTGGTGAGTCCAGTCCCCACCATTAGTACAAATTCAATGTGCTGCATGAAGTTAACATGAGATAAAATTACATAATACATGTTAAGTGTTTAGCATCTCCAAGGCATGCAGTAAGTGCTCAATAATTAGTAGCTAGCATTAAACACGGACCACCTGCATTCCTTCCCTTCAAGAATGACAGCGAATGTTTCCACTTTCCAAGCAAGCAGCATCGGGCATGCCTTCTTTTTCCTCAATCTGTTCACCAACCAAGTTCCCTAGATGCAACCCATCACCACAGCTTCATTCACACCGCCGACGCTTTCTTTAGTTTTCAAAATATTTACAGTTTTAAGAATGCTTTCTCCAGCGTTACTGTAATAACCTCTTCCGTGGTCTCTCTCCATACATCGTCCTCTTACAGCCTGTTTCCTAAGAGCTGCTACAGCGGTCTTTCTGAAATCCAAAGCTGTCTGTATTATGCCCCCTCCTAAAGCTCTTTAAGGGATTTCTCATTACCTTCAGGAGGACAATTCAAATTTCTTAGCCTAGCTTGTAAGATCCTTCAAGATCGGGCCTCTGTATTTTTTTTAATTTTTTACTAACTCATGTTCAGACCTAATAAGTTAGTCATATATATATGTGTACACACACACACACACACACACACATATGTATACACACACACATATATGTATGTATTATGTGGAGGAGGAGGAGGAGGAGGAAGGAGCTGTATGAGTACCAAACGAATAGTAAACATAACCTGGTCAGCTGTTGAAAACAAAGTCCAAGATGAGAAGCGGAGTCTTGGAAGAATTGTCTTAGTCTTACGCTTTTCATGGTTGAAAAAGCCAAAGGCCGATCAGCCAGCAGGACTAAAAATTCTTTAAAAATTACATTTGAAAGAATGTGAAATGGATGGCCAAAAACCCAGCTACAACAAGGATGCATATATGCATCTCCAGAAAGGTGATTAGAAGTTCCTCAGTTCCATTGTTCTCGAGCTATTCCAGAACTTAGGGTAGAGGATAAAGTGACTCTTTCTGGGCCAACCCGTAGAGAGCGATTGGGTCAACTCCCCTAGAAGAAGGAGGAGTCCACAGATCTGGTCATAAAGTGAAAAATACCATTTAGTTAGAGCTGGTTATACTGGTGGCTTGCAATCCATATTTGAGTTAATGCATAGGGTATAGAGAAATCTATATATTTGAATGTGAAGAGAAATACACATTTAATCTGACCTCCAAAAAAGATGAAAAGACAATTCATATTCTAAAGAATGGAAAAAAAGCCCATATTTTTTAAAAAATGCCAGAAGGAGAAGATAAAGTACAAGATCAATAATGCCAGATACCAGAGAGAAGATAAGAAGTAAGAAAAATCTGTGTGATCTGTCTTGAAAGTGGTTGTCAATGACCTTGGAAATATTCTGAATAATAGTGTTGAGGTAGAAGCCATTGTACTAGAGAATGGTGGAGTGATTAAAAAAGGGGGTGGCCGGGTGGATGGAATTTCTTTTGAGTATTCTAACAAAAGAAATATCAAACAAAACGAAACAAATATCAAGCAAGGATTCAAAACACACATCGGAGAAGTTAGAAAATAAAGGAGGAATGGGATAATAGTTTTATGAGGAAGAGGATCAAGTAGTAAACTTTATTTAAAATATATTTTATTGATTTTTTTTACAGAAAGGAAGGGATAAGGATAGAGAGCTAGAAACATCGATGAGAGAGAAACATCTATCAGCTGCCTCCCACACACTCCCCACTGGACACGTGCTCTCAACCAAGACAGGAATCGAACCTGGGACCCTTCAGTCCACAGGCTGATGCTCTATCCACTGAGCCAAACCAGTCAGGGCAAGTCGTGAACTTTTAAAACTGATCCATCTTTTTTTTTTTTTTTTTTTTTTAATATATATATTTTATTGATTTTTTACAGAGTGGAAGAGAGAGGGATAGAGAGTTAGAAACATCGATGAGAGAGAATCATCGATCAGCTGCCTCTTGCACACCCCCTACTGGGGATGTGCCTGAAACCAAGGTACATGCCCTTGACTGGAATAGAACCTGGGACCTTTCAGTCCGAAGGCTGATGCTCTATCCACTGAGCCAAACCAGTTTTGGCCAAAACTGATCCATCTTTGACAAACAAGGCCAAACAACGTAGTGAGAAAAGAAAAATGACACCTACTCAGGGAAGCAGGGTGACGTGTGGGAATGAGCTGCTAGCATCCACTTCACAATTCTGGAGACAAAACGTGGATTCCCAGTGCAGAAAGCTCTCCTTCCTGTTGGCTAAGCCTTCCTAGTTAGTCGCCAGGATGCTGGAAGACTAAAATTATTGGATAAATGTCGCCTCCCATCCCTCACCTTCTAATTGCATTAATCTGCGGTGGTTAACGCTCACTAGCAGCAACCGATATGAGGATTGATTCGAGGCAATTTCAGATCTCCCTCGATATGAATTCAGGCCCGCATCCGCGGAAAATCTATTTGTCCTGAATGGATTGCGCTGGTCTACTCAAGTGATTTCAGAATGGGGAAGTCAGAAGAGATTGGATTTTAAATATTAGATTATTTTATATTGGACTCGGGATCTAATATTAGATATTAAAGTGTAAAATCACATTGTCCTTATTGCGAGGCTTCTTCTCTCCCCTGCTGGAGGATCAGGATTGTTGTACAGGGCGGCGTGGGAGGGCTCAGGAGCCTCCAGGTGCGGGAAGGTGTGGGCAGAGCTCACGGAAGGCTGGGCAGCCTCGGCTCTCAGGTGAGTGTCGCTGACGTCCTTTATTGGCACAGGATGGCCAGATTGTATTCGGCTGTTGCAACAAAAGAAATGCCAGGCACAAGGGAGCAAATACCAAGCTAACCTAAAGAAGTGATGAGTCCTAACCGGTGGGGCTCAGTGGATAGAGCATCTGACTTCAGTCTGAAAGGTCCCAGGTTCGATTCCAGTCAAGGGCATGTACCTTGGTTGCAGGCACATCCCCAGTAGGCGGTGTGCAAGAGGCAGCTGATGGATGTTTCTCTCTCATCGATGTTTCTAACTCTATTTCTCTCCCTTCCTCTCTGTAAAAAATCAATAAAATATATATTTTTAAAAAGTGATGAACCTGTTTGAGTCATTTGTGCTGTTGCCCTTCAGAGGGACATCCTGGTGGCCGAGGCACAGCCTGGTATGTCGACACCATAGAAGAGGCAGTAAGGAAACACAAATGGAGACCATGAGTCTGAGGATCTAAACGTACAAGACCAAAGCAGGGTTGACACTGCTTTCCAGCGGCACTGTTTTGACATATGCTAAGAATAATCGGTATTGAGTAATGCTTTAAAACAATATTAAGACCAGAAACAAAACGTGCCATTTCGAACCCTCACAGGAAACAAGAATTTGATTTTTATTGAATGTTGGAAAGGCCCAAGTTCTTCAGAAAAATCACTAGCAAATTTGTTTAGAACAACAACAATAATAAAACTGCATATTTATTGTGGACCTACTATATGCTAGGACTGTTCTGAGTACTCTATTCCAAAACAAAAAACAAAAATCACACACCAGCAAACCTGACACACACACACACACACACACACACGAGAGAGAGAGAGAGAGAGAGAGAGAGAGAGAGAGAGAGAGAGAGAGAGAGAGAGAGAGAGAGAGATTGATTTTAAAGAGAAAGGGAGAGGGAGAGAAGGATAGAAACATCAATGATGAGAGAGAATCATTGTAGACCGGCTGCCTCCTGCATGCCCCCTACTGGGGATCAAGCCCACAATCTGGACATATTCCTTGACTGGAACTCAAACTAGTGACCTCTTGGTTCATGGGTCAATGGCTCAACCAACGGAGCCACACCTGCAGGCAAGACCACCTGATGTGATAACCTCCTATGCCAATTGGTACTCCACTGGGGATAAGCAAGTGACGGTCAACCTTCCTGGCACTTGGCAATTTTAAGAAAAATATTTTAAATGTGCCCTGCACAGAGAATATGCTTAATCAGGGAGTCAAAGCAAATACATTGGTTCGTTAGGGCTTGTTCAGAAACATCGTTCAGTCAAGTCAACGGGAACCCCAGCCAGGCCGGTGCAGGCAACCACCCCATCACAGCTGCCACCCACGTCAGCAACTGTCAGACACCACTGACTGGAATACGCATCCTGACTTCAGCGACGCTGCAATGCCAGGGACAAAGTGCGGCTAGGATCGATTGAAAAATGATTGCGACACACATGCCAGGGCCTAGAAGACCCTTTTGTTCATTTCTCATCAATGATTTTATTTGTGAACAACTTGGGCCCAATGGTGACATATTCACCACTATTTTTGCACATCTGAGGATGTCTCCTCATATGAATGTCACAATTTCCTTCCAGAAATCCTAGAATCGCTCCGTGGGCTTCAGGTCTGTGAAAAGGCATTTGAAGACTAGGATGAACGGTAACGTTAACTCCTGCTGAAGAAACCTAATGTTTCTACTCTCCAACTTAGGAAATTCATCATCCCCATCTTCTAGAAGTTAAAAATTTTAACAAAAAAAAAAAAGAGTTTGTGTCATTCCCCTGATTATTCAGTTACCTGGGCCATGATATACTCCTTGGACTGCTATTTTGGGGTCCTTTCTCTCCCCAGAATTCTAAAATACGGCTTATTCTATCTTCCATGATGCATTCTGATCCATTGCTGGAGTCTATAGGTTTTTATCTCCATCACTGACCTCCGTGCCCATTATATTCTGGGCTCATTTTTTAAACCCGTGATTTCATTTTCGAAGTATTCTGGGTTTGGCTGATTCGATTACCCACAATGTCAGGTCTGCTTTTTACTACTTTCAAATACGATTTTTATTTCAGTTATTGTCATTTTCATTATGTAGCGTGCTCTTCTTACCCGGGCCTGCTTTGGCTCAATAGAGACAATGTCCTCTTTTATTTCATTAGGAATAAAAAGTAGGTAATTTTGAAAACCATAGCCTCTATTTCATGGAATAGATCAGATTTACTCCTTGAACCCTGAGGACTTGACTCTGGCCGTGGGGCCGACTGGATGGTCGGGCGCTTCATCTTTGAGACCAACGTTGGATGTTTTCAACCTTGAAGGTGAGAGTTTGCTGGAGTGTCTTCAGCAGCAGCCACTGTTTTGGGGAAGAGATGACTGTGATCCTGCCACCTTCACCCTCAACCAGCGGAGTTCATGATCCAGAGCACATAGGCAGCCCCTGGGCAGCTAAGAATGCAGATTCCAGGGCTCCAACCCCAGTGACCTCAATGCTGTGCAGCCCGAGGGGCGTGCCAGGCACCAACATTAGTTAAATGTTTAGTATGAGGTTTGCAACTGTACAATAACACAGAAGAACAATAAAGTGAGCCACTTCTGGACCCAGCTTCCGACAGTTAGCATATGACACTTGGTTCGCCAGACACTGTGACGTGAAAACAAGGGCAACTTCCTACTGTCGCAGAGCTCATGGGTCCTGGGAGACCACTGGTGTCCGGGGCTGAATAAATGGCGATACTGCTCACCAGGGCGATGAGGTGAAACAGGAGCTGCATGGACACTCGACGAGCTTTCTCTCGGTGCTGCTACAGGGCTCCAGGGTGAAACTTAGTGAGCAGCTGGCCGTGGGAATCGTGATCACCAGTGGCCAGCGGCCGGACCCAGGGGAGGGTCTATCAAGTGGAGAGATCAACGGGTTGAAAATGGGGCCTGGGTGATACCACCCTGGAGGGGACACATAGAGTCAGATGCGGACAGAAAGGAGCAGAGGTGGGTGAGCCAGATGCATCAGAAGAAAAGAACAAGAGTGGGTGGAGAGAATGTGAAAGTGGGACAAAGGTGGAAAGAAAGGGAAAGAAAGAGGTTACAGGATCTTCTGAACCAGGAGCCCACTTTCGGAAGCTAAATAAATACTATATCTACATATTCAGTACTAGAGGTCCAATGCATGCAATTGTGCAAGGAGCTCAGCATCCGCCCCTATGGCGGCTACCTCTGCCTCTGCCTTGGCCCCAGCCCTCCGTAGCTTCTTCTGGAAGGTTTATCGGAAGGACATCCGGTCTAATTTTATTATTATTGATTTGTTGAGACAATTTTGAATCTCCCTTCTGTCTTCTCTTATAATAGCATCACTCATACACTTTATGTGTGTATATATACTTTATATACAGTCACAATAACAGATACGATTTATTCTGTGCTTACGATGTCCCTGGTTCTTCATAAACATATCATTAATTTCCAAGCAAACCTGTAACATCCTTATTGCGTCTCCGTTTTTAATGATGAAGAAACACAGTGTTCCCGTAACGGATTCAAAGAAGAGGGGAGTGGCGCTTAGCTGGGCAGATGTCAAGGTCTGACTGTCTGTACTCACACCACCAGCCCATCCCTCCCTGCAGGGCTCAGCCGTCTCAGCTTCGTGCCTCCAGACGCATCTTCATTAAGACACAGGGAAGCCAATGACTAACAGCAAGGATACCTGCTATTTGCCAAGCCCCTGGGAGAAACTGGATTACTGAATCCCCTGGAGAAGCAGACGCAGGCGGGTCTGCTGATACGAAGTAATGTGAAGAGGGAGAGATCTGCAGCGAATAAACCAAAAGAACGGACCAAAGCTTTAGGAGTTTAGGTAATGAGGCTTTAAATAATCACCTGGAAAGGCAACCAGCAGCAAAGAAAGGAGGTTGAGTGAGGCCTCCAGGAGAATCAAAGGAACAGGAGTTGCTCCGCTGGGCTCCATTTTCAAAAGGCAAGAGCACAATGATCCCTCCTGCACTTCGCGCCCAGCCCTCCCGTAATTGCACAACCCCTCTCTGACACCGAGAACCGAGCGCGCTGTAAAATCCACGGGACGCCTTTAATTAAACGTTGTTCTCAAGAGCAAACAGGGATGGATTTTGCAAAAGGGCAAGTGAGAATCAGGTGACTGCGTGCTGCAGAGACGTCCCTATTGGGTGCGCATCGGCGGATAGGATGTTGGATAAAAACCCTCCCATTGGGGCAGCTCGCGGTGTGTGCTGGAACACTCTGCACTCGAGATGAACTCAGACCCACAGCACATTGCGTTCTGAGGAAATGCCACAGCCTCGTGGAAAAGTAAAGGATGCCAACGAAAGCCTGGGGGAGATGCTGAGGTGGTCCCAATGGGCACTGAAGAGCTGTCAGTGCGCTAATCTCTACCACTCCGCTGGGAAAGCAAAACAACCCCAACCTCCTAACCATGGATTCCATGGAACTGATGACTTTTTCAGATCACCCACTTCATCTGCTCTTCATCACTCTACTGTCTAACCCAGTGGTCGGCAAACTGCGGCTGGCGAGCCACATGCAGCTCTTTGGCCCCTTCAGGGTGGCTCTTCCACAAAATACCACGGCCTGGGCAAGTCTATGTTGAAGAAGTGGCATTAGAAGAAGTTTAAGTTTAAAAAAATGCGGCTCTCAAAAGAAATTTCAATTGTCGTACTATTGATATTTGGCTCTGTTGACCAATGAGTTTACCAACCACTGGTCTAGCCCAAGTGTGACTACTGATAACCAAGGTGTGGCTACTGACTCACCAATAACAAGACAGATGTTGAGTTATCTGGGTTCTTTTTTTCAATTTTTTGATTACAGTGGGCATACAATATTCTATTAGTTTCAAGTGTACAATATAGTGATTAGACATTTATATGACTTAAGAAGTGATTACCTAGGCAAGCCTAGCACCCATCTGGCACCATACATAGCTATTACAAAATTCTTTAAAAACATTTTTTTATTTTATTGATATCAATGCCTACGATGTGAATCTGGTGGTCACCAGTGGATGGAAGTGGGAGAGAGAGAAACACAATGATGAGAGAGAACCATTGATTGACTCCTGCACACCCCCTATTAGGGACTGAGCCCACAACTTGGGCATGTGCCCTGACTGAGAATCGAACTGTGACCTTCTGGTTCATAGGTTGATGCTCAATGACTGAGCCACGCCGCAGGGCCAACAATATTCTTAATTATAGTCCCTATGCTGTATTTTCCACCTCTGTGACCATTTCCATCACTGGCCATTTGTATACCTTAATCCCTCCCCCTTTTTCATCCATTCTCCCAGTACCCATCCCATATGGCAACCATCACTCTGTTTTCTGTGTTTATGAGTCCATTTCTGTTTTGTTTGTTCATTCCTTTTGTTTTTTAGATCCTCCAAGGAAATAAAATCATACAGTATTTGTCTTTCTCTGTCTGACTTATGTCACTTAGCATGAAGCTCTCTTGGTCTACCCAGGTTGTTGCAGAAGGCAAGATTTCCTTCTTTTATCTACGGCTGCAGGGGTTATATGTCTGATTGTGTGGGGAGGTGGTGGAGTGGAGAGAGGGGAGGAGATCCTTCGCTCCTTCCCAATCATGCTCAGAGCTGGCCCAGTTTTGGTTAGACATATGGCAACCCATGGGCACGTGGCCTACGGGCATTCAGAGCAGCTAGCTCCGGACGTCCCTGAGGATGCAGGCTGGAAATCTGGCCTCATGAAGGCCCAGCGCTTGCCCACGGTTCTCAGATGTTGCTGTGAGTCAGAATCACAGGTGACATCATTATTAAACATTCAAGCGCTTGGACCACCTGAGTCCTACCACATTCAGCCTCTGGAGGTGGAGACCTGGCCTCTCGGGGCTCCTGGGGCTCCACGGTGGGTTCAGCTGGGCCTCCCAAATGAGGAGTCACCAGTCTGGCCAGGGGGTCACATCTCAGGGGCCAGGATGCTATCTACTCCCTGGGCAACAGATGGTGCTGGTGGATGCTGGCTCTGCCCTGGTGGCCAAGGGCCTGGTTGGCACTGCTGCCTGTCGGATTTACTCTTTCTTTGCAGAATCCTTTGTCTGCTTCCTACCATGTGGAAACGAAAGGAAACAAAGGAACAAAGCCAATATACTGTAAACATTATGAAAGAAAAAATGTCTGAAAAAATATATAGAAGAAAAAAATCATTCCTTTCATGAAATTGTGTGCCCCGTTAAAAATAAGGGATTAAAAATAATACATGAAATAATGACTATAAGTGAGTTATATTCATTACTTCATGGAGTCCTCACAGCATCTCTCTAAGGAATGCACAACTATGCCCCCACCCATTTCACAGATTAAAAAATTGGAGCTTATGCCCTAGTCAGTTTGGCTCAGTAGATAGTGTCCTGGGTTTGATTCCAGTCAAGGGCACATATCTCAGTTGGGTTGCAGGCTCCTTCCTGGCCTGAGCCCTTGGTCTGGGTGTGTGCAAGAGTCAACCAATCCATGTGTTTCTCTCACATGGATGTTTCTCTCTGTCTTTTCCTCTCCCCTCCACTGTCTCTAAACATCAATGGAAAAATATCATCAGGTGAGGGTTAAAACAACAACATTAAAGCTTAGAGAAGTCACAATAGAGAGTGGCAAAGCACTGACAAAACAGTCTCCTTTCTCACTTCAGTATTTGATCTGCATACTTCCAAGATATTGGGAACATTTTATAAATAACATTGCTAATGGCCCCCTACTCTTTTCTTCTTGGACACTACCATTTGCTCATCCAATGCTCTTAATCCAACAATCCTATATAATAAAAGGCTAATATGCAAATTATCCCCTCTACTGGGAGTTTGACCAGGAGTTCTACCAGGGGGGAGGGCCAGCTGGCCAACCTCCCGGCTCCCTTCTTCCCCCCACCTCCAACCCCACCTGTGCACGAATTCATGCACAGGGCTTCCAGTGGATTATAAATTGCTATAATGTTGCAGTCACTATCTTCATGAATTTAGTTTTTTTTTTTTTTATGTTTCCAATTATTTCCTAGAAATTGAGTCAATATGTCAAAGAGTATAGATATTAAAAAAATATAACTCTTGGTGCACATTGCCAAGTTGCTTTAACAAAAGACCATAAACATTTCTGCACACATTTTTCATCTGCTCTGGCCAAAATGCTTATATAGCCATTTCTCATTTTCCTAACTATATATAAATCCTAGGTGGCCATCTGTGTACATTTATCTTTCCCTAAGTTCCTGTTTATTTAAGCTCAGTTTCTAAAGATGGAATGGCTGGATCAATGGGCACTCACGTTTTAGAGCTGTAACACTCATGGTGTTTCTCAATTGTCTGCCAGAGGACCATAATTATATTCCCAGCAGGAAATGTGGTGACCATTTCTTCACACCAAAACATTTTGTTTCTTTCCAAATTTTATTTTAAGTCTCACCTGAGGATATTCCCCATCAATTTTAGAGAGAGAAAAAGAATAGAGACAGAGTCAGAAAGAGAGACATAATGTGAGAGAGAAACATCATTCGGTGCTTCCATATGCGCCCCGAGTGGGGATTGAACTCTCATCCTTTTGGTGTAAAGGATGACTCACCAACCAACCAATGCCACCTGGTCAGGGCTCTGCCTGAATTTTTAAGAACTAAAGTAGAAAAGCTTTTCACACATTTATTGACTTATTGTCCTCTTCTTTCTTTCTTGCAAGCTTTTTAAAATTTGTGTCTTTTGCTTTTACTTTAAAAAACTCTTTGGGTTGCAAGTCTTTTTTTATTATTTATTTGAGAGAATTATTTATATTAAGACTATTAGCTCTGTGGAATCCATTGCAAAGTACACCCAGTCTGTCAATTGCATATTTCTTACAAATGTTTTTGATGGAGTACAGTTTAAATTTTAATATGATCACATATGTCAATGTGGTCCTTTATGGTATAGAGAAATGTGTTTTCACACCACTAAATGTAAATACTCACATCTAATTTCCTTCGTATGGCATTATTTAATCTTTAAATCATTTGAAACATATTTTGCTGTGGGGCATAATATAAAACCCTAATATATTTCAGGTAGTGAATAAATTTAATCCACAGCATTCCTTGAAAAATTAATTTTCCCCTTATGTGAAATGCAACCTTTACATTTATGAAAAAGACTCATATACATATAGACATAGTCACATAAACATTGTGTATGTATGTAGTATGTTTATACATATGCACACAAACAATGTACAAATATATATATATACACACACATATATATATATATACATATATATACACACAAATATATTTATGCATTTGTATAAAATACTTTGAAATATTTCTGTAGGTATAACCAAGATGTTAAATATTATAATTCATTGATTTATCTATATCTGTCATTCATTTATTTAATGCATATTCATGAATAGATTCCTACATACAAGCATAATTAGATAATTTATACTCAATCCTATTATTATACTAGAGACCTGGTGCACAAACTCTTGTATGGGTGGGTCTGGCTGGCCTGCCCCGATTAGGGTCGGGGGCGGCCATTGGCAGTGGAGCCTGGTCTGGAGACAGGGCCACTGGTGATTGGCTGGCCAGCCCCACCCCCTGGTTGAACTTCAGGTCTAACTCCCTTCAAGGGGACAATTTGCATGTTAGTCTTTTATTATATAGGATTGACAGGGAAGAGGTCTCACTATTTAATGAGAAGTTTTGTTTTCCTCTAAACTTTATGGTACAAATGGTCCTTTTTGGTCATTAAGCACTTCATCATCTCAAGTACAACAGCATGTTTTTATGTAATTTTATAGTTTTTGTTCGGATCCATATGAAGAAGATAAGTTATTTGTGGATAAGGCCTGTCTGTCTTCTAAGTGCCCCTCCCAATGGTTGAAAAATGTAGGCTTATATGCACAATACACATTTGAGATACATTTATTCTCTTAATTAAAAGTTAAATATAATTCATTTACACTAATTTTACAAATGAAGCAGATCCAAGAAGATCAAATGATTTATCCAAGATCATACAACCAATCAATGACCCAGGTCTCTTAGCTTTTATTTCTATCCACATACCTTTTATTTTTTTTCTAGCATTAAAAAAAAATCATTTTTATTGATTTCAGAGAGGAAGAAAGAGGGAGAGAGAGATGGAAACATCAAGGATGACAGAGGATCATTGATTGGCTGCCTCCTGCATGCCCTCTGCACTGGGGATTGAGCCTGCAACCTGTGCATGTGCCCCAAGTGGGAATCAAATTGTGACTTCCTGGTTCATGGTTCAATGCTCAACCACTGAGCAACACTGGCTGGGCTTTTTCTAGCATTTTCATGGCTTTCTAGCTGGGATTCTCTGTGAAAAATCTTGGCAAGGAGTCAGGGTGGGTGAGGCTTTCAAGCCATGACTAAGTGTGTTATCAAATCATAAGGAAACTCGTATAAATTGTGAAACCATTCCATTCTATAGTTTAATATGTGTATAAATAAACATATGTGTCTGGCTAAGTTATTAGTGATACAGGAATTAAATACATATACTGGAAAATTAAATACATATGGCAAAGAGATAATGCTTGTTGAAGTAAAGAAAGAAATTTTAAAGATGGCTCTATCATATGTTGAGGTCAACACTTTTTCAGTGGAAACATATTTGAAATTATAATTATGCTTAGCAAAAAACAACAACAACAACAATTTATATGAAAATATTCCTTGCTTTACTTCCCAAATCAATGGATAAAAATCAATTAATATAGAAAAATTAAATCTATTTCTGATAGATTACATTCTAATATATGTACTAGGGAATCTATGAACAAAAATCTGCAATAAATACTCAAAATTTTTTTTCCTGAATTCTTTCTCTATGCCAAACTGTATGCAGTATCTATAATAATAAAAGTACTATATGTTATTTAGACCAGTCAGCCAAATGACCTTCTGGACGTCATTCCGGACATCCTTCTGGATGAAGCAACTACAGTGGGGCCAAGGCAGAGGCAGAGGCAGTTGGGGGGATCAGGCAGGCAAGCAGTTAGGGAT
The DNA here is from genome assembly GCF_014108245.1 of Pipistrellus kuhlii. Lineage (NCBI taxonomy): Eukaryota > Metazoa > Chordata > Mammalia > Chiroptera > Vespertilionidae > Pipistrellus > Pipistrellus kuhlii. Next base: position 5,821,434 of record NW_023425523.1, read on the forward strand.
GATTAGGCAGTCAGTCATAGTGGTTAGGGGCAATCAGGTAGGCAGGTAAGCAGTTAGGGGCGATCAGGCAGCCAGGCAAGTGGTTAGCATATTATCTCTACCCTTTTTATTTCGGTAGAGAAGAGATATGTAAAAAGAAGGAAATGTATTCTAATACTTTATATAAAGTCACATATGCACTATGCACATATTATTAGGTTTCTGGGTCCACAGCTGGTAGCAATTAGACGTCCTTTTATAAATGAATATGCCTATTATTCTTTTGTAACAATAAGAGTCCTATATGTGCAGGAAGAAGGAGTCTCCAAAATGTCTCAAAAACCCCACATAAAAACAAGAAAACAAAAACACAAAAGCTGCTGTAAGTAGCTATATAACTTTGCACAGGTTTTAGAAGTTTTTATAAATGTCTAAACATCACTGTACACAAGGGTGAAGGTTATGCCAAATTTGGTTGGCCTGAAAAAGTGTACTAATGATTTGCAAAACTTTGGATGCTAAGATTTATACTGTTCCTTGCAACGTCTTTGGAATTGAAATAAGAGAGCTTATGGATGTCACAATGAATCACTTCAATAACCAATAATTAATACTTATCTATAAGCCATTCTATAAGAAACAAAACAAAACACAAAACAAAAAAACCACCGCAATCAGCAGACAATAGAAAGCGCATTGACAAAGGCACTTACTCTTGAAATATTCACCCTAAGGGAGAAACTTGAACAATGCATTTCTCTCTTCTTACTCCCATCCTTTTATTATAAAATCTTTTTGCTTCTCAGAGTGTGCGGCTATGACAAATATTCACACACCATGTCTGCACTATCTGTGGGGGAGCAGGTATAAATTACAGAAAGATAATCATGGCGTGTGATCCTCTACGGTGTTGGCTAATGGGTGCTGTGACCAGTTTCCTTTTGCTAATTTCTCCACGGACTGTTCCTATGTCCTCAGGAGAAGGCCGAGCCATCCCAGGGACAGCTCACCATCCGTGGCAGGCATACAGAGAATGTCTCGTTCTTTTAAAAAAATGTTTTTATTGATTTCAGAGAGGAAGAGATAGAAATATCAGTGATGGGAGAGAATCATTGGTCGGCTGCCTCCTGCACACCACGGTACATAAGGTTGAAGCCCACAACCTGGGCATGTGCCCTTGACCGGAATCGAACCTGGGACCCTTCAGTCCACAGGCCAATGCTCTTTCCACTGAGCCAAACCAGCGAGGGCTACAATGAATGTCTTAAAACACTCTAAAGAGCATGGGGTTGTGACAGAGGAACGCCAATGAGGTCCTCGGGTCTTCCCCGTTTGGCAAGTAGGAGAAGCAAAGTTCATGCTCCCTTTCCACCCTTAGCCGCTCCTACGCCAAGGAGTGCTCTTCCTTTTCCCACAAGCACCTGCATCATCAAGGAATGCTGCCTGGGAGGTGGGGCTCCTGGGTAACCCCAGCCGGAGAAGCTAACACAAAAGCAGCTGCAGGCCTCACACAACCGCTCAAGGGAGTCTGAGGCGAACACCTTCGTAGATGACAAGTGACTGCGGCGGATCTGTCTTCATGGGCTCCCGGACCTGCCTCCTCTTGGGAGGAGAAGCTGACATTTATTCGTTATTGTTAATTCTATCGCTAGCTCCCCTGGGGGGCAGGGGTGAAGGGCTCCCCACCTCTGATGGGAAGGACAACAAAGGCGACAACAATAAGGAAGGCTCTTTGCCTCCACTTGGGGCCTCTGAGGCGAGGTGCTGGGCCGATCTGCAGGCCCAGCACTGTCCCTGGGCTGTTGATCCTGCCCCTGTGGGTGCCAGGCACAGGCTGGCTTTCTAAAACAACCCCAAGGTCACGGCTGGTCACAAAGCTCTGCTCGTTTCTGACGATTTCTGGCCCACGTCGATGCTGCCAGCAGGTCTGCTGCTGTTTCTAATAAGCCCGAAGGCTGTGGATTAACATTGAATGTCAAGCGCCACAATGAGAATCGATGATTGCACGCAGACACACGGTTTTCATACATGAACACGCGGCCTCGGACCTGCCATGAAGGGCAGCACCCGCTTCTGCCCTATTGGTCATGGCTACATGCGCGTGTGAGCTCTCTTGTGTGAATGGGAGCCTTTGATTGGGAGAGAGTCAACATAAATAAAAATGACAACAGTACATGGAACCTAGTTCCTTTCATTTTTCTAAGAAGGTGCATTGATCACTCAGCTGCCCATTTTCCCTAGGATCCATCATCAATAAGCATGCAACCCTAAACTGATGAAAGAGCAAATATTTTTAATGCTCACCCAGGGATATGCTTTAATTAATTTTAGAGAGAAAGGATGGGGGAGGGAAGAGAGCGAGAGAGAGAGAGAGAGAGAGAGAGAGAGAGAGAGAGAGAGAGAGAGAGATCAATGTGAGAGAGAAACAGTTGCCTCCTGTACTTGTCCCGACCAGGACAGAACCTGCAACTTGAGCCTTGACTCAGAATCAAACCCACAACCTTTCGGCGTATAGGACGGCACTCCCACTCCTTCAGCCACCTGTCCAGGGCATGAAAGAGCAAACTGAAAGCTGGACCGCCACAGAGTAATGTCTACCACCATGGTGCAGGCTGGAGGTAGGCTTTCCTTGATTTGCAAAGTATATACAGCGTCATTCTTTAGAAACAAGTGGTATCACTTATCCACTCTACTGCAAATGATTCTACATGGTTATGCAAATTATTTCTGAATTTCATCCAAATTTTTCCACAGCATCAAGTGGTATAAACTCCATTTTGGGGAGAACTCAGTATTTCCCAACTATTCCACAGAAACTTAACAGATGTCACAATATTTTTATATGAGTGGCAATCAATGAGAGATAATTTACCCCCTGAGATGCAGCCATGACAAACCTAATAAAATGTGGATTGAAAAATGCTGTCCTCCTCCCCAAGGGACATCATTCTGTGCTCTTAACTCCAGGTCCGTGGATGAATAGACCTAACGGTAGCTATCAATGGACTTCCATTCTATTGTGTAGCTTCCTTCCTTGTTTAATCTATCACTTTTTATCATAGTAAAGCCTAGCATACTCATTAACAAAAACTTAGAATGTGCAAAACTCTGTCAAAGAGTAAAAAGCACCCATGATTATGCCATCACATTGAATCATTAACGTTTTCAATGTTTCTTCCTTTCAAATCTTTTTCATGCATTTTTTAAAAACACAGTCAAAATTATACAATATATCATTTTTATCTTTTTTTTTTACTTGTATTGGGTAAATATTTTCCATGTTATTGCAAACGATGATGCACAATTTTTAATGGTTAGAAAATTTCCCATGAAGTGAATTTATTATTAAGTTAATTTTCTTAAGTAGATACCATCATTTGCATCCACATAGTCTAATGAAGGTTTCTGAAAGGCATCTGTCAGTTAATACTCAAAGATAAGTCATTGGAAGGAGGGACGTGCAAGCCCACAGCTCTGTATCATAAGACACAGGTTAGTTCTTTTTGCCTCTGTTCAAACGCTTGCAAACCCACTTCACTGAGGGTGCATCATAGGGCTACTCTCCTGGTGTTTCCTTCTTCATAACAATCTATCTGCTCACTGAGCATCTATGGAGCATCTTCCATGAGAAGGGGACTGGCTTGGTCTCTGTGAGTGAATAAGGAGGCCTGAAGGAGGGGCACCTGCCCTCTGAGAGCTAACACCAAAGAGAGGAGAGAAGTAAACCAACAAAAGGAAATGATGGGGAATATCAGAGGAGTTTAAAACAGGGGAAGATCGCATGTGGCTGAGATACTCCATAAAGTTGTTGTCCTCAAGAGTGAGAGCATTTGCACTGAGCGTCCAGAGGAGGCAGGCAAGTGGAACCAGCAGAAAGGGAGAATCCAGATATAATGATTTGAGCAGAACACGGTGCCATCAGGAAGGGCATGTGACTGGAGAACTGAAAGACAGCCTGGAGTGTAGGAGTCAGGGGCTGAGCTAATGACGTGGCTTAATCACCAGGCGACGGTGCTTGGACTCCATCTGTTGTGCCATCGGGAGCCATGAGCTCTGCAGCACAGACACGAGAGAGCGTGCAGCAGAGGAAGACAGTGACTACGGTGATCATATGTGAACTGGAGTGAGCAGAGAAAGAGTAACCAGCAGGGTATTCGGGTCAGATTTCCTGATATGGGCTAGGCCAGAGGAGACTAACTCATTGGAAATAGTGAGGCAGCCATCCATCTGACTTGCTTACTCCAAGGCAATCACTGAATACAAAGGAATGATGTTACTACAGGTACTTAGAAAACGGAAAGTGAAAGCGTGACAAGCTAAAGGGGTTATCTGCACCAATATCACCCTATGTGCCTGGCACTCCTCACCTCAGGGATTGGGCGGGGAGGGGGGGTAAGATGGGGGGGAAGGGAGGGGAAGGCCTTGCAGGTTGAGGCTGAGTGAGCTGGAGCCTGCTCTGGGAGGAGTTACCTGGACCATCATCGCATCCTGGGAAAGAAGAGAAAATAGGTCCTCAGAGGCACAGAGCACTGATGTCTGAGAAAGGTCACGGTGACACCCACACAGCAGGACTAGGTGTCACCTGTTTCATCTCCTGGGAATTGGGTGGCGGGAGTTGGAGGGAAGATGCTCTCTGCAGAGAGGGGCTACATGCCATTCCAGGAGTGGAGTGCAAAGATGGCAAGAGCTTCATTTAGAAACGAGGCCATCCCAGGATGCTCTGGAATGAGAACGGATGACCGGGCCCTACCATGAGGTTGGCAATCTGGAGCTGGCTGGACCCAAGGTGAACTGGCACCAGACAGTGAGGTGGGGGCTGGGTGGACTTCCTCCTTAGGCAAAGGTCCTTGGGGGGAGAGCCAGGGAGCCCCAAGTGCCTGCAGAAGAGGGTGGACCAGGGCCCAGCCTGCCACATTGCACTCTCAGGAGCTAGTACTTGCTCAGAAGCATTGCCGAAGTGTCTCGCCTTTCATCGGTGAGGAGCGATGGAGAGACCATCTCTAAACCCCGGGGGGAACGTGTGATGGAAGATAGATGTTGCTATATTAACTCACTGCCCATCTCACTAGCAAAATACACCCAGCGTCTGCAGATGCCAGAGCATTAATGAGGATCAGCTGGCATGGAGTCTCAGGATGGGGGCTCTCGGCAGGGGGGCCAGCACAGCCCAGCCAGGGTTGGCAGCACATGGGGCTTGGCACTGTTTTGGCAACTGACTCCTTGGCAGCATCAATGAGTGTTTTCAATTGAACACACCTAAGGGGTGTGTGGGGTTGTGCCAAACTGAAGAATAGCAGAACTTCCGCGGTGAGAAATTAGTGAAGTTCCCTCTGCTGCTTTATGAATGAGACGAGCAACTAGGCATGCTCTCTGTGAAGGATTCTGGGAGTTGGCAAATTCCCTTCCAAGGAAAGCATGTGTCAGCCTCTGCTAACACTTATTGGTTGCCTTCGCTGCCAGGCACGATTCCGGGGCTTTCTACCACCTTCTCCAAGTGTGGGTCCAGGGACTGGTGCCGGCCGGCACATGGCTACCTGTCTGTGATAGGGATAGGGAGAGTTTGCCAAAATTGTTATCCATGTGCCACTTTTTCTTCTTCTTCTTTAAAAAAAAAATATATTTTATTGATTTTTTTACAGAGAGAAAAGGAGAAGGATAGAGAGCTAGAAACATCGATGAGAGAAACATCAACCAGCTGCCTCTTGCACACCTCATATTGGGGATGTGCCCACAACCAAGGTACATGCCCTTGACGGGAATCGAACCTGGGACCCTTCAGTCCACAAGCCGACGACGCTCTATCCACTGAGCCTAACCAGTTTCAGCCAATGTGCCACTTTTTCATTGGAAAATCTTTCTAGAAAAAAAAAAGTCAGCCCATTACATAGTGTAGAAATAAGTGATTTACCTTCTGGTGCACGTTCCTGGTCTTGTCCTGGGCAGGTAACAAGAAACTCATTGGCCTGCAACGTTCCACAAACCACATTTTGGGTCGGCTTGACTTCCGTACTTAACCCCACTTAACCAAGGGAATGAGCCAAAGCTAATTGAGAAAAGTGGAGGGCCATGTGCTTTTAATTTTACAATTGGTCCATTTCCTCAGCCCCAGGCCAATGACATGAACATTTCATATTTCGTAACAGGGGGTCGGGGGATGATGTCGAATGAAGGCAGAGAGGTAAATGCATATTACGGTATTTATGGAGGTCAGTGCGCCATAAGAATAAAAGCAGGAATGATTAAAAGAAGTTGTTTCTGGGCAGTGAGACTGAATGCATTCAAGACCCTCTATCTCAGGTTTTCATATCTGTGGGCTACCCTGTGTGTGTGTGGTGGTGGGGGGGTTGTGAGCCCCAAAGACTCACAGAGCAGGTGACATGTATCCACATGAGACCATTACAGAGAAGCACGTAATTCATATTCCAAATTGGAAAACAAAGTAAGCTTGTGAGAAGAACTCCACTCATGTCTCATCTATTCATTTAGCACTTGCTGAGTGTGAAGCACCCACGGGGCACCTGGGGGCAGATGCATGGAAAGAGGTGAGGTGAGGGAGAGAGGGCAGCAATGGCGTGGTTACCATTTCCTGGGCCTTTATTAAAAAACAACAACAAAACTAAAGCAAAGAAAACCAGTCCCTTCTGGCCTCCCAAAATCAAAGCAAAACAACAAATAAAACCCTCCAACACACACACACATACACACACACACACACACACACACACACACACGACCACCACTACTATCGTTGTTGTTGCTTCAGATTTTACATGTCCAAAGGCGCATCTCTGTAACCCTGGATCATTCTCAGGCTGGTATTCTGTAACCGTAGAGTGCATCCCTTGCTCTAATTTCCCAGCCAAGACCTTCTTCCTCCAGGACCCAAACACCCTAAGGTCTGAGGCCAAGTTCGTAGCCCCAGTTCTAAGCATCCTTGTCCACACCCCACGGCTGCCCCTCCCCCATGGCTCTCGTGCTTCCTTCTCAGGGCCTCCTGCCTGGGCACCTGTCAGCTTCTGGGTCACCCACACCACTTAGCAAAGCCTGGCATTGTTCCAAATGAACAAACAAACAAACAAACAAACAGCATAAGAAGCAATAACCTGTACAGAAGGAGGGGGGGGGGGAACAGAGACACATTCCGTTCCTTTAGTAAGAAATGGGGAATTATCGATCGCTGCTTCTTGTCATCATGCAAAAAGCGAGCTGCTTGGAAACCAGGGCGGAAGGACCAGGCGAGGCGATCTTTTTAAGTATTTATGATGCTTTGCGTGCACTGCCTCCTGCAGACGGTGTTACTAGAGCGCCTAAGTGCTTCCGATGTCTGCTTAGGCAATCTAACTTCCCGGGGAGCCACGTGCATTCCAGGGATCGCTTTCAGGAGCAGCTTTTCAAGCGACTTGGTGAGCGGCCTCCAGCCTCAACCTGAAGACCTGGGGCGGGTGGGGGCCCAGGGCTGGGAGGCGAGAGGGGAGGTGGGAGATATCTGTAATACTGTCAACTCTAAGAAATATATTAAAAAAAAATAAAAGGGATTGTTTCATTTAAGCAAAAGCATGAAAGGAAAAAAAAATACAGTCACAGGGCTGCCACAAATGAGTAAATTATACTCTTCTTAAAATAAAAATATTTACAAAAACAAACAAACAAAACATACACACACACACACACACACACACACACATACATACACACACACACACACACAAATGCTCAACATCACCCTTTGACAATCACCTGAAGTCCACATCACCTTTTACTTGCTAACCATGTCCAGATTGGGGACAGGGCTCCTTGGGGTGCGTGGCCACCTCGGAGGGTTTTGGGGACACCGAGCTGGGCACATAACCTTCCCAAGAGGAGCTCCCTCAGCCCGCTCCAAGCGCCTGTGGGACTTGCCAGCTGGACTCAGAGGAACACCACCTATCCCTCAGGATTCTTCTTAAAGTGCTCATCTGTCAGCCACCAGCACCCCATGCACCCATCAGCCCCGCAGGGAGTTACAAACTTGGGGGGTAAATGCAGAGTCCTCAGTGTGTGATATAACTTCTTCCATGGCAGACAGCAAGCCCACTGTTCTGTTCCACCTTCTGAAAGCAGATACTGAGAAGGAAACACTGCCATGTGCAAAAGAAATACTCAAAAAAATAGATCAAGCAACCTATTTGGGGGCTCTTGCAGAAGATGAGTTGTATCTAACATAATAAAAAATGTAATATGCTAATTAGATGAGACAGGTGAACAGCGGAAGGACCTTCCGGACGAAGCTGGGCACCGCAGGTGGGAGGGCCAAGCCCCTTGCACAAATTTCGTGCACCGGGCCTCTGGTTTAATAATGTTATGATTCAAAAGGCTAAATGCTATTATTGATGGTGATCAGGAAGCGGGCCCTGTGGGAAGACAGGGTGTGCACAGGGGCAGGCACTCCACACACCTGTGTGCTGAGTTGCTGGAAAATACGAGGTTATTTTCCTGAAGCTGGTTCCCATTTGACTTTCAAAAGCTCCTGACAATGCTCCTCAGTCAGAAGGAAATTTTAACTGGAAGAGACAGTTTCCGCTGGTAACTCTGCATCATTGTTTTTAAAACAGGCACTAGACAGGACAGAACAGGGTCTTACCTCCCGTAATTCCCTCTTTTTATAAATTCCATTTCCCCCCCAATGCATTTGAAAGACAGAGCCTGGCCTAGATTCTGAGGTTACTAATATATATGCATGAGCCAAACATGATTAGAGTTGAGTCTGCAAAGCGCTAAACCTTATCAGGCGCTTGGCTCCGATGGTAGCACTGTGTTGACCCAAAGAAGGAGAAATGTCTGTATGGCCACAGACTCAGAGAGCCCATGCTGCTGTGTCAGACAGGTAGGCTGCTATTTGCCTACCTATTTCTTCTTTTATTTTTTTTTAAATTTTATTTTTTTAATTACAGTTTATATACCTCTATTACCTATTTTTAATTAAATATCAATCCATACCAAAATAACTGAAAAATCCATTTAGTAGCATAAGTGAGTTATTTGGGACTCATATTCACGGAGGTTTGGTGTCTGTCAGTTACTCACATGCTTTTGTTATTTTAAATACAAGCTTCTAAGTGTATGTTATTAATGATTCATAAGCTGAATCTGTAAAAAAATGGAAAAGGAAAACTTGGGTATTGTAAACTTAACTAAGAAATGCATGAAGAGGATAACTTTGTTTAGAACACACTTGTTGAGCTCCAACTGGTTTTGTCTGATCCCATCCTTAAGGTTTCAATAAAAAATATTTATTATTGATTTCAGAGGGGAAAGAAGAGGGAGAGAGAGAGAGAGAGAAACATCAATGATGAGAGAGAATCACTAATTGGCTGCCTCCTGCACGCTCCTCACTGGGGATCGAGCCTGCAACCTGGGCATGTGCCCTGACCCAGGAATCGAACCATGACCTCCTGGTTCATAGGTTGACACTCAACCACTGATCCACGATGGCCAGGCCTAACTCAATCTTCTTTACAGAACATGACATTCACTGAAAAACTTAATTTTTAAGTTCAAAGAAATATGTCAGGTTTTGACAAGGACAAAGGAGGGAACTACTCTTCAAAGAGTCAAGTCCATGCACACAGGCGACTATGTGTCAGTCAGAAAGTGAGCAAAATGGGATTTTGGAGATGAATGGAGCTCTCATGAGCTTTTAATAGAGAGTCTCTCTGACGGTTTAGTTGACCATAACAGAAATACGAGTAAACACCTATTGAATGCTACCTGCTGTTTATTTCCATCTTCATAATAAACATATTCTTTCCATTTTGTAAGTGAGGAAACCGAGTCTTGGCGATGTTACATAGTTTTATGGATTTGCTGAGATGAGAATTCGAAGAGCTTCCTTTGAAATCTGCCAGATCATACCGGCTGAGCTGTGCAGGGACGATAGTCAACGAGCAAACAGGCCACCACAGCAACCTGCGGTGGGACTCTCAGATCTTACAAGAACCACACTGCAGAAATGATAACATGGTTTTGATCAAAGCGCGACAAACTCCAGACAAGTGACAGGTCAGACAACGTGGAAACAATAACACAAGGCTGGAAGCTCTAATTGGGCGCACGCACTGGGCTCGTTTTCTGTTTTACAAAGCTGTTCACTGTTCTATGTCTGCCTTTCTGCTCAAGGTGACTGGTTTTAAGTTTTCACCAAATTCGGAGCAATGTATTGTGCAGAAGCCCACCTTGGAATAACGCAGCAGCTTCACAGTCTTTTTCATATCAGCGCAGAGTGTGTCATGTTCTGTGGCCTCTCAACGGCATCTGAGCATGACTAGAAATGACCACGACAGCGACACAATCGCATCAGTCACCATTGGGAAGATGGCAATACAGAAGCTGTGTTCCAGCTGCTGCTGGCTACCTACCTGCTCAGTTCAACTTAGATTTCAAAGCATTTGAAAAAGGGAAGAAAAAAGGTCTCTAACAGGAACTCAGAGAAACTGCTACGGGTTTTAAAGACAAGATACAAGACATGAGCAGGCGTGCTGCTCTATGCTGGCACCGAGGATCTGACTCTGTAACAGGGGCTTCTCCCGCTGGCACTCTGAGGCTGCATTTTTAACAGAGAAATCTCAATCATGAACGGCCCCTTCAGCCTTCACACAGAAACAAAAATGGCAGGGGCTGAGTCAGCCTCCAATAAACTGTGAGGGAGGTCAGAGCGCCAATGAGAAGACTCTTTTGCGGTCCCCTTATGGAACAACTAGGTGGCAAAATGGTGGTGGGGTGTGGGTAAGAATTCTGGGAAACAGAAGGGTGAGTGTGAGTGTGTGCTGTGGGTGTGTGTGTGTATTCTATATTCAAAGCGGAAAGATGTTGGCATAGATCTGTTCAATCGAATGATTAGAGAGCTAGGATTCTAGATGAATCCCCTGTCATCTCTGACATCCATCGACCAAGATCACTTAGTTCCTTACAATGTTTCAACAGACTGCAATAAAAAAGACCCCTAGGAGAAATAGCATAATATATATTTTTTAAAAAGAATGTGGCATTTTAAAATATTTAATTAAGATGTGTTTGGGTCATGTTTGGTTGTCATTATATCTTATTTCTATTTTTAAAAAAATATTAACAATACTGACTAATGCAACTCCCAAATCTTTGAATACTCAAACATTAAAGTGAATGCTAAAATGGATTTTCCCCTCCTAAAATTAATAAAGGCAAGTGCCGTAAGCAAAGCTCTCACACACATCTCTCCCGTGGGGAAGTTCGGCGATTGCCTCAGGTTAGAGGCTGTAAGGAGACAAATGCTAAGTGGGAAGTCACGCAGCACAAAACCGGGAAGAATGTCTCTAACTTGCCTTGCTCGAGCTAATTACCCCCGAAGACAGGAGCCGGGGAACAGAGTCTTCACCAGCTCATCCTTCTCACTACGTTCTTAAAACAGTTCGGATTCACCATTCATGAACTGAAGAGACCAGCTCCATGATGAACCCTTCCACGGGAAGAGTATCAAATGGGCCTCAGACATGCGTAGAGGCCTCACAGGGATCAGCCTGCCTACCTTATAGGTTTTAGGGAAATTAAGAAAAAAAGAAAGAAAGCAGGCTCATTTGGAAGTGTCATTAACTTTCCTACACCACACTCACTCTCAGGTCCATGTAGCCATTCTCCCAGAAGCCCTGGCCTTGAGCCTGTACAGGGGAGCAGAAACTGGGGTTCGCCACGCATCACAGCTCTGCGTTCTGTGTGCTCCCATTCTCCTTCACAACCAAGATGGTGAGTCCGAGGCCTTTCCTTCTCGTCAGGATTGTCTGCCCCAGTCATCCGCACCCGAGCAAGTGCACGGTTTGTGTGAGATAACGGTTTGAGGTCCTTTGCTGCCAGATCCAAATGTCAACAGGACAACGATTGAAATTTCTTTGGAGAGCCAAATTCTTTAAACTTAAACTAGATAGGTAAGTACATTGTTATGAACTTAATCAGGGTACTCCTAAGCTGGCTTTTGCTAAAAATTCAAGGGGCCAAAGAGCCGCGTGTGGCTCTCGAGCCTCAATTTGCCGACCACTGTTCTAATGGGCTCGTTCTCACTCCACTCCATTCTCCACCACCGCGATCTCCCTGCTCAAGAGCACTACCATTGAGGAGTAAAGCTGTGCTCCAGGGCCACATGTTTCCACTGTGTCCGCTACCATCAGGTGGACCGTTATTTTTTTGCTCCCCAGACTCCCCTTTTCGGGGGCAAAGGGAGGGTGTTTTTTTTTTTTTTTTTCATTCTTTTTAACAGAACACAAATACGTTCCTAGGAATTGTGGGTTCCACAGGCTCCATGCAACGTAAGAGGTTCCTAAGATCTTCTCATTCACATATTTATTTAATTCCCAGCTACCACCTTGAGTAATTAAAATGCACCACGTCCCTCGTACTACGTGAATAAGCATTTAAAGGAGAAAAACAGAGTCCTGACAAAAAAGAAATCATTCTGCAAAACCCTCTGGTATTGAGAGCACCCACATCTCACACATGGGAGAAAAGTTGTGGATTGACAGTTGAATGAGGCCAATAGTAAGACCGAGGCGGTTAGCTTGTGGGAGAGGGACAGAGAATGAGGGTAAAACAGACGGAGCAAACGTGAATGATTCATTACCAGCACAACAATATTTTAGGAAAGAAAATAAAGAGTAGAGCGTGAAGGGAAAGGCCTGGGAGTGAATGCTAGAAGGTTCTGGATTCACATCTATGAAAATCACCCAAAACAAGGACTTCAGAGTTACACGCAGTGACTTTTAAGGTCTTTGCTGTGGTAACCGCCTTGCGTTTGATGCCTTACACACCGTAATGCCTAATGCCAACCAATGACCCTCCCAAGGACACCTGTCAGTTTATGCCTGTGATGGACAGCCCTGGGTTCTTTCCAATGACCATGACTTGCTCTCTTGACCTGGGAATGACCTTGTGTGGAAGGGCTGTAATGCAAATGGAAACAATCGGAGATTTTTAAACTGAGGACTGCTTGGGAGCACTGGTTGAGTAGAAATATACTAGAAAAGCAAAACAAAACAGGAAAATAAATGAAAGGGAAGAAAATGGAAACCATCAGTCTGGCATTAAAAAACATTGGTATTTTAGGAGCGCCTGCTTACAGTACAGTGGCTTTCGGGCTTTTAAAACCCAATCATTTTCATAGTGCCTTTTTTTTTAAGATCAGCTTTTCCTCACTGGTTTTTATTTCTTGTCCCTGATTCTAATCAAATGTTGGTCACCACTATCAGAGAGTGGGCTAATTGTTAGGGCTTCCTTGGGGTATTCTTTCACCATTTTCACTCTGGGCTTTTCAGGGGAAAAACTTCCCGCCCCTCCCTTCCTTCATCCCAAGGATTAAAACAAACAACAGACAGTAACAGCAGCAGCAATCAAATGGCTTTATTCTCTGTTTGAGTGAAGATGATCACACTTTCATACTCACGTCTTTCTTTTAAAATAAAATTTTTTTTTAATTGATTTTTACAGAGAGGGAGAGGGATAGAAAGTTAAAAACATTGCACGCCCCCTACTAGGAATGAGCCCTCAACCAAGGTACATGCCCTTGACCGGAATCGAACCTGGGACCTTTCAGTCTCTAGGGCGATACTCTATCCACTGAGCCAAACCGGTTAGGGCTCATACTCAAGTCTTTCCCTCTGGAGGTCAGAGGTCAGAAGTCAGAGGTCAAGCATGCCCCTGTGTGCTCACTGTAGGAACCCTGCTGTTCCTTCTGGTTAAGAGAGTCACCCAGTGGACCCATGGAGATGGTCCCTGAGTTTCAATCCCGCTCTGCCACTTCCTTGTCTATGAACTCAAGTGCATCCTTTCATTCCTGTGCCTCAGTTTCCTCATTTGGAAAATAAGGACCTAAACGTGGTTTTCAGTGAGGAAGTGAGTGTTTGGGCCAGATCGTGGCATGTTAAAATTGCCACCGAGTGTCTGCTGTTATTATAAACTGTTTACGCAAGACCCCCGATTGAAGCTGACACTCCAGTTGCCTTCCTTTTATAAATAATACACAATACAGAGAGTCTGTTCTCTGTTGTTTTTATTTTCATTAGATTTTTTCCCCCTTGGATCATTTCACTGAGGGAGCAGATGAAATAACAGGCTTTAATTCAGAGAGACGAACCTACATTTTTAAAAATGTAGTGACAAGGACAATTTTCCCGGTAACATCATGGGGATTTTTTTTTTTAACTCCTCTATTATTAAAGTGGGGGAAAAAACACCCAAAACCCCCAAAACTTCGTAGGGCCATTACATACTTATTAAGCGCAGCCCTGGGCAAACATTAAATAAAAAAACGCATAATCCCAGCAAGAGCATTCAACATAATGAAATTCATCCTATAAACCCAGATGTGGTTGATCCTACCTATTCAGGGCAAAACGGACGCGGCAGGTGGAGCTGGGGATTAACCTGGCCGAGTCCTTCATGTGATGCTTTAATCCCAGGGCCTGGAAGCGGGAAATAGGAACGAGGGCTGATCATCACTGACAATGTCCTAATAACGAAGCATTCTGGGGAAAGGCTGCTTGGGTTACGAAAGGCCTGAGGCCCCTCCCCAGAGAGCAAGCCTGGGGAAGCAGGCTGGGTCATGACTGTGGCGAGTGGGACCCGTGCCCCTTGCTGAGGTCATAGGGGGATAAGATCTTGTGGTTCTTGGAAATCCCAGCAGGTACATTGGCACCTTTGTTCTGCACCCCTTCACCTGCATCCCACCGGGGAACATGTCTGGAGGGTTCTTTCAGCGGGGCCCACAGAAAGAGGCTCTAACCCTCCCCCATCTGACTCTACCACCATCCTCAGAGCATGGAGCTGTGCAGTGCTCACACTGACTATGTTATCCGGTCTGTGTGGCTCGCTCAGTGGTTGAGTGTTGACATATGATCCAGGAGATATCACAATTTGATTCCTGGTCAGGACACATGACCCTGGTTGCAGGCTCAGTCCCCAGTGTGGGGCATGCAGGAGGCAGCTGATCGTTGATTTTCTCTCGTCATTGATGTTTCTATCTCTCTGTCCCTCTCCCTTTCCTCCCTGAAATCAATAAATATATATTTGAAAAATTAAAAACTGGCCCTAACGGATTTGGCTCAGTGGATAGAGTGTTGGTCTGTGGACTGTAAAGTCCTGGGGTCGATTCTGGTCAAGGGCATGTACCTTGGTTATGGGCTCAATTACCAGCAGGGAGAGCGTGCAGGAGGCAGTTGATAGATGTTTCTCTCTCATCCATGTTTCTAACTCTCTATCCTCCTCCCTTCCTCTCTGCAAAATCAATAAAAAGAACAAAAAGAAGTATAAAAAATAATAAAAACTGGCTGTGTAGAGCTAAGCTGGTATATTTGGATACAAATAAGTGACTTGGGCAGCTGGGTAGCAATTCACTGTATTCATGATGATGTCCAAAATGACTGAATTGTTGGGTTTCGGCCCTTTCATTGTCTTAGGTAAAGAGGGGGCAACTTCTCCATCTCAGAAGACCTGACTGGGACATGGACAGAAAGTACTGAAGAGACGGGTGCACTCTATCACACATATTCTTATTTCCCCATTTACATTTCAACGATAAGAGGAATATTTAAAATGAACACATGTCACAAGGCTGAATTTTCTCAAATATTTCCCTAGACCTAGTTGTGCGCTAGTCTTGAAAAGATTTTTAACAAAAGTGAAATTCAGTGATATTCTCACAGCAACGAAAATATTTTTTATTTTCAATGATGACCCAAACTGGGTTCTAAACTGGTTTATTCAGACCAACACTAATTATACAGGCAGATAGAAAATGAATAGCATATCATCTTAAAAAAAACACACCAACATCCTGTATATTTTGAAGTTGATTTGCCATTCTACTTTAGCACGGGGAAAGACCTCAAGCCGGGAGCTGAGGAAGGAAGAGAGAAGTGGGAAATTCTGACCAGAAATAAAATTCTCCTTATCTTTCAGGAAAGCAAAAACATTTCAAAGTCAAATCTGTCAGAAATGGATATTAGCTCAGTTTACAATAAAACACACACACACACACACACACACACACACACACACACACAAACACAGAGAACCAGATTGGACATTTTGACAGGTAAAGTAAAGGCATACAGGATGGCTGATTAATTCAGCTCGAATACGAGCTACTAATATAGGACACAAGACCTCCTCTTGGTTAAACCTCCCACGTGCTCTCCAATGTCTGCGGAGGAAAAGCCAAACGCACGGCTTTCAAAGACCTTCCTAGTCTTGCCTGACCTTCCTTGCCTGCCTCCACCTCTGTCTCCTCCTCCTCAGCCGTAGCAACATCTTGAGCAGGTGCTCTCTGTGACTCCAGCAGATGAAGTGCCCTCTGCCTCATTAGGTCCTCCCCTGGGTGCTCCAGGTAACTGCTCTGGGCTGGTCGGCCCTTTAGGCTAACCTTGCAGGTCCTCCCACAAAGCCCTGCTCTCTCTAGAGGCACAGATCATGACTTGCATTCATGCAGAAAAATAAAAGCATAGGGTCTGAAATCTCGTTAAGTAAGCAATACCTTTGGTCACGGGCTGACCGATAGAATGAATGACTGAATGACTGACTGAATGAATGCTGCCCCAGAAATCCCCCCCCCCCCCCCCACCGTGCTCCTCACCTTGGTTCGTGTCTCCAGAGAGAGACCTTTGGTGACACGAGAACATTGATGAGAGGCCCGTGGAAAAGGCAATTAAGCTAAACGGAGGGCTGGGACTAACAATGGATCAATACTGTCATTTTTTTGTGTGAAGACGACAGCCACATTTAGCCATCAAATAATTACAGAGACCTTTAGATGTGGGAGGTGTGACCGTAAAGTAATGAAATGACTTCGGTAAACACTAGATGAAACCAGTTTCATTGATTTAAAGTTGCACTCTCACAGACACAGTTAACATGTTTCCTTTAATGAAGACTAGAGCTATAAACCACCCAATGAGTTGCCCAATACACATTTAAAAAAAATATTTTTATTGATTTCAGAGAGGAAGGGAGAGCGGGAGAGAGTGAGATAGAAACATCAATGATGAGAAAGAATCATTGACTAGCTGCCTCCTGCAGACCCCCTACTGGAAATTGAGCCAGCAACCTGGGCATGTGTCTTTGACCGGAATTGAACCCAGGACCACTTAGTCCACTGGCCTACACTCTATCCACTGAGCCAAACCGGCCAGGGGCTGCAATACACATTTTCAATTTCCTCAGAGTTTAAGAGTTCAACCATGTAAGAAACTTATCTATTAGAATAGGTCTGAGCTGGAAAAGGTATAATAATGTGTGAAAGGGCACTAGAAGAGGCATCAGGGGTGCTGAGAAAAACAGACCCTTATTTTTCAGGATTTTGAGCAATTTCTAAATATGCTGAGTGTACAGTTTCAAACCCTGGAAAACTTGTTTAATAGGCAACTTTATACCCATCAGAGTCTCAGCCCCACTTCCGAAGAGAGCAAACTTAGTCTATCAGAACGGAAGGCTTGGTGGTGGTGATGGTGGTGGTGGGGGGTGGTGGTACATGGACAGGGGCCGCTCAAAAACTTGAATTACTAGAATTTCCGCCTGGACTTTTACACAGAAACAACAAGAGAGTCACGACAAAGGGAAGTGTGTAAACAATTACATTTCATGATACTTTCTATTAATTAGATAGTTCCCCATCTAGTTCCAACTTTTTAAGTCACGCAGAAAAAGAAGAATTCCATCAAAATGGCCCAAACGAGATTTATAGCTGGGGGAATGCATTTGCTTTTTTAATTTCTAGTCTTTGAACCATGGTAGAAAGCCAACCAACTCAACAACAACTGTGCCTCATCTTCTCAGTCCTCAGCGTCCCATCCATGTCCCATTCCTATGCTCCGGGCTGTTTCTCTCCTTGGGCAATTACAGACTTCCATGGAGCAAAAGGACCTCTGCCAGCAGGACATAGAGGTTGAGACAGTTAAGCATCTTACATCCACCATGGTGTGAAATGTTGAAAAAGAGGCCATGTTGGTCAATGGCGGATCTTCCGAAATTTCCAGCCAGACAGGGAAAACTGTGACTCAACCACGAGGGGGTTTTTATTTCATTGTCATCATTTTCCCATTCGCCGGGCTGTATGTTTGTTAACACGCCTACTTAATTTTAACCCACCCTATCAAAAGTCCTAAGCAGTAAATACTTAGTCCTATGGCTAAGTATTTACTGCGACTGTTGTAGCTGTGTATGACGATGACTAATAGGCCTAAATAATAAGGTCAAAACAAGGAAAAGAGAGAGATAATCTTCAGCTTCCCTCTTCTGGGCGAAGGTACAGTATATGTGGCAGGGATACATGAAGTCTCTTTCAGTCCTAACACGGCTTGTCTAACACAGCCATGAGCATTCGGTCCCAGAGGGACAGAATACACTCATGCTCACCCAATGCATTCCCCGGTCCCCAGAGGGAGAGATTAGTCCAACCTTCCACCAAACAAAAGGCTGTTCTAGTTTTCAATCTTAGCTCATTTGTTTCTTTCAAGAGCACTTTTCTATTTCAACGTGTTACGCCCCCATGGCACTGTAATCCTATTAATGTAAGTCCTTCTCGGGTGCTGGGGGTCACCCCTTGAGCACAGCAGGAAGCGGGCGTTGTCAGCGCTCACACAACCACACTTGGCTTCCCTGAAAGAATGCACTGTGGCTCCTTTGGAAGGAATGGGGGGCTCTCGAGCACCACCTTGAGGACAGGCTCAAGCAGCCGTGGCCACAGCCACCCTCACGTGGCTGCCACGGGGAAGAGGGGGTGTGGGACAGTCAGGGGGTCCACAGATCACCAAGTCTCCCTTTGCTATTCCAGCTTCCAGGAGACCAAGAACATCTTGGGAGGTACTTCTTCTCCTCCTCAACCCCACCATCCAGAAGGAGGGCTGCGTTTCCAGACAGCAGGGTCCACATGAACTCCATTTCATGGCCCTGGGCTGCTGCTCCCCATGGGCCCCGGGCCCGATGGCCACGCCGGCAGCCGCGCTGTGGGTGTTTGTATGAAGAACACACTTTGTACAGCCTGGCCTCCACATCTCAGCTTCTCTGGAGCATCTGAGTGTCAACCAGGCCCCCTGGGCTTTCAGGAGTGATGGATCCCGAACGATGTTTCCCCCACAGAAACCACACGGCGAATGGAACAAGTAATCAATCTTCGGAGCAGCAATCCGGCAACCACTTAACGAACGTCATACACAAACAAAATAATTAATCTGAGCCCCATCCCGCACGGTGATTCATCTCTTCGGCTCCCAGGGATGTGTCCGTCGGCTCAGCGTGCGCGGTCCTGCTGCACAGCTGGCCTGGTGGAAGGCGGCAGGGGCGGGGCAGCGGGGCGGACTGGTTTGAAAGGATGCTGACTTCACGAGCAGCGTGTGACACAAATGTTCATGCGTGTGGGATGCTCGCTCCATTGTCTGCGGAGATGTGTCACTGTCAGGCCAAACCAAAAAGAACAAATACTCTCAAAGGAGAGAGGAAGCAGGCGGGCATCCTCAGGCATGGGGCGTCAAAGGCCTGTGGCCATTATAGTGCCATCTGGACCAACCCCTGCCTCCTGAGGGATGGCAGGCCCACTTTGGGGTCAGTGCTTCGGGGCCGGAAATGGAATGAAAACTACAGGAGGGTCAGAAGGGTGCCGCCCTTAAGATCTGCCACCCACAGGTGTGGGAGAGGAATGGGTTGACCTTCCAGAAGGAAATGGTTTGCATGGGGAGCTGATTCTGACAGCTCAGGATGGACGGGGAGATATAAATATAGCTGCGTCCTTCCTGGAGATCTTGAACTTAATGATTTCAGAGATCAGCCATGTCCCCTGGCGTCCTGCAGACCAAACTTTCATGGCAGGTTGGATACTGCAGGTGTGAAAAAAAAGGAGCCACCGGCTGCCTCTCAGGGGACACTTGGTCCAGGAGTGTGGACAGAGGGGTGTTCAGCCTCACCTTACACAGCAGGGCAGACCTTACTGAGGAGCGGGCTTCCTCAAGATTGTTTTTAACCCATGGAATGTGAGGGAAGCCTTCAGATTGTATTCCCTCGCCCCCTGCTTCCCCCCCCCCCATAGGCCAGTGTTGAGAAATTTTCATGAAATTAAGATGGTGGGTTTCAAATGCTCGGTTCCAACACCTTCTCCCTGGCATCCTTTAGTTCTTGGGTGGGAAAAGGAAGTAGAAGCAACAGACGCTCTAGAAGAAAATGCTAAGAGATCTCGTACCTCGGAGATGGTGACCCTTCGTGGTGTTGGCACCACCCATGCCCATCTCTAGTACTGGGAGTGTTCTCCACCCACCACCCCTACAGCAGGGCTGCTCTCAGTGGTCACGATTGTGCCAATGGATGTTCTAACGTAGACTTTAGCTAACAGAAATGGGAGTGGACAGTTGAGCCAGGGACCCAAACCACAGTCTGGTCAGAGCCATTAAGACAACTCTTTCCTAGGAATTTGGAACGCAGGTGCTGAGAGATGGAGTCTATGAGCTGTGGGAGCCCTGATGCAAAGCCAAGTGCTATGGGCCTTGGCAAGCAGAGCCTACCCATTTGGCTGCAAAACTGAGCAAACGGAGCAAGTGGGTCTGCTAAGAGAACAAGGGGAAGGGCCCCAGAAGAGAGGGAAGGAGCACAAGATGCCCCAGAACTGGAAGAAGTCTCCCCTCAGGCGAACCCCAGGTGGCCTCTACCTGCAATTTCCTGTTTTCTGGATGTGGGTGTGATTGCTTGTGGGATTTATTCAGTAAACGCTGTGTTTACAGGCACTGGTTTCTGGGACATTCAATATAACATTCCTTGAACTAGAACTGGAAAGAATCACCAAATATTATAGAGAGAGCTGGGCCCAGGCATACAATTAGCAAGTATCGCATCAGCTGATTGGGGTTAAAAAGAACTACATGTGATGGGGCTTTGGGAAAGATTCCATACGGAAGGGGTGTCAATGAAGACTGTAACAGCCTGGAAACCCTTTGTCTCCTGCCCTCCCCCCTCCCCCCCATAGTGAAAGGCAAAAAACTTATAAAATGCTTACAATAAGCCAGGCACTCTTCAAAGCATTTGGAAATACAAATCATTTGATTTTCCTAATATTCTCTGACATAGATGTTATTATCCCCATTGTCCAGACGAGGAAATGATGCAGAGAAAAATTAAATAACATCCTCAAAATCACAGAACTAATAAGTAGGGGGAAGTTAACCATGGGGCATGTAAACCCAACGTATCTGTTGTTAAAAGTAGGTAATGCAAAAAACAAACAAACAAACAAAACAACAACCACCACCAACAACAAAAACCCACATTACAGGAATGTATCATGGCAACATTTTCTAAAGTGGATCTCTTAATACATTATGGATATAAAGTGTAACTATTAGCTTATAGTTTTTATATATATGGGATGTCACCTCAAAATGTATATACCCTTTGAATAATTAATACTTCCGATGGGTTAAATCTGAAAAGAAAGAAGCATCAATTGAGCTTTCAGCAGTAAAGTATGTATACCTATATTTCTGAGGACACCATATATATTATATGCATAAATACATATATAACCTGATAATACATATGAACAAATATATAGTGTAGATGTTCAAGAAGTTATTTTTTGTAGTTTTCTTCAAACTTGCCTAACCACAGACCTCTCTTTTTTAGGGTGATCTCATCCACATAACACATTTTGAAAACTTTTATCTCAGGGAATGATTAAAGCAGTCATTTCTTATGAGACCAAGTCCAAATGCATGCATAGTTCCACAAACTAACTTTCTGATTTCAATCAGTAGAATATCTAAACCTTGGATGAAGTCAACCAGGAGGATTCTCGCAATTTTTAAAAGCAGTTAGGTATCTGCACAACCACCGCCTTTCTCATTCATGAAAGGAAAATATGAAACTCAGCACTTTGGATATGAAGAAACACTGTCTTCAGTTTTTAGCATCCTCCTGCACTTGGGATGTGACCGGAATAAGAAAGCTGGATAATAATTGACAGGTTAATAACATTGTTTATATTGTGATTGTCATTATAGATGCAGTGAACTCACTTTGATAGCCACAAGCAATGAAAAATGCTTAAGTCACAGAAGACTTAAGGACAAGTGGATAAGAATATGCATATATCATCTTTTTTTTTTTAAAAAAAGTATATTTTTATTGATTTCCAAGAGGAAGGGAAAGGGAGAGATAGAAACATCAAGGATGACAGAGAATCATGGATCGGCTGCCTCCTGCTTGTCCACTGCTGGGGATTGAGACCACAACCAGGGCACATGCCCCACCGAGGAATTGAACTGTGACGTCCTGGTTCATAGATCAATGCTCAACCACTGAGCCACACCACCGGGGGCGAATGTGCATATACAATCTTAGCTCCATGGTAAGATTAACTCCTTGTTGCTCTCATGTCTGCTGTAACAACAGGTTTTTAACAGCATCTAAACCTCCCCCCTCAGACCTCCTCAAACCAAATACTAGTTCCGCCATCTGCTTTCCCTTTGTAGAATTGAAGAAGACATCATATTATGTATGTGACCATCTGGTATGTACCTGTTACTGCTATTGACCATCACGGGTGATCATGACTGAATCCTCACCATTTTTTTTTTTTTTTTTTATGGATTCAAAGCCTGAAACAGAAGCATCTGATTGGCCAAATCACAGTCACCAACACACACCGAAAGACGCCATGCTTACAACTAACTGTGTGCATCATCTCATTTATTCCTCCAAACTGTCGGATACTATTGCTATACCCACTTTACAGAAGAAGAAACTGAGTCTTAGGTAGCGGAAGTCCCCTTTCCAAATCCAACCCCTCAGCTCCCAATGAATAACCCCCTTCGCTGGACTTCCCTCCCACGCATGGCTCTGTGACCTCCTGTTTCTGGTAAAACCGGAAGAGAAAGAGAGGAGAACAAAGAAAAGACCAGCTGATGAAGCAATGATTATTTCAGGTGGCATCAAGGATGCGATTGTGGGGTGACTCAGGGAGCAGCACCTCCCATTCAGGATTCAAGAAGCACGCAGGGGTGTGTGCACAGGAAAACCTCAGGAATCTAAGATGATCCTTATGGACAATTACCCTCCCGGCTTTTCCTCCCGAGCCAGGCAGCAGGCTCCTGTGAAATGTACCCCTGTGAAAAGCCAAGCAGGGAGACAACCTCATCTCTGAATTCACTGCGTTTCTAGGGTGACGGTCATATCCATAAGCCACGGAGACATGGCAAAAAAATGTGACATGCCTCTCTAGGAATAACCCAATCAGTGCCTGGCTCAGAGCTGTGGTTCTCACCAGGAGGGAAACATACAGGAGTTCTACCATTTACGTGCCGGTGTTGTGTGTTGGGAGAAGGTACCTTCGGGCACACAGACATTACCTCCTTTAGAAAAGGGATTGTGGATTTTATAAGATTTACTGCAATGCGCCTGCCAGTAGCCAGTGTGTCTCCAGGATCCTTGCACGTTGTTTTTAATAACTTACCACTCAGAGGCTCTGAGGTAGCGACACGCGAGATTCCGGCAGGCGCAGCTCCTGCGCTAACATTTTTAGCATTCGTAAAAAAATGCGTTTAAAATTATAGTGTGTGTGTATTTCAGGAAATGGGAGTCGACGAGAAAAGTCAACCTTAAACTGTGCCTCTGACGGCTGGGCCTGCCAAATGAATTGAGACCGAGCTGCATTTCCATACTGTCAAACTGGGATTAATAAGTTCATAGCAGTATTCCTTTATGAACAATTGCATTTTCGCTTTTATTTCCCACAAGGGCCCTTTTGGCTTAGACGAAAAGAATCAAACCCTCGTGTCGGCATCAGGACAGAAGCAGGTGGAACACACCTCGCGTGCCCCGAGGTACCTGCCTGCGTGTAACCGCGCACACATTTGCCATAAACCCATCGGAACCCTTTGCAGCCTGGACTCTGAGGCACCAAAGAAGTTCCCATATGGAAGTAAATGCTTTCAACTACTAATTTGGAGATTCAGACTTTACCATTAGGTACATGAAATAAACTTTTTTATTTTTAATCTTTATTGTTGAAAGTATTACACATGTCCCCTCCCCGCCTCCATTGACCTCCTCTAACCTCCCCCCCCCCCACCACCACCCCTACCCTCGACCCCCTCCAGCCCCACCCCAGGCTTTCCCCACCCTATTGTCTGTGTCCATGGGTCATGCATATATGCGTACACGTTCTTTGATTGGTTTCTTCCCATCCACCCACCCTCCTTTGTTTTAAGAAGATAATAATAGCCAAAACCAGTTTGGCTCAGTGGATAGTGGTCAGCTTGCAGACCGAAAGGTGCCTGGTTCGATTCGGGTCAGGGACATGTATTTTGGTTTCGGGCACATCTCCGGTTGGGGGTGTGCAAGAGGCAGCTGGTTGATGTTTCTCTCTCATTGATGTTTCTAACTCTATCTCTCTCCCTTCCTCTCTGTAAAAATCAATAAAATATATTTAAAAACAAAGATATTAAGAAAAATAAATATCATTTATTGAGCACCTAATGCATGCCCAGCTCTGGATCAGCTCTTGACCACATTCATTTTATCACTGAACACAACCGCTTGTGGGAGAGGCATTAGAATGGCCATTTTATAAATGAAAAGTAGGCGTATTAATGGCTAATTTGCCCCAAAGCACCCACTAATAACCTGGGGAGGACCGGAACCCCGATGTGCTTGAGGGGGCGCCATTCCCAGCGCGTGTGGCCCGGCCTTGGTCTGCCTAACGGAGCTGACTGTGCTGAGAGCCCTTGCCTAGACTAACAGTTTCTAAATCACTCAACGGCGGTGGCATCACTCTAGACCGAGAAAATAGTATTGATTACAAGCACGGGTGAAAATCAGCACAATGAAGGCGAATGAAAAGAGATGTATATAAATGGAGGAAAGCAAATTACACTTGAAAAATTGTTTCAATTTAAAAATGAGGCAGTGGCAGCAAGAGCAGAGGTTTTTTTCTTCTTCTTCCGAGAAGGGAATGGGCAGAGGGCACATTTCCTCGAGGGCGAGATTCTGACTTTTCTCCTGAAGCTGGAGGTGCCCCTGTGCCAGGACAAGGACAGACCCGCACGGATGCAAACTGGGTGTTGCTTTAAGCTCAGTTTGCCCACGAGCACACCCTGGTTTTGCTCACAGCTCTGGAGGCGTAAGATGGAGGTGCCACCATCACAATTCATCGACCCCTGCATTTCCGGCCATCCGTTCGGATTAGGCTGATGGTGCAGGAAATGTTCACCTCTGAGAACGAACTACCCAGCTCACTTCCTCCCCCGCCAAGCCACCCCCCCTGCCCCCGGCGCCCCGTGGAGGTGGGGTGAGCCCTCTGGGCCCCTTTGGACAGGTCTGAGGAGGGCTGTTAGCTCACACACCCAGCCCCCAATAACCCTCCTGTCTAACACTCCCGGCCCGGCAGTGTCTGCAGGAGGAAGATGCAATCTCATCAGCCAAGGGCTCCGACACCAGACAGGTTTCCCTCGTAGCACAGGGCTTGGGCTGTGGAGGTGCATGCTGGGTACAGCGGATCCTAAGGGATGGGAGGTGCAGCCTGGCAGGGGCCATACCAGGACCCAGGCTCTGCTGCCTGCTCACTCCCTTCACCTGGGGCAGGGAGTGAGACACACACACTCACACACACACAGAGAGAGACACACAAACACATAGAGACAGAGAGAGAGAGTCAGAGAGACACAGAGACAAAGAGAGAGAGAGACAGAGAGATATATAGAGAGACAGAGAGATAGCGAGGAGAAAGAGAGAGAGACAGAGAAAGAGAGACAGAGAGATAGAGACAAAGCAAGAGAGAGAATCAGAGAGAAGGAGTAAAAGAAGAGAGAGAAAAGAGAAAGAGAGGGAGAGAAAGACAGAGAGAGCAAGCAAGCAGGAGGTGGAAGAAGAGAAGAAAGGGAGGGAGGGGAAGAGAGAGGTCCAGGAGGAACTCAAAGCGATAACAATACACACAATTACTGAAATAATGGGGCATTTATCCCATCAGAGGAGCTGAAAACAGAAGCCCCGAGTGGAAACACTGAAAGCTCTAACGCGAGCTCAGATAATGGCAGTGTCCACGCTGGAGAATAAAAGGGGCCCATTATTTCCAATACGGGCCTGGTTGAGACGGAGCAGGTGTGAGGACACAATGCAGGACACCCCACGTGGCACCCACTGCAGGACAAGTTACAATGCGGGGGGCGTGGCGAGGAAACCAAACAGTCAACACTTTAAGTTTTCCAGCGTGTGCGTTTCAAAAGCTACAGGCGACAGAAAGGGAAAAAGAAATACTTCGAAATTCTAAAGTTTGATTTATGTCATTCGAACTTTTCTCTCCATAGGATGACTCCTTGCAGATAACAGAACACTCTCATTGATAGACTTACTAGAGGCCTGGTGCATCAATTTGTGCACAGGTGGGGTCCCTAGGCCTGGCTAGTGATCAGGGCCAATCAGGGCCGGGCTGATTGGGGCCTGCTGGCCCGGGGGAGGGACAGGGTGCAGGAGGTTGGCTGCCAGCCCCAAGGAGGGAGCCAGCCCTCAGCTCCTCTGGGAAAGGGGCTGCATCTGCCACCACCCACCCCTGGTTCCCTTTCACAGCCCAGAGCCTGAAGGCCCTGGTGGGGTCAGGAGAGGAGGCAACAATTGCCAGGCTGGGCTGGGCATGGAAGGAACAGATGCCAGATGCCAACACCACAGCCGCCAGCCAGCCGGCAGCAGGAGGTTGGCTGTGGGTGTGCACTGACCACCAGGGGCCTGCCCTGTGGTGGTCATTGCGCGTCATAGCGACTGGTCAACCAGTCGTTCCGGTCCTTTGGTTGTAACAATTGCTTAGGCTTTTTAATATATAGATAGCTACCTAGAGCAGGTAATCTCATGTAGAAAGTTATTAGGATTGTACATTCGCTGTAATCAGAGGTGCATATTCAAGTGTATGTGTTTTATCTCTGGAAGTCATTGTCACGGGTTGAAACAATGCTTCATCGCTGCATGGTGAATTTATCGCTAACATATTTCCAAAGAGGAAGTTGGTAATTTTTGTTTTTCATTTTGCAATAAAACAGAACCTTCGTAAAGTGTTACCTGGATACATCCCCCACTTCACCAGACAAAATGAGGAGTTTTGATGAACTCTAGACTCTCAGTAATTCATGGAAAGAGTGGGGATGTAAGGAACCTTCTCTCACTCTTCCTGTCTCTCCATCTTCACAGTAAAGTGATTCAAGTGCAAAGGTCCACAGGGTGAGAAGTAAATGTCCCCAAACCCTTGACCCTGGCACGTGTGCCTCGCTCAAAAGCAATATTACTAATTTAAAGGCAAGTCTTCCTCGTTGGTTCTATGCACACGCACAGGGACATGCTGAGTGGGAAACACCAAGGTACACTTTGCTTGTTTTCCTTCAATGTGTCTTAGAGACGGTTGGTTCCTTTTTAGACTGGTAAATAAAATTCTTTTTTTTTTATCAATGCACCATCCATAAAACATATAAAATCCCAATTTATGTTCATGTTGGTTGTTTCGGCCTTTTTATGAGCTTAAACTTTTTAAGAGCCAACTTAGAGGGGTCACTTTTCCATTTCCAACATTTCCTCTTTTTTCCTAGAAATGCTCAAATTCGATTCTGATGTTATGACAAGCCAAAATTCGTGCAAGGCCCGGACAAGGTGCCTCAGTGGTTGAGAGTTGACCTATGAACTAGAAGGTCAGGGTTCGATTGGGTTGGGGCACATGTCCTGTTTTCGGGCTCCATCCTCAGTAGGGGGCATGCAGGAGGCAGCCAATCAATGATTCTTTCTCATCATTGATGTTTGCCTTTCTTTCTCCCTTTCCCTTCCTCTCTCTGAAATAAATAACAATATATTTCCCTAAGAACAAAAAACCTGAGCAAGAATTGCTGCAGAGCTCCAAGGAGAAACACGCCCAGTGGAACATACATGTGAGCAAAAAAGACTTTGTATAATTTTTCAAAGGAGTCAAAGTCACGTTCACCAGGTATGAAGGTTTTCAACGAGCCCCTGGCTGCTCTGATCCCGCCTCAGAACTTTTAATCAGAGAGCCGCTGGCAACCTTCCCTCCGAGTAATCAGACGCTCGCTCTCCTGTATCTGACACATGCTCACCTCTTACTGCAAAGCGTGATTCCTTCTCAAATATGACTTTTCATTATGTTGCTCCCTGTTGGCACTTAATCCTTCAGCATAAAGAAAAAAAAATGTCCCCTTTAAAATTTAAAAATTCAACCTTGGCTGATGTTGCTCAGTGGTTAGAATGTTGTCCCATGGACAAGAGGGTCATGGTTTTGAGTCCCAGGCAACCAACTGAGGTGTCTCTTTTACATTGATGTTTTGCTCTCTCTTTCTCTAACCCTCCATCCCTCCCTTCCACTCGCTCTAAAAATAAATGGAAAGGAAGTTAAGAATGTGAACATTCAACAAAACAAAGGTTATTTTCGTAGCCCAAAGGTTCTAGGCAGCTAAGTGCGACCCAGCACCCATGACATGAAAGAGCTGAGATGGCTATGTGACTGGAGGGAAAAGGATTTTTGATTGCTGGGACAACCGAGTCCTACTTCTATTTCTTTTTGATACAGAAATGACAGCGACAACCTTATACCACAGAGCAAGGTTAGGGTCAGAGGGAGCACAAAGCTTACTCTCTGCTCATTCTGGAGATCACAACCACAGGCAACACGAACCCATTTGCTGGGCTTTGTTTGTTTTTTCTTTAATTATGCTTTTATTGACTTCACAGAGGAAGGGAGAGGGAGAGGGAGACAGAAACATCAACGATGAGAGAGAATCATTGATTGGCTGCCTCTTAATGGGGATCAAGCCCGCAACATGGGCACGTGCCCTTGACTGGAACCCAACCTGGGCTCCTTCCCACTTTTTATGCCCTAAAATATGTCCACAGCATCCAACAATCTCCCAAATCAACTCAAGCAATTGGTCCGGTTATGAAGACATGGTATAACCGTGATGCCCTTGAGCCAATGACTGCGCTGTCTTGGGCCACGCCCTGGGTCCTCCAGGCAGGACTGGGTACCACTCTGGACTCTGTGCTGCTTCGGTGGCTGCCATGCTCTGCCCATTGGAGCTGCTGTTCTTACACAGTGTAGGGTTTTTAGGGTGTGTGTGGGGTCTCCCCACAGCTGTTAGCAGGGCTCAGCAGCGGTGGCTGATGGTTTGCCTCTTCTTGCCTCTTTCCTGACATCCTCCATGTCTCATGGTCAATGAAGGCCGCTGTCTCCTGGACAACAAACATTGCTGCTCCTATTTACCCCCAGCCTCGCTGTTCCGGGCGGCCTCCTGTCCAAGAACCCATTAGTGATTTATCAGAAGAGCAAAGGTCAGGGTGCAGGCGGCCCCGGAACTATTTTGCATTTGATTTCTGGTTCTAATAACATCGCTATCGATTCAGGGTGCTCTGGCCTGGCCTGAGCCAGACACAACAGATCAGTGTGTTTCTGAGCTGTCAGTCACAGAGGATGCAAGGCTTTCCGAAGTATGGAGCGTCTGGAGCAGAATGCCCCTCCCACAGCCCGGGATCCCTTAACCTTGACCTGAACCCCAGCCTCCAAAGGGGTCGTAAGGAGTTGCCTTCTACACTGTTAACAGAGGAAGACAATTCTTGTAAATGAAGAAGTCTCGATAGCTATTTCCAAAGATCGTTGACTTCAACGAAGAGCAAAAGATGGTAAAGGTGCTGAATAATTAGCTATTAAAAAAATAAAATAAAACCCACCTTAAAACCCACAGTAACTTTAAGAGATACTAACATTGAGACTATAGTCTTTCCAAAGAAGAAACGAAAAACACAGAGGGCTGGTGAGATGAAGGCATGCCACCTCATTTCAAAATGACGGAGAGATGGAGGGACTTTTTTCTGGCAGAGAACACCAGATTTACCTTTGTTCACCCTTTACCTGGTCAAGGATACACTCATTCCAGTTCCTCTGGAAAAGGGTATTCACATTGCACGTAAAAAGTTCTCTCGTGTTTTGTCACAAACTCCACAGGGAAAAGCAAATTGGACTCATAAACCAGAGGGTGAGCTGGGTGGTAATGAGGAGCATTAGATGCATGGAACTTGTTACGAAGACCAAGGTGCACATGACTGTACATATTTTGGGGTGTGGGGGGAGTGCAGCAAAAGCGACCTTACAAAATATCTAAAACCTGGCATGGACAGCCAGAGGTGCCCACGGAGACCCCACAATCCTGGGACACTGTCAAGTGCAAAGGCCATGAGAACAGGATTGGGCTAAACAGTCCAACGTCACTCCTGGCTCATTTACTAGTTAGTGAAGGCACCTGACCTCACTTAAGTCTCCTGATTCGGAAAAATGAGGTTTCATTCCACCTGAAAGGGAAAAATAGTCCCCCCCAACCATTCGTGTTGGTAAAGTTGGAGAATTAGGCTGCAAGAGCCCTACTATCTTCACTTCCAAAATTAAACGTTTCAATAGCTGCTCTGCAATTGTTTCTGGAAGGCACGAGTTGCATGTCCCTCCCGTGTCACTGGATCCCTCCCACGTCAGAGCATGGCTATCTGTCTGGAAAGACAGGGGTGTGACTCCCAAACTCCTTTTGTTTTTCCTAAATATATTTTTATTGATTTCAGAGAGGAAGGGAGAAGGAGTGAGAGAAACAGCAATGATAAGAGTCACTGATCGGCTGCCTCCTGCAGGCCCCCCACTGGGGATTGAGCCTGACACCTGGGCATGAGCCCTGACTGGGAATCAAATCGTGACCTCTTGGTTCATAGGTCAACATTCAACCACTGAGCCACACCACCTGGGCGACTCCCAAACTCTTGACGTTTCAGAGCTAAACCAGAGTCTCACGCCCGCCTCCTGAACTCAGACCCATGGAGTCTCAGTCCTACCATTGTCTTCAGCAGCAGGGAACCCTGGGAAAACTGCCAAGCCTTTAAAACCCCAGTTGCTGCATCGCTAGAACCGGAATAATTAGAAGGAGCTGAAGTTTCATAAGGCGTGGCGTTGCCGGGGCCTGCATACGGACAGAGCTTCATCAAGTTAGCGGCTATTATTTCTCAGGACGGCTCTCACCGTGCTGGTCTGGGGACCTCTTGCTCCGCCTCCTGCATACCCCACACCGGGGACCAAGCCTGCACCCTGGACATGTGTCCTGACCGGGAATCAAACCCTGACCTCATGGTTCATGTGTTGACCCTCCACCACTGAGCCACGCCAGCCGGGTTCACCCGGCATTTAGAACAGCATGGCGTAGGCAGTTAAATATTAAATATGATTTTCATTGACCACATATGTCTGGGGGAAATGTGGAGGAAAAAACTGTCTGGAGCATCTCCCTATCCCTAGACCATTATTTCGTTATCGTTTTAAATATATGTTATTCCTGCTCTATTACATTTTTTTTTTTTAATCCCATGACCAAAGGCCTCTCTGAGCCCAGAGGGATGGCCACGGCAGGGCTGCTGAGCGCAAACACAACTCTGGCTCCAAGCGAAAATCCTGAGCTGCTTCTGGATAGATGCCAGTGAAGACAGCACCACACAGGGTGGTTCTTACTACATGGCCTCCAGGGAGGAGAACTTTGTATAAAAAGGGGGCAAAAGACAGGGTGGGGCCTGGCCGGTGTGGCTCAGTGGTTGAGTGTTGACCTATAAACCAGGAGATCACGGGTTCAACTCCCAGTCTGGCCGCATGCCAGCACTGCAGCTTCATCCCCAATAGGGGGCGTGCAGGAGGCAGCTGATCAATGGTTCCTTTTCAAAAAAAGTACTTTTTAGTGATTTTTTACAGAGAGGAAGGGAGAGGGATAGAGAGTTAGAAACATCGATGAGAGAGAAGCATCGATCAACTGCCTCCTGCACACTCCCTACTGGATATATGCCTGCAACCCAGGTATATGCCCTTGACCGAACCTGGGACCCTTCAGTCCGAAGGCTGACTCTCTATCCACTGAGCCAAACCGGTCAGGGCAGATCAATGATTTTTTTTATCATTGATATTTCTATCCCTCTCGACCTTCCTTTCTCTGAAATCAATAAAAAAAATATTAAAATAAATAAAAACATATAAAAAACAAAACAAAACAGACGTGGGGGTGAGTGGAGGGGGGAGTTGTCCAAATACAGATCCTTATACCCACCAGCCATCCTGAATGCGCATCAGACAATGAAGTAATTAATTCATAATCAAAACCCACAGGTGAGGTCCATATCCCAGGACACTCCCTTGCTTCTAGGGAGCAGGGAATAGTCAAGACCGTGATTGCCAGGAAACTCACTAAAAGGTCTCGACTCCCGGGCCGAACGTATTCCAAGACGCCACGACACATTTCTTCCCCAATAGAGGATGCAATTTATCACCTGTTAGGGCTGATTTCCTCAGAGGAGCTCCTTTCTGGAGAGGGCCCGGGACTGTGCACACCGTGTTTCTTTTTTAAAAAACAGCCTCATCAGAGATGCTTGCTTAAGGACCTCAGAGTTTGCATAACAAGGCATGATCCAAAGGCCACTCACTCCCAGTGGGATGCCGGCATTTAAGGGACTTCATAGGAAACAACAGTCATTTTACAAAGAGTCCAGCTCGATGGGATGATTTTCCGAGACCCGTAAAGCACGGCAGAGAAGTGGCCTAAGTCTCCCCGTGCCTGGGAATACTTCCTAGCTCTCATCCTCAGGGTGCTGCTCATTTACAGCAACCTCTCATGGTCCGAGCACAAGTTTATACGCTTTCCTGTCTCCGTGACGTCAGGTTGATGGATTCTAGGCAAATGCATCCCTCACATCTGAGACAGTCTTGAAACAAAGGCACAACAGAGCTAGGTATCATGGGAAGAAAATGCAATTAAAACGATAAAAAGTTGCCAAAAGCGGTTTGGCTCAGTGGATACAGTGTCGGCCTATGGACTGAAGGGTCCCAGGTTCGATTCTGGTCAAGGGCATGTGCCTTGGTTACGGGCACATCCCCAGTTGGGGTGTGTGTGTGTGTGTGTGTGTGTGTGTGCATGAGACAACTGATTGATGATTCTCTCTCATCGATGTTTCTAACTCTCTATTCCTCTCTCTTCCTCTCTGTAAAAAAAAAATCAATAAAATATATATTTTTAAAAAAGATAAAAAGTTAATACACATTATATTGTCCATAAACCAGCAAAAACACACATTCTGATAGAATCTGTGCGAAAGCCTCATCCCACATGAAGCAAAGTTCGATATTCCAGCTTCCAACTTTAATTTGCTCCTCTGCAGTCTGAGCTATAGGCACCGTCATTGCCAGCTAATGTCGACGCCGCTGAGTGCTATTAGGACCCTCTGTTTTGACTAGACTATTATATTATCAAACATGAGATTGGGCAATTTTACACCCACTCCTTTTATTGATTCTGACTAGTAAGTAGGCAATCAATGGTGATTACAAGATGCAAAGCATTCCAGAATGGAGAGAAAATTAAATTTGGCTCATCGCTTCTGTTAACTGTACAAATATAATACCTTTAAGATGAACAGCAGGCCGACTTTAATATAAATAAATACACTGCTTAAGATCCCAAATCAGCAACAGAATTTATGAGAACGCTTCAAAAGGATGATGCATTTAAAAGAAAATTATATTTTCGGAGGAATTGCTCTCTTTAAACTGTTAGCAATATAGGCAGGCACATGGTGACACAGTTATTGGGGGAGAGAACACAAGGAAGATTTATGAAGAGTAAAGAGGGAGGCCAGCTGGTGTGGCTCACGGATTGAGTACTGACCCAGGAACCAAGAGGTCACCAGTTCGAAGCCAGTCAGGGCCCACGCCGGGTTGCAGGTTGGAGCCCCAGTAGGGGGTGTGCAGGAGGCAGCTGATGGATGATGTTTCTCTCTTATCGATGTTTCTAACCCTCTCCCTTCCTCTCTCAATTAAAAAGTGGGAGGGAGGGAGGGAGGAAGGGAGGAAGAGAGAGAGATGATGATGAGATTCCTGCTGGGGATCAAGCCCACAACCTGGACTTGTGCCCTGACTGAAAACTTGTGCTCTGACCTCCTGGTTCATAGGTAGAAACTCAACCTCTGAGCCACACCGGCCAGGCCCATCTTTACAAATAAACCAGATTTCCTGAAGACAAGGTAGCCGCAGTGCCCTTCCCTGTGGGTCCCAGTCCGTCCGCTGACAGACTGCCTGCACCAGGCACAGCCCTGGGATGCCTGCAGTTCTTGTAAGAACCGTTCCACGGGAAGGCCAGAGGCTCTGGGAAAGCCTGTAGCTGTGGTGGGGGGTGGGGGGAGGTAGAGGGCAGCTGGGCCTGCGCGTTGTCAGGGTTCTGGAGAGACGGCCCAGAGAGGAGGTTTGAATTCTGACTCGGTATGTATTTGTTCTTTAGACACAAATTCACTTTCGGGGCCATTAACATATCCCAGTGGGTCTGAGAGCCGAGCAACTCTGAGGGAAAACGCATTTCCTTCCCCGGGAAGAGAGATCACCAGCTTCTCGCCTCCTTCTCACACGACCATTCGCAACAGAATTCACAGTAAATGCAGAAATATGCCTCCACGTGACTTAAGTGAAGGAATCACTTGGGACTAAACAGAATATTTTTAAGCCCCCCAAAATACATTGATATGTTTCTGAAACAGTCATGGCATCGCACACGTTCTAGGGATGGAACATATAAGGTGTTGTGGGATCAACTCCCTCTCCCGCCCGCCACCCCTACCCCGCAGGCAGGTGGACACACCAGCAGCTCAACCTCCAAGCCTCTTCCTCTTTCAGAGCAGAATCCTTCTAGAAGTTCCCATTGAAAAGTAAATGAACACAGCCTTGGAGTGGAGCAGAGGTGCCGTCAGTCCTCACAGCCTAAGAAGAAGGCGTTGGACAGACAGGAGGACAAGCCCAAGAGGGCAGTGAGGGACCCCCCTCTGCCCTCCACCCCCTCCGGCTTCACATTCTCCCTGTCTTTAGTTTGCAGAGAAGAGTGCAGTTAGTGGACAAGCAAATGACTCTCGTGTGTACAGATGAGGCTGAAAGGCCAAAGCTGCCCCCCTCCCCCCAGCCCACGCCTGTCGGACGCACAGAACTGATGTCCTTCAACCAGTTAGTAAGTGGGGCCACCGTCCTGAGAGCCCTTCTCCATTTGGGACATTTCTACTGTTTTATTTTTTAAAATATATTTTATTG
Source organism: Pipistrellus kuhlii (assembly GCF_014108245.1). Taxonomy (NCBI): domain Eukaryota; kingdom Metazoa; phylum Chordata; class Mammalia; order Chiroptera; family Vespertilionidae; genus Pipistrellus; species Pipistrellus kuhlii. The sequence goes on from NW_023425523.1 coordinate 5,856,556, forward strand.
ATTTTTTTTTTAATAGAGAGGGAGAGGGTGAGGGAGAGAGAGTTAGAAACATTGATGATGAGGACTCATTGATCAGCTGCCTCCTGCACACCCCACACTGGGAATTGAGCCCAAAACCCAGGCCTGTGCCCTGACTGGGAATCAAACTGTGACCCCTCAGGTTCCTAGGTCGATGTTCCACCACTGAACCACACTGGCCAGGCTAGCCGAGTCTCCATACTAGGCCCCCCAAATGTGATTTCCGGTGGCAGGCAGTCTCCTCAGACAGGCTCCTACGCTTCCAGATGTTGGAGCCATGATGCAAAAAATTGGAACAAGTATAATGGGCTTGATGGTGCACAATCAGATCGATTCGAATTAGTGCTTGGGCCCACTAAACATGAACGGCCGATGGGTTTACACGAGATTAAGATGGAAAATGGCACTAAGTACAGTCTTTCCTGACAGTGTGAGGGGTTTCGAAGCTCAGATGAAAGTTTTTCATTTTGTTTTTATGTAAGTGATTTCCTAGTCGCCCCAGCTCATGGTGGGCTCCGGAGCCTAGCGCTGTGTCTTTTAAAGGCAGAGCGATTCCAAAGGGAGGGGGGTCATTGCCTTGGGGTGCTCCCAATGGTCCCCGACTCTGCTCACCCCCATCACCCACAGGGCACACGGAATGCTTAGCACACAGTAGGTGCCTCATAAGCCACGTTTTCTTTCCCCTTCCCCTCCGGCACAGAAGCGAGGGAGTCCTGTCTGGCTGTTTAAGGAACAACTGGACACAGGCAATTAAACTGGGTGGGGCAAAAGTAGGTTGACAGCTGTCTGTATGGAAAACACAATAATTATACATAATAAAAAATAAATAAATAAACTGTGCTTAGAGCCCTCACAAAGGTAAACCTACTTTTGCCCCAGCCTGTAGTTCAGGTTAAATGGACTCAGAAACCGCTGGACTTTCCTTGTGTAAATTCTTGGGGAGGCAGATTTTTGATCGGGGGCCCAGGCCTGGAAGCTCCAATGAATAATTCACTACCCAACGCTCAATAATGTCAAGATTCTTTTAAGGAAACAACTGTGCCGGTGGACTTTTCATATGTTCGGTGACACCGAGTTAACAAGGTGGAAAATGGCTGGGCACTGCTGTTCCCGTAACCACATGTAATGAGCAGGGAGTTTGGACCCCAAGGAACTGGGGCTTGGAGATAAGTTCCAGCGTTTACTGGCTGTGACCTTGACGAGGCCCCTGGCTCTGGGAGTCGTTTTTGAAAGGGGTTGTCTTTTCCTGGCGGTGTTGTCCTGAGGATTCAAAATAAAATTTGTCAAGTTCTTGTACAGTCTCTGACAAAGAGCCCTTCTCCGGTGATAGACTAGCATTCTAATAGGCATGCCAGCAAACTTGGTATTATTACATTTGCAATTGATAGAACAGTAATAGCACAGGTTTAAAGATTCAACAAACATGCGAGGTGATGTGCCTGTAACGGAGGGCAATTAGATGGCTTGCTCTAAGGTAGGGGTGTCGAACTCAATCAGAGAAGGGGCCAAAATCCAAAATCCAGCCTAAATCGCGGGCCGAATGGTTTACTGAACAGTCATAAACTGTCATTGTGATGGAAACGCAGCGGAGTGCAGTGATGACAGCGCGGTGAGGGCCACATTGCAAGGCCTGGCGGGACGGATTTGGCCCGCGGGCCTTGTGTTTGACACATGTGCTCTAAGGGGTCTGGCCATCCCCTGAGTCTTTGGATTCTATAGAACGCTCTCCTCCAGGAAAACAATGACATCGTGGAGATTTATGAGTCTTAAATATATTTTAATATATCCATAAAGAGATGGGAGCTCTTTTTGGAAATAAGACCGAAGGAGCCATTGATCAGGCTCTGACGGGGGAACTAATTTCACTGCGCGGCTGCATTTTTGCCAAACACATTTCTCCCCCATCACCCGGTGGAAGGTTCGGTATTTCATTTCCCGAATGTTGCCCAAATGAATTGTGGGAGTCCAGCAGAAGTGCCTGATTGTACTTTCATTAGACTTCTTTGCCTCCAGGCCATACAGGTGCAATGAAAGAAGAAAGAAAATTAATTAAATTTATGGGCATGTTTATACCCTCCAGGTGTCATAAAATGCACTGGCGCAGACATTTTTCAAGTAATTAAGCAGACATCTCTGTCTTTCCTAATGAGTTGCTGCCCTTCCCTTTTCAATCTGGAGAGAGATCTCATCAGCTGCCTTCTGTCCGCTGATGGGCTTATTCCCCCGACAAGTCTACCCTCCCCTCGCTCTGCCCTGTGCTGAAGGGACTCCACACACGCAACATGAGGCCCTCCTGTCCGCAAAAATATTTCCAAGGGTCAAGTGGTAATGGCGCTGGGAGTGGGGGCCGGAGGACGTTAAAATGGACCTGTTTGCCTAGTATATGTGTTACTGAAGATGCTGGTTTATATTAAGAAATATTGTAAGTGAGGTGTCTTAGGAACAAATTACTTTATAGAAAAATGATGTTCTGTGAAATACTTGTGTGGAATATTAAAGAGTAATATTAAAGAGCACAGGGAATGACCACTCTGGCCAACCCCTAGGTGGTAAGAATGTCATCCTGTACGCCAAACGATGTGGGTTCAATTGCTGGGCAGATCACATACCTAAGTTGTGGGTTCCATCCCCAGTCAGGGCAACGGATCCACGTTTCTCTCTCATATTGATATTCATGTATATACTAGTATATTTGACAGTATCTCAATTACAATATTTTTTATATTCACCTGAGGATATGTTTATTGAATTTTAGAGAGCAAGAAAGAGAGAGAGAGAGAGGGAGAGAGAGAAAGCAAGAGAATTACAGGCATTAATTTAGCCTGGGACTTACATGAGATAAAGTAAATGTAATTTTTTTAAAATATTTTTTTTAATTGATTTCAGAGAGGGAGGCAAGGGAGAGAGAGATAGAAACATCAATGATAAGAGAGAATCATTTGTTAGTTGTCTCCTGCATGCCCTCTACTGGGGATTGAGCCCACCACCTGGGCATGTGCCCTGACCAGGAATAGAACCATGATCTCCTGGTTCATAGGTTGATGCTCAACCACTGAGCCACACCACCTGGAATTTTGACAGGGTGGGTGTGGGCAGGCTTCTAGCAGACCAGTAGAGGTGAGGCCACGTGTAACTAGTTGACAGGATGCTTCCCCAATGCACCCAGCACTGCTCAGGACTCCAAAAGTCTTGGAGAGTACTAGCTTAGTTAACCAAGTGAACTAACTACCATAACATCATCAGGGTTATACACAATAGAGCACACATGTCATTGACTGCATTTGGGAGCATGAGGTGAGCACGGTGGGTGGTGATCAGAGAAGATACACAAGGCTGTGGTCCAGGGGACCGTGTGTGGGGAGGGAGGCCCCCAGAGGAGGGCTGGGCCAGCCAAGCTGAGCCCATGGTCGATGGTTGGATAAAGGAGTGGGAGGGAGAGCTCCCGATTGGGGGCGCCGGGGAGGAGGGCACTGGTCTCCCCAGAGTGCAATGGGGCTGGAAAGCAGCATAAACAAGATTAGAGAGGCGCAGGGGGCCCGGATTAAAACGGAAGGCTTAAAGCCAGGGAGAGAGATTAGAATGTGAACCTTTTGTGTAGATTCCTCGGCAGTGACAGGTAATCAATGCTTTGCTTAAAAAAACCACTTGAAGAAATCTTCAAGATCAACCCATCTAAACCTATCCTCCCCGCACACCCTCTTCACAAAGGAAGAAATGTCTGGAAAGAGTGTTTTACTACGATGCACCCAGCAGCGGTGCAGGACAGCCTGAGGCCCTGGGACCCAGCTGAGCCTTGGTCTCCGCCTCCAGCATCCCCATCTCAACTGCAGGCCACCTCCCTGCAGGGCGAGCCCCGGGCCGCCTTCTCCATCTGCCTGGTGACCTCCTTATTCTCTCCGTGTCCCTTTTGTCCATCCCCAGAGCCACTGCCTTTATTCACGTCTTCATCATTTCCGATGGGAGCCCCGCGGGAGCTGTTCTTCCTTTTCTCCTCGCTTTCAACTGTGTCCCATTCCAGATCATTCTCCAAATGACGCAAGTGGAACAAGATCAGGGTGTCTAAGCCATGCTTCACTCACACACTCAGAGCGTATAACTAAGGTGTACAAAGTGCTGATGCGATATATGTATACATAATAAAAAGATGACTGCAGTCAAGCTAATTAACATATTTCACATAATTACCATTTTGGGTGTGATGAGTGCACCTGAAATCCACCCTCTTCGTGTACTGCTAGCGTTCGAGGCGGTGTCATTAAGTCTAGTCATCAAATATCTTTCTAAAGTGCATTATTGTGTTACTGTCCTCGAAGCAGAGCCCAAATTCTTCTGCTGCATCTAACTCTGAGTGCTCCTCGGACATCCTCCCAGCAGCCCTCTGACCCCACCCCACCCCACCCCACCATGCATGTCCTCTCTGGGCATACTCACAGACCATTGAAGCTTGGCAGCCTTGGCCCAGGGCATTCCCCCTTTCTGGAATGTTCCTCTCCTCCTCCCTCAGCACTCAGCTCTAGCATCATCTCCTCAGGAGGTATTTATTCATACCAATTGCCAAGGACTAGGATCCTGACCTAGCCAACTTAAACCAAACCTGGACCAACTTAAACAAAAATGAGGGGCATACTGGAAGACAGGACCACTGTGGAGCTGGGCACAGATACTGCCTGATCTAAGGACACGTCTATTATCCAATCTATCTCTGGACCCTGTTACTCTCCACCACCCCCTAATATAATAGCGTCATTTCTTCTTCCTCTGGCCACCACACACTGAGGCTGAGTCCAGGAATTATAGTTTAACTCCCTACTTCCGCATGAGTCACAATATGACCTTAACGCTTTGGGTCTCTGAAGAGCTCAGGGCACGTGGCTCCTGGAGACCAGAACCATTCTATCCCCGCAGCGGTGGTGAGGAGGTGGGCGTGGGGCACCCTGCAGATCCATTCTCCTGTCAATACCAGAGGCAATGGCAATGCAGCCCCTGGAACCTGAATAAATGACCAGAACTGTTGATGCACCTGTCTCCACATCTTCAATAGGCAAAATGTGTTGAACCATCTCCACTGCCACAAATATAAAAGCAGGCCCGGCCGGTGTGGCTCAGTGGTTGAGCATTGACTCATGAACGAGGAGCTCACGCACTGTTCGACTCCCAGTCGGGGCACGTGCCCTGCTTGTGAGGTTAATCTCCAGTGTGGGGCATGCAGGAGGCAGCCGATCAATGATTCTCTCTCATCATTGATGTTTCTATCTCTCTCTCCTTCTCCCTTCCCCTCTCTGAAATCAGTAAGAAGATACAAGAGAATGTTGTTCTCACAAAAGAAAGAGAGGAGGTAATGGATTTCATAAGGACATTCCATTATGGCGGCCACCAAAATAGTCACTTCACTTTACGAGGGCCAGAGCTGGGACTCTGAATTAATTATGGTAATTCTGAAGTATCTGTGCAGGAGGAGGACTGTGTGTATGAATAAGTAAGTGTCTCTTGGTAACATTTTTCTGATGAATAAATCAGTTTAAAATTGGAAATCTGTGTCCTCTGGTAATTTGTGCTGAGCCTCCTTTCCTGCGTGATCCCTTTTCAAAATTCACACACCTAGGAGACACTCCTTAAACACTGGTTGAACGGCTGAATGCTGATGTGACACTGAGATAATACTTTTAGCAGCTCTCTAAAGTAGTACCCGTGGCATATTTTTCATAAGCAGAGGATTGCAGTGATTACAGGCCTGCAATGAAATTGAATCCTTGGGTAGAAATTACAAACACTTACACCTGCAGTGAGTTAGGGTTGTACTTCACATATTCAAGTCTCACTTTTGTTTTTAAAAATGGAGCTCTAGCTGGTGTGGCTCATTTGGTTCCAACTATCGTCCCATGTACCAAAAGGTCACCGGTTCTATTCCCGGTCAGGGCACATGCCCGAGTTGCGGGCTCAATCCCCAGTAGGGGGCATGCAGGAGGCAACTGATGGATGTTTCTCTCTCACATTAATGTTTGTCCTTCTCTCCTTCCCTCTCCTCTCCTTCTAAAATAAATACATTGACATATTGTTTTTTTTTCAATGTTTTAAAAAATAGCATAAAGACAACATGCACAATATATGTTAAACTATAGAACCAGAGAGAGTTACAAAAGAGACTAAAATTGGTGAAGAGGACAATGTCTTGCTACCTGAGAATATAATAATAATTTCATTAAGAAAGCCAGGCAGGGGGGCATGGATGGAATGGAATAAAATCATACAAGAATATATGGAGAGTAAATACGGTTTTATTAAGAAAATCCTGGCATCCTAAAATGAGGGTGTGTCCTTTTGAGTCTTGAACGTTTATCTTAGCACCACACCGAAACACTGTTCAACTTTTCAAAGTGGGACATCGTTTCTGTAATTCATTGATTAGGTAATAATGATTTTAAAAAATCAACTAATTCCAGGAGGGCTTCAATAACAAATTCATGTACAGGAGACGCACGGGAAGCATATGATATTTTGGTGTCATATTCCTAATATCCTGAAGTTAAAACCAGCTGTTCCCAGAACATCGCCCACTGCACTATTAATAAGGACGGAATAAAAACTAAACACACCTGAATGGTGGACCTGGAAATTGTCAAGTGAGACAATTTTAGAGCTGAACACCTTCGGAGACTACAGTACGAGTTCTCGTTTTCCATAATGAGAAAAAGGAGGCCTGAAGGGCTTTCGTAGCTTGCCTGAGGTCTAACAACCGACAAAAGGCAGAGACTTGCTGGAAGTAGAGTCTGCGTCTCCAGCTGTACATGTCTGCTATTATATGTGACTCTCCCAGTGACTGCAAAGGGTGGGGAGAAAAGAGAAGCAAGTAAGTGTCAGATTTTAAGGCAACTATTATTCCTGTCCCCTAAATGTGAGCATTGGAATCTTAGATTTTTGTGTATTTAAGCTCAGTATATGTAGACTAGAGTTTGGGAATCAGGAATATACTTTCCATTTTGCATTATTGAAAAATTCCAAGCATATGTAAAAGCAGACAGAAGAGTATAAGGAAACCTTCTTCCTTCAACCATGACCTCACAGCCAATCTGGCTTGATCTATCCCCTCCCTCATCCCGCCTCCTCTCACAGTACAATCTTGAAGCAAATCAAATAACACACCCCTGAGTGCATCAGCGTGTGTCTCCAAAGATAACTAAATACCATCCTTACGGGTAAAGAATCACTAATAACTCCTTAACGTCACTTTAAAGCCAATGTTCAAATGTTCCGTTGTCCCTAGATGTCAGTTTTAGAATTCTTTTTTAGCCAAGAATAATTTAAATTCTACTAAGTTATTAAAAAAAAACAAAACAAATAAACTCTAGGCATGAAAGTCACACTCGAGTCTACCTTTAATAACAACAGTATATCACTGCACATTGAAGAATGGGAAAGACTGTGTGTTATTACAAGGGTCTGGAAATAAGGTCATTATATTTGTATAATCACAAAATAAGTGACTCAATGTAATGCACGGAAGAGTATTTTAATAGGGATGAATTTATGATGGAAAAATTCGGTGGTCAAGAGGAAGGCAATGCTTACAATCCTAAAGGTGGTGCTCCCCACTGTCGGTCATGTCCATACATCCCCATGATGCTGGGCCAGGGGCCATGTAGAGAAGATGAAATGGAACCTGCCCTGTCTCTGCACTCGAACATAAGCTAATAAATCGTCACAGGGGTTAGAGGGCAAGCACGGCCGAAGAAACCAGGAGAAACTCAGCTGAGGTTGAATGCAGTTGTACAAACCTACTGATCTCTCGAGGTCTCCTTGTTGGCACAGAGAAGAGTAGGCAAGAGGTCCTGAAGTCTCTCACATATCCAACAGTCAATGATTATAAGTAGTGCCTACCATTCTTATTCATTACTAGAGGCCTGATGCAGGAAATTCGTGCAAGAGTAAGCCTTCCTTCCTCCAACTGCTGGCACCTGCTTTGTCTGGAAGGTCATCCGGAAGGACGCCCGGTCTATTTAGCATATTATGCTTTTATTTATTTATTTATTATTTATTATTATTATTTTTTAATATATTTTATTGATTTTGTACAGAGAGGAAGGGAGAGAGATAGAGAGTTAGAAACATCGATGAGAGAGTCATCGATCAGCTGCCTCTTGCACACCCCCTACTGGGGATGTGCCCGCAACCAAGGTACATGCCCTTGACCGGAATCGAACCCGGGGCCCTTCAGTCCCCAAGCCGACGCTCTATCCATTGAGCCAAACCGGTCTCGGCTATGCTTTTATTATTATAGATGGGCAACTTAAAACCATCATGGTATGATTCGATTGAATGGTAAGACTTCATCTGTCACAGTGTCTGAGGAAGAAAAGCCCCAAGTGGCGACTACTGGCGTCTCATTAGGTTATTAAGCCACCTAGCAAGTTCTTTCCTTTCTGTCTCACACATCCATGGGTATCACCCCAAGATACACTAGTGCCCTCTGTAGGTACGCTGGATTTAGAAAAGGAAACCACAGCTTGCTCAGTTAAACTTGAGTTTCAGATCAACAAAGTATCATTTCATACAAAAGTTTTATATACTAAACATTTTCATTATTTACACGGGACTCAAAATTGAGCTGGATGCTCTGTCTTTTCACTGGCAGCCCTAACCCCCCTGACATATACACGTGGAAGGAGTTACGTTCGTGTTGCAGACCAGGAAACAGAGGATTAAGTAAACAATCCATCAATGCAGGAAAGATATATGGCAGCAGTGGACTTAGAACACAGACCTGCCTAACTCTAAAACATAGGCATTTTTCACTGCATTTTTATTGGTCCCTAAGCACATAAAGGAAACAACTTAAGGTTTCTTTACATATGAAAAGAAACTTTAACAAATTCCAGAGAGGTAAAAAAATAAAAAATAAAAAAAGGCCAGGAGAGAGAGGCACCCTCCCTTCAGGAGAGAAAGTTATCCTAGTGACCAAAGGAAAAGGCGGGTTGGCCAACTCCAGGTTCATTTCTGATTCCAACCCTGAAACACTTAATACCTACTTAAGGGCATTGGTTGTACGTATAATGCCTGTCTACTGTGAGTTATCCTCCTCCGATTTCTTCTCTCCTGTTACCTATTAGTCTCTGCTTACTTTGTTTATGACACACACGGAATTTACAAAAAGGGAAATTCAATTCTTTTTAAAAACAGAGCCAGTGGGCCGAAACCGGTTTGGCTCAGTGGATGGAGCGTCGGCTTGGGGACTGAAGGGTCCCGGGTTCGATTCCGGTCAAGGGCATGTACCTTGGTTGTGGGCACATTCCCAGTAGGAGGTGTGCAAGAGGCAGTTGATTGATGACTCTCTCTCATCGATGTTTCTAACTTGCTATCTCTCTCCCTTCCTCTCTGTACAAAATCAATAAAATATATTTATAAAAAAAACAAAAAAACAAACAAAAAAACCCAGAGCCAGTGGTTCTCATGTTACAGGAAGCCACTGCAATCTCCATTCCATTGTTCACAATTAGTCAGAGGCTCCTGTCAAATGGGAGCCGGCTGAATGAGAGCAAACATTAGGGGCAAATCCCTTGCGGTGCTGGTGGCTTCCAAGGGGCCTGAGGTGCCTGCACACGTGGCTCAGCGACTGTCACAGCCGCCGCTGTGCCCATCCAAGTGTTGCCGTTGTGTCTCCCCTTTCACCACCAAAGGCACACATTGGAAATAGAAGAAAAACAAGAGGAGGGGAGCTGTGCCCCTCAAACAGCAAATGCAGGAAAAGAGGGGGAGGTTCCAGGCTCATCTATGTGTCTCTGGGCCCCCGGAGTTGGGAGGAGGAAGGCAGTGGCCAGGTTGCAGACACTGGCACTTTGGGGCTGACCGCTGGATGCTGGGCTTTGGAGGGGAGGAGAGGACTCCTGGGGGGAAAAAATACAGGGAAACACACTGGACCTGAGAGCATGCCTTCGGATAAGGCTTCGAAACAAGGCCCACCCACTTTCCTCCTGGGAACACTGAGCGAGCTTATTCCCCCAAGATGGATGTGTGGAAGGAAGGTGGCCAGAAGCAGGAAGTGGGAGTCGGACAGGCGGGGGTGAGTGGGAGCCCTAACAGATGCTCACGGCTCTGGGCTTCTCCCAATTATTTTATATGCTAGCTAAAATAATTTTTCTATATTGTTATTGTTGTGATTTTCAATTGTGGTAAAAAAAAAAAAAAGCAACACAAAATGTATCATTTTTATCACTTCCAAGTGGGCAGTTCAATGCAACCATCACCACCATCCATCTTCAAAGCATTGTCACTCTCTATCCATTAAAAATCACTCCCTTCACCCAGGTCCTGGCAACCACCATTCTACTTCCTATCTCTATGAACTTGACTATGAGTCTATGAACTTTGATTATTGATTTCAAAGAGGAAGGGAGAGAGAGAGATAGAAACATCAATGATGAGAGAGAATCATCCATTGGCTAACTTCTGCATGTCCCTCTATGGGGATAGAGCCAGCAACCAGGGCATGTGCCCTGACTGGGAATCTAACTGTGACCTCCTGGTTCATAGGTCGATGCTCAACCACTGAGCCATGCCAGTGAGGCTGACCTTGACTATTCTTGACACCTCACACAAGTGGGATGATATAGTATTTGTCCTTTGGGGCCCGGCTTACCTGACTTAGCATCATCTCTTCCAGGTGCACTCATGTTGCACCACGGATCAGAATTTCATTCATTGTTCAGTCTGAGTGATGCTCCATTGTGTGTATGAACACCAACCTTTTGTGGATCTGGGTTAAGGTCAGTGGACATTTGAGTTCTCCTCCCTTTTGACTATTGTGAATAATGCTGCTGTGAACATTGCTGTCCAAATGAAGCATTAAAAAACACCATTTGACTCACATTTACCTACCAGGACATAGGTGTTTGAGACAACTGTTATGAGTCTTAAGGACTTTCTATTTGTGTAACATTCAAACCAGAACTGTCTATCTGTCCAGGGTGATGTGTGGGGGATTCTTGTACCAGAGAAGAGGCTGGGCAGTTGGTGAATTGCACACGGGAAGGTCCATTCTGAGAGACTTGTGCACTGAGACCGTCCATGAAGCTACCTCTTCTAGAGGAGTTCGATGCTCAAGTTGTCGAGGAAACATGGAATCAATGCTATCTGAGCAGCGAAGAGTGATTCTGACTGCGCTGGGAGTTTCAACTACCTATAGAGATGACCAGTTTTTCTTTCATAAAGAAAGAAACAAAGAATGAGTCACAAATTTGTCCCCAAACTTCATTTGCACTTTTATGTTCACTCAAACTCCTAGACACCCCCATTCGGACTGAATATCCATGCCTATTTGGTCATAGGAAGGGCCTCAGATGGGATGGAGTTAATACTCTAAAAACGGTATTGATCTGTATGCCACTAACCAACGTGAGGTAACTGGGAGGGACCGTTTCCAAATGGAAATGAATGCTGCCTTAGCTGGATAACTTACTCCTTATCCTCACATTTGAAATCCACAGGGGACTCTCCGGCTGCATCTGAATGTTCCCCCCCTTTTTTTTTCTTCCAGCTAAGTCGGGAATCCTGATGCCAAAATCCACCATTATGTGGATTTGTGAATGTCTAGAGGGTTCTGGGTCCATTAACCAACAGATAGATTACACTGAGACACAGCTACAACGTTTTCATCTTCAACCGAGACGGTCTCTCTCCAAGCCTACCCCTGCGAATTCGGGAAGAGTGTTGGTATTTTCTTTAGACTCACACCTGCAATTCCTAAAGAGGAAGGCACAGCTCTTGGTTATCAATTCCAAACTTTAAAGCAACATTAAGCCCTGGATCCTGACACCAGCAAGGAGAGAACATTTTGGAATGTATTCATTCCAGACTCCAGAGCAACCGTGCTTAATAAGAGGTATTACTCAGGTGGAGCGAGAAAGGGCTGCAGCACGTGGGGCCCAGTTAAGTAAGAGACAATGGCACCCCGGCTGTGGTGGAGACATGGCATCTGAGCATCACCCCTCGTCTTACCACCTGGTGTTGCAACCGGCTGACGTGAGATCAAGACTTTCCCAGCTGAGCCATAACTGGTTTGGCTCAGTGGATAGAGCGCCAGACTGCGGACTGAAAGGTCCCAGGTTCAATTCTGGTCAAGGGCATGTACCTTGGTTTTGGGCACATTCCCAGTGGGGGGTGTGCAGGAGGCAGCTGATCGATGTTTCTCCCTCATCAGTGTTTCTTACTCTCTATCTCTCTCCCTTCCTCTCTGTAATAAATCAATAAAATATATTTAAAAAAAAAAGAAAATAAACAAGTGAATTCATAATTAAAAATAAACAAAACACAAAAACCCTACAGAGTGTGGTCAGCAAGACCAAGAAACGAAATAGGTGCTGACTGAGGACGGGTCTCTCTCTAGAGACAGCAGGGTCCAGTGGCCGAGGGGCAGTCTGGGAGTCAGACAGTCCTGGGTAAGATTCTAAACTCTGCGATAGGAGGTCCATGTATGCATACAGCATACGGCAGGATGACTGGGGAGCATGGCTTAGAATCTCGAAGCATAAGGATGCTAGAACCTCTTTTGCAGGGTGTCACAGGCCAAGGAAATACGATATTTTATTCTCTTTCATCCCACAGACACTCCCGAGGCCAGCACAGAGTCCTCCCCACAGTAGGACACGGAGGAATATTTTGTTTTTTATGACGATAGGGCTAACGCTTACCAGGTGTGACGACCCAAATTGGTCATTGCTTCGGAAAAGGCAAAGCAAAATGTCTTGGCCTGGGTTGGCCCGTCACGAGGAAGGCCTCGCCACCACAGTCCCTGCTGATCAGGGACCTGTTTCTGTGGCTGGGAAATGTCTCTGAAATGAGATGCGGGGAGACTGAAATGCTAAACTCGTGCCCAGGCGTGCTTTTATTCCCCATCCCCTCCTCCCTGCCATCCCTAATGTTAGATACGGATCATAAATAAATGTCTCAGCTTGCATTTCAATAAAATATATGTATGTATTCAGATCTTTCATCAAATGTTAGAGTTTTAAATATTTTAACCACCGAAGGGAAAAAAAAACCCACATTGGTTTGGGGACCTGGGGATGCTTAGGGTATTTTTTATTTTTTTAAGAGGCATTGCAAAGAGGGCAGGACAACATCTAGGACAGCCATCCAGCCCAATTCCCCTCATAATTATTATTTATATAAAAAATGGGGGGACTATGGAGAGTTCTCCAAGAGTTTTTCACCTAAAGGAGACGACCGGAATCAGATGCAAATCAGGGCTCTTATCTAATGAATAATGCAAATGAATGTTCTGCATATATAGCGAGTCAGTCTGCAGGAATTCTCTCTGCCTCACCTCACATTTCTCACGGATTTAAGCACCCTGTGTCACAAGAAATTAGAGAAAGGAATTGCCAAGCAATGACAGAGGCCTGGCGCCCCAGGCCAGCACAGACAGCAGGGATAGTGAGATGCAGGATACAGCCCTAGCTGATTTGGCTCAGTGGATAGAGCATTGGCCTGCAGATGGCAGGGTCCCAGGTTCGATTCCGGTCGAGGGCATGTGCCTCCATTGCAGGCTTCTCCCCAGCCCGGCCCTGGTCGGGGCTTGTGCGGGAGGCAACCCATGATATGTTTCTCTCTCATTGATGTTTCTCTCTGTCTCTCCCTCTCTCTTCCACTCTCCCTAGAATCAATGGGAAAATATCCTCGGGTGAGGATGAAGGACAACAAAAGAGATGCAGGATACAGCAGGGAGGGCTCCAGTTCTCACTGCAAGGAAAGTGATGCCGTTTCCCTTCCCCCGTGAATGAAGTTGTCTGACACGTACACTGTGATTGTCTGTGTGGCTATCACTTAAAGCAGTGTTTCCCAAACTTTTGACATATGTGTACCCCTACTATAATTTTCCTAACACTGAGTACCCCTCGTGCTCATGAGAACGTAGAATTAGGCACAGCTACGCACGGTGCAGTGCATATCCCCACCAAACTCCGGTGCAACGCGTACCCCCACCAAACTCTTCCCGTACCCCTGGGGGTACGCGTACCACACTTTGGGAAACACTTACTTAAAGGAACCCTCAACAGGACTTTTTCAGGAGGGCACTGGGAAACTTTACAAAGCTAAGTCCCCCTCCCCTGTGCCCGTGTTCCCCCCCACCCCCTTCCTAAGGGGAAGAAATAAATTATCTAGGAGCATTTGTCTTTCTCTTTTCCCCCCAACGAATGGAGCTGGAGGTTTTTCAGCAGCCCGGACAGAATCCACTTAACACTGCACTTTATGCAAAGCTCTGGCTGCTCCAAAGGCACTCAGTCGCCTAAGTAACCTTTGCAAACGGACCCTCGCTGACTCAGCACATCATCCATTGATGGGAACCGTGGGTGTGCACCCAGCTAGCTTTCCGTCCCGGGCTACTTCACCGCGCTGTGTTTTTACATGGAATTCACGGCTATGGTCTCCGGTTTTCTCAGGCGGCCGCTCTGAAAGCAGATTTATTTTTCTCGTGTAATGTAACTGCACCTCCCTCGTGTTTTCTGTTGAATCCTTTTCTCTGCTAATCTCAGGTTTTAACCACCTTGGAGGGTGTTCCACGAATCTGATGCACGTGCGATATGCAATTTTCCACCAGAGCGTATTAGGAGAGCCCTACACGTTTGGATAGAGCAGTGGTTGGCAAACCACATGCGGCTCTTTGGGCCCTTGAGTGTGGCTTTTCCACAGAATGCCAAGGCCTGGGTAAGTCTATTTCGAAGAAGTGGCATTAGAAGAGGTTGAAGTTTAAAAATGTTGGCTCTCAAAAGAAATTTCAATCATCATACTGTTGATGTTTGGCTCTGTGGACTGATGAGTTTGCCGACCACGGAGACAGAGCATCGGCCTGTGGACTGAGCGTCCCAGGTTTGATGCCAATCAAGGGCACCTGCACTGGTGGTGGGCTCGATCCCTAGTAGGGGTGTGCGGGAGGCAGCCGATCCACGATTCTCTCTCATCATTGATGTTTCTATTTCTCTCCCTCTCCCTCCCTCTCTGAAATCAATAAAAATGTATTTTAAAAAAAGAAATAAAGAAAATGGCTTCAGGGATTTTGTAACATTTATTTGAGAGCTCAGAGAATGTTTGTGTTGACACCCAGGGGACATTTGGCAACATTGGAGGTATTTTTAAAAAATATATATATTTTATTGATTTTTCACAGAGAGGAAGGGAGAGGGATAGAGAGTTAGAAACATTGATGAGAGAGAAACATCGATCAGTTGCCTCCTGCACACCCACTACTGGGGATGTGCCTACAACCAAGGTACATGCCCCTGACCGGAATCGAACCTGGGACCCTTCAGTCCGCAGGTCGACGCTCTATCCACTGAGCCAAACTGGTCAGGACTTGGGAGGCATTTTTGTCATGTCTGAGGGTGCGTGCTACCAGTACCTGCTGGGCAGAGGCCAGGGAGGCTGGTCAGCATGCCACAGCTCACGGGACAGCCACGGACAACAAGGAATCATCCGTCCCCTTCCCCCACATCCATCGTGCCCAGGCTGAGAACCCCCACTTCAGACCGTGTACATCTGCTCCAATGCCAGGGGAACGGGCACCCAATTGGACCAGAAGCAAGAAGGACCAAAAGCAAGAACAAGAGAGGGTGGCATTTTTGGAAAATCTGGACGTGGCCAATGAGAAGGAGAAACCTCTAAATGGAGACGGTGAAAAAGTAGATTCTGCCTATCCCTTTTAGCCAATTCTCTAAGGGGCACAGCACCAGAGCTCGCCTGCGGACCTCCACTTTGCTCCCGTTCAGACGCGCCCCAGGGCACCCTCACGCCTCAGGATAAGAGCCTGGGCGAATGCTCTTAATGGTCCTCCTGTGACGGGTAAGCTGCTGAACCAATGGGCACGGGCAATCCTTGGATGTCTTAGCCAAGGATCAATACGGCTGAGTTATTTATAAGGGTTAATTCAGCGAAATGCTTTCAGTGAAATGCTTTCTTAAGAAAGCACCTGCTGGCCGCGTCTATGAAAATGCAGAGCGACTTCCAGTTCAGCGTCTGAACAAACAGCATAGGCAGCATGCACTTTCCCAATAGCTCCCTGCTCCAGCGAGTTGCTGACTGTCCTCTTAACTCTCCCTAAATCCAGCTTCCCTCCTACAGGGGTCCTCTGTGCACCATTAGCTTCCCTCCCTGCAGCTTTCTTACCCAAAGGAAAGTTCCTGGAGGGGAGGGGCCTTGCTTTACTCAACTCTGCTTCCCTCTAAGCGCCCCACCTTGGAAGGAGCAGGCCCTCCATAGGCAGCTATTGATTGGCACTGAATCGCTGAATTCAATTCCAACCCGCCCCCAGCAAGAGTCTGTGCTTGTCAACACAAGGATGACTTATGCTCCCAGGCAGACAGAACCAGCAGACAGGGTGACCGAGCTGCACCAGCCCAGCCTCCCTCAGAGCTACCTGTGGTCCTCCCAGGCCCAAGGCATTGCCTTTGGAATTTGCATTGCCACTGAAGGATGGTGCCGGAGAGCTGCTGGGATGGATGTCATTCCCACAGATTTCCTCATTGTCCCCAAACGCCCTGCTATTATTAGAGCCCAGCTTTTTGTTTCAAATTGTGTAATAGCTTTTCATAGAAGACATCTGTCTTGTAACTTCCCTTTCTTAGGAAACACACACACACACACACACACACACACACACACATACACACACACACACACAAACCAAAACCAAGCAGAAAGCAAAGGGGAAAACAATGCCTCGGTGACATTAATTATCCCAGCGTGCTTTTCAGAGCTCCGGAAGGGGGTTAGGAGCGCTGATTGCCATTGAAAGGAGACCTGAAGGATGCAGGGCAGCCCTGCAAACCCCACTCGCTGTTCTCGGGGCTCTGAGAAAGCCAGTGACAGCCTGATGGCTACCCGGGGAAACAATCAATTTCTCCGATTAAGTTGCCCAGGGCGATGGCCTGCTGTGTGCTGCTGCCAGGCTCCCTGGACAGGCAGGTCACTGCATTCTAAACGCCTCTTGCTTTCCAGCACCAAGTCGGAGCCAGGTATAAACTACCAGCCTGATCTTGGAATCCAGGGGAGACTGGCAAAGAAACCTCCCATTCTTGCTGCATTCCTGTTGCAAGCCCTGAACCCACTGCCTCTTCTTGAGTTGGGGTTCTGATGAAGCCCCCACGAAGAAGACTGGGCCTGGCTGGCATGGCTCAGTGGTTGAGTGTGGACCAGGAAGTCACGGTTCTATTCCTGGTTGTGGGTTGCGGAGCTCGATCCACAGTGGGGGGCGTGCAGGAGGCAGGCGATCAATGATTCTCTCTCATCATTGATATTTCTTTCTTTCTCTCTCTCTCTTGCTCCTTCTCCCCTCCTCTCTAAAATCAATAAAAATATATTAAAGAGACAAAAGAGAACCACTGGGAATAGGTCTGCTAGGCAAGCAGCATAGCTGTGAAAGTCAGAAACACTGGCCCACCATGAAGCTGGTTTTTATAACAATTGCTCTTGGATACTTAACGGAATCCTAGCATTCACGAATTCATCAGCCATGCATTATGAATCAGTAAAATATGTACATTGCAAAACCATGGCAAGCCAGCATTTCAAATTCATTCATTCAACCACCCAACCGCTATTATTTGGGAATATCTGTTAGGTATTAGTAATGGTTCTAAATTCTGAAACTATGGTTGAATCATAAAGAATCTATGGGCTGATATGCAGCTCCCAACCATGACCTTGCATTAAAATTACCTGGACATTTTTTTTAAAATTTTTTTTTTTTAATATCTGTGAAAGTCATCCCCAAATGTAAGTGCAGACATTGCCATTTTGTAAACGCCCCCAGGAGGTTGGGACCTGGGGCAGGGGATAAGATCCTCCCTCAGACAGGTGGGTGAACTGCACGGACAGTCAGACTGCATGAACCGCAGTGCAGTGTGGGAAATGCTGGCACGTACATGGATAGGATGTGAGAGGGCACCTTGGAGAGTCATACACATCCGCCTGGATGGGGTGGGGGGCGGTCAGGGAAGGTGCATCCACAAAAAAGGCTTATGGTTTCTACAGAAGAACAGAAGACCTTCTCAAAACCGTCAGAGAAGGAGGGAGACGAGAAGCAAAGAATGAAGAAAGTGAACAAGAAGACCAGAGCAGTTCAGAGCCCATGTGGCTCGGGACAGCCAGGATGACCCTGAGCCCCAGGCTGGGACATTCGGTGTCTGACCATCACCGCAAGCCACCGAGACCAAAGAAGAACTCAGAGTCTTTGAGGCAGCCAGAGACCTTGAGGGAAGAGACTCCTTAATCCCAGATTTTAAAAATCCTTCCAGAGTCACTGCCCATGGCTTTGAGGCGGTAAGACACCAGAGGGAGGGACAAGGCTTTGCTGGGAGATGGAAGGAGTCTAAGCCTTGAGCTCAGAGCTGGTGAGGATGCAGAGAGGACATCAGAAAGTGTTGTAGTTAAACGCATACACAATACAAAAAAAAATAGTTATTGGACATTTTTAAGCATCAATAACTCAGCCATTCATATTTTTAAATATTAAAAAGGGCACAGAGTTAGGTATTGACTTGAAATACAGAAAATGTCATGCAAAAAAAAATATGTATCTGGTTTAGAACTGACAAAATAAGGCCACAGGGCCTGTTTTCCTGACATAGTAAGGGTTAGATTCCAACACAGTGAAAATGTGTCTTATTAAAATGGGGTCGGGACACTAAATATCTGTACATTGTGACAAGTAATAAGAGTCCTGCTATTAATCTCCTATTGATATTAAGGAACTCAAAAAATAGAAAAGGGAATTACGGGCCTACATATAATCTTTAACGTGAGAAATGGTTGCCTGAATTGGATGTGGGGGTCAGCAATGATAACTCGATAAATTATAATGAGTTTTCTAAACTGAACCTATAGAATAGTTGCTTGTAACACAAAACAAAAATGATACCAATGCCACATCCAATTAATTAATTTGCCACTGGTTTTGATTATCAGCATAAATAATTATGTTCAGTGTGCATCTGGCCATTAACCTTAATGATACCATAGCTGCCATTTAAATAATTACTTTTTTGGTAGTATCATCAGTAACAATATTTTTTGCTTGTAATTAGTTGATTTGTCATTCATTAAGATTGCTAATTACAATTATCCTATGAAATCATCACCCACCAGTGGGTCACAAAGATAAATAAAATATTGCCTGGGTACCAACACTTGTCAACCGCTTTAATTTTGAAGTATGCCACAGACATGGCCCAAGAAAAACGGAAATAATTTATTCATCTTCCTTAGGCTCCAGCACACTTTCAGTTTCACTCCCTCAGGGTCTGAAACTAAACCTTTGCATAAGAAACCCAAATAGCTCATCCATTTTGAAGATGGTTTTCTCAGACTTCCCAAACAACAGATACGATGGTCTTTTTTTGGGTGCACCAACTCACTCGGCTACAGCCATTTGATACTCAAACACTAATCTAGGTGTTGCTGTGTAGGTATTTTACAGATGTGATTAAAGTCCCTAATCAGTTGACTGTTAAGTAAGAAAGGTTCTCCTGGATAATCTAGGTGGGCCTGGCTTACTCAGGGGAAGGTCTCAAGAGCAGAGCCAAAGCTCCCCTAACGAAGAAGCTCTGTGGACAGCAGTTTGAGACCATGCCTAAGGGTTGCAGTCTGCTTTTCCTGACAGCCCCCCCACCTCTTATCATTTTGGACCTGCCTAGCCACACTCCATAATCCCAAAAGCCATTTCCATGACATACATCTCTTAATATACATATTAATTCTGGTGGAACCATATATGATACAGCAGGCTGCAAAAGTGGCTTGGGTGTTATATCAGAGTCAACAGAACATAGGAAGTATGCCTTGTCCTAGTATAGATAACTCACCATTTAAAGTTGCATTATCAAATAGCCATTCACTTCTTTGTGAGATGCTATAAGAACGCAGGTATCTATTGAAAAGGTCACAGCATAAAAGGTTCCTATCAAGGCCTTTACCATCAGAGGTCTCCTTCTCTTGCTGGAGCCCCTGAGAGTGTGGGAGCTGGAAGAAGAGCTGTAGAGACTGGGAATGAGTATGCAACAGATGGAAGAGTTGCTGCCTCACAGCTTGGCAAGGGCCAGTCGGGCAGAACTGGCACTTTCCATCCAAATCTCTCTGGATTCCTGCTCAGTTAGGAGTGTGTCTTCTCCCTGGTGATGTATAGCCATAGATTTCCTTAGCTGAAGGACGGTTCACACCATGTATCCAATGGGTCTGAATAGGCTCTAGCTGGTTTGGCTCAGTGGAAAGAGTGTATGCCTGAACCCTGAAGGTACCGGGTTCCATTCCAGTCGAGGGCATGTACTCAGTCACAGGCTCCATGGCAACTTGTTGATGTGTCTTTCACACCATTGTTTCTCTGTTTCTCCCTCTCCCATCCACTCTCTTTAAAAGTCAATGGGAAAACGTCCTCAGGGGAGGATTAACACACACACACACACACACACACACACACACACACTCAGAGAGAGAAGAAGCTCTGAAATACTTTGTTGCTGCTCTTTTTAAAACATTTCTTGCCACTCCTTATGAAATCTACACACTCAAGAAAACAGAGTTTAAGAGAGTGATTGCAGGGCTTGATGGGGATGAGTAGAGGTGGGCGTAAAGGGGCGAAATGGTGCTGGGAAAAATAAAATTAACTTTAAAACAAATAAGCAAAAAAAAGAAAACAGAGATTGATAGACTACAGAGTTGAGTGATTCATATGTAGGGTAACTGTTGTAAATGGATAGTTTTATTGTCACAATACCAATAAATGCAGGTACAGCTTAGATAGAAAAAGTAGGCTAGCCAGCCTTTAGAGGACTTAGTAATGGTTTTGGCAAATTTCAGTGTCAAAAACATGGTGCGTATATGAAATGGGTCAATTTGATCCATTTATTAGAATGTCATGTGATCATAGAAACTATCCAAAAACCTCACAATATAGCTGTAGATTTTGTTGCTGGTGGTTTCTTTGAGTCAGCCCTCTATGGTCTAGAGCAGGGATGGGGAAGATCTGGCACCAGGGCCATATGAGGCCCCTGAAGTCATTAGGTCAGGTCCTGCCCAGGCATTAGGGGTGAGTTCATTAGATGTTTGACCAACTAGAACAGGCTGATTTTTAAGTTGATAATTTTGTGTGGCCCAGGAATGATGTTCTAAATATCCACATGGCCCTTTGGCAGAAGAAAGGTTCCCCACCCCGGGTCTAGAGACAGATGGGTCTGTTCTGAGATTGCAGGATTCAGCCAAAGAGCATAGAGATGAAAGACATTGCCATGGACATGAAGACAAAGATTTTTGTGTTTGTCCTGGATTCGATTCAAAAGACAATTATTTTAACATAGATTTACTACTGGGCTTATTTTGTTGACCTTCGCAAATGTCACCCCAAAGTCATCCCACTGCTCATCTCCTCCAGGGAGCAGAGATGCCCATGAACTGGCAAAAACCAGAAGCACACTGTCAAGTGAAAAATATTGCACATTTCTACTGAGACAGAGAAAAAAAAAATCTCCCAAATATTAAAAAAGAAAAATAAGATCTGCATCTCAACAAAAGACTCTCCTGGACAAGGTGCCTCATGCCACAGATTGGTAACTACATCACCATAAACATCCAGGTACAGCTTCTGGGAATGATTGCTAGCATCTCCCTTGACATTTTTCTGAAATGGGAATGAGAATGCTCCCAGGACTTCCTAGGATCCTCGTGGCTGCCACTTAAAGACAAGGAGGAGGGCAAAGGCAGAGGAAGACCCCCGTGAGAACCGCCTGGCCCATTCTGGACCGCGGCTCCATGAATGACCTCCCAGTTCCACAGTGGAACTCCCATTAGTTACACTGGGGAATTGCAGGCCACTTTTCCTCTGATGATCTCCCAAGTTCTTTTCTGCTCTCAGTTTGTCAATAGCTCGAGGCCTCTGCCCTTAAGAGCCCCAAGGAGTCTGTGCTGGCATCATTTCTATGGAAACCTCTCATCACCTTGTGGGGTCAATAATGTTCTTAACTAATGGAAGACACACCAGTACACATGGAAAGAGAAGAGGGTGGCTCTGAAAACAATTGTAAACTCAAGGGTGATATATTTACATTCTTCTTAAATTGACTCCAGTTTTCATTCAAAGATTGAATTAATACAGGTTATACACTTAAGACAGTGCCTGGTACAAGATCTACACTAATAAAAGAGAAATATGCAAATTGACCATACCTCCGTGACACCCACCAGCCAATCGGGAGTGTATATGCAAACTAACCCAACAAATATGGTGTGTAAATTTGCATATACAGCTGTGGAGCACTGGGATGCCTGCTATGAGGGGAAGAGTGGGGGGTGGGGGGAGGAGCTACGGGAGTAGTGCTCTGGCCAAAGCAGAGAAGACTGAGGGCTCTGGCCCAAGTGAAGGCCTGGGTCCCGGGTACCAGAGGAAAACCAGTGCCAGCAGCCAGGAGAAGAAAGGCCTATTGCACAAATCTTTGTGCAACGGGCCTCTAGTACTCAATAAAAGTTCATTATTGTAAGTTGACAAATAGGTGATCATCCAGCACCTACCATTTCTTAGTTATTGTGAATTAGAGCCAGATACCTCACCTTTTCAAATATCAGCTGCCTGGTTTATAAAATGGGGCTTCTCCACCTACTTATTAGGATTGACATGACTCAAAATGCATGAATCCATTTTTAAGTTATTCTTATACAAATGTCAGTTATTAGTATGACAGACCTGGGACTTGAACTCTGGACACTTTGGGGGTCACTGAGAAGAGTGAATTAAATGCATTTATGTAGCACCACTATTTCATAAACTGGGGAAGATATAACCCTAGCGCTCTGCCACTGATGGGTAGACTTTTTAGAATGAAGTTCTTCTCGGGGCTCATGCATAAATGCATGCCAGTCTAAGAATGGCTGTAGGCTCGTGGAGTTGTGAGGATTTGCTCTGGAACACTGAGAGGGAATAAAATAAAAGGGCACTTAAGCAGTTCTCCAAATGCTTCTTACTGGGAAACAAGGGCAAAAACAATAGCCCGGCATGCCAGTAAAAACATAGTCTTCAGTCAGCATTTTGGGAAAACTG
The DNA here is from genome assembly GCF_014108245.1 of Pipistrellus kuhlii. Lineage (NCBI taxonomy): Eukaryota > Metazoa > Chordata > Mammalia > Chiroptera > Vespertilionidae > Pipistrellus > Pipistrellus kuhlii. Next base: position 5,879,642 of record NW_023425523.1, read on the forward strand.
AGGCTCGGACTAGGGTGATGGAGATCCTCTGAGTCTCAGAGCTCCGGGACCTACATCAGATTAGTTGTTGGTTTCATGTTCTGTGTCCCCAGTGCTATCTGACTGTGGCCATCTCTGAGCAAGGACGCTTGAGCTCATGCTGCTGATGGGCGTAGCTGAGATTCAATCTTCACCCACCTGCTATTGAGCATACCTCAGCCATGCAAAGCTCATCTCCCTGCCAAAGGGCCTGGTAGGGATGGAGTGCCTTTTCTTTCTTGTTCTGAACTTCATATATTTCCAAGTTAGTTATTTCAGTCAATCTTCACAAAAACCATGCAAGAGGCACTGGGACACGGGAGGCTGAAATAGGGAACTCATCCACCTTACTTGGTGAGGACTAAATACGTGTTTACTAAACTGAATCTCCAGGTCATCTGTGAAGGACCCCTGGCCCGGGGACACGGAGCTTGCAGGTAAACAAGTAATGAGGATCATAGTGACCATCACATAGCCCTTCCCCCACCCTTGCAGAACACGGCCTTTTCTAAAGGACCCCCACCCACAGCTTAGGCTTAATGATGGATGGATCAGCCATGGGAGACTATGCCTCCTATAAGAAGTGACATTTGGGGACACAGAGGGACAGCTGAGCAGAATTCCAATTAATCCACGAGGGTCCAGTCCGATCAACACTGATGACCGCTAAGCTGGATCCCCCAAAGGGAATTCTTCTCAAAAGAAAGCGAAAGACAAGGCCCCTTAAGCTGAGTCGTCCTTGTCCTTCTTCCAGAGTCTGAGCAGTTCACTCTTCCCCCTGAGCTCAGCTCACTGGTGGTGCCACCATCAGGCGGTCCTCTGTTTGCAATGCCTCCTTCCCCTCTGCGCCCTCATTTCTGCTTAAGGAGCGCTGGCAGCAAGCTACCGTAGTTTCCTCTTCTTGTGCACAGTTTACTTCACAAAGCTCGCCCTGAAGGCACAGCCTCCCCAGCATGGTCACCTCCCCTGAAGCTCGCAGAACAAGGCTCCATGGAGCCAGGCATTCTCTCAGCCCTGCAGAATGGGACTCACCGGAGGGAGCACCACCAGGTTAAAGGACTAAATACTCCCAGGACCTACCCCCCAGGGTCACCTTCCGCCAGGTTCTGCCGGAGGAGATTACCTGGATATCACAGATGATGGCAGAGACGTGTGAAGGAGAACTCAAGGTCAGGGGGAAGGGAGCAGAAGAGGTCAGTGAGGGACAGTAATGCAAAAAAGAGGGCAAGAGCAGAGAGAGCAGAGACACAGGAAAGAGGACTGCAAGGACCTTTCACTCCACACTGTGTACCGAGGCCTCCCCGTGTACCAGGTGTGGCACTAGCTGCTGGGAAATCTTGTGGTTTTTTGTTTTTTGTTTTATTTTGTTTTGTTTGTTTTTCAAAACTGCATTGAAAAAGCTGCGGGGCTAGACACAATGGACTAATACTCAGCCATACAAAGGAATGCATCTTACCCCTTTCAACAGCCTGAATGGACCTAGCATTACACTAACGGAAACAAGCCAGCCCGAGAAAAACCACATACTGTGTGATCTTTCTTATATGTGGAGCCTAAATACCAAAATAAAGGAACAGACAAAACAGAAACAGACTCCCAGATACAGAGAGTAGACTGGTGGTTGCCAGAGGGGAGGAGGGATTGGGAGACTGAGTGAGAAAGGCGAAGAGACTGAGAAGGACAGACTGGCAGATACAGAAAGTCCCCGGATGCATAGCATAGCACAGTACAGCACAGTATGGGGAACACAGTCAATAACGCTGTGATGATTATGCGCAGTGCCGGCAGGGTACTGGGAGTATCAGGGGACCACTGTGGAAAGCCGTCCCGTCTGCTGTCTCCTCTCCCAGCTCTGATGCAAGGCTCCCCTTCTCCGAGGGAGGCAGAGGCTCCTGCTGACTCTCACAGTCACCCTGAGGAGGCAACTTGTGCAAATATGTGACTGGGAAAATGCAAAGGGAGCAAGGGAGGCCTGTAGATGGGAGGGTTTCCCCTGCAACGTTCTGCTGTGTGTGTGTGGATTAGGAGCCTTGGATGCCTTTGAGAAAGGGGGTAACATCTCGGCCAGAAAACTCGATTTTGGACCCAGCCTTTCCCCATTTCCTACACTTGAACTTCTCTTCCCCTTCTAAGCCTTCATGAGGGCCAACCCATGGCACCCATTGCGATATTCTGTTAACAAGACAAGCTTTTATTCATTTTCTTGTTGCCGTTTGTTTTAGAGTCAAGATGTCGTGTGCGGCTGACGAAACACTGACCCCATCATTGGCATGTCGGTGCAAATGCCACTGTGGCTGCATCATTTCAATCCTGGGCTATCGAGAAGACGTTTCCTTTACTCTAAGACAGCCATTGTGGGGTGATTTTGATGTTAAATGCTGGCTTGAAGACAAAGCCTCCTCAGAACTTAGTTCTTAGCTCTTAGGGAAGGGCAGCCAGTCCCCAGAACGGAAAACTCCAGGGCAAACACGAAGAGGATCCCTTCGGAGCAGAACAGGAGGCTTGGAAGGACTTCAACTTCTTAGCAACGAAGATGATGGTCACCGAGATGAAGGTGATGCCTACCCGCTGAGCCCTGCCTGGGTCCCGGGAGCTGTGCCAGGGGAGCACTGCCTTATCTTTCCTGGGAGTAAAGAAGGGAACTAACTTCAGTCGGAACTCCCACCTTCCAATTTGTTGGCATCTGAATGTCATATCCCTAAAGGCATGCCTTCTCCCAGGTGGACAAACTCACTTCGGAATGTCCCAGTCCCAGCATCCTGAAAACGTCCCACCAGCAGGGGGAGATTCATTGGCCCTTTTTCAAGAGGGCAGAAAGAGGCAGACGGCTTATGGTTGCCACTCCTAAAACAGTCCTCACTTGCCCCAAACCAGTGGTCGGCAAACCCATTAGTCAACAGAGCCAATATCAACAGGACAATGATGGAAATTTCTTTTCAGAGCCGAAAACCGACATCTGCGCATGGGCCACGGAGTTTCAATCACACCACATGTGGGTGGCTGCACGTGGTATTTTGTGGAAGAGCCACACTCAAGGGGCCAAAGAGCCGCTGTTTGCCGACCGCTGCCCCAAACTAACAAGCCAACATACACGACGTGAGCTGACCAACCTCCCTTGCCCGTCTACATGGCAAGTCCCTGGTGTGGTTCTCAGTGGGAAGAGAGCCCACCCGTCATAGTCTGAACCCACCCCATCCCAGCCCCGCAGCACCCTCAGCTCCCAGCACAGGGACCAGTTAGTCTGGTGATGGATGAGGTGAGGTTTGTATATCACCTTGTAATGTAAGCAAGGAGACGCCCGTTTACAAGCGCTGTCGGGGCAACAGTCACAGTCCGGCGATGAAGACAGTGATGTGGGGGGAGGGGAATGACACACAACTAGACACGACAGATAATTTTGAAAGCTGGGATTTTTGTGTAAAGTTGTGCAGCTCAGAGCCTCTCTTTCAATTCAGGCGGCCGGATGATGCGAGATGCCACTCTTAAGGGCTGGTCCAAGGAGTTAGCTCCTGTTTCAGCTCAGGATTCGTTTCTCTAAATTCCGTGTTTCTTCCTGTTGATTCACCGTGGCGATGAGTTTTTATGAATGATGCTCAAACAACTTCCAAGTGATTTACTATTAAGTACTAATTGAAACAAAGATGAGTGAGGTTGAATTAAAGAAGGAGTTGCAGAGAATTCCTAGATTTCTCATCTTGAGCAACTAAGTAAATATACATGAATATTTACAGAAATGGAAAAGACTCAGAGTTGAGGCAAAGAGATGAATCACGTCTCATAACAAACATGTTAAGTTAAAAATGTCCCCTGGACGCCCCTCGGGGTGACAGCAGAGAGGCAGGGGGCTCTGTGGTTCACAGTGGTTATTGAGATGGTAAAACTGAAAAAATTAAAAGTACCCCACTAATGACATTTCAAAGCACCCCCCCACCCCCAAACATAATTTTTCTTTTTAATTAGCCAACGGCCGCTGACTTCCTGTACTGGCTCGCGCTGGTGAACGCGATATGCATTCGGGCCTCTATGATTTCCAACAGCTTATTTCCATGTATATGAGCACGTTCACGGGAGAGAAAGCAGGAGGGGAAACAAACACTGCTGATGGGCTCTCATCCCGCTGAATGAAGATTCATCACAGGATGCGGATTCCCAACGTTCCCTGCCCTCTGTTGACAGAACCCAATTTCCTGGAGTTATTTCAAATAAAAGGCTCTTTAAATAACAAAATCACAGCATTGTAGCTTGGAGTCCAAATCATAACTGTGATTTTTTTTTTCCAAAAAGATTTTTTTGGGATGGTTTTAGCCCACATGCAGCAAATTGGATTAGGGGAGAGCTGACTGCACTGGGACACGCGTGTCGGACGGGTTTACAGCCTGTTCACCCTAGTGAGTGGGAAACGTTACTTCATCTCATGCCTCCATTACTTCGCTCCTCATTAAATAGGACAATGATAGGATCGAGGATCAGATCAACAAACAAAGGCTGAGCGTTCAGCACAGTGCATGGTGCCATGGAAGGTCTTGAGAAATATCAGCTGCAAATAGGCTTTGTAAAAAAAAAAAAAAAAAAAAAAAAAAATGCAGCCTGCCCTGGCTGGTTTGGCTCGAAGGATAGAGCAGCATCGGCCTGTGGACTGAAGGGTCCCAGGTTTGATTCTGGTCAAGGGCACATGCCTGGGTTGTGGGCTTAATCCCCAGTAGGGGGCGAGGAGGAGGCAGCCAATGAATGATGCTCTCTCATCGTTGATATTTCTGTCTCTCTCTCCCTCTCCTTCCTCTCTGAAACCAATTAAAAACTTTTTTTTTTTTTAACAAGTACAGCTCAAGTTCAATTCAATAACACACATTGAGTTCTACTTCCCGCATGCTCCGCACTATGGAGGCAGCCACCCCCTGCAGTGGGGGCGCAGAGCGGGACTCTGCACCATGACTCTCACTGAGAAAGCTGCTGGCACCACCATCTCCAGTGAACGCACTGGCCGCCAGCTTTGTGTCTATGTCGTGCGCACACTCCCGTCTGCGACTTGTGCTGGCCACATGCCTGGGCCTGTCCTCTCCCTGGAGAGAGGGGTTTGGGAGTGAACTGGATTTCCTCAGTTTACCATTTCCAAGAAGGAAAGGGAACAACAGGAATGAAACAGGAAGTTCCTGGTGAGGGTGAGGAATCACTGTTCAGACACAACCTGATGACCCTGCCGGCCACTGGGCCTCTAGGGGACGCCCACCCCCTGGGACCACAGGGCTGTCTCTTTGTCCTGAAGCAGCATCCAGCTCAGTCCTCCAGGTCATGTTTGGACATCAGTGTCCAGGGAGGTCAAAGGGTGAAAGCCGATGCTGGCGTCTTCCTCAGCTCCCGTCGTGAATGCTCACAGGATGGACACCGAGAATGTCTCTGCTCCCAGAAAGATGAGAAAAAAACGTCCAAGCTGCCAGCCTCGAAGCCTTTCCCATGAGCATGCGTGTGAGACAACCTTCTTCATGTTCTCCTCTGGCGAGGAAAGGAATTCTGAAATCTAAACATGGCACATGAACAGGAGCCTGCCCCTTGGGCCAGTGAATTATAGCCAATGCAAGCAGATGCCATGCCTGCTGCTGTATACACGTTGCACACTGTTAAAACACATGTATTTTTTTTTCACATGTATAGGTTCATAAACAGCATCTAGTTTGACATGTTTTCCAGTGTCCAACTGCTTCCAAACACTGATTCTGTAATACGTCATCTGTATATGGCCCACCGCCCAAAGTCAGGTCTTCTGTCACCATATATTTGACCCCCTTTATCCCTTCCTACCCCCACCGCCTTCCCCAGATAACCATCATACTGTTGTCTGTGTCCATGAGGACTGATTTCTTGTTTGTTCATTTGTAGCTTTCATATCCCATATATGAATAAAATCATATGGTTCTTGACTTTTTCTGTCTGATTTATTTTGCTTAGCATGATAGCCTCGAGATTCATCCCTGTTGTCGCAGATGGATAAATATTTTTAAAGCCTTCCATTAGAAATGGGAGAAAATCCCTCCTCTCGGCTCTCAATGTTAGAGCTTGGTGTCTTTGCCTCTCCCAGCCCTCTCTGGAGAACATCACCCCAAGCTGCCTATAGATTCAGAATGCTGGTCTCACTTCTCCTCCATCCTCCGGTACACTGTTTGGTATTCATTTGGCTTCAGACTCTCCTGTACTTCCTTTGACTTCATTGGACTTGGATTCTCACCACCGCTGCCAGGTTTTGCATGTGCTATATGCTCTGTTCGCTTCACTGTGCACGCAGTTGTCTGGAATAGTATCTGTGAGGCATGAGCCCAACAGAGAGAGACAAGGGCACTTGTGGGCATCGAGAAAGTACTATCTGAGAATGAGGTATCACATGGGCTAGTTCCAGGTTTTGTTAGCAGAGCCATAATCTTTTTTTTTTTTTTTTTTTTTTTTGAGAGAGAGAGAGAGAGAGGGAGAAGGGAGAAGACAGAAATATCTATGTGACAACACAACATCTCTGGGCTGCCTCCTGCATGCATGCGCCCTCCCCCCCATCCCCCCACCCCCCAATTGGGGAATCAAGCCCACAACCCGGGAATGTGCTCTGACCAGGAATCAAACCAGCAACCTCTTGGTGCATGGGATGATGCCCAACCAACCGAGCCACACCAGCCAGGGCATCCACAGCTCCTCCCGAGGCCCTTCCGAGAAACCACACACTGTTATAACAACGCAGCTTCAAGCCAAGCCCAATGGTCCCCTTCAGTCACATCGCCAGGTGCCAGGCCTGAGTCCTCTGGCATGCCATAGGCCCTGATGGGGAGTAATGGGAAGGAAGGTTGCACTCACCCAGAGTTCAAGATCAGGAAGGGTCCTTTCTACTCGCCTCAATAGAGACGAGGGCGCTACTGCAGGCCCCTCGCCCAGGAAATGCTTCAGACAGTGATAAATCAGAAAGATTGATCTCCTCGGAACTTAATTCACTGCAAACACGAATTAAACTTTCCCAAGGAAAAAAGTCTAAATAATGAACTAATAACAATGGAGTGTTCATAATGAAGGAACGGAAGGTTTTTCAAAAATTCCATTTTGGCATAATTAAGGGATAAATCAGTTCGAATGAAATATGTCGCTGTTATTAAAACTTCATTCATTTATTGAATTATGCTTCGTGCGGACGGAGTGCATTTTTAAGATTATTCGATTATTACATAAGTCAATGTCATTTCCCCGTTTGGGGAAAATTGATATTAATGCCTTGTCATTGAAAATGTAACCAAGTTTATCAAATTAAACTTCTCAGAGGCCACCTGATAGCCACCAGATGGCTTTCCTGGGCTGATGTCAGGCCATAAATGTAAGTTATGGAGACCCCGGAGACGCCACGTCCCCGCTCCCTCATCCCACCGGGTCCCCTCCGAATCATAAAACTCGAAGGCTTGCCACCACGTTCATAAATCCCATTTAAACGTAATGAAATACGCTCTTTTCGCAGAGCTTGCAATAATTAAAGTTTGTTCCCCTCCTTAATAGGAGCCTACATAGAAATGGCACCATGCAAAATGGTCGTTAATAGACCCGCAATGGCACTTGAAGAAACGCCTATCAAGATCCCCATTAGTAAATTTCCTCAAGAAAATCCATTTCCATTTCCAACCCTGACATTTTATTTAGAAAAATGACGCCCCTTCTTTTCATTATTTCAGTAAACATAATGAAGGTATTGCTAACTACCCCGCCGAGGACTTTCTTTTCTGCGTTTTTTTAGTAATCCGAGCCTCTTTGTAATTAAAGGCGTGTACATTAATGACGCCCGGTGTCTCCAAGGGGAACGCTTAATGTCCACCTCATAATATTAGGCCCAAATTACATGCCCAGAAGACTTCTTAATAATCTTGTGTTTCCTAATTTGGTTTTGATTGGCTCCGGAATCCATCGCCGCACCCAAGGGCCCTCATTTCTCCAGTCATCAGCACTTTGGAGCCGCAGATTGCATGGCTGCCCATGACTCCTTGCGCCTGCAGCCTTCTTTCCGAAGCTTCAGTTGGACTTATCCTGAGAATGAGCAGCCAGCCGGAGGTCAGTGCAGACAATCTGGCCTGTGTGTGCGAGGCACAGGGGTGTGGCATGGTGCTCTGGGCGCCACGTCTGTCTGAGCACAGAGAACGGCTCCGGTTGTCCCTCAGCGTGGCTCGCAGGTCCATGCAGCCCCTTTGCTCTTTCTGCACAGAGAACGGACGGCAGGGGGCAGAGCACATGTGTTTTCAGACAGAGCTGTGTCACCTGAGGCTTTGACGTGGCTCAGAGCAGGCTGTGACCCAGATTACCGTGGTGGACTAGCCTGAGGCAGGCCACTCAACCCTCTTTGACCCTCAGGTCCCTCCCCCTGAACGGAAACAGCCATTTTTCTGTAGCCACCACCACCTTAAAAGAAATGTATACTATTACATTAAAAAGAAAATGTATGACCCCTTCATACAGATAGGGCATCCCGGAAAATGATACACATATTGAATAATCATCCATTCCAATGGGTTAGATCCAAAACGAAAGCAACATCAATTAAGCTATCAGCTGGGAAGTGTGTGTACATTTTGGGGGGACATCCTGTATATTCATTTATACCTATATCTATACGTAATCCCCTAGTCCATTATCCTGAGTAGAAATGGCAGGATTCTCCCATAAAACTAATGTTTAAAGTCCTTATTAACACATAACAACTTAAAAATCACCAGACACCAAAGAGTTAGTAAGTAGGTCACTCAGGCTAACAAGCAGAGATCTGAGGTCCAATGGAATCACGTGGTCCCTTTCTTCTTAAATGCCCCCTCTGAAGTCAGCGTGGCGTTCACGGATGACACAGAATGACGAAGCGAGTGCAAAGAGCAGGGACACAGACCCTCAGTGCATTGCCGGGGAACGATAGAGCACTTCTCTGGCCGCACATCCCCTTGGCACTCAGCACTGCCATGGTCACAGCTAATCAGAGTGTCGCCAGCTGAGCAGGTGATCGCTGAGACCATTTGGCATGAACATTTGCATATGAGGGCTGAGCGGGACTGCGCTCCGGTGGCAGGTGCCCTGATGTAATGGGCCATAACGACTCGGAAGGAGCAGGCAGTATGAGTGTGTCAAGGAGGGGAGAGCGTGGACGTCGAGACACAAATGACTCCGGAGTCCATCAGACCTGAGGCTGAGGGGCCCTCAGCGGGGCTGAGGTGATAGCCTCCGGAGGCAGCCTGACCACCCAAACCTGCCCAGAGAATGCATTTCTGCCCTGGGCTGTTGTCGTCAGCATGGCTTCCCACAGGCACACAGACAGGCCCGAAGTCTGCGTTCCCAGGACGGGTAGTTAGATCCCTTATGCCAATCATGTGCATAGGAAGGTGTCCAAATGCAGCCTCGATGGGTACCGTCTCATATGCCTTGCACTCTCCCTCAGAAAACGGCTGGGCTCATTGACAATCTGAAACCCACCAAGGCGTCCGTGCAGTGGCATCTGGTACAATGCGGCCTTTTCAAAAGACTATCCTGTGGGGTTTCGTGTGAGTGAGCATACAGAGCACACAGGGAAGTCCGGGGCTGTGGTCGGCAAACTCATTAGTCCACAGAGCCAAATATCAACAGTGCAACGATTGGAATTTCTTTGGAGAGCCACATTTTTGAAACTTAAACTCCTTCTAACACCACTTCTTCAACATAGACTCGCCAGGCCATGGTATTTTGTGGAAGAGCCACACTCAAGGGGCCAAAGAGCTGCATGTGGCTCTCGAGCCACAGTTTGCCGACCACGGGTCCAGGGGATGGCGTTCAACATCATCATTTGAATTCTGTTTTCCCCTTTGGTCTCTGACATCCCTTAGCCAGTAGGCTGGTAGGCACTGGCTCATGGAAGGGTCCTAGACCATGTTCCTGTGAAAGGCAGGTAGGAAGTTCTGTAACGTCCCCTTACCCAGCCGTGATGGGGGGAAGGGGCGTATGGCAGACACCCCCCCACCCCCACCCCCCTGCTCCCAAGCACACCTTTGGGCACAAGAGACAGAACAGGGCTGAGCAGGCATTCTCTGGCCGGAGCTGAGATGGGGAAGCTGTACATCAAATAACCCATTGAAAACGTCCCTCGGGGCCTGTGCAAGTGGAAATGCTCTCTGAACAAGGAGATGTGCCACTTCACTGAGACGTGTGAATCACTGAACATGTCCCGAAGTGGCGCATCATTTCAAGGGCATGAGAACCCATAGACAGTGCTAGAGTGTTCTTAGTAATAGGAAGAGCCTGGCCAGTATGCTGAACGGTAGAGCGCAGACCTATGAACCAGGAGGTCACTGTTCTATTCCGGGTCAGGAGTTGTGGACTCCATCCCCAGTAGGGGGCGTGCAGAAGATAGCTGATCAGTGGTTGTCTCTCATCATGGATGTTTCTATCTCTCCCTCCCTCACCCTTCCTCTCTGTGAAATCTATGAAAAACATATTAAAAAATAAAGAAATAATAATAGGAAGAGCTGGCCCTGAACTCCTCTTGTCCTATAAGGAGTAAAAGATCATACAACCTATTACCTGCTTGCAATTTCCCCGCAGATTCATGACCTGATCTGGAATCCGACCTTTCCAGAGATCTGATTAAGGGCCTTACATAAAGCCCGCCATCCCCTGGCCTTTCCCCAGACTTGCTGTGATTTTGCAAATCTGTTGGAATGAACTCCTCTCCTGGAGGTCTCTAGTACCCAAGGGGCGACTTCTTTGCAAAGCGCATGCCTGCCCGCCTCCCTTTGAAATACTCAGTCTTCCTGGGGGACTTTAGTCATCTTGACACCTAATCGCCAGGCTCTTTCTCTTGCTCCCCACAGAATTGGGTTTAGGCGATAATTCAAACCAGTCCCCAAAGGCACTTCTGAAAAATGGCAAGCCCTAGCTTTTAGGTGAGAACACTCTTTATTGCTCAAAAAAAGAAAAAAGAAAAAAAAAGAAAAAATCGTTTCCTGTTGCAAAACCTCCTCTCCAGGGCTAGGTCTGGGATGATCTTATGCTAACCGGGACGGTTAACAGATGCTACTTTGATGAATCATTTCACTCTCCTGCAAACGCCCGGCCGGGTTCCAGATAATAAAGCCAGGTAAGAAGACTATTAAAATCTGCCGCACGGTTCTCTCTGCTCCGTGAAAAATGGGGTCACGGTCCCTGGGTGGAATGAAGGCCACCTATGACAGAAAAGCAATGACCACCCCCCGCCCCCCGCAGCCCCCGCCACAAATGAACAGGCTGCCTGAATGTCTTAGCACATTGTTGGCGTACATCACAGCAATCACCAAACTCTTCTACTCATACCTCAGAGGTGTGCTGTCGGCAATGTCCCTGAGAAAATTCAGTGCATCACTCCAGGGTTACCTCTCCCATAGCATTTCCCTTTCCACCCAGAACAGGTGTCAGATCCACCTCGAGGACAATGAACTCCATGCTTTTGCTTATTCAAAGGACAGCTCAGAAGGTCCCCAGATAACATGGTTTCATCCAAAGCTGTCGACGTATCATGTTGGTGAGACGCCAGGGGAATTAGACTCTTGTTTCTACCTATTAGCCTGGGGGACAACTGGTTTTGTTACCCATTTTGTCTCTTCGAGTCGCAGAACCTAGCACCGAAGTTAAGTGAGGACTTGCTGTACCTGAATTTGTATGTTCCGTGTCATTAACCTTCAGCAAATATGTTCCCCCATCCCAGCATTCAACTCTAAAACACCCATGGCAAACCGCGGCCCTTGAAGACAAGGGGCAGCAGGAACTGACAAAGAAGACTCTTGTGACTGGCTTATTTCGCTCAGCCCTTGCAGATCCATCCTTGCCGTTGCAAATGGTAAGATAAATATCACATGATCTCACTCATAGGTGGAGTCTAATGAACAAAATAAACTGATGATCAAAAACAGACCCAGAGACACAGAAGCATGAACAGACTCTTAACCCTCAGAGGGAAGGCAGGGAGGTGGGTGGGAAGAAATCAACCAGTGAACTTGTATGCATATGCGCATCACCTGTGGACACAGGCAATGGGGTGGTGAGGTTCAGGGGGAGGAGGGGGGACAGGAGCAGGCTGGAAGAGGTTAATGAGGGGGAAAAGGAGAACTTATGTAATACTTTCAACAATAAAGATTTAAAATAATAAAGACGCCACTGGCAAAGCTCCCCACAACACGTTAGCCCCTCTCTCTGCCCCTGCTTCTCCTCCCACTGGTGTCCTAACCAAAGATTTCCACAGCCCAGCAGTTTTCCAAGGAGGAGAACCATGCCATCCACTCTAGCCTCGAGATGTGAAACCTGGGACTGGCCTTAGATCCCCACCGAAGGGACCTCTGCTGTGGAGGTGGTTCGCCCATAGGTTTTCTCCGGACCCTATACCATACGGCCTGCTCAGATCCCCACTCAATCCGAAACTGAACTGCAGCTGGACGTGTCCTTTGACAACTTGAATACAGTGCCCTTGTCTCCGTGAGACCTCAGGAAAGTGGAAGCTCAGGTCCAGAGGCTCCATCACACTGTTACCAGTGATCCCAGATGGGACTGGCCTGCACTGGGATGACCCATACCCCACCCAACAGATCCAGCTCATCAAGGGGTTGAGTCTTTGACTCACTGCATTGGTAGTCACGCACCACAAGCCCCCACTGACTAGGAAACCTTCTATTCGAAGGGGTGGCCTCACTCACCATCGCGCAGAACGTCTCGGGAGGGTCTCCGCACGTGATGTCAGGAGGGTCCAGCTTCACTTTCAGGTACTTGGTCATGTCCGTAGATTCCGGCTGACAGGCCATGTAATCCCACACTTTGCCTTCTTCCGTGTAGATCTGGGTCTTGCACAGATCGTAATGTCCCCACACCAGGGGGTAGGGCTGCATCACCGACGACACGGTAACCCAGAGGGCGTGAATGGACAGGAATCTTGACCAATACATCTCTAAATTCTTGGCGATCTTGGCGAGAACTGGCACAGGGTTGGCTTATCTGTGGCCTGTGTCTATTTTATACACACATGGATGTCTATACGTAGGTAGGGCCGGATATTTAAAAAAAAAAAAAGAAAAAGAAAAAGAGGATGAGATGTCAACGTTGACGCCAAAACTGACCGTGAAGGGTTGAGATACGGGGCGCGCTCAGGGATCTGGAGGACTTTGGCGGAAAGCTAACATACTGACGTGGCAGGCGTTAACAGCAGCCTGTGGGTTTGTTGCTGTCCTACAACATAGCTACTCAATGGGGGGTCCAGCTGGTTTTTGTCCAAGATGTCCGGTTGTGGGTGGTGATTCAGCAAAGGGGTGGCTCTCGAGCTGAGCATCCAATCACCCTGGGAGATCCTGGGTGTTCGTGGCTCACCAGGGCTTCTGGGATGCACTCAGGTGTCAATATCGGAAGCAAAAGGGTGAGTGTCTCTAGCTGGTGTCTGTGTCCCATCAATCATTCTCTTCTTCTGGCACCAACACCCCTGTAGAAACGATAAGAAGAGGAGTTACTGCACTGAATTACCAAATAAAGGGAAGGTTGACAGTGAGGAGGTTGGACACAACTTAAAGCAAATGAGTGGAGTATGGGTCACCTTGATTCAGCTGCTGTGATGGTGAGCAGGCCAGAGAAATTAATCCCACTGGGGGAGAGGGGGGATTTCAATAGAAGGATGGAACTCTTGCATGTCACTAAGGTGTATGTGTGTGTGTGTGTGTGTGTGTGTGTGTGTGTGTTCTGGTGGAGTTACAGGTTTTCGCTTCAAAAACTTTATTTCCATCTTCACCAAATGGAGAACAAGGAGCTGGCCTGAAGCGTGTCTCACCTGTGGGAGGGCTAGAAAATCTCCCAAAACAATGAGGGAAATGAGTGCTTTTACCACACTGGCAAAGACGTGGCAGCTACCCGTGTGCCTTTTGTCTCTTGGCAAAGAGCCTCTAGAAATCTCCCAGTTCCTGCCTGGCAACCCCCTTGGGTCCCCTCCCTGCAGCAGGGATCTTTGCTGTAAGAAACCTTCACTTTGGCTCATCTCTTTGTCCACAAACCCATTCTTCCATTTCATGAGACAACGGACTCGGACCAGAACAGAAATTTTGGGTATAGTATCATCTATGGAGGCCCCAGCAACATCAAGCTGCAAGTGGTCATGGAAATGGATCCCGAATAACAGCCCCTTTGGTCTGTGGTCCCTTAGATCGCCTATCTCCAATGCCCCCCACTGCTGGTTTGGTTGCCCCTAACTGCCCCCCCTCGGCCTGCATGATCACTCCTAATTGCCTCTACCTGCTGGCCTGATCACCCCTAACTACCCCCCCCCCAGCCAGCCTGGTCACCCCTAATTGTCCCCCTGCCAGCCTGATCACCCCAAACTGCCACCTGCTGCTGGCCTGGTCTCCCCCAACTGCCCTCCCTGCCAGCCTGGCCACCCCCAACATTCCCCCTGCCTGCCTGGTCGCTCCCAACTCTCCCCTCAACCATCCTGGTTGCCCCTTACTGCACCCCTCTGTCAGCCTGATCACCCCTCACTGCCCACTCCTACCAGCCTGGTTGCCCCAACTGCCCCCCTGGCCTGGTCACCTCCAACTGCCCCCCTGCTAACCTGGTTGCCCCTCACTGCCCCCCAGCTGACCTGGTTGCCCAGTGTAGCCTACTGTTTGGTCATATGGTCACCCCTCACTGTACCCCCTGCCCGCCTGGTCGCCCTCTGCAGCATGCTGCTCTATCGTTGTATGAGGGCGTCCCAATCAATTTGCATATTACCCTTTTATTAATACACACACACACACACACACCAATTGCATATACATTTCTTGGCTTTTGTGAGCTGGAGTGAAAACTGGCTTTTTTTTGCACCAGCCTACCTCTTCGGAGTTGCCCGTGACTTTGGGGGAATTTAGCATCTTTTTGTTCAGTTGCATTTAATCATAAAAATAATTTGGCACTCTGAGAAAAAAAAAAAAAAAGATTCAAAGTAAAACCAAAGGAGGAAATTTTCCCTTGCTCGGAATTCTCTATTCTCTTGCATCGTTTTACAGACATGACGTCCGCATCTGTAGTTACTTTCTGTGGCAGAAGAAGAGAATTTGTCCCAAAGGTGAATATTAAATACGCTGCTTTAAAACAAAAAGCCCGGTAGTAAAACGCACAATTTAAAATGCACATTTAAAAATAGCTGAGGGTGACTTAACAGGCCGAGAAGCAGAATAATATGGCGCTAATTCTAAGAGAAAATAAAAATGACTGTTTCAAAATGCTCTTGCTTAACTGATAATGCAGCCTCCACAGCTATGGGGATAAGTCACTGGTGGGTTGAGTTGGCAACTTTTCTCTTTGGCGATCGCAGTCTATAGCTAAACAAATGATAAAAGTTGGACTCCAGGTTTCAAAGCATCAATTTGCTTAATTAGTTGGTCCATTTTGTCCTAGTCCCAATCGTTATTTTCAAAACCACCGAAAAAGGGCAAAAAGCCCAGAGTTCCAGAAAACAGCCTCAGAGACCCTTTGAGTGACAGGAAGCAGGTTCGGTATGGGCGTTCCCTGTCTTCAAATAACATCCTAAGAGGAACCTGCTCTATTCAAACAACGCACCACCCTAAAACGAACGGAGCCACGGAAACCACGAAATGCCAGCAGATGGCTGAATTGTGTTTCCATAGCAAAGTAATTTATAATAATTGCTTTATGGATGCAAGCACCATTTTCATTATATCCCATTCATGAAATGTTATCATACAGCTGCAAATGGTGATATTTCCTATTAGGAAAAGTTGAAGAGTGGAGTTCCTGGGAAGCAATAATTAGCAGTTTGTCTACACATGGATCAACTACCCATTTGGATCTGCTTCCTCCCTGGAACGGAAAGACTATACTGTGGCCCCAACCGGTTTGGCTCAGGGGAGAGCATCCGCCTGCGGACTGAAGGGTCCCAGGTTCGATTCCCGTCAAGGGCATGTACCTGGATTGTTGGCACATCCCCAGAAGGGGGTGTGCAGGAGGCAGCTGTTGGATGATTCTCTCTCATCGATGTTTCTCTCTATCCCTCTCCCTTTCTCCCTGTAAAATGTCATTTTTTTTTTTTTAAAGACTACATTGTGTGTTGAGCACTCTTTAAAATCTTAAGCTAAAAAGGAAAACATCCCCAGGGAGCATGTGTGTGGCTACTACGGCCTTCTGTGTTTTTTGCTTTGTTTCGTTTTGTTTTGGTGTGTGTGTGTGTGTGTGTGTGTGTGTATTTCAGATTCACTAATAGATGTAAGTTGATATTTTCAGAAAACATCCACCACTTTGACAGGTAATAATCGGAAGAGGTGTTAAAACAGTATACATGCACATTTTCCAGATGATGGTTTAACAGTGTTTGCTGCTTTATTATAACCAGAACCAACACTTTCATTGTGTGTGTGTGTGGGTGTAGGGAGGGGGAGGGGGTGTTACAACGGAAGCATATCAACTCCACTTGACCAGAAATTCACTTCAATTCTCAGTGTCAAATAAATGCACAGCAACTTAGTTATCAAGGACCATATGTTCCTGAAAACCCGACGTGGATGGCAATGACCCTGAGGTGACTAAGCGCTAGGAGTTAATTCTTAATCTTCTTTCAAAAATATGACCCAATCAAAAAAAAAAAAGGGGGTGGGGGGACATACGTAATACTTTCAACAATAAAGATAAAAAAATAAATGACCCCAAGTACATATTTGAATTCTCCCTGAGGCTACTCCACTTTTTTTTAAAAATCAATGGACGTTACCCCTGCCCTCCATCCCCCACCCTCCAATTCCACTCCTTCTGGATGACTGTCTTTATCCACAGGTGGCCCTCCCACCACCACAAAATAAAGGCACATGGGAAATGCGGACATGAAGGAAGTGTATGCGAACCTATTTCTAGTTCCTGACCCGTCAGCCATCCCACTATGGTGGCCTCTCATTAAACTCTACGGGAACGATAATGATGGTCATTACACAGAATTATGGACTAGACCATTGATCGGATGTAGAGAAGTGACAAGGGAAAATGCAGAGGAGTGCAAGATATTTGAATACGGGGCCCTCGCAGGCCTGGGCGACAGACGTCCCTGACAAGAGGCAGCCAATTATAGCTCCCATTTCTGGCACATAACCAGTTGTGATTAATAGTTTTCCATTCCGCTACAGACGTACTATTAATGTATTAAAAATGTCAGGCCCTGGCAAGCACTAAGATGGCGTGGCCCGGGCGGGCTGCGGGATTTACATTTAATGAGCTCCCGTTGACACGGGGGGAGGGCGCGGGCCACACCGGGGTACAGGTCAGGAGGGGAGAGGTGCGGAGCCCTTCTTCCACGGGATTCCTTGCTTCTGTCCTCATTTTCTAGATGCGAACATGCCTTCCCCAGCATGTATCCTTCTTATTAGGGTTCCCTTAGCTGTTGGTACAACGCACACAGGTGCAACATTCTCTCGGAGGGGCATACGTGGGGAGGGGTTTGGGGTGGGAATGGAGGGATGAGGACAATTATGGGATACCATCATCAATAAAAAAAATAATAAAAATAAATAAATAAAATACGATTAAAAAAAAAGGGGGGGGGGCTAATAGGAAATCAAAGCTATGAGCTCTCATGGTACACAGAAACCTGTCCCCATTAGGACTTTTGAACGAGTTGTAGAGTTTTCAAAGAAAATAAGACCAAGTGAAAACATTGTTTTTAACGTCTCTTATTGCATGACGGCACCGGTCCCCATCTGGCAATGCTTGCCAGCAGGTGAGAATCACCAATAGCTTCTTAAAAGCCGAGTTGTGGTGGCAAATAGCTAGGCAACCCGATGAGGAGAAAGGCAGTCAACGACGCATGTGGGGATTTAATAATCAAAATGAACCCCTGCTGGTCCAGGGCAGAGCTACTTGCTAAGGGTTGTGGGCTTTGAACATGTCCCAGGTGTGGGGCATCCCTCACTCACAGCAGGTTTGCAAAGTCTAGCTCTTGACTTTGCAAACCTGGGGAACTCACCACGAATCCAACAATGCCAGCATCTCTCTCCCTGGGCACTGAGATGTCCTCTTGGCTAAAAATACCGTGCCGGGAGCTCTCCCTGGACCTCTGGCTGGTGCATACATTTGCAGCGCCCACATAAAAATGTAAAACAGTGTCAAGCCCTCATGTAGATGGATGCTATTGATCTGGACTAACTCCGGCTATCAGATGGCCTCGCACACATGGAATGTGATCTTTCTCCGGGATTCTGTAGCTGATCTCCCTCCTCCTCGGATCAGCTCTGCCCAGGGTAGTTCCTGGGCTCTCTCCTGCAGCAGAAAAGAAGCCTTCCCTAAAGACGACATGTAGGTAACCATGACCAAAAGGATGGGCAGTGACAGTCCAGACCCATCGCCAGTTTCATCAGCGGAGAGGAAAACACGGAGAGTGAATCCCCAGACTCTAGCAGGCTTTCTGTCCTGTAATCTCCCCAGAGGTGGGGGTGTTTACGGCTATTTATGCCGTAAACACTTGGGGCACCTGAAATAGACAGCGATTGACTCATTCCTCATAGATGTGAAGGGTTTTATAAATACACTTGTGTTTGAATGGGAAGGAACAAAAGACGATCGTCATAGTCCATTGACTGAGACATATAAGTAACACCACGTACAAATTCTCCCACCTGTCAAAATTAGCAGCCTCCGACACTGCCCTGATGAGCTTAACCGGAGTGGGCGGGGAAGCAGACAGAATGTTCCTGGCGTTTAGTTAGCGGTTGCAAGGTGAGCCTTTTCTCGTCCTCTTCCCAGGGAACGCTTGCTTCTCTCCTTTTGTTAACTGTCTCTCAACATAGAAGGGGTTTAGCATGTTCTGCCACACGATTGGCATTTTTTTCCTACTCGGACTTGATTGGCTGTTAGGGGCAACTGTCTATCAGGAGATTCTCAACAAAAGCAAACACACACCTTTGTGTGGGAAGCAGCTCTGCCTGCCCCGGGGGAAGGCTGCTCAGGGAAATTAGTCAGCCTCTACTTGGCAGGATGCGGGAGGGCGGGATAATTCACAGGATCATTTCAGAAGCAGCAGTGTCTAAAGGAACCCTTGGCTTCACTATCACACGGCAGCAAGTCTCATATCCTCCGGCAGGGAGGGGTCCAGAGATCCGAGGCTTCAAGAGCACAGGGGAGGAGATCTACAGCCACGTGAAGTTTGCAAACAAAACTCTGGGTTCTGAAGATTCAGTTATTTTTAAAGGATGCTAAATCCCTTACGGAACTACAATACAATACAATACAATACAATACAGTTCACACACACACTTACTCACACACACACACACACACACACACACTCATTTTTCTGTGAACGTGCAATTGACTTGTTGAGTCGAATGCACTTTGATTTCTTCTGGAGCAACCTGGGGCTTTTGCAACTGAAACTCTCTCCCAAAGTCTTACAACACTGAGGCAGCAAACATATCAACTACATGGGCAACAGCTTTCTTTTTGAAGCCTGTTACTTGGTGATGCCCCCCTGCACAAAAGGGAAGCAAAGACAGGTATTTGCTCCAGTTACAAATATACCCGAGGACACTGCAAAACACATGACTTGCCTCTTCTTTTAAAAAATAAATAAATAAATAAATAAATAAATAAATAAATAAATAAAGGTAACCCGCGTCGCTTTCACGCACATGCCCAAAGCAAACATCTCCACAGGAAAACAGCTTTCTGTGGCAGGAACGTCTGTTCTTACAGAATTCTAATTTCCACCCTAGGAAGTGTCACCCAGTTAAAAGTCAGATATATGGAATCCCGGATGTCCTCGGGTTGGTCTTGAACTTCGTGGCACCCCGAAAAGGACAGGGAACGTGCCCCTCTCATGCACGGGAGCTGGGACAGCGTGACGTGAGACGCTGGATGGATTCCGTTCTTTGTGCTGAGAGCCACATGCAAAGAGTCACATTTTATCCTGACACAACCCTGAAAGTGCTGACCTCCCCCCAAACCTCGGCCAGTTATAGAGCAGCTCTTTCTGTTCTTTGTTTTTGCCAAAGAGAAGGGGGTAGGGGTACCCGTAGGCATTCATAGTGGCACCGTTCCAGGACTTGCGGAAGCCAGGACTTGCTCATTCCCGGGGGTTAGACATGCTTTGCAAGGGCTGGACAGATCCCCCGAGCCTTGCCCCTCCTCCGACAAAGACAATGTCCGGAAAACTTTCCCTAACAAGCCTCACTGTTAAGTATATTTGAATCCAAGGTTTTGTTTGTTAGGCCTTTCTGGTGTGATTATTTCCCCCCCCCCCCCCATTTCCTGTTTCTGAAAGATAAGAAAACTCTTTTCAGTCATAAACGAGGGCCTTATTTCTAGAGCAGAGCTACTGCCAGATCCACCATATGTTGAGTGAAATGCTGAATCCCACTCAGAATTTCCCATTCTGAAGATCTGACATTTACCTGTGCCTGGGCGGGGAGGAGGATGGGGAAGGGGACAGGAACAAAAGCCTTTACTCTCTGGAAATCGATAGGATTGGGAATGCATCCTCTGGCCTTTCCAGATAAAGCTGCTTTAGAATCCCCCGCTGGGGGTTTCTCTCCCTGGCCCTGTAAAATGACAGCCTCCTAAGTGGATTTCTGAAAAAAGAAAAAGAAAAAGAAGAAGAAAAAAAAAGTCCCCAGGTGAGGCCACTAAGATAAACAGCAGAGGGCGCAGTTTCTTTTTTTATCCAAGTTTGCCCGCGTCTGCATCACTTAATTGGTTATTTTGGGCCCAATAACAGCCAGTATTATTTGTATTATATATAGATATCCACAGATCCATACCAGAGAGAGCGACTCATTGTCCCTAGCCGGATCTATCCACCGATAACACAATGCCAGCAAAGAACCCGAGAAACCCATGCCTAACTGCATCCCACATCCAGTGCTCCCCTCTGCATTTTCCCTCTCCCCCCCAATCTGGGGTAGCCAGGCTTTCCTCCGGCACTGATAAAAGGGATTACATGCAGGAACTTCAAATGCAATCAGTGGGATCCGGGCTGCAAAGGGCCCGCAGGAGGGCAAACCCCCCCCCCCCCCAAAGCAAAGACAATTGGTGAGAGGAAAAAGGGGGACCCTTCAGGGCATGGGGTGTGCTCAGGTGTGCGGAGGGAGAGCGCGCCCTGCGCCCTTCCTTCTGTCTGTCCATCCTCACAGCCCAGCATGCGGCTCCCAGCATCGCGCCAGGCACCAGCTGCTGGGGCGCAGCCCGGAGCCCGAGCCCGAGCCGGGGTGGGAGTGCGCGGGGGTGTGGGCGCACAGGGGCTCCTGCCGCCTCCTCCCCGCGCTCCGCAAACTTCCTCGCCCACCGCGGGGCCTCGCCTCCCGCTGGCACCTGGCACTGGGGGGGGGGCATCCCGGGGGGCAGAGGGGCTGCAGGAGGGGCACGCGGCGGGTGGCACTCACCATGTGGCCCGGGGACCCCTGCGCCCGCGGGAGCCGCGCGCCCGGCGCCGGGTGGCCGCCCTGCCCAGCCGGGCGCACCCCCTGCGGCGGCTGCAGCGGCGGAGCCCCGGGGCGCTCACAGGGCGGCGGCGGCGGTTCCCGCCGAGTCTCCGGGGGGCTCGGGGCGCAGCGGGAGGGACAACGGGGTGTGGACCCGGCGGCACCTCCGCAGCCCCCACCGCAGCCCCGCGGTCCCCATCGCGCCCGCCCAGCCCGCAGCCGCGGGAGGGGACCCGGAGCGCCCCGCGCCCGCCCGCCCGCCACTCCCGCCGCTGTTACCTGCCCTCCGGCCCTGGGGGCCTCCCGCGTCGCCCCCGCTCGCAGCCCTCTCGCCCGGAGGGGGGTTCCTTCCTTCCCGCGGACGTCCTCTTCCCAAATGCAAACGCCCGGTGACTTGGGCAGGTGGAGGAGGAGGAGGGAGGATGGAGGCGGCGAGGACGGGCAGGTGCCGCTCCCTCCAAAACCGGGTGAGAAGCGACGCGAATGACGGGCTCGCGGCTCCGGGAAGTCCCCGCCGTCCCGCCCGCCGCCTCGCCGCTGCCGCTGCCACTTCTCGCCTTAAACTTTTACGGAGGGATTTTATTTTTTGGTCCCAATTTATATATATTTCCCCCCTATCCTTTAAAAAATGTTAAGCTGCAGGACGATGTCCCGGTCCCCCGGGCTCAGCACCAGCAGCCGGGCGGCGGTACTCCGCTCGGCGCAGCTTTCCTTTAATTTCCTTTTTATTTCCAAAGGAGGACGAGGAGGAGCGGAGCTTCTTGGTCCGAAGGGACCGACGCCGCCGGGACCGTTAGGAGCGTTGGCGCCCAGATCCTCGGGTGCCGGAGCCGGAGCCGCCCGGCCTCGCTGCGCGCATTCCTCCGCTCAAGTCAGAGCCGTCAGCGCGCATCCTGGCGGCGATGGCTGCGGGGCGCCGCGCTCCCCGGGTCCGAGACCGTGTGCGGAGACAGGCATGGCCCGGCCCCGGCGCTGCTGGATGGGATGGCGGTGCCCGGCTCCCGCCCTGCCCGCCCGCCCGGCCGGACCCGCTCCCCGCGGCAGCGGCTCCGGGCAAACTTCGGGGCGGGCGTGCGAGCGCGGGAGCGCGCGGGGTGGGGGTGGGGGCGGGAGGGGCTCCGGGGAGGCAGCCGCGAGCCCGAGCCCGGAGCCCGGGAGCCGCAGCCCTCCGAGGGGTGGCCGTGTGCACGCTTCACTTCGAAGCGGCTCTCCGTCTGCCACCGGCAGCGAGCGGAGGGATGGCAAAGCTCAGGCTCCCGGACGCGCGCTCCGAGCGGTCCTAACTCCCGCGCTCCTCGCTGCGGCGGCTGCTGTGGCCACCGGGGCCGCCACTCCGGAACCTCAGGCTGCGGAGGCTGGGGACCCCCTGCCCCTCTGCCCCGTCCAGAGATGGTCTGCCAGAGCGCGGTTTCCTGGCCCTTCTCCTGTGCCTGTCACTCCCGCACTCGCCCATCCCACCCCTCACCCCCAGTTTCCCCTCCAAGCTTGGCCAGAGCGCACCCCCAGCCCCTAGCAGGGAGGCAACTGTGTTTCAACCAACAATTCCTGGGCCCTACAGCGCGCCCCTGGAACCTCCTCACTTAGACAGCCGTGCTCCTTGGGGAAAGCTGTGGCTGAAGAAAGAGGGGTGTCTTTTGGGGCCTCCTTGCCTTCCCCAAGATGCATGGAAAATGTCCCCCAAAACTCGATTTATATCAGCTTGGGAAGGGGCTGGGGGCTCCGATTTACCTGGGACCACTCCTAGCTAACCAGTAACACCAGCAACAACAACAACATCAAGACTTAGAGAGGGAGAGACTGGGGTGAGAAATAAGACCATAACGGAATGCGTGGCTCTCAGACCTCCATATGCATCTCAAAGACACCTGCCTTCAAACTATTTCTCCTGCAGGGACAGTGAGCAGGAAGGGCAATGGGGCAGGTGAGAGGGAGGACACCCAGGGAGGCCTGGGGTGTGGGGTGGAGGAGCCCTGGGTCTCTGTGGGCCGGGCCTGAGGAAATGGGGGATACACTGTGGAGGAAGCAGTTCTGGTGATAGTGGTGCTCAGACCCGGGGGCGGCTCCCTGTGCAGGACCCAGCGGGGGCGCCCAAGGCCAACAGAGGGTCAGCCATGGGCAACCAGGCGTGAGCACCTGGGCACTCATTTGGGGCCCACGTGAAGGAACCCAGCTACAGCAGAGGCAGCATTTTTTGTGGGTGACTCGGGGGGAGGTAAAATCAGAAGGTGCCTGGGGGAGAAGGTCAGCCTATAGCCAGCCCCTTCCCTCCCCCCTCCCACCCCAGTTGCCAGGGAGGAGGCAGAGATTCTGGGCACGTGGGCCTAACAACATCTGAGAGGCCCAGTGAGTCCTCCCTCCCTTGACTGCCCCCCCGCCCCTCCAGGGCAGAAAGCTGGAATTCCCCTGCTTTTCCCCCCACTCCACCCCCCCCCCACACACACACACACAACTCTGTGCTTAAGGACCCACAGCACACAGTGGCTTGCAGGGCTGAAACTAGAAGGCATCCTTTGCCATGGGCATTCCTGGCTCTTCACCTGGTCCCCACCCACCCCCCTCTAGGGTTGAAATATGCTGGTTAGAGGGAGGTGTCACTCACCCCTAACCCGCCCTTACAGCCTCTCTCCCCCAGCTAGTCTGTTTTGGGGAACCAATAGGATTTGAGAAGCAAGGGCCACGTGGCCCCCTCACTTCCCATTGGCTGCTGGCCTGAAACACAGAGCACTCTGGCACAGCTGCTACCCAGCCCTCCGCCTCACCCCTCCCTCCTGCCTGGTCCCTCAAGGCAAGAAACCCCCTTGGGAGTTTTCTTTCTCGGCTTTATCTAATCTTTTTAGATTCTCCTCCAGTAAACAAGTAAAGAAAAGAAGTGGATATGAGGTCAGGAGACTCCCTTCTGGGATTTGCGAGGTCCTGGTGATCCTGGTTTCTGACCTGGAGAGATGTCCTTTCTTCTGCCAGAATCTTGGCCTGCTCCTTCCCCTCCTCCTGCACTAAACGGCAGGGGGGGGGGGGGGAAGACAGGGGCCCCTCATTCTAGGACCCCTCGCTGGGACAGGGGGCAGACATGGGCCCACAGGAGTCTGACCCGTGAATGGGGTCTCTCTCCAGTTGGGTCATTTATCACGTCTGCTCTGCTATTTTCACAGACTCTACAAATCACCAACCAAATGCGTGGATCTCAACGTGGGCAGGAGATGAGAATTCCCAGAAGAAGATTCTCAAAATGAGCTCCCCCCTCCCCCCCATTTCCCCTCTGAGCAGAGCCCTCCCTCTCCCCCAGGGAGGATGCTGGGAAGGACTTTGGGCGGAGCCAACATTCTTCCTTAAACCGGAGGCCCTGTGGACTCACACTCACAAACTAACCAGGCTTTCTGCAGTTGACTTTTGCACATTTGTTTCTCTCATCCACACCCATCGGGAATTGACTGCGGATATTTTCTGGGCATCAAAGAAAACCATGTAGGACAAACTTGCTTTTCCCATCATCCTTAGCTTTGTCCATCTCTACCTATTAGACTTCCCTTGGAAAGAACGATGTGTCTGTCTGTATTTAACCTTCCCACTCCACTCCCCCCCGCCCCCTTCCAGAGGAGGACTGCTTGACCTTTGGCTGCAGAGCCCTGGCTGGTTCCCATGCCTTCCCCATTCCTCTTCAACTCAGATGCTCATTTATGTGTATTCCTGTTGGGTCTCTAACTGTTGTTCCTTTTTTCTGAGGTATCAGCTGCTTAAAAGCCTTCTTTGTAGATATTTGGCAGGGCTCCGGAAGTACATGTAACGTCAATCTGCCAAACGGGTAGGGGTGGCGTATTTGCAATCTACCTAGTCCAAAAAGATACGGCCCTTCTTGTAAAGGCTGTAAGGGACTGGATGTAAAGTAGGCGGAAGATCAATGTTCATTGCAGGTGTGAGTAATTCTTCTCCAATCCCAGGATCCAGGTATGGCCTCCTTGGTCACAGGAACCAACTCCCGCTATGTTAAACGAAGACCCAGATTCTGAAAACAGCCAAGTCAGGGACAAGTTCTCGTTGGGCCAATTACATACAATGTGATAGATGCTTCTTATGGCTGCTGCTGGTACCCAGTAGAAATGTCCTTGCAGGCGGTTGTTAAACTCTTAGCTTGTTCTTGCCTCCAGTCTGTGCTCAGGAACATGTTTTATCACAGCGCCACCAGTGGCATAGTTCTGACGTTTTTTTTGAAGTCCGTCCCTAACAGGATTTTTTTAATGCTTAAGTATTTTGACACTTAAACCTCTTAACAAGCCCTAAGTCTCTGGTCTGGGCTCTATCCCTAGATTACCAAGTCCCCTTACTTTGACATTTTAAATTTATGCAAGTATCAAGCATGCCCAAGTGAGGTATATCCATGGCCTTATGTAGTTCTAATAGCAGATCAAAGGACATGTTGTTGAATAGAAGAACATCCACACGTTGACTGTTACTGATTCTAGAACATGGAGGACAGAAGATGTCTAAGCCACTGATAGTGAGTGACTGATGAAGGCAATATGACTATTAGCACCCATATATGCACTGTGTAAAATTGTCTGAAAATAAAAAAAAATTGACTGCTTGGTTGAAATAATATATTTTAAAAACAGAAATGTGGGTTTGTGTTTTATTTTAGGAGAACACATGCTAACCTCAATGATAACCTTGTGTAGTCAAATAGTTCATGTCTCTCTACTATTCCAATTTTACGGCTTAGAAGTGTTTGCTAGAGGGAAGTTTTTTTTGTTTTTGTTTTTTTGTTTTGTTTTTTGTTGTTGTTTATCCTGCCTCACCCAGAAGAAATCGCTTTTTAATGTTTATGCTTCCAGAATATGTGATGCTTTTATTTTACTTTTAGATATCTTTATCCAACCAGTGAAACTTGTCACAATGATGACAACCCCTGGGCTTTTACTTTTTAACCGATTTTAGTGTTTTAGACTCAACACCACAAAATCTGGTCAGTAATCTTCTACAAACTTATATTTTGTTGTGCTTAGTTTGTCTAAGATAATTAATGTCCTCCTTGGGAAAATAAAAGAGACCTACAATTGCACTGTGTGCAGCTGAAAAGTTCAGTCTTCACAAAGCAGCGGCCGTGAAGATCTCCTCACGTGTCATTTTCATATTTTCAGCTCCTCTCCAACAACAAAATCAGCAGCCTTTTCAGACTGACAAGGGGAAAATGTGGATGGAGATTGAGTAATATACCCCTTGCCCGATTTTTAAATCTTTCCATCAATTCCATCCGAATGGTTCTTCAACTCAAGTAATGATGGACCCCCACGTGATCTGCCGGGATCTGTTCGAGGTGCTGGAGGCAATGCAAACACTCTAGTCAGAATGAGCACAAGCAGGCTGGGAGAAGAGGGCTGAAGTGACTGCCCTGTGCCTTTTTCACGTTGTACTAGAGATTGATTATGGCAAATGCAGTCACCATGGTCAAGCTGGAGGCCCCTTTTTGTATCCAAGATGAGGTGAAAAGATCTGCAAAGATCTCCATCGGCCATTGGTCCAAACGACAGTGGAGGGCAGCCTCTGCAATGGGTCCTCGTTTGTGGGATACATGTGGGCAGAATGCAGCAATGCAGAGCTGAGACCTGGCGGACCACCTCAATGACAACATCTGCGATGAAAGATACCCCAATAAGAGAACTGGAGCAGACAGAGAAGGGCGATCTATGACCACCACCGTGCCATCGGTGTGACGTGTCCTCTGCCCAGGTGTTTCTCTCTGCTCTTCTGGACTTCCTGCTTCGGGGTTCAGGCGCAAGTCTGCTCTTCTGACATTATTAACGTCTTCTTGGTATCTGTGTGAAGTGAGACATAGGCAACTGCCTCTCTCCTTAGCCACTTCCCAGAAACTCTATCTGCCCCCACGAGGCTGAAGGCTGAGTTTGTCACCAGGATGTTGCAACTGTCCTCCTATTAAGAAGTAGTGGAGCCGAAACCGGTTTGGCTCAGTGGATAGAGCATTGGTCTGCAGACTGAAAGGTCCCAGGTTCGATTCCGGTCAAGGGCATGTACATTAGTTGCGGGCACATCCCCAGTAGAAACATCCCAATGTTTCTAGCTCTCTATCCCTCTCCCTTCCTCTCTGTAAAAAATCAATAAAATATATTAAAAAAGAAAAAAAAAGTAACGGAGAGGCCAGGGAGCTGCATGCTCCCCGCTCAGGCCAGGGTGGAGAGGCAGGAGCCCAGACTTCAGCAGTGAAAAGACCTGGGACCGTGAAATGTGTAGGCCCCTCGAAGGGTGTTCTTTAGGAAATCCAGGGAGGTAGTAGCGTCTCAACAGCCCTGGGCTCCTAGCGAAGACACCCCCTTTCTGTGGGAACTGAGTGGGTCATTGTGCTTCTCTGGGCCTTAGCTTCCTCCTCTGGAGAGCGAGATGGCCTTGGGAGGTGATGTCAGCTGGAATTATCATTGTGCTGACAGCATAGGCTTTCGCATGCAGATTCCATGTCTATACTTGGCTGGGGAGTGTGCTTAAAATGCCTCTGCCCGTTTTTTAAAATTTGGGCTACCCCCATATTTCAGAAAAGATTTCAGGGCACTTACAAGAGACCATAATATGAATCAATGGCACCCCAATACATTTAACTTAAAAAAGAGAACATAAATATGATTTCTCCTCTTCCCCCCCCCCCACCAAAAAAAAGCATCATAAACAAAGGGCAACAAGAAATAAGGATGAAAACACTTTTCATAACTGCCATGCACCAGTTTCCCCCCTAAGCGGCCCAACGGACAATAAAAAAGAACAAATCTCATCATTTAATTACAGTAGCTCTGAGATTCTGTATATGCCAGGTACAGAGAAAACATATAGCTGCTCTTTATAATAAGACCAGCCACGCATTTTCCCTGGGAGTCCTCACAAAAGAATTTGAGGTGATGAAATAACTTTTTTTTTTTACAGCCTTCTTGCCGAAGATATGAATAAACAGGGGGGGGGGGGGGAGGGAATGTTTCCGAGGAAAGGCAGTTGAATTGGAGACTTCAACTGATTATCTTGAGCACCTCCGGGAGAGGCGTGGATGCACATGAAATAATATTTGTTTTAAGAAAGAAGAATCTCATTTTCTCACTTCGGATGTCACATAAGAGCATGTTTACAAACTCTACAAATTACATCTCTGTCCCTTGTTCCAGAGTCAAATATGAAATCGAAGCCAGAGAATCTTGGAAGACGGTCCTAGATCTGTCATACAATATTGTAAAAATTCTAAAGAATAAGAGACCGGCCCTGGCCAGTGTTGCTCAGGGGTTAGAGTACCAGCTTGTGGACCCAATGTTGTCGGCTTGATTCCTAGTCAAAAGCTCTTACCTGGGTTGCAAGTTTTGTTGTTGTTGTTTTTTTTTCCAAACATATTTTTTATTGATTTCAGAGAGAAAGGAAGAGGGAGAGAGATAGAAATATCAATGATGAGAGAGAATCATTGATTGGCTGCATCCTGCACATCCCCCACTGGGGACCTGGCCTGCAACTGGGGCTTGTCCCCTGACTGGGAATTGAGCTCTTGCCTCCTAGTTCATAGGTGAATGGCCACCCCCTGAGCCACACTGGCTGGGCCTAAGTTGTAGGTTTGATCCCAGGCCCTGGTGTGGCACAGCGGGAGGCAACCAATAGATATGTCTCTCTTACATCGATGTTTCTCTCCCTCTCCCTTCACCCACCCCTTTCTTTGGAAATCAACGGGAAAAATAAATACCCTCCTGTGAGGATTAACAGCAACAACAAAGAGAAGAAGAGACTAGAACATTCTGCCTGGTGCTGGGAAGCCTCTGAGCCTGAGCACTGGGGGGCCTCGGAGCCAGGACATCGCCGCCAAAGTCACTCTGGGAAGCTTCCCTGTCCCCTAGTCCTGTTTTCCTAAACCTGTTAAACGTGGGGTTGTGTGAAATATTAAGTTCCCTCCTTGGATAGGCCTGAGAGGAGCAACACCTGAACACTTCCGGTAATCAGAAACAATACTACTGTGTTTCCCCGAAAACAAGACAACCTCTGAAAATAAGACCTAGCACATGGAAAGATAAGACATCCCCTGAAAATAAGACCTAGCACAACTTTGGGAGAAAAAATTAATATAAGACACTGTCTTATTTTCGGGGAAACAAGGTAGTAGCTGTGGCACTCTGCAGGGCAGCCCGATGATAAAAATCACAATGGAAGACCCTCCCATCCACGGACAGTGCTCTTTACAGTTGTTTTGGGATAGAAAAAATTTTTTTTTTCCAATGGCATGAGAGTATGCATTTGATGGGATGCCCATCACACAGTTATCATGATTTGTGTTTGCCTAACTATCATTTCTTTAAAAAAATTTTTCTTATTGATTTCAGAGAGGAAGGGAGAGAGAGAGACATCAATGATGAGAGAGAATCATTGACCGGCTGCCTCCTGCACACCCCCTACTGGGGATCGAGCCCACTATCTGGGCACATGCCCTTGACTGGAATTGAACCTGGGGACCTGTCAGGGGGCCAATGCTTTATCCATGCAGCCAAACGGGCTAGGGTTCATCTCTTCATTATGGCTTGTGTTAGATTTCTGTGAAAAATCTCTACTCCCTGACTGAAATGAGCCTTGTGTGCATAAGGACTCTGAGGACCACCTGGAATTCCTAATGCAATAGTGAAAGAACAGCTGGGACATTCTCATGGCCCTGATTTCAAGTGGGGGTACAGCTCTGGGCGCCCCCTGGAAGGAGTGTTACTCAGATGGCCCTCTGGTCCACAGTCACCAGTGTGTGCGATGCAGAACAATGTAGGCGTGGAGCGCTTCGGCCTCTGACAGCTTACCAGGACCATGACATGTGGTGTTATTGCAAACCAGTCCAGGGCAGCCACAGCCCACGGCTGGGCAACACTGACCAATAACGCCTGATGATTATTTTGGGTTGTGACTAAACATAATTGGCTTTGTTAGATGCAAAGGTATTGGCTGCAAATGAATGACATTTTGCTCATAGTTCCCACTGGCTACCTTTAAATAACAGAATATCAACACAACCCCAGAATTTATAATTAACATGACGGTGTGTCATGTCCAAATAATCAGATCCTCATGGAACTTTGAGAGAAGCAAACATCAAAGGTTTTTTTTCTGCAGCTGTTCTGAGAACACCTAAATGAAATATTTTCTCACTCTCTCGTCTGCTGTCCAAAAATACATGATTGAATGGCAGAAACATCCAAGGGCCTCCCTGATCTGAAATTGAAAGGGAAAGCGTAATCACATTCAATGGAACACCCATGGATAGAGTTCTAAATTCAATACATTCTTAAAAAAAAAATAGTTTTCTTGATGTCAGAGAGAGGAAGGGAGAGACAGAAATATCAATGATGAGAGAGAACCACTGATCAGCTGCGATCAAGCCCGCAATCCGGGCATGTGCCCTGACCAGGAATTGAAACTTGTCCTCCTGGTTCATACAATAGATCCATGCTCAACCACGAAAACACATCAGCTGGGCTAAATTCAATATATTCTTTTCCAGATATCAGTGCAGTTCAGGACTTGAACTCAGATTCTTTTGCCATTGATTGATGTGTACCGGGAGGGGAGGGAATCCTTGCAACAAATCCTTCAGCTGGCCAGAGCTTTCTGATTAAATTAATTTGTCAGCACAATATGTTGGAAGGTGGGGGGAGGAGGGTACCCGAAGTGATTAAAATGAGTCCGGAGAAGAAAAGAAGGAGGAGGCAACAGACACATACTCAGAGCCTCATCTCACTTTAATTTTCTACCGCTGGTTAGGAGCTTAATGGAAGGATTCTTGATGGCATACAATCTTTCAGGATGGCCATTAGAGACAGGTCTGGATTAGGGGCTTTTGGATAGGGGACGTCATAGCCCTTGGGTGCAGAGTGCTTGGATGTGACTCTGACTCTTGCATGACCTTGATAAGTGACTGTCCTCTCTGGGCCTCAGTCTTCCTAATGGATAAAATGGGATGATACACAGCTCATACAGTCCCTGTAAGGATTAAGTTAAATGGTCTCTGCTGGGAATAATGTGTTTTTTGTGTTTGTTTGTTTTTGTTTTTAACAGGAATATATCAGGCATATCAATTAGAGAATAGATTATATGATGTTTGTTACTTTGGATTGTCTGAAGACATGTGAAACGTAATATTTATACTTATCATGGCATATTTATATAGTATCATAAGACACTATATAAACCTTCAGTACTGACTAATGCAAAATAAGTGTTGCAGGTACTTATCAATGATATCAAAAGTAAAAAACTGTCACGAGTACCTGTTTCCTTCTTAGAAAGCATCATGTCATATATATATAGACAATCTGATTTAAGGGGAATCTTTACATCTCATTGGATGGATCAGGTTCCAAGGCACAGCTCACTTGCAAGGGCCCACGAGAGATGCCGTCTCCTGCTCTGGGTCTGCCTGGCCAGAGCAGTGTCACTTGCCCCGAAGCTCAGGTGGCCGGGCCTCTGTGGGACCTGCCTCTCTGTCCCAGCAATGACCTGTGAGAGCCTCTCCCAGCCCCGCCTTGAAGGTTTTAAAACTCCCAGGAAACCTTAAAGGGAAGGAGCCTTCCTACTTCCCCTCCTTTTCTTCTTCCTCCTGGAAGGTAGACGTGAAGGTCAGAGCTGGAATGACCACCTGGAACCGTGATGCGGGCGCCAGGTGTGGAGGATGGGGAGCAGAAGATAAAGGGCGCCGGCCCCCTGACCTAGCAGGTCACCCCACGAGCCCGCACTGCTGTGCTGAGAGGTGAGAGGCTCCTTGGGGTCTTCTTAGCCCAAACACCCCCCAACAAAGGCTTCTGGGACAGCAGCACCACGGCGGGACTCATGGCCAGCAGAACCAGCCCTGCAGACCCGAGCTCCCCTAAGGGCAGTTCCGTTCTTGTAGGAAAATGATAAATGAAAAATAATTCAAGGCAGGTGGGGGCGGTGAGATGGGTGGGAGGTAATCAGCCAAAGACCTTCTGTGCACATATGCATCAGCCAAGGACACAGACAACAGGGCGGTCAAGGCCTGCAGTGGAGGCGGGGCTGGGCTGGAGAGGGTGGATTGGGGGAGGTGGAGAGACCTATGTAATACTTACAACAATCAAGATTAAAAAAATAAAAATAACCACTTGTTGAAAATTTTTAGATTGTTCTATTATTTCCATCTTCTAACTTGGAATCATTTAATCGGTTCTTTTTCTTTCCAAAGGCTTTTAAAAATCCCGAGTTTCTCACTGTTTTAAAGTTACTTATTTAGTGCCACAGGGAAAAGAATGAAGGGAAAACCAATGTTATACCTTTTCATAGCAAACTTGTTCTAGACTCTCTGACCAGCAGCGCCTCTTTTTATTTATTTTGTGTGTGTGTGAGTGTTTGAAATATTTTTTATTGATTTCAGGGAGGAAGGGAGAGGAAGAGAGAGGTAGAAACATCAACAATGAGAGAGAAGCATTGACCGGCTGCCTCCTGCACACCCCACACTGGGGAGCTCACAACTCAGGCCTGTGCCCCAACCCAGAATCAAACCCTGACCTCCTGGGTCATAGGTCAACGCTCAACCACTGAGTCACACCGGCCAGGCTGACATGTTTTCCTATGAAACGTATTCAGCAAAGGCTCCCTGACCTGCCGGCCTGCAGTGTTGTCCTTCCCTCCTGCCGAGCGGGGTGCCCGCAACGATCTGATTCCTAACCCAACTGCTCCTACCTGAGGTCTCCTCTGAGCAGGTGCAGCCGATGTATGCTGGAGCGAAGCATTCTGGGAGGGCGTGGGGGCCCGGAGCCAGCTGCAGCTGGAGCTCTGGCCCTGACACTGGCTGCCCCCTCTCCTTGGGTCATTTCCCTGCAGGTGTGCAGTGGGGGTAGGAACGCCTATTTCCCAGTCTGTTTGGAAGCAGCCCTCATTTCTGTAGGTGCCCCCTGGAGGTGGTTCACCCCTCCCCTCCGCAGCACACTGACCAGTGCCAGCACGACGGTTCTGACCCTATTTCTGAGGACTGTGCCAGGATGTTTACCTACTTCTGGCCCAGAGGGACAGGACTGGCCTCGCCCAGGAGAGCTGCCAGCAGCTGTGTGTGTGGGGAGTGGGGGTGGGGGGGGAGAAGACTCAGCTCCCTTTGACATTCATGGGGAACGAGCCACTCTGCAGGTCAGGTGGGGCCCCACTGCGGGGTCCTCCCCCTCAGCCACCCTCACGTTCCCTTCTGCTGGATGACACCCACATTTCCTCCGCTGCCCCGGCTTCTGTGAGGAGGTCAACCACCGCTCAGCCCAGCTGATCAACCAGAGTGGGGGTGGGGGTGAGTGAGGATGGAGGACTGGTCACCAGGGCAGCTCCCAGTCTGGAGGGGAACCGTGTGCATCCTGTTTGTTCAGATAAGGGCGCTGAGACCCAATTTCACTCGCCCTGACATCCCCTGTCAACCACCGTAGCAACCAGCCGCTGCACACACACAGCCGTCCGCGGAGGAAAATCCCTTCCAGACACCCAGCTGTCCCTTTGACCTTTCTCTTTAGAACCAGGATCAAACCATTGCAACCTGAACTTGAACATTATCCTGTTACAAGTGTGACCGACACGCAGGCCTATGACTTATTCCATGGATCCCTTCTAACTCATTCGTCATGCTGCTTTCACATTTACCAAGAATTTCTTCATAACAACCACAACAATAGGTGACATGTAGTGAAATCTGAGCGTGATCCTAAGCATTTTATTTTTATTTAGTTTTTACATGTGCTTTATTCATTTCAGAGAGGCAGGGAGAGGGAGGGAGAGAGAGAGAGAAAAACATCAATGAGAGAGAAACATCAATCAGCTGCCTCCTGCACAGCCCCTACTGGGGATGTGCCCACAACCAAGGTACATGCCCTTGACTGGAATCAAACCTGGGACCTTTCAGTCCACAGGCCAACGCTCCATCCACTGAGCCAAATTGGTTAGGGCTTTACATGTACTTTTATTCATTTCAGAGAGGCAGTGAGAGAGAGAGAGAGAGAGAGAGAGAGAGAGAGAGAGAGAGAGAGAGAGAGAGAGAGAGAGAGAGACAGAGAGAGATTCTGTGATCAGCTGCTTCCTGCATGCCCCACATTGGGCTCGAGCCCACAGTCTGGGCATGAGCCCTGACTGGGAATCAAACTGTGACCTCCAGGTTCCTAGGTCAAAGCTCAACTACTGAGCAACCCCGGCCAGGCAATTCTAAGCCCTGATCACTGGTCAGGACCGGGGACCCACCCATGCACTACTTCCGTGCATTGGGCCTCTATACACACACACACACACACACACACACACACACACACACATATATATATATATATATATATATATATATATATATATATATATATATATAAAATCATTTCCTAGTTAAGCATGTTTCTCAGCCTTGGCAAATTCTCCTGTAACTTTACAACACAACAGGCCCAGCTGTGAGCTGATGGACATTTTGCTTCTGCCTGTTCGATCCTGTGGTAAGAGACCCACCCTCCTGACCCGCTTGTGCTAGGATTTCTGTTGATGTCTGACCAGGAGTGAAACAGCACATGCCTGCACCCACGGCACGCACAGTCACCTTTGACCTCACGGCTTACTCAGATTCTGCATGTTTCAAAGGACCAGATCAGAGTGATTAATATTTGAGCATCTGCAAAAAAATTAAGCTGAAATTCCAGGCAGCAACCCGGACTCATTTTCATCTACTGCCTTTGTGGTTTCACACTTTGGGGACTATCTGGCAGGGGTCTCTTTTGATTTGGGCGAATTATTAAAAAGTGTTTTTTATTTCCGATAATGATTTTTCAATAATAGGTCAGCAAATGAAGGGGTCTAATGATATGTTTTACTGAAGGCTTAAAACTATCTTGGATTCAAAGCGGTGCTCTAAGATAAAAGTGTAAAGCTTGGCAAAAACAGAATTGTTTATTAGTTGTGAATTAATGCAGGTGAGGTGGATAACTAAGTGTTGCTTGTGTATCTGATAGTCTCAACAGAGGCTGTAACCAGGGACCATGTTATCAATTTTTTCATTCCACCCTTGTCCCACTTTTTTTTTTTATTTAAATATATTTTATTGATTTTTTACAGAGAGGAAGAGAGAGCGATAGAGAGTTAGAAACATCAATGTGAGAGAAACATCGGTCTGCTGCCTCCTACACACCCTCTACTGGGGATCTGCCTGCAACCAAGATACATTCTTTGACCAGAATCAAACCTGGAATCTTTCAGTCCTCAGGCTGATGCTCTATTCACTGAGTCAAACCGGTTAGGGTGTGTCCCACTTTTTTGGAACATGGTGGCCGCCATACCATTCTGATGTACTTTCCCTTCAAGTGAATATGGTAAATGGATCATAATACAAAAACAAACCAACAAAAAAGATACTACATGATTTTAGAAATAGAGTTGATGCATACAAACATACATAATACATGATGTAATAAAGAGAATATTTATACATTTTCTTCACATCTTCATAATGAGCTTAATACTCTTGAAAATATAAAAATGCTACTGGTAAATAGCCATGATGGCTCAGGCCCCAACCAGACCCAGCCAACGTGGGCTTCTGTTGAATGATGTGCCAACAATTCAAGCTTCAGTTGTAGGGAGAGGGGATGCTGACAGGGGGCAGCTACAGAGTGCTGACTGCAACCAGCGACCTACTGGATTTCAGTAACTACCCAACCCTACCTTGGTGCCCACCAGCTCAAACAGGCCCTGGTCTCCGAGTGCCACCAGGAGCAGTGAGCAGCCTGGAAAATCTCCACACTGCTTCCAGATACCATCTTCGCCCTTACCTCCCCATTTCCATGTCCCCATAATCTGTGCTCTGAGCCATCTTATCTGTAGCTTCTTACACAGGTTTGGTTTTTTACCTTTTGGCTGTGCACATATATGTTCCTCTCTTATCTTCTACCATGTCTTTTCTGAATTTCAAAAATATCCTTCAGGCTCACTTCTTCTGGAAAGCTTTTCTGACCCACCTTGGTTGGTCAGACATCCCTACTATGTGCTCCTCTGGCTCCCTGTGATGTCCTGACTTCATGGAAGATAACCGCCTCTTTATTCTCCTGTTCCTTACTCTCCACGTACCCCGGGAGGACATGGTGTCGTATGAAGGCGATGGGTACATGGTAGAGCTCCCCACATTCATATGTCAGAAGGTTAAATCAATAAGCCACATGAACATGTTTCAGTAAATGCTTGTTATTATTCCAGCTGGAGTTAGAGGAACAGTTGAGGTGAATGAGGAGAAAGTGGGGAAGTGCATGACTTCCTATCATGTTAGTTTCAGTTGTGGGGAGAGGGGATGCTGACAGGGGGCAGCTACAGAGTGCTGACTGCAACCAGTGACCTACTGGATTTCAGTAACTACCCAACCCTACCTTGTGCCCACCAGCTCAGTACTTGGTACCCACAGTACCTATCATGGTTAGTTTCTCCATCCAAAATGCAAAATATGTAGAAAATGTAATCTTTTAAAATGAATTTTATATCCTAATGTCATTAGTAAAGATATGAGGAGCATAAAAACATTTCAATTTTCTAATCTACCATGGAAATGAAAACCATAAATAATACTGCAGGGGCATCATAATCTAGCCAGAATTAGTGTTCATTTATTTTTTCAATTATTATTTAGTTATACTTAATGATTGATTCCCCTCTCAAGTATTGACATAACACGGAACGATTCTATGTTTCATAAACTCATCAATTCCATGATATATAGAGGAGCCTATTATTGTTTTTGCAAATAAAAGAATAGTTATGTGGGAATAGCTCAAAAGAGTGAAAGAGAAATCAACATCTAAATATTTTACCTTGGGAGTCAAACCGCCTGCGCGTATATCTATTTTCCAAGAGAAAAAGAAACCTTTGCCAGAATCCAAGGGAAATAAGCAAACAGCAGCACTTGGGTAAGCTATCAATAAAGAAACTCAGGAGCCAGAGGGGTATAATAAGGTGCATACATTTGGGATACCATTCAGGAGCCTCTTACACTGTTTCCTTTCTCCATTAAAGATATTTGCTTGTTGCTGTTGTTTTTTTCTTAGTCACTCAGTTCTGCTTTACACCCTCTACATTTTATCCTCTGTCAAACATTTCCAGAAAATTTCCTCAGGGTGAAGGAGGGCTTTATAATGTGTCAAACTGGTTAAGCTGAACCTCATTTCCCAGAATTCCCTTTCCTATGTGTTTCCTGCCACAATGAGGGGAAGAGAGATTCTTTTGCAAGATCTGGAGGGTGTAAATGAAAGGGCAACCATTCTGCAGTTCACCACTCAATTCAGCAGCTGGGCCTGCAGCTGCCCCAAGGTTCCTGGGTCTTCCTCCGGCTTCTCTGACTCCCTGGGCAAGTGTGTGAGTCAAACTTCACGATGAAGCATTCTGGCTCTGGCTTCTGCAGGACCCCCACACTGCCAGTTGGATGCCACCAGTACCAGATGTGAAACTCATCTTCGTGAATTCAGCCGATGCTTCTGGTTCCAGCTTATTCTTGTTCCTCCCCACTCTGCCCCCATCATCCCTTCCTGACTCTATTTGGCCTGTGGGACTTAAGGTTCCACCCCAGATGGGGAGAATAAAGAGATTGCTTAGGCACACCAGCCCTGGCAATCAAATGAGATCAGTTCCCTGTAACAAATCTATTTCTCTCTCTCTTTTTTTGATATGATTAAATTTATAGACATGAAAGGTCCTGTATCCCATGATAAATGCAACATCGGTAATCCATGACATGCATAGACAACATAGGCAACACGGTGACTCAATCAATGACCTTTAGATCCCTGTAATCAAGTGCCTTTAGAAGGCAAGGTTCTGAGTGACCAAGTACTTGCAGGCTTTCGATATTAAAGTAAAAATACAGATTGTAATGGGGTTGCTTGTTGCTGGAGAACCTGAGGCCATGAGCCCCCAGTGCTTTAAATTTCTGTCTCAAGGACTACATAAAGGACGTGAAAAAGTGACAGCTTGTAGGATGACCCTGAGGAAAACTCTTATTTCCTATGACAGTGGGACCAAGATTTCCGAAAAGCAAACCCAAAGCCTAATCTTGTATGTGGCTGGACTATAAGGCAGACTGAATTCCTAAACTTGAAAAGCCTCTTAAAGTTACGACACTGATTGATGACCCAAGATCTTCAAATCTTTTGAGCCTTCTTTGTCCAGGGAAGTGGCCCTCTCTCCTCTGCCTGGCGAGGGCAGTCTTCCTTTTCCTGAAGAACCTGTCGTGACCTCCCTTGACCTCGTTGCCTTGCAAGGCACTGCTGGTCATCCTCTGGACCTACTCTTGTCACTGTTCCCGGCCGAAAGCCAGGTTTAAGTCTCCACGGGCCCCAAGGGTTAAGGTACAAATCAAGACCTGTGATAAGGTGCAATACTCACTAAGAGAATAATTGCAGATTCTGCTAGCTGAGTTTGAGAGAAACCTGGAGGATACGAGTAGGAGCAGATCTGACAGGTGTGGGATCAAGGTTCAAGGAATCTAAACTTGTATCAAGTCTAGAATATTGCTATAGGCACACTCAGGAGAGATTCTAGTTTTAAGAGGAATAGCTAGAAATGGCCCTAACTTTTTTGGGGGGAAGGGGGGTAGGTTGATTGCAATATTCTTTATCAAAGAAGTGAAAATGTCACACTGTAGAGGAAGGCATCCAAAGGGTTAGAGTGTTTGGAATATTAAAATTTTTTTTTAAATTGAATACCTGCTCTTCCACTTCAGCGAGGTTCAGAGGATACCCTTTCCATGAAGGTATGAGAAAGATATTTGGGGGTGGAGGTGTCCCCTCGCCTCCTAGAAGAGCTTTTAAAACTATTTGATTCTTTAGCAAACCAACACTTCCCTGGTACCTGGTAGGTAGCCATAGGTCAGGAAGGCCATGATAGGACCTCTAGGCCAAAAGGGTACATCTTGGGGTTTGCCTATGGGAGGCAGTCTATGGAAGGAACAACGACAACAACCAAGTGATCATACAATATAAGGGGAAAACCAAAGTGGAATTTGTGAAGAAATGTTTCTCTCTCTCTGTTTGTAGTATCCTTCAACTTTGGAGAAGTAGTTTAAGAAATAATTTTTTCAGACCTATTTAAGACCAAAATCTAAACCTGTAAACAATAACAAGGACGTGACCTACTTTGTGATATCATGTGATCACCCTGATGAGGTAGACATTTATCTGTGATTATGGGAAATAAATGAGGCCACCTATCATTATCTCAGTTTCACACTCACCTCCCCAATATCCTAATTTTATCTCTGCATTCATGAAAACAACTTATTCTTGTCATGTCACACTTGAAAGTTCAAATTTACAGACTTTCTTTTATGGGTTTCTAGAACTTTCTGTCCTCGTCCCGGGAGCAGCTGAATTCCATGTTCTGCATCTGTATACCGAAGGACCACAGAATAAGATCCTCAGCCCCTTTCTCCTCACTGTCTTCTGGAATCAACCAGACCGATGAAGCACAATGGCATCTGGAAGATTCTATTATTTAAGCATTCGTTGTCAGAGAATGCCAGAATGCCCTCCATCCTGGAGGAAGCCCACACTCGAGGCTGTGTTTCCGCCAAGGCACCTGGAATAATTTCTCGAGCCTCCTCACCATATTCCTCTGAATTGCAACATCCCCAGGTATTTCCGTTCCCGCTTCTATTCTGAGGGACAAAAGGTGTTTTTCTGTGGTGGTTGGTTGGTTTTCACTCTGAGTTATTGTCACAGCGGTGAGCCGCAGTGCCTGCTGACAAAGGTGCCTGCTGCCCTGAGAGAGGCCTGGGAGACTATTTGCTGAAAGAGAGAGCAGGAGTGTGTGTGGACTCGGGAACGATGCTCGAGGGAAAGGATGCAGAGAAAAGTGAGTGGGAGCCTGCAGCGCTCTGGTCCTCGGGGCGGCCAGGATCTGTTCCTCTAACCTTCGCTTTCCACTGGCCATCTCCTAAGCTGAACCCTGTTTTAGGAACAGAGCATTCACTCAGGAGGCCACGGCAATGGAGCCTCTGGTAGACACAACTACAGAAGGGGCTTGGGTCACGGAGCAAGTCCAGCTCTGAAGATCTCCCTTCTCTCTAGAAATTTCAGAAGTGATGACCAGGGAATTCTAAGCATTCCGTTCATCTCAGCAGTTTAGGAATTCACGGGGTAACCTGCTCAGCATGGAAAATCTGAAACCTATTTTGAAATAAAAATCATTAGGAACATTGTTTTCTAATACGTTTCACAGCTTACCCATGCTGAGAGGAAATGCAACAGAATGGCATGTTGTTCCTGGCCACCCTGGGAACTGGGATATTATGAGGACTGGGATATTATGAGTCAGGAATTTCGGAGTGAGTGGCAAGCTCTAACAAGGTCTAGCACATGTTTATCAGTCAGTTGCCACTGCATTATTTAAGCCACTAATTAGTATTGTAACCATTGCCAGATAAAATACATTTAGCCCAGTGGAGGCTTCATAGCTAGTGCTATATAATATAAAAGAAGTAGAAGATCCATAACTGTTTGGCTCAGTGGATAGAGTGTCAACCTGCAGACTGAAGGGCCCTGGGTTCGATTCCTGTCAAGGGCACATGCCCGGGTTACAAGCTTGATCCCCTATGGGGGGTGTGCAGGAGGCAGCTGATCATGTTTCTCTCTCTTTCTCCCTCCCCCTTCCTCTCTGAAATCAAGAAAAAAAATTTTTTTTAAATGTAGAAACGTTAGAGAAAGTTTTCTGTTGTATTTTCATATTGCATGAAAAAAAAAAAAACGAGTAAAAGAAAGATGATATTGGCATAAAATAAAAAAAAGGGCAATGCTGTCTCCTTGAAATCCATTTGTTTGTTTATGGTCTCAGCATTCATTTGGGAATTTACCAAATCATAAGAGATCTGAGTGACAAATGCTCTTTTCTATTCTATGTTGTAAACTAAAGGAAAGCCTGGTGCTGAATTTTCACAGCTCACTTATCTGACAAGTGAATTGTGGTAAATTCCTCTTTAATAGCCATGAATAAGAAAGGCTATTTAGTGTGGTTCTTCTGAACAGAAGCCTTGATGACAAATACAACTGAGTTGTGAACTTCAACTCTGCTACTTACTAACCGTGATCTTGGGACAATGTCTCGGCTTCTCCGAATCTTAGTTTTCTTACCTAGAATAGTGGGGC
Organism: Pipistrellus kuhlii; assembly: GCF_014108245.1. Taxonomy (NCBI): domain Eukaryota; kingdom Metazoa; phylum Chordata; class Mammalia; order Chiroptera; family Vespertilionidae; genus Pipistrellus; species Pipistrellus kuhlii. Next base: position 5,921,208 of record NW_023425523.1, read on the forward strand.
TAAAAGAATAGTTCCTATTCATAATGTTATAGAAAGAGAAAATAAAGGGGCATATAGAAAATGCTTAGCGTTGTGTCTGGCCATAATAAAAGCTCAGTAAATATCTGCTATTTTTAAAGCTGCAAGCTTATATAACCCCGTGACATTCATAGTATGCTTACAGAAGTTAGAGCCATAATAGATGGGCCTTTAATGGAGCAAGGACCCACAATTTTAGATACAGTATGACTACACAAAGGAATTTAAGATCAGGTCACATGGGTTTACGTTCCCTGAGGGTCCAAATGAGATGGACAGAAACATTCAAAACAGCATAAAGATAATCAGCTGATAATCAAAAAGCCTGAAACCAGGTAAAGTAGTGAAGAGAGTCTAGGCAGGAATTCCTCTCCTGAGCAGGCCAGGAGGTAGCGAGCTTGGAATGGGGCACAGGTCAAGGACAGATGCAGGATCTTTAAGGGCATATTACACGGAGGGATGCTATATTGAGCCATAGACAGAATCAAAAGTCAGAATTAAACGCCTGGAAGGGGAATCATCCTATATAATAATAGCCCAGCAACTGAACAGTGGAACTACCAGATGATCGCTCGACCAGTCGCTATGACATGCATTGCCCACCAGATGCTCAACCCAGGAGCTTCCCCCTTGTGGTCAGTGCACTCCCACAATGGGAGCACCGCTCAGCTGACTGAGGTGAGTGAATGCTCCCACACTGGGCTGATCCCCGCAGGCCACGCCCCCTACCAGTGTAGGAATCCCATGCATGGGGCCTTTAGTCAAGTAATAATTGAGGAATGAAAACAAATGCTGGAAATGGACAAAAGAATTAGCTGATACCCTAGCCAGTTTGGCTCAGTGAATAGAGCATCGTCCTGCAGACTGAAGAGTCCTAGGTTTGATTCCAGTCAAGGGCATATGCCTGGGGTATGGGTTTGATCCCCAGTAGGGAGCATGGGAGAAGCAGTCTATCAATGATTCTCTCTGAAATCAATAAAAATATATTTTAAAGAAAGAATTAGCTGATATATCACATGCAGGTATAGTTACAGCCAGGAATTGGTTTTATTTATGTATCAAACCTCAATGTTCACCTTTTATAATGACGATGGATATTGAGAAGGAAACCATTGGCACTGAGTCGGAGCCCTGGTACGAAGAGGTTGATGGCGCAGTGGCTCAGGATGGTCAAATGTTGATTGCTTTGAAGGTCTGTGTCTTCAACATATCAATAACCTTTCAGCGGGAGATAAGTGTTCTCCTGAGGACCAGAATGCCTGAATTGGGAGTCATGTCTCTCTGATAATAGACTTCAATACTTTGGGCTGTGGGTGTGGAAGATGGGGAGATGGGGAGGGCACATTTGAGGGAGAGGGGCATAAGTGAGATGACAACAACCTACAGATTGCCCACATGAGCCTTCCTCCAAGCCTGCTCTTGGGAACTGGAGTTGAGGCATCATTTATTCCTAAGCTGCTAGTGGGAGTCACAAGGTTCTTTCCTAAGTTCATTCGATTGGATTGAACCCTTGGAAACCTCAGATACCAGGCTTTGGCATAGGTTGTGGCACTGCAATCAATTAGGTACAAACTGTACTGCAATCAATTCGGCTGCTGAGATTGAAGGAGGGAGACAGATAGACACACTTTCTTCTGTGTTGCCTGTGACCTCCAGGACATTCAGGAGAGAACAGAGTGTCTACAGTCACGTCAGAGCCAGTCAGCAGAATTAATGGTTATTTCAGGACTCCCTCCTTCTTTGATTTTTATTTCTCAGCTACATTATATCAACAAATTTAAGGAATATTTTTGCTCCTGTATCAGCAGTGCGTTTCAAGTGCAGCTCTTATTAAATATTTATAAAAACACAAGCATTTTATTTTTTTCTGTACAGCTATTAGGCATTTTTTCTTAGCAGATAGTTAAATAATAGATATATTTTTAAATTATGAGAGTATGGACTTAGGCGCACACACGGATGCTCTTGAAGGAGAAAGATTAAAGCTCCTATTCTGACTAGGTTGGAGAAGACTGACATATTTTATGTTTCTTAATTATCTTTAAAGTTCCCCACTGCATTCCTGTTGAAAAGACTCAATTTACTATGTGCCAGGGAAAAGAATAGAAAGAACCTCCCAGACAACTGCTATTTCAGAGGAGAAAGTATTTCATTCCTGGGTGCTGTCAGAATATAAAACTTCCACGCGAAGGACCTTTCTCACCTCCCTCTGTCCCCTCTCGAAGTGGTGGCATCGCTCTGGTCACCGCTGACATTCAACGCACGAATAAAATATTAATTTAATAACATGTCCCACCACATAGATTTCTCCTCCCCTATTTAATAATTGGCAATGCCTTTCGGTCTTTGCCTCACAAAACTATTTGGTGATCTATGAAAGCAATCTCAGACCAGGCTTGATGAAATTGATCAACCTCATGAGGGTTTGGCTAGCCTACTGCGACTTCTTTGACTTTTCTCCCACATTTCCTGTTCTACCCGGAAGGGTCACTTCATTCAGCACCTCATGTTGGACCTTCCCTAACCCTTGTTTTGCACTGTGTACTTTTTGGACCTGCATGGGAGTTGGATGAATCGACAGTAGCCTGCGGGGCTGGCTGGCTGCTGAAATTTTCCTTCATCGGAAATGGCTCAGTAGAAAAAAAGCCTACCCTTTTGTAAATTTACATTTGGGAAGCTTTCCATCTGCTGCAAATCTCATTCACTGTAAACCTACGTGCAGAGTCACTGTACAATCTTCAGCATTTGGTTTTGGTTGTACTGACTTTTACATTTTTTGGGGGGGGAGGGCAGTGTGGAGACTTGTTTGAATGACAAGTCCAAGTTCATGGCACACGTCCCTTCATCAGTCCTTGTTGTATTTTAATTAATTATTCTTTTCCTCAGCAGTCACTGTCTCTTCGTCTCCCTCCCCTCCTTTTCCAAAGATGCCGGCTCTGTTTCATTTAAAATGTGTCCATTTGTATACCTAATCCATGTGGAATAGTGTTTTAAACCTTTTCTAAAATTGTATGTAAATGACATTGTCCTTTACATTAGAATTCTCTTTTTTCTTTCTTACACTTAAAAAAGAAATCCTCACCTGAGGATATGCTTTTTATTGATTTTTATAGAGAGATGAGATGAGAGAGAGAAAACCATCCATATCAGAAAGAGATACGTTAATCTGTTTCCTTCAGACACCCCACTGGGAATCCAACCCACAACCTTTTGATGGACAGAACATGCTCTCACCACTCACCCAACTAGGACTTTTTTTTTTTAAATACTTTGTAGAACCCAGGCATATATTAACATCCACCCATGCTTATGATTGCACATCGAATGCATTGCTTCTAATTGCTGCATGATATTTTACAGAGTGTCCACCCAACTTAGCTATCCATTCTCCCAGCAATGGACCGCTGTCCCCACTGCACCCCGACCCCTTGGTGTTGAGGGGTGGAGGTGATGCCCAGGAACTAGACTGTCTCCTGCACCTGCTCTCATGTCCTCCCAATCACGTGTGGCTTTGGACCCCTCTCTGTTTTGCTTCCAACCAGGTGCTGGCCAGAGAAGGGAGCAATCAGATCCACCCTGGGAGTCTTTTGTTAATTTTTCAGTGAGAACTTTTGTTTCAGTTCTATCCCGAGGTCTGGGTTTCAACAAAGGGAGCGAGCAGCCTGGGCGCTGGCCTGTTTTTAGAAACCAGGCCCCTGTCATTATTTTTAGAAGACAGGTTCTTGTTTGCCATGTGGAGGGGAGTTCAGACATCTGGGAGATGCAGACGTGAAAATGCCTTATCACTGAACCTGCATCGCGCTGAACTGAGAGCGACTCTCAACCAACAGATGAGCCACGAACCACCTGGAGAGCCACTGCCCTCCGGGGGAAGAACTCTGGGCTGTGCGGAGGACCAGGTTTATAGAAAGGAATGAGAGAAAAGATGACTCTGGGACACACATGTCAAAATGACCTCAGCACTGCATTTTCCCGTCGCATTCTCATCTCCCATGACCAGGTTGATCCCTGTGGTTGTGTGTATCTCTTTGATCTCATACTTTGAAACGACCCCCTCTTCTCAGTGGAAGGACTGGACATAGGAGTAACCACCCTTCTCTGCTGGGTGGACACTGAATGGAACATTCCAACGCCACCTGGAATCTTCCACCCGCAAGCCAAACAGCAGGAAAGGGAAGCGAACAAGAAACAACGAAACACCTTCCTTGACCCCGTGGCCCACCCTGGCCTCCGTGGGCACGGGGCTGCCGGGCCTGGAACCCCAGCTCTGCTACCAAACAGCTGAATAATCTGGATACACGCTGCCTCAGTCTCCCCCTCCACAGAGAGGAGATAGTGATGCTTACATGGCGGCTTGTTGTTAGGATTCCATGACACACATAATTAGTGTTCACTGAACAGCAGTTCCCATTATTGCTAACTTTGCATATTATTTTGTATGTCCCATATTGTTTTGCTGTGAATGATAAGGCAAATTGCCTGCGGCGGTAGAGAAAGAGGAAGAAACGAAATCGCCATTTAAATTAATCCATTTATTCTCTAATATAAAACACAGGATGTATGTGAGTACCTGTTTCTAAATTCAGTCCAATTCATCTTTCCCACTGCAAGCAGAAATGTATGGTAAACATACTAGCTTGCTTTTGCTATTTCCCCATCAAAATCTCTCCGATGATTTCTTATCACTTACAGGGGGGAAAAATACACCCCCCCCCAAACACACACACACACACACACACACACACACACACACAAAAAAAAAAAATACCACACCATAGAATAAAATGGTGCATGCTACCCCTTCCAGACTTCCTCCTCAGTTTTATTTATTTTTGTTAGCTAGGTCATGTGGTAGAAGAGCAAGTGGGATTTGAGCCAGGGCTGCTACCTCATCACCCGTGTTTAGGGGAGTGCCACTCAATCAATACTCTGCTGTCTTTGGAAAATGCAATCCCCCACAGTACCCTCCAAGCTTAGCAGAGTGCCAGAGACTCAACCACTCAACTGGCAGTTCCAAGAAAGGATGAATGAGAGATTTCCAGGGGAAGAAAAAAAGTAGAACCAAACCCTTGCCCTCTAGGGAGTTTTAACCATATCCTTGCCAGCTGCGGAGAATCAGAGACACCAATCAGAGTCTGGCTCCCTGCAAAATGGAAGAAATGGGTTCCATTCCTTTTCTCTTCCTTGTTTTCTTCTGAAAAGAAATCTCAGCACATCATGTTTTGAAACTGGGAATGAAGCGAAACTTGTTCTCATACCCTGATACCCAGTGCTCACCTCCCCCCCATGTCCTCACACACACCCACCACATTTAAAAATTTTAAAAAGTGTTGTATCCATCGTCTTTCTATTGTAGTTCAACACAGACAGATCAAGAGGTTTTCTCCTACGAGGGAAATTATAGGGAGTTTTATGGTAAAGTATTTACTATTTAACAATCTCTATGAGTGTGAATTACAATCTTAAGATACTAAACCGGTAAGAATCATAAAATGATTCAGTGTCCAAAATTATTTTTAAGCGAATTAAATATTTAAAAAAAATCAATTGACCTAAAAGTCTCTTATCAAATTGTTGGTGCCCCTCTACACCCACCCCCACCCCCACAAAAAACTGTGCCCATTTCTAGACTCACCAACCCATGTGCCCAGGTGAGCTGTAAGCTCTACTTTTTCCCCTCAAAATTTATATTTTTATTGAGTTCAGAGAGGAAGAGAAAGATAGAAACACCAATGGTGAGAGAGAATCATTGATCGTCTGCCTCCTGCACACCCACACTGGGGATCAACCCTGCAACCCACGCGTGTGCCCTGACTGGGAATCGAACCACTACATCCTGGCTCATAGGTTGATGCTCCACCACTGAGCCATGCTGGTAGGGCTAAACTATACTTTCTGATGAGGATACAACTAATAATTACACTTCTAGGCAGCATATGACATTTTCTCAGTTCATAGTTATTACACAAAATATTAGTGGCTCTAAAATGAAAAGGTTTAAAAATTACACCAATAAGAAATACTTATCCAAAGATACACAGGGCATGATAAAAGGCATGTTATTAAGCAACGCACAACAACCAGAAACCTAACTAGACAAAAACAGAACTATTTCTCAAACTGAGCATGGTGTCGCATCCTCAATGAAAACAGTTCTCCCTCCATTATTTCCATGTACTGGTGGTTGCATCTTCTTTAAGATTTGGAATGTCTTGCTGAGCTGCAGATGAAAGCCTCAAGTCTAAATTCAAGATTTTTCTTTTTCCTGGATCCCAGCCCAGCTCGCTGAAGCAGAGAGTCGCATTTATTACCATTCAACAGCACCAAAGGGACTTGGACGAAGAATGCGCATTGATTTACTGTGACTATTGGCTGCTGTGATTTGGCAGAAAACAGGGGGCACAGAACATTTTACTTCTTTAACATCTACTCAGGCAATCGGAGGGGGAAGCTGACGCGTTCAGCTGTTGACAGTTTAGAGGTGTGTTTTGGTTGGTGATTTGTTTGGCTGTTTAATCGTCGCATTTTTTAATTTAAACTGAACATTGATGAAGCTACACATGCTGGACCTTTCTCTTGCATGTATCTAATGATGGCTAACTACAGATGAATATAGCAATCCCTGGACGAGATGTAGTCAAACCATAAACATAAATAGAACGAGTTCTGAGTGAGATGTACACAAACACTACCACGTCCTCAAGATTTATACAGTAGACGTAACTCTTCAGTAGAGATTCTAAAGCAAACCCAACAGGTATCTGTTTAGCAGAAGTATTGGCCATGCATTAATTGTAGGAGAAATACCTATATCTACTAATGTTTTGTTGAACTTTCCTCCAAGGTTGACTTATACATGGAATCCCCACCTGCCCCCCCCCCTTTTTAAAAAAAAAAAAAACAAATGGCTAGTATCTGTCAGACATCTCACTAGTAAATCTGAAGAGCAATGGGCATTAGTTTGATCTCAAAAATCAAATATTTATTTATTTTTCTCTCTTAAAAATATTTTTATTGATTTCAAAGAGGAAGGGAGAGGGAGAGAGAGATACAAATATCAATGATGATAGAGAGAATCATTGATCGGCTGCCTCCTGCATGACCCCCGCTGGGAATTGAACTATGACCTCCTGTGCCCTGGCTGGGAATTGAACCATGACCTTCTGGTTTATAGGTTGATGCTCAAGCACTGAGCCATGCTGGGCAGGCTCTTTCTTTTTATTTGTTGTTTAGTTTTTCCAAAGTTTCTAGTTTATCTTCAAGATATAAAGAACTATTTATTAATTCATGAGTGCACTAATTTGACTGTGAAATCAGTGCACATGACTGAACTTATAGTATGTGCCAGGCACTCTGTAAGGTAGCATCGTTATTCTAACTGTCAATTTATAAACAAAAGACATTGAACTTCAGTTGCTCACATGTGGGGGTAGCAGGTGATTACAGGTAAATTTTGCTGTATATGATAAATATACACTGAGTGGCCAGATTATTATGATCTCTGAATGGATAATAATCTGGCCACGCAGTGTGTGTGTGTGTGTGTGTGTGTGTGTGTGTGTGTGTGTATTTGAGATCTGGTGCATGACGGGACATGGCGGTTAGCTGGCCTGCCTTCTGGTCGAACTCCTGGTTGAGGGGACAATTTGCATATTAGCCTTTTATTATATAGGATATACACTGAGTGGCCAGATTATTATGATGCGTTCAGAGATCATCATCATCTGGCCACTCGGTGTATAGTATATATATACCACATACACACATGGAAGCCCACAGAGAGGGACAAGCATTTGCTGGAGGGTTATAGACATGTTTCTGGAGAAGGTTTTATTCCTGGGGCAGAAGTCTTAGGAAAGATCAGGATATGCTTTGTTGTTATGTCCTATTTTTTTTTAAATTAGATGGGATGCATTGCTAACTGGAAATGGTCTTTATTTCCCCATTTTTCTCATTGAAAGCATTAACGTTAGGCTGCAAACATCTTACCTCCTCATCAGCACCATTGGAAGAAAAGGTGCACAGATGATACAGGACGTTTGTCTGCTGAGCAGCACAACTTGAATTTTGACAATTTAGAAGTTTGTTACTTGCAGCTGAGACAAAGGTGAGAAAATAGGAGGATCCTGTTTAAGAAAATCATAATGGCTTTAAAAAAAAACCACCATTTAACTCACTGGTTGCTAATCAGATGACCTTGAGATGGGGAGATGCAGAAGAGTGTTTCAAAATGGTGTGATCAGAGAAGGTCTCAACCAGCCATTGCTCAAGAGGCATTCCTCATCCAGTTAAGGACCTGCCCTTTCAGTGGGCTTACCTGGGTAAGTCAGGGTAATCTCCCCATCTCAAGGTCATCTGATTAGCAACCTTAATTCCATTGGCAACCTCAGTTCCCCTTTGCCTGTCCCCAAACATATGGACAGGTTCGGGGGATTCAGAGGTGGGCATCTTTGTAGGGTCATGATTGTACCTACCGCAGACACCAACCAAGGGGATGGAAATGATTGTTCTGTCATCGGCACAGGTGACATTCAGTCGTGGCTCACTGTCCTTCATGAACTCATCCATTCAATGGAACTGTCACAGAGTTGGAGGGGCCTCAGTTACACGGAGCTGGGTGTCAGTCCCAGCTCTGCCTCTTCTAGTTCTGTGACCTTGGGCAAGGCAGTGAGGGAGTCTCAGGGTCATTCCGAGTGCGTGAAATGGCAATGTGTATTTCAAGAGTTTCATGAGGAATGAAGAAATATGGGTAGAGGCAGTATATATAATTTACAGGCCTATTAAAATATTGATTTATTCTCACTGTTCAGAAGAGAACAGAAAGAATGGAAGAGGAGCTAAAACTCTGGTTCTGGCTTCTCTTGCCCCGCTGGTAATTATGAGCTACTTGAAAGATCTGTCTGAAGCCATCTTGAAACTTTTGTGAGATAAGGAGATGGAACTGCTTAGAAACAGGGGGAAGAAGGGAGGCTGGAAGTGAGCATCTGAGAAGATGACAAGAGGTGGCCAGACCCTGAGCCCTGGAGGACACAAGCATTGCTGAACCAGTAAAGAAGTATGTTGCTTGGCCAGCAGGGCTTAGTGGTTGAGCATCCACCTATGAACCAGGAGGTCACAGTTTTCCATTCCTGGTCAGGGCACATGCCCAGGTTGTCTGCTTCATCCCCAGTGTCAGGAGTGCAGGAGGCAGCTGACCAATGATTCATCATTGATGTTTCTATTTCTCTCTCTCCCTTTCTCTCTGAAATAATAATAATAATAATAATAATAATAATAATAACAACAACAACAACAACAATGGCTTTTGAAAACCAAATGGCAACAGGTTTTGAATTTTCACTCTTCATCAACACAATGAAGTGACACTCCCTTCTTATTTGAAGTCTTCACTCCTATTCCTGGCAATTGCTTGCTCTACTGGCCTATCTGCTATTGGCTGTAAAATGCAAAAGCAACATTTTCTGAAAGGCTCATTCGGTCTGACGAATTTATTTTAATGACTCAAAAGACACTTACTCTATTTAACCCAAGTGTGTATGCATATTGATATTATTTTGTTTTAATTTTTTAAATGTACATTACTTATCCAGCCAATTGGAACAGTTCTAGTCTGCCCTTATTTATGAAGGCCTTTAAAATTCCAAATGGCTCTTGATGGCATATTTGCACGACTCGAGTCGATGCCGTAAGTGAATATTAAGTCTCATAACTCAGATAAAGGGCTGTGGCTGCAGAACTCTCAGGTCGCTTTCTGGAGCATAATATCTCAGCGATTTGAGAGACATTTGTTCTAAATACCAGGAAAAATTAGACAATATGGTGACAATCCCTTCGCAAACTTCAACTGCGAAAATCATTCTTGAGCTCCGCTACCAGAAAAGATCAACTAAACCCACAGACATCTCTGAGCATTACAACCGATAAACATTGACTATGGCAATGGAAAATGCCATAAGGATTTTCATAGCCAAGAAGAAAAATCTTCCAAATTAAGAACCACTCTAAGCCGAAACCGGTTTGGCTCAATGGATAGAGCGTCGGCTTGGGGACTGAAAGGTCCCGGGTTCAATTCCGGTCAAGGGCATGTACCTTGGTTACGGGCACATCCCCAGTAGGGGGTGTACAAGAGGCAGCTGGTCGATGTTTCTCTCTCATCGACGTTTCTGGCTCTCTATCTCTCTCCCTTCCTCTCTGTGAGAAATCAATTAAAAAATATATATATATATATATAAAAGAACCACTCTAGATACACAGCTAAAGTTTTCTGTGGAAGAGGGAGGTATAAATCTCCTTTGTGGGATGCAGGTAGACAGGCCTAGGGTTCCTATGGTTCGAGTGGTTTCCCACTGCAGGGCCCAGAGCATAACACTTCTCATTGGTTTTTGTCCTACATTATAAATATCTCATTCATTAACATGTCTAGTCTGTGAATCACCTCATCCCGTTTTTTTGCTACGACACACTATTTTCTGGGAAGAATGTATTTTTCTAGTAATTCTTAAATACCAGTTTTAGAGAAATTTGTCCACGACCTTCACTCAGTTTGGTTTCTTTTGAGAGGACTACCAAGTGCCAAAAGTGTGTTCTAACTCAGTGATTCTCAAACCTGGGACATTTTAGACCTTCCCTCCACTCTCCCTACCAGGGACATTTGGCAGTGTCTGGAGACAATGCTGGTTGTCAAAACCCGATCAGAGGGGTTACTGGTGGGACCTCATGGGTAGAAACTAGAAGTGCAGCTAGACACCCCACAATGCACGGGGCGCCCCACAACAAAGATCGTTCTGCCCAGGCTGTGTGAACAGCACCAGCATGGAGCAACCCCTCGTTAAACCAAACCACAGTAGCCAAGTCCATGTCTACAGTCCGTTTGTTGGTAAAAATGGTTGGCCAGTAAACATCTATATCTGTAAAAGGCTAAAATGCTAAGTGTCTGTCTGGATAATGATGCCACACAACAATGCCTTGCTTCTTCTCCCTAGCAACCACTAGCCTCCTTGCAGTTTCTTCAGCCCAGGAACGTGACTTGCTTTATAGCCAGGTAGAAACATTCACACTTTAACCAAATGTCTGTGAAGCATTTTCCCATGCCTCATCTCGTTTGATCCTCACAGAAGTCCTGAAGTAAGTAGATAGGAGACTCGGTGGAATCCTATTTTAATGGAGATTTAGAAAGTTTAGAAACTTGACCCAAGTGGAAAGAAGTAAGAAATGGTGGACCTTGAAAATGACTTCAGGTTTTCTCACTGAGCAGAATATAGTCAAACACTACTGCAGTTAAATATTCTGCCCTTTGTTCTCCCTGAGTGATCTAAAATAATAATCTGCTTTGTGTTGATATTTACTGCTGTGCTGCTGACAATTACCTGAAAGAGAAGTTGGGGTACTTCAGTGGGCTGGAAAATGTTTAGCTACATCAGAAAGAAGGCCTAATTAAGCAAATTTATCTTTTTATATAAAGCTCTCGCTGGTGCCAATCATGTGTGTGTGTGTGTGTGTGTGTGTGTGTGTGTGTGTGTTTCAATCTGTCATTGTTGATCGTGAATTTGATTGACACTTCTATTATACAGAAAGGGCGAACAATGATATTAAAATGTTTCTTCTAATTAATTTCCTTTCAATGTGCATGAATTTGTGCTCTGGGCCACTAGTTACTAATAAAATATCCCCTTGGGCAAGGGGAAGTGTTGAAAAATAAATGCCCTCTACCCTTGAAGGTTTTAATGAAATAGTTGGTCTAAAATAATATTAATTTATCTAACATTTCATCTTTAAATGTTTGTGGAAAGGATAAACAAAAATAAAAAGCATGCCGGGACCGGTTTGGCTCAGTGCATAGAGCGTCGGCCTGCGGACTGAAAGGTCCCGGGTTCGATTCTGGTCAAGGGCATGTACCTTGGTTGCGGGCACATCCCCAGTGGGGGGTGTGCAGGAGGCAGCTGGTCGATGTTTCTCTCTCATCGACGTTTCTAACTCTCTGTCCCTCTCAATTCCTCTCTGTGTAAAATCAATAAAAATATATTAAAAAAATATGTTTAAAAAATAATAATAAATAAATAAATAAATAAAAAGCATGCATTCTCTACAACATTGTACCTGGTAGATGCTCCATAAACAATCCTCTAGCTTCATGCAGTGACCACTGTGTTCTTGGCAGAATCAAAGTGAAATACATGAGAATCCCTTACACAGAGGGGCTTGCAGTGTAGAAGGAGAAGTCCAACATCAGACACATAAGTGCAATTAGAGGAGAGAAAATATGGGGTGGCAAGGTAGGTGGGGGCTAGAATGCATACCCCACTGTGCGATCTAGAAGCTTGCGCAGTGTCTTAGAGGCAGCCATGTTGAGTTGTTTGGTGGGGGAGTGGAGAATGGCCTGGGAGGATGCTGACAGACCAGTAGGATCTTCTCAGCCAGGGGAGGGATGTTGCGAAGTCATAACCAGTCAGTAATTTTTATTGAAAGGGTATTTTTAAGCAGGGCTTGGAAGAGGGGCGAACACCTTTCCAAGACAAAGAGTGGCATCAGCACAAGTACACATTTTTTTTAAAAGGCGGTTATTTTGCCCTAGCTTGTTTGGCTCAGTGGATAGAGCATCAGCCTGGGAACCAAAAGGTCCCAGGTTCAATTCCAGTCGGGGCAGATGCCCGGGCTGTGAGCTTGATCCCCAGTGGGGGACTTGCAGGAGGCAGCCAATCCATGATTCTCTCTCATCATGGATGTTTCTATCTCTCTCTTCCCCTTCCTTCCTCTCTGAAATCGATAAAAAAAATGTATTTAAAAATAAATAAATAAAAGGTGGTTATTTTGTAAAAAATTGTGAATTGCCTAGACCACTAGTGATTCTATTGGTAGTAACTCAGACATTATTTTAGTCATTTGAGGAATAATTGTATGACGTAAAAGGGAAATTACTGATTTAACTGCTGCAGCACCAAGTTTTGGGCTTGGGTGACCCTGAGGGCAGATGGAGGGCATGAATTTAGGCTTAGCTGTAAGTGTCAAATGCTAAAAGGTTAACAAACACTCTGTCACTGTAAGGCTACTCCCCAAACGGAAAACAAAACCGAAACAAATGAATAATAAAGACAAGAATATATAGTTGGTAAATATTTCCAGAAGAAAAAAAATTTTTCCTTTAAGGAGAAAAAAAAAAATCTATGCAAAATGTAATTATTTTATCCCAGCTGGCATGGTTCAGTGGTTGAGCGTTGACCTATGAACCAGGAGGTCACAGTTCGATTCCTGGTCAGGGCACATGTCCAGGTTGTGGGCTCCATGCCCAGCGTGGGGATGTACAAGAGGCATCTAATCAATGATACTCTCTCATACTTGATGCTTCTATTTCCCCTTCCTCTTCCTTCATCGCTGAAATCAATACAAATATATTTTTTAAAAGTATTTTAACAAATAATGTTATCGTTTCCCAAGCAAATGCTTTCCACAAAAGTACACGTGGCCCTTCTCCATGGTTCCACGATCGTATGGATCTCATGTTCCAGATGCCATCTGTGAACCCGGGAGCAGAGCTTGCAGGCCCCACTTGTTCTGAGCGTAGACTCTCTGCACACTGTGGCCTGAGCAGGCTCGCGATGAGAACTATGCCTGTTGCAAAAATATGGACTCGCTGTTCCTGCAAATGCATGTCTGGATAAAAGCTGTCAATAATTACTCATCGATATGTTTTACTGCCCAGTTTTTTCTTACCCAGCATATGCAGTTCTTGTAATGTGTTCTGATAATGCTGGTTTAAAATAGCTACGATTCCAGTCAGTTCGCATTAATAGTCAACACACAGCTCACCCAAGGACGGGTCTTCTTTTGCAATAACCCAGTTCTGCCACATAACCCACTTGTAGAAACATGAACACCTATAAGAGTTATCTTCTGGGATGGTTAATTTTATGTGTCAACTTGGCTGGGCCACAGTGTGATTCTGGATAATTCCTTCAAAGGTGGTTTTTTATAAGATTAACTGTTTCATGGGTGGACTTGGGGTCAAGTAGATTTCCTTCCTTAATGTGGGTGGACATCATGCAATCAGTTGAAAGTCTTCATAGAACAGAGACTGACCTTCCACCAGTAAGAAGGAATTCATGTGGATTGACTTGGGACTGGAATTTCAATCCCTCCCTGCAGCTCCAATCTGTTGGCTTACCCCATCAGATTTTGGACTTGCCAAGTTTCCACAATTACATGAGCCAACTCCTTAAAATAAACCCATCTCTCCATAGATGATAGGTAGGTAGATAGATAGATAGATAGGTAGATAGACAGATGATAGATAGACAGATAGGTGATAGATAGATAGATAGATAGATAGATGATAGACAGACAGATAGATAGATGATAGATAGACAGAAAGACAGATAGATAGACAGATGATAGATAGATAGACAGATAGGTGATAGATAGATAGATAGATGATAGATAGACAGAAAGACAGATAGATAGACAGATGATAGATAGATAGACAGATAGGTGATAGATAGATAGATAGATGATAGATAGATAGATAGACGGATGATAGATAGATAGATAGATAGATGATAGACAGATGGATAAATAGATAGACAGATAGATGATAGATAGATAGATAGATAGATAGGGATATAAATACATAGCCTGCTGGTTTTGTTTTTCTGGAGACCCAGGACTAATAAGACATCCTATCTAGATTACCCTAGAAAAGTCAGTCTATCTGCTTAAAAAACATTTGTTTAACTAGAAGTGCTTAGAACATTCATAGTAAATACAATATAAAAACATCTGGTTTGTTAACCTTTAGATTAAGGTAAAAGGAAAGGGATGGCATACTATTTTGAATAACTGTGAATACCAGTCAAGTATTTATTCATGCAGCAATCCATGGTTAATTTTTTTTGTAAATTCCTCTATATAACTAGTTTTATTAAATGCATACAGGTGGCATGTATCCTATCCTTGAAAGGGGACTGTCTGAAGGAAATAAAGCAAGCCCTCTGATCAGTAAGATGCCTAATAAGCCACACACTGTGTAGCTTGCAGAGCAAACACAACGTGAAGACATTTTCAGGAAATGTGTAGGAATAAGAGCAGGCTTATGTAGCTCAGCCCACACTGACGTACGTGTCCCAAAAATGAACAAAATAGGCGAGACACTTAAAACTCGGGATTGGTTTCAAACATATGCTGTAAACGTCCTGAAACATCTTTCAGAAACAGTATGAGCTGAACAAAATGGAAAGCAGACACTCTACTGACACATTTGAAATAATCCTTCCAAAGGGAGTAATTTGGCGTTTTAGAAAGTAAGTGAGGCAAATCTGTAGAATCCCCAGGAGAATGTGCCATTTGGGAAGGGGGTCTGGAGGTAAGGACTGGGTTTGAGAGTGACAGAGAAATTTTTCATGACAAGTTGAGTGTCATGAGATTTAGTGCTCCCCATGTGTGCCCCACAAAGGGAAAAAAAAAAAAATCTCTCCAAGTACTTAGGGAAAACAAGCAGGTGACTTGCAAGGACTGAAACAATAGTTTGTTCCCATTTTTCCTTAGCGATAATGGGATAACGGAAAAGCCATTCCGGTGGGTCCGGAAGTGTTGGTGAACAGCTGGGCATGTGGTCTATCGCATACAAAGGACATCTGGCCTGGAAGTAGAAATGCCTGCCGTCCAGCTGCACCTGATGGCTATCATGGGGAATTCTAGGCCAGTACGGAGGATCATCCAGGTTCCAGAGTTTTAATGTCAAATCTCCTGATCCTCACCTATTTGGATTGAAGACTGCTTGAATTTAAAAGGACACAGGACTGAGCCAAAGAAAGCACAGAAGCCATTATTTGAAACCTTTAGCGTAGAAGAAAAGATAGAAGTAAACCTGAGCATCAGATTTTTATAGCCCCGATGCAATCCAAATCCAAATCTCAGGGGGTTATGTTGTGGATATCAACACACTGATTGATATGGATAAGGAGAGGAGGCAAAAGACCCAGTAGTAGCCAACAGAATATTGAAGGGCATAACTGAAAGACTGACAACACTCAACTTCAATACTTACTGGGAAGCTGCAGTAGTCAAGACAGCATGGTATTGGCAAAAACAAACTACAGCAAACACAAGTAGATCAACGGAACAGCATAGAACTACACCCACATATAGTTAACTAATTTTCAATAAAGGAGCAAAGATAATCTTTCCACAAAGGGCACTGGGGCACCTAAACACCTGCATGAAGGCAAATAAAAAAGGAATCTAGACACAGGCCTTCCGCCCTTCACAGAATGAACTTACAAAGCACCGTGGACCTACATGTAAAACATACAACTCTAAATCTCCTAGAAACAAACCTCAGAGAAAACTGAGATGATTTTTTTTTTGATACAACGAAGGCACAATCCATGAAAGAAATAATTGATAAACTAGACTTCATTAAAATTTAAAACTTCTGCTCTGCGAAAGGCATTACCAAGGATGAGAAGACAAGCCACGGGCCGGGGAACATATTTGCAGAAGATACATCTGATATAGGACTGCTCCCCAAATTATGCAGGGGATGCTTTAAAAACATCTGGTTTTAAAAAAGGGCCCAACACCTTTGCAGAGTCCTAACCCAGGAAGAAGCACAGATGGTGAATAAGCATATGAAAAGACGCTCTGCACCCTGTGTCCTGGGGGAAATGCAAATGACACAACCTGGAGACACCACTGCTCCAGTGGCCACTTGGCTGCCAGGGCAGGCAGGTGCTGCCACTTTGAAAGACAGTCTGGTGTTTTTTACAAACGTAAACAGTCTCCCCACACAATCCAGCCTTTGTGCTCCTTGGTATTTATTTCCCCGAGGCGTTAAAGATGTGTGCCCACCAAAAACCACGGCCATGGACAGCCACTGATTTAATAACTGCTGAAGCTTCGAAGCAACTAAGAGGTCCTTCAGTAGGTGAAAGGGTAAGTCAGCATTAGTACCTACAGACCATGGAGTAATACTCAGCCCGACAGAGACATGAGCTGTGGAGCCAAGAAGGAACAGAAACACACACTGCTAAGTGAAAGAGGCCCATCTGAGAAGGCTTCATGCCGTATGAGTCCAACTACAGGGCATTCTGGAAAAAGCAAAGCTATGGAAATGGTAGAACAGTGAATTGTGCGTGGAGGCTGAGAGGAGGGGATAGAAGGAAGAAGCAGAGCACAGAGGATTTTTAGGAGAGCGAAGATACACTTCCTCATATTATAATAAGGGGTGCATGTCAGTATCCACTGGTCCAACCCACAGAGCATACACCACCAAGAGAAAACCACAACCTGTGGGCGCTGGCTATGATTTCTCAATGAAGGTTCATCAGTTATCGGGTGTACCACTTTGGTGAATGATGTTGATAACGGGGGAGACTCTGCATATGTGGGAGCATGTGTACCTTCCTCTCTGAACTTAAAAAAATAAAGTACTTTTTGAAAAAATAAAATGTCAGGCTGCATTTATTAATTGTCTATTTCGTTCATGTGTTATTCCTTGGCCCCACACACCGAACTCTGCTTAGCACGTAGTAGAAGCTCAAAACAATAAAGGTATTTCCATGGAAATTACGAGTTCAGTCTTTCGTAGACTCAGAACACGTGGGTAGCCTTAGAGCAGCGGTTGGCAAACTCATTAGTCAACAGAGCCAAATACCAACAGGACAATGATTGAAATTTCTTTTGAGAGCCAATTTTTGTAAACTTAAACTTCTTCTAATGCCACTTTTTTAAATAGACTCGCCCAGGCCGTGATATTTTGTGGAAGAGCCACACTCCAGGGGTCAAAGAGCCGCATGTGGCTCGCGAGCCATAGTTTGCTGACCAAGGCCTTAGAATGTAGGACCTGCACTCCGATACTACAGTAGCTTCCTGTTGGGCAGCACTTGCTTCCCTGCTCAGGCTGCGTCACTTCCTGAGCAGGTGAGTGCCTTCGTGGTCTGCCCCCCCTTGCACTGTCACCTCTCCTCCCCAGCGCCACTGTTCTGGGTGCTCAGCCAATGACCTTTATGTTGTGGGTTTCTGGAAAGCATCCCTTTGTGCAGGAAAGTTACCCCATAGGGCTATTTTACGCCAAAAGCATGACCCTCTCTAGATTGCAAGAGGTCGTGCAATCCAACTATTTTCTCTTCATGTGATCATTTCACTTTCTTCTTTTTCCCCCCTTCAGCTGCCTTGTTCAGAAAATCACATCCAATCTCCACAGAGTCCTTAAGTGGCTTAATTGCCTACTCAATCATCCAAACCCATCCCTCTTCATCTAACATCCCCATAATTCAGAAGCGTTAGAGTTAAGTAACATAAGATCAATCAATCCGCATTGGGCGCCTGGAACTGTGCTAAGTAATTAGGGGACATACCAACATCGCCTAAAGATAAGCAGCGCGAACTCCATTAGCAACTATGTTTTGAACATTTCTCCAGACGGAAGCAGCTATCCAGAGTAGCATAGGAGGAGATCCCCCATTGGGAAGGCAATGGCTGTGAGTACCCGATTTAGAGTCAAATATGAAACACGTCCTTTTGTGTGTGTGTTTTTTTTCCTTGAATGAAATGAGAATTTGGAACAATTCTGTCTGTTTAACTGAAAATCAGCGAAGTAGAAATCCAGCCATTGGGATATCATCTGCCTATGGCTTGGGAGAGGGCGAGGGGAGGGAGAGGAAGTGGGGATAATACTCATGTTACAAAGCAAGGTTGTAGCAGTGACTGCCCTATTTAACTTGGGACGAATCAGCTATTTTTATGGGACTGTGAACTGATGTCGAGGCCTAGGGGCACATGCTCACCTCAGGCTACAAAACTCACCTGAGGCTACGGAGAGCATCTATGTTTTTACAAACCTTCAGGTTTCCTTCTTCGCCTCTCATCACAGGATGTCAGACATTTCAATCCCTTCTGCACGTGAACTTCAGGGAGCCACCACCACAAAGGGAGCGCTCCCTTCCAGTCTATTCGTATGTTACTGGTGACTGTAACCTAATGGTCACTCCAGAATAACGTGCCTGTAAGTGTCAGATTTAGGAAATGAGCCTCCCATATCCATCTCAGCCCAAGGAGAAGGCATTCTCCCACCCCACCCCACCCCACCTGACCCTTTTTTTTGCCAGCGGCAAACTGACCCGTTGAAAGGGATTTTGGCCCAGTTGGCTTGACTCAGGGGAGAATTTTACAAGGAAGGAATCAGGCCGGCATGCTCAGAATCCATCTGCTGTAGCCATCGCGAACTGTGGTCAGGTCCGTTACTCTATGTCCAGGAACCACTCCACTCCTGGTTCGCAACTGAATGCTCATTGCAGAGACCCACGATTCCATCCTAAGTTACTAAATGGTTTCCAACCCCACCATTCCTCCTGCTTCATTGGCTAGGAGTCTACAAACACCAACTGGTCTTCCCCGGCTACTGTTGGTCGTGACATGCAAGGCAGCGGGCCGTGGCATGGACTAAGGGGATAGCAGTGATGATGAAGAGTACCCAGTGTCAGAAAATGCATTTTGGCAGCAAAGCCCCCAGAGTTTGCAACCAGTCACCTATGGTGAAGAAGTAACTGGGCTGACTTCTGATGTTCTTGCTGGAGGAACTGGTAGATGGAGGCAATCCCCTGAGCTAGGACAGCTCTGTGAAGGCCAGGCCTGGGGAAAGATGAGGCAACGGAGGAAGCATCAGACAACGCATCAGACAAAGGAGAAGAGGGCCCTCCAACCTGTCTGTTAGAACAACTTTGACAGAGAAGGACTTCCCAAAGCAAGAAATGAGTTTTCTAACGGGTTAGATACGTAGGAAAATGTTTGGGTGAGTATTCAACCCGATGCACACGTGGGCTACTGCATCGACAGCCTGGCAGTGTGGCCACGCTGGCTGAGGTGGCACCAGGAAGCGTGGGCTCCGCAGCACGCACGCCCGTCCTTCTGCAAGGGAAGGCTCTGCCGGAATTTCCATTATAAACTCCAATTTCCAGGGGTTTATAACTTGGCTACTTTAAAATCGCATCAGGCTGAAACTTGCAAGTAATAAAACATGTTTAAAAAGAGGCCTAATGCATTTTTTGTCAAGATCGAGTTGAAATATTGCCTATTTTTCTGAGATTAAAGTGACATGCAGTTAATATATGGCCAGACAAATGTTTAATTAAAAACACTTTTTATTTTCAAGTGCCTGGAAGTAATTACACTTGATAATAACGTCACATCTCAGATGTGTCGATTAGATATGGATGAACCCTCAAACCTAGACGGAAGCAATTTTAACACATGATAGCAAAACGTGGCATAGGGGTTGGCGTTTTAAATACATTTCTTTCCAATAAAAGTTGTAAGTCGGTTAAGGTTTTTGTTTTTGTTTTATGAGGAACAATAATATGTTTGATTTTGTTTTATTATTATTTTGCCAGCCAGGACTTAGTCTCAAAGTTATTGTTCAATTAAAAATATTCATTGGCTCTTTGCATTTCATTTTCTGTGAAGTTACTGTTGATTTTACACATTTTATATTAGATTTTATGGCAGTTGGGGGGCTCTTTGTTATAGAAATGTACACAGGAAACCTATATGATCTTTTTTAAAAAAATTCATTTTAGAGAGAAAGGGAGAGAGATAGAGAGTTAGAAACATCAATGAGAGAAAAACATCGATGGGGATGTGCCCTCAACCAAAGTTCTGGGGATGTGCCCTCAACCAAAGTTCATGCCCTTAATGGAAATCAAACCTGAGACCCTTGAGTCCACAGGCCTATGATCTATTCACTGAGCCAAACCAGTTAGGGCAAAACCTATATAATCTTAAAAACCAATATTGACCTTATAAATATAACACAAAGTAAATAAAGATATATACCATCTTCTGTTTGGAAAACAGTATTCTC
Organism: Pipistrellus kuhlii; assembly: GCF_014108245.1. Lineage (NCBI taxonomy): Eukaryota > Metazoa > Chordata > Mammalia > Chiroptera > Vespertilionidae > Pipistrellus > Pipistrellus kuhlii. The sequence goes on from NW_023425523.1 coordinate 5,942,074, forward strand.
ATTTTCTTTTAGTAACGGGATTTTCTCACCTGTGGATGCCAAGGTCATCTAAGGTGAGATCAGGTGAGCTGGGAATTCTACCTTAAAGTATACAAGCACCCTGCTCCCTATGAGGGATAGGAAGAAAAACAGACGGTGTATGGAGTGGAGACCAGCCAACACTCCATGCGACGTGCCAGGCAAGAGAGAGCAGCCATGCCCTTGGCTCCAGCCCTGTCCAGCCACCTTCTGACCTGTGGCCTGACCACAGCCTCCTGGGACAGTCCAGCCAAGATCAGCTTGGCAACCAGCAGCCCATGCGCAGAGGCCACCCCAAGCTGAACGTGTGGTCTGGGAGTATGAAGTGGATTCTATGCTTTCACACAGACAATGAAACTTCAAGTAACCACCTTACACCCATGAACTTTAAGCAGCCACCTTACACCCATGGCATCACTTTGTTTATGAGTCCTACCTCGAATCGTAAAAAACAAAACACAGATTACACAGGGGCTCAGTATCTAAGTTTATAATTAAATACTGAGAGTGCAAGAGAACTTCTGATTGGGAAAAGTCGCTTTCATCAGAAAACAAACCCAGAAGCAGTTACAGACAAAGCAAGGAGGTTCGTATTCATTAATATGGAAAAACCCGCATTGACCCAAAGTTAATGAAGTAAAAAATATTAAATGAACGTATTACAGCATCTGATTGACTACTCCTAATTAACAAAGAGCCCCCCAACTGCCATAAAATCTAATATAAAATGTGTAAAATCAACAGTAACTTCACAGAAAATGAAATGCAAAGGGCCAATGAATATAAGGAAAGATGTTCAACCACTAGAAATTAGGGTAATAAAATTGAAAATAAAAATCCAGAATTTTTTTTTTTTTTTTTTTTAGTCATAAGATATTTTTAAAAGGAGATTTAAAAAATCTAGGTGAGTGAGAATATAAAGAAACAGGCTTTCAGAAATGTATATTTTGACAGCCTTTCAGATGGCAATCTATTGGACTTTATTAAAATTTAAAATAAGCAAAAAACTTAGAGAAATCAACCCTAAAAGTGTGAAAATAGCAGTATGTAAAGTAGCATGTATGAGCATATTAATTTAACATTTATTCATTAAGGAACAAATTTATTAAGTGCAGCAGAGAGAAGAGGATTCTATGCTCCATAACATGTAGATTTGCATAGAAATCAAGAAAGGAACAAACTAATTTCAGGTGATAATAGGTGTGCTTGTACTATAAAGCATCGGGTGTTATAATGAAGATAATCAAGGTTGCAGAAGACAGCATGATATACTTTTTATGAAGTTCAAAAACAAGCATGCATAAGAGTTGGAATAGAAAATACAATACTTTAGGGGTGACCCTATGGGTGATCTATTATTTATTCTCCCACGTTTCTGTCATCTGGAATTTGCTATAATCAGCATGCATTACTTCCCTAATGTCTAATGTGCTGTTAAAATAAATGGATTTTCAAAATATTTTCAGTAAACTTCTGGGAGAAGATGTATGTAGCCTCACTCTGGCTGTTGCCCTGCACCGTAGCCCTTCATGACTCATGCCCTTGACAAGCTTTTAGCCTTTCAGAACGCTGATTTAGAGAGCAGCCTGTCTGCTTCCCACCCCAATGGGAGAAATGCAGACGCATGCTAACCCCACAGGGACCAACCCAGCGATGATCTCCTGGCATAGACTGGAGAAGGCATGGGGTTGTAATTTCTTCAGCGGCTTTTTGGCCATGTTGTGGGGTTCTGTCCACTAGGGGCTGAGGGGGGAAGAGAAGATTGGTGGACACCTACTTGTCAAAGAGTGGATGGGTTGAAGTCTAAGTAAACTGGTTGTCATTGTTTTAGTTAGATCCAGTATTCTTGGTTGCAAACATTTTTTTTTTTCCATACTAACATGCACCATAGTGTGAGACTTAGTCTCCTTGCACTGTCTTCCTCCTTATCATCACTTGAAAGGATTTTGATACATTTTTGGAACAGGCTCGGCAGTCTTCCATGTTCCTGACTGTTGTGGTTAAGATTTGACCAGGGTTTATTCTAGGTTTAGAAAGATGCTGCAGGACATCTAAGTTTCCTCAGCATGGTCTACCTGTCTCAGGATTCTCCACGCAATCAGAAATTTTGATTCTACAAACAGAAAATGCTGCGGGTTGGCTAAAAGGATGGATCCAATCAGCTGCCCACTCATCTGAGCAAAGTGAGACACCAAATTCCAAAGGGCACGAAGGACATATTGCAGAATCCTCTCTCTTACCACCTTGTCCTCAAACTTCTGCAGATATTTCGGAAAGCAAGATGGCATTTTAATGCCAAAAGGTATTAGAAGAGAACAAAGATACATAAATTCCAACAAAACGTGCAATATTTATTATAAGTGAGAAGGGCAATAAATCAAGGAAAAAAACAACAACACTGGGGTATGGAAGTGGAGCCAGATGTAAAGCTAAAACAGAGCACAAATCAGTCATAAATTTGGCTCAGCTTTCTAAGAGCCAATGGGAGAGGAACCATCCACCCAATGGACCACATCCATTAGCTGAAATAAAACAGTTATTTACAGGACACGGATTTATTTCTGGAACTAACACTGTAGAGGAATTTTCCTCTGAGGTCTCATAATCTATGCAAAAATATTTATTTATTTATTTATTTGTTTGTTTATTTATTTATTTATTTATACCTGGGAGAAATTTTAAGGATGGAATTGACATGAGGGCTGGCTTCTGGACCCTGCTTCGCAGAGGTTAACATTTAGATGGAAGGAGGTCTTTCTGGGCTAAAGAAAGTGTGAAAATTATTGATCTAGGTCATTTTATTTCCTTACTGTATCCCAGCTCTTCGAGGTTAGGACTGACTTATTTACCATAGGACTGAATTGTTAGATAGTTGGTGTTTGTTAAATGGTGAACTGAATGAATGCCTCAGGGATGCTTCCCTGCTCTCCAGCACCAGGTATGTGTAGCCAGAATGGCAGAGCTCATCTACTTTGGTCCTGTGTTGAGGATTCAGTTGCCTGAGGACCTCAGAAAGTGCCCCATTTCATCAGGTTTGTGAGGGAAGCAGGCACAGGGCTTGTTTCAATGAGTGCTTACTCTCTGTCCATCTTGAGATTCTATACACTGAAGGTGGATCTTCAATGAGACTCTTACACTAAGGACTTCCCCTCTCTTATTTGTTACGAGATAAAAAAAAAAAATAACAACATTCCAGAGGTATGCACTTTTTTTTTTTTTTTTTTTTTTTTTTTTACAAATGTCCTTTTATTGATTTCAGAGAGAAAGGGACAGGGAGAAATTGAAACATCAATGAGACAGAATCATTGATCAGCTGCCTCCTGCATCCCCCCTACAATATGATGGAGCCTGCAACCTGGGCATGTGCCTGACTTTCTCGTTCATAGGTCAACACTCAACCACTGAGCTATGCCGGTGGGACAGTATGTCCTTATTTAAAAAATAAAAAATTAAAGCGCACACATGTGGTTTAATTGGCAATTCTGTTTGGGGTAAGGAGTTGAAAGATGTATGTTCCACTGCCAAGAATTAGCTATGTGACCTTAGGCTAATTCAGTATCTGTAATGTTTGTTTAGCATGTAAACCCAAGATAAATACCTGCCCCCCCAACACCTGTGCCATCCCACTATATACCCCATTATCCTTAGTTTATTTGTCTGGCTGATCCTCTAACATACCTAATTGGAGGCAGAATCTGGGTATCATGGGCTTGCTACAGTGGCCGTGGCAGTGTGATCATACATGTAAGCTGTTCCAGGAAAGAAGGTGGATCTCCCCCCTGTGCCTCTCCTCTGGGCTGGCAGCTCCCCCGCGGCTCCCAGGACCCTACGCAATCAGCAGTGGTTCCTACAAATACTGGACCGCGCCTGGGGGCGGAGGCATCTCCCAAGCTCCTCCTCCTGCAGCTCTCCTGGCGCCAAAGGGCTTGGGCTTCCTTAGGAGGTCCTCTGGGGCCCTCACACATTGCTCTCACAGACAGCCCTGCGGAAGCTGTCAAACAAGACCATACAAAACCCATGTTCAGCCCTTGTCCTGCAGCCAGTTTTGTCTGTCCAACTGCTCCAGGCCTGTGTATTACTTTCTCACAATGGCAGCAGCCAGGAAATACTGAGGTCTTCTTCCAGGCCCTGTGTGCTCATATGTATTAACGTGTTCCCTCACCTTCCAATTGTTCTCCCCTATTGGCCTGAGAGCACCGGAGAAGAGCAGGTAGGGATTCTGCTGGAGGTCACACCACCTGCGGAGCTGGGGCTGCAGCAGGAGCTGTCTGGCTCCGGGGTCCAGGCCTTAAACTGCTGCCTCTTGACTAACTGCATTAGTAGCTGTATTTCTATGCTAACTCCTTTTTCTCGGAGGAAACAGCAACAGTGGGGATTTTAAAGCCTACTTTGCCCGATGATGAAATACCTTTTACTTCTCAAGTTCTCCCAAGTTTTAACCAGTGTTCCCTTTGTGTGCTTATACTGGTATTAAGAACTCTGTAGGACATATATTCAAAAAACCATGTTTAAAAAGGGAACTTGAAAGATGATTTCATTGGCCCATACAGCAAAAAAGTTATTCTAACAAGTTAAAAACAAAAAACAAAACATCCAGAAAACATAAACACCAGAACTTGATTCAAAACTGTACCCTAAATCCTAAATAAATGTCCCACTTACAATAGCGCTGACCCTAAAATAAGCAGCTGTTCAGGCCCCAGCTCAAACCACACCAGGCTTGCTCTGGCTGCACCATGCACGTAGGCTGCTAACTCCCTGCACACGTGGAGGCCAGCAGCTGTGATTGCACTGCTTGCTGCTGGAGGATCTTCTGTTTTTTTGTACATTTCTGTTTCCCTTCATAATGACAGACATTCCTGTGGTCACCAAACTTTAGCAAATTAGTTATGATACTTAAGTGCTTTAATAGGTGTTGGATCAAGGGGTGTTATGAACAAAGCTGGTGGAGTACTTCAGAGGACCAGTTTTCACACCTGTTTCCCGCTGGCACATAAATAAATCCCTACACGCAGCGTGACCCCGGAGCTGTCCTCCGAAGGGGCTTTCACACTTTGAAGTGTACCAGCATCCCTCAGCACACTCAACGTCTTCGTTCATCTCTCCAGACAGAACGCCAATGTTTTATTTGCCACGGGGAGGAGGGGGGAGCATCAGCGAAAAAAATTGGATAACATGACTCACACTTCATTACAAATGACTTCCCTGAATTCACAACTTTCACAGTTGGCTGAGCTAAAAAGAAAAAAGGGAACTTTCGTGTTAAAAAGGGAACTTGCATTTGATTTACCGTAAGTAGGCCAAGTGAGAGATGATCTGCCTAAATGAGGAAGTTTTAAAGGAGAAGTGGACTCTTCCAGCTGAGAACATATTTCAGTGAGTGAGTGGAACTGATTTCCCCAGGGGGATGGATGGAGAGGGCCTGAGCCAGGCTCTGAGCCCATCTCTCAGCCTGTTCCATAAAATTATGGAAAATACATGGGACAGTTTCTTGATGAAAGCTTAACAGTAAAGACAAGAATTAAAAAAAAAAAGTTCTCTACCACTTCACTTGCAGGTCTCTTTCTTGATTTCTTAGACTGGCTGCTTAACGATGAGTTTGTTCAACAATTTGAGCACCCTATGGAATTAGTTACCAGTAAGTGTGAGAACAGGGTTATTTAACCTACCCCCTCCTCTTCCTCCCTCTCCCAGTACTATAGCCTAGAGGCCCCCGGGAAGAAAAGGAATTCCGAGAAGGAAGGAATATGGCCCTGGACAGGCAGGAAAGCCAGACCGGGAATGTATGGCCTCTAACTATACACCCTTTTCCCTGTCTCCGCGGCTTCCGGCTTCAAGAAGGTGTGAGGTGTTAGGGTTTTGCATGGAACTTTCATACAGACATTTTATTACGTGTTTTTTCTTTCGTGAAACAAACAAACAAACAAACTGAAATACAAGTGCTTGGTACCACATACTTTTGAGGCTCAAAAGCCTACTCATAAACACGCTGTTTTCATCGCTGGGGGCATCGGGGTCATATTTAAAATAAATGTCGCCAGGAACAAGGGAGAGTGCAGTCAGTCAGTCTCTCCAGGAGCCAGGAGGGAAAAGGCAGACAGAACATAATGCCCCCCGAGTTTTGCAGGCGGGATCTCCCTTTCTGCTGTGGCCTCCCCCGCTTCGCCTCTACCGGGAAAGCCTGGCCTCCTCCTCGGGGGGCAGCTGCTGGGAGAGAAGCCACTGCCCATCCTCCATGGAGAAGTCTTTGGCCTTCTCCTCCTCGTCGCCCACTTTGTAGCTCAGCTGCACACGCAGGAGCCGGTGGTTGTGGCTGCAGGGCAGCAGCGTGATCTCCCCGGAGATGGCCGTGTCCTGCTCCACTTGCACCGGCTCGTTCAGGTAGAGGAGGGCTTGCTTCCAGTGCGTGACCGGGTGGAAGGGCGAGGTGGACAGCACCAGGGGCTTCCCCGAGTCCCCTCCCGGGAAGGTCACCTGGAACCAGAAGGCGAAGCCGTGCATGGCCGCCGAGCCGTAGCAGCTGAAGCGGAAGCGCCCCGCCACCCCGGCCTGCAGCTCCTGCTCCAGCCCCGCGCGGGCCAGGTCCAGGTGCGCCACGCGCTGCGGCCGGGCCAGCACGTCCTCGCCGCACAGGTCCTGCAGCACGATCTCCGACGGGCCCATGAGGCAGCGCGTGGCGAAGGCCTCCAGGCAGCTCATGTCCACGTCGTAGAGCTGCTTCACGTGGGCCCAGAAGCCCAGGCGCTGCTCCAGCGTCGGGTCGCTGACGGGCGCCAGGAAGAGCTCGGCCGAGGCCGGCAGCAGCAGCCCGCCCTCCTTCAGCCACTTGGCCCGCGCGTGGAGCACCGAGCTCAGCATGGACTCGTGCAGGAGCCCGTAGCCCATCCACTCGCTCACGATCACGTCCACCTGCTCCGGCAGCTCCACCGTCTCCACCTGCCCCGGCAGGACGTGCACCCGGTCCTCCAGCCCGTTGAGCCGCACCACCTCCCGGGCCTGCTGCCAGATGGCGCTGGCCTCCACCGCGTACACGCGCCGCGCCCCGGCCTGCACGCAGAAGATGCTGAGGATGCCCGTGCCCGCGCCCACGTCCAGCACCGTCTTGCCCCGCAGCGCCGCGCCGTTGCGCATGATGCCCAGGCGGTAGGCTTCGGTGCGGATGCGGTCGGCCAGCATCTCCTCGTGCACCGAGATGTCCGAGTAGCACTCGTAGTACTGCTGGTCCCGCTCCTGCCGGCGGCACCACGGGCGTCGCGGCCGGGCCACCTCCCGCTCTCCGCCATCTTCCTGCTCGGCTCCCTCCCCTCCTCCTCCTTCGCCGCCGACACCGCCGCCCCCCGACTCAATCTTTCTCTTCTTGGGCAGCGACATCTTGGCGGCTCCGGCCGACTCCCAGCAGGCGTTGCGCGGCGGGGTGCGGCGCCGGCGCTAGGAAGCGGGGGATTCTGGGACTTGTAGTTCGCGCTGGCCTTTGCCTCTTCCTGAGGGTTTCCGGGGCCAGTGGCGGCCAGTTGCTGCCTCTGAGCTGGGCTCAACTCTTTCGAATTTGATGTCCCAGAGTCATTTTCCTACCCTAGTCCCCACAGTCTGGGGTTCTCTTAGTCCCCCCCGCCTTTCCTTAGCCCCCAGCTCTCTCTTGCTTCCTCTCTCTCTTCCTGCAGTGGGCACGCCCACTCAAAACTCAAAGCCCACGTTCTGTCTTTGCAGGGTTCCCAGATTTTATCCCAGCCAATCTTAGGGGCGGCAGCCTTCCCCTGTGAGCACCTCTCCTGGGCGGGCGGTGGGGACCCTGAAAGCTCCCCCGAGGTGGGATTTGGAAATTGCACCACACGTTTTTCTTTGCTGCTTTGAATGGAGTTAGGTGCAAAGCAGGTGTGAGTGGAACAAAAAAATGACATAACAGTGTTTAAATGCTGGTTCTGATTCCAGGCAGAACGCAAATGAATGGAATGATTAGGGCCCATGATAAAACTATGTCTCCCTCTCTCCCTCCCCCTTTCCCTCCTTTCCTTCCTTCCTTCCTTCCTTCCTTCCTTCCTTCCTTCCTTCCTTCCTTCCTTCCTTCCTTCCTTCTCTTCCTTCCTTCCCTTCCCTTCCCTCCTTCCTTCCCTTCCCTTCCTCCTTCCCTTCCCTTCCCTTCCCTTCCTTCCCTTCCCTCCCCTCCCTCCCCTCCCCTCCCCTCCCCTCCCCTTCCCTCCCTCCCTCCCTCCCCTCTCCTCCCCTCCCCTCCCCTCCCCTTCCTTTCCTCTTGTTCTCAATGACCCATTCACTTAGCACCAACAAGGAATCTTCATTTCCGTCCAAGAATTATGTTTTTGCTCGCGCTCTCTCTCTCTCTCTCTCTCTCTCTCTCTCTCTCTCTCTCTCTCTCTCTCTCTCTCTCTCTCCTTCTTTTCTTCAGGAGAAGAGTTGCTTGGCATTTAGTCCTGCCCTGTTCATTCTGTGGCTCATTCAAGAGCTCAGTCTTGGGAGGATTCAGCTGTGTGGCACAGTGAAGACAAATGCCAAGTATAAGTGGTGGCCAGTGACAGTACCCGCCCCTCTCCCACCCCCCAACAATAACTGGCTCCTTCACCCCTGGCTCCTTCACCCCACTTTCCGCTGCTACTCCTTACTTTTCCCTGCCTCTGGGCACCATTTGGGACTCCCCTCTTCCTCTTCTTTCAGTCAGGCATCACCTCTTAGAAGTAGGATATATTTTTAAATATGTGTGATTTCTGTATGAGTGTCTGTGTTCCTAAGAAGTAAGGTGAGAATAACATTTGTCTCTGCTTAAAACAAAACAAAACAAAAAACAAACAAAAAAACACAAATCACAGAAGAAAATTAACTGTTTTCTTGTAGTCGGGCACTATCTCTGTTTAACCAATGGGCCTTTCATTCCTTATCTGGGGGAAGTTCCTTCACCCCACTCTCACTGTTAATCTTCCTTAATGGATTAGATTTATTGACCTCACAGCCCCAGCTGTACTTCTAAGGGCTCTCAATCCTGGCTGCTCATTACAGTCCTCTGTGGAATTAAGACAAACAAACAAACAAAAAAACCCTATGCCCCTGTCCCACCTCAGACTAATGAAATCAGAACCACTGCAGTAGGGAAGGGGGGCGGGGCATCTAGTTTTTAAAATCTCCCCAGGGATGTGAGTGTGCAGCCAGAGTGAGAACTGTTTCTTAGGAAAAATGATCTTCCTTAAATCTTGCTTCCTTATTTTCACTTGGTAAATACGGCCACTTTAATATATGCCTTCTACTGTTCCGTCATCTGTACTTCTTTTATTCACTTCCTCAAAAATACTTTCCTTCCCTTTTAATCTATTCCCTTTTCTACCCAATTTTCAAAGCACTTATGCATGGTAGCATTTTAGAAACTGCTGAATATGTATTTTCCCCCCAGATATTTTAAGTATTTATTATTAAAAGTATTACAGAGGTCCCCTTCTTTTCACCATTGACCCCTTCTAGTCCACCTCTCACCCCCCACCCAGGCTTTCACCACACTATTGTCTGTGTCCCACCCACCCCTGACCTTCCTCTAAGAACCCAAAGTCAGTTCCATGCTTCTGTGTCTCTAGATCTATCTTATTCATCAGTTTATCTTGTTCATTATTAATAGATTCCACATAGGAGTGAAATCATGGGATACTTGTCTTTCTCTGACTGGCTTATTTCGCTCAGCACAATACTTGATAAATTTTGTTGGTCTTACCTCCAGTATCTCTGAGTCATTTTCTTTATATCCAAGTCTACTCATCCACCTTTGCTTGCCTAGACATCAGTCAGTCTCCTAAGAGATCTTTCAGCATCTAATCATAACCCCATCTAATCAATTCTCCATGTGGTTAGGAGAATGAGCTTGTTAAAACCCAACTGAACCATGCCGGTTCTTCAGTAACTTTCCTTTCCAGCCACCGAAACAGCACTGCAATGTCAAGTAACTTCTCAACTCATCTCATACTGCATTCCCAGCTCCTCCCAGCTCCTCACTGGGCTCCAGAGAGGCTGGCCTTTATGTAATTACAGGCCTCTCTCCTGGCTCAGGTCTTCAACTTATACTCTCCCAGGGCCCGGAAAATTGTTCTTCTCCTCAGCGATTCATTTCCTGACGCCCCCCTCCCCCCATGTTGTAATTTACATCCCCTTTTTGTTCTGTACCGTTTTCATTAGAGCAGCCTGATTTATAGCAGACATTGTTAAAATGCCATAACCTATATTTATACTTGAAATTGTTCAAATGCCATATTCAATACTATAAGAGGGCCCAATAAATTTCCACTAAGTTCCTAGTAGCCCTGTTGTCACGACCTGAACAATTCAATACCAACGTTTTTAAAGAATCACAACTGCTCCTAATAACACCTCCAAGGAACTCTGCGTTTGCCATTCATCTGTTTAAGTATGAGGTTTGCTAGCCGGGCCCTGCACCGTGGATCTAAAAGACACTCGACACATCAAGAGCATGCCGCATGCCTAGGCTTTTTATGTCTGATGTTCCAATCTGTTTAAATAAAAACCATGGCCTTTTAGCTCCATATTCTATGAGGAGTTTTCAGATTCTTTGCTCTGCAGTAGGTAGGTAGCAGTTAATCCAGGTGGCTGCTAGTCACAGTTGTTCCTGCCTTGACCTTGCTGTGGGGTATTCAATGCTCGGCTACGTCGAAGCTACTGTGGCACAGGCCACGCTCAACCTGCTGACAACTTTTCATGAAGAAGGCAGCCAGGCTCCTCATTTCTCCCACCTCTGCTCTGTACCTTCCTGAGGCTCAGCAACGTGCTAGGTATGTAGGCCAAACCAACCAACCAACCAACGTTCTTAAATACAGTCAGTCTGTACAGCTTAACGAATGATTCCAACACCGAGCTCTTCTGAGGAAAGCACTTCAAGACTAAATAAAAAAGCATCTGATGTGAGTGTCTTCTTACAGAATAAAGAGGGATGTAAATTACAGCATGGTGGGGGTGGGGGGGGGGTCATGAAATGAATTTCTAAGGAGAAGGACAGTTCCCCATGCCCCGGAAGAGTGTGTGAGTGAGGACCGGAGAGAGGCCTGTGATAAATGAAGGCCAGCCTCTTGGGCCCAGTGAGGAGCTGGGAAAACAGTGCAAGGTGAGCTGGGACGTCACATGCCTGCCAGGCCTTGCACAGGCTTTGACGCGCCCTAACATCAGAATGGAATTGGAGCCTTTCTGAGAGAAAAGAGGGCGTTTTGGAAATGGAGAAGTGATATCTGTTTTTGAAGTCAACACACCACTGGCTTTGTAGCCAGGTTGTAGGTTTTGGGACCAGGTTAAAGCCCTTTTGTGCTGCATTATTTATTCTTCAGCAACATTCACAAATACAATGATTACACAGAAATTACTCACTCTAGGAAGATGCAGAGTGAGAGCATTTGCACTCAACTATGGAGATCATTTATGACATTAATATCATAGGGATGCTGGTTGGATACAACAGGGTGAGTGGAAATAAAGTGGCGGGCTAACTGAATTTCAGCTTTTGAATTTAGGGGTGGGGGGAGAAAGAGAGGGTGGAAAGGGGATACATGGTTCCCAGGCACGGTTCACAGCTCAGATGCAATGTCAGTGTCAACTCTTAGCAAAGGACACCACGCAAGTGAATATGAATATCCTTTAATGAATTAGCTTCTTACATGTTGAAATGTTCTTTTCTATACTTTGGAAAGAATTCACGGCAAAAAGGATAAGTGGGTGGTTTTAAATAGAGGTAATCCTCTAAGCAATGACTCCTGAGCCGTCAGACATATAGAAAAGCAAGAGAAACTTGAAATAAGCCTGATAAAGCCTGTCTGAGCCATTGTCTTCGTGTAATAGGTACTTTGGGTGAGGATTAGACTGCGCCCCGAAGTCACCCCAAGAAACCCTGTCCTTTATGGATTCTCCGCCCATCCCTCTTCTTACCGAACTAATGATCACTTTTCCACCTACAAGTGATGAATGAAGTCATTGAAGGCAATTATTGGGCCAAGTCCCAGTAGTTCCTGGATTAAAATCGTGGCTCTCTTAATGAGCCGGTGTGTGATCTGTAAATGGTGATTCTCAGACCTTCCTGGGCAGCAGACTCCCCTGGGGAGCCTGTTAGAAATATGTCAGCCGGAGTCTCTCTCCCTTAAATTTTGATGCAATGGGTCTGGGAGGAGCCAAAACAAATGAGCTTATGATACCCACACAGGATTGAAACTTCTGTGCCATGGTTGGTTCAAAGTACATTCCAGGAAGAGGAGAGACTTTTAAAAATTAAGTATATTTCAGCATTTTGATTTGAATGTATTTGATATATTTTTATTTACAACGACATGAAATGTATTTTAAATAAACACTGCCTTTTTAATTATTCAAAGCGCATGCATCCATTCTTGGGGGACACATGGTATTTTGAAACCCTTTTCTCCCTGCACAGTTTCTGTGGCTTCTGAGAAGCCTTGCCGCTGTGGCTTGGTTTGCTCCCTGTCTTTCAAGGTAGAGGTCAGATTCCTTGGAGCAAGCCCTTCTAGGCTCCTGCCCGACCCGTTATACTTAGGCCTGGCCGTGAACCTGTATGAAACTCAGGGCTGAGAAGGTAGGGCCATAGCATTCAGAGGGACAGTCACCCAGATCAGTGGTCGGCAAACTGTGGCTCATGAGCCACACACGGCTCTTTGGCCCCTTGAGTGTGGCTCTTCCACAAAATACCACGGTCTGGGCGAGTCTATGTTGAAGAAGTGGCATTAGAAGAAGTTTAAGTTTAAAAAACTTGGCTCTCCAAAGAAATTTCAATCGTTGTACTGTTGATATTTGGCTCTGTGGACTAATGAGTTTGCCGATCATGGACCCGGATGATCTGGTTCCATGTTGGTGGGATAGCTGGTTCTTAGGAAGACTTTTCAGCAACCTTTGGAGTTTGGCTTGATGCTCACCTACACCTCATGCAGCACATGCGTGGCTGTGGGGTTCTTGGGTGCAAGTAAGATTGCCCCTGGGTCTGCTCTGTGACCAGGAGTCAGTTATTGGCTTTCTGGCTTCAAAACGCCTGTTCCTTCTCTCTAACCCGCTGTTCCTCTATGTCCTTGTGGCTTTGTGGTTTCCAAAAAAGCAAAACACTGAATGAGGATTCCAGTCGCAAGAACCCCAGGAAGCGGGCATTCTTCTTGTATGGCTTCTGCAGATTGGGAAACTGAATTCCAGAGAGACTCAGTGGCCAAAGAGCTAGAAGTCCTAGACTCTCCGATGGGTAGTGTTCCCCAGAGGTGGGGAGGTCTCCTGGGCTCACGCTGGCATCAGACAAGCCGGCTCTTCTCCTCCCTGACCAGGGAGAAGCCTGGTTCCAGCCCAGCTCCGGGGCCACGAAGCCCTGGGTGTGAAGGCTAGGCCAGCCCCAGAGCCTGCTCTGTGCAGGTCTCACTGTCCCCAGCTCTGCCACCAGCCCGGGTCGCGCTGGACTGTGGCACAGTCTTTCTTTGAAGAGCTTGACAAAATTGCATTTGGATGATCTATTTTAGTATCCCGTGTTTCTGAAAGGCAAGCCACCTGCTTTCAGAGGGAAGGAACCGGAATGGAGAAGAATAGAGATGTAAACACGGTGACTTTTATGGGCAGAAGCAGGTTGTTAGCAGCATGGCTTTAAAATGGAAGTATTTCACAGCTGTTTTGGAAAATACGTGGAATGCTCCCGTGTTGTTAAAGAATATGCACAGGTAATTAATGTTAAAGTAAAACTTGTGACCTCATTTGACTGTACTTAGCATCATTACATTCATTAACTAGCTAATTTTATCTGTCAAATTATCGACTGGTTTCTAAATCCCTGCTCCCTAAAAATATTGATTTTTTTTTTTCATGAAAGGTGATTATAAATGAACAGGAACAATTTTTCTCACATGGTTTATGAAATTGAGCCACTCCTGGCTTTGTGAACATAACTGGTACTTCAACTATTTATTCTAAAAATGATGATAGGAAGGCGAGGAGTTATATGATGGTATGCTTTGCGATGTGGTAGCTGTACTTGAGAAGGCAGAAGTAGAGCAATCTTCTCAACTACACCAACTTTATAATGCAAAAGAGCAAAAGAAGAGATCACTGAAAAATTTTATCTCCTTCAGCAAGACTTCTGCACCATGCCGCCTTATCACCGGCCAGCTGCTCAGCTTGGCCGGGTCTGTGTCCTTTCTCCAGATTTGGAAGTTGAGCCCCAACCCTCCATGCGATAGCTTTGGATATGGGTCTTCGGGAAGTGCTCAGGGAGAGATGAGGTCAGGAATGGGGCGCTCCGGGTGGCATTAGTAGCCTTCGGGAAGGGGAGAAGGTATTGTCATCACCAGCCATGCTGACCCATATACTTCTCAGCACTGTGTTTTGTCTTATTGGACACTTCCTCTGATCTGAGTGTAAACCACCTCTGAGGAACCAACACTTGCCAGTACTCCTAGTTCTTAAAGAGAAGCTGAAAATCCAGATTTTTCTATGACATTTCCTAATATTTTTAATATCGACATATCATTCTCTAGATAACACATTTCCATGCAGGATCTACCCGCAACTCACATGTCTACAAACATTGCTTTTGTTTGTTTGCTATTTTTATTTTTTAAGTTTTCAATTACAGTTTAATATTCTTTTGTATTAGTTTCAGGTGTGTACACAGTGGTTAGACAACCATGCACTTTACAAAGTAATCCCCTGGTATGTCCAGGGCCCACCTGGCTCTGTACATAGTAACTATAATACAATAGCATAGACTATGGCCCCTGTGCTGTACTTCAGGACTGCTGTGTAACTGCCAGTCTGTACTTCTCAGTCCTTCTCCTTTTCCACTCCGTCCCACAACCCCCACCCCTCTAGCAACCATGGTCTGTTCTCCCTAAATCTGTTTCTGCTTTGTACAAATGTTATTTTACTTACTTCATTTTTTAAAATATGTTTTTATTGATTTTAGCAAGAGAGGAAGGGAAAGGGAAAGAGAGACAGAAACTTTAATGAGAGAGAAACATCGATCAGCTGCCTCCCACAAGGCCCCAACTGGGAATCAAACCAGTGCACTCAACCTCTGAGCCACACCATCTGGGCCTGAATAAATGTCGTTTTAGTATGTATGCTCTATCTTCTAACCTGTTGAAGAGAGTGTGTATTTTTATTCTCTGATTCCCAAGATCTAAAATGGTTGGTAGTAAAAACAACACATGTTCCTGTTGATGCTATTTCTGCTTGCTCTTTCCCTGACCCTTTCGTTCTTTAGGTAAAATATTCCCCATGCCATTGATTCTTCCATTACCCTTCAGCTGTATTTTTTAGGTCATTTAGTTTCACTCCTTTGCTGCCTCAGGTTTTGGTTAAGACTCTTGTTAGGAGCCGTACTGGTAAAAACCTACTTGTCTGTACTCACCGCATTTTAATCGTTTACTTTTGGATCCAAAGGTGGAAGCATTGGCACAGAAGTCTCTCTTCAACGGAGGACCTTGAACTCTACATAGAAAGGGATTGACGGATGCAAAGTGGGTTTCCTCTGTTTCTATGCTTTCCTGCTGTTTTTGTCACCCACTGTCTTGACTATTTTTCCAGCACCGATGCTGTTACTGCTTTGTGGCCCAATTTCTCTGAGTCTCAGTGGGAAGGCTTCTCTTTTATTTATCTGTTTCTATTCATGGAAATTAATCTTTAAGTGGCTCTACACCTGTTTATTCATTCTGCGAGGGGCATTGCTCACTGCCAGTGGTTGTTTTTGATGCGAACACTGCTTCTTGACTTGTTTTGTTTGGATTCCTGACATGTTTGCAGGCCTATGGGATCTAATAAATAACAGTAATGAATTCCTCACCAGCTCCTGTTCTGCCTTCATCACAGGCTTCCCAGAGTCAAACCAGGAAAATGTTCTTTTTCTCTGGCTTCATATTTGGTGTATCTAAAGTGGTATATATCAAGGTGCTTATAAAATGAAGTTAGCTGACCTTTCAATATTGTAGAGCTGATAAAAAAATTTTTATGAGTTATTTTTCTGCAACTGGTTTTCATCATTTGATTTTCAGGATAGGAGTCCATTTTCATAGTCCAAAAATAACATAAAAAGTGCAAAAAAATTACACAGTGAAAAGTCTGACTCTTACCTTTTTTTTTCTCTCTTGCCGCCCCTGCCACCTAACTACTTTTATCAATTTTTTATGTACTCTTCCAGTGTTTCTTTATATTAGTATTTATCCATTGTTTAAAACACAAGATAGCATTGTTCTGCTTCTTTCCCTTTCCACTTAACATGACATCTTGGAGCTTCTGCCATATCAGAGTATGGAGCACCACAGTCTCTTATACAGTTTGTCAGTATTTCATTGGATGGAGGCACCATTCATTTAACCAGGGCCTTACTGATGAGGATTTGTTTGCTTACCATTTCCTAGGATGTTTCATATTACAACAAATAGGCTCCTGCAGACCTCTTGTCCCACATAGACTCATAGTTAGGTGCCAGTTTTTGAGCACCTCAATAGATATTTGGTATTGTGCCATGGATTTTAATAGTGAATATTTAAAACAATAAGGAAGTATTATTTTGGCTTTACAGAAGAGGGGACTAAGGCTTAGGGAAGTTGAGTAACTTAAGTCACACAGCTGGTAAGTGGCAGAGCTGGGATTATACAATGCCTGTGTACTTCTCTTAAGAAAAAAAATTTAGTTCTCACTGCACTGCTAAATATTGTTTAGGTCAGTTATATGATAGACAAAATCTAATAAAAGAGAAACATGCAAATTGACCATCACCCTGCTATGCCCACCAACCAATCAGGAGGGGATATGCAAATTAGAAGGACAAAGATGGTGGCTACCAAGCTGCTCCAGGCATGGTGGAGTGTCCAGGTGGGGCAGGATGCCTGCTATGAGAGGAAGAGAGGGAGGGCACGGGAAAGGATCTACAGAAATGGCACTCGGGCCACAGCAAAGACAAGACTGCAGATTCCAGACTCCAGCCAGAGTGAAGGCCTAAGTCCCCGTTGCCAGAGGAAAACCGGTGCTGGAAGCCAAGGGAAGGAAAGCCTATTGCATGAATCTCTTTGTGCAACGGGCCTCTGGTTTCATAAATACACCTTAATTATTTTGGTTTTGCCTAAGTAATTATCACTCCTAGTTAATGTGTTTGTAAAGTTAGTGCTTACATATTTTTAACTATCTACTAGTATTTGTTTATCCATCTTATCTATCCATCCATCCATTATCCATCCCCTGTGGCAGAATAATTTGTATAAGTGATTATAAAGAAAACCAGCATATCTAAAGTGAAATATATTTTTAAAAGTTTTACAAGATAGTCTTTTTTAATCTCATAAAGTATAGGATTATGGAAATCCTAATTTCAAAATATATATATTTGTGCACCTTTTACCTGGTTATTGTAAAACACACCCCTCAAGAGAAAGCATGTTGTTAACAATGCTAAAGGGAGTTTAATGAGGGACCTTCAGTTGTATCGGATTGAGAGGCCTACACGCTAACTTCCCATAAGTAGTGAGTGAATTTTTAAGCACATTTTTCATTTTCACATTAAAGTTAACTTAGATGCTGCTTTTTCAGAGGAATGTAATTAAATAATTTTCCAAGGCTTCAAAAAAAAGGAACAAAACAACTGTGCCTTTGTGTTTGTTTTATAAATCACAACAGTGGTTTTTTCCCCTTAACATAAACGTGGTCTGCATATTGATCACATTATTGATTTGACTCAATGTGTGTATGCATTTTGTTCAAAGGCTTTCTCTTTTTGCCTTGTGTTGGACAGTAGGCACTTTAAACTAGTGTGTAGAAACCTAAGCCATGAGAACAAGAATTCTAATTAAAGATGGATTTGCCATGGGGGTCTAGCTCCTGGTACCCCAATTCTGTTCCTTGCATATGCTGAGCACTCTGTTGCTCCCTGGAATTTTTATTAGTTTCCTGTGGACTCTCTCCCTCTACTATTTTTCCAGAATATCTGATCTATGAAGCACAGCTTTTGATTCATTTATTTTTTCTTCTTTAAATTCAAGTAATAATATATAATACCTTCCTTGGATGCTCTGATTTCTATTCCATTGAGTATCTTTCATAATCATTTTCATCTGTAGCAATATATGGAAACAAATGATTTCCCTTAGATAAATTATCACAATTTCCACCAATTTTCATACTCTACCCAATTTGTAAAAAGTAGTAAAAATATTCATGAAACAGAAACATAAAGAGACTATTTCTACCTAAAAAATCTTCAGAGTCTCTATATCCCATCAGTATTAAAACATTTAAAACCCATTAGTATGAGTGATGTGTATGAATGCACTTTGAAGTGCTTTTCAGGTATATCATTAGTTAACATTTTGACTGGAGTGATTTGGAAACTATCTCCTGAACCAACATTAGATATTTAGTGTCTTTATTTTTAACAGAGCGCAATTTACATGTACTGCTGAAAATTCACTTTTAAATGTTTAAACTTAAAATGATGCAAAGTATGTTCTTCAGAGATTTGGAGTTTCACTATTAATGTAGTTTGCTTGTAATGGTGAAAAATCAACACTAAATATTTGAGCTTTCAATCATGGGGAAAACATTCAGAGATAGCAGTCTTGCTGTTGGTTGGCGGTCTGCCTCTGTTTGGATTGGTCTTGGTGGGAAGTCATTGAGACCATTAGCAAGAGAGGAAACCCATTACAAATATGCAGGCTCTTGGAAAACCAAAGCCAGTGAACTAATGAGCCCTATTAAGGTGATTACGAGCGCTTTATATAAATGATGTGACAGTGGTGTTGGGTTCCTCGTGGTACCAATGACAGAAAGCCAAGGAGTCCCTATTTTTCTAAATAGAGATAAAGAGTCCCGGTGATTAATTTGAGCACCATTGAGTTCATCTGCCATGTGGCCACTAGACAACAGTTCCCGGGCACAGGATAATGGAGAAGACTCCTGTTTGACCTAATACAGCTATTTGTCAAGAAATGCGTCAGTAATGGGAGGCTGTAACCCCCCCCCCAAAAAAAAAATTATATATATATATATATATATATATATATATATATATATATATATATATATCTATCTCCAGGACTGGTTTGGGTCAGTGGATAGAGCATCAGCCTGTGGACTGAAAGGTCCCTGGTTCGATTCCGGTCAAGGGCATGTACCTTGGTTGCGGGCACATCTCCAGTAGGGGGTTTGCAAGAGGCAGCTGATCCATGATTCTCTCTCATCAATGTTTCTAACTCTCTATCCCTCTCTCTTCCTCTCTGTAAAAAATCAATAAAAAAAAAATATATATAAATATATATACACACACACACACACACACACACAAACACACACACACACACACACATATATATATATATATATATATATATATATATATATATACACATTTTGATTGATTTCAGAGAGAAAAGGAGAGGGAGAGATAGAAACATCAATGATGAGAAAGAATCATGGATCGGCTGCCTCCTGCATGCCCCGCACTGGGGATTAAGACCACAATCTCAGCCTGTGCTCAGACCAACGATCTAACCGTGACCTCCTGGTTCACAGGTCGATGCTCTATCTGTTCCTATTCGTGGGAATTAATCTTTAAGTGGCTCTACACCACTGAGCCACACCGGCCAGGCAGTACGACCACCTCTTGATATGAAAGAACTATCCAAGTTTCCTGGCACAGTTTGCAGTCTTCAGTGGCAGCCAAACCCCCGATTAGCACAAACATTTGAGAAGATTCTTAATTACTGCCTTTATCTGAACATCTTGGATGGGCGATCACAACATTTTGACTTCTGTTTCTGAAGTCAACCTCAGGCTTATAAACCAACCACAGGAATTTCAAACGTGGTCCCTGAAAGGCATGATGACTGTGTGCTGGTGTGGAAAACATCTCATTTCAAATCTGTGTGGTCAAGGCACATCGTGGGTGGCTTGTTCTGAATCCCCACAGGGTCAAAGGGGACAATGGTCTGGCTTGGCTTTATAGCATAAGAATAGTTTTAAAAAAAAGAAAAATCTGATAACACAAATGCATCCAAGTTACTCAGTGGCTATCCAGTTAACTACCAGTTATAAAATTACTAGTGATTAATTATGTCAGGGATTGGCGAGATAGGAGGGATACTTCACTCAATGTTTTAAATTATTATAATAAAATAAAAACATGTAAAAATATGGGAGAGACTTTTTTAAAAAAATTGATTTCAGAGAGGAAATGAGAGGGAGATAGAAACATCAACGATGAGGAAGAATCATGGATCAGCTGCCTCCTGCATGTCCCATACTGAGAACCGAGCCTGCAACCTGGGCATGTGCCCTTGACTGGAATCGAACCTGGGACCTCCACCTGGGTTCAAGCCCACATCCCAGGCATGTGCCCTGACCTGGAATCAAACCATGACCTCCTGGTTCATAGGTTGATGCTCAACCACTGAGCCATGCCAGCTGGGCTATGTCCTGCTTTTTAATACACTTAGCATTGAGTTACTTCCCTTTTATGTCTCATTTACTTCATCTTCTATGGGTGCTTCCTAGGATGACCTTGTACTATTAAAAAAAATAATTGTATATATATTTATAATAATTTTATATATATATATATATATATATATATATATATATATATATATATATATTATTTCCAAGAGAAAGGGAAAGAGAGAGAGATAGAAACATTGGTTGCCTCCTACACATCCTACACGACTGGGAATCAAGCCCTGACCCAGAATTGAACCACAATCTCCTGGATGATAGGTTGATGACACTCAACCAATGAGCACACCAGTCGGACTGACCTTGTACTCTTAACCTTGCTCAAGTCTTCTGGTGGAAGCCAACCTAAGGTGGATGTTCTTAGATTGAACTGGACTTTTAAAAAAATACTTTTTAATTTTTCACTTATAGTTGATTTGTAATATATTAGTTTCAGGTGGACAAACCAATGATTAGACATTTGCATAACTTACAAATTGATTACCCCTTTAAATCTATTATCCATCTGACACAATACACAGTTATTACAATGCTAGAGGCCCAGTGCATGGATTCGTGCACCAGTGGGGTCCCTCGGCGTAGCCTGCAGGATCAGGCCAAAACCGGCAAGGGACTGAGGGAGGGCTCCAGGGTGGGTCTGGCCCATCTTGCCCAGTCCCAATCAGCTGGACCCCAGCAACAAGTTAACCTACTGGTTGGAGGGTCTGCCCCCAATGGTCAGTGTGCGTCATAGCTATCAGTCAAATGATCACGTAGGCTTTTATATATATAGATTATCAGCTATATTCCCTATGCTGTACATTACATTCTGATGACTGTTCTGTAACTATCATTCTGTACTTGCAAATCTCCTCACCTTTTTTTACAGGGGAAAAAATGAAATCAGGGTGCTTCAAAATGCACTCCTTTTATTTATTCTGAGACTTTTTTTTTTTTTTTAAGGTAGCTATACCCATTTAGTTAAGACTCCTTGTGCTCCCATTTTTGTGTGTGTGTGTGTGTGAGATAAAAAACAGGTCTGTGGCTTACTATATATTTCTAACTTTTTCATTATTTCAAAACTATGACAGGATCACAAGTGCTGTGACCAAATTGTTTGACAATCAATGGGAAAAATTCTGAGATTTTTTAGCCCGTATAGATCCAGGGAAACCAGAACAAAGAACCCACACAGCCTCAGATGATTACAGTTTCATTTGACAAATGCTTGCAAATGATTCTTAACAGTTCATTTTACAATCCTGTCCAGGTGCATTAGGGGAAATACTTTAATTTATCAATAAAATATCTTTGCATTTACTGAAAATATTGATGATATCTATCCTTACATATTTATTATGATTCTTCTAAGATTTCTGAGGAGTTAGTATCTTTCCTGCAATATAATTTATCCGAAGCAAGATATTTAAATAGTTTGGACAGCGGAACATCTTAGAGACTGCATAGAGGACAATTCAGAGAGGCAAGAAGGTAGGGCCACTAGGCACCAACTCTTGTCCATCATTAGTTGAAGGTTTTCCCCGGGGAGATATGCTCTCAAATAGGTGTGACCCGCCCCTTTGTAAACTGAGAAATCTCCAAAAAATTAGGGTTTCAATTTCCTTCCCATGACATTTGTTCATCCTTTTTATGAAAAGGTAAAAAATAACTTTTCTTAACAGAGAAGATAGAAGCACTTTGGGTTCTGCGCTTTCAACACTGGAATATACATATGCATGTTCACCATTCTCCCTTCCTTTCCTACGACAACCATTTAGATGCTCTACAGCGGTTTTCTTAGGCCTTCAGTTGTGTGGTTTGTACAGTTCTTTGGTTGACTCACATCCATCTTTCTCTGCCTGGCCTGCAGATCTTGTTTTGCCGTGTTCTTCCAAAATATGACCCATCTGGCTTTGGGCCAAGAAGGCACCTCCGTCAACACTGTGCTTGCCTCCTCCCACAACTATATCTCAAAATTACAACTGCCCTATAGGACAGCCATCATTCAGAGCTGCCCAAAACCTAGCAGAATGAAAGGCCTACAACTAAGGAACAAGAGAGCCACACTGAGGCTGGGAGGTGGGGTGGAGATGCAGAATGAGCTGTTTCCACACCCACGTGTGGTGGATAAAAACCCGGAAGGGCCTAGCCAGTGTGTCTCAGTGGATAGAGTGTCGTCAGCCTGCAAACCCAAGGGCCCTGGGTCCCATGCTGTTCAAGGGCACGTACCTCGGCTGCAGGTTCCCCAGCCCTGGTTGGGGTGCATGCAGGAGGCAACCAATTGATGTGTCTCTCTCACATCAATGTTTCTCTCTGTCTCTCTCTCTTCCACTTTCTCTAAAAATCAATGGGAAAATATCTCAGGTGAGGATTAGCAAACAAAACAAAACAAAAAAGAGAGAAGATAGTTCCCTCCTCATCTCAGCCCAGTACAGCCCTGCTACCGAAGTTCAGATGCTCAAATTCCCATATATGTCAACGGACGTGTGAAAAAGATGAGCTTGGAAAGAATTCTGCTGAACTTAAATAAACTCAAGGCTACTAGATATCCATACAGTTACAATTTTGTCTAAGAAAAATATGTCCTCATCATGAATGATTTATTTTGATACTTTTTAAAATGTGAATTTTGGAACTATAGAATCTGTTTTAGACACAGTATTCTACTTAGAGTCATGCTCACGTTTATCTATTACGTCCTATGGCAATTGGGCCAAAAGTAACTCTTCTGACAATAATGCACGTGAACAGACATATGAAAATAAGTCACGGAGATGAGGCGATTCTGGCTATTTTTGGCCATTACTTTAGAACTCGCAAATTTGAGGCAATCAGGCAGAAATTCACAGCCGTCACAATAGAGAGAAATGCCAAATTTATGAAAACGCTCCAACCAATAGCTAAGTCAACAGTGACTAGCCAATAGTCAGCTCCACTGGCTGCACTGATAGCTTTGTTATCACCCATTGTTTTGTCTCTCGAACTGACGTTGGTTAAACCCATCAAGCCCCAGGTATGTGTATAAAATGACATTTCTTCACCAGGAGAAGTCTGGGAAGCTGGATGTCTCTATATGCAGAACATGTCTTACTGACACGCAAGAATCAGGAGAGGTGTTTGTTGGTTTGTGGGAGGTCAGAGAATCAGACGACTGAAAGAAACCATCTAGTCAGGCCTTCTCAGCGAGGGCTGTTTGTAGCCCCTCTAAGGGGAATATGGGTATTCATTTGGGCATTTTTCACTGTCACGTGACTGAATGGTAGGGGCCCTATGAAATTTGGTGGGGGCGGGGGCGGGGGTGGGGGCAGAGATGATAGACATCTTACAATGCTTTCTGGATGGTTTGGGGTAATGAGGAATTATTTCTCCGTTCCTGATCAGGTCAGGCATCACCTGGTGCTTGGAATCCTTCCCACACCGTGTGCTTACTGCGAGAATGACGAACAGGAAATTCAATATTAGGCAACAGTGGAGATGTGCCCACAACCAAGGTACATGCCCTTGACCGGAATCAAACCTGGGACCCTTCAGTCCACCGGCCGATGCTCTATTCACTGAGCCACACTGGCTAGGGCTAACATGTTGTTTTTTAATATGGAGGTTACCTGCATCTATTGGTTGCAATTTTGGGGTCTCAGCTGAAAACCCAGGAGGGGAAGAGCCTTTTGAACAATCACCATTGAAATTTCTCTTAGCAAAGTCACAACTGTCTTCGTTTCTAAATGTAATGGATGGGTTTCTCTCCTTACCTTGATCTCTTTGTGATATTTAAAACTATCTATTAACCCCTCCTCCTGGGAAACCTGGCCTTGCTGAATTTCTAAAATACCACAATATGTTTTGGCTCTCTCCTGGTTCTGCCATTACCTGCTCTCCAAACGGTGGTGTTTTCTGGGTTCTGTCATCTGTTTCCTTCTTTTTCAGCTTCTGTTGGGTGATTTCCCTGTTCTCCCCCACCCACCTTGGTTTTCAACTTTAATAACCTCTAAGGTCACTTTTATCTTAATCCTTTCCCCTGTGTTAAGATCTCTCTATTAAAGTACCATTCTGAATGTCTCCGTCTGAATGCCCAATATTTTAGCTCTGACACATCCCGATATGAAATAAGCATTTGTTTTCTACCCTGAATGCCCTACACCGCTATGTTCTTGTATTTCTCTCCCTCCAAAAGGCTGGGTTGGAACCAAATGATACTATTAGACCAATCTCCTTAAGGACAGAGAGGAACACAAACAGTTTATTTTGCCTCAGTATTAAAGGAATCCTGATTTACTTTTATACTTCTACCCATCTTACACAGCTTGAATATGTTTGAGCATTCCTCGCTGTAGTTTTCTTTTAGAGCTCAAGAAATATATATTTATAGATTCAGTTTGTAGATAAAACACTTTTTTCCCCATTAAAATTAGCTCAAGGACTCTGCTGAGCTTGCCACCACCATCAAGAATGTATTGGTTTATACCCGTAGAGTCTTAATATTATGATTCTCTATGAAAAGATTCATTGTTTGCTTGAAGCTGCTTCTTCAAAGATCTTTTCTACGTGGAGCATAGAATCTTGTTTCCTGAAATATTATTTGTCTTATTCAGGAAAAGCCATTGGAAATGACTACATTCAAGAAAAATACAAAAGCAAAGAAGATATGAGTTCCCAAGGATGGTAACTGCTAATTCTCCCTGAGAACTGTGATGCCGATTAGGGCCCAAATCAAAATCTCATATAAAAATACACATCTCCCTCCCCCTCCCACCACATTCCTTCTGAGAGCTCCTCAAGGGGAAGGGGGGCATGGGGGAGGGCAATGTCTGCTTTGGAAATGCTGCCAAGGTCACTCTGACCTACCCCCTGAAAGAGAACTGCCTCAGGTTGGTGGGTCTCAGACTTCTATCTTCCACAAATCAGAACTTGTCTTTTTTGTTGTTGTTGTTTGTTTGTTTGTTTTGTTTTTAAAATACATTTTCATTGATTTCAGAGAGGAAGGAAGAGAGAGAGAGAGATACAAACATCAATGATGGAGGGAACCATTGACCGGCTGCCTCGTGCATGCCCCTACTGGGGATCGAGCCCACATCCTGTGAATGTGCCCTTGACCGGAATTGAGCCCGGAGACCCTTCAGTCCAAAGGCCCACGCTCTATCCACTGAGCAAAACCAGCTAGGGCCAGGACTTGTTTTTATGATTGGGGGTGGGGATGAAGTGTTTTGAGTTATAATTTTTATCAGTAAGGGCACTGAAATGAAACAAACAACCACACAAACTACCATGTATGATCACCATCTCTTCTACAGAAAGGACATTTTCATATGGAAATGTGGGTAGAACACACTCCAGGAGTTTAAATAATGATACTGAGTGATAAAACTTGCCCCATGTCTTCCTTTGTAGAGGACCATTAAAGCATCCTTATGGACCAGTGCTTTCTCTACAGTCCTGAGCCACTGCCTCAGACAAGCTAACAGCCTCCAGGAAAGAGGAGATAACAGTGCTTTGCTTTCTTTACTCCTTATTTTAATTTGTCATTTGAGAGCGTTGAGTAGCCCATTTCGGTTCAATTAAGCCTTGTAGTGCCCTTATCCCTCTGTTCCACTCTAGGGGACCAGCCGGTGCTGGGAGCTCTTGGCATTAGATCAGATGCCACTTTCTCTCGGCCCTTTATCCAGTGTCAGGTTTCCAACCCTTTGATGACTCAGCTCCATAATGTCTAAAGTTCTATTTCAAATCCTTCAAACTTGGGGTTTTAGGGAAGAAAAGCTGCATGGCTGGAGGAGAGGAGTCTGCTAAAATCTACAGCCCTAGCTGGTTTGGCTCAGTGGATAGAGCATCGGCCTGCAGACCAAAGTGTCCCGGGTTTGATTCCGATCAAGGGCACCTACCTCAGTTGCAGGCTCCTCCCTGGCCTGGGCCCTGGTTGGGGCATGTGCTATGTGCAGGAGGCAACCAATCGATGTGTTTCTCTCACATCGATGTTTCTCTCTGTCTTTTCTTCTCTCTTCCACTCTCTAAAAGTCATTGGGAAAATATCCTTGGGTGAGGATTTAAAAAAGAAAGAAATCTACAGTCTTCTCAGTGACCCATCCACTGGGTCTTTCAACAAACCTGTCCAAGTGATTCCCTCTGCTGAAAGGGCAGAAAAGTCTGAGGGGAGACTGAGACCCCACCAGGACAAGCTGAAGAAGAGCCCGCTCGGAAGCAAGCCTTGTCAAGAGGGAGTACTGCGAGTGCTACTGTGTTGGACATTCTGATCTCCAGAATGTCAAATCTAACCAACTGCCCATTGGGGTCCAGCCCATTTAGACAACTTCCTTTCCAAGACCTGAAGGGACTTTTTCATCAGGATTCCATGAATAGAGAAAAGCACGGTGTACTAAGAGCTGGGTATTCTTTACAAAATACAGCATATCCCCAAGGCTCTCCCAGGTTCCTGAGGTCAGTTTTATTTCCCTCTCTGCTCATGAATCATCAGAAGCTTTAAACAGGTGCAGCTATGGAGATGCCTCTGTCCCAGATCCCACCCCTCCTGTGCATGGCAGCTCTCTCAACCATCAGGGCAGCTGGACTCAGCCACTGTGCTTCAGGTCTCTGCTGATGTACCTGCTCAGAGACTAGTATTTACACCCAACTCTCTAACAGCTTATTTCTGTAAAAGGCTTTGCCTGCTTTCAGTGTTCTTGTGTGTTGTTAATTGGGCCTTTGTCATCCTTGACTGTCTGTCTATATCTCTACATTGAGCATTTTATTTTAATATTTTCACTAGAGGCCTGGTGCTCGAATTTGTGCACTGATAGAGTCTCTCAGCCTGGCCTTCAGGGATTGGGCTGAAACCGGCTCTCCTACATTCCCCAAGGGGTCCCAGATTGCAAGAGGGCTGTTCTTGGGAGATGCACCCCAGAATCGGGCTCCCTCCTCTCTGGTTCCAGGTATATCACCAAAGAACTGCAACTGCCAAGTCACCACAGCTCGGCAGCTCCTGTGTTGAGCGTCTGCCCCTGGTGGTCAGTGCACATCATAGCTACCAGTCAGATGGTCCAACAGTCAGCTGGTCATTTTTGCTTTTATATACATAGATTGATTTCAGAGAAGAAGAGAGAGAAAGAGAGATATAGAAACATCAATGATGAGAGAGAATCATTGATCGGCTGCCTTCTGCATGCCCCCTACTGAGGATTGAGCCCACAACCCAGGCATGTGCCCTGACTAGGAATCTAACCATGACCTCCTGATTCATAGGCCGATGCTCAATCACTAAGCCACCCCAGCCGTAGCTAAACTGAGCAATTTTTTTTTAAGGGTATCTTTGGGGGATCAGTGGCCTTCTGTAACTAAAGCAATGGCTTGTGAGGAAGAAGAATTGCATCCCCTTTGACAGAAAGGGTGACTTTCTGTTTGAATGAAAGCCGGAAACACACTTACTCTTTTCTGTAGGACCATGATTATATCTGTGTAGTACTTACTACTAAATGTCTCTTCTCTAACCGGCCCCCTCCCTCCCAAGTCATGGTAAGGGGAGTCGTGATAATGATATTAACAAAAAGCACTCGGTTAGCTCCTCCCAGGCGCCAGGAGCTATTCTGATGCTTTATTCATTCATTTAATTTGTAAGTAACTCTCTGAATTAGGTGCTGTGACGTGCACTTAGCAGAAGAGAAATCTCAGTCACAGAGAGTTTAAGCGCCAGGTCCCCCAGAGAGTGGGCAGGCTGGCATCATCCTAGCTGGTGCTATGAACACAGGCGGCCTTGCTGGCGCATCGGCCCCTTCCCCGTTATTCTTTACTGTGAGGAGGTGAGCCAGCCTTGCTTCTCCATCCCTCTGTGTCCAACAGTCATGCTTATTCCTCTGTTTGTGGACAATGAACTTGGGACCGATGCATATTAGAACAGAGTAACCATCAGCTTGTAAAATCTCCAGAGATGCTGAGGTTGGGGAGCACAGGTTTGAAATCAGACCTATAAGGATTTGCATCATGGGGGTCACTTACTAGATGGGATTATGGGCTAGTGTAACCTCGCTCATCTGGGTCCTCATAGTTACACAGAATGAAACCCGTGTCTCAGGACTCCAGGAATACGGAGAGGGAACGGCAACTTCAGAATGGAATGGTTAGCAACTTTGAGCTCTTATGCCACGCTGGGATCAAACAGGGATTTGGGTGGTGATTTTTTTGTTTGTTTGTTTTTGTTTGTTTTCTTTCCAGAAAATGCAGGGCCCTAGACTCACCTTGCCTATGCCAGGCTGAAACACTATCGTCTTCCCACTATCACATCTCTGCACTGTACTCTTCGGGAGAGAGGGAGAGGCCGTGAATAAGACTGAAATGGGTATTCTTGGTTTGCTCATGAAATGCCTGACAGCACGTTCCAGAACAGTAACACAACACTCCTGCTCCTGTGATGTAGACAGATTCCAGCTGATTCACTGCATCCCTCCCTCATTAAAAATCCTGTCTCTGATTTCAGATTCTCCCCGTGGACGATGCTCTTCACCTTCTGTCCTGCGTGGCTGTTCACTGCAGTTCATGCGGCAACATTCTTCACCGCCTTCTCCCCAGAGGCCTTGGTGCGCCCGTGATGGATAAAGTCATTCCACAAGTGAAGTAGGCGGGGAATTGTAAAGCCTGGCACCTTAACGCCGGAACACATCTGAACTGAAATGAAAACGTCTATCGTTTTCAAAGGCCTCACCCAGTCAAAACTCCCTTTGAATACACGTCGAGGATTGGCCACCTGGCTGTAATGATTTATTAATCTTACACTTAATATTCCCTAGGCTGCCATCAAGTGTCTGAAGGGACGTGCTGCTAAGAATAACTTGCTCAGCACTGCAGAGCCACGCAGACCATTTCCAATGGGGAAAGAAAGAAAGAAAGGAAAAAGAAACATATATTTTCACCTATCGCCAAGCCAATGGCGAACGGTTCTGCCCATTGGAGCTGAGAAGTAATTAGTGGCATGGGACAGAGGCCAACTGCAAGGGG
The DNA here is from genome assembly GCF_014108245.1 of Pipistrellus kuhlii. Taxonomy (NCBI): domain Eukaryota; kingdom Metazoa; phylum Chordata; class Mammalia; order Chiroptera; family Vespertilionidae; genus Pipistrellus; species Pipistrellus kuhlii. The sequence continues at coordinate 5,971,510 of NW_023425523.1, forward strand.
GAAGCTGAAAATTTGCTCCTACTTCGTTAGTGATATGCCCATTCTGAATTTAGCTGCGATTTCTGTTCATTTTTATGAATTTCCTTCATGCTGCCACCACCTTAACAGGGATAACTTGCTTTTCTGAAATAGTAATTTACAAATAATGGCCATATTTTCTATAGATGCAAATCGGAATGGTATGAATAATAAGAAACCCTAAGCCACCGAAACCAGTTTGGCTCAGTGGATAGAGCGTTGGTCTGCAGACTGAGTGGTCCCAGGTTCAGTTCTGGTCAAGGGCATGTACGCTGGTTGCAGGCACATCCCAGAAAAACGAAACCCTAAGCCAATTAGGTGCACATGTTGTTGTTGTTGTTATTATTATTATTATTATTATTATTATTAGTTTTTGGATGACAGCTCGATCTGACTTTTTTTTCACCCCCACAGCAACTGAACCTCGAGCAGCTGAGTGGCTCCTACCAGCCTCAGAGGGTCATAGCATTACAGCCAGAGGTGAGGCTTAATGGGTTCATCCCAGGCATCAAAACCTTGGAATTATTCTGCGCCTCCACTTGGCTTCATAGTCATCTTACTTTGTTTCCGGATGCGATGCAGAAGCATTGAAATGGCGAGAAGTAATTCAATCTCTCAGACTTCCAAAACATGTTTCTGAAGTTTGACTACCCCTCCCCCCCAGGTGGGATCAATATCTGGTCACCTGTGTCAACTTGTCTTTGTTTCTAGAACAGCGGTTCTCAGCCTGTGGGTCGAGACCCCTTTGGGGGTCGAACAACCCTTTCAGAGGGGTCTCCTAAGACCACGGAAAACACAGATATTTACATTACGATCCATAACAGAAGCAACATTACAGTTATGAAGTAGCAACGAAAATAATGTTATGGTTGGGGGTCATCACAACACAAGCAACTGTATTAAAGGGTCACGGCAATAGGAAGGTGGAGAACCATGGTGCCAGAAGGATGGCAAGTTAGCTCGTGTTGCTTCTGCATCTCTGTGTTGGGTGTCAGTGGCGTGGGTCACTGGATGATCTGAGCATCTGAGAGCTGAGGGTGTGGAGAGATCAGCTATTCTGGACACTTAAAAGGCAGCCATCTGTCCTGGAGGGAGATGGACAGGGACATGGTGGAAAGAAAAGGTCACAGTCTCATGGCCAGTCGGTCTTGTAATGGCTGCCTTTTTTTTTTTTTTTTTTAATATATATTTTATTGATTTTCCACAGAAAGGAAGGAAGAGGAATAGAGAGCTAGAAACATCAATGTGAGAGAAACATCGACCAGCTGCCTCCTGCACATCCCCTGCCAGGGATGTGCCTGCAACCAATGTACAATACATGCCCTTGACCGAAATTGAACCTGGGACCTTTCAGTCCACAGACAGATGCTCTATCCACTGAGCCAAACCAGTTTCGGCCATGGTTGCCTTTTTATAAGTGTATGTGCTTGGCCCTCTCCACTGCTCAGGGTGAGTCATTCTAGAAATGAAAGAAGCGATATGTTGATATGGATAAAGTGTTCCTAGAAATATGTGGCACTCAAAGAAATGATGAGTTCGGAAAACAAAACAAGTCATTCCATTGGCAACTGTGACATGTGACTTTAAGCCATGCCGTTGCCTGGTGAGGCCATCCCGATAATAGGGTACCCCAATTCAACTCTGAAATGTTTGCTATCATCCCCCACTGTCAGCCTATTCTCCACAGGCCCCAGTCCTCTTGGAGACGCTAACAGCGCCCGCGAAGAGAGCAAGAGATGCGAATGCTTTGTGGAATCCTCTAAATGAAACCAGAAATGGATGTAAAATGGAATTAGCAAAAGCAATATTGATTTCAGTGTCAAAACCAACATCGGAGTGAGGAGAAGGAAACAGCTGCATCCTTAAAAAAGGAAAATGAGCATCTACAAAACAACACACACTCAATGCCCACCTGGAAGGCGCTTCTGGAACCACGCGTGACAACTCAATGGAGGGAACCCCCAGATAAAAGGGGATCATGTCTGGGATCGTGTTTAGGAGACAAAGACGAAGACTGTCAAGGAGTGAATGCTTTGCATATTTAAATTTTTCCTTTTAAGAATAATAATTTGAGGAAGGGGGGTGACATCATCAACATGATATCAGAGGTGACTCCTAAAGACAGTTCCCCTACCAAGAAGCCCAGGGCACCATCGGGCAATGGCAGAACCAGGACTGAGGCAGCAGCCTGGGGACTGAATGACGTTATAGAGGAAAGTGTCTGTGGATGATTCCTTGGCCATCTGCACATCCAGGAAAAGTGAAGGGACGCTGTTCACGTGTGGCTTTCCCAGTGGAAGAACTTCACTCACATTCAAACCTACTCATAGGTCACGTCCCGAGCAGAGAGAGTTCATGTTCAGGTATCTCAGTCCTCACATTGCAACTAGAACAAGCAGACCTTCTGGTGGTGGTTCGATTCCTTTAAATCAAGCCACAGAATTTCAGTCGGCGTTACAAGTTCACTATCTTGTAAACCTGTGAAACCTCTGACATGATTCTGAACATGGTTGTTAGTTCTCTTGTAAAGGTGAACTCTGGAGATGTATTTGTGTTCACAGTGGCACTATGACTATACATTTTGCATTATCATATAGAACATGGTAAAAAAAAATAGTTCCCTCCTAAATTAAAAAACTCATGATGCAGACATGTACAGGAAATATGACAGGGTACATGAATACTTTATAATCCAAACAAGCCATAGTATTTTATTTTATTTTTTGAAATATAAGCTGTAATTATCCACATCTACACAGGGAATGAAACTACATAATTTTTGTACAAGAGCTGGTATTGAACACACAAAAATATCATCATGGCAGTATTTATTTCCTCTTCGTCTGGGCCACCACCAGATGAGATACACAATATAGGATTTAAAAACTAAGTCATGTACAAAATGCTCACATGTGCATCATGTAATATGTCAAACTGTTTGTTTTGTAGGGATAAATTTTAGTGTCTACCTGTGCTGCATGTTTGTTTGTTTTTTTTTCATAATTGAATTTCCCCCCAAAGTTTCAAAAGTTGAAATCCCATTCTTACACTGTGATTAAATACTTCCAATTGTTTCATAACAACATAAAGTATTAGAGAACTTTGTTATAAAAAAGATCAATGGAATTATAGGACAATTAGGATGATTTAAAAATGGTTTCTTCCAGACTCAAATATCTCTCAAATTGAATTTGATGCAGCTTTGGTTTTATTTATATAAGTTATGTTCTGGAGCATAATAAAATGAAATTGAGAAGAGCTATGATTTTGGAGAATCCAAATTTGTTGAAACATTCAAAAAGATTAAGAGAGTCAACATATTGACAAGTTGTAATTGTAAAGATATTTGTTGAACACTGGTCCTTTAAGTGGGCACAGAAGATAGTATCTGTGAAAATATTTGAGCTGAGATGTTTCCATAAAATCCAGACTATCCTGCATTTTAGCAGAAGTTTTGCTGAACACGCCATAGTTCTCAGCACAGGTGGACAGAACATTTCATGTATGTTCTCAAATATAATGGCCTATGTAGAAAAGTCAGTTGGAGTATCAAGAATAAGTGAAAAATTATGGTTGTCCTTCTGCTCTGTTTGTCCAAAGGTTTAACATTTGGAGCAATTTAATATAAGACTATTGGGCATGAGAATCTAAAGATCTGTCATCTACTGGCAATGTGAATTTCAGCAGGTCTGTCGTCTCTCTAAGCCACAGCTGCATTATCTACTAATGAGACTGATGTTTGGGAGTTCAAATGCAGGAATACAAAGACACTCTGTAAATGGAAGGACTTTATGTAAATTCAGATATTATATAATACACATGGGCAATATTATATATAGCATCATTACAAAGACTCAATAGCTTAATCCGTTGAAGTTGGTAGTGATTTTTCTAGTTTAGAAACTGAAACATTTTTATTCATTTAGTTCAGGAACTTATGCATGTTGAACCCTGGCTATGAACCAGAGAGTATGTTACAGTGGCAAATAAAACAGAAAATTTCCCTACTTCGTGGAGTTTACCATTGACTAGAAGACTTGGACATAAACACGCACAGTTATATAATTAAACACTGTGGTGACTTCTATGAAATAAATTAACTAGAGTCTATGAGAGAGGATAACAGCTGGGAAGTGGGCGCTAACTTGGATTGGAGAGTGGGTGGATATAAGATTTGAACTGAACCCTAATAGATGAGTTGGTGTTAGCCAAGTTAACAGTTTACTAATGGGTGGGCAGAAACGAAGGAGCTTTCTAGGCAGAAGAAATAACTCAGGCATATCCTGAAGCAGACAGGAGGGTGGTGTTCCCCAGGAACTGAAATTGGGTCAATGAGGTTGCCCTGAGGAAGCAGGAGACGAGTTTGAAGATCTGGACGAAAGTCGTGCAGAGCCTTGGGAGCATGTTAACGAGATAGGTTTGTATTCTGAGTGAGAGGGGAGCCACTGAGCAGGCTAGTGGAAGGGAAGACGAAATAGGGTTCCATGCTGGACAAGTTGGTTTGTAATGGCCCAAAAGGACATTGAATGAAACGATGTTGTTGAGGACCTGCTGTCATTCACTGGAGAGGAGTGTCATTTTGGGGGTCAGGACTGGCATACTCAATTTGGGCATCAATAGCACAGACAGTATTTAAAATCATGGAAATGGATGAGACCACTCAGGAAGAGAGTCTAAGAGAAGAAGTACCATATCTGAACCCAAGGAACTCTACCATTGAGAGAGTGAAAAGAAGAGGAGCTAGCAAAGAAGATTTAGAGAGAATAACCAAAGGAGTCAAACATATATTAAAAATAAGCATGTTATTGGTAGAAATCTGCAAGCTATTTAATGTATTTTTTACACACACATATATATATATTTATGTTACCTTCCCCCATTCTGCCCTCTCCCATGCTGCACTCCTTCCCTCTCCCTCCCCCAATCTGCTCGTAGAAAATGGATAACACAAATTCTAGGCAAGGTACTTGAAAAGCACTAAATAAATGATTCTTCAAGGAATACTGTATATTATACCCATAAGTTATAGAATTCTCATACTAACCCTTGAGAAATGGGTGTATCATCATCATAATTTATCCCTAGGTTATTCATGAGAACATAAAGGTGGGAAGAGGTTAGGGCCTTAAGTACCAGCCCACAGTGACAGAGGTTTTTAAGCAACACAGGCAGAATTTAGCAAAATAAGCCAGTCAGAGAAAGACAAGTATCAGATAATCTCACTCATATGTGAAATCTAATGAACAAAATAATCTTTGATGCACGAAATAGGTCCAGAGACATAAGAAGCATGGAACAGACCGACAAATTTCAGAGGGAAGGTGGCGGGGGAGGGAGAGAATAAACCAAGAACTTATATAAATAAAAAATTTACTTTTGGAAGAACTAGTTCTTCATGCCAAATTCAAGTGCAATATACATATGTATTATATAATCCATGGACACAGACAATAGTGTAGTGAAGGCCTGGGGTAGGGGTTGCAGGGTGGAGAGGGTCAATGTGGGGGGAAAGGAGGGCATCTGGAATACTTTCAACAATAAATATAAATAAAAAATTTACTTTTGGAAGAACTAGTCTTCATGCCAAATTCAAGCGCAATATTTGAGCCATATGTGCCAACCTCTGGGCATAGCCTTGCTTTTCCTATCACTCCTTTTCAGGACCTTCTGAGATTTTAACGATATAGTATGTTTAATAATGTATCGCAAAGAGAGCTGGCTGTGACGAAAGGGGATTACATTGTGGTTTAGTCCTAAATTAATAACCAGTAATTATACACATTAATACCACTTCCAAGATTGTTTTTTTCACCCGAGGAAAAGTATTTGTGCTTGTCATATAAACATGTGTGATGTACACAGTTAGTAAAACTGATAGTATTAATAAAAATCTTAATAGACTTCATGATTAGAATAAGATGATATTTTGATCCAGATCCCTAATTAGAACAGTACATTTACCAACTGTTCTCGAGGGAAAAAGAGCCAGAATTCATCATTTAAAGTAATACCTAATTAATCCTTCTTTGTAACAGATGTCAGCCTTATTTTCAAAGTTCTTGTAGAAATGACTTGCAGTATGAATCTTTTCATTGTCTATCTTGGGATATTTGTTTTTGATGCTATAATATATGGTTAAATATTAGAAGAGAAGAGATGGATAATCAGTTTAACTTTCATTCGCATCAGGCTAATTACTAGTAGAGATACAGAATTTTGAATACAACAAACATATTCATATTCCATCAGAATCAATTACTGTAGAGTGCAGTAGTGAATCTGCTAATTGAGCATAGTGGAGAAACACTGGGCTGGAAGTTTGGAGACCAGCATTCTCTCATGATTCCACCACATATCACTGCATGAGCTCCAACAACTTAAAAAAATAATAATTTTATTAATTTCAAATAGGAAGGGAGAGGAAGAGAAAGATGGAAGCATCAGTGATGAGAGAGAATCACTGATTGGCTACCTTATGTATGCCCCACACTGGGGATCAAGCCCACAGTCTGGGCATGTGCCCTGATGGGGAATCAAACCAGTGACCTCCTGGTTCACAGGTTGATGCTCAAATGCTAAGCTATACGGGTCAGGCTCATCCCATCTCTTTTGACTCCAAACATTGCATCTGTGTGATGAGGCCAATGGGTGATGTGATCGTAGGGTCCTTTCTAGGGAAAAGGTTCATTACATGTTACAAACTATTTTGTGTCTATAATTCACATTTCATTATAGTTTTCTTTGTGCATATGGATATCCTAGTAGGTATGTGCACACACACACACACACACACACACACACACACACACATACATCCCTGTTTCTCCTGAGTGTCTCAGTTCCTTTCCACAGTGTTGTTTGATGAAGGAGACGAGCAAGATAATGACAGCTGATCGAGTTACTTATGCTTTTAGACATATGTCATCTATTACAGGTAGAAAGGGAGCCACTTACGCAGTGGCAGGTTTCAGCAAAGGCCTCTGGGAAGCATCATATTGCCATTTGAATGCTTTTTCATTGATTAGTCAGGAAAGATAATTACGACAGAATTTTGGAGCAGCAGCTTTAATTCCTATCAGTGATTCCTTACTAGTATAATGCATATTTGTGTTCCAGTAACTACTTAGCAAAGATCACAGAAGGATAATCTGCTGACCAGGATACACATGGACTAGAATGTGTAAAAAAATGGTGTCAGTACTTGCTATAAAAATCAAAGGTCTCATCCTGTGAATAGGTATCACTGTTGTTGAGGGTCAAACTAGATGATTGCCCTTGGATGACCACAGAGCACAAATGTAACTTGTGAGGATCTGTTGGTTCTGTGTTATCTCTTTGTTTAACAAAAATCCATGCATTTGGTAGCCTTTATGAAATGCCAAAATGGCTAATTTTTATTGTCTTCTATTAAGAGCTTACTCTACACAAGGCCATGTTTCAAGCATACTAATTACCTCCTTTATCTCATCTCACCTTCAGAACAACCCTGCAAGGTGGGTCCTTTTATTAACTTTATTTTGCAGATGAGAAAACTACAGATAATGAGTAATGTGGCCATGATCACTCAACAAAAGTGGAGGGGACCCAGGATTTAAATACAGGCAGTTTGACTTCAGAATCTTCTCAATATACTAGTACGGTGACGACAAAACCAACCAACCAACCATAACCAACAGATCCCTCCTAAACGTGTTTACCTCTATCCTAATTACCTATCTACCTATCCTAACTACCTCTATCCTAACTACAAGATGTATGCCCATCTGCCCAGTAGACTTATCTACTGGGAAGTCTGAGTCCCTTCTGGTCCACACTGTCACTGGACTGTCACCCTATACAACTAAGGTGGTCTCTTTCTCCTGTGATTTTCCTGTGCCTGCAATGGCTCCATCATTCATCTATGGCTCAAGGCTGGGAATCAACAATGTCTTCTCTCTCTCTTCACTTGCTATATCCAATTATCCATGACATCAACCCAGTGCTATCACTCAAATACTTTTAAAATCCAATTGCTCTTCTCTACTGCCATGGCCTCCACCTTGGTCCAAGAGACTGTCATTTCTCATGTGGACAACTGTGAAATTCTCCAATATGGGCTATTCTCCTTCCAGTTTTGATCCTCAATCCATTCTCTACACTTCAGCTAGAACAGGGTTTTCCAGTCACATAGTTGATGGTATAACACAGCTGCTTAAGATTTAGTAGTCCTTTTCAATACTGTTGGGTAAAGCCCAACCTTCCTTTAAATGCTTCACAGGTTTGCTTTTTGCTTACCCACCTGGCCACAACCCTTATTTATTTTACAACATTATCTCCTTCCATCTCATGTCAAGCCATGGTGCTTGCTTTTACCTTGGCTGCTTCAAGGTCTCTCTACACATCCATTTCAAATTCATGTAATCCCGTGACAACCCCTGTTCTAAGCACTCGAATGTAGCGGTCGCAGGACTGACAGAGTTCACTCTCATGGAACGTTCTTTTAATGGTTTATAAGGACAGAAGCAAAGAAAAGAATGCATTTTCAGATGGTTCTGAGTTCCATGAGGAGAACAGGGAGATGGGACAGAGAGTGAGTGGAGTGAAGGATATTCATGAATGTACAGATACCCGTGGTCTATGTAATCCAAGACAGGGAAGAGAAACCTCAAGTTCAATGCCCGGCATAGACCATAGACAAGGCATCTGTCACAGTGGGCAGACTCAAGCTCATAACTGCACACTCTTCCTTTCCAGCTTCTAAGACGTTGTGAGCCTAAGTGGGAAGGACAGATTAGTCTCAGGGAAGTTGGATTAGTAGAGAGTTTAGCACTTTGAGCAGCGCTTTTTAATTTTTTTTTTTCAGTCAAGATAAACTGAACAGTTTCAGGCACAGATAATGAATGATAATTTCTCCTGGCTGGTATTCACGAAACATCAGAGATCTATTAAGAGCTTGTCTACAAATCTACAAATGCCCTAATTATGGATTGAACATCAAAATATAAATCATCCCAAATCTAAATTGATTCATGAGTACAAAGACTGTAAAAGACATAGAAGTATCTTTGATTTATTTGTGCATAATTATCTCACAAATAATTTACTTGAAAAAACAAAAACAAAAACGGTTATATATATAAATTGGGGCATGATGAGAAAATTCAGAATGCAAGGAGGCTGTATCTACCTCAATTCTGCTTTGTCCAGACTTTCAGATTGAAATGAAAGTGAAAAGTGCCCAAAGTACAGTCTTGAATCAAGTACCTTTTTCCATTTAGAAAAAGAATATTAAAGGGAAAATCTGAAGCCCATATTTTCATTCAGCAAATTACTGCAAACACATTGAAAAACAAAAAGACAACAACAACAGCCGAAGACCCATGTCATTCTACAGGAAAAATATTCTTGCTGTTTCAAAGACTCTTCCCTGGGCAGGGTTTTCCCCAGGTTTTTAGAGCCACCTTCATTTTCTGTCCCTGCCCATCACATTGTGAGAGGACCAGGCCCCCAGGGTTCCTCTCCGGGTGTGCTGACATGGCTGGACATCCCAGAGCCATGAGCAGTGTCTGCGCAGTCTGGTTCGCTGTCCATCCTGTCCTCCAAGCAAGGAGTCTGAGTGCAGCTTGCCAAGGGCGCTCTGTGGGTGGTCTTGGCTCCAAAGTCAGAGCCATGTCAGACTGAATCGTTCCACCTCTGATCACGGAGCTCCTGCTTGTCCTGAGGGCTGCTGCGTCTCCTCTCTGCCCTACAAGGTAAGAGTCCTTCCCTCTGGCTCATTGGAAACGTTTTTCTTGCCTGCTGCACCCCAAGCCAAAAACTCCTTCAGTTTCCTCTGGTTTTTCTTCTGATCATCTGGAATATTCCGCTCTTCTCCCGGGAGAGGAAGCTCAACTTTTTAAAACGCGGTGAGTCAGATGGAACTTTGCCACTTGGAGACAGATATTCCGCTTTTACGAAGGGAGCCAGCGTGTAAGAGCACTTCTCCTTCATTGACCTCCCAATTATTGGGAGGGCATAAATCACTCCCCTGGTAAGCTTATGGGCTTGATGTGGGGGTTAACTTCCCCCAGGTGCTTTCTGAGGACGGCCTTCCCCCACCCTGTGGATGTGGTGCATTCATAATGCATACTTGCGAGCATGTGAGAAAGAGCATTCTTCATTGGCAACAAAGTGGAATGGTAGTCTGATTGGGCATATCCATTCATCGCCCTCCACTCCTGTGATGTGGGCCCTTTTAACCTCTTAGAGAAAGCTTCAGCATCCACTGGAGTTTTTTTTTTTTTTTTTTTTTTTTTTTTTTTTTTTTTTTTTTTTTTTTGCTTCTTAAGCACAATGTATGTAAATGTCAAATGCCTACCCGACTGCCTGGCGGACAATAGATGCTGATTAAATGGCCACTTGATTTCATTTCTTCTAATTCAGTGGTCGCCAACCTTTCGGACCTCGCGTGGACCACTGGTTGATGACCACTGTCTAATCTACTCATCTTTTAAAGTAATTAGCATACGTTTTCTCTGAAGAATTTTCATACTATATCTGTCACCGTCCAAATCATTTTCAACTGATGGAATTAAAATAGCGTGTTTGATAGGGAAAGATGGACAGTTCATCTGAGGTCAGATTCAGGACTGGCTTCCTTTGTTTACACTTCTTTTTCTTCCTTTTTTTTAATTTTTATTTTAAGCAAGGATGGAGCAAGTAACATTCCTAAAGAAGAAATTTATCTCCTTGTTGTTTCAAGGAAGGGACTTTGGAGTTCAATGGGTCTTCACAGTTTTTAAGATCTTCATAAAGTGACAGCTTATAGGAAGCAAATGGCACCTAAAGATGTGTGACTTTAGAAGGGCTTTATCAAAAGAAGCTTCTGTAAGAATAGGTTTGTAACTCCTGTACCTGAAATATCCATCCATCCTTCTGACCCACTGCTTCATCTCCCCCAAAGGGAGAAGATGCTGTTGTTGTTTTCCATCTAAAGCAGCCACACAAACTCTTTATATATATATATTTTGTTGTTGTTGTTGTTGTTGATCTCGGAGAGGAAGAGAGAGTGTGAGAGAGAAACATCAATGAGGAGAAAGAATCATTGATTGGCTGCTTCCTGCATGCCCAATATCCTCGACTGGAATCGAACTCAGGACCCTTCAGCCTGTAGGCTGATGCTCTGTCTGCTGAGCCAGACTGGCTGAGGCCCAACTCTTTGAATCAATGGCCTTGCAGGCACCAATCACATTGCCCTTCTTACCACAGATTCTTCTCGAGACAGTTTATTAAAAATGATAGAATTCTCTTTCATTTCCAACTAGAATAGATACTGCCACCTCCATGGAAGTGTTGCATTTTTTTTTTTTTTAAGAATTCTTGAGAAACCCAAGGAAGAAATTAGTCTTAACTTATCAATCATGTGCAGAAGGAAGTATCAGCAGGAGAAAAGCGACTGGATCTGTTGCCCCCAAGTGCTTTGTTCCAACTCAAATTCTGTCAAGCCCCAAAACTTGCATCTAAACTGTCTACTGAGAGGCAGGAAGAGGTACAAAAAGAAATACAGTAGAGCTTGAAACAGCATCGATTATTGAAATTCAATAAGCTCATGGAGAATTTGTATATAAAGTAGATTTATGTGCATTAGGTGAGCATAAAAACTAAAAAAAAAAAATTAAATAAAAAAATAAAAAAATCTGTAACTTTAAAAGAGCTGACATGATTTTCTGTATAAATATTATGTTCCCAAGTTTCATTGCCTCCTGCTAGCTCTCAGCCGAGAGTGAATGCTTATGGTTGAGTCATAAACCTCTGAAAAATCTCAGCACTAGTTTCTAGCGGAGGGCTCACCCCACATTAATTCCAGGAGCGGAGGCTGGGAAGGGCGCATGCCGTGACCCCTTCTCTCACACCATCTCACATGCCCACGGGCTCTGCATTCCTTCCCAAAGGTGTGTACTCCACAGCCATCCAGTTTGTGCATGGCTTGTTTTATTTCGGTTTCTTTGCTTCTTCCGAGAAGTGCTATCTTTAGAGGGATAATAAAGAGCTTCATTCCTACTGTTTGATCCAAGCAACCTGCCATTTGCGAAAAATCCAACCTTGTGAGACTGTTTGGGGGAACAGCCCTCAGTCTGGGGTTTGAGAGGCGCTTTCAATGACAGTTATCACTGGCGCTGACAGGTGACAGAGAAGGGGTGTGGTCTCCTCATTGGCAACTGAGAAATGATTTCAAAACTCTGACCCCATGAAAGGAAAACCCAAGGCTTCTGGCTACATCGTTCTTTGGTGACATGGCCCTAGTTTTTTTTTTTTTTTTTTTTTTAATATATTTTATTGACATTTTACAGAGAGGAAGAAAGAGGGATAAGAGAGTTAGAAACATCGATGAGAGAGAATCATCGATAAGCTGCCTCTTTTGCCTCTTGCACACCTTCTACTGGGGATGTGCCCGCAAACCAAGGTACATGCCCTTGACCAGAATCGAACCTGGGACCTTTCAGTCCGCAGGCTGACGCTCTATCCACTGAGCCAAACCGGTTTCGGCTGGCCCCAGTTTTGATGAGCAAGGAAGCGATGGAGCAGCTGTTTAAGAGGATCAATGGACCACCCGTGCAACCAAGTAACTGACTCATGAAAACAGCAAAGCTTTCCCGGGCATCTCAGGGACCAAGGATGGAGGCTGTTTTCTTGCTCAGTGGGAGGCATATTTATAGTTTAACGTACAGAGGGATTACAGCCATGTATTAGCTAGTGCTTAGGGCCTTGTGAGCTCTGAAAAAAAGCCCAAATCAATGTTAATGATATGTTGAAAAGGGGATAACAGGAAGACAGACATTTTTATTTTATTTATTTATATTTTTTGGTAGTCAGGTACCTCGGAAACTTCATCCTAAAATGGCCCAGGAAGCAGCCCTAATGAAATCAGCTAAGCTGGGACAGATCCATCAAGTCAATAACTACATTAGCAATTACATCCTTTTAGTGCAAAAGCAGTCCTGGGCCCTGTCTCCATAGCTATTGAGGGGATGTCTCCTCGGCCGTGCCCGAGAGGCCTATACCTTTGGCTGCCTCAGCTCTCCAGGGCTTGCAGTTAAAGCATTTGATGGATTAAGTTGGCAGCTAACAAGGGCCTCGCCAACGGAGTGTGCTGGGACTGTGTCTGGGAGCACATGGAAAATTCTGAGAGGCTCTATAGCCAATCAAGGTATAAGAATGGATTTGATGGCCCAGGAGAAATGATTTATTCCCTTCCTCCCTCCCTTCCTTCCTTCCTTCCTTCCTTCCTTCCTTCCTTCCTTCCTTCCTTCCTTCCTTTCTTCCTTCCTTCCTTTCTTCCTTCCTTTCTTTCTTCTTTCCTTCCTTCCTTCCCTTCATTGTTATAAACTGGCCATTCTGTTTTCTGTGAGTTACTGCCAAAGTAAAAGGCTACATGCTACTACAGATGGAGATGCTGATAAACCACATTTTCGGTGGATTCTTCACGGAATTATTAAAATTGCAAGGGATCAAGAGAAACACCTCATCCAGCAACTTGCCCAAAGTACTCCTTTCCTCTTGCACAGACTAGCAATTCTTTAAAAATGAGCCTTATACAGTGGGTGTGTGGCCCACTATCTGTCCTGATTTTATTCTCCACTTCCTATTCTGTGCTGTGTATGTAGCCCATTATTATTACTATTATTATTATTATTATTATTATTATTATTATTTTGTATTTTAAAATCCACAAGCATTCCTGGACCCAATTTTGATCCCAGATGGCCTATCTCCTGGGTTTATAATTTCCAAAATCAGAGAAGATGCAGGCATTGAGTTTAAAGTCAATCTAACCCAGTGTTTCCCAACCTTCTCTCATGATGAGAATCACCTGGTGGAGTTGTTAAAACGCAGATTCCCGGATCCCAACTAAGAAGTGCTAAACTAGAATTTTGGGGGACATATAGGTAAAATTGCATACCTAACTTAGTGCTCTGTATATAAAATCTGTCTTAGAGCACTAGTTAAGTATACAATTTTACCTATATGTTCCCAAAAATTCTAGTTTAGCACTTCTTAGTTGGGATCCGGGAATCTGTGTTTTAACAACTCCACCAGGTGATTCTCATCATGAGAGAAGGTTGGGAAACACTGATCTAACCCAATGGTGTTGAAAAACCTTTGTTTACTGGCTTGGCTGATGGGTATTATGAAAACTAGATCAAACAGGCCCAGCTGAAAGTGGTTCCAGCGGGGGCCCTGACAGTACTGGTTAGAACCGCTCTTACACAACTTACATTGCGGAATTTGCCACCCTCTGAATGCCAGGCTCTGCCTTCCCCAGATAACTCGCTCGCTGCTTGATCGGCACTGGTTTGATGCTTTTCTGGACACTTTTGCTTTAATTAATCTCGAAAGCTTTTTTTGGCTGGGAACCTCACAAAGCAAGCACCCCAGGAGCACTTCTGCCCTTAGCATTTATAAAAGCCAGCTCCTGGATTCCATGGATAAAATAGGTCAAAACTGGAAAAGTTAAAAGCATCATAAAAATACAAAGTGCTGATTTCTTTTCATTTGGGAAAGTAACCTTGGTGGAGTGGGGTTGGTACAGCAAGGTGGTTCGACTTTCATTCTAGATCTTTCTTTCCCCCCCCCCCCCCTTCTGTTTCTTTGAGGCCCTCTGAGAGCTTTCTATTCTGGGCTCCCGAGGCCCTGACTTCGCTTGTTCACCAACAGAAGGAATCAACAAAAGAACCCATTCTATTTCGGAGCCAGCTGGCACCTGGAGGACAACAACCTACTGACATCCACCTGCTTTTGGAATAGATCAGCGTTAGGGTCCTGAGCCTGGGGGTCATGAGGTTACTGAATGCAGGGGCGCAGACGGGGCAATGCCGTTTGCCAGGATACTCCCCGACACTGATTTGAGAGGCAGGCTGTGTCACAGGGTCAGTGGCTGGATGTGACTCTGTTAAGCCCGTCCATAGACTTACTCCTACTGAATCCATTTTTGCTTTTACCCCCTCGCCTTTAAGGTCTAATTCACGCTAAGCAACATAAATCGTACAGAAAGGCACAAGAATCATATGATTTTACTCCTATGTGGAATAGTACGCAGAAAGCAACACATGAACAAATAAAACAAAGAGACTCACAGACACAGATAAGAGTATGGTGGTTTCCAGCGGGGCTGGAGGTTGGGGTGAGGATGCAGAGGGCACAGGGGTCAAATACATGGGTGTGGCTGGAGACTAGACTTTGGGTGGTAAGCGTACAATGCAATATACAGATGATGTGTGATGGGATTGAACACTAGAAACTTAGTCTTATTAATCAATGTCACCTCAGTAAATTTAATTTAAAAATTCATAGGCCCACCCAAACTGGTTTGGCTCAGTGGATAGAGCATCAGCCTGCGGACTGAAGGGTCCCAGGTTCGATTCCGGTCAAGGGCATGTACCTTGGTTGTAGAGACATCCACAGTAGGAGGTGTGCAGGAAGCAGCTGATCAATGTTTCTCTCTCATTGATGTTTCTAACTCTCTCTCTCTCTCCCTTCCTCTCTGTAAAAAATCAATAAAATATATTTTAAAAAATTCATTCTCACGTGCAAATAGAGGCATCCTTTTAAAATGTATATTAACTAGTTCTCTAGTTCTGGCTTCTATGGTCCTCTAGTGCTGCTCTTCCACAATCAGATGGGAGCAGATGTGAATGGCTATTATGAACAGCCCACCCCAAAGATTCAGAGATCGTTCCAATGGGATCTGGTAACGCTGGGTGAAATTCCTGGTGAGAAGGGGGAGTGACCTAAAGGAAGATGGCAAAGGAAGGAGGAAGCCAGCTCCGAAGCCTCTGTGAGAGCAGATGCCACGTTGACTAATGCAAACACAGCTCCAATTTCCTCTAATTAGTTCAGAGTTAGGTGACAACGTATTTAATCAGCGCGCTAACAAGTGCGACCACTGATTGCTCTCGCCGCCTGTGTGTATGTGTTGACTGGAAAAGTAAATAAGATTACTTTCAGAGCCGTAATCAAGCGGCGCCCTAATTGTGTTATGGTAGGAACCTTCTAGAAATACCGTGCAGCGGGGAGGAGTCATGATGTCCCCAGCATCCTCTCTCCTCCCCCTGGACGTGTCACTGTGCTTGAACCCTTCGGAGATGTGATGGCTCAGTGGGTGCCCCCCTGCCAAGGAGGCTCACCCCGTCGCCCCCCTGTCCTGTGACGTCCGCCCGGCACTGGCACGGCTCTGAGGGCACCGCTGATCCGCAGCAGCAGCAGCTGTGTTCCCAGGTGGCACAGCATGGCCTTCGGCAGCCAGAGGGATCTATTCAAAATGCAGTGTTTTTCCAATTAGTGCAACACACCTAGAAGCCAGCGTGTTTTTTGTGTGTGTGGTTGGCAGTGAGATAGCAAGCAGGCGTCACTTTTCTCATCCTCTTCACGACCTACATAGGGCTTTTCATTGGTTTCTCTGACATCAATTAGGAGTGTAGCTTTTGCTATGATGTAGCATAGAATTGTACACCCGAAACCTATATGAGTTCATTAGCCAATGTTACCCAATACAATAGTGATTAAAAAAATAAAAAGAAAGTGCAGATTTCACTACCTTCTTAGAAATTCTGGGCCATTCCCAATGTCTCTCCTATAAAGGGCTGCCAAGGTTCTCTCTTCCTTTCTACAACCTTATTCCACTTTCCCTAACTCCTGGAGAAATCCACGCTTGTACGCAGTTAGGCAGAGAAATAATAATTTAATCCTCCTTTGTCCTCTCTACCTTCCGAGTTTCTTTTTCTTTTTCCTCCCAGAACCAAATGGCTCATCCAGGTGTTTGGTTGCGTTCCAGAGTGAATGTGTGCCTCTCTCTCAGGAGGCAGGAACTGCCTTGGTCAGTTCCAGTTTCAAATCACCTTCTCCCTCCTCCCCTCACTTTTGCTCATTCATTCACTCAGTCTTTATTAAGTACCTACTGTATGCCTAGTCATGGTCATCAAACCTGGCAGAGCATGCCTCTGCACCTGAACTGCTTACCTGGGTGACCACTGTCATTCTTGTCTATTTTATATATATATATCAATAAGCTGCCTCCTGCACACCCCCTACTGGGGATGTGCCTGCAACCAAGGTACATGCCCTTGACCAGAATTGAACCTGGGACCCTTGAGTCTGCAGGCTCATGTTCTATCCACTGAGCCAAACCGGTCAGGGCCATTCTTGTCTATTAACGACTACTGTGACCTTAGGGGACATCAATAGAGTAAAAACGGGATAAAGTATATTCTTTGATCAGAGCACAATCATCCAAATGTTGTGTCTAAGGCACTTCCGTCACAATCAGAGAGCCAAACTACTCTATCAGCATCGACATTCCGGATAGTAAGAAAGTAAAGAAAAACAATGAAGACATCATGGCATAACCGAAGAAAAGCCAAATCCCAAGAGTTAAGAGTGTAATAGCCAAAGAAAGAAGAGACAGCATCTGGGTTAGAATTTAGATTCTCATCTTTTTCACATCTGGATCCACAACCCTCCTCCCCCTGCCACCAGTGTGACAATGTCTCTGTATTTCCTTGTCCCCCCAGAAGATTCCTTTAGAAGTCACCAAGAGAGAGCTGGCAGGTGCGTCCTTATTTAATGCAGGCCTTTAAAAAGGAGCCGGAGTAGCCGAAACCGGTTTGGCTCAATGAATAGAGCGTCGGCCTGCAGACTGAAAGGTCCCAGGTTCATGTACCTTGGTTGTGGGCACATCCCCAGTAGGTTGTGTGCAAGAGGCAGCTGGTCGATGACTCTCATCGATGTTTCTAACTCTCTATCCCTCTCTCTTCCTATGAAAAATCAATAAAAATATATATATATAAAAAAAAAGGAGCTGGAGTGGTCCACATTGTTGAAATGCAGGTAGGATGGGCCTATGAAAAGGTCTACCAGGTGGCCCATCGATCTATTCACCGGTTACTCTAAGATCACATGTGTCAAACACAAGGCCCGCGGGCCAAATCCGTCCCACCAGGCCTTGCAATGTGGCCCGCACCACGCTGTCATCACTGCACTCCGCTGCGTTTCCATCACAATGACAGTTTATGACTGTTCAGTAAACCATTCGGCCCGCGATTTAGGCTGGATTTTAGATTTTGGCCCCTTCTCTGATTGAGTTCGACAACCCCTACTCTAAGATGATCAATTCTGTAATGACCCAAGTTAGCATTGTAACAGGGCACACAGGAACTCTCAAAAATCCTGTTTTGTTTTGTGTTTTTCTGCAGCCACGTTGAAAGTGAAGTCATCGGAAAGAAGCTGTGAAAACCTCAACTGTGATCTGAAAGCCTTAATTTAGAAAGCTCACTCATGGACCAGGTGGGCCCAGGCCGGAAACCCTCCCTCAGAGAACTCGGGGTGCTCGGAACAATGGCTCGGATAAACAGTCAGGGCTGGGTTATTTTGCTTGCCTCCTGATCATTTCCGTAAACAAACACCAAGTAGCTTTGGGTGGAAGGCAGTTGTGTGTTTCTGCTCCTGTGGACTGGGGCTATTTTATCGTCGGCAGGAAATTGGAGAAAAATAATTGCACTGTAAAAATGACTTTGGCTCGCTTCAATGTTTTTAATTGCCTTATCCCCCCCCCACCCCACCCCTAAAATGCATGATATTTCATAGGAAGAAAAAGCACACCGAGAATAAACACTTTTATAAATAAACACCGAAGAGTATTGTTGACCGCCGTGGAAACCACCTACAAAAATAGGTTAAAGGAAAAACTGCGGCTCTCCCGAGACCGGCTGGCCAGGGGGAGCCGGCTGCAGGCTCTCTCCGGGGCTGTGAAATGCTGTCACCTCGGTGAGGAGCGCTGGTGAGGTAAGGTGTACTCACCAGTGACATTTCTGCCCAGAATCCAGACACGGGCCACGACCAGCCCAAATGGACAAGAACATGGAAATATGTCTCCAGAGCAACTCCGCTGGCATTTTCTCCAGGTTTCAGCTCAGAAGGGGGCTTCTCTCTGCTGACAATCGAATTCCATTTCCCCGTCCCTGTGGATGCGTCCTGCTTTCAGTGCCAAGGAGGAGCGAGGGCCTTCCTTCGGACTGAAGTCACCCCCGAGTGACATCAAAAAGGGATCCATCCGTTGTCACCCAGGGAACAGACGTGTCCCGAGGGAACAATGTTTGAGGGAGGAGGGGCAGAGACCGGAAGATGACTTGATGAGAGAGAGGAGCTGGCTATTTGCAGGATTTTTAGTGGTTCAGGCTGCAAGTTTACATCATCCTATGGCTGGAGACTTGGCTGCCCTTTTAAAGAAACTAATTAAACCACACCGTCCACCATTCTGATTAAAGCCAAATGAGGGTGTATTGACTTTCCTTGGAAATACCCTGATTCCCCCCCCCCCCCCCTGCCCCGCACTATGAATCCTGCCACGTGCGCACTGCTCTTTCTGTCGCCCCAATCTTTGGCCGGCAGGATGCCAAGCAGGGAAACCAGGACTGAGGGCTATAAAGGAGGAATGCCACGTGTGCATATTTCAAAACAAACGCAAACAGATGGAAGACACAGGCTGCAGTTCATTCTTATGTGTGGCTTAATATCAACCAGAAACCAGAAACACATTCCCCCCTCCGCGTGGCGCGGTCTGAGTAACCCTTGGTGGCAGTGATAGATACAGAGAAAAACCATGTCCTTGGGTCAGTGAGAAGCCATCGTAATGGACAGTCCAACTTTTTTTTTTTAAATCTATTTTTAAAATTTTAAAATCTATTTTCATTGATTTCAGAGAGAGGAAGGGAGAGGGAAAAAGAGAGAGAAACATCAATGATGAGAGAGAGTCATTGATCAGCTGCCTCCTGAATGCCCCCTCCTGGGGATTGAGCCTGCAACCCACTGCATGTGCCCTGACCGGGAATCGAACCATGACCTCCTGGTTCATAGGAATGACACTCAACCCTAGAGCCACACTGGCTGGGTAGACAGTCTCACTTTTAATAAAACACATGCTTTCTGGTCTTGTCTGTCTCCCCACCCCTCAGAGTTGAACTGATCTCCTGCGAGGGAGCCGTGTGGTGAATTGTCTAAGAATGAGGGCCAGGGCAGCGGGAAGGCTTGGCTGGGCATCTCTGTTTCACTCTCTGTGACCTTGAGGGGCTCAGCTTCCTATTTATAAATTGGGGGTGAACATGGCATTCCACTGCAGGTTGCCATAACGACCAGGTATGGGCCACGCTTCCCACAGTGCCTGGGGCAAGGCCAGGGCTCAGGAAACTGTAGCCAGTGGTTAGGACAGAGGCATAGCCCCGTGGGCTATCGCTGCTGGATTAAGGAGGGGCAAAGGGACTGCACTAATGAATGAATACCACCAACGAAGCCACGCCTGGATGCCGAGTAGATGCTCTGCTGGGCCTGGGGACACAATGGCAAACAGAGGAGCAGGCTCTGCCCCCGGCGGTGCTTCTGTGGTGACGCAGGCGTTATCATCTAACCTAGGGGTGTCGAACTCAATCAGAGAAGGGGCCAAAATCTAAAATTCAGCCTAAATCGCGGGCCGAATGGTTTACTGAACAGTCATAAACTAAACTGTCATTGTGATGGAAACGCAGCGGAGTGCAGTGATGACAGCGCGGTGCGGGCCACATTGCAAGGCCTGGTGGGACGGATTTGGCCTTGTGTTTGACACATGTGATCTAACCCAATAACCTCGCCAACAGCTATATGTAACTGTTCTTAGTGCCTAGCAGGAAATATAACTCATGCCTTAAGACCGTGGTCGGCATCCTGAGGCTTCAAGCCACATGCGGCTCTTTGGCCCCTTGAGTATGGATGGCTCTTCCACAAAATACCATGGCTTGGGCGACTCTATTTTGAAGAAGTGATGTTAGAAGAAGTTTAAGTTTAAAAACTTTGGCTCTCAAAAGAAATTTCTATCGTTGTACTATAGATATTTGGCTCTGTTGACTAATGAGCTTGCCAACCAATGACCTAGACTCTTGATTCCAATAATTACAGGATGTTGTTGTTCCTTGTGATTAAGCCCTATCTCAGTGGTTGGCAAACTTATTAGTCAGCAGAGTGGCAATTTGCCAACCACTGCCCTAAGAGAATATAACAGGGACCGCAAACTAGACTCTGGGGTCCACACAGGCCTCCCCTGAGAAGGTCACAATCAAGCCAAAACTTGAAGGACCGGTGGGAGTTGGCCAGGTAGAAGGGACTGAGACCTGGTGGGCGGGTCCTGGTGAGAGGTGATGGACCAGGCACACCTTGTCAGGAGCATGTAGTGTGCAGGGCAGCATTCAGATGCTAGAGAAGGAGGGAGGGTGTGAGTCACTGCAGAGGTGAGTATGAGCGCCAAGAGGGAAGGGAGTGCCCACACCCTGCAGGGAAGGCAGCCAGCCCCGAGGGAGACCCAGGCCAGAGTGAAGGGCCTGGCATCGATCCCATCCCTGCTCCTCGCAGCACGGCACGTGGTGGCTCAGCTCAGCACTGAGGTCTGGGAGCTGCTTGTTCAAATCCCCAACGCTGAGCGTATAGAATGTTCTGGAAGGAGAAGCAGTGTGGCCAAACGATGCAAAGTTCATGTTGGGTTTCTGGTGCAAATAAGGCTCAATTCTAGTTATCGGTACTCTGTGTTTCTCGTCTGGTTTGGACGAACAGGAGCTCTGTTTTCTGCAAATCGGATGATAAATTAGGCATGCTTTCTGTCACGGAAATTGACAAGATGAAGTGCCCGGTGGTCATCGCGTGTGTGATTATGGAAGGATCATTAACAAGCAAACATCTGGCCGTTCCTCCTGATGAATCTGTTCCTTGATATCGCTTGACAGGGAGAGAGGGAGGGGTCAGCGGATGCAAGCAGGACAGGCCGCTTGGCCAGGACCTCGCCAACCGACTCTCTCTCGTCGTCACTGTTAATGAAGCATTCTGCATAATTGATTATCTGATAGGGGAAGAGATATCCGTCACCATGTGCCACAGGGCGCCGGCATTGGCTGGAAGCAGCAAACCCCTCAGAAGAACGCATGCGCGGAGCTCGGGTTGGTGGCTGGGCACAGTGGACCTGGAAGATGTGTGGGGGCTGCGTGCAGAGCACCCACCCACCCCCGGCTCCTGACACCGCGTGTGGATAACGGAGGGGAAAGGGAAAGGCCTCCTCCAATGTCCAGAAAGCCCCAGGCACAGGGAGGCATCGTCCGGACACCCTGTTCCTGGGGGCTGAGGACACCTCCTGGGCTGACCACCTGCCGGGGCCGGGACCCTCAGGGACCTGCTGCGGGGGCTGTCGGGAAGTGTGGGCCCAGGGCAGCCTCCCGCTCAGGCTGGACTATTTCTGGGCTCTGCTGCATCCAGGCAAGCTGCTGGGGGAACATCTTTCTAGAGCTCCGCCTCCACCTCTCCAGGTCACATGCTCAACTTCAGAGTTCAGGGAGGGGGAGGGGGATGAACAACCAAGAAGGACTCTCCCTGAGCCCAGACAGGAGGGCCCCTTGGGTCTCTAAGCTGTGCCGTCCAACCCCAAATACCTTTGGGGTAGAGCATCGTTCTAGCTGCTGCCTTCGGGGCGCCCCCTTGTGCCACTTCTCGAGCTGGAGGCTTAGAACCCCTGCCCTGAGAATCAGAAGGGGTGTCAGTCACCACCCCCAGGCATGGCTGGAATTCCAGGAGCGGGCCGTGAGGGCTGAGAAGGGACTTGCTAGGGGGCAAGACCTGGGATGCTCCAGCCGGCATGGCTCTGTGGCTGAGCATCGATCTATGAACCAGGAGGTCACAGTTCGATTCCCGGTCAGGGCACAGGCCTGGGTTTCAGGCTCCATCCCCAGGGTGGGGGCGTGCAGGAGGCAGCTGATCAGTGATTCTCTCTCATCACTGATGTTTCTCTCTCCCTGTCGCTTCTTCTCTGAAATCAATAAAAATATAGTTTGAAAAAAGAACTGGGATGGAGTTCAGAGTCCTCTCTCCTCCACTCTGTGTCTTCCGTGCCCACAAGGTGAGGGGAGAGGTGTGGGGTGACCTACTAGTGCCAAGAGGAACCTCATTCAAAGGAGGCGCCCTGAGCTTCAATCACCAGCCACGGGTGTGCCGTGGAGAGACACCCTCTTCTCTCTCATGTCCCTCTGGTTCTCCATCTGGTGGTCTGGCTCTCCTTTCACCGTCACCAGCTCCTAGGTCCCATCGGAAGTGTGCCCAGCGTCTCCATGATGGTTTGTCCTTGGCCCCCGCCTCCTCCCTCTTCAGTTCCAGGGGCACAGGCTGCTAAAGCCCCGTTTACCCCCCGATGAGGCGATTCTGCTGCTCAGCATGTTTCAGCTTCCAGTCCCTTTTTCTAGAGGAAAACCAAGAAGTCGGTGTGGTGTTCAATTTCACCCCATTATCGGTCCCCAACGGTGAGGTGCTGGAACGTGAGTTGCCTGGGAGGCTGGGCTGCGGGCTGGCATCTCAGCATCTCAGCTCGGCCAGTGGCTGTGCCACCTGGGAAGGTGCCAATCTCCGGGGCCCACTTTCCGCTGGGGCAGGAGGCGAGGATGGTGGATGCTTATGTTTCCAAGCCACTCTGTTCTAGCCTCTGTCTCACCGCTCTCCGCATCCCTGTGCTTGGCTCGGTGAGACCTCTGACTGTTTCCTAACACCAACCGTTCTTCTTCTCTTCCTCCACCTCCTCCTTCTCTTCCTCCTCTTTCTCCTCCTCTTCCATCTTAAATATATTTTTATTGATTTCCAAGAGAAAGGAAGAGGGAAAGAGCAAAACATCAATAACAGAAAATCATTGATCTGCTGCTTCCTGCATACCCCCCACTAGGGATCAATCCTGCAACCCGGCATGTGCCCTGACTGGGAATTGAACCGTGACCTCCTGGTTCCTAGGTCAGTGCTCAATGACTGAGCCACGCTGGCCAGGCCATTCTTCTTATGTTTCGTTTCATCCTGTTGAAATGCTATCCAGTCCCAGACCTAGAGGTTCCATGTGGCACATAGGTCTTCAAAACAAGCAGAGCCCTCGCTTTTTGCCTCTACATCAAGCATGTCAATGCTTTAAAGAAACGAGGCCCGCGGCCCGCTGGCTGCGAGTTTGACATGCTTGCTCTCCGTCAATGATTTTCATCCGTGGGCCACAGGAATGTTTAAAACATGCAATGTCTGATTCTTTAGTCAGGGGCACTGCCCTCTTTTCCCTTAGATCGTCAAATTAAAAAGGTCATGACAGCCAGCACACTAGCCATCCACTGTGAGTGACCCTTGTCTATTTATTAGCCACACCTTGGATTTAGCCAGGGCTTCTTCACACAGTGTTTCCATATCTGCACCTATTTGCCCTTCACTTGCATGATGACTTTGGATTTTCTCTTCTCCATTACCATTACAATTATTTTTTTGGGTTATAGCTACTGCAGGATTTCCGGCATATTCCGATCGTAAATACCTTGTCAGTTTGAGGCATTGCAACTCTTTCCCCTGCCTATCATCTCCTTCTTTACTCGGTACAAAGACTTCTTGTTGGGCAGAAATCTTTTATTTCAGTGCAATCCTGCCAGGAGAGGCATTCTCTGGAATTTGAGAAAATTGTGAACGTCGGGATAATAAGGCTGGGATGATTTTTGAGATGCATCAATGACAGCATGGGCTGCTACTGACATCTCATGTCTTATTCCATCCCTTACCTTTCAGAGGACTGCTTTTTTTTTTTTTTTTTTTTTTTTTTTTTTTTTTTTTTTAACTCTGCCTTTCAATCTGTGAAATAGCTTAATATCCTTTCAGAAAATTCTCTCTTTGTTGAAGCAAGCTGGTTGTTTTTCATTGCTTCCACTCCTAGGAACCTTCACCAATCTAGTAGGTGAGAAAACTAAAGGACAAAATGGTGTTCTCAGGGTCCCAGTCCCACAATCAAGCTTTTGTAACCTACAGAGACCCAGCCACCAAAATGCTTCCCTCACAACCTCTTCACGTGAACAAAGAACAAAACGCCTATATTCTCACACAGCAATGGTTCTACCCTTGATAGATGAATATGTTTCTTGGCCAGTGCCATGGTTGCATTTTGCTATAAATATATCCAGCAACAAAAGCATGACACTTGGATCCTTCAGGAGCACTAAGTACATTTTCACAGATGGACCTTTCAGTAAAAATCCAAAGGTCTTTTTTAAGAGAACGCTGAAGAAGTGAAGTTTTTGCATTTTGGGGTGACCTATTAATTTGGGCAGCGTTTGCCTTCTCAGCTGCCTCCTTCCAAATATGGAAATGCTCAGACAGTAAATACACCCTCTTCCCAGCACCAGCCTGGTGTCCTATCGAAGGATCAATGGCGCTTCCTCGAGGGGCCATGCGTTACTAAGTAATGTCAAAAACGGGACCGCCTTGGAGAACAGAGATGGAACAATGTTTACGTAAGACGTGCTCATCTGTGCCAGGAATGCAACTTTTTGGTTTGTTGTTTTGAGTTTTTGTTCTTTAACTGGTAATTGAAATGTGCCTGGATCCTAAAATAGAGACTCCTGAGAACAGATGTGATGATGATTCCTCCAAGGACGACAGTCTGGATTTTGTTACATTACAGGAAACGGATCTCTCAGGTCAGTGAGGGTGCAGGTTCTTTGACTCTTTTATTCTGGCACTTCTCAGTCTTGGTTAGTCAGCCCTGTGATTTTGATTCAAGAGTTGTGGGTGGGGCTCTGGGATCTGTACGCTTCCCTAGCATCCCTTGTGGTTCTTAGAAAGTTGGTCTGTCTGGTGCCTTGGGGGAATTCTGTTCCCATCTATCAGAATAGCACGAGGAAAAATTGACTGTCTAGGGGAAGTTTGTGATCTGTGCTACTGTGGACTTGTGGTCTACGTAGAATTTTAGGAAGTAGACTTTGCTGATAAGTGGCAAAATGATCAGATGCCTCATCTATAAATAGAACAATGGGTTGCAGGGGGAATTAGATGCAATGATATATGGAAAGCACTGGTTTTTATTCACTTAGGGGAAATGCATTGAGTTCCCACCAAATTAAAGTTGGTTTAGAAGATGCAAGGCATACAGAGGTTGTAAAATGCAATCCCTGACTTGAAGGAGTCCATGACAATTTCGACAAATATATCACAAATAATTGCAATTCTGTGGAGATGAGGATACTAATTCCACATATGGTAGGATTCTCTGGTAGAAAAAGGCAGGGTTCAAGTGCATTACAATGTAAGCCTTTTCATTAGTTCAATAAATATTAATTATTTGCTATATCGGAGGTACTCCAGGCTTTCGTAATACAATTGTGAATTTGATAAAGATAACCCCATTCTTATGACAATTACAGGCTAGTAGGTGACAGGAATTTCAGAAATAACAGGAAATGAAAATGTAATATGGCAAGTGCTATGATTGCAGAAATAGAGTGTGCTATGAAAGCACATCACAGGAATGTCAGATCGATACTTCGGGGGTGTAAGGAGAGATGTCTAAGTTCATCATTGAAAGATGAAGAGGGTTCAAGCAGATGAGCAGGAAAGTTCACCTAGAAGATTTGGCAGGGAGGGAGGGGACTCACAGCTGATGATCTGTGTGTGTGACTAAAGCTAGCATAGGAGGGAAATCCTACTGAGAGAATGCTGGGGAGATGAGTGAGTAGGAGTCAGGAGTCATGGGACTTGATGAGTAATTTGGACTTTATTCTTCATGCTGTGAGAAACCACTGAATGGTGTTTCACAAGAAACAGACATGATTAGATTGATGTTTTAGAAAACTACTCCAGCTCCAAAATAGAGAATTGATTTATAGACTTATAGATGGTTAAAATGCAGGTGAGGGGGCTTGTAGACTGATGTATGGATTCTGTGGAGGGGAGATTAAGACCTGATTTAGGATCATTTTGGGGGGGAGGATAAAGAGAGTTGGGAAGACCAGAGAGAGATGAATCAAGTAGAAACAACAGTATTTAGAAATTTTTAGTCTGGGTGTAGTGATAAAAGCACAGAGATGGTACTCAGATAAATAAATGCTGATTGAATGAGTCAGGAAAGTACTTTGTGAAGAAGATGGAGCAGGATTGTAATGAGTCTTATCTATTAGCCACATCTTGGACTTTTTACCAGGTCTTCAAACGCAGAATTTCCATATCTGCATCTATTTGCTCTTGAAATATACTCCTCATTTTGACTCCCCCCACCCCACTTTAGACCTTGCCTTAATCCCCTTCCATTACCCAAGCAAAATGGCACAAGGAAACCAACAGCCTAGCTAACTGATATAAGTAAGTGCTAAGTTCCTACAGCATATTTCTGATAACAAAAAACATCACCCAACCTCTCAATAATGACCCAAAACCCTTGTAACATTAAATGTTGAAATAAGCACGAACTATACATACATTTAAGAAAGATTATTGGCAAAAAAAAATAATGGTCTTTCCATCCAGCTTATTCTAGTCAGGGTCATGGATGTCTAGAACTTCTCCCAGTAGCTCAGGGGTCTCTCATTGAGAGATACCCTCTCCCATTACAGGGCCATTCACACCCACACCCACACGCACTGAGGCAGGGACAACGTAGAGACGACAATTTCTCTCATGCACACACCTTCAGGATATGAGAGGAAACTGGAGAAAATTCACAAGGACATGGAGAGAACCTGCCAACTGTACACAGACAGCGGCCTCCCCGGGAATTGATTTTTCTTACCTCATCCAAGTTATAAGGAAACAACCTTGAACGAAATGCCCTTATTCAAGGACGGGCTGTAGTTCAAAATTCTCCCACGTTCTCACTAGGCTGGTTAGTAAACACCATTTTTAGTGTTGGTTCTCTGGAAGGTGGGCTCGCTGTGATTTGAATTCTAGGATGTCTAAGGAGACATTTCCCTGGCAGCAGTTTTAGGGGCAGGACAGGAAAGCCTGAGCCAGAGCCATTTGTAGCTACTGGTCATTTAAAAAAAAATCTATTAACCACAAGTCTACGGCGATGTGTTTTCCATTTTTGGTTAGGACTTGGAAAAAGCATAATAGAATTTCTCTTGGAAAAAATAAATATCCATTTTCCCTTTCACTAACTCAAATAATGGTGACCTTCTGGGAAAAGAATCACTGTGAACCAAATTCACTCACCAATTATTTTCAGTTATTCAAAACATGCATTAGAATTTCAATAAAGATTTTAACGATTCTGATTAAAGCAGGTGAAAGGAAAACTTATATAAATGAGTTATTCTTGGCCAAGCCAATATAAAAATTTAACATACTCCCTGTTTTTTAATTTATTTCAGAGATGAAATTTTGCATTTCATATATTTGCATAATTCCCCATTTCATCAATATTTCATATTTGTGATAGGTTTCTACATAAAGTTCATTATTTGGCTTTATCTTCCAATAGCATCACTTCTATGTGCCTTTTTGTTTGTTACTTTAATTAAAAAAAAATCTAAAGGAAACAGAAGGTATATCTGTTATTTGTGACTGGATGGCATTAGATGCATATTTTAAAAGCAAGTTATAGAAATCTTTTAGAAGCTCATGCAACAGGTATATGTTTATTATTCAGTGCCTTCATGAAAAAACAGATTTTCAACTCCCGAGGTTATACGGTGAACATAATTTAAAATAAAACCTGAGAAAAGTAAAAGAGATTAAATAAATATTCATGAAAATGCCCTCTTCAGGAAATAGGGTCATTTGAACAGTCTATTCCATTAAAAATCGCTTTATTTCACTTAAATTGGTTACCTCGCAGGGAAGGAAGACATGAGAAGACTAAGGGATTGATTCTGGTATCTGGACAAAGGAAATGGATTTGAAATCTCTCCACTGCACTAGCCAGATGGAATTTATCACACATACACAAATCTGGAACTGATCAGTTGTCTTAACTTGTATCCTCAGAGGAGTGTCTAGAATCCACTTGAGTGCTCTGCCAAAACCTGACCAAAATTGGTATTTTTATTAACATGTAAATAATGATTTCCTGAACTTGAACACTAGAATGGTCTCAGTTTTAGCTAGTGGATAATTATGACCATTCCTGGAAAGTCTTCTTTATCAGAAGTATTTCATTACTTCGTTTTTTCAAACAAGGTACAATATTATCTAATTCCTTCTGAGGATTAACATAGATTTAGAAGGAAGATCTGACCTTGAGGGATTCCTAGATTTCACCATGATTTAACTGGTATCCAGCTCTTCACATGAGGGTGGGGATGGCTTAAATATTTTCTTGCCCACAGAGCTGTTCTCAGCAGACACCACCGGAATGCTCTGCAGCTGAATAGATATAGATTTTAAATCCTTACCTGAGGCTATGTTTTTATTGATTTTAGAGAAAGATGAAGGAGATGAGGGAGGGGGGGAGAGAGAGAGACAGAGAGAGAGACAGAGAAACATCAATATGAAAGAGAAACATCAATGGGTTGCCTCCCGCAACCTTTCAGAGTATGGGACAATACTCCAAACACCTGAGCCACCCAGCCGGGGCTGAAATTGAATATTTTAACACCTAGGATTGTCTGGAGATTTTGGACTATATGGGTTGTTTGCTTTGAATGGAATCTTCAATTTTTTTTTTTTTTGAAACTGAAACATTTGCATGCATTGCTACTTCATTCTCTGCATTTTGTCAAGATGGGGGAGACAGGGAATGAATATATTTTTGAAACTTTAGAAGCAGAAATACAGTACATCATGACTAGCCAGGATGGTGAATGCAATAGGGGTTGAAGAGACAGTTACTTCGGAGGGCCAGGCAGGGTACGCCCAGGTAGAGGAGGCAGCCACCACCCACTCCAGCTGATTGGGGTTGGGCTTTGGGGGTCACTGCTGGATTTTCACTCGGAACCTCTCAAGGTTGTAAAATGCAGTGCAAGCAAAGAGGGATGTGTCCAGCGGCTGGATTTGGTTTACCACCAGTTTGCCCCTCCAGAGACACACATTCCATAATACATTCTAATATTTATCATTCGTTACTTCTCTAAGGAAGTGATGCCTTTTAGATGGTATAAAACCGTTGTTGTGTTAATTCTTATCCCATTTTCTTTCCATTTTTGTCCTTAAGGAGAAGAACAATGAGTGTCATCTATTTTCTGCATGAAAATGCAATGCCTTGAAAAACTGCAGCCACCCCGCAGA
The DNA here is from genome assembly GCF_014108245.1 of Pipistrellus kuhlii. Classification (NCBI taxonomy): domain Eukaryota; kingdom Metazoa; phylum Chordata; class Mammalia; order Chiroptera; family Vespertilionidae; genus Pipistrellus; species Pipistrellus kuhlii. The sequence continues at coordinate 6,001,543 of NW_023425523.1, forward strand.
GAACTTATTAATCTCCCAGGGAAATGGTACCAAAATATGCTTATAACAGCTCACATACAATGCCTCGCAGGATCGCTGCTGAGGGGACTGGATGGGACCCTGTTTGAGTGGGAAGCAGAGGGTTTTGTCTTGTCTCAGTGGGGTGTCTTTAAGCTACTGCAGGGACTCCTGGTGGTTGAAAGCTTTCGGTATGCATACATTTGCTTAATGATCCCAAACAGTGAAGGCTGAGTCAAAACATATTGTCATACGGGGCGCAGCCTCATACACTGCTCCTAATAATGGCCATTGCTTTGGATAACGAATGATCTGAGATTGTCATGCCTTCTGTTTACCCTATCTGAGTCCACAGTGAGGTCTTCAGGAGATGAATTTCGGCGTTTGCAAGTTGATGGGACTCGAATCCGGTGTCGCCCTGCGTTACTTGTTTTATCTCTATGCAAACTTCTCTGTTCAATGATAGTGACCTTATTAACCAGAATCTTTTAAACCTTCTCACTCTTTGACCTGTAACAGCAATTTGAAAGCTGATATAGACAACCAAATAAAAATGATTATTATTTCAAGATATCAGGCCTGGCTGCTGTGGCTCAATTGGTTGAGCATTGTCCAGTGCACCAAGAGGTCACCAGTTCGATTCCTGGTCAGGGCATATGTGCAGGTTGCAGGCTGGATCCCCAGGGTGGGGTGTGCAGGAGGCAGCCAATCAATGATTCTCTCCCATCATTGATGTTTCTTTTCTTTTCTTTCTTTCTTTTTAAAAAAATATGTTTTATTGATTTTTTACAGAGAGGAAGAGAGAGGGATAGAGAGTTAGAAACATCAATGAGAGAGAATCATCAATCAGCTGCCTCTTGCACACCCCCTACTGGGGATGTGCCCGCAACCAAGGTACATATCCTTGACTGGAATCGAAGCCAGGACCTTTCAGACCACAGGCTGATGCTCTATCCACTGAGCCAAACTGGTTTCGGCCCATCATTGATGTTTCTATCTCACTCTTCCGCCCTCTTCCTCTCTAAAATATATATATATATATATATATATATATATATATATATATGTATATATATATATATATATATATATTTTTTTTTTAAGTGGGACACCAGTGAGTTTTGGTGAGATTTTGAGTGGGGAACATCTCCATTCAAAGATCCCATATCCTGGTGGGAATTGCTTTTAAAGGACACATTCAAACCCACTCACACATTTATGTGAAAAGTTATGTTAACTGCCAAGCAAATCCTATTTCAAACTTAGAAATCCTAATTATAGCCACTGGAGTGCGGGCGTGGTGAACCAGCAACCAGGGAAATGCCTCCCTAGCAAATGGAGCAAGTGGGGCGTCTTCAGAGGATGTGTGATTAATTATTTAGCACAAGGAAACACTCTGCATCCAGTGCTGTGTCTACGTACAATTTTGCAGTTTCTTTTTCTTTCTAAACAGAACGCTAATTGTTCTTTTCCAATACCGGGGATACAAATCACTTCATTTCTAAGTGGTATGTCAAACTAACCCCCAGAGGCAGTGCCTACTTGTGACTATACTGTAAATACGGCTGTGGAAATAAATGGAATGGACCATTTACAGCCTTCTTTATAATCCGTCACAGGCATCTCCTATGTAGGCAAGCATTTTGACTTAACAATTTTTGACCCTTGATACAGAGAGAAGATTGTTAAAAAATAATAATAAAAAAAAAATAGCCCATTCAGAACACGTTGCTCATTCAGTAGTGATTTCTAAGAGTTTACAGTAGAATGGAGGGAACTGTAATGACAACGATGTATTGCAAGTTATTTAAAGCAATTGAAAATGTGACATTAATGAAATTAATTATTTTCTTAAAATTTCAACCGAGAAGAGAAAAAGTTGGAGACAGAAATGTAGAACAATGTGGGATACTATTATGGGCTCCTTAAAGGAAATTTTCTGGGTTCAATTTTTGCTCCCACCATCTATTAAGTTTGATGATGAGTATGATCCCTTTGCTCACATGTCTGGGCTATCGTTTCCTCAGTTGGAATATGGGTCTCATCAGATGGGGTGAGGATCAGATGTAGCAAGCCATGTGAAACACTTTGATGGTACCAAGCATGTAGTACACACTCAATTATTGTTTCCAAATTAAACCAGAGTGGGGAGTGTTTTCTGCATTCAATAAAATATTTAATAGTCATTTGAAAACCAATGGTTCATATCAGCCTTTGTAAAGAATCACAATAAATACCATGAACACTATCCTGATGGATAATGAAAAGGGAATGGGTAGAGATATTTTCTTTTTTCCCTGAAGAAATGTACATTATAAGAACATCCTAGTCTCCTACCTATGAGTCCTTTTTTGGATCCTTGTCCTTGAATGACATCTCTCATGGATATGAGGCTAATACTTTTGCTGCCTAAAAATTCATCTCTCTGACAGTCCTCTATGAAGATGACTCTGCCAGGAAATAAACAGGCCACTCTAAGCATGAAAATAGATGTCACAAAATGTATGTCCCAAAGTCTCACTCTTTACTAATAGAGGTGTCTTTCTGGCTTTCACTCAAAGTGTGTTTGTCCTTATGTGCATAGTTCTATGAGAAAAAGATCTTACCCGGATTCCTACCAAGGAGATTAATAAGCAACACCTCAGAAATGGGAAGCATGGTCATATCTATGTCATCAAGCATTTACAAGTGGCTTGATGAGAACAAGATTAAAAAAATTACAGAAGGCCGAGTTGATGTAAAATAATAAGTCCTAGACCTTTGGGGGCTGCTATGGATTGAGATAGATCTTTTGTACATCAATATATTCTGGTCACACCCAAGATTGTAATGACACAGGATATAATCGAATTTATAAATAGTCTAAGTCATCGGGAAGTAATTGGTTCTGTTTAGATGACTCTGTTTAAGAAGTTGGGGAAGTAGAGAGTTACATCAGAATTTTCCAGTTGGTGGCCTGCACAAAGAATCTGGCTGGTGAATGTGTTTTGATGGGTCGGTTTATTTGTGCATTTGTTTATGTTGAATTTATTGAGGTAACATTGGTTCACAGTAGCATACAGGTTTCAAGTATACAACTCAACAAAACATCATGTGCACCCAGCACCTGAAGCAAAGTCTCTTTCTGTCCCCATCTCCCGGCCTTTGCTCACTCCCACCTATTCCCCATCCTCCTTCTCTCTGGCTAACACTACACTGTTGTCTGTATCTATGTTATATGATCATATCTATACCTATACCTATACCTATACACGTACCTATATCTACATCTTGCTTGTTTAATCCCTTCACCTTCTTTTATTCATCTTCTCATCCCCCCTCCACTCTGACATCATCAGTCTGTTCCATGTATCCATGCCTTTGTTTCTATTTTGTTTACCAGTTTACTTTGCTCATTAGATTACACATACAAGTGAGATCATAGGGTATTTATCTTTCTCTGACTTAGCATAATGATCTCCAGGTCTAATTACTTGCCAATACCTAAAAATCAGAAACGTTTCACCTACATATTGGCATCTCTCAACTTCTTGGGGGGGGGAAGATGTGGTGATAGATAATGACCCCCCATTCTCACTTTTCAACAACCAACTGTACAGGAACTCTCATATACTGCCAATGGGATGAACAGTATTGCCTCCATTCCGGAACACTGTGTGAACGTTTTCATAAAGCTATAACACTATATCTAAAATATGACCCTGAAATTCCGCTCCTAATTTAGCCAAGAGAAATAAAGGTATGTGTCCACAAAAAGACTTACATAGAATGGTCATAGCAACTTTCATCATAATAGCCTCAAACTGGAAACTGTTAACCAGCTGTGGAGGACACACAATAGAATGCTACTCAACAACATTAGAAACAAAAATGAATTATTGATGCACAACAACATGGGTGAATCTCAAAAAAATTCTTAAGGAGCAAAACAAGCCAGGCATAAAAAATACATCCTGTATGATTCCATATACCATGAAGTTCAAGAATAGGGAAACGTAGCTTATAATGCTAGAAATCAGAGGAGCAATTGGTTCTTGGGGAGGTAAGGGGTGGCAGAGAATGGACTGGAAAGGGAAATGTGTGGGCTGCAGGATATATTTTTTTGATCATGTTGCTGATTATATGCATTGGCCAATATTTAGCTACATACTTTTGATATGTGCATTCGACTGTGTACACCTTATGCTTCCACAAATACTATTAGCACAAGAATAAGCAAAACAAAAGAACCAATCATTGGCACTGCATAGCTGCTATCTCCTTTAGCCACACTCTGCTGCATAGTTCCTGCTGGCATTGTTTGTAACTCTTCAGAAACTTTGATTGCTTAAAGGAGTGCATTGCTTTTTCATTATCTAGTTGCTTCATGTGCACATGTTCTTAGAACTATAAGCCCCCTTGGAGGACTCACTATGTCTTAGATGTGTGTTTTGTCCCCATATACTAGTATTTTCTACCGGGTATTATTTTTGTGTGTGACTGAGTTTGAATTGAAGAATAAATATTTTATTTGGTGAAAAAATATCATAGGCGCACTTCCAACATTCCCTTTTTAAAAACTCATGACAGTATGGACACTTGTGATGACTTTATTCTTTTCTTAAAAGGCCACCAACCAATGTGGGCAATGATTTCTTTTGGTAGCAGTATAGCCAATTGGAATCTATCATCAAGTGGTAAAAGATTTGGGGGAAATTTGTTCCTTACAGAACAAATCCTTCTTTGACCGCCACTGAACGTGAGAGAAAACGAAGGTGGGCAAAGTTAAGCTCTCTAAGGGTTTCCATTGCTATCATGCAAAATTGTAAAAGAAATAGAGAAGTCAGCTTGTCCCTCGCTGTGAGTGTGAGATTTGGAATATACATAAAATATCAATAACTCCTGGAACTGAGTATTCAGTTGCTTGATGGATGGGTTGTCTCTTTGGATCTCTAGTCCCCCATCCTTAAGACTGAGCTAAGGACTTTCTGGAAGCTGCGATGATATAGGTAGTATCTAATCACAACACACAAATCCGAAGAAGCCAGGCTGCTAGTGACACGTGATAATAGGGTTTGAAAGGGAGGATACGGGTGGCGTGTGTTTCTGCCTTCACCTCGGTAGACATCAACGCCCTGGCACTCTCTGTGCTAATTCAGACAGGAGACAGAGATACAAATCAGCTTAGATGTTTGACAGCTTCACCACAGCAGGCTGCAGATCCATCTCTTTTTTCTGCCCTTGGGACTTGACAAGGGAAACGCATTGTGGAGTGGGTTATAATGCAAGGAAACCATCGCCCATTAGCGGTTGACAGCTGTAGGCTTCTGTCATCTTCAAGAAGGAAAGGTGTCTGATATTGAGAGAGCTCACCCATAAATCTGTGTGTGATGGGGAGACATCCTGCGAGAATTCCGCACAGATGGGGACATTTCTGCACACAGCCAGCAAAGGTTCTCCCTCTGACTCTTCCTCTTAAATACAGTTCCTGTCTCCTAAGGGCTTCAGAGTTTTGTGCAGCATGCTGTGCTATAGTAATTTAAAAAAATTTAATCAAATGCTGCGACTGCAAAGATAATGCAATGACTGGGCACCTTCAGGATGCCTTCTTTCTTGTAATATTCATGAGTCTGTATCCCTCGATTTTCCCACCAATCAAAAGCAGGCTCTTCTTGGGGCTGGGTGGTTCAATTGGTTGGAGCAACATCCTGGACACCAAAAGGTTGCAGGTTCAACCCCTGGTCAGGGCACATATGGGAGGCAATCAATCGATGTTTCTCTTTCACATCGATGTCTCTCTCTCTCTCTCTCTCTCTCTCTCTCTCTCTCTCTCTCTCTCTCTCTCTCTCTCTCCCCTTATCCTCTCTCTCTCTGAAGTCAATAAAAATATATCCTCTGGTGAGGATTTAAAAAATAAAAAGCATTCACTTCTGAAATGGCTGTTTGGGATCACAGTTAACATCTGGAACGGGAAAGGGGCGGAGGGACTGACTCTCTTGCTTGATACTTGAGACACTTACATGTCTTTCTGTCTTCTAGGGCCAAACACTGAAAGACTGGGGACTATTCATTGCCTCCATTTCCTGCCATCAGATGGTTTCTTTCACCAGCACCATGAGATTGCTCTCCAAAATGGCTTCTGATGACGTCTTCATTTGTCAAATTCAACGGTCCTTTCTTGGTCCTCATTTTTCTTGATGTTTTGGTACATTGAACACATCTGACCACTTCCTCTATCACAAAACTCTTCCCCCGGTATCTATGCGAATATTACATATTTTTTGTAACTTCTTGTATGTTCCCTATTCTGCTTTATTTTCTTCCTTTTCTAGAAGACCTAAAGAATGTGATCATTTTTTCCACCTTTTCTTTTATCTCTTTACATCAGCCTTCAGAGATTTTATCCATTTGCATCTTCGAACACTGTTGTTAAGAAAACAGTTTCTGCCCTAAGAGGTTTGGCTCAGTGGATACAGCATAGGCTGAAAGGTCCCAGGTTAGATTCCAGTCAAGGGCATGTACCTTGGTTGCAGGCAAATCTCCAGTAGGAGGTGTGCAGGAGGCAGTTGATTGATGTTTCTCTCTCATCAATGTTTTTAACTCTCTAGCCTCCTCCCTTATTTTCTGAAAAAAAAAAAATCAATTTTATATATATATATATATATATATATATATATATATATATATATGAAAACAGCTTCCAAGAAAAAAAGAAAGGAAGAAAGAAAGTCATAAACCTCCTATGGAATTTATCTACTAAACTTTCGTTTGAATATTTGAATGCCTTTAAAACAAGAATACTATTTCCTCTGAAATTCAGCATTTTCACATTTAATATTCTCTACTTCTTATCATTTTTTCTTCGCAATATTTGTCAAATATTTCTTTCCGGTTTCACTGAATCTAATCTAATCCTTAATCTCTCCCTATCACTTTGAGTCATTGCAATAGCATTCCACAAGCAAACTCTAGTCCCTACATGTTTTCATTTCTTCTGATTACGACCGTCTAATAGTTCTAAAATATAAATGGTATCATATTATGACCTTGTTCGGAGCCATTAATATCTTTCCTTTGCTCACTGAAAGCCCCATAAAGATAGAAACTTTATGTCATCTATTATTATACTAGAGGCCTGGTGTACGGAATTCATGCATGGCTAGGGTCCCTAGGTCTGACCAGTGACCAGGGCCAATTAGGGCCTTCTGGCTGCTGGCCAGGGCCTTCCTTTGTTCCATGCTGCCCACTGATGGTCAGTGTATGCCATAGCAAGTGATCAAACTCCTGGTCTCCCAGTCCAACTCCCGAGGGGACACTGCATATTAGCCTTTTATATATATATATAGACACTCAGTTATTAGGTGACTGTCAAATAATAAGTTTTCAATAAAATCATTGGGTGAATAATGTTTCATACACTCTAAATGTAGCCTGAATTCTATGTTTCCACACAATTTGACTCTAATCTACTTTCCACCTATCTTTATTTGCTTCTTTCTGTGGATACTGAGTTCCACATACGTTACTCTACTCCTTCCTCTCCACATAGACTGTGTTCATCCCTTGAATAGCTCCCTTTTGAAAATTCTCAAAAATGCCTTTCCCTTCCTAGATTTTCACCTTTTAAATCTTGTCTTGACTTACAATGCTGAAGTCGGACTTCCTTCATGAATCCCATCTGAAAACTGCCACTCATCTTCCCCTTGACCTGGATGGAAGGTTTTCTCGATGCTAGGAGCTTAGCAGGGTGCTCTCTATGGATCACCATCGCCTTTTCCCAACTACATGTGAGGAAGCTATCATCTCTTTTCTAGCCGAGGACATCACAGCTGCCAGAAACGAAGTCATGGAGCAGTTAAATGGCAGAGGGGAGGTCTGAACCTTGAACTTCCTGAGAGCCCAGCCTCTCAGGCCTGGGGCTTTCCCAGCCGTGACAGCCTCCCCAGAACTGGCCTGCGTGGTGGGCACTGCTCATGTGGCATTATTTCCATTTCCTGGCATGACGGTTTAGTATTTCATAGGTGTTGGAGTGCACAGACTACATACTATACTTTCTCCCTCACCCTCACCGTTCATGGATCTGAACAGAGACATACACAATAATTACTTATCTCCTGGTGGGGTTTCTCTTGGGTCAAAACCCACCCTTTTGGCCTGGTGGATGACCAACTCAATTGGGGCTTACCTATTTAGGGCTTTTTACTATCATTAGCATTAAATCCACTTGTTAAAAAAAAATAAATTATATATACATATAGGTATAAAGTAAGGACACCATCTTATTGATGTAAATAAATAACAACAAATGTCAGGCATACTCATTTTAGTCATCTTAACGATCCGGGACATAGACAAGGCGGCCTTCTGAGAGGTCTCTGAGGAGAGAGGGCCCCTCCGCTAAATAAAGAGGGATGATCGTGCCGGGCGAACGTAAAAGGAGATGGCATTTGTACCAAATGCGATTTACCCGGAAAGTAATGCTCTGAATTTCCGTTATTGAAGATCTATGTGTGTGTGACGAGGAGAGCTCCTCTCCTCCCAGCCAGCTGTTCCGCCTGTTCCCACAGTGAAGTCACCATCCGGTGTTAATGGCTCCACAGTTTGTTCCGGGGCGGGGAGGGGGAGGGACATGGAATGATGATGATGATGTCACAGGTTTGTCATTTTGACCTCACTGCAGGGCCGGGATGGGGGAGAAAATGGATTGCAAGGAATGGAATCTTTCAGGCAGAAACTGTTTTCTCCTTGTGATGAGAAATAGCATTACGACACGTACTTACAACCTGGTAGGTGAAAGGGTGCGTGGCTTCGAATGCTCCCAACTATCACCTTAGATAGAAGTCATGGGAAATTCTCATACTTAAAAAAAAAATTATATATATAATTGATTTGAGAGAGAGAGAAACACCAATGATGACAGAGAATCATAGATCGGCTGCCTTATGCACACCTCACATTGGGGATCGAGCCTGCAACCCGGGTGTGTGCCCTTGTCTGGAATTGAACCCAGTACCCTTCAGTCCTGAGGCTGAGGCTCTATCCATTGAGCCAAACTGGTCAGGGCAATTCTCTTACTTTTGATGATGCCAGGATAACTCTGTCCCTCTGGCCCCAGGCCAGGCTCTCTTTGCTTGTCCATACACACCCTAAAGGTCCTGATGCCAAAAGGACCTCCCTATCCTGGAACTGTAGTGTTTTCCTGGCTCTTAAGCTCGTTGAGGCATCACACTATTCATCCTCTCTTGGCATCACCATCCAAGTGCCGCACTGACTCAGCACTTTCAAATGCATGCACGTGAGCTTCTGGTTTAGGTGGGCAGGGGCGAGGCAAGTTTATTCTAGCTTCTCAAATCCATCAGAAACAAGACTAACTAGTGATTAAAACAAACCATCTAACAAACAAAAATTCTAGCCAAAATGAAAGGCCAAATGGCTGCAATCTCAAACTACGAACTACCGGCACAGCCTCAAGATGATGTCAAATCTTATCTTTCTTTGTTAAAAAAAATTTTTTTTATTGATATCAGAGAGAAAGGGAGAAGGAGAGAGAGATAGAATAAACAATGATGAGACAGAATCGTTGATTGGCTGTCCCCTCAGCCCCGCACTGGGGATAGAGCCTGCAACCTGGGCATGTGCCCTGACTTGGAATCAAACCGTGACCTCCTGGCTCATAGGATGACAATTAATCATTGAGACACACTGGCTACGCCCTTATTTTTATTTTTTACTGAATTTATTGAGGTGACATTGGTTACAATTTTACATGCATTTAATAGGAGCCTCTAAAATAAGTTTTGGAAACTGGTGAACATGGACACAACATTTACATTGGTGTTGATGTTGATTTTAGGATTCAAAATTCACCCCAAATCTAGAAATACCGAGTGTCCTAGTAGATAAGGAATTATATATAACCCTAAGTTATAAAATAAATCAGACCCTGTGTTTCAATAAAGGCAGACTAGAAGAGGGGTGGGAGGATGAGAGAAGAGGAGAGAAGAGAGGAGGGGAGGTGAGGGGAGAGGAGGGAGGAGACACCCAGGAGATTTCTTGGAAAAGTCTTTGGACCAGAGTCATAAAATGAAATAGCTGTAATAAAAATGTCTTAAGACTACAAGAAAAAGAGTCCCTTTTGCTCAGATCACACTTGTTCAAGAAAATCTGCCCCCTTTACAGTTGACCTCATTGATTTCATCATCTTTGTATGGCACGTAGCACCCCAATGGTGCAAGTTATTGCGTACCTTTGAAACCCACCAGCGTCACAGACCTGAAGATTTAAAACAAAACAAAACACAGCAACATAGAACTCTGAACGTGTGTCATTGAAATGCCGGCGTTTGTTCTGATAGCTCTTGCCTATGAGCCATAAGTAATCATTTGAAAATCTCTTTAAAGGTAGAATAGGAATACATGTAGAGCAGTGATTAGCGTTCCGTGGTGAGAGAGGGGTGCTCCCAGAGGCTGGGGGTGGGGACTGTTTCCTGTGAAGTTGTGGGCATGTGTGTGCCCATCACTTTTCCCTGCCCTAGACACTAACACAGAGTAACAATGATCTGGAAATCCAAGAGCAATCAATATCAATTCACCCCCCTGTGTGTTCTATTAGCAAGAGTTGGCAATTTCTGCTGTATTTGGGCAGAGCGGTGATAGGCAGGTATTTGCTGCCACCCACTGAGTTGCCCCAGCTTCAATAACATACATCTTTTTTTTTTTTATAACATATATCTTGTATCCCTTTATCTATAAGAGAGCTCATCCCAGCTCTATATAAGGTTTCTTGTATTTAAGCTTATCTTAGCTTTCACATTTATTCTATGCAAGGAACTTTACATTCCTAGACAATAGTCATAGAACCGATACTTTTCTTTTTCTTGTTTTTAAAAATATATTTCTATTGATTTCAGAGAGGAGAGAGATAGAAACACCAATGATGGGAATCACTGATCAGCTGCCTCCTGCACACCCCACCCTGGGGATCGAGCACACAACTCGGGCCTGTGCCCTGACCGGGAATGGAACTGTGACCTCCTGGTTCCTAGGTTGATGCTCAGCCACTGAGACACACCAGTTGGGCAAGAAGCAGCGATAGTTTTCATTGAACCATTTTGCATGCAGTTTTAAAACATGCTCATCAGAGAGACATACAAAAATATAATGGGCATCATAAACTGATGAACAAAAATATATAGAGAGACAAAGAAGCATCGAACTGACTGTCAAACTACAGTGGGAAGGCAGGGGAGGGTTGGGGGAAGGGTAAGAAATTAACCAAAGGACTTGGATGCATGCATATAAGTACCACCAATGGACACAGACATTGGGGGAGGGGGTGGTGAAGGCATGTACTGGGGGGGTAGGTGAGGCCAGAGGGAGGTCAACGGGAGAAAAAGGAAAAAAAGAGACACATGCACTACTATTTGTAATACTTTAACAATTAAAAAAAATAAAAATAAATTAAAAAATAACTTGGGGAAAAAAAAAAGTCATCTATCATCTCTGGCTCCCGAGCCTATCACACTGTGAAACAGCTTTTGCCTTCCGTGTGTGGGCTGGGTTTGGATATTTGTTACTCACCATATGCTGGATGCCAAACCAGAAACCAACAAGAAAGGTAAACGTCACTCGTGTTTGCGGTTTAAGAAGTGTGGTGAGTTGCCGAAACCGGTTTGGATCAGTGGATAGGACTGTGGAATGAGCCCCACGGCCTGTACAGCCCCGCGATTGATGATCTATTATTTCATGCAAACTGGATCATGTCTCAACCCCATTTTACTTAAAATATATTCTTATTGATTTCAGAGAGGAAGGGAGAGGGAGAGAGAGAGAGAAACATCAATGATGAGAGAGAATCATTGATTGGCTGCCTCCTGCCTGCCCCCTACTGGGGATCGAACCCACAACCCAAGGCATGTGCCGTTGGCTAGAATCGAACCTGGGATCCTTCAGTCTGCAGGCTGACACTCTATCCACTGAGCCAAACCAGCTAGGGCTGTCTCATCACTATTTCATATCTGTCAAAGGCTTCCCAAGGTTTTAGGCTCACCTACCCTTCCTCTGAATGACTTTGATAAATCCTACCTCCTGTGTCTTTACTTACCACTTTATTCCTCTGATCTTCCCAGAGTTTATTGATCTGTGGTGGTTGATTCATCACATCATAATCACCTTATTATTTTAGATCTACTAAATCAACATTTTTTAATGTGAGGGTTGGCAATCTCGATTTTAAGCAAGCTTCCTGGGTGATTCTCATATAAATGAAAATTAGAAAACCACTACATTATTCCCTGTTGGCCTGGCTTTTGCTCTGCTCTTCAAATATATTCACTTATTTCCTAGTTTATAGTCTTTAAGTTGCCATTTCCTCTGCAATGTGAATTTCCCCCCTCTCGTTCCAAGGTTAATTTATAATTATGCTCAGCTCCCAATTTGCATGCTGCTTTTATCTTAAGGGTATCTTTCTTTAGGCTCTGTGGCTGAATTATATCTTTGTATATATTGTCTACTTCCTATAACTTTCTTTCATAGCACTTAGAGCATTGGCAATTAAATAGTTATTTATGTATTTGTATTTAGTGGGGACTTATGGAGGGATGAGACCAACTACATTTTAAATTCTCCTACCATCTAGTAGAGTAATTGAAAAATCAGCAGCACCATTAATCAATACATGATAAATGAATGTATTAGTGATTGACTATTGCACTGGTGTGATTTGTTATGTTTTAGGGAACAGATTGTGATAGAAGAACTTCCAAATAAAGGGTTTGGACTCTTTCAAAGTAAAATGTTAATTGTCCATTCTTTTAGCTGAGACATATCACTGATATTTCATTAACCTTAGATGTATTCTAAACAAAGTTGTAAATAATCTATGGACTAGAAGAAAACATTGGAGAAAAGTAGTGTGGGCTTGTATTAAATAAAGATTTCTTAAATTCAATTTAAAAAGCACAATCCATTGTAAAAGAAAAGACTGGTAAGTTGGGTTGCTTTGAAATGAGACCTTTTGCCATATGCACGGCACTGTTAAGAGAATTAAAACACACGGGCTGGGAGAAATATCTGAAATCTCATAGCTGATAAAGGACTTATACCCAGCTTACAAAATAACCCCTAACCAGCAGTAATAAGAAAATAATGAAAAAGTGAGCAAAAAATGCACACAGAGACTTCATCAAAAACATACAAGAAGGTCACATAAGCCCAGGAAAAGATGTTTAACATATTAGTTGTTGGGGAAACGAGAAATAAAAACTACAATGTGATACTCAGCATATGTATTAGAATAGCTACGACAAGCATAAAATAACGGACAATACCAAGTGCTGACAAGGGTGTGGGCAACTGAAACCCCCCCACACACAGTGCCTACGGGAACTCAGAATGGTATGGCCACAACAGTTTCTGCTAAGTTGAAGATATACTCAGCATTCCACCCAGCTACCCTAATTTTACGTATTTACCCAAGCTAAATAAAATCTTACATTCACACAAAAACTTGCATGCTAATATTTACAGTGGCTTTATTAGGAAAGCCCTAAAAATTGGGAGCCATTCAAACTAAGGTACAGTCATACAATGAAATGCGACTCAGCGATTGAAAGGACATTAATCCCAACACGCACAACAGCATGGATGGATCTCAATCACATTTTTCATGGGAAAGGCACCAGACTTAGAAGGCTATGTACTGTCGTATTCCATCAACATGCAATTTTGGAAAACATAAAACTCTAGGGATGGGACACAGAGCTGTAGTTGCCAGGGGTGGAGAGGAGGGGAGGAGTTGGTTACGGAGGGGCAGGAGGGAATCTGGGGGCATTGTTGAACTGCTCTAATATTTCCATTGTGATGGTGGTTACATGACTCTATGTGTTTGTCAAAACTCACAGAGTGGCATGCTAAAAAGAACGAATTTCACTGCATGTAAATTATACCTTGTCACGGAATTGAAAAGAAATGTCAGTGGCAGAAACTTTTTCCCTCTGAGTAATTTTTGTTTTCAAAGCCCCTGTGTTATAACCATTAGCTTTTTTTCCCTGTGCTGAATATAAGCAATGGCAGCATATATGATTACATGCCTGTTTAAGAAGAAATGTGTGACAGTTTATAGATTTAAGTCGCCCTAACTGTTGTCTAAAAGTAGAGAGTCATTCAAAGCTATTTGACTAATAGCAACATAAGAAAATCCAGATTCATGCTAGAGTCTTACATTGCTGAGTGGCTGGATTCCACGTAGAGTGATTGATTGCATTATTGAGGAACACCGGTTTTACTGGTCTACCTATCAATTACCTTTTGCTCCAGGGCTACAGTAATGGGTTTTTATTTCAGAGCATTTCCCTCCATTTAAAACTCCATGATTTTTTTTTTTTTCAGTCTGATCGTAGGCCCATTTCTCTCTTACTCATTTGTGGAAATAATTCCAGTTTTGTCTTATCTCATGGAAAACTACCGTCTCTGAGAAGTGCTGAAAACACAGGTAGTAACTACTGCATTTTAAAATGACTTCTGAGGGAACAGAAAAGAATGTGGAGGTCTTTCTTGGCACATTCTCATTTCAAGGGGAAAGGTCGACAATTCAAGACAAATCCTATTTCATGTCTCTATAAGGGGTCAGGAAGAGCCAGTCTTATTCACATATTGAAAAAGCCTCTCTTCACTTTATAATAAAGGACAAAAATTCTCACATTTAGATATGCCCTTTAACATTTGAGATGAGATCATTTAAATACATATACATGTGCAAGTTATGTATTAAACTAGGAGACATTTTGCCTTCCCGATTACAAAGTTTCATTTCTCACTTCCCTTTCCTATAAAATCTCCACCAAGGGAAGTGCCCAACAGCCTTAAGCTGTTTAAAGGAGGAAGAAAGTTTTTGTGTAAATTAAATTTATTGGGTGATATTGGTTAATTAGAGTACATAGATTTTAAGTGCATAATTCTATGATACATCATCTGTATACTAGAGGCTGGTGCATGAAATTTGTGCAGTTCGGGAGCATCCCTCAGTCCTGTCTGCACCCTCTCCCAATCCAGGAGTTCTTGGGAGATGTTAAATGGCCAGCTTAAGCCTGCTTCCCGTGAGCGGGCCTAAGCCGGCAGTCCGACATCCTTAACACTGATATGGAGGCGGGAGAGGCTCCCACCTCTGCCACTGTTCTCTCCAGCCATAAGCCTGGCTTCTGGCTGAGCAGCGCTCCCCTTGTGGGAGCACAATGACCACCAGGGGGCAGCTCCTGTGTTGAGCCTCTGCCCCCCTGGCGGTCAGTGTGTGTCATATCAATCAATCATTTCTACTGTTCAGTTGATTTGCATATCAGCCTTTTATTATATAGGACTGCATGGTGTGCCCACCACCCAAAGTCAAGACTCTTTCCATCACCATATGTTTGGCCCCCTTTACCCTTTACTATCCCTCCACTCCTCCTCCCCTGGTAACTTTGTCATAGAGAAGGCAAAATGTCTCCTAGTTTAATACATAACTTGCACATGTATATGTATTTAAATGATATTATCTCATACTCTTGTCTGTGTCTATGAGTTTCTGTTTGTTTTTTGTTGGTTCATTGTTACTTTCAGTTTTCTATCCCACATACAAGTGAAATCATATGGTTCTTGATTTTTTTTGTTCACAATTTTCTGTCCAACTTATTTTGCTTAGAATTAGATTTTTAACATCCATCCATATTATTGCAATGGTGGTATTTCATTATTTTCTTATAGCCGAAAAATATATGACTCAGCAACCCCTTTCTGGGGTATCTACCTGGAAAATTAGAAAACATTTATAGCAAAGATACAGGCATCTCTATATTCATTGCAGCATTGCTCACAGTGGCCAAGACATTGGAAACAATACAACTATCCTTTGCTAGACGATTGGATGAAGATGTGGTACATATACACAGGAGAATACCACTCAGGAAGAAGGTGTGGAAAGGACACTGACGAGCATGCGCTGTCAATGTAATAAGTGTGACTGTATTTTCTCCAGCAGGCCCTTGAGCGCTCTCACCAGCTCTGCTCCCTTCAGTAGTTTCCACGTCCCAAATCCTTCCATCTTTCCTCCTCTTATCACAGCCTCTGCCCTCTTTCCCTTCCTGCTCCAGTCACAGACTCTTAAAGCAATGTCCTTTCAGGCAGATCTTCACTCCTTATTAGAAATCAATTCTTTGAAGATACTTTTCTTGACTGTATCCTAGCATTGGAAAATCAAAATATTTAGCAATTGCTGAAAGCTCTCGGAACTGTTATGTGAATGAGCTGGCAGGAAACTGGAATCAAATTGTCAAGCTACTGCTTCGACTGTGGCAAAGTGAGAAGGTTGGATTCTAAGCATCAGCCTGGGAAGATAGCAGCTGCGCAGGAAACACAGGCTTGATCAGGAAGGGCCCTGGTGGCCATAAATTGCATGTCAGAGACGGTGATGCCTCCTCAGCATCCTTATGTTTCTAAGCAATTGTGCCTCCGTTGAACTATTTGGAAGAACCTTCTGAAAATTCCTGGCAAAATGTGTGCTGTCAATTAATTCATGCAAATCTGCAAGCCAGAGTTCAGCAACCCATGGGTTCAAATGGGTAATATTAGTCCATCATTATCCGATGATAATATTTTAAGAACATGAATATTTTTTAAAATATATTTTTTATTGATTTCAGAGAGGAAGAGAGAGATAGAAGCATCCATGATGAGAGGGAATCATTGATTGTCTGCTTCTTGCATGTCCCACTCTAGGGATCAAGCCCACAACCCTGGCATGTGCCCTGACTGGGAATCAAACCGTGACCTCCTGGTTCATCGGTCAATGCTCAACCACTGAGCCACGCTGGCTGAGCGATATATTTATTTCATATGCATAATAAGCACTGCGCCGGAATAAATGCTCTCCTGCTACAAGTGGATAGAACCCTTTAGCTGCTACCCTGTTTTCTTGGTTTCCTCACTTAGCTGCTACAAGGCCCTCAAGATTCTTCAACCTCCACCGAGTGTGCCCACGGATATCCGTTACGCAAGGCGTACTATCCCCATGGCCTCATCACTCACTGTGTCCACCGTGTCTTCTCCCCCAGGGGCAGGAGAAGGCTGGCCGTTGAGGTCTGTGTGTGCTGGCTTCTTCTCTCTTCCATCCATCTTGGCCGTTAGCTGTTTGAAGCGGCTGTATTCATTATTCAGTTGCATAACCAGAGTGATTTTCGTGACTGATGTTGTGGCAGAGTTGGTGTTTTACTACATAAATACATGTTTTATGATAGCATGATTTCTTCAGTTAAATATTATTTAATGCAAGAGTATCTTCTGGTATTTTCTTTTTCTTTCTCTTTCCCCTAATCTCCCCCTCCCCCATGTTGCTTTATGAACCTATTCCCGCACTTTGGGCCCGATATTCTGGCCATCTAAGATACGCTCTTGGGAGAGCATGGCACTCTGGGAAGCTGCATTCACTTTTATAATTGCCCCTTCCCATGCCCAGAAGGGGAGGGGTGCCAGCCTCTGAGAGTGGATGCAGCCCCCTGAATATAAAGGAAGGAAGGTTTTTTTAAGCCAACCCTTCAGATCTCAGAGTTTATTTGGGTTAGGGAGGGCCTTAATGAATTAAAAGTTTTGAATGAATAATTTAGGTCTTTCAGGATAAGATCTAAGATAGTTAACAAATGGACACATGATGTGTGTCCAACACACGTTTGTGAATTTGCAAATCCAGTGTGGGAGAAGGTCACCCCCTCCGTTTCCGTTTTTTAAAATGTAAGATAAATGCATTATTCAACAGCTGCTAGGTTAGCAGTCGCCTGTGACGTTATTAGAGGAATCAAATGAACTAGAGAGCCGACTTGGTATTGCATCCTTGTTTTCCTAGCCTCTTGCAAAGCAAAGCATCTCGTACGTAGAGCATGTAGGGATTCCTGCTTCCTATGACCGGTCATAAGAATCCTTGCAACTGTTAGATGAGTCCCAGGCCAATAAGTCCCAGGACCACTCTTAATATCTGTGGTTTCTACCTAGAGCCAGAGTATGTATGAATGGAGGCTGGCCTCATGGGCTCTCTGATGCAGAAGCCAGCAGCTGGCGCCCTGGCTGTTGGCCAGTCTATGGACAACACAGAAAACCACCACCAACTACCCATTCTATGTTACTTTGCATTATCTGCCTGTACATCCAGGGACCTTTAGCCAAAACTACCCAATGTCCAGAGCCTTCCAGGCAGCATTCACAGTTCCTTTGCCACCTTTAGAATGCTTGGCCTACAGCTGTGGGCACAGCAATAATAATGCCACAGTGATCATGTCACTACAACTGTGTAATGACTTAGAGTTTATAAAACTCTTTGAATTCCAAACCAATGAGGTAAATATTAAGTAAGACACAAAGCAACTATATTTAAAGAGGAATGATGAATGACCTTGACAATGCACCCCTGCAATTTAAATCCACTGTTTTCAATGAAGCCTTCTTGAGCCCTTGCCTTCCTCTGCCAGGACCAGTACCATCTTTTCCTGGTTTAGCAGCCATTAACCTCTATTCCTTCTAGGCTCCCTTAACAATTCTCTCTCTCTCTCTCTCTCTCTCTCTCTCTCTCTCTCTCTCTCTCTCATTGCAACTTGTGCATTCTTTTTATTATTCTTTGAGCATCTCTCTTAGCTCCTGTTCTGGAATGTGAGATGATAGGGAAAAAGAAATCTCTCTCACCTTTGCATCACATTATATAAGCACTTACTCCTAGAAGGCCCTTAGTCAGTGTTTGTTGGAGTTGAAATCTGGGCAAGAGCTAAAGCAACATCTGTTTAGTAAATGTACGTTGGGGTGAAGATAGGTATTGAGCAAACAAATTGTCTTTTATGCTCCACAGACTCCGAGACCATATCCTCAAAAATACTACATTGTGTGGCCATGGGCCCAGTCATACAGGACACCAGCGATCGCCAACCTTTCAGACCTCACGGACAACCAGTGATCCACGAACCAGTTAGCGACCGCTGCTCTATACTCTTCCCTTCTACCTTTCCACTCACTCATTAGGGTTTTTTATTTTTATTTTTTAAATAGGTTTTATTGATATTTTTTACAGAGAGGAAGAGAGAGGGACAGAGAGTCAGAAACATCGATGAGAGAGAAACATCAATCAGCTGCCTCCTGCCCACCCCCCACCGAGGATGTGCCCTCAACCAAGGCACATGCCCCTGACCGGAATCGAACTCGGGACCCCTCAGTCCACAAGCTGACGCTCTACCCACTGAGCCAAACTGGTTTTGGCTCATTAGGGTTTTTTTTTTGTTTTGTTTTGTTTTTTTTTTTTTAATATTGCTTAAGATATTTTAACAGTACCTCATAGCTGATGATTGAATAGTGGCTACTTTTTCCTCTATCACCTGTATGAATCCATATCTAAGTCAAGTGCTAGGGGCATACAGCTGCCAGGAGAGCAATTGTAAGTCACAAGTGGGGATGCAAACGGTGTTTATGGGAGCCCCAATTACTGACATGTCATTTGTGTTCAATGCTTCACATCCCTGGAGCACGTGAAATTCTAGAAACTGCATTTCCTTGTGTTCTCTTTCCCCAAACACTCTCTTCTACCCGTCAATCATCCTGTTACTTTTCCTCATTCTGCCAGGCCGGGCCACGCCGCTGGGGAAGTGATGAGCCTTCTGCAAGTGAGCTCCTTTCTGGTGACTTTCGTTTTTCTTGGGCAAAGAATTAAAAGCATGTTGACCAATTAAAAAGAAAAACACAAACTAGGAAGTAGCTCCGAGGCGTTAATTATGCTTTAAAATCGAGTTGGTTCTACGTAAACTGGGTGATCTACAGCAGAGGTTACCTAATTAGGAGAATGCTTCTTCCTGTGCTTCTGTTCTTTGAAAGTCTGGTCAAGTTTGCTGTCAGATGTGCTGACTGTAGAGGGTGACGGAGTTGGGTATCTGTTTTCAGTGCAATTCTTAAATATCCTACCGCGTTGCTGTATTCCTTCCCATCTCCAAGCCAGCGGTCCTCTCTCAGGTTCATCCTCTTGACCGCTCAGCACAGCGTCACCTTGGACTATTTTTAATGTTTCCTTAAAGCCAACTCTTTCTCACCTCAAGACCTTGAAATGTCCTTTCCTCTTTCAGCCTAGAATGTTCTTTTATCCCTGTTCTCGCCTTTCTCTTCTCCTCCTTTAAGCATTTTTTGGGGGGGGACCTGTTTAGTATTCTGTTTTTAAGTCTGAGCTTACATGTTATGTTTTCAAGTACTTTGAAGAGAGCTATTAACAAATGAAGGGCCAGGGGAAGTTCAAAGAGGGTAGTACATAACATTTTACACAAAATGAATATTCACGAGGAAGTGGGATGTGAGGACCTCCTATGTCCGTTCTCTGCTCAGGAGTCACTGCTCCCTCCCAAACCCATACAGCTCTGCCTCATCTAACTTTCTGGTCCCTGTGTGCCCAGCAGCTGCTTTGATCAGCCAGGTGTCCACACATCTCTGAGAGAAACCCCAGCCCCTCTGACGTGTCCGTTTTGATGAAAACAGAGGAGTGATGGGAGAGCCTGCGGAATACATGTTTATAATGAGGCTTCAAGCATTCTCTGAGGCAGGCTCGGATGGTAACACTTCTTCTAACCCAAGGCCTGGTGGGCGCCATATAATCGATATCACCTCCACTAACTTTTGTTTGTTTGTTTGTTAATCCTCACCCAAGGATATTTTCCCCATTGATTTTTTAGAGAGAGTGAAAGGGAGTGGGGAGATAGAGAAACATCAATATGAGAGAAACACATTGATTGGTTGCCTCCTGCATAGGCCAGAGATGGAGCCTACACCTGAGGTACGTGCCCTTGACCGAAATCAAACCCAGGACCCTTTAGTCCACGGGCTGGTGCTCTATCTACTGAGCCAAACCAGCTAAGGACCTCCTCTAAGTCTTAAAGCTAAACGATCTCTGTCCCCCCCTTTTCTGTGACCTACCAGAGGACAACGGAATGCAATGTGATAACTTGAGTTATCAGAAGGATGTAGGTGGGAAAACTAGTTAAATCTAAGGAAAATAGGTAATTTAGTTAATAATTGTATTGCTTCCTTAGTTTTTAAAAAAATGCCCCATAATTATAGAAGATGTAAATACTGAGTAAAGCTTGGCAAAGGGTTTCTCCGAACTCTGTAACATCTTTGCAACTATTCTTTGAAATAAAACTATTCCCCCAAAAGTTTATTAACATAATACAGCATAACACATCTGTTTATAAAGAATATTTCTTCATAAAAATACATGTGCAAACACACAGATGAATGACAAGAAAAATGGGGTAGAAAGAAATATATCGTCAAATAATAACTGTGATTATCTTTGGGCTTTGGGTTATAGATTAATTTTTTTCACCCCTTAATATTTACCTATATTTTTCAATTACCTATAATAAGCACATTTTACTTTCATAATTAAAAACATGACAAAAGAAAAGGCAATGTAGTATAAACACAGCTTATGAACAGCATTTGTTAGGGTTCTCAGAATGTTAATCAATGCAAATGAGAATGTTAACTAATCTCAAGTAATCCCAATAAGCAGAGCAGGAGCTGGGAGTTAGGACTCTAGCTGGGTGAAGCATCTGGAGGGTATAGAATTGCTTCCTGTTCATTGCTTTTGAGAAGGAAGTGTTTGTGCCCTTGATGTTTCTTCCTGTTCATAATTTAAAAAGAAAGATTTAACTTTGCAAATTGTTGGGTTTGTCTGAGCCTCAGTTTCCTCGTTTGGGACTAAGTTAAGAATAACAAATAATAGATCCTTCTTTTTTACTCTTGCCCTTGGAGACAGCATGGAGGAACCTGGAGACTATTACGCTAAGCAAAAGAAGCCAGTCAGAGGAAGACAAGTATCACAGGATCTCACTCATATGTAGAATCTAATGGACGAAATAAGCTGATGAACAAAATAGATTCAAAGACATTGAGATAAAATTATTCCCCAAAGAACTTATATGCATATATGCATAACCCATGGAGACAGACAACAAGGCCTTGAGGCGAGGGTAGGGCTGGGGGCAGGCTAGAAGGGGTCAATGGGGAAAAAAGAGGAACATATGTAATACTATCGATGATAAAAATTAAAAATAATTAAATAACAACAACTAAAGAATAGAACTGGAAGGAAGTAAGTAGGTACTTTGTCAAGAGCTACACAAATGTTAGATATTATCAATATTAGTAGTAGCAGAGGTAGTACTACTACTTGTAAGTACTACTAGTAGTACTGGTAGCAATAGTAATACAGTGGTAATAGTGGTTGCAGTGTTCTAATTTCCCATCGCTGCTACTGTTCAGTATTATTCCTGCAGTGTTCTGGGCTCTTTGAGGACAGGCCCTACCTTAGCTGCCCTTGTGTGCCCCACAGCTCCCTGGACAACTTTTCCAGCATATATCCAGTGTCCCAAAATATTTACTATATTGAATTATTATTAAATTATTCAGATGGGCTTCGAATTTTGTTTCAGGCCTCTTGGAAAACAACCAGATTTTAGAGAGTACCATCATATTTCAACGAAATGATAATACGTTTCAGAAGATCTATCTGACTGCTGAAATACCTCTTGTTGGCCTCATAAAAAAAAATGCAAAGTGCTTATTAATGTGCGATGGAGGACTGGCAGAAATAAGGATGGAATCTGCAGGGTTTTTGTAAAAATAGCAGGGGACTGATCAGGTCATAGTCTGTGCTTTCAACTGTAAGGGGCTGTGATCTTGTATAGAATGACGGGGATGGGCCCACATCTTAAACAGTATTTTAGCTTTTCCTACTTGCCAAGCATCCTGTGAAGCCTTTTGTTCTATCTTGTTTGAATTTCCACAATCTTGAAGGAGGAAAGCATTATTACTCCCATTTTTCTAGGTGAAGACATGTTCATAACTGACTCAGGGTCACACAGAGACAAGGCCTGCCTGACTTCTGCATCCTAAACAAGGAAGTCTTTGCATAACATCCATTTCTGATCGATCTGTATGTTAGCTGGCTTGGGCTCCATATCATAATAGCATACACTGGGTGGCTTGAACAACAGAAATGAATTAATGAATTTTCCTAGAGTTCTGGAGACTGAGATGTCCAAGATCCAGGGGCTGGCTGATTTGGTTCCTGGGGAGAGCTCTCTGGTTTGCAGATGGCCATTTTATCTCTGTGTCCTCACATGGCAGAGAGGCTCCAAGCTCTCTAGTGCCTCATCTTATAAGGGCACTCATCCTATCCTGAGGGCCCCAACCTCATGACCTCATCTGACCCTACGTGCCTACCAAAGGACACATCTCCAAGTGTTAACACTCTGAGAGCTGGGGCTTCAACTGATGAATTTTGAGGGGCCTAAGCCTTTTTAGTCTATGATAACGGATGAGCAGGTTGAGATTTATGACTAGTTTGATGTAGGTACTTGCAAAGGCTCTCTCCTTTCAAAGGCATCTTCCATTTTCTAGTCTAAGACAGAGCTGTTTCAGTCAGACAACAACCACAACAAAGCCCCCCGGCGGGATAGTGAAATAAGAAGGGGTCCTGAATTGAGTTAAAACCAGAACAAAACAAAACAAAACAAAACAAAACAAAACAAAACAAAAATCCCACACAAACCAAAATTTAGAGAAGTCAGGTTTTAAAGTATTTTTTAACTCTTCTAAAAATAGGGGTTATTACCAACTTGTAGCTGCTTTCATTAGTCAATTCGTACTCATCCTGGTTGACTACCTCTCTGTCTCTTAGGAGTTCAAGGTTCTACCCTGTCTGGCAAGCACATCTTTCAATGAAGCTTTGTCGAGGGCTGTGCTTGACAATGACAGCACTGGACCACTTTCAGGTATTTCCCATAATTAAGTAATTAATTCCCACGATAGAGCTCCTTGTGTCCCCGTATGAGATGCAGAGTAAAGAAAAACAAAGGAGCTAACATCACTGCTCTAGCCCTTGAGTGAACACTCCTCAGCGAGATTGTGTTTTCTACATATGCTTGTAACTTCTGCAGAAAACTATGGGCTGGAGATTGAATTCTGAAAGCTGTGTTACCACTTACAGGCACAGCTACTGTGGAAGCTTTGAGAGAGAGGGAGAAAGAACAAATGGGGCAATGACATCTGACTTTTTGTCTATACTATGAAGGAGCGAGACTATACAAAATCCCTTTGCCTGTGCCTATTATACTTCTTTGCACATTTGCTTCCATGTCTCAAAATAAACAAAGTGACAAACATAATGAAGAAAAGCATATCAAATATGTCCTTCATTACTTCTCTAATGCCCCACCAATGACAATTCCCTGTAAAGATCTTACATGTATGCTTACCTTTTTTTTCGTTCTTTGTTTCCTTCAAAAAGAATTCTCCTTGTCTCTCAATTTATAATTTACTGAACTTAATGTATTAGAATTTCATAGGAGCAGGTGAAATGACTCAAACTCAGAATTAGTTTGGAGCAATTTGATGCTGATTTTGTTCATTTTTCAATAATCAGATCAGTTGGCGATGTTCTATTGAAGCATCAGTCATTGCCAATTTTTTCATAAAATGACTCATCTTAATTAAATCTCACGGCCCACATTTCCACTCGCCCAGCCACACAAACAAGACAGTTCTATAACGCCCCGCTGAAAATAACCAAATCAAACCCCAGGTTGTAGCCTGTACATTTTAAAGTGGAAGGACTCCAGAAGTAACAGAAAATAACAAGGTTATCTAATGAAAGAAAAACGAATTATAAAACTAAGGAACCCAAATAGCTGGTTCAAGTTCAAACCATATTTGAGCCGGATGAAGTTTTTCCACACTGGACCCTACATGGCATTCAGGGGACAATCTGGTCCTCAGTCTTTGCCCACATGTTATATAATACATTGGACTCAAGCTACTGACAAAACGTGGAAGGTAGGAATGAGAAAATGCAATGGGCTGCATGCTCATTGGCCAACATACAAGATCCTATTGTCTTTTGGTCTTATTGTAGGTCGCAATCATTGGGTTGTTAGTTCTGTGTTCACTGTCAGGGTTCTTCATGATTCCTTCTCTTTCTTCTCCTTAGTGTTCTGGATGTCATGGTCCAATTCTTCAAGAAGGAAAGGGGCCGGGGTGTGCTCCCCTTCCCTGTGGTTTATAAACGATGTGGGAATTTTGCTTGAAATTCAGTGCATTGCCATGGAGTGAGGAAAGGCTTTGAACATAAATTCCATTTAGTGGGCTTCATGGAGTTAGAGGCTCTCATCTTCTAATTTAACACAAGAACAGAACACTTTATTCAAACAGCAAAATGTTAACCAGGATTCCTAAGCAATCTCCAAAAAATGATGCGGAGAGATGACGATTCTGAAGGAAACAAACACCTAGGCACAATGGGATGCCTTTTTTCATCATCTGTACTTGTTGCCTGCTTATTCCAAGCCCAGCCCTGCTCTACTCCGAGGAGGGGAGTGTTTCTTTAAAATTCCCCCGCTCCTCTTACCACAGGGACAAAACAAGCCTTTCTGGACCACAAGGCAAGAATGTGCACAGACAGGAAGTGTGGCTTCTCTCATTCCCTTGGTTTTATCTATCTATCTATCTATCTATCTATCTATCTATGTATCTATCTATGTATCTATCTATCTATCTATCTATCTTGATTTCAGAGAGGAAGGGAAAGGGACAGAGAGATGGAAACATCAATGATGAGAAAGAATCATTGACCAGCTACCTCCCAACACTGGGAATCGAGCCCGAAACCTAAGCATGTGCTATGACCAGGAATTGAACCCAGAACCCTTCAGTCTACAGGCTGACACTCTATCCACTGAGCCAAACTGGCTAGGGCTATTAACTGCTCTCTTTAAAGCTCCTTTCTCAAAACCAAATTTACTGCAAAATTAGTACCAAAAAATCACATTTGGGCTTTTTTTTCTTCTTCTTCTTTTTCTTTCTTTCTTTCATTTTTTTTTTTTTTTTTTTTGAGAGAAAAAGATTATAGTGCATCGGATTTTGAATTTGTTGGCAATTGATTTCCAAAAGATTATGGATGTCAATAAGTGCTCAGTGTCCCCTGGCTGTTCCTGGTCTTGCCTTTGGCTGAGGGTCCAGCTGTTCAGATTTCAGTGATCCTGGTCCATTTTCTTTGCCTCCTTCTCCGATGTTCCTGTGAATTCTGCCTATGATTAATCTCCTTCCAATACATTTCTTTTCTACTTAAATTATGCAGAGCACGTGTCTTTCATTACAGCCAAGAACTCTGACTGGCATAGAGGTTATTTGTATCTTTATTTTTAATATATAGTAAGTATAGATTTACTAGATGACAAAATGAGTTCTATTCCTTAGATTTTATTCTATCTTCATCCTCATTAGAGAATCTCTTTTAATTTTGTCAATCTTATAGGACCCAAATTATCTCTGTGATAGTTTCCTTGATGTGTCCTTAACTACTGATGAGGCCCTAAGTCTACTGACTACAGAGCTATCACACTTAAATTTGCCTAGATATATCCATTGACCATTCCCTGACTTTTTCTTACTTATTCATAAAGATTGTTTTATATAGTATAGATTTTTTCCATCCAATATATCACAAATATTTTTCCGAATCTTTATTTTTTCTTTGTTGATAGTGTGATTTTGTACACAAAAACATTTCATTTTAACTTGGTCAAATACACCCATCTTATTTATTATGGATTCTAGATTTCCATTTTAGTTAATAAGATTTTGCCACTCAATTATCTAGCTTTCCCTATGTATTTTGCTTTATGTTTAAATTCTTAATCCATCTGGAGCTTATTTTTATATCTTACCGTTGTGAGGTCCTATGCAACCTCATTGTCTGCCAGATGGACAGCCAATTGTGCCAACCACATTTATTAAATAAATGATATTCTTGCTGATTGACTGAAAACTGCCTTTGTCAAACAGTGAATCTCTACATATGCTGTGATATATTTCTGGACTATCTGTGTTCTTCCACTGATCTATTTTTTTCTCCTGAGGGTACTATGGAATTGCAGAGAATTTATAATATCATGCAGAATAAATCCTTCTTTGTTATACTGTTTTTTTTAATAATTTCTTGAAATTTTGCCCTATTGACTGTAAGATAATTTTATCCATTCCTTCCATCTCTTAAAAAAAATTTTTTTTTGGCTTCAAATTAAAAGTATATATTAATTTGAAGGAAATTAACATTTCAGTGATAGTAAGTCTTCCCCAAAATAAAATCTATCTTTTCATTGTTTTGTGCATTTTAATAAGACAATTTCTATTATGATCTTCAAAAAAGTCTTGCACTTTCTTATTAAATTAATGCCATGACATTTAATATGTTTTTGTTGCTATTGTAAATGAATTATTTTGTCCCATTCCAATTTCAAGCCGTGTTGGTAGTATAGAAAATGCTATTGATTTTTTAAATTATATCTTGTTTTTATCCTCTTTCCTAATCATTCTGCTTAATCTTAGTTACTCTGCTACTGGAGTATTTCTTTGTTTTTGTTAGTGTGTTTGAGGGCTTAGGATCATTACAAAACAAAATTGTATAGAAATAGAGAGTTGGGAGAATATTACAGTAAGTTAATTGGATATTTTAAAAAGAGAGACATGTTTTAAGTCCTTCACTTTCCATTTAAAATATAAATCACTGGGCTGATGTCACTGTATAGAGTTTCTTCCATAGAGAGATGAAGTTACTTTGACAGAGAAAAATTAAAAGGGAACTCTACTCCCCCCCCCCCCTCCCAAAAGGATCATGGGTAGAGACAACTGAAAGAACTGAGACTGGGGTTGGAGAGATAGTGACTGAAATCTATGGGTCCACATAATCCTGTCAGTTTTGACATCCTAGAGTGGGGAGGGAGCACTCTTGCCTTCTTCCCACTAGTGAGCTGAAGAGGTCACCCAGCCCCTGACAATATGGACTCATCGCCAACCACAAAGAGGGTCTGTTTTGTACTTGAAGTCCTCCCATGGGCCCTGGGTGGCACAGACACAGATTTGAACTCCAGTAAGATTGACTCGGGGCCACAGAAGACGGCAGGTGTCCTCACAGCGAAGTCTGGGGTAGGGGTGGGGGACAGGGTTGGGAAGGGAGAAGCAGCCGCACCAGGTGTAGGTGCAGTCTCAGGGAGACTGAGCCCAGCGAAGGCTGAGTCAGTAGAGAGGGGCCACCAGGTTCTGGTCAAACTGATAAATAATGGATCGCAATCTCATCAGTCAAAGAGAGGAGCCCAACCGCCCGGGACAGGATAGAGCCAGCCAAACACTAGTGGACTCAAGATGGCACCCATCCAAAGACGAACACAAGGTCAAGTAAGGTCCTCCTGCACACCCAGGAGGCATTTTAAACAGGGCTCTGAGAAAGAAGGAAAGAATAGGCCATGAAAAATCCAAAAAGAAGAGGCCAACTCTAAAGAGAATCTTTAAATTAGATTAGATCCAGTGCATAAAGGTGATTAGATTAGATTAAGTGTAAAAGGATTTGCTTAAAATTAGATTTTTAGTTCTCCGGTTATGGTGAAAGAAAAATATTCACTGGACATTTGTCACAAATGGCAAGAAGGACTTTATTAAAGACCATCGCAGTGGGGGGAGACACTTAACTCAACACCATACACAAGTGGGACAAATGGGGATTTGTAGCCCGCAGGCAGGGTGGAAGAAGGGATGGAAAATTACTGAGGAATTTGGTTAAGTATCAAAGTTTCAGGGAAAAAATAAGTTGATTATATAGGGAGGATGGAGATTTTTCTATGAAACTGGCTTAGCAAGATTTTCTTTTTTCAAAAATATATTTTATTGATTTTTTACAGAGAGGAAGGGAGAGGGATAGAGAGTTAAAAACATTGATGAGAGAGAAACATCAATCAGCTGCCTCCTGCACACCCTCTACTGGGGATGTGCCGGCAACCAAGGTACATGCCCTTGACCGGAATTGAACCTGGAGCCCTTCAGTCCGCAGACTGACGCTCTAATCACTGGGAAAAACCGGCTTCTGCAGGACTTTTCTTTTCTTTTGCTACTACGGGGCTTAGCAGGCCAATGGTGGGCCTTCCTCAACAAGAGAGCTCAGGGGAGTCTGACTACATTTTGGCCAAGGAGGGGTTCTCTGACACTATTCACCACTGGGAGCTCTGAAGAGATACCAGAGACATTTTACAGGTTAAAAGTAATCATGAGTGTTAACAGGTATTTAAAGTTTACACAGTGCCAAAGATGTTTGTAAAGTCTCCCAGGTGACCTTCCAAGACAGGTCCAATTATTGTGCCTATTTCACAGGTGCAGAAAGTGGAAAGTGAGGCGCCCTGGGGTGAAGAATCTCCCCAAAATAACACAGCCTGAAACTTGCTGAGCTGGGAACCTGCTTCCACAGAGCACACTGGTCCCCACCAACCTCTAGTCAATCTCTGATTCTGGGAACGAGCACAAAATTGGCCATCGCCGAAATGTATTCACGACTGAGTAGATGCAATGAGCGGCAGCGAAGCCTTTCCTAAAAGGGATTCAGTGTCCGGTTCCGTCAGGAGAGACAGAAGCCAGTGCGTGCATGCCTAGCAGCGAGGACTTCAGCGGGAGGAACTGGAGCCTGACAGAGCCATGGCAGAGCTCTGGCCGAGGTCAAGGAAGCTGTCACAGGCTGCCTCCATCTGCTTGTGAGTCGCGAAGCATGTGGTTTTCAAAGAGCTCACCTGGCAGTGAC
Source organism: Pipistrellus kuhlii (assembly GCF_014108245.1). Taxonomy (NCBI): domain Eukaryota; kingdom Metazoa; phylum Chordata; class Mammalia; order Chiroptera; family Vespertilionidae; genus Pipistrellus; species Pipistrellus kuhlii. The sequence goes on from NW_023425523.1 coordinate 6,031,183, forward strand.
CGCAAACCTCAGCAGCCTCAAGGGAGCTCCCACGGACTCTCTTGGGCCGTAGCACTGTCTTCCATGATTCTTAAGATCACCCATCAGCTGGCTTTCAGCTCCCAGTCTGCTTTCTGCCCACGCCTTCGGCTGACCTTCCTCTTCAGGGTTCCAGTTCCTGCAGAGACCTCTCCTCAGCGGGGAAGGGCACTGGGTATGAGGTCCAGCTTCTTCCAGGGAGAGGGGACCCTGGAGGCGGGGATACTAACTTATCAACATGCATACATACGGGTCCCTGGCAAGTCTTTTTCCTTCTCAAGTGAATGCAAATTCCTTTTATGTTGATATAATGCTCTTTCTAAAAATAATATATTTTATTGATTTTTTTCACAGAGGGGAAAGGAGAGGGAGAGAGAGTTAGAAGCATCGGTGAGAGAGAAACATCCATCAGCTGCCTCCTGCACACCCCCTACCTGGGGTGTGCCGACAACCAAGGTACATGCCCTTGACAGGAATTGAACCTGGGACCCTTGAGTCCGCAGGCCGAAGCTCTATCCACTGAGCCAAACTGGTTAGGGCTACAATGCTCTTTTTGTAACTGTTTTTATACAAAGCTTAAAAAGTCAACTACTTCTAGAGAGCTAACCAGGAAGATAGTAATTCTTTCCCCATCAGACCACCACCCTGAGCCCCAGTTCTTTAACAGCACAAAGGTCACGCCACCAATCTCTCTCTGGAGTTGTGATGCAGACACAATCACACTGTGGTTGCTTTTGCTCAGATTTATTTCAGAATTCACCGTTTATTAGAACTCACAATTGGAAAGCACCGAAATTTCTCAGAGATCTTGTGTTCCTCATTATTTCGGAAAAAATTCAGTCTTTAATTTCTTTTTTTTTTTTTTTTTTTAATCTTGAGAAAACGAATATCTTGTCATTTTACTGAGCTAGTCATTCTCTCCCTTTTCTCTCTTCTTTCTTCTTCTGGTCCTTTTTATTAACACTTCTTCTTGGCCCAATTAAAACCCTTCTTCCCTGTGGATTGGATCTAATCTGCTTCCCCCTTTCACTCCCAGTATGTCTTTATTTTTGTTTGTTTGTTTTTTAGGTCTTCCCTCCCTGCCAATTTTGGCACTTTCCTCATTATCTATAATACAGCTGTTTATGTATTTGTCTTCTACTTGGTGAGGCAATGGAGGGCAGAAGCCAAACCAGATTTTCCTTTGTGGGCCCAGTGCTAGCGAGCACATGGCTGGGTCCAGCACTAGTGCTCAAATATATTTTGAGGAGCGGGTACTACTGTAGAATAAGCAGAAAATCTTAAAAATCCTTGTCATATGTACAAACCACATTAAGAGCTGGGACAAGATAGTGTACTGTTTTCTCTTTGTCAAAAGACAGATTTCCCATTTTATATTTTACAAGAATTTTTTTTTTAACATTTTGTCCTTCTTTATGCTATTTCTTTGTTGTATTAGGACCCTGTAGAAAGAAAAGAGATTTAGGAGAGAATGAGGGAGGAAACAGAAGAGAGGGTGGTTAGAGTACCAGGAGGTAGAGATGGGAAAACAAAGCACAGCCTTCACCCCAGGGAGAAGTTTGATTTTATGCTTAACTGGGCCATTAAATAATGTAAATACAGGAGCCTGTGGAGGTCTGAGGGAGCAGTAGATTACCAGCAAATAAATAACTACATCTCTACCTCTCTGGTGGCCCAGTTGGCTGGAGTGTTGTCCCAGTGTGCCAAGGTTGTGGGTTGGATCCCAGGTGAGGGCACATCCAAGAAGCAACCAATGAATGCATCAGTAAGTGAAACAGTACATCGATGTTCCTCTCTCTCTCTCTCTCTCTCTCTCTCTCTCTCTCTCTCATCAATAAATTTAAAAAATGTTTCTTAAAGAAATAACTATGCCTCAATCATAAGGACTTTATGAAAGGAAGGTGTACATCACTGGTAGCATTCGAATTGGAGCTGAATGACCATATTCAGTAACATTTTGGAAGACTTGGCTGAGATCAGTGGTGTTCAAATTGTACTCCTCATCTGAGTTCCTCACTGGTCCTCAGTCAGTCACCACTGAGAGGTTATTAGGGGGGAGGGGGCAAGGTTTTCATCCCCCTCTTCCATTAGAACAGCTCTACCTGTATTACTTTTGCACATTAGGGTTCCAAGTAGAGAAATGAATAAAGTCTTCCACTGATTTAACAGCATTTGAAAATAGCTATATTTTACTGATTCTCAGACTTGGCCGAGCATCAGAATCCTGTGGAGAGCTTCATAAAAATACTAATTTCTGGGTATTTTTCCATGCCTACTAAATCGGAATGGATGGGGCTGGGTTGTAATATCTTCTTCTTCTTTTTTTTTTTTTTTTTTTTTTTTTTTTTTTTTACCAAGCTCCCCATGCAAGTTTTTTTCTTTTTCTAGCTGGCTTTTGGAAATAATGACCTCTAAATCTCTTTCTAAGTTTTACGACTCTATAATTCTTTTTAAGATCAGTTAGAGTTAAAACTGGAAAAAAAATAATCACCGCCTCAGACAGCTTATTCTGCACTTGTAGATTATCAGGAGGTCTGGGCCAAAGAATAAAAAAGCAAACAGATCCCTCACCCAAACAGTAACCTAAACCTGGTTTATGAGAGGAAAACAAAACGGCAGGTGTGGGCACATATTTATTACTTGAGCAAATATAGATATGCCTAAACAATTCTTATGATTGTGTTATACTGATTTATAATAAGAAACATATTCCTTGCCTAATATTTGGTCACCCATAGTTCCTGGCTCACAGCTTCCCAAACCCTTGGAGAACATCTCTTAGTAAATAGTGCAGGGTTGAGTCTAATCGCAGGATGCCCAGATGGTGTCCTGAGAATAGGGGAGCGGTGGGGAGTGAGAACTGACCCCCTCCAGCCCCACTGTAATTGGGAGCAGAATTTTTAACGATATTTAGAATAACAAAAAGGAAGAATAGAACCTTCATAAGGAAGAGGGGAGCAAACTCATGGAAATATTCTGGGGCCTCACACACACGTCAGAATTTTTAAATACAAAGTCTCGGTGAAGCCTTATAATGGTTATATGAGGTGAATGATATTCTCCTTTCAGAGAAAGGGAAATTGAGGTTGAGAAATGTAAGCCATTTGCCCAAAGCCATAAAGCTAATACATAATGATGTTGGTATTAGAATTGGTATTTCCTATGGTCAAAGTCAATGTTCCTTTTAATACACTGCCCTGGCCCAGGGTAAGAGATTAGAAGTTGAAAGTGTTAGCTCATTCATTTCAGGAGGATTAGCAAATGTTTGGTGGAAATGGGCAGAGGATCCATATTTTCTCTCTCTCTCTCTCTCTCTCTCTCTCTCTCTCTCTCTCTCTCTCTCTCTCTCTCTCTCTCTCTCTCTCTCTTCCCTTTCCCCCTTCCCTTCCTCTTCTTCCCTCTCCCTTCTTTCCTCCCTCCCTCTTATCCTGCCCCCTCCCCCCCCATCCCATCCCAAGAAAACCAAGAGAAAGCAAAAAGGAGCCTAGGAAACTCCCAACAGTTATGCCTTTTTCATTTTAGCACCACACATGCCGAAAGGCTCAGAATTTCATTTGAAGGAAAGAGCAAAGGCTCTGGATCAGAATCTCCACTTGTGCACCCTTGGTGACCTTCCCTCTCTCTAAGCTGAGGTAATAATGCCGCTCTCCCAGAGCATTAGGAGCGTTACAGGAGCAACAGAGCAACCTTAACATAACACAAGATTTCAGATATTTTAGAAAGGAATGGATGTATTGTATTGCCTCCCACAGGGAGGAAATGTAAGGCCAATCAAGGCAAATCTGAGAGGCAGATTATACACTATGCATGACAATGTCTGTGAGAGGCGGGTGTGAATGGATTCTATCATTCATTCTTTCATTTGTTCATTCATCCATTCATGTAACAAATGTTTACTGAATACCTGTACCTCATACACAGTCATATTCTGAGCTGTGGGGAAGAAAAAATCCCAGGTCTTATGAAACTTGCATTCTCCATGAAGAGTGACAAGTAAAAACAGAACCCTAGTAAGACAATTTAAGATGTGTAAAAACAATGAAATAAAATAAAAAAAGCAATCTGACCATGAAATAAAAAAATGCATGGGGTACTGAGAGTACATAAAAGATAGGGGGTCAGCCTGGCCAGCATGATCCAGTGGTTGAGCATCAACCTATGAACCAGGAGATGAGTTTAATTCTCAGTCAGGGCACAGGCCTGGGTTGTAGACTTGATTCCCAGTAGGAGGTGTGCAGGAGGCAGCCAATCAATGAGTCTCTCTCATCATTGATGTTTCTATCTCTCTCTTCCTCTCCCTTCCTCTGAAATCAATAAAAATATATTTTTAAAAAATAAGGGGGGGGGGGGGGGTCCAGAGAAGGCCTTTCTGAGAAGTGGCATGTGACCTGAGAACAGAGAAATACCAAGGAGAGTCCTGCAGTGGTATAGAGAAACGGTCCAGGAAGAGGAAAAGTGTGCCAACCTCAGCCCCTTGCCCTCCAGCTTAGCACCTTATCCTGACATAGCCTGTCTAGCTGTACTGGGGTTCACCCTTCTGATCACCTCGTCCCAGGATTCTCTGGGTACCAGACCAGCACTGGCTGCATATATCAATGGAAACAATGCTTTATTTGGGTTCTGTTCTATTTCCGTGTTCAAGACCAGGTACTCCTTGTTTGAACTGCATTCCCATGTCCCTACCCGGTCAAAACTTCTACGGATTCTCAGGAATGTACATGTGGTTCTGTTTCCTTGAGCACGGTGCCTACAAATGTAGATACTAGGTATATTTCAGACCTAATTGTGGAATCCTTTGGAGGCTGGAGTATGGATAGACTGGGCTGGATGGTATTCAACGTTGGGGAAAATAGATTCTAAGCGTCTTGGGGTGCATGGGTTTCTGTGGGAGTACATGACAGTGACTTGCTCACTGCAAAGGCTACTATGAGCTCCTGACGTCTCCTCTAAGTTGTCAAAGTCGGAATTTCCTGGAGGGGCATCTGTGCGGAGAAGTTTTGTTTCCCTGGCGGTCATGTCGATGGCTAGCTGTTTATTGATGACACGCCGCAGGGGTGGTCGGAGTGCTGGCTCTCATACATATTCATCAATGTCTTGAGTGAAAGAAAAGAAAATGAGCAGAAGATTCTAAATGCGATGTGGAGAATGGCATCGGAGAACCAAATTGCACTTTAAACAGCCATGACAAGTTTATTCAACAGTGGAAATGAAGGATCCACCATGTATTCTCTGGTGCAATCCTTACAGTAGCCAAGGAAAGTAACAGTGGATTAAAAAAAAAAAAAAAAAAAAAAAAGGTGGGTGGGGGAGGATAAAGAAATAAAGGAGGGATGCAGAAAAATGCCACAATGACCTTTCACCTACCTATTTCTAGCCTCACCCCTGACCCAAAAGGACAGATGAATGTCCTCTCTGCCATTTTCAGTAGATCTGGATTCAGGAAGAGAGAGGAAGACAAGAAGCTAAGAGCAAGAGGACACCAGGGCTTCGTGGGGGAGTGTCTGCAGTCCCATCCATGCCCTCTCCTCCAAGGTGCTGGCGAAGACGTTAGGGGGCGCAGGGCTTGGGGGCACACCTGTGGGTTTCAGGCAGCTGTGGCTACCCTGGAATCCAGAGCCAGGAATCAAGCTCAGTTTCCTCACTCTGTAAGCCCTTGCAGCCATGTTTGCATTCCATTTCTTCAAAGTAGAACTCTCCTTGCTGTACGCGTCTCATTGCACACATTTCTTCAACTCTAAGCTCCTCGCCTTCCTATGGAAAGCAGGAGCCATGCCCATCAACTGGAAATATTGATAAATACCTACATTGGGTCCCCCTCTCTTGAGGATAGGTCATGATGGATGAAAAAGACAGGGAATAAAAAAAGAAATCAGTATTTTTCCAGTGCTCGTTGAATGATGGGGAACTTCTCCAGTGACGCTGAGCTGTCTGACAATGAATGGAATGAGGCTGCCTCTGGAGGCAGTGATTTCCATCCCAGGATTGCAACACAGACTCCCAGTCTTTCAGACGGATGTTGTCCTGACCATTACTGCCTGTGTTCTATGTTTTACTGGCGGGAGGCAGATCTCTACAATCAATGCCTTCGGATTCTGAAATTCTGTGAAAGGACCATGGGAAGGTAGGAATGAGATCCTAGGATGGCGAAGGCTGGACTGCAGAACCACACGGAAAGGGACACTCTGCAGCCCAGTGCGGCAGGTTGGATGGAGTTATAATTAACGCCCAGGAACTCCATAAGCTACTGGCTATGGTTAGCTTTAGGTGCCTGTCACAGAAGGCAGATCACTGCTGCTAGACCTCTGTTCTAAGCAGCGGGCTTAAGCATTTGGTTGTGAACTTGGGATATTGCTGAAGACTGGCACAACAGCCTCAAGGAGAAGTGACGGGAGAAGGACAGATGTGCATGTCTTATGGCTGATGGGCCCTTTTCCTGCCCTGCCTTCTGTCTGGAGTCTCCAAGTCTGGAGCCCCAGCCACTCTGCTTGGAGAAGGCAGCCTGGCCCTGACCGCTGCCTCTTTGCCTAAGGAACGCATTGTGCCCGAGGCTGCCTTTCAGCTCTCACGCCCTCATCCTGCTGCCTCGGGGTAAGTGCACACAAACCGGTCATCACAACATCAAGGCCTCAGCTCCACACGCCCCTGGGACTCTCGTCGGGGCTTCAGAAGCACAGACAAAAATGCAAGCTGCATTTTGCATCCACCGTGGCGTAATTTCTTTCTCTGCTCCACAGAATGTGCCAGATTTGATTCCTGGGACAATTCATATTGTACAAAGTGAAAGGAAGCTCTTGGCCTGTTCCTTCCATATGGCTGATTGATTCATCTCACACTACAAACTCTTCTTCTTCCTGAAATGTGATGGCTCGCGCTGTAAATGAATATATCATTACTTAAATGGGGCGGCAGGGCGTAATGTTTCCATTTCAAAGCCCCAGCCGCGGAGCTGGAGAGAACTGGGATTGAAATTCAGCCCAGATTACTTATTAGGTATAAGACACCGAGCAAGCCGCTTACCTTCTCTGCATCTCCATGCCCTTCGTGGCAAAATTGGGGTACATCGGAAGCTACAGATCCTTCCCCCTGTGAGTCTTGCTTATTTTGCTTACCATTTATTGGCCACACACGTTCAAATAGTGACATTATTGTTTTACTAGAGCTGATGCATCTTCTGTGTGCCAGGCGTAGGACTGGGCACCAGGAGGATAACAGTGAGTAAGACAGCATGATCCCTGCTGGTGTGGTGCTTAGAGCTTCCTAGCAAATACAGTAAGTTCAGCAGACAACTACCTAGTGAATTGCTTCACTGCTGTTGTGACTAGTGCCCTGAAGGAGGAGAATGGGAAGTTAAGAGCAGCACAATTTACAGTAGATGAGTGGATAAAAAAAAACCCGTGGTACATTTACACATTGGAATACTATGCATCCATAAAAAAGAAGGATCTCTTACCCTTTGAGACAGAATGGAGGGAGCTGGAGAGTATGATGCTAAGCGAAATAAGCCCACCAGAGAAAGACAAGTGTCACATGATCTCACTCATATGTTGAATCTAAATAATAAAATAAATTGATGAATGTGAGTGGATCCAGAGACTCAATCATGGAACAGAGTGTGGAATCTCAGAGGGAAGGCAGGGGAGGGTGAGTGAGTGGGAGGTAATCAACCAGTAACCTTGTATGTATATACGCATAATCTATGGACACAGGCAAAGGGGGCTGGAGGGGATCAATGGGGGACATAAGCAATATTTTCAACAATAAAGAATTTTTTTTTTTTTTTTAAAGAGTGATCAGTAGGGAAAACAGGGGAGGAACAATTCTCTTCTTCCTTCCTTGGCGGGGCTGAAGACTGAACCTGACATAAACCAGATCAACAGGGGAAAAGCATACAGATTCTATTAAAATGTTACATGGGAGCCTTCACAAGAGAATGAAGACAGGCAGAAGGGGCTAGAACAGCAAATGTTTATACCTTTTCATCAAAGAAATCATCCATTTGTGAATAATTGGTAAGCTAAGGGGTTTGGGCTGAGAGTTGTAAATGGTGAAGAAGTAAGTAGGAAGATAAGGATGAGTTGACCAGAGTTCTTTACCCAAATTTTGTATTTTTCTAACAAATATGGCTTCTTCCTCCTGGTGGAGGAAGGGTACCTCTCACATGAGCGTGTAAACTCTTCCTTTTAGGAAGAGAAAGGAAAGTCGGAGTATTCCTGCGCTGCTATTTCTTAAGTGCCTTTGATTCAAAGTCATCAATATGACAAGATGGCGAATTTGGAGGTGACATATTCTAGTTTCCTTCAGGAACACGAGCGAGCTTTCTTGGGGGCTGGAGAAGGCTGATCTGAGAAAGTGACACGTAAGCTAACTTCCTTATTTACTGTTTATATAACAAGTGCTTATTAAACACTGGTTGTATCTCAGATGTCATCTCAGGTCTTAGAGATATTTTGGAGAAAAACATAACCAAGATCCTCCAAAGAACTTAAACTCCCGTGATGTTTTATGCTGACTTCATTCTCAGTACAAAACGCTATTAGAGACTGAGGAGAATTTGTTATAAGACAATAAAATGGAGAAGGCCCTTTGAGGTGAAAGTCCTGGCATTTGCTTTATGGGCAAGAAGGAAAGCAGGAAGGGAATTTAAAGCAAGTCAGGGGGAAGCTTTGCCTGAGAGGAGAAATTTATGTGGAAAAGTTGGTCATTTGTCTAGGGAGCTCAGAGTGATGCCAAAGTGAGTTCTAATGAGAACGTTGCTGAGAGCTGTTGCTCCCATTTGGACGGGTGCTTGTTCCTTCTAGAAGGAACCGCTCTAGCTTGCAGACTCTGTGACAAAGCAGAGCACGCTACGTAATCTGTGGATTTTGCTGTCAAACTCAAAGAACACTCTGATACCTATTTGGAAAATCAGAAGTATTCTTCTCACCACGGGCTTTCTAGTTCTTCTTCATGTGAGGACAGCCATGTTGTGTTGTGTTGGCTGCACTTTGTTCATCTGTACATGTCTCCATGGCACCCGCACGTATGGAAGGAATCATCACCAACCTGCCCATCCCATCTCATGGGTGACACATAGGGGAAGCTCAACTTATCAACGAGATTGTCTGTTTGCTGACTGTGTCTCAAGGACCCAAACTTCTTCCCCTCACCACCTTATCTAGGCCACAACCGCTTCCAGCCTCCAATCAGTACATGCACCCCGCAATTGGTCTACATTCCATGCCTTTGGGCACCTCCTCAGCCACTTCCTCCCAATGAGTTGCCACACTGCAGCCAGAATGACCCCCTAAAAATGCAAATCCGATCAGGCCATTTCCTGTTTATTATCTTCAGGATTTTTTCTTTTTGGTCCTCTCCCCTCTTTCTCTCCCCCCTTCATTCTTTCCCTCTCTCCCTCTCTATCCTATTGGTTCTGTCTTTCTGGAGAAGCCTCACTACTGTTGTTCTCTGCATCTGTTCCCTTCTGTGAACAATTCTTAAGAGCTCTTCCTTCCTTCTTAGTAAAACGAAAGGCAAAAACCATTGGAGAATCTCCAGGTGGGAAAAGAAATTGACAAAGGTAACAGGAAGGGGAGGAACTTCCTCAGACCGAAAGGAAGCAGCAAAACCCTTCACCTAGCATCATCCTCAGTGGCTGTGAGGGTGGGGAAAGGATAAAGACCTCCACTTTTGACATTTTTCTTCGGCTTTCCCTGGGAGCTCCTGGTCTTTATAACAGGGAAGTAAAAGACATAAAAGCCAGATGACCTGGAAAAAGAGATGCAAATACGTCTTCATTTGCAGAAGATGTGATTGTGTGTGTGTAAAAGACCCTAAGCATCGACAGGAAGAGGTACTAGAAGTAAAAACATATGTAGGGAGATCACAAGCTGCAAAACCAGTATGGATAAATCAACTTTATTTCTCTATCCCAGCCATGATGGCATTAAAAAATAAAATTAAAAAGGGCTCTGTAAATGTATCCCTGTCCAATTGACATTAAAAAGCATGTATCAGCTAAGCATGAGTTGAATTAAATATATATAAGAGCTGCACTGCACATGATATAAAAATTTCAGAGAGAGAAATGAAGTAGCTAAATAAATGGAGAGATGGCTCATGTTTAATGTAACTCATCCTTCAAGAAAACTGGGCATGCAGCGTGATCAATAGTATACTCAGAGGACTCAGACCCCTCTCCCCACCTCCTCCCCTGGGAGGACACACACTACAGTTACCATCCATGATGGACACTTAGAGGACTCAATTCAGTGATCAAATGTTAAAATACTTTCGGCAGAGCCTAAACTTCTCCAAAACCTGTTACTAAAAGCCTACTCAAATGGAAAAAAAATGTAAAAATATATTTGATCTTTCATATTTGGTGACTTAATTAAATAAAAGCAAACAGAAGCCCAAAGAGCTTTTCATCACCCTGTGAGATGACAGATATATGCGTATATTACAGTATTAAACATCATCATGGGGTTATCACTCAGCTGTAAACAAATTGAATATTACTTTCTCTTGTTTATTTTTTTTTGTTGTTAAAAAATAAAAGCCCATCTTATATATATGTATGTTAAGAAGCCTGGTGTTGACTTATTTCTTCTACTATTGTACATTTTGATAGTACATAAAAATTATGTCTCCAGCTCAAAGATACATGTGCTTTTGTTCTCCCCTAGAAAACAACTTAGTAATAAAGGGATGATATTAAGCGGAGAATAATGTCCCTGAAATGAGTGTGTTCTTTTGCTCCCATCTTAAACATGTCAGACTTCCTTCCCAACAAGCAGTGATGAGCATATACACTGAGGTCACTTGGTCTCCCATGTTATTTTACTTGGTTGAAAAATAAGCTTTCAGCCACACTCGTCATGGGGAGTCTCCTTTGAAAGATGTCTCTATGGTCCAGTAAGGGGTAAACAAAGCCCTATTTTCAGAAGCCATGTTCCTCAGGCCAGCCTGCCCTCACCCGGGACCCTCCTCAGGCCAACCATACACCGAACGTCAGACAGTCTAGTAGTCAGGAAGCACCTAAAACATAAAAGATCTCTCACTGACCTTGGTCAAAATGCAATTTACTTTCAGCCTCAGCCAGAAGTCAGATGTTAGCACCCCTCTGATAGCCGGTAAAAGGCAGATGAATCATTGAGGTAACTTGCTATCATTTTAGAAGAAATAACTATCTGCTTGATTGTCGCTCAGATCTCAAATGCTAATTCTGAAAGTGTCATCAAGCACTGAGGTTTGGGTCTAGTAGACACTGTGGAGAGTTTGCAAATCTCACTGACAGAACTAATTGACCAAAGGACAGGCGTGAACCCATTCCATGGACAGACCAACCACGGGCTATCCCCATGTCCATAAAACATCGTCTTTATTATACTCTGTGGTGATGGCAGTGATGGTGAGGACATTCTAGTAGGTAGCATCCCAAATTCCAAGCATGTCCCAGCATTTTAAGGCTTCAAAGCACATGGATACTTCCAAGGTACCCTACTTATGGCAGTAGGTTCACGTTGAGGTTGAGTGAAGACATGGAGGCCACAGCCATCGGGGGCTGGGGATGGGGTTGGGTGATGCTCCAGGTTTCACCTCCATATGCTTAGATATGTTTAGGCCAAAGTCAGGCCCTTCTTGGTGAACTTTGGACTTGACTTGCCACCCAACATCATAGCTTCCACCGAGGAAGGCAGGCATGAGAGCTCTAGGCTTCTCTTGCTTCCCCTGTTCTGCCTGTGTTTGCCAACCATCTTTCATCTGATGAACAGGTTTGAGGCCATTCTTCTCCATAGCAAGTCTTCGGTCTGGGAAGGTGTTCCTTTTCACGGTTTAATTCAAGTTGAACTCCAACTATTCCCAACTCGTTTTGCTTCTTTTGCAACCTCATTTGCTTGTCCAGCTCTGATATATTTTTGTCATTCATCTTTCATCCGTTTAGTCTTCCCAGGGCCACTTTCTCAGGATGAAACTCCTCGGAAGATTTCAGACGGCTGCTTTTCAGAGAGATGCGAGCTCCGTCAGGAGGCCATCAGTCCTGACCAGAGGGTTCCTGTTCTGATGCTCCATTTGTTCAGATCTGTCTTTCTCTCACTTTTTGCTTCCCTGGGGCTTTCTGTAGATCTCCTGTCTATTCTTTGCCCTTTGTTTCTCTGTCTTTGCTAGATCTTTTCTACAGCAAGTTCCTTCCTACCTGGAGCTAAAAATGCTCTTTCCCTGTTGATATGGGAGGAGAGCCTCATGCTTCTTGTGGCTGGTGATGGGTTCGGGGTGATGATGCTGAGACCTGGATTACAACCACAGCCCCAGTTATTTTCCCTCACAGATCATGTCACTGTGGCTCATGTTGAATGTGTGCGAACTAAGATCCATACGTGTTCTTTAGGAATTGCAGGTTAGCCAATTTTTTTTCATGTCTATATTTGGGGACATTCTCAAAAAATTTCGAACTGGAGATTTGAAAAGGTCATTTCTTAGATTTCAGCTTTATTTGAGATACTTTGGATTATTGATTTTGTCACTCAATGAAGGAGCTGACCCTTTCCTTAGCTTCACATCACTCACAGGTTGGAAGAGCTTCACTTCTGTGTATTTCTTTTAAGAAATATTTAGTGTATGCCATCCATACACTACATATTACGTCCAACACAGTATGGAGACCCATTAGGATAACATTCCCTTTGAGTTGGTCACGGGCTGATGCACTAACAAATAGGTAACCATCTGATGACAATCCAAGGTAATATGATTGATGGTGACGATGCAATTTGCATTGGTTTAGAATCGCCCCAATTAGGGATGCCTTCCTTCTCAGAACAAGGCCTCACTCTCCTCCTTTGTAAAAGCAAAAACAAAAACGGGATGTTCAAGGACACGAAAGAAAGAATGCCATGAAAAGGCTAGTGTGTTAGCAACTTCAGATGCCAGCTCTTGACTTTCAGCCGCGTGCCCAGAGCGAAGGTTTGCTTTGTGTCTGAGCATCGCCAGGTTCCTCGGGGGCAGCGCTCCCTTGGAGGCGGAGGGGGATGCAGAGGTGTTTGGTCACCATCTCAGCCAAGCTCTCTGCATGATGGCCTGGCTTCCCATGGCACAACACTGTTCTGACTTGATCTCTTCTGGGATATAAATAATAGGCCTTCATGCTCACCCATCACTTCTTCATTGCCAACCCTCGAGGGAGCTTTCACCAGTGCTTCCTCTGTTTGTTCAATAGCAAACGAGGGCACTTTTGGAATAAGGGGAGCTTTTCTCAGAACGGTGCCAGTGTTATCTGCAATATCTATATTTTGTGGACAGACACTGGTGGGTGTTACTTTATTCATCACAGTGTATAACAACCCTATTTGATCCGATTCATTTTCTTCTTGAAAGAAGAAGAAAATCATTAATTGCCTACTGAGTGTTTTTCAGATCCTGAAAGGGTCTTGCACAGATGGCCTCTGAGTAATTTAAAATTCTGTGGAAGGACGGAGAAGGGTGTGACATCCTTCCTAATTTTCCCCCACAAGCTCCGAATTTTTTACAAAAATGAATTGATCAGACATAGGAAGAGGGAAAAAAGTGACGTGTCAGGAAATGCCTTTCAGTTTGATCTAACTCATAAACCGGGGTGGAGAATACTTAGGGAATTGCTGATCTTTGATTGAAATTAAGTTTCCAGGTTGGATCCTTAAAGTAGAGCAGTGAGTTGGCCTGAATGACTGTTGTGATTCTTTTATAAGATGTAATCATGGTGGTTTGGAAGATTCAAATGTTATATAAAAGGATCAGAGCATCCACTGAAAATTCATTGCTCCTTTTTTCTAGGCTTCTTCAGTTCTTTGTTTATATCTGTATGTTACAGATTTTTATATAACTGTAAAATTACATGGAAATAATATTTATATGCTAAGGTAAGTGTATTAGAGACACACAGACACGAGAGATGGTGGTAGATGAGCTGCCTGTGACGACGTTAAGTATCTTGTCCTGTGTGTGAGCATCTGAACAAGAGTGGGGCTCATTTCCAGGTCTCCTGAGCCTCTGGGGACTTCTTGTTTGGCCTCCTTCAGCCTACAATGTTCAGTTTACAGGGACCAAGATGGTCCTCATTCCCCTTCCTAGCTTGACTAAATCAGGTAGGCTACTTTCTAGCTACCGACTTTTCTTTCCTCTAACACTTACTTTAGAAAATGTGAGATTGGAAATCCTGTCTCTGCACCCACAACACAGGAATGTCTTCCTCAAGGACGTTAGGACTCCTACCTCCCAGTAACTGGGGGAGGGCAGGAGCCTAGCTCTGACAACCTCCAAATAGCAAACAGAAAGTCTAATGACCTTAACCAATCTACTCAAGTCCTCTTGTGCTTTTCCATTGCCTCATACTACTGCTAAGGAAATCCACCTGCCTTTTCTTTCAGTGGAGTTGAGTTCTATCTCTTGCCTCTATTGCGATAGTCTTGAATGAAGACTTCTTTGCCTGTTTAACCCATTTGATGGGACTTTGTTTCATGTGCAACGGGTACGGAGGCGCCAGAAAAACCAGAATGTGATGATGAAAAATTCCTGTCACGTGGGCCACTTGAGTCACAAACCACAGGATTCTGTACACACCCTATCTAGTCAAACTGATTCCTATTCCTGAAATACAATAAGTCCTCTGGTTAAGTTGGAGATCCATTCCTATGTCGCAATGTAACACGATTTTCGCTGTAAGTTGGACCCACCTTCATAAACACCCACATCAATCACAAGGAGCACAGAAGCAGCAGCAATGAAGTGAAACAGAAAAAAAATGTAAAATAAAGATAACAATTCCTGACTTTTACTTGTGGTAAATGAATAATAAAAAACTTAAAGCACATAAGTACATGCATAGAAATGACAGAACTTTTTTTTTAAAACAAATAAATGGGAGATGGCGACATAACCACGAAATGATGTACCTCAAGTGTGACATAACCCGAGGACTGCTGTAATACTATTTGAAACCATCAAATGCTAACGTGGAAATGGACTCTGGGTATCAGTGAGCCCAATGTCTTTGATTTATCAAGGAGGAAGGAGTCACCTGCCCACAGTCACCCACAGATCACAGCTGGTATTGAAAGCTGGGCTTCCCTGTGTTTCCTATCTGTTGTACATTCATTTGAGAATCTTCAGGCTACTAGTCACAAAAGCACATCTTGCATATGGAAGATATCATCACGCCTCTATTAAAGAGTTTGGTAACAATTAAGAGGGTAGGGGAGCCATATACATTGTCATAATCTGTTTCTTATACTCATAAAAAAATTCTTGAGCTAATGTCTTAGATGTAATGTGAAATACTATATCACAGACAGCATTGCTATTTGAATTAAGACCCACCAGTCAATGCCCTATATGGATTTAATTTTAAAACATCCAATTTTGCTTCAAGCTGTTAAGAAAATTAAAATGCATTATTTTTAGGTTTTACGGCCTTTTCAACCAGTTTGTTGTCAGGAGATGAATATTGCAATCTATCAGTTGTTTTTGTTTTTTTAATCCATGATGCTGTTTAAATAAATATCAGGTTTTTGTCTGTGCAACTCAGTTTCTCATTATCATGCAACAAAGCCTTTCCAAATTGCCTGAGGTTAGTGCCTTTGTTAGAATCCTAGGGATCGGATCACATAGCTAAAGTCAGGAGAAAGTTAACTGGCCTGTATTTGAAAAAAAAAAATTATATAATAAAAAAAATTAACATCAAGGTCACACCACCAGATTTTGCTATTATCAGGCTTGAATCGCTAGAGATGAATGCTTGTAATGATTAATTCATAGCAATCTAGTGTATGTCTGTGTGGTCATCTGCATTCCACACAGATTAAAAAAAAAATTGGCTTGAAACATGTTCTCGGTCAAAGAGAATATGCGGGGTTTAAAGGCAGCTTAAAAAGAGCACCGTGAAACCCCTAAACGATCTCTTAATGTTTAATGAAGAAAAAAGGAGTCCAACATGGAATGGTTATCACCTAAAAGTAAAAACATACGCTGCTCTGCTACCGAGTTGAAAGATTTATGACTCATTGACAGGTGCCTATCAGCCATGACTAGCGCTTGGTGGGAAGGACATTTTGATGGTCAGTTTCAGGGGGTCAGCCCATCTAATTGGTGTTGTCAATGGAGCAAAGTGTCGTGTATCAGCTGCTCAGTGTGCATAACAAATGGTCCAATGCTTCTTCTGTCACTTGGCCTAACAGCTCTGTGCATTTGAAAATGCAAGAGACCAGAACATTGAACTTGTTCAGGAGCTGAAGTACATGGTGATTGGCTGGTCCTAACTCCTCCCATTTTTAATTATTTATTTTTTGTTATTAATCCTCACTGGAGGATATTATTTCCATTGATTTTTAGAGAGAGTAGGAGGGAGAGAGAGAGGTAAGGAGGGAGAGAAAGAGAGTGAGAAAAACGTGGCTTGTGAGAGAGACATGTCGATTGGTTGCCTCGTGCTCATGCCCCGAAAGGGATTGGGGATGGAACCTCAACCCCCCAAAACATGCCCTTGGCTGGGAATTAAACCCACATTCCTTTGGTGCACGGGGTGGATGCTCTAAGTACTGAGAGACATGGGCTAGGGCCTGATTTCCTCCCTTTTGAGTGAGAGCTCTTTAGCACCAAGATGTTCCCTTCTATGTCTGGGAATCAGTCAGCTCTGGCTGAAATTGGAACCCCCTCATATAATGGGAAGCTGTTGTTGGGGTTACATTTTCCAGCCCATCTTGCTGCCAGTGCCACCCCAGGACTAGCTAGCACCAATGGAAAATGAGCGTGGTGAGAAGTGTTACTGCTGGACTGAGACTTTCTTAAGAAGCAGGCAGAGCTTCTCTTTCTTTCTCCTTCGGTTGGCTGAAGGCAGAGGGTTCCATGGCCCAAGGTGGAAGGGACCTGGGTCCGTGAATGATCATAGGGAGCAAGGCCGCTCACTGCCCAGAAACATCCACATTGTGTTGTTAAGTGAGAGAGACGTCAACTCCTTGGTATAAAACCCTGCATGCTTAGGGTTGGCTTTTGTAGCTTGAGGCATGCTCATGGATAATATATATTCTGCCATGGGATCGTGTATTGATTTCTAACTATTAAAGGTATGTGATTACTATTTCTCAGTAGACTAACTATACACTCTCGGAAGGAAGTTACCATGGTTTATGCCTGCATTTAGTCACTTGTACCTGTAGAGAGATACAATAAAGAGTTTGCTCTTATATAACTGAAAGAATCATCTGGGCTTTGGAAACTAAAAAATTGTGCTAAAATTGCAGTGACATTTAACAGTTGTGTAACTTTGAGCTTCCTGAGCCCTGGGTTTCCCACCAGAGAAACAGAGCTAATGGGATCTGTGCGGTGAGCTGCTCTGAGAATCTCCGGCGCATGTCAGATTGCCTGGCACAGGGCGCTGCTTAACAGGGATCATGCTTTACACGGATGCTCTGCAATGCTTTAGGAAGAACAAAACACTACCAGTTAGAAGTAGGTGGTGGTTTGTAATTTATAACATGGTTTCAATATTTCATTTCATTCTGTCAACCTAAGTTTAGGACATTGCTATGGTTAGTGGTATTATTTTTTGCAATTAAAAGCAAAGAGGCTCAGAAGCTCTCAAAACTCATAAATGAAAATATTAAGAGACAGAATCTAAATCTCCTGATATCAAATCCCATAGTCCTGTTACCACCACAAAATCTTAAAATAGCTCAGTTCTCTTTTTTCCCCCTCTCCTATTCTTGGGCAAGAATTTGTAGAAAGTACTTTTATGTGATCGCTTTATAAGATCAGGGATACTGCATAGACTGAGTATAAATCTTAAGCAGATATTTATTTATGAACCTAGGCATGTTTTCTTGGTCAGCCTAAGAAAATCTGTCAGCCATTTATCTGGCTTATTAGGTCTGTTGACATTCTGAATTGTAACATTTATCTTCTTTGAGTGAATACCATAAACCAGCTAATCTCAGAAATGATTTTTTATATATTATTTCACTTTGTAGTCATAAGAACCCTTTGAACCAGTTAATATAATTATCCCCATTTTACAGATGAGAAAACTGAGGCACAGGGAAATGAATTAACTTTCTTGAGATCACATGGGTATAAGCGGTAGTGCTAACATTTAATCTTAGCCTGCCTCCAGGTCCTACTCTCTAAAATACCATGACATCCCATCTCTCAGGTCAATATATACCTAAATGATAATAATTCCTGTTCTACTTAATAAATGATACAGATTTACAATTTAATGTCACTTAATAGTTGAGTGATATCACATAGACAATAATGAGTGTCTAAGGTGGACTTGTTAAAAAAATCATTTGACTTTTGATCTAGAAAATTGCAACATAACTACCTTTTTTATATTATTTACTTACTTATTTTTTAAAATATATTTTATTGATTTTTTACAGAGAGGAAAGGAGAGAGATAGAGTCAGAAACATTGATGAGAGAGAAACATTGATCAGCTGCCTCCTGCACACTTCCTACTGGGGATGTGCCCTAAGGTACATGCCCTCGACCGAAACCGAAACTTGGACCCTTAAAGTCTGTGGGCCGATGCTCTATCCACTGAGCCAAACAGGTTAGGGCTTAACTCCATTTTTATATATTGTATTTTCTAAAACAGGTCCTTGTCTCAATTTTTGGAGACTCACATTCCAACAGCAAGTCCTGACAGGAAGACGGATGGATGCAAAGGAGGAGAGGCCCAGAGCTGAAGGGACACAGAGGTAAGAGACAGATACAGAGTGGAGAGCTACTGAGAGGTTCTGGGTGCAGAAAGAACCAGCGGAAGGAATAGATGGCCTGTGATGCTAACCAAACCAGAGGGAGAGGGCTCCTGAATTGCCAGTTCACATTCAACACTGGTGGGTGGGGTCTGAGGCTCTGAACCAGTAGGACGGTGAAAACAATGAGAATGTCAGACACTCTACACAAGGGCTACTCCTTCATAATTCACTGAGCGCTAGTTCCTTGCAGGGAGTTTTGATGGACTTAACCATTACCCAGTCCCTGGTCCCATGAAGATGTCCTCACAGGGGGCCACATGCTTCCAAACACCATCCTGCTCATGTGTTTCTGCTCTTGAGATTGCTCAGAGTTCTTTTAAACATTCAATCACCTTATCGTTTTAGCAAGTACCTGTCCCATGTTTTTAAAACCAATGATCCTTTACTAAGTTTACTTGGAGCTTTATCTGCTTCCATGCATTAATAGGGAATGCATTATGGCGTATTAATGAAAGGGCAAACTCTGGGAAGGCAGACAGATATGGACTATCATCTTTGCTCATCCACTTCCTAGCTTCGTGACCTTGAGCGTCTTACATAACCTCTCTAAATCTTAGTGACATCATCTGTAAGCTGGAAAATAATAAAAGCACCTACTTCATAACCCTGTAGTGATAGCTTAATGAAATAATGTTTGTAAATCACTCCTTGCAGAGCCTGGCCCGTAATTAGTGCTCAATAAATATAGGCTCTTATTAAGCGGACGGTACAGTTAGTGACACTGATTTACTCTTCCTGTGTGAGCAATGTCACTCTCTTCTTGCTGGAAGGAATAAGCTCACCAATATTTTCTAACGGTGCTGCTGTTGCCTGGGCCCCACGTACAGAGATGAGAAGGGAGATGAGGGGACGTTGAGGGACTTGGCCACGAGCCCAGGATGGGCCACTGGATGGGTGGGGAGTCCATTCAACTGGACCCTCCGACTCCACCACGTGACATTGTGAAGGCCAAAGGATGTGGTTTTCCTCCAGGATTATCTGCGTTTCAGTTCCAGCCATCCATATTTCCACATTGCCAGTTTCCTTTTGTTTCCAGGATGTAGAAGATTCTGGAACAGCAGGGATGAGGAAGTCTCTGCCTTCATTTTTACATTTGTTGAACTTTCTCAAGATACAAAAAGAACTTATGAAAAATTAAGCCGAATGCCCAAACCAGCATTTCTCTCTTACATACGCCTCAGATTTCACCAGGGAGAGCAGGCTAACACTTCACACCAACACAGTGACCCCCGACTCTAAGAAATTCAGCTCAGAATTTAATGAAAGGAGACGAGTTTCTCTTGGGAGGGCGGAGAGGGAAAGAGAATATATTCCCAAACAGTCGGCTCTCCTCAAGCACTGAAGATCAAGCCCAGCCTTTCTCTAATATTAATGAATTACTTTCAACATTTACACAAATAAATAAATCACTCCGAGAGTCAGGAGGCCCTGAAAACAGAAACGTGGCAGGCTGGCCACCTTGAGCCTTGTGCCGGCTTTGATTTATTTTGTCTCTGTGCCTGAGGGACAACATGCGCAATTCTCCCGTGTCAGGTAATTATCCTGGGCGGGCCATGCTGGGAAAGGACCCCAGGGGTTGCAAGCTGACCTTGCACTTTTATCTTTCCGCTCATGCCTGCGTATGGCGGGAGAGAAATCCTGTATGACTGCACAGGACTCTGTCTTATTCCTCCACACACTTGCTTGAGGCCCCTTGATCGGTTCCATGCTCCACAGTCTTCTTGCAGAATTAAAAGCAGGTAAAGAATCTTACAAAATAAAAATAAAAGGCCCCGCCGGGCGTGACTCCGTGGTTGAGCATACACCTGTAAACCGGGAGGTCATGGTTCAATTCCCGGTCAGAGCACATGCCTGGGTCCTGGCTCAATCCCCAGTAGGGGGCGTGCAAGAGGCAGCCAATCAATTGTTCTCTCATCACTGATGTTTCTCTCTCTCTCTTCCTCTCCCTTCCTCTCTGAAATTAATAAAAATACAATTTTTAAAAAATGTGCACTTGGTGAACTGACATGTTCAACTCCAGTGCTGTATGTTGGCCATGGTCATGCTCTCATTTGGCTGAGATTTAAGTGACGGTGGCTCTTCAGCCCTGGATGCCATGTGTCTGGTGCTTGGGGTCCAAGTGGCTGATGAATAGCCGACGTGGCTCAGACAAGCAGCTTTCTGACAGCGCCTGGCAGTCAGGCGGTGGCAGAGGGGACAGGAAATGGTCTTGCAGCTGGAGGCATTGCATGGAGCACTGAACGTCTCGGGGGAATTTCAGAAGTTCATCTCCCAAACGCAATGGAATGGAGGACTTGTATAATAATTAGTTGGGGATGTGTCAGAGAGCTGGAGATTGCCTTCTTTTCTTCCTTAGCTTTTGATTTTTGTTCTACTTCCTCTTCCTTTGCAACTCTCTCTGACATCCAACCGAGCAGGACCATTAATTAGCCTTTGGACTGCTCTGCGACCTGCTGCCTGCGTTTTCGGGGGAGTTTTGGCCGATGGGCTCCTGGGACAGCTCAGGGATTAGGTGCAGAGCCCCAGTTCTTCCACTGGGAGCTGTGTGACTTTGAATACGTTACTCCTCTGTTGGTTTTTTAGATATTTTTAAAAAATACATTTCATTGACTTTTTTACAGAGAGGAAGGGAGAGGGATAGAGTTAGGAACACCGATGAGAGAGAAACATCGATTAGTTGTCTCCTGTACACTTCCTACTGGGGATGTACCTGCAACCAAGATACATGTCCTTGACCAGAATCGAACCTGGAACCTTTCAATCCGCAGGCTGACGCTCTCTCCACTGAGCCAAACCAGTTTTGGCTGATTTTTAGATTTTAAAAAAATAAATCTTCTTACCTGAAATAAATCCACATAGTCATCGATTCTATATATTAAATGTTGTTAAGAATTTTGCATCTAAGTTTGTAAGAAATAACTTGTGCAGGGTTTTATTTCCTTGTGTTCATTGGTAAGTTTTTAGTGATAGAAAGATGCTGACCTCATAGGTACATTAGGAATATTCTCTCTGTTTTCTGAAAGGTTTTGCTCTAAGACTGGCATTTCTTCTTCTTTATAAGTTTGAATTCAACAGGCCTTCTGAGCTGCAAGTTTTCTTTGCGGGATGGTTTTAATGATATTATTTTAATGTTTGTTACTTATTTTTGTTTCCTGTATTTTATATTTAACATTTATAGTATTACACATTTTGTTAATATCAAGCTAGTCAGAGGTTATCTTCTCATCTCAGTTGAAACTGTGTTTCTCAAAGAACACTTGACTTTCCATCTATATTTTTAAATGTATTGGCTTAAAGTTTCTCACACTGCATCCATGAGACTAGAGATTCCTTCTGCTCTTTAGCTGCACCATTACTGCCCCATCCCCCAGCAAAGCAGGGGCAGGGAGCCAGAAAGAAGTTTTAGGTCAAGCACGTTGCTGCTGTATTTCAGATTCTTCAGAACATCAATAGCTCCGGCCGGTCCCCAGCACCGCCAGAGGCTCACCCATCTCACCCATCAGCAGGCATTCTGCTCCCGGGGTCTCCAGGAGCAGCTCCTACTTGGTAGTCACGGATAAAGAGCTATTCTCCCTAAAGACCAGTCTCTTGGGGTTTTCTTGCACCCAGCTCTTCAATAGTTTTATATAGAAGTACGAGTTTCTATATCTAATTTTTGGTGTTACCATGGCAACGGAGATCTTTGCTGTCCTTTCTATCCCAGCAGAAATATTGTTTATTGTGCTTAAAATTTAGCCAAATTTTAAAGAAAATCATAGCGCCTCTTTCTCTCTCTCTCTCTCTCTCTCTCTCTCTCTCTCTCTCTCTCTTTCCCTCCCTCCCTCCCTCTTTTCTATAGTTGATCAAATTCTCATAATTATTTCTTTCTGGGTGAAAGAAAAAGAAAGAAGAAAAAATGTAGTTATGCTTTAGAGAAGAATGGGATCACAAGGGTCAGGGAGCCAGCCTAGAGGTGTGGAAACAGAGCAGGGCGTGGCTGCACTGAGACTGTCTCTTACAGGAACTCTGTCACAGGCAAAGCAATCCTTGAATGGCAAGGAAGTGAAAGCTACGTCTTAAACACCCATTCTGAGTCTAAATCTCTAAAGTGGTCAGAACAAGAGCAAATCCTCTTTGGAAAAAAGTTCTCCCGGATTAGGCCAATCAAAGTCACAGTTATGATCTCAAATAAAGATTTCCAAGCCATGTGCCAGTAGAGATGAGAAACAACATTCATAGATTAGCTAGGGATACACTGATGTCATAGTTGGAGAGAGCATATAGAATAACTATGGGGGATTTTTAAGGAAAGTAACATAATTACAAAGATAAAAAAGAAACTATCAGAAGTGGATATGCAGAAGTTAAAAATAACTTCATGATATAATGACCCTCGTGGGTGTATTAATTAGCATAATAGACATAGTTGGAAAGAGATTTAGATAAAAGAAAGACATTTCTGAGACAATTTCCAAAATGCAACAAAGAGAAATAAAAAAATTTAAAAATATATAAGAGGTGGTAAGAGATATAAATGAATAAATAATAGTAATAATAAAAAAGAGTGAAGAAGGGACTTATGGGGCAAGGTCAAGCTGACCAATATATACACTATAGGATTCCCAGAAGGAGAAGAGATAGAAAAGAGGGCAGAAATCTTATTCAAAGAAATAATAACTAAAAACTTTCATAACTGAGAAAAACAAACTAAATACAGAGAGCCCAAAGAAATTTCCAAAGAGACTCACTCCAAGACATGTTATATTTAAATTGTCAAAAGTTAAAGAAGAAAAGGGAATCTGAAAAGCAGCAACAGAAAAACAATTTGCTGCATAAAGTGACCAGTGGATTACTCGACATAGACATTATAACCATGCAATGTCTTATGTAATCCTCATGGAAATGAAAACCAAAACATACAGCAGATACACAAAAGGCCAGGAAATCAGAGCATACCACTACTGAGAAAAAACACATTTAAATCTTCATGTACTTGGTTAAAAAAGAAAATCTAGAGGACTCATTAGTCAAAGAAGAAATTAGGCGGAAACCTCGTAAGAATTTAGTACTGACTAACAGTAAAATGACTCATGGGATGTACTGTCCACATTTTCAATTAGATTTGAGATAGGTCTCTTAGGTTAATATTTTTATTCTGTTGCTCCCATCTTTTATATATACTACTTTTTCTTGGCTACTATACTTACAAATAATTGTGATAAATGTATTGAAATCTCCTTTGAAGTTTCCTCCATGTTTGTAGAAAAGGCATTTGAAAAGAACTCTATAGACTTTAAGATGCTTTTATGAAAACAAAATCTGAAAATTCAGAAGCGAAGTGGCTGGTTTCAGATACCACCCAATAGCTTGGGTGCACTCTGGTGAGGGGGCCTTCAGGCCCCCAGGCCAGGATGGGAGGTTGGGAGGGGGCAGCTGAGCGGCCCCAGCAGGAGTGACATTTCCTTCAAGAAAGTGGCGATGCGTGTGCTGAAAGGGCAGATAAATAATCGTTGAGATCCTGGTGTAAATGAGCAGACACACTGACTCGAACATCTGCTGTCAAGGAGGCATACCCTCAGTGTCCTTGGGGGGAAAAGGACCGGATGCAGGAGCATTCAAGTACTTTCTTTGAGGGTTGAGGGAGATACTACCCACAACTCATCCAAAAACCTGGATAAGATGGACTTTGTACTAGACCAGCCAAATAAGAAACTCTGGGGATGGGAGTCCAGCAATCTGGGTTTTTACAAGCTCTCCGTATTATTTGGTTTTGAGCACTACAGTGTGAGGGCCACCGCATTAAACTGTGCCATCTTAAAATGGGGGGTCGCAACTGGCCCAACTTGATCAAGGTTAACTCAGAAAACGAGTTGACTGCCCCCACTCCAAGGAAAGTTGCAGTGAATCTTAAATGGGGACTGGCTGCCCTCCAACTTCTTTCAGTCACAGGAAATGAATGTATGGACTCTATGTAACCCCTGTGGGGATCATCTTTTCGGGTGTGTGTGTGTGTGTGTGTGTGTGTGTGTGTGTGTGTTGGACATTGTATAGCATTAAAGCAACAGTAAGGAGGATATGCAGCTACATAAAAAAGACATATTAGAAGCCGAAATCGTTTGGCTCAATGAATAGAGTATCAGCCTGCAGACTGAAAGGTCCCGGGCTCGATTCTGGTCAAGAGCATGTACCTTGGTTGCGGGCACATCCCCAGTAGAGGGTGTGCAAGAGGCAACTGATCCATGACTCTCTCATTGATGTTTCTAACTCTCTATCCCTCTGTCTTCCTCTCTGTAAAAAATCAATAAAATATATTTTTAAAAAAAGACATATTAGAAGATAAAAGAAAGACTATGAAAAAACCCTTACTTAGTAGGCTGGCTTTCCCTAAATCTGGGCCTCTCTCCCTGTCATCATGAGGATGGAATAAGAAAATGTAAGGCAATTGCATTATTAAATTAAGAAAAGCATAATAAGTTAACTGAGCTGTGCCAAAAATATATAACACAGTCATTAGGTCAACGTACATGGGATTTGAATTTTTGCTCGCTTGTGTTATTTGTGCCATGCCTAATCACTTTTTTTAGCACAGAGAATCAAGTCTTGAATGCATGTGCATGTGCAATTGGGATTAATTGGAGTAATTAATGTATGTGTAATGGCTTTAGCTGGCTAATGTCTGAAGGGAGCAGAGAAAATAAGCAAATTCATGAGGTAGGTTTTAGATTAGCATCTATACCCAAGACAGTGTTGTTGTGTTTTTTTACAGCAAGAAATTCAACCTTCATTATGGCCTTTAGTTAATAAAGATGTGGTTGGATTTCACAAGTGAACCTGCTTCACCCTAAGGAGCCCAATTTAGCAAAGACATTTTACAGAGCCCTTAGCTGCCCAAAACAGAAACTTCTGGCTCCATGATACTCTTATAATGTAAGGTAAACCAGAACATACAAAAGTAAATTTACCAATTTCTCTTCTTCCTCTGTGAAAATGTTGAATGGTCTTTCTTTATTTCATCCTGTGTTTACGTTCTGCCTGGTTTCATAATGGATGTGAGGCTACTTATAAAAATGAGTGCTCAATAGTAAGAAAAAATATATATAAAGAAATCAGGGAGAAGAGTAAATGAGAATTGCTTTAAAAAATTATACCTTTACAGCTCAGCCTGTGTGGCTCAGCGATTGAGCATCGAACTCTGAACCAGGAGATCATGGTTTAATAACCGGTCACGGCACATGCCTGGATTTCAGGCTTGATCCTCAGAAGGGTGTGCAGGAGGCAGCCGATCAATGATTCTCTCTCATCATTGATGTTCCTATCTCTCCCTCTCTTTTCCTTTCTGAAATCAATAAAAGTAAAATTAATTAAATTAAAAATTAATTTAAATTAAATAAATTAAATAAATTAAAAATTATACCTTTGCACTTGTACTAAGTAAACTGATATATTACATGGAAGTTCAAGTCCAGTTTAAGAGACGCACATGGAGCCTCTGCACAATGCGAGCTAGAACACCAACCCTGTGCTGAAGACCCGTACAGTTCAGCAAGGGGTAAGGTGGTGGCGGAACCAGACAGCTTCGAGTCAGTATTTTCCCCTCAGTTCTGTTGGTGTGGCCCTGAACATGATCCACAAATCAGCCTTCCAGTTGGGTTAACTGGTTAACCAAAAGGCACATCTATTTGTTGGTCAAGAAGATAGGGTATTAGAAACTATACCTAAGAAACCAGGTTTTGCCCTAGCCAGTTTGCTCAGTAGATAGAGTATCATCAGCCCTGGTACTTAAGGGTCCCAGGTTCAATTCTGGTCAAGGGCAGGTACCTTGGTTGCAGGTTGGATCCCAGACCCTGGTTTGGGTGAGTGCAGGCGGCAACCAATTGATGTGTCTCTCACCTCTCTCTCTCTCTCTCTCTCTCTCTCTCTCTCTCTCTCTCTCTCTCTCTCTCTCTCTCTCTTCCTCCCTCTCTCTCCTTCCCTTCCACTCTTTCTAAAAATCAATAAAAAATATCATTATTATTCCTCAGATGACAATTAAAAAAGAAAAAAGAAAGGAGGAAAGAAAGAAACCAGGTTTTGTTGTTTTTTCTTTCTGATGACCAGCTTTGCGTTTTATTCATCAGACTGTCCCTCTTTGAGTCTGCACAAGCATGTGTTCATAGTCAGGTAATCTGAGAGCTGGTGACCTGGCATTCCCGCTGGCACACACTCATCTTGCCTTTTCTAGGGGAAACCGTCAGAATGCTCTGAGCATCCACCACCCTCAGTAGGATCCCTGGGAAAACCATGGCTGATCAGAGGAAAGGGATGACAATTCCTGTGCAGGACCACAGCTGTCAGAGGGCAGGGGAGGGACTTGCAGTCAGGCCACTCAGTTTTATTTGCCAAGAGGAACAGCCTTCACACCTGAGTCGCAACCCCCGCTTGGCTTTCTCTCCATTAGAACGGCGCTTGGGAGCAGGCTAAGGCGAGCCCTGCAGGAAGGGCACAAGGTGGAACCAGGTACAAGGAGGAATCACGTGATCTGCACTTAAACTTCCTTATTGAGCAAATGGTGAAAGCTTCCCTGTACATCAGGTATCCTCAGAACGCCGGTCACAAGGACCTGACATTATTATAGGTGGCAGTCTGAGTGCAGAGCAATTATTGTGATATATGTATAGTAGTATATATATAATACACACACACACACATACACACACACACACATTCCCCTGAAATGTAAACACACTTTAACAGCTGATAGCTCAATTTTGAAAATGGAAGGTATTTTACTTAACATTGCCTTTATAGTTACTCAAAGTGTGTGTATACATTTTTCCAGGACTATATACAATACATTAAATCAGAGCAGGGAAATTCTATAAGGCTTTACGTTGGCTGTAGATGTGGCCCGGTCTAGCAATTCTCCACTCTGTGTTTTGCATGCTCATGTTTATAAACGACACTCCTTAAAGGGCCATGGGAATGGCAGTCTCTGGCATTATGAACAGCCCCGTGAGGCCAGCGCAGTTAAGGCCAATTTATCTCTCTAGCCATTAGGAAGAAAAAAAGTCCCTACTCCTTCCTTCCGCTTCCCGAGAGTCCCCAAGCGTCGGGCTGCACCTGCTGGGCCCTGGATTGGCTTCTGATACACGCCAGGTTTTACAGACACGGAGTCTGAGGCCCTGCCAAATTAGTTTAAAATAATGTCTTTTTATTACTTGTGCTTTTATTTGCACAGCATCGCTTTGTGTGAAATATTTATTGCTGTCAATGGCACACATTTCTCGTGGATAAATGCATTATTCAGTAAATGCGTATTGAGAAGGTGCTATATGCCAGGTGTCGGTTCATGCACGGGGGAGAGGAAAATGCCACAATAAGCAATCTTTGCCTTTAAGGCCCTTGCAGGCTCGGAGAAGAGAGGTGAGGATTAACCTGGTGTGGCCAGGCCTGCAGAGGGTGCTGTGGGAGGACAGAGGGTCAGAAGAGGGAGGAGGACGCCTTTCCACATGTCCTGGGGGAGCAGGAAAGACACAAAAATGCCACCTCCAAGGAGGAAGGCGTTAGGAGGGTGCAGCAAAGAAGAGAGAGAGAGAGAGAGAGAGAGCAAGAGAGAGCAGAAAGGGTGGAGGGACACTTTGAGTCAATGGGAAGGACTTATGCAAAGTAGACTTTGGGAGCCACCAGCATATGTTTCAAGAACCCTTGGTTTTGCATCCTAAGCATAAGGTGTGTGTGTGTGTGTGTGTGTGTGTGTGTGTGTGTGTGTGTGTGTGTGTGGTGTACGCATCAAGGCTGCAGGGAATTGGGTAGAAATAGGGCTGGAAGTCCATAGGGAGGGGTCAAGTAACTAACGCGTTACTTGACCGCAAACTAACGCGTAGGTTCTGAAAACGAACTTGGCCTCCGTGTGAGGTTAACAGGAACTTGCTAACCTGAACTCCCTGACTGGGTGGCGGTTCGGATGGCTTCTGGAATTGTCTCCTGCCCCTCCCTCAAAACAAAGACACCGGGATCCCTGGATTGCAGCAGAGAGAACCAGCACCTTCCTGTTTGGATGGCTGGGTCCTTGTGACACCTAGATCATCGCCTTCATTACAGCAGAAGGATGTGCTGTCTCAGGGAACAGGCGGAGCCAGGTCGGAAGCATCGTGCTATCTTGGTCCTTGCTGCAGGGTTCCCACACCCTCTCCAACCTCCATCGCCTTTTGTTCTTCCGGCTTCAGTGGGATGGACGCAGAGGAGACACCAGCCGCAGCTTTGGTTTGGATCTCCCGCCCTGCCTCCCTCTCCCCCACCAAGGCAACACTGACCGGCAGGCCCTGCTGCCGCCCGCTCCAGCTCTCTGGCCAGAGGGGAGAGGGGGCAGCGTCAATGTCAGCGGGCCTCTGACAGAGGGAGGGGTGAACTTTGGCCCATGAAATAATGAGCGATTTTCAATGGCTTCTAATTTAAATATTTAAAGAGAAACATGTTAATTTATTAGAAGACAAAATAAGTGAGTAAGACTCTCAAAAGAGCAAGAGTTTAGGTGAGTTGAGTGGACGCTCGATAAGGTTCGTGACGCCACAAGGAATCACTACTACAAAAACAAAACAGCCGCTAGGCTCACTGGGAAAGAAAAAAGCACACACAGTAATGTCATTCTGGGTGCACTCATAAATAATGGGAGGTTTCCACTCGGTGCTGATGAGGATAGGTAAGGTGAGGTCCAAAGAATGGGTAAGTATTCAGTTTCTTCAGTTCCTTACCAAATATATGTCTATGGCCTACCATTTGCCAGGAACTGCCCAATAAGGGAGGGTGGTCTGTGCAGGAATGGAGGGCATGAAGGCCACAGGATTTGTTATTCAGTTCCCATGGAAACCGCCATTGACTGACTGTGTCACTGCATCCTCACCACATCCTTATCTTGGTAATTCAAAGTTTAGGAGTTGGTTACATAGGTGGGATGTTTTATTTATTGAGCCATAAACCAAAAGAAATTATGCCACAAGAACAGAAAGACAGACAGACATCCCATCTAGCTTCTATTACCTGAAAGATAATCAGGTAAGCAAGTGGCTATAAGACAGGCAATTTCACTCTGTACAGCAAACTGAGAGAGCATGTGTGTCTATCTATCTATCTATCTATCTATCTATATCTATCTCTCTTCTATCTATAATCTATTTATCTATCTCTCAATCTCTCATCTTTCTCTCATCTATCTATTACCTATCTATCTATCTATCTATAATCTATCTGGATATATAAAAAGAAATAGAGAGAGATAGAGAGATGAGAGAATATGCAGGTCCCTTTTGGAATAAATTGGTATAATCCAAGTTTCTCTTATAAGCCTAACCTTTTCTGAGTATTTTTCTGACCAATCCACACAGATAAGCCTCATATAAAAGAGAGACCAGTCTGGGAAGCACACTTCCAGGTGTCACAGGTTCCCTGGATTTGCTTTGTAATTCCAGTGGAGTGCACACAGGAGAGGCGCCATGGAAGTGTTTAGGGAGATGAAGGACAATGGGCGATCTTGGCGCTTTGCTGGGGAAAGCAGTGAGGCAAAGCTGAAGGGAAGTTGTGGATGCTCTGTAGCATAGAAGATAAAAGAAAGTAATTGAAAGTTGAAAAAATTTCCCCCTGGCCAAGTTTCACTGAGTCCTTCCAGAAATAGTTATAATTTGTAAAGAGATGAACTTGAATCATGCCCATCAGTTGAAGGAAATTAAAAGTGTCATTGTGACGGCTGACAAGGATAAGAAGACAGAAAGCATACATTTAGCTAGTTCTAAACTCAGGATCAAAGCTTGCCATCTGAATGAGACAACAACAACAAAAATGAATTACCTTAAAATGGGAACTTGATACATGTGGTTATAAATACGCATTCTACACATACACAAACACATTTCTATAAAAGTTGACATTGTTTTTTAATACTTATATGATAATAGAGCTCTTATGGTTCATAGTGTATAATCAGGACATTTTTATCCTTGGTTTAATTCCTCCTACGAAAAACAACAACACTCAAATGAAATAAATCTGATGATGCAGGGAATCTTGGAATTTTATTTGCCAAATGACCCAAATACATTTTTTACATTTTGAGGGAGAAGCATTCCTGATAATCCCTCCTAGACTGGAAAATTCTTAAGAACAAAAGCTGTCTTTCCTCAGCATCAGCCTGCCTGTCCCACCAATGGCTTTTGCATGGGAAAGGGAAATGAATTGTGTTAGGGGTTCTCTCCTTTCAATCAAATGTGGGCTTGGAAAAAAAATGACTCAGAAAGTAATCCATATCCTTGGGAAATAATGACCACTTTGCCCGATGGGGCCAATGCCAGGAAGGGAGATTTCAGATAATGAGCTACTTGGAGTATCTGCTCAGCTCATGTCAAGGAGGCAGGTGATAAGAAAGGGCGCGTTAGCCGTGTTGAGTACAAGTTCGGTCCTTGAAACCAGGTCGGATGTGTTGTTTCAACATAAACAAAGAGGGAGCACTCTCAAGAACCAGAGACTTTCCGGAGAGAATGCTCAGAAATGCACAGCAAGTAGGTCCATTCCTGGTGAACTTGGCAATGATCTTGGAGATGGCCTGCCTTCACCTCCATTGGCAATGGCCACACAGTGAAACACAGACGTGGGTGTTTTGGAATTCACTCTTTCCTGTCAATCCTAATGTTTCCTGTTACTTTGAGACAATAATGTTGGGTTTGGTCTGGGAGATGTATTTAGCAAGTGTGTTGCATGTTAGCCAGTGTTAAACAGTGAATATGTCATGGAAGATATGCTGAAGAAGCTACATGTTCCTGTCTCACCTTCCCATTCTACAAGGTGCAATGGTTTAAGGCTTGATTAATCAGAATTCTTCTAAGTTTTTTTTTCTTCTTCCCCATAGTAAATGTATCCTGTATTTTCCATTTAAATAACTTTTCATCTATGTGGACTGAAAAATATGAATATTTTTCTTATGTGTGAAAAGTAATTACCCTCTAGACTAATTAGGATGGCCAGCCTTAGCTTCCCTTAATGAGTTTAGAAAAAAAGAGGACCCATGGTGACAAATACCAATTTGGAGATAGTTCAACTTAAAGTGAGAGGTTTATGAAAATGATGGCATCGCTTAGAAATAGCTGATCACGGAAGTCTGTCTCCCTGGGAGTGGTATTTATGTGAATTCTGGGACAGCACCTTTCTTTTCTTTTCCTAGAAAACTCATTGAGATTTCTTGAAATAAAGTATTTCCTAGTCTCTACATTCACTTGTTAAGAATAACACATTCATGCCCAGCCAGTGTTGCTCACCTATGAACCAGAAGGTCTCGGTTCAATTCCCAGTCAGGGCATATGCCAGGGTTATAGCTTCAATCCCCAGTATGGGGCTTGCAGGAGGCAGCTGATCAATGATTGTCTCCCATCATTGATGCTTCTCTCTCTCTTTCCTCCCCTGCTTTCTTCTCTGAAATCAATAAAAATATATTTTTTAAACAAGAGAATAACACTTTCATTTGCCAGTGCTTGCATTAGCTCTTATGATTCCCATTCTGGAAAAACACCTATTTCAAAGAGAAGGACAAGACCCTAATGTGTTCTGTATTCCTCAGAGGACTCTCTCTCTCATTCAACTGCAGTGTTGTTCACACAATGGGTTTCCTTCGAGCACAGAAGTGAAGAATCTGACAGCCACTTACTGCCCATAAAAAAGTTCCACTTTCTAGGCTCACACCCAAAAAGTAATTCTGGCTGTCTGTGGGTGCGACAAAATCTCTTCAGCGCAAAAACTAAATAAACAAGGAACTTTCCTCCCAAATGACTTCGTAAAATGGTTTCACCCGAGTGATGCCACAGATTTGGATCTCTGGCGATCATGTCTCCTGATGTACTGCTGCACACTTCTCGGGGGAACCCAAGGTTAACAAGCACAGCCTTAACGCATTTTTTTCTAAGTCAGGGTTCAGGGACATTGCAATGAACACTATTGTTCATTCAGTCTCCAAGTTTCATTTCGAAGATGGATTTGACCAGTTCTGCAAGGACATGTGCAGGAGGAAGGCTAAGACTGCCACCAGCACTGGCTTCACTTTTAAGCCTTTAGTTTTCACTGTGGGGATTCTTCCTTTGAGAACAGAGTGCTCTAAATGCGCTGGAGTGTTTGTGTTTCCCCAGCTACTGGCTTGGACTGTCAGGGCCAGAGGGAGCACCAAAGACAAGTCAGAGGACACTTGGAACCCTTGATCCCACTTGCTCTCAGGATGGTGGCTTCTGCAATGACATTGGCTAAATATGGAGGACTAAGAGGGAGAGAGAGGCCCGGCTGGCTGAGCACTGACTCACGAACAAGGACCCATGGTCCAATGTCCATTCGGGGCACATGTCCAAGTTGCAGACTCGATACCCAGTAGGGAGCATGCAGGAGGCAGCCAATTGATCATTCTCTCTCATCACTGAAGTTTCTGTCTCACTCTCCCTTCCTCTTCCTAAAATCAATAACATAAAATGATAAACACTGAAAAAATAAATAAAAGAGGATGAGAGGGGGTAAGTCATGGTTAACCTTCCTTCAACTGAGACACTATTCCTTAAGTGATCTCTCTTTTCAACAGGTCTAAAGAGTTTCATGTTCTACATAAAGCTGGCTCTTATTTTTGTACTTTTCCACCCCCCTTTGCTGTTTTGAATATGTGTCCTACTTCATTGTTGGAGCCAGAATCTGATTTCAAAGTAGGACATTATGGTGACATAAATTACAGCATGCTGAGTGCTTAATCTTCTCGGCCTGACTTTACTGCTGTCCTGTATAAATAACACATAATAATTCTGCTTTATTAATACAGTGATCCATCTCTATGGCCCTGTGCTTGTTAATGAAGATTGAAAATGAAGGCCCCGGACTGTAAATTGGAAGTGATTAAACAACTGACAAAAAGTACTCCAGTTTTCAAGAATGAGATTAAGCTTTCTTTTATTGGAAATGTTTACACACAGAGTTTTGGATCCTCTTTGTTGTTTGTGTTGTTTGGAAAGGATTATGCTCAGTCACATGCCCGGCTGGGTATGCTTAGGAATAAAGGATTCATTGATTATGCTAATGAATCAATACACATCTGTGTGTGTGTGTGTGTGTGTGTGTGTGTGTGTGTGTGTGAATATATCTGAGATTTCTTTCAAGGAATTGTCTTACATGATTGTGGGGCTAGCAAGTCAGAAATTTATTGATTCAAGTCTGAAACTCTTGGGGGTCAGGGGAGAGTGGAAGCTTCAATCCACAAATGAATGAAATGTCTTCTTCCTCAGGGAAATCCTAGTTTTGCTCTTAAGACCTTTCCACTGAGTGTAAGAGGACTTTCTCAGATTAGGAAAGAAATCTGTACTTAAAAATCAACTGATAGTAGATGTCAACCTCATCTACCGCATACGTTGACAGTGACGCTTAGGTGAGCACTTCACTGGGTAACTGAGAACTATAGTCTAGCCAAGTTGACACCTCAAACTAACCACCGCAGCCTTCAGCTATGCTTTCCCACTGCCTGGCCCTGCTCCCCTCCCCTCCTGCTAGCTCACAGTCACACGACAGGTCTCAGGATAAGTATCTTGTCACTTTGGGTGAACAGCTTTCACTGGGCCCCTGACCAAGATCACTCCCTGTGAGATGTCCCTGACAGCACCCAGCACGTCTACACATCACACTCATTGTTATCTAGCTACCACCTAAGCCATCACCATTTATTCCCCTTTACCCGCATCTACCTGCCCCCAGGGGTGGTGGGGAAAGTCAGAATAAAAATGAGATAATATGCTTGAAATTGGCTTGCACTCTGCGAGGAAAATAAAATGTACGATTATTTAAAGGCTTGTATCTACAGGCTTCAACAACTGAACAAATCTGTCAAAAAAATAAAAGAGAGAGAGAGAGAAAACCCATCACACACACCACAAATCAATCAAACTCCTTATTTGGCATCATGTAGACAAAACAATTGTTGATCTGACGGTGTTTCACATTTCAACCGGTTGTCATGGCATCACATTGACTGACAAAGAAAAGTGATGCTCTCTCCTCCCCAGTTTCCCGATTTCATAAAACATTCAATAAAGAGCTCTGAAAACAGAGAACAGTTTTAAAGTCTCTACTCAGGGCGCAGTTGGAGGATAGACTTCCGATCTTGCCTTGGCTGTGACCTGAATGCGCCGGGCTGTTTGTCTTTGGGAGATGCCTGAGTTTAGACTCTGCTTTTGACTTCTGGACAGACAGAAGAGAAATAGCCATGGGATTGGCCACAAGATGAACAGAGTGGCTTGGTGTTTTGTTTTCAGTTACCAAGAATATAAATTAAGACTAATTTAATGTTATAACTTAAAATGCCTTTAGCCTGACCAGTGTAGCTCAATGGCTGAGCACTGACCTAGGAACCAGGAGGTCATGGTTCGATTCCCAGTCAGGGCACATCCCTGGGTTGTGGGCTCGATCCTGTGCGGGAGGCAGTCTATCAATGATTCTTTCTCATCACTGATGTTTCTCTCTCTCTCCCTTTCTCTCTGAAATCAATAAAAATATCTTTTAACAAAATAAATAAAATAAAATGCCTCTAGAAGATTATTAACACCGATGTTTCCCGAGCTTGCATTTCACTTTATTAAAGGGGTAAGGGTGACCCAGGTTTCCCGAGAGCAAGTTTAATACCCTCCCCACCCCACACTATATCGCATTAAAAAAATAAATGGAAATTATGTGGGCTCTCATCTACCTTCCCTGGATTTGAATCTTCTCTGAAAACAGCATGTAAGGTGTCTAGAATTCTCAAAACTTGCTCCAAGGTGACACATGCCTCCCCCACTTCTCAGCATCATGGGCGACTCATGGCTTCGGTCTGCCGACCGTGACATGGTCAGAGCTGTGCTGCCGCCACCAGTACTTCCCCTGACAAGCTCTAAGAAGAGTCCTTATTCCGTTAGACAAAGACACGGGCAGGCTTCCCGCAGGCCTGTCTAACGATGGGAAGGCTGATCGCTCCCCATCTCACAGCCCATTTGTCTGGGGCAGTTATTCCGAGTGGATGGATCCCAAGATGCTTCTTTTCCTTTAACCCAGCGTTTCCCCAGGCAATCTGGATGGAAGGCCTTGGTCTTTGTTATCGGAGCAGAGCAGGGGCCTCATTCAAATACCGCCTGGGGGCCAGGATACCTCTCCCAGCAATGAAAACAAAATGAAGCAAAGCAAACATGCCTGGCTGTGGTCTCAGGACCCAGGCCCATGGCTCTCCGAGCGCTTTCATGGGGATAGAACCGCACAACCATTTAACGATGGAGGTTTCAACTGAGACCAGAGACATCATGTTAGGACTGGCCCTACTGAGTGTGCGGAGATGACAGCTCACTGAAGCTCATCATTTACGGCGGAGAACTGGCTACCACGTTGTCTGTTAGAGAGACGCCGAGCCATGGGCCACGCTGGTGTAGGGGCCATTTAAAATCACCTGTGTCCTCACGTCTTTTTTTCTGAACTCGAGAAACCAGCGTTTCCTTTCTGCATGGGTGCAGCTCTAAGAACCATCGTGTGCTTTAATTTCTACCTAAAATGACAAAACGGAGCCAGGCCTCATGTTGGAAAGGCAGCGATTCCCTCTGAGGCAGAGACATCTCAGCCTGGCCGGCATCTGGGAGCGGAGGCGATTCGGTGCACTGGCGCTGGATTGACGGCATACATCCTCAGACCGAGGTCTACTGCACTGCTTATCTGTCCCCCCAGCTTCTCAGTCGCCTGGCTCCTGGGTGACAAGGCCATGCTTTCCCGTGTCAAGGGGCAGCGGCGGCTGTCACGGAGGACAGCAGGTGGCCCGGCACTCGCTCCATCTCTCCTTCGGCTTCGCACAAGGTTGCAGCGAGCAGTTGAACCGCCGCACAGAAGCACACCCTGCCTGCGCTCATTTACTTAACAGATGGGAGAGGTAGATGGAGGTGAATTACTGTCTTGTCAAAACGTCCTAATGGCTTCTGGAGTTACCTTGCAAAGGGTGGAAGTTCAGGGGCCTGAGGGACTGGGGGGAAACCACATTGGTTTTCGTGGTGAGCGTTATCTGCCAAGTGAGAAGAGAGAGTGAAGGATTTCCTTTGATTCTTCATCTAGGCCTTAAAGGGCCACAGATGTCTTTATCTCTAAGCTGGTACTTGCAGGGGCCGCCAGAAGGAAATGGGATTTTGCCTGCATGCTGTGGCTCAGTGGCTGAGCATCTATCCCTTGTAAGGAGAGGTCGGTCACCAGTTCGATTCCCAGGGAGGGCACCTGCCTGAGGTTCCACGCTTGATCCCCAGTAGGGGGCGTGCAGGAGGCAGCCGATGTTTCTCTCTCTCTCCCTCCTCTCTGTGAAATCAATAAAAACATATTTAAAACAAAACAGACAGAATGGTATTTTAACAAAGGACTTTGGGATTGAGTGGGGTTATATGAAACCGTGAGCATTTTGGCTTGCTTTCCTTTATTTTTTGAACTTCGGCCTCTGCCTCAGAA
Organism: Pipistrellus kuhlii; assembly: GCF_014108245.1. Taxonomy (NCBI): domain Eukaryota; kingdom Metazoa; phylum Chordata; class Mammalia; order Chiroptera; family Vespertilionidae; genus Pipistrellus; species Pipistrellus kuhlii. The sequence goes on from NW_023425523.1 coordinate 6,068,426, forward strand.
TGTCATGGTTTTAATGAATAGCTCAGCTCACATTGAAAAGGAGGACAATGCTCTTTGTCTGTAAAGTGATGACTTTTTACTGAGAAACAGGGATCCCATGTTGTAGTTAATATATATTTAGGCTGGTGGGAATATATTTATTTGGATATAAGTGAATATCTGGGCTTGGTCACCTATGGAATAATGCTGTATAGGCTCAGTAGAGGCACTCAGGAAGTAAGGGGGTTTTATTAATGTCATGACTTTTTGATTTTTGAAAAGACCATATTCTTCTTAAATGTTAGCCTGCTTCAAACTGTCCTGAATTTTATTTGTGTGATTTGAGAGTACGGGCCTGTGGCATCTCCTACAGAAGCGAGTTTCTCATGTGGCTCTGACTGCCGTGGCCCTGACTGCCGTGTGTCCTCAGTGGCCCTGAATGCTGTGTCTCCTTTTCTCATTTCTCTTGAGGTTGGACAGCATTTTTGATTTTTTTTTTTTTTGCAAAATACTTAGAGGTTTGAAAACACCTCTGAATCTTGCATTAAAACGCACGGTGTCCCCTAGGTGGCAGAGAGGAAATTATCTTGGGCTTTGTGAGTTCGTTTCTCTTCCTGCCAAGAAAACCCACTATTCCTTTGACAGTGGCTCCGTGGGCCGCCTGCAAAGTGGGCCCCGGTCCCTTCCTGCCATCAGATTCTAATCCTCCGAATAGTGAGCCTGCCCGTCAGGAATGGCAAGATTGAGCCAATCCTGAGGTTTACATAAAAAACCCACGATGTTCCAGGGTTTTCGACGTCTGCCCGTGCTACGGAAATGGAAGATGCTGTTTCACATCCAAGAACACAATTAAAGGCCTACATCTAATTAAGCGGGAGCTGGGTGACTCAGGCTGTCGCCCCGGCAGGAGCGCAGAGAACAGGAGCTGAGCACATCCAAGACCAGAATCACTTACTGGAAATGAGTAACCACGGTGCTTACGGAGGACGTTTCCAGTGTCCAAGCCACACGGTCACATCCGTGCCCAGATGAGACGTGGTGTTCTCGCGGAAACAGCCTTAGCGGCGGGTTGCTCTGACCCAGCTGTCACACAGCAGTTCCCGGCGTGCATGTCTGCCTCACGCCGGTGATGGAAAACCCACAGGTCAGCTGGCAGCCGCTAGGCGATGATGGCTTCTATCAAGCCCCCAGAAACGCCCCATTCTTCCCTCTCCCACCCAGGCCCTCCTCGGCGAGATGCACGGTCTGGGAGGGGGTGGGGGGTAGGGAGATGCAGTCTGCAGATGTATCCACATGGTTGCCTGCTGCAAAGAACAGTGGGCTGTAGTAATAGCTCAGTGTAGCTCAGCACTGGGATGTGGCTCTAAGGGAATGATATCAACTAAAAAATTACACATAATCCACTTGGCAGGAACATAAACTGCTGGGCAGGTCCGTTTGTATCAAAGAGAAACACTTGGAAAATAGCGTTGCCCGGGTATTGCTCACTCGGATGTACACTGAGTGGCCAGATGATGATGACCTCTGAATGCATAATAATCTGGCTACTCAGTGTATATCCTATATCATAAAAGGCTAATATGCAAATTGTCCCCTCGACCAGGAGTTTGACTAGCAGGCAGGCTGGCCAACTGCCCATGTCCCCTCCCCCTGGCCAAGCTGGCCGGACCCCACCCATGGCCTCTAATATATATATACACTGATGTCCAGTTTAATATGTGTTCAGAGATCATCATAATCTGGCCACTCAGGGTATAAATAGTGTCCACAGAGCAGCAACCCTCCCACCCTCCGCAGCATCCTGTGGGCCAAGATGTGGAGCTGGGGACAGCCTGTGGGTTCGCCCCAGAAAGCGCAGTGATTAGGATCTAGCCAGGTCTTCTGGTCGCAGGGCAGTCAAGAGCCCACCAGGAAATCATGCAGGGACCTGATCCCCTCAGTGAAACATCTTTAACTGGAGGCATATTCAGGCCAGGTGGGTAGATACAGACTGTGTCTGGGGCGATGGGTGAGGGGGGAGTCGGAAGGCGGTACTGAGGGCAAAGGCACTGGCATGCGGAGAGAGCACCTTGTGCATCCGAAAGCCCGACTGAGGCGCTGACGCAAATGCTACACGGTGACCGCCAAGGCTTGTCCTCCTCAGAGGAGCATGTGGCCAGCTCTACTCTGAGGAGGAATCGCTGGGAGGGCTGTGGGCACAGGAAAGAGAGAGGCCAGAGAGAGAGAGCACGGTTATGGGACTATTGCAGCAGCACAGGAAGTGGGACTGCAGCCTGAGGTGGGAAGAGTGGAAGGGGACGACGGAGTGGACACATTTCACAGATGTTACAGAAAATGTTTTCCTGAGGCGATTACTCAGGTGATCTGATAAGGACACGAGGGAAAGAGAGAAGTTGAAGATGGTAATACAACCATAGTGCAACCAATCTGTCTGTCTATCTAATCTATCTATCTATCTATCTATCTATCTATCTATCTATCTATCTGGTGTCCCCCAAAATGTACACACATTTTAACAGCTGGTCCTATTACGTGTTGAAAACGAAATGTATTTGATGAACACTGCCTTTATAATTATTCAAAATGTGCATACATTTTTGGGACACCCTGGATATACAACCTGTTTCTCATAAAACCCATTATTATATCCATTTTATCCTGAAGAAAACTGAGTCTCAAAGCAGTCATGACTGGCTGAAGGTCATGAATAAAACCCTTGGCCCAGGCACTAAATCACAGAGGTCCCGTTAAGCCCTTCCCAGGAGTTCATGTGGGACAGCTGCCCCCATTCAGGAAAAGAGTGGGTTGCTTTCATGTTTAATTATTTCAGTTTAGAAATTTCCTTGGAGACTTTACACTTTATTTGTGTAGGTGCATGTAATATGCAAGAATGAAACTTGTATGTCTATGTCTATTCTTATGTCTCAGAATGTTGCCCTGGTATTATAGTAATTAAGTTTCAGGGCCATGATAGAATCAACAAAGTATTAAAAAGAGGCAAACTGCCGAGACTGATTTGGCTCAATGGACAGAGCGTCGGCTTGGGGACTAAAGGGACCCGGGTTTAATTCCGGTCAAGGGCATGTACCTTGGTTGTGGGCATATCCCCAGTAGGGGGTGTGCAAGAGGCAGCTGATCGATGACTCTCATCGATGTTTCTAACTCTCTATCTCTCTCCCTTCCTCTCTGTACAAAATCAATAAAATATATTTTTTTAAAAAAAGAGGCAAACTGACCATCGTTCTGGTTTATTGTATTGTTTTCTTGATGCGTGAAGCCCTCTGTGTCAGCTTTTTCAAAGAAAGTGGAAAACCAATCATGCCATTTCCTAAATTCCCTTCAGTTTCTGAAAATGAAAGCCCAGTTCCAGATAATGAAGTTGAGCGTGGTGAGATTTAAATTCTACCCCAATGAGTTACATTCACCCCCAGCTACTTATTCTAATGAAGGAGAGGGGCCCTGGATGGCCGAAATCCATAGATAATTGAAAAACCGCATTTAGTAATACTTCTCCACCTCGATCCATATCAGACTTTTTATTGGCATCCTAATCAAGTGACAGAGACTCCTCATTTAAATTTCACTTCTGTTCTCTTTTCTTCTCACTGAAGTCGGAAGGGAAATGCCTAAATTAATAAAAAGCCAACTGCAAAGGTGCCTGACTCCTCGCCAGGGGCAGGTCAGAAGCGGGATGCTTAAAACATTTATAGTATGTAAAACAGTGATTAAGCCAAAAGCTTTTAAATATGGTTATTATGGATGAGACAAATGGACTTTTAACTGTTTGTTGTTGTTGTTTTTTTTAATGTATTATCATTAGAGATTGAGCTTTGTAATTCTTTTTAAAAAATATATATTTTATTGATTTTCCACAGAGAGGAAGGGAGAGGGATAGAAAGTTAGAAACGTCAAGGAGAGAGAAATATCGACCAGCTGCCTCCTGCACACCCCCTACTGGGGATGTGCCCTCAACCAATGTACATGTCCTTGACCGGAGTCGAACCTGGGACCCTTCAGTCCACAGGGCAATGCTCTATCCACTGAGCCAAACTGGTTTCGGCGAGCTTTGTAATTCTTTGAACTGGGAAGAAATAGTTTCCATACTGGCCCTGTGTTGTTTTTATCAGGAAAAATGATGCTGGGGACAGAGTAGCAGATACAGACTAGTAACCTGTCACTGGTTGTTCTGTAAGTGTCAGGGCCGCTGAAGGAGGCATGCATGAGGCTGGGAGGGGTAAGGGATGCTACATGTATTAGGTCATCCGGAGAACCAGACGGCTGAGCTCCAAATTGGCACCAGCCCCAAGGGGCCGGGCGTCAGAGGTCAAAGGCCTTTAGGGGGCTTTTTCTGGGCAGAGAATTCTCTGGGCTGGTCCAGATCCCTAGAAAGTCCAGAGGGGAGAGATAAAGGTCTCAGCAAGTGGAATGTGGTCCAAGCAGAAGGCAATGTCTCCTGTGAATTGGTCTAAGCGTCCGTTCCCAGGGCAACGGGTATGGGTTCAGTTACTTGATCAGCCCTAACAGTAAGCTTCTGAACATACCAGCATCTCAGTGTGGGCATCAAAGGGTAAGGAAGCCTTTGGCAAGGTGGCCAGGGTATCATGCATTGGTAAGTGGGTGAAGCCAGTGGTCGGCAAACTCATGAGTCAACAGAGCCAAATATCAACAGTACGACAATTGAAATTTCTTTTGAGAGCCACAATTTTTAAACTTAAACTATATAGGTAGGTACATTGTTATTAACTTAATTAGGGTACTCCCAAGCTGGCCTTTGCTAAAAACTCAAGTGGCTAAAGAGCTGCATGTGGCTCCCAAGCTGCAGTTTGCCGATCACTGGGTTAAGCGTTGCACGTTGTGCTGTAATGCTGAGTTTGTTTGGCCTTGCATTTTAGTGACTACGAGATTTCATTCAACGATACGTTAATTAAAAGTGGTATATAACATCAGTGTGAAGCATACAACATTCAGGTGACCTTTGTACACACTACCAAGTGATCACCATGACATCTAGTTACCATGCATCACCACACACTTGATCCCCTCCATCCATTCCACCCATCCCTCCAGCCCCCTCCCCCTCTGATAACCACCAATCTGTTCTTTGTATCTACCCCGGATCCTCTGTTAGGATTTGCATCCTTCTTTTTTTACATTTCTCCTTAGATGGAGGTGTGGATGGGGGGTAGAACGGTGCTCTTGATCATGAGAGTTGGCCCCAGATAAGATTTGCCCCTAATTTCCAACCATTCGCATTTTGTGTGTTAGGTCACTCGCTGTCTCCCCCCATTCATGGAGAGTGACTATGGACTCAAGGATATTTGGTGCTCTCCACTCTGTGGACACAACCATCTAGCAAGGGATTGATCTCCATGTGTGGTAGGATTTGATATTAGTCAACCGATTGATTCAGCCATCTAATGAGCACAACTGAACATGTAAAAGTTACTCTTCCATGCCCTCAGGTTTGAAGAAGTAGAAGGAGATCTGACAAGCATGTTTGGAAATTCTTCCACAGCAGAATGATAACATTAGTGGAAATGTTATGTATTAATTCAAAGAATCATGTATACAGATTACCTCCGACAGTAGAAAGAAAACATTTCAAGTAAAGTGCAACTGCGCTTTAAGTACCTATCTTGTTTTCCTAATCATGGAGAGCTATACCACAGAGGTTAAAGATTTTAAATATTTAGCAAAATGTATCTTTTAACCTTCCCTCTCTCAAAAGGCAATCCAAAATCTATTGAAGTCATTAAATTAATCCTTGGTGACCTTAGCAGAATAAAAATTTCATTTCTTTAGCATGCAAATGATGCTATTAATGTGTGGAAATATACAGCACAAAAGTCATTTGCTTGTCTAAGTGAATTTTGTCCTCAGACCTGCAATGTGTTTCATATGCAAGCAAGAAAGATTAGAAGCAGAGTAAAATTTAATTTGACAGAAGATGAAAAACGTTAGCTTTGTTTTTACAGATAAAAAACTGTTTTTTAAAAAAATTGTTTCGGAAAAGGGCTTAAAATTGGCTTCAGTGATGAACTTTGAGCATCGTGGAAGTTCACGAAAACCTTGAGGAGGAGACCTTCCAATGATCTTTGAGACGTGATTTTGTTTTCTATCCATAGATCAGTATAAACATATCCCTAGGTTCCATATCCCTACGTAATCAACCAACTGTAGATTGGATAGGAGACAATATTTTCTATCCATTAGGTATTCCCCGATGCAGAGCTTTAAACATATACATTGTCTGATGCCATTTTACATAAGGGCCTTAAGAAATCTTGGATTTTGATATCGCCAGGGGTCCTAGTACCAATCCCCATGGTTACTGAGGGATGAGGGTAGTAAAGTTTTGGGGAGTCAAAAGTTATACAAAGAATTTTTACTGTGCAGGGGCCGGTGCCCCTGATCCCTGCATTGTTCAAGAGTTGATAATGTCTAACTTCTCAGACTAGCTTCTTTCACTTAGCAACATGTATTTCAGAATCATCCATGTCATTTTGCGGCTTCATAGTTCATTTCCTTTTACCACTGAATATTCCATGGTATGAAGTTATCACAGTTTTTACCCATTCACTTATTGAAGGACATCTTGTTTTTTCCCCCCAGTTATGGATAAAGTTGCTATAAACTCTTTTGTGTACATATTATATGAAACTCATTTTTCAAATCAGTTGAGTAACTAGGAGCTTAATTTTCAAATTCTGTGTAAGACTATGTTTAGTGGTGTGTGTGTGTGTGTGTGTGTGTTTTATGTGTTTTCATTCATTTTTAGAGAGAGAGGAAGGGAGAGGGATAGAGAGAAACATAGGTGAGAGCATAATATCATCAATTAGCTTCCTCCTGCACGCCCCTACTGGAGATGGAGCCTGCAATATGGGCATATGCTCTCACCAGGAATCAAACTATGACCTTCTGGCTCATGGGCTGATGATCAATCACTGAGCCACTTTGTCTGGGCTCGGTTTTTCTCTTTTATGGAGCATGTTTCTAGTTACATCTAAAAACTTATCACCAAACTAACATAACTCAAAATTTCTTCTCTGCTTTCTTCTAGGAGCTTTTTAGATCTGTGATCCTTTTCGGTCCATTTTGATATAAATGGTGAGGTTGTACTTCGGTTCTTTTTTTATTTTTTATTTTTAATTTCTGGCTCTCTATTCCGTGCCTATTGTTGTGTCTTTTTATTTTTTTTCCTCATCAATACCATGGTTTCCTGACTACCATGGGCTTATAGGAAATCTTACAATTGAGTAAATGGAATCCCCAACTTTGTTCTTCTTTGGTGTGATCTTAGCTATTCTATGCCTTTTGCATAGAAAGGGAACTTACTATTTCAGATCTTTTCATGTAAGACTGAGAGATTCTTCCCAAGCGAACCCAGGGATACATACCTACGGGCCCTGTTCCTCCGTGTTAGAGCTAGAGAGTCTAGTAGCTTTAAATACCAGGGTTTTGCTAATTACACTAACAAAATACTGAACATGCCACTTTACCAGACATCTTTTAGTACATGTATTAACTTTACTGGTGAGAAAGGAACAACAAACTAGATAACGTAAGTGTTTGAAAGGAAATTAATTATTATTATTGTGTTCTACTGTCAAGTGAATTAAAAAACATAATCCAGTTGTGGGCTCAATTCCCACTGTGGGGCATATGGGAGACACCCATCACTGTTTCTCTCTCATCACTGGTGCTTCTCTCTCTATCCCTCTCCCTTCTTCTCGGAAATCAATGAAATGTATTTTTAAAAATGCCGTGACCCATTGGAGAAGGCATAACAGTACACCACTGTGCAGCAGTAAGAGTGACTAGTGGCTTATGTTTTGCAGAGCGTGTGGGAAGAAGAAAAATCTCAAGAAAGCCGTCCAATGTGGCTGATTACTGCCTATACCTCTACCTTGTAGATTTTTGCAGGGTTGGGATGCCAAGAAATAAAGAGGCAGAAGCAGCCCTGAAGGTAGCCATCGGAGTGCGCTTCAATGCTCCACTCAGGTGCTTTCATGGCGACAGGGAGGAAAGACCCAGAAAGGTAAGCAGCCTGCCTCGGCGAGGCTTGGGGGAGGCAAGGCTAATGGCCATGCTATAGTTGGCTCTCACCATTTCCCTCTCTGGTGTTTGTGGTTGCTGCTGCTTCTGAGGGAGAATGAATCATCACCATAGGATTGGGGGTGGATTTGAGGGTAGAAGGGACACGCAGAATGAATAATCCACTTACTCCTATCACATCTCTTCTGCTCTCCTCTACATTTTGTTCCTCCTCCAGCAAAACAAAACCCAATAGTTCGGGTTTCCATAATAGTGTCAAAGCCCCACCGTGAACAAATCCCATTTTGGTCCAGCATAATGAATCATCGCTGATTGTAGCGTAGCTACTCCTGGCTTCGTCTTTAAAACAGAAAACACGTTTTTAAACATTAAGGATATAATAGAACACTGAAACTGTGAGTGTAGGCAGGAGTGGTACTCACTGAAAACAGGAACAACTTTCTTCCATTGTACTGTGATCTCTCTGACTTTCTTACCTGGCCTGCTGGAGAATTAGGAAGACAGTAGGAGGGATATTTCTATTGGAATACATTTGTCAATTTCTCTTTTTAATGTCCAAGACCTATCAAGTTGCTCTGGCCCAGAACTGTGTTGTAATCGCAACAACATTTATGATCTGCTAAGCACTGTATTACTTTCCCAAGATAAAAATGAAAATGCCACACTACTCCCAGCCCCCAACTTGCAAAAAATTTCAATGAACACCGACTGATGCCCAGGCCGTTATTGGTGAAGTTGTGTGTGAAACTGACTGGATAGATGTTAGGCTATAAATTTTTTTAAAGCCCTGGCCATTGCAAATCCTAAATCTACAGTTTGGAAGGAGAGGGGCGTAGTCAATCCCTAGCGTGGGAGTTGGGCAGAAATGGACCAGAAGAATACACAGAGAAAGCCAGCTTGCTCAGGTTTTGGGGGTGTGGCTTCAAGGTTTGAATGGGAGTGAATCCTCAACTTACTGGCAATAGCTACACAGGAAAGCTACACGCACCCAACTAAACCATGCGCATTTGGGGAATGATCTGGTACATCAGACTATGCACACTTCGGCTCTTCTGCCTTAAATGAAGACAGAGTGTGGAGGGTGGGTGGGCGCCCATCCCAGCTCCCCCCCTGTGGGTATAATTAAAGGGTGAACGGGGATTACTCCCCCTATCTCCCAGGGGCACCACCCTGCACAGCATCTCGGGCCTTCAGCAGGGAATCATTTTGCAGTGAAGGGGCTACTGCAAACAGTCCCAGCCGAGCAATATGTTTTATCCAATTCACTTTCTACTTTTAAAATATACACTCCATTATTCTTGGCACCTGAGGGAAATGCCAATTGAAAACCAGCCATTTCATGTTAAAAACCGGTTTCTAATGACACAGGGTTGAAGGGTGGAGGCGAGGGGCAGAGCAAAGCGGGAATACAACACCGCCCAGAAAGAACCCGGGCAAGCTGCTCAGGCCCTCTCAGCAGAGCCGGCTGCAGATGGCCTCGACTCTGCGTGGACAGGATGCGGTGTCCTAGCCACTGGAGAGAGGGACCACCAACACTCCTTCTCCTTTCTTTTTTCTGAAAATGCAAATATTGCTGCTGTTTTCCATGGCAGAAGTGCTTTCCTGCGGAGTGCAAACGCCCAACAGGGAGCAATGCCTCGCCCGCATGAGGAGGAACCGGGTCCCATGAGTTCTGCTGTGGATGGTGGTAAAGTGTAACTCGAGTTGCTATGGCCACTCAGGGCCCAGTATGCCCTTTTCAATGGAGAGGGCCTGCCTCACCCGCCCAGGTCAGCACAGCCTGTGCATGTAGACACGCATTCAGCCAGGCTGTCTGCTCCGGGGCATGTGCTGGTAGCCACTATTCAATGCTAGACGCTTAATACATATTTCTTGAGTTTAATATTTTTTAGACATCTTTCTATGCACAACCACCTTATGTCCTTCATGAATGCAAGCATATGAAACATACTGCGTCCTCATCTCTTAACCGATATATAATTATAACAAGTTTTGATGCCCCTGTGTGGCTCTCTCTCTCTATCCCAGTGGTCAGCAAACCGTGACTCGAGAGCCACGTGTGGCTCTTTGGCCCTTTGAGCGTGGCTCTTTCACAAAATACCATGGACTGGGCGAGTCTATTTTGAAGAAGTGGCATTAGAAGAAGTTTAAGTTTTAAAAATGTGGCTCTCAAAAGAAATTTCAATCGTTGTCCTGTTGCTATTTGGCTCTATTGACTAATGAGTTTGCCGACCACTGCTCTATCCCAATCTGTACCTATGTACACATAACAGTTATTTAAATCCATTATTGTTGGGCACTTCTTGCTATGTTTCATAATTGTAGTCACCAATGATACAGTTTGGCAAACTTAGATTTTTTTCTTTGAGTGAATTCTTCTTCTGAGGTTGCCCAATCAAAAGATGGGCAGTTGACTCATTTTACAATGATTGTGGTCAGAAATGATCCTACGTGGCATGTTTTGGGAGCTCTAAGGTTCTGTCTTTAGTCCAATGTAATCGCCTTTACATTTTCAGTGTTCCCAGTGGACGGTCTCTCCTTGATTTTCCACTGAAACTACGCAGTGTTTTAGACTTTCAATAACAGACGTCACAGGACATCTCTCCATGTTACTGTTGAGTTCCCTGACCTACATGACTGTTGTCCCTGCTGAGTCATGTTGCTTAAGCCTCTGATGTCAGGTTTGTTGTTATTTATGGCCAAACTGATCCTCAGATAGCAGTCCAGGTTGTTTTTCAGCAGGAGTCCCATGTAATCTAATGCACTTTTTAAAAAAAAAATATATTTTATTGATTTTTTACAGAGAGGAAGAGGGATAGAGAGTTAGAAACATCGATGAGAGAGAATCATCGATCAGCTGCCTCTTGCACACCCCTACTGGGGATGTGCCTGCAACCAAGGTACATGCCCTTGACTGGAATCGAACCCTTCAGTCTGCAGGCCGACGCTCTATCCACTGAGCCAAACCGGTTTCGGCTCTAATGCACTTTTAAAGTAGAACATACTGCTGACCTGTGGAGGATGGGATAGATGGTGTCAAAGAGGAAGGCAAAATGACAAATGACGAATGCATTCATAAAACATGCTCCAAGAGATGCTCCGTAGTGACTGACCTTTGTGTTTGCTTTTATGCCATTTGCTTGGTGGGTTGACCTCCTGGAACCGTGATCCCAAACTACCAAGACTGGGCACCTGGAAACCACAGAAAGGTGTTCTCTCCCAGGTCTGAGGGCTGGAGGCAGAGACCAAGTGTTAGCAGAAGCTTGCTCCCTCTGATGCCACCAGGTAGAGACCTCCCTGTCCTTGTTTGGGTTCTGGGATTTCCGTGATTTCTCGGCTGTGGAAGCGTGAACTCCAATCTCTGCTCCACTTGACATCCATCAACTTGTGTGTCTGTGAGCTTCTGTCTTATAAAGATACCAGGTCCTGGATGAGGGCCCAAGCCAACCCATAGTAGGGGGTCCTAGGCTTTGCCTGTTAATTTTACTACACGTTCCATCTCTTTTTAAATACTGTTTGGTAAGCTCCATAAATGTATATGCTCTGAGAGCATTTTAAAGGTAATCTTCATATTTTCAGAAAGAAAAAAGGGGAGAGGGAAAGAGCGAAACATCAATGATGACAGAGAATCATTGATTGGCTGTCTCCTGCATGGTCTCCACTGGGGATCAAGCCCCAACCCCAGGCATGTGCCCTGACCAGGAATTGAACCCTGACCTCCTTGCTCATGAGTCTATACTCAACCACACTGGCCCCTGGCAATACCTTTAATTTTTAATAAATAGCAGTTTTCATTTTTTAAATTTATAACTGTATTCTTTATAAAAATGTTCTCATTCCAGGATGATCTCTAAGTGTATCTGTTTTCACCAATTATACTTTTTAATATTTGAAGAATTGATGCTTTTGATCATTCTAGAATATCCCTTGATTGGGATCTTCATTTGCTTGTCTTTCCTCATGCCTTCTCACCTGTTCCATCAGCAAAGGGACCAACTGTGTTCGTTGCCCACATAATCACTGCATAATACAGGCCCTTCCATCCCCTGGACGGGTCTTGCTTCCTGGTCCTGGGGTGAGCGAAGCTATTTACAATGCAGTCCCAGGACCTTGTCAGCAGTCGTGAGGACCTGCAGGCCTCCTCCTCTGGTCTGAAGTAGGTTTCTCCTGGGAAACTCTGCTCTTGCGAATCGACCTTCTCCAAGCGCACGTGTGGACAGCCACTAGGTGGGGGCCCTCTGAGGGCTGGAGGGGAGGGACAGCTAGAGTGGAGGGCAGGCCTGGCTGTGGAAGGGAAGACACTCTCAGTTTCAACACTCAGAAAAGTGTGGCCAACAGGGGAACTCACGTGAATCACAAGCTGTTACGATGTGCACGTGCCTTTGCTTCTGTTTTTTAACAGAATAAGGACGTTCCGTCTTCAGTCGGTGGCTGGGCTCCCTCAGTGGCCATCCATCGCTCCCTGATGCTGGGGACCTGCTCCAGCCAGCAGACCAGGTAGCCAAGGAAAAAGGTCATCTTCTTGCCTGACGGCAGACTCCAGCATCATTACTGCACAAGTCCCTTTACAGTCATAATTGTCCCTTGCAAAAATATAGTGTGACAGTGGAACTCGTAAAGCTGCTGCCTCTGGAATAAACAGGAAAGGGCACAGGCTTGTTTCCCGGCACCGTCTGCACGGGAGCAGCGGCCACGGGAGCTGTGATGGACTGCGCGCCTGAACTTTACTGCGAGCTGCATCTGCTGGCACTTCATCTGCGCCCGTTGCAGACACGGGATGACTCTCACTGATATTCCATTTAAAGAGACAGTGGTGCTGTCTCTTTGCTTACGTCCAGGGTTCCACGCAGTTTGAAGTGCAAGGAGGGGGAGCTTGATAATCCAAGTGTGTGTGGCATTTTCAATCTGAAAAATAAGCTAAGAAAAACAAAAAGTATAGCTGCCTGCATGGTTCTCCCTCTGTTGGATGAAGGATGGAAGAGACTGTAAAGCCACGGTACAGGTTACCTCCCAGTTCCTCCCCACCCCCCTGGGAACTGGGTGGACATGCATGAGCGCGTGGGAGTGGGTGGAAGGAGTCCTTCAGAATCTCTCCCTATGTTCCACACAGCGGGCTCGGGCCTCTCCGTGCATGATGTCATTGGATCCGCTGACATCTTTGGAAGGCAAACGTTAGTTCAGGTAGGTCTCTAAATGCCACCGAATTGTAAGTGCTGGAATTGGGGTTTGGATCCAAGGCTACCAAGTTTCAAAACTTGGCCTCCCCAAACCGGATGTCCTAGCAAAATTCATAACAAGGAAAGAACATCTTGGTCAGGATTTATAAGGAATAGCCCAATGAGAGAAGTGGAATGCTTGAATTGAGCTTCGAGGAATGGCTATCATTCCTATATCTGGGAAACTATTAGGAAGATGATTTAAAGTATATACATTTTTTAAAAATATATTTTTTTATTATTATTATTATTATTATTATTATTTTTTTTTTTTTTTTACAGAGAGGAAGAGAAAGGGATAGAGAGCCAGAAACATCGATGAGAAAGAAACATCAACCAGCTGCCTCCTGCACACCACCTCCTGGGGATGTGCCCACAACCAATGTACATGCCCTTGATCTGAATCAAACCTGAGGCCTTTCAGTCAGCAGACCAACGCTCTATCCACTGAGCCAAACTGGTTTCGGCAAGTATATACATTTTTGAAAAATTAAAGAAAACATATAAATCAGCTTCTGTAAATTCCCACCGAGTTCAGAACTCTCCAGCAGCTGCTCCTGGAATCCTAACTTCCGACCCTGTCTTCAGAACCCTGTATGAATTTGTTCCTGCTCCACTTCCGTGGGATGTAAAATATCCTAAAGGCTACACGAATGTCTGTCTTGCTGTCGGCTGCATCCCCCCCTCCCCAGGTCTCTGTCAATCACAGGCCTCGGTAGACATCTGCTGAGTGAGCAGATGAAACCATGGTAGCCTGGCCTGGCTGTGGATCATCAGGGCCCGCAGTAACTGAGCGTAAGCTCGGATGTAACAAGATAAATATCAGGAAGTAGCTGGCTAGAGAACAGAGTACATTAAGGAGAGCAGGATGCAAAGCAGGGCATCTTGACATGGCTGTTGTGATGCTATAGTTTCTTGTTTTTTGATGAATTTGCATCAAAATGGCTCTGACAAGATCCACAAGACAGTGACAAAAATATCACATGGCAAGTATTCATTGACTTCTTTTTTGCCTACAAAAAAGGAGCTTGCATTTTCTCTGTTCACCTTTGGGAGATTATGCAGATCAGATGGTTGGAATTGTCTCCCACTAGACAGTCTCCCATGGAGAAGAATTTCGGGGAAGACAAGTTGGGTTGATGCACACAAGAGATGTAGGAAGAAAAGACTATCAGGAAGGCAAGGAGTGGAGGGGACTCATGCTGAGAGAGAAGAGAGGCTGAGGGGTAGTGTCTGTCTCGCACAGGGGGACTGTGAGGCATGAGCTGGGCACAGGAGGCTGGTGAGGACTTCTGGGGTGCAGTGTGATGGCTGCTGGAATCCCATAGCTCTTCAGGGTGCTCTGGGGAGCACTGCGTGCCATGTCTCTGCTGGATCTGTGTTTCTTCTAGACTGACAAGGCCAAGGTGAGCCAGGATGAGTCCCAAAAGGTGGACGTCCCTAGCAGATGCATTTGGTTGCCATGTGTGTGCTTACTTTTATTAGAAAGTCACACATATTTCTGGCCCTGACTTCTTTCCCAACCCCCATTCCCACCACGCAGTAAGCATATATTTTTTTACAAGAAAACAGCCAGTACCAGGTTAGCAATTTATGAGTTGAACACCTGATGCTTTTTGTCATTGGACAAAATAAAATGTATGTCTGTCATTGATGATGAAGGGAAATAATAGAAATGCTATTCCTTTTCATCTGAGGATGATAGGAAGGGAGTGGCACTTTTATTGCTGTCCTTACTGGGCGGTGGTCAAAGTTAGTTTCTTGAGTATTAAAACCCTGGAAAAATAAGAAATAAAGCACGTTGCATAGTTAAATAAATCCAAGAGATGCTGAGTTGAACAAAGCTAAGCAGATTTCCGAGCTGCGAGGCCTCCAGGGCTTCCAGAAACTGCTGATGCTACACGTACGTGTCCCAGAGGGGATGGTCGGCTGTATTCTCAGCGTGGGGGGCGGGCGGTCTAGCACACTGACTGCAGAATGCAGATGCCGTGGAAGGTGAACAGATTGGGAGAGCGAGAAGGTGCAGATAACCCAGAGGGGAGACACTAAGACCCCGCCTCAGAGGTGGTGGAGTGAGAGATTGGGGAGTTCTCCATGCCGTGGTAAGGTGTGTTCCAACAATGTAGTATAAGGTGGGCATCCTTGAGGTTGTAACTAAGCCATATAAGAGTGCACACTCCTACCTTTTTGTGAACCCACGTTGCTGCTAACGGAATGTTTCCATCTTTAACTAAATAAGATGGGTGTCAAACTCATTATAGGTTGCCCTGCATACTGCATTACTGTCATTTATTCATCTTCGCCTCCTGCCTCAATCCCTCCAGCTCCAACAGGTCGAAGTCCTCTTTGAGTCTTTCTTCTCAGTATCTAGAAGCTGATTAAGAAACCTGCCACTTTTACCTCCTCATTATCCTTGTCCCCTTATCCATCTCTCTGACTTCCCAGTTCTCTTCTTTTCTTCAGAACAAGTCTAATGGGTCCCGCAGTCCATTCTGGAAATGCTGCACTTCCCTATTGCTGGACCATAGTCACCCTTCTGAGGGTTCCGTGACCTGGCCCAGACCCTGCTCCTGCCACCTGATCCTCACCCGAGCCAGACTGCTCTCTGGTACAAGCCCAGCATCCTTGGCACATGCTGTCCAAACCACGTGACCTGGCCCTCCCTCTCTTTGAGATTTGGTGAAAGCTCAGTCATTCTTTCAGGTTGTTTCCTTGCCCTGGGAAGTCAGCGATGAAGATATGACATGCACCTGTCCTGTGCCCACCCCCTGTACTTCCATGTCACCACTGACACAGATAAGGATAGTCATATGGCCCCACTGCGATTGCCTCCAGGCGGTCAGTCTTCTCTTCCTCTCATCTTCTGGTGAACTGCTTGGCCTGCAACTTTCCTAAGACTTTCCAAAAGCCGAAATAAATTACTCCCAGGGGCTCCCCCTTCATGCCCTGTCCCAAACGTTTAAATACCGCACAGCTACGTTGAATTCTGCTTTTGGTCCCATTTTATCTTTGTAAACACAACGGAAAAGTTGCTTATTTTGTTACTAATTTTTACCATGTAATTTAGGAATTTTCAACTCCGTAGCAGCACACCAATTCCAAGGTCACTTTCCAAGCCTTTTGCACCAGCGGGACGGCGGTATGCCCGTGGCGGGGGCTGTGTCTGATCCTGATGAAAGATTCAACGCTCTGGCCAGCAAGCCCGGAGCCCTCTGGCTGCTGCGGAAACATTTGGTTGGATGCCATCTGTTCTTGGTCATTTATTCATGTCTTGTTTGTTGATCCTTTCCTAAAGTCTCCTCTTGTTTATTTATTGATCAGCTCCTCTGGCTTATGCGCCATGAGAGTCAATAAGAACGTATGAAGCAATGTGCTCATCTAGGCCGGGCCAGCACAGTGCGGGGGCATGTGGGAAATGGGGACCCTTGGAGATGAGCATCTGTCCTGCAGGAGCTTGTCTATACTTGGGGTGAGAAGCAAAAATGAGAAGATGGGGGGCAGGCTACTCACATGACCTAGGTGCTGTAAACTATAGGTACAAAGCACATCAAGGACCGGCTTTCAATGTCTCCTGAGCTCCATCGAGAGCTGCTGCCCTTCCCCCCAGCCCTCCCTGACGGTGGGGGGTTTCTAAGAGGTGTTTCCCGGGAGCTCAAGAAAAGGCTGCTCCCGTTCCTTTGCCTGAGCATCCTCTTGGGCATTTATCCCCCAAAGCGTGGGAGAGAGCTGTCCTGTCCCCGCTCTGCCCTCATGGGTTCCTTGACATGTTGGCCTCCCCACCCAGCACAGTGGCCATGGGGGATGCTTCCTGGCTGTCCCTTGTCCTGGCACGATGCTGGAACCCAGGTCGGGCAGCACCTAGCTTTCTCCAGCTCTGCTCCCGAGCCCTGCAGTGCGTCCCACTGCCATCCTGTGTCACAGTCCCTCACCATCCTGTGTCACAGCTGCCCTGCATCTCTGCTCTGCCCCTCTTTGGCAGAACTCCAGGGGGCTGGACAAGCAAATGTGTCCTCTCTTTACTCAGCTGGATTCCCTCTGCCTCTAGTCACCACACACCCTTCTTTCCTTTCCTTTTGCAGTCAAATACACAATTTCTCATTCATATCGACTTTGCAAACAAGTGCTGGGATATAGTGTCTGGCCTTTATTCGCTCCTGAGAAGATCCTTAATGCAAAGCCATTGATCCGCACAACCCTGGGGGTGGGCGCTGTTACTCACGCTGACAGCTGCGTGGATGGCGTTGAGGGGACACTGGCATTGAGGGCTCCAAGAGCAAGATCCCATGGTTAGAAGCTGCCGGCCTCCGGGCCACCAATGAGGCACCGCAGCTCTCTGAGCGCTTAGATTTGTGTGCCTCTTGGTTCCATATAAAAATAACATTTTGATGACAGAGCAACTGACCAAGTGCATGTTAGATATGATCGAACTTGCTACTTCATAACTGTAATTTTGACCCACAGGTTGAGAATCACTAGCAGGGTCGTCTAAGATCATCCAACCTCAGGGGGAAGGCCGGTGTGTGCGTGGGGGAGTGAAGGAGGGGACACTGCTGAGAGGTCAACCAAAGAACTTGTTTGCATGCCTATAAGCATAACCATGGACACAGTCAGTAGTGGGGGGTGAGGGCATATGCTGGGGGGTGGGAATGAGCAGGGGGAGGTCAATGGGAGAAAAGTACTCAGATGTAATACTTTAAACAAGAAATAATTAAAACAAAACACTTAAAAAAAGAAATGTCCAAGATTTTCTTGTCAGTGACACTTCTTTTCAGTAGTGTACTACTCCATAAGAAAGTAGAATCTTGTTTCAAGGCTTAGAAAAACGAATCTGGTTCAGGATATGGAAATTCACGCACAGTGTGTAAAGTAGACGTGGGCGTATCCAACTGTCAGATTAGCAGGAATGACGTGTTGGGTAGAATGCAAAGGCATTTTTTACAGAGTAGATTTTTAGAAGGGGAATAATGGAGAAAATGTAATATTCTTCACAGGAAGATGCCAAAGACCAAATATCTTTGTTTTTACACATATAGATGCCTTTATCTTTAATTGGTCAGAAAATGATAACCCACTTCTTTCTATGGAAATGTCCTGAAGAAATATAAACAGACTCTTGAAGCTACTGACCTTAGCTCTTGTACTTTAACTGGTCATTTAGGATCTTGTGCCTTTTTGCTGTTGACCGATAGACCTTTCCAGGTGGCTGTGGGAAGCAATCATTTTTCCATTTCTGATCAAATGTTATCATGTTCAATATTGTGCAAAGATGCCCTGGGAGGTAAAGTGTATGAATAATGATGTTTTATGAGGGCAATTATTTCTCAGTGGATTATTCATTACTCACAGTGCGAACTCCGAGTGAAATTTACATTTTCTTCCTATAGTTCCATGTTACCACCAGTTTAGTATTATAAATTTCTGCCGGATGTAAGGTAATCATGCTTCATTTCCAATGCTGAACTGTCTTTGAGTGAGTGATCAGATGTCTTTACCAAGCCTTTTATATTAATTAATGGTATTTTCCATTTTTGATAGTGCCATCAATCTTACTCATTAAATGAGAAATCAGTGTTAATTCTGAATCATTAAATGAAAATTGATGATTAAATCTAACTCAGTTCATGATAGTATCTTTCTAAATTCCATGCTTGCCCTTATCTCCATGAAACCACATGTGTCCTATGCTTGCTTCACAGATGTGTTTTAGCCTTTATACTCGCTTATTTCCCCCCAAATAGTTTTATATTTGTCCTGGGTTCACTATGGTGTGGATGTCTTTCTCAAATCACTTTTCAAATCTCAGTTCGTCCTAGAGTCAAGTAGCCTGCCTTAAAACACCAGCAATTTTTTAAAAAATATTTTATCAATTTTTTTTTTTTTTTTTTAGAGAGAGGAAGGAAGAGGGAGAGAGAGCCAGAGACATTGATAAGAGAGAAATACCAATCAGCTGCCTCCTGTACAACCCCCACTGGGGATGTGCCCACAACCAAGGTACATGCTCTTGACAGGAGTCGAACCTGGAACCCTTGAGTCCGAAGGCTGAAGCTCTATCCACTGAGCCAAATGGGCCAGGGCACCAGCAATTATTAATCTGTGCATTTTGAGTGTTTAGCTCCCGTGTTCTGGTCCTGACCTGATCTCCCTAAGAATATACACCTTTTGAAATCATGAATTAAACCGGGTGGTTTCACATCAGCACATCAGCATAACCATTGCTTAGAGTTTATTTTGAAAAAACAAACAAACAAAACCACCACGGATTGTTGGGCTTTTCACTGGTATCCAGGGGGCCTGCATGCATTGTTTCTCTGTGAGATGGCTTTTATGACACCTTTCCTCTGGTTTCTCAGCGCTCAGCCCGGGGACTTGCTGCTGACAAAGCAGAGGAGTGTGAGCAGTGACCTGGGGAGGCGCGGTGGCCAGCTGTTCAGTGTGATGATGCCACTGAAACAGATACACCTAACGACAGGCCCTGGCAGCCAGTGTGCAGAGAAGAGCCAGGCTGTGTACTAGAGCCACACATGAATCCTCCCCTGCGACGCCCCCACGTCCTCTGAGTAAATGCTGTACGGGGGGGAGAGGGGGCCGCACTCCAACATCCTGCTAGCAATTCACTTCCCATAAGGCAGCAGCCTCTGCCCCCAGCCTGAACAAAAGGTGTGCCTGGGGGTGCTCAGAGGGTTATTCCAGTCCGCCCTGGAAGCCAGTCGCCTAGGCCACAGGACACAACCCATTTACCCGGGAGCCCCCCTTCCCAGGCTCTGTACACTCCTGGCATTTCCATGTGTGCTCAGTTTCTTTGGCAAACTCCCTGCATCGCACACGGTGCCTAATACCATCTGAAGGACCTCTAGTCGGAGGTCATGGTCACTAGCAGCTCCTGCTCAGAGATTTCAGCATCTTCCCAATCAGCCTCCTGTTGACCCTCCCCAGCCACTGTATACCCAGAAGCCAGCGGGATGCTTCTTAAGAGCAGGTCTGACTGGGACCATTCTTGCCTCCTCTAAGCCAAGCCAACTCCAACTGGATAGGGTTCCTCTGCTAGACCCTCTGTGACTCCTCCCTGGTCTGTGCCAGGGGGCCTCTCGCTCGTGAACCTGTGCCGGGCCTGCTGCGCTGCTCACCTGCTCCTAGGCTTTCGCCTTGGACTGGCAATGGCCTCTTCATCCCTGTCTTCTGTTTAGGAGTTTCTCAGACACTAGGGTGAGTTTAAGGGTCTTCAGATCGTGTTCCCATGGTGCCCCCCGTCTTCCTAATTTAACAGTTAACAGCATTGGGCAGCGTCTGTGTCCCATGGCTCTCAGGGGACTCCGGGTTCCCCGAGAACACGGTCCATCCCTGTGCATCATCCTGTCTTCGTTGCCATGGTATCCCACGAGCATCTCCCTTGTCACCTGGTACTTGTTCCACCCGCGTTTGGGGAAGGACTGGGGCTGATTAGCTAAACCCAACCCACAAGGTAGAAACTCCAAAGTTGTATTTTCTGAGGCTGCAAGTTGCCTTGATATGATCATATCAAATAATTGAAATGATGAAGGAATTATTCTTCTTTTAATAGAGCACACGTGTTGATTTGCATTCATTTGCCAAGCTAACCTTTATGTAAGTCACAGACCTATCCTGTAAAATACTCCGTGTGAGTTTAGATTTAACACTTTCTCTCCGGCTTCATCACTGCATTTTAAGAAAAAAAAATTACTTTTGAAAAATAATAAAATGTTAAATAATAAATGATCTCTTAATTACAACCATTCTTACCAACTAAATGCACTTTTGAAAAATAAATAATCTTTGTTAATAAAAAAGCACAAAAAAATCTTGCTCCTTGCAGTAAAAATTGTAAAATATATTCTTTAAAAAAAAATTGAATTTATCGGGGTGATACTGGCTCATGAAATTATACAGGTTTCAAGTACACCATTCTACAACACTGGAATGAATGAATTCTTTTCCACAATTCATTTTCCAATTCGTTATCTATATGTTTACACGGGCAGGAGCCTCCAAACTTTGCCGTTGGGTGGAAACTATTTCCATGGCACATAATTGCTTTTTTAAATAAGCTAGAAATGCATTCTTCTCCTCAGTAAGCAGGAAGGTGTCCTTTTATGGACCCATGTGTGTAGGCGTCTATCTGTCTGTGAATGCTCATGGCGATTTCACGTGCATGATGCTATTTATTCCTCCTGACACCACCCTGAGGTTAGCAGTGCCACTGTTGTCTCTATTTAATGGATGACACCGCTGGGTTCCATGGTTCCTCCGGAGCCCGCGTCACCAGACAGTGAGTGGCAGGCTGAGTACATGGGGTCACTAAGCGGAGTCCTTTCTTTTCAGTTCTGGGGTACACTGAAATGGCTCTGGTTCACAAACTACAATAGTTCAGACCATAAACCTCATGAGAACAAAGCCCATGTATGTTTCCTATGGACCAATACTGGGAATTCTCTTCATTGCCTTTCTTTTCTTTTTTTTTTTTTTTTTTTTTTTTTTTTTTTTTTTTTTTGTAGAGGGGAGAGTGCAGGGGGAGAAAGAGATTGAAAGAGAGACAGAGGTTGAAAGAGATTGAGAGAGAGAGAAACATCAATTTGTTGTTCCATTTCTATGCATTCATTGGTTGATTTGTGTATGTGCCCTGACTGGAGATAGACCCACAGCCTTTGCATTTCAGTGGTTCTCTACCTTTCTAATGCCATGACCCTTTAATTCAGTTTCTCATGTTGTGGTGACCCCCAACCATAAAATTATTTTCGTTGCTACTTCATAACTGTAATTTTGACCCACAGGTTGAAAACCACCAGTAGGGTGGTCTAAGACTATCAGAAAATACAGACATTTACATTATGATTCATTAACAGTAGCAAAATTACAGTTATGAAGTAGCAATGAAAAAAATTTTATGGTTGGGGGTCATCACAACATGAGGAACTATATTAAAGGGCCGTGCATTAGAAAGGTTGAGAACTACTGCTCTAACCAATGAGAACCCAGCCAGGGCCTTGTCGCCTTCCAAACATTTTCTATTTGCAAATGGCACACAGAGAAAAGGGGTGACCTCCTAAGGCACCTGTCACACCAGACAGATGCAGGAGATTGCAGTGGGATGGCAGAGCAGAGAGAACACTGGCTCTGCTGTTTACTTGCTGTGTGTTTTTGGACCTCTCCTGAATTCTGATCTCAACTCCATCATCTGGACTTTTCACCCCGGAGCTGGCAATTAAACGCAGTATTTATGCTTCAAAGAGTTTTTGTGGGAAGTAAATGAGATAATGTGTAAGAAGCATATACCATAGGCTCTAGAATCTAGCATTTAGAGCACGTTAGATACATATGGGGGCCCTTAGAGAGAGCACTGCTCTGTCATTCATTTCTCCTCTTCTTGGGATATAGAAATGCTCATGTGAAATCAAGGGTTGTATTTTAATATTTTTCAAATACAAGGATGTGCTCTGCAATTGTCTGAGTTCTAAGAGCAAGAAAGGTCCTTGCTTCAGCTGGTCTACTTCATAATTCTAAATGTTTAGGCCTTGAAGTTTGTCCCCAGTCCTATCCCCCAAAGTAAGCTAGCTAACGAGAAGAGTATTAAAGAAAATTAGTTCTCAATTTAAAACACAGGAACCAACGAAATACTCTGAAGCATCAAAAGGAGAGAGAGAAATCAAATCATGTCAAAGGTCATATGAAATTTTAAAGGGGAACTTTCATGTGAATTCCTAGAAACTCATGCTTAGTAAACTGAAACTAAGGTCTGAACAATGAACCCAGGAAAGACTAAAACAATTTCTTAGATATAAAAAAATAAAACCAGCATCAAAGAAATTTAATTTAGGGGAGGAGAAGTGTTCTTGAAGAAAAATCCAGTAAGTGAAGCAGAAGAGAGACAGGAGTAATTTTCCAAGGGTACATAAATAATCTCGCGAGAAGATGGAGATGGCAAACGCACTGTGTGAGTACAGGCATCCCCAGAGAAGAATACAGAATACGGGCACCTGACTCAGTGAGGGCATACGAATAGGAAACAGTCTCAAACTACAGCAAGCAAATAATTGTCCAAGCTTGGGCACTGAAAGAAATTAAAGAGGTATGCTCCTAGGAAATGGGTAGTTGTCCACCATTACTAAAAGACCTTAGCCATTTTCAACTTTCATGTGCAATGCCAATACACGACAGAATAACATATCAAACAGATATGGATGAAATAATGTATCCAAATACCTTTTTCTGGATAAAGCCCTCAAAGATGTAATCCAGCACCTTAAAATGTAGAACTGCATACATTGAGCTCAGCAATGATGTTGTTCTTTTCTTAGCACCTAGTTTACTTAGGACGTATTCCTATCTCATTCAAATTGGTTATTCCTTAATCTTGCATAAGTAGATATTTTACAGGTTATATGTTATGATATACACAGACACCTCAAAAAGACGCCTGGGACCAATGAAGAGCATCCAAGAGTTAAGTAATACAGATCTCTCAAAGTATAGGTACAATTTTGTCCCAACAACAGAATATCCATTAAAAAAAAAAAGGTGGTTGTTGTTTTTGAAAAGAGATAATTAGATTTAATTAAACAGCATCATCAAGATAGGGGAAAGACTAATAAAAACAAATTAGAATACAGGACATCAAAATTAAAGGAGAGCTGGTATTGAAAAATATTAACTGGTTTGAACTGCTGGAGCAAACTAGGATACAAAAGAAAAAAATAAGAAAATTAATGAACTCTACCTTAAAGATGAAAAAAAGATATTTGGGAAGTGTCAGAAGGTAAGTCAGAAGCTATCAAAATGTTCAACTCATCTTTCCTCAAAGACAGTATGGATAAAGACTCTTTGAGTACTTCAAAACTAGTAATCTATGTATATAAAAGCCTAAGTGACCGTTTGACCTTTGGACTGTTCGACCAGTAGCTATGATGTATACTAACCACTAGGGGTCAGACGCTCCAACTGGCAGGTTAAGTTGCTGCTGGGGGTGGCCAATTGGGATTGGGAGAGATGGGCCAGACATGCCCTGGAGCCCTCCCGCAGATGACCCCAAACCCCTCTGGGAGCTTCCAATATGAGTCCACCAGTGCGGGTGCTGCATCCTGGAAGTGGAGCTGCCCGTCCTCTTTCCTGAAGGGGACAGGACACAGAGCTGAGGAACCAGACAACAGTGATGATGAAGGTTGGACTCCACGAAGTTCTAAGGGGAGTGCTCACGCTGGAGGGAGCCCAGACCCCATGGAGGCTCCAGAACCCCAGACCTCCCCCTTCTAACAGAAGAAAAAAAGCTACCCACGCAGCACTGTTTTCTTAATCATTTATGGAGAAAATCTTTGCGCACTGAATTCTGGGGCATAGAATTTGGAGGGGAACTCCCTCCTTCAGGCATGGTATGCAGGTTGAAAGGCAGAATCCTTCAGAAAATGCGGTCGTTGTGGGCCTGGTGGGTGCACTGGTAAATGCAGGCAAGGAGAAATGTAGGAGCGTGGCTCCTGTTCTTTAAAATTAATTGGAAACTAGAGCTGAAGCACAATCATTAAATGTTTTGTAATTAGTCTAAACTCACCCCTTGCTCTCTCGTGCCTTGAAGTTTACTTTTTCAAAAGGAAATGAGGTGAGTGGTAGCCTTCAAAGAACCTCCTTTTTCTAATGAGCCAAGTTCACCCTTGCCAGAAAACTTTCCTGGGGCGATTCCAGGAAGCCCGACTGGAACAGATCAGGAGTGCCTTTTCAATAGAGGATTCTATTCATGAGGCAGGGTCTCCTGAAGGCAGTATTTGCCTTTGTTCACAGCCACTGCAGGCATTCTAGGGATATTCGAGAAAATGAATGTATTATGAGTAATACAATAGTCAGAAATCCATTCCAGACATCACGTTCTCCAGTACCTTCCCGAATGTGTGTCATGCTCAGTTTCATCAGCCTCGGTGCACAATTTTGGTGTTGAAAGCAACATTTCATATCACCCTTTGATTTTAACATCTGCCCTGAGCATCTCCCTGGGACAGAGGACACCGGGTGTTTGACACTCTCAACGGATGGAATTTTTTATTTGGTTCTATATTAACCTGCCACTTCCCTGGAGCTTTGTTTTAATATATTGAGGTTGGTGGTTTTTATATACAACTCATGCCAATCTACCTAAACCATGCTGAACTGTAATCCAAACATATAGGCTATAAAACGTAATAAAATATTTTCCAAGTGATGATATGCTTTTAGTTGTCACCTAGAAAGTAAGCTTGACAGGCTATTTGTCATAAAAAATTTGAAGCCCTAGATATTGAAATTACCTTTATTTATGTTTTATTATGTTCTTTGTAGGTGAAGCATGTCAGCTTAATCAGTTTTCTTGATGTGTTTCCTTAGATCTGTTACTTAAATATTATTTTTCACTGTCTCCTCATATATATATATATATATATATATATATATATATATATATATATTTGGTAACCCCTTCAAATATGTTTAAAAATATATCTCATTCACTATGTAATCTCGCCTAAATTTAACCTCGGTTCTTTGTTTTCACATTTTCTCATTAAAATAGACTGAGATATATTTGGAAGTGTAAGTCATTTTTATGAAAATAAATATAAACCATAAAAACGTATTCGAATGAAATGAACATATAGAAAAAAAGTAAAAAACAAACAACAAAAAACAACCCAACAACAATCTTCTGAGAATTAAACTAGTAAAATTCTATATAATAAAAGGGTAATACGCAAATTGCCTGAATGGTGAAATGACTGGTTGCTATGACTCACACTGACAACTAGGGGCAAGATACTCAATGCAGTGCTAAGGATGTCCATGGAGCAGTGTAAGCCTTCAATCAGACATCCCTGTGGGCTCCCAGACTGTAAAAGGGTGCTGGCCAGGCTAAGGATCGCCCCCCTCCCCAGGTGCATGAATGTCAGCACTGGGCCTCTAGTACACATATAAAGAGTGTGGTTAGAAGCTTATCATTGATATTAA
The DNA here is from genome assembly GCF_014108245.1 of Pipistrellus kuhlii. Lineage (NCBI taxonomy): Eukaryota > Metazoa > Chordata > Mammalia > Chiroptera > Vespertilionidae > Pipistrellus > Pipistrellus kuhlii. The sequence continues at coordinate 6,094,648 of NW_023425523.1, forward strand.
GACAGGTAATACTGGGCTAGGTGCATAACAAGGAAAACAATGTGGATATCTTATGGCTGTACGCAATTTGCCCCCACCTCTGAGTAACTGACAGCACGGAACTGCTGGAAGAGGAACCAGATAGGTGTCTTTTTGGCAACCCCATGTAATTCTTTGGTAAAATGGGGAGGTTTCCATGGAATTTGTTTGAAGCTTGTATTTCGCTCTTTTTTTTTGTTTGTTTGTTTTTTGGTGAAGTTAGTTTTCTCCCCTGTACTTTTAGAACTGGTTTTGCTTTAGGGAGCAAGTCTACCTTTCAGGTTGCTCGTGTGTGTGTGTGTGTGTGTGTGTGTGTGTGTGTGTGTGTGCGCGCGCGCGCGCGCGCACGTGTACAATGATATACAGCGGCTTACTTAGTAGGAGTAAGATGGTTGGCTTTTCCCATTGGATTCCTGGCTCTCTCCTTCTCTTGTTTCTGCTGTTCTGTCCTCATCAGCCTCGAACCCCCGGCTGTGTGGATTCCTGTTCTAGAGGGGGGCTCTAAGGGGTGTGTTTGAGCGTTCACAGGAGAAGGATGGCCTTAGCCCCTCAGCGGAACTTGAGGTGCCCCACTGACTCCAAGCACCTGTTATTGGGGGGGACCCCCAAAGTAGTGACAGTTCTCCAATTGGCCTGCTGCATGTCCCCTGACCACCTGCTGGATGTTGTTTGCAGGCCTGTCAGTGTCCCCTAGCTTCTGTCAGATCTCACACCAGGAGTGAGCGTCCTTGAGGCTGCTGGCAGTCTGTCCCCACTTCTGGTTAGTTAGGGATCTGTGGGGATACCCATCGTTTTGTTGTCAAAGATGACTATGTGGTTTTGATTTGGTTGTGTAGTGACTTTACCCATTTTTATGTGGGAACTCAAGATACAAAAACAATGTGATGGCATTCTTAATGAATGGTTTAAGCAGTCCTACAGGAAACTCTGCCATACTCTGCCTCAGAACACGCCAGCTCCAGCTTCTGCCATCGGCCAACTTCCATCTGTGTGTCTCTCAGTTTGAACACACGGAGGGGCACCTGAGTACCAGTTAGCCAGCGAGGGTTTGCGCATCCCTGTGTTGACCAAGATCTCATCTGAAACCGGTGGCGACAGCAGCTGGTCCACATTTTTGTTTAAGACCAAACATTACAGATCAACAGGGGAAAAGGAAGTGGCTACTTAACCTTTATGACAGCTTTTATTCATGGTTGCCACTGAAATATGAACACATGACCGGGAAACATAAAGAAGACTTCTTTCTCAGATTACTGTCTCTGCCTTCAGTCATGCCACCCATGTGGCTGATTCTAACTGGTCCTTCACATGCCAGTCCTGATCCTCCCGGGGCCTTCCCTGACCCATCCCTTTCCCTCGGGCCGAGTTCAAGGTTTGCTCTTTCTTCCATGACATGTTCTTCTTGCTGTTCATGGTCGGATTAAAAAAGAAAGACATAAACTGAGAGAAGAACTCTCATGCAAAAAGAAACCAGGATGAGACTTGAGGGAACCTTGGCTTCTCTGTCAAGATAATAAAACGATGCATTGGTTCCTGCCACTGAACCTGTGGTCATTTGCTACAGAAGCAATGGGGCTACCAATTCACTGCTGTATTTTTCTTCTTATTGCTGATCAATGACATCTACTTCTAGCTCGTGTAAAAGCGAACTGAGGGGTGTTTCATGGCCTGGAAAGACCATGTTCTTGATAGAGATTTGACGGCATTTTTCATTTTAAGACTTGCACCTCATCTACCAGTTGTCACAGAGAACTTGTGAATAGATTCTAGCCCCATAAATAGCGGAGTCACTTCCAGATGCCACTTTCTCTGGGAAATGTTTTTGCCACAGGCAAGCTTTTATCTTCTCCCTCCCTGGTGCTTCGTGCTCTGGATGTCTGACCTTCCGAGAGGGAGGCGTCTCCTGACAACATTAGACCACACAGGCGCACTTAATCATGTAAACAGTGAAATCAGTCTCGCTGCTAATCCTTTATCTAATGGCAGATTTCTCAGCTGTGTGAGCTCTGATGGCGATGATGAAAGGAAAGACTTTGTTTTATTATTTCACAGTGCACGTTCCAAGTTGAGAATCCTGACGTGCGCTGGTTGCAATTACAATTTTTAAGATCTTGTTTCTTTCTTTTTTTTCTTTCTCCTTTCTTTGTTGATTGCAGATACATTAGCATTACTTTGGAATACAGTGTCACTCTGGTTCCACTTTTCTCTTTGGAACGGGAAAGGTAGAAAGAAAGAAAAAGATGCACCTTGAAATATTTTATCCACAAGGACGACATTCCTTTCCCCCTTTTACCTTTGTGATGTGATGGGCTGTGTATGTGGGAGAGAATGGATCACAGGGATGCACCCACTCAGAATGCTTGGCTCCTAAAGGGCTTGGCCTTTTGTGCCATGACAAAGGATGCTAGCTTCTAAGGCTTGAGAATTACATCCAGCAGGAAGACAGAAAGTGTCCTCAGTGTCCAGGAGTAAATTAAGGTGACAGGAAGGATGGGCATGGTCTAGGTTTCATCTCTTTTGGAGGAAAGAGGAATAGGATGGTTTCTCACAGTGACACATAGCCATAGTTCTTCTTCCAGCAGGATAATTAAGTCACAGAAGCAGGTTGTGGCTTGGAAGATGCTACATTTATAAGAGCAGCCAAACAGAGCTCACTGCCTGATGGAAGCCACTCATCTTAGATCTGAAGCTCAACCCAAAGAAAGATGTAGTTCTAAACCTGATGCAGACATTACCTAGTTTAAATAATTGGATAACTGACAAGCAGTAAAATCCACTAGGTTATCTCTTATTTTGCTAAGTTAACCCTCCAACATTGAAAATGCTTTGGTCATCATCACACACAACAAACTTAGTCACACACAAATGCTGTTCACTGCTGTTTTCTTAGCAAGCTTTTAAATTCCTTGGATTATCCATGGATTATCCATTCTATTTTTTAAAAACTAGATTTTTATTGATTTCAGAGAGGAAGGGAGAGAGAGGGAGAGAGGGAGAGAGAGAGAGAGAGAGAGAGAGAGAGAGAGAGAGAGAGAGAGAGAGAGAGAGAGAGAGAAACATCAACGATGAGAGAGAATCATGGATCGGCTGCCTCCTGCACACTGCCCCAACCCAAGCATGTGCCCTGACTGGGAATCAAACTGTGGACCTCCTGGTTCATAGGTTGATGCTCAACCACTGAGCCACACTGGCAGGGCTCCATTCTAAGAATGGGTCCTCTCACAAGCCTCATTTTTTCTTTTCACTGTTTTTGCAAAGTTTGAAAATGCCAAGGATTATAACCCCAAAGTGAGTCTTTTCAACTTGAAGTCCTAAAAAGACACCTCAAGGTTGGGTTCTGGAAGTCGAGGTTTTGCTGATCCCTCCCTTAACCTGGACATGTCCCGCTATTTCATCTTCTCTTAGATGACAGTCCTGTTGCCAAAGCGATGCTGACAGTCATATGCCTCCTGCTTGCTTTTTCACAGAAGGGCTAGTAAGACGAGAACATAAATAGCTGGAAAGCAGTGGCATATAAGCAGACAGCTCCTTCCCACCCCCACCGCTTCCAGTCTTTGACCTCATTCTTGCAACTCTCTTAGGTTTCAACAAAATTCCTTGGTTATTAGTTGAAAGATACTGAGATGATCATTATGCTAATTAGTCATTATTTTAGGATGTCTAATGTATTCCTCTGAATAGATCACGTATAATTATGCAGCATTTGTGCGGAGAGAAAACAATGAGATTGGGATGGGAGCCATGGTCGTTCGGACGAGGCGTCCTAAGACTCCACCAAGCCAACCCCTTTATGAAGCTGGTTGATTTTATCTGAGCGAGCACCCCATTCATCTTCATCTCGTTACTTGCTCTCTGGAATGCTTCATTATACCTGGACATTGGATCCACCAGTGGTAGGTGAAGTGAATAGATTTAACATTTTTCTAAATGCACTTTCTATTTATGCAAATTCAGAGTCAGAGCAACCCAAATCCTTTAATGAAAAACTAAAAATAAGGTAAGCATTACTTCCTCTATACTCCAGAGAAGGCCATTTAAAATCTCTCTTAGGATGATAGGAGAAATACATAATTCTTTTTTCCTTAAACCTATTAACCTGGGCCACAGAAAATGAGGGAGTTTATGTTGGATATTTAACAAACAAATTCTTTTCTTGTCATGTTGTGTTCCATGTTTTAAAGTGACTACTCATGGACTCTTTAAGGAAGGGCATGCTGGATGGTAGACTGCTAAGGACTTAGCCTGTCACTAACTATCTGGTTCAGCCTGCATCCTTTCATTCTGCCAAACGGCCTCATCTCTGTTTCCTTCTATGTCAAGATGAGCAATATCCCATACCCAACAGGATATTTCTTCAATAAAAAGATGCATCTCTTTGTGTATTGTGAGGCTCACATGGGCTAATTCACACAAAGTACTTTGGTCCACTGTCTGGCACAAGCAGGCACTCCATGTGGTATTTATTGTTCATGATAACGCAACTCATGGTCATTTCCGGGCATTCTGAATCTGGTAGCAGGATGTAGGCTATTCAGAACAAATTATCCATCAGGAAACTCCTGGCTCCGTTTTATGGAAATACAAGTTCATACATAAGAAAAAAGGACAAAGCCATTGGATGGTTGCATTACAAACACAGCCTGAATGATGAATAGCTTTGGGTCATTGGTCTTTCCAGTGACTTTTCAAATATGATTCCATTTATAAAACTCCAACTTAGAAAAATATTGTCCAGAAATGAACTATTGTATGGAGGTGGTACACCTCTCTTGAGAACATATGGAGATATTAAATATTTTCACTTATTTTGTTGGTGGTTCTTGTGCTGGGTTGAAGATAAACCTTCATAAAGAATTCAAGTTCTTTTTAAAAAATATTTTATTTTTTTGATTTGAGAGAGAGAGAGGAAGGGAGGATAGAGAGAGAAAAACATTGATGGGAGAAACATCAATTGGCTGTCTCATGCATGTCCCTTTCTGGGGATCAAACCTGGAGCCCAGGCATGTGCCCTGACATGAAATCGAACCAGTGACCTCTTGGTTCATGGGCTGACCCTCAACCACTGAGCAACACTGGCCATGCTCAAGTGTTTTCCTCATGTTTCTGGCTTCCATTTTGTCAGTCTGTGAAGCACTTAATTTTTTATTTAGTTTCCCTCCAACATGAGGAAGAAAGTTAATGGAGCAGGTTTTTCGCAGCCAATGGTGTTGTACTAGAATTTTCTTATGCAGTAACTCTCAGATGAGTGTAAGTATCCCACTGAAAATCACTAACTTCTCTAACTTCTGTATTATTCTTTGTCCCTAGGAGTTTTCTTTTAAATAAATCATTACAATAAGAAGTTCTTACTGAAATATGCTGTTTCCTAAAGATAGCTATTACATTTAATGAGTCTTTTTCCTTTTAAAACATTAATAATATCTGAGTAGGAGTGTCTGAAAATTATACAATTTCAGAAAATTTATTTTGTGTAGTTTGTAAACTAAAAGGACAAGCAAAGAGACATGCAGAAAATACTCTCAGAGCTCAATTTTGTAGGAAACTTGAATTGCTTTGCGAATTACTTAATTGCGCTAATTAACATCATTTGATACAGCAATGAACATAATTTAATAAAGTAAATACTTAGTCCCTTTTCACCGTCTGCTTTCAGGAAGACTTGAAAACTGACATTTTGACTCTGATTTAAGGATTGTCCCAAGGTCTGGTGAAATACGCCAAGCCATCCATAAAACAGTGCAAGAAATCCTCAGTGTCCAAGCGTTTAACCTTGTTTATCTAAATTCCACTGCTTCCTACGATTTACTATGTTCTTGATATCTTTATTACCGTTGCTGTATTATTTATCGCGAGTCTAATTGCAGTAAATGTTTTATATATTTCACCTCATTTACTCCTCACAATAAAACCTGGTGTGAGACGTTATTCTCATTTAAAAGAGGAGCTCAATAAAACTCGGTCCAGTTTAAGTGGATAACTTGCCCGTGGCTATGCAGCTACAATGAGCTGAAGCCAGGCTTCGAACCAGGACTTTCCAGTTACAGGGCAACCTGATGATGGTGCGGCAGGCCAGGAATACTGCTGGTCGCTGGGGAGAGTTACAGACACTGTCCCTGACTACCCTCTCCACCCTGTGATGCAGGTGATATGACCGAGGAGTGAATCGCAGAAAACAGAAAGGAACCAAGCATTTTCCTGGAGGCATTCAAACCATTTTCATAGAGGATGTGGCCACTGGACAGCATTTTGAAAGATGAGTTTTTACTAGGAAGTGAATCGTTTTAGAAAAACTGTCCAAGACAGGTAAACGGGCAAAAGAGATGGTGTGCTGCCCTTCCAGGGGAGGCTGAGAGGCACACCGTGGGGCCAGGGCTGGGGACCTGCAGCTGGTTTCTTAATGGCCAGGCTATCTGCGCTGTGCAGGGGGTAGTTGTTAACTTCTGGAAAACTGAGTCACACAAGCGATTCCTATTCATAGGAATAAAAGTATTTATGGTTAGTGAGGACACGATTGACTTCTACCCAGTACAAATGGGATGAGTCTAAAGATTGCATTGTATTGCCTTATGGGGTATGGGATATTAACCGGTCTTGAATACACGCTTACCCATTTCAGCTTTCCTTACTAAAGAGTGTGTGTGTGCGCTCATAGGACCAATGCCCATTTAAAAAATATGTTTTATTGATTTTTGAAAGAAAGAAGAAGGGAGAGGAAAGAGATAGAAACAGATACATCATCGATCGGCTGCCTCCTGCACTCCCCTTACTGGGGGTCAAGCCTGCAATGCAGGCATGTCCCTGGACCAGGAATTGAACTGGTGACTTGGTTCCTGGGTCAGTGCTCAACTGCTAAGCCACACTGACCGGGCCCAATACCCATTAAAAATTATATATATCTCTATATATATTTTTTCCTAGCTGTTTCCTTTCAGATGCTATTGATGACTTACTGGTTCTGTCATTAGTTAATGAGTTATATAACATCTTTCCCCAGGCGTTCATTATCTACTTGCACCAGAGTCATGTTCGTCACTCTTTGAAGAGTACATGTCAGCAATGTGGTATGGAAACGTTCATTAGAACAACCACTGCCACCCTGACCAGACGCAGAATTGCCTGGCATCTAGGCTGTGTCCATACACCTACAGCGCGAGAGGAAGCAGTCTGGGGACAGGCTGAGGCAGGAGCGGCCAGCGTGGTCATGTGTACAGGCCTTGACTGCTAGGCTCAGTCATGACTTACCATATAGATGTACATGGAATGTTCGACTACAGAGACACATGGGTTAAAATCAGAAACCAGCTGTAACCTTTCTTTTTCAGGCCTTTGCAAGCCCACTTTGTTGGCACCCTTAAGAAAAATCATCATACGTGTTCCGGACATTCTTCATAAATTCTGATGAGACATATCAATTTGGTGATGAACATGCTCAGTTCCAGGAAATAACACAACTTTCCCACTTCCCCCAAGAAAGACCAAGGCAAGGCCGTTTCATCCCTAATTTATCTGCCTGGAATCCGTGCCTCTGTTTCTCCTCTCCCACCTCCCAGATGATGTGGGACCCATATGAATCTTAGGTGACAGTTCTATCCAGGTTGGTACTAGCTGGGCTTGCTAAGCTTGGGGATCTACTTTTTCCCCATAAGGCATTATTTATCTATAATAATAAAAGTATACTATGCTAATTAGGCCAGAAGTCCTTCTGGACAAAGCCGGGGCTGCGAGGGAAGCCCTGGTCCCAGGTGCCTGCTGGTGGTCGGAGGGAAGCTCAGGTCCCGGGTGCCAGAGGGAAGCCAATGTCTGCAGCTGAGACTGGGGGAAGTGAGGAAAGTGGGCCCACTGTAATCAGAGGGAGGTAAGAAGGTCAAAGGAGGAAGGTAGCGATGTACTGATGGAAGCAGAATCTAGAATGATGCACTTTGATGATGGAGAAAGGAGTCAGAGCCCCTTTGGCTGTTAGCCGTTGAGACTGAGTTCTGACTTATGATCTCTAGAACTGTAAAAGACTAAATCTGAGTTGTTTTAAGCCATCAAGTGGGAAGGAAGGCCTACTCTTGCATGAATTTCATGCATTAGGCCTCTAGTTTTAGAATAAATAAATAAACAATTATTTTAGAGGAAAGGGAGAGAGAGATAGAAACATCAATGATGAGAGAGAATCATAGATCAGCTGCCTCCTGCACACCCCACACTGGGGATCGAGCCCACAATCCCAGAATGTGCCCTGACCGGGAATCGAACCCTGACCTTCTGGTTTATAGACTGATGCTCAACCACTGAGCCATGCAGGCAGGGCAAAGGCACTTTTTAAATGTGTACTTTTCATTGCTGACAGAATTACAGATGTCCCCTATTCTCCTGGTAGGGTACCTTTGAAGGCAGTTTGGAGAACCCTCTATCACTGGGATATGGAGGTCCTCTCCTCCAGTGCCATGGTGACTACTATAATGATTTTTAAAAGGAATATAAAGGCCGAAACCGGTTTGGCTCAGTGGATAGAGCATCGGCCTGTGGACTGAAGGGTCCCGGGTTCGATTCTGGTCAAGGGCATGTACCTTGATTGTGGGCACATCTCCAGTAGGAGGTGTGCAAGAGGCAGCTGATCGATATTTCTCTCTCATCGAAGTTTCCAGCTTTCTATCCCTCTCTCTTCCTCTCTGTAAAAAACTTAATAAAATATATTTTTTTAAAAAAAGGAATATAAAGTACATAATGTACAAAATAAATAATTAATTTAAAAAAATATATATATATATTTTTTTAAGTTTTGAAATATCTTCAACATGTGATTGCAGCCACCAAGGACAAATAGACGTATGTTTGAAAAGCTCAATTTCCTGTCTCATAGAGTCTCAACTACCTTGACGGTGATTCTAAACATAATTTTAAAATGATAACAAGATACAGATACGAAGACTGTTCGGATGGTTTCTAGACATATATAAAAATTATTTGCTGAATCACAGCTACTTTCTGGCATAATCATCTCGAGTTATTACACATTGTTGATTTTTTTTATGACCAAACTGATTGGAATTAATTTTGTTTGCTCCTTTTTCAGTTCCCAGGCACCAGCCTAATTGATACTGTGTTTCTGCTCCAGTTGATTAGTTTTACTGTTTATGTGCAATTTGGGGTTTGAAGGGAAAGAATGATAAGCCGGCTGAGTGTCAGCATCTTTATCATCACGTAGCTTTCCCATCAGCATAGAACGTGGAAGACAAAAATTCATTAAAACTCACCTAGGAAAATTACAAATAAACAATTCAGAAAAAATAGCTAATGAGATAGCAACAGAAATTGTCCGCACACAATGTGAGCGATCAGTCTTCACTAACCTGTGACAAAGCAGTTGACACATTTCCTGTGAAAACCCTTCTTCGTGGGATGGAGGTGTTACCTCCAAAATTCTAAATGCAAGGAGTGGCTGGTATTCTTCCTGCTTCCTTACAAGGTTTTTTGTTTTGTTTTTTTCCCCTTAAATATATTTTTATTAATTTCAGAGAGGAAGGAAGTGGGAGAGAGAGATAGAAACATCTATGATGAGAGAGAATCATTGATTGGCTTCCTCCTTCACGCCCTCCACTGGGAGGGGGGGGGGATCTAGCCCACAATTCCGGCACATACCCTTGGCTGGAATTGAACCTGAGACCCTTTAGTCCACAGGCTGATGCTCCATACACTGAGACAAACCAGCCAGGGCAAGGGTTTTTGTTTAGTGATCTGCCCTCACTCTGAATTCTTTGCCTCACAACTTACCCCAGACAGTCTTTCTGTTTTCAACCCTCATCCAGGAACTACAGGTGAACTTCCTTAAAGCTCTAGGATGCAGATGTGCAGGGCAGGGCAAAAGTAGGTTTACAGTTGCAACTGTTCAAAACACAGTTTGTTCATGTAGTATCAGTCATTCACTCTTGTGTGATTTTCCATATAAACAACTGTAAACCTACTTTTGCCCCCATCCTGTATCCATATTCTATATGGGGTTGTTTTTTTTTTATGACTTCAAAAATTGTACCAGTAACTTTTCCAATGCCCCGGCCTCTCAGTTCCTTAAACTCTTAAATTCCCTTGAACTTTTTAAACATTCCACTACAGCAACCTACTGAGAGCTTCCAGTTTATTATCAAACAAACAAACAATGAGATAAAGGAAAATTAATCAAACCCTACTGCTCTCAAGACTTGAACATAGAATTTTCTTTCTAAGGATTTCAATTTAGAAATTATATTACTTGCTCTTTGTGTTATTTCCCTTTATTTGCAAAATGTTATCCAGTCATAATTGTGGAGTGATGCTAGAAAAAATATTGAAACATGTTAAGCCTCCAATGTGGGCCCTTCCACTCATTTTTGTCAAAAAATTACTTTTTATTGATTTGAGAGACAGAGAGAAACATTGATTTATTCCACTTATTTATGCATTCATTGGTTGATTCTTGTATGTGCCCTGACTGAGGCTTGAACCCATAGCCTTGGTATATCAGGATGATGCTCTAACCAACTGAACTACCTCGCCAGAGACTTTCCATTCATTTTTGCTGTGAACCTAAAACTGCTCTAAAATGATCAAGCCTACTAAAAACACCACAGACACAAATTCTCTACCTATGTAAGCCATCTAATCTCAGTGATCCCCGTGTGCTTACAGTTCCTTCCAAGGTTGTTAATAGTGTTTCCTAAGTAAACTTCTTGCCTTTGAAAGTTTTGCTTCTTCAACCTGTTCCTGGGAGACTGGTCTACCTCAGAGGTTGGCCTCTGGTCTTCTCTCTCATTCTACACATGGCAACTTATGAACATGTCTACTTTCATGACTGCAACTATTGGATACAATCTTAGCAAGTTCTACACTTAAGTCTCCACATAAGCACTCTCTTCTGAGCTTTGCTGGTGTATATCCAACAGTCTACTGGTCATGGAATTTAACTATCTGGGTGACCTTGAAAAGATTACTCAGTAATCTTTTCAAGTAAGATTATTCTTTACTTGTCACATGGAATAATAATAATAACAACAATAATAATTACCTCACAGAGGTTTTTGCAAGAAGAAAATGAGATAAAGATAAAAATGATCAGAGTAGTCAGTACCTATTAGTCTATGTTATTAATTTTATTATTTCACAATCCATGCTGTCCTTGAACTCATTATTTTCAATACCATGCCCTGCCCCCAAAGAAAGAAAGAAAAACCCCAATGCCTTATGGTTCGTTAAGCCCAAGCTTCTGTCAACAGTGGAGTTGACATGGAGTTTTCCAGTCATTTCTGTGAAAACCCTTCTAGCAGGGGTAGAGGTGTTACGTCCAGAACACTGCATGCAAGAAATCCATTCTGAATCTCTTACTCTCTATTTACCTCCCCAATCTTGTTGGTCAGCAATCTAGTTGACTGCTCTGGGATCCATCCAACCTCCATTTTCATAGCCATAGTCTTAATGTAATCACTTGTCATTTCTCTCTGGGGAAGGAATGCATTTTAGTTCCTTCTAAACGACGTTAAGTTTTTGGTCTTAATTTGATTGAATCTATTCTCCACATTGCTTCCAGAGTCCTCTTTCTAAAATGCAATTGTTTTTATTTTTTATCCTCTCTTTGAATCCTTCCTTGACTCATTCTAATGTTCCAGATAGAGTCCAGGATTAGTTGATCTCACAGTACCCCTCCAAAACCTAAACCGAGCCAACATTTCTTACCTTTCTCCCACGAAATAGCAACTTGTTATTCTTTCTTCTTCTTTCTAAAATGTCCCTCAGCTATTCTTTGCCTGGCTAATTTCTATTTTCCCCCTCAATGTCTCTTTGGCAGTCTGAGCTGGGAACATCACCTGCCTGTCCCCATTACACCCTGTTTTCACATTTGTTGTAACATCTATCACTCTGTGATATCCTTGAGAATAACGGTGATGAAGCAACCTGGAAAAATTGTGCAGCATTCACGTGGCCAGCCCGTGTTTCAGGGCAATGGGGAGAGCAGTCTTTAAAGGTGGGAAGGCTGGCTGTAAGGAAAAACTTTTCTGCCTTTGGTTATATGGCTGAGACAATCTACCAATTTTTAGGAATTGGGGACAGAGCTCCAATCTTTTAATATTTATAATAGTCCTTCTGATTAAATCGAGTCCCTAGCCATCAGAATATCATTAAAGAGCACATGAAGGATAATCCTATATAGTTCTTTCTTTTGACAAGAGAAAATATGTTAAAGTAACTGTCATAGTATTTACAAGATGGCGTCTGGAATAAAAATACGTTTTTATTTTAAAGTATTCATTGGAAATATATACCATATCATACCCCCATGCAAGCATTGCCCAGTTGAGAGGATGGGTGAACAGCAAGATGTAGAAGAATTGGGGAGAAACAAACAACAGCATGTTGAGTGGGCCAATCAGAAGGCTGAGTCACGGCCACAATACTTCAAATCATCTTTCAGGTCAAGAACTAATTTTAACTCTCCTGGCATTAGTTTTTTCACCCATAAAATTTGATTAATTTTAAAACTCATTCCAGATTTAATCATTTAAAAATAATTTGTTTACATATATACTTCTAATGACATTTTTTTTTATTTGTAATCAAACTCTTTATATGATGGTATCTGTCTTAGGAGCTCTCGGTAAATCAATATGATAATTAAGAGATTTACTCAACAAGAACTTACTGAATGTTTACTATGTGCTCAATGGTACACGAAACTCAAAGTGATGTGAGATAAACAAATCACACCCTCTCTCTGTCCATAAACTTACTCAAAAGAGCCAAAGAGAAATGAGTGTGACTATGCCAAGTGCTACCTTGGAGACATACCAATAGTGGCAAGGGCTTCTATGTGAAGAAAAGATGAGATTGTCTGGGTGAGGACACGCATGCCCTGCAGGAAGAAGGCATTTAAGTCAAGCCTGGAAGGATGAGAGGGGTTAGGACAATCCAGGGAGTAAGAAAGGCTCAGAAGTAGCATTAGCAGAGCCATGGACTGTTTTTCTATGTCCTGGGAAACCAGTCTCCTCCTGTTACTTTCATTGCCATGGAGCAGCCACTGAAGATAGGCAGTAGAGTCAGCCTTGCAGATGGAAAGAGGGAGAAAGTCCAGTAACTGACCTCGGAGAACTGTGGTGCACTGGGGAGACGAATAACACATCATTCCAGTAACCGGTGTTGAATATTTTGATAGCAAGGAGCACAGGGTGTTATTGGAGCACAAATATGCAAGATCTTCCCCGAATCCAAAGGGGACAACAATGGAGCTCTGCTTTCTACACTGGGTAAAAGTCTGTCAAAAGTGGAGCATTTCTCTCCAAAAAGGAGACCAGAAGGAGTTGAGTAAGAAAGAGAGGTTAGGAAGAGGACCATCAGGAGTTCATTATTGTTGGGTCATGAAATCGAAGATAGAGTATGAGATATGAGGCTGAAGAAAAAAGGGAAGGGGCAGGCTACAGAACCTTCATAGGCAATAAATACTGCACCCTAACTTTGCTCTCTAGGTTGGGATGAAGCTATTGGGAGCCTTTAAGCTGGAGAGTGACTCAGTAGTCTCTTGATTTGAGGCGTGTGGAGGGCAGACATGAGGGATGCAGACCTGAGTTGAAAGGCTGAGTTAGGAGGCTACTCCAAGCAAGAGGTAGAGAAGGTGGAAGAAGTGCAGGAGGAGGTGTGTGGGGGGGGGGGGGGGGGGGGGGGGGGGGGGAGCATTAACTGGATACATTTCTAAGAGTAAAATTGGAATAATTGTTCCACTATTTATAGGGTTGTGAGAAAAACATTCCCCCGACCTCCAATATTTTTCTCTCTCCAAGTTTATGAACTGGCTCTCTCTTGGTGATTTCATTGACTCTCTTATCATATATATATACATACACACACACACACATATATATATATATATATGAGAGAGAGAGAGAGAGAGAGAGAGAGAGAGAGAGAGAGAGAGAGAGAGAGAGAGAGAGATATCAATGGTGAGAGAGAATCATCGTCAGTATAGTAGCTTGGCAGTAAGGTCTTCCCTGTCAATCTAATTAAAAATTGCATGCCTCCAAGTTGACATTCTTGATCTACTCCCTCTCCACTTCCCTACTTTATTTTCCCCCACAATTCTCAGAGGCATCTGGCGAGGCAAATATTTTATTTGTTTTGTTTATTGACCGTGCTTCTATGGAAATTGGAAGTCCCCTGCTGGTGGGTCCTTTAGCTGATGTTGTCCATTACCACACTCCCAGCACTTGGAACATTGCCTGAAACATGGCAGGTGCTCATTACACGTATGAATTACATTACCAAGCCATTTCCAGATAGCTAATTCACGTTGCAGTTGAAATACAACACGAGTGGTTGTATCACTAGACTATAGAGGGCCTAGGGGGAACAAGCATGGTATACAGTAGGTGCTCAATATATATATATATATATATATATATATATATATATATATATATATATATATATATATTCATTAGATGGGATTTTAAAATGAATTAGTGGAAGTAGCATGAGTTTAACCCTGTGAGGCAAAACGGAGTGAAAGGGGGTAGAGATGATTCTGAGGATGGGAGATTTAGTGTAGCAAAGATAAGGCTGTGATATTAAGGTTAATTTAGAAAGAGGAACAACTGGAGATGAGTGCAGCTGGGAAATGAGACCTATACATTCTGACACAGCAATAAGCTGTATTACCTTTCGTGACATCCAAAATAATCTCTACCATCACTGGTCTAGTTCAAGTTTTCATCCTTTCTTACCAGAAATGATCCCCCAACTGATCACTGTGTCTCCAAGTTTGATTTGCCAAATCCATCCTTCCTCTTGCCACGTCTTGATTTTGCAAAATATACATTGGTTCCTAGCTTGCTAGCTTTCTGTCCCCCTGACATTCTTTATACTTACGTAGTTGGCCCTGACTCTCCAGGAGTAAGTAAGTAACAAGATATACCGAGAAGAGTTATTATAGGATAAGGGCTCCAGCCTCATAGAGAGTCAGCAACTTCTCTGTACTTATCAATACATATTAAACATTGATATTTAATTGTAAGTTTCACCCTCTCAAAACTATGCCTTCCTGATTTTCTATTCATTGAAAGTTCTTCCCAGGTAGGCACTTGTCAGGAGTCACCCATATTCTCTAATGTTTTTGCTTCCTGATGACAAATGTGTGGCATTTTGTAGCCAGGTTTTGGGGAGAGACACAAGGTGTGCTAATAGCACATGCATAACTACCTTCCCCTGCTCCAATGTGAAGGTGTTTCTGACACAGCCTTGTAATTAATGAGGATGCACGTTCTAGGGTGTGTGCTGGTAATTTGGCAATGACAGAAACATATGCCTTGTTTGAGGAACCTCACAGTGAGAGGAGGAGGGAGAAAACTTGCTAGGATGCTTATTCCAGTTGACAGTCCTCCCGGGTGACAGTAATGGGGCTTTAGGCAGGTTGATATACATCAAGCTATAGCCAGGAGCAAGACCAACGCTGCTGAGAAGCAGAAAAGGCGTGTGAGTGTCCCCGGGGCAGATCAAGCAGCAATGTTTCTTTTAGCAAAAAGCAAATCACCAACCCCCTTAGATAATCAACTAATGAATGGGGCCAAAATCCAACATCTCTCCTAACCTCAAAAGGCAGGCATCCAGGCCACAATTAGGGGAACCACTTGTGAAACCACCATTTACCTCAATTAGACATCTAGAAGTCACCCTCCTTCTCTCTCATCCCCAACACCCCATCGCTCCTAAACGGTTATTTTTACTCCTAAATATTTCTTACATCTGACCTGGTTTCTCTAGTGAGAAGACTTCTCTAAAGAGAAAACTTCAAATAGTCCCCGTGACTGGTCACATTCGGTGAGTGGAGAACTGGACCCGGTACTAAGGATTACAGAGCTGAACCAGATCACGGGGCTGCAGGTGGAATAAGGTTGCTTGAGGCTGTAGGACTGAATTCCCAATTTCCTTCCTGGCTGTCAGCAGATGTGATCCCTTTCTCTCAGAGGTCCCCATGGTTCTTTGCCATGCGATTCTTTCACACAGAGTAGCTTCTTTTATTCAAGGCCACCATGAGAATTTCTTGCTCCAGCAAGCTAAGAGAGAGTTTTATATAAAACTAGAGGCCCAGTGCAGGAATTCATGCATAGGTGGGGCCAATTGGGCATGCCGGCCAGGGGGAGGGGCTGTGGGTTGTTGAACTCCTGGTTGAGGGGACAATTTACATATTAGCCTTTTATTATACAGGTTAGCCTAATGAAGGGAGTCACATCCCTTCTTCTTTGCCCTACTATATTGTCCAGTTACAGGTCCTATTTGGATTCAAGAGTATGGGTCTGTACTTGGACGCGATTCACTGACAGTAACCTTAGATTTATACATAGCCATCTCCTCTCCCACACACAGTGTGCCAGAAGGCAGTAAGTATTACCCTACATAATAAAAGGGCAATATGCAAATTGGCCCTAATGGGAGACCAACTGGGAATGACCGGTGGCTATGATGCACACTGACCACCAGGGGGCAGATGCTCAGCACAGGAGCTGCCCCCCGGTGATTAGTGTGCTCCCATAGCAGGAGCTCCGCTGGGCCACAAGCTGGGCTGACTGCTGCAACTGCAGCAGTGGCGGCGAGAGTCTCTCTGACCTCGGCAGCACTAAAGATGTTCAACTGTGGCCACAGCAAACAGGCCTACCCCGCAGTCCGACATCCCCCAAGGGCTCCTGGGCTGCCAGAGGGATGTCTGACTGCCAGCTTAGGCCTGATACCCCAGGGAAGACAGGATCTGTCATGCAGATGGGGTGTAAATGAGAGTGGGCAGGGG
This sequence comes from Pipistrellus kuhlii, assembly GCF_014108245.1. Classification (NCBI taxonomy): domain Eukaryota; kingdom Metazoa; phylum Chordata; class Mammalia; order Chiroptera; family Vespertilionidae; genus Pipistrellus; species Pipistrellus kuhlii. The sequence continues at coordinate 6,111,449 of NW_023425523.1, forward strand.
AGGATACATTCTCATTGTTATTCAGGTTAATGTATATTTTTACAGTTTCTTAATAGTGTCTAGTAGAAGTGATGTATCAATGGAAGGCTGTGAAGAAATGGTTAAATATTGGAGGACTTAGTAAAATTGAGTTAAAATAACCAGAAGAATTACCTGACAATCTGTGTAGACAAATCTGAGAGCAGAAAAGGAGTAGTTCACACAATGAATTAACATTTGAGAAATCAGCCTCCCACAAAGGGAGAACAGTACAAATGAGTGCTTTCTCCCTCAGGGATTTCCTTCCATCAGTTAAGGATGTGGCTTTCTTCTTTTTAGTGCTTGTAATTCATCCCAGCAAGTCCTTTATTTTTAGGAGGGATGCTTTCCTCACTCGTGGTGGGATTGGATCTCTTTCAAGCTGCTATTTTTGGTCAACAATTTACACTCCTAATTTGTTTCCTACGTATTATCATTGGATAACCCACCAGTCTTCACACACCCTATTTGTACCCCCAGCCAAATGAGAATCTCAAAATCCATTAGCATTGGAAGCATGAACTTGTCTTCACAATATTTAGGATGGGAAGAACCCAGAAGGGACAAGAAGGGTCTCATTCATAGGTTCCATGTTGCCAGCGTTACAAATGGCCCCCAAAGATCATCACCCGTCATAGATCCTCCCTTCCCCCAACTGATGGACGGAGAATGACGTAAACTCCACCTGCAGCAGACATTCCTGAGCACCTAACCAGGCACCATATACGGACTGTACATTGAACCACCAATCAGCACCTGCCAAATACCCTAAGCCCTCCTCCCCCGATTCCTAAGTATCTAAGTGCCTAATCATGTGCCTTACATGAAACCACCAATCAGCATGTGCTGAGTGCCCTAAGCCCTGTCCCTTCCCATGACTCCCCTCAAAAGGCGCCTTCACCCTGCACATGTGCTCTCTTCCTTTGCCAGGCAGCCTGGCAATGAAGGCTTCTCCTCTAATAAAGCCTGTAGTCCTGGTCTTTGGCCCTCTGTCTCATCTCTCAACCACAAGACTTCCCTCTTCAGCCACAGTGGGGATGTCCATTTCTGTAAGAGCGATGACTATTCTTCCAACTCTGTTTTCGTCTTAGCTCATTCAGGCCTCCGTACCACTGGCTGAGAAGCTTACAAACACTATGCACTGATTTCTCCCAGTTCAGCTGTCCTCTGTCTTTACAGCATTCCATCTCTGGTCCTCCATGTTCTAATCTCATGGCTGGTTCTTGACAAAAACCAACCAACCAAACAACCACCCAGTAACATTTTCCCACAAGACCTGTCTGCTTGGCTGTGAGTGCATAAGCCTGGGTCAGTAGCTACAATATTGGTGTCAAAAGCCAGAACACATTTCTTTTCAGACCAATGAACATCACCATCCTACATTGCTGGGAAAACCTAACCGCCTTCCCCAATTTAAGGGAAATGACTGTGTTCTTCAGTGTAAAAATGGATGTATAGGGTGGGATAGAGGGAGGAAAGGAAAACAGGGACAATCTATTGTGTCAACTCATCATTTCATTTGCGCTGCATAATTATGCAAATTAATGTCTTGTAGACGGATTTCCATACTGAATCTAATTAATGTGTTGGTTTGTGTGCTTATTATATAGAACCACAGCTCTGTTTTTTGTTTTTTTTTCTCCCCGTTGAGGTTATTAACATGTCCCAATTTAGTATTATCTGAAAATAACATGAATGGCTTTTTTCTCTCTTTCAAAGAGCAAACAAGGAGGCTAAATCAGTAACACTACACTCTGTCCCCATTGTGTCCTAACTGCTGCTTTTTTTCATCAGGACTTGGTTTAATTATTACCTTCCAGTGGCCTCTCACTATATGCAAATTACCCTGCATACAACAGTAACACAGATTCTTAAGCATCATTTAGACCCTGACTGTTCTTTTTTCCAGGAGCCTATATTTTTCTTATTAATTAATTGATTTCAGAGAGAAAGGGGAAGAGAGAGAGAAAAAGAGAGAGAGAGAGAGAGAGAGAGAGAGAGAGAGAGAGAGAGAGAGAAACATCAGCTCTTCCATAGCCAAGGGGGTTCACATAATAGACACGTATCTCAACTTCACTCTCATGGAGCAAATCACACAACCCTGCAATGCTCTCATCCATCGCTTCAAATTCATTCCAAACACCTCTGGTATGCTGGAGGTTGTTTCATTCCTTGGCATTTACACATTTATGTTGTGAATGTATATTTTTAACAATTTAGGATTCTCTGCCTAAATGTTTTTAACTTTCAGGTAAACTTCTTAGATGTTTAGAAATATTTTTGAGTCCTCCCCTTAATCCCCAAATTCATTAATTCTCCTAAAATACAAAATGGCCACTGCTTTGAATGAATTTATTTACTTTTATGTTTTTCTCATATGTCTTTGTTCACCTATCCCAATACAGTGTGAGAGGAGGGGATAGATTCAAGCAACAGGAGTTAAATCTGCTTGCAGTGATCGGTGGAATGTTGAGCAAGGGAGACAAAGGCGGTTAGAGAACTCCCCCTATTCCTGTTCTGAGGGATGGAGTGCATAGAGGCGCCTTAACCCAAATCTGGAGCAGGAAGCCGTCTCATCAGTCTTACAAATGAATCCAATCAATACAACAAACCACAAGCACACGACTGCTCTGACCTCATTGGTTCTTCTCCTCATCATTTGTCTGCTGTGCCTGGTAACTATACTTCAGGAAAGTGTTATCTGGGGTTGCAGACTCCATTCTCCATCGGCTTGTCCTCTCCGCTCCTCTAACAGGGTCTCTGCCCTGGCAGTTCACTGTGAAGGTCACCAAGGACTTCCATTTGATCAAAATCGAATGTTTCATCATTACTCTTGCTGGATGCCAAGCACCGCTCCTTGAAAACACATCTTTCTCTTGACTTCTACAATGCTATACTACCCTGCTTCTTTCTCTCCTTAATCTTGATTGCTGGTTTGTCCTCTTTGGATTACTAAACTCTGGAGAAAACCAGTGCTTACATCTTCTCCCACAACTTGACATCAATCCAATCTTTCTAGTAGACTTCTCTTGTCCCCCGGCTTTAAATACAAGCTATCTGCAGTAGCTTTTACATTTATATCACCTGCATTGTGTTTTCCCTTGATTTACAGACTAGACTTTTCCGAATTTCTCACTGAGACGTCATAGGCATATTCTATTAGTTTATATCATTCTTAGGACCTTAAAAATCGCATCTCTGGCTTGATGGAAGAATTATGCAGACACACTGAGTCATTGCCCCAAAGGAAATGGCTACAGAGGTCAATCCCCAAAATGGAGTGAGTTAAGTAGAGACATAGAGGGGAAGGTGCTTGCAAAGAACCATCAACCTCCACCTTCATGAACTCTGTATCTGTATCCCAGAGCTGAAGCAGAGACAAGGCTCAGAGCTCTGCATTAACAAAGGCCTGAAAGTCCTCCACCCTCTTTGTCTTTCTGGAAGAGTCAAGAAAAAGTGAAGCCTAGGTCGATTTCAAATTTTATCATAACGGACTTGTTGTTTATTCCCAACAAGTGATGTGTACAACCTCTTCATACTTCAAAACATAACCCAGAGACCTGTGGATGTCTTCACATAATGCTTTCTGTGCTTCTTATTGATTTTTGTATTGGAATTTTTCAACAATGAAAAAACTATAGAGTTATGCCCAGTCATAGAAACCTGATAATAAAAGGTAGACATATTTTTTTTTAAAAGCCAGATTGATCACATTCCTATAGTGATAAAGTTCTAACTTTTCATTTAATCGATAATGGGCATAGTAAGAGATGTCATGCTTTTAATTAATATTTTCTTGAGAATTTAATATAAAAGCATTTTCATAGAATCTTATCAATAAAGAACAATTAGATGAAAGCAAAATAGTCCTAGAGTCTATTTTAATCCATGTTCTGGAGTCATAAATGCATAATTTTCCCATTTATACACGCATACCCAAAGATAACATTCTAATTAATATATTACAAATACTATAAATCATTTTAGTTAAAGTAGATTACTGAATACAAACATGTATTTTTTAAATGATATGTTAAATATCCACTCCCCCGGAATTCTGGGGATACTGTCAAACAAACTGTCTTTTCTATCATCTAAATATTATCTTGTCATGCCCATAATGGGGTTTCTCTGAATATTCTAAAAATCAAGTACACCCTTTTTACCTTGGTTTCCCCCCAGACTTTTGGTACTTAGCCATGGACTACATTGTCTTCCTTACAAATATTCACTGATCACCTACCAGTGTTGTGAACCTGGTTGTCAGGGATCAGCCCAGAATCCAGCCGGGGTTCCTGCCCTCTTGAACCTTAGAGTTTGGTCCAATTTTTCCTCAAACTTCACCGAGCATGCGCGTTGCCTGGTTCTTGTTAAAACCCAGTCTCTGATGTGGCAGATCTGGTGCCCGGCCTATGACACCTGGCGTGGAAGGTTTTATGTAGACGATTTTTATCCTCTCTCAGTGCTGCTGGCTGTAGTGACTCCTATTACTTAGTACAGTCCTCTACTTTTGTTAAGAAATGTACTCTGTACATCAGATTCCTTACATATTGTTCATCATTATTTTGGATGCAGTTCTGTTCTCTCACTCAGTTGTAGCCTCTTTGATAACAGGGACTGACGGGCGGTGTTTCCTTATCTCTGGCAATGCCTGGTGTGCCCGTGGTCACAGGAGCTGCCCCGTGAATACTGAACAGGCGATCGTCCACGATGGAGGCTTCACTTTGCATCAAGGCATCAAGGCTGAAGGAAGCAGCACATGGTTTCCCAGAGACCCTAACACAATGGTCCTGAGGAGCAGACGGATCTGGGGGACGGACTTCCTCCCTGGGAAGGACGGCTGCCTCCCAGCCACCTGCTCCCTCTTAGTCAGTCTCCTTTTCTCTCCCCTACCTGCAAGCTTTTCAGTGAACAACATCATAATGCAGTCCTCAGTGAGGGCGCCCAGGGGAGAGGAGGGCCTGGGCGGAGGGTGCCCACGGGCCTGTCTGTGGGAAATGTGCCTGGGAACACGGGGTCCCATTGCTGCCGTGCTTCTCCGGAGCAGCAGTGGGGATGGGGCCTCCTCCCAGTGTTTCCATCAGCCCTGAGCAGGTGCTTCCGGAACCCGGGAGGTCAGAAGCCGCAGACCGCCGTGTCCATGGGTCATAGGTCTGCCTGCCAGGGCGCTGGGCTTCCAGATCTCAGATCAGTTCCTTCCGGCCCTTTGGTTACTTGTTCCAATAATGCAAGTGTCCCTGAGCATGTGCGGGGTTATTTATGACAGAAGTGCCTGCAAGATGCCACCCACAGACCTTCCACTGCTTTCTAGCTTTGAACCCCCTTCTCTCTAGCTGACCTCTCAGAGGGAGTTTGTGTGCCTTCCCAGAGCCCTGATCAATCTCTCTCTCTCTCTCTCTCTCTCTCTTTCTCTCTCTCTCTCTCTCTCTCTCTCTCTCTCTCTCTCTCTCTCTTCTGTAATGTTACACAGGGGCCCCTTTCCACGCCTCACACTCGCAGTCCCCACGCTGGGCCCATCCCTGTCTCGAGGGGCCTTGCCTTTCCTTCCCCGCAGGTGACTCCCCTTGGCCATGGCAATGAGCTCTCAGCACCCACTGAGCACAGACAAAGCGCAGGGAGCCCAGACCCAAGCAGCCATTCCCCTTGGCAGGACCGTGAGGAGGAGATGCTGACACCGGTTTGTCTGTTTTCAATCACAGATGAGTGGCAGCAGGGCCTACGCAGCTCCCCCGTGCAGCCTGCGAGAGCCAGGGTGAGGGTCTGCCGCGGAGAAGGCGGGCTGAACCCCACTCCGATGTCAAACCCTCCAGCTGCCTCCGCAGACCGGCCCTGGCGGAGCCTTCCGGCGTTGAATTAGGCAGGACAAAGGAAAGGCCCGTGATCGCTGTGTGACACTGCCAGAGAGAAATTATGAATACAGGAGACACATCATCAGTCATTAACCCCAATCCCAGACTTCGAGGGGAGCCCCCAAACCGAGGGGGGGGTGTGCACATATACTATATGTGCTTGTCTTGCACCATTTCGGTGCGTTTAATTCAACTATAAATTCACAAGGACAAGGACGGGAGTCCCATCTGGAGGGGGAAAAGACTCTACAAAGCCATTCCCTCACCCTTAGGGGGAAGGAGGCTCACAGGGGGTGCGGGTGGCGCCCCCGGCTTCGGGTTGGACTTTTGCAGGATTAACTTAACTTCCCTGAGATATTGTGGGGGCAGCAGGGAGAAGGGAGTAAAGGACTTGGGTTTGGGGTTGAGGAAGGGAGGGAAGTCTGACTATAAATCTTCAAAGAGAGATTAGCAACCCAGGAAAACCACATCCCACCCCACTCCTGGTCAACCCCAAACGTTCTCTCCCTCTTTAAAAATAACTCTCACTAACATAATAGCTTTTTAAAATTTTATTTTTTTATTGACTTCAGAGAGGAAGGGAGAGATAGAAACACCAATGATGAGAGCGAATCATCGATCGGCTGCCTCCCATATACCCCACACACTGGGGATGGAGCCCACAACCTGGGCATATGCCTTGAGCGGGAATCAAACTATGACCTCCTGGTTCTTAGGTCAACGCTCAACTACTGAGCAACCCGGCTGGGTTGCAGTACCTTTTTGATGACAGCTTCCAAGACCCCAGGTCTGTCTGCTCCTGGCATCCTGAGCCATCTCTATTCACAGGCGTGTATCTCACGCTGCCTTATGGTTATTCATTCTCTATGACGGCCCTTCTCTCAGCTCTTTCAGCGCAGAATTTGGATTCAGTCACTGATACTCAGAGTCCAGTTCCTAGTTCAGTTGCCTGGCCCATAGGAGCTGCTTGATAAAGGCTTTTGGATTCCAAGTGCTGAGCTCTGTGTTTCTCTGCTGCCGGGTCCGCTGTGACATGAAAGGATCCGGCGCCTACAAGGAAGGGATGTTATCTATGAGGACATGTTGCGTTTCAAAGACACACACAGGTGGCTCTTTCAGAAAAGCCACCGGGGCAGGAAAGACACCGTGTCCTGAAGGGAAGCGGTGTTGCTTTTCTGAAGGCGGCCGCGTACGCGTTTGCATTGCCACACGGATTCTGAGTCCCTTTGCCTTGGTTTGGAGGAAGTCTGTTTTGTGCTGGGGATTCAGCATTTTGGTGTAAAGAGCACGGATAGCCATGGACTTGGCTTTCAGGGTGCTGCGAGATAAGGAAGTAAACTTTGCTAAACGGGCCCTACAAATCCTAGTAAGTGTTCACCCTGTAAGGCCACTTGCTACAGGATCAGTTTATGCAGATTGATGTGCTGGTTTACTTCTAGGACTTAGATATCTTTTTAGGAACCCTTGGTATCAACCTCGTGCTGGAAGAAATTTCTATTCAGAATGTTCTGGAATTATGCACCCGGGAAACCTGGGGAGCGCAGGGGCATAGCTACCATTTCAGGTCAAATACAAACCATGGAGAGAAATGAGCTTCTCCTCGTACGCCCCGATGTGAAGGACACACGTCACCCTTTTCTTTTTATCTGACTGTAACATAACAGCTGCAGTTTTTAAACAATTAACTCAGTTTACCGTCCTAATGCCAAGATTGCTCCCTGAGCCATCTTACACTTGATTTTTTTCCCCCTCTCCCAAGAGCCAATTTATTGTCACAATGGTATCTTGTTCCATAAAGGCACTTGTAATGTAAATACATGACACCTCATCTGGTTTCACAGGGATTCAAGGTATATTTTTTGGGGGAAAAAAGGGGGGGGGGGTGTTGTTATCTTGAAAATGATTTCCGAAACCATTGTTAAAGCTGTTATTTTGAGATTAAAGAGGATTTGGCCTGAAGGGTGTTTAAGCAAATTTCTGTGCTAATCGCATCCTTCCTGTTGTAAATTCCAGCCCTGCGTGACAGCACAGGCTTCCGTAGACATAATCCCCCCTGGGAATTGGTTCCTGATCCATATTCTTGGGCTAGTTAGGAATTGGGATTAGTGTCCGCTGTTTCATGTTCCTGCCTCTGTGCCTTTGCAGAGACCGTTCTCTCCGCCCCGAACACCCTTCCCTCCTAACTCCGTCTACTTAAGTCCCAGCCATATTTACATCTCAGTTCTAGCACATCCAAGCGCTCAGGGCTACGTGGCAGAGGAGAGAACGGTGTTTCCCTGTGATTCCCGTGGGGCTGGGTTCCCAGACTTCCGTGTGACGGTTCATGAAACGATATGGGTTTCAGAGATACAATTCTATAGCACACCATCTGTACATCGTCTTGTGTGTTCAACCCTCAAAGTCAAGTCTCCTTCCATCACCTCTTTGCCATCTCCTACCTCCTACCCCCTTCCTCTCCCCCTACCCCACACACCACCCATTTCCTTCTGGTAATCACCATGCTGTTGTCTGGGAAGTTAAGATTAACTTTAAAAACTCAAGTCAGAAGCTAAATGGATGCTATCCCATGGTCAGATGACATCAATGGAAACTTTTTTTTTTTTATTCGAGGTGATGGATGTAATTTTCTATGAAAGTGACCTTTGCTGGAAATGTTTTCCCTGTAATGATTTTCTGTCCTCTGGGCTCTGCAGCCAGAACAGAAAAATGGGCTTAGGCTGGATTCAGTGACTTGAGGTTGACGTGGAAAAAGATGTGGACACACGGCCCTCTAGCTCCCAATAGTGCAGCCCTCCTTGGCACTTGCTCTCCTATTGGTGTCTCCCTCCTGTTTTATTGGGAAGTAGCTGTAGTCCTCAGGCCTATAGAGAATTCAACATGAGTGCATTAGCATGACCTGTGCCAGGCGTAGGGCCTGCTAGGAAAGGGACAGAATCTAAAGAGGAAAGAGGCAAGAAGGCTTAGTCCCAGGAAGGAAAGGATGGTGGAGAGTGTGAGTAGGAATGAACACAACTTGAAGTAGCTTGCTATTCTTGTGTGTGTGTGTGTGTGTGTGTGTGTGTGTGTGTGAGAGAGAGAGAGAGAGAGCGAGCGAGAGAGAGAGAGAGAGAGAGAGAAGAAGAAGAAGAAGAAGAAGAAGAAGAAGAAGAAGAAGAAGAAGAAGAAGAAGAAGAGGAAGAAGAAGAAGAGGAAGAAGAAGAGGAGGAGGAGGAGGAGAAGGAGGGGGAGGAGGAGGAGGAGGAGGCGGCGGCGGCGGCGGAAGGGGAGGAGGAGAAAGAAGACGAAGAGGAAGAAGGAAGAAGAAGAGGAAGATTGCCACCCATCTGGTCTCCCTACACTGAAGTTATCAATGGATCCTATTCCTAACCCTTCACATCCAACCAACTGCCGATCATTCTGATTTCCTACTTTGCACCAAAAGCACCTGATACCAAGTTTAAGCACAGTCTCGTTCTCTTCAGTAACGCAGACAGAGTGACAAACAAAACATAGGTATGCTCTGACTCGGAATGTTTAGGAACAGTTTTGAAAAGTTGCTTCCTATTGCTGATACCTTTATTCAGTCGCCTACCTTGTTCCTATCAATCTCCTCCTTGTGTGTGAGACGGGGGCATGGACATGTGTCTCTCAGTTGGACTAGGATGGCTGCCTCTGGATGCCCGAGGTAGAGTTTCAGGCTCTGTGCTTGATGCAGGTGACATGGCGGAGAAGCACTCACTTCTCACTCTTCCTCCTTCCCCTTCCTGTCCCCTGTGCCTTCTGCATGACTCACTGGAGTATTGTATCCTGGGCGGGTTCTCCTTCTCTGTCTCTGCTGCCACCCCTCTCCCACGGTGCTCTCCGGGCACAGCACGAGCTAATCACAAGGCCGTCAGGAAGGCCAGCCTCCTCCTCCCCAGAAACACTTCTTCCTAACCAAATGGAGCAGGCGGTTGGATTTGTCGTTTGAATGTTGGAAGAAAGAGAGCAAACACTTGGCAAAGTCTAGTCCATGCCATTTTCATGACATTTTGAAACACGCATCGTGGTCCAGCCTTCATGGATGTCCAAAGCTTTCTTCTTAATCACACAATCTGCCCACCTTCCCTGCCTGTCGCATCCACGTGTCCCCTCTCTTTGCTGAAGGTCCCTAAGCCGTCCCTCCTGGACTGTTTACGCTACTCAGGCCCAGCTTATGTAAAGGAGTGTTGTCTCTCCTCTACGTGATTTAGAGACGCCAGCAACGAGCTCTCAAAGCGCCATGAAGTATTGCAATCCGGACACGCGTCTCTGAGGCTCTTGTTCACGCAGCAAACACACTCTCCAAGCGGACAGCAGCTGGAATCGAGGGGCTTACTTTCTTAAAAAAAAAAAAAAAAAAAAAAATATATATATATATATATATATATATATTAAAAATTTTAATATAAATACATTTTATTGATTTTTTACAGGAAGAGAGAGGGATAGAGAACCTTCCTTTGCTATCGTCTGCCATGGCCTCTGCTTCCCATCATCATCGGGGTGACCAAGCCCGGCTTCTCTCGCACACAGAGAGAGGATGTCAGGGGAAGGCGGGCGGCCCTGTCTGTCGCTTAGCTTTCTTTGGCTGCGTGTCATCTCTCGCCCCCCTGGCGGGAGGGCGCTGGCCTGTGCTCCAGCTTTCACCCCTCACAGATGTGGAGGACACTAACAACGTCCCCAGAGCCTGTCTCTGACTCTGACGGAAGGCCACAGGAGACAGAACTGTCTTTGGGACATTTCTTTTTAGAATCTCTGCTTTCTTTATTGTATTTTAAATTATATTTTTTTTTTATAAATCCCTTTCCCGATAAGCTGAATTAACCAGACTTTTTAATTAGCTTTCTTTAAAAAATTCTTAATTATTGAAAGTATCACAATATATGTCTCCGTTACCCCGTGGTCCTCTCCCAGCCGGCCTGGCCCCCAGCCCCAGCCTTCACCCCCTGCCGTGTCTGTGTCCACTGCTCATGATCACATGCATGCAAGTTCTTTGGTTGATCTCTTTCCCCCTCCCCTGCCTTCTGCCTTATGCCTTCCCTCTGGGGTTTGAGGGTCTGTTCAGTGCTTCTGTGTCTCTGGATCTGTGGTTTGTTCATCTGTGTATTTTGTTCCTTAGATTCCACACATGAGTGAGATCACGTGATACGGGCTGGCTTATTTCGCTCAGCATCATGCTCTCCATGTCCATCCACTCGGCCACAAGTGGTAAGAGTTCCCCGTTTCACTGCAGCATAGTGTTCCATTGTGTGGATGGACCGTTTCTAACCTTCCAAAACCGTCACAGGGTACCTCACTGGAGCTCCGCTTTCTGAGGCTCAGGTGTGGCTACCGTGCTGTCTGTGAGCCTGTGAGTATTGAAGGCGGTGCCCACTCAAGGGGGTTTGCCTTTGGATAGTGTGTTCTTGGTACGAACAACAGCGACAACAGACATGAGACCCAGACCTGCAGGGGCCGTGTGGTGCCTGAAGTGAGTGCCATTTACAAAAACATGACGGGTCTCTGGGACAAGGCGGTTACCTCAACGACTCCTTGTAGCTTGGTTATAAACGAATCTCCATCGCTCACCAGTGGAGAGCTGCTCCCCTTAACTGCGATGCTGCCAAAGAAGGCAATGCCTCAGAGTGTTAAATGCCACCTGAAATTGTCTGAATCCTAAATCCACTTCAAAATCTGTCATCATTTCCGACTGAGGCCCAGTGCACAACATTCGTGCACTGAGGGTGGGGGAGGGGGAGGGTCCCTTAGCCTGGCCTGCACCCTCTTGCAGTCCGGAACCCCGAGAGGACCTTAGGGCTGCCACGGAGGCCTGAGAGGCTTCCCCCACTGCTGCTGCACCAGCCAGCTGTGAGCCCGACTTCTGGGAGAGCACTGACCACCAGGGGGCAGCACCTCCATGGAGCGTCTGTCCCCTGGTGGCCAGTGTGCATCATAGCGACTGGTCGTTCTGCCAGTTTGGTGGATTTGCAAATTAAGGTTTTATTATATAGGATAGTACTCACCTATGCACACACACAAAAAGCCTCAAACAACCAGCAAACTGATGGTTGCCAGAAGGAAGGGTGGTTAGGGAGGGCGGTGGGTGGAAAAGTTGAAAGATTAAGACATATATATTGGTAGTTACAAAACAGTCAAGGGTAGGTGAATTATAGCAATACTGTAGTAACGATGTAACATGTACTTTTCTTTATCCTCTCCACATGTTCTCTCAACATCTCATTAGGAAAGCTACTAAGGGGGCATAAAAATGATAATAAACGCCACTGAACACCCTAGTTTTTTCCCCTACTCAAATTCCACAATCAATATTTTGTTTCACATTGCATATCTGTTCATCCATCTACCCACCCATCCATCATATATATTTTTTTCCATTTCAGAGGAAACAGTAGACATTACTACACTTTATCAACATGCTCATAGGTTTAAAAAAAAATGTAATTAGAAATAAACTTTTTTTCTTGGAATCATAATAATGAATGATTTAATGCCTGGAATTAATGTTGAAGCCATGCAAATCCCTTCTGTGTGTATTTACCTGAGCTTAAAATGAAGATTTATGATTGGGAATAATTTTCCTATAATAACTTCTGTTTTCCTTCGTAAGACATTGTTATTTGTGATGCTCATGCAATTATATGCCAATGTAACTCAAGGATGTAATGACATTTCTCTTTGAAAGCATTTAAATAACTCAGGAAATTGCTTTCCTGTTCTGTTTCCTGACTTAAACCCCACTTTTGCCATGTTCATTTTATTATGCAATCTGTCTCAACTCACCCAGGCAGAATACATTCCACCACGTATAATGTGCGCTGAATATTTCACTGGTTGATAGCCATATAATTATATCCATTCTCGCATTTATATTTGTACATAGCCATTTAGCATACTATATATAAACACTCCTGTTTATAAATGTGCATACCAATAATGTCTGAATAAGGATTTACACACTTAGTTTTCCTACTTTAGTGACTTCAGCTGATTTTTTAATAGGGCATTTCAGAAATTATAATTTACTTTTAAGATTACAAAGGATTCATTAAGGAAGGAAGGATGGAAGAAGAATAACTCAATAAAAGTATAATGTCTAATTAGTTTTATTAGGAAATTTTTAAAAAATGAGACCTTCACCTCCATAAATGTGCTGATGTTATTTTTCAGTCCATAACACACAAACATGCTGTCAACCAATTACAATGAATTAATGCATTTCCACATAAATTCATATTTTATGGGAGAAGCTATTTCCACCCAGGTGGCCCTAGCATTATATGAAAATTCCTGTAAGCAAATGTTCATGAAATTCCTTTCCTGTTGACCCCAGTGCAAACTTCATGGCAAGAATGTGGGCTCCATTACAGGGGAGGGTGTTGCCTACAGTGTGAGCCAGACCACCAGAGGGTGATGGCTACAGTGTGAGCCAGGCTACCAGAGGGTGATTGCTACAATGTGACTCAGACCATCAGAGGGTGATGGCTACAATGTGAGCCAGGCCATTGGAGGGTGATGGCTACAGTGTGAGCCAGGCCATTGGAGGGTGATGGCTACAGTGTGAGCCAGGCCATTGGAGGGTGATGGCTACAATGTGAACCAGACCATTGGAGGGTGATGGCTACAGTGTGAGCCAGGCCATTGGAGGATGATGGCTATAATGTGAGCCAGACCATTGGAGGGTGATGGCTACAATGTGAGCCAGACCATCAGCATGTGATGGCTACAATGTGAGCCAGGACATTGGAGGGTGATGGCTATAATGTGAGCCAGACCATTGGAGGGTGATGGCTACAATGTGAGCCAGACCATCAGAGGGTGATGGCTACAATGTGAGCCAGACCACTGAAAGGTGATGGTTACAAGACACCAAATCCTAGGACACAGACTAACATTTTTTCCATTTCCTTTGGATGTACTCTTATAACAATACTCTCAGTGGCACTCATCCTGGGTTCACTTCCAGAATTCAATAGGATGATGAGTTTCAATCAGGCTGCTTAGGCCCCTTCAGTCACCAGCAGTGGGTTGTGACTGGGGGGTTTCAGTCCTGCCTGACTCAATGCTGTACCTCATGTAGGAGACTTATGTTAGCTCTTCCAACCTGCCTGTCAGCTGACCCAGCTGTGAAGAAGCTATAACTACCCATTAGTGAGACTAAACTCTAAGTCCCTTCCCCCATCGCACACTTTAACTGCTTGAAATTTTTATGCTCATTCGTCTGTTGAATATGTGCTCTGTTATAAACACCATAACCTTTGATATTTTTTCTTACTCTTTCTTTCACGCTTAGCAACTGATTGCAAAGAAATTAGGGTAATTCATTTTTACAACCTAAAAAAAAAAGCTTTATTCTATTAATTCTCCTGTGTTTTTCTTTTGGAATAATATATCAAACTTAATTCTCGGTATGGTGATCTTTTGTTCTATGATATTTATTCATTAGCCAAGCTTTTCTCATTTCATTGTTCTTGGGTGATATATTTTGAAATAACTCTAGGCAATTTGTTGTACATTACTACATTGTTATTTCTATATTACACAGTGGCAACTTAGTATAAAACGAGATCTTTATATCATTGATGAAAAGGGACTTAGTCTTAAAATGCAGTATTGCAGTAAAGCTAATTAAATCAGAAAATTATGAGAAATTCTGTGTAACAGCTTTCTCCTTCTCTGAGTCACAAATACACTATAGTATGCATAGACGTCTACTATTTTTATTAAGAGGCATTCACATGGCCTCTGTTATTAGTTTTGCACAGGATAACTTCTGGGGATGGGGGACATGCGTAGAGACAAGCCAGCCATATGGTCTTGGTTTCTGCAAAACTTGGGGCCCAGTGCTTACCCCTGGGTGTTCCCATTATTCAGATACCAGAGCAAGGTTTTGTCAGACTGAGGAATTGACTCCCAGTGATGTTTTCCCATTGACATGGCTTTGGTCTAAACCAGGAAGCGTCAATATACTGAGTGCTAGAGAGCCACACAACAGCCAGAGCAATGGAGAAACACGAGGAACCAACTGAAAGACAAAATGAACTCTGACTGCAGGCCTGGCCTGTGCCAATCCCAGACTAAATCTTCTACACCAGGGGCTCCTCAGTGCTACTTGTCCACCAATAGCATCTTATTTTTTTAAATATATATTTATTAATATTTTTAGAGAGAGACACATCCATGTGAGAAACATTGATTGGCTGCCTCCTGCACACAGCACACACCAGGAATCACACCAGTGACATTTCCGTGCACTGGACGGTGCTCGACCAACAGAGCCATGCTGGACAGGGAGCACCTGACTTCGTTTTACTCTTAACTTATAACTTGTTGTGCTCCCCAAGTCAAGTTTTGTTTCCTCTAAAACATACATAATTTTACATCTAGCATGAAGGCACGCTTCCAATCTTACCTAACCATCCCCATTCTTGCTTGGAATTTCTGTTCCTAATACATATTTTGACAGGTGACTGAGAAAAATTGTAAAACATGGAGTCTATTATCCCTGAGTTGCAACATATTGCGTTTGCATTGCAACAGCAAGAGTCCATCATATGGCCTGTGCAGTGGTTGTCAAACTCATTAGTCCACAGAGTCAAATATCAACAGGACAACGACTGACATTTCTTTTGAGAGCCACATTTTTAAACTTAAACTATATAGGTAGGTACATTGTTATTCACTTAATTAGGGTCCTCCTTGGCTGGTCTTTGCTAAAAACTCAAGGGGCCAAAGAGCTGCATGTGGCTCGAGAGCCAAGGTTTGCCAACCACTGGCCTACTGCATCTTAGACCAGTGCTGGGTGCAGGGATTGGTCATGGGAGATGGGACGCAGGTTCTGGACTTTGTTGGTGCCAGGATGGGTTGGCCTGAGCCAGGTCCCAGGCAGCTGGGTGGTCCTTCCACCTGGGCAGAAATTACGACGTAAGAACCAGGGTTCCACCAAGAGAAAGAGCAAGCACCGGGAGCACAGTATCACACCTCCGGTCCAGCGTGGCTCCTTCGCAAGCCAACGAAAATGAAAACGTCAACATGATTTATGCTCCCTGCTTTCTTTCCCGTCCTAAAGCAGAATTATTTATGGATTTCTGAGGAAGCAATTCATGAATTTATGAATTATCTAATCTCTTTGTTTCTACTTTCATCTTTTTATCTCTTTTTATTATCCTTTCTCTTTGCGTTAGTGTCTCCCTCTGAAGAATGGCAAAAAAAATGAGTGAGAAGGGCAGCCCTGGCCAGGTGGCACAGCTGGCTGGAGCATGGTCTTGTACTCCAAAGGTTGTGGGTTCAATGCCCAGTTGAGGTACATACCTAGGCTGCAGGTTCGATCCCTGGTCTGAGTGCCTAGAGGAGGCAACCAACAATGTTTCTCTCTCACATTAGTATTTCTCTCTCTCTCTCTCTCTCTCTCTCTCTCTCTCACACACACACACACACACACACACACACTCTCTCTCTCTCTCTCTCTCTCTCTCTCTCTCTCTCTCTCTCTCTCTTTCCCTTTCTCCCTCTCTAAAAAATCAATAAAAACATACCCTCAGGTAAGGATTTTAAAAAAGAGATGTATCAGCAAGTTCCCTCAGATAGACCTAGGAAAGGCTGAATGAAATTAACTTCCTATGATATCTCATTGACTATAAATAAAAACATACTTATTATAATAATTGAGGCTGAGATCTGGAAGAAAATGTGTTGATGCAGCTTAACTTCCAAGCAAATGCTATCATTCTCTCTCCAATCTTCCAACGCCTTTTTAAAAGCTCTCAGATCTAGCATTTCCCAAAGCAGTAAACTCCATCACTATAATAATAATGACAATGAGGAGAATAATCATAATAATATTATAGCTGCTGTTTACTGAGTATTAACTTTGCATTAGACGCTGCATTAAGTGATGAAAATAATTGTTATGAGGTAGATGCTATGATCATTCCTTGTAATACATTCCTATTCCATTTTCTCTTATGCAAAGTAGCAATGGAGACTTTTATTTTTATATGAAATAGCAAGAAGCTTAAAAATAACAGACCTGTTGTCTGTAATTCTCTATGCAAATTCACTGCAATCCTCCTCCCAGTGACATCACGGTGTGATCATGATTGGGAATAAGTATCATGTCCCCCAAGTTCAAGTTCTCTCTCTCCTTGAACCATCCTGCTGCTTCTGTCCCTCCTGCCGTTCCTGCCCATACACCTTCTTCAGGATTTCAGCCTGTCCTCTGTGACGGACCCACACACAACATGCACCGAGTCATCATGCCGCTCCCTCTGATTCCCACGCTACGGTCTGAAAACTGGTGCTTCTCTGATTGCTGTGTTCCCATGTCATGTGTTCAGGTGTGACATTTGGGTGTGAGTTCGACACCTGAAAACCCCTGACCTCAAATATGGGCACTTTACCTCGTAGGTAGCGTGTTCTTTATCACTTGGTGAGCCAAAGCACACAGAGTTAGGAGAACGAATACCCACACCATGACACAATGCCCGGGACTGCCTCTGGAAAGAGACACGAATGATGAGTAGGCAGGTTTCCCTGGACTGATTTTGCAAGTCAACGTGAATCTGAATTTATCTGAAAATTAAAATTTAAACAGATCCTATGCAGCGTTCGTGAGCAAGTAGGTCCAAGCACACACTCCCCTGAAAACTCCAGCGAGAATCCCAAGCACACACCCTGTCGGGGCGAAATTTGCAGGCAGCGATCAGAGCCTTCGAGAGTATGTGCTGGGACCTGAGTGCCAAATACAGAAGCCAACCCTAAGGTAATGACGGCGGACATGTTAACGCTGCACCTGCATGTCTGCTATTCTAGAGCTGCTTCTGGCTCCCTTTTGCTACAGAGCAGAAGAGAAAGGAAACAGGAAGATCTGGGCTGAGAGAATCTAGGGAAAATTAGGTCCTACCATCTGCCAAACCCAGTTCCTCCCCTTTCCCCCCTCTGTCCTCATCCCTGCATCTCTAGCCTCACTCCATACCCAGAAGATACCGGCTTCCCGCCCCGAGAAACTGGGGTGGGAGGCACTTAGACAACAATTGCCTACGGCCTAACATTTGAATTAGCTGTTGTATAGAAATCTGTATTATCGAGGATGTGTTACCTTAGAGTATTAAAATAACTTTATTATAAAGAAGTTCGCTTGTCTAGAATTCTTTGTTTAATAAAATATACTCTATACTATATGTGTGTATGTATATATATATACATATATATATATACATATATATATGTGTGTGTGTGTGTGTGTGTGTGTGTGTATATATATATATATATATATATATATATATATATATTTAAGAAATTTGATTTGAAAATGAAATTCTTCCTAACAATTTCAACATGGACATTGTTGCCATGCAATGGCTCTAAATGAATCCTAAGGATCGAACCAGACTCCTAAAAATGACTTGGATTCTTCAAAAGCAGTTGGCTCCGAAGAGCCAGAAAGCTCAGGTGTAGTGGCCAGAGGCGCTCATAGAGTTCTCATTTGTTAGAGTTGATGAAATAAAAAAAGATCTATTGTTCCATCCCACGGGGGCTCAAGCCACTCTTTCTTCGGATGAGTGATTAACAAAAGCTTTACCCAAATCCGTGGAGGGAAGTGGAAGTCAAATCCTAATCCAAACACAAGCCCTGTTTGCAAATTAGAACCCAAATCCCAGACCCTCCGAGGCGCTCCCTCCCCGCTGGAAATGGCAGGGCTGTTGTGATTTAAAATCCCGCAACCTTTAAAAAGCGATTGCTATTTCTTTGTGTCATTACACACAAGGCTTTCCCATGATCCCCTCTTCCCCTAAAAGACTCTCTGAAATAGAGCTGATCATTCAGCTTAACTAAAAATGGGTGGGAGGTGCTTTAAAAAAAAAAAACAAAAAACAGTCATTTAACAAAAGGCATAGTTAAAATGATTGGAGCTCAATAGAACTCGATTTTCAGATTCAATTTTCAGAGATGCCCTGGAAATGATGTGAGATCGGACCTTTATTCCTAAAATCTCCCTAAACTGGTGGAAATTCTTAAGGTTGTACAATTAAGATTAGGTTTGGCTGCCCAACCTGTGTGGCTCAGTGGTTGAGAGTCAACCTATGAACCCGGAGGCCATGGTTGGGTTCCCGGTCAGGGCACATGGCCAGGTTGTGGGCTCCTGGGACATCCAGGGGGAAGCTGATAAGTGAGTCTCTCTCATCATTGATGTTTCTCTCTCTCTCTCCATCTCCCTTCTCCCCTGAGCTCAATAAAAATATATTGGAAAATATCATTAGGTTTGGCTAATGTAATAGTGACATACACCTGAGATGTTTATTTTTCTTTGGATAGAAATAGTGACAAAGAGAGGGGATCCAGGACTGAGAGAGGGACCCCGGCCATTTCCCACTCATCACTCCAGCGTCCCTCTCGGTGGCCCTGTCCTTGGGGCTCACAATGCCCGCTAGCACCCTCGTCTCCCAACCCATCCCTGTGGCAGGCGGAGGAGAGGAGGAAAGGAGAGGAGAAAAGGGGACACTCCTAATCTCATACAGGCAGCACCTCACAGAAGCTACATTCAACAAAGGGATCCTCCCATCTATAGGCCTAGGTCACCTGCTTACACCTAGTGACGGAGGTCGGTGGGGACTAAAATTGGAAGGTCTTAGGTCCAAATCATTGTTATATTTTTATTATTATTAAAGCTCCTGAATGAGCCCTGCCTGGTCACACCTTGTCACACCCAAGTTTCCTTCCCTGCACATTGTTCCCATGGATGCGCTTCCACCTGTTGATCACTCTGCTCATCCTTAAGCACCTTCTCCTAGGGCAGTGGTTGGCAAACCTCGGCTCGCGAGCCACATGCAGCTCTTTGGCCCCTTGAGTGTTCTAACGCCACTTCTTCAAAATAGACTCACCCAGGCCGAAAGCTGACTTCTGCGCGTGGGCCACGAAGTTTCAATCGCACTGTATGTGCGAGCCTGCACGTGATATTTTGTGGAAGAGCCACACTCAAGGGGCCAAAGAGCCACACGTGGCTCGCGTGCCGGGGTTTGCCGACCACTGTCCTCCGGATGCCACACCCCTCATGAGATTAGCCCCACCCTCTCGTGCCACCCACCCAGGAACGCGTATATGGCTTGCTGTTCCTATAGGGGTTGGCACTTAAATTATAGGAGAGGCTCTCAATGTATGGCTGCCAAGTGCAAGGATGACCAGCTCTTGGAATGATTCTTAAAAACAAAATAAACAAGTCCCTGGTTCAGCTCCCGGTCAGGGAACATGCCTGGGGTTGTAGGCTGGATCCCCAGTAGAAGCCTTGCAGGAGGCAGCTGATCAATACTGTTTCTCTCTCATTGATGTTTCTATCCCTCTATTCCTCTCTCTCTCTCTAAAAAAAATCAGTAAACACATTTTGAACAAACAAAACACCAGGAACTACATGTTAGAAGGCAACCTGCAGTTCTTGCCCTGGAAGTGGAATAGCATTTAGGATGGAGAAAAACCTTGCCTGAGAAATGGAGACCATATTTGTTGTGTCCTGGTCTTCTTGGTGACAATTCCTCATTTTATTTCTTCCCTATCCACTCGCTCTCAGTGGCCCCCACAAACACAGAAGAAACCTCCTCTAAAACCTAGCATCTTCGAGTTAAAAATGGGGTGAAAATTATAATTCACAGCAGAGATGTGGGTGCCGGTGGTATGTATGCCCCTATAATTCCCCCAGCCGTTCAGAGGGCCCCCCTCTGCCTGCAGGTCCATCCTCCGGGCTGGGCTCCGTTAAACAGAGCCAGTTCAGCTGTGTTTGTTTTTAATTTGCAAAGTCAGGGACTTGCAGAGCAGGCTTCAATCCATCAGGAATATTTTAGGCATCTCGTCCGGTGGCATTAAGGGGAAAGACCTGGCAGGTCCTGCATAAGAAAAACAACCAGGCCATTTGTGAGAGAGTGCGGAGCTTAAAAGCCAGGCCGGGGAAGAGGTGGTAAAACAAAGAGAAGAGATCGTTAGCGAAGATGAGCGGGTTCCAGAGCTGAAGGAGACTTCCATCCAAGAGTCAGAAGGTATTCGTGAAATGCTCCAATGCCTCCGTGCAGGCGGGCGTATAAGGGGACATCCAGGATGCATCATGCGAGTCACATGTGCACATGGCTGTGGGCTGGGATGCAAACATTGAATCTACTACTTCCCTTACTAAGGTGAGCAGATTTTAACATTGGTAAAGTGGGACACCATTGACCGGGGGGTTAGTTCAATGCTCAACCACTGAGCCATTCAAGTTGTGTAACTATTGATGTTAAAACCATGATATAAAAATATCTATCTGTGCCTATCCATTTTCCTACTCTATATTTCCTCTCTTGTAGGAGCAAACACCCAAAGGTATAAAGAAACTGGGCCAGTCAGCCACACACCAGGACTAAACTAAGATTTCTCGGCCCTTGGTCATTGTAGTAAATACTGTTGGGTATTCATGCTATTGACCAGAGCCTATGGTTCTGTTCATGGCTGTGGTACTAATTCCTGACTTTTTAGTCTTGGTGTTGGTTCCCTTTGGGTCAAGCATAACTTGGAGTAAATATCAGGTATCACCCTAACTCGTTTGGCTCAGTGGATAGAGAGTCGTTCTGCAGACTCAAGGGTCCCAGGTTTGATTCCAGTCAAGGGCATGTACCTTGGTTGCTGGCACATACCTGGTGGGGAGTGTGCCAGAGGCAGCTGATTGATGTTTCTCTCTCATCATTGTTTCTAACTCTCTATCCCTCTCCCTGCCTCTCTGTAAAGAATCAATAAAATATATTAAAAATATATCAGGTATCACTGACGAAAAGAAACATGTTTATTTCCATCATGATTGCTTTCTCACATTTGTGGTCTTCCAAATGCCAGGCAATATGCTAGAAAGTTTACTTACATGTTCTCAGGGAATTCTCACGAGACTGTTCTGTTGCAGGTGCTCATGTGTTTATTTTACAGATGTGGAAACTTAAGGACAGATGTTGAGAAACTTAAGCAAAATCAAAAACAATCATTCTGCAGTGGGAGTCTCCAAACCCTGCTCTGTCCTCCTCCACGGTCTTCTCTCTATGCTCCCTGACTCTTCAGAAATATGGCCACTGGAAATTCTCATTGATTTTGCAAAAGCACCAGTTCTATTCGCTCCAACACAACGCACAGTGGAGGGGCCTCCCTTGGACTGCTCTAAATGAAATTTGCTGTTAAAAGACAACAGCTTGTCAACGCAAAGCAAGGCTGCTCCCTTGTGTGACACGCATTGTGGGGTGCGCGTTCCCATTTCTGCCTCGCTCTGCATATCTCGTCCTGATTAACGAAGTGCATGCGCAGCTCATTCTCACTCAAGAGATGAATTGTTTTGCAAGTGAAACATTAAAATGGTTCTATTCGGTCACATTTCCACCTGACATCACCAAGAGGAAGCCTTTTGCTGGTAACTCTTTTGCAACAGAGTTTTTGTGTGTGTGTGTTTTGTTTTTTTTAAAGCTCTCCAGACGGCTTTAATGAATGTAAAATATTTAGGTATTTTTTTAAACGGTGGAGACCGGATAGAATAATGCATGAAAGCAATAAATAAGTAAGCAGATGGAGCCCATCTAAAGACCCACAGACAGTGGGGCTTTCACAGAGGGATCGACCGCAGAGGTTTCAGGGCCCATTTGGTAGTTTTCATTTGCGGTGCAGAGAGTCTTAACCAAGCGGGCCTCTGCCCTGGGAAGGGTGCCGAGGAAGCAGTGATGAAGGATGCTGGCCAGCCAGGGAGACAGAGAGCTCCTGAGCATTCTGGAGGGAGCACATGGCGACACGGCTCCACCTGTGGCCAGCCCCCAAGCGCAGCCCGCCTGAGGGTGCAGCTTACCCCCGGGAAACCAAGTTCTTCCAACGATCCTCACTGTGGTCCCATCCTCACCTGGGAGGCTCCGAAAGGCCGGGTGCAGAGAGTCACCTGCAAGCGATTTTATGAAATCGCTCGCTAAGATGGACTGGGTCTCATTGACAAAATGCTCTGTGACTAAGAGGTATGCCCAACCCTGCTGAATTTTTTTTTTTTTTTTGCTTATGGTAATGTTTTCATATTTTTCAAAATATCTCCACAATGCTGCCTTAGCTGGTTTGGCTCAGTGGATAGAGCCTCGGCCTGCAGACTGAAGGGTCCCAGTCAAGGGCACATGGCCGGGTTTGGCGCTCAATCCCCACCAGGGAGTGTGGAGGAGGCAGCCGATCCCAGATTCACTCTCATCATGGATGTTCCTATTGCTCTGTCTCCCTCTCCCTTCCTCTCCTCTCTGGAATCAATAAAAACATATTTTAAAAAATATCCACAATGGGATCTGATGAACAACCTGATGAATAAAATAGATCCAGAGACATAGAAGCATAGAACAGACTGTGGAATCTCAGAGGGAAGGCAGGGGAGGGTGAGTAGGTAGGAAGGGGTCAACCAAAGACCTCGTGTGCATATGGATACAGACAATGGGGTGGTGGAGGCCTTAGCTTGGGGTGGTGATGAGGTAGAAGGGGTCCATGGAGGAAAAAGGGGAGATGTGTAACACTTTCAACAATGAAGATTTTAAAAAACCCTAAAACATCCACATTGGCATGTATGTGAACGTATCGGGAGTTTTTTTCCCCCCACAGTAAGAACTTTTTTGTACTTTGATCATCTCTGCTTTTAACAGGGGCCTAATACAATTTTCCACTTGCAATTTTCATCGATGACTAATCCATGTGACAAACGGGCTACCTTAGTCTTCATCTGAACACGCTCATTGAAAATGACACAGCAGGAAGGGCATGGGGCCCCCAGAGGGTTGATTAATGTAGCCCTGCGCACAGCACCGAGTGGTAATTAGCAGCACAGCCGTCTTCTTGCGCGTGACCTGGTGCTTTCAATGCAGCGTTCGCTCTGGGAGACCCTGGGGGAGCTGAACTTGAAAGGATGCTGGGTCTTCCTCTTTGGGAAGCGCAATATGGAACCGCGGCTCCAGCTCCCCCCGTGCCTTGTGGAGCTGCTGTGTGGTTCTCTCAGGTCCTTCCCTGACTCTGTGTCACGGGCATCGCGCCTTCTCTTTCTAACGAGGCAGCAGCCACGCCGCTCCTAATCGTTAAGGATGGGAGAAACGTTTTGTGGAAGTTAGAACTTTTTCTCTATTTGTTCTTCTTTGCAGTTCTTACGGGAACGTTTCCTAGGACAGCTAGATAAATCTGCGTCTGGCCTCCTCAGAGCTGCGGTCAGTTTTCTCCTGTTTTTACACATGTATGTTCTGGTGACATACAACTCTTTGAAGCAAAGAAATTAATTGAGAAATTTGGGGAGTTATCAATGAAAACTACACTCTGAATTCTCTTTTTTTAAATAATTTTTTTTTTACTGTTCATGCAGCATCTGAAATTTGTATTTGTTTTATGGCCAGATAGAAATAAAATGACTCTTGAACAGTGGCGATGGAAGGAAAAGTGTTAGGCACATTATATGTATCCAGCATCATCTATACTGAACAGCGTAAGAGTGGCTAACCTCCTCAGATCACTGAAATGTATCTTTGAGATGCGTCATTACATAGGTATATTGCCGAAACATCAGAGACTCATACCCTTTAACAAATTGACAAAATGGAATGTCTCTGTATTTGAAAAATGCCAGCAAGGCCTGCTGCGCAGCGTTCTTGGGGCATTCTGCCCTCACCAGCCCTCCGTCTGGGGTCAGGCCTGGTCCACCCCATGCTGACATCAAACCCTGGTCTCTGTGTCTCTCTTGTGACTATCCTTTTGGTTCACAACTTTCTTACACTGATTATGAGATCAAGAAAGTCAAAATACATTCTTTTTACGCCCGGCCAGTGTAACTCAGTAGTTGAGCATCGACCTATGAACCAGGAGTTCACGGTTCGATTCCTGGTCAGGGCACATACCTGGATTGCAGGCTCATCTCCAGTAAGGAGATGTGCATGAGGCAGCAGATCAATGATTCTCTCTCATCATTGATGTTTCTCTCTCTCTCTCTCTCTCTCACTCTCTCTAAAATCAGTTAAAACACATATTTAAAAGGCATTCATGGATTTTGATTTCTAAGTTCCGTATTGAGAAGCTGTGGTTATTAAATTATCCTTTCACCAGAAAGAGCAATTTGCCTTTGGACGTCTTGCCAAGCATTTTCACACCATCCCATCTGGTTCTCACAGAAGAAACTCAGCGCAGGTGCAATGACGTCATTTCATCAATGAAGAAAGGGTCTGGGAGAAATCCCGTGATCCTCAAGGTAGCAGAAGCGGGGTGGACGGTGCTGAAAGCAAGAGGATTTCTAGAACCGGTTCTCTTCCCACTTCGGTATATTGTACTTCAGAACAGAGAGCTCAGACCTTGCTGGACTGGCTCCCCCGGGTCTGGAGAACCTGGGAGAACCTAAGGCGATGGAGGAGGTGCAGACGTGAAGATGAAGAGACAGACAACGGATCTGGAATGAATTCCATGTCAAGTTTTCTGAGACATGACATTCGTGTGTCCTGGGGAGTGAGGATGGGGAGCAGCTGCTACCTTTCAAGACCATTTCTCATGTTGCCCCTTCACGCAGGGCTTTGGGACAGCTGTGGGGGCCCGAGCTCCAGGCCGAGTTTGAGGCTAGTGCCATAAAGACCCAGTGCTCACCAAAGCTTGTTTGGCTCAGTGGATAGAGCATCACCTGCAGAATGAAAGGTCCCAGGTTCGATTCCGGTCAAGGGCCTGTACCTTGGTTGTGGGCACATCCCCAGTAGGGGCTGTGAAGAGGCAGCTGATCAATGTTTCTCTCTCATCAATGTTTCTAACTCTCTATCCCTCTCTCTTCCTTTCTGTAAAAAATCAATAAAAATATTTTTAAAGAAAAAAGACCCCGGGCTCTCATTAAACACTATCAAAAACACACAGAAATGTTTCTTTCTCTGTTTTAAATACACTTTTTATCAAGTTTAGAGAGGAAAGATAGAAACAACAAAGATGAAAGAGAATCATTGATTAGCTGTCTCTTTCACACCCCCTACTGGGGATCAAGCCTACAACCTCAGCATGTGCCCTGACCAGGAATTTAACCTTGACCTTCTGGTTCATAGGTCGATGCTCAACCACTGAACCATGCTGGCCGGGCTCTGTCTCCATTTTAGAACTGAGTCCAAATGGGCTCCTGACTCCTCTGAGATGGAAGCCTTCGTGTAAATACCCCGGATCACTCACAATCAGAACTCTGATGACCTCTATAGGCTATTTAAACTTATAAAAATCTTAGGTAAGGCCGGGCAAATATGAACAGTACGATGTTTGAATGAATCATCAGCCCCATGACAGTGAGTCAGTTAGGAACTTGAGGGAAATGAATTGCCGGTTCTTTGCACATCTAGCACCGTATTTGTGGAGCTATCTCCTAGGACAGAATACAAGTTGCACACGACCTAGATTCAAATCCTCCTCCTGCCAGAGCTTAGCTTCTTGATTTGCAGCCAGCCGCCCATGTCTCAGTGCAGCATCTGCTTGGAAGAGGCAGGGAGGCGATGGACTTGCAGTCAGTCCATGCTGCTGGCTAGCCTTCCGCTATCCCCTATTCGAGGAGAACAGAGAGGTGCCGGGTCTTCTGTCATCTCTGACGGTGGCTGTGCTACTTATACCTTCGTCACTGAGTGGGTGACACCAACGTTGCCATTTCTCCACAGAACTTCTGGGTTCATTTCACTACATCAGTTTCGATGTTTATATACAAACTTTTGTACCTGTGTATGGGACGTGGTGAAGCAGTATTTCCATAAGTCTTCAAAAATAGGGAATTTTATCAATTTGCTCAGATATCTGGCTACATCATACTAAGCGATGGATATTACTTTTATAATTTTTTTTGTATTTTGTTGATGATTTTTATAGAGAGGGAGAAGGATAGAGAGCTAGAAACATCAATGAGAAAGAAACATTGATCAGCTGCTTCTCATACTGGGGATCCAAACTGCAACCAAGGTATGTGCCCTTGACCGGAATTAAAGCCAGGACCCTTCTGTTCTTGGGCCGATGCTCTAACCACTGAGCAGAACTGGTTAGAGAGCAAATGCTTTTAATAAATGCGACTGATTCCCCCCCTCTTTTCCCCTGCTGGCTGAATGAGCTGGTGGATGTTGGCATCTTATCCACCTACCCTGAAGGAGGCAGTTTTGGAACTTTTCGCTCTTCGGTCTTTTCGAGTACCATCAACGCAGGTTTCTGTCAGGGATTTGAAAATATGCATGCCACTTCCAAAAACGTCTAATTCGTTTCCAGGCAAGAGTTCCTGTGCCGAAAAGCCAGGCCCAGCAGGCAATGTTTACAGTAAAATTAGTTCTCCCTGGAAGGGCGCTTGGGTGTGTTGGCTCAGAAAGGCTCTTCCCATCCCTCCACTTTATTTATTTAAATATATTTTATTGATTTTTTTACAGAGAGGAAGGAGGAGGGATAGAGATCTAGAAACATCCATGAGAGAGAAACATCAACCAGCTGCATCCTGCACAACTCCTACCAGGGATGTGCCCACAACCAATGTACATGCCCTTGACCGGAATCGAACCTGGGACCCTTCAGTCTGCAGGCAGACGCTCTATCCACTGAGCCAAACCGGTTTCAGCCCTCTGCTTCATTTCTGATTCTGGTTTGTCGCTCAGTCTCTCGCCTTGGGAGGGGATTTGACGAGGAGCTGTGATTCCTGGAAGTCGCTGCCTGGCTACCCAGGGTAACCCTTCAATCACAGAGGCTAAGCCCCAAGATGACAGAGGTGGTCCTCCCATTCCCGCCCCCTTGAGGAAACCCTTCTGAAAATATTTGGTCATTATCTCTTTCTTCCCGCTCAGAGGCACCCTGGTTAAGTTCTTGGAGATGGAAAACCATGTGACAGGACTTAAGATCATACAATCTTTTAAAAAATATGTATATTTTTATTGATCTCAGAGAAGAAGGGAGAAGGAGAGAGAGATAGAAACATTAATGATGAGAGAGAGTCATGGATCAACTGCCTCCTGCACACCCGGTACTGAGGATGGAGCCCGCAACCCAGGCGTGTTCCCTGACCAGGAATTGAAGCGTGACCTCCTGGTTCATAGGTTGATACTCAACCAACTGAGTCACACGGGCTGGGCTGGTCATACACATGACAGACCAGTTCCGGGGGTGGGTAGGATACCCATTCAGTTGCTCCATCAAACCTAACTGGCACACGCCCAGGTTGCTGGCTCGATCCCCAAGGGGGATGTGCAGAAGGCAGTCAGTCAATGATTCCATCTCTGTCCTCCTGTCCCTTCCACGCTAAAATCAATTTAAAAAAAACACACGTTTTTTTGGAAAAAATTTAAAAATTTCACTTTAATGGCAAAGTTCTCTCTCATCAAATCACCCATATACCTATTCTATTCCCCTCCCAGCTCTGGAAAATCGAATGAAGAAAGACTGGATTTTGTTTCATAATTTCAGAATAGCCTAAGGTGAAATTTGAAATGGTTGTTTGGATGCTGAAGAGTCCCCAGTCCCTGGAAAGCAAGAAGGCAGCTTCCGGCATTGTGTATCCGTGTTTAGAAAACAAAGGCCAAGGCTCTGGGGCTGCCCTGTTTCCTCTGAGGAGGATGGGATGTGGTCGGTGGCTGGCCATGAGCAGCACAGGGCCAGAGGACCCGGCCTCAGCTCCGAGTCTCCAGGGCCCACCACCTGACCAGGGGGCTCGGCCTCAGTCTGTCTCCCAGCGGAGCGCCATGGCAGGCTGTAATGTGTAAGGAGGGAAATGGAGGGAGACTCTTTATTTCTGGGGAGAAAATAAAGTCATAATGTATTTTCAACAAATGCTCAGCTGCACTTAAGTGCCCCCCGGGGCATCCCCTTAATGAGGAGCAGGGATTACAAAAAAAACTACAGACACAGATATGTAAAAACGTTGAATTAACATTTTTTTCCTTGTCTTCAACCTGGAAAAGCACATAATGCCCTCTCAGCATATTTGGTGCACATCTACTTAAACTTAAAACTGTGCCTCACAAAGCCATTACGCTATGTGCAACCATATGGCAAACTGTCTATCCCGGTGATTACAAACCCTGGCTTTATCGCACCCCAGGGAGAGCATAAAGATTTGGAGATTATTTTTAATTAAAAAATGCATAGTCACTTCAACGTAACACACAATCTCTGTGGGCCAGAAATCCCCTTAAAATAGATTTACCTTAGCCGCTGTCTAGTCAGGCTTTGTACCAACAGACTCCCTGTTCGGTGCACTTGCCTATGGAAGTAATTTGGAGTATTGGCATTGGAGCCCCTATTAAGTCACGTGCCCCTTCGTACTGAGAATGCTCCAGAATCAAGCAGCACACAATAAGGCAAACCGAGGCTGATATTATCTGGGAAGACTGAGCCAGGAATTCTGTATTTAATTTACATCTTCGTTTTTGTTGTTGTTGTTTTTTAAGTGTTTAATGTCCTTGTCACTCCTAATACTAGATACTAGAACACTGATCTATTCTCCAGAAGAAGATGAAATTGTAAACCCCACCAATCATGTGTGTGTGTGTGTGTGTGTGATGTTTAAAAACAGAAATACCAGAATTTCAGCCTCTCTTCAAACAATGAAAGCAAAGTGTTCCCTTGGAGATGTTCTTCCTCTTTCCAAATCAATTTTAATTTAATTTAAAATTTTTAATTGATTTCAGAGAGGAAGGGGGAGATAGAAACATCAGTAATAAGAGAGAATCATTGATCGGCTAACTCCTGCACACCCCATACTGGGGATCAAGCACACAACCCAAGGATGTGCCCTTGACCTGGAATCAAACAGTGACCTCCTGGGAGATAGGTCGACACTCAACCCCGAGCCACACTGGCCTGGCTCAATTTTAATTTCAGATGTGCTTCCAAGTTAAGAACAAAAACAGTGTACATTTTTGGTTGGCTTGATCCACCTCTAAGAGATACAAAATGAAGTCCTATCTTTCAAGTGATATGTAAGAATCACCAACGGAAAGACAACAATCAAATTAAAAGTGATGAAACTAAACAACATGATTGGCTACATATAGCCAGGTCAGGGGCCAAGTTTTTTCTTACAACACTGATGACGGGAGGAAGGAAAGCAGCCCTTATATTTCTCAATCTCTCCATGCATTCGAAGAAACACAAACAATGGCCTGAGCCTGGGAACCAGTGCTGTCCTGGGAGGAAACTGGGAGAAACCCCTCCAGCCCTCATACCGCGTGTGCCTGGAGGCCTCCCCAGGAGCTGAGGACACCAGATTGGCCCCTGGGAGCACATGACAGTCCTCCCCAATTGGGTGCAAAGATCCACTGGTCTCTGAAGCAGCAGCCAGACAATGAATCACGCACAGTGCGTTTTTACATTGGCCTCCCACACATGTTATTTGTATTTTAACTGATGGTTCCTATAAAACCAGCACAATGATTCTTAGCCTTTTGTATGACAATTTTTCCCTTAATTCCGAATAGAGATTTCTTATGCCCAGTGAACCAGAGGTAACTATTAAATCACCCCTTCCAAACTGTGCTGCCCCCTCTGGCCAACGGCTATTATTCTGCCTCATATTTATAACGTGCATGAACAGCTATAACAAGACCTGGGCACTCCAGGCTCTGGCCGTCTCCTGCCCGTCATTCCCAATCACTGAATTTCTTTGACTTACATTGTCTAGGTTCTCAGACATCTCTTTGATGATAGGACTTCTCCCGCATTGAGAAAAACAGTCTTTGATTCCCAAGTCACTTTGATTTTATTATTCCCTCATCCTCATATCCATCCTTCAGTCACTGTCTGCTTTGCTAATCCTGTGCTTGACCTGGGGGATTTGAAATAGAACCCAGACTCTGACTCTGAGGTGCTCACAGAATAGTAGGAGGTGACAGTCATGTAAAGAAAGAAGAAGAGCCCAGCTAGAGTGACTCAGTGGTTTAGCGTCAACCTATGAACCAGGAGGTTGAGGTTTAATTCCTGGTCAAGGCACATGTCCGGGTTGTGGGCTCCATTCCCGGAGTGGGGAGTGCAGGAGGAATCTGATCAGTGATTCTCTCTCATCATTGATGTTTCTATCTCTCACTCCCTCTCCCTTGCTCTCTGAAATCAATAAAAATAAATTTTGAATAAAGAAATGAAAATAAATTATTGCAGAGCCTATCATACAATTATAACCCACTACACCAGGGAACAAAGAAGGGAATGCTCATTTCTGCTCAGAGGTGAAAAAAATGGAGAGAAGACTAATGTGTGAGAGGTACTGACCATTAAAAATAGGAACTCAGGCAGACAGGGGGGGAAATGGTAAAAAATGAACACAGCCAGGAGAAAAAGAGCTGAAAAGAAGAAAGAAAACTTTAATCCTATCTAATAAAAGGGTAATATGCAAATTCACTGTCATACCATCACAAAGATGGTGGCACCCATAGCAGCCAGGGCGCTGGACACTGGCAGCAGTACAGGCCAGGCAGAACGACCCCCCAATACCCTGTGCATGAATTTCATGCACTGGACCTCTAGTGGAAACATAAAGAAAAAAGACATAGATACTTTTTAAAGGTTATTAACGTAAATGAATATGGATATATCGATAGACTGTGCTTTAGAATTTTTAAACATTTAATTTTGAAAGATATTGATGACTGAGTAGTTATGGAATGAAGCCCCATGGAAACGTCTGTGAATATCCTGACTTAATTCTCCCCACACAATTCTGGAGCCATATCGTGGAATAAATCCTTCTTTTTTCAAGCAGATATATTATTTTTCATCTATTTGTTAATTCTGTAGTAATAACTGCTTAGTCACCACAAACTGGAATAATGTGGAATACGGCTGAAAATACACACGTGCTTTGCACCCATTGCCCCAGCATGCAGACCGTTGGAATGGCTGGCTGGGTGTTCCATAAATATTTGATTAGTATTTTGGAGGCAGCAGCATCATGCTCCCTGCGTTAAATGAGAGGATTCAGAATGCTGGGTCGGCAGTCCGGGCAGAAACCAGTGACAACAACCAGAAACGACACGGTTGCCCTTAGCGGACAGCTTCCATACTGAATGACATCAAAGACAGAGAATGTCGCCGGCCATGTTATTCTTTAATTTCTACACAAATCAAAGCTGCATAGCAAGGTCTTCACATGTTCCTTTCTATGTCAAACACACTGTGGCATGAGGTGCTTTCTGTGTTAACAACGTCCTTCAACCATAGGCCCTTCAGACTGCAAGACTATGGAAAATTCTCCAAGCTTAGCCAGGCTCCTTGGCTTGATGTATGGATATTCTAGAGCAGAGATTTCAGACTCCATGTGAAGCCTCCTGTGACAAAGAGTGGCAGACAGGTTAAGAAACCCATCCAACGTCAGACAACACATACGTCACGCGCCCAGGACCCGGGAAGTCTGGCTCCAGCGCCCCCGTTTTTGTGGGCGATAGGGTTAGAGACGAGAGGCGGTGGCTTCAGACCCATTAGAGGCTGTAAATTTTCTAAGGCTGCCGTAACAAAGGAGGCAAGAAAGCAGGCCCAGCATTTACGTAATGAACCTTAACTGACAGTTACATTTTTTTTTTCCTTCCTGAAATCTTCTCGGCATTCCCCCTCTATTGCACATGTAGACAAATGCTGTCCTTTCTAAAGAACATATTATATTTATTAGTGACAAGGAGAAATACATCTTGACTCTGCATTAGATCTTGTTAGAGAGGATCTGCAACAGACCAATAATATGACATAAATCTTCTGATGAATGACTAAGAGGGAGACGTAATGGAAAAATCAAGAGAGAGAAACCAGTAGAGCAGGAGAATGAGCCAGTATCAACTCCTTTCTTAAGATGGCTGTGCACGGGTGATGCATTTTATATTTTCACGGTGAAAATATTTTTATTTTCCCAGTGTAGCTGGGAAATGTGAATGAAAGACTGTGAGGAAGGAGCCGCTAGTTTTAGGAGGCTATTGCAAACCATCACCTATAAAAATGTATATCTTTTAATTTGAACTAGAAATGATGAGGGAGGCAACAAGGCCGAAATATTTGTATTTACAAGGAAATGTGCATGGCACTGATGAATGTAATGGATACAAAAATAAGGGACAGTGACAAAAATGATTTGAAAAGGAGAGAGATCCATTCAACTAATTTTGTAAAAATTACGTAGTGAGACCACGGTTTTACCTTTGAGCACGTAAACTAGATACACATTTCCAGAGATGTTTGAAGGGGATTCCTTCCTGGAGATGAGTTTTATATCAATAAGAAAGGGACTCAACATAAAGGTGTTTGAAAAGTTGACATTTTTAGGATAAAGCTATCCTGTTCAATAAGCTCTTTAAATCTAGGCTTTATTACACATAAAGATAGTCCATTCTCTAAGAAAAAGCAAATAAAGTGTAGTTGATGTTTTGTATCTGCTTGTTGTGTTATCCGTAGCCCCACTGCCAGACTGCTGGCATGGAAGGGACTTCATCTTTGAAATCTCTATCAATATAGCTTCATCTAACTATAAGGTTTAATCACTTGATCTCGCACCTGGATAACGATGAAAAATCACACGTATCCTTGGGGGTTTTTCATCCTAACACGCAGCGAAAACTTGTTGGTTCTGCCCCATTAGCGGATCTATGTTTATAATCAAGCAGAACTGTTGAAAAGTTATGGGAATATCA
This sequence comes from Pipistrellus kuhlii, assembly GCF_014108245.1. Lineage (NCBI taxonomy): Eukaryota > Metazoa > Chordata > Mammalia > Chiroptera > Vespertilionidae > Pipistrellus > Pipistrellus kuhlii. Next base: position 6,144,939 of record NW_023425523.1, read on the forward strand.
ATGTAGTGGATAATTAACTGTGTACGGATCTATTAATTTGTGTAATTAAGACAGAACATCATTGGAATTTATTACGACTCGATCCTGCAGTCACCCTGAAGGGGCTGCCCGTCAGTCCTGTGGCTTCATTCTAACCACGCTGTCCCCAGAGCCTGCAGCTGCAGTGATTCCAGCAATGAGTAGAGAGTGAGCCGGGGTCGGAAAAGTTGTAATAAAAATATTAACAAATCTAAATGGGAAGGGAAGAATTAGACCTCAATATATTATACAACATTCCTTTTTCTTTGTTCACCTCATATGAGGATATCTCCCCCCCCCCCCATTGATATGAGACACATTGATTGGTTGCCTCCCACACACGTGCCCGGACCAGGCCAGGATCAAACCTGCAACCCAGGTACATATACCTTTAATCAGGAATTGAACCTGCGATATTTTAGTTCCTGGGCCAATGCTCTAACCACTGAGAACACTGGTCAGGACTCCATGTACAACACTGCTTTGGAAATGGATTAAATGCAATCTATTGCACTGTTCTTGGTTAGCAAGAGGTGGCCATGCTCCATCCCACTCAAATGTGGTAAAAGCAATCCCTATTTAAACACTACCTGAAATAATAATAATAATAATAATAATAATAAATTCTTCTGGTTTTTGCCCAAGTGAGTTGGTCAGAACTGAAAATGTGCATCTTGAACTTGAGCTGTAGAAAGATATTCATCACTGGTATGACTGAGGCAGCCGTGGCAGGAAATACCTACTCCTTTGGGCCTGAGAACTGCATTGCATTGAGCAATGTACAGGGGTAACAGGAACTGCGGGAGTCCTTCCAAATGGCTTATTTTCATAGGCCTCTGCATCCCAACTTGGAAGCCAATGGGAAGATATATTCACTTTAATGAGAACATGTTTCGCTGCAGCGAATTTTTATAGCAAGGGAATGGCGATGCCATGGCTAAAGGAGCGGGGGAAAGACCTCGGAGGTCTCAGCTCATCCAGCTCCCTCGATCTGAGGGCCATTAACTGCTAAATTAATGCAAATACAGCTTAATGAAATGTTTCTCCTACTGTGATCGTAAAACATCCCTGCAAAGGACCACGCTGCACTTAGCAGACACAGGAGCCAGACCACGATCCCCCGCATATCGATTTCTCTAAAATATGAATGTTTCCCACGGACTCCTCCAACACCGGCCTCCGAGGTCAGTCTGATTAGAAGATGAATCTGAACTGATTACACATCATCTCTGTCAGAGGGAGAGCAGCCAACGCAATGAGGATCGCTGTGGTTACAGCGAGACCCTAGGACCGCCCGCCAGATGAAAGCTCTGCTGGAAACGGTGCTCGCTACATGACGTAGGTTGTGGGGTCCTCATCCAAGTCAAGTTTCCTTCCCGCCCCTCTGGGCCATTTTCTGTGGGCACATACAAAACCAGGGAGTGGTCCTCCAGAGGGACACAGGTCAGTGCCCTTGCATGCCCCCTACCAGGGATGAAGCCTGCCATCTGAGCATGTATCTTTTTTTTTTTTTTTAAATATATCTTTATTGATTTTTTTACAGAGAGGAAGGGAGAGGGATAAAAAGCTAGAAACATGGATGAGAGAGAAACATCAACCAGCTGCCTTCTGCTCACTCCCTACTGGGGATGTGCCTATAGCCAATATACAAGCCCTTGAGTGGAATCAAACCTGGGACCCTCAGTCCGCAGACCAACGCTCTATCCACTGAGCAAACCGGTTTTGGCTGGGCATGTATCTTGATCTGGAATCAAACCAGCAACCTTGATGTGCATGGGATGGCGCCCAACCAACCGAACCACACCGGCCAGGGCTATCCAGTAATAATTCTTAATGGAAGATGACTTGAGAAGCACTGTTCTGGGTTTATCTTGGATTTAGGGGTGAGCTAGGGGCCACTTGCTGAAGGTGAACCCCAGACGGTTTGCTTGAAATATGGTCTGGATATAAAGGAGGAGAATGGAAAAAATCCCAATATCATCCCCAAAGAGCATTACTATTTGGAATTGATCTATGAATACAACTCTTAAGATCAAGCCAAAATGATAGGAGATAGTAATATTTGAAGAATAGGCTCTTGGAAGTTAGAGGCCTTTTGATTTTACAGATATTTTCTTTGTGTGCACGTTTCTGTAGTTAATTCTGTAGTTAATAGAAACTTATAAATAGATTTAAAGAAACAAACACACACACACACACAAGAGGTTAGAAACTGGAGTACGTTAGATTGAAAGAAGAAGAAAGTAATCGCAGATTTTAATAATATAAGTATATTCTCAGAACACAGAAACTACGTCGCTTCTCTGAGTGTAATGAATGATATTAGCCAGCTGTTCAATGCACCAACCCATAAAACTGAGTAGATTTGGGATTTCTGAAGCCCTGACAAAGTGTTTCAGGCATATGAAAAAGTATTATAAATGAAAAAAAAAAGAATCTAACGAAATTAATTATAATCCCTATAGCGGCGATGATTTGCATAGAACACGGAAAGAGAACTTTGAATATTTAGCCGTGCGCTCTGTTGGATGGAAGTGATAAAAAGACAGAGAATCTGCCTCTGCTTGTTTACCATGAAAACTCCTCTTAACCATCAAATTTCAGATCAAATGCTACCTTTTATGAGAAGCCTTCCCATAATGCCCCAGGCAGATGTTCTTTCCTTTTCACTTACCTCCACTTTTATTCGTCATATTATTATTTAGTTATTATTTAATAATTGTTTATGTTATTTTTTTAAGATTCAGGCTGTAATCTGAACTTATTTCAGTTAAATAATTGAAAAAAATATATTTTTACTCATTCTAGGGAAAAAGGATTAGAGAGAGAGAGATAGAAACATCAATGATGAGAAAGAATCATTAATCAGCTGCCTCCTGTACACTCCCTACTAGAATCAAGACAGCAACCTTGGCTGACTGGGAATTGAATCCTGTGACATCCTGGTTCATAGGTTGATGCTCAACCATTGAGCCACACCACCTGGGCTGGTCTGATTTTGATAGGTGATATTAGGTACAGACACAATTCCAAGATGTTGTAACTAACAACCTTTTTAAAACAAGTCTCGAGCTTGGTAAGTTTGACGTTTGACAGCTGATATACTCCCTTAAGATGAATTTCTACTGATGATAATTAAGTCAAATATAGTTAATTCTGTAGTTAATAGAAATTTATAAATAGATTTAAAGAAACACACACACACACACACACACACACACACACCAATTCCCAAGACATTCTATATTTCCTTTGCCTCTGTGTGGGCAGAGAGTATATTTTTCAGGTAAAAAGAATATCCATCATTATTGAAGATACAGAAATTTCACGCATGAGGAGGCAGCTGCTCTGTCAGTTAGAACACCCGAGGAGTCATTTTTATCACAGTGCCAGGTCCCTGAGGAGACAGGGTTGAGCTCTCGGCAAAGTGGGCAGATACATGCAGGATCCATCATTGACATGTCCTGGTGAGGGGGCAGAGTTCAACTCTGTCAACTTTGTGTCCATTTTGTGGCCCACTCAATGCCGTCATCCAGACGAGGTGGCTAAGGTTTTAGAGCACATGTGTCAAACACAAGGCCCGCGGGCCAAATCCGTCCCGCCAGGCCTTGCAATGTGGCCCACACCGCGCTGTCATCACTGCACTCCGCTGCGTTTCCATCACAATGACAGTTTATGACTGTTCAGTAAACCATTCGGCCCGCGATTTAGGCTGGATTTTAGATTTTGGCCCCTTCTCTGATTGAGTTCGACACCCCTATTTTAGAGAGTATTCGTCAGAGATGCCACATCACCAATCACGGAATAGGATTATCCTGAGTGATTGCTGAGGAAGTGGCCTGGACAGTAACAGTTCAAATGAAAATGCTATGAATGGCAGCATCATAAGCGATGGCCCAACATTTAACAACGTATATATTGACAAAACAATAATGAGGTTCCTGTTTGGGCTTCTTCCTCTGAAAAGGATGCCTCTGTTTTGTCAACAAGACTCATGCAAACTCATTGGACCTTCATGCTTTTTAACGAGCTGCAGGACACCATGAGTATGGACAGCGGGGAAAATGTGCATTCTGACCTATCTACGCCTTGGTTCTGAAACCCAGATCCACTCTTATTAGCTCTGTGCCTTGGATACTTTGTTAACTTCTTTGAACTTCAGTTTTCTTTTAACAAAAATGGAATAATAACAATTTAATAATGCATCCTTAGTTTCAGGGAATATTATGTGAGGAGATTAACATCAAGAGTTCAACATCTTAATGGACTCCAAGAAGTCTCCTGACACTTAGAGGTTAAGTGGCTCTGTATAAATTATCTATCCGTGACCTTTTTTAAAAAAGTTCAACTTTTATTATTTTTTTAATTATAAAAAAATCATGTCTGGCACCCAGCTTTCAAAATAAGGAAATTGAGGCCTTTTAATGTTTAACAAATTAACCCATCAAATTCTCCTAGATCTTAAGGTCACTCATCCTTTAGTCCAGGGCCGTGTGTCCTGAAGACACTGTGTTCTATCTTACATTCAGTTCAAATAGTCACTGTAATAAGTGAGGTCAAGAAACTATCATCGTGCGGAGAATAATTTCCATGTGTATTTGCAAACCAAATGAGAAGCTTGTTTTAGGTACACCTAGAAACTTGAATACAGCACTATATAATGTCATTCTCTTTTCCTTTCCATTTCACCATCCTTATTGCCACACTTATTCGTGGAATTGGGAGTCATTTCTGCCACGGATGGAACTTGGGGCACACATTTGTCTTCAGTTTATTTATTTGTAAAATGGCAGAAATGACCGAGGGACTATTGAGAAGATAGTAAGACCGAGCCCCACCTGGATTTATGGCTTAGAACCTACAGAGACCATCTTGATCCAACATGTAGACTAACTTGACCTTATGGTAATCGCTAGCCTCGTTCGTTATATGCTCATTGTAATACCTGAGCTTGCTAAGGACACAGCCCTCCCACCAAGATGCCAAACAGAATGCCCATAGAAGGACACTGCTCTCCACCCCTTTCCCTGAAGTTGCCCCCCTTTACTGAATACCTTTCCCCCTGATGAAATCAACCTCAACAGAAGGAGTAAATCCTACTAGGGAGGGGGCTGCTCTGTCTATGGAGAACCCCATTCCCAGTCTCACTGCTTCACTAAGAAACTCACTTTCACTTAATTTTTAAAAATATGTTTGTAATTTAACATATTAATGTTTTTGCAGGTATTATTATTATTTTAAAATACATTTTTATTGGTGTTAAAGAGGAATGGAGAGGAATAGAGAGATAGAAACATCAATGATGAGAGAGCATCATTGATCAGCTGCCTCCTGCCCACCCCCTACTGGGATTGAGCCTGCAACACAGGGATATGCCCTTGGCCAGAGTCAAACCTGGGGCCCTTCAGTCTACAGGCCAACGCTCTATTCACTGAGCCAAACCGTCTAGGGCAGTGCAGGTATTATTATATTTAAGATAGCTTTAAAATATATATATATTTGTATTGATTTCAGAGAGGAAGGGAGGAGAGAAAGGGAGAAACATTAATGATAAGAGAGGATCATTGATCAGCTGCCTCCTGCATGCTCCCCACTGGGGGTCAAGTCTTCAACCTAGTCATGTGCTCTCACTGGGAACTAAACCCTGACCTCCTGGTCCATAGGTTGATGCTCATTCTCTGAGCCACACCGGCTGGGCATAAACTCACTTTTACTTTAAACTCTGCTGGCTCATGTTTGAATTCTTTCCTGCAGGAAGCCGAGAACCCACACCCTGGAACACCTGTGTCATCTCCACATGGCTTTATCATGGAAACATCTGGAACAGGCCAACAGGTAGCAACAAGGACAATTCTCACATTTCAAAGGAAAACAAAGATTGTTCCTACTCTCTCCACAATAATTTGAATAATTGCATTGCTACCACTAAATAGAAGAGCATTGCAGTGCAGTATTTTCTGCCTCTAATGAGGACATCTTGGTTTTGATGGCTAAAGGATCTATGTGGACCATGTACTGATGTAATGGCTACTGTCACCTTGAATGGGATGCAAATTAAAGAGCAAATGAGAATTAATAATAGGCTTAGCTGGCATGGGGCATACTATGTGCCATTCTGCTGTAAGTTCTTGATTCCTACTCAATTATGTAAGTATTTGGTGCTGATGAACTTTTTATTAATGTGATAATTCATTTACATATACAGAAATGGGAAGCTCAAATGACTGAAAATCTAGCCGAGATTATGCAGCTGACAGGAAGCTCAGACAGGATTCAAATGCAGTGTCTGCTGAGCTGGTAACTACATTAACTGTGATTCCAAAGAGAAAGCATGGGGGTAGCAATTCCTCACAGTCCTGTCAAAGCAAGCACTTATGCACTTAAAATTACTGAATAAAGGAAGTTTCAAAATGATCGAATCTGACTCTATTAATTCTAAATAATCATTTTTAAAAGCCAGAAGTTATCACTTTTGCTGTTTTTACCCCCTCCCCTCCCCCAATGCTTTTATAATAGAAAAGAATATCCTCCAAAATACTTTTGCAAAAATTGTTTTCTCAGAGCAGGTAACATCTTCATCCTTTCAGGGTTCTCAGAGAGGAGAGACTCCTGTGCCCGGAAGCCTCGGAAAGAGCCAGGCAGGCTCCCAAAGGCCATCTTCAGAAGGGCCAGACAGATGCCCTCTGGCGCCCTTCAAAGGCTTCCCTCCACAGAGCCCTGGAGGCGGTGGGAAGGAGCGACGGGGGTCTGGGAGGCATAAACGCAGGGGCCATGCACTTTGTGCTGCGAGCGCTTCTTTAGAGTTGAGCTGAATAATGAAATGAGGTTGCAAGCAGAATGCAGTCTCTGGATATTGACTTTGATGATAACGTTAATAATTTAAAGGTTGTAAGGGACTGAGTGCGGTGTTAAATAATACAGGCCCTGTTTGGCCTACATTTTTTTTTTCTTCTCCTTGTAGTTTCTTGTTTGCTAGTGAGGGAACAAGATTTAGTAGGAAAAACTGACCTTGTGAACCTGTTACGGATAGCATTATAAACATTTAAGTAGGAGCATGTCTCTACGTTATTTTTTTCTTGAGTTACAAAGATGTTTTATGTGAATCATCACAATTCTCAGGCATTTTGTAATAAATGATGACGAGTACATTATCCTCTGTTTGATTCTTCTTGATGCCTATAATGGACGTCGGATATTTTTTATTTACTTATTTATTTTTATTTTTGTTGGCATTTTTAAAAATTTTATTGATTATAGTATTACATAATTGTCCTCATCCCCTATTCCCATCCCAAACCCCTCCCCACATATGCCCCCACCCCCCTGTTGTCCATGGCCACTGGCTAGGCCCATATGCATGCACACAAGTCCTTTGGTTGATCTCTCCCCCTTACCCCCACCCTCTCCTACTTTCCCTCTGAGGTTTGAATCTTTGTCTGGGTCTGTTTTTGTGTTTTTTTGTTTGTTTGTTTGTTTTGTTTTTACAGAGAGGAGGAGAGAGGGATAAAGAGCTAGAAACGTCGATGAGAGAGAAACATCGACCAGCTGCCTCTTGCACACCCCCTAACGGGGATGAGCCCACAACCAATGTACATGCGCTTTACCGGAATCGAACCTGGGACCTTTCAGTCCGCAGACCGACGCTCTACCACTGAGCCAAACCGGTTTCAGCTGGGTCTGTTTTTGTTCATCAGTTTATGTTGTTCATTATTTCCTATAGATGTATGAGATCATGTGATCCAAGCAATACCCTTGTAAGAACGGAAAGGGCATCAGATATTTAATGGCTTATCTCAAAGGCAACTAGTCCAAAGACAACTTGGTCTTCCTCTCCCACTCAAAGCCTCCTATCTCCCGGTCTTCCCCATAGCAACGAAGGACACCCCCTGCACTCAGTAATTCCTGCCCCAAACTATGGAGTCACCCGGCTCCTTCTCTTTCTCTCCAGGGCCACTTCCTATGCATCCACAAGTTTTCTCATCTCTGTGATGGCTTTGGCCTCTCCTTACCACCTCCATCCCATGGTCTTTGTCATTAATCTAGCCTCTGGGTGCTCCCCCACATTTCTTTAGACTCCCTGCTTTCATTCTCCCTCCTCTAGGTGGCACCACACTTGGTCTTTTCTTAAAGGAATAAACTGGATCACCTTACTCATCCTGCTTAAAAAGTCACCTCTCGTGACTTTTAATTAGAATTAGGATACATTTCATAAGTCCTATCAATACTCTTTTAAAATCTGGACTCTGCCGGGACCGGTTTTGCTCAATGGATAGAGCGTCGGCTTGGGGACTGAAGGGTCCCGGGTTCGATTCCGGTCAAGGGCATGTACCTTGGTTGCGGGCATATCCCCAGTAGGGGGTGTGCAAGAGGCAGCTGATTGATGACTCTCTCTCATCGATGTTTCTAACTCTCTATCTCTCTCCCTTCCTCTCTGTATAAAATCAATAAAATATATTTAAAAAAAAAATCTGGACTCTACTAACTCTCCCACCATCTCCCCTACTTCTCTGTTTTAATCTCATTCTATTCTAGACACCCTGGCCTCCCTTTTTCTCCTCAAACAGAGGTGTTTCCCATTTCAGGGCCAGTGTGCACATTACCCAATCTAAGTGGTCCGCACACTGTGGCTCACAAGCCACATGTGGCGCTTTGGCCCCTTGAGTTTTTAACAAAGGCTAACTTAGGAGTACCCTAATTAGGTTAACAACAATATACCTAACTATATAGTTTAAGTTTAAAAAAATTTGGCTCTCAAAAGAAGTTTCAATCGTTGTACTGTTGATATTTGGCTCTGTTGACTAATGAGTTTGCCGACAACTGGCCTACCTGAACCTGGGAACTGTGACGCTGTGTGGTGAGAGAGATGTCTGCATGTGTGATCCACCTCAGGATCTGGAGATGGGGAGGTTCTCCTGGGTTCTCCCAGGGATCCCTTAAAACACCATAACAAGGGTCCTTACAATAAGGAAGAAACAAGGTCAAGGTTCAAGGAGGCAATGGTGATGATGGAAGATTATCTTCATTTTTTTTTAGATATCTTCTTTCAGTTCTATTTCCAGCTGTGGTTAACTAGTAAATCTGGTGGGCTTTTGTTTGTTTGTTTTCAAGTTCTAGAGTCTCCTTTTACTCCACGATGTTATAATTCTCTCCTAGAATCAACAGAGTTCTCTTTTATCTTCTCGAATACGGTCAACAGGTAATGGTGTCCATGTTTGGAGTCCCTGATGGTCTGCCGTTTCTTCTAGTTTCTGTGGTCATGATTTTTCTTTTATTTATCTTTAGTTATCTTCCGTTGCATCGTCACACTGTATTTTCAGAATTGTTCGTAGCACTGAGCTTAGAAGACTTGTGGTTGTTCCTGCCAGGGACTTGGGGACCAAGGCGATCTGGATCACTTTCATAGAACTTCAGGGATTCAACTCTGGAGCGCAGACGCAGCTCATGCAAAGGATGATCCACTGTGTTATTTTATTTATTTATTTATTTATTTATTTATTTATTTATTTATTTTCTGAGAGTGCCTCTTTCCCAGGTCTCAACCCAAACTAACTAGGCTCCAACACCACCTCACCTTGTGGGGCCTGAATTCCAGCATCTGGGCTCCCTGGCACTGTAGACTGTCAAATCTCTGCTTAGTCTTCCTTTCTTTAAATTATCTTTCCAGACTCAGCAAATGCCTTACAGGGAAGAGGCTCCCCAAGGCTGGACGCACTCCCGATGGCCCTGCCTCTGCTGGAATCCGATCCTTTTACTCTTCTCTCTCATGTCAGCTCTCTGAGCACCTTTACAAAGATCCTTTTTTTTTTCCTTGATTTTTAACGTGTCCTCTCTGGCAAGGTGAGGAAAAAGAGCCTAACCCACCAGCATTAAAAGCAGAATTCATTGGTTTTACAAAAGGCTGTGGATATGTTTTTAAAAAAATAATTTAAATTTATATTTAAATCCACTACATTGTTAAAAAAAAGGACTTAAGAGCAAGAGGAAGTGAAATGATTTGGGCAGAGTGATTTACAGAAATTAATTCTGGAGAAAGATGCATTGAAAACATATTTTTGAATCGGTTCATCATAAACATGTTCCAAATATAGTCAGACATCTGTCTCCGGTGAGAAGCAAAGGTATAGAGGAAAACAAAATAAATAAAGCAATGTAACCTAATAAAAACAACAGTGAGGGAAGGCTTGGCATAGAAGAGAATCACAAAAGCCTGCGGATATGAGACCTGCATTTGGGGACAGAGTGCCCCAGGCAAAAACCTACCATGGTCAAGAGCATATGAAGGCCTCAAGTTGGCCTGGGCATGAGCAAAAGAGGTCTGATATGCAGGGACTTTGCAAGAGACACTCTGGAGGCCAGGACTGAGAGGGGTGTGTCCAGGAAGCTGGTGAATTGCTCTGAAGCGGATTGGTTCAGGTCTAGCTGGAGCTCAGACAATATTTTAAAAGACTGGTAAGAAGAAATCTAGGTAACAGTGGGGTCCTTGTATTTGCAGGCTGGGTTAGAAAATGGCCATGACAGCTGCATAGTACCCCTTTGTGTAACTGTCCCTCAGCTTGTTATAGCCACTCCTCTACCCATGGGCACTTGGGCTTACCCTTTGAGACAGCATGGAGGGACCGGAAAGGATTATGCTAAGTCTGTGGTCAGCAAACTGTGGTTGGGGAGCCACATGCGGCTCTTTGGCCCCTTGAGTGTGGTTCTTCCACAAAATACCATGGCCTGGGCAAATCTATTTTGAAGAAATGGTGTTGGAAGAAGTTTAAGTTTAAAAAACTTGGCTCTCAAAAGAAATTTCAATCACTGTACTGTTGCTATTTGGCTCTGTTGACTAATGAGTTTGCCGATCACTGTACTAAGTGAAATAAGCCCGTCAGAGAAAGACAAGTACCACATGATCTCACTCATAATGTGGAATCTAATGAACAGAATAAACTGACCAACAGGACAGATCCAGAGACATGGAAGCATGAAATGGCCTGACAATTCTCAGAAGGAAGTGGGGCAGGGTGGAGGGGGGAGATTAACCAAAGAACATACATACCAAAGAACATACATACATATGTGCATTGCCAATGGACATGGGGGGGGGGGCTGGGGAGTGGAGCGGGGGGGGGAGTCAATGGGGGAAAGAAGAGGGGGACATCTGTAATACTTTCAGCAATGAAGATAACATTTTAAAACTTTGTAATGTAATCACGAACTGGGAGGGAAACCTCACTGTAGGTATGAGGAACACATTTAAAAGAAGGGGAGTGCATTCTGATACCTAAGCAGATCACTTGGGGTGATGGCCAGACCCCCCTGGGTCCCAGGCTGAAAGAAGCAGGGCTATTTCCAAGTCCCACGGACCTGGCTGGATGCTATGCTGGGATTGGCTCAGGACTGGGGGATGGAGGGGCCTATGGCTGCAGATTATGGCCCTGCCCACACGATGAGCAAACTGGGGCTGAGGGAAGAGGCAGTCTATGTCAAAAGTCTTGATTCCACAAATTTAAAAACAACAGCCATCTGAGACTACAGAGATTGACTTTAGAAACGAGGTCCACACGCCCACTGGATTTCTCAATACTATTTTAAACTTTGTAGATACTTTTCAGCATCTGATGATATGTGTTTATCCTCCTATTCAGTGAATCAGGTACAACAAATGCTTCCCGTGACATCAGAAGCACCAAAAATGGAATCGCAACTCACTCCACCTTCCCTCCCCCCATGCAGAAATGGCAGAAAACACATCCCTTAAAAAGTGAATAACGCTTCAGAAATAGATTTATTTCCATCTGACAAGGGATACTGGCTCTTTCATTTTAAAAGCCCCACAGTACGACTTCTGACTAATACATCTGAAACACAAGTCACAGTCATGTGCCTTTCGGCTTAAAGGATGGTGGTATCTGGTGAATATCAATGATCGCTTTTACTGGGAGAAATAAAACTCAGGCATCCTGGAGCAGAAACATGTACTCTCCCTCAATCTCTCCTTGCCAGGGTAAAACCAGCTCCTGTCCTTTCCAAATGGAAAGGGAAATTAAGTAGCTTAAGGTCTGTGAGTTTCGAGTTCACTGCTGGGACCTCCTTCTAGGTCTTTGAGTTTGATTTAAGCCTTTGATCACCAAAGGTCCCAGATTCGGTTTCCTTTCACCCATGGTTTGAGCTTGTGACTCATGTAAAGTTCTCTTAAATGAGATGTCCTGATTTTTAGCAAGTTTCCTAGTTTCCCAGGGTGCATTTCCTCTTGTCTTGAGGATACTGAGTGTGAGAGCATGCCAGCCTTACCTTGTTTCCTGAGCATCTCTAAACCAAATCATTCTCTGGTCCAAGGATGCTGACTCTGTCTGCTGTGTGGAGAATCGGATGTTGGGTGAGGGCAGAAGGGAGACAATCCAACTCGGATTCCTATTCATTTCTTTTCTATTTCACTTCCTCCAAAGGTTCTCACGGATTCTTTTGTGTGTCTAGTTCTCTGAATCTTGCCATTAACTCCTGTTCATTGGGAATTAATTCCTATAGTCCATGGACTAAAAATAGTAACTAACGTTTATTGAAAAATCTACCATGTCAAGTGCTAGGCTCTGAGTTAAGCTTCAACCACTGAGCAACAGCAGCCAGGGCTCAGGTCTGGGGTTTTTAACACAAAGCCATCTACCCACAAAGCGTGTGTTCAACCTTTAAGATACCCTGCTGACTGTTGATATACTTACAGCTCACTATGGCTCCTTCTCTACCGTAACATTTAACCATGGTATAGACAAGAAAATATCAAATACAATCCAAAGCCGCTCTTGAGCCTCTTTTTTGCATACGATGTGTTGAAATTCTCCTATAAAGATAGGAAAAACATAGGGAAAAACTGGGCAAATGGTCAGAGAAGGAGGAGACACAGAACAGAGAGAAAAACGCTCTATGTTAAAAGCTGTTAGATGTTGCTTTGCATTGAGTTTAATTTAAAGGGAGGCCAGGCTTGCTGATGTTCTGTGCATCAGATGTTCAATACCATTAGACACTCAGGTTAAAAAGTGGACGATGGAGATTTTGATTCATTGTTCTGTTCTGGTGAGCTCCTTTCCACCGAAGAGGGGCCTTCTCCTGCCTTGGTGTTTGCTGAGAAGTAGCTACAACTTTGACCAGAATGGAATCACAGAGGAGAGAGATGTCTATGGCATACTGAGAGCTGGTGAGACTTGCATTCCTCTGGATTTTGCTTCAGCAGTTCTCATCTTTTACCTTTTTTTTTTTTTTTTCCTTTGTGTTTCTTTTGACTGATTACTCTTGCAGGCTGTGGCTCGTTTGTACTCATTAAACCCTACCCATCCATTTCTGCGAGTCAATTAAGTTTTGCACAAGCCTGTAAAATAACCTGTAATTTCTCAGGCCTCGCTCTCTTCCCTCCTCGGGAAGGCCTGGGGGACGATTTTGCAGCTGTTTTGCATGGTCTGAACCCTGTACATCAAATCTGGCTCCCGACTGACGACACACAGCGAAGCGACCTTTGTCTAGGCTCATCTTCCTCTGACTCTGGCCTCATTAATTTGGGGATTACAGGATTTTGTTTTGTTTTTCAATAAGAAAGAAGAATATTTCCAGGAATTATTCTTACATATTATTGACAGGTGATTTTTAAAAAAGCTACACTAAATAATAATAATAAGAAGAACAACAATAATAATTTATAATAATAAAAGCATAATATGCAAATCGACCAAATTTCCAAATAGCTGAACGACTGTCCAGACTAGGGGTGTCGAACTCAATCAGAGAAGGGGCCAAAATCTAAAATCCAGCCTAAATCGCGGGCCGAATGGTTTACTGAACAGTCATAAACTGTCATTGTGATGGAAACGCAGCGGAGTGCAGTGATGACAGCGCAGTGCGGGCCACATTGCAAGGCCTGGCGGGACGGATTTGGCCCGCGGGCCTTGTGTTTGACACATGTGGTCCAGACGATCATGCTATGACACAACTGGCACCAGGCCAGCGGGGGGGAATCAATCAGGGGTCTCCACAATCACCCCAAAGAGGCAGGCCCAGGCCACCAACCTGCAGGCTGTAGTGGGTGGGGAGGCCTCCCTCTTTGGGGTGATCAATCACGGCGCCCTACAATCGATGTTCCCAAAGAGGGAGGCCCAGGCTATCTGGTGGCCACGCTGTCTCCCTCTTTGGAACAATTGATCATGGGGCTCCCAGACCACAAGATTTTCAATTTATTATCTTTCAGGCTGAGAACTACACGCCCCCCCCCCCGACCCCCTTGTGCAGTGGGCCTCTAGTAATAATAATAATTCCCTATTTACTCACTTGGATGCGATCTTTCCCAGGTAAAGTATCAGCAATGAGTAAAACCTTTAGTAATTTTCCTACAATGATGTGTTGAGTCTTTCCCTCCCTCTGCACAAGGGGTGGCATGACCTTATCTTTAACCATGGCTTCTGCAGGAGACAATGTTCTCCAGGGAACCAGCCAACCTATGGAAAGGTCCTCTGGGAATAATGGAAAAGCCATGCCCAGCACTGGGCTGCCAGTTTTATTGCTTATTTACTTCACCTGATGGCAATAAGCCTTTTATTTATTTTATATGAGAGAGAGAGAGAGAGAGAGAGAGAGAGAGAGAGAGAGAGAGAGAGAGGGGGAGGGGGGAGGGGAGGGGAGGGGAGGGAAGGGAAGGGAAGGGAAGGGAAGGGAAGGGAAGGGAAGGGAAGGGAAGATGGAGAATAGGGAGAGGAAAAAAGGAAAGGGAGGGAGAGAGAGAAGGAGAGGGAGAGGGAGAGGGTGAGGGAGAGGGAGAGAGGGAGAAGAGAGAGAGAGAGAGAGAGAGAGAGAGAGAGAGAGAGAGAGAGAGAGAGAGAAATTTAGTTTCCTTGGGAAGACATCTGTGTGAGAGGACAGGGCATTCTCCAAGGCTGTCCATCAGAGGGATCACAGAGATGTGTGTGTGTGTGTGTATGTGTGTGTGTGTGTGTGTGGTAGTGGTCGGGGGGGGGGGGGCTGGGAAGGGAGGCCTTAGGACATGCTGGGAAAATGGGCAATTCGGGCACAAGTTTGAGACACCAAGTTATGAATTAGCTGCACATAGAAGCTGGCAAGCAGGAAAGGCAGAACTAATTGATATTGACATTCCTGGTCACCCAAACAGCACAGCAAGCCTGTTAGCATTCTCTCCCGGACGGCAGGCAGGTGCTGTCGGGGTGAAATTTTACTTACACTAATAACATCAATTCCCAGGGGTGTTTTTTAAGTCAGAGAGGAAGGGCAGGTTAGATTCACAGGCCCCGGGATCTGGGCGTGACTGATTTCTCTTTCCTGTGCTTGATTTTCACGTGATCACCCTCCAAACAGGCCCTTCACACTCTCTGGCTTCAGGCAGTTGGCCTCATTTGCATATTTCCCATCCTGCTACTTTCTAATTTGTGGTTAAACATGACAGATGAATTCGATCTCTGTTTCAGCAAATATCCAGTGAGTTCTCATTGCGTGTCTGCACTATGTTAGGCACCGAAGATGCAAACAAAATAAAATAAAATAAAAATCTGATTCCACCCTTAGATAATTTTTCATGGACTTAGCAAAGTTAGCCAGTGTGGGAAGGGCAGTGCGATAGAGTGCTGTGAGCATTCAGAGGGCAGCCCTCCATGGCCAGGCTGGTGGGCTGGTCGCCTCTTTGAAAGAAGGGCGCTCTGAGCTGCCCCTCAAAGGCGGGTAAGATGCAGACAAGGAGATGAGTGACTCTGGATCCTCTGGGTTCAGGAAGCCAAGCCTGCAAGCGCCGCCCGCCCCCCAGTTCAGGGAGACATCTCAAACGCATCGCATCGCTCAGACAAACCACTCAATCCGTCTTCAGTTCTCGTGGGAGGCCCTCCCTCTTCCCAGTTCACCTGGGTGAGCAGGTACTCAAGGGTTCGAATGTGCCCACAGAGACCAGGGCCTAACCCAGGTTCTTCTCTCCCCTCTCCTCTCCGCTCCCAGAACACAAGGCATCTACTAATGACAGCGACATCTTACATGTATGTCCTGATACCTCCTGGCCCTAACTGTTGGGAAATCTAAGACCCACGTTTTTGAACCTGAAATCCATCTCCTCAGTTTCCTGAAGCGGTGATTGCGCCTGGTTAAAGAATGAATGGACGGGAGGCAGAGCA